>NW_027472588.1:10418993-13383993 GCF_030347505.1 Rhynchophorus ferrugineus
AAATTTATTTATCAGCTTTAAAGATATTAGATTAACTTGTAGAGGTTTATGTTTAGAACGCCGCTCATTGGTAAGAGTTGGGTAAAGTAGTTTCGGCCTATACGATAGCCCTGATCATTTTGACTAACTTTCGCGGGCTAGTTTTTGTGCCAAGATCGTAGCGTTCTTAAAAGAAAAAATAAGATCATATGAATGAGAAGCTGTTTCACAATTGTGGTTTAATGTAGGTAAAATCATTCATCATCAATCATTCCTGTACAGAATCATACAGAAATAAATGCCTAAAAACCCCTTCAGAAATAAATGTAATTCCACCTGTTAGTATACAAATCGGAGTTTCGTTTTCCTCAGAACATAACAGGTCAATTGAACAGTTCCCTGCCTACTATAGTAAAACAAATATTTTTACTATAGTAAAACAAATATTTTTTGGCAATTTTTTTAATTCAACATAATTCCCTTCAAGGGTGATACATTGATTATAGCGACCCTCCAACATTTCGATACCATTTTTGTAGTACGATTTGTCCTTTGCTTCAAAATATCGGTTCGGTGATCATCTCTTCATTCGATGAAAATTTCTTCCCACCGAGCATTCTTTTGAGATATGAGAGCAGAAAATGGTCGCTAGGGGGCAGATCTGGAAAATATGGTGGATGAGGAAGCAATTCGAAGCCCAATTCATGGATTTTTGCAATGGTTTTCACTGACTTGAGATATGGTACATTATCATGGTGAAGCTGCACTTTATTTTTCTTCAAGTGCGGCTTTTTTCGGCGATTTCGTCCTCCAAACGGTTCAATAACTCTATATTATAGTCACTGTTGATGATCCTCCCTTTTTCAAGGTAGTCAATGCAATAACATTGCCGGCCGACTGTTCAGTTTTCCCATGTTTTGGAGCGGGTTCATCGTTACAGTCCACTCGGATGACTGTCGATTGGACTTTGGAGTGAAATGATGGACCCATGTTTCATCCATTGTCACATATCGACGTAGAACTTTGGGTTTATTACGCTTGATCATCTTCAAACACTGCTAGGAATCATCAACTCATCGTCGTTTTTGCTCAAAGGTGAGATCGCGCGGTACCCACTTTGCACGGAGCTTTCTCATACTCAAATGTTCGTGAATGATATGGTGTACAGGTTCAATGGATATCTTTAGAGTGTCTGCTATTTCATTCAATTTCAATTTTCGGTCATTCAAAATCATTTTGTAGATTTTTTAAATGTTTTCGTCGGTAACAAACTTTTTTGGGCGTCCCTACATTCACCGCCTCGGTGCTCATTTATCCACATGTAAACTTATCATACCAATCCTTGATGGTTGATTTTCCTGGGGCAGTATCCGAAAACTCGGCATCAAGCCAAATTTATGCTTCAACTGTATTTTTCCCTTCAAAAAGCAATATTTTATCAACACGCGAAATTCCTTCCTATCCATTTATTTCGCAATAACAAAAGTTTCTTCACTCAAAATGCTATAATTTACAAACTAATGATCCGAGAGCTGTCAAATTTATCTCTTGAGGGTTAAGGCTAAATATAAAACATACGGATTTAATGCTAGTAGCGCTATCCATCTGTCAGGCCGAGACTTTTCAATTGACATGTTAGTCTGCCTGGTATAATCTTTAATATATAATCGTTTCATCGAAGAATGTTGCATTGCAATATTGCTTTGCTTTCAGTGCCTTTTCAAGATCTGCTCTTACTCTGTGCACTTGGTCGGTGGTTGAGTGGTGATAATAATACCTATTAAAATTTTTTAATTTTTCCTAGGGAAATGTTAAAAGCATTGTATTTAACTGTTATGCTCTTTATATTAATACTTCGAATTTTCGTCACTAACATACATTTAGCTAATCAAAATATAAGCCCTAGAACTTGCCAAATAATAATTTTCAGGTACTTGGGTAACGCCCATGTCCACCTGACCGAACTTCTCGGGTGCCGAATGCATCTACTCGCCCATAAATCAATAGAGAGAAACGTCTCAATTCGAACTTTTAATAGAAAAGTGATAGAAGCGAAACAAGGTGCATCGCAGAAGGGCTATTCCGAAATAATTATGGGGCTCGCCGGAAAGTTTTATAAATTACCTCCGGCGAAAAATGACGGATGGTCGAAGGCGCCCGCTCCAATTTACACTTTCATATATTATTTTCCACTCTATAAACCGTCAGGATAGTTTATTATTTCGCTCCGAGATCACCTGGAGTTTTTCTGGTCCCGCCTCATAATTAATTACCTTTTCGGCGAGTACAGCCGCGCTCTAATAAAAGTTTTCGAAAAATGCGGATAGTTCCGAAATGATTTATCCGATTTTAATAGTTGCGGTTAGTTTTGTGCCTGTTTCTCGATGGTAACTTTTTCGAAATTATCAATTAGTAAAAATATAACAGGTGTAATAAGTAAATCATTGCTTTGTATAATTACACAAATTCACAGATCGTCTGTCGTCATTTTACTGTAAAACAAGGCATGAACATAACGAATTACATGCAATAAATTCAGGTGTCCCGCAAGATAGTGTACTGGTTCCAGTACTATATCATCTGTACATAGGCGATCTGTCTACAATGAAAATAACTATTGTGACAACATACGCAGTGGGTACGGCAGCCGTAGTCTATCATGAAGGTCTAGCCATAGTATCAATTAACCTACAAATACACCTGAATCAAGTACAAATGTGTTTGAACATATGGTGTATTAAGGCCAACTTAAAAAAATCCACTCATAAAATTCTTACTCTTTCTAGAAGATCATGTCCAGTAGTCTATATAAATAATTGTCAACTCCCGCAAGCAGAGGATGCTAAATATCTTGATATACATCCAGATTGATGTCTAACGTGGAAGAACCACTTACTCGCCAAGCTGAAACAACTTGGGCTTAAACTCTACCAAATGTATTGGCTTATCCCAATGTACTCGCTAATCAGCTAAGTGACATGACATGTCAAGAGACAGTGAAGTGCCTAGACTAAAACATTTAAGGCTATCCAACCTAATTATTGGACCAGCTTACTTAATATACTTAATTGGAGAAACTTAACAAATACTTACTACTCCAGAGCAAATTATGTTATAGTTACTATCAACTAAGTAAAATTAACATTCTGGTAGCACTGCTACATATATTTGCAGCTGCACCTTCAAACAATCATCATAAAATTTTTCAGTAATTTCGCCATAAATATTATTTGATTTGTCTTGGTAAATATGTGTACTTAATTTCAAAAATACTATACTCAGAGTTCCCAACTGGTGATTATAATATTATTGGGTTCTCTTTTGATTAACACTTGCAGTATATTTTTGTATTATATGATTTTTATTGCTAATCCCTCTAGAAGCCTTCCATTTCTGAATTTCAGTATTTCTCTAATATCTCACCTTCACCTTCACAGTTCACATTCAGCAATTAGTTCTTTTTTTGTTGGACGGAATTAAGATTATTTTAAAGGAAAAAATGGACAAAATTGTATTATTTACGCTATTATTTTGTCTAAAATCTATAAAGAGCCGTAGCAACTTCTAATTACTAAGGGTAGGTTTGGACTATACAGTGGTCGGCAAATCAGTTCGAAGGGCAAATCATTCACATGGATTATGGTTTTATATTAACTATCAAGCTGCTGCTTTTCGAATACATTTAACATATATATCAAACCTAAATAAGAAATAATTTTACTACTCTCGTTTCACAAACTTACAGGTAGAGGAATTAGTTATAAATACTAAACTGTTTACGCAGTCACCAGTTTTCGAAACTCTTTTCCGCTTATTGAAGGTAGAATAACAAAAATCCACATGAAAAGATAATTAATATGTGCAAAATGAAATCAATTATAATTATTAATATCACATTACATGATTTCTTAATATATCTTCATTTCAAGTAAAATAATCGGTTACTCTACCAAGTGGGGCCTGAAATTCCCTCCATTCAGCTTTCCAATATCGGCAACTATTTTCAGTTTATAATTAATATTAAGTTTTATGAGTTCTCTGTTAATATTTAATTAAAACTTAACAAACTCCGAACGTAGCTTAAAGTTTTATATTGTCTAGGAAATGTTTATATTGGATTAATAACTACATTACATAATTGCATTTTTTCAGACGGTACCTTCTTCAGAACTGAACTCAAAATTCGATAATTAAATTTTGATTAAATTTGGAAACAATGAAATCATAAAAATAAAGTTTACTGTGGCTTTAGAGAAGATTTAAAGGACCTCAAGGGTAAAACCATTACTATGACTTTGAAGAACTGTCAGATATGAAGTGTTAGCAAATCAAGTTAGTTTTCAGAAAACGTAATTTATTTTTTTGGGACGCAAATGAAATTTTGTCCGTTAATGATTTTCATGTTGGCAATTCTAAAAAAAAATCAGTTTTTTACCTTTACCTATTGGGAAAAATTGATGCAAAAATGTATGAAAAAGGAGCAGGTTTACACCAGAAATACCATTTCCTATCAGTAGAATGTTCATGTTCGAAATTCATTCCCACAATGATAACAAAAGTAAGTCTAGAATATAAGGTTAAAAGTTTAAAAGTCATAAAATCTAAACAGCAACAGTTTTATTTATAGTTTTAAAGTTAGCTGCCAAATTTATAACAAATTATTTCAACTACATCAATTAGGATATGCCAAAATTTCACCACGAAATATGTTAGCTGTAGAAATAGAAAAGTATTATTACTGATCAAATAAAAAATTTAATAAAACTATTATACTATATACATATTCATTTTAATTGTTTAAATATGCAAATTGATTTAAATATGGTCACACGAAATGTGTTTCAATATATTTTCAATGTTTATTTACCTTCTGAAGCTCCTGAACCGTCTTGTACATTATTTCAACCAAAAATAAATAATCAAATGTTTATAAAATTATTTTGATGTGTGTTCTAAAGGAAGCTCTGTATACAAAGGTACCAAATCCGAAATGGCTTTATAAAAAACGAACGCTATTTTGGCAAGTGAACTTATATTAAGTTAAGCAAAAACTTAGACAAGATAATTGTTAACCTTTTTTCTCAAATATCTGATCTACTTAGGTCTTCCTCGTTGTTTCGTGGTATATAAGTGGTTGATTTTATGTACTTCTGTGTATATGGATAATTGATGCAACCAAATGTTTAATGTAGGAGCTATTAAGTCGAGATTCAGAAGGAATTCGTATACCGCTCGCTCGTATATCGGTTCTTACTCGATATGCGACCCGAGAGGTTCATTTGAAAACTAAATACCGTCATATCGGCAAAATATCATTCATCTCGATGGAAACCGAGATGAGAAAAACAATCCTAAAAAGACAAAGGAGACGAAAAAAAAACCGCTGTCATCGTTTCGGCCTGCTTTGAGCTCGATATAATAAATTCGGTTTTTAATAGGGGGTCGGAACTGCTTGCTGCCTCCGTATTACGTCGGAAAAATAAAGGCACCGTCGATGTGAATTTACCGTGCAATCGACGAACGAACTTATTCGTACTATTCGTATATTCGTCGACGCAATCTAGTCGCCGAAATGCTATAAGTCGATGTTGCCAAATTTACAGCTAGGCCATTTGCTTATTGGATGTATTTTATTTTAGAAAAATAATATATTTAACAAGACCTTCTGATATTAATTTTAATATTTTGTTTTAAAACAAAAAATAATTGTAGAGTTGATACGTTTTTTTAGTATTCAGTACAATATATAGTTCTTGCCTTTAGATTTGGCAACACTGCATGGTATTGCAAGCCAAGTGTTCCTGAAAAGAAATGGCGATGTAAGGTATTGCTTATTAAACATTTTGTATTTCTTTTTTTAATTATTAAAGCGTCTGATATGAGCAGCATCTTTGTGTGATAAATAATCGAGATCTTAAACAATCTAGTCTTTATTTTAAGGATTTGTAAGGCTTCGAAACTTGGAAGGCAAACGACGATCATGAAAAAATATTGCTTAAAGATTTTTTTAGGGAACAAGAAATAAAGGAGCTTAATATACAACTGTATAAAAGGTAACAAAATTAAAAATTAAAAAAATTAATTTGAATCCGTCTATATAAGTATATAATTATTTTTTTGTTAAGAATGTTATAAGACTCAATATTGAAGCAAGTAGAAGTAGCCAATATGAATATCAGAATCTCTCTCATCAATGAATTTTGACAAGGTAATAGAGAATTATATATTTAAATCAATTAATAGTCCAGCTTATAGGCATTGCAGAAGTATAGGGAAAAATTGCATACCATTAATCCTGAAACGGTAGTTATTTGGAAATTATTGTAGTTGTTACAGCTGCATGATTGGTTGAAAACGAAGAGTAATCTGCTAAAATATCAAAGAAGAGAAAGGTAATATATATATATATATATATATATATATATATATATATATATTATATATATATATATATATATATATATATATATATATATATAGGTAGGTATATATATAGGTATATATATATATATATATATATATATATATATATATATATATATATATATATATATATATTTATATATAATTTTTTTTATATATAATAAATTTTATCCAAATATGTGGCAGTTTAGTAAATGTTTATGGCATAATTAATGTTACATACTTTAATTTATGCTTTCGTTATATCGCTTCGAGCGCGATCTATATAATGTCGCTGGAACTGAGCGACTCGATCTATGTTTAATGATTAACTTATTGTTATAAATCTGTCAAATGTCCAAATCGGTTGTATTGGTAGAATTAATTGGTACACCTGGCCTAACTTACCAAGTGTACCGGAAAGTTCTTACGAATTTTTGGCGCTAGGCCTAAGTATGCAGTGTTATGATTTGACACATATGTCATTTTATTCTACTGACATCAAGCTTCAAACCCATAAACGTTATATTCTGCGAAAGTAATATCATCATAGATTTAAACCTCTTTAAAAATGTCGTGTTTCATCTCTGAAAACGGCATATAATCAAAAGAAAAAAACCTGCTGAAAATCATTGTTTGTTGATGAAAAGTTGATTAGTTTTGGAGAAGAATTCCTGCAAAGAATTATGGTTATCACCTGGCGACGCCGGCCGTCGACTCCAAAGCCAAATAGATTAGGTAACAAGACAGTGCTCCGGGTTAGGTCGGACCAGAGTGGCCTAGAGTATTAAAAACTGTTGGAATGGGTTAAAACAGTTAATAGCGATCGTCACTTTATAGTGAGTTAATGATCAATGATCGAAAAACGTCCAGAGTGGGCCCGAAAATACGGTAAATCGATTTTGGAGAACGATAACGTGCCGTCTCATAAAACAAAACCAGTCAAGGAAGTGTTGAAAGCACTTGGATGGGACTATTTATTACACCCGCCGTATTCTCTAGACCTTGACCCATCCGACTATGAATTTTTGCATCAATGCGACGCGCGTTTGCAGAGCAGCATTTTGCCAATTTCCAAGAGCTTGCATGAAAAGGGTTGCATGAATGGTGTTGGTCAAAGGAGAAACATTTTTTTGGGATGGCATCTATAAAACTTCTGAAAGATGGACAAGATGTATAGAATCAAATGGAAAATACTGAATAAATAAATTAATCCATTTTCTTGAAAATGATATAGATTTATATCATCAAACGCTAAAATGTGACATCTTACCACATCCTCCATATTTTATAGAATAGCTCCTTCGGATTAGAAGCTATTCCCCTTAATGGCACACCATTTGGCTGAACATGATGTGAAATCACACGAAAAATGTAGTAATAGATATACATACGAATACATCACATGTTTTTAGATTCTACGGTTCATGTAATCAGTACTAGCTAGTTTTTAATAACTAAACGATATATGTAGAACAATTACAAAATGCTAACCAAGATAAGTAGAAAAATTTAGATCAATTTGGGGTAAAAAACCCATATAAAATGATACCGGTTGTAAAAAATAGAAATGGATGAATCCATTACTGAATTTATTGCTTATTTTACACAATATTGCCATAGTTTGCTTCGCGTAAAGAAACTCTAAGTATACAACAGTTATCTCTTTGTAAGAATCGTAGAATCTAAAAGCTCAACATTTATTATTGTTAAGAGTTGAAAAGTGGATTATCTATGGTGTGCTAAAGTTTTGTCGCGTGGTATGATAGATTTTACGTAAAAAAGTTTGAACATTTGAAAAAACAACGGCCATTTTTAATTTGTATTCCTAATAGTACAATATACAACTTTTCTAGTGATAGAAACAAATAGAGTCAATATATATCAGTCGCCATAATAGCAATAAATTCGGGAATATAAAAAAAATGCTTGGAGTTATTGATATATTCACTGCAGTGGTTATTCAGAAAATCTATAAAATACCTATTATATTTATGACAACTTTTAAATAATATGGCGGTATGAGAAGTGCCGAAAATCAGATTTAACTCCCTAAATTTGGCGAATAAACTGAATTAAAATCGCTTTTTTAACTGTAATCTGAGTCTTCTATATATAAAGGGTCGCAATAATAAAATATAATTTTATAAGTTCTGGGGGCAATACAAGAATAAAAAACTATATCACAAAAACATAAAGTCATTTCCTAACCACAAAACTGTAAGCACAAGGCATCACTCCTTAACCACTTGTTTTGTTTTAGGATGATGATGGTTAAAACTATATTTCATCCATAGTGATGAAATAAGGCATAAAATGTGCTTAGTCCTCTTTAAAACTGTTAACTTCAAACAACTCTAATTATGATTTAATGTCTCAATAAAAACTGTTAAAAAAGAATGTTAAAATATCGTTCAAAATCTTTTAATCTTGTTTTGTCTGATACACCCGACCAATATACGATTCCCTGCCAAAAATGTCCAGCATCGAACAATACTTAACAACGAAAACAACCTTTGCCTTGGTATTTAAAACGTAAACAACACGACGCTGACACGTATAGGGCCAATTTGACCAATAACGGATCGCCGTTATCGAAGGAATCATATAGCTACAACTCCCAAATTGGTTATCTTATCGATAAAATTTATGAGCGCCGCTCAAAATGGGTCTGTGAGGGTTTGACGGGATATAAACCGGGTCTTCGTTATAAATGGAACGGTTTGTACACCGCGAACTGACCGTAAACGTTGTAAAACGGTCGTCTTTCCCACCTAAATGCAGCTTAAGTTTTATATTTCCGTGATTGTACAATTAATTATACAATATATAATGTTTTCTTTATGTTTGATGATGCTAGTTATGCGGGTTAATTAATTTTAAATTGTAAAATAATTGTGTTAGGTTTAAATAGTTGTTTTCTCGGTTGTAGCTCTAATTGTTAAAATGCTTATTTATTATCTAAAAACAAGAAATTATTGGTACTACCATTTTACATAAAGCTACACTTTATATTAACTATAGTCTGTTCAAAGTTATTTTGTACATACGTCATTTAAACTTGTGGCATCCAAACGTCGCATTGTTACTGCATCAACTCTGAGTTTTAGTTCAGTTTGGCTTTAACGACATACAACAAAATTCTAATCCAAATAAAATAAATGAACAAAAATGTTATCAAATATAATTTATTTTAACATTATAATACATCTAAAAAATTCTATTATTTATACAGCCGCAATAGCTTATAGGTTTACAGAGTTATAACCTCTTATCACCATTGCTTTCAAGAATGTTGCATGCGTCCGACAGCAGGCTTTTTTTAATCAGAATAAAATTAGAAGGAAAATAATTTTTCATTCTAAAACGAATTTACAAATTACGGCAAGCGCTACATTAAATATCTTGATGACGTATGTACAAAAAAAACTTTGAATAGACTATATGTGGATTATGAATGCTGGAAAGTGAACATGCTGACATTGCTTTGAAAGTACTTTGTTATGTTGCTTATTATATATTATGTTCGTCTAGTAAATTTTTAATCTAGTGAATTACTAAATGCCCAGCAAAAACTAATATAATACTTTAATGCATATTTTGCATTATAACAGTTAAATTTAGAAACAAAAAGGAACCTGTAGAAGATATTTAAGAAATAAAAATAAAAATATATATGATTACAAGAGGAATATTGTTAAAGGTAATGTAATTACATATTAACCAATTAAACAAATTAATGAAGCTATTCATAATAGCAATATTTCTTCTTGTTCCATTTTATTACACATGTAGGTAATTTATAACACATAACGTATAATTGGCATTGTCTTTAGACACAAAAGAGCCAACTCTCAGTGATTGAATGAATTGAATGAAGCTAAAGTGAGTGGACCTTATGAAAGTGTATAGGGACCAATTATTTACCTACTCTACAGATGTGATATACCAGAAATATAAAATATTATGATGTTAATTGAACGGGTGCCCATTGTTCGAGGGGTCATTATTACTAAATAACTGTTAGTATATTTGATCTTGTGTAGAATAGTATAGCGAAGTGCATTTATTAAAAAAAAAGCAGCATTGTTAACGATGTCAGCTCATGGGTCCTCCTAGATATAGTAACAGTTGAAGGAATGTTCGTCTGGTCGGTCGGTCGAAAAGTGTGGCTGTCGATGCGATTGTTTGCCCGAACACTCACTAGAATTTTTGGAAGGAATTTGCACGAGAACTAAAAATACTGATTGAAGAAATACTTGTTTATTGCGATATTAAACTGATACATGTGGTCGACGTGAGAATTGACAGGATATTAGGTTATAGTAAAGGCAATACGGTAGCGCTGTGGTACTGTTACCAGGGGGTAGAGAAGAGAAAAGAGAGCGAGACGTCATCGTATTGGTCTTTTATAGTGGGGAACGGCTTGGTACCAATCGATCGGCGTTGCCAATCTTTGAACTTGCTGTGGGTGATTGCGTGGTGGCCTAAACTAGGCTACGACCCGTAGCGGTCGCACATCACTCCCCTCCTATTGGAGCCGCCGTGGAACGTACCTCTATATGGTGCAGGTTCCGGAATGCACCCGTAATCACACAATGAACCGCCCAGGGACTGCTTATCAGATGGGGATCCCAACCTGAGCGAGGAGTTTTACGGGATCAGCTGCCATCGAAGTTGTAGCAGGACGTCATTCGTCTTGGAGCGTTCCGATTTGTTTGAGGGTACCCATAAGTGTGGTGCCTTACGTGTTCCGTTTCGTGATGCAAGGGCGTTCCTGTGTTGATGTTATGCATGATGGGCTTCTGTAGTTTTCCTCCAACAGGCTAGTCTCGTGGGGTAACGTCGACCATGTGATGTTGATAGGTTCCATTTCTTGTGCTGTCCTTCCATGCACGTGTGAAGCACCTGTCGAGTGGCTTATGTTGAGCTGATTTACCCGTTAGGCACTTTGATCATGTCGGAGTCACCAATTGTAGGAATGTTCGTCTGGTAGGTTGGTCGGTCGAAATGTGTGGCTGTCGATGCGATTGTTTGTCCGAACACTCACTACTATTTTTGGAAGGAATTTGCACGAGAACTAAGAACACTGATTGAAGAAATACTTGTTTAGTGCGACATTGAACGATACATGTGGTCGACGGGAGAATTGACAGGATATTAGGCTATGTAAAGGAAGTATGGTAGCGAGAAGAAAGGGAGGGAGACGTCATCGTGGTCGTCTTTGACAGCCGGGTACCGTATGGTACCAATCCACCGGCGTTGCCAACCTTTGAACTTGCTGTGGGTAAATGCGTGGTGCCTAAAGAGTCATAGCGGTCGCTACACAGTATAATAAAAACAAAGTTTTATTTTAGTTTTATTGTCCAACGGCTAGTAAAGTCATCGTGTCATGTCTATGGTCTGCGTAGTAAACTCTATTTGAAAACCAATGAAATAAATTCAGCACAAAATTCTTTATATATAGGTACCTACTAGTGTACCATCTCCAGTGAACGTTGCAAAACTTTTCTCCATATACCCATATTGAATTGCCTCTTTATAACTCTACCATTATAAATTTCATGTTGCAACACCAGTAGAAGTTTAAACTTAGCGATGATTTTCTTCCGCGATAAACAAGTTCATCGAAAAATAATTGAAAGGAGAAATTGTTTTTGAAGAATGAAATGAAATCGATCCATAATCTTCAATCAATCCACGTTTACCAGCCCCAGCTAGCTTTTAATATTGCTCTAAACCGCCGTACACATGTCCCCCAACAACATTCGTCATTATAAAACCATTTGCTTTCGATATTTCAAATGTGTTATTAATTTTTCCAAACGTCGAGGCCGCGGAGAAAACGTTCCACAAATGAGATTCCGCCCACCGATGGGAACGGCGAAGACGGCAAAAGTCGAATTGGTAAACGACGCTTTTGATGAATGAATTTCGGGCTATTTGTCGCCGGCGAAATCATTCTGGAAATCTTTCACGCCGGGAGAAAGACGAAGAGTAAAAAATCAGAAATATTTTATATAATTGCTCGGTGAAAAAAGTTTCCTTTCGTATTTCGCCACGTTTTTTATTCGGTTTTTTAATTTTTTTTTCATTAGTCTTTTGTATGGTCTTAATATTTCCAGTTTTTGGGGAGAAGAAATGTTCGGCAAGAATTTAATTTTAGTTAACGTCGGCACAATGTCGGGCTTCGATCAATTTTTTCGCATTCGTTTCGTTATTTGAAGGGGTGCCCATTGTTCGAGTGTTTGTTATTATAAAATAGAATACTTGATGTATAAAAAAGCGTCTAACGTACTTCTCAAAGTTCTGTGCATTCAAGAAACATATCTAAAATGGAAAGCAATATTCACTCTGGGAGAAATCTTATGTCATAAACCTGTTATAACATAAGCCTATTGGTTGTTGGTTTTGGAGAACATAATTTGCCTCTATAAAAATATGATAAAACAATATGTAATAACATAAAGTAACAACAAATATAATGTTACAGTAATATTAATACGAAATTAAATTATATACAATATAATAAAATTAAAACTTCTTTTTTCTTTGCGCTTTCAGTTATAGTAAAATTATTTGTGAGTACTTTCGTGTACAAGTTTGCCTTTGACAATTTTCTATATTGAAATGTTTTATATAGAAATATCCATGATATAGCCCATATGGAATAGATTCCTAAGTTACTGTAATCTGCTTCTATACAAAATTCTAGTAGAGTCGGTTAATTCACAGCAACTGGAGTCCGGCTTTGGTGGCCTTATATCCTGAATTGTCACACTCGTGCTATAAGTTGATAGGTTAGGGGTGATTTTGAAATATTGGATGCTTCCTAATTAACATTTAATGTCTTATTAGGATTTGTTGTTAAGGTCAGTTTATTGGATTTTCTCTGAGCTGAAACGTGTATTTAAAATAAAGATATTTCTTGGTTATATATATTATGTATCGTTTGAAAACATTCTTATGAAGTTCGGACAATTGTCAAGACATATATCAAGGCCATGTCCATTGTTTCAATTTCTTCGCGTTCTGTCCCCACTGAATTTGGAGATACAAGAGAGTATCGTCAGCATGAAGACAGCTATAATTTTAGGATAGCATTTCATCAGTTGGAAAATGTTAGATGTGGAAAGCGAGCAATTATCGTTTTTATTGATTTTCTCATTGTTTTTGACTGTATATATTAACACTAACTAGGTAGCTTTGGAAGCTGCATATGTTCTCATAAAACATAATAGATTTCTTTAAGCATCTTCCAATTGTTCCACTAGTCGTGCGCGAATGCAAAATGAAAGACTATATAAATCAATGATTAAATTATAGTGTTATAATAAGATATTCTAATGCGTTTCGATCGTGTGAGGGTTCTTAATATAGATCGATAAAAAATTCCAATAAATTGCATTTTCGTTCCAAACAGAAAAATGTTAGAGAAAAGTGGTTAAATATTGCAAGACGTTAACCAATTAGTACAGTTTGAACATCTATAGTTTATTAATAGCAATAAGACTATTCTGATATAAGTATCGAACAATTTAACTACCTCTTATTATGTCTAAGGTGTATTAATAATGTTGATAACACTTTAGCACACACTCTAATAGCTTTGTTCATTTTTCCACTTACGAAATAACATGGACACAAAATTGTATTTAGTGTTATGGTGAGTTTAATTGTACAAGTGTTCATGAATTCAGTAAATATTTTTACATGATTCGAATGCCAACTAGATAGACGAAATTTGGCTTTCTAACTTAACTCACCAAACATTCCATGATGTTTACTATCATACTATCATATACTCTCAAAATACTAAAGAAAAATAGTAAAATTCAGGCCTTCAACAAAGGTCATTCAAATGACGTTATGGTTAGATTACCAAAATTGAATGTAAAATATCTAAATTCTTATCGATCTAATAGTTCGATGGGTTATACTTCAGCAGATTACAGGTAACTACACCTTTGTTTAAAAAATGTGACCTTATAAAGTTTTTACAGACTGGTTTGTGTATGTTATGGCAAACAGAAGTTTCATACATTTTGAACAATACTTACATATACATGATATATGGCATCAAATGTTGCACTGAAGTTAAGCAAAAACTAAAGAAACTAAGCACAATTCCAGTTAATATGTATAGTTAATAAAGTATCTATAATATAACTTAATATGTTAACGCATATTTAGAGAGTTTTCAATTTACGTGATGTAATATTGCAGCCGCACATGCTTATAAGTTAGTTAGAATTAAGATAGTTAAGTTAATCAGTTTTTTATAATAAGAATTTGTACATTTTATTTACCCAAATATTACAAAGAAATGTGTTACAATACCGGATACACTTTTGTTTCAAAGAGCTGCTAAAACTTTAAGAATATCATCAGCCATCTTACATCAAATGTTCTAAAAATTTTAGTATTCTAACTTCCATCAACTAGGCAAAATTAATATTTTGGTAGCCCTGGCAAAGGCATTTCCATCTGTGTCTTCAAATTATAATCATGAATTTTTTCAGTGGATTAGCTATCGATACAATTTTTACATGTGTCGCTTTCAATAGTACTTCTAACAGTTCACAACTGGTAATTGTGCTATTATTGAACACTCCATAGTGTATTCAAGCATTATACGACAGTATTTTTTTTAGTTTTTTTTAATATAGTACAAATCATCGTTAGCGAGTCCGGAGTACTCACTTCAATTCCATAAAGGTTTCAATATAAAGCTTCCTTCAATCTACCTGTTAAAAGACAAGCTAAAAAATGGTATGTCATGTAATTCTTGCAGATATGTTTCGTTCTTATTTTTTCCTTTTATTTTATTGTACAGAATCTTTCTCTACGTTATGTGTTACGTCTTAATTTAGGCTCGTACAGAGAAGAAAAAAGTGCAATAAAGTTTGAAGGTCCAAAAATTTTGGATATTGTATATGTAGCGTCAACTCTGAGGATACCAATGACTTACTAAGAGACTTAAATCTTCCATAAACTAAAGCAGTGTTATTGCCATCGCGGTCATAACAATTGAAATTACTTGATTCTGATGTTTGAATATCCAGTTTGTAAGAGAAACTTCTGTTGAACTCTATTTTAAGACCAATTAACCATAAATAGACGTTCGTTAAATCCCAGTGAATCATTTTATGCACAAATTTAATTTTTTGAGACATAAAATCAAATACAGAACTATTTCTAGCTTGTATTCTTATTTCTACCTATAAAGCCAACAAAAAATAGGTACACACTTCCCATGCGCAAAAATTCTGTATAGTGGTGATATAGTTAGACGAATTACAATAAGAAAAATTGCGTATAAAGCAAAGTAATGAATCTGTAGCTCTCTTGGGGATCTTCTTGTATTTTAACCTCTAAATATTAGTACAAATTGCATTAAATATTTGTAACTGAAGTATGTACTAATGAATTATATTGAATGTTAAATAAACCCGAAGGATTTGTTAAGATCCCGGCAGTTTCCGGACAATTCATTAAAACGCTGTTTTCCTTGCCAAAATGTCTCCACTTCATATTTAACCGTTGTGGAATATCTTAAAAGGACAGCGCCGAGGACCACTCAGCCGTCGGTCGAAAGTGCCAATTAATTTTTAGGCAGAGTTCATTCCAATTTATTTTTATTAAACGACCTGTTCGGACGTTGACGTGTCCTTTTTCAGCTTTCCACCATCCAACGTTCCAGTTTGTACTTTTTAATTTTACGGCCGTCCGCGACCTATGTCGTAAAATGGAAATGTTCCAGCGCCAGCCAGAAGTACGAGCCCGCTTCGGCGAGCGTTTAAAGGTTTTGTTTTGTTGGCTTACTGCTAGTGAACGTTTTATGTCTCACTGGATGGTGGTATATCAAAAGATGAATAGTTTGAAGCCGTTCCGTATAGTATTTCGTTTCTTGTGCCCGTTTTCATCCGGGTTTATACTCGAGAACTTCATTGAACATAAGCGCTGCAGTAAAAAACATGATGATGATATCGTGGCTTGGTTTGGTTAAAACAAAAATGCGAGTGCCAGTAAAAATTAATAGCTTTGAACTTTAGATTGCCAAGATTAATGTTCAAATATTTTTGGTAAGGTTTAGAAATATACATTATATTTGATTTATTTTCTATATAAGATTAATAATACTCTTACAGTATCGGGGTTGGTAGACGCAGTTTTTAAGGCAACAGGACTGTTCTGTTATTGCTGTTGTAGTCCTGGTAACAATGACAATGTTGTAATTATTATTTTCATTTTTAATAATTTTCATTCTTAGACCGAAATCGAACATTTTTCTCATAAAATTTAACCAGAAAATATATCAAGCAATAACAATGTTCAGTGACCGAAGCGATAGGAAAGAAATTCTATAATATAAACGTACTACCCTAATAACCTAAAAGAGATTTATACTCTGGGAAATATATAAGTTTGTTGAAAAAATATTCTATGTTGTTAAAAAAATTTCAAGAAGTCTTAGATGCAAATGTCATTCTTATGTTATGTAATATAAGAATTATTATACCTGTAATTGTTATACCTGTAATCTGGATCTCTTCTGGAACGTCCTCTAAGTTGGTCATTAACCACGTTAAGCAGTAAATCTAATACAAAAAAACATAGTTTATATTATATATCATTGAAACAAAATTATTCGAGTAAAGTAAACGTATGTTTTCATTCCTAAAGTTGTCTTTTGAATAAATTTAGTTAACCCGAATCAATTAATTTAACAAAAAAAGGAAACTACTTAACAACAACAGACTACAGACTACCCTTAGATGATCAGTCATGGCAATGGATTTCAGAATTTTGGAGTTTCTGAAGTTGAAATGAAGAAGAGGAAGATTCACCTAAACCTAATTTACTAGATTTTGGTTAGAAGCAGTCACACCATTTAGAACACAATAAATTTTAAGTTTTTTATAACCTTACACTTTTTAAAAGTTTGTTCTCTTTTGAAAAAAATGTATTACCTGGTATCAAATAACTTTTCAAGAGAAGAAAACAGGTTGATGTTGGTTAGCAATCTGTACGTAGATGTTCGAAGTATTGCTTTGTATAGTTTAGTAGATTTAAGGCAATAATATCACAGCTGTAAAATCAGAAAAGGCCTACTGAAGACCATAAACTATTCTAAGTAAGAAATATCCAGGCTTTGAAAAACACCTCTAGTCCATGGGTTCCCAGCATAAGCATGATAGTTCAGGAGGTAAGACCACCAAAGGCGAATTGAAGCCACACAACTTGGGAAACCATTCTATACATCGATACCATGGAAATTTTGATAGAAACAGCATCGATTACATCGACAGAGGCAAACGAGATTCCTGAAACTAGTTTTTCAGGAAGGAGATTATATATCCTGCCGCTTCATATTTTCTGAATATTATATATCAAGAATGATTAGAAGCTTATACACTGAAGAATTTTAGAGATAAGTATGTTGAAATGATACGAAATTCCACTTAAAAATAGGCTTATCTTATTACTATGAACTCCTTCTTTCTTTCGCTGAAAATTACTTCCAAAATACCAACGTTCCGAATGACAGTGGTCATTGGTAATTTACCCATTCCTCCTTACCTGATTCATTGCAGGATGTTGTTTTTTTCTGAGAACCTGCCTAAATTGTTTGATTTCCTCAAATAACTCGGTCTGTATTTTGAGGATTTATTTTAGGATGACTTTTATTTATACAAAATTTGATCATTTGTTTGCTTGTCCATACAATTCTTTTGTTTCAATCTATTTAATCGTTTCTTTTTTAACCGACTTCGAAAAAGGAGGTTCTATGTTCGGCTGTATATTTTTTTTTGGGCCCAAACAATACAAAAATAGTAATAAAAATTTTTGACCTATACGCAAAACTAAATTAGGAACAAGTGGTAGTAGTTACAATAAGTTTAGGTAGGTATTAAACTAAATTATGTGTATGCAGTAGAATATAAAATACGTGTAGTAGATATAACCTATCTAATAAGTTTTTTGTTCATTATTATTTAGTTATTACAACGATTATTATGTACATATTTTATTTTAAAATTTTGTGTTAAAATCATAAGTTCAATTATTTTTTAATTTTTAGTAAGTTCCTTATTTACATTTAGAAATAGGTTCATTGTAACTGTCGACGAACTTATTGTTTTGGAATTCCATGTAACCCGCAAATAACGGACGGCGTTTAGACTTGGGCTTCGATAAAAATTGCTAGTCTGTCCATTTCTATGGACTCTAAACCAATAATATCAATCAAATTCTCTTACTTGACCCCCGTATAACGACTCTAAATTAGAACTAAATATATATTCTTGCGTAGCTCGGTATATCACGAGACACTTCATTAAAATTCTACCCTTTAAACGTACCTACCTCCAATTTATTTTTATTAAAACTCCCCGTTAGTTTAACAACGGCAGAGGTCGTTTCAAGTTTTATGTTCGCGTTTGTACTTTTTAATTTTACGGCGTCACTCGAGATGTGTCGTAAAATTGAAATTTCAGCACACGGCACGGCCCAAGGCACACGGCCAACCGAATATTTCTGTTCTATTCTTTTTTGCATCGGTGACTTACTGTTCGTGAAACGTTTTATAGGAGCCCGAATAAAATGCAAATATCGAAAATAAAACATTCCCTCAGTCAGTAAAATATTTTCGTTTGTTTATTTATTTCGGTAAATATATTGTTAACGTTGGTTTCGAACCAGGGTCCTCGCCAGTAAGCGTAGTGACTGGCGAGTTACTAATTTAGAGATACATCTTCGAAGATATCTGGCCTTATCCAGCCTGGATACCCTGAAACCTTGTTGGAATGAGTGAGATGGTTATTCCTTGTCGGATTTTTTACTGTTAGCAGAGGGACATTTACAATATAATTAATCCATGCCATGGCAGTACTCGAACCTATTCTATCACTATCACACTGTGGTCCTTAACAAGCCACAATCTATCTCCATCCCTCACAATCAGTTGTTCACTATTTTTTAAACATCCTTTCCTCACTTGTTAAAACACGTTTTAAGGTTGGCTCGATATTTTTACGCTTCAGCAGCAGAAAGCAGATGTTATTTTGCCTACAACCTTAACTTGTAAAAATCATATACTAAGATTTTTGTAGACAGCTTTGTGTAAATTATGCAAAATTTTGGTTCTGTTATAAATGTCTAAGTTCCATAGTAAAATCGACACTACTTATATACTTATGCTAATGTATGGTGATGCATTGAATTTTTTGATGATGACCAGAAAAACTAATTTACCTTTCATATGAAAATTACCAAAAAGCGTAACAGAAAGCATCTTTTGATTGGCTAAATGTTTGTTCCCAAACTCGAATAGTGTTTTTCCATTGTTATAAAATATATATGTTACAAATATATTTTCAAACCATTGCACCAATATTGATATTTATACACTTACTTGGATGGTGTCTTTCAGATAATTTTTCGCAATATATAGTGTTTTTAAGTTGGGATAGGCGACCATTGGCACTATGTCCATATTACCTTCGTCCAAAAAAGTGTACAAGAGAACCATAAATAGCCAATTCATCGCTATGCGTAAGATCCTTTAGGCCTTTAAGAGTTTTTAACAAGAAAAATTTTATTATTTATTCACTGACCGCACTTTGAAGCATTTTGGATGAATTGATTTGTTTTCGGAACAAACTCAACATACATGACGTTTACCAGGTGGCATTGCACATACACAATATTACTATTTGGTACTGAATTTTGGACAGTGGGGTCATTGGTATGTAATTTGTAGTAATCCCAAATTTGAAAACCAAATTGAAAATCCAAATAGAACAAAATGTACGAGGACGAATTGGCACGCTGAGCCATTGTTGTATTCTATTTTAACACTGAACTGTCGTTATTGAAAATCGCTATACAGGAAATGGAGAAATAAGATAAACACCTCACATATATGTAATATTTGTTTACGAATGTTTCCACTATAAACACTATTTCCTTTTAAAACAGCTGCAATTCTTCGCGTAATACATTGTATCCAGAAGAGTTTCTAACTGAATGTTGGTTCTAATCTGCTGGTTCCATTCTGGTTCTAAAACATCCACCAATTGCTTCAGTGATGTTGGAGATGGATATCTACTTATATTATAAATATAAATTATATATGCAAATATAGATATACATATATATATATATATATATATATATATATATATATATATATTGTGATATATATTCCCTAGAATTCGGGCAATGATGTGAAATAATGTGCTGAATATCACGATATTGCCGCCCAAATCATAACAGAAACTCTCCCATGTTTGACGGAAGCAGGAAGCACGCAGTCTGGATCATATATTTCTATTGGAGTTCTTCCAATATAACTCAAGTAGTTCTTTGGAATCGATATAAACGATGATGATTCAAAGATACATCATATTATATTCTTCCAATCATCAGATGTCAAATTGTTATGATCGTTGCCCCAATTCTTTGTGGAGCTCCTGTCGTACTGTTTTTATTGAAACAGTATTACTGAAGTATCTGTTAATTTTTGCTGTTACTGTTGCCGCAGTAATTCTTCTGATGAAATCGTAGATACTATCGCCTGTGCAACATTAGACAATCTTCCAGATATTACATATTTCATCAGTTTCATGGCTTATTTTAACCATCGCCGAATAAAGGACAAAACAATAATATACTGAAAAATAATCTATAAGTTTGGCATGCAAACTAAGCAATGCGTATACGTAGGTTAACATACAACAGGATGTACTATATTGCATGGTATTCACACGATTTTTTCTATTCCCTGTATATACTTAGATATATATAAGTGGGCGCAAGAACACTGAATGAAATGAAGTCATAATGTTTACTTTATAGTTATGTATATTAAGAATATCTTAGTACTGTATATTTTTCATCGTTTTATATATCTGTTTATGCTTCAAAAATATTTGAGGAATTTTTTGTATTCAACTTAATGCCGTAGTTTATATTCGCGGCTTCCTAAAGGCTTTCCCTCCTTTTCGTTTCTCACCTTTTTTGCAGACTGTTAACTCATGAGGCTTTCTTTAAATTGCCTACTTATACCGTACGCAGCTAAGGTTTATGTCACTATGCAAATCATGTATTCTTCTGCGGACACACGGCGTAGGACGACCGAGTATTAAAAAAAAAATAACGCGAAAACGAACAAAAAAACCGCACATACTCCTACCAAGTACAAGTGGTGTTATGGGGCGATTAGATCGCATTAAGTAACCGCGAAACAATGTACGAAATCAGTCTCCTTCGAAAGGCAACAACAACGGACGACCGAGCCGTCAAATAAATACACTTAAACGCTCGCGAGGAGTTCTTATCGGAAAAATCCGAGCCGGTCCGTGACTGCGAAATGGTCGGGACCGTCGGCTCTGTACACCTACGCAGCTACATCAATAATTGCACTGAACGACGTGTTAGGCCCGATATCGGATACCTTCATCGGTCTAACGATGAACCGGCCGTCGTTGTTACCTATCGTTGTCTGGGTATGGGGCCCTGAAACAGGGTTGCCAATGCTAACTTATCAAATTCGCCAATAATCCAAGTCAAATTCACCAAATTGGAGGGAAAAGCTTGATGATTCCCCTCAACATTATTGGAATGAGACAAATATCTGTGTTTTAACAAGTTCGCTGCCAATAACGCGCTAGCGCGTAATATGAAACTTTCATTGGGCGCCAATTACGCTCCAGAACGTTCTATTTGCGCTGGTCTTTCTAAGCCCTGTAGTTAGTTCGATATTAGCAGTGTGCCCGTACAATTGTCTCTGAAGTCTCTGTTATCTGAATACTATAGGTGAGTTATTTATGTTCTTGGTTTCGATTTTTTCGTTTTGATTCATATATATTACAGAATTGTATGTGGCGGAAAAAAATATCGATAAGTCAGGTCGCCCTAAAAGTGGAAAAATAGATATAAAACGTACCCCAACTTTACAATAAATATTCAGGCAATCGTATTCCAATTTACAACTTGTCTGTCATAAAAAGGCTACTAAAGGCTCCGCACAAACCTACTTTCTGAACGGTAGTCAGCGAACATGTTTTGACAATACGAAAGGAGAAGAAAGCAGGAAAGGTAATAAGAAAGCAATGGAAAAATTGTTATTTACATCAGTGGATGTGTTGGATATTCTGGTTACTGTTGAGACTGTGCAAAAATGAGTCATCAGTTTAGGACCTCTTATGGTTTGTCTAAATAGGGTTTTTATTTATTTTATGAGTTTTGAAAATTTGTATTAGCCTATGGTCGTTATTTATTTCTATTGTCTTCTCAATTTACTTTAATAGACATTTAGTTTGCTTGTACTAACCTTTACTTAGTTATTTTTTTCTCGATTTTATATCTATATATTTATCTATTTTATATATATATATATATATATATATATATATATATAGCAGAAATATATTATATATATAATTTTGTTATGGTATATTAAATTACATCTGGCGCTGGCGTCAACAACGTTATTAGGAATATTTTAGTGTTATAATCAGAAAACACGTAGTTGGCTTCTAAGGTAAGTATTTGATTCCAGATAGACAGACATGTTAAATTTGTGTTACTATTAGAAATTACAATATTGATTTCAATATACTGTGAAAAAATATATAATAAGTTTAACAAACACATTGTTTAGTGAGTTTTTGCTAACATTTGAGATTTATACTGTCATACTTATTTTACACTGTATTTGAAAGAAAAACTAAAAATTCTTTAGATTACGCTTCAGTTTATGAAAAAGATTCGAAAAACATCTGAAAACTGGTTCAGGTTACCATAATTAACAAACAAAGAGCTACATTCTACCAGAAATATATCGGCTAGTTATGTATAATGTTTACTAAAAATAATAACACAATACTTACATAATTTCCTACAATATTTTTCATTTTAATAGAATTCATAAAATTTAATTCACACTTTTTAAAAACTTTGAAATTGAAATATATTTCTAAAATAAAAGACATATAAGTTTTCTTAATAACAGAGGGTTGATATTGTGATATGGTGGATTATCTCATTCTGATTCCTCTACAACTGAAGCCTACATACTATGACGAGAAACCTGTTTCGCCTAGTAAATTTATCGAGAAACCCCGTATCTTTGGAATGAAAAGTCTGTAATAATTTACTTAATCTTATCATAATTTCTGACGGTGTAAAACTACAAATTACATATTCTACAATAGACCCTTTGGGTTTAACAACTATGTCACGCTTTTTAATGTGCACTGAGTTTTATTTATAGCTTCACTGAATTAGATCAAATGGTTTTACTTTCTTTAATCTTTTGAGTAAGCTATCATTATCCAGGAGATAGAGAATTGTATATGTATTTGGGCATGGTCCTTGATAACGTTATCAGTAGTTTCTACGTTCAGGTCTCTATGCAGATTACCGATTATTATTTACGAAACTACCATGGAGCATGAACAATACGTCCCATTAACTTGTTTTGGAATTTTATGACATTTACGACATTTAGCGACATATAGCTTTGGCTGGTGCAACCCTAGAGTTGAATACCATAAGTCCACACTGGTTTCAGGATTTGTTGGTAAGGCAAAACCTTATAATATGTTAACAGGGCTGAATATGTACCCGAAAACTGTGAAATCAATATGCACTAATTTATTTTTATAAGCCATTTTCTGTCCACCATTATAATTCGGCAACAGTTGTTTGCAATTTTTCAGTTAATTTAGTGTTTTTGTCTCGAACTGAAGGATAGCAGCATCATTTGCAAATATAGTTGCAACATTTTCATTGAATGTTGGCAAGTTCCGAGTGTACAGTAGATAGGGACTGGTCCCAATACATTCCACTGTGATACGTTTGCTTGTGTGCTTCTTGCATGGCACTGAATTATCGCTCAGTTATATGTGACTCTAAAATGTTTAAATATTAGTCAGAAAGAAGCATTTTAATCTTATGTTTTATGCCGTCATTCCAAACTTGATCGAAACCTTGAGTAATATCTAGAAATATTGCAAAATCAACATTGTTTCTGTTAATTTTTCTACGACATTGGTGATTCTTTGAATTAGATCAATCAGTGAAATCATTGACATTTCCCTGTTTAAATTCAGGAGATAAATTATTAAAAATTAATTCACACCGGACGGATTTACAGGCTTCAATCATGAACCAATCAAGAGACGTACTTCGCACAACAGAAACGTCGGTTTTTGAAATTGATTCGAGAGCACTTCGGAAACCCCGGAAAAATAACGGACAAATAAAGTGCGACAAAGTACGAGGCTCAGTGAACGTCGCCGACAGTAATTAACTCGTTTGCATTTGACGGATTGCATATTCTGTTTAGTTCTCGGTCAATTTTCCAATATAAGCTGATGGGTGATGAAATTCTACGCTTAGTTTGACTGGACACAAAATTATTTTGAATTTATTGCTTCTAAATATTTTATAGTCTAATAAAAATAGTACAGTATAATAAAATGTAAGATATATCACAAAAAGTGAGCAACAAAATATGAAGGTTTTCTAAAAGAAAAAAGGCCTTGCCAGCCGTCTGCTGCGTTTTCCAACGCTTTGGAGCGGGTTCATTGTGTGTAGTCCACCCGGATGACTGTTGATTGGAGCTTGGTGCGACATGATGTACCCATGTTTCATGCATTGTCACTTATCGACGCAAAAACTCAGGTTTATTACGCTGATCATCTTCGGACACTGCTCTAAATCATCAACTCCTCGTTGTTTTTGGTTAAAAGTGAACTCGCGCAGCACCCACTTTGCACAGAGCTTTCTCATACCCAAATATTCATGAACGATATGATGTACACGTTCAGTTGATATCTTTAGAGTGTCTGCTATTTCATTCAATTTCAATTTACGGTCATTCAAAATCATTTTGTAGATTTTTTAAATGTTTTCGTCGGTAACAACCCCTTTTGGGCGTCCACTGCGTTTACCGTCTTCGGTGTTTATTTCGCCACGTCTAAACTTAGCATACCAATCCACCAATTCTTGATGATTGATTTTCCTGAGGCAGTATACGGAAGCTCAGCATCAAGCCAAGATTTTGCTTCAACTGTATTTTTTCCCTTCAAAAAGCAATATTTTATCAACGCTCGAAAAGGAATTTTTCTTTTAATCCGTTTTTTTTACAATAACAAAAGTAGCTTCACTCAAAATGCTATAATTCACACTCATGATCCGACAGCTGTCTAATTTATACACGCATCTTTTGAGGGTTAGGGCTATCTAAATAAACATATGGATTTAATTCTAGTAGCGTCATCTATGTGTCAGGACGAGGACATTTCAATTGACTTTCAATACAAGTTCGTGGGCTTTGATTCACTTCAATCTTTAAGTTCGGTGTGTTTTCCGACTAACCAGTACATTTCTACGATTTTTGGTTCCCTTTTACCTAATATAATGTAATTACTGAAAAATACCCATAAAAATGATGGTTACAGGCTGAATTTCTTTCTTATTTTGTATAAATCAGTTCCAATAAAATCCATGTTACTTTTCTAATAAGCTAAATTCAAAACCTTGGTAAAAATATATAGGTAAGCAACTGTTATGGCTTTTAAATAACTATAATTGTAAATATTATAAAGAACATTTAGACTTAATTTCGTATTAAAACAGAATAATTAACAGGTGTTTAACAATAATTAGGGTATTTTGAATAAAGATTTAATGGAATTAGAGTATTAAATCAGAGGTATATTGAACATTAGACTTACTAATTGTCAATTACCACAGTAGATTGGTAAAGCTTACCTTAATAACCAATGACTTGAGGGAACCAGGTTATGCTATTACAGCTAATAATTTTAAGATTATAATAATACATATATTTAAAAAGTTAAATATTATAGTTAAGGTTCGAAATATAGGATATTCCAGGCTTTATAAAGGACTTGAGTAAAAAGCAAAATACTTTAATTTTTGTTGTAAACGTTCTTATTGAATCAAAGTGTACATATAACAGGGTGTTTTTGTGTTCTAAGTGTGAATAATATTATTATCAATTATTAATATTGTGAAGTTATTGTTTTTCAGTTCTGATGATAGTTTTTGGGCCACTAGGGTACTCCATATTATGTTAAATACACTACAGTTTTCATACATAGTTTAACTTGTTAGTTCTAGTTCAAAGGGATTTTCTTTCTTCACATTTTATGACCTGAAGATTACATAATCCGGCTCATTTGGCTTTGTTTGTTAACTTGTATTCAAAGTACTCACGTCATACTTTATCATAGGTATAGAAATACATCTGAACAAACTTTTTTTTAACAAACGTTTTCTCAGTCATATCCTTAATAGGATGCACTTGATCAAATTATCGAGTGCTTATTCATAAATATAAATGGGACTAGTTTATTTTGTTCATTAATTTTGTTGAGGCGTTTTAGTAAAAACAATATGGATACAGTGATATTGGTCAAAATGATTTATCGTTGACTATTTACATAGACATTCATATATACTTGCATAAATATATTTAGCAATCGCAGTGCAACGTTGAATAGGTATGAGAATTTTATTGCACATTTTCTTGGCAGGTTTTTAAGTGCTTAGCCACATATGAGCTAATAACCTGGAGCCTTCTTAAAATTGATATTTTTGTGAATTTTGTTGACAATTTCTTTTGCTTTCCGGGTTATAAGACCTGTATTATAACTCTATATTCATATTTATTTGGATTAAGTTATCATGTCCATAACTAAGGTGAGGTTTGGTTTTTTTGGTTTTCCACATAGTATAACCAATCTTTTGATTGTCTGATTGAGTTGCTCGAGCTTTACCCTTCCTATTTTACTTGCTTTAGGCTTCGTTACTTGCTTTGGGTGACTTATCCTTGGTATTTTGTTTTCTAGTATTGGGGTATTGTTCTAGTATCCAGTATTCAGTTGTTCAGTTGCTTTTGTAGGGATATGCTGGTTTATATTTTGTGCATTGCAATGTGTTTATTTGTTTTTTAGTGAAAATTGTCTCACTTATAGTTAAAATGTAGAGCGATTTGAAGACAGATCATAATTTTTTTTCTTCTAATATAATTAGATGTCATGATTTATTTTACAGTGCGAGTTAATATGAAGTGCTTTCCTAAATATTGACTTCGAGGTAGTGTTCTTTTTTTAGAGCATACTTAGGTGGGAAATATATTGCTACAACCACATACGTCTTAGATTCTTGCAAATGGCGGCAAACTCAAACCTGATAAAAAATGTGTTCTAGAATAATAAAACCCTTTTTGCAAAGTTCGGAAATTACAGCGAACCGGCAGTTTTATAACTGTTAGCTATACTCAGCTAGCTAATTCTTTTCAATTTTCCGATTGTATGCTCGAAAATGTGAAGCATACTTTTAAACCGCCTATTTTCGAGAGCAGAAGCAACAAATACGCCGTTCTGTTTATTATCCGGCAAAGTCATTAAATACATACTGTTTTACCAGCGATTTTTCAGCACTGAGTAGATACCACTCCATATAGCATGCTAATTTGTGCTTTTAATGCGACATATACGCCATGATTTCGCAGGAATATTTCAATTCTACAATGATGCAATATGACGAATACATTCCTTGCTGTATATGGAAACATTTTGTTGTAGATTATTATGGTTTTTGCGTATATTCAACTACAGTCGTTGTTCATGGGTATAATATAATTTCATTTTTATTTCTATATATAGGTTTTAAAGGTTTTTCGTAATTATAGCAACAAACATTCCAATATTTTTGTTGATGTTTGGAGAGCACAAGCTTCGAGATTAACATGAAGCATAGCAGAATGAAACATAAAATCGTTCTTTTAAAAATAGTGATCCTTTTAAAGCGATGTCTGGATGTTCCTCAGATCTATTGGTGAGTTATTCTCACAAAATTAAATCCTAGTTTTCTCATTAAGGTTTAAAGGGATTTGGTACATTGCTCAAAGGGCTGCATATATCCAATCTTTGTTTCCATATATGTTATCTTTGGATACTTTCCAAACTAACAATTTTCTCTGAAATAACTGTATTAAAATTATGATTATATAGACAAAACTACTCACTGTTTTTTTGAATTTAATAATGTTGATTTCGGATTGAGTTAACATCAAGGTGATCTTGATTATTTCATAGTTTTCCAATATTTGAGATATTTTAATTGCACTTCGTTCCATATTAAATTCAGTGCAGCTGGAACACCTCAAAATATATCTAATTAAATCTTAGCATCTAACACAGCACAGCATCTTAGTATTTAACAAAATCAATACTTACCTCTCTTACGCATTTGACTGGTAAGAGGGAGTCTCCATTGCATTGTTCGTGTCGTAAGTAACTAATTAGAGACGCAATATGTTTCTAATTCTGGCTTCCGAATGGTTTTCGTAGTTTAAATCAGGTTAATATCAAATTATTTAAATTTAAAAGTAGTTTAAATCAGGTCGTTTGAAACTAATTAATTGCAAAACTTTACTAACATTTTGGAGAATTTTGCAGAAATTTGACAACTGCCTGACTTTTATAGGCTGATTCAGTTACATCTTCCAACATATCAGACAGCATTGTATCTCCTTGTAACTAGAATAATTTTTTTTATTATTTAATTATTACATTGTTACTAGTCGTTTACGTCTAACCTACAATTTGTCTTTATGATAACTTAAATCTAGATATATAACTAGGAGGACCCATCGGCTCTACCTCAGTCTCTGGTGAAATAATGTTTATATATCACTACTGTATTTTTTGTTATATGCACCTGACTGCACAACACTACACAAGATCAGATAGTTTGATTCTTTTGAGTCTGTGCCTTGTTCTGGTGGATTTCTCATGAGAATGGAGTCTTTCCTCATGCCCCCTTGCCATTCTCTTGATTACTTGACTGACTATGGGTGTCTCAAGGTCTCAATGTAGGTAATCAGTCCTATAGTATTTGGGTGCGACCACAATACCTCTAAGAACTTTGTTCTAAAAATTTTTTATTCTATTTACTCTCTACAGAACGTCCCCACAATTGAACTCCGTATGTCTATAAGTTTCAGTATTTGATTATATAATAGAAATTTATTACGTACTGATAATTGTGATTTTCTTCCAATTGGCCAGTACATTTTCCTGTATTTCAATTGCAGTTCTTTTCTTTTCTTCTTTATATGTTCCTTCCAGCAAAGTTTTGCATCAAGTATAATTCCAAGATATTTAGCGTTGTTGCAAGATAGAATGATACTATTATTTAATGTTACTGGTGCTTGTACGGTCTGTTTATAGGTGAACTGCAAATGGACAGATTTACTTTCATCAACACTAGAATAATATGAAAAGGAAAATATTGTCTGACGAATGAATTTTACAATTGCGTTAGGCAATATATTCAACATCATAATTTATATAAACTATATTGGTGAAATAATGAATTCAAATTAAATTTCCAAGACCTACTTTCATTACAAAACGTTAAATTATTTTAGAATTACATGTTGTCTTGGGCTTTGAAAGAACATGTTGCTAAACAAATTAACATCTGATCAGGAGATTCGAATTCGGGACATCTTTTGATATACTCCGAACATAATATATTACGCTAACTAATTATCTAATTAATTAATTCTGTATCAAGTACTTATAAATGTAATAGTTGCCAATTAAGTGGGTGTATATTAACCACTAAACGGATCTAGTAAAGTGCTAGGGCAGACACGTCTTCGCCTTTTTCTTGGAGAAGTTGGAGGTGTGTTCCGCCTTCAACACGACTCCGTCGAATTATCAAAGTTGGGAGTTTAGCCGCGTTACCCTTCCCCAAAAACAATAATTCAACGTGTAGTTGCCGCGGTCTAAATGCCTTTTACTACCACTTGTAAGTTTGTGAGTCGAACAATACAACAATGGCGGCATTGTGTCGGCTAATAGTTAGCCAAAGCCGGCAGGGGCCGAGCAAGGTAAAGGATTGAACGTGATATAAATTTTATAGTCCAGGCGATTTCGATTTTATTTATTTTTTATTTATTTTTCGTTTTAGAGTCTGACTTTTATGGTCTTCGATTCTAGAACTCTTAATCAACGACTGACTGGCTATTTATTAATGGAAAATTGCCATGTCATGTGGTAAAACAAGTCATTATAACTAATTCGTGGAAATGAATCAAAAATTACTTGTTCTATCGCTTCAAGTCACCTATATATTAAGATATTTTAAATAACAGTCTTTAGAAAGTTAAAACTTCCTTAAGCCCTCGTTAAACTGTAAGTCCATTGCAGATACACCGTTTTTGGTAAATAGAAGACTTTAAAACATATTTAAAAAATCTAGCTCACTTACCAATAACTGTTTTCGAAAACACATTAACCTAATAATATTTCCGCTTTGATATCAATCTTTCTGGCTTTAGTATATTTTTTGAGAAAGCATTTATATACTGCAAATTGTTCAAATTTCTCCAATAAAATAATACAGAGGCTTGTAAACGAAGAAAATATTAATATATTGAAATTAAAATTTGATTATATTCCTACCAAAGATGCTTCTACAGTTTTTGCTATGATCTCTGATTTTAATCAACTAGTATTTCACAGAGCTGCGGTGTCCGAGTGGTTAAGGAGATGGACTTGAAATCCATTGGGCTTTGCCCGCACAGGTTCGAATCCTGTCCGCAGCGATTATATATTTTTATACGAAATTTTTCTGTAGCAGAATTTTTAATATAGGAGAATGATATAGTTTAAAATATACCCAACATTTTGTAACGAAAACTTATTAGAAATTGTTCTATTAGGATCGAAATATAGAATATTCGGAGATAAAATGATTAAATAATTTGTAATTAATTTACTTAAAGAAACATCACGTTAGACAAAAAGCAAAACACATTGGAACCAAAGTAAAACAACTATACTGGTTAGTCGGAAGGTACTCTCAACTTGATCTGAAATCAAAGAGGTTGATCTATCATACAATTATAAAGCTAATTTGGACCTATGGGGTGCAAATATAGGGTTGCACTAAAAATTCAAATCAACTAGTCATACAACCCCGTCAAAACAAAGTTCTTCGATTGATTACCAATGCCTATCGCTATGTAACCAATGAAGAACTGCACGATGACCTGGAAATCAAATGGATTTGCGAAGTTATCCAAGATTTCGCCTTGAAACACGAAAGAAGATTACTAAATCATACTAACGTGGAAGCAATACAACTGCCGGACAGCGCGCAGGATGATTTAAGCGAACAAAACCATGCAAACTTGTTAATAATTAATAAATAATTATAATTTTATAATTGAGGAATACATATTGGGATATTTTCTCGCACTCGTCTTGCTTGTTAATTAATGCAAGTACATAGGAAAAGTAGTAATAAATTAATTGTAAATTAAGATTTTACTAAGCGTATTTAATAAAGACGTTATAAAAAATGTACTTAAAGTTTTAATTATTTGAATAATATATTTCCCTTTCATTTTAATTCGAGCCAAAATTTTTGAAAATTGTTAAGCTCGTCTTTGTTTGATCTATTAACGTAAATTTTTTCGTAGTGCCCTAGTATTCGTAGTACATTAAATGTATTCAATTAAATAAATAAATTAATCTGTATATACATAAGAGACAATAAAACACAAAGTTATGTACAAAATTAAATAAAATTTTCGAGGCCGATTTCGTTGACGAAATCGAATAACTTAAGCTGATTTTGAGTTAAGGATAAGCCAAATCTTGTTCTAATAGTCAGCAAATTGTCGCATTTAGCTCAAAACATTGAGGTTGTAAAGACCCATAATTAAAAAATGAGTAAATTGATATTATCCAATCAGCAATATACTAAGCTTTGTTTAAATTATTTTCTCTCTTCCAGACCGATAGCAAGAGACAAGAAATACTTCTAAATGTACTAAAGATATCACCAGCCTTCCTTCCTCCAACACCTCCACTCATACACTTCCACTTCCATTCTTGAATACTTCCTTGTACCTTGTACCTCCAACAAATGCTCGCGTTCTTACTCAAGCTTTAATAAGCTGCACTGTGTTAATAATAACATAACCTTTAAAGGGATAAAGGTATATTTAGTACAACTTGTAATAACTTAAAGTTTGTCTGTACTTATTAAAGATTGGTCCTACTTACCTAAGAAGACCTACCGGCTCTTACTTAATATCTAAATGAATAAAAGTTGCCAGCAATTTTCAGTGTTTTTACCATTTAGTACACTTCACTACACAACTACACAAGTTCACATCACATGGTTTGGTTCTCTTCAGTCCGAATCAAGAGTTCGGTCGGAATTCGAATTGGTGTAAGTACTATTCAGTATCTGGGTGCATTCACAATACTTTCCAGGACCTTATAGGACCGCACAGCTTCCCCGTAACTGAGTTCTATCAGTCCATATAGGTTTTAATATCTGCTTGTCAACAGAATGTACGGTACTATATTATGTACGGTACTTGCTATAACTGGAATACATTAAAGCCTTAAGTAGATTGCATTAAATTGCATAATATGATTGACATTAATACACAATGGACTTTGAAGACGCTCTAACTGGTCTATTGTTTTTTTTTCATTGAAGAATCGTGTATCGGTCGACAACAAAATGGGTACTTCTCCTTGCGTCGAAGTAATTATATCATTTTAGAATATTTACACGTTTTTGCCAATAAAACATCTTTGAGAACCCCATTGTACCTCGAAAAATATTCGTTTCCAAAGAAGCGCGTCGGCACTGCCTTTGTAAATGTCGAGATGTCGTCGGCCAGACAGTAATAGAGGCATACTTAAATATAGTCAAACTTTAAAGGAGCTAGAGCTAAAACGACAGGAAAAATGCGAAATAGTTGAAGGTGCTTCCTAAGTTATTTCAATTTCGCGACGCCAGTTTTCAAACGAGTTATCTTAAGTTTTGTTAAAAAAGGAGTATTATATAGAATAAAGTTCGAAGAAAATATTGTCCGTTTTTTCCTAATATATTAACTTCTCCCTATTTCTAGTAATATTTGCTCAATAAAGCCATAGAAGTTAACAATTCATAGAAGATTCTAAATATAAACAGTAAAAAGTTATTGATCTTAGAAAATGGAGATTCCAAGGGGTTACTCGCGTCATATTTTATTTGGGAAAAGGGAAAATGCAAAGTAGATTATCAAAAATTGTGTGTTGTTGATAGTTATGAGTGCTTAAGTGAGCGCTTTCAAGTTTTCATAAAAAAAATCTGTTTTACTTTCTATTATTTATATTCCTTGGGATTAGATGAATTAGTATTAGATAAATATCATCTCAAAATGTTTATTTTAGGCGTTTCATTAGAACTTACCTGTTTCTTGTCCGATCTATTCTCAGCAGGTGCGTTATATATGTTTTACGAGATGTTTTCAGAAAGATTTGTATTCAGTGTGGTCAACAGTTTCTATGTCGGTATCTGAAGACGAACATTCTTAGAAACAAAACATTCAAATTCGAATTGCCTTTTTGTTTTGACTCTAGATCATAGCAAGGTCGTAGATCCAAGTTTCTATCATAGATAGTTAATGATAAATATTATTTTGATTGTTTTTGAAGTCGCAATCAAATATGTATTTGTTTGAATATCGCTTATAGAGTATATAATTTGTTGTCTTTAAAATGTTTAAGCTAATTTTAATTTAATGATGAAATTTCGGTTAAAGCTCCCATGAAAAACTATCAAATAAATATTATATGGTATTTAAAAATTAAGTATAAGTCCATCTAATTTGACTCGTAGTCTCACCAAAATTGTACTGTGTAGTTATTTGAGATGTGGATAATAAAAAGTAACATATTTTTTTAAAATTAATTTCTTGGAACGTCAACAATCTGCCCGTGGGCAATAAATATTATTGTTTGATTTCTGTTATATAGTATAACCATCTTAACATGTAGAAGATCACTTCACTAAGTGATCTGCTGTACAATTTATAATCTAAGTCTTATTCTAGATACTATACTAACTTATTTTAAAGTCTGTCCTAACATATTCTAATGAGTATTTTAGAAATTTATTCTAGAAATTATTAAATTTCGCTCTATGTCTATTAACCAGTTCGTATGGTAGTTTCGTATGTGCCAGATCCATTTGAAACGGAGTATTAAGAAAGTCAATTATGTAATTTTTTTCTGTTGCGGGTATTTCAGATGGGTACGGATCAAATACGGTTTTTAAGTGTTTAGAGAAAACTTTCGCTTTATCTTTATTGTTCTTAGCCCAGGTATTGTTGTCAATTTTAATGGGTGGATTATGTTGTTGAGGTTTTTTAATCTTTAATGTTAAAAGTAACATATAAAGTATAATTGTTAATTAGTCACTTTTAATATTAGCCCAAAGTCCCTTGAAATGACGAATAGACGAAAATAGAAATCACATAAAACACGACACAGTGTTAATGGGGGCACTGTACAGTAATCTAAAATATGTTACTGTATCTGTTACTCAAAAACAAGAAACTATGTTAGTTTTACATCGAATTAGCACCGACTAATAAAAATGGCATAAAAATACATCAGTATCGATATTGTAGAGAAGAGTATATTATATTATGAGTTAGTAAAACATATAAAATTAAAACAGAGATCTTTGAAAATAATTGACCGTACGCTGTAAACCATAATACACAGATTGCGAAATCTACTTATCGTGCTTACCAAACGTAGATTCTTCTAAGACTCTAATACTTGTTAAGACTATTATCCCTATATTACAGGGATTGAAATTATAAGGACTTTGATTGAAATAAAACTGATTTTTGATTATAACAATATTTATAAAATATTACAGAATAATAGAAAAACATTAATTAATAGATGAAAAATCTAGTTTTTCACTTTTTTTGTACAGAACTATCAAACAATAGCAAATGCACCGCAGAAGTTCCAATATTCCAATTCAATAGAAAGTAATAATCTGGAGAAAGCATCTGCCTGTGTATAGCCAGCGCAAAATTACACCATTGCTTTCTTTCTTTTTTACGCTTCTTTATTTTCATATTTCCGGCTTAGGATAGATTGTGTTGAAAATATTATAATTATTTAAAATGAGCTTGCAAAAGATAGATTTATAAGCAAATAGCTCCGAAAAAATCTAGATACATGAAGAACTTTTATTGAAGGATGTATTACTACGACCGAGCAGCAGAATATTAAAATGTTATTGTCAATGTTAACATAATTCACGTATTTCGTAACAAATACATAAAATTAAAATTTGCCGGAGGTCAAAGAATTGACAATAAATTAACAATACGTTTTACATATAAACACAATTCTTTCTGTATAAACCAAATTAGTTTCCAAATACTAAATTGGGCTTTATATTTCAATGATTTCATTTCGTTAATTTTCTGTATTTCAACCTTCAACATTACAGGGGTAAATTAATTATTACTTATGATATATATGTTATAATAGTAACAAAGCGAAATTTTAAAACTAGTTCTATAAGGATTTTATTCGACTTTTCGATATCATTAGTATTTTATGCAAAAATATCATTAGTTAATATTTATTAAACCAAAATTTTACTATCGCTGCGGACAGGATTCGAACCTGTGAGGGCATAGCCCAATGGATTTCAAGTCCATCTCCTTAACCACTCGGACACCGCAGCTGTGATCGTTTGAAGACTCAGCTAATATGTTATCAATATTGAGAAATAGATGAGTGATGAACTGAATTGCAGACAGAATGGTGGAAATATAAACTAGTACTTTCTGATCGCGTAATAATACTTTTTAAAATTCAATATAAGCTTAAAATAATAAAAACTTTAAAAATAACACTAATAAGGTAATAGTTCCATTTTTGTCGATGCCATTACGATGACTACATTTGTTTCACAAGCAAGAGTCATGGGACAAAAACTAGGTTCAAACTCACATCGAACTTTCTGATAACTTAGCAGTTGATGAATTAAATATAGATTCGATGGCAAGCATCGAAAAGAGTCAAAATGGTTACCACATGAACTGGCTCAAACACAAAAAGTCGTGGTGGACGTGATATTCATAGCTATGAAGTAATTAACTATAAAGTAATGTATTAGGAGATGCCATAATGGAATGAAAACTATCACTGCAGATGTCTATTAATGTCAGTTGAATAAAGGCGAGTAACAAACGAAAAAGTTCGGCCACACATTGCAATAGTGAAAGGTATACTGTTGGAGTTCGAATTGACAGTATATACCACCCATAATATCTTCTGCATGGCATTCAATTCGTAATGTCAGACGAACATGTACGAACCCTTTCCAGTATAAATTGTGAGACAGAGATAATCCCTTGGAACAGTTAATTTAATATATGCTTATATTTTCCAACGGTAGTATAAGCGAGACGGAGATGTACATATTCTTTCCCGTACTAACTTAAAAAAAAAAAGAAAAAATATTACTAAGCAATATTAATATGCAATTAATAATTTAATTTTAAACGATGTAACATTACTTTTATATTTGAATGTTCCGTGAATCTGTAAAAAGGAATGGGATTTTTCAATGGAATGGAATAATACACCACAAATGCTTTCTATTATGCTATCGAATTTTAATATGTTAATTGATAATTTTAAATAATATACTATAATAAATATAGACAATGCAATAGTATGTAAACAAAATCTAAAACCCGAAGATCTACAATAACCATAAATACTAAATAAAAATTAAACATATACCTAATTATAGAAAAAAAACTAATCCATGATATAAATAAAAATAATAGCAATATAACTACTACAGCTTTTTTAAATAAAGTAGATGCTTTATTTATCATTGAACGCAAATGTTTTTCGTCAAAAATCGAGAGAGTAATCGAAATATTACTTATTATTGCCATAAAAACAGTCAAAAGTATTTTACTACTTATCATTCACAATTTTAATTTTTACCCTAAAAAATCAAAAACTTTATATATTACATATAAATCTGTAAGCATAAATAGGGTAATTTTCTCTCAAGGTCGCATCTAGGACGACAGGGCCAAAACGTTAAAAATCAGTTGAATGAAACTAGTAGAAACAAAAATAGTAACTAAAAGTACACGACTGAAACAGTCGATAGTAAATAGTAACAAAATCAGTCGGACCGAAAATAGCGACGTAAAACAGTCCCTTTCCATAATAGTAAAATCAGTAGAACCAAAAATACCGACTGAGGCAGTTGATAGTAAAAAGTAGTCAATTACTAAACAGTCGATAGTTCCCAACACACTAATATTTATTAATATATATTATACACATTTTTCTCAATAAGTGCCTTTTTGAAAGGAAAACATTACCAGATTATTATATTTTATATATATATATCTATTTGTGAATCTGTCAATATTAAATAAATTGGCTAATAATTATCTGATTTAAATGAAAGTTTTCAATATATTTTGGTATATGCGTTATAAAGCAAATTATCTTCTTGTAAACTGATCTAATAACAATTACTTGATATAATAGGCAATCTAAATCATATCAGCTTTATACATTTTAACGTAATAATTTGTGACATATCACCTGACATCTGTTAGGAAAAACCGAAATTCTCATGAGGAACATTAGATTATTACCTAGAAAACAAGAAACAAAACAAGTCGCAAAATAATATTTTCAATATCGTACGAAGTGGCATAGAACAAATTCCTTCTTTCCCTTCGACTTCGTCGATAAATTACTTGTTGAAAATCATTATTTAAATGGTGCCGGAACACTTTTAATGGTAGGATTCGGATATGCAAATGGCGGACGAGAAAAAAATTAGGAAGCGGTCAGTGCTAAACGTTGTTCTCGGCTTTGCAGGCGGGAAATAAAAATGATCATCCCTCGAAAAACCTTCCGTAATGGCTAACACATATAAAAAGGAAACGGTTGGCATTAAAATATTAAGCCTGTCTCCGTGGTTAACAAGTTTTATGTTCAAGTTTTATTTAAACTTTTTCTACGTTATTTTGTAATTTTTTATTGGTCTTAGTGGTTTAACATTCTACCCAGTATTTGATAGACGTTTATTGTTTTGAGTATATGTAAATAATGTGTAAAAATCACTGCACTTAACAATTTTAAAAATATATAATCTTTAATTTGTGCGAAATTTGTTTTCGTTTCATATAATAAGATTTTCTAAATATACTCTAATATATCTTTACCATAATCAGATGGGGAGAGTCTACCAACTCTCTATCAACCAAAGGTAAAAAGTTGATATGTGTTTCTAGTATTCCATTCTATGAACACTAAATATTTAAATATATTATCAGATCAGCAAACTCTTATTAATAATAAATAAAATAAATAAAATCTGCTAAAGGAAACAATTTGTCTAAATCACATATTTGTATTACATAGTACGAAGAATTTTTTTCTTTGGATAGTTTTGATGTCTTGCGGTTGATTACTGTCCCCGTTCACCAAACTAATAAAATCATCCTCTTCTTCGCTAGCACCGTTACTCCTATTACTCCCAGGTATTTCATATTTTTTGTAATTTGCTAAAATATGAATTACAAGATTTTGAATTATTTGACTCATATTTTTTTTAATCAGCGCAATGCATTTTGTAACAGGGGTGGTAAAATGTCGAATATATGTTTCTATATAATTCAGGTGATGTTTAAAAAAAGCTAATCAGATCTTCATTTTAAGCTCTAGTACAATAACAATAAAATGTTCCAAATTAAACTCTTGCAGTCTATCTAATCTAATTGTTATATATAATAAAGCCGCAAGAAATTTACAACAGTCACAACTCTTGCCTTATAGGTAATCTAAAGCAGTAGAAATTGATAGCAATACATTAGTGGATTCCTCCATAGTTCAAGTTCTATGACCGAGGAAGTGTTACTTTTACCCAAGTAAATAATAAGTGTAACTAAATATCAAATAATCAATACAGAGTCGTAAAATCAGTTCCATTTTGTGGGACAAGGATGTATTAACCGATGCCCAAAATATGTGTGAGATTATATATAAAAATTATGTTATGTTCAAATGTCTTTTGAAGCCATAAGTATTTGAAATACCAACTACAAAACACATCAAAATCTAAACAATTTAAATTGATATTTTCGAATAATGCCTCTCTCATTTTCTCAAGTTTTTGGAACGGTTCAAAAGTTATTATTTATTGGTAGTATTTCGTTAAATATGAATGTTCAGAGGTTTTTTAAATATTTATATAAGAAAATGATTGACTAAGGGATCATATACTTGAGCTGTTTTAGTTTGGTTGTTTTTTGTTTTAACTGATTTAGCTATCGAAATTTTAAAATTTCCTTTTACCTTCGTAAATATTTTGTGTAAATTCTGAATACTTTTGACTGAATACTTTTGACTTAATAGTGAGTTCATCACATCTATTTTACAATGAGAATTAGAAAGAAATTGATTTGTTTTGACATATATGTTTGTCATAAGTTATCAGAAGCTTTAAATAAGCGAGATATGCATCTGACTATTCTAATACAGATGTCAAATGAAATGCACTTGTTTTTTTTTCAAGAAAGCAATATGGCTGCTCATGTCACTCCTTAAAAATATTCATCCATTCTCATTTATATTTTATAATTAGTGACTGTATATCATTCACGGTATCACCACATAAATGAATGAGTAATTTTGTTTCGGATAGTTTATGTACCGACGTAACTTATCTTTTCTCTTACTTGCTCTATTTCTTGTTATCAATATGAAATTGTCAACCTTTTCACACGATATTGCTAAGACAATGCGCCCATCTATAAAGCTAAAAAGGTTCAATCTTATTTTGAGGGGCACCATAATATCATCAAAAATCTCAATTCCGCTGACAATTACGCTGACCATCAAAATTGCCATACCGCAATATAATTCAATCATTATGGGGAGATTTAGAGTAAAGAGTGAACTGTAAACTACCATCTCCAACATCATAACGCAATTGGCGAATGCTTTGGTATAAGAATGGGAGAAAGATCAATCGAGAACTCTTTAGACACGAATTGATCTCTCAAATAATTGCAGCTGTTTTAGAAGCAGATGGTGGCTCAACGCTTTATTAATAAATAGATATTGCATGTATATCAGGTGATTATTACTGCATTTATCTATGAATTAGTGTGATATTTTAAGGTTTTACTTCTCCATATTTTTCAAAGAATTTTACTGGAACTGTAATTTAAGAGATAAAAGGAAAAACCAAAATATTCTGCTTGATATCAAAAATAATTTGTCATCATAACTGATATTGTTTTTGTTATTTCTTTGAAGTTACTATACTAATTATTTATTGTTATATTGTTTTAATTAGTACAGAAAAAGAGATGATGAAGTCTTTATATACTTGATATATTAGTTTCTTTCTCAGCAACCAAGTTACAATTATCGAGACTGTTTGTTCAAAATATATAGGTGTATCAACGTTATCCCTATAAATACAGTAGAGCATCTGAAATTAAATAGACTGAACTAATGAGTCGAGCTTTCTGTACAATCCCAAAAATCTTTGTCTAAATTGGAAAGTATAAACAATGAAAACATCTATGAGATTTACGGTGTTTTTGATCATCGTCTGTCCGGTAATGAACCGTAATCTCGTCAAAGAGGCTGACTTGCTTCAGTCTGCAGAAACATTAATTGTTCGGAACATGAAATATCTGATTGAACGTTGCGAGTGACAACGAGGAAATGACTTTTTTTGATGTTCGTCATCTTCTTGTTCGCCATGTGAAATAAGGCAAAATAACGAAGTCGATTCCCGTTCACGAAACACAATGGTAAAGGCGGCGTAATAATTACCGAGAGAGACATCGTAAATAATTTTACTTTATTTCTTTGAGTTTGTTGACGTAAAAATTGGACATATATTAAAATCCTTAATGGGAAAAAAGATTCAATGGAATATTGATTTTTTACTGCAAATTGTTTTCAGGTTTCCCAGTCGACTGGAATTAATATTCTTTTGAAAATTAATTTTTGGTTGTTGGAATTAATTCATGACGTTTCCAAATTTAAAATATTATCTCTTGATATTTTCCTTAACTGTCTTAATCTTAATACAAATACCACCGTAATTAAATAACTTGACTTCGAATATTATCTTGGAAATCAACAGGTATAATGTTCCTTATGTATCACGGTTGAACGACTTCAAGTTTATAGATGTCAGACTGTAACAGTGTCTAAGTCTTGGAATCATAGAGTAGAATTAGCAAAATAAACATTCGGGCGACCTAGATTTTAGTCTTGCTTGTTGCTTTGCAAGTTTGTGACCCGACGTTGGCTTGATGAAACACAATTTCTTTCTTATTGACCAAAGTTGGCCGTGTCTTGGTCATTTCCACCTAATCAACAGTTTGTTTGTAGGTTTTTCAGCCCCACAAAACGCAGAGAAAAACCTTCTTGGTAGTCAATTCTGTCTTGGCTTTTGGGAAGCTCTTTACTCCGCCTTGCCTATGCTTCGATATTGCGGTAAATGATCCACTTTTCATCGCCACTCCCCATGCAATTCAGAAAATTCAGGGTCAATTTTCTTGCCATTCAACTACGACTTTTTTCTTGTTAAACTTCAACCTCAATTTATATACAGTATACAGATTATATGTAGACAGTCGGACATGGTCTCTTGGTTTACTTTTTGCACATTTTTGACACATTACTTTCGATTTTAAAATTTGGGAGATATCTTAGATTATATTTTTTTTATCTATATTCATGTATAACTTTAAGGAAATCTTTTTCTTTATTTTTGTTTAGTAAATATTATTTGTTTAGGTTCAAATATAGTGAACTCCTTTTAGAAAACTGTAGTTTTAGCACAGAAAGGGTTTTTGAATGTAAATAAACATAAATATACGAGAATCTCTTGTAAGTTCCTAGACTAATCCTGCAAATAGGATGGTTTGTTCATTGCAACATAATTTCAGACCAGATGACTATGAACCTAAATATGGAAGAGTGCTCAACTAAGATGAAATTATTAATAGTTATCAGTTTAATAGTTTTTAGTAGTATTAATAGTTTTATTGAAATCACCACTTGTTGAGTTGCAGAAGTAGGTACTGGTATTAATTTTTTTCTAAGGAAGGAAAGTACGAGTGACTGAATTTGAAAGGAGAACATTTTAATATGTGCTTATAAATTCTTTTGAAGCTGATTAATCTATTCCTAACAAATTCAGAGAGGTAGTACAACACAAATAAGACTAAAAACTTAGTGTGTATGTGATAATATTGCAGAATTGTTACATATTTTTTTATTATTTGGCTATTGTTATTATGCTATGCTAGCTAAATGTTATTTAGAGGGTCCAGGAATTTATTTTAATTCAATTGTTTGTGAAGATATCTAAACCTTTTTATTTATTGTCACAACTATATGCAAAATCAAATTTAACGGATTTTCTCATATTAATTAGATATTATGACAGTAAATGGCAATGTTTTATGAAGCGATTGATGGCTTACAACATTTTGAGTAGGACAGTGTGATAAGAAAAATAATAATTCGGTGCTATTTGTTCTGGTGTATGGATCATCAATCAACAGAATTTCAATTAATACACAGGAAAATTTGCATTGAATATATAAAATATATAGTGTTTAATTATACACAAATATAAAATATATAGAGAAAAGAATGTTTCGAAATCGGAATTAAATTTGTATTATTGTATTTTATTGTATTGTAATCTTTAAAACAATAGCAATGTACAATTAGAAATTAAATTATCATTTATGAAATTTGATACCCTTTTTTAAGGTGTTTTGATAATGTTTTATATAAATGTTATCTAATACTCAAATAAAATATAATTTTTTAAATTTATTTAATTATGTTAAATTTAGGTTTGAATAATTTGTGTTCCTATGTCCAGAGAAAGTTTTATGAAAAGAAAATAATTACATATAATAAACATTAATTATTCTCATATTTTGTTTCACCATTCATCATTCTATAATCACTGAAAATAGTCTTAGCACTAATTATTTGATGCTTTACCATAAATTATATTTCATACAAATGTAGGTATTTTTCGATAGGTATATCGATTCAATAATTTTATTGTGTTGTGTTTGTTGTGTTGAATTTTAATTGCACTAGAGTAAACATTTACAAGTATAGAGTTGAAGCATGTAAAGACTGTTTATGTAATGTATAGTATATTTGTAAATATATTTCACACTTGTGATTATTTTCTCACACATTTACTTTTATTATTAACAATGTTACGGTGAAGACGATCTGATTTACGGCATCGAAGTCAATCAAATGTAGTCAATCATCTACCCCACGTGGTAATGTTGTTGATGACCAGAGACAGAAATTGATAATATTGGTCTTGGTATGTTCCCAAGTCCGTTTGAGTGTGATTGAAAATGAAGTTGATAGGCTTAGAATGAAACGAGATAATGAAATAGAGCGATTCCGCAGACACTTTGCTTAATTCGCCGATAATTCACGAAGTGGTTACTGTTAGTGTCGAAGAAAATTTTGAAGATAGATAGATGCAAGGCGTTTCACCATTTTATTAATAAAACTGAGTCATTCACAAAGGAGTTATTTACGACACATCTAGGGTAAACCGATCGGACTTTTAAAAATAAGGACAAAACTAGTCTAGGCACCGATTATTTGATATATTACCATAATTTATATTTCATAAAAATGTAAGTATTTTTCGATAGGTGAGTCTATTCAATAAGGTAAAATTAAGTGATAAATAATGATATATATATACAAAACATAAAGAAGCAGATTTGCCGACCTAAAATTAACACCCTGTTTAGTCGTGAACCATCATGACCATAGAGTGTATTACTATAAAAAGTATCATAATAATTTGAAATAGCTTGATTAAATTACTTCAGGAAAGAATAATGATATATATGCAAAACATAAAGAAGCAGATTTACAGACCTAAATTTAACACCTTGTATAGTCGTGAACCATCATGACCATATAAAGTATTACTATAAAAAGTATCATAACAATTTGAAATAGCTTGATTAAATTACTTCAGGAGAGTAGAGCGATTATATTGTTACAGGGTAATATTACCATTCGGCGCGCAAGAAGTAGTATGCAAATTCCGTAACCGAATCGATGAAATGCTTTTTTGATGGATACCAGCGTAGCGGCGCTGATAATTAAAAAATCAAAGCTCGGAGCAATGAGCCGTATCCGCGGTCTCGCTACGAAAACGCAATAAAACGGACCGGGAAAATGGCAGACGTGGCGAACAAAAGAAACTGCATCGCAACGTTTTCGATATTCCAGTTCGACAAAAAGTAATCATCTGGGGAAAGCATCTGCTTTTGTATCTCGAGCGCAATTTAACGGTCGTCCTTTATCTTTGGTTTTTCTTCTCTCGTTTGCTCTTGTTCTATTTTTGATTTTTAACATGTTACATAATTATCACCACTAAATATCGTTTACAGCAGATCAGTCTTTTTTTGTGTTAAAAATCCAAGTTTGATTATTTTTTACCTCTTACTGAGTTCCTTATTATTAAAAATATTTTATTAGCCATTATTATATCTTTCGTATATATCCAGCTTAATGGATTTATTTTGAATAATATAGAAGCTTTATAGGAGGCGTTTTTAATTTTATTACATCCAGCATCGTTCTGTCAGCGTCACCGAAAAACAATGGTTTTCTTGAAAGTTTCGTCGTTTCATATTCAGAACGTATTTAGGCAGACAACGATAATCAGGCAATTTGTATTCATTATCTCGTCGAAAACGAGCATAAATATTTTGCCACAGCAATACATTTTAAAATACAATGGTTAAAATTACCCAACCCATCTAACTGCATGGTAATTACCATTTTCTGTATCAGGATGGGATGGAAAATGGAACGGAAACCTCCATATTTTTCAATTTGGATATTGTTTCGGTTCGTATAATTATTTTATTTAAAGTTTTTTTTAATAAAATGTCAATGTTTCGTTCCCTTAAATCATGTCGGGTGATAAATTCCGTCCTACAGGGAATCCCTCGCCTAATTGGAAAGTTAACATAATCATAAAAACAGTCATAAAAACTTTTATTTCGCTGAATTTTCATTAGGGTTTTAATTTTGGACAATTTTTTTTTTATTTTAAATTCATGGCGAAGGAAATTTTTCGATAATATATTATTTTTTAATAATGTTATGAATAACAACACAGTTCTTGTGGAACAATTTGTTTCTGATCATTTTAGAATTCTTTAATGGGTTATTCTAATCTAGGTAGGTTATTCTTTAGATAATAATGCATCCATATTTATTCCATTGTTGCATACACAATCAATCAAAACATCGTTTGTAGAACTTTTTCTCTTCTTACTCTATTAAATATCCTTTCCAAATAAATAAATCCTAGATATATCTGTTTTTATTTTAGCTGAACTCTTTCCACCTCTTCTTATCACTACATAGTATAAAACAAAGTCGCCTTTTCTGTCCCTATATTCCTATGTGCGCTTAAATCTTTAAAACTACGCAACGGATTTTGATGCGGTTTCTATCAATAGATAGAGTGATTCAAGAGGAAGGTTTATGTGTATAATACATGCATAATATACTAAGGCAATATTGCTAATTTTAGAGGTTTCTAACTGGATGTCGTAAATTAACCTATTTTTTAGGCTTATTTAGCAATTAGCAAAAACGCTGCCTAACCCTACGAGTTAGATCAAATTAATGTACTACAGTATTGTACACCATAAAAAGGTCTACAAAAAAGTCCGCGATGGTATATGTTTATCTTTTAGGTATAACCCACATTAACCATTTTTATTGTTTACTTTTTACGTGAGAAAATGGCTTATTTACGAAGCTATTTTAAGCAATACGGCATTAATCCTTATCGAATTAAGTACATTAAATACAGTGTGCAATTAATATAGATCAATATGGTTCCTTACAGCATGTAAATTAAACAAATATTTTCGGAGATATTACAAATTTAAAATTTGCGTTTAAAAATGTGTAATGTAATAAAAATTGTATGAATTTAGATATTCCAAAGATAGCAGGAAATCTTCATAGTAAGTATAGGGGAAGAGGAATTGTTTTACTCCAAATTTAATGCGTGCAGGCCAAGGGCAGTAATGAATGAACCAAAAATACTGGATCGATTTTAATCATGTTTTCATTGAGTGACATAGGCATATATATTTTATGCCCGTGCAAAGTCGGAGCGGGCCGCTATGTTTTTATATACAACGTTCATATTTTTTCTGTAGTGTATTTAATTTTGTATCAGCATTGCCCCCGTGCGAAGCCGGGGCGGGTCGCTAGTACTTAATATATCGTCTTTTATACTTCTTCCCTTTCGAAAGTCGCTTTACAATTCCATTAATGTCGGATCTACTACTGATTTTAGACGATTATTTGTAATTAGCTTGGTATATCTATTTGGCTGCGCACAACACAGTAACCTTTTTATAATTTTTACAGTCCTGTTTATCTTATTTTTTATGTATCGGAACTGTAAGTGCTAATATGTTCGAAATGGTCCTAATACCAGTCCAAAATAGTTTATTTCCCCGTTCCAGAGTTTCTATAACACTTATGAACCTACCCTTTGGCTTCCACACTACTTTTCCTATCCCTCAACAATGTCTAACCAACAGACGAATAATTCCTTTTAGTTCTTGTAAACTAACAATTGGAATAATATGAAAGAATATTTTGACACGCACTTTCTGGTTAGTGTTATTCAGACCTTAAATAAAAATACCAGAACATGGTCTCAACTGTATATGAGACGTCAGATTGTCAGATACAATTAACGTGTTTCATTAACAAAAATATATCAGTATTGCTTTAGATGTTATCCGTTCTATATTCTATTTCTGCTCTATATTCTAATAAATCTATTCTAGTTTTAATTTATTTACTGCCAAAATGTTTAAAATGTTTTATATTGTTAAAAAGTAATAATAATATTTTATTTCAATCATTTTATTAACCTAAGAGGACAATAATAATTTTTATTCAATGTCGATTTTAGGTCAATTCTAATATGCCTTCATTCAGGGTTTTCTGTAACCACTAGGGAAAATAACATGATATTGGATATCTAGGCTTTGTCGATTAAAGTATACCATTCAAAAGTTCCAGCACTAGCAAGAATTATCCCAGTAAAACATGGAAATAATGAGATTTTATGGCATAGCGGTTATCAACGTTTTAAAACTTGCCAAATCCTTACAAAAGTAGCGGAAACCTTACGATATGGAACTATTAAGAGACATTGTTGTTTCTTTGTGATATCTCATTCACTCATTTGTACTATTTTCTCACTTTACTTCGGGTTCTATAAATTTACGTTGAGTTTTATAAAAAATAAAAAAAAACATTTAAATAATTAACTTACATTTTCAAATTCGATTTGAAAATACTTTTATATAATGAAAAATGTTCAAAAAATTAAAAAATCGGTCAATAAACGAAGCCATTATTACCACTACTTTATTTGAGTATTGATATATAAGCAGTTGCTTTATCAGCAAAACTTATCAGCAAAAATTATTTTGAATTATGTGTGAAAACCTTTTTGTAATAGTACATTGATTTCGGGTATTAATTAAAGTAATTATACTGACTTTAAATAGACACTAGACGACAATCATTCATATACGTATTTCATACAAGGGTCTGTGTGCAGGTGGTCAACTTGCAGTCACGAATTTCCTTTTAATTGGGGCTCAACTCGTGTGCTCATTTCTAAATTATTTTGTTCTCAGTTCTGCCGACGTAATTTTTCATTTATGGACAGGCTGGTTATAAATATAGCGCATATACTCGCCAGAACTAAAGCGACCCTCGCTGTCCATTAAACACGCTGGTGGTAACCATGCAAGTGAAAGTTTTTTACTCCTACGGCCATTATATTACAACAGGGTAACGGGTAAACGATTATTAATTTTAGAATATTAAATTTAGGTATCTTTTTCCTGTACGCATCATTGGAAAATCATGAATTTTTGGTTTTATTGCTTTATTTTTCTGTACATGAATCAATTTTAAATTTTAGCGCAAATTGCTGCTGGCTAATTTCCTTTGAGCACTTATGACTGTAACTATATAGATGTCATCTTCTGCAAGTATAGAAAAATCAATGGATAAAACGCTAATGTCGAGGTAATCAGTCTGTTTTTTTAAATAAATACTCAACTGACTAGGTTCATAACGTTACAGGGCACCTTACGAAGAAACATATCCATCCAATCTAGTAATATATCTGGACCAATGGTATTGAACTGTGGGGTACTACTAGAAAATCTAACATAGATATCCTTCGGAACTTCCAGAATAAAGTGTTGCGAGTCATCGTCGATTCCCCATATTACTAGTTGGCCAACAAACTGATTGAGCGCGATATCCCCATAGAACCTATAGTGAGTGTGATTCGGAGTGTTAGTACGAAGTACACTGAAAGACTATTAGTGCATCCCAATGCACTCGCCAAAAAGTTAAATGTGCGAGATGACAGTGAAGTGCGTAGGCTCAAACGCAAACTACCATACGAACTGATTAATAGACACAGAGTGAGATTTAATAATCTCTAGAATAAGCTAAAATAGTATCTAGAATAAGATTTAGATTATAAATTGTACAGCAGATCACTTACTGAAGTGATCTTCTACATGGTAGGACAGTTATATTATTTAACTGAAATCATATAATAATAGTTATTGCCCTCGGGCAGACTGTTGACGGTCTAGGAGGTTAATAAAAAAAAAGTGATATAAGTCGGCGTATTGACTAATTCTTTATTTATTCTACACTTGTTACAAATTATAAGTCGAATATCATCATCACATCACCATAAATAAATTTCTGATGTGATATTTGAGTTAGTTTCTGTTCAAGACAATCGCAAAGAGGTAACCACAAAATTGCAATATACACATAGAGTTATAATTAACTGGACTTAGATATGGATAATAAAACTCAATGAAAATAATAATATGGGTCCATATTAATATAGTAGTAGTGATAAGGTACTTTGGCAAGAATGATGATTTAAAACCCCATTGAATTTAGCATATCAAAAGAGAAGTAAAAACCTCTAAATGAAATATAAAAAATGTCTAAAATTTCAATATCGAAGTATTGCAACTTGGATAATATTAGAGCAGGACACAACCTCTAGAAAATCTAACCATTTTATCTCGATTTAATAGAAAAGACAAGCAAAATGTTAATTATTTCTGTTATGAATAAAGTATTTTAGGTTAGCCTGCAACAACTAATAATTAGGTAATAATAAAATATGCATATTATAATAATGCAAAAGTAAAATGTTTGTCATTATGGAAATTACAGCATGATACTTGGAAACTTTGCAGTTTTACATTTTTTCGAGTGATATTGAATAAGTTTATATATTATCACGTAAAATGCATAAAAAATAAACAATATTATACAACAATTGTTTTTCTTTCCATTTTAACGGGTCAGTATCAGTTCCAGTCACAAACAAACATTAATTGTGCTTAATTAGATTAATGTTTATTAGATATAATGTAATCAGAATGTTTACTGTAATATTACAACAGTGCTAGTTAACTTTCTTCTCTGGATCTAAATATGAATATTATAGAGACTATGTAATATTTTAAAAACCAATTTTAAGTTAGTTCGCAGCCCCTAGAAATAATAAAATAATTAGAAAATGCTAACATACATATAAAATATAATCCACTCATCCGAGTTAGTTTGTTTCAGGCAAGAAGTTACTCAGAGTTCAATTAAATTTGGTTCATGTAAAACCTACTATTGAAACTCAAGCAAGTTCAAAGCTTTCTGTTACTCTATGTCGGATTTAGATTCTTTCTTATCAACACTTAATTGAGTGGAAGAGATATATGAACACATGAAAAACTTTGGACTTGATTTCATGGGGAGTAATCATCCATAAAAAATAATATTTTACTATAACATTAATATTATTAACCGATTATTTCTATCTTAAAGTAGTCATATTTAAAAAAACAAGTAATAAGACTAAATTAAACCTTTAATACATATTATATCGACACTAATATATTATGACATTACTCATCATCATAATAATACTTACGTTATATATCTGTAGCAGATAAATTTGATTGAAACACCTGAAACAAAGCCTGCAATGTATTCCTGTAACAATGAGGATACACCCAAGGTTACTAATATCACTTTCGGCCTATTCCATTAAACTGTCACATGGCTGATACATTTCGCTATTATCTGGTGCCAGACTCATCACGAAAAAATGTCTCTACTTCCTGTTTCGGACATCCTCTCCCATTCGCTCTCACCCTTATTCCACCAGAGCCAATCAATATATACAAAGAAATTGATATTGGACGTACACTGATCACAAAACTGATACTAAAACTCCATTTGTTAATTTAATATTGCTTATAATATTGAATTTCAGATTCTTTTATTAATATCTTATCATATATTGCATTATATCCAGCATTATATATTTGTTTTGTAATTATTATACGCTTGATTATATATGGATGGTTTTCTTGAATTCAGTTAAGTTTCATTATTTTCTCTATGTTTAAATCTCGAAAGTCTATTCGACAGTAGATTATGTTATTAATATTAAAATGGTATTAATATTGTACGAATTGTTTATACATCCATTTTATTTATCCAGCAATTTATGTAACAGGTAAAATTAGCTCTAGAGTAATCAGTCTTGTAAGCTCCTTAAAAAATATAAATGTATTGAAATAGGGAACAGTTTTGAGAAATATAGTGACCTCCATAATTAGAGACTTTCTTTACATTTTAGCTTCTACCATTTTATTATCACTACATAGTATAAAACAAAGTCGCCTTTTCTGTCCCTATATCCCTATGTGCGCTTAAATCTTTAAAACTACGCAACTCAATAGATAGAGTGATTCAAGAGGAAGGTTCATATGTATAATACATGCATAATATACTAAGGCAACATTGCTAATTTTAGAGGTTTCTAACGTGATGTCGTAAATTAACCTATTTTTTAGGCTTATTTAGCAATTAGCAAAAACGCTGCCTAACCCTACGAGTTAGATCAAATTAATGTACTACAGTATTGTTCACCATAAAAAGGTCTACAAAAAAGTCCGGGATGGTATATGTTTATCTTTTAGGGATAACCCACATTAACCATTTTTATTGTTTACTTTTTACGTGAGAAAATGGCTTATTTACGAAGATATTTTAAGCAATACGGCATTAATCCTTATCGAATTAAGTACCTTAAATACAGTGTGCAATTAATATAGATCAATATGGTTCCTTACAGCATGTAAATTAAACAAATATTTTCGGAGATATTACAAATTTAAAATTTGCGTTTAAAAATGTGTAATGTAATAAAAATTGTATGAATTTAGATATTCCAAAGATAGCAGGAATTCTTCATAGTAAGTATAGGGGAAGAGGAATTGTTTTACTCCAAATTTAATGCGTGCAGGCCAAGGGCAGTAATGAATGAACCAAAAATACTGGATCGATTTTAATCATGTTTTCATTGAGTGACATAGGCATATATATTTTATGCCCGTGCAAAGTCGGAGCGGGCCGCTATGTTTTTATATACAACGTTCATATTTTTTCTGTAGTGTATTTAATTTAGTATCAGCATTGCACCCGTGCGAAGCCCGGGCGGGTCGCTAGTATTTGTATAAAAAATTATGAAATCAAAAGAAACAAAAATACCGGAACTACGAAAATAATATGATTCATATTCAGGGTTTTTGAATGTAATTATAAGGCAAGTCATGATGTTCAAAAAAGGCAAGTCATGATGTTCAAAATTTTTGCTAATAAATTATTTTAAAAGAAGCATATTCAGAAAATTGAAAATGGTTGAAAAACTTTGGTTTGATGGTTCCAACTTACTTGAAGATTGAAATTAATTGTCCATATAGATAAAAGGCATAAGGGTATTGAAACTTTGCTGAAAGAGATTGTATTGATTGGAAAATTGCTTGCTAGTATCCGGACTTTCATACGTTAACGATAAAGGGAATATTTTTGTTAATGGGAATATTCTCTTCTCTTGCATCCCAGACCAGCTGATTATGCATCTAAATTTGGAAGAGTATCGCTTAAACAAGACGCAATTACTTATTTATAATTTAAATACTAAGTATTTGATTAAAATCTACATCGATAGCTGAATTGAAATACAATATGTATGGAAAAGGAAAATTTGGCTACAGTTCAACATTGGAATCAGCAGTTTTCAGCCTACACTGAAATATCTAGATATATTTAACTTATACAGGAGGTAAATTGACAGTTGTGAGTTGAAAATTAGAACATATGCTTCCCCGCAAATTCTGTTGAAATAGTCGAATCTTCATGGAGGTAGGAACCAGACAGTGGAATACCATAACAGAAAGAACTATGTTTATATAATAATATTACATCAAGAATTAGTACGTACCTTTTTATTATTCTGCTATTGTAAATATTTTATGTTATCTAAATTTTGTGTAACAATACGAGGAATCTACTTTAATGCGTTTGTGTGCGCAAAGCTATATCTATACAGTTTTACAGATAATGGCAATAACAGACAATAGCAAAAAATACAGGGGATATGTTCTGCACCAGAATTAGCAGCTGGTGTGAAGCTAAACTATGTTTTATGTCTTTCCAAAAAATCAAAGCAAAACCTCGCCAAAACCAAGAAAAGGTATGATAAATATTATGGCGGCTCTATTTCATCAATTCCAATGGTTTAGAAGGAGTTTAAGTAGCAATAGTCGTCACGCGAAAAATTGCCAATAAAAATCATGGAATAAAATTAGATAATCTGAGTATTTAGGTATCTAAAGTGATATATATATATATATATATATATATATATATATATATATATATATATATATGTATATATATATATATATATATATATATATATATATATATATATATATATATATATATATATATATATACGATGATTGTTTTATACTCTTTAAGAAAATTGCCATGGTAACTACGTGATAAATATAAAGAAATGAAAACTAATGAAACTACCGACTGGCGAGTGACCAACTTTAGAAAACATCCCAGTGAACATCCGGTCTCACCCAGCCTGGTTTCTGCCGTGACTGGGAGCATTTTCCTCGTCGGATTTTACACTTTCGCTTAGAACAATCATAAATTTACACAAATATAAGTTTACGACCATGCCCCAGCAGGATTCGAACCCGCGAATATCGCAACAGCAGGAGGACCGTACTGGACCACTGGGTCACCAAACCGTCTAAAGAAATCGAATAATTTTTTTTTCATCAAATTGCCTTTGTTCGAACAAACGAAAAATCTTTTTACTAAATTAATTTTTACATTTCCGAATTTTTTATAATAGTAAAAATCAAATAATTTTGCTAATGCTTTATTTTTATATTATGAAATAATGTATACAGAAGCCTCATACCAAATTTTAACTAAATCAATTCAATTCAATTTTAGGTAACATATCAGCCGTGATACTGAACCAACTGTATCTCCTAAAATCATTTAAATTTTGCAAAATGCTGTTAAGGCAATATTTTTAAAGGGGCTAAGCATTAAAAATTATTTTCAAATTTCTAGACTAAGCTACCCCTTGTATATGAAATTAAATAATTTTAATTGTATTTAATATATGATGATACAATGCAATAAACCGAGCAACATATATGTCACTTTTAAGTTCACTAATAAAACTCGCCTCTTATAATGCATAAGTTTAATTCTAATTAATTAAATTAAGTATAATTTCATTGATTTGCCAGGTAACTACGTGATAAATATAAAGAAATGAAAAGTAAAGTTCAATTGATTTTAGTCACCTCAACTTTTGGATTTTTTAGTGACTGAACCTACAGCTTAACGTAGCCTCCAACCTAAGGTCCTCGGCATTAAGCCTACCGACTGGCGAGTGCCCAACTTTAGAAAACATCCCAGAAGACATCCGGTCTCATCCAGCCTGGTTACTGGGATCATTTTCCTAGTCAGATTTTACACTCTTGCTTAGAACAATCATAAATTTACACAAACATGAATACGACCATGCCCCAGCAGAATTCGAACTCGCGAGTATCTATCTAAAGAAATCTAACAATTTTTTTGCATCAAATTGCCCTTGTTCGAAAAAACGAATTATATATATATATATATATATATATATATATATATATATATATATATATATATATATATATATATATAGAGAGAGAGAGAGCATGCATAGAGAGAGAGTATATATATATATATATATATATATATATATAGAGAGAGAGAGAGAGAGAGAGAGAGAGAGAATAATAGGATTGTTTGAGTTTCAATAGTAGGTTTTACATGAACCAAATTTATTTGAACTCTGAGTAACTTCTTGCTTGAAACAAGCTAAGTCGAATGAGTGGATTATATTTTATATGTATGTCAGATTTTTCTAATTATTTTGTTATTTCTAGGTGGTGCGAACTAACTTAATATTGGTTTTTAAAGTATTTAATCTTTATAGTAGTCATATTAGGTTTCAAAGATGAAAGTTATCTAGCACTGTTTTAAACTTATGGTAAACATATTATATCTATATATTTGGAGATGATACTTTTGGTAATATTGGTGAAGAAAAACATAGTTAACTGGCATAGTATAACTATGAGAAATAGGAAGCACAAATATATATATATATGTACATATGCGAGGATGTAAAAATATTTGTTCTGATTCGTAAGAAAAATGGAATGAGGCTGAATCCAGACTAAGTGATATATTTAATGAGCTGGTCAGTATAACCATATCATCAACATCATCAATACATAGCCGGTGTTAGTGGAGAGTTTCTACTTCTCAACCGATATATATATATATATATATATATATATATATATATATATATATATATATATATATATATATATATATATATATATATATATATATATATATATACAATTACAGTATTGTAATATTTTGATGATCTGATCTTTATTTACATGGTACCGCCCACCCAATAATGACGACACCGAACCGAATGGTACCCATTAAGACGATGCCGTATCTTTTGAGTGTGGGATGGCGAGCACCTGTAAATAAGAGACTTTTACCCTTCATTTAATGGTGATTAGTGAAGCACCCCAGGCACTGAAACGAATAATTGATATTCCGTATTTGCCGGTTGAGCCACGTCGGCTTCAAGGCATCGTATTAGATTTTATTAGTTCGTAGTTTATCATTTAGTTACGTAATGCCGTCAGAGCTGTTCGGTGATGTGGTTGGGGGGCTTCAAGGGGCCTCGCCGTAGATTGTCGAAAGGAAATTAATATTTTTGTTGGAGCAAGAGATTGTTTGCAGATGGAATAGCGGATAAGTGCACCGTGTAGCGCTTCATCTGCTTCCTGCTTCTTGATGAATTTTGTAATATGTATTATTACGTGTTGCTATTTAATATAATGTTGTCATGGCAAGTGAGCTTGAATTAAACTCATGCATTATAAGATGCGAGTTGTATAAAATGAAGTTAAAAGTGGCATACATGTTGTTCAGTTTATTTCATTGTATCATCATATATTAAAAACAATTAAAATTATTTAATTTTATATACAAGGGGAAGTTTAGTCTAGAAATTTGTAACATATTTTTAATGCTTAGCCCCCTTAAAAATATGGCCTTAACAGCATTTTGCAAAATCTAAATAACTTTAGGAGATATATTTGTTTCAGTATCACGGCTGATATGATACCTAAAATTGAATTGAACTGATTTAGTTAAAATTTGGTATGAGGCCTCTGTATACATTCTTTCATCATATCAAAATAAAGCTTTAGCAAAATTGTTTGATTTTTACTATTATAAAAAAAAAATCGAAAAAAGGCAATTTGATGAATAAAAAAATCTTGCTGGGGCATGGTCGTAAATTTATGTTTGTGTAAATGTATGATTGTTCTAAGCAAGAGTGTAAAATCCGACGAGGAAAATGATCCCAGTCGCGGTAGTAACCAGGCTGGGTGAGACCGGATGTTCTCTGGGATGTTTTCTATTTTATTCCATGATTTGTATAGGCAATTTTTCGCGTGACGACTGTTGCTACTTCAACTACTTCTAAACCATTGGAATTGATGATATAGAGCCGCCATAATATTTATCATGCCTTTTTTTGCTTCATTATTTTAATTAAAGTATGATTTATAATTTATCTATTAAGTTTTTCGTTTGATTCTATCATTCCCAATAAAAATTCGTTGGTCAAGTAGATCTTGCAGACATCAATATCTAGATTTTGCCTAACTCCTCTTAATATTATTAGAATCTAGCCCATCAAACATTGTGTAAACTTATTTGTGATGCTGTTCATGCTTGGTTCGAAGGCAATGAATTGCAAAAGCTTTTGGACAACTTAGCAGTTCATAATTCCAGTATTTCTGAAATGCTATTCCAAATTGACACCGATGCAAAATATCCATGACCATGGTATTGCAATGTATATGATGGGATTATTAAGATGTAGTGTATAACAAATTGCTTAAAACAAATGACAATTATACTATAGATGTCCACCGATGTGAGTTGAATATATTGCATGACGCATTATCGTAAAAAAGACCAGGAATAGCGAGTAACACACTAAAAGTCAATGACAACGCTCAGCGGCACATTGTGAAGTGAAGGTTGTAGATTAAATGAGAACTTCGGGCACACCCTGCCTATTCACTACATCTAGTACCACTGGTACAGATCGATGCAACATAGCTTGACTGGCACAAAGCTTTGAAATGTCGAAGAAACGCTAAAATGGATGGATGGATGGCTGGATCGCTAACAAACCAACATTTTTTTTTCGATGATGTGAACAAGATTTGAAAATATTTGTATTAAGATATTGTACCATTTTTTTCAATAAATGTACTTTTAAATTTAAAAAATCAGGATTTTTACTTAACCGAATCACAAACAATGACATAAAAATAATTCAGATGATTGCTACTTTTGTTTTCTCCATAAAGTTGACACAGAAAATGAAGAGTATACATTTTCACCAAGGGACCACTTGCACAGATTTGTTGTGCATGCGTTATAAAAGAACTTAGGTACCCGTGGCCTGTCAGTGTTTTCTACAGAAAAACCAACATACTGCAATTAAGCATCTTTGAGTGCATTTAACATTATTTCTACTCATTCCTCGATCATATAATGTAACAAAAACATTTGAATCAACTTGGAAGTAGAATCAATCTTGACACACTCTGATTCAAGACATCAAATAACGTTAAGAATTGTTCTTATCTACTCGGATCCAAAAGTTGACCCAAAATTGTAATTTGTTAGTAAATTACTTATTAACACGTTAAGTTAAGAGTAAATAAGTAATTTGGTCGAATTTCGACCAGTAAGTTATCACTACTGTAACAGGTCAATTGAAAAGTCCCCGGCCTGATACATAGATAGCGTTAATAGAATTAAATCTATATGTTTTGAAGAGCTGATGATTCTGAGCAGTGTTTGAAGATGATCAAGCGTAATAAACCCGAGTTTTTACGTCAATATGTGACAATCGATGTAACATGGGTCCATAATTTCACTCCGAAATCCGAGCGACAGTTATCCGAGTGGACTGCACCTGATGAACCCGCTCCAAAGCGTGGGAAAACGCTACAGTCGGCTGGCAAGGTTATGGCGTCTATATTTTGGGGTGCACATGGAATAATTTTCATTGACTACCTTGAAAAAGGAAGTACCATCAACAGCGACTATTACATAGCGTTATTGGAAAAACGGCCTCATTTGAAGAAAAAGAAAGTGCTGCTTCACCAAGACAATGCACCGTGTCACAAGTCAGTGAAAACGATGGCAAAAATCGATGAATTGGGCTTAGAATTGCTTCCTCATCCACCATCGACTATTTTCTGTTCTCAGGTCTCACAAGAATACTCACTGGGAAGAAATTTTCGTCGAATGAAGAGGTGATCGCCGAAACCGAGGCCTATTTTGAAGCAAAGGACTAATCGTACTACAAAAATGGTATCGAGAAGTTAGAGGTTCGCTATAATCAGTGTATCACCCTTGAAGGGAATTATTATGGTTGGCCGAGGACTTCTCAATTGACCTGTTAGCTCTTCACATAAGAAACGTTAAATTTACGACGTTTCTATGACAAACTGCAGAGCGTTTTATATTCCAATGTTGTAACATTAACACATCAAAAATCTTATTACCAATGAGTAATATGATGACGAAACAATAAATATTCTTGGACAGTTATTTCTGGCATTTCCCCTCACCATTCCGATTAATCCTCCGCTATTATCGCAACTATCCCCGGTAAGATGATGAATCCTTGGTCAAATGACTCGCCACACAATGACAGTACGTAATTTCTTTTGCGCGACGCCGACAAGGATGTACCGAACGGATAAAAAATGCGCCATACCCGTGCGGTCCCGTGAAACGGCAGACAATAGCGCCAGTGAGGTCGAACTTCGCTAAACGAGCCATCTCGACGACACCGCTCTTTATTATGCTGATAGTGATTAAGTAGTTTTTGTCTTCGCCAAATTTTGATAAACGACATGTCCCGGAGTCGATTAGTTAAAGACCTGCATTCTGTACGTTATAGTGCTATTGAATAATTTAATCCACCTAAATTTACGTCATCGTGAATAAGTTTTTTACTGGGAATCGACGAGATGGGACGTTGATTAAGCGGCAGTTTCGATGTTTTGCCTGCGAAAATACAAATAGGTATTTTTTGGGTGGGTTAATGATAAATGATTCGGGTTTAAAAGGTCCGCTTTGCATCTAATTGAGCTAGTGATATTATACTGGGAGGAGTGTTAAAACTGTTGGGAATATATATGATAGCCGTTCCAATTTGGGCGTAAAATGAAAATTATTTGAATAAAGCAAAATAAAATAATTAATGAAGCCATTAATTGTAAAATATAATTATATACTAATCAACATTTTACATTATTTTCTATAACTTTTTCTCATCGTTCTGGAAGTAATAAGTCGATTGAAAAGCCCCTGGCCTGACACATAGATGGCGCTACTAAAATTAGATATATATGTTTTTTAGTTAGCCCTAACCCTCAGAAGATGCGTGTATAAATTTGACAGCTGTCGGATCGTTAGTTTGTGAATTATAACATTTTGTGTGAAGCAACTTTTATTATAGTGAAATAATTGATAAAAAATTTCGCGTGTTGATAATATATTGATTTTTGAAGGGAAAAAATCAGTTGAAGCAAAAACTTGGATTGATGCCGAGTTTCCGGCCACTGCCCCGGGAAAATCAACCAACAATGATTGGTATGCTAAGTTTAGACGTGGTGAAATGAGCACCGAAGACGGTGAACGCAGTGGACGCGCAAAAGAGGTTGTTTTCGACGAAAACACATAAAAACATTATAAAATGATTTTAAATGACCGTAAATTGAAATTAATGAAATAGCAGACACCTTAGAAATATCAACTGAACGTGTACATTGTATCATTCACGAATATTTGGGTATGAAGAAGTTCTGTGCAAAGTCGGTGGGCGCGAACTCACTTTTGACCAAAACAACGATAAGTTGATGATTCGGGACAGTATTTGAAGATGATCAAGCGTAATAAACCCGAGTTTTTGAGTCGATATGTGACAACGCATGAAACATGGCTCCATCGTTTTACTCTGAAGTCCAATCGACAGTCATGCGATTGGACGGCACACGATGAACCCGCTCCAAAGCATGGGAAAACGCAACAGTTGGCTGGAAAGTTTATGGCGTCTGTATTTTGGGATGCGCATGGAAAAATCCTTGAAAATGCCTTGAAAAAGGTAGGACCATCGACAGTGACTATTATATAGGGTTATTGGACCGTTTGAAGTACTGCTTCACCAAGACAATTCACCGTGTCACAAGTCAGTGAAAACGATGGCAAAAATCCATGAATTGGGCTTCGAATTGCTTTTTTATACTGTGGCGTGATCCTAATCAGAACGGAGAATGCGGAATATCGTGAGATATTTCGTCGGTTTGGTTCAGTTTGTCGATTTGTCCGGCATTGTGAACAAAAAAATTCATTAGAATGTCGACTTGTTATCGATGTCCTAATAGCAACGAATCAATTTCTTTGTGTTGTCGATTGTAAAGGTGAAATTTTAAGCTGGGGACCATTGTTAATGTATTCGAAGCGAATTTATTCGAAATAGATGATGATCGGGCGAGGTAGGATCCGGACTTTACGGTGGACTCATCCATTTTTTCAGCGACCATCTTTTTATATTTCTACCATATCAGTAAAGAGCTATGGTATAACGTTATCATAACGGAAGTTTATTCGTAAGTTCGGCTGTATATATATATATTTTTTAAATGTATGTTCGCCGATTTCTCCGTCAGTTATGGACCGATTTTCAAAATTCTTTACTTATTAGAAAGAGTGCACTATCGAGGTGGTCCAAATGAAACCAAAACAGGATCTGTTGTGGGGAAGGGGGTAATCAAGGGAAACTCTCAAATTTCAAAGACAGATACAAAGTATTCACATATCTGTTATCTAAAATAGTCATATATTTGTTTATAATGTCATTGCTGAGCTGATGTGACAAAAAATCGGAAATAATTCAGTGTAAAAACCATTGAGTTTTTTTAAGCAATAGTCTTGTGATATGAGATGTAAAAAAAGCAACTGTTTCTACGATGTAACGATTAGAACGTTATGCTCACACGCGGAGCAGTTCTCAACGTAACTTTTTTTTGTTCTAGATTGGTTGCAAAATATGTCAGACTACCAAGACTAGGTGCGGACCTCGGATCCTGAGGCGTTCCTTATTTATAATCATCGTTATTTATTGCTATTTTTCCTCTTAAGGGCTACAATTTAAATGGGCTTTGCATTGTAGTGCTTAATCAAACAACTGCGTAATTTATTGAGTAAATATCTAATACTGCAAAGAGAACAATAAAATATTTTTAACAAAAAAAAGTTTTAAAATGAAATATGTACATAGTAATGGTTGTTATAACTAAATAAATATAAACAAAAAATTTAATTAAACTATATACTACATGTATTTTATATTCTACTATATACACACAATTTAGCTTAATACCTACCTAAACCTATTTATATATTTACAATTTTTTTTAAATATATTTTAAAGTCTCCTTATACCAACTATGGGCTTATCTGGACTGGACCTACAGTTGAACGTGGGCTCCAACCACGGTCCTCAGCATTAAACCTCCCCACTGACGAGTGACCAACTGTAGAAATCATCTCAGAAGATATCCGGTCTTACCCAGCCTGGTTGCTGGCGTGACTTTGATAATTTATTTTCCTTGTCAGATTTTACACTCTTGCCTAGGACAATCACAAATATTAAACAATCACAAACATAAATTTATAACCATGCCCCAGCAGTAGCAGCCAACAGTACGAGGACCGTCCTATCGCCTTTATAACTGCACCACCAAGCCGGCATTATTATTTTAACTGCTGCCAACTGATGTACTGTTGTGTATATCTGACAAAATTTTATTATTATTTTTGAATTGTTTTGGCTCGGCACCGAATTACGTAGAAACGTTTTCTTTTAGTGTTAAAAATCTAAGTTTTATTATTTTTTAATTTTTAGTGGGTTTCTTATTTATTTTTTGAAGTCGGTTCAATTTTTTTGTTAGAAATACTTTATATATAATAACTTTTCCTTTCTAGATCATTATAATTTGTGGTTTAGCTAGGTTTTACATATATTGGTACTACAAGACGAATATTCATCAGTCGTTCGCTTTTCTTTCCACAGACATGTTCAAACCGTTGCAATCTGTGTTTATGTGTTTGCTCCTCTACTGATTGTAGTACCTTAATCGAATAACAGCCTTTCAAACACCATATAGTCGAAAAACATCTAGTTTAAACATAGTAATAGTGCGTAATATGTAGAAAGTGTGTAAATAGACCTCAAGTTTACATATATCAGACGATAAGGGCGTCAAAGTTTTGGGAGCCACACATTAGGATCTCCAAGATAAGTCAAGCAAATGGAATTTTGCTTTTATTGTTCCTCTTCGACACGCACCATCTTTTAGAAGCCAAATCTTCCTTGGTCTATTTAGCTTATTACTTAACAACAAACATTTAACCTTACCTTCCTTGGCGCCAATTTAGGCGTTGCAACTCTTTGTAGCGATTTGAATATCCACTAAAACAATATTTTCCTTTTATCTAGTTCTTAACTTAATAACACTAACAATCTCTTTGCTGTTCGTGCCTTCATGAGTACATTCGATTTGCTCTAAAGTTTAATAATTATAAATTGTTATAATTTAAATTAACAGTGTAAATTAATAATAACAGCAGTTTCATAAGATTCCTACTCCTTTGGGATAACAAATATAAATCGATGGAATAACGCTGGGGGAATAAAATGCGTTGGTATCAAAGTTGTTATCTATATATTATCATCACAATTTTCACTAAAGTTCAATACTATCTTTACAGCATTATACCACATATCAAATTTTCGTGATTTTCTCATATTATGTCATGACATCTACCCTATTATTACTGAAACAAATGAAATACTAATAATTATTCGTCATTTATTATACAAATTATTTTTGAAAATGCATTCAGGTCTGCATTTTATAGAATAATTATATAAAGATTATAAACAGATTCAGACAAATACATTTCCTCATAATCATTAATAGTTTAGTAACCAATATGTGTCACTTTCAGTGAATCATCTAGGAATTTTCGTATTTTCGAACTTTTAATTGAAAATATCTGTTTCGTTATTTCTGTTGTGGCAGATAATGCATTAATGTATCCATGGATATATCAATTGTTAATACCGTATGTCAATTAGTATTTGAAATCACAATTAAATGATTAATTACTTTTGTATATCAATATACCGCAATTATATGATTAATTACTTTTGAATTTCAATATACCACATTGCAGGAAATGTTAATCTGATCATAAATATATTTTTAATTTTTTAAATTTTAGTTCAGAGTTTCTATCTGAGTCTTTTGGTGGATATCTATTTCTATGTAACTTGGGCATTATTTCAGAATCCTTAATCAGAACTTTTATTAATATTCATACACCATAGATAGAACAATCCCCGTAGGACTTTAATCTATGGCACTAATATTTGGTTTTGGTATGTGGAAGAAAACAAAAAATACAATCAAGATTAAACATCACCTTTTTTGAACGCTTTTTTAAAAATCCTTTATGGCACCAGGACTTGGGCACTGTTACACTCTAACTTCTGAAAACTTCATATTCATTTAAGATGCAACACTACACGGTTGAGGAATAGTTTGTATATACCTGGCGAATGAAAACTAAACGAATTTCTCACAGGCGTCTGGGACGTTATTAATCTTGGGATGATGAAAATTTAGCAATTCACTTAACCGAGCTTAACTTGAACGCAGGCAATATGAACATATCACAAGGAATTCTATTTTTCCCTGACTGGATATTGGTGTCATTGTGATGAAGCTATTCTGATCGTATTTGTGAATGCCTGTGAAGATAATGGTTTCCACTACATAGTGGCAAAGCAAATAGCTTTATTAATATATTCACTATATCATTTGTTAATAAATAATAAATGTATATTTTTGAATTATATTCCATATAATTATGGGCATAAGGTCCACTCAACTTTGACTGAACCCTGGATAAAATCTGGTTGAACACAGGCCACAATATTAAGTTCAACAAATGTGTGGGTCAGATTGGTTGGCGCAGTGGTCAAGGTGATAGGACAGTCCTCCTACTAATACGAATTGCTGTTGATACTGTTGTCGATTTCGAATCCTGCCGAGGCATAGTCCTAAACGTATGTGTGTTTTTATAATTGTGATTGATCACAAAGAAAGAGTGTAAAATTCGACAAGGAAAATAATACCAGTTACGCTAGTTATTAGGCCGGGTAAGGCCGGAGATTTTCTGGGATAATCTCCAAGTTGGTCACTGGCCAGTCGGTAAGCTTAAGTTCGATCTAGTAGATCCAGTACAGATAAACACTAGTTGGTAAAAAGGAGACCCTAAAAACATTTAAATCCTCTTAAGTCTATCTCAGTCTCTGGTGAAATAATGTTTATACATGTCACTGCTGTATTTTTTATTATATGCACTTCATTACATAACACTACACAAGATCACATGGTTTGATACTTGTGAGTCTGTGTCCTGCTGTGGTGCTATACAAAAGCAGCAATACTTCAAAATTCTCATGAGAATGAAGACTTTCCTCATGATCCCTTGCAATTCTCGTGATTACTTGCCTCACTGTGGGTATTTGAAGGCTCGATATATATCGTATCACCATAATTAAACGCCGTATGTCCATATAGGTTTCAGTATTTGCTTGTATAATATCAATTTATTATGTACTGATAATTGTGATTTTCTTCTAATTAGCCAGTACATTTTCCTATATTTCAGCTCCAGTCCTTTTCTTTTCTTCTTTATATTTTCATTCCAGCAAAGTTTTGCATCAAGATTCATTCTGAGATATTTAGTGTTGTTGCTATATGGAATGATAATATTATTTAATGTTATAGGTGCTTGTACGGTCTGATTGAAGGTGATTATATTGTCACTTGTCTGTTGTAATTTACGTAAGGCGTCTTCACTATTGTCTCCGACAGCTATAATCGTAGTATCATCAGCAAATGTAACCATCTTAATATTCTCCATTTGTGGTACATCACAAGTATAGAGTAGATAAAGCCTTGACCCCAGTACCTTGCGGTACCCCTGCTTTAGCTTATTTTATTGTAGAATAAGCTTCTTCTTGTTTGACTCTAAACATTCTGGTTGTAATGTTTAATATAATGTAATGCTTAAGAGTCGGTGTGTTGCTTTGGTAACATTTTCTGTAGTTTATGAACAAGGCTTTTATGCCAAACCTTATCGAAGGCTTGTGCTACATCTAAGAATAGAGTTGAGCATACTTTTTACTTTCGTTGGCTTTTTCAATAATATCTATTATCTGTGGACTTGGTAAATTATTGAATGCTTGTTAATAAACCCAAACTGGTGTGATGTTATTAGGTTTTTCCTCTCTATGATTCCAATAATTTAAATACAAAAAACCGTCTTAGTTTCAAGTTTAATACATGTTTTTGATTTATATGGTTGAAAATATAAATAAAGCCGTAACAAAAGTCCTTAAGCGTTCAAGGAACCGAACATAAATTAAAATAACCAAGTTACGTCATTTTTAATGTCCCGCTCTATATTTAAAATGCCCTTTATAGCAAATTAAATAACTAGGTGCTCGGTAAACGCAATGTTTCCTGCTTCAAAAATATTACACGTTAATTAATGCATTTCTTATGCAAAGCGTCGCAGGAAAAGCTAGTTTGCTAAATGAGGTCTCCCGCCAACAAGTTTACGGGGTGAAATAATAAGCTGGTGCCGGTTATATTTACGAATGAAAACCCATTTAGAATATACGGGATTTGAAAAGCGATTAGCTCTAGTTTCCTGAAGAGGCATGAGGGTTATTTGAATATATAATGCGTCTATTAGATAAAATAAAAGAAGCATGGGGAAAAAGTGTCTTACTAATATATTATACATTTATTATTATATAAAGCTAGCTGTATATGGCTATGTGAAAATTTTCCTATCTGTTTAAAGGGAAAATATAAAATTATTATTATTGATCTCTTATCCGTGTAGATAAAAACAAAATATAAGATATAATTATGCATGTGAACGTCAATTGTGCATATCGTATTTGAGCTTCAATGACGGTAATGGTATCTGTTAATAACATTCTGTCACCAATCACTTAAATCATTACTTCAATCTCTCCTGTAAAACTTCTTGACTGACTGAAGAAATAAGTTAGGTTCATAAATATTTAGTTTATAATTCAACATCTCCTGGGATTGATACCCTGTAGACGACACCACTTCCTAACATACCGAAGTTAAAAATAATAGTCCTAATCTTCAAGGGAAAGGTGTTAAAATATTTGGTTTTAATGAAGTAACATGTGTTATCTTCCAAATAATACTCCAAGTCCATTAAAATCATGGTTCAGTTCCTGCTAATAAAGAAGTTATTGTCAAAGTTAAAATCTAGTTTGAAAGCAATTAAAGAAAAACAATTTTAAGAAACATTAGTTGGTTTAAATATGAGAGACATGTCTTGGTATGCATCTAGACCGATACCTAACTTAAAAGAAACACATATTTGCAAGACAACTAGGACTTAAACTATATAAAATGTACTGGATCATCAGGCGCAAACCTATGTTTTCATTAGATTATAACCTATTGCTGTACGGTTTTATACTTCGACCTATTTGGTTATGTGGAATCTAATGATGGGGTACTGCTAGCAAGCCTGTTAATAGTTCCAGAATCAAAGTTCATATCAAATCTTCTTTCTAAGCTCTCTTTATTTATGGTGCATTTCTTTCTTCACTACAATAGCGATATATGAAAAAAAATAAATTCGAATTTCCGACATCAGTTATAAAATAAAATGTATGCGCTTGCTCAGAAGTTCCCTGAAGAATGCTAGTTATCTCAGAGTTTACTAATACAAATAAATGAATATGCGCAGGCGTTAAACCTTCAAGGCAGTGTACGTTAGACATAGAACAGTGAATTTATGATAGCAAGCAAAAAACTTAAAAAGTTTACAGCAAAAAACTTCAAACTTATAAAACCTCTACATTTGTAAATACGACGCTTTGTCAGCATTTCAAAATAATCGGTGAAGAATCTTTTGGAGATTCGAGAGTTCGAAAAGCAGCTATTTAAATATAGTAGCTTCATCTAACGGTTCCATAATTTTTTATAACGTCAGAAATTTTTGTGGAAAATTCGGCTCAAAACGGCTTGGCACCCCGGCGGCTGTAAGGGCCGCTCTCCCAGAGCGGTCATTGAGCGTATTGCCTCAAAAACGGTCCGAAAACATACGGTAATGGCTTGCGGAATTGTTGGAAGTAAGCGGGGAAATTCACGAGCTCCAGGACCGTATTAAATTAATTGTGCGCCCCGGCGGTTCGATCTCTTAACAACTTATCGGAAGTTCGACACTTATTCGGATTTTTATTATAGCGGAGCTGCGGGCTCTTTCGGATAGTCATTTTTTCTTTCGGTTATTAAACTTATGTCGGAAAGTTTCACGGATAAAGTAATCCGCCAAGTTGTAAAAAAGTAATTTCGCGTAATCTTATATAGTTTCGACTACATAAAAAACCGTATATACAGCGTAATGTCTCGGAAACGGTGTTAAAGTATAGGTGGAAATGGTAAGTTATTGATCTCCCCAATAACTTATCTTGAAGTTTGAAATTTAATCCGTATTTTAATATCAGGTCTTTTTTTAACACTGCTATTGTAACTTAACTTATCTATTATCAAATGTCAAAACTTCTAACTAATACTAACTGTATGTAACAGTAAATTTAAAGAAGTAAGTTTTCTTGGTTATATTTAACTTGAAAAGGTGGCAGGCTAAGGCTACTCTTCTTTTGTTTTGATTAGTTTTATTAGAGTGCTTACATCTGTGTTAACTAAGAGCGAACAGTAAATTTAATCTAAAGTCTTTGTGATGTATAAAAGAAGTAGAATGTTTTTTTTTAATGGTAATAGAAAATACAGAAAGTATTTAATATTCTATCATTTAGTGACAGCTCGAGGAAATATGGAAAATGGCAACACACATTGAAATTTTTTTCAACATCAGCATAAGTGAAGAAATAATTTAAAACGTATCATATGGGAGATTAAGATGCAATTTCATATAAGTTTCGTTAATTACAAGATCATGTCTAAGCAGATCAATCTTATACATCAATGGAAGTCAACATTAATATACATGACACTGAAGAAATAATTAAAGTTGTACTAGAAGCTTTAGATAGATTAAAAAATGTTTAGATAGACCAATAAAAGTGGCATGAAAAGTTGCAGCAAAGAGTATTACGATAACTCAGTGGTACGAAGTACCATGGACTAATGTAAGGCGATAGTGGACTTGAAGGAGCAAGTTATGAAGACTGGGATGATATAAGTAGAAAACCATACCATTTTATAAAGGCAACCCAGTGGCATGGAATAAATTAATTTAAAGGCAAATACATATCTGACGTGACAATTGAAGAGTCCCCGACCTGACACATAGATGGCGCTACTAGAATTCATATGTTTTTTCGTTTCAACCTGTTTCTCAACCTGTAACCAACTGTTTCTAACTCTCAAAAGATGCGTGTATAAATTTTTTTTGTTGTGTGTTGTTGCGAAAAAAAATTAATAAAAAGGAATTTCGCGTGTTGATAAAATATTGCTTTTTGAAGGAAAAAAATACAGTTGAAGCAAAAACTTGGTTTGATGCCGAGTTTCCAGACACTTCCTCAGGAAAATCAACCATCAAGGATTGGTATGCTAAGTTTAGACATGGTGCAATAAGCATTGAAGACGGTGAACGCAATGGACGCCCAAAAGAGGTTGTTACCGACTAAAACAGTCAAAAAATCTACAAAATAATTTCGAATCACCGTAAATTGAAATTGAATGAAATAACATATATTCTAAGTATCAACTGAACGTGTACATCATATCATTCACGAATATTTGGGTATTAGAAAGCTCTGAGCAAAGTGGCTGCTGCGTGAGCTCACTTGACAAAAAAACAACGACGAATTGATGATTCGGAGCAGTGTTTGAAGATGATCAAGCGTAATAAACCCGTTTTTGCATCGATATGTGATAATGGATGAAACATGGCTCCATCATTTCACTCCGAAGTCCAGTCGACAGTCATCCGAGTGAACGGCACACGATGAACACACTCCAAAGCGTGGGAAAACGCAACAGTCGGCTGGCATGGTTATGGCGACTGTATTTTGGGATGCGTGTGGAATAATTTTCATTGACCACCTTGAAAAAGGAAGGACCATCAACAGCGACTATTACATAACGTCATTGGACCGTTTGCAGGACGAAATCGCTCAAAGACGGCCGAATTTGAAGAAAAAGATAGTGCTGCTTCACCAAGACAATGCACCGTGTCAAAAACTCATAAATTCGACTTCGAATTGCTTCCTCATCCACCGTATTCTCCAGATCTAGCTCCCAGCGACTATTTCCTGTCTCAGATCTCAAAAGTGTACTTGCTGTGAATATGTTTTCGTCGAATGAAGAGATAGTCCACGAAATTGATGCCTATTTTGAAGCAAAGAACAAATCGTACTACATAAATGATATCGAAAAGTTGGAGGGTCGCTATAATCAGTATTTTACCCTTGAAGGAAATTATGTTGAATAAAAAAAATATTTTGCTCAAGATCAAACACATCTGTATGTACAATTTAATAGTTTTGTTCCGGCAATTTATATGTATTTTTGTAATCTTTGTTTATAATGTTAATTAGGTTAATTGTTAGATACATTTAAATTGAGATGACGTGTTAAATATAAGTTTTATATCGATACAAGAACCGGTGTAGAAAAGAATACAAAAATATTTAATTTATTTTTATTTTCTTATTTTTACTTTTACTTTTATTTTTACCGAGTAACAATTTGAAATATTTTATTCTTTAGCATGGTTTCTTCAAAATTTGTTATATGTTCTTTATATATTGTATTCCTTATTTGCAGCCTTTTTTGATGCACTTGTTGGGATTTTCTCCACCAGTTTACAATATATGGTAAATATGTTGCATTGTATATAAGAATAACTAATGGTTCCTCCAAGTTATTTTTAGGCTGATTTTCAAAATACTGTAAAATAATTATGGTTCATTTCTCCATGGTAGTCACCCTTGGACTTACACTTCTGTACACAATATTATCATCTTGCCATGAGCGACCCAATTCTGAAATATTCATGTATCATTTAAATATATTAATTGTTTAATTGACTATATGTAAATTTATCATAAGTGATTCGTAACATAAGCGAGCTGTATGACAGATGTGAATAACATTATTAAAATTTATCAATGTCTAATTAATAATTGCAAAATCCCTTAAGTCCGAACCTGAACGGTTTCAATGAAAACAGAAAAAAAGTTTTATTAAACACTTCAACTTTGACCCCATTCCCTCCTCGACATTTTTCATTTGATACAGTTCGCCTGATCACCCGACGAGAATTGCCGATAAATCTTCGCGAACCGATTGTGGCGGCTCGTAAAAAGAGGGCGAAGCCTCAAAACGAATTCTCAAACACAATTTCCTACTTAAATCCAACAAAAGTCCATCCGCGGGATGCATTCGGCCCCGTCCCGGGAACGGGAAAAGTTTACCCGAAAATAATTTCGCCCGCGAAGACTTGCCGCTGCATTCAAATCCATTTTAACATCGCGAACTTTTTTACAGATAACTTTTTATATCGCCGATTCAAACCGAGCATCTGGAGTAACAATCCGACCAGAAACCTGAAACTTTTACAGGTAAACATAAAACTTTCAAGTGGGAGACTTGAAGATGAACACGATTTTATTTTCGCGTCTGTCGAAAAGAGCCGCCATACCGACACTATTAGCAGCGCGTTTTTAAACCGCAGTGTGTATGGCATTTTGTCGAAATTCTTAGCGGAGTGGACGAATAGAAAACGAAATAAGCAAAAATAAAGAGCTATCGTTTTTTCACCATAAAAATGCGTTTGTTGAAAAAAATTGACACAATATATAATAATCCAAATATTGTTATGATTTTCTGCATTGTTTATTTGGTAGGCATCTAATAATTGATAACTATTTCACTTAATCAATCTTTTAAAACCATATTCTAGCCAAAGCATGCTGGACTGATTTGATCAGGTGGTAACTAAAAGGATCTATATCTGGTGGGTACGCTGGGTACATCAGAAGATCCCATTCGAGCTGCAGCAGTGTACCTTTCACAACTTTTGAAATGTATCGTATCCAAGTATCGTCGTGCAAGAAATTGTTCTTGCGTCTGTTACTCGATATTTCAGGTCTTTTTTACAAAAATAGTATTTTCAAACTAGTCTATTCAGATTTATTTTATATATACGTCATCGAAATTTGGATCAACTCTGAATTTTAGTTAAGTTTGGATTTGACATACAACAAAATTATAATCTAAATAAAATAATTGAACAGAAATGTTATCAAGCAAATTTAGTTTATTTTATCATTATAGTTTATCTAATGCACACATTATCGAAGGTCTTAAAACTATAATTAAGAACACAGGTATAATTGTTAGAGTTGTTTTATTATATTTACATTGGACTCTTTTCCATACCGTCCATGAGGTAGAGTTCTAGGCGCGTTTTTTATGTAGTGGTATCCCCCTGGAGGCCCAGTTCACGTAATTAACAATTATATATCAAAATAAGGTATTTTACTTTCATTCGAGAGCTTGTTTGCCACTTTACGTTTAGTTCTTGTTTCCTTCGATGATGTGTTTACATTTGAAGTCATCACATCTATGCACACGAATCTTTCTCACTCTACAACGGCATTTTCTATAGAGTTTCCACTCATCATTCTGTCTCCGGAATTTCCAGCATTTCACAGAATTATTGCATATCCTGAAAGTTTTCTTTAATCATTGTCACTTTCCGAGTCACTCTCGAAGTCAATCACTAAACTACTAATTTCCAATATGTTTGAAACAGGTTCATGATTCCACCATCTAACAATTTTTTTATCTTATGTGTTATCGAGTTCATCCAAACCGAAGGTGTTATGGTAGACAATGCTTACTTCGACATATCCAAGCAGTCTTCGATATATCCAATATCTTTCTCGAACAGCATATCTATTATAATAATTCTTTGGTACTCCGCATATCAAATCGATTTGATACAGTGATAAGGAGAAAGTCATAATACTATATGACGATATTGTTCAGCCCTCTGATCTACTGTTTATCATATTTCCATCTTATTTCTAAAACAAGTAAATTGCAGAAATGCAATGAAACATTTCATGAATATTTAACTAGTAGTAATTTGAAATAGTGCATTCTCTCACATAGTTTCTATAAAACATATTTTATGTATTTCAAGCCATTTCTTAATTGCAGCCTTTGTTGACGCACTTATTTTGATCTTCTCGACCAGTTTAATATTATATATTGAATTGTCGATAACAATAACTGATGGTCCCTCTGACTTTTTCAAACCACTGCAAAAAAAATAAGTTATGGTTCATTTCTCCATGGTCGTCACCTTTGGCCTTAGAGTAAAACACAATGCAATGCAATGAATTATTAATAAACGTTTTGACTAACAAAACCTGATCGATAGTTATTTCAACGTTTATCATTTTCCACCAACTTTTGTTGTCTATACTGTATATTTATTATCATATTGCCATGAGTGACCCAATGTACCATTCCGAAATATCCGTGTCTCATTTAAGTATACTAATTGACATAACCATTCTTCCATGATTTTGTTATATGTTTTTAAAACCGAATTCTTCTAAACCAATATCTGGAAGTTTTATTAAACCCCTTCGTGGGTCTTCTTTATGTTACCACACACTAAAAGCAACACTTAAATCTTATATTATGCAACAGTATATGAAGGGATGTTCAACATCCCTCAAATAGCTGCATATCTTTCAGCATTTTATGGACTCTTCAGACTAACAATTTTCTCTAAAATAATTGTATTAAATTATCTTTCCATTGAAAAAAATACTTAATGTTTTTATAAATTTGGTGTATTTGATCTCTGATATAGATAACATCAAGCTGATCTTGATTCGTCATCTGTCTCGCATAAAAATGGTTACTTTTTGGTGAATTGGTACCCGTACTGATATCCGCGCATACATTTTTCCGTTCACTAAAACAGTTAACTCACATCATCTAAATTGATGACGTCGGAACTCTCAGTCTGACACAACAAAATTCTAATTATCGAAGCACTTAAACCTGCAATTAATTGTACAGTTACAATAGCTTGTAGTTTAGGGTTGTGTTTTATTATAGTTACTTGGAACTCTTTTCCATACAGTCTTTTTATGTAGTGAAATCCCCTGGAGGTCTAATTAACCTAATTAACAATTGTATATCCAAGTAAATTATTTTAATTTTATTATAGAGCATATATATCTTTTACGCTCACTTCTTATTTCTTTTGGTACGGTGTTTCCTTGTAAAGTCATTTTTATATCATTGTATTTCTCCTTAATTTGTTCTGTTACTAGCTGTATATATCATTCTTGATAAAACTAGATTTAATCACTGCATTCTCCCTAATGCTTTGCCAAATCTGCAAAACAGTATTGACTTTATTATTTCTCTGCAACAATTACAGACATCTCTGTGCACATAAATCTTTCACATTCTGACATACAACAAGATTTCCTACAGTTATCGTATATTAATTATATACCCACCTTTAGTTGATTCCACTCTCTATTTCCACTTTCGTATTTAACATTTGATAATAGTCTCATAATTATAATAAAAACGATTTAAAACACAGTTACGTGAAACTAATTAGAAACATATTATTCTCGGAGCTCTCTCCAAGCTTTTTCTTAAAGCCGATTTGAAAAGAACCCATTCTGATTATTGATTAAATCTATTTTCAACTATTTTTCTTGGGATACCGACGGCGTCCTAAGTAAATATGTCGACGAAAATCGAAAAAATAATCTGATTACTTTTATAGTTTTCCGGCTGTTACCGAAATAGAATTCTAAAATCAAATCTAACATTCGATAGATTCCAGGACAGTGGAAGGCTCTCGATAAATTTCTACTATTTGATAAGAAAATTGCATTTTACAAAACGCTCACCTACCTGCACATCTGTAGCAGTTTTCTTTCGAACTGCTTCCTTATTACATAGAGATAATGAAATAATTAGCATGCAAGTTTTTATCGAGGACTCTCTCCGCTTTATGGGATATATCGATATTCAAAATATTTTTAGCAAAAAAAAATTGAACCGACTTTAAAAAACATGTCCATAATAATCGTTCTAATAACTAAATAAAAATAAACAAAACCTTACCTAACCTATCTACTACACGTATTTTATATGCACACAGTTTAGCTTAATACCTACCTAAACCTATTTATCTCTTTACAATATTATTTTAACTGTTTTGAAGTCGATGCCGAACCCAAACAGTTATATTAATTTAGATTTGTTCGTATGATTCCATTCAATTTGATTAACATCGACATGATCTCTTAAACTAGACCGCAAATGAAACCAGGATTCTCAACATTTTAAAATTATTTTCTATGAAACGGATCCACAGTTGCAGTAGTGCAAAAATAACGATCCTCTTCTGGCCACTCACTCACTTTATGTCGATTCTCTTCACTAACTTCGTTTCCATCATAAGGGAGATATCAGCATCATCACCATCATCATCATCAATTTATAGCCGGCGTTCTGGTGGTGTTCACTTTTTAATCAATATTTTTTTTTAATCAATCTGCTCCTGGTGTAGCAGGATTTCTTTCTCAAGTTGTTGCAGTTCTGAAAATAATATTAGTGAGTTACTTATGATACTTTTTGTTATAATGTTCAGTAATATAGTAAATTAAACTCATTAATACTTTGTTGTTACTGATTGTTAATTTTTGATATAGTTAAGTTACCGACATTTTTTACTCTAATTAATGTTATATATCAAATAGATTTTTGGTCTTACATCGAATCAAATGTTAGTAATAGTAACATATCATTTTTACGTCATTTTCTTTAACCTATTATTAGAGAAACATGATTTATTTTATAAATTTTGGTCGAATTTCGACCACAGGATGATCACTAGTTGATATTAATACATTATGAATTTATATAATATTTTAAATTGTGTTAGTGTTTAGGGAAACTTTATGTTACGTAATAATTATAAACTTCTGTAGGCTTAATTCATTTAATTAACGAGTCAGGCTAAGGAGTTAGTAACGAACGAGACCGAAAACAAATATGATAAATCAAGTAGTAGGCGCTAAAACTTGGACTCTATGAAAGCAATCTGTAGGAAAATCCCCGAAGGGCCAATTTTTGAAAAAACACCGAAATCCCGCCTTCGGAGTTCGAAATGGAACGAAGCAAAATAATCGATAGTTGTTAAGTTTTCGGATTTAAATGAAAATTTATCGTTCCGGGGGGAAATTTAAGTCAAAACTTTAGAATATTACGGGGGGCTTAGTAAGTTTCCTAATTTAATTCTAAATATATCAAGTTGCAACTAAGCAGATCTCAATAATACCCGTAATTCAGTGTTGGAAAAGTTGTCCCGTTCTTGTGGCACAGAACGAACGACGAACAGAGAGAAAAAAAGAGGGACAAAAAGACCGGGAAAATAAAGACAGATACGACCGCTGGATTATAACTCTAACTATCCGAAACACTTATTTATTTTAAGTTGGGAAGCTCCATATTTCGAAAGGGATTGGTATTAGGAACTTTGTTAATGCGGTGAAATTTCGTACGAATAATTTGAAGTTGCAGTTTGGGGCTCTTTATATTGCGAAGTTTCATCGAGTAAATTATTTTCTGGATCAAAAGAATAAGGTATTTCCTATATGTGAAATTATTATTACTAAACACCATCATATTTTGTCATTTGACTTTGTTTTCCGTATTTAGTAGTTGGTTGTATGAAATTTAACTATGGGGTAAGTCTAATAAGTCTAACATAGCCATCATTCTAATTCCAAAACAAAGTATTGCTAGCAATTGCCGTTGCTCTATACTAATTCCCTTAATGAAGTGATACAATGCGATATCTCTAGAACGCAAAACGAGTGTAACTCAAAATGTTTGTGTTAAGTATTTTAAAATAGTGTTAGTGTAAATAAACGTAACATAAATAGGCGACGTGATAGTGAAGTGCATAGCGCAAGGGAATATTGGAACTGGCGTGTGCGCACAATCAGCTATTGCGCTCTCTCTTCTTCTACCTAGAGTGTATAATCGGCCATTTTAAAATTTAACGTTGATCAAGTAAAATCATATAATCTAGAATATTTAGATATTGTGATGCATCAACAAGTTTATAACAATAATAATTAAATTCTTGTATTATTCTTGTAGAGATACATTGGTTTTAAAATATGGAAGAACATAGGTAAGTACACATTGTAAGATTAAGTTTTATGTTAAGTTAAAATATTCGAATAGCATTAATTTTGTTTATAGTGGGAATATTTACCGCCTAATTAGTAAAAAAACATTTTCAAGGACATTAAATAGAATTCAACATACGTCAAAATTTTACACCGATGTAGCCATAGAATAGAGATTTAACTTCATAGAAAAATTTGGCGACATGTTCGCGACGTCCAATATGTACATGCCGCCACACATGTACTTGGTATGCTAAGAGTCGCGACAGAATCTGATTGGTTCATTTCGTTCTATGGTTTGTTTATTTTGTGCCCTATATAGAGAACGGTGTGGTTAGCTGTTTAAAACTTTTATACATTAAATTATTATTTTATTTTATTATTATATACAAGTCGGTAGTTGATATGCATTTCCGTTCCCGGGAATCCACAGGCATCCATTCCCAGGCACACTCCCCGGAAGTGGTGTGTGCCTGGATGCACAGATAGTGAGGAAATGCACCATCGTTTTCCGTTAAAAAAGCGATCTTTACGAAATGAGTAGAAAACATTAAAAATCCTAAACTGGTTGGGTTAAACATGAAACAGATTTATTAGCGTTACATTATCGTTATGTGAGACACTTTTGTGATACATTTAAACTTTCCTTTAAGTACTTATGAACAATTTAGTGATGCTGAAAATAATACCACGAGCCCAGAATATGTACAAATTGAAGTGGATCAAAATCAAAATTATATAGAAGGTAAATTGAAGAAGACAGTCACATTTGTGTTTATAATTGTTATCATTAATTTCTAAACTGTCTTACTATATTTCTAGTGCCTATCCATCGTTCCAGGCCCACAACCAGGGTGTTCGAAGCAAGTATTATCGACATTTGAACAAACTCCAGCAGGTAATGGTAAAGTTTGTATTCATTCAGCTAGTATCCCCCTTTCTGCTCATTCTTACTGTTGATTACTTGACTCTATAACTTCAGTCCAGATGTTCCTATAAGAGAAAACAAAGTTTTATGTTGTACCGTAGTGTACATCTCAGGTTATTTAGTAAAAATTTGAAAAAAGAAATTAAGTGTAATTTTTGTTTACATAAAATTATAAATAAATCAGTAGACCCACAAATTGAGACTGATTTTATGCCCCAGACTCTAACAAAATTATTTTATTATACTGTCAGTAGGTCTTTGAGCTTTGTCTTGTTTTATTCAGCGATTTTGCCATGTCGATAATATAAAAAAAATTGTTAAATATTTAAAAACAAGTAAATTTAAAACCCTTCAATTCTATATTCCATAACAATCTTCCGGATAAAATATTAAATGTACTGATGGAAAGATGGAAGAGATAATTTTAATTTGCAATGCACTAAAGTTTTTTGCTTATGGTTTTATATATATGTATATAATTATATTTTATAGGTATATTTATTTTTATATTATATTTATATTTTGTAGATTTTCATTATAAATTTATATTTATTGTTATAGATTATATTAATATTTATTTATTTTTACAGATTATATTTATATTTATTTATTTTTAAATATTATATTTATATGTATATTTAATTGAATTTAATTTAATAAATTTATTTCAGCAAAAAATTGTGTTTTATTTTAATTTCATTGGTCAATTAACCATGACGTCAAGGGTGTCACGTGCCAAACATTACTAATGAGCCAATCAAAGTAAAATATTTTTCTTACAGGTGAATATAATGGAGATTTAAATTGAACAATCAAATTACTTGAATGGCCCATTGTGGCTGCCTCTGGATGTTGGGCAAAGCAAAACTTTGCGCCAGAGTCCCCTATTGAGTTGCATCTCTATTACTCTATGGATATAGCTGCAGGATTCAAAACGATAACAAAGAGCAAATAATGAGATTATACCTTTTGTTCAAATAAAAACGTTATAAAGGTGTTAAGGAAATAATATACAATTGTACTAGAAGTAATACTAAAGGCAATTATAATTTTCATACACATTATGTTGTAATTAACCATCCATTCATTTTAGGTTAGTAAATGCACAATACGTCAACCAAAAGAGAGATAGTCAGTTCAGTAGACAATTCATTACCGGGATTTGTCTATCAATAATAGTAGCAAGCACTTACAGTATTTGATAAAAATTAGACATTTACTATAATCAAGATATATTTTTGTAGCGATTTAATTTTTCTTTTGTGGATGAGGTGTGTTGGAATTTGTTGAGTAATATTTGAAGAAATCTAAACTAGAATAACAGAAGAAGATATATTAGATTTTGTGGCATGCTTTGAAAGGATCAAATGTACCAAAAAGGGTTACCTAAATCGAAGAAGCAGAACATGTAATATTAGTCATCAATGACACCCCAATGATCTAATGACTACTACTCAGGAAGTAGAAACAAACAAGGAAAAAATATATTTTTATAAAAGAGGACAGGTAAATATATTATTGTTTTGTCAAAATAATGATGTATGGTAGACTGGAGGGTTTTTGAAATTTGAAAACGGGATGGTATGCAAGATGAGGATTTCGCTTTGAGATAGATGAATGACATATACAAATATGATTTCAGGATTTTTTGCAAATAGTATTAGATAATATCAAGTCATAATGTAAATATGGTTTATGGACTTCCTGTAAAAAAATCGTTAAGATGTCTATAACCACATTTCAATATAATTTCTATATAAATATGTTGTTTTTCACTCCATTTTTTTCAGGTTTATAATAAAATGGAATTTTAATAGAAAATATAATAAATTTAGAAGAATATGTTGGCTATTTGTAAGAAATTCAACCTTTGACAAACAATAAAGTACTGCTATATAATAAAATGTTTAGGTTGATATAGAGATATATCCATCCATTCCAAAATTGTGTTAATTGATCTGATGCTGTGATAATTGTGATAACTGGGTTGAAAAGAAAACAGCTACCATAGATTATGTCCACATTTTTGCCGAATGTTTCTGCAATAGGAACTGAGTGGATTGTGCAGATTGCCTAATAGTAAGTTATAGCAATGGTTTTACAGTCTAGATGCTTCCAAAAATTGTCATATACTATTAATTAGATAAATTAAAAGTTCAGGTTCGAGAAAAATAGCCACTAAACTTGAAGAATGAAAGCAATTTTTAGTATACATTATATCCTTTTTTGTCTTTCAGAGTTTCGACTAAAAATAAATTTAAAGAATATATATTCACACCTTATTTTCAGCACATTTACAACAGTAATTTCATGCATGTTAGCTCTTAACACGCCAGGTTTCTCTCTAGACTTCGCTGCTTATTTACTTTTTATTAGAAATACTTCGGAATGGCTGACTGACAGATCATTTAGTGAACTTCACTACCCGCTTACTAAACTACCTCGACTTGCTGAATATTATAAAGTCTATTTAGATTTTAGGCACATGGACTATATTTTACTTAAGTTAAATTATTTTCTCTGGGTTAATATTTTAATATTTGCATTTTGCATAAGTAGTGCAATTTTTTTGGTTAATATATGACCTAAAAGACCTCCAAGTTAACACGATTTAGCGAGTTAATATTTTTTAAAAACTGTATCTTTCTTCAAAATGCATTTAAAACAGTTAAATTTAAACAGTGATACGTCGTCCTTTATAATTTAGTATCTAGTCGATGTCTATGGATATCTGACAGAAACCTCGGAATATCTTATGAATATTTATTATATTTGTAGAAGAAATAGCATAGATATTGGTGCAGTATATTTTATATGTAGAATTTTTTACCACTGCCAGATTTCTTGACCTGCAATTTTTTCTATGATTGTTCTCCTGAAGCAGTTTTTTATGCTGTATTTTTAATGATTGCTAGGAATTGATCCATCTTCATTAGTCAAAAAACGGAGAACTCCTCCATTTTTTCGCTGCGATAATTGTACTTATATAGTCATATATCACTAATGAAGATACGAACTATGAAAGTGATATTGAAAATTATTTTGTCAAGAAGCTATGGACTAAAATGAAAATTAATTCTACTGTCTATCCTACTCATGCTTATCCTACTGCTACTGTTGCGATAGTCGCGGGTTCGAATCCAGCTGAGGCATTAAATTTATGTTTGTGTTTCTTTATAATTGTGTTTGTCCACTAGACAAGAGTGCATACTCCGACAAGGAAAATCATCCCAGTCATGCCAGTAATCCGCCTGGATAAGACCGGATGTCTTCTGGGATGTGCTTCAAGATGGTCACTCGCATGTCGGCATAGGTCCGGTTCAGATTAATCCCAATAGTTAAAAAGGAGACTACAAAATATAGCAAAAAAAATTGATATCAATGATATAAAATAACTACATTTACAGCCTCTTCATGTTATGAATATTTTACATATTTTTATATTGTAGATGCATTGATAAGAAACAGTCTCATTGAAAGAATGCATTATTTTGGACCTATTCTCAAATATGAAAAGTCCATGTCTTTCATTTGTACTTTCATCAGTTCCCAAGCAAATATATATGGTTTGTATATTTATGTTGTATATAGTCTCAATATTTTTTTTACTCTTTGTGATTCCACAATCTGCCCTATAGGCAATAAGTATTTCTTATGCCTATATTATATCTTCATGGCATGTAGAAAATCACTTCATTAAGCGATCTCCTGTATAAAATATTATCTTAATTAATTAGTCTTATTCTAGAGCTTATTCTAAAGTCCATATATGTCCAGTAATCAAATCAGGTAGTGTTAAACGTTTGAGTCTACGCACTTCACTATCACGTCGCATATTTAGCTGGTTAGTGAGTATGTTGGGATGCACTGACACTCTTTCGAAGTACTTCACACAAACACGTTGAATTACACTAGTTATAGGTTCAAGAGGAATATCGCGTTGTATCACTTTATTTGAAATATAGTACGGAGCATCAGCAATGGCACGCAACACCTTATTTTGGAACCATTGAATGATGGATATGTTAGATTTGCTAGCGGTACCCCATAGTTGTATTTCATATGAACAAATAGGTTTGAGTATAGACTTATACAGCAATACCTTGTTATCTAATGATAACTTGGATTTGCGCCCAATGAGCCAATACATTTGATATAATTCAAGTCCAAGTTGTTTTCGTTTAGAGAGTATGTGCTTCTTCCAGGTTAGGCGTCGATCTAAATGCATACCAAGATATTTAACATGCTCTGCTTGGGGGAGTTGACGATGATTGATATTCACTGGTGGACATGTTCTTCTACGCAGTGTAAACGTTACATGGGTGGATTTTGTTTCATTGGATTTAATGCGCCACGTTCAACCGCCATAATTGTGTTTGCTCCAGGTGGGTTTGTAGGTATATTGATGCTGTGACTGGATCTTTATGGGATGCTAACATTACTGTATCGCCTGCGTATGTTGCCACAGTAGTTATTTTTTGCGTGTTTCCTTAGGTTAACTTGCAAGCCCGTATGCCGTACTTTCTCAACAGCCTGAGATATATCTAGAAAAGCAGCCTAATAATATATTTTGGCATTTAGGTCAGTGTTCATTTTTTTTACAAGTCTATGCACTTGTTCTATAGTCTCATGCTTATTGTGAAAACCAAACTGATGTTCTGGAATAATTCTTCTTTTTTCTATTATATAGTTTAGCTTCTTTATATATAGTTTCTTGAAAACTTTCAAGATTATCGGTAATAAACTTATAGGCCGGTAGGAGGTCACATCTTCTGGTATTTTTCCTGGTTTAAGAATCATTAGTATTTTAGCTACTTTCCAGATTCTAGGGAAGTAATTAATTCGTAGCATAGCATTAAATATAAATGTTAATAATTTCATACCATTTTCTGATAGTTCTTTTAAAATTTTACCAGTAATTAGGTCATAACCAGGACCTTTTTCAATATTAATCTATCTCATTATTGTTTGTTTAACTTTTTTGAGCGTTAATTTCTCGTGGGGTAAGTCCATTTGAAATGGCGAATCCAAAAAGCTAGTAATTTTATGTTCGTCATCTTTATGTAGTAGTATCAATATTAAAATGAAAATTAGAAAATTCAAATTAAAATTAAAATTCAGTCTTCCGGTTTCCTGCATCCTGCTGAGTGGTAGTTATTTTGCTTTCACGTTGGCGTGATTTACTAATTTTGTTTCGTGCATTACGAAAAAATCTTTGATGACTTTGATATTTGTGATCTTTGTTATTATCTTCACATTTTGAGGATCATTACGTAGTGATAACCATTAGTAATTAATAGAAAAATTTTGTTTCAGCAGCATTTATTGATGTCTTTTTTTATCTAGAAAGTTTTTTGAAGGCTAAGTTGGGGGTATCTTTCCATTAACTGGTACAGCTCAATTTTAAACACAACTGCTGAGCTTCTTTTCTAATAAAATATTTCTTATTTATTCTATTATACAAATAGATTCCAGGGTATTTCTCTGATTTCATATGAGGAATTAAACATCCCTTAATTGATATAATTAGCGTTTTGACTTTTTGATGAATCGTTATGTGCTAAAACTTTTTGTGTGCTCTGGAAACTGTATGGTTCCTTGAACTGCAGATGTTCCTCCATTACCTTTTCGTATTATGAATTAAAAGAAGAAAACGATGGAGATGGTATGTGTGGGAGCTTCCTGGCACTTCTGGGGCTCAAATATAAGAAACTAAATTGGTAGACTGATTTGAAAGTTTGAAAAAAACTAAATCGAATTACACTACAGCAAAATTACATTTCATGACAGAATATTGACATGAAAATAATTCAGAAGGTCAGTTAGCATTAGGCACATCATTTACTTCATAATTCACAGTCAGAATATATTTTCTGATAGTGTTAAATGAAAAAGTCCAATTTAAAATTTAATTTGTATCGGGGACCATCGTTTCGGACATTCACCAGAATTAATTAAAAACCTTTTCTAAAATCAGCCATAATTACTTTCGTTTTATCGGACGGCTATAGGCATCGTATTGTTATCCGCTTTCGTTTCAAATTAAAAACGCGAAACCTTTTAAGGAGGCTTAATACATGTTTTCTCATGGAAGAATGCAATAAATCCTTGGTTAAATGAATCGGTCGTGTCAAAATAAGTGGACTGCTCACAAAAAAAGAATCAACAGTAATCGAACGGTAGCCATCGCGTATAAAAGATCGATTTTTGTTGTCATAATACCCTTTTAAAGGGGGTACGCGTCCTGGAAATTGGCCATCGAAAAAGCAAATTACCAAAAATCAATTTTATTCAACAATGAGAACGGATTCTCGTCTAATAGAAACCCACTGACCATATAATCAGCATAAAAATACGACGATTCGAGACGCACGCTTTTTTCTTCCACTCGATGGAGATTATTGGTGATTACCGATCCAATCACACGACAATACAAATAATTATTACTGACACCGTTCGAGGTTAATGGAGTCTCGCTTCTCGCGATAAGAACCGCTACCGAATCTCTTTTATGAGTCGAGTTATGGTGAAATGCTGCTAATTATTTAGCGGAGTGCGTATGTAGGCGAATTAAAAAGTTCCCAGTTTGGTATGTAGGCGGAAGCTAATAAAAAATTGATCGATATTTTATTTCGACAATTGTACCAGCTCTGGGTCTTTGTTAAAAAAGCGATGAAAAAAGTTTCAGGAGACTTTGGACCCTTGATACATAATTGTATAAATTACAAAGCACGTGGATGGGAGAAAAATGTATTAAAATTGAATTTAAATTTCCGTTAAAAGTTCAACAGACTTTCCGACAATCTTTTCTAACCAGGATTATTTCATTTTCTATTAATATTTTGTTCATTTATATGGTGGATTCGTTTTGAAATATGTATTATTTCCAGATTGGCAACAATCAGAAGTTTTTTGGAGCCCAGAAGACATTTGTCCAATAGTATTCTCTAATTTCGTCAAACTTACTAGAGATGAACAAAATTATATAATCACCCGACGTATACATAATATCTATTTATTAATAAGGTGTTTTAATTAATAAGGGGTCACCATTTATTTTTAAAACAGATGCAATTATTCACGTAATACATTCCTAGAGTATCTGAATAGTTTCACATTGTGTGGTATTCAACCAATACGTCTGCCATTTGTTTCAATGATGTTGGAGATGGATATCTACTCCTTTCCCTGTAAATATCCAATACGGTCCAATTATGTTGAGGTATGTCGATTGGACTGGCCAGGGAAGATGTTTGATGACACAACGTGGGGCAAAAGTCCCCCTACTATTTTGATTTTTAAACCGACTTCAAAAATAACTAAGGAACCCAATAAAAATAAAAAATAATCAAACTTTGATTTTTGACACAAAAAAACATCTTAAAATAAAATATGTACATAATAATCGTTGTAATAACTAAATAAAAATAATTAAAAACCTTATTCAGCCTATTTACTACACACTAACACACTAAACTCCATTCTTTTGGCCTATCCAGCCCCATATTCCTAATGTTGTTTATATATATATATATATATATATATATATATATATATGTTTGGGCAGCGCTTCAGGCTCCGAGTGCACTGACTAGCGAGGTTCTACGAGGTCTTATAAACTATAGTTAGTGCTTAAAAAGCAAACAGAATCGCTTTTGTACTGAACAACTTCCGATTTTCCGTCATATCAGCTCAGCGATAACATTATACCCAAATATTTGATTATTTTAGATAAAAAATATGTGAAAACTTTGTACGTGACTTTGAAATTTAAGCTTTTCCCTGGATTTCCCCCCTTCCTCTCAAGAGTTACTGATTTGGTTACAATGGGACCAACTCGGAAGTGCGCTCTTTCGAATAAAAGAAATTTTGAAAATCGGTCCATAGTTGACGGAAAAATCGATCCACATACATTAAGAAGTTATATACAGCCGAACATAGAATCTCCTCTTTTTTCGAAACCGGTTAAAAAGGATTCGTTGAAGTGCTATTTTCGATATCGGAAAGTCGAAAAAGAGGGAAGTCAATCGAAGCTGTATCATGAATTTCTCTCAGAGAGGGTGCATTGTTGTAATCCAAAAGTTACTCAAATTTAACCAATTTTCAATCACTATTTCGTTGATTGTAGTGATGTTAACTTCAACTCAAGACAATCACACTCATATCTACGTTTAACAAAATCCCAATAAACTGTAAGTTTTCACAAGTTGGATTTTCAAATGATCAATCTCCAGTATCTTTTTAATAACAACTCTGTTTATGATAAATCAACATTCATTCATCTGCAATTATTTTCCATTATATATAAATTTAAGTAATTAGTGGTATACTCGCTTGAATAAATTTAGAGATGAACTCTCAACAGATTATATCTTTATTTAATTTGGGGACACGAAATTACATACATTTACATACAGTAAAACCTAGTTAACTTAGTTGTTTCATTTCTAACTACTGAATCAAAATCTTGTCTTCAATTTTACCCTTATCTTTTTAATTAAGCGAGTATAAATAACCAAAAATCGACATGTAAGACGGCAGTGGAGTAATAGAGAATTATAAAAAGGGGGGTAGATAACAATGGAGCAAATTGAATTGTCGTATATGGAAACCTTAATCCAGCCGAAGATTTCCACAGCGAAAGGGGGAAGACTGGATACTTTGACCTAGCACACGGATCTTTACGAATTCAAAAGGGGAAGGAAACAACATTAGGAATATGGGGCGGGATAGGCCGAAAGAATGGAGTTTAGTGTTATTATTGTTATTATTAATTTCAATTAGGATACGCTCATTAAATAAGGGATTGCCGGCGTTTCCTGGAAGTTATTGTCTTGAAAATTTAAATGTTTATTGTGTGGATCTTAAAGGAATATACGGTTCTAATTAACTATTCCCCCAATAATTATGTACTTGAGGATTATTTACCGATTAGAAACATATTTTGGTGCCCAATATATTGAAATGATAAATATTATTCAGAATAATAAGATCGTTGAGTACGGAGGTTTTTAATAAATGTGTTTTGGTTATGTAAAATGTTTAATTTATTGAGTCTTATCTTTAGTAATGTGAAATTAGGACAATTATGTTTGTTGGGTGAACACATCCTTAACTTTCAATTCTATTTTAGACCAGCAACATATATAATTTTAGAGCATTCTCGACAAGACAGAAATGAAAGGGGAATATTCTAACCATCTGCCTTATTCTCCAAATATTGGTCATATTGGTTGTAGATAAAGCTTCAGTAATGCTTCAACGCTTTGAAAATAACAAATATTTTTAATCTATACGTAATATAACTGAACTGAAATTTTAATGAATTAACAAGAGATAATGTACCATATGCTGTTAACAAGTCAATTAAAAGTCCCCGGCCTGACACAAAGATGGCACTACTAGAATTAATAAACAACAATTAATAACATAAAAATATTAATAACATAAAACATATGAAGTTTTTCAATTAGCCCTAACCCTCAAAAGATGCGTGTATAAATTTGGCAGCTGTCGGATCATTAGATTGTGAATTATAGCATTTTGCGTGAAGCAACTTTTGTTATTATGAAAACAAATGGATAGAAAGGAATTTCGCGTGTTGATAAAATATTGCTTTTTGAAAGGAAAAATACAGTTGTAGCAAAAACTTGGCTTGATGCCGAGTTTCCGGACAGTGTCCCAGGAAAATCAACTATCAAGGGTTGGTATGCTAAATTTAGACGTGGTGAAATGAGCACCGAAGACGGTGAACGCAGTGGACCGAAACTGGAGGAAATGTTGATACCGACGAAAACATTTAGAAAATTCACAAAATGATTTTGTATGACCGTAAATGGAAATTGAATGAAAGAGCAGAAACTCTAAAGATATGAACTAAACGTGTACATCATATCATTCACGAATATTTGGGTATGAGGAGAAAGCTCTGCGCAAAGTGGGTGCCGCGCGTGCTTAGTTTTGACCAAAACAATGACGAGTTGATGATTCGGAACAGTGTTTGAAGATGACCAAGGGTAATAAACCCAAATTTTTTAAAATTTCAAGAATGTTCGCTGGGAAGAAATGTTCGTCGAATGAAGAAGTGATCGCGGAAACTGAGGCCTATTTTGAAGCAAAGGACAAATCATACAATAGAATAGGGATCGAAAAGTTGGAGGGTCGCTATAATCAGTGTACCACCCTTGAAGGGAATTATGTTGAATGAAAAGAAACTAATTTTGCCAAGAAAATGTATTTTACTATGGTAGGCCGTGGACTTTTCAATTGACCTGTTATATCATGGGTTTATATCATCAAATGAGTCTGTGATAAAAGTTGAGAAACTTGACAAACCCATAACATGGTTGTGTAACAATATTCAAGTGAAATGGTTAAAATAGCAAACGTACTAAGGATATTCAGTAAATAATATTATAAAAATGATTTAGGTACATTTCCTAGAAGAAGATGATGATTTCCGAGTTGTACATGCACTAATCCTTTTGAGAGAGATGGTATTACGGGACGATGTCATTGTTTCATCACAATAGCGCAACTAGCTCACATCAACACTAATTTAAATCAGTTAAACATATGGCTAAATTCACTAAATTAAAAGAATCCGATCCAAAAATCTACGAGTATATAAGTCTGATAAGTCACTTATTTTTATTATGATTGGTGAATATTATTCAGAGCCCTTGGACTGCTATCCCAGCTAGCATATTTTCAAATGTAGCCCCGTGCTGTTATTTGCTGTTTCTAAATCTGAAAAAATATCTTGGGTGGTAAGAGATTTGGGTCGAATGAAGAGGTCAAAACTGAAATAAAGGTCATTTTGAAGGCCTTTAAAAACCTTTATTTGGAACGAATAGACAACATTGGATATGCTGATGTAAATATATTAAGCTAAAAGGAGATAGATGTTGAGAAATAAAACTCCTTATTGCCAAAATATATCTTTCATGCAAATAATCAATAATTTATAAAAGCACTCTCGTACTTCGAAAACTGGAAAATAATATTTCTATCCAAGGGTAATTGCTTTAGTAGGGCGAAATAAATTTGAAAAAAACTATGTTTTATAGTCTTTCTATTTTTTGATTACATCAATATGTATAGATCTTTTATCTCAAGTACTCTTCCTACGTTACCTTTTAATACTATGTAGGCTTCATTAGTTCAAACTATTTTGATAACATTTTCAAGTGCTTTTACTCTTGCTTTTTTAAATCCGTTCTCTTATTGAATGTTCTCTAAATCCAAAGCATTAAGTAGCATATAATTACTAACATCTTGAATATATTAACGTAATATAATTTAAAAACGTGCTCATAATAATAAAATGGTTAATTATTGTTATCGTTACTAATATATTTCCCATTCTAGAGGTCGCTTCCTCCTACCGAAAAATAATAATGCCGTTAAATTAAAATTAATAAGACAGATAAACTTCCAGAGTGTGTCGGTTAGCGACGTCCATTTACATAAGAAATAATACCTTGATTAACTCCGACTGGTCTATTTCGTTAATTAAAAATAATAATAACGAGAGAATACGAGCCAGCACGCCCATATATATGATAAATTGACACGTTACTTACTTCGGTAAAAAGTAAATACAAATTAGCCACGGTCACCATTATCTGATGTCGTCCGTTGCTATCTATACAGGTACCGTTAGTACCGATACCAGCGTTAGGGTTCGGTTAATTAAAATTTAGTCTCGATTCAATTAAAAAAGCAACGCGTGTTGTCTGTGAGGATTTGTCGTTTCGTGCATTGTCCCGGCATCGTATGGTCTCCGACCACTGTGTTATGTAACAATTTTAATTATGAAATCGTTCTGTGACACGGCCCGATTCCTGCAACGAAAAATTTTTATTGGGAGGCGTTTTATAATTAAAGTTATTCGGTCGGTTCCTATTTATGGACGAAACAATGCTAAATGGGAGGATACGTAGGTTTCGTCGATAGAGTCATTAAATACATTTATTTTTAATAATTAGAGATAATTAAAAATGATAAATATAAATTGCAAAACGTGTAGGTATAAGAAGAAAATATTTTAATTAAAACGAAACATTTGTTTCTTGTTTGCTATATTTTAAAGTCTAGAAACTAAGAGATCAATTGAAAAGTCCACGGCCTACCATAGTAATACACATTTTTTTGGAAAAATTAGTTTTTTTATTCAACATAATTCCATTCAAGGGTGATACAATGATTATGGCGACCCTCTAATTTTTAGATATCATTTTTGTAGTACGATTTGTCTTTTGCTTCAAAATAGGCCTCAGTTTCGGCAATCACCTCTTCATTCGACGAACATTTCTTCCCAGTGTACATTATTTTGAAATTTGAAAAAAGTTGGGTTTATTACGCTTGATCATCTTCAATCACTGCTCCGAATCATCAACTCGTCGTTGTTTATGGTCAAAGGTGAGCCCGCGCGGCACCCACTTTGCGCAAAGCTTTCACATACCCAAATATTCGTGAATGATATGATGTACACGTTCAGTTGATATCTTTAGAGTGTTTGCTGTTTCATTCAATTTCCATTTACGGTCATACAAAATCATTTTGTGGATCTTTTAAATGTTTTCGTCGGTATCAACCTTTTTGTTTCTGTCCACTGCATTCACCGTCTTCGGTGCTCATTTCACCATGTTTAAATTTAACATACCAATCCTTGATAGTTGATTTTCCTGGGGCAGTGTCCGGAAACCCGGCATCAAACCAAGTTTTTGCTTCAACTATATATTTTCCTTTCAAAATGCAATATGTTGCCAACACGCGAAATTCCTTTTTATCCATTTTTTTTGACAATTACAAAAGTTGCTTCACTCAAAATGCTACAATTCACAAACTAGTGATCCGACAGCTGTCAAATTTATACACGCATCTTTTGAGGGTTAGTGCTAACTAAAAAACATATGTGTTTAATTCTAGTAGCGCCATCTATGTGTCAGGCCAGGGACATTTCAGTTCACCTTACTGGTTTTTGTTTTATTTTAATGGGCTATTTCTAGTTTTTGCTTACGGGCCATTTATTTATTATATAAAACACTGTGGGGGAGAGAGATCGACCATGTCTTATTTTGTCTTACAAGTGGGTGGAAGGGAATTTAGCTAGTTCTTATTAGGCACAAATAAACGTTCTAACAATTTTTTTATTAAATCATGGAAATTAAAACAAGTGCCATTTTTCTTATAGAATCTTAGGTATTAAATATTAAACAGAGGAGAGGAGGGAAGAATCGTCTTAGTTAATATATAAATGGTACCTTAACGTGGGCTTCGAACCAAAGTCTTCGTTATTAAGCCTACTGAATGTCTCGTCTGGGCAACTTAAAGTTTTCGAAGTGTTTTTGAGCGTTAATTGCATTGCGTCATTATATCTTTGTTGATCCACTGAATTTTAATGTTTTTATTCAAATAACCGTAATATATCCTGTATGGAATGCTTGTTTCCAAAGTTTTGGTGTCCATAAATTCCCGTAGCAAAAAGCCGAGAAATTTCTCCACCTTTGGTGGCCTTACACCCTAAACCAAATTTCTGGAATATTCTAATAGACTCGGTCAGTTTGCAGCAACTTCAGTTCGCATTTGATGGTTTCATAGTCTGAAGAGCGATGCCTGTACCAGGAATTAATGCACAAAGTCTGTTTTTTAAAAAAATTTTAATGTCTTCTAGTTAAAATCGTTCATAGTGAGAAGATTTTGAGCAAATTTTAGCCATCTTTGTAAGTTGTATGGTAAGTTGAATGATTTCAAGTTAAAACAAGTCTTATGAAACGCATAGGTATTACAACGAAAACCAAATATAACTTAAATTTCGTGAAGTAATTGATTCTAACAGGAAGAAATTATGACTTATTGAGTTCTCTGTATGGACGATTTTGCCTAACCAATCTGATTCTGATACAAACTAAGTATTATATGGTAAACAATTCATCTAGGAAGAACTTATTCTTAAATCACTCTCCTCACTCCCCTGAAGAAGATCACCAATGGTTCGAGCTTGGTCGTAGACTGACGTGAGCAGCACTTATCTTTTTGAGTGTGAAATGCTGAGGTATCCATTTTTATGTTATATTGGTTATGGAATGGTTAAAGGAAGAAAGTTACAGGGTTACCAAATTTCAAGAATTCCTCACTAAATATATTTTAAGTAAGTTGTGGATTGCATCGTCCTATCAACTGTAACAGATCGATAGAGATACAATGAAAGTTTTGTTGTTAATATATTCAACCCATCAAATAATCATGTTTTAATTTATCTTTCTCCTGTTATTAGCATTACCAAACAATGTCAGATGTTGTATTTAAAGAGTATTATGTTATTTCATTCGAATGGTTATTACCTTCCTGAACGGGCAAACTTTCAAATGGTCTTAAAGTCTAGTACTAAAATGTTGTAAAATGACAGCTAAATGCTGTAAAATGTACTTTATATATTGTAAAAGAGATTTTGTTAGAGATATGTCACAGAACATATGTAATATTGTAAGAAAGGTAGTTCACAGTCACGATTTATTTTCTGGTTGCTATTTTTTTCAGAATTTTATTGAAATATATTGTAATTTGTTTATATTTAAGATATCAAAGCACCACATAATTTTCTTGGAATATTTATTCTTACGGCAATGAAATTAGTGATGTTAACATATTCGATTCATAACATAAGCATTTTTAACTTATTTTTCTTGTGTTATTAAAGTAAAATGTCAAGCGTTATAACTTTAAAATTGTTAAATTATTTCCTTCGAAAGGTCTTATTAAAGTCGAAATACTATATAAAGGAATAACTGAATGCTCTATAATGTATTTCATATATTATAAAATTATATAAACTAATTCCAAAAAGAATATAGTTAGCTATATATTAGATAACATAAGTAATATTGTACAAAAAATAATTTGTAATCACGATATGTTTTCTAGTTGCTGTTTTTCCAGCTTTGTTTTCCTTCATTGAGATATATGGTATATCAAAGCACTTTCGGAACGTTGTTGTGCACCGACTTGACAACATTGTTTCATCCTTTAATACAAATGTTGACTTTAGCTGCATTAACTGACTTTTATTGGCACTCGAACACAATTAACTTTACGATTAATACAGTAGCATTCATAATTGTAGAGAAAACGCCATAACAGCAATCTACTTTGTTACCGGGGATCTTCATTAGCGGCAATTTCAATTATACCATCCGCCGGCCATTAAAACGAATTCCTGCTCGCAAGTCACGCATCCACAACTAGGGAGCACTTTGCGATGTGGTACCTTCCGCGCTAAGACGGTTTAATTAGTATTTTAGTACGTACCGGCTACGCCCGAAACAGTGATGGCCGGGCAAGTTGGCCGCCAGTTGGTTCCGTACCAATGCGGCCAGGACTTCGAAACTTCAGAATACGACATGCAGAAGGGAATTTTCGGATTAGCGCATCCGCAAAATCGGCTCTCTCTTTGTCTACTCTACCTACAGTATGTATAATCTGTAATCTTTTAACATTTACAGTTGACTAAGTTAAAACAAAAAATATATAATACTTTCAACATCTAAATTGAATCGACTTCAAAGAAGAAGTAAGGAACTCATTAAAAATTAAATAGCCGGCTTGGTGGCGCAGTGGTAAAGGCGATAGGATAGTCCTCCTACTGTTGCGATAGCCGCGAGTTCGAATCCTGTTGGGCCTGCAAGGTCGTAAATTTATGTTTGTGATTGTTTTAAATTTGTGATTGTCCTAGGCAAGAGTGTAAAATCCGACAAGGAAAGGTGGCTGGGTAAGACCGGATGTCTTCTGGGATGATTTCTAAGATGGTCACTCACCAGTTGGTAGGCTTAATGCCGAGGACCGTGGTTCGGAGCCCACGTTAAACTGTAGGTCCAGTCCAGATAAACCCATAGTTGGTAAAAGGAGACTTTAAAATATATTTAAAAAAAATCGTTGATGATGCCGTGAAACGCCTCATCGGTAAGGAAGGTGCCCGGGATTCTCGCGCGTTCCCCAAGTCAAACGCACTGTGAAATCGCCGACGACTCCGCCCCAACTTTGAATTCACCGGAAGCGACGCCTGTCTTGATCGGCGCGCCGAAGAAAAACAAATGGTAACGATGGGAACTACAAGGTGGTATTTCGGTTTAATGGCTCTTTTGTTGGGTTCGAATGGAAAATTTAATGGCGCTGTTTCCGTGTAATAGCCGCTAACTAATTATTTAAGAAATAAAGATTTTTCGGAAGGTTCTACGGATGCTTTCTCGTGTAATTATTCCTTGAATTATAGAGCACGAGCTCGTTGTTATGAATTACAGACGACTAGATGCGTTACCTTTTTGTTTTCGCGTATTTTTACGCTAATTATATAATATATGTTACTCCAGTATGTCCATTATTATCCAGGAGCTATACGCATTCAATTAAATCAGTTCATTTTGGTTGAAGATAAAATTAAATATCTATCAATTTGAATGAAATAAGTTTGGTAAAATATTGTTATAACATTATGCATAATAAAATGTATTTTGACCTTTACAACGTTCAGTTACTACAGTTTTTAAACGAAAATGATGAAGAATACTTTTCTCTGAGAAGATATTTGAGTTTTTTCCTAGGCAGTTTTTTTAGCAATGCGTCATGGATATCTGTGATGTCGAATGTCCATGTTGCCGCATTAACTCTGAGTTTTAGTTCAGTTTGGCTTTGACATACAAGAAAATTTTAGTCTAAATAAAATAGTTGAACAAAAATGTTATCAAATATAGTTTTTTTAACATTGTAGTGTATCTGAACACTACCACATACACCCACAATAATTTATAGGTAAGAGTAAAATCTCTTAACACTATTGCATTAAAGAATTTTGCATACGTCAAATTGGCCAATGTTTTGCAAATTATTCAAAATATTAGTTATTATTATTATAGAATAAAAACCGACAGCTATGATTATTTTGATAGATTTTAAATGGCTCCGTAATATATGATATCTTTTCGTTTGAAAATGCCGAAAACAATAGATAGTCAGAGTCACAAATTGATTGGGCTTTAATAAAATATTTCGAAAAGGAACGAGATAATAGAGGCTCTCTTTTGCCTATAATTTCCGTTAAAGAGGTAATTATTGATGATATTAAATAATATAAGTTCCTACAATTTTATTGAACATGTTTTTAGCGGGTTGTTGACGCGCTAAGTATTAGTGTGGGTACTTTGAATAACATCGCTTACAAAATGAAAAATAATACGTTATATTCATCCAAGAAAATCCGTCCATATACAAAGGGGGTAACGAGTCTTGATATTAGCTCTATTCGATACCATATATACGAAATGTATAATAACAGTAAGTACACGAACTATTTTATCGATATAAACATAATTTAATAAAATTATTTTAGAGAAAATTGTCTGTCTGGAAAGTCTCCTTTCATACTCTCTTACAGGGCATAGGGTTTAATTGGTGTAAAGATAACCCTCGGAGAGGTTTAATAGAACTTGACATTGCCTTAAGAAGAATTCAATTTTTAAAGGCATAAAATAAAACCAAGGAAGATAAACTATTTGAATTTGTGCATTTTTATGAAACTTGAATATTCTAAATGGCTTATTATGGCACTCTAGGCAATACAGTAACAAAAAAAGTATAAAGATAACAAACATTGATTCAAAAAGATGAAAGCAACTATGTCTTTAGATTAGATTGTAGATATATTACTGGTCGAGAAGGATATTCCATCAAAACCTATTTGGATATGTGGAAGGAAGCACTGTCAACTATAACACCTTCGGTTTGAGTGAACTCGATAAGAGATACAGGGGAAGTAATTGATAAATGGTGGCATCATGAACATATTTTCGATTTTCGATTTGCTCTTTGTTGCAATAACAGCTTCTGTCTATTTTAACAGCTCGTATTTCAATGTACCTTGTTGATCCTACTATAACACTAATATTTGTAGGCAGAAATATTCAATTGGATTTTAACATCCAGTAATACAGTACACCTTGCTAGTCCCATTATATATATTATATAATCCCATTACATAAAGGGATTAGCAAGGTATAGTATATTACTAGATGTTCATATATAGTAAGGCTTGATTTTATAATAATTTTCTTTACAAATATTCCCGTTAAATATATTTTTTCAGCAACAAAATGTGATATTTTTCACGCAACAAACTTATGTAGATATGAAATATTATTGAAATGTTGTTAATGTAGGAAAAAAGAAAAATTCATTTACACATATAAAAAACCGTCAATATTTCCAGGTTCTCCTTGTTATATTTTGAAAATTAATGAAAACCTAGAGCAAAACTACATTAAAAGAGCTCTAGTAGAAATGTAATTAAAATTATTCTCATAGTAGCTGGCCGCTAAATATTTCAATCCTTCTAAGTGTATTAGATTTGCCATATCCTAGAAAGGGCTAGATTCCTCGATCTGTAAATAGATTGTCTTTTAAGTATATTATAACGATGGAAATGCAGATGAGTCAGGCCATATGGCATCGATGCGAACAAGTGGTAATCAAGAGGGCCCTAAACGTTGTGTTGCTAAAATACCTTGTCATGTTTCCATTTATGTAACGGCTGCTATCTTTATAGCGATCTTCAGTGATAATTTCACTTGGTTTGAGAATTATCTATTCTCAGGTGGGGACACTAAATGCACAACATAACCGTCGAACCATAAAGACTTGGTTTCAGAAACTACTAGTAAAGTTTATCATTTTTCGAAAAAGGACGAGGTTCTATGTTCGGCTGTATATATTTAAAAAAATATTCCGCTTCGGTGTCGGTGTGGCTTATCAGTGTAAATCCACAACCGCCCTTCACAATACGACACAGAAAAATTTATTTAATTTTCAGTTAATTCGTCTGATACCTTCCTACTTGGATCATTCCCATCCCACATAAATGCCTGAAAAAGTTTATTCATCAACTCCTAGGCTATATAAAAGTTCTTTGAGAGGTTGAGCTGGGTTCCAATGGTCCAACCACTGTGGTAATTATCTTGGACTTTTCTAGTCTTGCAAATGTCTTTTTGTTACTGATATCAAAATCACCACTTTTAAATCGTTGGAAACAAAACTGACAATTAGAATACGGCGAAATGGCACCAGCATCAAGCAATTAAGAGTATTTGATGGGCTTCGGCAGCAGATTTCGTTAAATAAAATCACAAAAGTATTTAACGCGGAAAATACAATTTTGAGGTTTTCATAATTAACGTCTGTATACACCGATGAACTCAATGATATTAAATGAAAAACTATTGTTTCATATAGAAAAATATCAGTACCCCCGAATATAGTAGTTATTTATATTGATATTGCGAAATATTAGTAACGCATATCGCTGATAAAATACATGAAAGCGTCTAATTATTTGCAGCTATTGAAGTTATTTTTTAAAGCATTACAAATGCAGAGAGGTAACATTCTAAATACTATATTGAACATAAAAATCGATGTGAGCATACAAAATTTGAAAACAAAAACCGGCTAAGTTTAATTAAGTTAATTTTCGTTAGCTCCTTCCGTGTGCTTTGGTTACAGGCAAGATGAGAAGACGTCGGTGGCCCGCGAAAGCGACCGTTGAAGGAGTTGCGGCGAATTTGAATTTTAAAGTTGATTATGCATTTTCAGTAACAATTTCCTAATTTAATTCGGGAAAATAATGAAGGGCCGGCACTTAATCCCCGTGAGAGTGTCGTCGGTTTTCGAGTGGGACGCGAGAGGAGAGTAGAGTTCGCTTTTTCCTCGAGACGAATTAGAGAGGTTTCCTTCGACGGTGCCCGAATTTATTTTTATCTCCAGTTTCGAATAACTTTACGGCATTTAAATTTATTTCGTGACATAATCTCTTCGTCGCCCGGGTCACATTCCAGATATTAATAAATCAAATTAGGAAGTCTTCAAGATATTTACTTTATCCTGGGGGGACCGTCGAACTTTCCTCTAAAAAATGTATGCTTTATTTAAACTTTCTGTCATTCCATATAACAACAACGAAAAGTATAAGGGAATGAATCTTGATATAAAACTTCGTTGAAAGAAACATGTAAAATGAAAAGGAATGAACTTAGGATAAAATATAGGGAAACATATTTTCTAGTTGGAAGAAAATTACAATTATTAGTACGTAATAAATTGCCATTATACAAACAAGTTTGGAAACCTAATAGATCAATAGAAAAGTCCCCGGCCTAACACATAGATGGTGCTACTAGAATTAAATCCATATATTTTTTAGTTAGAGTTTATTATTTATTTTGAGTGAAGCAACTTTTGTTATAGTGAAAAAAATGGATTAAAAGGAATTTCGCATGTTGATAAAATATTGCTTATTGAAGGGAAAAATACAGTTAAAGCAAAAACGTGGCTTACAGCATATCATTCACGAACATTTGGATATGAGAAAGTTCTTTGCAAAGTGGGTGTCGCACGAGCTCACTTTTGACCAAAATAACTACGAGTTGATGATTCGGAGCAGTGTTTGAAAATGATCAAGCGTGATAAACCCGAGTTTTTGCGTCGATATGTGACAAACATAGCTTCACCATTTCACTCCGAAATCCAATCGACAGTCATCCGAGTGGAGTGCACACGATGAACCCGCTCCAAAGCATGGGAAAACGCAACATTCGGCTGGTAAGGTTATGGTGTCTGTATTTTGAGATCCGCATAATTTTCATTGACTACCTTGGAAAAGGAATGACCATCAACAGCGACTATTACATAGCGTTATTGGATCGTTTGAAGGACGAAATCGTCGAAAAACGGCCGCATTTGTAGATAAAGAAAGTGCTGCTTTAGCAAGACAATGCACCGTGTCAAAAATCCATGAATTGGGCTTCGACTTGCTTTCTCATCACCGTAAAGATGAGCATCTTTTGTATATATCTATCGCTATCGACTACAATTGAACATTGTGCGAGGAACAGTAGAAATACGAGCAAAGACACATCAATGTTATTCTTCAACAATATTACACAATAATCTTATTCATGAAAATGTTCGGTCACATATTTGACTAAAAGAAATATTCCGATTTGTAATAATAAAGCTTCAAATAAAAACTTTTAAAATCAATTTATAGGCCTTATTTTACAGTTCTTGATTTTCATATTGTTCGGTTCTATTCGGTTTTACTGTATAATGCCGCTGGAATTTGGTGCTTGCATATATTTTAATAATTTTATGCCTTAAAAAAATTGCATGTAAAAACAATATTACCGATTATTTTCTGCAACTTGTTCCAATTTTTCTGACTTCTCCAGTATATCAAAATCGGGTGCCAGTGAAGCTACGCCGCATCGACCCGAACAAGTGTTAATCAAAAGGCGCTTGGCATATATTAAATGTATTCATTTGACGTGATAAATAAAGTAGCAGTACAAATTTAATTGGGTTTTAACATCTAGTAATACACTATGCCTTGCTAATCCCATATATATATATATATATATATATATATATATATATATATATATATATATATATATATATATATATATATATATATATATATAAACATAAATCCCATTACATAAAGGGATTAGCAAGGTATAGTATATTACTAGATGTTCATATATAGTAAGGCTTGATTTTATAGTAATTTTCTTTTCAAATATTCCCGTTAAATATATTTTTTCAGCAACAAAACGTGTTATTCTTCACGCAACAAACTTATGTAGATGTATGAAATATTATTGAAATGTAGTTGATGTAGGAAAAAATTAAAATTCATTTACACATATAAAAAACCGTCAATATTTCCAGGTTCTCCTTCTTATATTTTGAATATTAATGAAAACCTAAAGCAAAACTACATTAAAACAGCTCTAGTAGAAATGTAATTAAAATTACTCTCATAGTAGCTGGCCGCTAAATATTTCAATCCTTCTAATTAGAATAATTCGTATTAGATTTGCCGTATCCTAGAAAGGGCTAGATTTCTCGATCTGTAAATAGATTGTCTTTTAAGTATTTTATAACGATGGAAGTGCAGATGACTCAGGCCATATGGCATCGATGCGAACAAGTGATAATCAAGAGGGCCCTAAACGTTGTTTTGCTAAAATACCTTGTCATGTTTCCATTTATGTAACGGCTGCTATCTTTATAGCGATCTTCAGTGATAATTTCATTTGGTTTGAGAAGTAGCTATTCTCAGGTGGGGACACTAAATGCACAACATAACCGTCGAACCATAGAGACTTGGTTTCAGAAACTACTAGCGAATTTTATCATTTTTCGAAAAAGGACGAGTTTCTATGTTCGGCTGTATATATTAACAAAAAAGGAACTCACTAAAAATTAAAATAAAATCAATTTTAGATTTTTAACACCAAAAAAAAATTTTAAATCAATTATGTACATAGTAATCGTTATAATAACTAAATAAAATAAACAAAAACCTTATTTAATCTATCTACTACACTTATTTTATATACTACTATATACACAAATTTTAGTTTAATACCTACCTAAACCTAAATCTATTTACAACTTTATTGTAACTACTACTAAATTATTACTTTAAAATCTTAGATCATCTTTGCCTTCTTTAATACTCAGTAACTGCTAATGAAATTCATCTGAAATTTTGATTGCATACTTCTCTTTGCTATAATATGACCTATATTACATTTTTACACTGTGAAATGCCTTTTCCAAATGAATGAATGCTAAATGTACCAGTTTTTTAGGGTTGGTTGTACATTTCCTTCCCCGAAATTCTGTTAGCATGTCATCACATGCTATTTACTAATTTTGTTATATATCTCCATGGTGGTGCACAACAGAGTACTTCATCTACAATTATTACTATTCCTTTTACCTCGTTTTTTATGAATCGGGATAGTAAGCCATATTTACCATTTCCGTGGGATTTGTTTATCTTTCTGTGCTATTTAGCAAATTCCCACTAATAATTCAGTAGATATTTTTTGAGTCACTTTCGGTACTATTTTATCATAACTAACCGCTTTTCAGTTCTGCAGTTTTCTTAGTATACTGTCTAATCCTTGACCTTTAATCCCATATCTGCTCTTACTTCATTTTCCTGTTGGTTATCATACTTTTTTTTGTGTGTGTTCATTATATAAATTCTCCCATTCATTATATTTTCATCTTCAGTAATATGTCGCCACTTTTGTCTTATATCAGTTTTTAAAATTTTCATAGTAAAAATTTCAGGTTCTATTTGCAGTTTGTCTCCATCCCTTCTCCAAATTATATACGTGTTTTCCTTTTTGCCTCTTTTATCATTCTTTTCACTATTGCTCTGTTTTCTTACATATTTCTTAGTTTTCAGTTGACACTTTATTCAAAAATTTTTTATTCAAAGGTTTTCTTCTATTATTTTATTTCTTTCCCTAAATCAATATTTTGTTCTAATTGAACAACCCATTGATGCAAGTAAATTTTTCTTAATAAGATTTATAGTATAATTTTTGTTTCACTAAAGTATGAGTATTAATCAACAACGAGAAATGTTGAGATATTTTTAAACCCTACCAGTTATCTCTTGTTGTGAGCATCAAAGTGACCAGGGGCAACCTAATTAATTACGCTAACGAACTAGATTAGTTTATCAAGAAATATTTCACGAGGGACTAGACGTGTAAACGTCTCCGAATCAACAGGTGGTAGCGATCAGGTACGGCCGCCTCGGTACTTAATCCGTCCCACGTCGTAACATATCATCTGCATAATCTGGCAGAACGACTCCGGGAATCACTTAGCTGTAAAAAGTCTTAATATGTTCCATTCGAGCGACGCGATAAGATTATCATAGTTTTTGAGGCAAATACGCCGCTTCGGACTGGTTTGTTTTTGGTTAAGAGGAATTTTCGACGAGACGTCGCGTCCGAGACGGACCGATAAGGACCTGGACACGACAAAAGAATTTTTAAGTAGCAACATAATCGATCTTCGAGTTCGATAAGGATGTGACGCATTAATATGTTTGGCGATGGCTGCCTTCTTGATAATGTTCGACCGTTTAAACAAAGTTAATTTGCATACTTTAGGTAGGTAATAAGCAAAATTGTATGTATATAGTATAATAAAAATACGTGTAGTAGATAGGTTATATAAGGTTGTTTTTTTAATTTGTTTTTTTAGATTGTTGTTTTGTTTTAGTTAGTTCCTTAGGTTTTTTTAAGTCGGTTCAATTTTTTTGTTAAGAATATAATATTTTTCTCTTTTTAGTGTTATATATTTACTCAATAAATTACGCAGTTACTTTATTAAGTATTACGATGTGTAGGCCAAGTATAGGTGTAGCCCATATGAGGAATCATAGGAATAAACAAACAATAATTGAAAAAAGGAACGCTTCAGGAACGCTTCAGCACCCGGGGTCCGCTACCTAGCCTAAGAGATTTGAGAAATGTTCTAACCAAACTACAACAGCAATAAAAAGCTGTCGTGCCCGCCGGGAAACGAACTCGCGACCTGCGCGTGTGGCCCGAGCGCACTAACCTTACACCGTAGAAGCAGTTGCCTAAATCCATCATGTCAGCTTAGCAATAACATTAAACACAAGTATCTAAAAAGTAGATAAAAAATATATAAAGACTTTGTAAGTTCCTTTGAAGTTTGAGGATTTCCCTCAATTTGCCCCCTTCACCCCAACAGATTCCGTCCTGGCTCCAATGGCAATGCCTCGGAAGTGCACTCTTTCGAATAAGAGAGGAATTTTGAAAATCGGTGCATAATTGACGGAGAAATCGGCGAATATACATTAAGAAAAATATACATTCGAACATAGGACCTCCTCTTTTTCGGTTAGAAGTAACTAGACCTTTACATCGCTAAAAATAATTTAACTTTATTATTATGATATTGAAATATATAAACACAATAATCTTAACTCCATGAAACATAGTACATCTTTTCTTATACCATAGCTGGCTACAAAAATATATAAATCCTACTTGGATCCTAAATCCTATTCATTATTGGATGTAAATTTATGTATAATTAAATTATATAAGAATGAAGGAAATATTCTCGAATTGATTCATCGAGCTATCAAAGAAGACAGTTAACAGTTGAGTGTTTAACTTGATTTGTATGTGTTAGTTCTCAAGAATAAGGAATAGAATAATTTAGGTAACGTCTTATATTTTTCTTAAATCCCTCTCCAACAAGAAGTTCTTAGTCCATTTCATATTTAGAAGAATTAACATCAGTACAATTTTCCATATACATTTTCGATTATTGACAAAAATATGCCGAGGCAAGTTACAGCCATTTTATTGCATTTCGTAAAATATAAAACCTGACATGCAGAGAAGGCGTAAATGCTAATTTTTTTAATAACGCCCACTCTCTATAGCATAGAATAGGGGTGTTGCCCACCGAAAAAAATATCGATATTTCGATATTTTAAAAAATATCGATATATCGGACAAAAAAAATATCGATAATTTTTTTTCAATGAGTATAAAATTATCGATATTTAACAAAAAATATATCGATATTTTTAAGAAAAAATATAAATAGTGAAACAATAGCCTAAAAAATATATATAATATTTCCAAATTTTAGAAACCTTTAAAATTAAATACTAATTTTAAAAGTTTATTAAAAATGATATTAAATTTATTCTGAAAAAATATCAAAAATATCGATATATCCATATATCAGATAAAAAAATGTCGGTATATTTTTTCAGAAAATATCGATGTATCAATATATCGATATATTTTCTGCATCCCTAGAAATATTTTGCTAAAAATTTGATTAAACAGCAGTGATATAACAATAACCAGAATTCATTGAGCTGAGAAACAATTAAGAGTACATTGCTAAAATGATTACTAACCATCAGTATGCAATATTCATTTTTGCCTTTTCACATTTACTTTTTATAGAAATTTTTGATACAGTAATGTGATTTGGGGACATAATTGCGACACAGCTGTAAAATTGATGGGATAACGAAAAGAACAGCAAATAAATTACTAAATGTAAACTAACTTATATGGAAACCTTGAAGTGGCAAGTCCTATCCAGCTGCTGTCTCCCCTGGTCAAAGTTGGGCTTGGACCATCACTTGTTTCCATTAATGACGAAAAACCTGAGTGGCCAACACTTCCTGTCTGATGAAGTAAACATAGATATAACCGCCTGATGAAATATTGTTATATTTTATATATTTCTTAACTATCCAGAAAGTTAATTTTTGAAGGTCGAAGTTGGATTAGAATTCATCAAGGTTTACACGCAAATATTATTTTAACAGCTTCACCTTCTCGCAATACTGACAACCTAAGGCATCAACGCTGATGGTCAAAGAGCTGTCTCTTCTCCGGTTCCTTACTGTTTAAGAAGAAACATGATTTTCAACATGACGTTACAAACAAACAAACCCGAGAATAAGTGAAAAAAATATTAGAGTAGTTATACAAGAATACATCTCTGTGTAATCCAGTTAGAGAAAATTCAGAAGTACTACAACTAACGCTCGATAAAAAAAATATATAGTACATTTAATATGGTAATTTGAATCAGCAAATATCTCGTTTGTTGCTTATGTATGCTTTACCATAACATATTTCACCATTGAAATAAAAATTGCAAGATACAAACTGCAACTGTAAATATGTTTATGACAGTATTTGTACAAAAAAATCTTTCCTGAAATCCGACATTTCGTAGGTCAACAAATAAATATTTTTATAGTTATATTAAACCATAAGAAAATATCTTACAATCGATCATAAATTTAAGTTTTATGTTCATAAACATTAATATTTCAGCGCTGTTTTAATGACATATCTTCACCAGGTAACACAAAACTAGGACGAAACTAATAAAGCTACCAATCGAATACTCTATCGTTCTATCCATCTCAGATTTTATGATTTATGAAACCCGATAAAATAGCCGTAATTCGGAAGCCGCGATAACTCAATGAACCAGAAATAGCGGACTATTATGGATAATATATCAATATGTGAGTTAATTAACCCATACAAGTTAACTGGGAAAAATATATTATTGATTTCTGCGAACTTTTATCAATAATCATAAATTTTATCAAGAAAAAAAAGCAATGATAATTACGCCAATTATAAATTGTTAATTGTTATACATTTTTTAATTCGTTTATTTGAAAGGAATTAAAGAAAGAGTTATAAAAGAACGCGACCTAAATTATCCTATTCCTTATTCTTGCATTATCCGGAAGATAAAAACCAAGTTAAAGATTTATCTTTTAATTATCTTCTTTGAGACCTCTGCGGATACGCTCGGGAAGGTTTCCGTCGTATTTTTACCCTCAGTCGGTGAATTTCTATCGCGAGAATTACGCTATGCGTAAATTCTCGTTCAACAATGGAGATATCAGGAAAAAAAGATCTGGGGATTTGTGTTGATTTAAAACGAGTTAGTCTGCAGGACTTTCCATAGAAAAATTCCTTATAATTTAATATAATTATATTTTAGGCTATATTCTTTACCAAATAAGGTGTATTTGGACTGCATTGGAGAGTCCCTAAGGAATCGGTTCTTTCCCAACCTGGTTACAGGCAATGATGCAACGATATATCGAATAAGCGATAATTCTCGATATACAGTAATTTATAGAAATATAGTTAATTCATTAGAACAGTGAACTGACGTCATCTATATTTATGACGTTGCCGCATTTGATTTTAACTTTTAGTTTATTGGCATTACAACAATCTAATGTAAATAATATAATGGAACAAAAATATTATGAATTATAATTTATTTTGATATTATAATAAATTTAATGTATATATGGTCGAAGGTCGAATTACAGTTAATTATACAGCCACAATAGTTTGTAGGTTAGAATTGTTTTATTATACATGGGCCCAGGCTCTCCTAGAGGCCTAATCCGCCTAATTTACAATTGTATATCCGAATAATTTGTTTTACTTTCATTAAATAGTTTATTTACCTTTTAATGTTTATTTCTTCTTTCTTGTGTTGCTGTATTTCTTTGCCAAGTCATTCTAATATCACTGTACTTCTATTCAGTTTATTCTGTTATTATGTATGTAGGTGTTCCTTGATAAAATTAGATTTAATCGCTGCATTCTCCTTAATGCGTTTGTTATTTATTATAGCGATCTGACCTTCTATGCATATCAACGAAAAATATTTAAAATCATATTCAATCAGCATTAGACAACTTGAGTTAATTGGAGAAATTATAATAGTATACTTTATATAAATAAATATGGCATGTTATTTTAAGTATATGATACTTTTCTTAAATATAATATACAGATTACAAATAGAAAGTAAATTAACGTTAAACTGATAAATTGAACTTGTAGATATTAAATAAATATAGTAACTTCTATAGAATGATTGTCTAATTATCAGCTGTTTTGATGATTCAATTAGCCCGTAAAAATAAACTGTAAGTTTTTATTTTAACAACTTTTGTTAAGACAATTCTGTCTGAAAGTACTTGTGAATATTTGAGCTGGTTTTTCGTCCAATAAATTTTGCAATAAATTATCTTAGAAATTTTATTGTTCTTGAGACTGTTCTTTGGCAAAATCAAAATCAAAATCATCATTTTTGAATCATTGAAATCAAAACCTAAATTTGGGAGGATAGGGGCAACGTCATCGTATTTTTCTAAGACTATTTGATAGGCCTCGGCAATAGGATTGTTAACATCAAACAACAAAACTAATGAATGCCGAAAATAGAACTTGGGCCGTTATATGATGGCGTCTGCATATTTTAAATAAAGAAACTGTTATTTTATTTAGGGAAATATCAAAAGTAGCGAATATAACAATTATGGACGGCTTGGTGGCGCAATGGTAAAAGCGACAGGACGGTCCACCTACTGTTACTGTAGTCGCAGTTTCAAATCCTTCTGGGGCATAGTCGTAAATTTATGTTTGTGATTGTTTAATATTTGTGATTGCTCTAGGCAAAAGTGCAAAATCCGATAAGGAAAATTATTCCTGTCACGCCAGTAACCAGGCTGGGTAAGACTGGAGGTCTTCTGAGATGATTTCTAAGTAGGTCACTCGCCAGTCGGAGACCTAATGCCGAGGACGGTAGTTCGGAGCTCGCGTTAAACTGTAGGTCCAGTCCAGATAAAATCCTAGTTGGTAAAAGGAGACTTTGAAATATATAGAATTACAAACATTATCCTAACTCGAATTAATTTTGTTTATCGTCAGCTGTATACTTTTATATCTTTATTAATTAATAAATATTCTAGGTGTAAATTTTCAATCGACAATAAAAGTAGGGCAGAACGAAAGACACAAAAAGGGTATCTATCCGAATTTAGGTTACTAAAACAAGAGAAAAAATGTTCTGCAGAACGGCGGCCAATTAGCTTTAAATAAGCCATCAATCTGATCGAAAACGGTGTCTCCATAATTTATTTGACGTGCCCGGTCAATCTAGTTGTTCAATATTCAATGGGCCCGAGGAAAGCTTTTTCTCTGTCGTCGGGTTTCTTTTTGTAGGAAGTTTTTTGTGACAATTTTTCGACATCCGCCAATGTATAATGTATTTGTTACTGAATTATTACTGTAAAAATATCAATGTCCAATCCTGTTTTTGAGATAAGTGTTTTGTGAATCGCCTAATCCATATATTCATTTTTAATTTTATTTTTATGTATAAATAGAATATATTTTGCAATATTTATTCGAAAGCCTTGGCATAATACCTCATGAAGGGTCCTCGTCACTTATGAAGAAGCTTTACAGATGCTTTAAAGTGGTTATCCGCTCAGTTAGTATTTTATGTCCTTTTTTAGTTTTTTTTTAAGTTCGCATCCGTTACTATCATATTTTATTTGTATTTTTAATGTTATTTTGTAAATGATATTGGCTTTTTGTTAAAAAATGAGTTTTTTGTTGACAGAGTCTTGTAATTACAGAAATGACTATTTGTTTTCTATTCTCATAAACATATAATTCTATAATCCTTTTTCCAATGTCCCTAATTTCTTTCTTTTTGATCACCTGTCTTTTTCTTTCTATGCCTGGATAATTTTGATTTCCAATCGAAGACCCTTCCATCTTTTTCTTGACTCCTAGTATTTCTATTTTGTTTTCACTTTTGTGGTTAGTACTAAAACGACTGATTTATCCCCTTTCTTAATGTTTCTCATTCTTTTTATCGCATCTATTTTGTTCTTCATTACATAGCATAATTTTATCTATAATATATAGTCTATTCAAAGTTTTTCTGTACATCAGACAATATTTTCCTTCTCATTTTATTGTACTTAAAAAGAGACACAATGCTGCTTGATTAGTTCCAACACGTAAATGAATGAGCCTGTGAAAGTCGTCGTTTTAGTCTGATAAGCATTAAAATGGTATCCTTCCATGGTCAGCAGAATCGGCATACCTTAACATAATTGAACGGTTATGGGGAGTTTTAGTCAATTTTAACACTATTCTGCAAAAAACTACAGCAATTTCGGCAACAAATGCTTGCCTAAGACCTTATAAATAAATAAATATTGTGTCAGGTCTTCACATTATTTTGTCTATTCACTTATGTATACTCACATTGATTTCATCAAATTATTAAGTGATAAAATTAACTAATGATACATTTATTTTTATGTAACATTACTTATTTTGTACCTTATATACTTTAATACCAGAGCTTCACTCTCAACATCATAATATTTACTGATAATACATGATTACAGCAAGGATCAATACTTCTTTATGTTTCAAGAACAATTATTAGCAGAAAATAAAGATTGTTGATATACTTTTATATTATTAACTAATATTAATTTACTAATATTAGTTAAAACCATAAAATTAGCCTCTTTCACTCCCTTACACGAACAAAAGAAGTTCTAGTTCTAAAATAAAACACATTAATAATTAAGCGGTGTTACTTAATTAAGATGGTTTGTTTCGGGACCTTTTTTTACTTATTTAATTAACAAGGATTTTACGCAAGAAGACTGCATTATATAGAACAAAACAACGCGCTTTAATTATCTTAATTTTCTCGCCATTTTGATACGGTTCATTTATGAGGAAGATGTATAGAGCCGATGAATTATTACATGATGAACATAATTTGGTTGCATATGAGAACTTGGTGTATTGTTGAACTAGAATGTTGTCTTACTTTGTTGACTTGTTAATGTCCTCTCAATTACATCGACCGGTCATATAAACAACCTCTTAATATTAACATCAATATAATTTAAATTAGTGTTTTTAAAATATTGGTCAAAGAAACGAATTCGATTAGATTGCCCAAGTTTCTAATTTATAAATCCGATTGTTTATAGGTAACAGTTGGTTTCGGAATCATCAAATAGACCCTTGCGAATCTATTTCTATAACAAATAAGGTGTAAAAATATTCAGGTGCCAAATTCTATTTTCGTATACAATGAATATTGAATTTGGGCAATGTCTAGACATCGTTTCACATTTATTATAAAGGTCCAATTGTAGAAATTCAATTCCATTACGGAATTTGATATGAAGTTCTATTAGGTTTTTGAATTATTAATTTTTACCCGATCGAATGATATGTAGAAAAAAAGGGAAAAAGTCACATTTTTTAGATCATAAGTATAAACATTTTATTATACAATAGGTTAAATTTTGTTATTTGTTTCAATTCAGTGGTTTTGTTGAGCTATATGCAATTATAAAAGTCTTGTTAAAATAACCAATTTGGAAACTACATTTAAAAAGAAAAATATAGGAATTGCTATATCGGATAATATTATTTACGCTTAGTTTTTATTTTGATATTGATATTATTTTAATTAAAATATATATATATATATATATATATATATATATATATATATATATATATATATATATATTTTAATTAAATTGATTATGATTGATTATTGATAATTGATAATTTGATATTGATATTATTTTAATTAAAATATATATATATATATATATATATATATATATATATATATATATATATATACAAAAACTATATTTGAATACAAAAGTTTTAGGATTCACATAATTCTCTGGTTTTGAATATTTAATTTCTTAATGCAGGTTTCAGTTCCATTAACTTGGTTTATGAACTTTCCCAAAAGCCCCATCTATATATTAATTTAATTATTAATACTCTAATCATATAAGCTGATTAAACTAGTTAAAATGTACGTAGCCAGATAAATTAATCAGGGTTCAATATTAATATGATTCAACATGTTATTCTGGGCACGTATAATAACTAGCAGATCACAGTTTTTTTATTATTATTTAATATTTACATTGTTACTAGACTTTTCCGACTAACCTACAATTTGTCTTTATGATAACTTAAACCTAGGTATATAACTAAAAGGACCCATCGGCCCATATTTCAGTCTCTCGTGAACTAATGTTTATACATAACACTGTTGTAATTTTTATTATATGCACCGCACTACACAACACCACACAAGATCAGATGGTTTCATTCTTTTTAGTCTGTGTCCTGTCCTGGTGGTATCCAAAAGCTGTAACAGTTCAATATTCTCATGAGAATGCAGTCTTTCCTCTTGATTTCTTGACTGACTGAGGGTATCTGAAGGTCTCGATATAGATAATCAGTCCTATAGTATTTGGGTGCTCCCAGAATATCTCTCAGGACTTTGTTCTTAAAAAATTTGTATTTTATTTATGTTACTCTTTGCAGAACATGCAGTGCCTTTCTTTCAATTAGCCAGTACATTTTCCTATATTTCAATTTCAGTTCTTTTCTTTTCTTCTTTACATATTCCTTCCAGCGAAGTTATATCCTTATATATCGAGATTCCTTTCGCTTTATTTAGCGTTCTTGCTATATGGAATGACAGTATTATTTAATATTATTGGTGCTTGTACAGTTTGTTTATAGGTGGTCTGCACATGCACAGATTTACTTTCATTAATTTTTATTTTCCAAGCTTGTGTCGAATTATTAATATTGGCATCTTCCTGTTGCTATTTTCGTGAGGCTTCTTCGACAACTATAATCGCAGTATTATCAGCAAATGTAGCCCTCGTAATATTCTCCATTTATGGTATATCACAAGTGTAGAGTAGATAAAGCATTGGTCCTAGTATACTTCCTTATAGTACACAATAGACCACATATAATAAATACAATACAGCATTCCGAATATAAATTTTTTAATAAAGAATGTGAATATCCAGTTAATTATGCTAAAAATTATTAAAAAATGCAAATATGAAATTTGTAAAATTCGGTTAATATATTACAATATTTGAGGAATCGTTCATTGACAACATGTGATTTTTGGCAATTTTTAATTATATATACTTCTATTGTAATAAAAAATAGCAAGAAGTATATATTCTAATGTCGTTCATTATAATGTCTTTTACCAAACCAAATTATCGACAGGGATTACTAAGCGCCTTTTGCCTCATATCATTTCGAACTTATTCTATTTTGACTGATTCAGGTCTGTCAGACCTCTAGCTATTCTCTAAATACAACAATAAAAACATTATTCTAAGTCTAAAATTGATTCTAATACAAGGTTTTGTGTTATTTAGGGCAATTAATTGAATTAATGAGAAGATGATGTTATGTTGAATTATTAATTAAAATTTATGTATTTATATAATAATTATAATTTAAATATAAATAATATTATATATGAATAAATATATACAATACTAATATAAAGTCTAAAAAAAAGGTAGCAATTCATCAATACCGATTTATATTTATTATAATTATTATATTATTATAGATTTATTTTTTTTATACCTTTAAACCGATTTTTGAAAATTGGCTTCAGTGTTCCCCGCCAATGCTGCTTTATGTCATCTGATGACTGAAAACTGATGTATCAAAGTAGTTATTTTAGTTTTTGAAGTCATTTGAAACCATGTCAACTGCATGCGGTGGGTGCTCGAGGGAATTTGTCGTGGTTTTCATCATTGAATTTGTTGTGCTTTAAATGTATATAATGTAACAATAGATACGGAGCAAATGAACTACTGCTATTCGTTTTTGGTGGCCATACACACTGAACTGCAAACCTCTATTCGAATTCCTGTAGAATATGGTAATATATAACAACTTTAGTCCACTTTCATGGCTTTAATCTATCAACTGGCGATAGTCGCGGGTTCGAATCCTGCTGGGGCATGGTCATAAATTTATGTTTCAAGGCAAGAGTTCAAAATACGAAAAGGAAAATGATCCCAGTGACGCCAGTAACCAGGTTGGATAAGACCGGAGGTCCTCTGGTATGACCTCTAAGTCGGTAGGTTTAATGACGAGGATCGTAATTCGAAGGCCACGTAAACTGTAAGTCCAATAAAGATAAACCCTTGTTGGTCAAATGGAGACTCTAAAATATTTAAAAAACCGCCAAATGCAATGCTTGTGTCAGGAATCTACGAATTTGTGGTTTTTCTTAAACCGTGGATTTTTAATATTTTTTTGATGATTCTGACGAGATAATGCCAATAAATGGCTCGTCATGTCATGTCACGAGACCCCAGACTAATATTTTAAAATATTCAGAGCCGTATAAATCGTGCTCATAACATATATACAGAAACTAAAAACTTAATCCGCAATATCTGGAATAAACTTGCTTTTATCTATTTCAGTCTGGTACATTTCGAATGCAAAAGAAAAACATATTTAAAACAAATACATCTTCGACGAGATTTACATCTACAAACAGCGTTGGATGGAACTTCTCGGTTAAATAAATCAAGTCGAACCGAGAGCCGAGATAAAAATAATAACAATTTGTGTAAAGTGACAGTGATTGATCAAAATAGAGGCGCATATCCAGATGTTGTGCGTATCCAGAGCAGAAAGTGTTGTGTTATACCCTTCGGATGATATTTTATAACTTTTTGATAGACGTTAACAGCACTAATGGTTACGAGGCCGTGTTGTTTTTTTCGGGCTAAAGTTTTTATATTGAGCTGTTGTCTCACTAAACAGTGAATGGATGGTTTTTCAACGTGTAACGTAACGATATCCAGCCATGTGGGAGTATACTGAAAATATCGTAAAAGTCTGCTATCAGTTTTTTAATATTATTAATATCCCTTATTATATATATTAATTTCAGGAAAATATTACGGTTTCCATGTTGAAATTCCTGGAATTTTTTTCCTTCATGATTACTTTCTGATGTGTATTTTTAAGCTCGTTACTCTAGACTGACGTTCTACTCAAAAGGCACACCGAGTGAAGTATTATAAAATTTATCAAGTGTCTTAATTTTTGTTTGAACACATGTGCAGTGATATTATGGCGATGCGTTGATGTTTTGACCGGTTAGCAACAAAATTTTAATTTCATCCCAGTTTTGATTGCACGTAAATATTATGAACACATAGGGTCGACCGTAGCATGTATAGAAACCATGGCGCCTTGAATATATTCTTGCATATGATGCGAAATATCAGTATATGGTGCTAGAAGAATATGTGCGGTACCGATTTTGTTGATATCAGTTGTTCCATCTACTTGTTGGTTACTGAGAACAGCATCAGGCAGATGTATATGGTCATCAGAATGAAGCTGATTGTGTGCATTACACACATATCAACAACGTATTAATACAATTGCTAACGGCTCCGAAGAATATTTTCTTGACCTTTCTAAAATAAAATATGGTGTAATTGTCGGTTAGTTGTTTAATGTTTATATTATATCCCTCTTCGCCTTTTAAAATATCACTGAATATTTCAAAGCGTTCTAAGAACAGGGATTGACTTTGATTATTTGCACCGTGTTATATCTACATTGTACGTTCATTAACAGTTGGTACATTGTATCTTCATATTAAGTCATGTCGATATGGTACTTTGTCTGATTTAATTATGATAACGTTGTTGTCAATTGAGAACGCTGATGGATGATCGGACCAATTGGTTAGGATTTTGTAAAAACGTCCCAAAAGTTGCAATTTCTTCCTCCTCCATCTGTTAGATGTGGTTGGATCCACAGTTATGGGCTATTTATGCATTATATGATATACACGTTGACCACTACTTGCTGTTTGCCCTTGAGGGCGTGGCATTTTGCATTAATAAATACTCAACAAATATATATATATATATATATATTAATAATTTAACTAAATATGGTGGTTACCATATATTGGCAATATTATTTTTCATATTCAATATATTACAGCCAATTAAACTACATTGTCAAAAGTAACACATAGTGTATCTCACAAAATCATGAAACCCATGAAACGTTACCATGAATAGCACAGATACACGTCAGTTGAAATAAAAATATTAAAAAAAAAATTTGTAACCTTATGCCAGCCTTCTACTGTGTCTAATTGTGCCTATAAAGTATTCTCGAATTCACATAAACGCAAACCCAAAATTTCATCAAAATCAACTAGACCTTTTAAAAAGTGACCAATTACATACACACGGACAGAAAGATTATAAAGTAGTCGACCGAAAATAGTAATTATTGTCTGGATCACATGCATACTTTGACAATTTTTTTATTCGTCCAACAGATGGAGATGTATGCATTTCTTCTCATATTAATTTTGAGACAGGAAAGGACGCAGATAATTGCTTGGATCTCTGTACATCATAGATGAATTCATGTTGAATAATGTTAGATGTGCATATAGGTATAGGATAGGAAAGAGTTGAATGAAGCAGTCGATAGTAAAAAGTAGTCACTACTAAGCAGACGATATTAATATTTATTATTATTTTAGAGTAATTCATTAATAGATACATGTTGATGACAGACGTGTTAATAACAATTACTTAGCTAAATTTAATTTAAAATAATTAGTATAAACGCATATTGATTGTTGTTGTAGTAGAAATAGTAAAACTAACATAAAACATATTACTATATAGAGTTATTTCAATATTATAATCATAATATGTTAATATAATAATAATATAAAACATATAAAAATTAAATTAATTTGGTTCGTTTTATTCAACTTGTCAATATTTAAATGGTCACTAACTATAACGCTACTCCTATTACATATTATATATTTTTATTGCTAATAATCATTGTGTATTCTTATTGCTTTCTCTTTCTTCTTGTTATTGTTCTCGAATACAATTGTTATAATCCAGAATAATTGATTTCTGTATTATATTGTTTTGTAACATATCGTAGGTATAACATATAATTTAAATGTCAACTAATAATAGTGTATTTATGATATGCAGCATTCCATATCACCAGCATATCACTGGCATTTTTTAATCGTCTCCCTCAATAATATTTGTATTCCTTCGTTGAGGTCAATGCGAAATTTGCAACTGTTTATCAAGCTTCTCCAAGCTTTAAGTGTGATCTTTATTTCACACCTTTGTGATATATCATGTACTTTTCTTCATAGGCAAATATTTCATTTCAAGATTGCTTCATTTCGTTTCGTTTAAGCAGAAATTCAGAAACGGACACTTGGTCTCTTAAATTTTTCACAATTATATGTAAGCGCATGTAATGATGTTACTAGATACCAATTTATCTATTTCAGGCCATTTTAGAAATCGACTTAAGCAACTGTTTCGGAACATCGAAAAAACGTTGCTCGATTAATGACGACGTTATTTTAAAAGAGGAAAAACGAATTGAAAGTATATATAAATAATTTGAGTTTTATTTTATAGTAAGGCATATTCGATAATTGCCGATTCATTCATTACTGCCCTTGGCCTGCACGCATTAAATTTGGAGTAAAACAATTCCTCTTCCCCTATACTTCCTATGAAGATTTCCTGCTATCTTTGGAATATCTAAATTCATACAATTTTTATTACATTACATATTTTTAAACGCAAATTTTAAATTTGTAATATCTCTGAAAATATTTGTTTAATTTACATGCTGTATGGAACCATATTGATCTATATTAATTGCACACTGTATTTAAGGTACTTAATTCGATAAGGATTAATGCCGTATTGCTTAAAATAGCTTCGTAAATAAGCCATTTTCTCACGTAAAAAGTAAACAATAAAAATGGTTAATGTAGGTTATCCCTAAAAGATAAACATATACCATCGCGGACTTTTTTGTAGACCTTTTTATGGTGTACAATACTGTAGTACATTAATTTGATCTAACTCGTAGGGTTAGGCAGCGTTTTTGCTAATTGCTAAATAAGCCTAAAAAAATAGGTTAATTTACGACATCACGTTAGAAACTTATAAAATTAGCAATGTTGCCTTAGTATATTATGCATGTATTATACATATGAACCTTCCTCTTGAATCACTCTATCTATTGAAAAAAACCGCATCAAAATCCGTTGCGTAGTTTTAAAGATTTAAGCGCACATAGGGATATAGGGACAGAAAAGGCGACTTTGTTCTATACTATGTAGTGTTAATTATAAAAATAATAATTATATATAAGGCGACAACGAGTTAGCTATTTTTAATAGCCATTAAGTCCCTTTATTTATTCCAAAACCATTATTACGTTTTGTGAGCCACCAGAACGTCCACTGATCCTAACACTGCGGCTTTAAATATTTAATATCTTAATGCAGATATCGGCTTAACTAATGTCACTAATACTCTTCCAGATATCTCATCAATTTTTCATACATGTTTACCAACTCACTGATCAATTACCCTAGTTTAATTCACTAAAAACTATTTGATGTCACGTTAAAAAATAGATGCGGGTGGAATAAGAATGGGTTATTACGCGATATTTGTGAAATGATCGATTCTCGGGTTCAATCAATTTTAATATAATAGTATAAAAAGTCGTCTGCCTTATAGACGTCTAAAAACTTTGCGCTGATAACTAATGAGATTTATACGTTCACAGCAAATGATTAAATTGTTTTTAGAATTTCTAATATGATCTTTTTTTGTGGGTTAATTTATATATGTTTTGGAGTGCTTGTAAGGGATACAATGAATGTTTTGCCTTGGAAAAATAGGGATTTAGCTTTTGAATGGGTTGAAAAATTGTTGATTTATATATCTTTTATTTTATTAAATTCCATATAAAAATTTTCTAACTATCATGAAGGGGTCCCTAACTATTATTAGTACACGTGATAATAGAGTGAGTAATATGATAAATTGTAGTTATCTCACTTTACAAACATTTCATTCTAAGACACAAGATACATATCTAGGCTTCTTTAATAGGTTTTTATGAACAAGAAGAATACTGACTTGGTGATTTCCGTCCGTGAAGTGTATTGATTTACCTTATTATGAAATAAATGAATATTTTTTAAATTGCTATTCAGAATGCAAATTTCACTGCTTTATGTTATTTAAGTATATTGAATTTAGAACTAACCTGTGAAAACTTTGTTTTTTTCACATTTGTTACATTTTTACCTCGGCACAATTATTTTTAGCATGATTCTGCCATTTCAGTTTAACATCCAAAGACATATTTAAATATTTGATACTATTCTCATATGATAGAGTAGTACCATGTAATTCAAAACTTGATTTTTGAAACTATTTGATCTCGTTTAGTTTTATTCACCATTGTTTAGTCATCTTTATAATTTTGTGGTTGCCTGCATTTTCTATCCAGGTGCTTCATAATGTTTGTCCACTGCTACTAGTAGCATGTAATCTGCGATTTGGACTACCTTAATTTCCTTCAGTTCAAATATATCATTGGCATTATAGAGATAATTAATTCATTCGTTCATTTCTTTTAATACAAATTATGTATTCTCTAGCTCAATTGTGAATATCTTCTTATGGAGATATAACGGATTGCAGTAATAAATAGACCAAATATATAGAAAAGAGCCTGAAAATCCTCACTCAACCATTATAGCAAATTATAGCAAAATTTGTAAAATATCTAATTTACCTATTAATAGCTAATTTTGAGACAAATTTGGGTTTGATATTAAGAAAATAATATAGCGGGATCTTTGACCATGATAAATATTGAGAAAAACACAAGAAGATTGCGAATATATAAAATACCTGTCTGTGGGTCTGTGATACCTGTGAGACAGTGTGCAGTTCTATTTTGAATGTAAGAATAGTTTATGTAATTCTAATAGATATATGTGTTTGGTTTTATATGAAAAAAAAAAATGTTTTAAAGGTGTTACATATTTTTTTTTTGTTTTCTTGTTCATTGTTCCAAAGAAATTGGTTCTACAAATAGCTTACCACAAAAAGTGAAATAGAAGAAGATGAGATTGAAAAAGTATCGCTAGCAGTACTCTCGTTTCCTTGAGGAACAAGAGGCCGCATTGGTTGGGTGCTGAAGAAACAGAACGGACAGAGGGTCTTAGACACTCCGTAACTTATACTGAGATATAGACATACAGTTTTTGGTGAACACAGGATGGATACTGGTCCCAACAGTTCAATAAAGTCGTCGTATTACACTTAAAGTACCCCACAAGGGTACTTTAAGAAACAATATCAAAAGGGTTTTGAGATTTATAAAGAACAAAATAATCTGAATAAATTCAAGGGCCATGAGACCATAGTTACTGACTACTGTTTACTGATTAAGAACACGAATAAATAAATAACAAAGGCATCTATGCTATTCATGAAAAAAAAATCAACCAAAATACTAGTAATGTTACAGACATTATATTTCTTTAAGCCAATATTAGTGTTGCAGTGGATATAACATGTATATATATATATATATATATATATATATATATATTATATTATATATATAAATATATATATATATATATATATATATATATATATATTATATTATATATATATAAATATATATATATATATATATATATATATATATATATATATATATATATATATTCTTGAAAATAAAACAATTATTACTTAATTTACGACAGTGACGCAACACCGTGGTAACAAAGGGATTTAAACGCTGGTCCTTAAAATATGCAATAAAAAATTTGATGGAACCACTCCTCCACATCATCGGAGGGGGATGTTATTTTTAATTTCATAGGAGTCTCGCTTTATGCCCCGTTTTTATTTCCATATGAATTTGAATTACGCGGCCTCCCTCTCGAAGAGGAATCTGATATGATATTTGAACTGAGGGTGTGCCATAAAAGTTTTAAACTTTATCAGTGGCCCACACAGAACCGGAATTATGATATCACGGTGTAATATGCGACCGTTTTACAGTCTTTTTATATGTTTTTATATTAATAAGACCGATGTAGTTAAAAATAATTTGTCACCGTCAATTTTTTTAGACCAGTTTACCTTAATCTTATTCCCAAAATTGTTTTTTTTGTATTTCCATTCAATCTACTCTGTAGAGTTTCTTGCATACTATTTTCTTCGATGTGATACAATGTTTTTCTCATTCCGAAGTTCAGAAGTTTCCCAGAAATTAGCCAAGATGATTTTGTAAGAATTAGAATGTAAGGCTCATCAGGCAACCAAGGATCTACATCCTATCAAATATTTTTGATGATAATTTTTACTTAGGTTTTGTCTCAAGATTTCGTAATATCTTCTTTGGTGGTATACAAGCTTTATTTTACTGATTGTAGTTTCAAAGTAGGAACCAGACATACAATTAAGGATATTACGCCCAATGTAAATCCTTTTTTTTTAGTTTAAGCATATGTTTTTTTTATATTTATTAATATAGTATTACTATGTTACCGAAATTAAAATTGGTCTCTACAGTGTTTAAAACTAGGTACTTATCTAGGAAACCCCACCAGGCAGCACTTCCGAGATAACATGGGAGTGGAGATGTTCATGTCGTGTTGTGAATCTCTTAATTTTCTCTTGTCGTGGTATCTGAAGGTCTCGGTGTAAAGAATTGTTCCCGTAGTATCTCGGTGCCTCTATAATACTTCTCAGGACTTTATATCGAAATACTTGGGTTAAGAGTTCAACTGAAAAATCCCCGGCCTACCATAGTAAAACATATTTTTTTGGAACAATTAGTTTTTTATTCGACATAATTCCCTTTAAGGGTGATACACTGATTATACCGACTCTCCAACTTTCCTATACTATTTTTGTACTACGATTTGCCATTTGCTACAATATAGGCCTCAGTTTCGGCGGTCACCTCTTAATTCGACGAAATTTTCTTCCCAGTGAGCATTATTTAGAGATCTGAAAACAGGAAATAGTCGTTGGGGACCAGATCTGGAGAATACGGCCGATGAGGAAGAAATTCGAAGCTCAATTCATGGATATTTGCCATCGTTTTCACTGAATTGCGAGACGGTGCATTACTTGGTGAAGCAGCACTTTCGTTTTCTACAAATGCGGCCGTTTTCGGCGATTTCGTCCTTCAAACGGTCCGATAACGTTACGTAATAGTCGCTGTTGATGGTCCTTCCTCTTTCAAGGTAGTCAATGAAAGTTATTCCATGCGCATCCCAAAATACAGACGCCATAATCTTCTCAGATGACTTGTTGCGTTTTCCCATGATTTGGAGCTGGTTCATCGTGTGCAGTGCACTCGGATGACCGTTGATTGGACTTTGGGGTGAAATGATGGATCCTTTCATCCATTGCCACATATCCACGCAAAAGCTTGGGTTTATTAAGCTTGATCATATTCAAACACTGCTCCGAATCATCAACTCGTCGTTGTTTTTGGTCAAAAGTGAGCTCGCGCGGCACCCACTTTGCACTGAGCTTTCTCATACCCAAATATTTGTGAATGATATGATATACACGTTCATTTGTTATCTTCAGAGTGTCTGCTATTTCATTTAATTTTAGTTTACGGTAATTTAAAACCTCGTTGTCGATTTTTTTTATGTTTTCGTCGATAACAACTTATTTTGGACATCCACTGCGTTCACCTTCTTCAGTGCCCATTTCACCACGTCTAAACTTAGCATACCAATCTTTGATGGTTGATTTTCCTGGTGCAGTGTCCGGAAACTCGGCATCAAGCCAAGTTTTTGCTTCAATTGTATTTTTTCCTTTCAAAAAGAAATATTTTATCAACGCGCGAAAGTCCTTTTTACCCATTTTTTTCACAATAAATAAAATTGCTTCACTCAAAATGCTATAAATCACAAACTCATGATCCGACATCTGTCAAATTTATACAGGCATCTTTTGAGGGTTAGGGCTAACTAAAAAATATATGGATATAATTCTGGTAGCGCCATCTATGTGTCAGGCCGAAGAATTTTCAATTGATATGTTAAGTGTAAGTAATTCCATTATGTATTAATACCCGTTTTAAACTATTTCTGACATGATATGTTAAAATGTGATGAATTGGTGGGTGGTACAACTCTTCTCCAATCAGTATATTACATAGCACTGGAATTAGACAAAATGATAGTTCTTTCTCCACTCGATGATGTATTCACAGGTTTTCTTTTTAAATTAGCTTAATGCTATTTAGGAGGGTTCCCCAGAGATCCAAACAAGTGATCAATTGATCACAAATTGATCACAACCAATATTTATACTAATAGAATATTATCAAAGAAGTTTATCAATTTTTTTCAGTAATTTCACTGACTCATCTTTCAAGTAAAAGTTATCGATGTAAAAACTATTTCCGTATAGCAATAATTTTTTTAATACATTGAGCGGTGTTCTTCTTTTGTTCAAATGAGATTTCAAAATATACTGTCGTATAGTGTATAGTACAGTATTTTCATCGGTCCTCTAGTGTCACTGGAATTTCTATCTATATTTATATTTTTCTTTTATTTATATTATTGTATACACGACACCTGGTCACGACAAAGATGAAAACTGCGGAGTTATTCAAGACGAAATATGCCATTACGGACCTGTTTATTCATTTCGGCAAACGAATTCAGGACGAACTTCTTATCACCAGCCCGTCGTATAAATGAATGGATTAACACATTTTCTTCGAGAGTTATCTCGTTCATATATAGAGGAGTGCTCTTCTTAATCGACTTTCTTCCGCTTTCGATAAAAAAAAACTCGGCCTCTGTAACTCGCAAGGTGTTTACGTTTTTTTTTTCGCCTGTTATTCCTTCCCACGATAATACCTGACTTCTTGAACAAACACGTCGGTTGGATCTTACAGAAAGTTGTTGCGTTATGATGAAAAAATGTCACATGAAATTGAAAAAAAAATCCAAGCCTAGAATATTTTATGAAATTTTTCTGGTTACTGCAGTACAGATGATGTTTGTGCATGGTTCTTATTTTTTTCAAGCACAAAAATGTATTTTTACTACAGCGAGATTCTCTCATTTTCTTTAATGATAACATATTACACTAATTATATTTAACACATAATTTTCATTAGGTATCCCGAGCGTATCTCTTTTAGGAGAATCTCTTTGAGACTTATTCTGTCCATTATGAAATTACTTAATCGCATTAGATTATTTTTCCTGTTTTTCAGGGTTTTATGTTTACACCAAATAGCTTGTTTAAGCTTTTTATGTAATATATTAGAAATTCTATAGTATCAGCCTAATTTATTACACATTTATAACATATTTTAGTTATTTTATTATTTACTTAGGAATTTATTAAAAATATATCGCAAAAATCGACATTAGTCGGTTTTACTCTTCAGGTATGGTACTCCTCAGGATATTCTATTTTGCGTCATATGAATTTGTACCAGTGAAATTCTAAGAAATTCTTCGATATCTCTAATAACCGTGTTTTCTTATATAGTTTTAATGATTCTTATTACTTTTAATTAAATTTAATCTTTTAAAATCAATAGTTCAACAGTAAAGTAGCAACAGTTTAAAAAATATCGCTGATAAAAATTCATGTAACGGTCTATTGAATTGTCTATTCAAACTTTTTTTGTACATACGTATTATACTTTGGTTGGAAATATATTGTTGTTGTGTAGATTGACTTAATTAAATGTACATTTATATTAAAGAGAGTGCTCGGGTAGATATAGTACAAAAAGATATAGTATGAAATTCTAATTTATTTAGAGACAATGGAAAAGTTATTATTGCAAATTTGTCAAAGTTATATACTTTATATACCTATGCAGATTTAAAGATATAAACAATTTATTGTAAAATATTAAATACCATTAATATAATTAATGCAATTATAGTGCATTTAATGACTATAAAAAAGAAGTTTTATAAGGATCAATTAGTGTCAAAATATAAAAATTAACAAACACAAACACTAGCAAGGATGTTTTCCGTATCTTTAATGATTAGGAAAGAAAATTTAGTTTGTATGTTAATCATAGACATAATTTGAAATCAAATTTGTCTATTACACAGTTCCAAAATTGTACGATAATAATACATACCGAAATATATTGCCGGCATGGTTGGAGCAGTGGTAAAGGCGACATGACTGTCCACCTACTGTTGCAATAGTCGCGGGTTTGAATCCTTCTGGGGCATGGTCCTAAATTTATGTTTGTGATTGTTTAATACTTGATTGTCCTAGGCAAGAGTGTAAAATTGGACAAGGACAATGATCCCAGTCACGCCAGTAACCAGGCTGGATAAAACCGGATGTCTTCTGGGATGATTCCTAAGTTAGTCGGTAGGTTTATTGCCGACGACCGTGGTTCAGAGCCCATGTTAAACAGATAGCTCTAGTCCAGATAAACCCTCGTTGGTAAAAAGGAGACTTTAAAACAAAAAAATTAATCTATTAATTTTGGAAATACCTGAAATTATTATATTCTTGAAAAATATATTTCGTAGGATTCAACTGTCTGAAGCCTGTCCAAATCATTGAATATTATTTATTGTGGTTTCCGGTCAGAATACGATTAATTTGGTTGGCTCAGTGATATTAGATATTTTATTTCAGACCTTACATTAAATACGGTTAGTACAATCTTAATTTACAATTAATTTATTCGAATTTATGCGAAATATTTAATCACTTCGTTTACATATTTGATTCCGAGATCATAGTATAGCTTTTCGTTGGTTATGTAGCGAAAAACATTGGTAATTAATAGTAGAACTTTGTTTTGGGTGCGTTGGATTATTAGTTGGTTTTGTCTTAGTGCAACTCCAGATATGTACCCTGTAGGTCCAAATTGGCTTTATGATTGCCTGATATACTAATCTCGTTGATTGTGGGTCAAGCTGGGAGTATCGTCCGACTAGACAGTACAGTTTCTTGACTTTGAGTCTAATCTGCTATGATTTTTGGCTAACATGATGTTTCCAGTTTAACCTACCATCGATAATTAGATATCTTATAGCAACTGTCAATAAAATTTGCTTTTCTTTGATTTGCTTTTGTTAATATAATTACTTTAAAGGACTTGACCTTTAAAAGTCACTGTCTATACCATACTCTTACCATTTTTAATCTCTTATTATCTCCCATAATAATAAATTAAATCTAGAATAACTTTGTCAATTCAATTATATAGAAAAGCTAAATTTAGTAAAATGAATTTTGGTTTTATAAACAAATTAACTGTGCAAGAAAGAAATAAGAAAATTGTAATAAATTATAATAATAATATTGATCAATTCAAACTAAAAGATTTTTTAAAATAGATGTTTGATAGAAGAAAAAAATATGTTTTATCATTAGCATCAAATCTTATATGGAGCTTTTTTTGCTATAATGAACTTTCCTTATTTTCTTTAATCATAGCCTATTACATTAATTATATTTAATACATAATTTTCATCAGGCATCCCGAGCGTATCTCTTTTAGAAGAATCTCTTTGAAACTTGTTCTGTTTTTTAATAGTATTAGATTATTTCTTCACGTTTTCGGGATCATTCAGGATTTTAAAATAAATTGAAAGCTTTTTTATCTTTGAGTTCGTACATGTTTTTAAGCGTATACCTGATTTGCAAGTAAATTTTTTATAAAACTGCATTCTCTAGTATATAACAAGGGTATTCTTTAATATTACCTATTATAAAAAATTTCGTAAAGTGATTTATTTAAAATAACGCTAAATTAAAACTAATGATATAACTAAAGTAACTTACATGTTTACGTAATTCACAAAATTCCACTAATATATAAATCCTCTAAATTCCAAGTAATTATATTGATGACAGATACAATCTGTTATGTTACAAGTAACGTGATCCCTATTTTTAACCGATTTATCTCCTGCTGTTCCTAACAGGATAGTTTTTAATGAGGTATCCACCGAAATATATCACCTAATTTCAACTTTTCAAACATTTCTTTAATCATATTAACACCAGTAGCTGTTGGAGCATTTTTTTTTCGAGTCCTTGACATCGATACCTTTAAATTCGATCACATGTGGTTCATCACCGGATATTTTCTTCAGAGGTTACACCCTCTTAATGCTTTTGCCAGATGGAGCAGCGTGTAGTTTCTGTCAATCGCGCTACCTAACAGAAAATGCCACAGCAATGTTCTAGTAATTATTTTAATGAATAATATTGATGTAATTACATTTTCAATTAATTTACTAGAATAATTTAAATAGACGTTCCATGAAAATTATTACATTATATAGAACTATATATTAGAACGCCGAATTACATTATATAAAATTATCACAGTAATGATTGTACAATGATAATTTCTGTTTTGCCGCATTTTTTTCATAATTTTAAACAAGAACTGGTAGGTGCCAGTGATATTGGTTAAGCGAGGTTTTCAAAAATTCTTGCATAAAATTAAATCCTTTGGTAAAGTGTATGTCATAGTGATATGAACAATCTTATATCTTGAGCATCAACTTTAAATTTTATTCGATAGTTTTATTATGCGTAGACCTGGATGGCCACCTATACCAAAATAAATTCTCTGTAACTTCAGGTTTGGTTTGGTGTTTCCTGGTTTCCTGTTAATATTTCATATTACTGCAATTAATATTCTATAGTTTGAAATCATCATAATATGATGTGATATTCGGTTGAGTTTTGACGTTAAATGTTACAAATGATTAAATATACATACATATATATATATATATATATATATATATATATATATATATATATATATATATATATATATATATATATATATATATAGAAAATGGCTTATTTACGAAGCTATTTTAAGCAATACGGCATTAAATACAGTGTGCAATTAATATAGATCAATATGGTTCCTTACAGCATGTAAATTAAACAAATATTTTCGGAGATATTACAAATTTAAAATTTGCGTTTAAAAATGTGTAATGTAATAAAAATTGTATGAATTTAGATATTCCAAAAATAGCAGGAAATCTTCATAGTAAGTATAGGGGAAGAGGAATTGTTTTACTCCAAATTTAATGCGTGCAGGCCAAGGGCAGTAATGAATGAACCAAAAATACTGGATCGATTTTAATCATGTTTTCATTGAGTGACATAGGCATATATATTTTATGCCCGTGCAAAGTCGGAGCGGGCCGCTATGTTTTTATATACAACGTTCATATTTTTTTCTGGAGTGTATTTAATTTAGTATCAGCATTGCACCCGTGCGAAGCCGGGGCGGGTCGCTAGTATATATATATATATTTATATATATATATATATATATATATATATATATATATATATATATATATATATGTATATATATATATATATGTATATATATATATATATATATGTATATATATATATATATATATATATATATATTGTATACAAATATCAAGATATCTCAGGCAGAAATTTATCCTCTATATTAATTTTTTTCTCTTTGCTATCCACCTGGCCTTGTATAGAATTATTTATGTTTTAGATAAAATTGATGTTCTGAATTAAAAAAAAGCTCTCTGATATGCTGATTCAAAATTAGTTATCATGGCTACTTAAATTCAGTTGTATCCATTGCATATTTCATTATATCTACTAATACATAATTTTGAAAGAATAAATAGTTGAAAAAAGTGGTTAAGTTAAACTAACGTGACCAAATTGATAAATTCGTTGGTTTTGATGTTTCTATATATATAACAATTTTCTATTTAGTATTATTCAGATGTTCAGTCTATATAGAGGCTAATTCTGAGACCTTCAGAATATTATTTTCGACATTATAATTATTTTGCTTGATTTGAAGAAGTGCTGCCAGCCCACTAATCTGTCGGTTTTGATATTTTTACGATTTGAAGTTCTAATTTTGACATCAGTATCAAAGAACGGTCTGAAGGAGCGAAGAGTGATTTCGAATACAATGCTCGGCCATACGTTCAAAGAGTTTTGAAGACAGTTGCAGTTCCAATAGCGAGTTCTGTCGCATTAACCGTAGTCATCAGATATAGTGCCTTCTCATTATCACTTGTTCTTGTCGGTGCATGGGCTGGCTAACACGCGGTTGTTTGAAAATACTTAAAAAGAACGAAGTACGAAAAACGAACATCGTCCTTTCAATATGTGTATATGAGATTACATGCTAATATCTAAATTGAGATTTCTAGATTTGATTTTATTGATTTTTTTCATTATTAACAGTATTTAGTAGCCCACAAAAGTATATACATAAATTGCTGTATACTATTATTTCCATATCATAGGCAATCCGCGGGAACTGTGGCCTAATATATTAAGTTTTTAATTGCTTTGATGATTATTTTAGAGAAACTATTACATCAATACAAAAAATAGAAAATATTTCGCAACAATTCGTAATATTTAGTATCGATACTAAATCTACCGAGCCCCAAGTTCGAAATAAATTCACTTACAACCCATAAATCTCTAATGGTGGAGCTATTGTCCGGGTGCAAACCAATGTCGAAACTATCCGGTGAAAGTGAATAATTTATTTCTCTTTCTGAAATTCAAGTAGCGCCAAGCGACCGTGTGCAGCTGCGTCGCAGAGATTAACCGAAGCATTATACGTGCTTAGTCATATCATTCGAAGATCAATATGATATGACGTCCGCAAGAACAAATATCCGGCGATGAAAGTATATGGACGTGCGTGAGAGAATCGGTGGCAAGGACGCGGCCTCTAATAGTTAAAAAGACACGTTTTACGACCGTAAAAGAATCCAAATACTCTTTGATCTCCTGCAGGTTAAATGTGTGTCATTGGGGATATATAGGAGATATAAAACGGGGTACAGGTACCTATTTTAAGTAAAGCGGCGTATTTTATGTAACACGTCAATTGAGAAGTCCCCGGCCTACCATAGCAAAACACATTTTTTTGGTAAAATCCAACTTTTCGATACAATTTTGGTAATACAATTTGTCCTTTGCTTCAAAATGGGTCTCAGTTTCGGCGATCACCTCTTCATTCGACGACTCAAGTCGAGTAAGTAATACCTAATAATAAATTTTTGTTTTTTTTTGATAATGCACAAAAATACAAATATAACATAAAGAAATTGTAAGTTCTAGATTAAATAGTTTACATATTCTATTTAGATCTTAATGATGATTTAGTGAACAATTTACTGCATGAGTCCAGTGACGTAAATATTTATGTCAATATTTTCTTTAATGTTAGACAAACAAATATTATTCAAAATATTTAATAATTTATCCAAATAAATCTTTACTAATTTTATATTAATTTTATAGTTAATTATATGTTTCTTATTACCCTTAATGGTTCACCAATCTACCCCATGGGCAATAAGTATTTCTTATGATATTTATTATGTACATCACATGTATATCAGTTCAGTAAGTGATATCTTGTGTAAATTGTTTTATTATAAATCTTACTCTAAAATATATATGTCTCCTAACTAGACCGGATGGTAGAAAGTGTTTTAGATAACGCACTTCACCGTTATCCCTCACATGTAGTTGATTGGCAAGTACATTGGGATCCACTGATATTTTATCGAAGTACATTAACGCTTTGATATATCGGTGTGATTTCGGTATACATTCCAGACGCCCCTGTGTAAAATGTAATAACTTACTTACCTTACAACTTAATATTAAGATAAATTAAATTAAGACTATTAATTTTATAATAACTTAGCAAAGTAAATTCAAAACTAGACTGTGCATTAAACCACATCGGGTAAATTTCGAAGTGTAAGCAAGAAAACTTTTCATTTTGTTGAAAATGTCTGAAATTGTACCGAGTAAATCGCTTTTGTGGAATGTTCACTTTTTTTACTTTAATTTTAAGAGAAATGCGAATGAAGGTCGTTGAATGCTGTGTGAAGCTTATGACAACCATTCTCTATCGATTTCAACATGGGAATACTAGATTAAATGATTTAAAAATGGCGATGTTGATACCAAAGGCAAAGAGCATCCTGAACACGCAAGAAAATTGGGGACGAAGTTTTGAAGACATTACACGATGAAATCATTAAAGGTCACTTAAATGATTATCTGATGACTCGTAATTGACTAGAAACAATGAAGTCTTTACACCGAAAGTAGAGCGAAAAACTGCCGGAATACGAGCAAAGCCATAATAGTGATATCCTACATGATGAGCATGACATCTCTCGACCATACGTTGAAAAATCGGTGAAAACGTGCTTGAAAAGATTAAAATGGAAAGTGCTACCCCACCCGCCGTATTCTCCGGACCTAGTTCCTTTTGATTACTATTTGTTCCGATATATCGGAGTCGTGATCTGTCTGAGCAGAACTTCACTTCTTATGAAAATACCAAAAAATGGGTTGATTCGTGAATAGCCTCAAAATTTTAAACTAATTTATAATCATAATATGTATTAATAATAATAGTAATTTATAGGCTTAATATGTATCTTGTTTATTAACATTGTTTAACTATTACTGAATGTCACTTAATACTTAATACTTAGAAATCAATCTTGAGTTATGGGAAGACCTTTGTTGCGAAAAGTTTTGAATGGAAGTTTCTGAATTCTGAAACAATTAAAATAAGCTCTGTTTTTTGTTGAAAAAATGTTGCCCAATACCTTGAAATATTCTAGTTGTTTTTTCTTCATTCTTCTGTTTCTCCTTCATTTCCTCTCTTTTATATTATGTTTTTCATTATATCATAATGGTCTATTAAGTATCACATCAATCTGCTCCCAATAGATAGATAGATCGGAATTTCAAATAATTTTGATTGTTTGGCGGGTTTAATCCAAGAGTTTTTAACGTTACAAGTGCTGCAGCAGATTTTACGCATTTCCTGCTGTTGTTTTTTTATAATTGTTTAGATCCTTTTTCATTTAATTGTTCTGTTCATTACGTACCATTTTTTCTGAAGTGCTATGCATTAATTCCAACAGCAAAGAAAAAAATATAAAGTCGGTATATCAGGTTTAATAAGGTTTGTTATTTGGGAAACCGAAATATCCATAATGAAATGAAAACCTCAAAATTAGATGCCGTATATATGTAAAATACTTGAAAATATTCGAAAGAAAATATGCGAGAGCTCGGTTATCCTCCGGCCCCATCAGAAAACTGGAAATATATTTGACCCTTTTCCACCGGATTCCGCCATACAATGGCCGTTAGTGGCTACTTTGCTCTCATAATGTCGCATCTTCTTGGCGACTTCGAGCCGTTGTTAGTCGGCTATTCTCTCGGTGATTTTTACGTTGAGGGAATGTTGTTGTGTGTCGGGAATGGGTCGAAACATAGACGTCAGGTCGATAAAGCGAGGAAAAATGAGAAAGGACGCGTTGACAGCGGGACGAAGTTTTGTAGCGAAGAACTCGAATAAAACTTTTGTAATATGTGGCATGTAGTTTGAAGAAAGAACACAATTTGTTTGAATACGTATTGAAAATAGCATTTAAAATAATCGCTAACAGTAGATATGAACTTTGTATTTTATATTTTGAGATTAGGCTGTTTATATTGGATAACATATCATGTTGATAAAGATACTTTTATTTGCAACGATTAATTTTATTTCATAGCTTATCTTTATATATCACTTGTTTTAACTATTTAGAATTAACTTCATTTATTACTTGTATAAGTTATATAAGTATAAGTATAAGTTAATAAATATAAGTTTAATAGAGAAATGTGAATGTATGTTTCATCGGATCATACCACATATGTACAAGCGTCAAGAGTCCAGGTTTTATGATTGTTACACTACTTCTTTCGTGGCTTAGCGTTGATTTCAGTTATAAATTGTGTCGCAACTACAGCCCTGTTAGAAATGTTAGTCTTGTATAACTTCTGCTGTACTACTTTGTCGAAACTGTGTTATTCAAAGTATACATTGAGTCTTCACCAATTTGACAACCATTTATCTTAGTAATCATAAATTCCCACAAGAAAATAATGTTTTATATATGGGAATGCATCTGAAGCGGCACTTACTTCGGAAGAAACAGATTGATAAAGTGTAAATAGATGAGGCTCAAAATAAACAAGATATGTTGGCTTGTAGATCGTAAACGCAAATCATCTTTGGATATTAAGGTGCTGCTGTTTAAGTTAATTCTTATACACTCTTCAAACAAATAAATGTGCACAATAGCAGTGAAGTGCGTGGGTTAAAACCTTTACTACAATCTGACCTAATTAATAAACATAGTATATTTTAAAAATAACATAGAATAGCAACTTAATTAAGTATAATTATATTGTTAAATTATTGTACTTGAATTTTGAATGAAAGGAAGAATGTTGTTTTGGAAGCATTTTATTGCAAGTTGGTCTGATTTCTTAGAGCAATACCATATTTGCATTCCATATATCCTAATAGGCTTTATAATTAACTGAAAAACCAATCTATTTCACCTAGGATAATGTTGGGACTTTCTTTCAATTAACCAATACGGTTATTTAAGTTTGAATCTGATCTGCTCTCTATTTGCTCTATCGTAATATTTCCAATATAAATCACTATCGAGAAAGATGTCGATGTAGGAATTAGACATAAAGTGTTATTATTGGAACTTTGTTATTGTCGACGTAACAAAATTGATATGGGCAAAGTTTTAGCAATTAAGCTCTATTTCAACCTTAAATACATATGTAAATCTTGTTGACTGCCATTTATACCTTTTCTATTCCTCTTTTTATGTGCTTCTAGGCACATGTCTTTTGTCATAATGACTGTGTTGTCGAAAACAGTTCCAAGCGCCTGTTTCTCTTATTGTTGGGATATTAGTAGTGTTGATACAGTATAGTGTGTAGGTATAAAAACACTTAAATGTTCAGAATGCCTAGTTATACGAGACTCTACATTTTGTTTAAAAAAGATAACAGTAACCTCTCGGTTTTTGAGATTCTACCTCTCCAGGATATAGTAGAATTTGGTATCATAAGCAAGACATTCAATAAAAAAGAAGTTAGTAAAACTTGGGATTCATAGTACGATGAAAGATTGCCAGCTAGTTGAGTAGTTGAATATAATATATTTTGAATTAGATGGACTGAGTATTAACTTTAATAAACTTTTGAGAATGTGTACAAAAAGAGGCTTAGTACAACAATTAATAAAGAAATATTATTTCATAATTCTAGAGCAATTACCTAAACTGGTAAACCAAATAGAGATCTAAATGTTTAATTATATTGCTGAGCTGCGTTCAGTTTTTTCTTTGGTTTCTATACGCTTTGGTTTCTATACGTTTATCATACGCTACTGCAAGTCAAACCAAAAAGCTTTTTGTTAAAAATATACATACTTTTAGCTACGTATTTTATCTCACAGATACATAGTTTTATATGAAATATGATTATGGGCATTCTGAATTATATTCAATATATTCAAAGCTGATATATCGTTTAAAAATCTCACTACTATGGCAACTAAGCACAGACGACACGGTAGCCTTAGACCTTCAGACAACGTTACTTATGGACCAAAATTTGCCTTAAATTTGCCGTCACTGAATCAAAAACAATGAGTGTAAATAACTTTTATCTTACGTAGAACAAATATTATTTATTGCAAAATATAATTTCTTGAAATATATCGACGAAGATTTACTTACAAGATATTGCTGTACAAATCAAAACCTAGACCGATAAAGAATACATCTATGGGTAGATCAAGCCATCTTTCAACAATTTTAAATATGTGTGATGATATTAAATGCATAAGAAAACGTCCAATACCTTCTCATCTGATTAATAGAGAAACACAGGGAAAAAGATTTGTAAAAGGATATTTTATTGCCTAATGAGCAGATTATTTAACCATTAATTGCAATAAAATTCTTTATAATTATATAAACTGTAGTTTCTAACAAGTAGAGAGATCTTCTTATTACCAGACAGGAGACATGTTATAATTGAAAATCTGTTATTTCTTGCCAAACCCAATATATTGACATAAACGTATTCGAAGCGCAGAACCTCGTTATGTATTTCGAAAGAGTTTTTAGCAACGTAAGAATCGACAAAGGGTCCATTTTTGACACAATAAATCTTAAACAAACACCAAATATTTCTTATCTAAACGGAAACCGTCGTAAATTCGAAAAACCCACACATTTTTCAGTAAGTAAGTAAGTAAAACAGCAAAACTTCCCAACCGTAATAAATCTGATTATAACATATACTCCCGTCATGGAAAAGGGCCACATTTTGAAACGAAAAACCGAATGATTTATCGGAAAAAAGAGAGGTTCGTCGACGATCTGCCGAATTATTTTCACAACGACTCAGATCGCACGATAAGAAAGCGTGGAAAGAAAAACGTGTGATTCTCGTAGTTTCTCCGAGTTTTATATCTGCTCTGTTTTTTCTATATATATGTATGCGTATTACCAGAGCACGTGATATCGGTTTTTGAATCAATTTTACTTTATTAATGGAGAGAACGATGTTTTTAATTAATAGTGATGTGTTTGTGATTAGGTCGCATCTGATTTCGATATATTTCTAAATTAAATTTAAGAGAAAGACTCAAAGTCTGCTTTCATTATAAGAAAACGAGAATCCAGATCTCTAATAGAACCTATCAAATTGATGACCCTAAACATATATGAAAAAGGGAAAAAATAGAAGAGATAATTTTGCTTTGTTTATGATAATACTTATATTTTATAGATATATTTATTTCTATACTATATTTATATTTTGTATATAATTTGTAGTTTAAATATATATATATATATATATATATATATATATATATACATATACTTATTTACTTAATAATAGTAGCTTTCAATAAATCTTCATAGAACTTTACCTGTATACTACATAAGGTGTAATCTAAGGTTGTTTGTATCTCTTTTAGTACAGTATATTTGTTTTCTTCTATAATTTAGAACAGGATATTCGAAGTATATGATGAAATGCTTTGAACTACTTTGCTCAATATTTATATTAAAATTTTGTACCAAATTTTCTCGAAAACTTGTCTGCCTCCAGCTGACTGATGATTATCGAGTGCTTTGTAAGAATCGATATTAACGTTTTATAAAGTATTATTATGGGCATTAATCAAACATTTTCGTATAACTTCCTCATAGATATCTATGTAATATTTGTTTGATTCTTCAAATATTAAGCTTTTATGAGATATTATGAAGGACATTTTATATATACTTTATTTAAAATATACTTATAATATATGCTTTTCTAATGTATCTGTATAAATGAATAGTAGAGTCTTATACAGGAGGTCTTGGTTACGTCTTGTTAAGGCAAAAATTTAAGGATCTTCGGCTATACCTCCGCTTCAGATGTTATTCCTATCTTTTGGCATAATTAGAATTAAAACTCTGCGTACACAATAAATTATACATACTGCCTTGATATTTTAGAATACAAAAAAAAACTTTTACAACATATCTAGGAATAGAATATCCCAAAGAAAAACCAACTAAAATTGCCCACTTTCCTTTTATAAACTTTTCAACGTCATAGTTCTAATAAATTCCATATTCATCCGTGTTTTCGTGGGAAGAAACGACCGTATTTTGACAGAAAACACGGGTGGATTTATTGAAAAAAGAACTCCGGTGGTGATTCAGCAACGGATGCGGAACACGGAACAAAACATCGAGGAAACGACGTTTTTATGAGTCTCAGATAAGATAATGGACAAGCCTGGGAAAGCGAGACGATTCCAGCTCAATCGCTTTCTGAATATTTTTTTGGCAAATTGATTTATTTCAATTTTAGTACGAGAAAATTGATACAGATTAATTAAAACTAAATTTACTAATAATGGAAGTTTGTATTTACATTAGAATCTCCTACAGGATTATAAATTTACTGCCGATAATTTCAAGAATTAAATTTTAAGAAATTAAACAGATAGAAGTTTAATAATAGAAAAAAGAAAGATTGTTTCAGAACATCAATTTGGCTTTCATAATAAGCATGGGACTATAAAATAAGTACATAGACTTGTAAACAAAATAATTATAGAACTAAATGTCAAAATTTGTTGTATTCCTATACATTTATGCATTTCTCAGGCCTTTGACAAAGTATTACCCATAAGATTGCAGCTTAAATTTAAAAAAAAGACTTCTCCTTCATTCACATTTTTGGTTATTAAAATCTTAACTCACACACAGACATATCACTATAAATCAATACAAACTCACTGATAGGCAGTATACTAGATTTGAAACTGTATCTTCTATATACAGCGGATCTACCAACAACAAATATCATTACTGTGGCAATATATAAATAGACAACTACACGAAGGTCCAATAACAGTATGAAAGAACTACAATTCTGGCTACAAACAAAGCAAATGAAATAAAATTTACCCATGCAACTTATTTGTATCCTATAACCCAAAATATTGGCTTATAGGATACAAATCCAAGTTATCATTATGTTAGTACTGCTATACGAAGTAGTAGTGCTTTAATGACCCAATCTACTTAGTAATCACTTCAATGTGCGATATGATAGGGAAGTGCGTAGAATAAATCATCATCCGATCTGGTTATATGACATATATAGACATTATAATAATATCTATTATAGAACTAGCTAATTAAGGTAATATTTTACACAAGAGATTACTAAATAAAATGATTCTCAACATGTAATAATACATATGTTTTAACAGCCATTGCAAATTATGGGCTATGAATGTTGGAGACAAAGATACAATTTGCCTGCTATAACCTGCTTGCGATTTAATATTGGTCAAGCTTCTTCCTTTCAAGGGATACTAGGTACTCTAAGAACCCAATATATAGATTTTTTGTCAATAATTCAAATGATAAAACTTTGTTATCAAAATGAGTGTCTGTATGTGCAAAGTTAACAACTTTTGAAAGACAAATTCGATGCGTAAATCTCAGAAGTAAAAAGTGAAAGAAAGAGCAAGTGAATATTAGCTGGTCGTATAACCAGCTTCCTAAATCCAATTTCGATTGTCACTTCGGAATAAGATATGTTACAACAATGAAAATTCTGACTTAAACGTCGTCTATGCATCTATTAAAGAAACAATATTGAATCAACTTTAAATAGATTGCAACTATCTGTCAGCAATATTATTGAGTATAGTGAGAAATGGCAAATCAAATTAAATGCTACGAAGTCTATATATGTGGATTACACATACTAAAAAAATTATCTGCTTGTGATAAATGGTTCCAGAGTAACCCTGTATGTGAACACAGCAAAATATATGAGAATATAAATGAACACAATAGTGCATTATATTCACAAAAATGTTGTGGTTGCTTGGACACCAATCCAAATTTTTTCACGACAACGACTACCGACTTTAACGACAAATTTTTATTATATAAACAAATTTTGAAGCCAGAATCTACGGTGTGCAACTATGAGATTAAAATCCAACATCAATATGATCCAAATTTGCCATAGCAAAGTTGTTCGAACCACTGTTAATCCCCATGCTATATTAGAAAAAAGGACCCCCATAAAGACTTAACAATACTAAAGACCAATAATAAAATTAAAAGGTTTATTTAAAAAAACACTAAGTGAGCTTGCATAGGGACAGGACAATGGCCCTTTGAACTAGTATTGTTAAATTGTATCTGAAAACTATGACGTGTTTTAAACTGAGATGAAGAGCACCAGTGGGAATACATCCATCAAACGCTATTTAACATTAACTATATTAGGACAAATTATTCGGGACAAAATACTACTTCATGGAGAGCTAGTTTATTCTTTGATGAAAAAATGTCTTATTGTTAACTTGTAACTTTTAAACTTCATAAAACCTCCCTTTGTCTAATTCAAATAACAAAACGAATGATTTATGTGAGATAAAGTGATATTTTCGTCGACTTGTTCCAGGAACTGGTAAAAAAGAGACGAACGTTCAAGAAAATGTTATTTTTATGCGATGAAGATTAGGAGATGCGGAGAAAACTGCAAAAGGGCGACTTATTTTCGGTCATCGGCCTCTGGGAGTTTTATGTCGTCTAGTCGTTGGTTTTTCTTGATTGCAAAATAATTTTATGGCTTCTACAAACGATCTATTCCTGAAACAATCCATTAAAGCTCTTAAATATTTAATTTTTATTACTGCAGTGTTATTGGTCTATTTTGAAAATATCAAGTGTTTGTTGTGTAGTTGATTGATATTTTTCTCCGTGATTATTATTATAGAGAAAGTAAACACAACATTTAACATTTGCCAACAGGCCAGGTATACCGAAAAATCATTACCGGTTTTTCTAATAGATATCATTATGCAATATTATGATTTGATACATATGTCAGTTTATTCCACTGATATGGAGCTTCAACGCTGTATATGTTATATTTTGTGTCCAAATGTGGTCCAAGAAACGATTAGTGACTGATTACGAGCAATGGGAAAAATCTAAAAGATCGAAAGATGCGTGGCAAATGGAAAATTCAAAAATCGTCTGTGAAAAGCTGCTTCAAAGGTATGATCTAAAGTCATTTCTGCGTCGAATAGTCACGGGTGATGAAATGTGGATTTAATTTGAGAACCCTAAAAGCAAAAAGTTATGGTTATCACCTGACGAAGCTGGCAACCTGAACATGTTGTTCGAGCAACGTACACTAAGTTTTACAGTTTTAACCAATTCTCAGGTCTTTATTTGAGGTTTCCTAGAGAAGGAAGCATAAGCTACAGAAATGGAAGTATAATAACCGCCATTGTGAAAGAGAACTGCCTCAAAATTGGTGCGATAAACATTAATGTCCTTTTTCAATATTATTTTTGTCTTCAGCATAATGAAATATACAGAAATTATTTGAAAATTCTCTAACAGCCATTTTGTAGTAGATCTGTATAACCAATTTAACGAATTCTTCTCTTCGTTACGAATGTCTATTGGGACTCAGTTCTTGTATCAGTCACAATTGATACATCTAAATCAATATTCCATGGCCACTGTATGAGCTAGATATGTATTTTGTTGTAAACTTTTTAGGCTGTCAACTCTTGACAGGATAAAATGCGGATTTTTTAAATTTTTTTTTGTTCGGGCCTAAAACCAAGTGCCCTGGAGTAACAAGTTGGACCGCGTTATGTGGAACTGCCTCTAGGCTTACCAATACACTAAAGCGAAACCGCTTCACAGTTCACACTTGTGGGTCGGTACTGCTATTGAATTAAATTCGGGGGTATGGCACCCGCTGAGCAGGCAGCCAGCATGTCGACCAGCTTGCGAATATGCGCATTTTCAGAAGCACTTGAGCTCAGTTGTTTGTGGAATAATTGAGATATGAAGTGCTTGATTTCTGGAGTGTCAGTTTCCTTATAAAATTGACTATTTCTGACAAACCTCGGAGCTTTTAAGATTCTCCTGATAAGCTTATTCCGGAAAACTTGAAGCCGTTTCACCTGGTTGGGTGTAACAAAGTTCAAGTAGACATTAGATCCGTAGAGAAGTACGGACCGAATTAACATCTTATAAAATAAACATCTGATGGAAATGGGAAGTCTGGTAGAAGAGCAGATCAGAGAGCTAGTCTGCTATCCCCAAACCTTTCTTGATTTGGAAATACCAACCGAACCGTCGGTTGAAGTGGAGACCTAAGTACGTGACGTTATCCAGCTATGGAATTAAGTTGCAAGACGCATAGTGCGTAACGCTTCTTATCTCGGTTCTCTATCTTCTGTTCTCGGCAGATCTGAAATAAAGAGTTTAAATAAAGCTGGTGCCGGCGGGGAACCTTGAGGTACGTCAGCGTCGATTTGTTTTCTACTTTCAGTGTGTTCTAGTGTATTTTAATTATATCAAGCATTTTAAAACACTCTGTACATTATTTCTATTCAGTTTATGAAGACACACTACCCCTAATAACAGTTACGAATTAGAAAGAAAGAAAAAACCGACAGGTTGGGTCCACGCTCGACGGTATTACATTTAATAGGAAATGCGAAATATATTTCAGTCCGGCTTGATATAGACACTGTATAATGAAGAAACTCATAAAGAAAAATAAAAAAACGGGATGAATTACTGTAAGGATTTCGCCTCAGTCTTGATAGACTATAAAATTATTTCTCGTTTCAGACGAGCGGCCAGACATAATAAAACTTGCGAAAGGCGTTGACCGGCAGCCGCTTGCCCTTTTCGTCGTCCTCTCCAAAAACGTAATATGCGTTTTATAAAAATGACTTTTCTTGCGGCGTCGTTTCCGGTTTGTCCCGTTTCCTAGGCCCCACGGATCTGCCGCTTTATTCTAATAAATCATCGCGTTTTTTGCCTCCCGAAATGGAGACGATTTTTATTGGTGCCGGTCGCAGTCAGATTTATTGAGGTTTAAGTGTTTCGCATTCTTAGTGAAAAAGTATCTTTGATATATACAATTTTCGTTTTTCGATTTTCTATATTTTCACTCTATATTAAGTGCATGAACAGTCTTAACAATTTCAGTTTTTGTGATTTTGATGATTATCATTAACATGTATTTTATTGGGAATTACGGCCACAAAATCGTTTATTTTTAATATATGGTTTTTATATACAGAATATATGCGGTATCGATGTTATTGATATCATTTCATTCATTTGTGTGTGTTACCAATGACCGCATCACCTCAGTGTACGCAGTTTTCAGAACTCTTGATAAGCACGGATCATCAATCGATATGTGTAGAAGGTCATGGCGCTAACTTTCTTGTTAAATCCTACGTCTGAATAATAAAAATATAAATAAGACGCATATGAATTACTTGTACAAAAAAAGTAAATAAATAAATGATGTATATGTTGTGCCTGTTACTAGATTTCATTTTTTAATATTTAAATGGTATCTCTCTTCTTATTTCTAATATATAAACCGCTCATGGTCTAGGGTTGTCTGCAGCGTGTTATTAATAATATGATAATAAATAAATGGATCACCCTTTCACATTCCATCATTCTAACTGCTCTCTATATGGCGCTTTGCCTGGCTTAGTGATAATAAAGTAGTTGTCGTTTTGCAACTATTGGAAAGGTGTTGTCACCATAAATTTTCTCTCATTTATCTGCTCGATGTAGTTGTATGAACAGCAAGGATTAATAATTAATAAAAAATCTTCTCCTACTACTACTCATCCATAAAATAGATTTCCAAAATTTTGGATCAGTATCGGTATTGATAACAAAGCACCATTTTGATGGTACATTTGGCCCTGAATTTTGCTGTGGACTCAAACTCCCATCCTTATTTGGAACGATTTTTATTGCTCAAATTGATGTCATTTGGAAGCAAGAATAAAATTAAAGAATGTTACGCAAAAAAAATTCGGTTGGGATGTAGCTCCAACTAATAATGTTTTCAATTACTCTGGTTTAGGTATTTAATAACGGAAGTGAAACTTTTCCCATTTTACTTTCATTAGACAAAATATTATACTTTTTTTTAATTTAATTATTCAACTTTTACTACGTTTAAATGATATTTCCTTCGTTGAAGTACTTTCTTTTAAGCCATTTTGATATCATTGCATTTTCTCTTAGTTTGTTCTGTTACTACCATATACCTTTCTTGATAAAACTAGATGTAATCACTGCATTATCTCTAATACATTTGCCATATGTGCAAAACAGTTAAAGTACTTTATATATGCTACTATGTACTATATATATATATATATATATATATATATATATATATATATATATATATATATATATATATATATATATATATATATATATATATATATATATATATATATATATACCTGGAGATCTCGACCTACGTGCTTATTTCGTTTGGTCTCAGACGTTGGGTTTAAATTTTAATTGAAACATGTCTCCTCTCCGTTAGTTTTTCATACGTTATCATAACGGAGTATCAACAAAAGCCCCGAGCATATATCCACGGTCTGCGGATAAATTTCCAATAACCCCTTCATCCCCGCACAAACTACGGTACGTCTGAGTTTACGCAACCTTTTCCTCGGTAAACTATCTGTAAACACGACTCTGCCGCATTGTTCTACATCCCCTGGCCCATCCGGCGATATCGATACGTTTAAAGCGTTTAAAGCGACGTTGGAGGACTTGCAGAACGTAGCAGGGAGCGGCGCCACTTCAGCCCGAAGATCATCCTTTTCCGAATAATGAAATTCTAAGTGAAAAGCTAGCTGTCTCGAGATCTCACCAGGTGATATCAAACAAAAGAAACCGACGAAGATAACTATTCAATTTGCAGTTTTTCTTTGTTTTAGTTCCTTCCTCTGTAACTATAATTTTAATGGTAATTAAAAGTGTTTTATATTAATTTATACATATATTTACTAACTAACTAATCGTTGCTACGATTCCGATGATTGCTACAATCAATTAACATACAATTTGTCTCTATAGTGACTTTAAACTAGACACTTGTCTAGTAAGGTCCATTGGCCCTTACTTAGTCTGTAAAAAAATAAATCTAGTAGCACTTTTCAGTGCTATAACCCTTGTTTAGTCCCTCGAACTAAATTCCTGAATTCCGTCCCAAACTTCTTCCGGAATGTCGTTAGGTTGTCTCAATAATTATACTTAAAAAAATTGACAAACCGGCAGAAGAAGATGGATCTTACAGGCCTATTTTGCTGTCACCTGCGATATCAGAATTATTTGAGAAACTGCTGTTAAAATGTATTAAAACATTTATAGAAATATTGCTATTCCAGTTTATTCGTTTCCAAATCATCACTCGAAAATCGTCCAAGTACACAAAGTAACAGCGATTGTTGAAAAGGCATTCGAAGAAAAGAATTACTGCCCTGCAATATTCCTAGACGATCTTCTCGAAAGAAAACGTAGACTCTCGCAAGAAAGACCACTCCTATATCTGATCTATACTGCTAATATCCCAACAACAAAAGGAACAATACTTGGAGCATTTGCCGACGATACAGTTATCGTGGCAAAAGATATATATCTGCTTCAGAATGTAGATAAAATATAAGTAACGGTCTACACGATCTACAGATGGACTAGAGACTGGAAAATGTAGCTTAAAGGCTCCAAATCTGTCCAGGTTAATTTAGTGCTGCAGCGAAATCACAAAAAACTAATGATATCATATGACGGGTGCCCGATTCTTCAAGCAAAATCAGCTAAATACCTCGGAATACATCTCGAGGGTAGGTTGAATTGAAAACATTATGTTAGACCAAAGGCAGAGCAGATTATACTCAAAGTTAAGCAACTCTACTGGTTAATCGGAAGATACTCTCAACAAAAAAGACTTAACAACTCTCAACTCAATACCTAAAATCAAAGAGATTTGTTCATCAGTCCACCATAAAGCCAATTTGGACCTATGGGGTGCAAATATAGGGTTGCACTAAAATGTTAAACCAAATAGTAATCCAACGCTTCCAAAACAAATTCTACGATTAATTACCAAGACGCATCGCTACGAAATCAACGAAGAGCTGCACGATGGCCTCGAAATGAAATGATATACGAAGTGATCTAAGATTTAGCCTTAAAACATGAAATAAGGTTACTAAATCACAGCCAGGTGGAAGGAATACAGCTAGTGGACAACAAGCAGGAAATCAGAAGGCTGAAGCGAACCAAACCTCACAAACTTGTTTAGTGTATAAGTGTATTCTTAACTTTACCTTAAGTAGATTAGTTTTATTTTGATTTTAAAAATATATACGGATGTGTTTATCTCACATTCGGTTTGCTTGGGTATTAATGCAAGTACAACAGAACAGTAGTAATAAATTAACTTGTAAATTAAGTTTGTACTAAGCATATCTATTGTGAGATGTAATTAATTAAAACAAATTTTGCTAAAGTAACATTTTCTATATTTAGCTATAGTTACAAATATAGAACAGCACCCAAAAAAAAGGCCTGCCTTTACATCAAAATAATTTTGTGCCAAAAATATTATAATTTTTTACTTCACTATTCTGAGTCAAGGCAACTATGTTCAGAACAATAAGTTGTTCTGTTGCTCGTTTTCTAAACTGTTTGATATTTTATGTTTTTAACGAGTGAAAACTTTAATCTGTGGGGTCAGCTCCCATCCATCGACAAGAATCAGATGCTGATACTGGGGTTGTCGAATCTCTTGATCCTCACATGCTCTTGTCCTGGTGTACTCAGTTCTTATTTCAAACGTTTTTGGCATTTATATGGTGCGAACTTTATGCTACAATGTACACACGGATGTCCAGGCACACGTACATCTTGCTCATACCTTGAGGAATAGTTTGAATGTTCCTTAAAGCCTTGCTCTGGAATATTGAAATATTGGAATTGAAATTTAATATTAAAATTTCTACATCGATGTTACAAATACAATGCAATTTTTCAACCACAATACCAATTTCTTTGTTTATACATTAGGCCCATATCATGATTTCCATGATTGTCTTGTGGTGCTACTGATGTGTGTATGACTTGAGTTTTTATCAAATATAATTGATACTTGTGATCTCTAAACTTTTCAAAGAACTATACATTAAGAGACCCAAAATAATCGCAGAGGAGAGAAATATTATTGCAGGCCATTAATTTGGCTTCCGTAATAAGCACGAAACAACAGAACAAACACCTAGATTAATCAAAAACCTATTTAACAAAAACTTAAACGATAAAAAATATTGCCCCGCTGCATTTCCCGATATTTCTCAGGCCTTCGACAAGGTGTGTCACACTGGACTGCATGTTAAATTGAAAAAACGTTTGCCCCATACGCACTCAATTGCTGAAATCATACCTCACAGACATTTTATTGTCAGAGTGACGAATACACTGACCTACACCCAATATATTCGGGTGTTCCGCAGGGCAGCGTTCTTGGTTCATTGAAGCGACTGAAGCGATTTTCTACATGTCAGTATTATTATATTATATAACGGAAATCATATAATAATACTTAGTGCCGGCGGGCACATTGTTGAAGAGATTAGTAAAAAAAATAATATAATTGACTACATCCATCGAGAAAAATGTTATCCGAATATATATAACATATATTTTAGACATCAGAATGATAGAAATTAATTAACTAAAAAACGGCTAAATCTTCTCGTATATTTATTTTATTTTATAATTAATACTCGATAATAAAATATATTTAAATTCCTGTGAACATTATATTAATTTTTTTGGAGCTAAAATATTTTATCTCGAAATATTATATATAATTTGCTTTTAATGCCCTATAAGCTGTAATAATGCATATTTTAATAACATAATTTATATTACGGAATACTCTAATTATCCTTCATGAAATAATATTATTAACTCCTCAACTAATTAAATATATGAAATAAATCCACCGGTGATTATCAAGCAACGTGCGAACGAACACAATGTTTTTTTGTCGATAAATATTATATGCGGATATATATATGGGTGCAGCGCTACTACACAGCTGGTGTTTCTGAGTTGGACAGTATTTTCTGTTATCTCACCTGGGGCAACGTAGAGGTCTGTTATTTTAGGATTGTACACCCCGTACTCATCCGCACACACGTTGTTTATTTACCAAACGCCAATCTCTAAAAAAATATTTGGCGATCTTTGAAATTGGAAGTGGCCTTGGTAATATTGCCGGTTGTAAGTGGTTCATAAGTTCATAAAAATAACAAAATTATTTAAAATGCATGATGATGTATACTCCTTCCAATAAAACAACCAAATAACGTCACAGATTATATCGAATATACTGCCAAATGCAGCTTGTAAAAATATAATATAGTCTATTCAAAGTTTTTTTAGTAATGCGTCATGGATATTTGTGACGTCAAAACATTGCAATGTTGCCTTATCAACTATAACTTTTAGTTCAGTTTGGCTTTGACATAGAGGAAAATTGTAATATAATAATAATATAAATAGTTGAATAAAAATGTTATCAAATATAAGTTATTTTATTATATATTTATAGTATATCTAAAAACTACAGTTAATTATACAACCACAATAATTTTTAGGTAAGAGTTAAAACCTCTTAACACTTTTTTTACAAACGGACGACGGGCGGTTGCCAGGCATACGCAAAATTATTCAAAATATTAGTATTATTTTATCGATATAATGATAATTTAATAAAATTATTTTAGAGAAAATTGTCTATCTGAAAAAGTATACATAAAAGACTTACGAACTTGCAGCTTTTTGACGGATGTAAGACCTACTTTCATACACTCTTACAGGGCATTGGGTTTAAATGGTGTAAAGATAACCCTCGGAGAGGTATAATGGAACTTCCAGATATTGCCTTAAAAAGATTTTTTAAAGGCATAAAATAAGACCAAGGAAGATAAACTATTTGAATTTGTGTATCTTGATGAAACTTACAGACATACAGAGGAAGTAATTAATAAATTGTGGAATCGTGAACATTTTTAGATAAATTAGAAATTAACAGTTTAGTGATTGAATTGGACAATGAAACGGAAAGTGAAAGTGACTGAAATAAACTTTTGGGATATCTGATAATGCTGTGCAATGCTAGAAATTCCCGAGATAGAGTGGTGAGAGCGGAAACAACTAAAGGTATGCACATAATTAATTGAATATAACTGTATAAAATGGTATTACAGGGCGTGAAAGATTTTGTGTGCACATATATGATTGTAATTGTTCAAAACTAAATATGAGAATTAGCTTAGAACGTATGAGGAGAGAATGAATACTAACTGTTTTGTAGATATGGTTAATGCATTAGACAGAATTCAGTGATTAATTTTAGGAAGTATGGTGTACACAGATAGTAGCAGAAGAAATAAAATATACAGTGATACCAAGATGACTTCACAAGTAAACACATCATCGAAGGAAACAAGAACTAAACGTAAACAGGTAAATGTGCTCTCGAATGAGAGTAAAATACATTACTTTGATATATAATTGTTAATTAGGTGGATTAGGCCTCCAAGGAGATACCACTACATAAAGAAACTCACCTAGAAACTTTACCTTATGGGTGGTGAAGAAAATAGTTCAATGTAAACAAAAAAATCTAACCTATAAACTATCATACCTGTGTTCTTAATTGTAGTTTTAAGTATTTCGATAATATATGTATTAGATGTACTATAATATTAAAATAAATTATATTTGAAACATATTTGTTCAATTATTTTATTTAGATTATAATTTTTTTGTATGTCAAAGCCAAACTTAACTAAAACTCAGAGTTGATGCGGCAACATTGCAATGTTTAGACGTCACAAATATCCATGACGCATTACTAAAAAACTTTGAATAAACTATATATATTTTAAACTTGTAGCTGATGTTTCCTTTTCATTTAATTCTAGCTAAAAGACTACTGTCCGAGGCGTCGGAACATGTAACTGAATTAGCCTATAAAATTCGATATGTGTTGGTACTGGTTGACGCTGTTGTCAAATCATTTCAAGATTCTTCAAAACATTAGAAATTAGAGGTTATAATAGTGTAGGATTGAACAACGTTGTGTTTAATGATCTGATTGTACTATTTTACCCAAATTTCCATAGTACACCCTGTTTGAAATAATTTCTCAAATTTTATGGCTGAGCAACTAAACAACTGCAAGCCTCTAGACTATGCTGCTTTTGAAGGCCTTATATCCTGAATTACGATGGCTCTGTCTGGAATCCATGGTCTAAGTATGTTTTCGAAGCATGGATATTTCCTAATTCTTATAGTTTATAGTAATGATATGATTCTAATGGTATTCAACTGCGTTAGTAGTCCTCAAATCCACTAAATTATTTCAAGGAATTGGTAATCAGAAGGGTCCAAGCTTGATGGATATTTTACGAATTACTCTGAACAAAGCATCTTTAAAGGTATTTTTATAAGGTATATTTTATTGGGTAATATTCCGCAAATTATCCAAATTTATCTCCTCAACATCTTCTTTGTTACAATATATTTTTAACAATATCTAAATTTGGCATCATATTTAAAAGTGCAATGGCAAGGTGGTTGGAATTAGTACATAGAAGTTTGTCTTCTTACCTATAGAATACCTATTAGAATTAGATATAGGACACATGATTAACACATTATTCATGTTTCTAGGTTTTCACAATAACTTTTCAATAAATTAGTTTTTTAGTTTTATTAGCATATTACAGAAAAACCATCAATAATGGGGTTTTTAAGCTAGTAATTTGGAGTTTAATTTATAAATATGTAATTTTATGCTTTGCTTCATACATAATAATCCTTTTTAGTATAATAAGAAGAAAAAATATTTTGATTTTTAAAATAATTTAATAAATCTAAATTGATAATATTTCTAACGTCCATGTTAAATTAATAATACACCCACTTTAACAAGGTAGCAGAGATAGGCAAGTAATGTTTAGGGTAAAAAGTGTGGATCTTTAATTATAAGTAGCTGAAGACATTTTATGTTGTTTTATTAAACAATAAAGGTAAGTCCAAAAGTATCAGTAATATGTGAAATTAATATTTCATTACCTTAGTTTAACATTGTATAAAACAATATATTATCCATAGCTTAAAAACCCAAAGGTTTTCTAGATTTTCCTTCATAATACTTCAAAAACCCCTATAAACCAACTTGCCAACAAATGTGCATTACCATTTCAGTTAAATTTCCTTAATTATGCACTCCTAGAACAATTTACATTCGATTATAACCATATTAAATACAATATATACAAAAAACATATATTAGGCTGATCCCGAGATATATTTATGTATTCTTACTTGATTACCAACAAATGATTTACTATTTCAACTCAACTTTGAACAAAGTTTTCATTTGGTTTAAAAAACTGTGATTATTATACTGATTATGACGGTTATTTGCTTCAAATAACATCGAAATATTACGTAGAACAGATGCAAACTGACACGAAGATCCGTATCACGAAAACACCTTCGAAAACACTTTTATTGAGTGTAAGTAACAACACGTTTCGAACTACATCTCCGATCTCCGATTCACAACGACGATAAAGTTTCTTGTTGTAAAGAAACAATCCGTTTCTCACTTTTCGCTCTCGCAACTGAAAGGGCCTTAGCCGAAATTTGTAATCCACCGGATCAAAATAGAATCCAACAGTGCTATTGAGCGCGAGGCTTAAACTTGATACTTTTACGCAAGTGATATTTTGCGAAAAATTCCATCAAAAGCGGGATTACGTTGATGCCGCTACCTGGAAAGTAGAGGGTAAGTTCCTTTGTGTGCGGTTTTGACATTGATCTTGCGTTGGAGCTTAATTTGTACTAGAGCGGAAATTTACAAATATGTTTGGTGTTAAGAATCAACGTATATCGGTACAGGTAATAATTTACTTTTAAAGCAGACGAATAAACAGAATATAATTGGCTGGAACAGTATTCACACCTATAATGTAAATTGCACTTCTACCTAAAAAAGAAATGTATAGTTTTTCTTTCTCTTAAAACATAAATGTTATCCAAAATATTTAAGACAAACTTTTATATTTTATGTATAAAAAAGAAAGGGTTATTAAATTATATATGCATGGAAGCAATACAATTACTATGTAACACTCAAGAAATCAGAAGATAGATTCGAACCAAACCTTACAAATTTGTGTGATCTAAGTAACTAATGTAAGTCACTAGCTTTAACTTAAATAGTTTAATTTCATTTTAATTTGGGAAATACATACTTGTTGTTATATGTGTTTTGATTGTTTAAGATTGTACATATCTAATGTAAGATGAAATAAAAATTGCTAAATAAGATGTAACATAATTATTAAAATATGATATATACGAAATTACCTGGTTAGTTTATTTCATTTTTCTCTATTATTGAATTCATATAACCTACTAAGAAATGTTCATGCTTTAGTCTATAATATCCTACCTAAAACATACAATAAAACACAATCAATATATCAGACATTTTCGATGAGGACAAAGGGACAAATTACTTACCTATACTTTATTCCATGTTCCATGGTAAGGTAATTTAAGATAAGGTAGATGTAATATTCTGAGGGGGCCATCACCATTATCTGAAAGTTTTTTATTGTTAATTATTTTCGCAACCTTAACTCTTCCTCTTGATGTACAGAACGTCAAACGTATGTTTACTGCCTGTAACATTTAGTTAATTCTTTTTTACCTAAAAACATTGGGGCGAATTTGAAATTAATCTAAACAAAATTTATAGAAAAAATCTTAATCATTTTTGCAATGACTACACTATGTTTCTCGAATCAATTTGCTACCATTTCTTAAATAAAAATGATTCTTCTCTGATTTCTTATGTTATTCAAACCATTAATGTTAATAATTAGGGGTTCCAACCCAGCAAACCCTGTAAACAATAATTCTAAGTTAATGCAGTAACATTGGAACGATATGACCTCATAACTTTGAATGACACGCATTGGCTGTCTCATTGGATAAACTTTTAAGTTATTTATAATAATTTTTATGTGAAGTATTTGTAATACCTCTCAAGGCATCATTCAAGAAAACTTGTATTGTATTTAAATTACTTTTCGCAAAACATCTCCATAATTGAATTCCGTATGCCTCTATAGGTTTGAACACTTGCATTTATGTTAACAATTTATTAAGTACTGGTAATTGTGATTTTGTTCCTATTAACCAATATATTTTAACTCCAGTTCTTTCCTTATCTTTTTTACCTGTTCCTGCCTGCGAGGTTGTGGATCAGATTCATTCCGAGTTACTTAGCGTTGTTACTATATGGAATAATGCTATTAGTTATCGTTATTAATGGTTGAGCTGTATGATTATACCAGAACTGCACATGCACAGATTTACTTTTGTTAATTTTTATTTTCCATGTTTGGGCCAAATTATTTATACTGTCACGTACCTATTTTAATTTTCTTTCTCCTACAGCAAGAATCGCAGTATTACCAGCAAACGTAGGCATGGCGATTTTTTCCATTTGTAGCATATCACATGTGCAGAGTAAGTAAAGAATTGGCTTCAATAAACTTCCTTGTGGTACAGCTGCTTTGGCTTCTTTTATTGTTTAGTAGACTTCTTCTTGTTTGACTCTAGACCATTTCGAATCGAAGTATATAGTAGAATACACGTTTTTATCTCGATAGACCAGTTTTTGGTATGAAATTGCATTGTTTACATTTTTTCGTTAAAATATAGTGCTAGATTCAAAATATTAGCTCGATATACGTCTGGCAGAAATAGTGTAGCTATCGCAAGAAAGTGCCTGTTAAAAGGAACGTAACTTAAAAAGGCTGATGAGGATCGCAATTACGTAATTACGTCTGATTGTTATTTTATTTAAATACATGTATTTGTAGTTGATATAATACATAAATATTAGTTTTATGTACTTCTATGTGTTTCTTCTTCTTCAGGACGTAACTTTGTCAAGTCTCACAGTGTTTGATGCTTACAATATCTTTTAGAAGAAGTTTAGACTCCTGGGAGATCCTAAAGCTGTTCTCCTTTAAAAACCATCAATGACCGTGAATTAAAAAAAACTATTATTCATCCTAAACCCTTCGTAACTGATATCTGGACATCTTTAATCTTCATTTAGTCGTAAGGGAAAAAAATCCGAGGCGTCAACAGAGCAGGTGCAGGGGAGAGGCATTAAAACGTTATAATTTAAGTTAAGTCGTTTTGTTGAGGATATTATACGAAAATATGCTCCACCTGGGATTAGAAATTATAATCGGTATTAAATATGCAAAATTTTTAAAATATGCGGCAAAAAGACGGAATATATTAGGCGGAATCGTCCGCTCTGTGATCTGAAAATTTAAAATGTAATCAGGGAAGTTGGGCGCCCGAAAGAGAAATTATTATTATCATTTTCTTTTTCTTAATTACTTAATGGGTGTGCTGCGTTGTTTTCGCGGATTGTAATAATTCGGATTATAGAATGTTTGAATTTAACAATCAAAAAGTATCTTTTAAATATAATCTCAATAATTTTTTTTTTCATTTTTACTCTTAGTTGTTCCAAGAGAAATTGTTATCTTAATATTATATATACATGGCCTGTATAAAATCACTTCATCACGTGATCTCCTGTATAAAATAGTATTTTAATTAAGTAGTCCTATTCTGAAGCTTATTCTAAAATCTACATATGTCCAATAATTAGATCGGATGATGTTAGATGTTTTAGTCTACACACTTCATTGTCACTTTACATATTTAGCTGATTAGCGAGTACATTGGGATGCACTGACACTCTTTCGAAGTACTTCATACAAACATATTGAATTATATTCGTTATTGGTTCTATAGGAATATCGCGTTGTATCACTTTATCACGGAACATCGACAATGGTACGCAACCCTTTATTTTAGAAGCGTTATATGCTAATGCCAATGATAACTTGGATTTGCGCCCGATAAGATATTTGGTAGAGCTAAAGTGCAAAATGTTTCCGTTTGGCGAATATGTGCTTCTTTTAAGTTAGGCGTCGATCTATGTGCATAAGATATATAGCATCCTCTGCTTGCGGGAATTAGCAATTATTGATATATACTGGTGGACATATTCTTCTAAGCAGCGTAAAAGTTATATGACTAGAAATTAATGATAGTCTTAATTAATTAAGCCATGAGAATTAGTACTGGGCATAATGGATAATTTTGGTTGAAATCACTTTCAATACTGCATATATATTTATTTAAATTAATCCATTAAAACTACGGTTCAGCTAAGCATTAATTTTTATTTGCCTTAACATACTAATAAATAACTACAATTAAGATATTTTCCATTGAATTACTTAGTGATCAGACAAGATGGTTATGTAGGATCGTCAGTTTGAGATGCCTCATATACACTTAGAAGTTTGCATGCTTCCGTGTTGGCGTTATTCTGCAGTCTTTTATAGGACTTGGTAAATCTTCTGCGAGCATCTGAATGTCTAAGTCGCAATGGAGATCACATAAATATCAAGGCGCATTCAGAATACACTTCAGCGCTTTCTAGGAACTTTTCATTTGGATATTGGAGCCACTGGCGCAGCCCCACAGTAGTTCTTAGTTTTTCTTTTTATATGGTCTTTCCATCTGAGCATGGCATCGAGCTCATGCCAAGGTATTTTGCTGTGGTGTTATATGGAATTTTCCATTAATAAGTACTCGATATCTACCTGTTATTTTTGATAAGAAACATATATTTTATATTATATTTTTATTTATTCTGCAATTATATTATATTATTATATTATGACAATATATATGACGTCAGTACATGGTAATGTTACCTCGTTAACTTAGAATTTTGGTATATAACGTTTGTCGATTTGTAACCTCTAATGTTGTTAAGAAGAAGAAGAAGAGACATATTTGACAACAATGTCCAGTACCAACATCAACCGAATTTTACAGACTGATTCGGTTACATGTTCCGATACGTCCGACAGCAATCTGTGTCTTTTTAAGTATGGTAAACTGAGGAGCAAAAATCCGCTCCAAGGATAAAACGTATATTATATTTTTACAAACTGCATTTGTTAGTATGTTTGACTCCACTATATCACTTGAATTGGCTATTTTACTGGAAATAATTTTAAGAAAAAAAAAATGAAGAAAGAAAATAATTTTTTATATTTTATGACATATGTGATTTTAGTAGGAAAAATTATTATCTACTTGTTGAATGTAGTGATGTATAAAAATGATCAAAATATTAATTATTTCGTTTGTACTGGTAGGAAGTTAGTTTTATGAGTTATGATTATTTTTTATAGAATATATATATTATATTTATTAAAGTATATTTATACTTTGATCTCAAGAGGTCACTGAACTTTTTGTTAAAGCTTCTTTAATCTAAGTTAGCAATTTTGAGGCTTGATTTGTATGTATGTGGGTATCCTGGTATGTTCTCTATACTGAATAGCCTAATTCTTAGAGTTCGTAGGATACTAATTGATACATTCCAGGCGATTATCATAATCATTTTGTTCACTAAAAGCTAAATAAATATAAATTTTCATTTCAAATATGAGACAAGGATTCTAAGACAAAGATTCTTAGAAGGGCTTATATCATAATATCAGTTTAGTTCAAATGAAGCATTTTAGTTTTATGGATATTTATATTTTCCTGTAATACCGTATCGAAAGATTGTTCATCTGTTACTCGCTGTTGCTGTTTTCTGCTCTAATATTTCGGTCAATATGTTTAATTGACATCGGTAGATATCCGCAGTAACATTTTCATTTCCAACTTGCTGGCTCCACTATGCAAAATTTTTTGTCTCGGTGTCGGTTCTCCTAGACAAACTCATGATTTCTGGCTCATAGAATGATCATGCTAGGTCCTACTATTATAGTAGATCATAATAAGCACAATTTCTTGTTCTTTGTCTGGCTTAAATGAAACGGTTCTAAATAGTATTATCAGTTACTTCATGTGGTAAGTATTTCCTCGTGATATTCAGTCGCATAAAAATATGGTGATTAATTAGTTTGATCAGGCTTTCCGTGCAATAAGTCTTCCAATTCATTGCTTTTTGTATGTCTCTTTTAAATTATTTTCGGTATTGGCATCAAAATCCCCATTTTAATGAACTCAAAGGCTGGCTTGGTGGCCCTGTGGTTAAGGCAACAGGACGGTCCTCCTACTGTAGCGATAGTCGCGGGTTCGAATCCTGCTAGGGCATGGATGTATTTTATGTGTGTGATTGTAATTTTAAATAACTCTACAGGCAACAGTGGAAAATCCGACAAGGAATAACCATCCCAGTCACTCCAGTAACCAGGCTCGGTAAGACCGGATTTCTTCTGAGATGGCTTTTAAGTTGTTTACTCGTCAGTTGATCAGTTGGTAAGCTTTATGCAGAGTACTGTAGCTCTATGCCGATGTTGGGTAAAAGGAGACTTTAAAATATATCAAACGAAAAATCTCTGAAAGCAAAACGGACGATTAGAATATGATGGTACAGCATCACTATAAATACGTTTGTAAAGGTATTTATAGTGGGGATATATATGAGATATTTCAGCAGCAGATTTATTCAAATGAAATAACAACATGTACGTCGTTTTAATTCATGATTTCGATCATTCTATGAATAACCTCTACATTGTACATTTAATCATGCAATAATATTGAATGAAAACTACTATGCTGCTTAGTTAGAGACATATCATTACATGAAATTTGATAGTTACGTTAGTTCACTTAACAGTTTTTTATATTGATACTTCGTATTTTCGGCAATAGATATCGCTGCTTAAAACACATGCAATATGTTATATAAATAAAATCATGACAGAAGTTGAATAGCCAAATCGACAGCCTAAACAAAACCGAATCGGTGGCATATATAGCAAAAACATTGAATGGTACGTCATTAAAAATTAAATTATGTTTTGTTTCATTAAGGCATGAAATTTCTGTTTGGTCTAATTTTTTACAACGGGAATATCGCCGAACGAAAGCTCAAACACGCCCCCGGGCTTTTTGATGTTCAACTAAATTAAATCCCCGTTTAATTTTAATTCGAACGTACAAAAACCATTTAAAAGACTTCATTTTTGCTATCAACAATTTACGTTCTAACAGGTTTCCGTTCAATTTTTGATATTTGTTTTACGAGTATGTTGTACAATATAATATTGAATGTGGATAAATATAAAATAGGGGCTGTATTCGATTGTTTTCGAAAAAAAAAATTAAAAGATTTAAAAAGATTTTAGTAAAACATGAAATATAAAATTTGCATGGAATTTTATTGAAACATCCTAAATATATGTATTACTAAGTTATTCTAAACAAATAAACTGTGGCTGATTTATAGTCTATTCTATTTCTGATTTTATATTTATTAAAATAAATATTTTTTGGATATTAAATGTGCCGAGAAAACTTATTTAGTTCATATTAGTTTATTTACAATGTTCGATTTTATAGATTGATCTCAAGATAAAAACATACCACAAAGAAATATTCTCAAATTGCATTATAAATGTCTCTATAGTCCTGGTATAGGAGATTCAAAAGTGGATGTGGTGGAAGTCTTTGCCATTCTAGTTGGGCATCAACTTAAGGGCTTAAATCAAAATCGGTAATATGGAGAAAATTAATGAAAAAATGGATTGATAACGAAATTAGTAAAAAATATCTTATTTGTGAAAAGAAAACTAATAAGTTTTGCATTACCATAATATATTTTATCGTAAAACTATTATTGTAAACGAATTTCAGGCGAGCAACTCAAGATATTTTCCTACCAATACCCTAAAACAATCTCATCTTGAACAAAAATTTAGCTACACGGATTTTTAAGGAAAGTTTAAAGTATTAGTCGATGTTTTCTAAAGATACATATGGTAAGAAATAGCGGCTATTCATTGACGATACTTTGAATAAAATACATTGTACTGATTTTTCACAATAAAACTTCAAATTTAAAAAAAGCCAGCTTGGTTGGCGTTGTGGTAAAGGCTACAGGTGGGCCCTCCTGCTGTTGTGATAATCGCGGGTTCGAATCCTGCTGGGGCATGATAGTCAATGTATGTTTGTGATTGATTAATATTTGTGATTGTCCTAGGTAAGATTGTAAAATCCGATAATAAAAATGACCCCAACTACGCCAGTAACTAGGCTGAGTAAGACTTTACGACTTTTATTTATTTTGATCGAAGGCCAACGAATATTTGATATCCAACCTCGATTCTCATTCGTTATCCTTCGTTGGCCCGGTCTGTACGCAGCAACATGCAACCTCGTCAGCTATCAGTCATTATAAGAGCGCACTGCCGCTACCATAGACAAACTTCAAAAAATAGAACCAATCTTGACACACGGATTATAGATGTGAGTTCAGGTAATCAAATAACGTTAAGAATAATTTTCACTTGCTCGGGTTTAAAACTTTTATACTCGAACTTGTAAACTTGTGCAAATTTAATATTAAAGACACAGAATGCAATCGATGCCATTAGACACAGTACTAACACCAAACCAAATCATTAAACATTTTAAAATAACACTCTCAGAATGCTACGATAAACTTAAGCAATTGTTATATTAAAATAAATAAAAAATGCCAGCTGGTAGTTAGGCACGGTAACAAAAGCCAATGCCGCAACATTCACCAGCCATATTCAGCACCGAAATCTCGATGACCGTATGAAGAAACTCTCGGTAATGTCCGACAGGTATCAGAGATTCTGCTCGTTGCGCGTCAGATGTCCTCAATCAAGACGGCCACGTCGCATGGTTTCGTCGGAACTGGCCTCAATTAATATCGTATAAAAATATTTATAATAGAGAGTCGCGGTACAACGAAGGGCAATAAAAATGCCTCACCGGCTCTGCGTCGTCGGACCGCAACAAATAATTATATCTCGGAAAAGCAAAAAATATTATTTAATCCGGTAAACAATCCCGTTGACATTTCGACAATTTCAAACGATCAATGTCGACAAAGAAACCGAGATAATCGGAGAAAATGGGCAAACGTGATCAGTGGCGTGCGCGTTTTTCATCGCGCGACGATTTTTTTTGGCAGGTAGGGTTTTGGAATACTTTCGGGTCTTGTTATTCGGCTTTATGATTCTGAAAATCGACGATTGCTATCAGTTATGTATTCTAATTGTCTTATTATGTTGACCTGAATATGTGTAGGAATTTTTTCCATCACTGACCATTGGTAATATTGTGGGAAAAGACGAGAAACATCGAGAGAGGAGACATAAAATGTCAAGAGCTCGTTTCAGTTATTCTGAACAGTAAACATAAAATATAAACCATAAAAATTTTTTAGGTAACTCTTGAAAACTTTGGTTCTTTGTTCAAATATAAAAGTTCAATTGAAAAGTCCACGGCCTACCATAGTAAAACACATTTTTTGGCAAAATTATTTTTTTTAATTCAATATAATTCCCTTCAAGGGTGATGCACTGATTACAACGACCCTCCAACTTTTCGATACCATTTTTGTAGTACGATTTGTCCTTGGCTTCAAAATAAGTCTCAGTTTCGGCGATCACCTCCTCATTCGACGAGAATTTCTTCGCAGCAAGCATTCTTTTGAGATCTGAGAATAGGAAATAGCCGCTGGTGGTCAGATCTGGAGAATATGTTGGATGAGGAAACAATTCAAAGCCAACTCAAGGAATTTTGCCATCATTTTCACTGATTTGTGACACGGTGCATTCTCTTGGTGAAGCAGCACTTTCTTTTTTTTTCAAATGCGGCCTTTTTCGGCGATTTCGTCCTTCAGACGGTCCAATAACGCTATGTAATAGTCGCTGTTAATGGTCCTTCCTTTTTCAAAGTAATCAATGAAAATTATTCCATGCGCATCCCAAAATACAGACGTCATAACCTTGTCAGCCGACTGTTGCGTTTTCCCACGTTTTGGAGCGGATTCATCGTGTGCTCGGATGATTGGACTTTGGAGTCAAATAATGGAACCATGTGTCATCCATTGTCACGTATCGGCGCAAAAACTTAGGTTTATTACGCTTGATCATCTTTAAACACTGCTACGAATGATCGACTCGTCGTTGTTTTTGGTCGAAAGTGAGCTCGCGCGGCACCCACTTTACACAGACCTTTCTCGTATCCAAATATTCGTGAATGATATGATGTACACGTTCAGTTGATCATATCTTTAGAGTGTCTGCTATTTCATTTAATTTCAATGTATGGTCATTCAAAATCATTTTGAGGATTTTTTAAATATTTTCGTCGGCAACAACCTCTTTTGGCGTCCACTGCGTTCACCGTCCTCGGTGCTCATGTCACCACGTCTAAACTTAGCATACCAATACTTGATGGTTGATTTTCCTGGGGCACTGTCCGGAAACTCGGCATCAAGCCAAGTTTTTGCTTGAACTGTATTTTTTTTCTTCAAAAAGCAATATTTTATCAACAGGCGAAATTCCTTTTTATCAGTTTTTTTTCACAATAACAAAAGCTGCTTCACTCAAAATGCTATAATTCCTAAATTAATGATCCGATAGCAGTCAAATTTCTACACGCATCTTTTGAGGGTTAGGGCTAACGAAAAAACATATGGGTTTAATTCTAGTAGCGCCTTCTATGTGCCAGACCGGGATATTTCAATAGACCTTTTATAACACATAATTCACACATAAGACTAGAGCATAAGAAACATATAACAATCAATGAATTATTTATTATTACAAATCCAAATTTATTCATCAATATGCTCTTATAACAATTTTTCAAAAAATTTAATCTATCTATTCTTAAATCTACAGGGGAGAATAAAATACAAACGGTAATTTTGTAAAATTAATGTATTGATCAATGTTATAAACAAAACGTTTTTCTATGTAGTCATCTTCGTGCTCTACCCACTTGTTGCCACCGATTTGGAAGCGTAAATATTCCTCTTTCATAAAAAGTGTAGCGTATTAGTTGATGTTCTCTAAAGATACATAAATTAACTCCGTAAATTGACTGAAATATGGAAATAAATGGCGATTATTATTTGACGATATTTCGAATAAAATATGTTACAGTGATTTTTCACAACAAAGCTTTAAACATAAAAAAAGCCAGTTTGATTAGCGTAGTGGTATAGGCGACAGGCCGGTCCACCTACTGTAGTGATAGTCGCGGGTTCGAATCCTGAATGAATTATGTTTGTGATTCTTTAATATTTGTGATTGTTCTAGGCGAGAGCGCAAAATCCGACAAGAAAAATGATCCAAGTCACGTTAGTAACCAGGCTGGGTAAGACCGGATGTCTTCCGGGATGATTTCTAAGTTGGTCACTCGCTAGTCGGTAGGCTTAATGCCGAGGGCCGTGGTTCGGAGCCAACGTTAAACTGTAGGTCCTGTACAGATAAACTCCGACTTGGTAAAAGGAGACTAAAAGGACTAATATCTAATGTTACTATCGAACAGAAACAATTAAAACCGACCAGTCTCTAGATTAAGTGTTCCCAGATATTTTTTCTATATCCCTGGGAAGTATCAATTCCCCATTATGTCGGCGTATGGTTTCTGAAAACGCCCCTTCAAACTTTTAAAGAAAATTATAGTAATGCCCTTCTTATAAAGTCATTAACTTTATCGCCATTAAAAGTCATATCGGTTATAATAACATTTTTGAACACTATCCAGAAAATATGACTCCCGCTTTTAAGTACAAAACTTAGGTGCACTAAAATATCTTTTATGGTTCACCAGAACTATATCTAACGACTATTTACTATCGAAATTTTCAGGATATTAGTCATTCGGCAGTCGTACCGACATAAAAGCTTTTTTACGGGCCGATCTATAATCAGAATTACGCAGATAAGACGGCATTACTGTTTAGGATTTCTCGTTGAACGTCATCAACGAGTTTATTTTATTTATTAGATCAGTCAGAAAATTTTAGATTTCTCTGGAGACGGTTGCTTAATGCTTTTCACACGATCTAGAGGAGGTTAATGAAGAACTAACATATTTTATAGGAGGCTACTTGTTGACGTTCGTATGATTACTAATAACTTCGTTTTGATTTGCGTTTGGTTTTAATATTAGGTTATATTTCCAAGTTATTATTTTAGTCTGTAAATTATGTTATTGGCCATCATCATTTGTATATATTTTAAAGAAATTGCTACTGGTAATTGGGCGTAAGTTACGGTATTGTTGATATTTGTATGATTACTAATAATTTAGTTTTAATTTGTATTTAGTTTTAAAATTAGGTTATATTTCCAAGTTATTATTTTAGTCTCTAAATTATGTTATTGGCCATCATTATTCGTATGTACTTTAAAGAAATTGCTACTGGTAATTGGGCGTCTAAGTTACAATATTTTTGATATTCATATGTTTACTAATAATTTCATCTTGATTTGCGTTTAGTTTTAAAATTAGTTTATAATTAAACGTTATTATATTAGTCTCTAAATTATGTTATAGGCCATCATTATTCTTATATATTTTAAAGAAATTGCTTTTGATAATTAGGCGTCTAAGTTACAGTATTGTTGATATTTGAATGATTATTAATAATTTCGTTTTGATGTGTGTTTAGTTTTAAAATTAAGTTATATTTCCAAGTTATTATTTTAGTCTGTAAATTATGTTATTGTTAATTTAACTTAATTGCTCCAAATCTGGTTATTTTAATTTTATATTGCGGTGAAATGATAAAAACCTAATTATATCACACAATGGATGCCCGATTCCTGAAGCAGAATTATCTAATTATCTTGGCATCCATCTTGACGATAGTCAATCAGAAAGCCAATTTGGACCTATTTGGTGCATATGTGGGGTTATGCTAAAAATTCTAATCATCTAGTCAGCCAATGCTGTCAAACTAACGTTGAAGCAATACAACTAATTTACAACGCGCAGAAAATCAGAAGATGAAGCGAACCTAACCATACGAACTTATATAAAGTGTATACCTTTAGTGTAAACTAACATGTAGCTTCAGTAATTATAATTCTATAATTAAGGAATACATATTGATGTAGTTATCTCGCAGTCGTCTTGCTTGTGAATTAATCCAAGTACAAATGAAATGCAGTAATTAATTTAAATAATTTATTTATCTATAATATATTAAATAATTATCCATTAAGGTTGCCTGAAACGTTTTCTAAAACTGGAAACGATATTTTTTAACTAATTTTTTAGAACTAAGCGATATATTGCCTCAAATTCTACCTAAACCATTGCCTTAAAATTTAGTAGTGTCTGAAGAAAAGCTTGAGTCGATACACACTTTTAGGGTTTTCTAGTTTTAAAACACCACAAGGATTGAAAACATATCCAGTAGAACTCATCATTTTCAACCCCATTATTTTGTCTTCCAACTTTTTGCATTTTTGATTTCTAGTTTTTGATTTTTAGTTTTCAAATTCTAGTAAAACTGTGTTTAATATACCCTACTTGTAGAGATGCTTTAATTTACCATATGGGATGCCATTCATATAGTAAAACGACTAGTAAAAAGTCGTCATTTAATAATATATAATTGACACTGTCATGTTGATTTTTATTTTAATTTCAATTAGAATGAAATAGAAAGCAATTTCACTCAAAAGGCCAGTGATGCTGGATCGTTGGCACTATTTTCTACTTTTAAAGTTTAAAATATGGTTATGGACAATATTTTAGGAACACAGTTTAGCTAATAATGTTGTTATATTAAAAATCTGTTACTATGGGCCACAAACTTAATAAGACAGAAATAAGATCAAGATAATTGTAAGTAATCATATAACACATGATAAACTTGGGGAAATAAACGAATTGATTTAATTCGATTTACTATAAATAAATCGCAATTGCAGGGTTATTTACTGTTGTCAAATATATTACGTCCCCTTCAAAGTAACCCTCTCAGATTATATACCTTTATTTCAACACTTTCTGCTTAAAATCTTCTTCACTTAAGTCTCAATATCCTTAGTATACGCGAGACGATAATGCAGAAAGGTTTTTTGTAGTATAAGAAGCCAAATAATCAAAGCACTAAATAAAAAGAGTAGGGCTGTTGTATAATAGTATTTGAAGTTCAAATTCATTATTTGATAAAAGATCGAGATGAAATGAATCATGTTGAGATATGATTATATAGACTAAAATTGAATTATAAGAGTACATCTTTCGTAACGATAAAAAGACAAGACGTAACTGCATGGAAACGAACAAATAAACTACATAGTAATAATCTGTAGACAAACATTAATTTACTTTCGGTACTTTCTGCGAATAAAGCTGCTCCCTCTATGCTTTCGAATACTCAGAAATTCTAAACAATATTTTTCCCTTATCTTCTCAATATGGATTATAGCTCAAGTCGTAAAAATGGTTTTATGACCCTAGGATTATCGAATATTCCGCTGATGCTAATAGTGTTTACTTTCTAACGTTTGAAGTACTTTTTAGAAGTAAACATATGGTATTAAATATATTTTTTGTGAGTTCAAGTTTTATGACCCAAACTTTTCAGTAGCTACGTTGAAAAGACTAATAATAAATATTATATATATATCTAACGATTCCAATCAATAGAATTTCTTATTTTATGTATTATTTATTTTACATTTTTAAAGAAATTGTTCAAAATGAAACGGACATGAAGAGAAAGTATAATTTATAATTTTTACAAATAATAATAATTATTAAACCAAGGGAAACAGCAGAAGATATCACCTCCTACCGTCCTATAAATTTATTACCAATAATCTCAAATGTTTTTGAGAAAATATACATAAAAAGTTTCAATTGCAAATTAAAAAAAAGAAAGGTCATTCCAGAATGCTAATTCGGGTTTCACAATAATCATGGAATAAGTGCATACACTTGTTAACAAATTAAATATATTTACTTAAATGTCAAAAGATATTGTACAGCTGCATTCCTAGACATATCTCCGGTTATTAATAAAGTTTAGCTTACGAAATTGCAGGTTAACTTAAAGAAGTTCATAAGTAGCTCATAATCTCTCATCCGGATTATGAGCTACTAAAATGGTACCCCATAGATCGTCATTTTACTGTAAAACAAGGTGATGCACATACCGAATTACATGCAATATATACAAATGTGGCTGAAAAGATTAAGTATAAAAGTTAACGAAAAAAATCCAGTCATATAACTTTTACGCTTCGTAGAAAATGTCCCCCTGTCTATATCAATAATTGTTGACTCCCGCGAGAAGAGGATGCTAAATATCTGGGTAGGCACCTAGATCAACGTCTAACTTGGAAGAAGCGCATACTCGCCAAACGGAAACAACTTGGACTTAATCTCTACCAAATGTATTAACTGATCGGGCGCAAATCCAAGTTATCATTATATAACAAGATATTATTGTAATATAACGAGTGTAAGTCAACCGTTTGTGTAGAGTATTTCGAAAGAGTGTCAGTGCGTACCTATGTACTCACTAATCAGCTATATATTCGAAGTGACAGTGAAGAGCTTAAACTAAAACATCTAACAGCATCCGATCTGATTAATGGACATACATATATAGTATATTATTTAGAATAAGCTTTGGAGCTAAGACCTCTAGAGCTCTAGAGCTTTAGAATAAGCTTTAGAGCTAATTAATTAAAATAGTATTTTATATAGGAGATCACGTAATCAAGTGATTTTCGACATGTCATATATAGATATAATATAAACATAACAATTACTTATTGACCTCTGAGCAGATTGTGGGACTACTCAAAGTAACAAAAATATGTTAAATTCATCTTTTTTTTGGTATGAACTCTCCAGAGGTTTCTAGCAAGCAAAGGAGATCTGGTTATGGTTTATTCTAATAGGTAAGTACTACTTATTTTTATTGATGATATATACGTAGAGACTTTAGTCTAGTGTTAATTCTATCAATGGAGGGTTGAAATTTCTCAGCATTCTTTTCGTGACATTTTCCTATAGCAATAACTGCAGTGTTTATCAAGTGATGCTCTTCTCGTTTTTTTTTTGGATGAAGGTAAGATTAATAATGACAATAATATTTTACTATAAAGCATTTTATCTATATGAAAGTGGAATGGGAACATAGTAATGGAATCCAAACAACTTTTTACAAAGAATTAGATCAAAAGGTATTTTTTTAAATGGACGCCGCTGGTGTATGTTAATGCTTTGTTGGAAATTATCCGCGAAATATTCAAGAAGTCGTCGAGACATATCCATCATCCCTGATGAGCACCGGCCTATTGTCTTTTGGCTGGCTTTTTACGTGGCCGTCCGAATTTTTATCCTGTCAGAGCTTTTTTTAACGATTATTTACGTTTCAATCCCCCGACGGAATTTCTTACAGTTATCGGAAATACTCGGAGACTCGCTTGCGAATTAGGAAGACAACAACGGCAGCCCATCGAGAGTTACAACTCGATATTGAAAATGTTAAAACTCACATAAACGTTAGCGTATAAATGGTTTTTAATTTAAATCTTACAAATTTTATTATTATAAATAATTTAACAGGTCTTAGCAAGATAAAACTAAGCTGAAAAATCTTACATCTCAACTGAGACATGAAATTAAACTAATAAAGGCATGACTGAACTTCTGAATGGTCTGGTTGATAATACTAGTGCTGGATATTCGCTATGAGAGACCTACCAGAAACTTAAAAGGACCTACCAAACAAACGCCTTCGATAAAAACTTAGGATGAGAGCTGTAATGGTGGCTGAAAAATGGTATTAGCGAAAAAAAGGCTCCTAGGTTTGATCATATTACCGGGAAAGTATTAAAGAAACTTACATACTTCAATATGTACCATAACTGTGGAAAGTAGTTGAAGTAATTATCAGACCTAAACCAGGAACGATCATAACAGAGCGTCATACAGCGTCAGCGTAAAAAAAATACTTGAAAAACTTTAATTAAAAAGGGTCAAACCTAAAACCTAGAAAAGGATAAGAACCTAAGAATAAATGTAGGACAATCACCTCATTCTGGATAATCAATTTTGTTTCAGGAAACAACATTCCACAACTGATCAGATCCACAGAATCACCACTATCATAGAAAAATCACTGGAATAAAATAAAGTGTTTTGCAAGATTTTTAGATGTTGATCAAGTTTTCAATAAAATTTGGTATAAGATTAGCATTTTAATTTCCTTGACCAATATTCACAAATATTAGGGTTACATATAATTGACCGATATTTTAGTATCAAACAAGAATATGCTTATTCTGACTTGAAGAAAATACAAAAAGGTGTCCCACAGGGAATTGTATTGGGACCAGACCACACAATGGACATTTTCTACATTTGGAGATGACACAATTCTAGCCATTGCAGATAAACAATTCTGAATTAACTGAAAAGTTACAAATTGCTATTGCCGAAATGCAGTGCCGGATAGAAAAATAGCGTATCAAATTCAAACCAAATAAATTAATGCATATTAATTTCATCAACGGAAGAATCAAGCAAAAACCAGGCTGTATGGAAATACAGCCAAAGATCTTGGTATGACCCTTGATGCTATACTCAGGTGAAAGTAACATGTTAAAAAAAAATATGAAGAATTCTAGCTGAAGTACAAAAATTGGGTTGATGTTCAACCATGTCAGTATATAGAGAGCTTTTGCTTTACCAGCAGGCCTTGGAACTACTAAGAACTATGGTGTTCAACTCTGGGGTTGTACTGGCTAAAGCAAATATATGCAAACGTTCCGACGTACTACGAGATATTGTTGGTGAACCTGCGTACATTTATAACGACAATCTGTATAAGGATCTGAAGGTAGAAACTGTCGATGATGTTATCAAGAATTATGCCCAAAGACATGGATGGAGGCTCCATAAGCACATCAATGATGAGTTTCTCTAGCTCATAGGTAATAATAGCTTCGTCAAAAGATTGCGACTAGCTGACTCAGTGCATATTAAGAACAATAACATAGTTGTTGATCACTAGGTATATATCGAAGTACTAAGTAATTAGTAATTGTAATATATAAGTAATTAGTAATTGTAATATTAAGTAATTAGTAATTGTAATATATAAGTAATTAGTAATAAAACCGTAGCAAATTAAGATAAAAATAATTGCTTATTAGTATTAATTAACTAAATTACTATAATAAATAACAATACAAATATTTTAGCAGTTCATTAACTAATTAACAATTTATTCCTAACTAGCAACTGTAATACATTTAAATGACTAGTGAACCAGTAATCAAAATAAAAATTTGAAAGTAACGTGGGCCATGTATTAGTTTCTTTTTAATTATTTATGAAACTTCATTTTAATTAAATAGTTGCCAAAGCTCACTTGGCTGTTCTCTTAAGATTCATCCATCTCTCTTCAGAATTGACTTCTTATTTATTCAAAGTTGGCCGTCAATGATAGTGTTCATTTTCAAGAAACGTACTGTTGTTACTTATACTTATCAGAGTGTAGAACTGCTGATGTATTAGAAATACACATAATAATTAGCTTATACTGATTGTATATTTATTATTAAATATTGACTGGTCCACACTGTGAAAAGCTTTGGAATCTGAACAGGTTCCTTAATTATTATTAAATTTCTTCGGATATCTTACGAAGTTTCTATTAGATGTGTGCGAGTGCAAAATGATTGGTCAAATTTATTTGAGTTACGAGGCAATGCTTGCGATGGAGATGTCGTCTTTCTGTTGCTTTACAACATTGTAGTGGATGAAGTTATGGGAGAAATATTCAATAACAGATACGGCATTCTTGGTGGTCAAAGTCTTTAATCTATCCACTGTTCCCTGGTGATACATGTTGAGGCTTCCCTAATTTTTCATATTTGCACTGCAGTGCCAAATGAATTGAATATTAACGAATAGAACATCAAAGTAATGATAAATGATTGATCTCCTTCTGTAGTAAATTTTAACGAGATCTATTTAAAGTAAGTGCACAAGTGCAGGTATTTCGGATTAGTAATACGGAAGAAAAAGGCATCTAAATATGAAGCAATGAACCGAATCAGGCACTTGCAGTGGAGCTTCTGTTTCTCTAAGATGGTGCATGTAGTAGAGGTCAAGTATTAATCCTGCCTATTCTTTTGCTACAAGATTTGCATCGATGATGATTAAATTAATTTTAAATAAATCATGAAAGACATTATCTGATTAAATTTTAAAAAAGAACTAGTTGAAATCATTTTCGGCCTGAATGATGCGGCCAGATAAAACATTCAATTACATTTTTTAAAATTTTTGTTTTAAACATCTTCACTCAAGAAAGCTTATAGAGATGTCCAAAGTATGTGCTTTCACGATCTACTTAATTCTAAACCTGACAAATTGGATGAATTAAATGGTTTGAAACTAAATGAAACTAATCGAACTGTTATATTCTATCCATAAATATTCCAAAACAAAATCATATTTTAAACTAAATAATAAATAAAACCTATTACGGTGTAAAAATATTTGAAAATAATCCTAATTCGAGTATTTATTATAAGGCGGGGACTAATAACGATTACATTTGTTTATAAAGGGGTACTATTCCATAAATTACTGTGCAATTGTAATCCACGTTATTAAAATATGCACTAATATTTTCGTATTAATTATGTTTTCCCTTGGGAACAAATATATTATATGTTAATTTAAATATGCCCCTTTTGGGCAAATTCGCTATCGGGGCATTTGTTTTCGAATATATTAATATTTGAACGAATAAATGATACGTATGTGAGTATAGTATAAATTCAGTTTCAAAAAATAGTTGCTAAATAATGCCATTTTATTTTATTCTATAATTAATGAACGTGTATTATATTAGTGGTAACGATATTTCAATAAAACATATCGAGATAAAATTGTTATTCAATTAATTCGCCAATTATTTATCAATAATTGTAACTAAAAATCCGACACCGTTTTAGTATATCTTCTTTCATGATATTTTATATACAGAAGATAGAAATAGTAATATAAAACCTAACAATATAACAGACAATATTTATTTTTAATATCTAAAAAAATCGATAGATCGTTTTCGATATTTTTTAAAAATATATATATCGATATATCAGAGGAAAATAATACAGATTTTTTTGCAATAAGTATAAAAAATATCGATATTTATATAATATATAAAAATAGTAATATATTAGCCTAAAAACATATATTTTTTCTAAATTTCTTAAAGAATATATCAGCCAATTGATTCAGTAATGGTGAAGATCGAAATTCACTCTTTACTCTGTATTCTAAAAATCGTTTTGGCTATTTCTGTGGGCGTATTTAAATCTTGGAATATCGTAGTGTTTTTTAGTAGTATAGTAAGAACTTCGTCATTGAGGATGTCGAGATTTTCATTCCTAATAAAATGTCAGTTAATGAGGGGGCCACATCAATACCATGATACACCGGTCAAGTTATAAGGCCCCATATTTTAGTATAAGGAGCAGGTATTCAGGTTGGTAAGCTTGTTTTGGAGTTCTTCATATATAAAACCCACCGTTTCTAAGTAAATAACAACGTAAACGATGATTGATCGCATCATACCAGATTATTTAAATAATCAAGTGCTTTACGTAGTGTTACTTTACGTTACGAAAGGATAAAAGGACCATTACAGCATTTCCTTTAATCTTAGCTTATTGGGGCTACCAACGTAATGGTAAACAATTATAGGTATTTAATACAGTAACTATGAGACAGTAACTTCTATGAATTATTATTGTTGGTATCTAAAAAAGTAGCATGTACAAGTTGTTTACTACCTTCCTCACATAAAAGTAACTAAATAACAAAACAAGCTTTTTCAAACATTTTAGTCTCTCTTCAACTAACTAGGGTTTATCTGGACTGGACCTACTGTTTAACGTGGATTCCGAAACAAATTCCTCGGCATTAAGCTCCTCAATAGAATATTTGGTCTTACCCAGCCTGGTTGCTGGTGTGATTAGGATCATTTTCGTTGTCCTCGGATATTGCACTCTTTGTTGAAGACAACCACAAACATAAATTTGCACGCGTACACCAGCAGGATTGAAACCCGCGACTATCACAACAGCAAGAGGACCGTATTGTCATCTTTACAACTACGCTAACCAAGACGGTTACAAGAAACTATTGATCGATAATATGAAACAATTAAATCAATATAAGAAACTGAGCAACTGAAAGTCAAACTATCCATCTCTCTAGTGTGTCGTCCTCACTCACTCACTCACTTTTCTTTTATATAGTTAAATTTTAACCCGAATATTCCACTTTTCCTTACGAATTCTCAAATATTTTTTATATAGAAAACGTACGAAATATTACAAATACATATAAAAAAAAATCTAAAGGTACAATATTTTAAGAGGAATGAAACAAACTTTAAACAAGAATAGCCAGGAATATATTTTAATGTTATTGCAGAAATGCTTCCATTAGCATGATTAGTTGCTAATCTCGATCACTTATTGTTATCGTGTTCTGAAAAGAACAAAACAACAAAAACTTGGTGGCCGAAAACATATAGAAGAACATCAACCAATTTCCACTGGAAATGGACAAATGGACCATTTCAGCTCTTCTATTAATTTTAACTTTGTGGAGCTCCCGACTTATTGTCTTTGTATAATTTCGTTTTCTACGCAAAAATGTTTTTGTATCTAGTAAAGTATAAAAATCAATGGGAGCTAATTGTGTCAAATAAGCTAGATGTTGATTTAATTTCTTCTTTATTATTTAGTGATAATGGTCGTATTATTATCGCATTCTACAAAGAACAAAATAACAAAAACTTGGTGGCCGAAAACATATAGAAGAACATCAACCAATTTCCACTGGAAATGGACAAATGGACCATTTCAGGACTTCTATTAATTTTAACTTTGTGGAGCTCCCAACTTACTGTCTTTGTATAATTTCGTTTAGCTGCAGAAAACCCTAATGAAAGATACGGCTCTACTGCAGTTATAATGTTTTTGTATCTAGTAAAGTATAAAAATCAATGGGAGCTAATTGTGTCAAATAAGCTAGATGTTGATTTAATTTCTTCTTTATTATTTAGTGATAATGGTGACTGTTTATTGAGATTTATCCTTTCTGATGATTTAGTAAAATAACAGGTCATCTAAAAAGTCTCCGACCTGACACATAGATTGAGCTACTAGAATTAAATCCCTATTTTACTGTTATATACTGTTTTTTAGTTAGCACTAACGCTCAAAAGATGCGTGTATAAATTTGATAGCTGCCGGATCTTTAGTTCGTGAATTATAACAATTTGAGTGAAGCAACATTTGTTAATGTAAAAAAATGGATAAAAAGGAATTTCTCGTGTTGATAAAATATTGTTTTTTGAAGGGAAAAAAACAGTTGAAGCAAAAACTTAGCTTGATGCCGAGTTTCCGGATACTGCCCCAGGAAAATCAACCATCAAGGATTGGTATGCTAAGTTTAGACGTGGTGAAATAAACACCGAAGACGATGAACGCAGCGGATGTCTAAAGGAGGTTGTTACCGATGAAAACATTAAAAAATCCGCAAAATGATTTTGAATGACCGTAAATTGAAATAGAATGAAATAGCAGAAACATTAAAGATATCAACTGATCATGTACATCATATTATTCAGGAATATTTAGGTATGAGAAAGCGCTGTGTAAAGTGGGAGCCGCGCGAGCTAACTTTTGACCAAAATATATATCGACGTCCAATCGACAGCCATCCGAGTATACTGTACACGATGAATCCGCTCCAAAGCGTGGGAAAACTCAATAGTCGGTTGCCAAGGTTATGGCGTCTGTATTTTGGGATGCGCATGAAATAATTTTCATTAGCTACCTTGGAAAAAGAAGGACCATCAACAGTGACTATTACGAAGGACGAAATCGCCGAAAAACGGCTGCATTTGAATAAAAATAGAAAGTGCTGCTTCACCAAGACAATGCATCGTATCAAAAATCCATAAATTGGGTTTCGTATTGCTTCCTCATCAAACCGTATTCTCCAGATCTGGCCCCCAGCGACTATTTCCTTTTCTCAGGTCTCAAAAGGTTGCTCGCAGAGAAAAAATGTTCGTCGAAATAAGAGGTGATCGCCGAAACTGAGGCCTATTTTGAAGCAAAGGACAAATCGTACTACAAAATGGTATCGAAAGGTCGCTATAATCAGTGTATCACCCTTGAAGGGAATTAGGTTGAATAAAAAAAAATTGCCTAAAATGTGTTTTACTTAAAATGTGTTTTTTATTTGTTATAATTAAAATATATTAACGTTATTGCACTGAAAATATATCGATACCAAAATATAAGACATGCTTATTTTATTTGTCGTACGTATATAACCTCTACCGGCCTTTTTACCGACCGTACATGATGAAACGGTCTATTTGTTCGGGCAACAATGTCGGGAAATGGCCTTAAAATGTAAAATGGAAGTCAAATATTCCGGGCGACGCGTATATTTTTATTTGGACTCGTTTGTTTCGCTGATCCTCTTAAGGGTTTCAATTGTTTGCGGCCGGCCAACTTTCCTAACGTACATTTTTGTGGGTTTTTTCTTTTCCGAACGCGCCGAAAAACTGACAAACACGTCCTTGTTTTGCCTCCATTTTTCCCGGGAGCTTTTCGCTTTTCCACTTTAGTATCCGCCCGAGGTCAACGCCAAGAAAAGATAATCTTATTTTTCGATATCCGGTGAGTTTTACCTGACGGGAAGCTCGTTCCGTTTACACGAATTAGTTCACGTAAATAAACTTCGACGGTGCCATCTAAGCTAATGCTATTTCTAAACCATATGATATAAATTAAATCATATCTCTTAAACATCGTTTTCGTCATCACTTTGTAGAGTTTTTATTTCCTTTCCGGACCATAGCGACATCTATACCACTAATCAACAAACTCTTTTTTTTTCAGAGTTAGAGTTAGAGTTAGAAAAATGACGGACAAGAAATATCTGTCTAGCACCCATTTCACTAGCTTGTAACTCTAAATTTTTGTATTTTATTTTATGAAAGGCCAATAAACATGCAAAATGGATAGTGAAAATATCATTGTTTTCTATCCAGAAAAATGCCTAAAATGTAGGCGTCTAGATCAGAAATATATAATCGGGTACTTGTATGTGGTCTCATTATTTTTCCACTTTAAATACGTACCTAATGAGAAAATTTCGTATCTTGTATATTACTCGAAATAATTTCCATCATTTTCTACAATATTCTCCCATTTTCTTCCAACATAGAGATAACATGTCCAGAAAGCGATGTTGGTTTGGTGGCGATCCAATCATTGAGTCCTATTCTCACTTTTTCAATATTTCGTGTAGCAAACAATCATCGAATCAGAAGGCACTTTGTCTCGGAAGTAGACTGAATGCAGCAGAGCTTCCCATTGCTGTAACTAACTATAACTGTGTATCCTCAATAACTTTGGTAATATGTGACCTAGAATTATCATACAGGAGCACGACAATGTATGTAGTACTAGCTATTGACGTCATTCAATTTAGTTAATGTCGAAAGATCTCCAGCAACAGTTTAATTAGGAATAGCTACCCTAAACTGACCCATAACTTTTGGCACTTTGGATCCTCGTAATAATTTTATTTTTCATCACCAGTGACAATATGTCATAGAAAGTTTTTCTTTTTTGTCTGGTTACTGCTCACCATTATTACATTTCCATAATTACTATTATTATCATTCAAACATTGAAAAACAAACCATTAGGTTCAAACAGTTCGCATGTCAGCTAATTTCCTTATTTTTTTGGATATTTCCCTTTAGATTTAAGGATCTACAGTCTCAATTGTCTTCGAAATTTTTTATTCCTATAGGCTTCTTCACGTCACTCTATGCGCTGAGTAATTCAATAAAAATAAAAAACTAGTGCTGTTTTATGTAGAGGAATTTGAAAACCATCGGATTTAACAGTTAGATTAATTTGTTTACGCTGCCACTTCGCGTACTTACCAATTGATATTACTGATCAAATATTGAAACTCAACGGCGATGGCATCGAAGTTTTCAGGGTAACGAGAGAGAGGTTATTCCGGTCTCTGTGACTAGATGTGGCTTACCAAACATTTACTACTCCAATCCTCAGACTAGTGTATGACCTCAAGATCTCCTTGAATCTCCTAGAAGGTAATATACGTCATTAAGTATCCATTACTAAATATTTCCAACTTATTGTTAATATAGTTCATCATGCAACAATCTGCAAAAAATGAATTAACATTAATATAAGGCTTCCTACGTTTTAATTGGTCCGAAAAGTGGATCATAATCATATCCTTGCTTTTTTATTTTTGGGATAATGGAGCCAATCAAACAACTGTGAAAAAGACCTGTAACCCTTAATTGCTGGTAAAACCAATATAATAGTAAAAGTTTGATAAGTTATAAGCTGGATATTTAATGGCTTGAAATTCAGACATTAAAATTGGAGTAGAAATTGGTATTGTATAAAGTATTGGTGGTAGAAAACCTACAAAGCTCAACTATGTACACAAACTAAGGCAATAAGTCTCCATATATAAAGCAACTGTGTAAAAAATGTTGAAAATGTTCAAAACTTTCAGAGAAATTAATCAATATGAGAAATTATAGTAAAAAAGACTACTATAACAGCAACCCGTACAAAAGGTGCTTCTCTGAATAAGTTTACCATTTTTTTTTATAATTTAACTTCTATGTACACTCATTAAAAACTTTGGAATCTTAATAATCTCGTTCCTTTTCGATACAACCTATTAAAACCGCAATCAATTTGTGACCCTGAATATCTATTATTTTCGGCATTTTCAAACAAAATAATGTGATATATTACGGAGCAACTTAAAATTTATCAAAATAATCAAAGGGCTAAAATAATGTTTGCCGATTTATAACCTGTACTAATTATAACTAATATTTTGAATAATTTAGCGTACATCTGACAACAGGACGACGACCAGCTGTGAGACGTATGCAAAATTCTTGAAAGCAATAGAGATAAGAGGTTTTAACTCTTACCTATAAATTATTGTGGCTGTATAATTAACTGTAGTTTTTAGATATATTATAATGTTAAAATAAATTGTAATTGATAACATTTTTGTTCAATTATTTTATTTTGATAAAAATTTATTTGTATGTCAAAGCTAAATCGAACTAAAACTTAGAGTTGATGCGGCAGCATTTCAATGTTTTGACGTCACAAATATCCATGATACGTTACTAAAAAAACTTTAAATAGACTATAGCTGTGTCCAAAGGAGACCGACACCTTGTTGTTTTAATGCTTATTAAAGAACTAAAACATTGCAATATTGACAAAAGGTAGACCGATTTGTTGGCGACGTAATCAACTGTTGGATTTTATATCATCCTGGAATGGTCGTAGAGAAATGTAACCTCTATCTTGTCGTATTTCGCCTGAATGTGACTTAATGACTTCTTTAGAAGCCGTAGTAGATAGCGCCTGCAAACTCTGCGGGGACTCTTCTTCGCCTTCTTCGATCGTTCCTTTGACAAGCTTTTTTTAAATATTTATGATTTTCCTTTTACTAACTAGGGTTTATCTGGAGTGGACCAATAGGATAACGTGGGCTTAGAACCACAGTCCTCGGCATTAAGCCTATCGACTAGGGAGTGACCAACTTGGAGATCATCACAGACGACATCCAGTCTTACCCAGCCTTACACTTTTGCCTAAGAGCAATCACAAACATAAATGTACGATCATGTTCTAGAAGGATTCGAACCCCCGACTATCGCAACAGCAGGAGGACCATCCTGTCTCCTACATGACTACGCTAACCAAGTAGACTAAAACAGGCTATTGAATTGGTTAATCGATTACATGTAACAATTAAATCATTATAAGAAAATGAGCCGAATGTCAAACTGATAATCCTTCTACTGTTTTATCTTTTGCCCACTCGGTTACTTACTTTCTAATAGTTATATTTTAACCCAAATTTTTCAGTTTTTTCACTTTCAAATAAATGTTTATACAAATTGTCCTGAAAATTATATTTAAATAGCTGTAGTTACTCTGAAATAATCCGCTTGAGCACATGTAGACTTTTAGCAATTAATTTTAAGAGAAATGAAACAAGTTTTATTAGAGAATAGTCTGGAATATATTGTATATCTAAAATTTGCTTAATGTTATTGTAGAAATGTTACCGCTAATTTGATTAGTTGTTAATCTAGATCACTTTTCAGGCAGGCCCGACTAATTCGATCTCGAGAGATAATAGTTAACGGGCCAACAAACTTTATCACATATCCTGAAAGTTTCCTTCAGTCACTTTCACTTTCCAGCTCACTGTCCAATTCAATCACTAAACTGTTAATATTTAATCCATCTAAAACATGTTCACGATTTCACCATTTATCAATTAAATTCTCTGTATGTCTTATTGAGTTCATCCAAACCGAAACCGATGTTTGACAATGCTGCCTTCCACATATCGAAACAGTTTTTGAAGGAATATCCTACTCAACCAGCAATACATCTGCAATTAATTATTAATAAATACAATGACCAGCAAAACCCAATCGAGTGCTATTGTAACTTTTACCTTTTTTCATCAATTTTTGTTTCTTTACACTTTTTTTGTTACTCTTTTGCCAATTGCCAAAATATCTAAAATTTGCTTTTTGTTATTGTAAAAATGTTACCGCTAGTTTGATAAGTTGTTAATCTAGATCACTTTTGGTTATCGTATTCTGCAACGAACAAAACAACAAAAAGTTGAACGCCGAAAACATATAGAAAAACATCAGCCAATTTGCCAGCTCGCAAAAAAAATTTGATGATAGGACAAATCGTCGGAGGGCATGTCCCTTTTATGGCCGAATGCAGCTTTAATTAATAAGAAGAATCGTTCGATTTTATCGCTCTATTACATACCATAAACCGCAAGGGGGCTCCCGATATCTGTCCCCGATGGAGGATCCGCGACAGCCGAAACGGATCCGTCCTTGTAATAGAGTTATCTGGAGTTTATCAACAAACTTCCTTCTATTAGACGAATCTGCGAGGCGAATTTGATTAGGCCCGACTAATTCGATCTCGAGAGATAATAGTTAACGGGCCAACAAACTTGTGCTGTGGACTTTTTATTTAATGGCACTTAAGAAGTTTATTTTCTGTAGTCGGCCGAAGAAGGAACTGCAGTAAATGGTCGACGATTAATGCTTTTAAGCGCCGTCGAACTTTCGGTTTGTTTCGTATTTAATTAAGTCGAATTTCCTTATGCGGCTGTTGTTTTCGCAATTCGATTTTCGACATATTCCGGATATTATCTGGTAATTGTTTTCGGGGGGGAACAAAGACGATCTTAACTGCGCTGATAATACGCCGGATCGACACAGTTTAGGGAAATTTATCTTGTTTGTTTTCGGGGTAACCGAAAATGGGATGAAAAACTGTTTGGACAGTGTTTGTTTCAATTCGTTTTTGTCGACCTATATTGTGCGTTACATCCAGAGTTATTCGTAAATCGATATTCCATCGAACCCTGGAGATTTTCTGGTTTGAAGTTTACCGATCATAGTCTGCAGAGACTTTGGAGACACGAAATGGTTGAGAAGAAAGGCTGGGGTTACTGGTCTTTTGGCGGAGTTGGATTTTTTGATGACAGTGTCAATGTCTTTAGCTTTTGTGTTCTGTGCGGGTGGGAGGCATTTCATTTGAGCTTCGTAGGTTTCTGCAAGGAGCTCCACTTTTTCTTGGTCAGTGATTGCGAAACTTCCTGTGACTGTTGACTTCAGGGGGGGTATGACATTGTGCGTCTTCCCCACGAGGCATTTGGAGATACGCCAGAAGGAAGGGTCAGGGCCAGAAGGTCATCCAGCCTTTGGTCCGCGAGAAATGAGTTCCATTTCATTGCTCGCCAAGTCGAGACGGCCGCTCTTACCCTCTTGCATGCTCTGTTCGCCTCCCCTTTTTCTGCAGCATCAAGGGTGAATCGAGCTAATCTGCATAAACTGTTTTTGATGCGAATTTCACGTTTAAGAGAAGCGGGAAGGTTGTTTTTCTACGGCTGGGGTTGTGATGAAATTTTGACTGTGGCAGATTTGTTAGCAGACTGAATATCGCGAGTTAGCTTGAGTACGGCTCCCTCGAGCTGTTCTGGTGTGTTAATTTTCGGAATTGGATCGGATTTCAGGAGAAGAGATTGGTAGTTTTTCCAGTCGGGTTTTTTTCCTGAATCTTGTTAGTGGGACTTGAGTGGTGGCGCAGTTTCCGAGTTTGAGGAGGACCGGACGATGATCAGAGTCTAGTTCGTCAAGGACTCGAACTTCGGAATGGCGATTTACGTCTTGAAGAATAAAGAAATCAAGGATTCTTGCTGCACCTTGAGAGGCTGTACTAGGGTGATTGGTGGGTTCATCTGGCAAGGCAAGACCGTAGCCCAGACCTGCATTTAGAGCTACGATGGCGTTACCTGCGGGATTTGCTCTGGAGCACCCCCAGGTGGGGTGGTGGGCGTTGAAGTCTCCACCTATTATTTTTGGAAATTATCCTTCGACGAGTGATCTGTATTCGGCATAGTTGAATACAGAAGATTTCCTGTACAGGGATGTAATCACGAAGGGACGTTCTTGGATATCGATTTTAATGGAGTTGTTTTAATGGATGGTAATTGTTTTCGGGGGGGAACAAAGACGATCTTAACTGCGCTGATAATACGCCAGATCGACACAGTTTAGGGAAATTTATCTTGTTTGTTTTCGGAGTAATCGAAAATGGGATGAAAAACTGTTTGGACAGTGTTTTTCTCAATTCGTTTTTGTCGACCTCTATTGTGCGTTACATCCAGAGTAATCCATGTTTTACTTTAACTTTAACAAAATTTTAATCTAAACAAAATAATGAAACAAATCAGTCTAAAGCGAAAGTTCTAATATAAACACTTGTCACCACTTGAAAACAAACACTTGAAAAAGGAATCTCGCCCTTACGGTCGTTATGATGTGTTTACCAGTGCCGTACCACTGGCATATACCATACCATATTCGAACTACTTTAGAAATTTAAGAGGGGAAGGAATCTAAACTTCCCTAATTTTCAATAAAAGCAGGAAGATACGGTTATTATAATGTTATCGAAACAAAATCGACGTTTTACTATGCTTCAAAATAAAGCTGCTTTAGCTAGTACTCAGAAGAGAAATAGACCAGAGTGAACTAAAACACATTAAAACATGACGAATAAATGACGTCTAAATTGTTGCATCTATTTGACGTGTTTTTGCTTCGCCTACTAATTAACTAATTCAGGAAAATACGATGCCTTTTGGAATGGATCCAATGGGATTATGTATTATTTTACTAAAAGACAATGATCATAAACATGTGTTAAAATTATGCCGTGAGTTTCTCCAGCAAAAATGAAATGGAGACATTTTGCAAATAATGAAATGGTCATCACAGTCGCCGGACCTTTTCTCTTATAGAATTAGCGTAGGGTGACCTTCACAGAAAAGTGCAATGGAATAACATTAAACTCCGAATACTTAAATAAGCAAGTGAAAGGAATGAGTAATATTTGTGAACAAGTAATTAAAAATAATGACCCTTTTAAGGTGGCCAACATTTATATATATATTTTAATTTGTACTGTAATGTACTGTAATTTGCCTATAATTGGTTTTGTTTGTAAATGTATTTAACTACATTTTAACTAAATGTTAGTTTAAAGTTTGTTTAAATACCTTATTTTTTCCTAACTATTGAATGGAAACCATACGGAAACCATAACATGAAGATTGCATTTAAATAATTGGTGCATTTGAATTGATATTTCATTCAATACGGTCACTAGTTTAAAAAATACAAAAGCACAGAAATATTATCCTCTAGCAGGTGTACCGGAAAGTCATTACCGGGTTTTCTAACTGATGTCCTATATGTCATTTTAATCTACTAACATCAAGCTTTAAAGCTATACGTGTTATATTTTGCGAAAAAAAAAACACTGTCATAGATGTGTACCTCTTCGTTTCATTTGCTGGTAGAAACTTATGATGGGCATGCTCTAAATTTAATAGCATATGAGGCATGGTTTCGAAAATTTAAAAGTGGTGATTTCGATATTCAAGACAAAGAACGTACTGGTAGAGCGAAAAAGTTATGAAAGAAGACGCAACCAGAACTCAAAAATAATTGGAAGAAGCATTAAATGTGACCCAAGAAACGACTAGCGACCGATTACGGCCAATGGGAAACATCCAAAAGATGCGGCACCAACATCAATTGAATAACAGAAAAATGGAATATCGTCTCTGAAATGCTGCTTCAAAGGTATGATGGGAAGTCGAAACTCCTAAGCGCGAAAAATCATGGTTATCATCTCACCAAGCCGGCCAAATTTGATCAAATTGATCGCAATACAGTACTCTATGGTGAATTACGAGCTGTTGAAATCCCGTAAAACAGTTAAGAGTGATCGCTACCGACAACAAATGATCAATTTGAACCACTCATTGATCGAAAAACCTCCAGAACGGACACGAAGACGCGGTAAAGTCATTTACGACTCAGCACGATAATGTGCCATCTCATAAAACCGGTCAAGAAAGCGTTCAATACATTTGGATGGGACATCTTATCTCACTGGTCGTACTCTCCAGATCTTGCACCGTCCGACTAGAAGAAGTTAAAAAATGGGTCGATAAATGGTTTTGCTCAAAGGACAGTTTTTTTTGGGACAGCATCCATATATTGCCCGATTGCTAATACTTTGAGTCAATTAATCCTTCCATTTTCTTGAAAATTCATTGAATATTTTCTTCAGAAAAAAACTGGCTTCAGAGGAAATTGCCTTTCAGGTAGACCTAGTATATTGTAAATTACTAATCTTTTCTTCCCAAATCTAGAAAGCAATCCAAAAAGGTTCGGGGATGACAAACCTGCTATCTTCTCTGATCTGCCCTTCTAGTAGACTTCCCATCTCCATTAAACGCTTATTTTACAAGATGTTAATTCGGTCCGTACTCCTCTACGTATCTAATATCTACTTCAAGTTTGTTACACCCAACCAGGTGAAACGGCTTCAAGTGTGCCAAAATAAGCTCCTCAGGAGAATATTAAACGCTCCATGGTTTGTCAGAAATAATCAAATTCATTGGGAAACTGTCACTCCAGAAATCAAGCACTTCAAATCTCAATCATTCCACAAATAACAACTCAGCTCAAGTTCTTCGGAAAGCGCGCTTGTTCGTGAGCTGGTCGACATGCTGGGGGCATAGCACCGCGTCACCGCTAACCTCCGCCACTTTTCCAGGCTGAAACGACCACCTCATTCGTCGCTTCAGTCATAACTTATGCCCCCATATGACATTATCCAGTCGTGTGTTAACTCAAGTTCTCGAATCAATAGAATCGCCAGATCCTCGTACCCAATAAAGTCTGCCCGATTAGCAGGTGTCATATCCCCAAATTTAATGCAGTAGCAGTAGCGATCTACAGGAGTAAACGTGAGGCAGTTTCGGTTTAGTGCAACTTGTCACTCCAGGTCAAGTCTCCGCAACCAGGTATGCGTCATGCATTCTACCGCCTGGTCTTAGTCCTGAACAAAAAAACTCATCTTTTCTAAATCACAAAAAGCGAGCCAAATACCGACACACGCTACTGAGTTATATACCTGAACATTTGCACGACTGCATTACTTATTTATGTGAGAAGTCGAGTCTTCATGACCAGTGTACGTACATTGAAAATTAAAACGCTAAGTGAACGTGTTATTTGAATAATTCCTTTGTGTCTTTGCGTTGCCTTAATTTATAGCAGATGGAAAGCGAAATGATTTATCTCGAGTCGAGCACTGTCCTGTTTTTTTTTCGTTCACGTGATGTAAGAGGTTTATAACCGATGAGTTGATGTATTATCTGTATTTTTAACTAACCGGCCTTGATAACATCTAAAAGACTCTAAGTTATTTAATTATCGGGGCTAATGATAGACAACTACCTATGCGTATGATGAAAAAAGAGAACAGTTAAAAAATAATTAAGCGGAACGATTTTTCTATATGCGCTAACCAGTATGCTTAGACATTTAATTTTCGTAATTATAGGTTTCTTAGTTAATTGGATTGGAATCAATTGGTCGGTAATTAAGATGATATTGTTTCTGCTAATATGTACAAACAGCACATAAATAAAAATCAGTTTAATGTTAGTTATCTAGTATATTAAGTTGTTTTAAATTTGATAATTATTAAACTTTCATACAATTAAAAGCCATCTAATCTGCCACCCTATATTTTTATTTCTGCACAAGACTAAAAGAACTGGTTTTCTACTGTCGAACAAAACTGGTTTTATAAAAGATTTTAAGGAAAAATGGGAAGAATATTATTTAATTTTTTAATATTAGGTGCTTGGCCCTATTTTAATCAGCTGTATCTATGATTACTTATTGTTTCTTTATTCCTATTTTTCCTCATACCGGCTGTACATTTACTTGGGCTATCCATTGTTACACTTAATACAGTAACTTTAAGTTAATAAAGTAACTGCTTAATTTATTGAGTAAATATCTAACACTAAAAAAAGAAAACTAAACTATTTTTATCAAAAAGAATAAAACCGACTTCAAAAAATAAATAAGGAACTCACTAAAATGTAAAAAATAATTAAACTTTTGTTTTTAACACAAAAAGGAACGTTTTAAGATAAAATATGCATATAATAATCGTTGTAATAACTAAATAAAAATCAGTTTAATGTTAGTTACCTAGTATATTAAGTTGTTTTAAATTTGAAAATTATTAAACTTTCATACAATTAGAAGCTATCTAATCTGCCACCCTATATTTTTATTTCTGCACAAGACTAAAAGCACTGGTTTTCTACTGTCGAACACAACTGGTTTTATAAAAGATTTTAAGGAAAAATGGGAAGAATATTATTTAAATTTTTAATATTAGGTGCTTGCCCCTATTTTAATCAGCGGTATCAATGATCAATCGTTGTTCCTTTATTCCTATTTTTCCTCATACCGGCTGTACCTTTACTTGGGCTATCCATTGTTACACTTAATACAGTAACTTTAAGTTAATAAAGTAACTGCTTAATTAATTGAGTAAATATCTAACACTAAGTAAACTATTTTTACAAAGAAGAATAAAACCGACTTCAAAATATAAATAAGGAACTCACTAAAATGTAAAAAATAATTAAACTTTTGTTTTTAACACAAAAAATAACGTTTTAAGATAAAATAGGTATGTAATAATCGTTGTAATAACTAAATAAAAAGTTTTATGTCGGTACCGAGCGCTCAAACAATACAAAAATAATAATATAATTTTATATCATAAACACAACATTAAATTAGGAACAAAACAAATATAATTCAATATAACTGTTTGGGCTTTTTTGTGTGTTAAAAATCTAAGTTTAATTATTAGAAACTTATGATGATGATGTTTCGTTATATCTACTGAGATACCTGCTGGTTTTTGGTTCAACAAATTAAAAGGGTTGATTTTGATGTCAATGACCAAAAACTGTCCGAGGGATTAAAACAGTTCGAAGACAACAAACTGCAAGACTTGATGGACAGATTTGCAGATACGCTAAATCTATTTCCAGTTGAGGTTATCCTATACAAATATCGTGCTGTGTTAAGGTAATGAGTTATTTCATATTTAAAACAGTCATTGGTAGGTTTTTCATAATAAAAATGTATTACGTAAGTTAACTTCATATCTAGCTTGATTTCAATTGCTGACAGCTATTTGAAGCTATTTGACAGCTATTTTGAGCTGGTAGTTTTGTCTGAATAATGTATTTGTATTCGAGATCCGTGCGCTCCTCTTCAAACATTTCTTGCATATACCTGATCGGTTTTTCATGGTTATTTCTAAATAGACAAGAAGCTGCTTCTCAAACAGTATGCATGCGATATTGACCGATATTTCTTCTTTGTCGGAGGATTTGCCTAGTCTAGAGATTACTGCATTCACTCATCGTTTCGATATATCCACATTGGAATCAGTTGGTGATATTTTCTTTTTATACCATTCATAAGTTTACACCAGTGTTCATGTACCGAAAACCAAATTCACGTCATGAATTACGCTCACAATTTTTTTGTATAATTATAAGAACAATGCTTCTTATACATTTTGTTGCTTTACTGAATTATAAGTTTTGGAGAATTGCGAAGCCAAGTCAATAAAACATTAAACATTTTAATATCATTATTATAACTAATTGCTGTATTTAATATGCGTTACTGAAAGGGAAACAATTATACAACTGATTAATATAATCAAATTATATTAATCAGTATTATCAAGCACATCTTTATTAAAAAACAAATTATTTATTTATAATATATAAATTAAACAGTCTCCCAGATAAGACACGGCACTATGTATAAATAATATTTTAAACAAAAAGAATACAGAAATGCCATCAATCACTATTTTCATTAAAAATAATATTTATTCTTCCCAATATAAATAATACCTGTATACCATTTTAATATTTTTTATAAATAATTCTCATACCGATGGTAGCTTACACCCATTGATCAATATGTCAAACTTCATATCCATAATATTCATGTGTAAACATTCCGCGTTATATATAAAAAATATAGCTGTTTTAAATATTACCCATTTTTTAGGTTTTCGTCAGTTATCAGTTTTTTCTACGTTTGTTTGACATTTAATGATAGATTATTTTAAAAGTAATAAATCAATATGGCGGACAGAAATGGAAATCAATATTCATATAGTATATTCGATAATTTTTGTCTCAACTAAATCTTATGTTGGATATGCTCAGTACAATCTTAATTTACAAATTAATTTATTACTGCCATTCTATCGTATTTGCATTAATGCACAAGAAAGGCGAGTACAAACTAAATTAAAACTAAACTGCTTAAGATATCAGTAAGAGTAATACTTATACTATACACACATACACTAGTATATAACACTTATACTTATACATTATATTCTGAACGTTGTGTGTCGTATTCTAAACTTATTTCGTGTTTTAAGGCGAAATATTGGATAATATTGGTAATTCCATTTGATTTTGAAATAATCGTGGAAAAGTTCTTTGGTTATATTCGATAATTTGATATCGCTAGTTTGAATACGATGGTCATTATTAATAATTCGGGAATTGGCAACACTGTTTCGTCGCGGCAAAAAAATGGAACTTAATCGTGAACATTTTCGTGCAATGACTTTTTACGATTTTCGACGTGAGTTATCACAACAAGAGTGCATCAATCAACTTAATTTTACTTTTGGCGATGAAAATCCATCAAAAACGACCGTATATCTCTGGTTTAGTGAATTCAGTCGTGGTCGTAGTTCGCTGTCAGACGAGTTTCCTGAAGATCGTTCAAAATCGGCTGTTGTTGAACAAGATCGTCATGTCACCTATTGTGAGATTTCGGCATCCCTAAGCATTATTTCCACCAGCATATATGCGATTTTACAGGAACACTAAGCTGTGCGAAAGTTATGTTCGCGTTGGATTCCACACAATTTTAAAATCGCTCAAAAAAAGGCTCGTGTCGATTGGTGCAAAGAGATGCTTAAGAAATTCAATCTCGGTGCTTTGAAAGATGTTTATAAAATCATTGCAGGTGCAGCAGTCGACTGTATGGAGTCCCAAGATGAACCAAATCCAACCAAAGTTGTTCGCACACGAAGCAATTCAAATAACATGGTGGCTTGTTCCTTCGGGAAAACTGGTCATATTGCAACAAAGGATCCTAGAACAGTAAATTCTGATTAATCCAAAAATCATCAAAGTGTCATATATGATCTTAATGCTTTTCACGTGTTTGTATCTACTGGATAATTCAGTGTTGCCCTGTCTAGCTGAGTGAAAATATTAATGAATAATATTTCGGAGGGGCACAAATTTGTAATAACTCATTTTGATTCAGTAGCATGATTGTGGATCCTAGTCTTATCCATTATTACCTCGTCTTTTATTTTTAAAGCAACTCTCACATATGATCCACAAAACATGATGTCCTTTTAACATTTCCAAATTAAACGTAATTTGATAATTTGGGATTGAAATCGTTTGAGATCTTTCATATTAATGAAGACATTCAAAAATAGTATGGAATTTTTACTTTTCCTACCACGAACTCACTGGACAACTTACAAACTCTAAAATAGTTTTTTTTTCAAATTCGAATTATACTGATACAAATGCACTGACAGTTTACTCTTGTCTGGTATTGATGGATAATTTTTTGACGAGAGTATCGCATCATTTTTAAACGAGTTATTATCCAATCACCGAAATATTTTTATGTGAAATTGAACACGTTCGGAATTGAACGTTTGTATAATTTGGACTCGATCGCGCTTTGTACGTAACGATTTGTCATACATGCTACACATGATATAGAAGTGAAAACTGGCAGGGTTAAAAGGATTGATATATAATTGTTATTATTTCTCAGTGTTACGCTAAGTGGTATTTAATATATTTATTTTGTCTCTGTTCTAGTTCTAAAATATACTTTTATATCAGTGATGACTAGATTTAAAATTTTGACTAGCACTGGGAAATATCGAATGAGGAGTCGAGACAATCGATAGTTAGAAAGTGTTAGAGCTATTCCACTGTCAAAAAATCATTTGGAATAAATTAGTAACTAATATTTATTTAAAATGCATGCTTACGACAAATTTTTCAACCATAAGTAAAACTGAGATGTCCGAGCTTCTTCTGGTACTAATTTTGAGAGAAAAAAGGAAAGAGATAAATTTTGAATTATTTTTAATATAAGTACCAGTTCAATTCAAATGATTTTACTTTGACTCTGTATAGAAGGAATATTATAGTATTTTCGAATAATTTTTATTGCGCCTTAGTGATACTAAACTAAACATTTTTAATTATTGATTTATTATATTATTACTCGTAGCTGTCAACTAACCTACAAATTTTCTTTAGAATAACAAATCTAGGTACATATCTACTAGGACCATAGGCCCTATCTCTATATTTGGTGTTTGTTTTTTGTTTGTTATGTTAACACTGTTTCATTCTTTTGAGTCTGCTCCCTATTCCGTTGTTATCCAGGAGTTGCAGTACTTCGATATTGACATGAGGATGTGATTCTCTTGACTTCCTGAGTGACAGTCGGTGTTTGAAGATCTCAGTGTAAGTCCTGTGGTATCTGGGTACACTTACAGTGCTTTCCTTTTTGCGGAACATTCCAGTAATTGAACTTTGTGCGTCTATATAAGTTCTAACACTTGCTTGTATAATAACAATTTGTTATTTACTGATCATTGTGACTTTCTTCAAATTAACCAATACATTTTTCCTTATTTAAACTCCAGTCTTTTTCTTTTCTTTTTTATATGTTCCTTCCGACAACGTTTTGCGTGTATATGTATATGTATATGGATATTGTTCGGTTGACACATGGAATACTGTAGATTTTATGGAAAATATGATGAATATATTCTTAAAAATTTAGATTAAGTATTGCAAATATGGATGTTTATTGAATTTCACTATTAAGTATCTAAATGAAATTCTTAAAACATTATTGATAATAATATACAAATCTGGTAACACGTGGATTTTATCCCTCCTAAAGAATTACACTTGCAAGGAGAAAATTACACTCAGGAGCAGGGAGTTACACAAAAAAATAGATGAAAACTTCTTAAATACACACGAAGAGCTTCTAAACAACGGAGGCAGTTCATCATGCAGCACTAAAATCATAATCAGCTATAGGAATTAGCAACCCGGCAGCAATTGCAAAACATACCTAACAGCTGATGTATTAAGGCCTGAATAATGGAATAAATAAGTAATGAACGCAGGACGTAAAACAATTTCAATTAAAGATATATTCTTTTATAAATGAGTCCGGTTTTTTATTAAATTTGTTGTTTTTTTATGTTTAATACAAGAGATAAAAATTATATTAACACGCAAATGAAGTAAATGAAGTGATAAATAGAAGAAATTATGAATTATTAACAGAAATTTTAGTTTAATTTTTGTTTGTTATGTTAACATTGCTCTTCTTCTATTAAATGTACTTCACTACACTACTCTAGATTAGTAAAATAGATTCATTCTTTTGAGTCTGCTATTCTGTTGTTATCCAAGAGTTGCGATAATTCGACATTGACATGAGAATGTGACTCTGTAGACTTCCTGAGGGACAGTCGGTATTTGAAGGTCTCAGTGTAAGTCCTGTAGTATCTGGGTACACCTACAGTGCTTCTCAGGACTTTTTTATGGAAAACTGATATTATATTTATATTCCTTTTTGTGAAACATTCCAGTAATTGAACTCTGTGCGTCTATATAAGTTCCAACACTTGTTTGTATAATAGCAATTTGTTATTTACTGATCATTGTGACTTTCTTCAAATTAACCAATACATTTTTCCATATTTAAACTCCAGTCTTTTCCTTTCCTTTTTTATATGTTCCTTCCAGCAATGTTTTGCGTGTATATGCATTTCGAGATACTCCTCGTTCCGGATATGGAATGATAGTATCATTTATTGCTATTGGTAGTTGTTCAGTATGATTATACACGAACTGCACATGTGCAAATTCAATATGGTCATTTTGATTTTTAGTATTGATGTTTCTTATTTACTTTTACTCACTGTCTTAATGAGTTGTTTGTGTAATCTCTAAACAAAGTTAAATGTCACATTAACGGAAAAAATTAACAACAATTTATAAAGGCATAACGGTTAGAAGTTTTACAATTAAATTTTTCATTTTCTATTTTACGATAGCTCTTTTATCAAGGGGATCAACATAAAATCAAAGATAAAAATGTATTCGGTCCATATATACGTCACGGTGGAGGGGAAACCGAACGAAATTCCATCTTTATTACGAAAGTTTAATTTTTTCTTGGGAGCGGAGAAAATGGGAAAACGTGAAAAGGCGCTGATTGAAAATCTGCAGCTGTATTTAAAAATCGGACTTAATTTAAAAAGCGTACGATCTGCTTCTCAAAAATGTGGAATATTTAACGGCGAGAAGTAAATTATCGATATTGTTCGGTTGACACATGGAATATTGTAGATTTTATGGAAAATATGGTGAATATATTCTTAAAAATTTCGATTAAGTATTGCAAATATTGATGTTTATTGAATTTCACTATTAAGTATCTAAATGAAATTCTTAAAACATTATTGATAATAATATACAAATCTGGTAACACGTGGATTTTATCCCTCCTAAAGAATTACACTTGCAAGGAGAAAATTACACTCAGGAGCAGGGAGTTACACAAAAAAACAGATGAAAACTTCTTAAATACACACGAAGAGCTTCTAAACAACGGAGGCAGTTCATGATGCAGCACTAAAATCATAATCAGCTATAGGAATTAGCAACCCGGCAGCAATTGCAAAACATATCTAACAGCTGATGTATTAAGGCCTGAATAATGGAATAAATAAGTAATGAACGCAGGACCTAAAACAATTTCAATTAAAGATATATTCTTTTATAAATGAGTCCGGTTTTTTATTAAATTTGTTGTTTTCTTATGTTTAATACAAGAGATAAAAATTATATTAATACACAAATGAAGTAAATGAAGTGATAAATAGAAGAAATTATGAATTATTAACAGAAATTATAGTTTAATTTTTGTTTGTTATGTTAACATTGCTCTTCTTCTATTAAATGTACCTCACTACACTACTCTAGATTAGTAAAATAGATTCATTCTTTTGAGTCTGCTATTCTGTTGTTATCCAAGAGTTGCCATACTTCGATATTGACATGAGAATGTGACTCTGTAGACTTCCTGAGGGACAGTCGGTATTTGAAGGTCTCAGTGTAAGTCCTGTAGTATCTGGGTACACCTACAGTGCTTCTCAGGACTTTTTTATGGAAAACTGATATTATATTTATATTCCTTTTTGTGAAACATTCCAGTAATTGAACTCTGTGCGTCTATATAAGTTCCAACACTTGCTTGTATAATAGCAATTTGTTATTTACTGATCATTGTGACTTTCTTCAAATGAACCAATACATTTTTCCATATTTAAACTCCAGTCTTTTCCTTTCCTTTTTTATATGTTCCTTCCGGTAACGTTTTGCGTGTATATGCATTTCGAGATACTCCTCGTTCCGGATATGGAATGATAGTATCATTTATTGCTATTGGTAGTTGTTCAGTATGATTATACACGAACTGCACATATGCAAATTCAATATGGTCATTTTAATTTTTAGTATTGATGTTTCTTATTTACTTTTACTCACTGTCTAATGAGTTGTTTGTGTAATCTCTAAACAAAGTTAAATGTCACATTAACGGAAAAAATTAACAACAATTTATAAAGGCATAACGGTTAGAAGTTTTACAATTAAATTTTTCATTGTCTATTTTACGATAGCTCTTTTATCAAGGGGATCAACATAAAATCAGAGATGAAAATGTATTCGGTCCATATATACGTCACGGTGGAGGGGAAACCGAACGAAATTCCATCTTTATTACGAAAGTTTAATTTTTTCTTGGGAGCGGAGAAAATGGGAAAACGTGAAAAGGCGCTGATTGAAAATCTGCAGCTGTATTTAAAAATCGGACTTAATTTAAAAAGCGTACGATCTGCTTCTCAAAAATGTGGAATATTTAACGGCGAGAAGTAAGTTATGGATATTGTTCGGTTGACACATGGAATATTGTAGATTTTATGGAAAATATGATGAATATATTCTTAAAAATTTCGATTAAGTATTGCAAATATGGATGTTTATTGAATTTCACTAAGTATCTAAATGAAATTCTTAAAACATTATTGACAAGAATATACAAATCTGGTAACATGTGGGTATTAACCCTCCTAAAGAATTACACTTACAAGGAGAAAATTACACTCAGGAGCAGGGAGTTACACAAAAAAACAGATGAAAACTTCTTAAATACACACGAAGAGCTTCTAAACAACGGAGGCAGTTCATGATGCTGCACTAAAATCATAATCAGCTATAGGAATTAGCAACCCGGCAGCAATTGCAAAACATATCTAACAGCTGATGTATTCAGGACTAAATAATGGAATAAATAAGTAATGAACGCAGGGCGTAAAGCAATTTCAATTAAAGATATATTCTTTTATAATAAATGAGTCCGGTTTTTTATTAAATTTGTTGTTTTTATGTTTAATACGAGAGATAAAAATTATATTAATACCCAAATGAAGTAAATGAAGTGATAAATAGAAGAAATCATAAATTATTAACAGAAATTTGGTAAATATTTTAAATCGCTGATTACTGAGATGTTCAACCATTAATGCAATAAATATTTATTAATTTATATGTCAATATATTATTTGAACCGTTTATCAAATACTTAAGATACTCACTTTATAGTCCTAAGTTTTGAGAAATCAATAGTTCATTTAGTGATTATAAATACATTACTTATGCATACATTGTTCCATGCTAATATTTATAACATAAAAGTAAATAAAAATCATAAAGCTCTAAAGTTTTTATAGTAAATGAAAATTATATCCCACTTTTATTATAACATTCACTGATGTAGTAGTTAAAACTAATAAATACCTTGTTTTTAAGATTGAATTTGTAATTAATATTATATGTGAAATAAATTTCTGACCTTATATTGAAAATATTGTCAAAATATTTTTTACAAATATTCACAAATTGTTTTTAAATTAATCCCTTTACTTTATTATGGGTGAAACGTGATAAACTTAATAAACTGTGGTCGGACTTCAAGGCGTTTGCTGATGATAGTGCTATAGTCCTTAGTACAGATGGTGAGACTTCGTGACTAACTTCGCCTTGTATTGTGATATGGATTAAAAATTAAGTGTTGACAACTGCCGGATCGCCTGCTATTACAAACCTCAACGGGATTTAATTAGGTCAAGTGCAGGAGTTCAAACACCTATGATCATTAGCGCAAGAAAAATAAATAGGACCTACCACTGATCTAGAAATCCGCCTTTTTGGAACGCGTTTTTTATAAATTATTCTGCATCATCTCGAAACTAAAACTATGATACAGCCTGACATCTAAGCTTGATTTTATTAAAAATGTTGTCATTCGTTTAAGATGCAGCAACCAGCGCGCACCAGTCTGTTTAATGTATTTGGGTCTGTGGAATTTTGAATCAGACATTTGTGAAAACACGCGTCAAGGTCATCAAAAACGGTCTGAAATATAGAAGATCAACATTATCCGAAGCCATAGAGCGGCGATTAATCGCCAAATATGGCGTTATTGAAGAATATCCGTAATCCTGCGGCACAAACAATAGTATATTAATACGGAAGAAGTTTAGTGTCTATGGATAGACGAATATAACAACAGACATTGTTAGTTTGACTCAATCAGGTCTTGAGGTATATCAAAACGAACGTATACAAATATAAAGTATAATATGGTATAAAAACATTTAGTTCTCTACATGTATGCATGTATTTTCTCAAGGTCGTTTTCACTGTTAGCTACATATGCTAAATTAAATCACTAAATTTGTCTTAAAAAGTCCGTACAGATCGCTGTTAGGGATCACAAGTAACCACGAACATATCAATATCAAAGCCTTCCAACTTAACTCGAATCGAATATAGAGACTCAATAGTGTCCAATCTTTGAAGTTATTAATTTACAATAACAATGAATATTTTAAAATTTAATCATAGTTACCGAGTAATGTCCCTCCAAAAAAAAAATGTTCATGCGAAAGAAGCAACATATTAGCTTTTTGCGACTAAGGATAATTTGCCAATCTATTTTTCTCCTTTCTACCCTTCTCACGCATTATTTTACGATCTCGAGACATCATTTCGTTATAGGGTTTATGCGATATTTCTATTTTAAACTTATCGAAATAAAATCTACAATGTTTATGGGTGTATTTTTTGTCTCACTACGTAGAAACCCTTTCTATATCGCAATTGACATATTTTACGTTCTATATTGTCTTTTTTGGGGCTGGAAAAATAACGCTATAAAACGAAACCATCCAGACAACGTAAGCCGATGACATAGCCTATCGAAAAAAACCACATCGCGAGGCGAAGGTTCTGGAACACCGCCAAATACGATTCATTTCTACTTTTGCATAACCTTACCATGGTTGTACGTTGCTGTGCCAGTCTAATCAGATCAAAATTATTGATTAATAAAATATTTTTAACAAAAAAATTTGACCGAACTCTCTAAAGATTGAAAAATAATCAAACTTAGATTTTTAATACAAAAAAACGTCTTAAAATAAAACATATACGTAATAATCGTTGTGATATCTAAATAAAAATAAAGGAAAAACTTATTTAACCTATCTACTACACGTATTTTGTATTCTACTATATATACGCATTTTAGCTTAATACCTACCTAAATTATTTATCTCTTTACAATATTATTTTAACTACTACCAACTAATCTCTTTGAAGTACATACCGAGCAACAAACTAGATTTATTTTATTAGTAATTCCTTTCTTTGTATATGACACAAAATTATACTATTATTTTTGTATTGTCTTGGATTGGACGTTTAATTAAAATATGGTCTCTACTATATACACTTGTTCTTGTCTTTCTCCAAATCAACGGTCTTTAACCTTCTTTTTACATTGGATAGAGCTTTTCAACAAATACAATTTACTTCAAGTTTAAAAATATTTTTCCTATCACCAACACCTTTTTCTACAGGTACGTTATCTTGATGCCTTGTTATTTCTTCTTCAAGCCAGACCTAATTTTAAGAAGGTTGGAGCAATATCTGCCTATTACACCGAACCCGAACAATTAATGATTCTTAACGTTATTTGATACTCTGAACTTAGATCTTCAATCCTCCTGCTTATATTAGTCCTAGTTTTCGGGATCAGACGTGGTGGCAGCACTGTGCTCTTATAACGGCTCTTATATCAGCTGACGAAGTTGCACTAAATATCATATGGAACTTAGTTTTTTCTGTTGAAAATCTAGGGACAACGCTGCAAAGTCGACTAAAAATATTTTTGATACATTTATGGATGTTATATATTCGGTAAACGTGAAAAAATCATAACAAATTCACTCAAACATGCTTATTTAGAATACTTTGGGATTGCTGCAGTAATGTATACTTCTCATTTTCTGTGTCAACGTTATGGGCATAAACAGAAAAATTATGTAAATTATTGATACTTTTGTTCGATAAATATCCTCCTTATAAATGCTAAAAAAGTGGCATAGTATAAATATCCTGATATATCATCCAGTTCTACGTACTAATTTGCTCAGGTACAAGTGCAAAAAATGCCTTAAGATCTTCGTCTTCATCGCAGGTGAACAATGAAAGCGATTTCATTATAGCAAAAAAGCTTAGCAAAGTGATCTGAGATAAGTGACATCTTAACTTTAAAATATAAGTCACTACATACGGAACTAGAATCCAAGCGATTTTACCGTTCTTGATCAAAATTAATGGCATTTGTTCATATACGGTTTAAAGTATAATGTGAATGTGACTTTATTTCACATTGGAATTAAAAACCCATCCATTGCGATTGCTCATGCACTACAAACGAAGGAATACGTAAATTTCGGTCAGGAGGAACTACTATTTTTGGCAACCTAAAGGGTTAATAAAAAATAAATAGGTTAATGGTCTGTATTAGGGGGAATAGTCATGCAAGTAATCATCATTGCGTGAGAAAGATATGTCCAGTCTGCCATTATGAGCCAGGACAACAAAACCTGTCCTCTGTACCACCTGTCCACTTTTTAACCCAAAGGACGTTTTATTTTGGACAGTTTAGCCATACAAGCAATAATGAAGTAGGTATGTAAAATAACGACAGCGTTAAACAAAAATTAATAAAAATGATTTCTCATTTTACAAAACTGCGATATTTGTTCAACTAACAACAAAACTAAAAGGACATTTTTTTTTCAGTTACGTTACAATACTTCTAACTTATTGGATTAATAAAGTGATATTAATTTATTTCTAAGATTAGATAATTGTATTAAGATGGCTGAGCAACATTATATTTATATAGTGCAAGTAATTATATCTGAGAAAACAATCGAGTTTTAATTAGAATTAAGAACTACACATCTCTTTCTGCAGTTTAAGAGTCTTGACTTTAAAAATGCATGAAATTATGCAAATATCCAGACAGTTTTACATAGCAAATAGAGCTTATGTTGATTTTTTCAAATCTGCTTTATTCCTAAGACGGTTTTCATCGATTATTTAAGGCTAATCCGGGCGGATATCCAGAAAAATCGCGCCGTACTAGGGTAAATTGATATCGGAGCTGACATTCCCTAATATTTTCACTTAAATCGGATATTCGCGTGACCTTTTTTTGGGAAAGGTTATGTCAACCAAGGTAAATTAAGTATGGTTATGAATGATGACTAATCTTGATAAAATCGGTGAAAAAATCAGCCGGACGAATGGGACATATCCTCGACGATTAAGCGCTTTTTCCTGTTTTTATTTAAGTAAGAAATGTTGTAGGTGTCAAAACTGGAGGTTTTTTTTCCTATGGGAAGGCAGTGATTTCGATCGAATTATGTGGTCGTTATTTGATTGAAAAGAACTAATTATACAAAGCTAGTTGGTTTGAAATGAATTAGATTAATGTTGATTTATATATAAAAGAAAGTAGTATGGATATTATTGTATAACAATAATACTAATAGTTGGATACTATTTATAATAATTTTTATGGTCCCAGTTATTATGTATTTAGTTTGACTATGAGATATAGTGAGTGAAGCATTTCCGAATATTAGAATTAGGCCGGCAGAACTTGCCTCTTATTTCAGTTAAAATCAAGTAGTTTTCAAAAAATTATTATTTTGACACACTTTCATTCAGGTCAGTAATAACTAAGCTATTAAAAAAATCTAGCGTTGGAAACTATCGACTGACAACAGTGGAAACAATCGATAGTCAAAAAACTAGCGACTGAAAATAGTAATTACTATTTTCAGTCATATGCAGGGTTCAACTGTTTTATTAAATTCTTGATGACAGACGAAGATGTATGAACACTTTTCTGTATATATTGTGAGAGAGGAAAGGATGGAGATAATTGCTTGGAGCAGTTAATTTTATATGTGTTTATATTTACCAGGGTAGTATAAGCGAGACGGAGATGTACATATTACTTCACGTACTTACTTAAAAAAAAAAAGGAAAAAAATAATTACTGAATACTATTGACTAATTTTAAACGAAGTAGAATTGCTTTTATATTTGATTGCTCTGTGGATTTGTAAAAAGGAATGGAATTTTACTATGGAATGAAATAATACGCCATAAATGGATTTATCGTATTTTAATATGCTAATTGCTATTTTTAAATAGTATGCTATAATAAATATTTACCATACAATAGAACTTAAAACCTAAAAATACAAAAACTAGAACTAGACACAAAACCTAAAAACTAAGGATTCACAATAACCATAAAGGCTACATAAAAATTAAACATATACCTAATCATAGAAAAAAAACTAATCCATGACATAATAAAAAATCATCACACAATAAGTACTAAAACATTCTTAAATAAATTAAATGCTTTATTTATTATTGGACGGAAATATTTTTTAACAAAAATCGAAAAAGTAATCTTAATATTACCATAAAAACAGCCAAAAGTATTTTACTATTTAACATTCATAATTTTTATCTTTTTATCTTTTTACATTAACAATCTTGAAAAATATCGTTCCAAAATTCTGCTTTAATAATATACAATATATATTTATTTACCAACAAACTACCAAAAAATCATAAAACTGTATATATTACATATAAATCAACGTAAGCATAAATTGGGTACATTTTTGTCAAGGTCGCGGCTAGGACGACAGAGCCAGAACTTTAAAAATCAGTGGAATGAAACTAGTAGAACCAAGAATAGTAACTAAAAGCATACGACTGAAGTAGTCGATAGTAAATAGTAACAAAATCAATTGGACAGAAAATAGCGACTGAAACAGTCACTGGCATAAAGTAGTAAAAGCAGTCGAAACAAAAATATTGGCTGAAACAATCGATAGTAAAAAGTAGTCAATTGATAAACAGTCGATAGTCGTTTTCAGTCGATAGTTCCCAACGCTAGAAAAAAACTTAATAAAGACACACCAGTTTTTGATTTTCTGTTGCTTCTCCATCTAATAACTTCTACAATTGTGCGCCTTCTGTTTTCAGAAGGTAATTATCGATATACCAGGCATATATATATATATATATATATATATATATATATATATATATATATATATATAAAAATATAAATAGTGAAATAGTGAGTAAATAGTGATATATATATATATATATATATATATATATATATATATATATATATATATATATATATATCACTATTTACTCACTATTTCACTATTTATATTTTTCGAATAGGAAAAAAAGCAAATAGTTAAGCTGCGAATATATTTTTATTGTTTTTCAAAGTACTCGCCACGATGATCGATATATTATTGCATAAGCTTAAATCAATTTTTAAAGCATTTATTCGATTTCGAATGAGGTATCTTCAAAATATGATTTTGAACGCTTCAAAAGCTTCTTCGGGCGATGAAAGCCGTTGACCACGCAGTTCATTCGCATTTTTCACGGATGGCAACAAAAAGAAGTCAATGGGTGCCAAATCAGGGCTGTACGGCGGACGACCCAACAATTCGACGTTTTGAGTGTTTAAATAGTCTCTTGTTTGAGCCGATGTTATATTGTCATCGAACCGACGAGCATTGTCATGATGAAGAACAATCCGGCGTATCTTGTTTGTTTTCCTTCTTTCACCGAAGACTTCTGGCAAACTAATGGTTGTGTACCAATCAGAATTTACTGTTCTACAATCCTCTAGAGGCACTATTGCAATATGACCAGTTTTCCCGAAGAAACAGGCCACCGTTTTCTTTGAAGTACTTCTTGCGCTAACAACTTTTGTTGGATTTGGTTCGTCGTGGAGCACCCATACTATTGGAACCCCTACTGGTGCTTACTTTCGGGCTCATACGTATATATCCATGATTCGTCGCCTGTCACGATTTTATAAACGTCTTTCGAAGCACCGCGATTGAATATCTTAAGGATTTTTTTGAACCAATCGGCACGAGCCTTTTATTGAGCGATTGTCAAATTGTGTGGGATCCAACGCGAACATAACTTTCGCACAGCTAAGTGTTGATGTAAAATCGCACATATGCTAGTGAAACTAATGCTTAGAGATGCCTCAATCTCTCGACGACATTCATGAAACTCGTCGGACAGCGAACTACGGCCACGATTGAATTAACTAAAACAGCGATACACGGTGGTTTTTGATGGATCTTCATCGCCAAAAGTCAAATTAAGTTGATTGATGCACTCTTGTTGTGATAATCCACGGCGAAAATCGTAAAAAATCATCGCACGAAAACGTTCACGATTCACTACATGCGTAACTCACATGACAAGAGTTTTGCCAATTCCCGAAATATAAATGGCGACCCTCGTATATATATCAATATATATCTATATATCTATATATATCTATATATATATATATATATATATATATATATATATATATATATATATATATATATATAGAGAGAGAGAGAGAGAGAGAGAGAGAGAGAGAGAGGAGAAAAAAACGACATATATGGACTGCCTTGATAATGTTATTGGCAACAAAACGGAGGGACCTAGTTTCCAAATCGATTTCTATATTAAACCACAAGTCATACTGCTTCAAATACGTCACAGACTCGAGAAACTCTTTCTATACAACGGCATATAATCCTCCGTCCGATAGAGACGATATTCTCAAAGCTCCGGGCTGTTAAACGAACATCGACGACCAAACCAAAACGACGGCCGACCATCTATCTTGACATGTTCGACGGGCGCAACTGCTAGGCGGCCTTTGTATTTTTTTCTCCTCTCTCTCGCATTGTGCGTTCTTCCCAATTCCGGTCTTGTAGGCCTGCCTCCCTCTGCACATAATGCAGATTAAAATGTCGAAGGTCCGGCACCCATTCACGCCGAAAAGGAACTACAGACCGTTTGTGAAATTGATACGTTCGGTATTTTGTTAAATATGGGCTTGATGCGGTTTGTTACCGATTATTTTAATGATAAATGGTGGCTTATATTCATCGGACATGTCGGTTTGATCGGTCTGTGGTTGTCAGGCGAATTAATCTATTTTTCAAAAACTAATTTTCTTTTCGGGATACCTTTTTGTTATGTTATGGGAAATATAATCCGCGATTATCTGGTAGTTATTGTTATGTTAGTAAAATGATTTATTAACAAATTTTAATTTTGACGGAATCAAAATATATGCCAATTCTCATTGTCATTTTCAGTTTTCAGTTTGTATTGTCCAGTAATATAACTTTTACGCTATTTCAAATATCTTGGTATGTACCTAGATCGACGCCTAACTTGGAAGAAGCACATACTCGTCAAACGGAGACAATTTGGGATTAAACTCTACCAAATATATTCGCTTATCGGGGAACTATTAGCAAGTATAATATATCCATAAAACAACGGTTCCAAAATAAAGTGTTGCATACACCGTACTATGTTTCAAATGAAGTAATACAACGGCGATATTACTCTAAAAGCAATAACGAGTGTAATTCAACATGTTTCTGTGAAGTACTTGGAAATAGTGTCAGTGCATCCCAATGTACGCGCTAATCAGCTAAATATGCGAAGTGACAGTGAAATTCGTGGACTACAATATCTAGCACCATACGATATGATTATTGGATACATATAGATCTTAGAATAACATTTAGAATAAAACTAATTAATTAAAATAATATTGTATGTAGCAGATTATCTAATTATATGATTTTCTAAATGCCATGTATGATAAAATAAGCAGAGCATATACTTATTATAACATATTACAAAGCTTAATAAAAAATTAATTTTGTATTAAGCATATCTTATGTAGGATGTAATTTTTTTTATACATCTTTATTAGATACGCTTAGTACAATCTTAATTTACAATTAATTTATTACTACTTTTCCTATGTACTTGGATTAATTCACAAGCAAGACGAGTGCAAGAAAATACATCAATATGTATCCCTCAATTATAATATTATAACAACTTATAGCTATAGTTTACACTAAACGTATACACTTTATATAAGTTCGTATGGTTTTGTTCGCTTCAATCTCCTGACATCCTGCGCGCTATCCAGCAGTTGTGTTGCTTCCACGTTAGTATGATTTAGTAATCTTCTTTCAATGCGAAATCTTGGATAACTTCTCAAATCCATTTGATTTCCAAGTCATCGTGCAGTTCGTCGTTGGTTACGTAGCGATAGGCATTGGTAATCAATCGAAGAGCCATGTTTGTTAACAGCGTTGGATGACTAGTTGATTTGAATTTTTAGTGCAACCTCATATTTAAACCTCATAGGTCCAAGTTGGCTTTATGATTGTCTTATAAATATAAATCTCTAAACGTCTAACATCATACGATCTGATTTTTGGTCATATATAAACTTTATAATAAGTTTTAGAATAAAAGTAAATAATTAAAATAATATTTTATATCGGAGATCACTTAATGAAATGATTTTCTACACGCTATGTTATATAATATAAACACAACGAATACTTATTGCCCTCTAGGCAGATTATAGAGCTACAAAGAGTAAAAAGAAAATGATGTATTAAGCATAACTAATGTCCTCTAAGTAAAATCTTCGACATATCAAGTTATAATGAACTCAGTTTTCTTATAACATAACCGTATATATAGCATGTCAATTTATTGTTTAATTGAAAATTAATTTAATTAAATTAAAACTGATTGCTATGGAATATAAATTTTTAAAATTATATATACTGCTTTAATATAATGAAAATGTGTATAAATATAATAATAAAATGTGTTATTTTCAAAAATGTTACAATTTTTATTTACCTCCTGAGCCTATTTAACTGCTTAATACATTCGAAATTAAATCTAATACTCACAATGAAAAATAAGTAAGTAAAGCTGTATATACGCATGCGCCACACTCGGATATTCTCTGTATTAAAACTGAATGTATCCAATATGGGCATGCGCCAAATTCGGAGGTGCTGCGGAATAATGTATCCTCGTAAAACTTAGACCTTAAAACCCCAAACGGATCATCCACCATCAGGGTTTTTACGTATCAGATGACCGTGAACGGATAATGGTTCCAGATTAGCGCCGAATTAATTTTCGTATCCGGAATTTCGAATATAAACAATATCGGGCGAGGCGGTGCAACGATTCGAATCCCGTCCGGTCGGTATCGAAGGCCGTTTCCGAGCCATTGAACGTCTGGAAAGTCACCGTGATGGAAAATCGGAAATCTCATATTAAAACGAATGTGTTTTCCGAAAGCGGAGAGCCAGAAACAAAGAGGGAGTGGAGGAAAAAAAAAGAAGAATAATGACGCTAATATCCCTAATTTCGAAATTTCTGGCAACTGTTATCCTTTACCCGGCGAGATTGGAAATGATACGGATCATTTGAAACGGGGCTCTGTTTATACCGCACATTCGTCCCCCCGATTTAATCGTATTAGATTGCAAAAATGGTTCGATTGCGATAAGATTACGACGTGCCATAAACCGCAGATTTTCCACCGAATCGACGCCGGTTGGGGCCCGGGCGGTTCCCCCCGCGCGCCTCTCCACGGTGGCGCTTTTGCATTTTCCGACGTTTCCTTTCGGAATAACGTTTTCGTTTCGGGGGCTCCGCCCAAATTGGATACATTTTCGAATTTATGTACAATCGTCTTTCGTTAGTGTAACGGTTCTACTTTGTTTTGTACGTCTCAGGCAACTGGCGCCGCTTGAATAAAAACAACTTGCCTTCGTGCAAGTATTCTAATAAAATGGACAAATTATGAACATCCATAGTCGAATGGCAGTTTTTTTATACTTACGTCATCAAGACATTTAATGTATTGCCTGCGGCAATTTGTAAATTCGTTTTAGAATCAGACAATATTTTCCTACTCATTTAATTCTAGTTAAAAAGAGACACAATGCTGTTTGACTAGTTCGCACACGTAAATGAATGACCCTGTCAAAGTCGCCCGGTTGTCAAATGTATGCAAAATTCTTGAAGGCAATAGTGATAAGAGCAGTTAATTATATATGTGCTTATATTTTCCAAAGGTAGTATAAGCGAGACGGAGATGTACATATTCCATCACGTACTAACTTTAAAAAAGAAAAGAAAAAAAATAGTTACAGAATACTATTAACATGCAGTTAATAATTTCATTTTAAAGTAGTAGAATTACTTTTATACATGAATGTACTGATTGCGAAGTTATCCAAGATTTCGCCTTGAAACACGAAAGAGGATTACAAACCATACTAACGTGGAAGCAATACAACTGCTGGATAGCGCGCAGGATGTCAGGATACTGAAACGAACAAAACCATACGAACTTATATAAAGTGTATACATCTAGTGTAAACTATAGCTATAAGTTAATAATTATTAAATAATTATAATTTTATAATTGAGGAATACATTTTCTCGCACTCGTCTTGCTTGTGAATTAATCCAAGTACATAGGAAAAGTAGTAATAAATTATTTGTAAATTAAGATTGTACTAAGCATATCTAATAAAGATGTTATAAAAAAATGAATGTACTGTGGATCTGTAAAAATCTTTTTACCCTATTACACTAACAATCTTGAAAAGTATCGTTTCAAAATACTGCTATGTTAATATACAATATATAGTTATTTACAAGCAAACTCCCGAAAAAATCATATAACTATATATATCACATACAAATCTATGTAAGCATAAATCGGGTACATTTTTCTAAATGTCGCGGCTAGGACGACGGAGGCAGAACGTTAAAAATCAGTCGAATGAAACTAGTAGAACCAAAAATAGTAACTAAAAGTACATAACTGAAACAGTCGATGGTAAAAAGTAACAAAATTAGTCAGACCGAAAATAGCGACTGAAACAGACAGCAGTAGAAAGTAGTAAATCAGTCGAACCAGAAATAGCAATTGAAACAGTCGATAATAAAAAGTAGTCAATTACTGAACAGTCGATAGTCGTTTTCAGTCGATAGTTCCCAACACTAATTATAAGCAACATTCAAGCTTTGGAAAACACTCCTAGTTCATGGCATCACATTTCAGGTTGTAAAGTCACCAAAAGCGGACTGCAGTTGATGTTAATTAACATAACCTACTGGAATTTGTACATAAACTTCCAGTTCAAGGCAAATTATACTAGCTCAGTTTCTGAGCAATATATTATTGGAATCTGGAGTCACCAAAATTTCAAAAACCATTCCATAGAGCGATACCATGGAAATTTGGGTAGAAACAGTTGCATTTCGAAGACATACAAAGATAAACTTTTGGCGCAGTGGGTAGGATTCTGGAGAGATCATAATGCTGTTCATTTTCGAATAAACTCAATTAACGTGAATATATTTATTTATCAAGGAAAGAAGACAGGTTGACGTTGGATTGGCAATCGTTCCGCAGTTACTAGAGCATTCTTTGGTGTAGTTAAATGGAGTTCGGGCAAAGGTATCCCAGCTGATGCTGTAAGATCGCAAATGGTCGATTGAAAGTGCTCAAGGACCCCTAGCTATAAACGATTCCAAGTAAGAAACATTCACGCTTTGACAAACACCCCTAGTGGATGTATGGATTTACAGTACATGCGTCATAGTTCAAGGTGTAAGGCCATCAAATTCCGACTAAAGTTGCTGTGAATTAACATAACAGGCTACTGGAATTTGGACGGAAACTTGCTATTCAAGGTGAAAGGCCACCAATAGCGAATTGTAGTACCTCAGCTTCTCAGCAACACATTATTGGAATCTGGCGTCACTAAAATTTGAGAAATCATTCCATATAACGATACCATCGAAATTTGGGAAGACACAGTGCAATTTCGATGAGGTTCAAAGGCGAAATTTGGGACAAAAGTATAGGTACTACTAAAAAAATAATTTTATTAAAACTATAGCTGTCGTGACGGGACAACGACCGTCTACAGCACTCTGAGTGTTTCTTTAGGAAGAAGGTATTATATCATTCCACTGTTAACGAGCCTCACTGAACGGTAGTGACCTTTGAGAGGTCTAGACACAGGTAGTTTAATTTATCGCATTTTATACATTGTCTCTTTTTTCTTTAAGTGCAATCCTGTTTTAGAGCAAATTAACAGTTTTGTTGTTTTGAACCAATGCATATTTTACATTTTTTTCTTGTACGTGTTCTTCTTTCAGTCGGTTTTTTTCCTCTCTTCTGCAGTATAACTTCTGCAGATACTATCATGCCAGGTTATTTTTACTAATTTTGGGTCCTCCATCAGCTCCAAGCGTCCCCACCGACTACGTTGTCTCCTGTTTCTTTTCTAGCTATTCAATATTAGGTATTTTCTTATATATTTATTTCTCATCCTGTCCATATGTTTATGCCTCTGACATTTCTACTGCTATCTACCTATATTTTTGTTGTTTGCAGAATGTTTATATATATATATATATATATATATATATATATATATATATATATATATATATAATGTATATAGCATAAGAGTATTCATTACATGTTACAAATTTAAATATCAGTACGTACAAATATTCCTCTTAATATAGACAATTTATCAGTTTCTTAATTGGATAATATATTATTGAGATTATCTAATAAAATGTTAGTATGTTTGATAAATGTAAGCTAAATAAACTCTATATGAGGATGTGCATGAAAGAGTAGCTTAGATATTGTGAACAACAATATTAAAGCACCTCGAAAGTACGGAAACACAAGTTTAACTGGAGTGTTTTAGTTTAAAAATATATTTGTGCTTGTTATAAACTGAGAATGACTGACTGATCTAACAGAACGCACTAGAACTTGAAATAAACTCAAAGGTCAAAATATCTACCAATCTTAACAAGGCAGTAATAAACTATATATCTACAAAAGCTGGAATCTCGCAAAAATGGATTGTCATATTAATTAATTCGAATAACTAGCTATATATAGGAGTAATAAATAACTAAATCGGTAGGTGGCTGCTAATTGTTACATAAATATGTCGAATCGTTAATCGCTATAAGTTTCATGTTAATAATCGATAAGGTGATCTTGTTTAAGCGCTACGTAAAAGGACATTTAAAGTTATTCATTCGTGCCTTATAGTAGTCATGAAGCTATATTACAATAGCAATTGATATGATCAATAAGCACGAGATTGGTGATTGTTGCAATAATTGCAATTTTTGTAACACTTAGGACTGTATATGTTAAATGCACTTTCTTTTATTACGTTATTCTGTAATACCTGTAATAAATATATTTTAGCGTTAACATTTGTGAACAGATATAGGAATCAGTTCTACCATCGTTTATACTAGCGAATTAATTGAGTATTATATCTCATTCTTATTATAGTAACAAAATTATTTATGAGTACTGAGTGCCATTTCTTTCATCAGTTTGCGCTTGATGATCTACTGAACAAAATTGCCATAGTATACAGGTTCTAAGTCTGATTCTGGAACTTTTGTTTAAGTTCCAATAGAGGATAATAAAGAATGTTTCCACAAATTAAGAAGTAAGTTGTATCTATAAATTCCAACAAATTAGAGTTACTTTGTAATATTTTTCCGAGCTTTAATGTTCACAAGTTTCCATAATTCACGCCCACATTGACTAAATTAGATCTAATTATATTTCATGAACAGAATGTGGCGACTTGTTGGAGCCCCCAAAGTAGTAGTAACAATACTATCGATTTGTTTGTTTTTGTTTTTAGCTAATAACTAACTCATAATCTGATAAAACTGTACAATCTAACTGAGCAACATTTTCATTCTTATAGTTTCACTTGAATTTTCTCTTGGTGCTTACCTAACCATATAACAGCGGTACTAACCAAGCATTACTTCCTTTTAATGACTCACACATATTCGTTCCATTACAGAAATACCTTGATGAAACATTTCTCCGTTGTTGTTACTGACACAACTTCACAACTAGCTGGAAAAAAATTGAGAAAATAGATTATTAAAGGTATAAGATTTTAAGCATTCACTTTCATGGTATGAACACCTGAAAATAAAAATAGTTTAAACAATATAACCCAAACACTGAAAAGAGAAATACTGGAAATTAAAAACAAAGTCATAAATGAGTATTTGAGAAATTTAACAGATGATAAAGTGCCGCTATGTATTCAGCAGTCAGTTTGTTCAAAAAATAGCCTCTTCTTTCCATCAAACAAAACGTTTTTAAAGTAAATTTAGTGTTAAAATGTAAGATCACAGAAGGTAGATTGAAGGTTCTCAACGACCCCTAACCATAAACTTATTATTCCAAGTAAGACATATTCAAGCTTTAAAAAACATCCTGAGTCGGTGGATTTCCGCCATATGCAACACTGTTCAAGGTGTAAGACCATCAAATGTGTACTGAAGCTGCTGTGAATTAACATAACATTGTCCACTGGAATTTGGAGAGAAGCTTTTAATTCAGGATAAACGGCAACTAAAGGCGCATTACAGTAGCTCACATTCCTAACCGTAAACTATAGGAATATGAAGTTACCAAGATTTGGAGAATCATTCCGTAAAGGAACACCATGGAATTTTGGGTAGAAACACTGGCATTTTGGTAAACCGGCAAGCGAAGGTGCAATAGATGTTCAAAAACAATTTTTACAACAACTATATGCTATCCAGGAGGACTAACAGCCACGAATTATCCGGTGGCCGTTTCTATATATAATACGGCCCTGATCTTAACAAATCAATCGGCTTTCGTCAATTCTGTAATAGCATGTAGCATTCTATTATACCTATTCCATTTTTCTTCATTATTATGTGTTAAGACAGCAAAACTTTCATATTTATTTTATTAACGGTTGTGGTAAAATAATTTTAGCATATACTTTTTTACGGCTATTTATTTACATCAATTTGGAATATTAATTAGTAAACTTTATTGGTAAAACTATAAACTGCGAGTTGTTATTGCAATGTACTTTTGAAAACAGTTCTACAGGAAATGGAATAAATGAATTGAATTGAATACGGTGAACACATCGAGACTTCCAAGCATATCTCTTTCAATTTTTATACTCATTAATTCTGTGACCTTAAAAATGAGCTTGGTGTAAAAATGGGCAAATTTCCTACTAACCAGAAAGGTACAGGATAGAAAATCACTTTTATCCTGAAACTAGAGTGAATATAATTTTGAGTCTGACATACTGGGTAATGTGAGTTTGGCGATCCTTGGAGATTAATGTCTTCATGCAAAAGTAACATAATATTGATAAAACATCCTTTGTTGTCAATTTGGGCTGGTTATATTTCAAAAGGCATCTAATTAAATCAATTAGTACAGAAAGTTTATGGGATCTAACATCTGATCACACTCCAGTATTGTTAACACTGGGCGCGACAATCCTAAGAAAAGCAAAAAAGCCTAATGTTACTAAATATACTGACAGGGACAAATTCAGATTAATACTGCAGGAACAAATCAGTTTAAAAGTAAGACTTCAAAGTATAGATAATCTTGAGGAACAAACCAAAAATATAATTGAACAATAATTCGGTCAGCTGCAAAAGATGATACCCCAATAGCAAGAGAGAATTCAGAATATGAAGTAATTTACACCCTCGAAATTGGAGAAATGATAAAAGAAAGGCGGAAAGCTAGAAGAGTATGGCACAGAACCAGAAATGCTGCAGACAAAGCTACTTTTAATAATAAGTAATCAAACAAATCAAAAGATCACATTATATAAAGAGAATTGCGTTCAAAAATATGTAAGTGAATTAAGCCCAGAAGCAGACAAAGATCATTCGCTTTGGAGACCAACTCCAAGATTTAAAAGACCAATTATTCGAGTACCGCCAATTAAAAATGATCGAAATGAATGGGTTTGGCGCAACGATGAAAAAGCTTAATTGTTCGCACAATACTTAGCTAACATATTTAAACCTAATGATATAGAATCGACCATGGATACATCTCCTTTTAATGAACCTGATGTATTTCTAAATCTAATTTCTACATTGGAAGTTGCCACTGAAATTGATAACCTAAATCTTAAAAAGCACCTAGTATAGATGACATTTTACCTGGATTATTGAAAAAACTGCCACGAAAAGCAATCATAATGTTGACATATATATTTAATGCCTGTTTAAGACTGAAGCATGTTCTGGAATACTTAATTATGCTGAATATTATAAAGCCAATTTAGGCCTATGGGGTGCAAATATGGGGTTGTACTAAAAAATCAAATCAATTCTTTCAGTAAGCTTTCAATTCAGTTCTTCGATTGATTTCCAATGCCTATCGCTACGTAACCAACAAAGAACTGCACGATGACTTGGAAATCAAATGGATTTGCGAAGTTATCCAAGATTTCGAATTGAAACACGAAAGAAGATTACTAAATCATACTAACGTGGAAGCAGTACAACTGCTGGACAGCGCGTAGGATGTCAGAAGATGGAAGCGAACCAAACCATACGAACTTATATTCAGTGTATAGCTTTAATGTAAACTATAGCTATAAGTTATTATAATTTTATAGTTAAGGAATACATATTGATGTATTTTCTCGCACTCGTCTTGCTTGTGAATTAATCTAAGTACAAATGAAATGTAGTAATACATTAATTTATAATAAAGTTTGTACTTGTAAGCTTATTTAATAAAGATGTTATAAAAAAATGGCCTGGAGGAAGAATTTCTTAATGAGTAACTCATTAATGATCATTATGATCATTATGTTTTACTATTTTTTATAAAACGTGATGTTTCTCTTTAATTATTTATTGTGCTGATATTAACAAGCTGTGATTTTGATTGAAGTAACCTAATTGTTTAAGAACTTTGACGTCTCAACCACTACTTTGTAATACAATGTTAAATTAAGCGTTATAAGCCACGTATACCCACAACTAGTAAATTATGAAAATGGCACTGTCGTCGACTAGATGGCCAATCTGAGTTTTGAAACAACAAGAACAGAGCGACACCGGCTGGCAAGCAGTTCGCTGGCGGAGTGGCGACGTCCCACGGCACCGTCGCCATGTCCCAGCGGCGGCCACGTCTTGAGATAACCTAAATTATGGCAAGTGCTGACACGTTGCGTCTCACTGCCGGAATTCCAAATGAAACCCGGCAAAGCGGCACATTTTATAGACCCAGTTTGTCTTTCATGGAAACGTAACAAGTTCCATAAAAGTTTCACTATTGTTGACGAGGACATTGTCAGGCGAATATTACGTTTTAGTTTTGCGACTTTTCCGTTCTTAAGTGAACGCGTTGCACCGAAGACACGGCGACATTCTAATTTTGTTTTGTTCTCCTTTTTATCGTCGTATTTATGTTTATTATTCGTAGACTGCGCTGTCGTTTTAGACAGAAAGTTTCTTTGCGTATACACTGTGATATTTTGGTGAAATATCTTGAAATAATAATCCGCAATATAATCAGCATCGACATGTTTAATGTACTGCTCGTTCCAATTTATAAATTCGACTTAAAATCAGACAATATTTTGCTTATCATTTTCTTTTGCTTAAAAATATTTTTAACAAAAAAATTAAACCGACGAAAAAAATAATAATCGTGGTAATTTTTTTTTATTGTTTAATTATTACATTGTTACTAGTCGTTTGCGTCTATCTTACAGTTTGTCTTTATGATAACTTAAATCTAGGTATATAACTAGGAGGACCCTTCGTCCCTATCTCAGTCTCTGGTGAAATAATGTTTATACATGTCAATGCTATATTTTTTTATATGCGCCCCACTACACAACACTACACAAGATCAGATGGTTTGATTCTTGTGAGTCTGTGTCCTGTTCTAGTGGTATCCAAAGGCTGCAATACTTCAATATTCTCATGATTCTCATGTCTTTCCTCATGCCCCCTTGCAATTCTCTTGATTTCTTGACTGACCGTGGGTATCTGAAGATTTCGATTTAGGTAATCACTCCTATAGTATTTGGGTGCGGCCACAATACCTTTCAGGACTTTGTTCTGAAAAATTTGAAAAAACATCTCCATAATAGGTTTCAGTATTTGTTTATATAATAGCAATTTATTGTGTACTGATAATTGTGATATTCTTCTAATTAATCAGTACATTTTCCTATATTTGAATTCCAGTTCTTTACTTTTTTTTTATATGTTTCTTTCAGCGAAGTTTTGCATCAAGATTCATTCCGAATATTTACCGTTCTTACTATATGAAATGATAGTATTATTTAACGTTATTGGTGTTTGTACTGTTTGATGGTAGGTGAACTGCACATGTACAGATTTAGTTTCATTAATTCTTGTTTTCCAAGCTTGTGACCAATTCTTTATATTGTCACTCGCCTGTTGTAATTTTTGTGAGGCTTCTTGACTATTGTCTCCCACAGCTATAATCGTAGTATCATCAGCAGATGTAGCCATTGTAATATTATCCATTCGTGGCATATCACAAGTGTACAGTTGATAAAGCATTGGTCCCAGTACACTTTTTTGCTGAGCAACTGTTTTGTCTTCTTTTATGGTAGAGTAAGCTTCTTCTTGTTTGATTCTAAACATTCTGGTTGTAGTGTACGATTTTAATAGTTCAGTGTGTTGTTTTGGTAACATTTTCTGTAGTTTATGAACAAGGCGTTCAAGCCAAACCTTATCGAAGGCTTGTGCTACATCTAAAAATATGACTGAGCATACTTTTTTACATTCGTAGGATTTTTCAATAATATTTGTTATTCTGTGGACCTGGTCAATAGTTGAATGCTTGTTAATAAACCCAAACTAGTATGTTGGTATTAGGTTTTCTCTCTATGAATCGTTGTAATTATTAAATAAAAATAAACAAAAGCCTTATTTAACCTATCTACTACACGTATCTTATATTCTACTATATATACGCATTTTAAGTTAATACCTACCTAAATCTATTTATCTATTGTAGAAGTGCATGTAGAATTAGTAGAAGTACATGTTCTTCAGTAAAATTGAATAATGAACTTCCACAAGCAGACAACGTTAAATATCTGAGAATGCATTTCGATCGATGTTTGACATGGAAAAAATACATAGTTACAAAACTCAAACAGCTTGGGCTTAAACTAAACCAAAAGTACTATCTGATCGTAAATATAAATTATCATTACATAACAAGATTTTGCTGTATAGGTCACTACTTAGAGTATTGAACTGTGGGGACAACTAGCAAATTTAACATGGCTATCCTCCAAAGGTTCCAGAATAAAGTATTGCGAGTCATCATCGATGCCCCATATCACGTGTCCAACAAACTGTTTCAGCGCGATATGCCCATAGAACCCATAACGAGTGTGGTTCGGAATGTTAGTGCGAGGTAGTCTCAAAAACTTTATATTAGTGCATCCCAATGCACTTGCCAAACAGTTAAATGTAAACACTTTATTCTCCTGTATTACTATATCCCAAGTACTTCAGCTCTTACACTTTTTCTAACTTAATCACTTTGCGATTTACAATAGCAGGCAATATGTTAATTGATAAAAGTTTTGGGGTTTTCTTTATTTAAGCTAGGTTTGCTCCTATAGTAACTGTATCATTAAGTATTTTGAACTGTGTTAAAAATCACCTTAGGCACGACATTTTCGATGAGTCGCTGCTAATCAAAGTAAATGATATACGTAGCAACGTTTTCTAGTTTTTATTACACTCATAGAGTTTCTGATTGTTATAGCAGTCGACTGTTATAACATTCAAATAAAATATAATTAAAATTTCTATTGGAAAAAATTGCCAAAGATTTCTCAAATTCTTTCGTCAATTCTGTAATAGCATGTAGCATTCTCTTCTCTTTACTTCTTTTTATATACTTCGTCTTATTTCATGTGTTAAGATATCAACAATTTTTTATTTATTCGCCCAGGGTAAGGTACGAAAACGAGCTAACCAAATCTTACACTAATGCTCATTTAAACAGTCACCACTATATATATTCCTCGTTTTTACGTAACCTAAACAAGTAAAATATAACAAGCTTCTGGAATTCTCAGTCTCAAACTAATAAGTTTCTACTGAGTACCTTTATACAGGAAATATTCTGTACATTGTTACCTTTCAAATGCTATGTGCTGTAGCTTCATTGTCTAAGTTTTAATAGAGGTATACGACATTAAAGCCTTTTATAAAAAGAAAAACCTGAAATTACTTTTTCATCAGCCTTATATTATTTCAAGAAAATATTTAAAATTAATTATAGAACAAGGAATCTGAAGCTTCATAATTTAAAATTAAGCAAGTCTTCCAATTTATTCCTAATGTAGTTCTAATATGTTTTTAAACCACATTTATAATACTATGGTTTCTAAGTTAATGTTTCTTTAATTTAATTGGTTATTAAATGCCTATGCTTGTGTGTATTTAGTCAAAGCTCGTAATCCTTTACATAATTTAATGAGGTTAAGTATAGAAGTATATGTAATACATATTTTCACCATGTTATTCACGTTCTGCATTAATTAGTAATATAACCCATAAAAGTAAACTTTTCATTATTTTTTCATTATTAATATTCAAAAAGTGAGTCATCATGTAGTTATTTGAAGTATTTTTCAACTTGATATTGGCTAATATAAACGTCCAATAAAAATTCATTCCCATTATATTAAATACTATAATATACATGTACTAACAGATCTTGTCCTTTCCGAACACTGGCTTTTGTTTGAATGACATAATTGATTTTGAGATTAAAACAAATGATATAAGATCATCACAGTGATCAAGTGAATTCAATAGCAGGTTATAGCTCAGCTTTAAGCAATTCAAACAGACAAATAAATTAATTTGCATGCTTTCTAATATGAAAAAGAAATGTTAACAATTCTGTAAAACCTATATCTTCAATCTAATTTAAAAAAAGTAGAAAGACTCGTTTATAGTAAACTGGTATTTCATTATTTACAATTTCCGTTTAGGGTTAATAGATTTTTAAAATATTTAATTATAATCGATTGAAAGTTGTCGATAAATAACAGAAAGAGAAGTACATACAATTATAACAAACTTATAATTTATACGCTTTCTTTAAGAACTAGCCTTTTTCATATTTCAGTTTCTAAATAGAAAATTAAATGATACACTTTAAACTATACAAACTGACAAATAACAAATTACAATGAACAAACTTTTACTGCATAAAAGTTTAGTACAAGAAAAGGAACAATTCTTCTAAGACGGTAATAAAAAACGCAACTTATACGATTGTTAACATGAACTACTTGCCTCCCTCCATTAGAAGGTTTTTATTACACGCCGAGTTCATATTGCATATAAATAATAACTCGCAAAACTTTACGTTCACTAAGTCTAAGGGAGTATTAAAAACGAGCACAAATAAAAATTTACGGAAAGTTTATTTCGAACTGTACACCTTCAATAATCTAATAATAAACTTTTTCGCGAATCCTAAAGTACGTCGAAGTATTTATGAAAATTCTTGAGCATATCCATGCAGCTATGGGCCATAAAAGCTACGAAAAGTAAAGGCGCCAATAATACTCTTTTATGACGGTGTACATACGTGCCATCTAGGAAATTTCCTGCAAGTTATGGCGAAAATTAAGGGGTATACTGCGATGCATCTCATTTAGAATTCGCTAAAATTTAAATTAAAAATTTCGTCGAATACAGCCAAACAAAATATTTCACGGTAAATAAATGGCTCCTTTTTATTAGTTACTCTTAAATCATTATTATAAGTAATTTATAACTATCATTTACAATATTTTAATACTTATTTAAGTGCTCTGTGCTTAATCGAAATTAAATTAAACTTCTAGCTACAAATAACTATTGCATAACTCTACAGTACTTGTTCAACATGGGATTGATTTATTGATTAATATTTGGTTTATAATACCTAAACGTATTAACACATCTTAGTGATTATCCATATTAGGTTTGTCAATGACATTAAAGGAGACTTACCAATAGAAAGTATTCCAATAATGACAATAACTTTTTTTTATTACTTAATTATTACATTGTTACTAGGAAGACCCATCGGCCCCCCATCTCTGTCCCTGGTGAAATAATATTTAAATATGTCACTGTTGTATTTTTTATTAAATATATTTATAATACCTCAACGTATTAACACATCTTAGTGATTATCCATATTAGGTTTGTCAATGACATTAAAGGAGACTTACCAATAGAAAGTATTCCAATAATGACAATAACTTTTTTTTATTACTTAATTATTACATTGTTACTAGTCGTTTTTGACTAACCTATAATTTGTATTTATGATAACTTAAATCTAGGTATACAACTAGGAAGACCCATCGGCCCCCCATCTCCGTCTCTGGTGAAATAATATTTAAACATGTCACTGCTGTATTTTTTATTAAGTGTACACATCATTACAAAATATCAGATGGTTTAATTCTTTTGAGTCTGCTCTGGTGGTATCCAAAAGTTGCAATACTTATGAGAATGGAGTCTTTCCTCATGTCCTCTTGCCAATCTCTTGATTTCTTGACTGACTGTCGGTATCTGAAGGTCTCGATGTAGGTAGTCAGTTCTGTAGTATTTGGGTGCGCCCACAATACTTCTGAGGACTTTGTTTTGAAAAAATTATATTTTGTTTTTGTTTATGTTTTGTTTGTTACTGTTGTAGAGCATGCCCATAATTGAACTTCGTATGACTATATAGGTTTCAGCATTTACTTATTTATTTTTATTTAGCAATTTATTATGTAGTCATAATTACGATATTTTTCCAATTAGATAATATATTTGTTATTGGTGCTTGTACGATATTATTGTAGGTGAACTGCACATCCACAGATTTACTTTCGTTAATTTTTATTTTCCAAGCTTGTTTCTAATTATTTATATTGTCACTTGCCTGTTGTAATTTTCGTGTGGTTCATTATTGTTTCCGATAGTTATAATTGCAGTATCATCAGCAAATGTAGCCCTTGTATTCAGCATTTGTGGTATATCACAAGTGTAGAATAGATGAAGTATTGGCCTCAGTACACTTCCATATGGTACACCTGCTTTAGCTTCTTTTATTGTAGAGTAAGCTTCTCATTGTTCGATTCTAAACATTCTGGCTGTAATGTATAATTCCAGTAGTTCGGTGTGATGTTTTGGTAACATTTTCTGTAGTTTATGAACGAGGCCTTCATTCCAAGCCTTCTCGAAGTCTCGTGCTACATTTAAGAATATATGTGAGCATACCTTTTGCCTAAGAAAGTCTTTTTCAATAACATCTGTAATTCCGTGGACCTGTTCAATTGTTGAATGCTTGTTAATGAACAAGAACTGGTGTGTTGGTGTTAGGGTTTTCTCTATATGATAATAACTAATATGATAATACAAGAAATTGCAGTAAAGAATTTTGTATAGATAACTAACAAACTACCAGATATAACTAACAAATAAACTAGCAAAAAAAAAACAAACAAACTATAATAACTTTTACCCATCTTTATAGAAACAGGAGATACCGCGTTGAAAGAAATTTTACATTACACAACCATATACCAGTGAAGTCCTGCTACGTCTATCTAAACAAGGGATGGTCAGAAGACGCTATGTCTGATTAGCATACTGAGTACGGCAGAAACTCCCATTCGAGCTGCAGCAATGTATCCTTCCCAACTCTTTCAATGTAAGATCTAGCGTAGTCATGCAACAGAATGATTTTTTGTTTCTTATTCGATATTTTTAATCACTTTTGCCACAATACGCTATTAAATTTATTCTAAAGACGTTGGTAGATACCTGCAGTCACAGTTTCATTAGGCTTTAGCAGATCGTTATCCTGTCTTGGCTTGAATTTTGCAACCAATGGAGAAGGAAGCATCGGAAATTCTTAACGGACGGGTTTAACTTTATTTTAACGGGTTTTATACGTAGATTTGAAATGCTTATTTAGCGTATATTTGTGAGACTTGTATTAGTAGAGATTTAACTACTGAAAAAACCCCACATATTAGTTACAATCGATACAATTCATTGATTACGCAATTGATTTCTTCTAAAATCAATTACTTTGGTTTTGATGGTGGTGTTTCTCCCACAATGTCACTAAAAAAGAACAATCATGCGGGAATATCGTTAGCATATATTATAAACAAATACTATTTTCCTTAAACCAAATTGCAAGAATTGAACAACTATCAGACTAAAAATCCGGTATCTGTAATAGTTAGTCCCCAAAACGGTCTAAAATAAAAGATATTGGTCAATAATAAATCCAATTTGAAACAATGGCTTGCCATGGAATTCAGAAACTATGATTAAATCAAATGAACTAGTAATCCAGTGCTGCCAAAACAAAGTTCTACGTTGTTGTTTTTAAGTACCAATGCTTATTATTACATAACCAATGAAGAACTGCAGTATGGCCCGAAAATCAAAAGATTTGCAAAGTTATCGAAGATTTCGCTTTGAACTTGAAACAAGGTTACAAGCAACATGGAGGTAAAACAGCTCCTGGATAACACGTAGGAAATCAGAAAATTGAAGCGAACCCAACGACACGAATTTGTACAGTGTATAAGGGTATTCTCCACTTCAGCTTAATGAGTTTATATTTGGTTTAATTTGGTAAATACATACTTATGTACTCGCCTTGCTTGTGCATTAAAGCAAGTACAAAGAAAAGTAGTAATAAATTAATTTGTAAATTAGTGATCAACTAATCATATCTAATGTAAGATGTAGTTGACAAAAATATACAAAGTGTGCATTAATTCTTACTTACATTTATAAGTGTAGAATTTTTTGCTGAAGACAAAATAAATATAAAATTTAAGTCGAACTAAATCCTCATAGAAGATAGCTATCATTATAGATATAAAGGAACCATCAGTGCTCTTCGAAAAAAAATGTAAATAATCTTAATATATTGCACCAATTTCGACGAATAAGTTACAAAACAAAATCTGAAATGTTATACCAACTATAATAGCGCTGGTCAAATTTAATTTTCATCAAACAAAAAATCATTAAAATGATTCCGATACCGAAATATTTAATAAGCAGCCATTAAACCGAGCGAAAATAACCACAAAGTTAATTTTAAAAGAGACCTCAAGCCATTGTCCTAATGGACGTTGGAACACGCAGAATTGCCGGCATAATGACTGTACGTAGTACCCTTTGACCACCCCGGAGCGCCGAGATCATCTTACGTTTTGCGTCTGTTTGTTCTTGACGCTCCGAGCAGGCATTCTAAGAGTTCATTATACATGAATGTAAACTGCACATACTTATGTGTTTAGCATTACGGTACAGGGACCTTGCGCGTGATGTTTGTGGCGGCGTTTGCGTGTGTTAGATACTAAGTCTGCTCATGAATAATGATATATCGTTTTAATTCAACTATTATCTTTTATTATCTTTAAATTATATATGCAGTAACAAAATATATATAATGATGACAAAATAATGGAAATATAATTAATTTAACAAATTACCATATAAGCCTTTCAATTTCTAAAAAAAATTAATTTTATTTTAATGATTTTCAATTGATTATTTTCGGAGATACAGTTGTTTTAATGACCTGGCATCTATACCAGAGAGAAGCTTTATCCGAAACTAGATGTATTCTAGCCGAGAATTGTGACAAAGTCGATTTTGTTATTCTAATTTTGAGGATTACCCACTAGAATATGCCTTTCAGAGTATGTTTCAAAATCAAAAGTTGTTTTCGAAGATATAGTGGCTTGGAAGTGGCTTTAATAGCGAGGCATTTAAACCGACGTATAACTTTATTCAAACATAGGGGAAAACTAGTTTATAAATTTGAAAGAAGCCAACTTTTTTCTAATTTTCAAAACTTAACCGTTTAAGAATAATCATTTAAGAGTATTTTTAAAATTTTAAATTATTTTCGGATATATAGCTGTTTTAGTGACGACAGATCTAAAAACGAAATTTTAAATGCATTTTTCATAACAATATTAGGACTTATACTATTTTCAAAGTATCTGGATATATCAAAAGAGATTAAAAAAATCTTTGCTTTTGCAGCGGAAGTTGGTTATATATATGTTGTCATATATATTGTATTTGACGCCAAAGAGTTGGAGCTCCTTGAGGTTAGTTAGAATTTTACTGTTGATAGATTATTAATTATTGATAAATAAATTAATGTTGTATTTTAATACAAATATTAGATGCTTGCATCTATTTTCATTATTGTCAAAGATTTTGGGAAAATACTAGTTTGTAGCCTTCTAAACTCCAACTTAGAGGCATTCTAAGGATGATTGACATCCTTTATGGACTTGGCATAATCATCAATAAAATATTTTCTATCAAAATCGATGTGGGCTATAATGTTGAAGTTAATGGTGATCCCTAAGGTGTACCTCAATTGAGTTATTTCAATATGGATGAGCTGTTGTGTCAAAAAGACAACGTATAGTGTCTTCTGTGCAATTCTTACCACAACTGATTTATTAGAGAAAATATACAGTGTCCTGTGAATTAGTCTTAGAATATTGCGCGAATAATGCTAGGTATCTTCTGCGGAGATATTTAAGTATTCAAGCCTATAGTCGATTATTGTAATATAGTAAGTCATAGATGCTCTGGAAAATGTTACCTTCGGAACGAGAGAAACCTAGAAACAGAAATAGCTTTTTAATACCAATTTATATCATTACTTTGTGTTTCATTCCATTATAAAGTTCGACAACTCTAAAAAACATTCGTATAGCTTTTAATTTAGAAGAACTTCTCAAATATAATTAATAATATCTACACCGTAAATATCAAGTACCAATTGAGCATTGAGGTATCAAGCCTTTTTAAATGCGATAACACCTCATAATGATAAGCGACACAGTCGATAACCTCTACATTTATGTGATTAATTACCATTTATTTTCTGTATTTGAGTTAATATCGTGTTTAAATTTATAGAACTGTATCCTTATTTAATGAACTGAAAATTGGACGGATCGTTCTACTTAATACGTCAGAATGGTTCTAATGAAACCACAGTTAATTTATTGTTGACTGATACACGACACAAAGTAATTTGTCAAAAAACCGGCGGCCTACGCAAATGTTCAAATTACAACATGCAAACTTCCACCGAACTGTAATTGATGCGCCCAAGTCGAATTTTAAACTCTATCAGTCCGAATTAATCCCGTATCATTATCATTATTTTATTGTTTAATTGGTTTATAATAGCGTATAGATTATGTCCTAATTAAACATTTTATTATTTATAAAATTATTTTTTATATATATAATCAGCATTGTTTGCAATGGAATTTGGTTTCAGCAGTTATTTGAAATCTGAAACGAAAAACTACAGTTTCAAAATAATTTAATTTTATTTTGTTGCTTTTACGTCGATATATATGTGCTTGCGGTCAGGGAAGAGTTTAGAAGTTCACAGAACTTGGACCGAATAAGGCAGGGTCAATGTTCTGTTTTATATAATTGACATAAATTTATGTTTATGAAGGGGTCAGTGAAGGTCCAAGGGCGAAAATTGAGGTAGTAGATAAGGAGGGGATGCAAAAAGCCAATTCCTGCCCTGGAAAGAAGATCAACAATTATATGAGAGGTAGGAGTGGAATAGTTAGGGACAAGACGGTCCAGGCGGGTGGATGACTTCAAGTGGAGGTCAGATTTAAGGAATATGGTAGAGCAAGCGAACTTCAGTGAAAGTAAATCACTACGATAAGAAAGTGGGGGGTGTGGATGTAAGACTGCACAAATTCATTGCAGGGGAGGCTCGAAAGGCATTCAGCAATATTGCGATATCCTGCAGTGCAGTATTTTGAATGCCATTTGGGGATTTGGGTTAAGTTGGAGTAGCAGCGGCGAAGAGTAGGAAGACATGGTCTAGCTTAAAATATTTATTGATAAATACATTAGCGATTTGTATAATTTTAATAATATCTTTTAAATCATATTTTCCTAATCTTTGAGCGAGCGTTTAAATAGGATTCTTAAATAAATTTCCGTGTTTTCCAACTTCAAAGCCTCATAACAAAATTACTGCTCGAAAGAAAATCCTGGTCAAAATCGTGTTTATTAAACAATACTATATTTGTAAAATTACTTATATTGTTGCTGATGCGGCACAAGCTGCAGAGAAACTTCAGTGACAACGTCATAAATATATTCGAATTGGAAGAACCCATCTAGCCTCTCTAAGATAAATAGAAAAATTACAGTACATTTGTCTTACAGTACAGAAGAAATTATCTTAAACCAATTCAGACAGAAAAAATATTATTTAAAATGGAAATGTAATATTTTAATAATAGCTTAAACTTAATAAATAAGTTTTAATAGCCTGCAGCTTCTTGAATAATAACTATAATTATCAAATAATTTGATATTGATATTCAATTGATTTACACTTTATAAATGTATAGGGTAAGCCATTTGATTCATAGACTTGTGTCTGTCTGAGTGTGTGTTACTTTAGTAAAAATTGTATTATTATATTGGCTATAAACACATCAATTAAAAAGTCCCCGGCCTGACACATAGATGGCGCTACTACTAGTATGAGAAAGATCTGTGCAAAGTGGATGAAGCGCGAGTTCAGTTTTGACCAAAAGCAATGAACAAGTTGATTATTCGGAGCAGTGTTTGAAGATGATCAAGCGTAATAAACCCGAGTTTTTGCGTGGATATGTGACAGTGGATGAAACATGGCTCCACTGTTTCACTCCGAAGTCAAATCGACAGTCATCCGAGTGGACAGTACACGATGAACCCGCTCCAAAGCGTGGGAAAATTCACAGAAGAGAACGCAACAGTCGGCCGGCAAGATTATGGCGTCTGTAAATTGGGATACGCATTGAATAATTTTCATTGACTACCTCGAAAAAGGAAGGACAATCAACAGTGAATATTACATAGCATTATTGGACCGTTTGAAGGACAAAATCATCGAAATGCGCCGTGTCACAAATAAGTGAAAACAATGGCAGAAATCTGTGAATTGGGCTTCGAATTGCTTCCTCATCCACCGTATACTACAGATATGGCCTCCAGCTACTAATTCCTGTCCTCAGATCTCAAAAGAATTCTCGCTGAGAAGAAATTTTCGTCGAATGAAAAGGCTTAACATAGGTAGTGTCAGATGTCTTCTGTAAGAAAAAAGTTTGTCACGTTTGGGCTGCTAGTCTGTGAAAGATTACAATTATTATGACTAGCAATGTAACTGCAGTGGTAAGATCGCTGTAGTTGATGACAACAATGATCAAGGTCGACGGAGAAACATTATTTGAAGTTTCCAGTTCTGCTTACAATAATTTGGTTATAGAATTTAAGTATAGTCAGTGAAAGAAGCATATTTCAATGTTGGAAAAGAGAATCTGGGAAACATTTTAACTTAAACTATCGAACATTTTTATTTTGTCCCCCAAAATACTCAATACAAAAACTTTGCAATAATTTTAAGAACTATGAACTAATATACAGTCACCGTCGAGAGAACAATGTTAGTTTGCCAGAGATCCAATTATCGGTCAGTTTTTACACCCTTTCGACATTTAAATGATGACGCCTCTGCAATCAAAGTTATTCTGCATCGATCCGAACCAGTGTACTCCCCATTTGAGCCATAATACTGTATCCTTCACAACTTTTGCAATTTGTGGCCTAGCAAGAGGACAAAATTGGGACTATTACATTCTAGTTCTTCTTATAGCCAATCACAATATGCATCCTACAATCTATTGCCTTCGAACATTGGTTTTCCAGATTGTTGTCTGTTATCGATATCAAAATCTCCTTCGAATCGTTGAATTCAAAACTTACAATTTGTATATAATTGAACAAAATCCGCATAAGTTTCTAAAGTAGACATTCTTTCTAAAGTAATGAGAAAAAGCTTTGTTTTTTCAAGATTTTTTTATGTCACCAACAAAATTATGTTTAAGCTCGACACATGTTAATTGTGACTCAGTACAACCAATAAAAAAGCAACAAACAGTTGACTCAAGTATATAATTAATAATAATATTTTAATGTTAGTTAGTTGTGAAACAATTGAATATCAAAGGTTTCTGGATTTATTTAGGACCCAATATTTGTACCTAGTAATTTTACCAATAAAATAACATATATTTAACACGAATAAAAATCGTACGACCCAAAATGTTAAGCTTCCTTATAATTAGGTTTTGGAGCCTCTAATTTCCAAAAAAAAAACCTACCCAAAATTATACGGTTTTCCGTAAAATGCGAAGACACCCTCCGCCAGATTTACCATCACCCCATCCTGGATCATCACAAAACGCTTAATTATTGTTTCCAAAATAGATCCTTATTATCGGGCACTTTGGAAGCCGCGATAATTAACGAGCCGGACACGTTATCCGGGTAATTACTGAAATTATAGGCGGATTGAAAAAGGTATGTAATCCGTACAGCTGTAATTTTAATATTTTATTAATGTCAAACTGTCATTAGCGCCTCATCCGGCCCTCGATTAGAACTAATGGCATTTTACTTCGGATCTATCTGTAAAAATTATCAGTTCGTACGACCAATAAAGGTCCGACGCTCTACATTATTCAGAGGCGTAATTTCCCTGAAAATTATTATAATTACTCGGATGAGTTTTAAGAAACGACGTACGGGTTCCTGTTGTTAATGAAATCCTCCTGAATTACTAATAACATTTGCTTTGTGAGTGTCCTTATAATGTTATTGATTTTGTGGTCAAGAATTTTTATACTCTAATGGACATGATCACTAATTTTGAAAAGCAAGTTAAGCTTGAAAGATTTAATATAAAAATTAACGTTCGATATATTTTTAAATGCGTACAAAATTCCCCAAATATATGTGTGACGTAGTTGTTCCGTGGCACCCGACAGTTTGTGTAGTTATAAGTTTATACTAAGAACCCTTTTAATAATTTATTGTTATAATTATAATTAATTAATTTTAATTAAATTAATAATTTTATATAATTAATAATTATATATAATTAATTATTATATATAATTAATTATTATATATAATTAATAATTATTATTATACCACTTCATAAAAAACTGGCCTTTAACTTTAACTCATAGGTGGTGTGGAAAAGAGTTCAGTGCAAATATAATATAACTCAACCCTAACCTACAACTGTATAATTAATTGTAGTTTCAAGTCCTTCGATAATATATGCATCAGATGTATTATAATGTTAAAGTAAATTATACTTAATAACAGTATTTTTGTTTAATTCTTTATTTAGATTAGAATATTGTTGTATGTCAAAACCAAAATGAACTAAACCGCAAAGTTGATGCCGCAATTTTGCGACTTACCGACTTACGACTATACGTCGTGAATGAATTCAGATAAACTAAGTTCACTATTTTATTGAACGGACTCTAGCTAGCTTAATTCAATGTTAGTGTTAGTGAATACTTCGAGATAGTGTAGTACTGAAGTGATATCCTGCGTATCATGTATATAATAATTATAAAAATAAGTACATAATGTCCACTGGGTGTTGAAACACCAGCAATTATCAACGATTATTTGGCATAAATTATCTTACAATAAACGTTGATATATAAAAGACGATAAAATAATACGTTCACTAAATATTGCAATATCAAAGCTTGCTCGATAATTGCAAGTTGTCCTTTTACATCATCATAAAAGAAACGCTACACTACGTCAATTTACAAGACGGCCTAACGGAAACGGCCGCCGAGTCTTCGACAATAAAAAATTCAATTTACTCCTTACGACCGAGGCGACCTCTCTAATTTCCATATTTTCTCGAATTCGTTGTTTTCGGCTAATCGAAATAAACTTTTTTCCTTTGTCAAATCATTTTTAAAACTCCGCGGAATTCCCATCTCCCGAAGATACTCGTCTGATAAAGGGAAAACAAAACTTTATACCGTCTCGCGTTCCTTTGATGAAACAAGAAAGAATTAAATAAATTAAGAAATAAAAACGAATATATACAAGAATTTATCAAACGTTCCCTCTTATTTTCATTTATGGTTACGGTTACAGATAATGTGATTAGCTTATCCTGATATTTGTATGTTTAGAAGTATGAGGATCGCCTTTTACATTATAGGGATGAGCTGAAAAATGTATATGATAATGTTGATTAAACTGGCTTGATTAAAATCGTTGAATTTTTTTCACAATTTTGATTAAGGTATCCGCAAATATGGAATATAAAATTATTAACATGTCTTCAACTCAAATATATTGGTATATCACTATATCTTCATAAAATCTAGAATATAACTCTAGATTAAGTACTCTAGTTTTATTTTAATTTTGGATATACATACTGATGTATCAATCCCGTATTCGCTTTGCTTATCAATCAATTAATACAAGTACAGAACAGTAGTAACAACTTAATTTGTAAATTGAGATTTTACTAAGCGTTTCTTATGTATGATGTAATTAATTAAATAAATAGCTTATTAGGCATGGAAAACTGCAATACGTCAATTTATTCTTAATATGTTTGAAGAAAATAAGCCAAATCGAGACTACATGGAGGATAAATTACTAAATATGATTTTAACAGCTTCAAATTGGGTTTTTCATTTAGACCAGAAGAAAGTAGCAATATTACCTGTAATAACACCTTCAAGGTTTTTAAAGAATATTCATAAATACGGATGGTGGGAAATAATCCGAGAGTTATCCAAAATTCCTATCTGAAAATCAAAGTTCGTCAGATTATATAATACAATGTACATATATAATGCAGCTATATATAATGTATATATGTATGTATGTATGCATGTACAATACAAGAAACATAAAGAAATAAAGGCAGTGAAGTTACTATAACCTTTTTAATAATACAATTTCGACTTCGTATCAAAATCAAAACCAGTGGTATTTATTACGTTTGCATAATTATGTAGTACCGCAATCATGCATCATCAAAATACGATGATTTTCTAGACTTTTTCAGTTTATATTATTAGACAGCTGGATAATCTTGCTTGCTTTGGTACATGAATGGGACAACGTTTCGTTGAATACGATTATTGGAACGTATTCCTCTAAGAATTGAGCTGTTTTAAACGCAAAACTGTCTTAAAGTTGTCTATATATCAGATGTTCATATTAACGTGTCCATTCCTTGTATGATTTCAGTTGTATTGCTGAAATCTAAGAAATAATAACGACTTCAATCTGACATTTCCAAGGTAGCTTGTTACATTGCTGTTTACTTATGCAGAGGCTTAAAAAGACCGTTCGTGTTGATGGAAGTTATGGATGAAAAAAAAAAAGGTAAAATTAGTAGGAGAATATTACAAGGAAAAAATAATCCACGCCTTTATATTTTACGATAAGTATAACATTAATAGTATTTTCGCAGATATTAGAGCAGCATCTAAAATTCATATCCTGTAGAGGTCACGTGAAGCTTGCACGCGCCACCACCGACTATTTACACATCTCCTCGCCAGGAGACGCACGACATTACGCCCAGCGCCGCTTCACGCTCGGCAGACCCCGTCCGCTGTAAATTTATATGACGGCGTCGTCTTATTAAAATGTTTTATTGCACTTTTAATTAATTGTCCTTTATACCAGATGAAATATGGGCCAAAACGGGACCCTATTAAAGCGACCTAACAAACCGAAGGGGGTGATACGGCGAGGGGTCATTGACGTGGCCTGTCAGTTTTTGGGGCATATTATGCAGGGCACGCACGGAACGAATCACGTTGGTGTGGGACGGATTTTTCTTTGAACAGAGGGCCGTGCTGCGGCTGTGATGGTGGTGGTGTGGCTGTTAGTGCAGACTTATTGTTTTCGGACCCTCGTTACACATAATGCTTTTGGTCTTTTCGCTGGAATATATTACGATATTGAATTACGACGCTTCCTCTGTTGCTAATTCGTAATTGGACATAAACTGATGATTCAAAGATGTGTTATGTCAAACACGTTTTGTTACTTAACATGAATGCTTCGTGACGAATTATGATTCAGTATTCATGTAAACCATATTATAGAGAAGACCCAATTTTAGTTTTAGTATACTTACATTTACTCTAGTAATAATCTTTTACAACATCTTGATAATTTGGATTTACCTTCAAGAAGACATGACCGTTGCCTATATTTTATTTGCAATCTGGTTAAATTATTTTTAACATACTCTTTGATCTCAATATAAAATCCAATTCTCATGTGATATCATAGATTCGTTTATTACCGTTTAAGATCAGTGATTCGTTTAGTCTTTGTTGGTATATTTGATAAGAATATTAAAATATTTTACTTGCATCGGGATCTAGAAGACCCTACAGCCAAAAAAGCTGTAATTTGGGAGAACACTTAAACTACTACAAGTTATCGTTAGGAGAACTAAGGCATCTAGTTTTTTTTTGTATTGATAAAGACTTAATGCAAGAACTATTGCGCACGCGCCTTTTTTAAACCCATCACCTTTTAGGTACTATTTGAATTTTATAATAAAAAACATATCTTTTAAATTTACAGCGATAGATTATATATTTATTTTACCTATATATAATATAATATTTGATTGATTATATATTAGATAGATAAGACTATCCAAATATAGGCTCATATCTGACAATATCCAGAGAAATCAAAGCGGTACTTGGGTCTTACTAGTATGACGAACATATAGAATATATGAGAGTGGTCCCATAATTCTATTAGTTCGAAATATACGTCTGCATCTAATAATAATGTAACAAACATATATTCAAAAGTCACTAAAATTTATTAAAAATATTTTGAGCATGGTTTCCTGGGATTTAAACTTACTGTCACACATCTGATTCAAAATAAGATATGTCTGTTCTGAAGTGAACTGGTATCTAGAAGATAGCCAAGATAATGGTAGAACTAGATTTTTAGAATGCTAGAGGAATCCTATTAGTAGATAATAAAGTATATATTTTCAAATTTACAAGTACAGTTTCAAAAAGTGTAATATTAATTTATAAAACATCTTATTACTTTTGTTTTGTTCTGTAGTTGTACCAATTTACAAGCAAGTCGAGTATAGACTAAATACATAAATTAAATACATAAATTGAATTAGACTACGTAAGCAAACATTAAGAGCAACAATTATATACCACCAGCTACCGCCCAGTGATCGAAATTCAACAACTATTTATTGAATATTTCATGTTCCTCACCTAACAGAGTAAAAAGAATCATTTAAAAATATACATTAGGTTATTAAAACTTACTTTAATAATATTTTCAAAATGATCAGAAAAATATTTGCCATACAATTTTAATTAAAATTATATATATAGTCGGTATATTAAAGCATATTAAAATATATTCATACTATTTCAAGAACTAAAAGACATTAAGTTTTTTAAATTTAATTTAATAAAATATAATTTCCAATATATTTCAATAATGAGCAAGTTATTAATAAATTTAGATTGCTACTACTTTAGACCACTGACCTGACTGACTACACTTAGTGTTGCAAAATATCAAAAGTAAGTATTTTCAGAACATTTTCAGAACTGTAACAAAAACTTCAGATCTTCAAATATAAGTATATATTTTCTTTCTTTACTTTTCTGTTATAAACATAACTAATATGGAATAATAAATGAAGTAATACATGTATATATATTAAAATAGTGAATATATGAATAAAACAATTTCGAAATAGATATTTGACTACAGCTTATATATTAAAACTGTAACGAACAATGTTTTTACAATAATTTGTAAAATTCTATAATTTAATATAATTTATAATTTCAAAGACTAAAATGTCATATAGTTACAAATCTTATTACGTTAATCGTTTTGGATTTTCTCCATGGTGTTTGGAGTCAGAATTTATACACCATACATTTTTTAAATAACCAAGGAATAATATATGATGAATCTATACATAACAAACCTTCTTCCCAGAAAATTCTAAGCTAAGATGTGTAATTTCGTTAAAATCTTCAGCGAAAAGGAAGTTGGCTAGAGATCAAGGAAGTCATTCAGCATTTTTCGGTAGGGATGGAAATAGATACAATACGTTATAGTTACACTATTTTATCTGATATCTGATCGTCGCCGGAGTAAAATATCAATTACCGTCCTTTGATCCTTTTATTATACCCAACAATTAAATATTAATTTGCTATATGTTCCATACAGGCAATCTATCTTCATAATATATATAGGGTGTCCTAAAATTAATATTTTTATAGTAATAATATTGCAATATTTTTTTATCATGACTATCTTCAAATTGGATGAAATGTGTTGTTTTATTTTATATTATATCCACTGTACCGCAACAAACCCAGGTTACAAATGACATACTTTAATAATTTTGATAAAGAGTACTGGTATCTTTTCATTCATTAAGCGATAATCCAAATCAATTCGTAATATTGTGTTGTTAGTAGCTGATTAGTATCTTGCTTAATCGATTTCAGATAATTAATGAAGCAAGTAATATAGTCATAAAGTTCCTTCAGAATACTGCGATATTTAGAATTGAGTTAATCTTGATTGGTTTCCTGGTTAAGATTTATCTCTAGTACATAAAATTTTGTTTTAATATCAGTAATTTATTTTGTCTTTATTAAAATGGCACAATATATTTCTTTAATTTTATCTTTATCTATAATTTTTGAAGCCCATATCACATGAACCATTTAGTTTTTGGACAACTTTCGTCATAATTACTCAACATGTAATGGTTTTAGTAGTTTTGGTTCTGGAATAATGATGTTATTTAAGCTTCTGTTAGCATCTATGTTTTAGTAAACTTGATTATCATTCTTATGTTATAATCTAACTTTGTTATGCTGAGATAGGTTTTTCTCCTCTGGTACGTTCTTTTATATTCGTTTTGGTAGTTATTTCACACCACCTCTCTCGATAATTTGTTAAACAAGTTTCGTATTTAGACGCACACGGACCCATTTCAACCCGGAAATCGAGCGAAACCCTCAAATCTCAAAATCACGGACAGAGTTTTCATAGATTTTTTTTTAAAAATGTCAGATATTTGTGTATAATGTTATTGCTGAGCTGATGTGGCGGAAAATCGGAAGTCGTTAAGTCGGTTAAGTACAAAAGCCATTCAGTTTGCTTTATAAACACTAACCATAGAATATAAGACCGCCTAGATATATTGTGGGCAACTGCTTCTATAGTGCAACGGTTAGAGTGTTTAGCGCGGATAATAACTTTTCTTCTAGTTAAGCTAGATTGTGTAATAGATAGGTTGAATAAGGTTTTTTGTTTATTTATATTTAGTTATTATATTGATTATTATGTACATATTTTATTTTAAAACGTTTTCTCTTTGTACTAAAAATCTAAGTTTGATTATTTTTTGCTTTTTGTGAGTTCCTTATTAATTTTTTGAAGTTGTTTCAATTTTTTTGTTTTATCTTAAATAAATTATTGATAAACTATTACTTTAGTGATAATATTTGTTGTTGCTTCATAGAATATGGTGTGCAATCTTTCTTCATTGATGTTCTTAACAAACAATATTATACTAAGTACATTTTGAAATTTTATGATTTGGTTCACAAATATCAACACACCATAACAAGCAGAGTGATAGCCTTACTGACCAGTAATATGAGAAGTGTATCCTATTCTGTTATGTCCTTGATTGAGGCTTTTAAGATATGATGTGGATCACGCCTTTCAATTAAGTATTTTCATTCATTAATATTTTTACAAATCTATCAAACATGCAATTGAATTTTCAGTTACTTTCTCTTGCGAAAATGTTGTTATTCAACGTTAAATTTCCATGAAGTTGACGCTGATTTGACATCTATTAACCCATCGAATATTCTAGGACAGCTGCATCGCAATTTACAGCCATAGTTTCACGGAGATCTTGAAATCTCGCCATTGTTACACCGTTATTTGTGGGACATCGATCTTATTATTGACAAATTTCCATCAAATGGTATAATAGTTTCAAAACATTTAATGCTTTAAACTGGGCCAATTAATTACCACATTTCTTCGTTAATTCTATTTGTACTTACGTTAATATTGAAAAAATTAAGTAAATTTAATGAAAATTATTTTAAATATTGTTTTCAATATCGTAACTGATATTATATCCCATGGGATATTTATCCAACAACAAACATATGAAAATATGTAACTAGAAGTTTTATTGATTTGAGTGTCATTTTATACCAATATCTATTTCTGAAGTTAGATTTTTATAAATCAATTTAGAACAAAGTGCTGTTGGAAATCATTGAATGCGGCAATACAAGTATAAGAAATATACATCATTTATAAAGAAGGTATAAATATTTTATTTTGGTAAAGTTCCCCAATTACATCTTACAGGTCAATTGAAAAGTCCTCGGCCTACCATAGTAAAATAAATTTTTTGGCAAAATAATTTTTTTTATTCAACATAATTCCCTTTTCGACTTTTCGATACCATTTTTGTAGTACGATTTGTCTTTTGCTTCAAAATAGGGCTCAGTTTCGGCGATCACCTTTTCATTCGACGCACATTTCTTCCCAGCGAGCATTCTTTTGGGTTCTGAGAACATAAAATAGGCGCTGGAGCCAGATCTGGAGAATAGAGAGATGAGCGACTAGTTGGAGGCCAGATCTGGACGAGGAAGCAATTCGAAGCCCAATTCAGGGATTTTTGACACGGTACATTGTCTTGGTGAAGCAGCACTTTCTTTTTCTACAAATGCGCCCGTATCTTGGCGATTTCGTCCTTCAAACGGTCCAATAACGTCATGTAATAGTCGCTATTGATGGTCCTTCCTTTTTCAAAGTAGTCAATGAAAATTCCATTGAATTATTCCATTGCATGGGATGACTATCGATTGGACTTCGGAGTGAAATTATGAAGCAGTAGTCAATGAAAATTCCATTGAATTATTCCATTGCATGGGATGACTATCGATTGGACTTCGGAGTGAAATTATGAAGCCATGTTTCACTCATTATCATATATCGACACACAAACTCGGATTTATTACCCTTGATCATCTTCAAACACTGCTCCGAATTATCAACTCGTCGTTGTTTTTGGTTAAAAGTGAGCTCGCGCTGCAATCACTTTACACAGAGCTTTATCATACCGAAATATTCGTGAATAATATAATGTACACGTTCAGCTGATATCTTTAGAGTGTCCGCTGTTTCATTCAGTTTCAATTTAGGGTCATTCAAAATCATTTTGTGGATTTTTTAAATGTTTTCGTCGGTATAAACCTCTTTTGGGCGTCCACTGCGTTCACCGACTTCGGTGCTCATTTCACCACGTTTAAACTTAGCATACCAATCCTTGATGGTTGATTTTCTTGCGGCAGTGTCCGGAAACTCGGCATCAAACCAAGTTTTTGCTTCAATTGTATTTTTTTCACTTCAAAACGCAATATTTTATCAACACGCGAAATTCCTTTTTATCCATTTTTTCACAATAAGAAAAGTTGCTTCACTCAAAATGTTATTATTCGCAAACTAATGATCCGACAGCTGTCAAATTTATACACGAATATTTTGAGACTTAGGGATAACAATAACGTGTGGATTTAGTTCTATTTAGTCGATTTAGTTATATCGTCAAAAAGCTTAAAGATGGGGAAATACAAATCTGAATGCTAACGAGATATTCACGAGTTCTTGGCATTGCGTTTTCTGATTATCATTTGTATTGATCGAATCCTAGCTTGACCGAATGGCACTTTCATTTCTTTGATTATAGTTAAATAGGGGATTATATTCGGATAGTCTCAAAGATTTTTTTTATATATATATTAAATGAAATACATATTACAGTAGATAATGCCTAGTAAAATCTTAATTTACAAATTAATGTATTACTGCTGTTTTGCTTTACTTGCATTCATAGGTAAGAAAAACGAGTGCGGGATTAATAGTTTGGAGTTCGCAAAATATACCTTAAAACGTTTGTGTATATATTTTGTGTTACCGTATTTGGTGTTATTGGAATTGACTTATTTATAGCGCATATTACATTCTACGCAAATAATCAAAACTATCTGTAAACTTATTTCATGTTTTAAGCCGAAATCTCCGTTAACTTCTCAAACAGTTTTGATTTGTAGGTCATAGTACGGTTCTTCGTTAGTTAGATATAGATAAGCATTAAAATTAACCGAAAGACTTTGCTTTGGCAACATTGGATTAGTAGGTGCTTTTATGTTTCAGTCCATCCATATATTTAAACCCCATAAATAGGTGTCGAGTTGGCAGTATATTCGAATTAACCTTTACATTTCTTTGATTTTGATCTAACGTGGTTATGGTTGTTTTTGTTTTAATTAAATTTGGAGTTTTCAAAAAATATCTTCAAAACGAACGGTCCCTCAACAAGAATTACTTGTTCTGCGCTTAGAAGAGCGAAATATCGAGAAAAAATTAAAATAATATTTCGAATTACTGCACCAGCTTCCAATACTTTAAAATTTTAATTAAAAAATAATCTGGTTTCACTTGAGTTTTGCATGACTTCCCATGTCCGCAGTATATCACCATATATTTCCCAAATCCAGTCTTTCATATTAACGAAGCCTGGATTTAAACCTACTGCTTTTCTGATTTCGACGACTCGATTAAAAGCGCCACCAACCCCGAACCACCCTTAAAGTACTCGATTAACTCCGATGCCGCGTTGAAAGAAATAAATCAGGCCGATACGCGACACGTATAACACCTCCTGACGTCTCCTGACGCTTTCGGGAGACTGAATCTGACGGTCGCGCCATTCGGCAGCGACCTGTCCAGGCGCCATCATTCGCCGGTGATATATGCGAGCGCGCACTAGCCGAAATCCGCATGATTCCCGAATTATTTACGTCGCTTTTTTAACGGTGCATTTGTTTCCGACGAAAAAAAGGGGAAATGACGGGAGGCGCAGGCCATCCCGGCTGCAGGCCCGACTTGTGTCTCTCGCGGTAGATAAATCAACGTCAGAATCACTGCCTAATTTAATTTGGGGGTTCGTCTTTCGACCCGAACGGCCATTTTCCGTCTTTCTCCAGCTGGCGTTATTAGAAAATTTAATAAGCCTGATGAAGCACACTAATATAGTCCGTGTTTAAGGTTACGGAAATAGCAACAAACATTTGCGTTGGTTCTGTTTGCTTAATTTAAAATGTTAATTAAGGCAAGTTTTATACGAGCAGATTCAAGTAAATTTATAATATCCCTGGAACGTTACTATTAGTTTTTACAATATCCTCAAGGTAGTACATTATTACAAAATATAATAGTATATAGATTACATCTTATAACTTCTATTTATATATATATATATATATATATATATATATATATATAGATATATATATATATAGATATATATATATATATATATATATAGAAAGAAAAAAAGAAAGTGCTGCTTCACCAAGACAATGTACCGTGTCAAAAATCCCTGAATTGGAATTCGAATTGCTTCCTCTTCCAGATCTGGCCGCCAACTAGTCGCTCATCCTCTCTATTCTCCAGATCTGGCCCCAGCGACTATTTTATGTTCTCAGAACTCAAAAGAATGCTCGCTGGGAAGAAATGTGCGTCGAATGAAGAGGGGATCGTCGAAACTGAGGCCTATTTCGAAGCAAAAGACAAATCGTACTACAAAAATGGTATCGAAAAGTTGGAGGGTCGCTATAATCAGTGTATCACCCTTGAAGGGAATTATGTTGAATAAAAAAATATAACTTCTAAGCATAATTTTTAGAGGAAGACAAAAATTACATGAAAAATTGGGAAATAGAAAGTAAATAATATCTCGATAAAAATTCGAATGATTATGCTGAATAAATAAGAGAGTGCAGAGAGAGAGTTGGAAGTGATAAAGGCGAGTAGCAACATAGGTTAAGTTGGTTTGATTTTATAGGTGCTATATGCCCAATAAAACGAGAGTAGCAGTGAAAAACAAATTCGCAAAGTGAGATGTGACGCAGCATTGAAAACATTATTACTGACATATTATGAATAAAGAGATTATATAAATTTACAACATGTGAAAGGGTATTAAAGAAAAAAACTTTTATTTTACTTAAAAACTGTTTTATTTTGCGAAAAAAAAAGAGGTGACTGGTTGGACAGCGATACAAATCGACACTGAGAGTCCTTATCTATAAGAAAACAGACCAATCTGTTAAAGCCGTATTAGTTAGCACATATAGGTAAACATAAAGGTAAACATGTAGGTAAACATATAGGTAGACACACGTATGGGTAAGATAGGTAAACGCGCTGAAAGAAAAGCCTTTTCAGAGACAAAAGACTTTTCAGACGAAGAAAATCGAGTAGAGAATTTGGCAAAGTGGAAGGAGTGCAAAGATCAAAGAGCCCACATGTGGGAAAAGTATAATGTTAGGATTAGTAAAAAATGTCATAAAATTAATAAAATTGGGAAATAAGGTCCAAGTGGTATATAGTATATATAAAGCTCTAGTTTTATCGGTAATATGAAAATTAAATAACTGACCATCCAAAATCAATATAAACGAGTACACAATTAAATAATACATGCAAGATAAAATAGGAAATAAATCAAAGAAAGGCAGGGCCGGCTTGGTTGGCGCAGTGGTGAAGGCGACAGGACGATCTCCCTACTATTGTGATAGTCGCTGGTTCGAATCGTGGTGGGGCATCGTCGTATATTTATGTCTGTGATTGTTTAATATTTGTGATTATCCTAGACAAGAGTGTCAAATCCGATAAGAAAAATGATCATAGTCACGCCAGTAACCAGGCTGGGTAAGACCCGATGTCTTCTGGGATGATTCCTAAGTTGGTGACTCGCGAGGACTAGCGTTACTTTACGTTACACTGTAGGTCCAGTCCAGATGAACGCTCGTTGATAAAAAGGAGACTTTAATACATATATATATATATATATATATATATATATATATATATATATATGACTTTTACAATTACATTTTATATGTGTATTTATATGTATTTCCAATATAATCCAAACTATATTTTTTGTTTACCTACTCCATATATAATGTTAGAAAACCTGCATGGTCTTACATATCGTTCTTATCTAACAGTTGTTCGACTTTTTTTTTAATTCAACTTGTTTCCATCTTCCTTACAAATTAAGATTAATTATACGTCTGTATGTATTAATATAATAGCGTGTATGCACACTCACAATTCACATTATATCATCATTAATTATGCTGTCAAAGATCTCTTACATCAAAATACTTTTAAAGCATTAATTGACCAGAACTAAATTAAAATTTCAAAGTAGAAACATATGAAAAGTAATTTAGCTGGTTCAGTTTTTTCATGTCCGTTTTTTCATTGTATTTACTGTTTCATGTTATTAAAATGTTAATAAATATCTATGAGTTTTTATGGATATAAGGATGAAATTACACTTTTAATGAGAAACTTAACGCTTAGAAATAGATGGTTTCCATATTTCTTCGAAAAAGTGGTGGCATTCCATAAATCGACAGCTTGGAGAAGTTTAAGCAGCAAACAGGTTTGTTTGTGCTTAAAATTGTATTTCGGGAATACAGTGACCAGGAGTTTTTCACAAGCTTCATGTTCCTGAAATCCATAGCTTGATGATTAGGAGTACGTTGTCAACTCTGTACCCTCTGATCTGTGACAAATTTTTTATAACATCTTTATTAGATACACTTAGTACAATTTTAATTTACAATTAATTTATTACTACTTTTTCTATGTACTTGGATTAATTAACAAGTAAAACCAGAGCGAGAAAATACATCAATATGTATTCCTCAATTATAAAATCATAACTTATAGCTATAGTTTGCGCTAAATGTATACACATTATATAAGTTCGTATGGTTTTGTTCGCTTCAATCTCCTGACATCCTGCGCGCTGTCCAGCAGTTATATTGCTTCCACGTTAGTATGATTTAGTAATCTTGTTTCGTGTTTGAAGGCGAAATCTATTTGAAACTTCGCAAATCCATTTGATTTCCAAGTCATCGTGCAGTTCTTCGTTGGTTACATAGCAATAGGCATTGGGAATCAATCGAAGAACCTTGTTTTGACAGCAGATACAGGAGAGGTCCTGAGACGCTGCCTTGTGGAAATCCAGCCGAAATAGTTTTAAATGTCGAGAACGCCATTCCGTGCTTTACTCTAAATTTTCTTATGAATAAATATGACTCCAGCAATTGACAATAGCTACGCGGTAACAATTTGCTCATCTTACAGATTAATTTCGAATGCCAAATCCGATCAAAAGCTTGTGAGATATAAAGGAATATTGCAGGGCAGTATTTACCCTGTGCATTTGGTCGATTGTTGAATGGTGATTTCGAAAACCAAACTGGAAATCTGGTACTATTACCAAATGTTTAATACGTTTAAATATAAGTTTCTCAAATAGTTTTGATATTGCAGGTAGTAGCGAAATAGGCCTGTAAGATTCGACTGTTCTGCAGGTTTGCCAGGTTTTTTAAGCATAATTATTTGTGCCACCTTAAAGCGTTCCGGAACATGCTTCAGCCTTAAACAGGCAATAAATATATATGTCAACATGATGATTGTTTTTCGTGGCATTGTTGACCAATATTAAGAAGTCTAGATTAGTGAACTTTTTAAATAATTTCAAAGTGATTGTCTATTCAATTTTACGCTATATTCCCTTTATAACCGACTTCAAAATAGGAGAAAATTCTGGTCCTCAAGCATCAAATTATAAAAACATGTGCAATATTTTCACATATTTATATAAAATTATCAGATATTGATGTATAATGTTATTGCTAAATTGATGTGACGAAAAATCGCAAAATAAAACGTATTTCAGTGTAAAACTCAGCTTATTTTTTAAGCCCTAACCATATCAAATGAGACTTCGTAGAAACCGCAGGCAACTGTTTCTATGGTGGAATGGTTCGAACGTTGAGCTAACACGTGGAGGTCACGTATTCGATTCCCAACTTTTTTTGTTGTAATTTAATTGAACCCAGGGCCTGAAAGGTTCCTTAATTTCAGTCATCTTTTTATTATTTCTATATTTCCTCATACGAGCTGTACTTTTGCTTGGGACATCCATTTTAATAATTAATAAAATAACTTCGTAATTTATTGTAAATAGCCCAATCCAGCCTTAACAATACAAAAATAATAACATAATTGTGTGACATATACACAAAATTAAATTACGAACAAAATAAATCTAATTTGTTGCTCAGTACTGACTTCAACGTGATAAGTTGGTAGTAGTTAAAGTAATATTCTAAATAGATGAATAGGTTTGGGTAGGTATTAAGTTAAATTGTGTGTATATAGTAGAATATAAAATACGTGTAATAGAGAGGTTAAATAAGTTTTTTGTTTATATTTATTTAGTTATTACAACGATTATTAGCTACATAGTTTATTTTAAACCGTTTGTTTTTTTGTTAAAAATCTAAGTTTGACTATTTTTTTACTTTTTAGTGAGTTCCTTTTTATTATATTAATTTTATGAAGTCGGTTCAATTTTTTTGTTAAAAATATTTTATTTTTCATATGCTGTTTAAGTCACGATGCACTGCACGATGTAGTATATGTGCTCACATAATGCACTTTATAAATCAGATTTGTAATTAAGAAAAAGTTAATTGGTAATTGCAGGATTGCTTCTACATTTCCCAATATTACATTAATAATCTGTCACTGCAGTTTAAAAATAAATATGAACTTAAAGCCTATAAACGCGTTTTCATTTCGTGAAATAAAAAAATGAGCGTCCTAATCCTGAACATTACTTAATTATACGCAGATAACCACGACGTCAAAGGACCTTTATAATTAAATTCCTTTAAAAGCATAAATCACCAAAAAGTAAATTAACTTTATTCCACCTTATCGCCGGGATGCGTTCATTACCTACCATATAAAATGGCCGAAATCGAGACAAGACAATTGGAACTAAAGTAGAAACTGCTCCAACTACAATAGAATAATTAAGTTTTTAATTAGATTAGCTTTTGGTTGGCATAATATATGTCTCTGAATTCTGGTTAAAACTTTTCGTGAAAATATAGTTGTATAAATCTTGTGTTTTTATACAATAGAGTATTTTATTAGGGAGAAAAGGATGTGGAATGTTATTATGCAAAGATTAGCTGTGAAAATGGAGAATGAGGATAAATTGAATAATGACATGCAACTAGTCATGTATGTAAAACGTTACTAAAAAAAACATTAGACAATGGGTATATTAAGATTGGTATTGATGGTAATTGGTAAAGATAGGAAATCACAAATTGATAACAGATGGAATGATAGGGACATAGAACATAGAATAGAATAGTTGGGTTAGATTTTGACAAAAGGAGATACATGAGATATATTAAAAGTTAATGGTGAACGTATCCAGTTAAAATAGAGATTACGGACATAATTCAATCGCAATACTATATTGGATATCAATTTTTTTTTCCTTTTCTGATTCGGTCTATTAATTTCTTGGGGAATTTATCCAGTTATTAGGTTTATATATATATATATATATATATATATATATATATATATAATGTATATAAAACTTTTCGTGCTTAATTTCACTAATTATTCGATAAATATACAGCTTTCAAATGCCGCCATTGCAGAGTTCCTTAAGTCACTAAACAGGACTTAGGAAAGGACAAATTATAAGCTCACAACAGATTATAATATTAATTGTGAGATAATGATGAAATGTTAGGCTAGGGCTCTTGTAGATAATGTGATAATAAAATCTGATCAACCAGAACACACCTCATAGAGAAGGAGATTAGATCGTAACTATCCTATTAGTTAGAGAATACAAAATTATACTGACTAAAAGCAAAACAAACGTCGTAGTGATGACAGAGTCAGAAGAAATAAATGTCCGTATTAAACTGTGAATGTAGAATAAGTAAAGGATATAAGTAGTTGGATATGGAAATCGAAAATAATGGAAGCCAGAAAATGGCAATTAATTCCAGAGTTGGAAAAACTATACAATTGTAGTTCGCTACAGATAGCAAATTCATTAACTAAATAGCCATTTAAAAAACAACCACTAACATAATTTAATTTCGAGATGTGGCCATTATTAAAGATAGATAACAGTAAGTAAGTAACAGACAGGGGTGTAACAAAGTTTAACAAACAAAAAAATAAAAAAATGCCTTTAAATTGAATTAGTAGAAGCATACATAGAAAAACTCACTTGGTGGATAAAACTACAGTGAATAGAGGACGTGAGACAGGTATTATCTTTATTTATGGGATGTAATAACGGAAAGGACAAAAAGTTAAAAGTGAAAAAAAATCAAAAGGCGACCTAAGTGAACCTACCTGGAATAAATGTGTTAAAAAGTTGAAATTCTAATCTAAATACAATAATCAAAACAAAAATACTGTTATCAAATGTAATTTATTTTAACACTATAGTATATCTAATGCATATGTTGTCGAAGGATTTAAAACTACAAATAATTATACGGTTATAGTAGTTTGTAGGTTAGGTTTGTGTTTTATTATTATTTTATTATTATTAGGTATAATTATTATTTTATTATATTTAAATTGAACTCCTTTCTATACTACCTAGGAGTTAGAGTTCTACGCGCGGCTTTTTATGTGGTGGCATCCCCTGGAGGCCTAATCTAACTAATTAACAGTTGAATATCCAAGTGATATATTTTATTTTCATCAGAGAGCATATTTACTTTTTACGCTTAGTTTATTCTTCACTGTGTCTCATCGATTTCATCCAAACCGAAGGTGTTACTATACATTCATGTTTCCAGCACGAAGAACAATATATCTCCAGTGAATTGTGACTAAATGTTATGACTAATAAAACCTCATCTAATGTTATTCCAATGTTTACCTTTTTCCGCCAACTTTTACTTAACACTATTTTTATTATCATCTTGTCATAAGTGACCGTTGGGTATTGGTCATTTTTTGAGATAAGTCGGTGCCCGTGTCTATGGCAATATTCAGTTCAGCACGCTACAAAATATTTTCAATAAAAAAAAAGTTCGAAGTAACTGATTAGGGGCCCAATCTGTTTTGCCTGGCTTCGGCAGCTACTTGAAAGGTATCAAAACAAGCAAATCATTAAAACTTTGTTTGCCGGTGTATTGTAAACCTGTCGTTATGATAATTCATATTTTGAATAATTTTGCAGACGCTTCACAACCGGGCGACTTTATAGACTGGTTCGGTTACACGTTCGAACTTATCAGACAGCATTTTGTCTTTTTATGTTAAGCATCTTGTGACGTAAGTTCACTGTAAGTTTAAATAGACTATATGATAGTTTTCGACAATTTTTTATATGGCTAGAGTAAGTGTATCTCAACCTTTCCTTTATTATTCCTAGTCTAATTATAGGCATAAATTTTTCTACAACACATCGAAGGTTTACTATAACCAAATCGACAAAATATGGCAAAGTCTGCTACAAGAAAAAAAATGCTCCAGAATATTATAATTGAGTTTTTCTACGGCTTCATATCCGAATAGCAAGAAGAAGCAAACACAACCGACGATACTCACAGTCTAATTTATTGAATTCTGGGGACGTCACTTTACTTGTCTCCTTCTGTCGTCCCCCCGGCAATAAAGCGTTTAATTTATTAAAATTGACACTCGCAAACGCTAAATATTTACATAATAAGAGCTTTTTATATGCAGCTAATTTCGCGAGATGGATACGCGCTCCCTCCACCTCCCCTCTTCCCACGCAGCGTCGACACGAAAGAAATTTATAACAGCCCGAAGGGGCATCGGAGCGAAATTCTCCTAATAACATTCTTAAATTCATTAGGTGCCGGCAGACGTACAGCGGAATATGCCTGTATGGCGCCGGGGATGCCTTTCCTTTCGGAAAATAAGTCGTTCGGCATTTTCCGCTCCTCTCGCCGAGCGAACGAAATATTCTTTTTACCTTTAACAAGGGAGAATTCTCCTCGAAATATGATATATTTTCCCAAAGAACGTTTCCGGGGGAGAGAACTTCCCGAGACAAATATGCCTGACAGCAATTCCAGGAATTAGTCTTCGCTTGCTAATTTATTCCAAACAGACAATGCCTTAGTAAATAGTTACCGTAGAACTTACGCAAATTAAGAGCCGAATATGAAGGCAGTTTATTGTGTTTTGATCTCGGGACGGTTCGCCTATTTCTATTTTGGTCAGTATTTTATCTAATTCCTCCTTCTTTCTAGTTTTATTATCAGTTTTAAATTTGATAGAATTTTGAAGATACGAACTCCATCTCGGAATAACATTGTATAATTCAAAACAACAGTGTTCAAGTCATCAAGTGGTGTTAAACGTTTTAGTCTACGCACTTCACTATCACGTCGCATATTTAGCTGATTAGCGAGTACATTGGGATGCACCGACACTCTTTCGAAGTACTTCACACAAACACGTTGAATTACACTCGTTATAGGTTCTAGAGGAATATCGCGTTGTATCACTTTATTTGAAATATAGTACGGAGCATCAACAATGGCACGCAACACCTTATTTTGGAACCGTTGAATGATTAATATATTAGATTTGCTAGCGGTACCCCATAGTTGAATTCCATATGTCCAAATGGGCTTGAGTATAGACTCATACAGCAATACCTTGTTATCTAATGATAACTTGGATTTGCGCCCAATGAGCCAATACATTTGATATAATTTTAGTCCCAGTTGTTTCCGTTTAGAGAGTATGTGCTTCTTCCAGGTTAGGCGTCGATTTAAATGCATACCAAGATATTTAACATGCTCTGCTTGGGGGAGTTGACGATTATTGATGTTCACTGGTGGACATGTTCATCTACGCATGGTAAACGTTATATGTGTGGATTTTGATTCATTGACTGTAATACGCCATGTCTTCAACCATAATTGTATTTGCTCCAGGTGTGTTTGTAGGTTTATTGATGCTGTGACTGGATCTTTATGTGATGCTAAGATTGCTGTATCATCTGCATATATGTTCATTTTTCCAAGGTAGTCACCCTAGGACTTAGAGGAAAACACTAATTCTGCACCTGGAATAAAGCTATTTCTGTTTCCAGCATGAAGAACTATATGTCTGCAATGAGTTATTAATAAATGTTATGACTGACAAAACCTAATCCATAGTTATTCCAATGTTTACCTTTTTCTATCATCTTAACATGAGCGACCCATAAATATAAATTGATATACCAGTTCTTACTTGAATTTGTTTTATGTTTTTAAAACTTGTATTTTTAATAGCAATGTCTGGAAGTTCCAGTAGACCCCTTCGTGGGTTATTTTTACACCACTTAAATCCTACATTAACCAACGGAGTATGAAGTGATGTTCTTCATCCCCCAAATAGCTGTATATCTTTTGGATTTTTATGTATACTTTCCAGACTAACAATTTTCTCTGAATTAATTGTATTAAATTATGTTTCGATTGAAAAATCTAATTACTGTTTTTATACATTTCGTATATTTGATCTCTGATACAGCTAACATCTAGCTGATCTTGATTCATGCTCCCCATAACCTACATTTGATTGATAAGCTAACCTTTTTAATATTAGATTAAGTTAAGAGTATCTGCCGACTAACCATTACAGTTCTTTAATTTTTAGTCTGATATTATTTTTCGCTAACGTTAAATAAAAACAGTTGGGACCAATTTTTTAGAAGTTATTCCATCAAGTTTTGAAAAACACATTCATTCATTTTAAGTCCGAACCATCAATATAGCTTTTCATTAAAGTTTTTTTCGAAATCCTGTTAACTATATTTTCAGTATATCCAATATTAACGTTTTTCTTTGCTGAAAAAGCCGCTTCAACATATTAATATACGAAATAATAATCGACGGCGTCCCCATAATGATTTTCCGAATAAAATGTGACATCAAATATTGAAAATTTACGAAACGGTCGCATCCGATGACCGTCCATATTAAATTTCGAGTTCATTAAAGGATTCCATTTTAATTTTCTCTAATATTACTAGAATCGCGTCGCTTTTTAATTCTAATTTAAATTATTTATACAAATAGAAATTCGAATATGAAATAGTGGGGCTTTGGCCCAAAAGCACCCATTAAATGCCACAAAATATTTATTCCGATAACTGAATGGCGTTCGGAATATTTACGTGGCTCAGGCACCGGCAACGAAAACATTTTCGATGGTTTCGGAAATATTATTTCTCGCTTTTGTTACAGTCCATTTCGGATATAAATTAATTTCGCGACGTACAATATTATTATTATGAATTGTTTTGAGTTATAACAATGTTTTTTTTGCTTTTATATACCTCCCATTTAGGCGTTAATAAACAAATTAAATCCAGATATGTTTATTTTTTTATTTTAAATTATAGAATCAGTATTCGATTATTTTTTCTTCAATTTTGATTAATACTCTTGATCAAACTCAGCGAAATAGTTTGGCGTCGATCTAGATAGTAAATTAAATGATTTCATTCACGCCAGTAACTGGGTTAAGACTCTGGATGTCCTCTGGGATGATATCCGAATTGGTCACTGGCCAGTAACAGGTCAATTGAAAAGTCTTCGGCCTGCCATAGTAAAACACAGTTTTAAAATATTTATTCCGATAACTGAATGGCGTCCGGAATGTTTGCGTGGCTCAGGCACCGGCAACGAAAACGTTTTCGATGGTTTCGGAAATATTTCTTCTAGCTTTTGTTACAGTCCATTTCGAATATAAATTAATTTCGGGACGTTTTGAGTTATAGCAATGTTTTTTTACATTTATATACTTCCCGTTTAGGCGTTAATAAAAACATTAAATACGGATATATTTAATTTTTTATTTTAAAATATATAATCTGTATTATCAATTTAAATTTTCGTTAATTTTCTTGATCATATTCAGCGAAATAGTTTGGAGTCGATCCAGATGGTAATTAGGCCAAAGTGCAAAATTCTACAAAGAAAATCCCAGTCACGTCAGTAACGAGGCTGAGTAAGACCACGTTCCTTCTGGGATGATATCCAAGTTGGTGACTGGCCAGGAAGCTAATGCTGAGGGCCGTGGTTCCGAACCTACGCTATACAGTAGATCCAGTCCATATAAATCCTAGTTGGTAAAATGCTGAGTCTAAAATATTAGAAAGAAAATGGATACTATATAATGGAGAAAGTACTGTGATGGTTAAATTTGGAAAATAGTCTCAAACTGACATAAAATCAAGTAGATTGGTTTATTAGTTAGTAACAAGGCCTACTTGTTTGATTAATTCCAATGCTTATCCATTCAATCTGCATCCATCAATTATGCGAATTAAAAAATAAAAGAATTATTTATGCCTTTCAGGATAAGGTGTTATGTAACGTAATAAAAATATCTTGCATCGAAAAATGTTGAATTGAGATATGTTAATCCATAATTTTGCAGAAGAAAAATAAAAACTAGTTTCACTATTATCGGTCCTGTAATACTTTTCTGTTAGAAAAGTTTTTAGTTAGAGAATGATATTTAGCCATAACTACACAGTAATTATCATTAGTGCTGGGAACTATTGACTGAAAACTACCGAAACAACATTTCACTCAAATGGACTCTTCGATTGTTATTATATTCGTGATAAGAAATATAGCTGTATAAATTCCTTCCAGTGTTAATCTTGAAAGAGGAATGGATATAGATAATTGTTTGATTTTCTCTGTAATATCTGACAGTGTAGAGAAAGACTTACTAATATCAGTCGCTAATTTTTTAACTGTTTCGACTATTTTCAGTCGATAGTTGGCAACGCTACTGAAGACCAACATTTTTTGTTGTTATAAACAAACACTCCCACATTATGTAATATATACTAAATTAGTATTATTGACCCTAATTGATACAGGTTTATAACTAATTCCTTCGATTTCATTAGTTTTAGATATGTTCACGCCTATTAACCTCATCGATGAAACGCGCGGGGTTTTGTACCCGAGATACTAACAATCTCGTTAATACGCTTCAGAGAACTCTATTGATTTCTCAACTGTTCCCCCTGTAGACAGAACAAAAGTACGCAAAACCTAGCCGCGTTCATTCTGTCGTGTAAGCTACATCACACACGATTTGCTGCCAGCTGGTCGACAGTATTCTGTCTATTCGAGCGATGCGTTCTCTCACCTGAACCAACATCGCAAAGAAAATCCGAAACGCCGCAGAATTTTGTGCCCGATTGGCATCGAACACGATCGGCATGACGTTCAGCGCGCAATGCCAGAAATTTGGTTGCCGTTCGTTATTTATCCGAGGTAAGCTGATGCTGCTCCGCGTCTTCTGCTTGGCGAACGGACGGATTCGCATTCCTGAAACAATTGGAGATGGTTGAAATGCGACGTGTCGCTAGAATTTCTCTCTATGTATGAGTTATCAAATGTTTAATGGGTTTAAAATAGCAAAAACTTTTCAACAAAGTTTTGAACGGCAATCACAAAACGTTACTGAAAATTTAAATAGATTCTAACATAACATAAATCAAACCTCTATACATATCTTATCACATCTTTCAGTCTACACTTATATCTAAAGAAACGACCAATACGTGATCGTTATCCCGTATGGACAATTTGTAAATCTGTAACTATCTGTAAGAGAAGAAAAAGAAAAAAATATGTGAAAACGTTGTACGTATCTTTGAAATTTCAGGATTTCCCTCGATTTCTCCGGATTCCGCCATCAGCCTGATATGGTTCCAATGTTACCAGCTCGAAAGGCACTCATTCGAATAAAAAAAATAATTTTGAAAATCGATCCAGAATTGACGGATAAATCGGCGAACGTACATTTAAAGAAATATATATACAGTCGAACCTAGAACCTCTTCTGAAGTTGGTTAAAAAAAACCGTGATACTGTTATTTCGGAATAAAGTTTGGACATGTGTACAAAATAAAACTTCCAGCGTTCTTTCTTCTTTTCTCCCCACCTCTACTTTTTTCCTGTTTCCATTATAACGTTCTTAAGAAACCAACTCTTGTTCCGGAGTTACGAACAAGACGATGTTAATGATCGTGGTACGTAACCAGAGGGGATGGCAAAAAAACTAATTAAAACGGGTCAGGTGATTAATGGATTTTTCTGCTGGTTTTTGGGTGGTTACGCAAAAGGCCGTTAGTCTCGAGAGCTTTCCGAAAAAAAAAACTAGAGTTAATAGGTCTAATTAGGAGATAATGGATTTTGAAAACGTCCGCGTCATGTTATTAACATAGTTATTAAATATTAGAGGATTATTCTTTCGAGTTGCATCGGCGAATTAATAGGTTCGAAATCCGATCGTAATTAATTTTTGTATTTACCCAGATTCTTATCTGTTTGTTATTAAAAATAAATTAAATTCGCCGTCTGATACTCTTATATTGAAATTTGTTTACGCAAAAGTGTGCATTTTCCGGATTGGTAGTTACAAAATAGTAATCCTACTGTTATATAACAGACGTGAGGTTGAATCCCTCCCATTATATACATTAATTGATATTTGCAGTTATTTGTAACAGTAATTGTGTAACGGTCAACAAGAAAAACTATCGGAGACATAACACTAACCAATCTGAAGAGTCTGATACATTTGGGTCGAAGTCTCCGTCCAGATAACTGAGCCAGACTGATAGTTGGTAAAAGAAAAACGATGGCCTTCTTGTTATAGTATATTCAGTTCAAAAATCAGCACAATGGTTATTAAAATTGCATTGCCCTTGTACAGTATTATACATTCTAGATCACTGCCATAACGGTTTTATACAAATTGTTATAATGCCCATTGTATAGTCTTAATATCATATATTATATAAAAAAAATTATGTATTATTATATCTTAGTATACGCTTGATAAATATTAGTACCAAATTTTTTTTCTAACTTTTATTCAACAAATTGGTAGCCACTGGAAACAATTTGGTACAAATATGCCAAAGCAAACAGTTATATATATGTGGGTAGTTTGATAAGACAATGGTTTCAATCTTATAATTTATCACTAACTACCATGTACTATTAGAGTACTGTTCGATTTTATGCAAGCTGCGTCATGTAGTGTGTGTTTGATATTCATTGGCAGCTGACACCCTCTCGTATTTTAGCAAAACTGGAAAAAGCAATATTTTTTACGAATAAATATCACCGAAACCAAGGAAAGGTTCAATAAATACTATGTATGTTACAAAACGTAAAATATGGAGTATTGAAGCTGTCCAGCTACAGTGTCCAGTCAGAACAACTACTAGTTTTTTACCTAGTGAAATTATTGATTGCCCTGTAGTCCCCTTATTCTATATTTGGCAACCCACTATACAATTTCAACTTAATGTGATTTTAGCAATATTCTGTAAATTTGAAGGCTTTTTCAAAGGAAATCGTATAGTGTATTTTTAACCGACTTCAAAAAATTAGGAGGTACTATGTTTCTTTCTTTTCAAATTTCTTTTTTTTTATCCCAAAGTGTGCACTTCCGAGGTGGTTCTATTGGAATCAAGTCAGGATCTGTTGGGGGAAGGGGGGAAATCGAGAGAAAATCACAAATTTCAGAGGCACGTATAATGTTTTCACATATTTTTTATCGAAAATAATCAAATAAGTGGGGGTAATAATATTACTGAACTGGTGTCGAACTAATGGAAGTAGTTCAGTGTTAAAGCCACTGAGTTTGCTTTTTAAGCACTATCCATATCATACGACAAATCGTAGAAACCTTTTGGCAATTGTTTCTATGGTGTAATGGTTGCAAGAGGGCAGAAACTTTTTTTGCTCTAGTTTGATTGGACCATTTGTCTAATCACCTAGACTAGATAGCAGGCATATCCATTGTAATACTTAATAAGCTAACTGCGTAATTTAATATGTAAATATCTAAAACTAAAAAGAGAAAAATAAAATATTTTTAACAAAAAAAAATTAACTAACTGCAAAAAATATCACTAAAATGTAAAAAATAATCAAACTTCGATTTTTAACACAGAAAAAAACGTTTCAAAATAAAATATATACATAATAATCGTTGTAATAACTAAATAAAAATAAACAAAAAATGTATTTAACTCATCTACTCTACGTATTCTATATTCTACTATATACACACAATTTAGCTTAATACCTACCTAAATCTATTTACATATTTGAAATATTATTTTAACTACTACCAACTGATAAGTTTGAAGCCGGTGCCGAGCCTAAACGATATAAAATTAATAATATAATTTTGTGACAGTCACAAAATAAAGAATATAAAATAAAGAATATAAAATACGTGTAGTAGATAGGTTAAATAAGTTTTTTGTTTATTTTTATTTAGTTATTCCAACGATTGTTATGTTTATAATTTATTTTCAATTTGATCATCCATTGCTTGCTATTTATATTTCTATCCTAATAAAGAAAAAAAGGCGTATATTGATCATAGAATTTAAATTTGGACGATTTTGTTATATCAGAATTTTCCTTACTGTTTGCTTTATTGCTTTATAAACAATTAAGTTCCTCGATGTACTGCTGCCTCTATAATCAAGAGTTTCGAAAAATGATGACCAAAAATGTTCATTGTGATTTTTTTCGGGAATTTCGTTATTTGTACTACATATATTGGGTTCAAATAACAAAATGGGGAAGGCTATGTTGGCGCTTGATAACACATACAGTGCTTGTATTGCTATCATGTCCACACTTGTAATACATCAACAGTCAGTGTATCAGTTCAAAAATTGGAAAATTCTTTCCAACACGAATAAATCGATATAAATCTACATCAAAAAGTAAATTTCGTCATCTACACTTTTCAACATTTCGATGTTACTGATAGAAAGTTCCTCTAAAAGGTGATGATGTAAATACTGAGCTACACCCTGTATTTCTCGACTTCTTCAAGGCAGTGTCTGGGGTCCAACATTGTTTCTCCTGTAGCTACCGATCTATCCATTATAAGATTAATAATAAGCTCACAAGTGCCGATTCAACTTGAACCGAATGCTCAGATCTATACTTCCCATTAGAAAAAAGCAGAGGACTACAGAGTTACAATCAAAGAACTGTATTGACTAGTCGGAAGATACTCTCAACTTAACCTAAGATCAAAGAGATGGGTTTATTAATCTATTATAAACTCTATTTGGACCTATGCGGTTCAAACCAAACCATGCCAAAGCAAAAATCTTCGTTTAATTACCAATACTTCTATTTCTAAGTAATCAACGAAGAAAGACATGATGACATGGAAGTCAAATGGGCTTTACTGAATCACAGAAATTTAGATGCAAAATAGCTACCGGCTAACATGCCGTAAAAAAGAAGATTGCAGTGAACCAAACCACAAGATCTTGTATGTATAAGCGTCTAAACTTAACATTAGCTTAAGTAGTCTAATTTAATTTAAATTTGAGTAATTCATATTGATGCAAGTACAACTGAACAATAGTAAAAAATTAGTTTTACAAATTAAGCTTGTATTAAGCATGTTTAAAGTAAGATGTAATTAATAAAAAAATCATTATTATTCGCATTGATATAATGATATTGATAGTGTTACGATAACAATCTCATACATTTAAGGGCACCTATTTTCATAGAAACTAAACAAGATCAGATCATAGTTATTGCATTTAGTTTATTTAATAACCGACATTTCCTAGGATATTATTTCGAGACTGAGAATATAAAAATATCATCTCCGGAATACCGACTGGAAAAAAAAAACTAAATAAGAACAGACCTTAGTGGGACATCCGAGACTAGCGTTGCATAATATAAAGTTGTTTTCTTCCAAGGGCTGACGTTCTTCCGTCGCGCAAGATAGGATTTCCGTGGCGTTTTAAAAAATTATTTCACGAAAGTGAACAAGTTTATTTCAGCCGGCAAACAAGCAGCTTGAGCAAACGTGGAAGTTACGGGGACCGGTTCGGATATAAGAAGAAAATTGAATTTCTTATTGTCGAGGCGTGACAAATATTTCTATTGAAACGTGACGCGTACACAGGTAACGTTATGCGATACGGTACGTGATACGGGACAATTAAGAAAAAGACAATCATTGATGGCCGAGGATGATATATGAGCGAGTGGCTATAAAAATGACGCGAAATGTTTTAATTTAATGTATTTATCGTATTCTCGAGCAAAGAAAGCTCATACCATCTCAACAGTTTGGATTCAGGAATGACCACTCAACGAGTGATACTTGGAATAATAAATATAAAGCGCAAGTTTCCTCTAAACACTTTAAAAAAGTATCTAATCCGTACCCGTATGAAATATCCGCAACAAAAGAAAATAACATAATCGATTTTCTTAAAACTCGGTTTAAAATCGTTCTGTCACATGATAAATTTACTGTCAAGGGAGTAAAATAAAAAATAACGAAAGAAATTAAGGCTAAAAAACTCCTGGCTTTTACTTAATTGTTAGGAAGAATTTTAAAAGAGCTCTCAGAAAAGTACATCAAGTTAATAATGTTTATGTTTAACACCATGTTAAGAATAATTGGTTTCCTAGCACTCATAATAACTAGCTCAAATAATTATGATTCTTCAAGCAGGGAAAAAATGGGTGTCTCCTATCATCCTATAAGCGTGTTACTTGTGATCTCTAAAGTTTTTGTAAAACTATACATTAAGGTGCTAACAATAGTCACAGAAGAGAGAAATATTATTCCAGGCCTTCAATTTGGTTTCCGTAATAAACACGAAACAATAGAACAAATACCCAGAGTAGTCAACCTAATTAAGAAAACTTAGATGATAAACAAAAAATAAAAAAGATCTTCGCCCACACTGAGCTCATATTGTGAGACAGAATGATGAGCAAACTGATCTACATCCAACATGTTCAGGTATTCCGCGGGGCAGTGTTCTTGGGCTATTGTTAAATTTTTTGTATACGGCTGACTTACCGACCTCAAAAAACACTACTATTGTAACATATGCTGACGACACAGCGGCCTTATCATCACACGAGGATTCAGTATCAGCCACAAAAATCCTCTAACATCATCTAAACAGAGTTGAAAAGTATGTTTGAATACATCGGCGTATCAAAGCAAATGAGACCAAATCAACCCATGTGACAGTCACAGTTAGTAGAAGGACTTTTCCTCCAGTAAAAATATATAATTACGAATTCTCGCAAGCAGACAATATTAATTTTCTGGAAATTGCAATTTGATCGACGCTTAACATAGAAAAAACATATAGTGACAAAACGCAAATAGCTTGGACTTAAACGAAAACAAATGTGTTAGTTGATAGGGCATAAATAGGCCCTGGTATTGAACTGTGGAATACCACTGGCAAATTAAACATAGCTATCCTTCACAGGTTCAGAATAAAGTATTGCTATTGTCGATACCCCACATTACGTTTCCAACAAACTAACTCAGTGAGATATCGTCTTAGAACCCACAACAAGTATGATTTAAAGTGTTGCAATGTACTCGCCAAACAGATAAGTGTGCGCAATGAGAGTGAAGTGCGTAGGCTCAAGTGTATACTACCATAAGAACTACTTAGTCGGGGTATAAAAAAATAATTGGTAATAAAAGAAATTAGAACAGGTAATAAGTTACATCAATAATTTTGATGTTCCTTTGTGATGGCAACTTTGTATGTATGTTGTTGTGATTTATGAGTTCTGACAGCTTTGGTTCATTTCCAACAGAGATATTTTCAACCACGAATTCTACACATAGGTTTTCGTGATAATGAGCCATGTTAAGCCAACGGGGAGATATATTAAGCGGACGGAACCACCAACGTTACTATAAAAACCCATTTTGTGTATTTAATGAGTTCAAAATATAGTGATCTACTATAAACTGCTATAGTTGAATGAAGCAATAACTCTGTGCCTTGTATAAATGTAATGAAATATGCTCTTATAGCGTTTCCTATTACGTCTTGAAGACAACCACCATCAATATGTAAAATCTAATAAACATAAAATTAAAAGCAATTATTAAAATTTTAAAATAATAAGATTTTTTTTCTTTCAGGCAGTGTTCAGGTCTTACAACCTAGACACATTTTATCTCTAGTGATGAATGATTGGTATTCCGAGGCCTGATCAAATTTATTCCTCAGAATTATTTTCTTGAATTATTTCTTAAATGACGTGTGTTTTAGCTCCAATAGCTTTTTCGGGCGATGAAAATCGTTGATCACACAATTTATTCTTCACGGAAGGAAACAAAAAGAAGTCATTCGGTGCTAAATCAGGGCTGTACGGTGGATGACCCATCAATTCGATGTTTTGAATGTCATGATGAAGAACAATCCAGCACCTCTTGTTTGATTTGCTTATTTCACCGAATACTTCTGGCAAACAAATGACCAGTTTTCCCGAAGCAACAGGCCACCATTTTCTTTGAAGTGCTTCGTGCACGAACAACTTTTGTTGGATTTAGTTCACCTTGTAACACCCATACAGTCGATTGCTGCTTACTTTGGGGTTCATACGAATATATCCATGATTCGTCATCTAGTACGATTTTATAGACGTCTTTCGAAGCACCGCGATTGAATTTCTTAAGCACCAATCGACACGAGCCTTTTTTGAGCGATTGTCAACTTGTGTGGGATCCAACGCGAACATTACTTTGGCGCCGCTAAGCGTTCATATAAAATCACATATATGCTAGTGGAACTAATGCTTAGGGACGCCTCAATCTCATCATAGGTGACATGACGATCTTGCTTAATCATTTCGCACACAGCATCGATGTTTTCTGGCACAACAGCCGATTTCGGACGACCCTCACGAATCTCGTCGGACAGCGAACTACGACCACGATTAAATACACTAAACCAACGATACACGGTGGTTTTTGATTGAGCTTCATCACCAAAAGTGAGTTGATTTATGCACTCTTGTTGTGATAATCCACGTTGAAAATCGTAAAAAAATCATCGCACGAAATTGTTCACGATTCAGTTCCACTTCTTGCCGAGACGAAACTTTCAACTAAATATAAAATATACAAATAGCGTCCGTGCGACATAATGTTCTTAATCGTATATCGTTAAAAATATCAAATTTTACGATGGAACCGTCAGTTGAACTCACATGACAACAGTGTTGCCAATTCCCGAAATATAAATAGTGAACCTCGTATATACAATTCAACAATATGAATCATCATTTTATGCCATGTTACCAGATCAAGCAATCTAAGATCGAATGCCTTCCAAGAATATTTCCCAATGAATATTGCCCTATGTGTATTGACAAATGAACTTAATTAATAACAATGAAACATAATTAAATGTATTTAAATAGGAGAAATGAAAATAGAGGTTTGTAAATTTCTGAAAAGTCCTGGAAAAACAAAGATTTTCTATAAGAAAATACTCAGAATAAATAATCAGCTTACTGTTGCGCTAAAATTTAATGAACGATCCTGTGATTAATGGAAACTATAAAGTTAACATATGCACCCTAAAAACCACCGTTTGTTGGATTTTACCCTCTTGCCTGATATTGCACGTCCAAACCAAACAATAAACTCACCCCAATATTATTCATCAACCGCTTCATGTATCCAAAACTGTAAACAATTTCATTATTATTAATTCAAGCCAGTAATAATAGCTTTCATGCAAATTTGAACTATATTTTAATGGCGTTCATTATCAGTGAACTTTGAATGAACATTGTTGAAAAACATGTTCAGTGCATTTAACCAGATGTTGACAAGATAAATCGTGTATTTTATAGGCATAATATCAAATAAGTACATAACATAAAGTGCAACAGATAATAACGTTACTTTTTATGTTTTTAATCTTACGAACTGGCATGATATAGACTACAGCAGTAAATGCAAATGTTATAAAGGCTTATTTATTGTATTGTTGATGACACTATTCTCTATCATGTGTTGAACGAAAACATACACCAGAGGACAAAAAACATCCACCTTCAGGACGAATTCACCTGATTATTCTCTACACATATCATCTCCAACATGTTTATTGTTGTCAATTGCATCTTTGCATAATTAATAGTTAATATAATGTTAATATCTTAAATAATTCTAAAACTCCTATGGTATTTTTGTTGGCTGTTTTTCGCTACTGAATAAGCATTTACTAGAGCTTTATATATAGTTTAAAAATAGAATTAATATCATCTATTATATCTATTATTCCTTTTACACATCTAATTCTCATATATTTATATTGATCTTTCTGTACTTGTATGTACTGTACTTGTAATATTGTATACTTTAATTTAATCAGAAGACTGATGGGTCTATAAAATATAAATAAATAAATAAAATATTGTTCGATTTATTACTATTTATTACATTGTATGCTTTAATTGATGTAAATGTGATGTATATTGTATTATATAATAGTCCAGGAAACTGAAGGGTCCATAAAATATAAATAAATAAATAAAATATTATTCGATTTATTACTATTTATTACATTGTATACTTTAATTGATATAAATGTGATGTATATTGTATCATATAACAGTCCAGAAGAGTGATGGGTCTATAATATATAAATAAATAGAATATTATTCGATTTATTACCAATTGGTCTATATTTTATTATAAAAAAAATTTGATTGTAAGTAATACCTCTTGCCCTAGAATATAAGTGGTCTCTTCAGTACAATTTTGGTGAATCAGAAAAACAGCAAAAATCTAATGTTTTATTTTATATGGATATGGACTTAAGATAAAGGATTCAGTCCTCGAAATCATCAGTATCAGTTAAAAAATAGTTATATATATTTTATACTAGAAAACTGAAACTGTGTCTCTTGATATTGTGTTCTATAACATTTTCCGATTTTTTTAACAGCATGGTAACACCGTGTCACAAAAACGATCTTGGTTCGGCAACTATAAAAGCGTCGATTATTTTTCGCATTTTCTCAGCATATCGAGGCTCCATAGGTCTAAACTAGTGGCAATTAGAGGGTGCTATGTTTGGTGAGTTACGCTCAGTGGTGCGGAACTCTTGGCAACGTGCACCTGGGTATTGTCATGAGGATACTTTTGCCTCTGCTTAACCCGTCAACTTATTTGATCTGGTATTACCGTAATATATCCATTTTTCATCTCCAGTCACAATACTTTACGGAAAATTCTTCTATTTTACCTGTCCAGTGATGCCCGCCATATTGAGACGGTTGAATCAATTCTATTATTAGCAATTGTACCTCCATTTTGATCCCTCTCATCGCATGTAAACGTCGAGAGATAATTCATTCAAGATGTATGAAAGCTTTTTGGAAGTTTGGGCTGCGGTTTTGTCTAATAAGCTTTACACTACATTGTATTCGAATAATTTTGTTACTCTAGATTATTCTTTGTCAAAGATATAAATATCATCACTTTTAAAGCATCCTCCAGAATCGATATTCGGAATATGGCGAGATAGCTTCGCCATAAGTTTCCAGATGTATTTTATAAGCTTCGGTGTCAGATTTCTTCAAATTAAGTAACATAAGCAACTAATATCAAACATGCAGTTTTGTTAACAATGTTTATGGTCTATATTTAGTTAACAACTCAATAATATCAGGCCTTTTAATTAATTTTAATGGATTTACACCACATGGTATTACTGTGAATTAGATCGGGCATATTTGTAACCAACTTCATGTTGAAGCCTCACTGACCCCTCAATTCTCAGTATATGTCTTTTGTCGAAGTGTGCTTTGAAGGAATTATTCGACGACTCGATTAAGTCGACATCTGCGCGAAAAAGGGCAGGTATACGAGCAAAGACAAAGATTTTGAAAGTGCTCTTGGTAGTGCTATCCCACCCACCGTATTATCCAGACCTTGCTCCTTCTGATTGTTACTTGTTCCGACATATGAGTCCTGAACTGTCTGAGAAACATTTCACCTCTCATGAGGATATCGAGAAACGGTCCATTCGTGGGTACCCTCGAAAGATACATTTTTCTCTCGATATAGAATCCGTAGATTGTAAGAAGTAGCGGCTATCAATGGACAATATTTAGAATAATATACGTCGTACTTATTTTACGTAATAAAGCTTCAAATAAAAGAGAACTTATTTATATAGCGCTTATACTAAATAATAAAAAAAAACTCTTTTACATAGGACAATAGCAAACCACCGAATTTAACAATTTTCATTACATACCACTGATCAAAATACATGCAATCACCTAATAATTACACACATCCTGAAACACTTTCAAATGTATGCCTTTGATATTTCACTAAACTGATATGATGCTTATTAAAAAACTATAAAGTTAAAATATCAAAATAATCATCAGGGTCAAGAAGATTTAAAATCATAATAAATCCTTCCAAGTATTTATTGACATCGTCACTTCCTATCAGCGTTAATAAACACAAAATACAGAAACGGTCATTTATCTAAGGAAACCAACCATTTAGTTTGATTTCTAATATTGTTATTGCGTTAACAGATCATAAACCAGTGGCACGGTTTAATTATCTTACTGTATCCCAGTGATTATGTCCATAGCCAATGGAACCCAATAAACTAAACTGTCTTAAAAAAAAAGTAAATCAGGATTAAAATTTATTACCACATAAACTTAAAGAGCTAGTTAACTTCGAAATATTACCGATGTTATAAAATATCATAAAATTCTCATAAATCAATTCTTTAACAAAGGCTTTTTCCGACACATTTTACAACTTTGCTCGTATTTTTCCAATGGGTTTAAAAAAGAATGTTGGAAACTTTCTCCCTCTCGCACAATCTACCTGGTGAAGTTTATTTTTAGAGGCCTAATAAAATATTGATTGAGTCGGGGACAAAGAGTCGCCGACTCACATTAAAGAAAATCATAACGTCTTCAGTATTTGGACGGTTTTTGGGGTTAAACAGGCGTAATCACTCAATAGAACCGACTGTTAAGGACCGAACTAAAACAAACAGCATCAGCCAAAGATTAGTACAAATACCTTTCAAATGGGTTAGATATCGATAGTTTATCTAGCTCAAACAATAGAGGTTTATTCGTCCGAATAAATTCGGTTCATAGATCTATGAGTCTGATCGGTTTTGTTACCTTAGAATTGTTTTATGGAATTGTCGTTTTCTTTAGTTTCTAATTTATATTTGAAATCGCTTTAACTGTTTAAGATAACTAATTTTTAAGTTTAAAAAAATTATAACAGTTACAAGATTCTTGCATGTGCATATTCGTTTAGTTTGTGAACACTTACCACTAACTCGGGGAAGGAATTTGCACAGTTACAATGTTAAAGACTACATGTCGCCAACGTGAGGATGGATATGATATTAAGTTAAGACGGTAGTAAAAAACCCCAGTGTGCGTGTTGATTGGCCAAAACTGTTCGTGCATATTTACGTCCAAACTAGCTTGACAGACACCACGCGACCCGTTATTGATATTACGAGAGTTGTGGTTAGGTAGACATTTTTAGGTTAACTTACAAAAGTTTCTTTAATGGATATAATTATAATTTATTATTTAATAGAGATAAATTAACAGCAAACAATTAGGAAATAACTGTATTGTAAATAACTGTGTGTAACAATATATATATAATAAAGAGTGGCAGTGAAATCTGTGAAGATAGTTTTGAATAAATGCGCATGAGCAGTTTTGGCCAATCAACACGCAGGCTAGAGTCCTTTCAAAGACTGTAGTCTATTAAGCTGGTCAAGGTTATTCGAAAGTGGTACAGAAAATGGAATTAAATAGCAAAGAGGAAAGGTAGAGAGACATTGTCGTGTTGGTCTTTTATACCCGGAACCGCATGGTACGAACCCATCAACATTGCTAACCTTAGAAACCAGCGTGGGTGTACTTATAGTGGCCTAAAGAGATGTAACGGTCGCTATACATGTTTTTGGTCAGCGATATCTATTAGTAAAATATTTTTATAGAACACATCACAAACATCCTAATATAACTGTTAAATTTATTGGTTTTTGCGTTTCTTTACATATAATAAAGAAACAGTTTTCCATTTAGTGTCATTGTGTTATCCAGTGCTGTTCTAGAACGTCCAGAACTGTATTTTTGACATCCATTACCTTCGTCGTTTGATTGGAAGAAATGCTGACGAAGCCCAAAAACCATTTTTAAATCTTGTGGTTATATGCCAATTTAGACGAATCGTCAGTTAATACTATCAGAGAACTTTCACGCAGCTTAGCTTTTGACGAAGGCATTTGTAACCAATTTAAAGTGGATTGCCAGGCAAATAATACAGATTTTTCAGCAGAGTATCATGATTATCAATGAAAAGTGAATCGACTACGACAATCTGAAAGTCCTAATGTTATGGGTTTATGGTGGCACTAACAAGGTTTAGCATATTGTAAACTGCTGAAATCGAATGGAACTGTTACTTCAGATGTATGTTAACGCCCATTCAACAACTTCACCAACGCATTTTTGTAAAAGGCCCAGCAACGCACTTAATGTCATCATTTGGATCATAACGGTCGTCCGCATGATAAACTGACATATGATCAAAATACCTGCAAGTGCCTAATAACAGGTCAATTGAAAAGTTCCCGGCCTACGATAGTAAAACATATTTTTTGGCAAAATTAGTTTTTTTTATTCAACATAATGCCCTTCAAGGGTGATACACAGGTTATAGAGACCATCGAGCTTTTCGATACCAATACTGTAGTACGATTTGTCCTTTGCTTCAAAATAGACCTCAGTTTCGCCGCTCATCTCCTCATTCGACGAAAATTTCTCCCCGGCGAGCATTCTTTTGAGATCTAAGAATAGGAAATAGTCGCTGGGGACTAGATCTGGAGAATACGGTAGATGAGGAAGCAATTCGAGGAATAATTCATGCATTTTTGCCACCGTTTTCACGGACTTGAGCCACGGAGTATTGTCTTGGTGAAGCAGCACTTTCTTTTTCTTCAAATGCGGCCGTTTTTCGGCAATTTCGTCCTTCAAAAGGTCCAATAATTCTATGTAATAGTCGCTGTTGATGGTCTTTCCTTTTTCCAACTAGTCAATGAAAATTATTCCATTCGCATCCCAAAATATAGAGGCCATAACCTTGCCAGTCGACTGTTGCGTTGTCCTACGCTTTGGAGCGGGTTCATCATTTGCAGTCCACTCGGATGACTGTCTATTGGACATCAAAGTAAAATGATGATCATCTTGATCATCTTCAAACATTACTCCGAATCATCAACTTATCGTTGTTTTTAGTCAAAAGTGACTTCAGGCGGTACCTGAAGTTTGCACAGAGCTCTCTCATACCCAAATATTCGTGAATGATATGATGTACACGTTCAGTTAATATCTTCAGAGTGTCTAGTATTTCATTCAGTTTCAATTTACGGTCATTCAAAATCATTTTGTGGATTTTTTTAATGTTTTCGTCGATAACAAACACTTTTAATCATCCACTGCGTTCACCGCCTTCGGTGCTCATTTCACCACGTCTAAACTTAGAATAACAACCCTTGATGGTTGGTTTTCCTGGGGCAGTATCCCAAAAATCGGCTTCAAGCCTGATTTTTGCTTCAACTGTATTATTTCCTTCTTAAAGCAAATATTTTGTTAACATGCGAAATTCCTGTTTATTAATTTCTTTCACAATAACAAAAGTTGCTTCACTCAGAATGATATAATTCACAAACTAATGATCCGATAGCTCTCAAATTTATACACGTATCTTTTGAGGGATAGAGCTAATTAAAAAACATATTTAATTCTATTAGCGCCAGCTATGTGTCAGGTCGGGGACTGTTCATTTGACCTATTATAATATAGGTAACCTAATGCATTATGTCTATAGCTATATTTGTATATTTTTAAATTGTAATTTTTCTATTTATTTTAGGTTATTCATTATCATACAATAGCAGTGACCTCACTGACCCTGGCATTGTTTAACATCTACAGGGCCCACATTTACAAAGTTGGGACTCATACGTCGTAAACGGTCCGTGGCTACTACAAAACTATTTATATCCGTCTTGGCTATAAAAGCGATATGCGATTTAATAATCATCTCCATAAGACCCCTTGGTCTTGATACCTTCAGGTAATACTATCTAGGTATCATCTTGGTTCAGAAACTAGTGTTTATTTAATAAATTACACAACAAATATGACAGAACAAGTATATTTACAAAGTGACTGAGTTCTCTGAAAATCATTTTATAGATTCTAGAGTTTAATATGAATATATTGTGATATCCTACATACCTATCCTTGAATCCACTCTCTTTGATATTAGTTATTGTGATTATTTATCGCTGCCCTTAGAAAAGGGCAAAAAAGGCTTAAAATATTGGCCCCAGAATAGAAGCACATATGCGTTGTTCTATTCTCAATAGAAGACAATATTATCCTTCAGTTGATTTACACTTTTAGGCACCGAAATATTTTCTATCGGAATTTCCTACATCAAAACTCACTTGTTCAGGTGTTTTTCACGAATCAACACTAAAATCCATTCCGAGAACATTGATTGTTACATTGATTTGATGGCATATATATGAGGATGAAATATCACTATATTTTTAATATTGGCAGGCCTGCCTTTTCTAACGACTGCCAGCAAAGAGGATAAAGTTTCAATAGGTATATTCCACAAAATTCCTAATTTATTCGGCCTTCTTGAAGTATTCACGTTAAATAAATTCAATAGACTTGTCCAAATTCATATATCTATTGTTTGATGCAATTACGTCAAGAAATAAAACAAAATTCTGACAATTTCCTCTACTCTGTAATAGTAGCGTAACCCTAATAAAAATGTTTTAATACAAGGCTATTGAATCTGCTTATCGGGCATTGACTCGTAAACGTATAACTCAAAAATGATTTGGTTAAATTGTTACATCTAGTATGATATTTTGAAAAATATATATCGAAATTGTCAGTTAAATACTCTTTATCTATCTTTTTTTATAACATCTTTATTAGATACGCTTAGTTCAATTTTAATTTACAATTAATTTATTTCTACTTTTCCTTTGTACTTGGATTAATTAACAAGCAAGACGACTGCGAGAAAATACATCAGTAAGTATTCCTCAATTATAAAATTAAAATTATTTATTAATTATTAACTTATAGCTATAGTTTACACTAATAATACACACTAAATGTTCACACAAGTTCGTATGGTTTTGTTCGTTTCAATCTCGTGATATCCTGCGCGCTCTCCAGCAGTTGTATTGCTTCCACGTTAGTATGATTTAGTAATCTTCTTTCGTGTTTCAAGGCGAAATCCTGCACAACTTCGCAAATCCATTTGATTTCCAGGTCATCGTAAAGTTCTTCATTGGTTACATAGCGATAGGCTTTGGTAATCAATCGAAGAACCTTGTTTTGACAGCGCTGTATGACTAACTGATTTGAATTTTTACTGCAACCTCGTAGGTCCAAATTGACCTTATAATTTTATTATAGATCAACCTCGTTGATTTAAATCAAGTTGAGAGTATCTTCCGACTAACCAGTATAGTTGTTTTATTTTGGTTCTAATGTGTTTTGCTTTTTGTCTAACGTGATGCTTCCTATTTAATCTACCGTCAAGATGGATTCCAAGGTATTTTGCTGATTCTGCTTGAGGACTCGGGCATACATTGAGTGATATAATTAAGTTTTTATTATTTCGCTTTAATGCAAAATTAACGTGGAACATACTATATTTTAATAATTTTGTTTTAATAGAAAATAATTGATGCAAAAAAAAATAATGGAAGTGTAACTTAATTTCAATTAAGATATTATCAATATCAGAAGAGATCAATATTACAGAATATTTCTATAATGTACAAACGATTTTTATGATTTCAAAAAAAAAACATTCGGTGCTTTATCCAAAAAGTAAGATTGATAGCTCAAATTCAGCGTAAGTGTCATAGTATCTAGCTATTGTTTGCAATAGTGGTGTTTGAATTAGAAAATGTGAGAAAAATCCTCATTATGCAAGAAAAAATACGATTAAAATTGACACAATCAACACTGTAAAGAAAAGGATATCATTGCGCGTATGAATGAAATATAATTCAACTTATTTCCAACAACCCCGCCCTATATAAATGATCAAATTGTCAATTTTTTACTGGCTTTTAGATATGCAGTTCCTCAATTGGTGGTTACAAATCAAGTCAAAAAAAGTTGTAGCAATATCCTTTGTAAACTTTCTGACACAAAATGCATGCTATGAACCACTAAAAGCTAAATGCAAACGTCCAGTTAATTTTATCACCGAATATATGCTTCAAAATATGATGTTACTATAAATTGTGAAAGAGGCCAGCTTTTTAATTTTGATTTTAAAGGCTGTCTATTCTATTTTTTATTTCCTATGGCTTTCGATTTGTTTCAATTCATTATCGTCCTATGTTCTCTTACTGTCACATCCTATCTATAAATCTTTCTGTAGCTGTTGTGGCCTGTTAGTTGTTATTATTACATTATTATCCTAACCCTATATGTAGTCCTGTTTTGCCTATTTATCATTTCTTTATTATTTCATCCGTATATAATGTTATAAGTAAGATAGAAGTTATACTAAACTATCAATAGATGCTGGGTATTACATGGTATTTCGGATATAAAGAATTGAATAGCACACAACCTCTTTTTAAGAATATAATTTAAATATAATTAAATATATATATAATTTAAGAATATAATAAAAACAAACAATCCCAAAAAAAATTATGAGTTGAAATATTATTTTGATTAAATTTTTAGTGACAAAAGTGTACAAAAGTGTAAAAATAAGCACAATACAGTTTATATATATATATATATATATATATATATATACATATATATATATATATATATATATATATATATTATATATATTAAAGAAAATCAATTAGCAACCAGGCAAAATAAAATGTGATCGCATTTCCAATGGTTTCTCTCCACTTTTTTACGCCCCAAGGTCACCGGGACCACTAAAATAAATTACAGGGGGTAAATATAGACCGCAAATGCCAAAAAGTGTGGTAAAATATCAACGGCAGAAATTAGGCCATAAAGGCAATAAGGTCCAAGTGTTGTTAATAAATAAATCATATTGATGTTTTTATTACGTCGAGGCCCTTTCGCTACGGCCGAGGGGGATGCCGCACCATAAATACACTAACACAACTACAGAGTTATTTTCATAAAGCTAAATAGGACCGTCATAAAAAATGTGCGGAAGACGCCGAGTGAGATGGTCTATGGGGCATTTTCCAGATGAGATAGCGGCCCGCTACGGGTTTGCTTTTGTTCGTTTATTGAGGCCTTAGTTTTTGAAATATGTCCATTCTCAGCGAGCTGCTGATACGGAAAAATCGATAAAGAACATCGACATGATAAGATGTTCGTTAGATATGTCGTTTCGTTCTCGTCATCGTACGATAAACCATATGAATAACAAATAAATGCATGACCATGGGGAAATCTTTATTATTAATCATTAACTACATTTTATATATTTGAGTCACAAGAAAATATGAATCATATCACGTTGCTAGAACAAATTAACAATGAAAGTTGGTTTTTATAAGCATCAATGAAATATTTAACACCTAATTATTCTTTCAAAAACAATGTTTGAAAATTTCATCGGTCTGTGATAAGGCGGTATAATCCTAAAGCAGCCAATACACATCATGGATGGTGTCGAATATAGTGAATACTGAATACTATATGGAACATGTGTCCTAATCAGTCTATAAAATTTGATTTGTCTTGGTACTGGTCGATCCTGTTGTCAATATATATAGCATTATTCAAAACGTTAGTGATAATAATTTAAGTTATCAAGCGGCCTCTCTAATCATTTACTCGGATCAGGAAATAATAATAAGCTAGTAAAAATACATTAAACAGCTTAGGGTAACTTGCTGCAGTTTTATTGGAAATATTTCTAGCCTTGAAGACCACCTTGATGTTCACTCTATTCGAGATGAAATTTATGAAATATATAATAGAGTGAGTAGTTTTTTTCGATATAAAAGTAGTTTAATAAAATTATTTCAAAGAAAACTGTTAGCCTGGAACACTATACACAACTATATATGGAAGAACTATACACAAATAAACAACTTAGACATATGCAGCTCTTCTTCATGAACTGTTAGGAAAGATAGAATTTAAATAGTGTAAAGATAACTCACAAAAAGTTGAATAACTCTGTCAAGCATAGTTTTAAAATAATACAATTATTAAAAGCATATAATAAAATTAAGGTAAAGGTATTATATCAAATCGTGTATCTATATGAGAGATAGATATTTCAAAATGAAACATTGAGTCACATTGGGAACTCTTGGCAAGACGATAGTCAGAAGAGCGTAAAGACGACAAAAGTTAACCAAAAAAAGTAAATGTTAGTATAATATTTTCATTAGGTCTTGTCAGTTATAACTTTATCAATAATTTATTGCAAATATTTCTGTTCTTCATACTGGAAACAATAGCGGTTTTACTCCCGGACCAGAGTAAGTGCTTTCCTCCAAATCAAAGAGCAACTACCATGAAGAAATGAATCATAAAATGTTGGCATACAACCATGGCATACTAGTGAAAGTCCCTAAGAACTTTGTTTTGGCGGCATTGGATTACTAATAAATCAATATCCGATTTTGATGGAACTTATATGATAGGCCACATGCCCTTGTGTTTCATGTCCTCCATAATTAGAAGAATGCAACAAATATAATAAAAGATTGATATATTCCTCAAAATTATTGTGATATAGGAAAGCTATTGGAAAGCTACTGAAGTACCGAATTCAAATACGTTTGAAGTTATAAGTGAGAAGTAAGAATTAAAGGTATTATTTAATGACGGCTTCATCAGCTGTATCAAGTGTACTCAGAATATTAAAGCTGTTCTACAACTCAATAGTTTTGCAATCTATTATACCTTCTGATTATTGTTTGTTCCATGACGTAACACACTTTGTGAAGGTTGGAATTCACATGCTGTGAGAAAATTTACAACAAGTGTTACAAGTATTGACACTACAATTTGTATTAAGGAAAAAAATATATTATGCAACTAACTCAAAGTTTATAAGTGAGACAAAAATAGCCGACTTGGTTGGCGCAATGGTAAGGCGACAGAATGGTGCTCTTGCTGTTACGATAGTCGCGGGTTCGAATCCTTCTGGTTCATGGCCATAAATTTATGTTTTTGATTATTTAACATTTGGGATTGTCCTTAAACAAGACAGTAAAATTCTACAAGGAATCAGTCACGCTAGTAACCAATATTTTTAAAATAGAATTTTAATATTAAATATTATATATATATATATATATATATATATATATGTATCATGTCACATATCATAATTTTTTCAATCTATTTGTAAAAAAACTTCATCAGTTTTGATAACAAACATGTATTGTTTAACAATAAACAAAATAGAATATAATCGGCATGTAAAGAGACTCGGTATTATATCGTTGAATAATATATATCTAAATAGATACAGATATTCCATAAACAAATACAATATATACCATTTTCCGGCACTTTTTGCTTTTTGTCGTAGTTAATGGGTAGTAGCCGATGTAATATATTAAGCCTTTTTATAGACCCAAGGCCATTCACAATAACCTACAATAGTTCACGTTATATTGTTGCTTCTGTCATTATTATTGTTATTACTTGTACAAACGCTCGTCCTCAATTCATATCATTAGTCTTCATTTGTGCTCTTTGAATAGACAGATAACGGCGATCGATAGCTTTATCTGATGTACATAAAAAAATCATTGGCATTAATATTTACACATAGCAAGAATAATAGAACGTCGTGCATATTTGATATATTGTTAACTGATGAAGTTGTAATATATTTTGTAATGTCAGTTTTATATACAAATATATTCTGTTGTGGATTAAGTAATATTGTTGTTAATTAAAATAATAATGCCACCATTTTTTCTTCTTGCGCATGAATATATAAGCAATATTTAAATTATATTCGAAATTTTTATTATTATTATTTAATTATTAGATTGCTAGTAATCGTTTCCGACTAACCTACGATTTGTTTTTATGATAATTTAATATAAATCTAGGTATATAACTGAGATGACCCATCGGTCCTATTTCAGAGCCGAATTACGAGTTATTAGAATGCCATAGCCGCTAAAGCAATGAGTTACTGAGCGTCAAATTATGGATAAATTTTTGGATAGTCTCAAGACACCTGTCGATTTTCGATAAGGAAATCAAATGCTGACTGATAAATGAAGAAAAGATTGTTTAAGATTTTCTATACTCGATTTATTGAAGCGATTGACAAAATCGTATCCGCGGACTGCATAGGACCAAAACTTGAGTAACGTTTTATAATAGTGTACCAGTTAAGCTGGTAGAGAATTGGAGCACTATACTGTATATGAACTAATAATTGGTATTGATAAATAATTAATAATTGTTCTGAGGGTCCAGTTGTAATATAAAATTTTAATAAACTCAATAAAGGATTGAATTTAAAAATCTAGAAATCCTTCGGAGATAATTCGCGTTCGTTAAAATATCGGTTATATTTCAGAAGGAAAAAACCTAATAGTTCAACACTTTAATTTCTAATTTTAAATCTATTCGTAAATATGAGAATTGCAAACGCCCTGTATACAGACTATTCAACGGGCACATAAAACAATCCACGTTAAATCCCTAGCGACGAGAATCCGGTGGAAGTTTTTCCTTTCTGGCGGCTTACTTGCTTATCGAATACAGAATCCTAAACTAGCAAAGGCGAGATATTCCTACGAGTGTCACCGGTATGGTTATCGTGCCGCATTAACTTTCAATGGACGATTATTATCGAAGACGCTTTATGCAAGCATTCACTTTGTCACTTTTAAGCATTTAACGTACGACCGGTTTAATCTATTTACTGCATTGTCTTGGCCAGAGAGAATTATGTTCATGCGAATTAAGCTCTTACAAAGGAATATTTATCAAACAGCTTTATATATGCTGTTTATAGGATATCCTGACTGTTTTATGGATATATTGTTTCCTTTTAAAAGTACGTTGTTTTTATACAAATACCATATAGGAGTTATAAGATAGAATTATGCGAGAGCAGATCAAACGAGACTTATCAAACGTCCTTCAAATGTAACGTTAACATTCCTTGTTTTATTAACAACAGGAATGTTTTATTAAGAGAACTTGCTTGGTGATGTATCTTGTTTTGGAGCCGTATTTGTAATGTTTTCTCTTTTTTTGAATATCCGTACTATAGTTCTGTTGTTGATTTAAACTTTCCCTCGGTGTAATTACTACTATAAATTAATTTTAAACGATTTTCTATAATTTCGAAGCTTTATTGTGAAATATTGGTGTAATGTATTTAATTCAAATTCCTTCTCTACCTTTTTTATTTTTTACTCAATTTACCATCTCGAAAGAACGATTTATCTTCTGTGGCTAGCCACAAATCTTCTACAAATAGTAATCTAGCTATCTACAAGTATTAATTAGGAGAAGCAAGGTCTGGAGAATACAGCGTATGGGGTAGCATTTTGTATTTTAATGTTTCCAAGTATATATATTGTCATCCTAAAGAATAATATTGTTGTGATCTTATTCGTATTCCGGCCATTTTTCGCACAGTGCTTGACAACGGATAATTTCATCAAGTAATAATTTCAAATCCTCGCCTTCTAGAACATTTCTTTCTCAGGGTTCGATAAAACAACTACTACAAAATAAAGGTATATGAAGAGAGCTTTAAAACCCGGTTATGATAAAAATAAACAAAACTTTAACAATTAATAAGGTTGAATCAACGGTGTATACTGAGGTGAGAACATTTTGGAACGCTGGTACCAAACTGGTTTTGCAATCTATTATACCTTCTGATTATCGTTTGTTCCAAGACGTAACACACTTTGTGAGGGTTGGAAATCACATGCTGTGAGAAAATTTACGACAAGTATTACAAGTATTGACAGTACAATTTGTATTAAGCAAAAAACATATTATGCAACTTACTCAAAGTTTACAAGTAAGACAAAAATAGCCGACTTGGTTGGCGTAGTGGTAAGGCGACAAAATGATCCTCCTGCTGTTACGATAGTCGCGGGTTCGAATCCTTCTGGTTCAATGCTATAAATTTAAGTTTTTGATTATTCAACATCTATTTGTTATAACTGTGATAATGTAAACTGATTAATAAGGTTGATAACGTTGCTTCATCATTGTTTGGACACTTGAGTCTATGAACGACTTTGAAACAAATTTTCGAACAGGGCTCCCGTAATCGACACTGTGGAGGATTCGATGATTCGACGGCGTGGCAGCTTATTTTCTTCGTCGACGAGAGATCGGTAATTCTAATTTGACGAGTCTTCTGGGGCACGACTCTGTGACTAATCCGTAGCCACATGTGTTACAACGACGGTATCCATCTGAATCTACTCAAAGCCTTTCAAATTAAAATGTCTGCCAATATGACTGAGACTGCGACCGAAAAAAGACATTATAATTTAAACATAGCGCCCAAAGTAATGTCTAGTCGAAATGGTGATGGTTATAAAAAATAATGATAGTGATGTTAAAACTCTAATATTTAAAAAAAAACTGGAATTTTTTTTTTAAGTAAATGAACCTTATGAAAATTCCAGCATTAAAGCTAAAGTTAATGTGGAAGTACTACGGAATGAAACTACTTCATGTAGAAGTGCAAATATTGGAACTAAAGTACGTGAAAAAAATGTATGAAAATAAAGCAAAAAATTAAAAAATCATAAAAAACATAACGCTCACTTAAAATAAACCATGTTGCACTGGTGTATGTGTCATGTGTCACCAATTTAGGGTTGGTATTATATGGATCGGTGAATGGAAGTAGGTCGAAATTAACCTGTGGTTGTTTACATGGTGTGACCATTATTTGTTGATGATGTTGTTTTATGATTGAAAAATATGGAAATAACAATAGCTAAGACAGGCGGCAGCGATGTTGTCTGAGGATGAGGCTTGGGCAGTCGAAGGTGGCACGTCAAAGTTGAACGATGGCCAGACACTGAATGATTGAAAGTACCCTACAACAATCTCCCAGATAAACATCTCGGGGTTGCCAAATATTGGCTTCATTAAGTTTTAAAACAGAATAATCCGAGTTTTTCGCATGCGTATACACAGCTTTATTTACTTATTTTTGATCGTGATTATTAGATTTAATGGCGGATATATTAAAGAGGTAAATAGGTTCAGAAAGTAAATAGAAATGGTAAAATTTTGGAAATAGCACATTTTATTTTAAAAAATATTGAACAATATGAAATAATAAAATTAATTTCTATATGCCTTTCTATTTTTATAAAAAACCATAATAAAACAATAAATTTACATATTTGAACAATTAACAAGAACTCCAAGAACCATATAAATAAACATTACCATAAAAAAGACCAAAATCGTTTAGATCAAACACAGCCATTATAGCAAAAACCAAACGAAAAAGCCACCACTAGTTATATTTGAAAGAAGTATAATTTTCCTAAATATCTCCAAATATTATCGCTATCATTCTTGATCCACAAACCCCATTAATGATTATATTTACAAAACAATAACTTATTTATGTATACTCTTATACAATGCATTGTACTTTCCTTATCATTAGATCATTCTGTGTCGTTGATAGTTTTTTAGTTTGTTTATTTGATCCAGGCCTACTTTTGTTAATTTTCTTAATTATTTCAAAGTATTACTGTATACTGTTCCTATAGCTTAGCAAAATTCTGTTTAAATTCTTCTTCTTTGATTCTCCGAGTTTCATATTCTCCGACATTTACTCTCAACCAATTCTAGCCTACACTTTAGCTATAAATTAAAATTTAAATCATTACTAAAATAAATGTCTAATTATTACCAGTTACTACAGTTGTTACTACTATTCTTGATGGACAAACCTCACTAATGTCTTGACTACTTCCAACTCAACACTAATCATTTTCTTCATTGTTCTTGTTATTATTACATTTTGGCATATATTGATACCTAATCCAGGGCGTTGAAAATGATGTGTTATAAAACTGGTAGCTAAAATTCCCATCATAAATAAGGTAACATAAAATAACGTTGTTATAAGTTCCATAGACATAAGTTGAAAGAAGAAAGTTGACATAAGTTCCACAGACCCTTTTCCTTCACTCGGTACAAATTCAGACGTTTTCAACGCACTGAAAGCACTTTTGTTCACACTTACTCACAAAATGACCCATATTGAAAAGCAAAACCTGTCGGTGAGTGTTCCCCATGAAGTTGAATACTAATGCATGCGATATTATTTAATGAACAGTAACACCATCTCTTGAAAATACTTTATAGTTAATTTATAAGCCCAATAAATTAATATTGATTTTAAACATGCCTATATCACATTGCGTAGGTGTATGATCACCTTCCTGTACCAATTACACCAAGAAAAGTTATAGTCAATTAAAACTTAATAGTTTACGCTATTAAAGTAAAATAACAAACAGTTTTTGGAAGAGGACGTTTAATTAGTAACTAATCCAACAGGAAGGCGTAAGTTTTATGATCGAATAATCGCTAGATAATTGGACAATGTTTATATAGTTTCTGTTTATGCGACACCTTAGACGATATACCGTCTAAATTACGGATAAAACGTCGCAGTCTAATTAAAATTTTGTAATAAGTTTTAACGGTACCGGCCAGCTCGTCGTTATGTCTAATCCGAACCGGTGTTTGCATTTAAGATTATTCTTGTATTAATTTAAAATGTTCGGATCAAAAGATCCGACTACTCCGTATCGCTACAAAATTTAGGGCTCAATGCAATTTTAATCAATCTCTCCATAATTTATTAGTATAGTTTTATTAATATAGCTTTTACATAAAAGGTTTGGAATTCAATCTTATAGCATTCTGATGTTCTAAAACTATTTATTTTATTATAGGGTGTTATTATATGTGTACGTTCCAAAATCTTTTTCTAACCGAGAAGATGTATTAAAAAATCATATTAAGCGAAGTGCTGCTTGGATGAGTTATGAGTTATCACATAGAAGAAGCTGTACTCTGAGATCTGAAAGGATTTATATCTGATTTATATAATGGTTTTTTATGTCAGTCAAGTATGTCGTCAAGTCTTTAAGAGCTGTTATGGTTAGTGATAACTTTGTTATATAGTTTCAACGCTTAGCTCAATGACATCATTTTTTCCTTTGAAATCCATCAGCTCGTAGGTTTTTAGGGTATACTGCAAAATGTTTATAATACATGTTTACACGAATTACCTTGTACAAATTTTTTTAATAAACATTAAGTTTATAAATTCTATAGATCTTATCAGTGTATTCTCCTTAATGCATTTGCATATCTGCAAAACAGTATTATTTTTTTCCTCATGCATTTTAATCAAATTTATCATCTATATTTTGAACAATTAACAGGACAATTGAAAAGTCCCCGACGTACCATAGCGAAGTATCAAAATTAGATTACATTGGATGATGAACCAATTGGAAGCCCAATTAATAGGTTTTTGCCATTGTTTTCACTGACCTGAGACACAGTGCATTGTCTTGGTGAAGCAGCTCTTTTTTTTTCTTCAAATGCGACCGTTCTTCATCCTTCAAACGGTCCATTAACTATATAATGAAAATTATTTCATGTACATCCCAAAATATAGACGCCATAACAATGCCAGCCGACTGTTGCGTTTTCCCGTGCGTTGGAGTCGGCTTATTTTGTGCAGTTCACTCGGATGACTGTCCATTGGACTTCGGAGTGAAATGATGGAGCTATGTTTTATCCATTGTCACATATCGATGCAAAAATTCAGGTTTATTACACTTGATCATCTTCAAACACTGCTTCGAAACATCATCTCGTTGTTATTTTTGATCAAAATTGAGCTCGCGCGGCACCTACTTTGCACAGAGCTTTCTCATACCCAAATATTCGTGAATGATATCATGTACACGTTTTTGGTAACTTTAGAGTGTCTTCTATTTCATGCAATTTCAATTTACGGTCACCAAAAATCATTTTGTGGATTTTTTAAATATATCCGTCGGTAACAACCTCTTTTGGGCGTCCACTGCGTTCATCGCCTTCGGTGCTCATTTCATCACGTCTTAACTTAGCATACCAATCCTTGATGGTTGATTTTCCTGGGGCAGTGTTCGAAAACTCGGCATCAAGACAGGTTTTTGCCTCAACTATATGTTTTCCTTCAAAATGTAACATTATATCAACACGCGAATTTCCTTTTTATCAATTTTTTTCACAATAAGAAAAATTGTTTCACTCAAAATGCTATAATTTACAAAGTAAAGATCCGAGAGCTGTCAAATTTATATTTAACTATTTGGGTTAGAGCTAACTAAAAAACATATGGATTTAATTCTAATAGCGCCATCTATGTGTCAGGCTAGACTTTTGTAGACTTTTCAATTTACCTTTTACACACATATCTATGCACATTAATCTTTCACACTCTACAGTAGATTCTTTGCACTCTATATCAATTATATACTCGGCTTTAGTTGTTCCTACTCTCATTACACTTTTGGTAATTGTCAGCATAATTATAACACCACGTTCAAAAAGTTTCATTCAATCACTGTCACTTTCAGAATTTCGATATTGAACTGAATAACTAAGCAGTTAAAACACTTGTTTACGATTCTACCATTTTTCAGTTTCTTCTTCAGTGTGTCGGTTTGTGCTTATCCACACTGAAGGTTTTATTGTAGATAATGTCTCTTTCGACGTATCCAGACAGTTTTTGCTTGTATATCCGTCTCGACCTGCATGTTTACTGCTAATATTCTTTACCACACCCCATATTAATTCTGTTAAATTGAATATACAGTGATGGGGTGGAAGATGTATTAGTCTGTGGCCATATTGTTCTGACATCTGCACCTTGCAGCTTTTATCAGCCATAATGTTTAATTACATAAAACTCAATTAAACATTTAATTTACTATATTTACCGAGTAAAAATTTGATACAGTTCACTCTTTGGCACAGTTTTGCAAGCCTTTCCTTAATTGCAACCTTTATCGATACAATTTTTGGGATCTTTTCTACCAGTATACCATGGTATGATGCATTTTCCATAACAGTAACTGATGGTTCCTCAAAATTCTTTAATAGTTGAGTTTTAAACCATAACGAAAACACGGTATGAATCATTTATCCATAGTAGTCACTTAGTTTAGTAGTAGCTGAATTTAGAGAGAAACACTAACTCTGCGCCAAAAATAAAACCATTCCTACATCTAGTATAAATAACAATATATCTGTAATGAAGTACACGGGTCAACACAAAGTTTTCATAACACAATTCTTTAGGTCGTAATTGCTTTTTTATTTAGGAAACCGCTTGAACGTTATTTTTCAAAATCTGTGGTGTTAATTTTTACATGAACATTTTAAATTTAATTTATGTGAAAATTTTAATTATTAAGTTTTATTAAGTTTTACTATGAAAATAACTTACAAAAAAGTAGAAATTAATTTAAAATTGCACGCTTTTACTTCTTAATTTTTTAGCATATTTTCAACTAGCTTTTTACAGTTTTCCGTTTTGTTATTTCCTAAAAATCTAGAAATGACTGCTTTGAAATTGTTCTAACTCGCTTTTTGAGTACGATTCAGCAGCGTTGGAAATTTTTCATCGGCGAAAACCCCAGCCTTAACCTCCGCTTCTGATAACTTCGGAAAAAATTTCCTCACCTATACAAATGCTTGTGAGTTTTGATCCAGTTTTTTAACAAATTGTTCCGTCAACCCTAACTGAATGTGCAGAGGCGGCATTAACACTTTCTCTGTTTCAACAATGTGCTCAATTTTTTTTCCAGGCACAAAGTTCTATTCTTACAGGTCGTTGTATTGATTCTGTTTTGTCTTGATGCCGAACAAGAGAGTTAGAATATTTTTCGTAGGCTTCACAGAGAACGTGAGATATATTTAATTCGTATTTTACGTCTCGAACTTTAATAAATTGCCCACATATATAACAAAATGTATCAGCATCATATTTAAACTCTGGCGACGATATTTTAAGGCTTTCTAGATTTGTGCAAAACACCTGATTCTATCATCATCATCTATCAGTGCTGTCTGAACGTGTAAACCCCACTCTGATCGCGCGGTATTTTTAAATATATTAAAAATAATTAAAATTTATAAAAAATTCAAATGAGTAATATTACTATAACTATTACAAAAGCAAACTTTATACCAAAAAAAGGTATTTTCTTTTCATTTTTGTTCATAACTAAGTGGAAAATCATAAAATAAACATTAGGACAAAGAACGAAAATTTTTTCGTAGAGACGTGTTATTAATAAATGTTTGTACTAACAAAACCTTATCAATTGTTATTCCAACGTTTAGTTTTTTCCAATAACTTTTGTTGACTTTACATTATTTTTATTATTATCTTGCCATGTGTGATCCAATGTTCCTGAGATATCCATGTATCATTTAAATACACAAATTTAAATAACATATAATAATAAGTCTTAATTGATTATATCTTATTATTAGATCCTTTTAAAAATTGTATTTATTTAAAATAAATATCCAAAATGAAGTTCCATTAGGCCACTTTATGAGTTATATTTACACAATTTAAAATCTATATTACCCAAAAGTGTAGAACATCCTTAGAAGAGATGCACATGTCTAAGTTGTCTATAAATACTTTCCAAACTAGTAGTTTCTTCTGAAACAATCTTATTAAATAATATTTATAATGCGAAACCGACTCACCGTTGTTATATATTTTATATATTTGATCTCTGCGAGAGCTAACATGAAAATAATTTTGGATCATAATCCGCTTCGATTTCAAATATCACTCATAAGAAAATATGTGTGGTATTCAACTATGGAAATATTTGGCATAAACCACCCAAAACTAAAATGATTGTAATAGTTTCAGCACAGACCACGCCGAACACCAAGTGGTATATTTGATGACATCAGAAAATAACTGCTGAAAATACCTCTTTTCAAGAACAATGTTTATTTATCTAACGTCCAATTAATAATGCTGGAAAAGCACGAAAAAATAAAAGCATGTAAGAACGTCTGTTAACATTTTAGGGTAGTATTCTATGGCTCGGTGAATGGAGGTAAAACGAAATGAAACAGTGGTGTTTACATTATGTTACCGTTATTTGTTGAAGTTGTAAAAAGAAAAAAGTAAAATTGAAATTACAAAATGGATAAAAACGGGCTGGCAGTGGTGCTACCTGAGGACAAGGCTTGAGCAGTCGATGATGGCACATCTGAACTCAGCTATGATCAGATACTGAATGATTGAAGGTACTCTTCAATAACATCCCAGATAAACGTCTCGGAGTTGACAGATAATCCTTATTATTTCACAGTTGGCGCTGCTAGCACCCAGTCCCCAGATCAACATCTGGGATTATATTTCTGCGTATTTTGTAGACAGTTATTCCAAGATGTAAAATTCAACATGCCTCAAGGTCGTTACAACATTACAACATATAAATCACATTATAGAAATTAAGAAAAAGTTAATTAAATCCAACGTCCAGTTACACTGTAATCTTTCTTTTATGTATGTTCTCCCATGTTGTTTTTGAATTTATCTAAATGAGCATGCAACATATAAACTTTTAATGACATCTTGCAGCCCATGGCCTTAGAATTTTTTAGCATATTTTCAACTAGCTTTTTGTAGTTTTCCGTTTTGTTATTTCCTAAAAATCCAGAAACGACTGCATTGAAATTGTTCCAACTCGCTTTTTGAGTACGATTCAGCAGCGTTGGAAATTTTTCATTGGCGAAAACCCCAGCCTTAACCTCTGCTTCTGATAACTTCCGAAAAAATTTCCTCAACTATTCAAATGCTTCTGAGGTTTGATCCGGTTTTTTAACAAATTGTTCCATCAACCCTAATGTGCAGAGGCAGCATTAACACATTCTCTGCTTCAACAATGGGCTCAATTTTTTTTTCTTTCCAGGCACAAAGTTCTATTCTTACAGACCATTGTATTGATTCTGTTTTGTCTTGATTCCGAACAAGAAATGAAACAATAAAATTAAGAAAAAGTTAATTAAATCTAACGTCCAGTTACACTGTAATCTTTCTTTTATGTAAAATATAATGATTATCACAGTCTAAAAATCATGTTTAATGATCAAATAAGAGAAACGTAATATATATAACGCAGAAATGTGAAATTCTCACTTCGGATGCAATTCGAGCATAACAAGGAACGAGGCCATATCGGGCCTTAATTGGCCGCCATATATCATGTGACTAAGTTGGCAAATACATAAAATTTCAGCATAGATCACCGTTATTGCCGCCCAAAGCCCCGTCGCCGTAGTTTCCGAACTTTTCGAATGTTCCTGCATACGATTTATTAATTTAAAAAGGGTCGCAATTGTTTCTGTTCCCGGCGCCCCTACCGAGGGCCCACCCCCTAGCCCATCCATCCCCTTTCATATTTTTTCCCTGCATTTTAATTAGTCGACCGATATTTTCCGTTATTTGCTTTGGTCGAAAATGTTGCGCACAGGTAGAAGCGGCCAGGTCCGAATTCGTTCCCTGTGATTTACTGGCCTATAAATCACCTTACGTCCAAATGTATTAAACCGCAGACCGACCAGACCCGTGTCTTCTTCTTCTTCGAGACGTCAGAAATTCTCATGCCAATATTTATTATTAACAGCTCTTGGAATTATATTGATTCAAGAAGATGTATGATATCAAAATAACATTTTTGTTCTACATGGGTTGGATACATGGAAATGCCTACATTTATTCGAATTTCATAGATTTCATGGATTATTTCGCAGGCGATCACATTAGGCCCATTTGCAATTGTATTCATGTTAAAGCTAAACCAATACACCATTTTTTTATTTATAATTTTCTTGGAGCAATAAACCACAAAACATAGAAATACGGAATGGGAACTTAAATCTTCACACCCACAACTATGTCCCGCGATTCTGAATCACTAGAAGGCCGCAAATAAAAAGATGACAAATTTCATTTCGTTATACAGATTTGAAACTTTGTAATGAAGCTTAGGTTATATTTTTTCCATTTCTGTCTCTAATTTTAAGGAAATTTGTGGTTATGACGTTATGTTTGTAGCATTTAAGGTAAATATTCTTTGTTTAAATGCACAATTATAATATTGTTGTTTCCAGGATGTGAAAGTTCAATTAAAATTAATTATTTACAGAAACAGATTTAAAAATAAACAATAATAAACTTCAAGAAACCTCTTATGATCTACTACATGAAATTTGTCAACAAGAAGATTAATTCTTTGCATTTCAGACCTGAATCAGATTATAACGGACCTGAAAGTGGAATATCATTGCTTTACGAATATGCAATTTCTAATTCTAATTTTAATAGTGAGTCTCTTATTAAAATCTACATCGCTTATTGAATTGAATATGTGTATATTTACAGATTATTTCCATTAGCCTATCGAAAACAAAACCATGCTACAGGGCTTGTAAGGCTAAATATGACTACAAGTTAAATATTGGAATAAACATTTGCTTAGTCTTCATTAGAATTGTCCAAAAGAATTAGAATTAAGAACAAATATGACATCTCTTTCAAAAGAAGCAAATCAAATTGGGAGGTCTGAAAATTGAAAATTATAATGAATGTTTATCGACAGATTCTTTTGCAACAGACGAATACTGCAGAAGAACAAAACGGTATAACACCAAAAAGACTAAGAACTAAATAAATATATGGTACTATTGACAGCAAATATTCGGTTTCACATATTATATCGGCATATGGTGATCTTTTTTCTAAACATTTTTTAATTTCTCACTGTAGTAAATAAACCTGCTTGGTATGCCATCAGGTAGTTTAAATGAACAAAACTTGATTAGAACTTTATACAGGAAAGATCGTATTCTAAGTAGGTCTGTTCTATGCTATAAACAACAGGGTAGACAGTATATGGTAAGGTTAGTAAAAATGCTCCAGCCAATAAAAGGAAACAGAGAAAAAATTACGGAAAATGCGATAATATCGAAAGAATAAATTAAGTGTATAATATAATCTGAGACTCGATCAAATAATTTCAATCAAAATTCACAAAAAATCATAATTTAATTAATTTCTAATCTATTAAATACTTCTTCATCTTTCCACACAAAATATTAAGGAAACTACTCATTATTTTCATGAATATAATATTGTATTGTTCTTCATTTTCTAAGTTACTAATTAGAACCGCAATCTATTTCTTTCTCTGACTCTTTAATGCTTCTGGCATTTTCAATCAAAATATTCGCATATTAAGTAGCAATTTGAGATCAAACGAGCAATGCTTAAAACTAAACCTTTATCCATTATAACCACCTATAATTATCACCGTTCTGTGGCTGTTTCAAATGGCCCAGAAAATCGACCTCTTAAATATGAATATTATATGTTTTTACTTGCATATTATTCTACGTTAATAAAATAATATTATTTATAATTCAATTTAATAAATAAAACTCTTTAAAACTGAAATTCCTAAAAGTTGCTATATTGATTTACATTATTATTTATCCAAAAGCAAACAACACATAAAACTACATATTTATATCACATTTATATCATGAAGGCCACATGTAAGGCGATAAAGTAAGATCGCCAAAAACTACTAACTACAAATCTAGTAACCAATGCAATATTCGAATGAACTAGGCACTAATGAAACCAGAAAGGTATGAAACATTTGGCTATTATTTATGAAATATATTTCACACTGTTTCATTCTGTCATCATTCCAACTCCTCAACAACGTTGTACTAGGATACAGACTTAAAATAATCCCACTATTTGAAAGACGAATCACAGTAAATATACTTTTACTTTAGAGACTATGGATCTAAATGATGGACCAATAAAACAAACTTTATTATACCAAAACGATTTCGAAAATAATTCCTATCTTTTGATCAATGTTTTCTTCAATACCAATGTCGTAACTAACAATCCGTATGATAAATTATCACAGTCTTGTTGAAACTCTCCTTATTTTTGTTCATAACGTAGCATAATTATTCACCTTTATAAAAGAACGGATAAAATAATCAACTTAAATGCATGTACAACACCTACACTAGGTATGTTCACAGCATTATTGTTCAGTGTAACATCGAGAAATTTAAATAAATTATGCATTATTTATACTGCTATAAAACAAATACTATCGACATATATCGTTAACCTACAGTCGAAATCATACAAGATAACAAGGTTGTTATAAACTCGCTCTCGACAGTATCGTTAACTATCTTATTCTGTTTATTAGACCAAACAAACAATCCTTTCATTTACAACCTTTTTATTCATATTCCGACAGAAGTTGCGTATTGTCTCTAGTTTAATATTAAGTAAGGATACAGAACAATAAATAATATTGTCATTAACAGCTAACACACCCAAAATATGTGGGCATTATGTACTAAAAACATTTGACGATAACTTTATCTCAAGCAAATACTTTCTGTTTTCCAGTTATGAGTCAGTATGATTATAGCGAGTGAAGTCGAGCGACGTTTATTAGACATCGTGAGCAGTTCTTGGTATTTTACAATGCCATAGTCGCCTGAAATACCCAGTAATAACTCTAGAGGTCATTTAATGTCTCCTTTAACGTTTTTATTTGATAATATTACAATATTAAAACGTCAATGCTAATGAGAGTTTTAATGAAATATTAATTAAGATTGTTTTGATAAACTTTATTTCTAACAGTGATCTAAATATAGATAGTAGATCCAAAAATGAAGATAATATCATAAAATTTAATTCTAACATACAATATCATCATTGAGTAATTACACTTAATTATGAGGTAATAAATTTACCTTCTGATAAGAGGAAAGAAATTTTTAATTAATACTTTTTTTAATTATTAATTATTTCAATTATATTAGTTCTGGTTTTTATTTATTTTTGGGGTGGGGGAAGTGATTAACAGAAAAATAGTTGAGCATTATGGATTTTCCTTTCAAAATACCTTCTGGGGAATCATTGGTTTTTAACGATTTTGGACAACAAATGGACTAAAGAAATTGAACACACAAATGTTGCAAAAGTCATTCCAAGGTCGTATACAAGAAATCTTTTGTATACCTGAAGAAAATTACCAAACGCACATCGTATCCAAAGAAAGTCACTTTGAAAGGGATAAATTAAATATGGAAAAATTAAATATTAACATGCATCTTCTTTGTTATGTATTTTTATTATTAAGCGGCTTTAAAATCACATCTCTAATAATTTTTTTATAGCATCTTTATTAGATACGCTTAGTACAATCTTAATTTACAATTAATTTATTACTACTTTTCCTATATACTTGGATTAATTAACAAGCAAGACGAGTGCGAGAAAATACATCAGTATGTATTCCTTAAATATAAAATTATAATTATTTATTAATTATTATCTTATAGCTATAGTTTACACTAAATGCATAGACTTTATATAAGTTCGTATGGTTTTGTTCGTTTTAATGTCCTGGCATCATGCGCGCTGTCCAGCAGTTATATCGCTTCCACGTTAGTATGATTTAGTAATCTTCTTTGGTGTTTCAAGGCGAAATCTTGGATAAATTCGCAAATCCATTTGATTTCCAGGTCATCGTGCAGTTCTTCATTGGTTACATAGCGACAGGCATTGGTAATGCTAGCGCTGTATGACTAGTTGATTTGAATTTTTAGTGCAACCCCATATTTACACCCCATAGGTCCAAATTGGCTTTATAATTGTATTTTAGATCAACCTCTTTGATTTTAGATCAAGTTAAGAGTATCTTCCGACTAACCAGTATAGTTGTTTTATTTTGGTTCTAATGTGTTTTGCTTTTTGTCTAACGTGATGCTATTTTTTCTTAATGAAGTCGTATTATGGCAAGTTTAAAACGTCAGTCAGCAGGGGCAGTAACATTGTAATAATTAGTATTTCTAATACTCAATTCAATATTTAGAGTTTATTACAATAGAGGTGCTAATGTGGTCAAATCGCAAATTATCTTATCAATTGATGTCAATTGATTCTTAAACGGTTGTTTAAAAAATCAGCAAATGGTACCAAATAATACAAAAAAAAACATTGAATAATGCCTGGGTGTGACAGAAGTGGCAGTACTAGTAAAGAAGATGAATATTTTATTGTTTTTGAGAAGAGGGACCTAGTTGCATAAAAAATTAAAGCAAAAGGCTTATCATATTTGAACACTATCCAAATGAACGCTTCTTGTACAGATCACTGTATTTTGTATTTTAAATAATAGTAGTTAAAATACTATATTTCATATTTATCATACAGGACTTACAAATATTTGGTGTTTCATATTATAAATAAAGCATGATTTTTGCTCATATCTGGGGGTCTATATCAATTTCTACATATAAATGTAGGGCTATATTATCTAAAATAATTCAGTCAATAGTTATTGCGTTTTGCCAATGGAAATTCCAAAATCATTTGGGTCATATTTTACATTTTTATTTCCGAAAAGGGAAAGAAATTACGAATAATCGAATAATCGAACCAGCATCAACCATAAAACTGAATACACCGAATTTCCATTGGTGAATCATCGATTAAATGAAATAAAACCGAGTCATTCTTGAATTACTGGCGATGAAAAGTTTACGAAGCTTCACCAAATGATTGCAGAGCTTGCATAGATAACAGGGAAGCTGCTAAGTGTTTGGTGGGATTAAAAAGAACTCATTAATAGAAAAACAGCAGCAATAATATATAAAAATTATTACACTGGAGACTCGGATACGGCCGAAGGGACCTATTATATATATACCTAGATTTAAGTTATTATAAATACAAATTCTAGGTTAGTCGGCAGCGACAAGTAACAATATAATCATGTATCACTAACATATCAGAACTTCTGGAGTGATGGAATTATAATTTTTTTATTGTTTAATAACTAAAATAAACTTAAAAGTAATATTATCCGGTGTTGCCATAATTATTAATACCTTCTATAAATCTAAGTGACAACAATGTATTTTAACATAATTGGATAAATATTAAAATGCCTAATAAAAACTATTTGGTCGCGCTTACATATGATATTCAAAAATGTTTCGAATATTTAAGGATTACAACTATTTACATTTAATTATCAACTCCATAAATTATAAACGTCAATCTGACCCGCACAATAGACGAAATATGCTAAACATCTCTAAGAAAGCAAACATATGGTCCTTGTTATTTCGAAGACAGATACATTTATTTATGGTGATGATTTATGATGTTGCCAAGTAAATGTCTTTTTGCCTGGCCTTTGACCACAAGCGACAATTTGAACATCATTACAAAATGAGTTGTATATTTACAAACAGATTTTACACTATATTTTGCCTGCAATCGTCATTAATAACAGTACATTGTAAGTAAGTACATATGAAAAAGGCAATTATTTTCCACTAATTCGTTGTTTTTGTCTCAGTGGACTATAATCTATTCAAAGTTTTTTTAGCAATGCGTCGTGGATATTTGTGACGTCGAAACATTACAATGTTGCCGCATCAACTATGAGTTTTGAGAACTGAACTGAGTTTGGCTTTGACATACAAAAAAATTCTAATCTAAATAAAAGAATTAAACAAAAATGTTATCAAATATAATTTGTTTTAATATTATAGTACATCTAATACATATATTATCGAAGGAGTTAAAACTACAATTAAGAACACAGATGTAATAGTTTGTAGGTTAGATTTGTTTTGTTTTCATTGAAGTCTTTTCCACACTATCCATGAGGTAGAGTTTATAGGCGCATTTTTTATGCAGTGTTATCCTCCTGGAGAATTAATCCACCTAATTACCAATGGTATGTCTGAGAAACGTATTTTACTTTCATTCGAGAGCATATTTACTTTTTACTTTTAGTTCTTGTTTCCTTCGACGGTGTGTTTACTTGGCAAGTCATCTTGGTATCACTCTATTTTTTACTCTGCTACTACCGGTGTACACCATTCTTGATAATATTAATCACTGAATTATGTGTAACGCATTTACCATATCTACAAAATAGTTATTATTCATTCTCTCCTTATATGTTCTAACCTAATGCTTATGTTTAATTTTGAACATTTACAATCATATCTGTGCACACAAATCTTTCACGCCATATAATATCATTTTCTACAGTTATATTCAAATAATTATGTACATACCTTTTGTTGTTTTCACTCTCATTACTCTGTCTCAGGAATTTCCAGCATTGCACAGCATTATCACGTATCGTGAAAGTTTCCTTCAGTCACTTTCACTTTACGACTCACTGTTTGATTCAATCACTAAACTGTTAATTTCTAATCTGTCTAAAACATGTTCACGATTCCACCATTTGTCAATTACTTCCTTTTTATGTTTTATCGATTTCGTCCAAACCGAAAGTGTTATGGTTGACAATGCTTCCTTCCTCATATGAAAACAGTTGTTGATGGAATATCCTTCGCAAAAAGCAATATATCTACAATTAGTTGTTAATAAATATAATGACCACTAATACCCAATTGCCAAATGCCATTGTAACTTTTATCTTTTTCCATCAATTTTTATTGTCTTTACAATTTTTTTGTTACTGTCTTGCCAAGAGTGCCACAATGGACCATTTTGAATTATTCAAGTTTCTTATATTATTTTATGCCTTTAGTTGAGTTTTTTTAAGGTAATCTCTGGAAGTTCCATTAAACCTCTCCGAAGGTTATCTTTTACACCATTTAAACCCTATGCCCTGTAAGAGTGTGTAGCGAATTGAGGCATGTCGAATTTTACATCGTGGAATAACGGTCTACAAAATACCCAGAAATATAATCCCAGATGTTGAACACGGGCGGGGTGCCAATTGGAACCCGACACCGAGTAGCTGGCGGCAACCCCGAGACGTTTATCTGGGATATTATTGAAGGGTATTTCGGTCATTTCAGTGCTCAACCCTCGTTCGGTTAAGACGTGCCACCATCGACTGCCCAAGCCTCGTCAACAGGTAACTCCGCTGCCATCCTTTTTATCTTTGTATTTTTCTCATTTTTTTATTGTCAATAAATAACGGTCACATCATGTAAACACCACTGTTTTATTACGATTTACCTCCATTCACCGAGCCACATCATAATACCCTAAAGTGGTGACCCCGACGTGATCTTTCGGAAAATTGGGTTTGGACTCGTGAATGGAGGGTACGTGGAACATGGTGTTTGGTATGTATTTTACGTGGCCGTTATATTTTTTTTTGTTTCAAAATTTTAAATATTTTTAATTCGATTCCTTTTCAATTTTACCTTCTAGATTCATTTTCATTTTATTCCGATTAATTTCATTATTTCCAATTCATTTTTTTTTAATTTTTTTTGTCAAAACTTTATTTCACAATCTTTTGGAATATTTTTACGTCACTGCTTAATCATCAGCGTCTCGGCTAAACATTTCTTTCGGCGCTATGTTTAAATCATAATGTCTTCCTTCGCTCGCCGTCTCCGTCATAATGGCAGATATTTTGATTTAAAAGGCTTTGGGCAGCTTCGGTCGGATACCGTCGTTATTTGTTTTTTATGAATTAACCTAACGTATGTGACTACGGATTAGTCACAGAGCAGCTCCAGAAGCTAGGTACCGATTGCAGTCACCGTAGACTCGTCATGTCTTCGCCGAAGTACCAGAATTGCTAACGTCTCGTCGTCGAAGAAAATAAGCTACCACGTCGTCGAACAGTCGATCCTCCCACAGCGTCGATTACGGGAGCCCTGTCTGAAGAATAGCTTGTTTTCAACGTCGTCGATGGACCACATTCAAGTGCCAAAGCGACGATGATGCAACGGTATCTGTAGGACCGGAAGATATCAACAGCCGTACCAGATCACAACCGTTTCGAACTATCATATTTTTTCAAAGCCCAGTTTACACAGCACATTTTTTTTGGTATATGTTTTTTTTTTGTATTTGATATTTTTTGCAAACATTTTTGTATTTTTGTTGAAGTAATTTTATGTAAAATTCTGGCAGGGGAGTATTGTAGCGAATTGAGGCATGTCGAATTTTACATCGTGGAATAACGGTCTACAAAATACCCAGAAATATAATCCCAGATGTTGAACACGGGCGGGGTGCCAATTGGAACCCGACACCGAATAGCTGGCGGCAACCCCGAGACGTTTATCTGGGATATTATTGAAGGGTATTTCGGTCATTTCAGTGCTCAACCCTCGTTCGGTTAAGACGTGCCACCATCGACTGCCCAAGCCTCGTCAACAGGTAACTCCGCTGCCATCCTTTTTATCTTTGTATTTTTCTCATTTTTTATATTCCCAATAAATAACGGTCACATTATGTAAACACCACTGTTTTATTTCGATTTACCTCCATTCACCGAGCCACATCATTTTACCCTAAAAGTGTATGAAAGGATGTGGTACATCCCTCAAAAAGTTGCATGTCCCTAATTCTTTTATGTAATATCTTATATTAATCTTTTATGTAAAAATAATTTGTGTACTTACTGTTCTTATACATTTCGTATATTTGGTCCCGTATAGAGCGAGTATTAAGATGGTCAAGATTCACCAACTTTATATGTCGACGGGTTTTTTTGGGTGAATCTAACGTATTATTCTTCATTTTATAAGCGATGTTATTCACAGTACCCACAGTAACATTTAGCAAGGCAACAACCTGCTAAAACACATTTTCAATAAAATTGTAAGGACTTATGTTATTTAATTTTATCAATAATTACCAGACTAACGGAATTTACCGGTGAAAGGGAGCCTCCGTTATCTCGTTCCTTTTCGAAATAGCCTATTAAAGCCGCAATCAATTTGTGACCCTAAATATTGTTTTCGGTATTTTCAAACAAAGTAATATGATATATTACGGAGCGACTTAAAATTTATCAAAATAAAGGGCTAAAATTATGTTTGCCGGTTTATAACCTGTAATAATTACAAAATTGTATTTGGTAACATCTTAGTTCAATTATTTTATTTAGATTAGAATTTTTTGTATGTCAAAGCCAAACTGAATTAAAACTTAGAGTTAATTCGCCAACATTGTAATGTTTCGACGTCGCAAATATCCGCGACGCATCGCTAAAAAAACTTTGAATAAACTATAGATATATCCCCGTATAACCCGTGTTAGTTATAGCAGGGGTGTGCAACTGCAATGGTAAGTAGTGGGGCAAAGTTTCGCTTAGTCCAATCATTGGCGGCGCTGACAACGCGAATTTGATTGGTTAGTTAAAAATAGTTATGTAGAAATCTGTAAGGAAAATACTTTGCTTTGATTGGTCTGCCATTTCCTCTGATTATTTTATGACGTCACACTTATTGGCCAATAGTATTTAAATAAAAATCAAATTTAAATTTTAAAATTAATTTATTAAAATAAAATCCTATACAAATATACAGAAGTGTAAATAATATGAATATATATAAACAAAAAGCAAAAAAAAAAACAATTATGAACTCTATTCTAGGCAATATTAAAATATCTATAATCCTTCTATAACGCCTTCCCATATATGTTTAGTGCCATCAATTTTATGGGATCTATTAGAGTTCTAACTTATCTTGATATATTGAAGGTAAACTTTAAATCCTTCCCTGTTGATTGATTAACTTCATTAAACAAAAATACAATCACACCTCATAATAACTTAAAATTTGGTCTTGAAAATCATTATGGATTGGACAGTTGAAACACTAAAAATTTATGTGTTTTTTAAAAATATTTAGATTTTAGAGTATTTAATCTGTGGAACTACTTAATATAGAATATAAACTAATATTGCATGTTGTCTCTTTTTCAGAAGTTTTGTTAAATAGTCTGAAATAAGACTAAAATACAATATTAGACTCGTTTTCCTCAGATCAAAATTCTCTGGAACTGAAAATATAGACTCAACTGGTGATTTAACAACCCCAAGTGGTACTAAATCTCCCGTTAAAAAAGAATTTAACTTATCTAACATGTTCATCTTCTTCACAATTTTCTCCGGGAGAATGATATGAAAAAATTGAAGTGATGAGCCCTTTTAAAAATTTCTCGAGCATACTAGAGGAAGGATGCTGTTTCTACCTCTATGACCTCTAATAGATCCAACAAAATTCTTTAAGCATTCTTGGTTAAGATTTGTTAAACAAATGTAGTTATTTGTAAATTTAGACAAAATAGATTTCTTTAAGGTAATAAATCCCCTAAAAGTAGGAATTAAATTTATTGATGGCACAATAACAAATATTTTCTTAACAAGGCAATCAAATTTAAATATATAATTCGTCTACTATAAAATGATTGAACACTGATTGTTCTAAAAAGTTAAAGTATTGCAAATATTTTAGGGATATCTTACAATTAAAAGTAGTATTTATTACTACTAATTATCCAGTTATATTAATTGTTACCTTCTTGTAAGACTTTTTTATGTAGAGACATCACACTGACAGCATACGAACAACTTGGTAGATTAATTGAATTTTATTACTACTAACATCTTCATAAGGTTTTGAATTTATGTAAACAACAATATATAAACAGACATGTAGTAGATATATAATTTTATATGTACCTGATAAAATCAATGATGGATATGCATTTACCCTAATACCTGTTCGTGAAGGAAGGATAATTCTAAATTTTTCACTAAAATGTCCATAATAAACACCACGACGTTGATATATTTGCATTGTGGTTTATCCAGGTAACTTACTACTATTTACTTGATCAACCCATTTTTGGAAAGGAGCGAGATCATTCTTTGGGAAACGATGTCTAATTTTCATAGTAGAATTTTACTCCGGTACACTACATCTTTTTCTACACTGACGCATTGTCATCGATTTTTATATTATTACTCCATAATAATTAATGTAAAACAGAAAATATGCACAACGTAAACTGAAAATTTCGTGATCTAAACAAAAGCCATAACCTACAAACAACAATCATAAAAATGGACGCCCATAGAAAATGCTGATTTCACACAATTTGATCGACCAATCACATTTCATGTTAGTGGCGGCACCAGGAATTTAAACTAGCCAATCAAAATTTGCGATCGCAGCGCTACAGTTGATTGAACTAAACAAAACATTTTCCCAAGGTCGCCTATACAGTGAAATTTCTATTTTTTCTATGGTTATAGTTTGATTTGTTTCTGATATGTTGCATCGTAAACATTGACTGCATATTGACGTTTTCATGCCTCTATAACCGGATTATATTTAGCGATTTCCATTTTAGGTTAAGTGCGCCGGTTGATGAGAAAGTTTCTCGGCTTTAACGAAACTCGATCATAAGAATTTTGTTGTAAGTGTAGAAAAGTTTTGTGTTGTAATGAAGTTTGGTAACTATCCGGAAAGTTACTAATATATCGAAGTATGTTGTTAACCCATATTCGAAAGGATGAAAATTAAGTTTTAAAGAGCGCGGCTAATTATAACAATTTAATGGGAACCGGGGTTTTATTTGAAATTGTAGTTTATTTAGAAAATATTGATATTTATGGTTTAGCTGTTTAGCATCCTACTATGTAGTTTGAATAAGATTTTAGGTTGTAGAAAGATGGGCTTACAATAAATATATTTGTATACAACTTTAAAAATAATTTAAAATATTTTGATCATCATGTCGTCACTGTAAATATGGCTTGCATCAAGCCCCCTGATCTTATTTTTTTTACATATTTTAAAATTCCCTTTTACCAACTATGGATTTATCTGGACTGGATCTACTATTGAACGTGGGTTCCGAACTACGGTCCTAGGCATTGAGCCTACCGACTGGCGAGTGACCAACTTAGATACCATCCCAGAAGACATCCGGTCTTACCTAGCTTGGTTACTGGCGTGACTGGAATCATTTTCCTTGTCATGGCTATCGCAACAGTAGGAGGACCGTCCTGTTACTTTTACCACTGCACCACCAAGCCGGCCCCTTATCTTATTAATAATTAAATCAAGTAGTTAAGGAGATCTGTAAAAGGTATGAAAAAAAGCGTTAAATACAGGTTTGAGGTGTAAAAGCTACGCTCAATATAACACCCCAGCAACAAAAAAAAAATGATCTCGAATATAAGATATTAAAGTATTATTTCCACTTTATTCACCAGATTTTACTTCCCATGATTTTTAATTCTCATATCAAGACCAAGAACTCGTGCTTTGAAGTTATACAAAATTTACTATTTTCTACTTTCCTCTTATTAGATTTTTTCCGTTCTTCAAGTACAACTTTAAAATATGGACTAGTTTCCAAGCTATAAATGTTTTATGTGAAGTCAGTATTTAGTTTTACAATTTTGTCTAACAAATTTTGCAAAACAAAAAGTAAAATTTCTTTCTGTATATACATTTTCGTATCTTATAAGAGCCGTTAAAAATTAAAAGAATAATTAGATATGTAAATTTTTAGTTAACACAATTAATGATATTTCTTTGTGGCAAATGTGGAGGAACCACAAAAATTTGGAAATAGCACTGTTATTGAACAACCTGCATAATTACAAATCCTACAAATTATTCGAACTTCAACTGTTATTTCAATTTCAGACCATAAAAAATGAATATGCAACATTTACAGCTTATTTTCTGTAACATTTTTAAGTGTTGTAGATTTGTTGTTAGTTTTTGCCAGTTTAAATTTGTTATACTTTTACAAAATATCTCTATATGGGGGTAATATAACTAAACAGATATCATAGTCATGAAACAGTCTTACAATATTTATTATTTTTGGCCGATTATTCATATCTACCATAGCAATCATTCGATTTTTTACTGAAAGACGAACAGTATATTTAAATTGCTTTTACTACAAATTGTTATTTACGAAAAGAATAGTGTATAAATAAATGTTAAGCCTTTATATTTATGAGTTAATTTAGACTAACTTTTTAATAACAGGTCAATTGAAAAGTCCCCGGCCTACCATAATAAAACACATTTTTTTGGCAAAATTAGTTTTTTTTTAATTCAACATAATTCCCTTCAAGGGTGATACACTGATTATAGCGACCCTCCAATTTTTCGATACCATTATTGTAGCACGAGCATCTGATCATCTTCAAACACTGCTCCGAATTATCAACTTGTAATTAGTTTTGGTCAAAAGTGAGCCACTTTGCACAGAGCTTTCTCATACCCAAATATTCGTGAATGATTTGATGTACTCGTTCAGATGAACACTTTAGAGTGTCTGATAGTTCATTCAATTTTAATCTACGGTCAATCAAAATCATTTTGTGGATTCTTTATATGTTTTCGTCGGTCTCTCCGTCCCATGTCTAAACTTAGCATATCAATACTTTATATATTGAAGCAATATTTTATCAACAAGCGAAATTATTTTTTATCCATTTTTTCACAATAACAAAAGTTGCTTCACTCAAAATGGTATAATTCACAAACTAATGATCCGACAGCTGACAAATTTATACACGCATCTTTCGAGTGTTATGGCCAACTAAAAAACATGTGGATTTAATTCTAGTAGCGCCATCTATGTATCAGGGCGGGGACTTTTCAATTGATCTGTTACAAATGACCCCAACTATAAACAAATTGTCCATTCACTAAAAAACATTTTAAACTTTAGGTTGCATAAAATATATTTTCTTTATTGAAACATTTGGAAACTATGAGTGAAGAGCAGGGTGAACAATTTCACCAGGACATTATTCGTTGTTAAGAGATGGATAAAAGAACACGAATATCCAACAAGGAAAATAGAGCATCTCAATGATATCGGGCTGCTGTTGGACGACTCAGAGAGATATTTGAGATTCTTCTCACTGACAAAAAGAAAAAGTGTTAGTGCGAACTAGTGAACGTATATATAGTTTAAAAATATGTATCGCTAATAAACAGCTCTTAGACTTCTTTTTGTAGACCTATGTTATGAAACAGTGTTGAACCAGTTGTATTAGAGTGGATATCATAAAGAAACCTGATACCGCATAAATTACATATCAATAGAAGCAAAGTCTTAATTGATCAATAGGAAAGGCATTGTGTTCCATGATGACAATATTAGATCAGACCCATCTTTAGTGACTCCGCAAAAATTATTGAAGATTGCTTGAGAAGTTCTGACGTCTTCTGCTAAAGTGCTTATATATTATTCAATAGTGTATGAAATTTATATAAACAAATTTGGGTGGAAAGACATGAAGAAAAAATAATTTGTATCCTTAATTCAAAATGTTGAACCCTCAAAATTGCATTTAAACCCAAAATCGGTGCATTTTTCAGGACGCCAAAGTATTAACATTATGGACGCATATCCGGTAAATAGGAGATGTTTCCTGAACTATTTTAAAAGAAATATTAATCACCTATGCAACACAAACAATGTATTCGATTCTAATGAGACTCACATGGCGTGTCGCTCGGATTACCTTGATATCCGCGCAAAATATCGAGACTGAAAATTAATACGATGGTCCCCATTAAATTCTATTGCCGGCAATGAAACCTAATACCATTCTAGCGTGTTCCACCGGTATTTCTTAATACCTCAACGGCGCACATTTGGCCCATGCCATAGCCGATCATCGTTCTCGCTGAAAAATCGACAGAATGCGAGAGATTACGTCCCGTAATTATCGAGTCGAAGCGAACCACCCCCTTGTCGCTCGGCGAGGAAGAGGAAACGAGTCTGGGGATTTATGAGGGAAAGGAATGTCCAAACATCTAGAATAATATTGACACAAATGCCCGTGTTTATCTTTCGGAGATAATGACGATATTTTTATCGTGGCGCGGAATGACAAAGAGGAAGATAAATATTGATGGGCGAGGCGACGGGCCGAGTACGTTCACATCGATAATGCGTTATTTTGGTTTAGCTACTGTATTTTTACCAGTATATCTTTTGAAAGTGAGTGTCGTTGAATGTTTCGATAAGAAAAGCAAATACACAAATATCAAAAACCATGAACTATCGAGCATTCATGAAATATCGTAGTACTACAGAAGAGTCTAATTCTGGAGAATCAAAAATTTGAATTAGCAACGTTGCCTGTTATTGTATATATATATGTATAATATATATAGTATATCCGTTGGGACACAAGTTAACATTTTTTAATCCATCAAAAATGTAATATAAAAAAGCTTTTATAAAGAGGTTGGTTAAAATGGAATAAGTGGAATGAAATAAGTTTGCTAAATCACAGCAACGTTGAAGCGATACTGGACCAAACGCAGGAAAGCAGAAGATTGAAGCAAACCAAACCGCATGATCTTGTTTAGAGTGTAAGTGTATTCTAAACTTTAGCTTAAGTAGTTTAGATTTATTTTATCTTGCGAAATACATAGTGATTTGTAGCATTACTTTGCTTGTAAATTAAGTTTGTAGTACGTATGTTTAATGTAATATGTAATAAATTAAAAAAAAATTTCATCTTAAAATAATTTTGAAAAATGAAATAATAGGTAATTATCTATCAGTACATATACAATACAGGAACAAACCAATGTTATAATTCTTGTAAATTATTCGTAGATTTGAAGAGTATAATGGATTCTCGTAATCACAAATTAAGCTAAAATGTACCTCAAAACACAAGCTTTACACACGAAATTTAATGAAGTTTACCCTCATTATTTTAAGCTTACGTATTCTGTCTAAATTATTTAACTTTCTATAAACATATTTTTAAGTAACATATATAATTTATTCCACTGCACTAAAAATATATTCATTGCTTCTTCATCAGATTTATTCCATATGCAAAAAAATCATGGAAATACTTGTTTCAATTCATTCAATATGACCAAGCAACGCAATTTCGCGTAAACAATCATGGCTGTGTTCTTTGTTATTATGATTAACACAAAATTTTCCTTCTTGAAAGTAGGGTAAATATCCAGAGGGTAAGATGGTGGCTTATATTGTACATCCTGTATTTTTGACCTCATTGGTCCATGCTCCAACTCTTGTTACGTCACATTTATGCTTTGTGCCTATGTGGAATCCAATCGGTTGATTTACTGAATATTATATAAATCTTGATGAGCCAATAAATCCTGCCTTTGCAAATTGGCATTGCTTAAATTATCTTGAGTTTTAGTCATCCATTAGAATTTTACTAGCTAGTTTGGCTGCAAGTATATTTTGATTTTATTTTAATAACCCTTTGATACACTTTTATGAATTCCTTATCTATTACACACAACTCTAGAAGCTGTAATATTTCGGCCATAATAGGAACCCAGAACCTTTAGAAACAACAACAAAAATCCTTTCCAGAACAAAGTCTTGAGCGGAATTGTAAGAGCACCCAAATACTACAGGAGTGATTACTTGCACTCTGATATTTAGATAGCGTCCGTCTGAACTCCATTCTCATGTGAATATCGAGGTATTAAAAATCTTGGATAACACCAGAACAGGAGGCTGACTCAAATTTGAGCTGCATTTAGTAGAAAAACAGCAGTGTTAATGCATAAACATTATTGCAACAGAAACTAAGACTGAGCCGATTGGTTCCCCTAGATACATACCTAGAATTAAGTTATTGTAAAGACAAATTGTGGGTTCGTCGGTAACGACTAGTAACAATATAATAAATAAATAAATAAATAAATAAATAAACAATAAATAAATAAAATATTAGTATTATTGAGATTTTGTTATTTGATTGATGAAGAAATCCCAATCCTTCAAAACCCATCCCTTGGATGCTCAATGTAATGTAATGCCTTGTTACTCAATGTAATAAATAATTTTTTAAATCATAACGAACGGTTAATCCAATAAATAAATTCAATTCGAATAATGATAAACTGTAAATAAAATATCATTGTCGATGGTGACGGCCCAACAAAGTAACAAACTGTTTTCTCTCGATACTGATTCGATGAAATAGCCCAATCATCACTAGGCCTAACACGCCTTACATGTCACTTTATTTAAAAAATATGTATTAATGTTAATAGAATTCCTGTCATGTAATGTCCAGGAGATGAATCAGCGAAAACGGATTCGACAATGCAAAGGTCTTCGACAACGGTATACCTGTTTAAGATTGGATGAAAAGATCAGGCTTAGTAAAATGTTTAATAATCTTAGACAGGAAAATATATATTAATGTTTTACATTTTATATTAGCATTTAAAATAATACTTTGACATAACAGTTTGGATCCATATTTTAACTCTATCAAATTTGAGAAAGTGAATTGACTGGTACGTATTCATAATGTTGATGACTCATGTTACTATGGTCAAGAAATGGTAAGACTTTGGAAATATAAGACACATTATTTATTTTTCTAAATTTGGTTAGTCTCTACTCCTATTTTTCAAACAAAACAACAACCTTTAAAACTTTTCTTGTTTTGGTCTAGTAAACAGACTAGCAACGATGTTCGCTAAGTACTCCAGAAGTTCGACGGAACTAAATATTTACCTGATTATTGAGTGATATGTAAAACAATATTGTTTCTTGTCAACAGTTTAGCCTTGTGGAAGGAATTCTCTAGGAAAAAAAACAAGATTAATTGATGATTGAATATTTATGGCAATCATGTTTTGTTGTGCAGAATGGTATAGCATATTGCAGGCAACTAAAACTGAATTAAGCTGTTATTGCAGATGTTTACCAACATTAATATACTCTTTAAGATACAACGTTAATAAGATCCACTATTGCCGCTCGAATGGGAAGTTCTGTCGCACCCAGTATACTTACCGGGCATAGTGTCTTTTGATTACCACTTGATGACCCATGCAGCACGTTTTATCTCGAGTGCGAAAATGTATCGAAGGCTATATCGCCGTGAAATCAAGATCGTTCTTTCGGTACGGTATTGCCAGCTCCTTCTGGGGCATAATTGGTAATAATTGTATAAAATAATGGTAGATATCTTAATTAATATATATTGTGCCATTTGTTTTTTTTTAATAAATTCCTTTTTTAAAGTTAGAGATGATCAAATTACGTGCAAGCATCTAATAGACAAAGAATCGTTATTATTTTTAAAATAACTTGATACAGCCTAATGAGACCCTAAATATTTTAACTTTAACATATCCCGTTGGACAGTCATTGTCAAGCAGGTATTCGTAATATGAAATCAGAACTTTTGTAAACACAATAAAAACAAGATATATTTACCCAAGAAGCTGTTAAGATATTTTCGAGAGGTATTTAAAGATGGACCACCCGAACATAGGTCGAAAAATATCGAGTTTCAAGTCCGCCTGAATGCTTGACACAAAACATCGGGCAAATAAACGAAAATAATGCGAGAGCCACTGCACATCCTTTAACTAGAAAGTGGAGTCCGGCTTTCCCACATATTCGCCTTTCCGGTCATGATGCGCCAATTAATATTATTCAAATTAGAGTTGCGAGTTATTAAATTGCAAATTCATAAAAAATTTCTCGTACTTCTCTAACATTATCGCTTTTACAGGTATAGCTTCGGAGTCTCCAGTCTACAAAAAAGGGCATTGCCAGTTGATTAATTTAATTTGTACGATATTTACCCACAGAAATAGGTCCTGTTAATATTTATGGGTGGTTCTGTGCTTGTCGAAGTATTTTAATTACTTCCTTCATTTTATTTCCTTATTAATCAATGATTAATTATAATTTGTTACCAGGCAGTGGAAATAGAGTAAGTTTTTACTTATTTTACATCGAGTTTCGCTTTTTGTTCTTGCCATTATTCTAGACTGAAAATGGAGAATATACTAGCATATAATTTTGCGTGAATCTTATAATGAAGAACCATTTGTACATTGATTATCGACCCTTCCTTTCATTCTCTTTATTTTTAAATTTTAATATTTAATTAGGCATTTTTTTCACTAAATAATGACGGTATTCCAAAGCTGAATTTATTCAATTTCGTGACAAATATTGTCTATAAGATGTTGAATCGTTTGGGGCTTATTCACTTAACCGATTAATTTAGAAAACCCCATAAGAAAAAGTCTGTCTGCTGTTAAATCCGGAGATCAAGCTGGCCATGCTAAATCGCCACTTCGCAATATTTCTCTTCGTGGAAAAGCGTCATTCAATAATTGCATTTTTGAACGAGCTGTGTATGTTGTGGCCCCATCTTGCTCTTCCTTACTCTTCTATTTCACGCACAAGAAAATTTCGAATCATGTCTTGGTACCGTTCAGCAGACCAATGATGTTTCCAGCATGAATACCACACCACACAGTTGTTTTTAGTGGAAGCAATGATGTTTCATGAATTAATTGAAGATTCTGTCTTCCCCAAAATCGACTGTTCTACGTATCAATTCAAATCAAATCAATTAAGACGAAAAATCTTCAATTTCACCAGACAAGCTTAGGATTGCATTACTGTACTCAACTCGTTGATCAGGATCTCTTTGTAGCTATTTTTGAACGTGCAGAAATTTGTAACTGAGAACCACGTATGCGAATTAATGTTTCTGAAAACCCTGCAACACTATCGGGCATCAGAGCATTTTAAGCGTTACGAGACGTCTGTTGTCTACCAGAACGAGGCCTGTCTGCTGCTCGTACCGCATTGTCGCAAATTCGCATGTAAACGATAAATTGTGGTTTTGTGAGGCACTGGACGATTAGGATATTTTTGACGCAATTTTCACGGACTGCCAATAATGGAATGATTATTTTTAATTAATATTGTCGCTATTTTTGCTCGTGCTTGTGGCGTATATTTATCCATAATAAAATTGGGCGTCTACATAACACAATGGTTAAAGCCAAACTGAGTTAAACGTCACATAACCAAGATAGCGCGCAATCAAAATGGCAGCTGGACTTTTGCCCCACCCGTTATCTTTCAGTTCATACTACCAAAATAGCTTGGTGATTTTTTATAATTATTACAGCTTTCAATTAATAAACAATTATGTTCTGAAAAAATACATTCCAATATATGGTACCTTACGTAACACTCGACTTTTCCGCTGACCTACGGGTTCAACCAGACGGCACGAATTCGAAAGCTTTCCGATGCTTAAAACAAATGAACAGGTAGCGTCATGGCGTCGATCGATAAAATCCCTTCGACGATGGTCTAATTAAAGCTCGTCAAAATGTCAACGATTCCGTGTAACATCTTCTCGCTGATCATACGTTAAGTGATAAGGTCAATGAGCGACGAAAGGTTAATGATTGGATCTGAGAGAAATGTCAGCACGACCCAGAAGGAGCGCGCTTTTCTTGTTGGAGATTATTTTTAAAAATGCGACCAAATTCTAGAGATAACTCTTTGTGTAAATAACAGATATCTTACTAGCACTGCATGTGTATGTTTTAGGATGACATAATAATTATAAACAATGTTGAAATTTACACGGTAGCTAATTCTGATGTTGAAGTTTACAATTCAAAATCGAAAGAGTTTTTGTTGTCATTAACAGCAACATCTTTAAAAACCATCAGTTTTTTGTTGATTATCTAGTAGAGTGTTATCCATTTGCCAGGTCACGACCCGGTACCGGGCCATCAAAATAAAATATCGGTTCGCAACATTTCCTAGTTGTTTTAAAAAGTAATACCTGCTATCGATCAACGTATCCTAAATATTCGTAAGCAGTGAGCAATGGATAAATGGGTAATAAAACAAAGTACCAGTTCCGGTAGCAACACAAGTTGAGTGATAGTGAGTTAATTCAGCGAAGTACAAGTTCTAATATCGATTCCAACAGACGGGCGCACGATGAAAAGGTAATCGAATCTTGAAGATTACATTCGATTCAACTTTATGGGGGGCACAAATAACAAACCATTATATAAAATGCAATGTCGAACTATCAAAAGAATTAATAAAAGCTCAAAGTGGAAGCGGTATTTGGAACTATAACATCCTGACTTTCTTTGTAACGTCAAATGAGGTTATTTGCATACAAGAAGAGATAATTAAATAATAGGAAAATAGTATGAAGTCTATTTTTTTCACAAGGAACTCAAATTCATAATCTTGTTCTGGCTTCTTATTAAATTTTATAGTTAATTGCCAAGTCCCGCTACCCATACGTTATTGGTGAGAAGATAATGTTTCCATCGCTAAAAATTACAGTATCTCGATTGAACGAAAAAAAAAAGCAAAGCCGACTAAGTCAATTACTGTTGAGTCAGGCATTCGCACTGGACTGAATTCAAGATTATTCTCTGTCTTGTGCAAAGAAATGATCTTGAACATCTTCTTTTACAGCGGGGTGTGCGATGGTTTTCGAGAGACAATGCCTTAAAAAGGCTTACTGAATTAAAAGAAAAAGTAAAAGCATTTTAGAACAACATACCCCAACAGCCGTAGTTGTAATATTTGAATTCTAAAACAGATTTCATGATGTTAATAGCTTAGCAGAAGTGACTTACAAATTTGATATTAGTGAATTCGTAAATAATCTAACCATGGCACAATGTAACAATATTGAAAGTGCCAAACTAGTTACAAACGGAAAGGAAAAAGCATAATGTGTGGGTACAACGCACGGAAACAGGGAACTTCAGAACATTTAGTAATTCAGGTGAAATACAAAAAGTGTAAAACTTATAAACTTAAATTAGAAAACATTTAATAGGACTGGTGAGAAATCTTCAAGAATATTTTCCTTCAATCCACAGCAACAAAGCTTGGATAAGAAACACTTTTACATTCAAGTCAGATTCCGAAAATAATTTGCCAGATTCAGGCGTCGACTGGTTAGTTGTTAACTGACACACCACTGAGAGATATATTTGACACAAGACAATTGCTAGATAAAGGACAGTTTAGGTTAACTTAACGTCAAGAATACATAAAATTAGATCAAGCAATAAATTTTTAATGCCTTCTTTCACAATTTATAAATCTGAAGCCGGGTTTCCAACACTAAATTGCCTTAAAAATATAGATAAAAACCGACTTGAGGGGGAACTAAACTTTGGGATGAAACTTTCGACATGTTCTTCGAACCTGGATTCTCTAGTAAAAAAATAAGCAGCAGCTCTATACTTCGCAATAAAATTTGACTAAAAAGACGATACCAAAATATTTAGTATTAATAAAATAAATGTTAATAATAAATTACTATTACTATATTAATAGTAATTACAATTACTATTAATAAATGTTCATCATTTTACCTAATGAAACCAGACTGGGTTTAAAAGTATTAAGTGAGCCACGAATGAACAGTGTGAGAATTATCGGGCTATGGCAGAACAATGTGGGAAACACTGACCTAGAACTAAAGTTGGAACTTGAAACCATACCACAAAATTAGTATTTTCAGGTATATTATGCTTAATAACAATAGAAATAAATAAATAATAAATATATATATTAAACCATAGGGTATTTTCTTATCGTTAAAAGTTATTAAATTTTATCGTCTTGTTACATTATCGAATTACCATAGTTTGAATAAATATTTTCAGTATAAAATCGGGCAATGACTTGTTTTCCAATAAATCAGCTAAGAATAATTATCGATATGATAGCAGGTTAATGCTCTGAAGTGTGTAGGGACTTTTTGTTATTTGTTTGTAAATAGATCCAGTAAATAGTACGGTACAAGTTCTAATACCTTTGGATTTCATTTTAAATACTATAAAATTGTGACACCTTAAAGACATATTTATTTGGGATAAAAGGCAGGTAGATTATTTATTATTCTATTGCTGACTTAAAAGGAATTTTTGATAAATTTCCATTAATGTGAATCTGTACAATTTAAAACATCTATTTCAATTTATTTATATAATTTTAGTTTGCTTTTTATTAGTTTTGTTTCAGTTATTGTCAATTTCATTGTTATTTATGGCACAGTCGACATTATTATTTATCCTAAAAAAGCTTTGAAAAGCTTTTCTGAAAAGCTTTGAAAGTGAATTATCTGCATTATCTTATAATAACAGGTAAAGTTCCTTCGACAACTGTCTAATTAACTTTCGTGAAAATGTCAATGAATTTGTGCACCACGTCTCTATTCATCACACGATAGAATAAATGAGAAGGTCAATGAGCGGAGAAAGGTTAACGATTGAAAAAATAAATGTCAATCTGTTATCCTTCGGGGTCATAAGTTAAATGCTTCTTTTGTTCAGCAGGAAGAATATCTTGAAATAGATTTTTTTTAATTATTTTGCGTTTGAATTATCACAAAAATTTACAAAAAATGTGAAAATGCAATTCTAATGAGCACTAACTTATTTTATATAATAAACGACATCGATATTCCATTAACTGTTAAATAGATCTATTAACTTTATTATCTATTATTTTGCTTTTAGATCCTATTTCTTGGTTTTTGAATCCAAATTAACGAGTGAGGATAAGTATGCTTCTTGCTAGCAGTTCATATTTCTTTCATTTATGTTATAGATTTCTATACATACAGAGGATAGACACAATAATGGAAATATGTGACATATACACAATATTTTTTTATTAATCAAGTGTTATCTCACAGACGGAAATTTCTTTTCCAAACAGGGTAGCGAATACACTGCATCGACATCAGCTACCACCACTAAAACTACATTAAATATATTCATGTATTCCGCAATGCAGTGTCCTGGCTCATTTTTATACCTGTTGTATGCAGCTGACGTACCGACCTCAAACACCACTACTGTGGCAACATGTTCTGACGATATAACAATTTTGTTATCTCAAACGGATTCGGCTTGGGTTATCAGCTACAAGGAACCTCCAACGTCATCACAACCAAATTCACTTATTGTTGAAAACATGGCGTATCCAGTTTCGTATCAATTATTTTTCGAATAAGGCAATATCTACACCTGACATTCACCCTGCGTTATCCTCCATTATCTTAATAATCAGGAACTCTCGCAAGCAGATAATGTTAAATATCTGGGAATGTCCTATGTATCTGGATCGACGCACAAAATTGAAAAAACATGTACTAATAAAGCGTAAACAATTAAGTTGAAGTCAATTCTTAGGTCCATATTCAGAGATTCTAAAATAAAGTCCTACGTGCCATCGTATCTCTTGTTGTAACCATCCCAGAGCAAAGGCTGACATAGATTGTATAATAGACTGAAATATAATCTACAAGACTTAGCCCATAAAATGAAATATATATAGGGGTCGCACTATTTATACGGAAGCAGCGTTGTATAAAATATCTTTGACAAAGTGATCAGTAAGTAGTAGTTAAAATAATATTGTTAATAGATAAATAGGTTTAGGTAGGTACTAAGCTAAATTGTGTGTATCTAGTAGAATATAAAATACGTGTAGTAGACAGGTTAAATATGCTTTTTGATAATTTTACTCTGTTATTACAACGATTATTATGTACATATTTTATTTTAAAGGGTTTTTTGTGTTAGTAATCTAAGATTGCTTATTTTTTACATTTTAGTAAGTTCCTAATTTATTTTTTGAAGTCGGTTCATTTTGTTTTTGTTAAAAATATTTTATTTTTCTCTTTTTAATGTTAGATATTTACTCAATAAATTACGCAATTATTTTATTAAGTATTACAATGGATAAACCAAGTAAAAGTACAGCCCGTATGAGGAAAAATAGGAATAAATAAACGATGATTGAAAATAAGAAACGTTTCATGCCCTGAGGCCCGATACCTAATTTAGCTGATTTGACAAATGCTGCTCTGTTGGGAATTGAACCTTCGACCTCCGCGTGTGAGCTTAAGCTAACCATTACGCCACAGAAACAGTTGCCTACAACCACTTTGCCTTTCTACCACTTCTCATTTGATATAGTTGGTGCTTAAAAGCAAAACTGAATGGCTTTTACACTGAACTATTCAAAACAGCAGTGAGCTCAAGTCATTTTATTTTAAGCCTTCAATACATCACAATGTTAGCGAATTTAAGTTTAACTTTTAGTTTATTTTACCTTTATATATTACAACATTCATAATGCAAATATAATAATGAAACAATAATGTTATTATATAATTTATTGTAACATTATAGTTCAATCAGTTCAGCAATAACATTATATACAAATATCTGATTATTTTAGATAAAAATATGTGAAAACATTGTACGTGCCTTTGCAATTTGAAGCTTTCCCTCGATTTCACCCCTTCCTCCCATCTTGGTTCCAATGGGACCACCTCGGAAGTAGTGGAATCTGTCGCATCACCCTGTCGAATAAAGAAAGAAATAATTTTGAAAATTGGTCCATAATTAATAAAGAAATCGGGGAACATACATTAAAAAATATATACATACAGCCGAATATAGAACTTCCTCTTTTTTTAAGTCGGTTAATAAAATACATACGTCCATTACCTACTGAAGATGTGGATTCCAAAAAAAGTAATTTCGTTTCAATTTTAATTTCAAAGTAAATTTATTCATATAAATTTCAAATACTAATAGCTGTACTGTTTTTATTTGGGCTGTTCTCTCACTCTTCTTGTAAAACCATAATTACCATATTGTAGATCTTCCGAGATATCAGATCGAAAAACTGTATGTAAGTCTATAGAACATATTGTAGTTTTATGGCGCAAGGTTCGATATATAATACGGTGGATACATTAAAACTCTCACTTTTGACGAGTAATTAAAGATGTGTGTAGTCTAGCGTTGCCATGATGGAACACAACGCCTTTCCCATTGATTAATTCTGGTCATTTTTCTTTAATCAATGTTAATTCATCAAGTATCGAGATTATTTTAGTATCTGGGCTTATATAAATGGTTCTAAACTATTTTATTCTCAATATTTGAGTCTACATCAACATTTTAAATATTTAACCACCTATTTTTTAAATAATTGGCTGAACAGGACGAGGTTTATCTTTAATATAGAAACTTCCGTCAGGAAAACAATCAAACTTTATGTTTGATGAATCAGAAAACCTCTAAACAGATACTTTTAAGGACAGTAAGTTTAATTTCGAATTAAATAAAAGCTTTATATAATTTTCGAGTGTAATTTTATTATTTTCTGCATTACCCATTTCGTACTTATAAATTCATTGTATACAGTAGTTGCTAGTCTATGGGGGATAATAAATGATTGCTTTGTATCCATACAGAAAGGAATTCGCATTCAATTACGTGTTACGTTACAGAGTACGCGACTGAACTTTTCCATAAACCCAGAAGTTCAGCCGTTCGTTTCGGTATCCGAAATTTCTCGAAGCTTTACGTCAAATGAACAGGTAGCAATTTCCAGCATCAATCGGCGGCATCTCTTCCTCTAATTACTATTCGTTAAAATGTTAATGGCTACACGTAATCTGTTCACGGAACAAAAACATCGTTTACGTTATCAACAGAATAGCGTTTTAAAGTTTATTGAAAATATAAGTAAACTCACGTCATCAAGATGTATTGTCACTTGCAATAGAAAATTCTTCAATATATTAATTATATTAACTATGACAGAATGCCTATAAAAATGTTGAAATTCAAATGGTATCTAATTATGATATTGAAGTTTACATTTCAAAGGCAAAAGAGTTTTTTTTTGTTGTCACAAGAGCAACATCGTTAAAAGCCATCAGTTTGTGTTGATTATCGAGTAGAGTGTTTTCCATTCCCTTTTTGTTTGAAAAACAATATCTACTATCGATCGACGCATCATAAACATTTGTAAGCAGTGAGCAATGAATAAATGGGTAAAAAATCAAAATGCCAGTTCAGGTAGCAGCACAAGTTGAGCGATACTGAGTTAGTTCAGTCAAGTATTAGTGCTAGTATTGACTCCAAGAAATGGGCACACGATGAGCAGGTAAATGAATTTTCGAAAAACCCGGCTTGGTGGCGCAGTGGTAAAGGCGATGGGAGGGTCCTCCTACTGTTGCGATAGCCGCAGGTTCGAATCCTGCTCGGGCATAGCCGTACATTTATGTTTGTGAGTGTTTAAAATTTGTGAATGTTCTAGGCAATAGTGTAAAATCCGACAAGGAAAATGATCCCAGTCATGGCAGTAACCAGGCTGGGTAAGACCGGATGTTTTCTGGGATTATTTCTAAAGTTGGTCACTCGCCAGTCGGTAGGCTTAATGCTGAGGACCGTGGTTCGATATATATTCGAAAGTGCTTCGGAAAAGTGTCAGTGCGTCCCAATGTACTCGTCAATCAGCTAAATATGCGAAGTGACAATGAAGTGCGTAGACTAAAACATCTAACACTATCTGATTTGATTATTAGACAAATATAGACTTTAGATTAAGACTAATTAATTAAAATAATATTTTATGCAGGAGATCACTTTACAAAATTATTTTCTACACGCCATTTTACATAACAATTACTTATTGCCCTCTGAACAGATTGTGAAATTAATAAGAGTAATAAAAGAGAAACCAATAAAGTTGCTGTGTTTTTATATAGCGAAGAGTGCCTCAAAAAAGTCCAGATAATTTCTAAAAACCACACATAATACAATAAAGCTTTATTAAGTATTCCCCAAAGCAAGTCAGCGAAAACGAAATATCTGAAATCGATTTAGGTCGCCGCAGTTCGTAACCTACTGGCCCCTACACCTCACTCCAGCCAGTCGAAAAAAGTTATTCGTACGATTTTAAAAACTTCCTCACGTGCCAACCATCACATCCTTTTTCCTTTTTATATTTTATCGGTTTATTCTTCAGACACGTGAGTGAGTATTCAAGAGGTTACACAGTTTTCGACTTGGTTTTATCTGAATAATAAAATTGACTAAAACAAAGGGCGTTAGTCCTATCTTGACCGCTTAATCTTGGGATGTGACGACAGTCGCGATGGATTAGATAGACGGTGAGTTATTACACGTGATGGTTAATACTGAAAGGGTATTTAGTGTTGTTGACCACCCTAGTGAAATGATACGGGACAGGTTCTTATATAAAACATCGTGAGAGAAATACTATGCGGTTATTAAGCGATTGTTTTTTAGTGATTACTAGAATGCAGTGCACCTGCCTACTATTTTTTGTCCATTATTCATGCAAGGGGGGGTTTCTTCGATACAGCGTCCAGATATGATGCCTTATTTGAATCCAAATATCGTAGAAGTTCGAATATGAAATCATATTTAGTGGTGAAGCGTGACCATGAAGTTGTCGTTTTCTTGTTTCTTTTGTATTAGTGCTGTTCGATTATGTGATTATGTGATATATTCTCAATCATTTTGATTATGATCGTACATATTTTTTTATTTTTTTATTAATTAGTTTAGGACTATTGTTCTGTAATACTTGCATCTGCATAGAATTAACTAGAATGCAGAATAAATACAAATTCATGTGGATTGATTCGGTTCAATTTTTTGGTTTCCTGTAGTCATATGTTGTGTTTCTACTACAGTGGTGTGATTTAGTCACCCTGTTTCATGTTTTAACGCAATATCTTGGATAATTTCGTAAATTCGTTTGACTTCGAAGTACGTAAATGTACAAATCATTAGCAATTAATCAAAGAACTTTGACTTTGTGATTTGGATTACTATTCGGTTTGATATTTTGGTTATATCTCAATATTCCAATCCCACTAGATAAAATAGGATTTAGAATTGACCAATCTCTTTGATCTTAGATCAAGTAAGGGGTATATTTTGACGAACTACCGAAGTTCTTTGATTTTTAGTCTGATCTGCTCTGCTTTTTATCAGACGCGATGATTCCAATTCAACCAACCATCGAGATGGGTGCTGAGATACTTTACTAAGATAGATACTTTTTTAAGTCTGAGAAAAATTGACACGGACAGATTTCAAGATTTCAAGCTCAATTTTCCAGTCTCTCTCGATATTTGATAATGGATAAGAAAATTATTATATAGCGTTGAACATGTATTTCAAATAGTAAATAATTCAAAATAAAATAGAAAATTTATAAAAATATAATTGTAATGATAAGGTATTTTCTATAATTAACATACAAAGTATATAAATGGGCGACTTGGTGGTAATTAAAAAGATAAAATATCAGCAAAAGCTACAATTGTAGGCCCTTCAACATTATTAAACAGTATTTTTAGTTTTCACATGAAGTGTGTGGTTTAGTTTTCCCTTCGAAGTTAAAATTGTACATAAAACAGGGATATTTTATCTATTATTTATGGTTTTATTTATGATTTATTATATATGAATAGTTCTTAAGTACCTAACCACACAATATTAGGAAAATTTACTTTGGCAACTGATAAACAACATGTCTTTGTAAATAAATCTTCTAAATTATAAAATAAGGTAAATACTAGATAATTAGCTGGCTATTAAAAGCTATATTAAATTATGAACATTGTTTTTTCTTTTTTTATTGCTTTGACGGGTGTCGTCTTTTCGGACGGCTGAACAGGAGATGGCTGAACTTCTGTTCCAGGAAACATTCGAGAGCATTTCGTGAGTCGGTCAGGATTAGCCATTCTTTGAAGGATTGTGTTGTGATGTAAGATAAAGCTTTTAATATCACGAAAAGTTCAGTGATCAATACTGAATCCTGTTCAGGGAGCTTGAAACGGAATGTTTAAAAAATGTGGAACGCTTCATGATTTTGCGCATCATCCTTGCGCAGGAGCCATGCTAATCTTCTCTGTATTGTTCTAATTTTAGTATATGTACCACTAAAGCAAGTACTGGTTTTCACTATTATATCGTGTACACTAGTGCTGTTTTCTGCTTTAGCACTAAGAGATTCTGGTCTAGTATATTAACTGGTTAGCTGGTTAATACTGTAAATACCACCCAAGTTATTACTTGATATATTATTGTTATTATGATATATCAACTTTTGTAATTATCAGCATATGTTTTTTAGGCAATAGGTGATGATAGATGCATTTCCTGATACTGATTTTAACACTATATTTCCCATCAAAATCAATGTTCAACAAATAAAAAAAATGTTTATGGAAATAACAAAATTGATTTCAGTAAAATCTCTTCAACGTGTAAACCAATAGGTGAAGCAACATCCAGAATATTATTATAAGCCAATAACCAAATGGAATTACCAACAATGTGTTATATATCAGACTGGATGCTTATTCTTTCATAGATTACATACATGTAATCTATGCCAAACTGGATATTTGGTTTAACGTGTTTGCTAGTTTATAACCTCCAATTATTATCACTAACATTTTGAAGAATTTTGTAGATATTTGACAGGCACCAGTACCATATCGAGGTATCGATGTTTATAGATTAATTCAGTTACATGTACTCTTTTTAACTAGGGCAACACGTGAAAGAAACATCTATTTCGAAATAAATACGAATTAAAATTTTTACATTTTTAAAATGCATTTGGCAGTATATGCGACGTCATTTATGATATGCATTGATTTCATTCGAAGGACTATATAATGAAAAAAGGAAAATAACTCATCCGACAAATCGTCACCTACATATATATAAATTTCCACTTCCATAAATCGTGAACATCTAAATTTTCTGGCCAATTAAATGAAAATATTTGTCGTCCAAACACCCATTCCGCCTAATTAGAAGCAAAATATAAGTGATTTATACCGGCTTCCATCAGATAAAAGGACTGAGCCTGTTATTAAAGATAGTTTTGTTTTTGTTCGAAATTGATTTATACGACCGATACGAAAACGGCTTTAACGTTATTGAAACGTTACGAAATTACCGTTCCTAAATAAATCATCCACTTGTCATGACCTGCTCCGAGTGGTAATTTGTAGTTCATATTCCGTATGATTAATTTCGTTATGTTGTTTCCAGTTCCGAATTGTCAATAAAAAGGAATAGTTATCTCATCAATTAATAGTAGCAAGCATAACTAACAAAAGCTTAATTAACAATTATTTATTTTATTTCAGTAGCCATTCCATAACTGAATGATATCACAATTTGAAAGTAGCTGTATCAAAACTAATGCTTAGTTAATGTGTGTTCTTTATCAGAAATCCGACATTTTCTCAAAACACTTAAAAATTTTTTTAAACCTTTCCACTCTCAGCTACATAAAGATGACGAAACAAATGGACTTACCGCACGAGAAATTAACGCCCAAATAAGTTAAACAAACAATAATGAGAGAAATTAATATTAAAAAAGCTCCTGGCTATGACCGAATTACTGGTAAAATTTTAAAAGAACTATCAGAAAAGGGTATGAAACTATTAACATTTATATTCAATGCTATGCTACGAATTAATTACTTCCCTAGCATCTGGAAAGCAGCTAAAATACTAAGGATTCTTAAACCAGGAAAAATACCAGAAGATGTGACCTGCTACTAGCGTATAAGTTTATTACCGATAATCTCGAAAGTTTTCGAGAAACTATACATCAAGAAGCTAAACTACATAATAGAAAAAATAAAAATTATTCCAAAACATCAGTTTGGGTTGCAATAATCATGGGACTTTAGAACAAGTGCACAGACTTGTAAACAAAATAAACACTGGCCTAAATGCCAAAAGATATTGTTCGGCTGCTTTTCTAGATATATCTCAGACTTTTGACAAAGTATGGCTACGGGCTTGCAGGTTAAACTAAAGAAACTTCTCCCTCATTCGGACTATCAGTTACTAAAATCGTATCTCACTGATAGACATTTTATTGTAAATCAAGGTGATGAACATACCGAATTATATCCCATATATTCAGGAGTTCCTTAAGGTAGTGTACTGGATCCAATACTGTATCTTCTGTATACGGCCGATCTGCTCACCACATAAATAACTACTATACAGCAATCTTGGCATCTCATGAAGATCCGGTCACAGCATCAATAAACCTACAAACCCACCAGGATCAAATACAATTATGGTTGAAGACATGGCGCATTAAAGTCAATGAAACAAAATCCACCCATGTAACGTTTACCCTGCGTAGAAGAACATGTCCACCAGTGAATATCAATCATCATCAAATCCCCCAAGCAGAGCAAGTTAAGTACAAGAAGCAATCTTGGTGCACTTAGATCGACGCCTAACCTGGAAGTAGCACATACTCTCTAAACGAAAGCAACTTCGACTGAAATTATATCAGATGTATTGGCTCATCGGGCACAAATCCACGTTATCATTAGATAACAAGGTGTTGCTGTATGCGTCTATACTCAAGCCTATTTGGTCATATGGAATCCAACTATGGGGTACCGCTAGCAAATCTAATATATCCATCATTCAACGGTTCCAACATAAAGTATTGCGTGCCATTGTTGATGCCCATACTATATTTCAAATAAAGTAATACAACGCGATATTCCTCTAGAACCTATAACGAGTGTAATTCAACGTGTTGTAAAGTACTTCCAAAGAGTGTCATTGCATCCCAATGTACTCGTTAATCAGCTAAATATGCGACGTGATAGTGAAGTACGTAGACTAAAATGTTTAACACCACCTGATCTGATTACTGGACATATATAAACTTTAGAATAAGCTTTAGACTAATAGACTAATTAATTAAGTTAATGTTTTATACAGAAGATCGATTAATGATGTCATTTTCTGCATGCCATGTGAATATAATATTGACATAAGAAATACTTATTGCCTATACGGCAGATTGTGGAATCACAAAGAGTAAAAAAAAGGTGTGTTCTTTATAAATAACGTAGTAGTTTTTAAATAAAGACAGTAAACGAGGAAGTTCTATTTATCCGTCAATTATGGATCGATTTTTGAAATTCTTTTTTATTCAAAAGAGTGCCTTTCGGAGGTGGTCCCATTAGAACCAATGCAGGATCTGATGGTGGACTCCAGGGAAATCGAGGGAAAACCTAAAATTTCAAACGAACGTACACAGTTTTCACATATTTTTTTTCTGTAATAATCAGATATTGTGTATAATGCTACTGCTGAACTGATGTGACGGAAGTCGTTCAGTGCAAAAGCCTATGAGTTTGCTTTTTAAGCAGTAACCATGTCATATGGCAATTGCTTCTGCAGTGTAGTAATTGGAGCCTTCGACTCACATACGGAGGAGGTAAGTTCGATTCCTGGCGTTTCTTCGATTCCTGAAGCGTTCCTGAATTTCAATCATTGTTGCAGTCAGCTTTACTTGGCCTACCCATTGTAATACTTAATAAAATACCCGCGTAATTTATTGAGAAAATAATTAACACTAAACAGAGAAAAATAAAATATTTCTAACAGAAATTTTGGTTTTAATACACCTGTTTTTAGTCACAGTTGTATTTCATTAAAGAATGTTTGGAGTTCATTTGTTGCTATCATTGTGTTCTCGCGACAAAGTTAGTCGAATTGCATTAAATATGTAATGTCAAATATTTATAAAAATTAATTGCATTAAGAAGTTAAAGATAGCGGGGTAAGCAAATAAAATGTGAAATGGAAATAGGAAAGTGTTGATGTGTACAAATATAACAATCCAAATGTGTCTTTGTAACTAATCACATTTGTTTTCTTTATATAATAAATAATATTCTATTACTCACGCAGGATGTCTATTTTATTTCATTCTAATTACATTTATTCAGCCATAACCTCAACCATTTTATGAAAATGACGAAAACAAAAATGTAATATGGAGGGGCAATACTTCTTCATAATACCATACTATTTTGTTCAATTGTATTGCTAAACTATCAGCATTCTCCGTTAGTAGGTACCAATTACAGCTCAGTGAATTGATAGTTCTTAGATTTATTTAATAATTTCGCTGTGAAGGTACATGTGCTTCAAATAACATAATAATTAAAGCAATAATTGAGCTGTTTTCAAATTATGATGTTATTATAATAAATTGTGATATTCATGATAATCCCCATGCTTTAATTTAACAGCATTGGATATATTTTGGTTTACCTGGCGATCATGACCTAGAAGAATTAATACCACATAATAGATTCCTGAACTAAAGGAAAAAATTATTCAAGGCATTGCTGAAATAGACTGCGGTATTTTAGAGCATTAACGAACACTTTTCGAAAATTATCAATGTCTGTGAAGTTGCTGACAGGGACTGGAAGGAAGGATATGACAAATAATGAACATAACTAGACAGAAAAAGCTGAAACTCAAATTTGCATGATTACTAGTTTTATATGGGGTTAATTCAGTAAAATTATGAAGTAGTTGCTAGATTGAATAAAGAGTAGAAATAGGGTTATTTAGTATATTTCACTGAGTTAGCGTAAATAACAATGATCAGTACATTACCAAAAGTAGTTTGTGTGTTTCAAAAATAATTAATTTGATCTGCAAAATTAAGGAAAGCCTCAAGTAAAACATTTCCATAATTACCTAAATTAATGAGAGTTAATTTATAAACAGGCAAAGCCCTTACAATTCTGGCAATTATAAACAAAGTAGGAAATTGTTTCGCTTACGAGTATGAACTCGAGTATATTAAGGATAGTTTTCATTGTTTCTGTATATTGTTATTTTAACAGTAAAATTGATTGGATTTTTATACTGCATTTTCGCCAGTGGTAAAAAATGATATGGTTACAACAATATTATGTCTGAAACCATCAATATATTAAATCCTATTGGTACAATGGCTGAAACAAGAAGTAGATTACACCACTATAAACCAATAAAATAAAATAAAACTAGAATTTCTGAGAATAACTGAGAATTTCCAACCGCTACAACTGTTGCGATCGAATAAAAACAACGAGAATATTTTCAAAGACAAAATCATCTTCCAAAGTTACTGTATGCTAGAAAACTGGCCGCCAAATATATTTGGAAACACCCAAATGGGAAGTCCTACAATGCTCGCTGAATTCTCCAGATGTTGCTTCACCTGACTACCAAAATCAGTTGCCAGAGGTGGAATGTACTGTTTGTAATATTATAATTTTTATTTCGTTTTATTTTAACTATTCTTTATATTAAAAATATTAAAAAACCATAATCAACGCCTAATATTAAAATTTAGTAACATTGTCATAAAAAATAATTAATTATAGCAAATTATCTATAATATCCTATGCGGTTATAAAGGCATTTTATAGTATTTCTCAGTAATTATTTTAACATTTTATTAGTAATTATTAAGTACATGAATTATAAATTGCATAAATCCTTTCGTGACAGTCATTACCCATGGTTTATGATGGTAGGACTTTGGGTTTTATGATTTTATAGAATTACCTAACTTAAAAACTAAAATATGTATGAGAATAGTCATCGCATGAATCGTATGCTTAAGGTTGTTAAAATTGAATTTTTATTATTTTTATGCCAGCAATTAATGAATTAAAATGTAATTTATAATAATATGTAAAATGTGAGTAGAATATTAAAAGATCTTTTAAGACTATTTATGGCTTAATATTTTTAATGTTTAAATTTTTTCTAGTGATTTATTGCTTTCAAATTAGCAGATCTATTGAAAGTATTATTACAGATTCAGTGAGTTTTTAAAATATCTTTTATTAAATTACTTAGAAACCAAATTTTGTCTCTCTGGAACACCTTTATTTATATTTTTAATTTTTTTATTAACCAATTTGTAAATTTAATCATTGTTAGTGAAAAATTTAGATAGAAAATAAAAAAATCGTTATACACCATCATTTACTAATGAATTAAAATAGATTTCTATTTAGAATTATATTGTTAGAACTGTTGAATAAAAACTTATACAGCACAACACAATAATGGTAGCAGTATAATAAAATATAATAATAAAAAAATTGAACCGACTTAAAAAAATAAATAAGCTGACTAGAAAGTAAAAGATCATCAATCTTAGATCTTTAAACCTTTTAAAACAAAATATGTACCCAATTATCGTTGTAATAACTAAACTAAATAAAAATAAGCAAAAACCTTCTCCAATCTATCTAATACACGTATTTTATATTCTACTACAAACACACGATTTAGCTTAATACCTACCTAAAGCTATTTATGTAGTTACAATATTATTTTAACTACTACCAACTGATCACTTTCAAGTCGCTGTCGAATCCAAACAGTAATATTAAATTAGATTTGTATTGTTGGTAATTTAATTTTGTGTATATATCCCAAAATTATATTATTATTTCTGTAGATGGATTAAATAAGGTTTAATTTAGTATAAAATTTTAAGTATTACAATGGGTAGGCCAAGTAAAGGTGCAGCTCGTATGAGGAAAAATAGGTATAAAGAAACAATGATTGAAAATAAGGAACGCTTCAGGTCCCGGGGTCCGCTGCCTATCCTAGGTGATTTGACTTCCTCCCTATGTGAATGGAGCGTTCTAATCAGTACACCATATAAGCAGTTGCCTGTAATATTTCTACGGCCTCTCATATGATATGGCTAGTATTTAAGAAGCAAACTGATCGGCTTTTGCACTGAAAGACTTCCGGTCTTCCGTCATATCAGTTCAGCAATAACATTATACATAAATATCTGATTATTACAGAAAAAAAAGTATGGGAAAACTTTTTACATGCCTTTGAAACTTCAGGTATTTTCCTTCGATTTCCCCAGATTTCGCCATCTGATATTGACTTGATTCGAGTGGAACCACCTCAGAAGTGCATTCATGTAACAATTCTGGCTTGCATTAAGTCTATTTGGTATTTATACAAATTCATTTTGGAGATACTAATGAGAAGTAAACATATTGTACTAATTCCAATATTGAACTTGTAACCATATTCTCTTTTTTACATTTAAACTAAAAGAAGATTTACCTTAAATACTATAAAAATTATATAACAGAAACAAATCTACTTTCCAATAAGAATAATAAAATATCTTCTGCAATTTGTCAAATGTCACTTAACTTTATTTAAATTAAAAAAGTTTACTAAATCCAATTGGTAGTATAAATCAAACTGTTGAAGTACTGCCACATATTTATATTGACGTTGATGTGCGACCTCAAAATAACTATACATTAAAAGTAAAAAAATAAACAGAAACACCTATGGATATTCTGTTCACTCTACCAACACTCTAACCATAAAAATATTAACCGCTTTTGATGTCACATAAAACTGCCTATTTGAAATAGTCAAACGCGATCATAAACCGCTTTGTTTAGCATTTTCGACTTGTTTTGTTGATGTGGAGAAATAATGTGCCGAAGATAACGCTCTCTAGCACTGTCGTTAAATGACTCTAACGAGATTGACTGCCTGGTTTATAGACATTGTACGGAAACGTGGAAATACCTCGACGTTCGTTCGCTATTGATGCGTTTGACAAAATAAAATATTAGTGTTATAGTGGTAATAAATCATTCAAGTTAAATTATATAAGATGTTTTTAAGATATCAACCAATTTATCAGTATGAAAAATATTTATTCGATTAGTTTTAAATATTAACAAGATTTAAAAATACTTTTTGGTATATATTAGGTATTTACATGTATTCTGACCATATAACATGGTAATATTGGGTCGAAAGAACGATATTGTTTTGAGAATGATAACTTTTTGCACGCGATGAATTATTTCAAAAACTGAAGCTCCAAGATATTTTGTGTTGATAGTAGACTGTAGAGAATATAGAATAGAAACTATAGAGAAATTGGGCAGAAAATGTTGCCAATCTTCAACTATTTAGCAGCAAATAAACGCATACTATCTATTATTAGATGGGATCATCATATCTTGATTGAAGTTTCTGATATAAACAGATTGTCCTAAATAAATTTTAAATGAAATATTTTTAAAAGCATATTATAATTTTTACAATCCTTTTTCTATCTCAACTTCTATGTATTTCAATTAAACACTCAAATAAAACGATTAGTAACAAGTTTTTATAACAATTTGATTATTAGGAATATATTTGTTATTTCCTTCTTATACTTATTACTTTTTAACATAACATGGGAATGAGACAGAAAATGTACAATATATGTCTACGAGTGAAGAGACATTTTGGCCATCAGATTGAAGAAAAATGCGATATTACAGATTTTTATGTTAATACAAATATTAATATAAATAAATATCGGACAGAATCATATATTGATGATCTTACGATAGTAATAATATTAGTTTTTTCAAAAATTATCATCAAACATAAAAACAACCACTATTTAGAGCAACACCAAACTATACAATAGATATTCAGTCGGCAATTGGGAACAAGTAAGAACCGTCAAAAATAAAAGAAATTTTAATGCAATAATAAAAAGCTGAAATACTGGATCCAAAATGAACAAAATTAAGGACTCATGGAAACCAATGTCAAAGCTCAAAAGGAGCCTGCACAAGAACCTGTCTATTTAAAAAAAGATAACAATGATTGAGCTATAGGCAACAAAGGAATGAAATGTTCTCAAATTATGTCAACATGTTTTTAAGTCTTTTCCGTCTGAGCTATTGAAAGATGAAGAACGTAGTATTTTTAGTAATTGCCAAAAATTGTCATCAACACAAGCCCCTATATATATCAAATATATTAGATTACGAAGGATTCCTATACGAATCAATACAAACTCTGTAGTCATATGGAATCGAACTGTGTATTGCTAGCAATCTAGCAATAAAATCATCATACAACATTTCCAAAATAAAGTTTTGCATGTCACTGCCGATGCTCCATAATATATCTCTAACGAAAAGCTATAACGCGATATCCCTCTAGAACCCATAACGAGTGTAATTCAAAATGTTTGTGTTAACTATTTTAACAGAGTGTTAGTACACCTCAATATGCTTGCTACTCAACTAAATGTGCGACGTGATAGTAAAGTGCATAGGTTTAAACATTTAACTCATTAGCAATTTAAGTGCATTAGTAATATTATAGACCATAATATTACTAATTAAGATACTAATTTACACAAAAGATTATATGATGAAGTGATTTTCTCCATATCATGTATATATTATAATCATAATAAATGCTTTTTGCCCGGCAGATTCTTACACCATTAAGAATCATAATAAAAAACATGAAAATTAAAATAAAAAAGACAGACCAAATATTCCAGAACTATTTATTTATTCGAGAGTTATTAACATAAAAGCATTCCAAATAACTCTTACATGAACAGCAATGGTGTTGTCCAGTATGATAAAATAAATGTTTTTCTTTAAATAAAATAACTAAATTTACTATAGCCAAATCTTATTGTAGGTCAACGTTGCGATAAAAAAATGAAAATGCTGTCAGTAGAATGTCGAAACAACGAAATGAAAATGGCTCTTTATTTATGCTGACAGATGTAAAAATTCGGCTCAAACTCAAGAATTCCTTAATTGCGAAGTATTTGTGCGGCATTTAAGAATCTGGAAAGCGGCAAATGTTTGGGGAAAGAAGTGTCTCTTTATTGCCTTAATTATGAGCTGGAAGACAGTAAGAATTTAATAAAAAGGTTTTGGTTAGCTTTCTTTCTTAATTACCGACAGAGTTGGAGCCCAGGTTGCTTGTTTGAGTTGGAAAGGAGGCCACCGAAACCGAAAAAAATTACGAAGCCGTTAATGAACTTGTTTTTCTGTTTGTTTGTTGTTATTTCCGTTTTCGAGATATGATTTACAACTGGATATTAATTGAGACTGGCTCAAAAGTTATGTTTAGGTTGCTTGTTAGGCAGGCGTTCATGCAATTACTATATTTATTGTACATAGTACCTTAAAATATACATTCAGTAATTTAATTTATGGTTTCTTGTTGCCACAATATGTAACTTGGTTGTTATGTTAGATGTTATAAAGCAATACAATATGTATGTAAATGTAATTAAAAAGTATAAAAAATAAACATAGAATAAACAAAATTATCCAAAATTATATATAACTTACAGTATCTGAATATTCACTTTTGCACCAAAATCAAATCAAAATGATAAAATGATAAAAGGATTCAACAGATGTCTGCTGTTCCCCTGTTTCAAAAAAATCTGCTAATTTTCTTTTACATTATGTGCTTATTATTCTTCTTAGAGACTCTAACGCGGTCTTAAAAATTTGTCTCAACTATGTACGTCTAATGGCAAAGAAAGACTAAGCAATCGTTTTCCACATTTGGGTCTACATCTGTCCTAAAACACGGTTTGGAATACAAAGAAGAGAAGTGAGAAAGCATAAGAGATTGCCTTAAGTTTATCACTATTATTTCTGGGTAAGTGTAGAATATTATTAGTTAATAAGTCCTTTTTATCTTAAATGTTATAAAAGTGCAATCATAACGAATGATCAATAAAATTGTATGTGTTTTCTGCACACAGTTTAAAAACAAAGCGTAGAAGCAAATAAAGTACATCTTTTTTTAGATCCAAGATGACCAGTTAGAATCAAATGGTATTTTGCTGATGTAGTTTCGGATTTAGTAAGTCGGGATAATTGGGTTTTGCCGACCATAGAGATCCAGGATATGACTGGGATTGCCATATTTGGTTTAGCTACCGAGATCGGTCAATGGTTAGGGATTTGATTAACTGATTTTTATGTTGTGAAGCGCCAAGAGAGAACCTTACACTGAGCATGTTCGTGAAGCTTTTACCTGATTCTAGGTATTCGAGTTGCTCATAAGCCATGGGGCATTGAGTAATGCGCGAACTTTTTTGGATTGGAACACTTGGAGTAGTGCAAGTTGTCTCTTGGTGACGTATCTGTACCACACCTGTGCTCCGTAAAAGCAGATAAAATAAATCTACCAAGTGTTCTTTCTTTTATAGCTTCTACCACCTGGTTAATAAGAGGCATGGCGAGAAAGAATTTGGTTACAATTGCGTCCATTTAACTTTATATTCTGTCTCTATATTTTGTGGCAATTAAGCTATTGTTTGTAATTTAGCTTCCCGCATAAAATTGATGTCCTGTGACTTTTGTTATTAATAATTGTATTCATATTATTCCACAACTACTAAATTGCAACTACTCTGTTTGATTTTAGCTATTCTCTAAACGCAATCTATTTGACGACATTAATTGAAACGGTTTCAAAAATCCAACTCAATAAGAACACAGGTTGACATGAAAAGGATGAATCAAGGATGTTATATTGATAGGTCGCCAATCTCACTTAAGCAATTAACACAAAGTGATGGCGTACCATCATAAATCCAATCTGGACATACGTCATTTAATAATGAAATAAAGCAAGCAATACTGCAAATTGAAATATGAAAACGATTCGGGAACAAAGCATTAATGTTCCTTTATGCCTTGCTCTTGAATTGGCTCAATATTCCCCAGAGCATGAACAACAAGTACATGTATCTAGGTCTCAATATGAGAATAGCATAGTGGAAAATATGTCAGCATATCATAAAATATCAGAAGAAACTTGCACAATGTACAAACGAGCTGGCACTTAGTGGAGTAGATTAACAACATCACGCGTAAAGAGATATAAACTCCTCTCTAGATAATAAAAATAAGATAAATAGTCTCTAGAGGGATAGGAGCTACGCCCCATAAGATGAACACTTATAAAAACAACAGACTGTTTATAAATTGAACAACAGATATAGTGCAGATTGTTTTTAAATTAATTATTACATATTTACTAGTCGCTGCCGACTAATATACAATTTTTCTGACAATGTGTTTAAATCTAGGTATATATCTAAGAAACCCCAACGGCCCTATCTTCAGCCTAGTATCTGTTATAATAATGTTTTAACCCTGCTGCTTTTCTTTCAAATGCACCTCACTACACTACTTTACCCCATATGAAATGGTTTGATTCTTTTGAGTCTATGGCCTGTTCTGATGCTATTTAAGAGTTGTATTACTTCTATATTAATGTTAGAATGGAGTTTGTCCTCCTGTCTCCTTAATTTCATGAGTGACAGTGGATATCTGAAGGCAGCCGTGTCAGTATTCAGTCCTGCAGTATTTGGGTGCACCTACAATACTTCATAGAACTTTGTTCTGGAAAACTCATATTATATTGATGCTAATTTTCACATTCTTAACCATCCCCATAAATGAACTACATATATCCATTCAGGTTTCAATATTTGCTTGTATATCAACAATTTATTATGTACCGATAATTGTAATTTTCTTCCAAACAAAGCTAATATAATTTTCTATATTTTTACTCCAGTTACTGACATAAACCCTTAGCGTTTTAAGTCAAAAGTTGTACTGAATTTTAATGCCGTTAGTACACGCAATTTTCTCCAGGAACGTATGCAAGTTTGTACACCTCTCTGTATATTTCGGTGAATAAATGATTGAAAACAATACCCTAATTTTATAGCAATCATCAAAAAATCCACACCTACCTGCATATTTTATCGGTAAAGAAATTAGATTGATTTATCATACTTGTAAGTCGAAGCTAATAGCGCAATAAAATAACGTAACCCTTGTAACGTGGCGATTAAAATCTGAAAAATTAAAATAACCATATATTTATTTCTTAATGGTCCTATTTGAAATTTTATTTAACAATAAAATTCTCCATTATGGCTGTATAACCAGATCATAAAATGTTTATATACATTCCGGTATTGTTAACATCAGCGTACCGAAGCGATTTTTAAAATTACGTATCATGCGAGCACGCGATCAATCTACCTGTTCAATTTGTTTAAAACAAGTGAATGCATATATTTTCGCGTTATAAATACACAACAGTCAAGTAAATCGTTCTATGGATAATACATAATTTTTCAAAGTATGTAGCAATCTGTATTTAATGGGCTAGATCATTAGATTGTCAATTATAGCATTTTGAGTGAAGCAACTTTTGTTTATGTGAAAGAAATTAATAAAAAGGAATTTCGCATGTTGATAAAATATTGCTTTTTGAGGGGAAAAATGCAGTTGAAGCAAGAACCTGGCTTGATGCCCAGTTTACGGAAACTGCTACAGGAAAAACAACCATCAACAATTGGTATGCTTAGTTTAGACGTGGTGAAATGAGCACTGAAGACGGTGAACGCTACGGACGCCCAAAAGAGGTTGCTACCGATGAAAATATTTAAAAAATCCACAAAATGATTTTGAATGACCATAAATTGAAATTGAATGAAATAGCAGACACTCTAAAGATATCAACTTAACGTGTACATCATATCATCACTAATATTTGGCTTTGAGGAAGCTCTGTGCAAAGTGAGTGCCGTGCGAGCTCACTTTTGACCGAAAACAACAACGAGTTGAGGAGCAATGTTTGAAGATGATTAAGCGTAATAAACCCGAGTTTTTGTGTCGATATATGACAGTAGATGAAATATGGTCCCATCATTTCACTCCGAAGTTAATCGAGAGTCATCCGAGTGGACTGCACACGATAAACCCGCTCGAAAGCGTAGGAAAACCTAACAGTCGGCTGGCAAGGTTATGTCGTCTGTATTCTGGGATGCGAATGGGATCATTTTCATTAACTACCTTGAAAGAGGATGGACCGAGACTATTACATCGCCTTATTGGACCGTTTTAAGGACGAAATTGCCGAGAATCGGCCGCATTTAAAGAGAAAAAAGTGCTGCTTCACCAAGACAATTCACCGTGTCAAAACTCAGTGAAAACGATGGCAAAAATCTATGAATTGGGGTTCGAATTCCTTTCTCATCCACCGTATTCTCCAGATCTGGTCCGCAGCGATTGTTTCCTGTTCTCAGATCTCAAAAGAATGCTCGCTGGGAAGAACTTTTCGTCGAATGGAGAGGTGATCGCCAGACTGAGGCCTATTTTGAAGCAAAGGACAAATCGTACTACAAAAGTGGTATCGGAACGTTGGAGGGTCAATCTAATCAGTGTATTACCCTTGAAGGGAATTATGTTGAATAAAAAATAACTAATTTTGGCAAAAAATGTGTTTTACTATGTTAGACAGGGGACTTTTGTTTTCATTTACCTATTATACTATGGAAAATTTATTAAAAATACAGTTAATTTAAAATTAATAGTGGGATTATTAAGATCTTAAAGGAAATAAAATCAAAAATTTTAAAAATTCACTATGTTAAACACCAATCAGAGGCCCTACGAAATATTGACGTCGTTTACAGTTTACTAACCGTCATTTTAACACCCATGATCGGTTACCCTGAACCTGGGAAAATATGGCCCATCGAATATATTTTTTTTTCTATACCTTCTTAATCTAATCCTGATATTTGACAACTTAATTATTGCAGATTATCCAACGAACAGATATGAAATATAAAAAGGCAACAACGAAAATATTTTGCACTCTACCTACTTTCTATATTAATCACACAGATAATAAAATATGGTAATTCTTAAAACACAATAATGCGAAAAAAGAATATAAATTGATATACTCTATTGCCATAACTGAAAGCTGTAGACAAAAATAAATAATCAAACTTCCAAAACCAAAATGGATTCTAATAACAATTTGAAGACCCAACTGATTCACAATTCCACCGAACCCTCTAATAAATGATTATTTAATGGTCATTCCATAATAAATACGATAAATTCCTATTTTAAGCTATCGTAATGTTTCCTTTGTGTCCAACATAAAACTTATAAATTTATCTTTCCTAGAATATTTGACCGGCAACACATTATATCGAAATTACGACCGAATTAAATTTAATTACATATATTAATTAACAATGGGGACCACGTCATTATTTAAAGCGTTAACTGTTGAATTCTTCGTTAAATGCAAATTAATTCGAACCGAGGAAACGTTGATCTGAGAGAATTTCAAATATTTGCATTCTAGTCAGGCTAATTATCTTTAAATGTTATGTGTTTAGTCATTTCTTGTTCTTTAATATATTGATATGGTATGTATAACACGAGTGATTTTTTATTTCCTGTTTCGCCTGAAATTTTTCTCCAATATTATGTTCTATTTTGAAAAACTGTCAAGTTTTTTCTGTATTGGACAGAAATAGGTTGTATATGCGAAAAAAGGTTGGAAATATTCGTGTTATGTGATTAAAAAGAAAACATAGAAAGGAAAAGTCCCTTTTAACTATCGCTTTATGAGTTCCTCATGAAAAACGTCGAGGAGTAATTATCTACGTTCCCATTCAAACATTGGAAATGAAGAACATTATCTAAACCGAGCAATTTCAAATTTACAGAAATATTTGTTCAAACACACTCGATTAAACATTCGAACATGAGCATAATAATCATACCCAAGCTCTGTGTGACTGAAATCTAATCAACATATGTCTTTAAGATATAAGAGAATATTTATAGTTAAAATCTATCACCCTTCTTTATATTTTTATATATATTGATTTTGAAATATTCACTTAAGGAAGTTGCTGAAGCACTAGGCATTATATCCTTAAATTGTATCTATTATTATGATAAAAACATAACCTAACAAAGTGTCTTGTTCAAACAACTACTTTTAACTTTGTATTAGAATTTATTTTTTTATTTTTTATTCATTATGCCCCAAAATCCCCATGTTCCTTAAAATGTTTTCTTTGTTGTAATTATGTTAATAGTACTTTTGTTTATTATCGTATAAAAAGGTAATTTTAGTATATTGGTATTTTTAAAAAATCGCAGAGGTTGTAACAGTGACACAGTATTTATAGATGTTGCTTAAGAGATATATAACTATTAACTGTTTTATTGAGGACTCACAATATTGAAAAAAAGGTTAAAATGTCATCAAGAATGCTATAATACAATTACATTTTATTTAAACAGATGTCAAAAGTTTTGTAATACCTACAAAGCTTAGTTCAACTGTCATGCAGGCTCTACACAAACCTTGTGCTCTGCACATGTTGGTTCCAGTGATTACAAACGATTTTTAGTAAGAAATTTGTTTGTTATACAAATACAAATTTATAACACTTTAATTTTTATCTTTATTTATTGCTTGTGTTTGAAAATACCACACTAATGATTATTATTGATGAGTAGTTAATCCTGTTAAAAAACGTAAAAGATCGTAGTCGAGTACCTAAATCTCCCAAAAAATTGTTTCATCAATCAAACTCATCTCATAGTTAAATAAAGCTATCGGAATTATATAGAAGTAGAGACCACCATAATCCCCCGTTTGCTTACTTCATAATACTACACTGACTTAAGAGGATATTAGAACATATATAGTGGGAGACTGCAATGATATTTCTTAATAAATAAAAAATCATTGAGTATAAATGCTAACTATTTTATAAATGTATCGAAATTGCATACTTTCTTATTGCAGTAAAAGCTCGTACTAGCTTGTATAGATTAAACGTTATCTACACACTCCCGGTTTTATAAAGAAGCCAAAAATCAAATAATTATTTAAAAACTAAATTAAAAAAAAACAAATATATTAAGCGTTTTACCACGAAACCAATTTCTTGCTTCAAAGATGATACAAATTGATGATTAGTGACGAATAGCCTTTTAAAATAAAATTATTTTACTTAGTGTTCATTACACTTCAACAATTTGTTATAAAATACAATATTACAGTTGGCTGAATAAAATAGTGACTCACAAAATAGAAAACGAGCCTTCTGTTAATATAACAGCCCTAACATTTCCAAGAACAAATTTCACTACAAATTCCTTTTATTGCCCAACAAATTATCGATGGTCGCTACCCCCAAAACCAAACGATTTACCTGGTGCCCTAATTAGTTCATCTAAAATAGCGTCGCAGTCATGCTCGGTCCTACGGACAAAAATGTCTGTCGCCAGAACCAATTTGACATCTTCTTACGCCCGAGTTTTAGAAAGTCCCACTGCGAACGGCCCGATAGGGTGTCGATTATCTTTAGCAGACAAAAGATTTTGCGGAACCGAGCCATTTATTACCCGAGGCTTCCAGTTTGATCTACTGACTGCGAAAGTGGGTCACTGGAGGAGACGAATGGTTAGAATTTTTTTTGTAGGAAATGGGGCGACGCTTGTGACAACAGGACTGGGATCGAGTCACGAGAAATATGCGGGCGTCGAAAAGAACTGGAAGGTAGTGTTAAGTCGAGTTGGTGGGCAAAGATTTTCGTATATAGATAGAAATAAAATAGTGAAAAATAAATTAACTTCTTTTATGCCTAACAGAAATTGTTTTTATAATATTTTTAATTTTCTTTCATATATTATGTGAGTATGGTTGGAAATATCGTTGCTAAAATAATTTTATCATATTTTAACAAATTACTTTAAAAACTGAGAAAGGGGAAGAATATCTTACATCTATATTATCCTTGGGAAGAGTTACTTTCGTAATATCTGTAATAGATGCTTAATTTATTACTACTGTTCTGTTGTACGTACTGATTTTAGACCAAGTTGAGAGTATCTTCCAACTAATCAGTACAGTTGCTTAACTTTGTGTCTAATTTGCTCTGCCTTTTGTCCCACATGATGTTTCTAGTTTAACCTACCCTCGAGATGTATTCCGAGGTATTTAGCTGATTTGGCTTGAGCCATCGGACATCCGTCAAGTGATATAATTAAATTTTTGTCATTTCGCCTCAGCGCAAAATTAACATGGAGAGATTTGAAGCTACTAAGCTGTATTTTCCAGTCTCTAGTCCATGTCTAAATCTCGTTAACTGCTACTTGTACTTGTTCTATAGTTTTAGATAGAGAGTTTTAGATAGAAAAACAACCTCTGTTGTTTTTTTGGGGTTTTAACCCGCGATTTCTTACGAACAATTTTTCACACAAAAATTACAATAGACAAGTTAAAATCTGTATATGTGCAGTTCACGTTCGATTAGATCGCACAAGCACAACAAACAAACATAATGCTGCCATTCCATATAGTAATAACGGTAAGTATCTCGGAGTGAATCTTGATACAACATTTCGCAGGAAGGAATATATCAAAATAAAGGGAAATAACTGGAGGTAAAATAGAGGAAAATGCATTCGTTATTTGGAAGAAAGTCACAATTATCAGCATATATTGAAATCTATAAGGACATATGAACTTCAATAAAATCTGTGGTAGTAGTAAATTTATATAAGAAGGTGCTGTAGAGTATATGTTGTTCTTTCTGGGTATATACAGTTATTTTTGAAATTTGTTTCACTCTTCACAATCTTTTACTTGATTCACTGACGCTATGCAATGACTATTAACAGTTTTTTCAATTACAATAAACGATCAATATTCCAGACGCATTGTAAAAGCGGGAAGTGTTTTTTATGGTTTGTTTTAAATTTATGATGTTGATTATAGATGAAATTTAATGAAAAGAAAGTTAATATTCTTTATAAAATTACTAGTAACTACTTCCGATTGTTAATAAATTACTGAGTGAATGAATTATAATGATGTAGTTCTTTTATTACAATATATAGTCAATAAGACAATCATTTAATGATTATTTAAGGTTTATACTGCTTTGAAGGCCCAAAAAGTGAAACTTTTCAGTTTGGGATTTTTTTAATTTCATGAAACCATGAAGGTTTTAAAAAAATTGGCTGTGCTTTGTTTTTATTTTCAAATTATACTAAAAATAATTAGTAAATGTGTGAAATCTTTAAAAGAATATTCAAAAATATAAAATTTTACTGAACATTACTACTATACATCTAGAAAGGGAGGAGCATTTGTTAAACCTTTGTTATTCTTCAGAGATGCAGCTTTTATCAGCTTGTTCTTTATAATATCTTTAAGAACTATCTTTTGTTAAAGACTAGCACTAATATGCCATTATGCGACGTTCCTAACTCTCCCATATTATTAATTAACCTAACTCATTTCCCATATTCTAAAAAAGTTTTTCTAAAAAGTTATTGTGGAGATATGTACAATTTTTTTATATATTTACTCATCTATGCTCCAAAAATTTGGAAGCCTGCAGTATCTCCTATACAGTTTTTTAAAATTTGGTGTATTATAATTACCTACAAAAGTTTCTAGCGCCAATACAAAACATTTCCAAGCTTCCCTTCCAGAATTATTCTTAATACAACAATTTGAGGGCTATTAAATATTGCAGCTTTTTACTTTTCCATATTTATTATTTTGTGTATTTTTTTTACATGGTATAATTTTTTTCTACCCGATAACTATTCATTTATTATACTGTCTTTAACTAGCCATTGCAATTTTTTGCAGAAACAATCTAATGTTTGTATATCCTTTTTCTTCAAGTCTCAAAAAACCTGATATTAAATTTCCGAAAAAAATAATCCACATTTTTTAGTACAACTTTAAGATGTTGAGAATTAAAAAACATGAGGTTATTTCATTCTATTTTAATAAAATGAAGGTTTTAATTTATTAAATATGTTACTGAAAGAACTTTTGCGTTACAATAATTTCAATTTTAATGTAGAATAAATAATTAAAACTACAAGTGTATTCTTTTAATATTTGTATGCATTAGAGCTAGCGTGTTTTACATTATAATTGTTAATATTTTACGTGATTAAAACCTAACGTAGTATTCTTTCTTATCTTGTTAGATCTCATAACATTTTATGACTTAAGTACGTACAATTAATATTCAGAAAGAAACTCGCTATTGAATGTGACGGACTGTACACCTGTAACTTTTTGTTTACATTTTCCCAGGATGATTTTCCTTTCAGAACGAAAGAAATTTCCATAAAAATTAAATCGTTTCGACATCACCACGACACTTTAAGGGGATTAACAGCATAACATAGCTAATATATAGCTCCACTGTCTTATAGGCCTAATATCACACCAGATATACTCGTTTTGTGTCAAAATTATTTATACGATGCCATAATAGCCTTTTATACTCTCGGTCCTCATTGGAATGAAAAAAAGACCAACTGCAGACCTGGACATGGTCAGTTGCGCTCGAGAGAATAGGACCAATGTGTGGTCGTTGCCTCCTTATTTACCAACAATAGACAAGTACCTAACGATCCGAGAACCTTCACAATAGATTCCGGGAAGACATGTTTATTTCTTGGCTTCGAAAAAATCGCCTTTTATTTTATTGACTACCGGTGCAACCTAAATAGTTTCGGAGATAAGTATATTATTCATGACTGATATTGAAATAGAGTTTTAACATTCCTGAAGAGTTCATTCAGTATTTGATTGTATGGTAATTATTTTTTTATAAACTACTATTAGCTACCTTTCCCACATGCAGGTGCAACACGAATTGTGTGAAAGGAAAGCAATAATATTTTATAAAAATTATCATATACCTCTTTTTTGAGAAACTTTTGAAAACTGATTTTTTTAATAGTGTTAAATCTCTAAATATGTGAATGCAAAAATTTCATACATATTGATATTTCACCGGTAATAAGAATATTACCTGTAAAAAGGTTGTGTAATCATTGTGATGCACTACCTTTATATATTCATATTCGTCCCATATTTGCGCCCCTTTGACATTAAATTAACATTCGTAACTGCTAAATATTTTCACCAGGCAGGTTTCACCAGGTTTACTATTCTAATAGTTTGAAGCATTTTATCGCCTCAAACTATTAGAATAGTAAACTGTAAATCCGGCAACATTCTCCAAGTTATGAGTAATATGAGGGTCACTATTTATATTTCGAGAATAGGAAAATAAAACAAATTGTTAAGCTGCTAATATTTTTTTATTGTTTTTCAAAATACTCGCCACGATGATCGATACACTTTTACTTACGATTAAACCAATTTTAAAAGCATTTATTCCATTCCGAATGAGGTACCTTTAAAACATCTTCATCTTCAAAAACGTTTCAATAGCGTCTTTGGGCAATGAAAACCGTTGATCACGCACTTTATTCTTCATGGATGGGAACAAAAAGAAGTCATTGGGTGCCAAATCAGGGCTGTACGGCGGATGACCCATCAGTTCGATGTTTTGAGTTTTCAATTAGTCTCTTGTTTGAGCCGATGTGTGAGAGCTCGCATTGTCATGATGAAGATCAATCCGGCGTCTCTTATTTGTTTTCCTTAATTCACCGAAGACTTCTGGCAAACTAATGGTTGTGTACCAATAAGAATTTATTGTTCTAAAATCCTTTGGAGGCACTGTTGAAATATGTCCAGTTTTCCTGAAGAAACAGGCCACAATTTTCTTTGAAGTGTTTTATGCGCGAACAACTTCTGTTGGATTTGGTTCATCTTGGAACACCCATACAGTCGACTGCTGCTTACTTTCGGGCTCGTACTAATATATCCATGATTCGTCACCTGTCACGATATTATAAACATCTTTCGAAGCACGGTGATTAAATTTCTTAAGCATTTCTTTGCACCAATCGACACGAGCTTTTTTTTGAGCGATTGTAAAATTGTGTGGAATCCAACGCGAACATACCTTTCGCACAGCTAAGTGTTCATGTAGGGATGTCTTAATCTCACAATAGGTAACACGACGATCTTGCTTAATGATTTCGCACACAACATCGATGTTTTCTGACACAACAACTGATTTTGGACGTACAGCGTACTAAGACCACGATTGAATTCTCTAAGCCACGGTGGTTTTTGATGACTTCATCGCCAAAAGTCAAATTAAGTTGATTGATGAACTCTTGTTGTGATAATCCACGTCGAAAATCGTAAAAAAATCATCGCAGGAAAATATTCGCAACTCAGTTCCATTTTTTGCCGAGACGAAACTTTCAACTGAATTTAAAATTAAAAAATAGCGTCCGTGCGACTAAATGTTCTGAGTACGTATATCGTCAAAAATGTCAAACTTTACGATGTAACTGTCAGATAGACTCACATGACTCAGTGTTGCCAATTTCCGAAATATAAATATTGACCCTCATACTGTTTCCATCAGTGGTTCAAACTATATCCCATGAGTGAATCATGTTTCCAGAATAAGTACTTCCTTGATAGGCCAGTCAGATAAATTTTTGAGATTTGAGATTTGCACCAAAATCCACACATTATTTACATTATTTCACATCAGTATTTAATTTCAATAAAATTTGTATATTTGCATATTTTATTCTGTATATATTGACTAACTAGAAAACCATGGAATTTATCAGTTAGGTTTTGTCCAGGTTCGCTCTAAATTAGCTATAGAAAGTCGCTCAAAATTAGTTCAACTAAAACAAATTGGGGTGAGCTTACAAAACCCAAGTTACATTTCGAGGGAGGCCACTTATTTTTACCATTTTGCTATACATTTTAATATTTTCTTTTCTTTTCTTTAAATATATACTAATACGTCAACATCAAATAACTTGAAAACAATGAAAGAATTGGCAAAATTTCTGTTGAACTTTTATGAAAAATATATGAAATAAAGTATAAAAATGGTGTAATATTGATGGTTCTACCTTATTCTGCAAACTAATCGGATAGCTTAGTAGGTTTCATTCTATTGTATATCTTTATGTCTGCCATATAACTCTTTCTTTATATATATATATATATATATATATATATATATATATATATATATATATATATATAAATTGTTATATGGCAGACATAAAGATATAAAATAGAATCTCGCCCTCAATACCTATAAGTTGCACTACAAATAAGGAGCTCAATAAATCTAAAATTTTCAAATCGTAGGCCGTCCAGTCCCATCAAACCGAGATAGAGAATTTACGATTAAGCCTCGGTAACGGTTTGCTTCCGTCAGAGACCAGCGAAATAATAGACGCTTCTTGAATATTTCATAAAGCCCATCCACAACGTTTCTTTCTCACTGTGCAGGTTCCCAATTATCAGCCAGATAAACACGACCAGCACCTTTTAAGCTCGCACCTCCCATTCCAAGATAATCCCTCAACTTATTCATACGTACTACCGTTTCGATATTCGATTAACATAATATTTAATTTCGGTTGCTGGTTCGCTCGACGCTTTTAACTGATAACGACGACGATGGACGTTGAATGGGAATCAACCGAAAATATGCATTCTTGTACTAACTGAAAATTATTTACGACCGTATGGTTCCTTTTAATATAATAAGGAATTTTAAAATTAACATTCTGAAGAGTCGATTACAAAGCACATTGTGTGAGAAGTGCTCGGTTTGACTAAGAAAAACCATATTTCCTTAAAAATATTCACTCCTAAGTAGTGATTGATTTATTTTGCTATATTTTTACAATTTTGGGGAGGCTAGACTATTAGTAACAAAATTGAGATTATTTAATTTTCTAGCTTAATTGGATTTCTGAAACAAATGATTGGTTGGGGGCCTCTCATATATTTTTTATATGTATCTATAATCTTTTAGGGTTATAAAAAATAAAAAATATACAAAACAGTTTTTCGATCTCCGTTTTAGAAATTTTAATATCATTAAAATATAATAGAATTAATTTTAATACCCCCTTTGTTGAATAAGTGCTATGCATCGGGGCATGCTCTCACTAGATGTTCTCGCATCTTACTGGAATTTAAAGACGTGATGTTATTCTCTGATGAGAGTTTCAATTAGTTGCCGCTTGGTGGAATCACATATTTTGCTATCGCTCGTTTGATGACTTCCCACATGTTTCCTTTGGGATTCATATCTGGTGAATTCCTTGACCAAGAAAAAACTGTGTTTTTTTCGTCAAATATGCAGTAATCTTGGCCTTGTGACGAATTATGCAAAAAATGTAGTTGTCATTTTCAAGGAACCATTCGTTGATCTGTGGTAGTAACCGAGTTTCTAGCACCCGCTTGTATTGGTCTTATTTCATTTTCCCTTCTACAATTTATGGGCGTCCCATGCCTTTGACTGAGAGGGCAGAGTTATTTAAAACCTTCTATATAGTTTTCGGCGTGCAATTGTTCACTATGGCGTCGTCTTACAAAATAATCAATCAAAAATTGGACGGTTGATTCATCGGAAAAGCACATGCACATCTGTAAATTTATAGAAATAATACGAGAAAATCATCTTCATCGCCTATTATCGTAGTTAAATGAACAGCGTCTTTTTACAATTTTCAGTAGTTGGTATGGTGATTATTTTTCTATAACAATTGCGAATACGATTTGCCGAATACGATAAGTCGGTTAAAAGTAACAAATTTATAATATCTAGACAATATATCAACAATATTGCAAAGAAACGTCACATAATTAAAAACTGACGCGCGCATGCTGTCTTGCCAGTTGCCACAAAAACAATAATAATGATACCAGTGCCTCTTTAACATAAAAAAAAACTCATTTAAAACATCACTTATTGAACCAATTATAATAAACTATAGACTACATAAATACGAGTACTGTCCTTAATAATTAAGCCCCCTACTGTATATATATATACAGGGTTATAGATATATAATTAGTCAAGTCATATTTTGAAAACGACTTTACCGATTTCATTTGTCTTTTGTTCAAGTTTTCTAGCATTTTGTAAAAGGTTCTTGCGGAAAAAAAAATTAAGAAAATTGGTAAAATTTCACAGCTACCAAAGTAAACATATATTCATTTCTGAGTTCGCAGTACATTCAATTTACACGTTTATAGAGTTTTCAGTTTGTTGAGTAAGTTTTTTGAGATGTAGTTGTGCATTGAATAATTTACCACATTTACGCATATTTAAAAATTAATTTAAAAGTTGGTATAATTTTTTATTTTCATTTGAATTTGGTTGTTCCAAATCATTCCAATATGTTTAACCATCTTAGATCAAAGAATTCGTAATGCTGCAAGTCTAAGATATAGACAGCCAAGAACAAACCGGTTTGGTGCCAGTGATTTTACAGTCAATGCCACCTGAAGAGTTTAGTGCACGTTTGAAGTCCTCTATTTTATGGAAATACGTTAAAACACTTAAATTAAATACTAATATGGGAGTCGACTTGTTGAACCACTGACTTGGAAAAATTTTTCTCTAAAAAATTGGTCGATATTGGTTATATCTGCCACTAATTTTGTTTTGATTCCATGCCTTCGATTTGAAATGGTTATAATTTCCAGTACGGCCTGCATTTGAATCATTATTAATCACATAAATCAATCATTAACAAACAAACGGATAACAATCAGCAATTTGCAGTTACAGATCAACAGAATCAACCATGCTGATTAAAATACCGATACCATCGAAAACCAAGATGTCACTAACGCGATAACCAAAGTAGATACCATTTAATCACCAGTAATCCCTTAAAAACTATTTTGATGAAATGGTCGCCAGCAGAGCCACACTAAATGTACCCATCATTTATGGTCAAGCGTGATTTGGTGTGAAACTACATCCACATTGTGTCATAAAACTTTAGCTTTAATATTTTAAATGCGACAAGGAATAATATATTTCAGAGAAAAAAATAATTCAGTGGAAACGCAAAAATACTAAAATATGAAACTATTTTCCATTTTTCTGTAACACATTTTCTGCTTTATATACGGGCTACGTTAAAATATGCCCAACTTAGTTCTGGTTTTAGGATTGTGGCTTGAAATAATTTTGAGCGCGTGCAAAGTGACCTCTGAAACCAATTTCATAGCGGATCTTAAATCCCTTGGCATCTGCTGTTCCACGAAAAACTACGACTACGCTGATGACCCATTTACTCAAATGTAACCTAATATTGTGGCTATTCGAATTAAGGAAAAGTGAGGAAGTTTGCCAGTACTGGTTCTATAACATTATATTTTAATAATTTAATATAAAATTATAAATTATGATATTTTTTATGTATTTTAATTTTAAAAATTTTTCGAAAAAATATAACTTCTTGCAGAATATTATAAAGAATACTGCAATCTGAATCCAAAATATCTTTATAATACTGTACGAGTCGATATAATACAAACTAATAATTAATACAATTACAAATAACTAACATCTTTATATATTTTGAGTATCTATAAATTTATTAAATACACTAATATTAATTTTATACACGTTGCCTAATTACAACCCTATTATATTATAATGATTTTATATAACATAATTTTATATTTCATATTACATTCATTTCACAAATAGGTGCCACTTTTTGAATACGGCTTGGAAAATTAAATGAATCATAAAGGAAAATAGAGTAATTAAATAGAATGAGAAAAGCAAAGCACAAATCATTGAAAATTAAAATCAAGTAGGAAGTACTAAAGATCCAGACCATATACAAATAAAAAGACAAATTGTGGAACATGACAGAGACCAGTTCACTATTTTAGTAATATAATGAAGGAAACTATTCAGTAAATGCAACATAAATTATTATAATAATATAAATTCTAAACTCGTGAAACAGTAATTAAAAAACAACCTAAAAATGGATAGAGACGACAAGAACATAACTGATAATATTTGGAGTAGAAGAATTAGGGATAATATATCCCAAATCTTAGGTAGACATAACAAAAAATGAAAGTGATATGGTAAAATGAATGAGAGAAAAATATAGGCCTATATTTTATGATCAACGGCAAAATTATTAAAATACTTTTAACTCACCAAAAATTAATAAATAAACAAAATTAAATTTCTAACACAAAAAAGCATTTTAAAACCAAGTTTATACATAATAATCATTGTAATAACGAAATAAAAACAAAAATCTTTTTTAACCTATCCACTACACGTATTTTATACGCCACCCTATGCACGCATTAAGCTTAATACTAACCTAAACCTATTTATCTTTTTACAATATTTATAATTAATATAAATTTGATTATATTTTACTTTTTAGTGAGTTCCTTATTTATTTTTTAAAATGAGGAAAATTAGGAATAAAGAAACAATGATTAAAATTATGTAGCGCTTTAGGCCCCCGAATCCGCTGCCTAGTCTAGGGGATTTGACAAATGTTCTAACCGAACTAGAACAAAAAAAATGTTATTGTCCCGCCGGGAATCGAGACATCAGTTTGGGAGCTAAACGCTTTAATTATTACACCAGTTGTGTATAATATTTCTACGACATCAAATATGCTATAGTTTGTGCTTAAAAAGCAAACTGAATGACTTCCGATTTTCCGTCACATCAGCGCAGAAATAACATATATCTAATTATACAAATACAAAATTATTATAGATTAAGAATATATGAAAACATTATACCTGTCTTTGAAATTTGAGCGCTTCCATCGACTTTCAATCCAACAGACCCTGATTTGGTTCCAATGGGACCAACTCGGAAGTGCACTCTTTCGGCGCACAATTAACGGAATCTTAAATATGTATATATATATATATATATATATATATATATATATATATATATATATATATATTATACCTGTCTTTGAAATTTGAGCGCTTCCATCGACTTTCAATCCAACAGACCCTGATTTGGTTCCAATGGGACCAACTCGGAAGTGCACTCTTTCGGCGCACAATTAACGGAATCTTAAATATTTATATATATATATATATATATATATATATATATATATATATATTATATATTCAACCGAATATAAAATCTCCTTCTTTTTCGAAATCTGTTAAATATCAAAAGAATAAACACACCAAAAAATGAGGGTAATTTAAAAGAAAATAAAATAAGAATATAGAAATATCTAGACAGAGGAACTAGTAAAATCATATAATTATTAAAATCAGACTCTAACCGAGCAGTAATTATGGAATTAAGAAATTGGCCATTAAAAAAGAAAAAAATATATATGAAATAGTATAACGAATAAATGGAATAGTATCAGTAAAGATATTAACACTATACTAAGAAAAATCAAAAGAATGAACTATAAAACGGATAAAAACCAGAATAAAGAATTGGCTACCAATGATAACTATTGATAAATCAAGTACGAAAGAATAATTTCGAAGAAGAGACTAAAAAACGCAAAAAAAATTATATGAATAATGAAATATATTCCATTTTCCTCAATTTTAATAACGCATCTTATTCCAATGCATCATGTTAGACAAAAAACAGAGATCGGACTCAAAATCAAAGAAATGTTTTTCTCGGTAGAATGATATTCCCAATTTGATCTAAAATAAAAGAGATTGGTTTATTATTCTATTACAATGACTATTTGAACTTATGGGATTGTACTAAAACACAAAAACCAACTAGTAATGCAACTAAATGACCTAAATGACAAAAGGATTTACGAAGTCTTAAAAATAAGGTGTCTAAATCAATACGCAAGAAATCACAAGATTCAAGCGAACCAAATCATATTATAACTAAGTTGTAAAACCTATAAGCGTCTAATATTAAATTTAATAAGTTTAATTTAATTTAATTTAATAAGACTTAACTAGTTTAATTTAATTTTAATTTGGGAAATGCGTACTGATGTCCTATTTATCCCACACCCGTCCTGCTTGCAAGTACAGAACCTCAGTAACAAATTTAAATATACCAAGCATATTAATGTAAGATATAATTAAACAAAAAAATGATTCGACAATTACAAATTGTAAAATAATCTTTTTTTTTTTTTTTTTTTTTATTACTCTTCGTGAGTCCACAATCTGCCCTATTGGCAATAAGTATTTCTTATGTCTATATTATATATACATGGCACGTAGAAAATCACTTCATTAAGCAATCTTCTGTATAAAATATTATCTTAATTAATTAGTCTTATTCTAATGCTTATTCTAAACTCTACATATGTCCAGTAATCAGATCAGGTGGTGTTAAACGTTTTAGTCTACGCACTTCACTATCACGTCGCATATTTAGCTGATTAGCGAGTACATTGGGATGCACTGACACTCTTTCGAAGTACTTCACACAAACACGTTGGATTACACTCGTTATAGATTCTAGAGGAATATCGCGTTGTATCACTTTATTTGAAATGTAGTACGGAGCATCAACAATGGCACGCAACACCTTATTTTGGAACCGTTGAATGATGGATATATTAGATTTGCTAGCGGTACCCCATAGTTGAATTCCATATGTCCAAATGGGCTTGAGTATAGACTCATACAGCAATACCTTGTTATCTAATGATAACTTGGATTTGCGCCCAATGAGCCAATACATTTGATATAATTTTAGTCCTAGTTGTTTCCGTTTAGAGAGTATGTGCTTCTTCCAGGTTAGGCGTCGATCTAAATGCATACCAAGATATTTAACATGCTCTGCTTGGGGGAGTTGACGATGATTGATATTTACTGGTGGACATGTTCTTCTACGCAGGGTAAACGTTATATGCGTGGATTTTGATTCATTGGCTTTAATGCGCCATGTCTTCAACCATAATTGTATTTGCTCCAGGTGGGTTTGTAGGTTTATTGATGCTGTGACGTAAAATAATCTAAATATAACTTTATAAATTTAGCTATTTAATTACCACGGAGGTTTGATTAAAAATCCTACAATTAATCTTGACCTTCACAACTTAACAGAAGTTCTTACTAAGGTGGTTTCCCTGATTGCGTATATAATAATTCAGAAACTTTTAAGCCTGCTTGTCTCGTTTAAAGATAAGTGCTAAGTTATTCAAGACAGCTGCCTTTCCATCAATATTCGATTAACATATTATTTATTTTCGGTTCTTCCTGCGGTTGATTGTGTCAAACAGTAGCAGTTAGACGCGACGCGCATGGGAATTTCCAGAAGCCCATTTGTATTACAACAGAAAATTATCTAATTATTATTTTTATTCTGTACGTGCCTTAATCAGTGGCGAGTCTCTTCCAGCGGTCGCCGTAATTCGATACCGTGAATAGAATTACGTTGAATCGGCCCGTACAATGGCCGTTTATGTTTAGCAGTGTCCGTATTGAAAACCCAGTAGTAATTTAAGTTTCTTTGCGAGGTGCTATTGTTGCCGATGGATCTCTTCTATTCAGGAACACCTGCGTTTTTTTTAATCGAATTTCGATTAGAACGTACCCCGGGTAGGTCGCCGTTAATGAGGAAGAAGTGTTGGTTCTTTTGTGATGGTAAGGAGAAGAAAGAGAGAGAGAGCGTAGTGATTTCGGGCGAGTATTTACACGCTCAATAAGGCGATCCGATTTTTAGTTGGCGCGTTGTGTAACTTAAAATCGTATTCTTGATTAACAAAAAAAAGCGATTTTCGAAATACGTTTGCTGTGATTAAAAAAACTCTTTTATTATGAACTATGTACGATAATATTATCATTTATATCCGTTTTTAATGATTTCCTTTATTTTTATGAGAACTGTGAGTTAATTTTGTTATTTTAATTTAGCATTTCTCGATATATCTCAGGCCTTCGACAAGATGTGGCACACAGGACTGCATGTTAATTTGAAAAAGCTTTTGCAGCATACACACTTTCAACTTCTGGAATCATACCTCACCGATTCTATTGTCAAACAGGGTGTCGAATACACTGACCTACACCCAATATATTCGGGTGTTCCTCAGGGTAGTGTTTTTGGCCCATTGTTATACCTATTGTATACAGCTGACCTACCGACATCAAGATATACTCTTGCAACATATGCTGACGATCCAGCGGTTTTACACGAGGATCCAGTATCAGCCACAAGAAACTAGCTTCACCTTAACAAAGTCGAATTGTGGTTGAAAACGTGGCATATCAAAGCAAATGAGACAAAATCTACCCATATGATATTCATCCTATGTATAAGAACATGCTCCTCAGTAAAATTAAATAATTATGAACTTCCGCTAGCAGACAGACAGTTAAATATGTGGTAATACATTTTATCGACATTTGACGTGGAAAAAACATATAGTGACAAAACGTAAACAGCTTGGATTTAAACTAAACCAAATATATTGACTTATCGTATGGCGTAAATCTAAATTATCATTAGATGACAAGGTTTTGCTATATAAGTCAATACTTAGGCCCAACTGGGCCTATGGTATTGAATTGTAGGGTACAACTAGCAAATCTAACATAGCTATTTCAGAATAAAGTGTTGCGAGTCAACGTCGATGCCCGATATTACGTCTCCAACAAACTGATTCAGCGCGATATCTCCTTAGAACCCATAACGAGTATAATTCGAAGAGTTAGAAGTACTCTGAAAAACTATTAGTGCATCCCAATGCACTAGCCAAACAGTTATATGTGCGCGATCGCAGTGCAGCGCATAAGCCAAACGCAAACTGCCATACGAACTGATTAATAGACACATAGAGTGAGATTTAATAATCTCTAGAATAAGTTAGAATAAGTTAGGATAGACTTTAAAGTATGTTAGAATTCCTATTCTATTCAGGACACTTCCAGAATTAGATTTAGATTATAAGTTGTACAGCAGATCATCTTACTGGAGCGATATTCTATATATCAGGATAGTTATATTATATATCGGAAATCATATAGTAATACTTATTGCCCACGGGAAGATTGTTGAAGATCTAAGAGATTAACTAAAAAGCCCACCTAAAAACTCATAGGTGGTATGAAAAAGAGTTCAATGTAAATAAAATCCAACACAACTCAAACCTACAAACTATTATGTCTATGTACTTAATTATAATTTTAAGTCGGTCGATAATATATGCATTAGATCTACTATAACGTTTAAATAAATTATATTTAATAACAGCATTTTTGTTTAATTATTTTATTTAGATTAGAATTTTGGTGTATATCAAAACCAAACTGATCAATGTATATCAAAACCAAACTGATCAACGTTCTCTTGACGTCTAACAAAAACAGAAACAAAACTAACGCCCTTACTAACTGGTGGGATAAAAGTACCGCTACTATCTTGATTACGTGCCATCTTGGTTATATGACGTTTAGCTTAGTTTCGTTGTATTGTGTAAACATCCAAATTTTATTATGGATAAATATACGCCACAAGAACATACAGAAATAGTGACAATATTTATTTAAAAATATCGTTCCATTACTGCCACTCAGTGCATATTACATCAAAAATATCATAATCGTTCTCTAAATTGATAATGAGCGATGAAGCCCATTTTCTTCTCAGTGGCCACGTCAATAAACAGAACCGTCAGTTTTTTGTTCAATTAATATATGAAACATCATTGCATCGGCTAAAAATAACTGCATGGTTTAGTATTTATGCTGGAAACGTCATTGATCCCTATTATTTTGAAAATGATCAAAGTGTTGCAGTTACTGTTACTGCTGAACGGTACAAGACATGACTCGAAATTTTCATGTGCCTGAAATGGAATAGCAAGGACATGTGGTTTCAGAAAGATGAAGCAACAACACACATAGCTTGTGTAACAATTCAGTTATTGAATGACGTTTTTCCACGAAGACTAATTCCGCGAAGTGGCTATTTAGCACGGCCAGCGAGATCTCCAGATATAACAGCACCAGACTTTTTCTTATGCCCCAAACGATTGAACATCTTAAAGACAATATTCTTCACGAAATTGAAGAAAGTCAGCCTCAGATGCTGCAAAATGCATTAAAAGAGCTGAACGTTGCAAAACGAAACGCGGTCAACATTTAGCCGATATAATTCTTCAGTCGTGACGAAAAAAAAGTAAAGACCAAATAAACTTTTTATGAAAACCAATCTTACTTATCTTTTCTTTGAGCAGTCATAGGCAATCAAAATGGTAGCGGCGCTTTTACCCCACATTGTATATATTTCACGGTGGTATTGTTTTATCTATCCCCGGTATTTTAAGAATACCAAAATATTATTAAAAGAAAATTGTATCGATCGTCTAACAAAAACAGAAACAACACTATAACGTATTTACTATTCTCCTGAAACACATAAAATAGTCCGACAGCTGTTTTGCCGTTGCCATGACGAAAATTCCGGAGCAAAACATGCCGTATATATAAAGTTTTGACTTTGATGAAGGATAAAACTTTATTAAATTTGCGTCTACACCACTTAAATGTTTATCTCGTCCTAAACGATACACTGGAATTGCGCACATTTACATAATTAATTCCGGCCAAATTGGGAATAGAGTATTTGTCTCGATAACGTTTTAATTTTATTTGGAAAGTTAGGAACATATTCGGGATTAGGAAAATTTGATAATGCTTTTAGAGAGTGTTATTTTCTACGGTAATGCCGGCAAAAAATGTTTCAAAGTAACACGTCTGGAGCGTTATATGTATTAAGGGTTTTTTGTTGTTATTTCTTTATATATTGTCGGATACACTTAATTTTCAGAAAAGCTGAAAGAAATCATTTAATTAATAAGTTTAGATTTTAAGGACTTAAACCTATCTTGGAAGAAAGTTTACTAAATCTGTTTCGTAACCTTATAGAAAAAATTGAGTGTGTATTTCGATATAGTAGGTGTCTTGTTATTATTAAAAAAAAACACATATTTGCGGACAGTTACGTTTATTTCGAATATGGAAGAAAAAAATCCGTTGGAGCAAAAATAACAGAAAGACTCTCATGTTAATTCAAAAGTATTGTACCCCTTGGATAAAGATGACAGTAAAATCATATGCATCCATGCCTATATTAGTTTTGATTGGCTAGAACGGCACATGCGTACTTGTTCTAATCTAGCCAGGGATTTTTGACAACTACGCGTCCTTTTCTATATACGCCTTGTTGTTTAACACAGTTGTAGTTAGAAGTTATTTTAAAGTTATTTTTGTATTTATATTTTGTTGAGATAATATAATTATTTCATAGGCAAAATTAGCGGCAGATAATGCGAAAATAAGTGTATAAGGTATGAATTATTAGTAAAATATTATCATTTTATAACACTAGTTTTGTAGATTTTTATGGAATATAAGATATATTTTTATGTTAAATAATATGGAAACCGAACTTCCATATTATTACTTCCACTAACAATTTTAGGACATTGTAAATAACCTAATGGGCCACGTGAACTAATTCTTCCACTTATTATATCTATTATGATATGAGTTATGATATCAATTATGATATTTTCAAGCTAGAGAATTTATAAGCAAATCAAACTAAAATAATATTTATAATATTTATTTATTTAATTTATTAGTTGCATTTGGTTTCGTACAATATCCACAGCAGTTCCTTTTCCCTTTATTCGATCAGTCTCGAGATTTAATTCTCAATTCAGACTAAACTTATTGGAGTTGTAATTCGATGCCGATCCTGAGATCCCCAAATTTGTAAATAAATATGAAATGCTTTTTAAAAATAGCACTATGTTGTACTGTACCAGTTATTCGGAATACACTCTCAACTTGACCTAAAATCAGAGATATATTTTTCAGGCATTAACAAAGCCTGCTGCGATTCATAGCAATATAGGATTGTGCTAAGACATAAAACCGACTACTAATCCATCCCCAGCAAAAGTGACTTATTGAATTAATTGACAATGTTTATCGTAAAGTAACCAATGAAAAATTACGCGATGATATTGATGATTACATAGCAACATGTAAACAACACATCTATAGGACAACAGAACAATTGTAAATAATCAATTTATAACTCAAGTTTTTATAATAAACGTATGTAATTTAGGATATAATATATGTTAGCATATATTTAACAAATGACGCACAACACATCAGTCGTATTATTTGTGTACAAAATGTTATCAACAAAACCATAACGTATATCCACTGATTTCGAACCTTTTACATTTAGAATATCCAAATATACTAAATATGTAAATATGTAAATATGATAACGACTTACGTAGTTACAGTTCAACCACCATTAACTTCAATAACATTTTAATAAAACCCGAATTGCTATTCAATCCTGAGAAGTGAATTTAATGTAATAATGTCGTTCAACCGATGATTATATTAAGTTGAAAGGTCGCGTCAAAATACCACAAAATATAAAACGCATCGGTTCTATTAAAATCCTAGCGAGTGGACGGGATGAATTTTCTAGTTTAGATCCCATCCATCATTATCAGCGGTGGATGCCAAGGCCGATTTGATTTAAGACATATGTTTAAATTTAATGATGAACATAATATGCCCGCATCTTTATATCACCTAATATTGTTAATTGTGCATTCGTTAAAACTTGGTTTAACTATAACTTTCTAAATGTCTTTTTCTTAATTATATTTTGTTTATTACATCATGCATTAGATATGCTTAGTACAATCCTAATTTATAAATTACTTTGTTACTATTGTTCTGTTAAGCTTCCATTAGCACGCAGGCAAGACTAGTGCGGGATAAATACATTAATATTTATACTCCAAAATTGAGATTAACATTTATAGAGTATATAAGTTCATATGGTTTGGATCGCTTCCATCTTCAGCTTTCCTTCTTGTTCTTCAGTAGCTGTATTGCTTATACGTTTTTGTGATTTAGTAATCCCATTTTATATTTTTAATCTTTTCAATTTCTATTCGGTTTTTAATATCTTGGATTAGTTCGTAGATCCACTTGATTTTGAGGTCATCATACAGTTCTTTGTTCATTATGTAGCGATGAATATTGTAATCAATCGAAGAACTTTGTTTTGAGGATTACTATTTGGCACATATATACATACTGGCACCTCTTAAAACCAAATAGACTTAATGTAATTCGTTAAACCAATCTTTTAGATCTTGGGTTAAATTTGAATTATCTTACGACAAACCACCACAGTTCTTTGATTTTGAGTCTGATATGCTTTAGTGTTTGTCTAACGTGATGTTATTTTAATAATGTAAGCAGAAATTATTATTTTATTGCAGTGAAGATGAAATATTTATGTGAAAAAATATTTTTCTTAATTGAGATTCTGTTATGGATGATTACTTTTCTTACGATGGTTGTAATTTTTTGGGTTTCCATTAAGATATATTGCCCCATAGTTCTTTAATTAATTAACATTATTTGATCTCCAACTTTTTTTGTATTTACTGTTCTGATAAAAATAGTAGGTCTCTAAATTTATTTTATCCCCTTAACATTGACTGCCTTCATGAAGTAATGAAGTCCAGGAAGATATTATATTAACAAACTGAATTATTTCGTTTAAAGAATAGCGAGTCTAAACTATTATTTATTTATACATTATAGACCATCAGTGTATCAGGGAAACCTGTTCAGATAAGGTATAATATTTTTTAAAATTTGGTCGTGGAAAAGAAGTTCATTTTGATTAAGAACATGTTTTTATACCTGACTATGTATGGCCTAAATGGAATTTATTATTATCTATTATTATGTTCTCTCAATAGATATTCAGGGAGTTTGAAAATATTGAGTTCACTCAATAGAGTGCTGTTAATACCACATTGTATTTCAGAAATAGTGATTTTCATAAAGATTTGTAAATGAACACTATTAAGCAGACAATTAAAAACTTGCACGGGATCATCAACTTCTTTAACACTGAACGTTGAGGCACTCCGGCTTCTGAACGGCGCGCATCAGACAGGGCGTCTCAACAGGTCTAAGTCCTTTGAACAGCGTTGCAGCTGGTGGGGAATTCCGCTAATTGTGGGGAATTTCATGTTGATTGGGAATTTATTGGGGATTGCTGTTACGCGGTGAAAACTCAGGCATTTTACAGCCCATCGTAAACATAATATTAATGCTCCTGGTCAGAAAACTTCCAAAAGAACTCCAAATAAATGCTGACTTCAGTAATTCTAAACAACTTCTGATTTTAGATAAAATATACATTGAATTAAACGCTGGATGAAGTAAATTATAAAAAACATGAAAGTGTACCTCATTTTTTACAATTTTTTAGAATTTCTACAGCATATGACAAGAATTTCATATTATATTGTCTTCATATATTAGCAACCGATTTTACTTTAGCGATTCTTGATCATAATGATCAGAGGCTACAAGAGCTAAACATTAAATCAATGGAGTCAGTGATGAAGCGATTTCCAGTGCTTCCGCATATGATGAAAAGAATATGATGACGAGTGGGGAGCTGATGCTATGCTAACGTCCTCTGAACAAGATAGTAATTTTTCGGATAATAATTTTTAATAATATGATTGAAACTCTTTTTAATAATAAAAAGATCGCGGTATGTTTGAATCAAGAAAATATGTCTTCCTCAACCTAATAATTAATTATTTGATGAATAATCTACACCATTTCTTTTAACGATTCCTCAGGCATCGTCACATTTTCATCATCGATGCAAATCGTTCGTAAACAATTGGCCGCATTTTTTTATGGCTTCGGGGGTGAATATTTTGATTCTTGGTATTAGAAAAAAAAGTTTCCCCAAGTTTCCACCACGGACACGTTGGAATATTTTAATATTCATAACGCCGATTTGGCAGTTGTCGTCGAATACAATACGCCAATACAACGGCGCCTACAGAATTTTAATATTATTTTGGAAGGAAGTGATGGGCCATCAGAGTGTGCTATTGTTCCCCAAGGGAAACAAGTAATTACGCGTTATTTCAGAACCCGAAACGAGTCTCCATATACTTCTGTCTTCGCTGTGTCTCTATCATAAATAACAGAAAGAATGTGTATAATTAATAAGATGTTGATTTATGCAAGAAGGCTATTAGTAATCAATTTTTTTATTATTAATTACATCTTGCATAACATATGATTAGTACAGTCTTCATTATAAGTCATAAAAAGAGCTAAAGTTTTAGTTAAAGAAATAGTTGTTTATTTCGATTTAAATTGATACATGTGGTCGACGGGAGTACGGACAGGATATTAGGTTAGGTAAAGGACGTACGGTAGCGCTTTGGAAATGGTACTGTTACAAAGAGGTAGAGAAAAGAAAAGAGAGCGAGACGTCATCGTGGTGGTCTTTTATAGCCGGGAACCGCATGGTACCAGTCCATCGGCGTTGCCAACCTTTGATCTGATGTGTGCATGGGGATCCCAAACTGAACGGGGAGTTTTACGGGATCCGCTACCATCGAAGTTGTAGCAGGACGTTGTTCGTCTTGGGGCGTTCCGATTTGTTTGAGAGTCCCCATAAGTGTGGTGCCTTACGTGTCTCGTTTCATAATACAAGGGTGTTTATGTGTTGGTGTTATATATGATGGGCTTCTGTGGTTTTCGTCCATCGCGCTAGTCTCGTGGGACGACGTCGACCACGTGATATTGATGGATTCCGTTCCTCGTGCTATTCTTCCATTCGCGTGTCAAGCACCTATCGAGTGGCTTATGTTGAGCTGGTTTACCTGTTGGCCTCTTTGATCACGTCGGGGTTACCAATTGTAGGAATATTCGTCAGGTCGGTAGGTCAGAATGTGTGGCTGTCGATGCGATTTTTTGTCCGAACACTCACTACGATTTTGTGGAAGGAATTTGAAAGAGAACTAAAAACAGAACTACGCCTGAAGGGTCGTAGGGGTCGCTACAATAACATAAATAATTTATTAATATTGTTCATTAATGCACAAGCAAGATGGGTATGGGATAAATATATCAGTATAGATTAATACCCAAAATAAAATTGAAACCACTTGATCTAAATTTAAGAATAAAATTATACACTATATAAATTCGTGTGATTTGGTTCACTTTAATCTTCTGAACTCCTGCTTGTTGTCCAGTAACTCTTTTGCTTCCACGCTGCTGTAATTTAGCAAACTTAATTCATGTTTTAAGGCGAAATCTTAGATCTCTTCTTATATCCATTTGATTGCGAGGTTATCATGCAACTTTTCATTCGTTACGTAGCGACTTTACATACTTTGTTTTCGGTGTGTTGGATTACCAGTTTGTTTGATGTTTTAGTGCAACCCCATATTAGCGCCCCATAGTCGCCTGAGAGTATCTACTATTTGTCTAACTTAATATTTTTAAAATAACTTACCATCAGGATATATTCAGAGGTATTTAGCTGATTCTACTTAAGGAATCCAGCATCCGTGAAATGATATAACTAGATTTTTGTCATTTGGCCACAACGCAAAATTTGTATATACAGATTTAGAGGTATACAGCTATATTTTCTAGCGTTTAGTCCATTTGTAGATTTTGTTGACCGCTACTAGTACTTCTTTTACAGCCTTAAACAGAAATACATCTTTTGCCATGATAACAGTGTCGTCGGTAAATGTACCAAGTAGTGTTTTGTTTGTTATCGAGATATCAGCAATATAGAGCAGGTAAAGGGGTGGTTCCAAAACGCTGCCCTGTGGAACTCTAGCCGAAATAGGTCTAAGTGTTGAGAATGCCATTCATGCGAGACAGTAAATTTTATTTCGAAAGTATATTACTCCAGCGGTCGTCGATCTTTCTGCGGTAAAAGTTTACTCATTTTGTTGTTTAATCCCAAACGCTATACCCGATAAAAGCTTGTGAGATGTCCAGAAATATCACAAGGCAATATTTCTTTTCTTCGAGTGCCTTTTAAACAACCGCTGTTACTCTACACTTGGCCGATTGTCGAGTGATGATTTTGAAATAGACACTGAAAATCTGATATTTCTATAAATAGTTTAAAATGTTTCAACAGCAGTTTCGCAAATAACTTTGATATCGCAGGTAGCAGCGAAATGAGCCTATAAAATCCAACTTGCAGACAATCAATCATGCATAACCCAACAATTAATTACGGGACATTAAAAACATAATACATGCATAAAACACCTTTCAGATACTCAGTACAAAACGAAATATCATCAAACTATTACTTGCAATGCGCACATTAATTTAACTTTTATCTCAAACCACAAAAAGCGAAAATTTGTTCTCTAATAAATAAACGAAACAGAACTCCACAATTAGATCTATAAACTAAAACACTACACGTATTTCAAGAAATATAGATTATTGCTATTTAAACAAAATAAGTGGGGCTATAAATCATTATAACACATTATGGAAGAGTATCATTATTCGGAATTAAGATTTATATTTTATTAAGAATATATGCTAGTATTTTTTAAACAGTATATTCACAAATAATAATGTACACAATTTTCCACTTAAACTTAAACTATTTTCCAGCTGACACATACCTGCTTCTAATATATGTGTCAAGATTAGTGCCTTGAAAGCCCAGCTTAAAATGGAAACAATAACGAAATTTCGAAATGTTGATGAATCATTCTCTGTCTTTATCGGGCATTTTAAAAGGCACTGAGCTTACTCATTATACCATTAAAATATACCCTTAAGAATGTTGACCTACATCAGTCCAGAGTAGATGATAAGAATCAACTTAATATTATCAATTGAGAGCTAAATGATCGTTATTGACTTAAAAGCTGAAGGAAAATAACGAAATTAGAAATAATGCGTTGTTATCTGAAATGTATATAAGGTATATGGGTTTAAGGCCATGATAGTTAAATTATTATATTTGAAAGGTATTCTTAATACCTTAATGATTATAAGGAGTATGAATATAATAAGTATTTATTTACATAGTAAATATTACATATTTATGAGTTATTCAGTGTATACAGACACTAATATTCGAATGCACAAAATCGCATTTTCAACATTCCTTACTTTTATTGTGTGTTATAAAAAACTGATATTAAAACAGTTTTGTACACCTACAATGATGCTACTCCATTATATACCAATGGCTGGCTTTGGTTTCAAAAATGTTGATCTAGAAGAATTAGAATATGAGTTAAATTACCCCGTTGAAATTAGAGAATTGATAGTAGAATGATGAAAATCTAGAACAGTATGGCACAGGACCAGAAGTGCTGTAGAGAAAATAATATTTAATATAAGTCCGGTAGCAGACAAATTTTACTCGGAAAATAGAACGCAACTCGGAGATTTGAAAGGCTAGTTATTAGATTAACGCTTATTGAAATGATTAAAATGATTGGGTTCGAAGCAATGATTGAAAAGCTACAGAAAGTGACCAGCTCAATCCTCAACCTGGGTTATTGAAAGAGCTCATTCGAAGGAAAGAAATATTGACTTCCTATATTCCTGGACGTATCATAAGCTTTTAACCGGGTATGCTATTTAGGATTATTCTATAAAATGTGCTATAAAATTTGATGATCTATAAATGATCTATAAAAATTCCTATCGCGGAATTACTGTTAACCGCTGAAATCATATATTATCGGAAGAAAATTTAGAATCTCGCATGAAGGGGCATTCTGGACACTTAAAATTATTTCGGCTGGAGTATCCCAGGGAAGTGTCTTGGAACTACCCCTGTATCTGCTCTACACTGTTGATTTCCCAACGATACGTAATCCACCGCAGGCAATACAAATTTCCACGATCAATTACCAAAGCTTATCTCTACGTAACCGACGAAGAGCTGCACTTACTCTATGAGATTTGGCCTTAAAACATGAAATAAGGTTACTAAATCACAGTAACGTGCAAAGAATATAGCTACAGGACGACAGGTTGGAAGCCAGAAGATTGAAGCGAACCAAACTCCACGAACTTGTAAATTATATAAGTGTATTCTCAAATTTAGCTTCAGTAGTTTATTGTTAATTTAATTTGAAAGGTACTATTAATGCAAGTCCAACAGAACAGTACTAATAAATTAATTTGTAAATTGAGATTGTACTAAGCATATTTAGTGAAAGATGTAATTGATTTAAAAAAAAATAATTGAGGATACCTTTGAGATAAAATGTGCACTTATCTTTCTATGAAAATAATATTTTAACTTCCATTTTAGAGAATTGTAAACCGTATTAAAAAAAACAACCATGATGTTAAACCCTCCTATTCCTCTAACTGTAAAATGCTACAATAACAGTTCCTCAAAATCCTAGGTCATATCGTATTTCACCAGTATTCCAATCCCTCAGAAATTTTAATAATATTTTGGTAGAAAATCATGAAACGTCATTGTACACTATTGTCGTCCGTAGGAAATAGATAATTACTTCTTTCATATATATCACAATATTCCATTCTTCCCTTTCAACTGGAACCTGAAACCCTGAAAAGGAATACGAAGGTGCGCAACCCGCTCAAAACATTTCAGACTTATTCAGATCCCCGACCAAAGACATAGGTTCGACAGTCAGCGCCTCGAGCCACGGCCGATAATAATGCCTCTTCGAAAACGTTCCGTACCCCTTTTTTTCCCGATAGCTGTAAGCGAAACGCCCAAAATTCAATTTCTACCTGAGAATCGATGCATTTCGAAAAAATGCTTTGTTAATGTATTTCGGTGGGTGTATTATAATAGACCGTTTTACAACGGAATAGTAGGTATAAGAGGAACATACAGAGATATCGATATCGCATGAAATAGAACGTTTTGGAAATGGTTATGGAAGTCACGGTGGCGTAGCCCGGGTTATAAATGTGGACTTTTAACGATAATTAACACGCATTTTTTTGTTAAAAGGCTTTTAAGGCTTAAATAATAAAAACCGTTCGTAACTGACTGGATAAGATGTAGTTAATACGGTTAAATGTTCAGTCAGTCTCCAAAGAACTGTCTCTTGAATAGGATAAAACTAGATCAAAATTTTTCGAATTTTATAAATGACTATGAAATAATTTCAAAGGATTTACAACAGCTGGTGTTATGTGTACGAGGGTCACTATTTATATTTCGGGAATTGGTAACACTGTTTTCATGTGAAACCATCTGACGGTTCCATCGTAAAATTTGACATTTTTGGCGATATATGTACTCAGAAAATTTTGTCGCACGGATGCTATTTGTTTATTTTATATTTAGTTCAAAGTTTCATCTCCGCATAAAATGAAACTAAATCGTGAACATTTTAGTGCGATGATTTTTTACGATGTTCGACGTGGGTAATCACAACAAGAGTGTATCAATCAACTTAATTTGACTTTTGGCGATGAAGGTCCATCAAAAAACACTGTGTATCGCTGGTTTAATGAATTTAATCGAGGGTATTAGTTCGCTGTCCGACAAGTTTCATGAACGTGGTCCAAAATCGGCTGTTGTGCCAAAAACATCGATGTTGGGTGCGAAATGATTAACCAAAATCGTCATGTCACTTACTGTGAGATTGAGGCGTCCCTAAGCATTAGTTTCAGTAGCATATATGCGATTTTACGTGAACACTTAGCTGTGGGAAAGTTATGTTCGTTAATATAAGTAGTGACCCTCGTATTATATCGCATTGGGTATATTTGAACAAATTTCATGTTGTACCTCCACTGACATTTCAGTCTGTGTCATAGAACATCATCATGTTTTGTAGAGTTGAATTATCGTGACCAATAATATTTAGTCAGTCATCAGCATGAGCGGAAACCTATTCTTCATTTCAGTCATTCAAAAGGAAATCGATTCAAAATACAAAAAGAAGTCTAAAATTTATACTCTTTATACAATTAATACTATCAGGCCAATCAATACATCTCTTTCATTTAACAACAAAATATCTTACTTGTTAACTAGTATAAAATAGTCCGAGATAAAAAGTCCCATTGTAGTCCCTTCAAGTACTAGCAATCGGGTTTCGAATCTAGTAGACATTATTGGCAGTGAGCTTGTATATTGCTTCTTCAGTTTGAAATAATTTAGAGAAGAGATATATTTATTGCTAATAAATTATTTCAGTACTCAAAAGCATATCCATTTATCCTATGAGCAAATACAATGAAAGACCCTTATTAGAATGTCGTCTATATTATATAATGATTCAAGAATTCATAAATAATTTATCTTATTAGAACATCTAATTATAGCAAGAGTTATGACCTTACAAAATGCTTCAACAGCAACTTTAGATTATTCAAATTACGAGAAATAAAAAATCTGGCTTATTTTTAAACCAACACAAAAGGGCCTGAAAAATAACACAAATAAATAACTTGATTAAGATATATTATGCCATTTGCATTGATGAAGCTTTGAAGTACAAAAACTGTACATTGTCCCATATAGCTTCCTTTGGTCGCCAGCAGCTTTGTTTATCGATGTTAACATTAATTCCAAAGGAGAAACAATTAATTAAATGGAATCGATTTAATATCATACTCACCTGATATGGTTCGTGAGAGGTTCTTTACTATTTCACAAGATAAAACCGTTAAAACAATAATAAAATATAGGTTCATTAATCTTATAATATGGTAGTTTTATGCAGTTGTTTTCTTTTAAATGGCTTGCCTATTGTGTCAGGAGTAAGTGTCGTCATAAATTGTCCAAAAATATTTCGAAATCAGCTGATACAAATGTGCCTTCAAAAAGCCCAATAAAAAACTAGCCAAAAAGAGCAGGGGCGGGATTGATTAATCTTGAGATACTAGACGCTGTTCACCAAAGAGATGTTTGTTCATTGCTTTTCAACGTAATAGTGGAAGCAATTATGCGAGAGGTTAAGATGAAATGTGGACGAATTCCTTACGGCTTTCTATAACAAAATCTAGTATTTGCATTATAGAAGTCCCAGCAAGCAGCTTCAAAAATCACATGAACCAAAATGCGTGAATTGGGTCAATGATGGTCAACTTGACGAATATTGAAATAGCCACTCTCTAGGACTGCCGATTATGGATTGATGATAATGATGATGCTGCTTCACTGAATGTTAATTTTATGTTAAGTGCATATGTACAGGCAACAAAGAATTGGAAAGATAGTAATTTATAGATTTAAATTGTATAGTTTTATTTATTTACCAAAACATTATTTTTAGCTTCGCACATAAACACTAGTATCTAAAATCAATCAGCCATTATTTACATTCTTTCAATTCAATTTAGCTTAATTATTATTTGCTTAGTAAATACTATCTGATATTTCAATATTATCTATGCAAATTTCTCGATAACTATATATTTTCAAATATAAATATCCACAAATATTTTCCCTCTTGAACGAAATGCATATCGAATATTGACCGAATGAAATACAACATCCCTCTCATAAATATCCCATTCAATTTAGATTTTAAAAGCCTACTGATTAAATTCTTCACAAAAATTAAGGGGCAGGGGATTAGGATGCCCGGAGGGCGGGGCGGTCCTGTCTCTGTGATTCGCATATTCTGCTTTGGCTTAACTAACCGAGGGACAGTTGTATAACAGGAATTAATAAAGACCTCTAGCATTTGATTTTGGAAACGTGGTTTTAATGCTTCGTCGTGAAAGAAGTTATTTTTTATGACTAGACTTGTGATTGGCATATGATCTTCGGCTCTTTTTCTTTGTCTGGACAATAATCAATGAACAATAATCTCATTGTTTGTTATTAATCAATTGCATTAAGATTGTTTTAATTTGTGGATAGTGTTTAATTAAGACTGTTAAAGATTATATAGAAAATTGTATCCGATATTTATTGAAAGGTTTAACTATATTAATTAAAAACAAAAAACTTAGGAATAGGACAAAATTTAGGAAATCAAGATAACATTAATGAACACTTTTTTCACACCGCAATTTTTCAAAAATATTTTTAATTTTTTTATCTTTATATTATAATTGGTTTTAAGTAATTTTAGTATAATTTATTTTTATAATAACTTAAATAACTAGGTATATATACTTTTTACTACATATTCTACATCAGTTTTTACAGCAATAACGTTCATATTCAAGTTTTAATTGACACTGCTCTATGTTGTGTTAAATACACCTTAGGGCACCAGAAAATCAAAATATTTGAATTTTTCTGTTTCTCTTGCTGCAGTGCCATCCTCAAGAGTTGTGATACTTCGGTATTAACATGAAAGTGGAGTCCTCATGTCTCGTTGAAAATTTGATTATCTTGATTTCCAGCGACAGTTGGTGCTGAAAGTCCTTGGTATAAGAAATCATTCTTATACTATCTGAATGCATCTACGGTACCCCTTAGGTGCTTCTTCTAAAAAATTTTTATTTTATTTATATTATTTAGGAAACATTATATACTGATGATTGGGAGAAAAAAATTGGTTATTTAGTTTTCCAGGTTTGTTTCATTTTGTAACTTTGTAAAATTTCCGTTGATTAACATTAATATTCCTACTCGTAACGATATCCTCAAAGCGCTTTTTTAACTTCTAGCTGATCTAGATCTAGATATGTCTTATGACTTAATCATAAAATTTTAGTCTTATTTTTATCACAGTATTAGGACAGGAACCAAATGAACGCAATATTTCCTGTAAGCTATCTGATTTCAAAGTATGAAAAATGTGCAAACAATGTGTCATTTAATCCCAATAAAATATTAGTTAAGTGAAAAAATCATAAAGCAATATCGTTCATAAAATGAATGATAAGAAATTATTAGACTTACAGTTCCTATAGCCGAGTATATGCAGGAAAAGACTTCCACAATTCCTAATTATTCAACAATGCTTTCGTTATAACGAACATAATCTGAGATGTGAAGCTAAACTATAGAGATATCGGCCGCGGAAAAAAATATCGATATATCGGAGAAAAAATATCAATCTATATTTTTGTTCTCTAATAAAAATTTCGATACTTTACAAAAATGAGTAGATATTTAAAAAAACAAAGAATATTGATATATCTGCCCAACCAAATATCGATATTCTCCAATTACTTTAAAAATAGAGATATTTTTAATAAACCTTTAAAATCAAGTACCAAAATGCACTAAACCTTCAACCAATTTTAAAGTTTTATTAAATATAATAAAAAAATTCTATTAAACGTTTAAGAAATATCTTTAGTTAAAAAAAATCGAAAAATATCTATATTTTTTCGGCACCACTAACTTACACCACCACATACTCATTAAACTTATTATTAAAATTTGAAATAGATTATGCTACTTTTTATAAGTTACACTACAACACGATTTATTGAAACGAATACGTCAAATAGCTTTCCGATATTCTAGTACATATGTAGGTTAAATTTAAACGCCCAACATTTATCGGTTTTTTACTTGTCAGTTTTCTACTTCGACGTACGTAACCACACCACTTTCCTAGATAAAAATACATTCCTAGGTACGCGTGTTTATACCATACACGTTAATAGACAGGCAAAGTTTTAAAAATGTATTTGTGTTAGGATAAAAGCAGTTCACTGACACAATAATAAACAATGAACCCAACCAATATTTACCATCCTATTTTATTAACCGAGTAAAACAACATAAATTGAATAGTAACATATTTTTATATTATTCTCTACAAAAATTTAATTATGAACAAAAATTGATTTCTATATTTTAAATGGAAAACATTAAAATTCACTGCAACATAATATAATAAACGTTTTAATTTCTGGCTTCAACAAAATTTTATATTGATTTGTACATTTTTCTTTAACTTTTACATTTTAGCTTATAATATATATATATATATATATATATATATATATATATATATATATATATATATATATATATATATATATATATATATATATATATATATATATTGATTTGTACATTTTTCTTTAACTTTTACATTTTAGCTTATAATACTAATATCGAGATTCTATCAAATATCTCCATTAATTTGTTATCCAAAAGCAATATTGCGATGGTTTCAAAAATGATTCCTGTCGCACTATGCAGAGAGTGTTATAGATAGAGAGATAATACAGATAACTAAAAAAATATTCGTTAAACAAAAAGCAGAGTAGATCTGATTCAGAATCAAACAACTGTGCTGGGTAGTCATGCACTCTCAATTTAACCCAAAAACAAAGAAATTGCTTTATCAATCAATTGTAAAACCAATTTGGCCTATTGGGATACCAACCTAGGGTTGCACTAAAACATTAAACCATCTAGCGATACCACAACAAAGCTCTACGGTCAATTAGTAATGCTTATCGCTACGTAACCAACGAAGAACAGCACGGTGAGCTCGAAATCAAATGGATTTATGAAGTTGTCTAAGATTTCGCATCAAAACTTGAAATAAGGTTACTAAGTCACAGCAATATGGATGTAATACAGCTACTGAACAACGCGCAGAAGAAAATTGAAGCATACCACACGAACTTGTATCGTTTATAAGTGTTACCTTCAATTTTAACTCAGTCTAACTTAATTTTAAATTTTGAAGTGCACACAGATGTATTTATCCTGCACTTGTTTTGCTCATGTATCGATTTAAATACAGAACTAGGATTGTTAGGTGAAATAGAATAAACAAAATAAAAAAAACACATAAAAATTATTAAATTATGACAAAAGTATTGGAGTCCCCTGAGACCAAGTGACAGCCAGCATTTTCAAGACTCTGTTCATGATGAGCATAAAATAAAGCTATGATACTACCAAGGAACAGCTTTAAAACAAATAGTTTATAAAAATAACAGTTTTTGTAACAATTATGCAAATGAGGCTGCAAGGCCTTCAAACAAAAGTTTATGGTAGTATTTATAGTATAGTAAAGTATTTATTCAATTAGTAATATTGGATTTCCTTTCAGGCTGCGACTGTATTAGCTTTAGAAGATAAACAGTTTAAAAAATAAACTACTTGTAGAAAAGTCTCAAATATTGACAACATATGTGGCATTTAATACAATGAAAATCCGATCTCACATCTTTAGAAGATATCTCAAATATTGACAACATATGTGGCATTTAATACAATGAAAATCCGATCTCATTGCTTTTGATTGCTGACAAACAACTTTAATAAATGTTAAAATTCACAAGTTTCATAAAAAATCTACATTGATTAATATTATATAGAAAGATATGAACTATAAAACGAGTAAGAGAAGCCAGTCATTAGAGTAACTCAGAATAGCTATATTTTCTAATCCAACAGTGGCGTATTGGATAAATCTGTTTTTCAACATTTTGCATGATGAATCCGTAGTCCGGCTAGCTCCTACATCTTTTTTTCCTGGCTTTAGAAGAACTGAAACAAGAAAAAAAAACTTTTAAAATTATCTATAACAATTAATTTTTCTCTTTTATATTCTACTTAATATTATTATTTTATTTATTAATTCGTACTAATTAATAAAAAGGTAATTTTTAAAAAGATCTAAATTGTTATATAATAACCAATTATGATTATGATAATTAATAATAATAATAATTTATTATTAATATTAATAATAAATATTAATTAATTAATTATTAATATGATTTAAACACGATATATAACATATATTAAATAAGGAAACAGGATATTTACATATTTATATTTCTATTTACATTAAGGTATATTAAACAAGATTATATATAAATAAGTTATTTGTCGTTCTAAAAAGGTTTTAATATATTATAATTTTATTGTAAACAATATAACAGTAATTTTTGTATTAAAAGAATGAATTGTTCACTTGAACCTCACTAAAAATATTTCAATAAATTATTACCTGACTAATATCGATCAGAAAGTAACATTGAGATGTCTATATCAAATACTATTAAATTAATTTAAATTAGTCAGTATTTAAAAAATAAATCTTACAAATTCTACAAAATTATTATTTTATTGTGAGAATTATTATTTATTTAAATATATTTATTATGTTATAGTTGTTTGTATAACGTCTGTTTTAACAAATAATGCGAATTAAAAAATTTATTTTAAAACAAACAATGTAGGAAATATTTTTTATTATATTAGTTGAATGTTATACTAAATGAATATTAATTGAAAAAAATTGATTAAAAGAAAGTGTTGTATAATTGTTATAAAAAATATTAGGTATCTTATTCTCTATAATATACGAAATTGTTATATTTATAGTAGAAATTCTTCTTATGTTTATTATGATTATGTATATTTTTACAAATTAAATATATAAATTTTAAGATTTTAAATTAAGGGGCATTCAAATATGAGTGAATAACATTTTTAATTGTTGTAATTGTTTAATTTAAACATTTCTATTATATTTGTTATGATGATTTATGTTTTTACAAGTTAAATATATAAATTTCTTCAATTTAAGGATAAGTAAATAAGAAATGAGAATTACATAAGGGATGTTAATCAATATTATATATGACCAAGATAAAAATTTATTATTAACGTTATAAGTAATTCGCATATATTATTATATATTTGTTTATATGTTTCCAAATTCTAAATTGAAATAATGTTAATTAAAAAATATTTATTTAACATAAAGTATTGTTGTTTATTAAAGAATATTAATTAAAATAAAATCTCGGATATTTTGTACATTTATTTGATTTAAAAATTCTTTTAATTTTTATTATAATTGTTTACAGTTTTACAAATTAAATGTGTTAATTGAAATTTCTAATTTAATTTAATTAATATCATTACTGTCATGTTAAACAAGAAAGGTTTCTTTGCATTGTGATATGGTATTTGGTCGTTATTTGGATAAAAATGATTTTACTATCAAATAATGATATGAAAGTGATTGTACTTATAAAAGAAGCATCGGACATTGAGAACGAAAAGCTTGAGAAGTCCCTTCTGTTCGCAATCCGGATCCCATCACCAGGTCGTCATCGAGCGGAAACACTTTTAATACAATGCGAACCAGCCGGGAGAGTCAAGTTTCGCTCCTTTTTACACCCGGACGTCATCATCAGCGTCTGCTCAACGTGTATACCGGCCAGGGTATCGTCATTTGATCGCGGGAGCATCGAAAACCCGACAATCGCAATGTTGTGACGTGAGGTTCGACAGTTCTTTTCGCGTTTCCGGCATACGGACTCATTGTTCGACCTCCGTCCTCGCCGCACACCAATAAGAGCCGAACGACGCCGGGTGCTCCAGGTAGTAGTAGACGATGTAGGGAAGCGACGACGGGTCGAGCCGTCGGTGTGGTGGGGCGCGAACGTTCTCCGCGAGCTTCGAAGTCGGACGGACTGAACGAACGGTCCTCTCTCGGCCCGACTCAGTTCGTACGCAGCTTTTCTGACGGTAGGACACGCGCGCACCGCGATTTCGGGGCAGTCGCCGTCTGCACTGACGGGTTTCGTTTTTCGCGATAAATTGTCAGTTGGGATCGCGCTCACGCCAGTTCTCTATAGGACACCAGTAGGGATGCTAAGGATCGTCGTCCAGGCCGATTGTTGTTCGTGCAGCCCGACGATCATTGGAATTTACGCGTTCTAATCCTCCCGATTATCCGGAAAAGTGATTGGTGGTGAAGCTGGTGGGAAACTAGTTGTTTTGTGGATAGATAGCGATTGGTGACTGTGCGATAATTCAGTGAGAACTCTCCTAAGCCCGTGCGCTTTTGGTGAGTACCTTTCATTATTTGTTTTTCCTTGGATTGGAGTACCCCACGACAAGTGCTACGATGAAGTGATTTAAATTTGGATACCGTTATTTTAAAACTCATTACAACAAGGTAACACCAAAATCAGTTAATAAAACACAACCGATGAGATAAATTGCGGTGTCCAACACGTTTTCCCACACACGCATACCGAACACAAAGCAAAATTATCCTCCAGGAAATTGTTCTTTTAGACACGCCATGCATTGATTATGAATTGATTAATACGGAACAATAATGACGTGACATACATTTTTCTGCTGCCTACCATAAAAAGGAATATGTTAATTCCCCCCACCACCACCGCCGCCAGCAAATTAACCCGACGATGATAATCTGGATAACGCCGTGAACTTGATCACGTGAAAAGTAGATTAATTCGTTTAAATGACAATTATTTTACCAATCAAGATAGGTGGAATTGCATGAGCGTCATTTAGAACTGGGGTAAAGAAATTTATTACCGACGGAGCTCCCCCCCTCCACCCTGAAAACCTGCATTATAAATCAGAATTTTGAGGAGGTGAACTATGAGTTATTACCTTGGGTGCATTTTTAGCTGGCAAATTGAAAATTTGCATGTTGCAGGTCGTGTAACTATAACAGTGTAAAATCGAATAAACGAAGGGAGTGCTGATATATTTTATACAGTTGTAATCAGGAGTAAATACAGTACCATAGTTATCGGCCTTTAACTGGTATCTTAGTATGACTAACATAATTAATAATTATTATGTATTGTATACATGATTTCTTTGTTGTTTTTCTCGGTAACTTTACGTTTACGTCTAGTCGTCTAGTATGAAAGGTAATAAGTTATTAAATTTTGACACTATTCTATTATAACATCTGACTAGTCACTAGGATATTTATTATATTTATCAGCCAAAGAGTATTCTGATTTACTATAAGTCAGCTTGAAATAATTCAATGATTCGCACTTCGTTTTTATAATGTGATATTTTTCACGAACAAGTATAAAACTTTTTGACTATTATATGAGAAACTGTGATAATGTCGTTATGGTCAATGTGATTGATTAAATTTTCTAATCCTTTAAACTGGTAATTTAAAAACTGCAGAATTTGTGTCAAAACATTTGAACGTTTTTAGTTTTATTATTGAGATGTATATAAAATAATAAAATAAAACTAAATCGGACCGTTGAGTGATTAGAAAAAGTATTGTGAATGATTTAAATATTATATATTGATTTTATCCAAGAAAAAGTATCAATGTTCGAAAATGTTTAGTTTGCTTATTGAAATTTATATATATTATATAACTATTTTAATATCTGCACAAACTACATCTGGTCAATAAAAGAGAAGAATGAATATCATGAAAAATATGTATTCGCTAATGAGTATTGTGAATGATTATTATTAATTAATTTATAGAATATTTCAATCGTTCGTTTCGATATATATATATATATGTAGAACTTTTTTAAAATTAATTTCTTAGAATTTCAACAATCTGCCCATAGGCAATAAGTTTTATAATATGATTTCCGTTATATAATATAACTCTACTGACATCTAGAAGATCGCTTCAGTTAGTGATCTGCTGTACAAATTTATAATCTAAATCTTATTCTACATACTATTCTAACTTATTCTAAAGTTTATCCTAACTTATTCTAAAGACTATTCTAACTTATTTTAGAGATTATTATATCTCACTCTATGTTCGTTTGGTAGTTGTAAGTTTAGTAGTAACAGTCTTTCACAGTACTTCGCACTAAAATTTCGAATCACATCGTTATGGGTTCTAAAAGACTAAAAAAGTCACTAAAAGATAAATTACCTGTTTTTTTTTGGACTTAATATTTCAACAGATTAAGGTATTGCTTCTGGTGATATTAAGAAAATATGCGTATTAATATAATTGTTAGTAAATTACCTATTTAAATGTTAGTTTCTGTACTAAATTTGTACTTCAGGGAAATTATTTTCGTTTAAATTTTTAAAGCTTTTAACAGTTCGAAGGTTTAAAACAATTGTATTACTGAATCTAAGTTATAATATTTTAGTAAAATGGCATTATTTGCTTGGGCATTATGTTATATATGTCATCAAATTTTCAGGTGTTAGTAATTTTATGTTTATGATATATATTTCTTAGTATAAATAAGAAATATTTAATATTCCTCCTCTCCATTTCATAATTACGCGTTACATGTAATCGAATTCAACGACCAGCTGTCCAACTGTTCAATATCAGAGTCATTCCACTCTCATCACGTACATCTCGAACGTTTCTTTGAAGCTATAAGGAAAAAAATCCTCCGTCTAAAACAATGACCAGGTCTATGGCGAGCATTTAACCCGACCATCACGACCACTCTTCAAATTTCATTCGTCGACCATATCCGAAAACAATGAGGTCTTTATGAGCCGAAGCCCGGCCATTAGAATCGAAGGTTTTTCGCCTTCACGGACCTACATCGTTCTTCGGGACCCCGTATCCATCTTAGTCCGGCTCCATGGACCGACCGAATGACAAATCGGTTTCGAGACGTAGCGGGTACCGCGGAGATCTTGATGGGCAATGAAATATTAAGATGGAGCGACGTATAAAACACGGCAGGGGGAAGGGAGGCGCGGACCAGCGGTCGGTAATACTAGAGAGATGAACACGGCGTGGGTCAAGAGTGATTAAGATGAGATTGCAAATTGGACATGATTGTGGTTGTATTTCGAATGATGCTCGGCTCTTTATGTCGGGTCTGACGGGCGGTTTTTGTTTTTTTTTTCTCTCTCGTTCTGGCTTTGTTGGTATTTAATTCGATTAAATGCCGAATAAAGCGCGAATGTTGAGTCGCGCTCTTGACATCGATATATCATAAAAGACGGTTATTGTGGCGTGTTTTGTGGCTTCGGGCGTTCGAATTTGTTATTCTAATTCGTGTTTATATCATTAATTTTGTCGGTGTACAATGGACACTAAATTACGTTCTAATAGTGCTTCAGAATATTCATTTATAATATGTAATAATAACAGATACATTGATTTCAGCACTGACGAGCCAAGCATCTTCTGAACCATCGTGCGAAATACTGATTTTATTGAGACGAAAGTACGACCACTCTAATTTTTAACGTTATTCATTGGTTGGTGGTTTCGTCTTCGTTTTTTTTTTAAATTCTGAATCGCGACGTTTAAGTCATCTACATATTTGTTCTTATTTTTCGAAATTGCTCACTCACTCTGTTATTATTTCAATGAGACGATTGTCATGAGACTAATACCAACAGTTAACAATTCTTGGATAAATCTTCAGCAGATGGATATAGACGTAAATTCCGCGAGAGGCGCCTTCTGCACATCTTCTTCTGCACCGTCGTGTTAAATAGTGATAAGCGGATACTGATATTTATATTGACTTTTTAATGTTACTTTTTTAAATAGACGTTAAATACGTGGAAGAATGTGGAAATATCTCATAGAAATTGCACTTTTGCAGTGCTACTTTTAGAATAGGAATTTCGACATCTACCTGCTTTAACAAATCAGTCTCTACAGAAATCATAGCAAAATTTTTTAACCGCTGCTGGCACATTAGAGATCGTAAGTTAGATCGATTCCTTAATTAATTCTAATTTAAACGATGATCTCTCAACTGTAACTCCAGAAATTGGTATAGTTAATAATATACCTAATACAGTAGTAATGTATGGGAATGAATGAGTTAAGTAATTTGTCATAATGTGATTGAGCTCTTAAATACTATAGATGACGTCGCATTGCGATAAAAATCGATCTTGAGGAAATTATAAAAAAGTATGTGTCGTCTGTATCTTCCTAATTTTGATCTTTATCAGTTAAGGCTTCATAAAGCTATTTACAAGAATTGTTTGTCTTGGGCAAAATACTGGGCAAAATCACCAATATTCTATAAAAATATCAGAACGAAAGGATAATCTCTCAAATCTTTCATTAAAAGGTGAAAAAAGTCTAGTACTACAGAAATAACTCACTTTAATTTTTAACTCTGGACTTTCAATTGGCTGATATCCACTTACGTAAACTCGTAAAATTTCCGAATATTTGAATTTCGCATCTTCCACATCAGATTTTTATCGCATTTTTTTGCAGAAATTGTAATCGATGCATAATTCTGTCCCGCCTGTATCCTTTCTATTTCGATCTTTGTTGTTTAAAGCTTCATCAGACTTTCTACAAAAAATAAATTAGTAATGCTGTTCATTTATTGCAAGTTGTCAGATATAGTTAAATTATACGCCTGCAGTTTTGCACTTTCCACTAAAATCAACGTTAAGAAAACTATAAATCTATTTTATCTTTATGCATATATCTGCATGTTCAACTGCATAGTGCATCAAATGGTATCGGTGGTAATTAAGATCCAAATATGTTAGGTACGAATATATATATCGAACTAACTCAAATTCAGACAAACATATAATCACTTTAAGTTGTTAATATACTGATTCTAAAGGTTATATAAAGTTACGCGCTTCAGCTTTTCAATAAGTATCCATGCTGATTCAGTTATCCTTAGCTGAAGACTAGTTGACTATCTAAATACTAGTCCATTTCTTCATTATCTATTATAAATAATAATTATCTATATAGTATATATATGATTTTCTCACTGATTTAGTCACTTACCTATTTCTGTGACTTATAAAATTTTTAGCTGTAATTTAGTTCAGTTTATTTCCAACAGATGGCGCTATGCTTCCATCGCCGTTCCTAAATATCAAATCTCAATATAAAATGCGCTACAAAAACATCGACGACGGAGTCCATGTAATTATGTCCTTAATATTTCAGCGATTCCATCAATAAAACAATTAAACCCGTCTGAATTAGTCATTCAACACTGACCTTTTTTAAGTTAAACTCGGGAAAATAAAAGTTTCATCGGTCTTTCTTCGAATTGGCCCACTTAAGTACAGCGTTAGCTTCGGGTCCCGAATACTAATAGAAGCGGGACTAAACCACAACCCTTGAAACGACTTGTATAAATTTTTAACGACGCTGTGCCTCAATCAACGGACAATTTCGACGGGCTGCCTCCGCACCAAACTTTCTTGGTGGTAGAGTCTCGAAGGGGATGGGCTAAATTTAACTTGTGTTCCAGACGAATTCTCCGCGGATGTGGCGATGGCTGGACACCATGAATTCTACAATATTTTGGGTTCGGATAACTGCACTTCTCAGGCCGGGATAATCTCTTAAATTAGTTAAGTCTCGAGATAAATTAGTTAATTAAAATTCATGCTTTGTGATATTTTAGTGCTTCTTTAAGTAAGCATTGCTAGGTAGTTATCGTACAAAAACACCCTATTGTTTATACCGCCTATAACAGTCAACGAATGTCGTTTTCCTGTCACATTTTTTCTAAACTTAATTTAGAATTTAATTAATGTAATAAAATTAACTAAAAATTCAAGTTCAATAACTTATTAGGATAATATATATATAACGAAAATAAATATCAATAAAAGTACAAGAATCGAGTATTTCAAAAGTGACTCAGGAAGACTCTAATTTTATAGAAAAAATATATTTTGCTGTATGAGCTGTACTCGGATTGATCCTCTTCCCTAAGCGTTTTGTTATATATATTTTTTTAATTAATTACCCCTTACATTACATTACATATGCTTAGTACAATCTTAATTTACATATTAATTTATTAATTATTTTATGTTTTAAGGGAAAATCTTGGATACCTTCGTATATCTATTTGATTTAGAAGTCATGGTGCAGCTCTTTGTTGGTTACGTAGCGATAAGCATTTGTAATTAAACGTAGAACTTTGTTTTCGGTGCGTTGGATTACTAAGTTGGTTTGACGTTTTAGCGCAACCACATATTTGCACCCCATAGGTCCAAATTGGCTTTATGATTGACTGATAAACCAATCTCGTTAGGTCAAGTTGAGAGTAACTTCCGACTAACTAAGCCGTATAGCTGCTTGACTATGAGTCTAATCTGCTCTGTTTTTTTGTCATTTCGCCGCAATGCAAAATTAAAATGGACAATTCAGCTGTATTTTCCAGTCTTTGTTGATAGCTACTTGTATTTTCTCTACAGCCTTAGACAGAGATACATCTTTTGTCTTGATAACTCTATCATCGGCAAATGTTCCAGGTACTGTTTAATTTTTGAAATACGTTAATATAATATTGTCGTTGTCGTTAATGAGCAGAATAATATTGTTTTGTGCTTGTAACGGGGATATAGCTTCATGAGTGACGGTCTCCTCGATCTGAATATCGCGTCGGAGATGTCAAGATGATTTGACCGACGATTTCTCATAACTATCAAGCGAAACCGTCACATTTTTCACTGTCCATCTCTAAACCTGTATAAACAGAAACGGTTTCACAATATTTTTTCCTCGACGGCATTTAACGCCGCCGTATTTCACGAACTAACGAGCTCCAGTTCCGGACCATCGCGTCACCGTGTACCCGAAAGCATCGCGTTTCATTAGCTCTCTCGGTGACAAACCCGAAGACGCATTAATCAAAACTTTTTGATCTCTTTCCATTCCCGACGTTAATGGAGCCGACAACCGGCTGCTGCTGCCGCCGTTCTGCTTGACGATGGACCCGACGCACACGCATTTTTTAACCGAACCGAACAAACGTCGAGATATACGAAACAACGCTTCCTGCGTGCCAGAGAAAGCCAGAAACAACGCGGTGACGTCGGGCTCGTCTGCATCGGGTGTATAATTCATTTATCATTTTAAGATGTCTCTTTAAGGACAAGCTGTTAAAAGCTTTAGCATGTTGTGTTGAGTAAATCTGTGAACGTTGCACTGCGACACTTCCTATTTATAGATCGGGGGAATAAAAGTCGAGGGGATGGGATTTTCGGCATTCGCTGGATGACGGCGAGCTAAAGGGTTCAACCCCCCGGAAGGGAACTTGTTGATTGTTAACAGTTTATCTTCCCGTTTCAGAAAACCTTGCTGTTATGTTAGAAACTGCCAAAGACAATCGAAATCAGCATATAAGACGCGTTGAGATGTTCCTTTGTGCATCTGATCACCTTTAATCTTTAACCAGTTACTTGTATAAATATTTCACCTTTTTAAATCCTCATATATTATCTTAGACGTTATGTAAAAATAGTTTGTGCGTCTTAATTGAAACTATTGTATTTAATTTATCCAGATTACTTGGCATTAATTTCTTAAGAAATTATCATACATTTTCATATATAAGGTGTCACATCGCTATCGGTACATAGCAATTTATTGAGTAACAGGAATGTTCGATTTTAATCCTTCAAGTTTCCAGCGACAGTCGTTTTTATTAGATATTGGGGAAATATATAGTTCGGTGAATGGAGGCAAGACGAAATAAAATGGCGATGGTTACCTGATATGATCGTTTTTTGCTGACGTTATAAAAAGGTGAAAATACAAAAAGATAAGGCGATGCCAGCGCAGTATCACCTGTAGAGACCTGGGTGGTACACCTAAATTGAATGCCGGTCAGTATCTGAATGATACAAAGCGCCCTTTAATGATATCCGAAATCAACTTATGGGGGTTTCTAGATCTTCGTTATAGTTTACTGGGCGTAGCTATTGGCATCCTCCACCTCTTCAGCGTATTTAGTAGGCCGCTATTTTAAATTGTAAAATTCGACATGCCTGAAGGTGGCTAGAGATGTTTTTGTTGCCAATACGGAGTCTTCAGTTTATGAAACACTACTGTACCATTTGGTTGGTGAATGAGTAAATTTAACACTGAAATTTTGTACCGTTTTGGGTGTAGTTATATTTATTCATCACCTTGTCCAGTGAACTAGATATCTGTACATCAAGACTTCAATAATTGAAACTGTGGGTAGTGGAGAAGCCTTTAGATTATAATATGTATTACATTTACAATAATCTAGATCGTTATTTGGTTTACTGGTGTATGGTTGCTGATCGAAATATTTATATCATTTACTTGACATGTTTTAGATTATATAATATTATTTTCAAGCAATATATTATATGTAGTTTTATGTTGTCTCATTATTAGCATTGATGACACAATAAAGACTATCAACTTATGATATATATACATAATACAAATACAAACCCGTTAGACAAATAGCACAGAAGAGGCAGAAATGAAAGAACTATACTGATTATTCGGAAGATTCTCCTCACTTGAGCTAAAATTAATGAGGACTTATATTTTTATTTGAACTTATGGGATTCAAATTTGAGGTTGCACTAAAACATTAACCCAACTATTGATTAAACGATGCCAAAACAAGTTGTTCGATTAATTACCAATACTTATCGCTGCGTATCTAAAGACATAAAAACTTGTAGCGACATTGAGGCAAGTCGAATTTTACATAGTGGAATAACGGTCTACAAAATACCCAGAAATATAAACCCAGATGTGGAACACGGGCTGCAGGGTCAACTAGAACCCGATAACGAATAGCAGGCAACCCCGAGACGTTTATCTGGGATGTTATTGAAGGGTATTTCCATTCATTCAGTACCCGACCATCGTTTGGTTTAGACTTGCCACCATCGACTGCCCAAGCCTCGTCTCCAGGTAACACCGCTGCCATCCGTTTTATCTCTTTTGTATTTTCCACATTTTTATATTACTTCAATAAATAACGGTCACATAATGTAAACACCACTGTTTCATTTCGTTTTACCTCCGTTCACCGAGTCATATCATTTACCCTAATAACTTAATTTCTAATTAAGAATGTACTAAGCACATTTAACGTAAGACTACAGTAAATTATTTTCGATTGTTCACTTCTACGATATTTTTGTAATGATAAATGATAACTGATTATAATAATTGATATATGATAACCCTGGCTTTATTTTGTTTATTAATTAATCGATGTTTGTTTAATTAGTTTTTTTAGTGTAACAGTACCGTTTCATTCATCGTAGCCGATAAAATGTACCTACGTTCTCAAAAGCACACACGTATAATTGGTTTCCGAGCCTCTCGCTCGCATCGCCTTTCTCTCTCTTGCGCTCTGAATACGAATATGCCGGCGCAACATTAATATTGTCGTTTCTAATTTAAATTATCATCAATCACGCCCGGGAGGAGACATGTAAAAATGAGAAAATTTTAACAAGTGTCAGCCTACACTTCCCTAAGCTCTCGTCACACAGACACACTTAACGTGTATTAAAAAAAAAGATGACTTTAAAAACTCGGAATAATATTAAATGATTTATTAGCTCGAGAAAAACAGCAACGAATGCTTAAATAACTTTAGTTACTCAATCTCGTTCACCAATTTAATTTCTTTATGGATAACACGAGTTTACAAAGTCGGGTCAACTTTTAGGCCCGAACAGATGAGAAGGATTCTTAATATTAATTGATGCTCTGAATTTAGATCTTCACTCCGTGTGTCAAGATTCACACATAATGGCAGCAGTATGCTCTTACAAAGACAGTCAGTTGACGGCGTTGCATTAAACATGATTGGGAACTTGATTTTGTACTCTGCCTGTACTTCGAAACTTGCGAAAAAGTAGAGACAATGTTGCAAAGTCGATTAAAATTATTGTGGATATTATAACAATTAAGTCACTTGAAAAGTCCCCGACCTGACACATATATACTAGAATTAAATACATATGTTTTTAGTTAGTTCTAAACGTCAAAGGATGCGTGTATAAATTTGACAGCTCTCGGATCATTAGTTTGTGAATCATAGCATTTTGAGTGAAGCAACTTTTGTTATTGTGAAAAAATTGATAAAAAGGAATTCCGTATGTTGATAAAATATTGATTTTCAAGGGAAAGAATACAGTTGAAGCAAAAACTTGGCTTGATGCCGAGTTTCCGGACACTGCCCCAGGAAAATCAACCATCAAGGATTGGTATGCTAAGTTTAGACGTGGTGAAATGAGCACCGAAGACGGTGAACGCAGTGGACGTCCAAAATATGTTGTTACCAAAGAAAGCCTTAAAACAACCCATAAAATGATTTTAAATGACCGTAAATTAAAATTGAGTGAAATTGCAGACACTCCAATGATGTCAACTGGACGTATACATCATATCATTCACGAATATTTGGGTATGAGAAAGCTCTCTGCAAAATGGGTGCCACGCTAGCTCACTTTTGATCATAAACAACGACGATTTGACGATTCGGAGCAGTGTTTGACGATGATCAAGCATAATAAATCCGAGTTTTTGTATCTATATGTGACAATGGATTAAACATTGCTCCATCATTTCACTCCGAATGGACTGCATACGATGAACCCACTCCAAAGCGTAGGAAAACGCAACAGTCGGTTGGCAAGGTTATGACGTCTGTATTTTAGGATGCGCATTGAATAATTTTCATTGACTACCTTGAAATAGGAAGGACTATCAACGGAGACTATTAGATAGCGTTATTGGACCGTTTGAAGGACGAAATCGCCGAAAAATGGCCGCCTTTGAAGAAAAAGAAAGTGCTGCTTCACCAAAATAATGCACAGCGTCGAAAGTCAGTGAAAACGATGGGAAAAGTTCATGAATTGGACTTTGAATTGCTTCCTCATTCTCCATGTTCTCCAGATCTGCACAAGGTTCGAAAACTAAAGGCTGACGCAAAGTTTACATTATTTTAAACGCCCAATGAAGCAGTGGTATGGGTAAAGTCTTCTTCACAACTTTCTTCAACCACAAATTACCGCTTACAAGCACATAATGGACAATTTGTTGCAAAATTTGGCAAAATGCCACAGGATTGGAGCTCGAATGTGTCTCAAAATACATTTTCAGTATTCACTTCCTGATTTTTTCGCGTAGAACTTGGGCCACACAAGCGACGAACAAGGAGAATGTCCACACCAAGATATAGTGAAAAATCGAAAGGCAATATGAATAATTTTAGGACGAAGGCATGATGAGCGATAATTATTGGACCCTAATGCCTGGAACAGATTCCAAGTAGTATATAGTCTGTTCCTACCTTATTTATACCTTTTAATTCAATAAAAGGCCATTAATGGAAACCAAGAACGAACTTTAAAAAACGGGTTGCTGATTTGGATTCAGCCGAACAGCTTATGGTTTCTCATGTCTATAACCGTGAATACTTGTGTAATTATTCTAACTAGAGATACGGCCAGTATATACGACGACATTAATCTTCTGTTTCCATTCATCTCGATAAATAACCGAACAGAAGTCCCCGTGATTAAAATTGTCGTTACGTCGTACCGATCTCAACCGTTTAATTAAGACGAATTCAGTTGTCCATCCGTCATCGCCGCATCTCTATCCGAGTGTTATAAGGAGGAAAATCGAGTTCAATAACATTCCTCTTGTCGCTGGCATCAACGAAACGAAAATAAAATCGTTTTATCAACTAAAACCGAACGGTTTTTTACGAGTTTGTCAATTAACAACCGCAGCCGTTGTGTTCGATATCATCGTACTGAATCGTTGAGAGATGCTATCGGGCAATTTAACAATTTCATTAAGATTCTTCAAGCCCAGGACATTGGACACTTTATTTTTTAATTGAAACGATATCCTAGAAAGGGAAGGCGCTAGTGGGAATAGAGTTTCATCGCTTGATGCACCAAATGGTCGTTAGTTATTAGCTAGAAGGTTTAATTCATGCGTGATATTGGTGGACAGACTGCATCGATAAATATCTATTCATTCGGAGAGAGATTGAAAGCGAGTGCAACGAAACGAGAGTCCTGTACATCGTTTCGATTTGGTTTGTGGCTAATAAGGTAAAAAAAACAAGGAATGATGATTTGCACGGAGGAAAACTAACCGACCTTTTTGGGATAGAGATTAATTCTTTTGTTTAGTTGAGATTTTTTAGATTAGTTAGTTCATGGTGGTCTAGACTTTAAAGCAGTAGATTCTCTAATACATTTTTCTTTAATATAAAAGCTGCTTTCAAGACTTTTGTATGTGAAAATAAATTATTTAATTTTTATTATCAAGAGAACTACAACGAACATGACGAAACTACTACACTAAAACTGATAACAAAATATATTTAGGAGATTTTTTTATTATATTTTAGCTTAGATATACAATTTTAATTTACAAACAAATTTATTAGTATTAACTTTATTAGTATATACTACTTATACATTATACAAGTTCGTGTGGTTTCGTTCGTTTCAATTTCTTGATTTCCTGCACTTATTTCAATAGTTATATTACTTCCACGTTGCTCCAATTTTTTAACCTTTTTTCATATTATGAGTCGAAATCTTGCATAACTTAACTTGCATAAATCCATGTTGTATTAAGTCAAAATAGGCTTTAGAAGTGAGTGATTAGCGAATATTTTCGACTTTCTGAGCTTGTTTACTTTTTATCTATGTGAAGTGATATTTCTAATTTAACTAATAAACCTAAATATAAATCTCTAATTTCTAATAAATTTTCTACTATTATGGAAACGAATTCTGAAGTATTTCATTGAACAGTGACATCATCAGACTTTTAGCTATTAAACTGTATTTTCCAGTATCTAGTCCATTTTGGATATTTTTGACTGCCACTTGTACTTAGGCGTAGATATATAATTTGCCACACTGACAATGAAGAGAAAAATCTTTTATTTTATCCATTTGTTTACTGATATATTTATTTATAGATCCAAATATTGATTTACTTTTTTAATACTTTTAATCTAATCTGAAAAAGAAAGATGTTGTGGTCATTGTTTGATTTCGATTTTAAATAATATCATCATCAAGTGTAAAAAGAATTATGCATAGTTTAATGTCGAACTGAACGCTTGCCTACCGTACAAAATATTTAAAAATAAAAACTATACAGTTATTTCGACCAGTTTACAGAAAACATGCCCGTATAAAGAATAATATGCAAATTATCACGTAAATATGATGATAAAAAAATGGTTGGGAACCAGCGAATTTCTAGCTACTGATTCCACTTTATTTAACTGGTCTTAACCAAATTTAACACACGCTGTTTTTACGTGAATTATTTCACGTAGTTTGTGGTCGGATACGTAAAAATTGAATGAAAACCGAGTATTCTGAATAGTATAATTTAATATGCCGTAGAAGTGTTTTTCGTTTCTTGTTGTGGTACTTAATAAATAAGCATGAAACCATTGTTATAAAATCGGGAAAGTAATAATGAAGATTTTTATGACAAAAAATGTTCATCTTATACTAAGAGCAGAGCAGATCAGGCTCATATTCAAGCAACCGTACTAGTTATTTGAAAAATATACTCTCAATTTGACCTAATATCAAAAATATTCATTTATTACTCAATGATAAAGCCGATTTCAACCTATGATGTGAAAATATGGGGCTGTATTAAAACATCAAAGTGTTTTAAGTGTCAAAGTTTACTAAGTCATAGCAACCTGAAAGCAATATAGCACTGAGCAACGTTTGGGAAATACCCTACGTAAAATATTTTATTCCAAATATTGTTCCAAAAATATAGTCTGGCTACTGGCGTGATTGGGATCATTTTCCTTGTCGGATTTTGCACCCTTGCCTAGGGATAATCACAAATGTTAAACAATTACAAATATAAATTCGTGACCATGCCCCGGCATGATTCGAACCCGCGACTATCGCAACAGTAGGAGGACCATCCTGACGCTTTTGCCACTGCGCCAACCAAAGCAGCTATAAATATTATTGATTTGAATTTCTATAATTATTCTTCAAATTTTAGTATCCCTCAAAGGAAAACAATATTATTAATTTTATTGGTATTTCATGAATATAATTTTAACTTGCATATTTTTGTACGAAACAATGGGTGGGTAAAACAAAATACAAAATATTGCGTTTTTCTCTTACCAAATACCGAAAAAAACCTAATCCATTCGAAGCTCTGCTTCATTAAAACCATAAAAGTTCGATTCCGTTCAATTTCTACTCGACTGTGAAATAAATCGCTTTTTCTTGTTTCAAAAGAACTATCATTGTTTTTGTGTACTAATTGAGGCAAGATGGAGTCGCCCATCGTCAAATCGGGAACGTCCCACCGTCTATCGATTCGTTACCGATAATTGATTCCGCGCTGTCCCCGGAAAAGGGGGAAAATGGAAAACTGTTCGTTTACATGTCGAATTAGAACGAAAGAAATCCAAACATGACGGTCGTGGATTGTAATTAATCTTAACAGTCGGGCTTGGTCTTCTTCGTTTGTATCGTGACCGTACGGGTTACGGAATAGCTTTCTAATCATACAACACACGTAGATGATTGACGCGTTAAATTTCAGGGTTGGCATTAAATTTGATTAATTTCGTTAATAAGCCTCTATAGCCTGTAATTATTAAATTGTTTTACTCGGTTTTGAAACGTGTATAGTAGGCTGTGGCTTGTAGTTTTGATATTCGGGCTTAATTATAGAGATCTTCCGACATTTCGCGGTGTGTACTACATTTTTTTTATAGGTTACAGGAAGATAATTGTTTTTTATGCTGTTTTTCTAATTTTTCAGCTATTCGGTTTTAGTTTAAATAGCGAGTCATATATATACTACAATGATCGAAAAATAATAAGTGAATCATGGTGTTGTTAATTATGAATTCCCCTCTGCTGGGTTTAATTTAAGAGTTATTATTGAATATTGACCAAAACTGTTTTTTGAGTCATTGCCTTGTCACTTCAGAACCAAAGTCCCACTAGTTTATCTCGATCGGACTTCCACTTTTCCATAAACAACTCCGGAGATTTGATTGTGAGTCCTCCATTTAGGTGAACAAGGCTTTAAAGATCATTATATAGATATTCCTTGGGAGAAATAAAATAAATGTGGACATACATTTTTGACAGTAATTATTCTTTACAATTGCTTGCAGGTTATTGCATAAAATAATATAATTTTCTGTAGGTTTCCCTTGTTCTTTCTTGGTTGTCTCCTTCTGCTCCTTAGTCAGAAGCTACATCAGAAACGACCACTATAATATATTTACTCTTCTTAAGAACGCTCATTAGCTCAATCATCGATTAAACTTATGTTATGTACAGATACAGATATCGATCTTTATATAGTTCTTGTGTCCGTATGTATGTAATACAACTCCTCCTAAACGGTTGAACAGATTTTGATGAAATATTTTCTGTATATTTGCGTGCAGAATACAGTCAATATATATATATATATATATATATATATATATATTGACTGTATTCTGCACGCAAATATATAGACTAACATTATACATTAGACTTTTTCAGATCGACAGCCTTAACTAAAAAGACTGTCCTTATCTTTGCGGTGAAATTCTCTGAGGGGCAATAAAATCTCATCGCGACCACGACCAGTTTCGGCACGAAGATCGTGCTCCAGTCGTTAACCTATATCCGACATAGTTCATATGGATGACACTGGGGGTCAGCGACAATAACAAACAGTTTTATTTCGGTCTCCCAGAGATGCGCGACTCAATGATATAGATAAAACCGATATCATTCACGAATTAATTTGTTTTCTTATGATATCGATCTGAGTTAGATTGCGAGATATAGATCGATAGAAGTTGTGATATATATTACAAAGATAGGAATTATCGTGGCTAAAATTGCAGGCCTGGTTCAGCTTATTATAATGTACATTTTAATTTGTAAAATATAGTACAAGAAAACAACTAATTAATATGGTGTATTTAAATGATATTTTATTAATTAATATGGCTTGGTGTATGAACTCCAAATATTGAGATGTGTTGCAAAATCGATCATGTATGAAGAAGAAATAGTACAGGATAGTTAAAAATTTGTTACAAAGTTGCTAAAAGGTTAATTTCTTAGCAATAATTAAATCTCACATATGGAAGAGTTACTTATTTTTACAATGTACTGTTTCAGTATTTTGTTCATATTGTGAGTTAACTCTCTAAGGCTTATATGGAAATTTTGGAAGACTAGCTTCTTCATTTTTTTGATCAAGAAGCAGTTTTTGTATGAGACACCGACTTGGATGCTTCTTGCTACTGCTTGGATGACAATCAGAATTGTCACTCTACAATAAATGCTTATTAGATAAATACATTTAGAAGACAGCCTGCAACTATGGGCTTGCATATATAAATCTAATATCAATATAATTTAATCTTATGAATGTTCTCTGCAGCGTGGTATATTAGAAATAAGAACATCTACAAACACCTAGGAATACTAAATGTTAATGAAGAAATACCAAATGCTTTTGGCTGAACTTAAAAACCTCGAAGTAGTACAATCGCTTGACAAAAGTGGACTCTAGCGTTGAAGAACAAAATTTTTTTTAACGGAAATCATTTGACTTGATTGTGAGTGTGTCTATTAATATGTCTATCAAGTGTATGCGAATTAGGTTTGGATCAGAAATATAAAAATGAAATTCTAATGACAGTATAATGAAAATTATTAGGGAGTGAATATTACGAACTAGTAGAAGTATGTGTTCCATGTGCTTTTTGAATAAAATGAGGAAACTAACCTTCTCGAAGCAGATTCAAAAACAAAACTTACACCAAGCTAATTAATGAAACATGTGTCACGCATTTATCAGTCATCAATCATCAGTCAGTCAATAAATGATCTTATAGAAAAAAACCCTTTAAGTTCATATTGCATATAACACATTCCAGATATTTTTTTTACATAATATGTTTACACATAACACAATATGTGAATTACGAGTGTAATTCAACGTGTTCGTGTGATATACTTTGAAAGAGTGTCAGTGCATCTCAATGTACTCGCTAATCAGCTAAATATGCGACGTGATAGTGAAGTGCGTAGACTAAAACGTCTAACACCACCGGATCTGATTACTAGACATACGTAGACTTTAGAATTAGCTTTAGAATAAGTCTAGTTAATTAAGATAATACTTTATGCAGAAGATTGCTTAATGAAGTGATTTTCTACATTCCATGTATAATAATATAGACATAAGAATTACTTATTGCCAATAGGGCAAATTGTGGAATCACGAAGAGTAATAAAAAAAAATTAATTATGGAATAGTGTAATCTGCAGTTTCCAAATATCGCGAGTGAAAAGAAATAGTGAAACAGTTTAGTCTCTTGATTATTCCTCTGTTCTCGCCACTAGATTAAAAGTTCGCGGCAAACTTAAACTTTATATATACCTCTATTTATTTTCGAAACGCAACCCGAGTACTGGAGACACCGAAGTTTACTACAGTATTCCATCCTTGTCAACGTCTCCTGAGCATTAGACGGTGACAACTAAGGCACTGTTTCCAAAGCAGTTGCTTGAATTAAGTAAAATTTATTGTTTTCTATAACTCATTTCGCAAGTGGAATTGTTCCCCTTGGTGGTTTTGACAGGATATTATTAACGAAACTGGGCTCGTTATCTCGAAACATCCATTGTATCAGGATGTTTCGTTCGCATCTACCCAACAACTATTCGTCCCGGTCCCAACAATATTTAACAATCGCATTATTTAACATGGAAATATATCTCGCTTTAGCTTAAATGGATAATTATTTCCTTATTAATTATTATTTTTTTGTATTGTTACAGTGTTCTTATCATTTTTTTCTTTTAAAAAGGCATTTAGCGAAAAAATTGGTACAATGTATATTAATCAAAATATTTTGCAAAAACTTCCTAACGCTGGTCTTTTTTGCAACAACACCTTACTTAATTTATTCAATTTATATTGATAAATATCTAAATTAATAGTTTCAACTGGTTTTAGCAGTTCGTACCGCACGACACCTTGTTGATACCATCATATGCATAGCAAGACACTATACGATGAAAATACTGCTACAGTGGCGATATGCATGACACTCCTGATCTAATTTATCACTTTTTACACTTGGGATTGTCGTGGTACAATTATTTTTCATGCGAAACAAGGAAACGCCACAGCAAACTCCCCTTTTTGTCTAGTGGGCAATGAAAACAGTTTGAAATAGATCATCTAGTCAATTTATGTGATAGCTGTTTCCCACCTTCCATCTGCTAATCTAAGTGTGAAACTTGTTTCAGAGTTAGAACTGCATTTTTCTTCTATAAATCTTCGAATTTATTTAGTCTTTTGTCATTAACATCGAAATTGCCGCTTGAATGATTGAAACCAAATATTTTTTATGCAAACTTCTTCAGATCAAGCAACAAAAGTGTGTTTTCCAAGATTAGAGTATGTATACTCTGAATAGCTTAATATTATTAAGAGAAAAACTATTATTTTGTGAATAGAAATGTCAAAGCCATCGAATACAATTAGTAGTTAAGTTATTTAACAGTTCTTAACAGTTCTTTACATTGATACTTCTCAATTTTCACCTATAGATGCGGTAGGTCAACATACAGACAAACATCTAACATTGCAAAAAGCATAGTGTAAATAACAGGTGCGGCAAAAATCCCGCTACCATTTTGATTGTGCGCCATCTTGATTACGTGACGTTTAGCTCAGTTTCACAAGAACGAGCAAAAATAGCGATTTATCATGACCAGTCATATCTCCGGATTTAACAGCACCGGACTTTTTCTTATGGGGTTTTTTAAAATCAATAGTTTATGTGAATAAGCCCCAAACGATTCAACATCTTAAAGACAATATTCGTCATGAAACTGAAGAAATTCAGCCTCAGATGTTGCAGTATGTCATAAAAATTGCCTCAAAAAGTTACCATCTAGCCGATATGATTTTTCAATCATAATGATAAAAAATGTAAACACCAGATAAACTTTTTATGGACACCATATTTACTTATCTTTTCTTTGAGCAAAGTTATAGGCAATCAAAATGACAGCGGAACTTTTGCTCCACGTTATATATTCTATTTATTTGAAGAATTTGAGATATTTTTTAGGTCAATTGTTTCAACTATATCGCTACAGGGCTAACTCAATAATTTTTCATATATTATATTACTTAATTCATGAAATTCGATTCAAATTTGTAATTGTTTGTTTTTCTTTTTCTCATACTTTCTCCACATTAACCATCACTAATGCTATAAAACTGGTAATAATTTGTGAGTTCTTCTAGAACTTGTCAATGTTATAGCTTTCAATGAAGTATAGTTACCTCTGTATTTTTTTGGATAATTTGAGCTTAATTTTTATATATTTTTACCGTGTTTGCGCATTTGTATAAGGGGTGAATATTATTAATTATAAAACGGTTAGGAGATGATGTTGCTACTATACGTTTCCAAAACTAACTTTCCTATATCTAATTTGATGCAATAAAGAAACTAACACCTATTACTGAGTCATTTTACGCCTACTATATATTTATTACATTTCAAACAATGCTAGTTTCGAACAAAATCGAATGCCCTACATTTTCGATAGTATTTCGATAAATACGGCTGAATATTACGTTTTTTTTCGCAATTACAAAATCTTTTATATTCACCATGTACCGGAGGCAAGGGCGTAGGACCCAACGACCCTACAATTCCACGCGGGGCTAAGGCGTTATTGATGGAATCTGAACACACAATGGGGATCCAGCCGGCATAAAAAGCGCGTCTCATTTCACGGGCATTATTTCAATTCAATGAATCGCTTTTGGCCGGCTTCTTTTGTGACTTGCCTACGAGAGAATATATATCTATATATGAAATTGTGTGTTCCGAAATGGTCTCTCCCGACAGTAATTTAGAATATGTCGGCGTGCGTAGTGAGAGAACAAAAAGAATCGTTTTCATAAACTTCAGTTTGTTCGATGCTTTTAGAAGTATGGTTAAATAATGTTAAAGATATTAACATTTTTATAAAAAGTTTAGAATAAATTAATTATCATCATAAACTATTGGGTTCTGGAATGGAGTTTATTGATTGTTGAGTTACTCTATTAAGCACCTGTTACTGATGAATGATATGGTCTTTGTTTTTTCATGGTTGGTTTATGTCGATGTCGTCAGTCTTATAACCCCCTGTCTTTGTTGAGATTATGTCTGTGTTGGTCATGGTGATTTTTTTTGGTTTTATCTTCTTTTTCTCTGATTATAGTTAGTGAATACTGAATTTATTGCTCATTTGGCCAATATTAGATATAATAATAGATTAATATCTGTTGGTATGACGTAGCGCGAGGAAATACGTTTGTCTATGTGGCTTTCCTGGAAATCTCAGGCTAAAATATCTAAGAGTAGAACTTTTTGCATTTAGTTTATTTTTATTAAAAAATATTGTTCTAGTAATGAGAAATCATAGCTACTTGAAGTACTAAATAAGTCAATCTAAAAAATTATTAAGATGCTTTAAAATGTCGGCATTGTTGTTAAGGTTTACTTATATTCAAGCTACTATAATTGTTATTTTGTATATTTTCATTTAATAACACATATATTTTTTTCCTATGTAGTATTTCAGACCCAATAAGATGTCCAAGATATGTATATTTTTAAAAGCGCCACATTTCCAGCTAGTAGTATTACGTAAATTATATAATGTAAGAAAATGTGTTATAAATTAAAAATCGTGAACTAGAGGATATTACGCAACTCCTCCTATTACTCAACATTCCAGTCCAGCATTGTATTCTGAAAAAAACTAATAACAAGAAACGATTTTAAAAACATTACGCGTTTCATTTTGATATTGTGGGCCTCCCATTATTAGTACCTGTAAACGTAAACGTTTTTGCTTTGTTGATTCGGCTCATTAAAATATTTCCTTTCAATCACGACATTGTGTTTGGACATCGATTTCATGAATTACGTTGGTTATCATTTTTTTAAATGGACCTTTTAATGCAAAAAATTGATTATTCCTGAAATACACATTGACGGATATGTGGCATAAAATCGGGTTTCGTATTCAAGCACGATTTTATATTTTCAACCTTGTGTTTGGTTGGTTCAAGCAAAAAAACGATCGAAAGTGATTATTGTTTCCATAGGATATTAGTTTAGACCAAACCAAACTTCCTGTTGTGATTTATTTTTCCAAAAAGTACGAACAATTGAGAGTGTTATTTTTAATATTATTCGTGTTATTAGTGAATATATTTTGAATGTGAGCAAAAACTTGTTCATGTTCATTTAAAATGATTAATTTGGTACTAATTTTGGATATTTAGATTTGAGAAGATCCGAATTAAACATAAGAATACCTTGCTTACCTACGCCTAGCGTTTAGAGGCATATCTTTTGAATGAAAGGCGAAGAAATTGCTCACGAGTATCTGTGCCGAAATCGAGCTTTTTGCTCCGAAAAAGACGTGGATCAAGATCATAGAAAACGACTTGAAAAATAGAGGATTAATATTATCCGAGGCCAAAACGGTCAAGAACATTCGAAATCTTGTGGTAGCTACAATAGTACGTTGGTTGAAAAGTAGACACTCCCAAGTTTCTAATATGCATTGATGATGATGGCCATGAGACTAATGATGGTCGAAAACGTAAATGTCATTACGTTTGTTACAGAGTGAAATAATATGTTTACTGTCTGACGTTGGTTGAAAGGCGTAAACAAGGACAGCATGAAGTAAAATTTTTAAATTGCGATGACAAAGGTACTAGTACAAAAGACTAGGGAAACTAATCATTTTAATTAAAAAAACGCCTTAAAATTACTAATTATTTGGAAGATACATACAATTTTCCACAGCAATGTGGAAAGTCATGTCATTTCAGTCATGATGCTAAATCGGATGAAAATATATTCGAAAAACTTTGTCTTTTTATGCCATACCGAATCTCGATTTCGTATAGGTTCCTTTATTAATATCATGACCTCAACACTAAATCAAATAGAACAAAATAACCACAGCTCTAATTATCATTATTCATTTTGTCGATATTTGTGATACTTTGATCTATTTGAATAGTATACTCTGCTCAGCCCAGCAAATGGCACCACTTCTTATCTATTTTTGGTATTGCCCATTTTTGTTGCTGGCGTGATTAAAATTACTGTTTCTTGTTGACAATTATACTGCTTTTTTAACTATAGGCAATCACAAACTAAAATTAAAAATACTCATTATAATATAAAGCATACTCTCGCCTTGACCAATACTCTAGCAAAATAGTATGAACCAATAAATTAAGTTTAATTCAGAGCCACAGTGATTTAAATAGCATTGATTGATATAACATTGGTTCAATTTATTTCAATCAACTCCATGCTGTTACATGACGAATAAAAAACAATTCACGTGTTACAACTTAAGAACATCTCGATAATTAGTACTTCCCAGTTAAAAATAAGCTGTAACAACACCTATGGTATCACCAGCGAGACAATGACAGCCCGTCATTTAACACCAAAATTTTGTCACGCCTCTATTCCGTTTCAACGACGGCGTATTTGACGCGTCAGTGACGATACAGGCGGCTGTTGCTTCACCAATCAGCGATGCCAACTGTTCCCGTTCGTCAGTAAACCCAAAATCTGCAAGTCAACCCGTCTTTTAGATCGCCGGCGCTCATTATCGTTCTCAAAATGCGAATTCCGACTTATTTTAATTTAACGATCTTTCCACCACTCTCTTTCGATAGCACGACGTCAGCATTTCGACCCACCACCGTTCGAAAGCTGAAAGGTAAAGTTAATAAAATGATATGCAATTTCAGATCGAACCGACGCTGCATCGGTAACGATCAAACCGGAAAAATCGCTCGTCAAATACGTCCAGAATAAATGAACGAAAAAAAATGAGCATCGTCTGTAACCCCGATTACAATCAAGGCCTACTAATTCATTTAGTTTACGGGAAATAAAATGGAATTCCTTATGTTAAATATAGAAAGTAATTTGGTGTTTATATAGAGGGCAGGGGGAATTTCTGGTATCTTACCATACCCCGGTTCCCCCGTCAGACTAAACAACCGTCAAAGCCGGCGAAATCGTGAGTGATGCCCAGGGAGGACGAATCAGTTTCCCCGCAACGTTTGCATGTCCTCGAACTGGGTCGTGGAGGAAAATTTGATTAGACCGAATGAATTGTTTTAACCCCTGATGCTAATGTCACTATTCGTTAGCCTACGTCTGACTAACGTTTAATTAATTTTCGGCAAAGGGTTTCGGCCCGCTAAACCGCAAAACTGGAGACGATTCTGGAAACTGTTGGCGGTGTCAAGATATGTCGAGAGTATCCTAAACTGGTTTTATGGTGTGGGGCGGTGGGCGGTTGTGTGTGTGTGAACGTCTATTGTACGCATCAAGTTTGGTCTCTGTGTTTCAACTAAAGCGGATTATTATTGAGGCGAATTCGTTTGTAGTTATGTCTTTATCTCTCCAACTCTGTCGAGCTTTGGTTTGGTTCATTACTCCAATGAACAACATTACACAGAACTCCTCTACTGTTATTGGTTAAAGGATTTTACCGAAATCGTCATGAGATTAAGGATATTTGAACAGTAACAAATTATTTTCTTTAAAAGCTTTTTTTATTTCAATATTGTTATTCAATCGTCATTTTTTGTTATATGGAAATGCCATTAAGATTTATAACAACATATTTTAAGATGTTTCGGTCGAGACATTTTAATTTATTATTATTTTTTGTTGTACTTGCATCAATTCACAAGCAGGATAAATATATCACAAAGTATTGTCCAATATAAAATTAAATTATACTACTTCAGCTTATATTAAAAGTAAAAACTTAGACACTATACAAGTTCATGGGTTTTGGTTCGCGCCAAGCTTCTATTTCTTGCGTGTTATCCAGTATAGGTTCTGCATCGCTGTGATATAATAACCTTATTTCATGTTTTAGGGCAAAATCTTGGATCACTTCGTATATCTATTTCATTTGAGGTGATCGTGCAACTCTTCGTTAGTTACTTAGCGTTAAACATTGGTTATTAAACGCAGAACTTGGTTCTGTTTTGGTTGGATTACTAGTTCATTTGATGTTTAAGTGCAACCCCATATTTGCACCCCATATGTTCAAATTCGCTTTATCATTGACTGATAAACCAAAAAGGATAAAAGGATAAAACCGACTATGATCACACAGGACTTGGACTTTACTTGACCTACGAAAATTAGATCGATTCTCAAGAAATAGAAAGTCGAAATCTTATCGGCATGTAGTTTTGGAAACGTATATCCACTATTGTTATATTTGATAGAAATTTAGATAAGATGTATAATTTGCGAATATATCTTGAAAAAATAACTGGTTCAGTTTCGTACATATTTCTCTAAAACTTTTACCATTATAGTCGATGTATGGATTACTGGGAATATTTAGTTTTTGTGGTCTAAATCTTAACATATGTAACTCTAATTAGCTAGAGCCACTTGCTGTCAGCTTATCCTGTAATAGCGAATCTTTTCAAAATTTAAGTAAAACTTCTGTGAAAAAGTAGGTGATACCTTTCGAATATACAATGAAAATATTAGTGCAATGTTCGATTTTTATTATTCTAGTATGAAATGTGAGTCGCTCTGAAAGAGCTGATGGAATCGTTGGATGAAACTTCAGCATGAGTTAAGTATCAGCATTGTCGATAATGATATGCAACTAGTCATTGACCACATTATTCTTTTGAAGTAGTTACACAATCCCAGCTGTAAAAACGAATGTCTCATAAGTTCTGGTGAAAATTAAAGCAAGTCAAATCAAATACCAAATATAAATACTCACAATGGACCTCAAATAATGTGATGGAACAAGAAGGAGTCGTCCACCATTAATTTATTCCTGCCAATCAAGTGGTTCTTAGTTCTACTGTAGACCTTCCATCATAACAATACCCGATTAAATATTTCTTTGGTGATTAATTTTAGATCTGGTTGGGAGCAGGTATAGTGACTCCGACTATCATTTGTCACTTATATCATTCAGTTTTTCAGCGACAAGCTATAGAAATTCATCATCGATCGATGATAGTGTCTGAGTATTTCTGAAAAATTGTGAAACATTGTCAATAATTCTAGTGTCTAGTCTAGTATAGGTATTCCAGTGTAGAAATTGGAAGAATGGATTTTTTCTTATTTTGAAACTTTGAAAAAGTTTTTAACTATTTAAGAATATCTCCTAAAAAGATTTCTCAAAATTTAAATTATTTTCGAAGATATAGTTGTTTAAGTAAGGTGGCATCTAAAAATAAAAATATGAACGCATATTTCTCGAAAATGTTGTTTTCTAGACGATTGATATGGTTACACTGAACCGATTTACTTGAGATTTGATGTAAGCCTTCTTTATACATTCTTCTATCGCATCAAAGTAAAAATATAATTTCTAAAATATTATAAAATATTAAAAAATTGTAAAAAACAATCCTAATTTGGTGACAAAAATGTGTTTAACTTTTTCGATTCCTTGATACCATAGACAAATGATGAATAGTGAAGACTCACACAAGAGCATTAAGAAAACCAAGTGAATTTTACTAGAAAAAAGCCTTACATTTTTCCTACTCCCGATATTTGTAACAATAGTACCACAAATATTCCGTATTATTAACTTCAAGTCAACTATTTGGAGTAGTAATTATTTTCCATGAGATTTAATGGAATAGCTCTATTCCATCAGATATCCGTCGGTTTATATTCAAGTCGTATTCCCATATATCAGCACTGTAGCACTTGTAAATCCTTGTTTGGATGTATTTACTGACTGAGACTGGCAGATTAGAAATTAGTGCAAACATCTAGCGAGATATCCACGTTCCTCTGTGACACCGCCCTCGTTATCTCCACGACAGCGGTTTTACTCTTAGCGTAGGTCCCACTCTCCTCGCCTCCCGCGCCGCCGCCTCCACCGCCGACCTTCGAAAGTTAAAGGGGTTGATAAAGAAAGCTTCTCGGGCTTTGTTCCGTCGACTTTTTCAAACGCAATCTAATCACTTCTGACTTCTGGACCAATTAATTCCCGTTTTACTTCTTGCGGGAGTTCCGGGGCCCTCTTCAAGCGCCAGGAAAATTATCTCGTTTGTTCCCGCCCTTCTCTTTTTCTATATTGATATTACACACTCCTTTCCGTATTCGTATCTTTTTTTTGTCGTTGTAATTAATCGTCCTCGATTCTTGCTGCAGTTTTTAATTAATTTAGTGCTCGTTTTAGTTAATATATCACGATATCCAATTAAAGTGCGTCCGCGCGGTGTATAACGTCCACAAAACGAAATTATTCATTTTATAATGTTTACAATGAATACGTCAAATCCCTGGTCGCCAGCGTGGTTCGTTTGAGAGTCGTACTAATTAAATTTTTACACTTTGTTACCCTTTGGCTTTATTATCTAATTAATCTGATCATTTTGGTCCCGGCGAAAGGGCTTATTAACTATTTCGTTTTTTTTCTCCTTTCGATCTCTGGTGGTGGTCGATGGCGTACGGTCGGTGCAGTTAAAACGAAACGAAATTAATCAAATAATAAGTTGGGTGGTCGATTTTGGTGATTGGGTTCATGTTCATTATCAGTTCCCAGTGGTGAAGGCGTACAAGTTTTAGTTGCAAATTTTAAAATTCATATTGTGATTTTGACCACCAAGCGCCTTCCATTGTATAGCCATCTTCAGTTTTAAATTGTGGTGGTAAACCATGTACGTCCAGAGAATATATACATTTAGTTATATAGCTGGCGGCTTCGTCTTCGATTGTGACACAGTCGGTAGATTTGAGTGCAGAATACCAACGATTTGAATCTGAATTACGATGTTTATAAGCTACCCATCAATCGTAAGAATAACAAAAAAATTAAAATCCGAACTTAAATAAATACAAAATAAAGAACATTACAATAACGATATTACATCTGTATAATAAAACTTAATTAATTTACCCAACTAAGAAACTGATTTGCTCTCAAATTAAATTTTGATTATTAGGCATAAGGATAAATCCTCACAAAAAACATCATATCAATCTTATCAGTACAAATGCTGGGTATTCGGTAGCTTAATGCCGAAGTAAAATTAACGTTAAGTAGTCTAAAATCTGACTATGCTAGACTATCCTTCCGCATAATTTTCCTAAATATTTAACTATAATATTTTAAACACATGTATTAATGAGGAACAAAAGAGAACAAAATATGTAGACTTATAAAACGATTTAGAATAAAATTTTGAAATAATAGTTCAAATTTCAGCATTTTGAGATACATTGAGAATTTAGACATTTTGAATTTTTGATTTGAACAGTACCAATTTTTATCAATAAATGCTTTTCTAAAACGAAAATAATATCAGAATACAAGCAATTAAAAATATAATCATTAAAATAAATGTAACTTAATATTTGATAGCTGAGATGCCACAAAACTTTTAACAGGTATTCTTGGAAGGTTACTGCTTTTCAGCCGACGTGTTATATATTCCCGAAAAAACGTCACCAAGATAAAGTAAAGACAAAATAAGTTATGCTCAAGGGTGAATGTTCAATATGAGTTAATATTCTCGAGTGGGTAATAGAGAAAGTTATGTTATTATATAAGTTTTTCGCTGTGAATCACCGACAACGATACGCTCGTAGCGGAGTGTGCTAAGTTGACTGGAAAAGGGAGAGAAAAAAAAGTCTCCTAAACCAAAAGTTTCGTCGATCGACTTTGCCGATGTGTCGGGCCTGTCGAGACAACGGCGGCCCTGACCGAAACCTTATATAACCCGTCAAAATGACGTCTCGTCGATCCACGATGCCGGAATAAAAGTTAAATTGATTGTAAAATTGCTGATAAGATTCGGCGAATAAAAAATGACGACGTGTGCGTGAAGGTCCTGGACCTGGCCTCTGCTAGCTGGGACGGGTGTTTTATGAAGTGGATCTCTGGCGCTGTAGCGGCAGTAATTCCGAACCGGGGGGACCGTTTTAGCTCAATGGTTTGAGACAAGGCGATACGGCGAATAGGGCTGACATTATTTCGGAAGTGCCGTTCATTGTTTCGGGTCGGGGTATTAACGGGCCGATAATATTTCAAGCGCGTAGAAAAACCCATTCGGCGAGAGGACGGATGGACTCCCGGACGAGCGCTGAAATGAAACTATCGCCGCGTTTCGCTCGACTGGATGAACGCCTTGCACGCTGCACTCGAACAAAGATCAACCGCGTTATTTTTCTCGCTTTAATACGAATAGTTTCGCGGTTTTATCTCACGTCGTCTGTTATAAATGTCGTGGAATATTTCGTACCGTAAAAGAGGCACTCAAAACTTGGTCTCCTACATCAACTGTTAATTTATTCTTAATATTGATATACTGCTTTCTCATTTTGTACTTGTTTTACTCTTGAAATTTTATACAGCCTCCAAGGGATTGATCATTTTCTTCCCAGCTTCCTCTTCGCGGTTCTTCCTAGGTTCCGCATCAAGTCACCATAACATATTAACATATTATTAGTTATTATTAACTGTCATAACCAGTCATTATCTTATTTTGTTCTGGCATTTTACGTTTTCCTCCAAGAAGCCAATGCAGCTATCTATACTTTATTTTCAGTGTGGCTAATTTTGTTCTTAATATATTCCCTTCATTCCAATCATAGCATCCTATCGATATATTCACTGTTATTCATAGATTTTTTTGAGAGCATCCTTATTAGATATGCTGAGTACAATCTTAAGCTATAGTTTACACTAAAGATATACACTTTATATAAGTTCGTATGGTTTGGTTTGCTTCAATCTTCTGATATCCTGCGTGTTGTCCCGAAGTTGTATTGCTTCCACGTTAGTACGATTTAGTAATCTCCTTTCGTATTTTAAGACGAAATCTTAGATAACTTCGCAAATCCATTTGCATTTCCTAGTAATCGTCCAGTTCTTCGTTGGTTACGTATCGATTAGTAATTAATCGAATAATTTTGTTTTGACAGCGTTGGATGCCTAGTTGATTTGAATTTTTAGTACAACCCCATATTTGCACCCCGTAGGTCCAAATTGGCTTTATGGTTGTCTGATAAATCAATCTCTTTGATTTTAGATCAAGTTGAGAATATCTTCCGAGTAACCAGTATGGTTGTTTTATTTTGGTTCTAATGTGTCTCGCTTTTTGTCTAACATAATGTTATTCATAGATGAAAATCATACATCCCTAAATGCTTTAACATTTTTCTGTATTCTATTACAAAGATATTTTAGGAATTTAACTTAAGTCTAGTGAAATATTGGCACCGAAGCTGTGGGGCAAATAAAAATATTGGTCAGAATCGGTTTTAATAAATGAATGTACTCTACAGTCCACGGATGCGTCTACATCCTTGGAATCAGTCTTCCATGAGTTTCATATGATATATTTTCACAAATAAGTAGTTCTGGTATTATATCAATATTTAGGGACAGTAATACATTATAATATCCACTGAATAACAATTATTTTTCGTTAAAATCAATTCATCTTTTTTTTTACTGTCATAAGTTTTTACGACATCAACATTGTTTAATGTTAAAGAAAAAACGAAATACAGTTATCAAAAATCACCTTTTTTAATTAGTTAATAATCAATAAAAATCATTATCGTTAACTCGATATTAAAAATGTTCCCAAACTTCGAAAACTGAAGTCAAATGTTTACTGATGCTAATTAATAGGCATAATTAACATTTATAACGAGCTCGTAACTTTTTGCGCCTTGAAGTTCGGAACGAGTGGCGTTGTAAACTTTCTCTGTAAAAAATCAAAGAACCTTTTCCCTCTGTACTTTCCTTGTTATCGTAAAAAAATTGCCGGTGTTTCGCCGAAGCTCGACATTTCGATTGCTTTATTCGCGGATTATACTAAGAACCCATTTCTGCGTCATTTAGTTTTATTTTTATTATTATTGAGTCGTAAAAACGGAAAGGGGCCAATAAGAATATAGGAAGTCTGAAGAAGTCTTCCCCATATCTACCTATAAAAACTTATTTCCAACAACAACTTGCTCAATTGAAAAATATCCTCGAGTATATAAGTTCATTCCTGTGGAAGAGTTTGAAGTTTTTCAACGTTTATGTTCATGTTAGCTCGGGCTATTACAGAGTTGACATAATAACTCCACGTTGGCTTGTACGATTTTTAATTTAACGTCTCATAAAAACATGGGAACTGGCCTAGAAATGCCTTTTAGTTGATCGTACTACCTGGTTGTAAAACATAACTAGATTCCATCGATACAGTGGTGAGAACTTCGACTTGCAGTGTGGAAAAACCACTGTACATACCGCTACGTCCGCTAGCGAATGGGTTTGATAATTTAAGTGTTCAGTATGTGTCAAGAATTTATTGGAAATCATGTATAACAAGTCGTAATTTATATTCTATCGTTATCTAACAGGTTTCCTTATACGTATGAAAAGCGACTGAAGTATTATTCTGTTTTATTATTTATTCTTCTGCGTCGATTTTCGTGAATATATATCAGCTGATATTAAATGAAAATAAGAAGAGTTTATACGGCACCTATTATGTTGAGACCTGTATTGAACAAGCAAAACATATAAAGTATCAGTGCCAAGGACAGATAAATCTGCTCCCCTGGTAAAACATGGAGGAAGATTTATTAGGAAGCGTTGAAAAATGCCCAAGCCTACTGTTCGATACAAATTGGCCATTGGTTCTTTGACAGAATCGCTATCAGTACCTGATACCGGCTAAAAATGATTTCCAGTCAGCCCTCTGGGGGGTTAATGCTAAAAATGCGATTGGGGGGGGGGGGGGACTCCGGAAGATTAATTTCGCGCGATAACAGAGGAATTTTGTTGTTTCGTAGGAAAAAGCCGTGATTTTTATCATACAGTATGCGATGGGGGAGACGGTAATCTCTGGTGGATGTTCGTAATTTTTTTCGCTGGGCTTTTCCCGATGTTATCGCGTTGTTTTTCGACCGGAATTTAATTAAAATGAATTAGAACGGGGAATCGAATCAGCGGATTTAACCAGGGGAAGAATTAACGAAGCAATTAATATTCTGACAAATTGCTACTGATTATACTTTACCTTATGTTTATTTGAGTCTTTTTTTGTTTCAGGTAAGGAGACTGTTCAATGCTGTGGTGGTGGTAAGTTTGGTGTGACTTATATCCATATACACCAACAGTAGTTTCTTTTTCATTTCTTTATATTTTAATTTGTTCACAAATTATTTGGACTAGCAGTATCAGTATAGTCAGTGGCTTTTATATTATTTGTAAGAAGTAATCTTAATAATATATATTTTATTATAGTTTTTTATTGAAATAAGCGGCGACTTGTTGAATGGCGATACATAACGACACTGTGGCATTCTAAAGCAGGTAAAAATCGCTATCTATCGACAACTTCTATTTTTAGATATCTCATTCATTCAACCGTTCAGTCTTAACACAAGCACTTGAATATATGTAGTCAGTAGTCAATGATGTAAAAGTCGCTCGATATATTGTAACATATATTGGTCAGAGATGAAAATACGAAGTAGCAATATAAACAATTGTGAAAGAACCGAACCTAACTACTTACTATATTTGATGGTTTGATATTTTTTTGATAAAATAACAGTTTTTCATTTCGTATTATTGGGTTACTAAATATATACAAATAGTTATTATAGAACGCTCTAAATCGTATTTTCGACGGTCATTACTTTTATTGTTTGATTTTAAGATATCTGTTTGTCGAAGCTTATCAAACAGTTTTCTAAAACGAATGGTGTTTCTACTTCGTCCTGTTGTCGGTTTTGGTTTTATCTATCTTAAAGTGGTAACTTTGACATAAATAATAAAGGACGGTGTGGATGATAAAAATAGTTCGAAGACAATGTACGGAAGGACTTATTAGATTAAAACCTAGTTCAAACTCTCAAACAACCTCCAAAGATCTTCGCAGTTAATCAATTTCATTGCTTGGGACACAAAGAAAATTAAAAATCAAATTAAAAAGAATATTTTGTCTGAAAATGAATCTACTTTGAAAATATCACTTAGAAAAAGGTCATAGGTCATCAATGTTAGTAGTAAGATTAATCTTAAACGAAAAAAGTCTCCAAAGCGTCGCCAGTATAGCCTTGGTGGGCATATCGTTGGATCAGCAAGGTATAGTGCTGCTAAAACCGAACCGAACTAATACTGAGATGTCTATCAACATCAAATAAATACGTTGAATAATGTCTATGATGTATTGTTATAAAAAAGGCAGGATAACAAGCAGAATACAAGAAAACACCTGATATTAATATTTCCGCAAAAGAAGTTCGAAGAAAAATTTGTACATATTAAATCATACTACGATCCAATATTTTTATTATTGCATCTAGCATACTAAAACCATTTTTCGAAAACTGTGATATTAACAGACATTCTACAGTAAAATAGACCTATTACTTGATATTCTGATCAAACAAAACATTGTTTTGGATAACCTGTTGTTGATACTAACTTCCGAACTAGATAGTACACCCAAAACAAATCTAATTAAATCGACGTAATTTACATAGCATCAAATTTCTATTTATTAACATCCCCATAACCCTTCCAGTTAGCGGGATCATCATTAATCCGAAGTCGAGCATTAATGAGGAACTGTCACCGTAATAAAACCGACGAAACTACAAAACTGGGGCTCATTAATAACGGCCGATTCGAAATATGGCAATTGGAACTGATAATTTTTGCCGTGACTGTACGATGTACACGGAAGAACCCAACGACAAAGCATTCGCTATTGTCGAATGGGTTTCGTTTAAACCCTCATCATGAGGCGAACTTAACTATCTCGAATATCTCCAAGTTCGGCATTGATAAACTAGTTTCCAACTTTGTTAAATAAGGGGGGCGCGACACGAAGGGGCCTCGTATCCGAGGCGTTTCTTTGTTTTCGCGAAACTTTTCAGTCATAACTGTTATTTCGTCCTGATTAGGACTAAAAATGACGGTTAGCGAAATGGGAGACTGCTTTCGTTGACAGTTTCAATTACGGTACCGGGTTATGTGGCTATGTAGGCGGGTAAAACTAACGCCCTATTTTGACGTTAGTATACTTTTCGTGTATTTTAACATTTATTTTCAAATGTTTATGTAGTATTTCAGAATTTAAAAATTATTCAGCACCCACATCATAAGTACCTCTATTGTCTGTCTGCATTTGTTCTCTTTGTTCCATCAACAATATCCGTTATATTCACCAGATAGTTATCTTACATATGTCCATGATGCAGATGTTCCCGAACCTTTAACAGAAAGTTTTTATATTAGCTGCGTGCGTGTGTGATAATAACAAAATTATTCACGGTTTCGGATCTGAGTACCAAAAAGTCGTTTTATAAAAGTGATTCTAGTTCTCGAGATATTCCATAAATTCATTATTCTACTATTTTTGGCTATTGAGTAAATATAAATCACAAAATAAACACAGGACGAAATGAGTCTTGTGTCCAGTGTCGAAAAGTAATCGCTTATCAGATCCTCGTCCCAAAATTCTTCTTCACTTTTCGATTTTCGCTTTTATTTTTTGACCAAAAAACATCAAGATGTGAATGCGGAAAATATACGATTCAGCTCCAATGTTGTGGTAATTTTTCAGTAAATTGTCGATTATATCATTGTAATCCGGTGATTTCTGGTTACCGAGAAAATTGTGACCAACACTTTAAAACTGTATTAATATTCCTTCATCAGGCATTAAATATCTTGTAAACTTTGCGTTATTCATTAGTTTTCGAATATCAGGCCTGAGCAATATTCCTTCTATGATTTTGCGGATTGAAATTTTGGAAACAACTTGGTCAAGTACTGAAAAGTCGGTCTTTAGTGATTGAGCGCTTTGACAATGTTCTCAATAAGGCCATGTTTACTGTGGAGAAGTATACCGATGACATTCGTCGAGAAAAAGTTGCAGTTATCAATATGTTCTCTCCATATCATTGACATAGAAGATGAAAAGTATACATTTTCGTCAAGTGACTTGTTCAGCACCAGTTACAAAACAATTTCGGTACCCATAGTTTATCAGTGTTAACTACAGTAAAACAGAAGTACTGCAAATAAGCATATTTGAGTATATTTGTCATGACATTTCCAGGTTTTCCGAACATATAACTTTCACATAGGGAACGAAAACATTTTGAATCGACTTTTCGACATTTCACACCTTTCGAAACACAATCACAGCAGAAATACAAATTCCAAATTATCTTTATTGCAACGTCGTTAAACTCAAAAACTAAAACCAATCTTGACACAGGGATTCATGAAGATCTAAGTTCAGGCCATCAAATAACGTTAAGAATAGTTATGATCTGGTCGGGTCCAAAAATTGACCCGAATTTGTAAACCTGTGTAAGACATTTGTTAAGAAAAATTAGTAGAATATATATTAATCAAAATATCATTTATCATTTTATACGTTTTTCCATATTTCTGTCGTCGAAAGAATTATGTTTGTTTGGCAGTGTTCCAAGCTTCGATACATTTTCCCACTTCTTATGCCATGCTTCATAGATCTAAACAAATATTAATAAGACTGCATTACGTCTGGTAAATATGCTGGGTTCTGCAAAAGTTCGTGCAGAAACAGTAATCATTCACAACTTTTGCAATGTATGGCCGAGCCTTGTCATGACTTTGCATCTGTTACTCACTATTATTGTTTTGTGCAACAATACGTCTTTCAATTTGTTCAATTGAAGTCAGTAGATCTCTGTAGTAATAGTTTGATTTAGTTTTAATAGCTCCTAATATACTTTGCACCTTGCTGATCCCACCAAATGCACTGAAAGCCTTTATGTCCATGAATGTTCAGAGCTAGCGTCAATTTAGGTCGTTCTTCTGGGTTAACCCAAATTTCTTGAGTGGAATGGTCGCAGTACTTTCAGTAATCATCGGCAGTTGCAAATACACTACAGAAAACTTTCTTCTCGATAAGTGACCAAACCGCGCTGTTAAAATTAGGTTTCTGACTTCTTTTTATTATTTTTAGATGTGGCAATGTATGGCCACCATAGGCTACCAGCATCATCACTCATATATTGAAAAGCCCTACATGTATCGCAAAGGGCTCAATATGCCCAATGAAATATATGGTTTTAGTACAAAGGTCTCTGATGGCTTCACAGATAAGAGAACAATGAACAACGAGCTTACACGTCACGAGATAGAATAACTAGGATTCTTAACAAGACCATCATTAGTTTGCATCGCGACAGAGGTACTTTTTACGTCACCGAATCTCGTCGCCAGACATCCTGCCGGTTTTTCCATTAATACTCCATTTTATTCGCAAAAACCTACAAAAGCGGCGAGCAGTCAAAAGCCGAAACTAATGCTCCCCAATGTAAAAAGGGGCCCTTTTTACATGGATACATAGGGACACTTTGTCAAACATCGGACGTCTCGAGGAAACAAAAATTGAAATTGCAATTTTCGCTTTTTGCCTGCGGACCCATTCGTACCCGGGGAAAAGTTCATTTATTATCTGGATCTTTTGTTCCTGGGAACTTTTCGGGGACTTTATCTCGATCCGGTGGGACCTCATAAGGAATCTATTAATATAAATCTCGGCGCGGACGATCGCGCTCTCTCCGGCGCCCTCTCTCGGCCGATTTTAAAACCGTTTAAGGGCGACTCCGAAATGGGTAATAATTTGTTTTGGGGAAATCATCCTTAGGGCAATAGTTGTTACACGACGTGAATTATAACGTAGACAGAGGGGAGAAGGGATTAAAAACAGTGTCGCGATGTCCACTTAAATCAAGTTCTTTTATATTTCAGACGAAATAATGTTTTATAAGGCTTGGTTTTATTTATTTAATTTCGTTGTAATAAAAATATAGTAAGGCTGTATGTTATTCTAGTCTGCAGATTTGACAAAATCGATTTTTTTCTTCATATTTTTATAAAATTATTTTTGGAGACATAGCTGTTGAGGTGACACGGTATCTGAAAACGAAACTCTAAAGGATGTTTTTCTTGAAATACAGTTTTTGTAGACGGTTGACATGATATCTCAAATTCTACCGAACTTAATTGCTTGCAATTTCGCGTGAGTCTCGTTTTGTGTCACTAAAACACCTGTATCTCCAAAAACATTTTAAATTTTAAAATCTATCCTTAAGGACTTATTCCTAAATTTCGAGAATCCAAAATAAATCCATTTTTTCATATTTTCAGGCTAGGGTATTCTGTAATAAACATTCGGCATCCAATATATCCAAATATCTATATTTTAAACAGATTTATTATTTTAATAATACTACAGTTGAACATTCGTGCTGTATCATGTATTATCATTCGAAGGTTTCCTATAAATCTTGTATGTATCTCGACGTTCAAGCTACTGTGTGTGTGAATGACGAATGGTGACATTTTCAAAGGGACTAAATATCCTGAAAACCTCTCTCATTTCGCTTAAATAAATATCCCTATGCTCCTGGAGTTTAGAGTTTTGCTAGTTTCTGAGAAAGGTAGTCTACCTGCACCTTTGCCTACCTATATATTTTATATTTTCTCTTTTAATATAGCCCGCCCATTTAATCTTATTCTGCCCTTGAGATTTCTATGTTAGCTGCATTTTATACGTAAATATATATTTTTTGAAAAGTGTTTGCTCTGGTTTATGTATACCTTGGAAAAGTTATAATTTACAGAAGGGTAGTTCATCAATCAGAATTTGAATAAAACTGACCACGTTTTACATAGACAATGACTTCATTTCAATTAATTTATATTTTCATTAATACTCAATTCACTGTTTGGAATAATGGTGGCAAGTTAATATATAAAAATTATGGCGATTATATATAATTATTACCTAATTTATAGGTTTATATTTCAAATGGATTTTTAAATATTTTATTAAACAAATATTGCAATCAAACTGCCCTTAAACATCAATCATTAATATTTTATATCGCTTCTAAGAAACTATTTCATTAATAGTTTTCCACCATTATTAACTAGATCAACTTTTAACTAATCTGCAAGTTTATTTGTTTTTTTGAAAAAGAGAAGCAGATCTGTTATCATATAAAACAATATTTCCTTAAATTAATTGAGTTGTCTTGGAGCTTTGCTTACGAGCTTTTTTCTACCAATGTTTTCATCAAATTTCTGTTTCATGTTTAAAGTTTCTATCTTAACGGAGATATAGGTTTTAATTAATAAATAATGTTTATAAATCGATAGATATTTACTTATAAAATATATTATATATGTATGCACCGATGCAAATTTTAAAACCAAGTTTGTTGTAAGGGGATTAACTCTTTAATACTGTCTAGGCCCCGAAGACTTAGAATCCTTACTATTTGTCACGTAAATCGATGCAATAGCAAGCCAATTTATATATATTCGCGATTTTTTGCGGATTCATACTAACCGAACACCGGCTAAGAATAGTAAAGATCTATAATATCACCCGAACAAAACAATTTCCTGTTTTTTTTTTAATACAGTAACAAATGTATCCTTTAAGTTAATTTAGGATATATATTTTAATTTTTTTTTAATGATTAGGATTTACAGGATGGTGTTACTGTGTATTAAATCGCATCGGGTACATCTGTAACTCGCTTGATGTTAAAGCTTCACTAACTTCCAGTATGTGTTAAGTCAACAAAAAAATCTTTTAATTTGAACAAAACGACGACTGAATGTCATTAAATACTGTGCGAAAATTGTGGGAACTAATGTGCATCGATTTCAACATGTGAATACTGATTTTGATCTTTTAAGACTGGTGATTTTCACACTGAATACAGAACGTTTTGGACAGGCAAGAAACTTAGACGGCGAGGATTGGAAAGCACTAATCTATGATTATCTGTATAAAAAGCAAAAGGAATATGCAGAGTTCTTGGATATAATACACGAAATAATTTCCAATCGCTTAAATAACATGGGAGTGATTCAAAAGTTTGGATATTTGGTGCCCTATGAATTGGAGCCTAGATATATTGAAAAGCGTTGGGTAATTTGTGAAATGCTAAAATATGATGAATCCAAAATGAAAAAAATTATGGTCATGAATTAACATCAAGGGCAAAGCCGAACACCGATGGCTCCAAGTTAATGCTCCGTATTTAGTTGAATCTGCTTATATTATGAGATGGAAAAGTCTATCATAAAATTATTATATCATTAAATCAATGTCTTAAAAATTATAGCCTACCAAAATATTGGGTATCAATGTTGTGAAAGCTGCACCTGAAATAATTTGCAAATAAATTGATATTATGTAAATAATCTACGAGACATCGAGTGCTACACCTTTGCGGTTTCACCTCCCCACTTATCTCTCATTATTTCGTGACGTCGCTCAAACGACACGGGGACGAAAAAAACCAGAAAAGAAGAAAGCGTAATTACGTAGTGACAAGGCCCTGATTAGAGGGCGCTGGCTCCGTACGAATACTGTGGCCAAATTGAGGCGACGATAACACTTCAGCGGTTTCGAAAATGCTTAAAATGCAAATATGGCCGGCTTCGAATGCCATATTAGACGCTTTCCAGGTATGCACGCAATTCGCTGCTTAATTATACATACGTCGTGCAGGCAGTCTTCTTGGTTCCGACTAATTGCATGTCGATGGCCAGGATCGAAAAACAACATGCTTAATGGTTACGAACTTTGCACAAGCAACGTCTAAAAATATATATATTTGGTCAAGCACGGAACGCCGTTATTAATAGAAATGTTTTTCTTTTATAGTAAAATCAATTAATGCAACCAAAAATAAATGTAGCTTAACCCAGAATTACATGAGATATAATATTTTGTATTTCTATTAATTCGAGGCCATTTATTTCTAATGAGATTCGATTTGTGGGCGGAGGGGTCGACTGTCTTATTTTGTCATTTCACAACGGGTAGGAATGGATATTTGATAGTTTTTATATATGATCACAAAAATAATGAATGGTAAAGACTTTAAAATAGAACACAAGTTAACTATTGTCAAAAAATAAAAAAAAATTTGGACGTACAGGTAAAGGGCCCTAAAATTTATTTGTGTATGTTGTACAAGTGTTGTCGTTGTTGATTTATCGAAAAATCTTTAAAAGTCTTTTTTGCGTTTCCTGATTATTACGTGGTATTATTTGTTGTTGAAATCTCCTAGAATGTATAATTTTCCTTCACATTCGTCCGTTATAAGTGTAAGGTTCTCTCAGAACTTTTCTTTATTAGCAGTCGTATTGTCTTGGCCTGGAACTTTAATGGTAATATACTTTTTGAATGAACTGTCAATTTTCATCTCTTCTCATCCATCAATTTGCTGTTCTAGATTCTTGTTTTTATTTATAGATGAACGTATTGGCTTTATTCATTCTATAAATATAAGAGCCCCTCTTTGTTGGATGGTTTAATGTTAATATATCCAACTCAACCTATTATATATATATATATATATATATATATATATATATACATATATACATATATATAATATATCCTATAGCCTAAAGTCTCCTTTTTACCACCGAGGGTTTATCTGCCCTGGACCTACAATTTAACGTGGGCTCCGAACCACGGTCCTCGGCATTAAGCCTACCGACTGGCGAGTGACCAACTTAGAAATAATCCCAGAAGACATCCGGTCTTACCCAGCCTCGTTACTGGCGTGACTGGGATCCTTGTCGGATTTTGCAGTCTTGCCCAAGGCCAACCACAAATGTTAAACAATCAAAAGAGTAGGAGGTCCGACTTTACCACTGCACCAACGAAGCCGGCTTTCCCCATTTTTGTTAAATTAAGGTTGATTTATAAGTTGCTTCCTATTTTACCCGTTGTTTCTTTCCAAACCTTTCATTTTCCCGTTCCATGTCTACAAGTGGCCTTCTTCCTCTCTTCCCTCGTTTTATTTATGATTTTTCTCTGCATTTGTCTCCATTAGACATGCCTTTATTAATATATGTTTTGTCTCTTAATGTGATCAGTTCCATAATTAACTAAATGGAATTTAAACTATATAATTGAATGAAATTCTATATATCTGTCTTGCTTTTATTTCTATTATAACCAGATTGAACAAAATTCTTTCCTGCTCCATGATTTTTTACAACTCAGTTACTTCCAAATACTCATTGTTTACCTCATATAACTAGGTCCTGAAGCATGCAGATATATCTGGAAGAAAAATCAAGAAGACAAAATGTTCCATAATATAGATATATGTATAAAAATAATAACAACAGTATAAATAAGAATAAAATAGTAACATTGATCAAGGTAAACTTGAGTGAGATTCAGCATCCAGAAAGACAAACACAGTAATTTAGTCTAGTCTCATTTATATTAGACAACACTTAAAAGGAATCCTGTCTTTTCCAACTTGGTTACCTTGGTTACTGATTAGTAACAGTAAGTTAATTTTTATCAGATTTTATACTTTTACCAATAGTAGAAACACAAACATTCATATTTTTGGTTTTGGATATTCTTGGCCGATATTTATTTAACCGATATATCTATATTTTGTTAGTCGATAGTTTTCCATATTTTTTCTTTATTATAGAAAATAAAGACATTTCTTAGACAATTAAAAAATCTTGCAATTATTTTCTACAAACTTTTAAAATTGTTACTCATTATTAAATGTTATATTAGAAATATTATTATGACCCTACCCACTATACTGCTGCTACAAATATTCGTGAATAATATGATGTACATGTTCAGTTAATATCGTTAAAGTGTCTGCTATTTCGTTCAATTTTAATTTACTGTCATTCAAAATGATTTTGTGGATTTTTTTAATGTTTTCCTCTCAAGCATACCAATCCTTGATGGTTGATTTTCCTGCGTTAGTGTCCCGAAACTCGGCATCAAGCCAAGTGTTTGCTTCAACTGTATTTTTTGCCTTCAAAAATCAATATTTAATCAACACGTGAAATTCCTTTATATCCATTTTATTCACAATAACAAAAGTTGTTTCACTCAAAGTGCTATAATTCACATACTAAGTATCCGACAGCTGCCAAATTTATACACGCATCTTTTGAGGGTTATGGCTAACTAAAAAACATATAGATTTAATTCTAGTAGTCCTTCTATATGCCAGGCCTGGGACTTTTCAATTGACCTGTTTCATTACATGCCTTACTATTAAGTAAAACATATTATTTAACACCACTGCAGAATTATTTATTACGAATGTCGGTGCAACGTTTTATTTAAATGTATTAGCCCCGATACTTTAGATATTCTCTAATTTAAATTTGAAACAAAATCATCGGAGCAAAGCGACTTGAGCTCTTGATTGCGCAAATAATAAAGTAATTAGCGCCTATCGATAACTTTTTTATTATCTTAAAAGTTTTAATATATTCATAGTATAGAAACTCTTATCGATAATAACAGCGAAAAAAACCCATTAATGTATCTATGAATTATTTTATTGTCATTGATTTTTTATCCCTCGACCTTTTGTTGTCGATATAGTCGAAGTATCGGAACACCGACCGCGTCCACAAAAGCCAAACTAATGTCGTGATTATCGTCATTCTTTTGTTCTTTCGAATTTACTACACTAATCTCTTACAATCAGTCAACTGATCTCGACATCTTTTGTGGTGGATCGGCCGGGTACCGCAACCTTGGACGGGCCCGACGCACAGAGAGCCGTCTAATGTTCTCAGGGAGGGCCGAAGATCATTCTAATTTTCGCTGTTTCATCGACATTACGAGAAAAGGTCGAGCTCCGACGATAATTACGAATTTTAATTCGAATTCGCGACCATATCGTGTGGAATTTACAAATAAATTGATATTATGCAAATGACAGCGGCGCTGGCTTCTCGTGCAGACCGTAAAAGTAATTTACCTTTCATTCCTACGTCCCGGTCACAATAGAGATACATTTAATAAATTAAGCGGGTGAAACAAAAAATCCGGACAATAGAAAAGAAATCCAACCAACAAAACTGTGTATTGTTGTTTGACTATTAACGTTCCCATGACATACTTGATGAGGAATAATCGATATTTATGTAATAACATAAATTGGTTGCGTTTTAAGTTTTTTCTTATTTAATATGTGTTAACAATAATGTTGTCAAACATGTTTTAATAGTGAACAAAAACGATTCAGAAGATTGTGGACATTACTAAAACTTATCGTCAGGTTGTATCAATTAGTATAATGTATGGGATAGTTTAATTATATTGATAATCTAATTAACATCTTCAAAGATACCAGATCTAGGAATCCTTGAGGTGTCGAGTCCTATAGCCTTTAAAATTGGTTGAGTTAAGAAATAAATAAAAAGGGTATTTTAAAGGACTCTCTAGACAATATCAAAAGCAGATTAATCGAAAATGCTGGATATATTAGGCTTATAAATTAGTTTTAAAGGATTTTTCGAGTAATGAGTAATGCTTCAAATTTACCTCTTCTATTATTTTTTGATGTCCAAAATGGTTTTTGTCCTCGGTGTCTTTTAACTTGTAGTCCTATCTAATAACCACTTTTAAAAAATTTAAACCAATATTCATATGTTGAAATCAATTGAGCATGGTTGGCATAAATTTCACACAGCATTTGATGCCCTTAAGCCACCTTTCTTCTTAAAATTGATGCGAAAAAGAAAAAGTTTTCGAAAATGAGATTTTGTCGACACAAATTCAGACATTTTTGACAGACAAACTTGACACATATAGAAAAATGAGATCTGTAAGAGAGGCTTCAACATAAAGAGATGAACAACGTGCGCGATGTAATTAAGTACATAACAAGACCATCTGTTGTGAATCTTTGAATCCCAATAGAGAAATATTGCATTAAATGCAAATAAATAGACAAACCCGAAATTGATATGTTAGTTGTTAAGTTGTGAATCAAAGAATATACAAATGTTTGATTAAAAATTTAATGCATATTGCGTCAGAACTATATTAAATATTAGGGGATCTAAAACATAACGTAATATAATTATAATGTCTTACAACTCAAAAATTAATATATACATTTAAAACGATATACAAATAATATGTGAAGTTGATAACAATCAGGAACATTGAACGTAACATTTCAGCTAATGATTTTGCGTAACAGATCTAAGATACACATATAAAAAAAACAGTCATTTATATGACGAAACGAATTAATATATAACTAGAACTGGTGTTATTTAGGTCGTTTTTTACCTCTTTCAGATGTCTATCAGTCAGAAATTATCGTCAAAAACTTAAAAGCTTTTGTAATGTATATGTACGCGGCTAGGCTTTACGTTGATGATAGTGATGACAATGTTAACTCAAATGTTTAATTGAATCGAATAATGGTAAAAAATGGGGTTATATTAAGTGCTTTTAATAACAGACATCTGTCAATAATAGGATGATATGGCACAATAATATGTCTATTGTATCGCTAGCCTCGGATCCCCTGTCTAATAGAATTAACAGTTGTAGAAATGGTTACCATTAGTCGCATAAATTATAAGATTATTTTAAAGTGTTAAAAGGTGGTGTTGAAAACAAGAAAGAAGAAGGTGATTGAAATCAAGAGCTTTAATTTAAGCGATTGTATCTAATCAAAAGGTATAACATAAAGAGTTTCCTTTTATATTTGGCTGAATGCCCTTTTTAACAATTTTACAATTTAAATGTATACTATATAACCTGGTGAATTTCGTGTTAACCACATATATCTAGCAAACTTTCTCCAACAATCATAATAGCCCCCTTTGAATGTCAAGAAGGACTTAAATCACTTCCCATATTAGTAACTAACAAGATCGTCTCACCATATAAACCCTGGACTGGAAATATTTGAAAACCAACATTAGCCAAGTGTTGATTGAATTTATTGATTACTTCCAGCGACAGCGTTTAGTGTATATTTTCTGCGTTTACTCTGAAACTACAGTATAGCTGATCCCCTTGCTGAAGGCAAGAAACTTTTAACACCATAGAACCTCTTCTAACCTAAAACAACTAAAATTATCTAAATCTAACTTTATCAGTTGAAAGTTTTTTCTTAGATCAGAAAATCTATGCCTGTAACACCAGATAATTACATAAAACCTTTAGCAGTATCGCTCTCCGGAGGTAGGCCAAAACCAAACCAGACCTAATCTGTAACTAAATCTATCCTGGTTGGGATTTAATCGATTTTTTCATCGAGAAAAAATAGCCTCGGATAATGTTATTTTAACGGCGAGTAGAGTGAAGGAATCTTTCTCCCCCTTACCTGTAATTTAACTTATTTAGAATGATTTTTTTTTATATGAAGCCAACTTTTTAATAATATATATTCGATTGATTTTTTCAGTTTCTTGCGGTGTTGTGGTATAGGAAACGTCTCGGTCTCGCTACTATTTACGCTACATTAACTATCGTGGAGAAGAGACGTATAAATCTAGAGACATTTGAAAATTATATTTGTACAGTTTTGTTTTCGAACATATCCTAAATAAACAGAAATTCTACTCCGCAATAGACGTCTATCCGTTGCAGCATCAAGCTGTGGTGGATGGCAATATCAAAATATCTGTCGTTATGGCGAACGTATTTCGTATTAAATGGAAATAAAGTTCCTACGAAAATATGTGGTCTTATTTATGTCCAATCCAGAAAGGATAAAAATAACATTTTATACGAGTTATTAGTAGAATATGGTTAAATTTTCTCTATATAAAAACATATAGTAGTTGCTGGACGTGCTGCAAACATATTATATTTATACTTACTTTCTGAAGTCTATATTTTTGTTAAGGCCAAGTTACTTTTTCCTACTTTTTGTAGAATTAAAATTAAATTAGACCACTTAAAGGAAAGTTGGGATTAAACACTTATATACTATACAAGTTTATGTGGTTTGGTTTGCTTCAATCTTATAATTTCATGCATGCTGTCTAGCCTCCACATTGTTTTGATTTAGTAACCTTATTTTACATTTTAAGGCGAAATCTTGGATAACCCAACATTTATGATTTATTATTTCTTTCATATCGAATTTTATAGCATTTTACGAAGAAAGGAAAAAAAACTGACCTAACTAAAAAACAAGTGAGTTATAAGTAGCATACTTAAGCTATCTGACTACCTGTTGACCTTTCGAAAAACGTTTTTTGTTGTTTGATGATCATTTTTGATGAAAAGCAATAGTAGAAGTTCATCTCAACTAACACCTGATCGATAAATTTAACGAACACCTGATCGATAAATTTAACGCTTTATCGACAGTTCCGGCACTGAGCACTGATTCGTCATTATTTCCATCAACTGCATATTATGTCGTGGTAAATACTTATTTTAGAGAACATATTTTTATATGATTACTTCATCAATTTGTCTGCCGAACAGCATCGGAGGTATGATTTTTCTCCCACTATCCCTTTGATCATTAAGAATTAGATGGTTTATGTATTATTAACTTTTTGGTATCGTCCTTATATTTCCAACTAGTTCCAAGTTATTTCAAATTATTTTGTTCTATATTTATATTATTTAACATAAGTATCCCTTTATTCCTATAGCAATACACAAACTTACTGTTACTAAATTATAATGTTTCACTAATAATTCATACCTTGTACAAGTATTATGATATTGTGTGCTACTAATTATTATTTCTATTAATATATGATTTTATTTTCTCACCAAACGCATTGAAGAACAATGTGAACGTAAAATTAACCTAAAAAATACCACCTAATGAAAGAATACATCCCTGATGAGCCTGTTTAAGCTTTATATAAGTTCTGTTTGCTACAGTCTTTTGTTTGACAGCAGCTTTGTCTGTTTAACAGAGGTCTTAAGGATACAGTGTCTTCAGCTACAGTGATATAAGCTCAATCTTCAGTATTCTTCATAATATAATATATCTCTAGAAACTGATGAATTTATCGATAAAATTTCACTCCACTTTGGAAGCTATTCTAGGTCCATCGTTTTCAATGACTCGTTGATGGGAAAAAGTACGTAACATACACACGAGTGAGAAACAAAGAGAAAGCCATATTTCTTAAGAAACACGCCCACGAATAACTTCATTAAATGGCATTGGTAAATATTATATATCGATTTAATCAACATGCTATTGAAAAATACTTTCTTAATCAGACATATTTATGAATAATATATATGCGAACGTTCTACGCAGCACACACTCGAACAATAGACCCGAACAAAAAATCATTAATTCCAAACAGTGCGTGTTTTATTCAACGATTGAGTTACAAAATCAGAAAAGTCACAATACCCGGTGAAAGTCAACGACATTCAGACCCGAACGGTCTATAGATAAAGGATCGTAACTTAATTAATAAAGTGATTGCCAAATAATACCAGACGCCAACGCATCGGCCAGCGATTTTTTTTCCATCCATTGTGAGTCGTTTTGTCGGAAATAATTCGTTATTTGCTCATCGGATGGTAATGGGTGCGTTGAAGACACAAGAGTCTAATTCTGGAGGGTCATGAGATGCGCAGGAGGATCTGACTCTGTAAGGTTGCTAGCTCTTGCAAATTATACGAACATTTGAAGACTAATTAATAAAATAAATTATCTTGAAATCACAATTTGGAGTCCAGAAAAAATGTAATATGCAGAATTTTTATAACATTCTTGATTTTAAAATAACGTTGATAGGAAAAACAATAAAATAAAACTATATGTAATTATTAATAATATAAAAACGTTACAATAACAAAGTTAAAGTTCTTGTGAATTATTCGAATTTACAAGTTAAACCAAAATATCCCTTGAAAGTCAACTTCAAAATTATTGTTTATTAATATTAATTACTGTCCAAGTTATTTACCCTTTTATAAACGTATTTAATTTTAAAATGATACTGGGAAATTAAAACAATGTGTAAGATAACAAACATAATTTACTTATCAATATATATAAATACAAGCATCCATTTGTCTTTAAAATTACTCAATAATATATTTGCACGGCACTAAAAAAATATCTTCATAGCTTCCTCATCAGATATGTTTGATATACAAAAACAATATGCAATTCAATAAAATACAATTCAATACAAGGAAGGAATGCAATTCAAATCCATATGCATTAAGTTCTTGTGTGAAATCTACACATGATAACTATATATCATGATAACTATATACTTTTAACATTTCATATTATCCTTCATTCATCATGATTACCATAAAACCTTCTTCTTTCAAAGTGATACCGATCCTACTTCATACCTTCCAGAAACTAACGTTGTGGTTCATATAACAGCACACATCCTGTATATTTTACCTCATTTACCCATGCTTCAATATTTGTAACGTCCCTTTTTTGCCTTGTACCTGTGAAATTCAACTTGGTTGCTTGCTGAATATTATATAAATCTTTACCTGTCCTTGAATCTAGCCTTGCCTAATTGTCGCTGATTATTATTAATTATTTCGGATTTCATTGATATAACATCCATTGATAATTCAGCAGCTAGATTGGCAACAAATTTTGCATCACATTTATCTGATTTTTTACCTCTCTTCGGCACACTCTTATAAGTTCCCGATCGATTAAACTCAAATATAGAAGTCAATAGAATATTTTTACGAAAATAGATATCACAACCTTAAAAAGTTAGGATTTAGTTGTTTTTTCAATATTATCTTTCCTAGCATCAAAATCTTCTTGAATAATCAGCGAGTTGTGATTTTGATGAGATGCTCACATAAAGGATGTCCAGTTATATTTATCTGTACTTTTACTTTTGCATGGGCAACTGTGATTAAAATATAATGAATTTGGTATAAAATGGAATACAATGTACAAAACTGAAATAAAAATTGCAGATAGGAATCTGAATGTAATATGCTCATATTCCTGTTCAGATTAAAAGTATAAACGTTTTTTGACATTATGGTTGTAAATTACCACCTACTATTCATAATCTAGATATGAACGGTACAAAAACAAAAAAACCCTCTCGATTTTTTTGCAAGTGACAACATTGCAAAATCAGGCGGAAATTACCGAAGTTTTCCGACTGCCGAATCGTTCTCTAGAACTAACTTATTACTATTGAATACACGCTAATGAAATCTCCGTTTTCGACTAGCGGCTCCAATTCTCTTCGAAAGGTCACTCTTAGCGTTGCAAAACCTGTAGAACGTCTTGTGCGAGAGATTGATTACATGGAACGGAACTGTGACGGGCAGGACGTAGATCACATGACGCCGTAACCATATCCTCGGTTAGAATTTCGTGATATTCCCAAAAATGGTCGTTATAAACTATAAATTTCGTGTTATTAAGGACTTGTGCGTGAGGCGGCTTGATATATAAGTAACAGGATATTTCTGGTCTAACTAGTTTGGTCTAAAGCGTAAGAAAATCAATCGCGGTTCTATATAGACTAGTATAATTATGATTATATAGTTCTTATCATTCTGTATATGGCTTAATAGTAGATTTAATTGGAATTTTTATTAGATGCCGTTGACTAATTCATGATATATATAATTTATGTTTCATTACAATTATCTAAAATGGTAATGGTGCCATATTTATTATATCAAGTCAGTAATATATGAAGGCGTTTATATATTCATATGACCCATCATTTCATTTCTTAAAAGTATCTCAAAATATTTTGTATCACATCCTTATGGCTCCAGTAAATCGAGAGTGTTATTTTTTGGTAGAAATCTACATATGCATTGCTATTTAAATTAACTAGCGATTACCAAATTCAACTGTTTCTCTGTAAAGGAAACCAATAAAAGCATAATTTAATATTTTTAAAACAATATTCTGGGGTCTTGCTTATGCTTTTTTAAAATATTAATGTCGATAGGGATGTCTAACAGTTTTATTTTGAAATATCTTTACAACTTCGTCAAGTAGCATCGTCTAAAGTTAATGAAGTAATAATGATATATACGAATATTCAGACTATACAGACCTTTTTGCGAATTTGCGAATGATTACACTGTGATTGAATGATTACACACACATTATGAATAATGAAATTGATGTCAGTGGTCTTAAGCTAAGACTTTATTTATAAACTTTATCATCGTTATTTTAAATTTTGGGTATCGAAAAGTATCAAAAATAAAACAAAAGGAATTGAGTTAGGATTCAAAAGACGCTGTTGGTTATTTGGAAGAAAATCTAAACTATCCTTATATAATAAGTTGCTGATTATTATGTACATACAAGCAGATACTCAAACTTATATGAACTGATGGAATTTAATTATTGGGATGTTCTGCGAGAAGTAATTCAATTGGTTCTGAATAATGTCCTGAAAAGTGTTGTGAATGCTACCAATACGAGCAATTACTTACCTTCAGATTCTTACTGTCGTAGAGTAAAACAAGAGATTCCCAACAGGACATGAGTAAAGTCTCTACTCGCCTCTAAATACTGAAATGCTGCAACTCTTAGACAATGAATTAAGGCACTGACTCAAGAGAACCAAACCTTGTGATCGCGTGTAGTTGTCTAGAGATGTGTAGTCAATGACAAAAACACCAAAAAGTGCTACTAACTTCTATTTTATTAGAAAGTAATAATAACAGAGTAAGGGCGATTGAGTATATTCCTTGATTGTAGCTGTAAAGACAAATTTTTAATTAATCGCCTACAACTAGTAATAATATATTAGTAAATTAAAAAAACATTGAAATCGAAACGTTTTTTACAAGATATATTATTTTTTAAAAGCATCGATCAGAATCAAAATTATTTGGAGTACTTCTGTAATTAACCCAACTTTCTAATTTTGTTTCAGATAATGCCAAAATAAGTGGTGAACAAAGACGAAGTTTAACACACAAAACCGACAATATGGAACTATACAACGGAATAATTTTGTTCCTTAGTGCGGTTGCCCTTTTAACCGACACCGTCTCCTCAGCCCGATGGTCTCACTCCACCTACCTTAGCCCGGACTACAGACTTCTGTGGTCTTTGGGGCCGGGACCCCAAGATATCACGTTCGAAGTTCAAGTGAGAACATTGGGATACGTGGGATTTGGATTTTCCAAAGACGGACGGATGGCCGGCGCCGATATGGTCGTGGGCTGGGTCGACCAGGGACAAGTCTATTTCCAGGTAAGCAGAAACTTTATCTAGATCTCCGTTTAATGAAGCTGTTACTTTAACGATACCGCTGTCGTTAAATTGATGCTGATGGACTTGACGGTTTACGTTTATAGACATTTTCGTGCTCGAAATTATAACCATTAATATCGCGTTTCATAACGTATTTTTAATTAGGTAAATGGTCGGTTTGTGTATCAAAAAATGCTGGGCAAACAACCGACGATCTAATGGAGAGCCTTCGTAAAATTTGATGGCTCGTTAATTGAGACGGTTTCGTCTTTTGCTGGCGAGGTGTCTTTTAGATTAGTGGTATTTCGGTGGTAAAAAACCACTTCGCTCGTTTTATTATGCAATTAGTTAAGAATGATTATTATACGGTGAGTAAATTGCAGATTTTTATGTTTCCCTCAACACGTTTCATTAAGTTATTATTTATATATCTTAGTCTCAAAATTTAGCCTGAAAATGATCATGTTAAAATAATCTCCGAGCTTCCTTATTACCATATTCTGCTTCTGTGACGAGATGGACATAGCCCAATGTTTTTGACACTTGATATATATCCACTTTTCATGGCCAGTAACAGTACGTCATAGAAAGCTCTTTCTTGTCAAAGGCAATGGCTGATCGTCAAAATATTGCAAACATCCATCATATTTTCTATTAAGTCAAATTGATTACATGATATATGATCTCACATAATATTTGTAATCAAATATCTCCTATAATTCCTAAGAACGGTATGGGTATATTGAAAGTAGTAAAATTCAGTGTGAAAAACAATGGTATTAATTACAATACAATACTTACAATAATATTATATACAGCTATTGATATAAAAAATGTTGCGTCTTATATTTATGATTATCAAATAGTATCCATCTATATATGCAATGGAAAAGATTTGAGACTGAAATCTGAAAGAATACGCTAAATAAAAAGCCCCACTTGTAGGGGACGATTTGTAAGATTTAATACGTGGGGGAAGAAAGAAGCCAGCCTTATTTTCGGTGACACTAAACAGAAAATGCCACAGCGACATAAAAATTATGGCTATACATATGAGCAGGAGACGGGGAAAATGGTGGAAACGTTTGCAAAAAATTCCGTCAGCGTAATCACACGATATTACACGAACTAACGGAGATTAACATTTTTAGGTTCAATTCTTTCATATAATTGTATTTTCGACCTCTTTCAGCTATCTATTAATCATCGATGTTAGTTTAAGTTGACTTTAGCAATTTTCTGCTGATAATTTACAATTGCCATGCTATTTGATAACGAATCAAAGGAGATATAATGACGAGTTTCAAATGCTTCTCACCTTTTAGTATGTAATTATGTATAATACTTGATCGATGACGAGAAAATCTAGATATAATTAAATCTAGATATGATTAAGATAATTACTGGATGAAATGACGTTTGCCCAAATGCTTGTTCGTTTGGCCATATCAGCAACTAAGAACCCTGTCCGTTATCGCCTACTATATAAAAGTAAAATATATACGGTGCAAGAACAATTAACAATATAATACTTTACTCTACAGATAAAATAAGTGAATAAACACAATACAGACGGTATAGTCTTATCAATAACTTCTTAACCGTGCTTATAAAATGAAAAATGTATTGCAGGCCAATACATTAGTTTTAGAGGATCTAATAGGTCAATTGAAAAGTTTCCGACCTACCATAGTATAACACATTTTTTGGTAAAATTAGTTTTTCTTATTCAACATAATTGCCTTCAAGGCTGATTACACTGAATATAGCGACTTTTCGATACCATTTTTGTAGTATGATTTGTCCTTTACTTCAAAATAGGCCTCAGTTTCGGCACACAGCACATACTGCTTTTTTCAGTATGTGTTATTTCGTCGAACAAAACCTTTTTCAGTGCGTTGAAATGAATTTGTACGGTGTAAATTGTATTTTCGGGAAGCTTTCATTTTTTAGTTCAATTTTCAATTTTTTTTCTCTACAGCGATGCTCTATCGATTTCAGCATATGAGTACTTGTTTTGATTTTTTATGTGATTTTTGTTTCGTTCGTTTGTAATTTTTGCACCAAAAACACCTTCTGGGCAGCTAAAAACAATTAGAAGTCGAGTATTTGAAGGCATTACTCGATGAAAATATCAATAGGGATCGCTATCGACTACAGCTGATGGGTTTAAGCCGAATAATGTGTAAACAACGGCCGGATTAGGAGCAAAAACACAACAATGTTATTCTTAAGCATGACAACGCTCGACAAATGTTGCAAGATAGGTGGAAACATACTTGGCAAACTTTAAAATGGGAAGTTCAATTTTATGCCAATTTTGCACAATGAAGCTTCGAATTTGAGAAGAAATCTTTAAAACTAATTTATAGGCTTAACAATAAACTGAAATATAGGTAAAATAACGATAAATTGATAATAATGCACAATACAGAACCTAATAATAAATAATAGCTCTAAATCTCAGTGAGTGATGTTATATATTTCGCCAGTCTCAGGACCAAAACAAAAATCGCTGTATTGTGGTGACTGGAGTATACTTCTCGATTACTTGCAAGCGACAACGTCGCCAAATAAGGCTAAGAATGGTTGAGAACCTCTACTACAACTTAGTCCAGAGAAGGTATAGAATCATTAATAATGGCCTTACTTGATCTAATTCAGCCAAAATAAAATATCAATACTGTTTTTGTGGCCGTTATTTAAACGCCTCTCTATTTAACGTCTCCAATAAACCTTGAACTGAAAGAAATCAATGGTAGGACTGGGAAACCGACAGAACGCAAAAAAACACCGCTTAATCCCGCCTGGAAAATCCTTAAAAGGCGACCGTTTTTAATTACGACGTTTAGTAGAGGGCGCTCGGGTGACCATTCTTCATCGCGCCGACCCTCGCACCAGTTTTCGTTTGCATCGCGTCTTTTCTCTCCTTCATCCGAGCGGAAGAATGACGGCGAACCGGCGTCGTTAGGCAAAACCGCCGCGTGTCTCAAAATTTGAGGTTCCTCTAATCCTCCTAATATCAATCAGGCCGGTCTCGCCGCGGAGGTCGTTCGTATTTTACGGACGCGGAGAAAAACCGGGACGAATTTTTTCCTTAATGGGACCTGGAGGGTCGTTCCTAATTCAGGGCGAAAATATTATTGCGATTTCGCCAAAGCGTTCGACGCTAATGACGCCCGAAACTTAAACAGAAAGGGAAAAGGGGTAAAGATAAATAAAAAAATAATTGAAAGGGATTCCGGATCTCTCCGGTTTTTTTCTCCGTTGCGAATTCGTTCCGCTTCATTCCGCTAAATTGACTTATTCAAATTTTCTCGCTCCGGACCATTTTGAGTCGTGTGGTGCTGGACGATATAAATCCGACGTTTTAGGTGTACAAAAGCTTTGGTTTATTTTTAGGGTACTCATTCTAGTCTAGAAAGTTGAAAATATCGATTTATTTTCCTATTTTTATTACAAAGCAATATCAAGATATTTAATTTTAAAAAAGATTTGATTCTGGGAAAAAATGTTGAAAATAAAACAATACGTGGGAAGAACATTGAAAACTGAACTTGTGATATTCAAAGCTTTATTCCACGTCATAACACAATTCTTCAAAGATTAGCTATTCCGGACCGACTTCCGAAATGCTCTTGAATGTTTGCTGGAACAGAAGTTCAACCGTCCCCTGGTCTCCGACTGACTATCGGTCATCCATACCCTCTATCTGCATGGGTTCTATCGAATACAGGCACTAAATGAGTTTTGATTGAAAAAAAATTAAATATAAATAGCACATCAGTGAATCTTCTGATGTATTCAAGTAGCTTGCATTAATTTTTAGGTTGTCTTTTTAATTGCAAAGCTGCTAATTAATTAATTTTTTATTGACACTGTGATTTGGTATTCGTTTTCTTTGTTGGAATAATACAGTCGGTAAATGATTCGAGCGTTTTAAGATTTGTGTTGACGTATTGACCAAATCGATATTGCTTCACAATCTCAAAAAATCGATTCTTCGATTAACCTATCTCAGATCGCCAACCTTATAATTGGCAGCCTTGAAAAGTTAGAGAGAGTATATATTGTCAAGTCTTCGAATGTATTAAGGTCATAGAATAACAATTCATGTATAGAGTGGTGGCTAAATTTTGTATGTTTTAGATCCAAGTGGGCGCACATAAAAATAATTTTATTTATTTGTTTCGTAAAGAGTCACTGCTTTATTAAAAATTGGACTAACCTTGATTGCTACTCTTTTACAATGATATTTTTTACGTTTTGATGTTTTTTATATTCATTTTGGGATTAAGGATGGTTGAAAGAAAATAATTTTTACATTTTCCGTGAAATTTTTCCAATATTTTGCTTCATAAAATCCTTAACCAGACTTCAACGCGTAATTGGCTAATTTGGTTTTACGCTTACGAACATATTTAACAGGTCAAAAGATGGCGCTACTAGAACTAAATCCATATGTTTTTAGTTAGCACTAACCCTCGAAAGATGCGTGTATAAATTTGACAACCGTCGGATTATTAGTCGTCGGATTATTAGTTTGTGAATTATAACCGTTTGAATGAAGCAACTTTTGTTATTGAGAAAAAAATCGATAAAAAGGAATGTCGAGTGTTGATAAAATATTGCATTTTGAAGAGAAAAATATAGTTAAAGCAAAAACTTGGTTGGATGCCAAGATTTCGGACACTGTCCCAGGAAAATCATCCATCAAGGATTGGTATGCTAAGTTTAGACGTGGTGAAATGAGTTCCGAAGGCAGTGAACCCAGTGGACGCCCAAAAGAAGTTGTTACCGACAAAAACATTAAATAAATCCACAAAATGATTTTGAATTACTGTAAATTGAAATTGAATGAAATAGCATACACACTGAAGATATCAACAGAACGTGTACATCATATCATTCACGAATATCGATATATCACAACGGATGAACCCTGACTCCATCACTTCACTTTGAAGTCCAATTGACAGTCATCCGAGTGGTCTTCACACGATGAACTCGCTCCAAAACGTAGGAAAACGCAACAGTCAGCTTGCAAGATTATGGTGTCTATATTTTGAGAGGCGCATTGAACAATTTTTATTGACTACCTTGAAAAAGGAAGGACCATCAACAGCGACTATTACATATCGTTATTGGACGGTTTGAAGGATAAAATCGGCGAAATACGACCGCATTTGAAGAAAAAGAAGCTGCTTCACCAAGACAATGCATCGTCCCGCAAGTCAGTCAAAACGGTTCATGAATTGGGCTTCGAATTGCTTCCTCACCCACTGTATTCTCCAGATCTGTCGCACAGCGACTATTTCCTGTTCTCAGATCTCAAAAGAATGCTCGCTGGGGAGAAATTTTCATCGAATGAAGAGGTGATCGCCGAAACTGAGGCCTATTTTGAAGCAAAGGAAAAATCGTACTACGAAAATGGTATCGAAAAGTTGGAGGGTCTCTATAATCAGTGTATCACTCTTGAAGGGAATTATGTGGAATAAAAAAACTAATTTTGGCAAAAAAATGTGTTTTACTATGGACTTCTCAATTGATCTCTTACTCATTAATTTTTACTTATATGGTCTAACGAATGCCTCCTGTTATTTATAAACATCGATATAAAGAGAAACATTTTTATATTACGTAAGCAGACCGAATTCTCCATCGATCCGATAAAACAGCGGACTATGTTTTACTCTAGAACGTAGTGTTGTAATTTTCCTCGAGCGGTATTTCTCCAGTTATATCGAAATTGAATTATCACGATTCCGATATTGCGGCAACGTTGCGGCGATCCTCTCACGGCTGCCGGTTCGAAGGACCATGTCTTCTCCAATAATCCGAGTTCGTTACGTAACTCACGTAAGGCCTGGGGGAACGGCGACGGGCTGTAATTTCGCCGTATCTGGATAGAAAACGTGATGATATATCTCGGTGAGAGACCCTCTCTGTCGGCCACCTTGACCAAGTCCGTACTTTATGGCGGTCGTATGTTAATCTGGGACATTTAGATGGAGATCTGAACGTCGCTACTTCTTTCTTGATGCCGACCGTTTCTCTACATGTGAAGAATGTTTTACGTTAGCGCGGCATCATGAACACGTCCGGGGTCGGTGAGGATGGTTGCGTGCTCGGTAAAGTTTCGAGAAATTGATAAGAGTACTGGGTTGGGAGACGAGTTTCTGTGACTGTGCGTGAATAAATAAGATCGAATTTTTCGGCGTGCATTCTCATTGTTCGTGAAGCCGTGAAATATTAACGAGTCGTTTAAGTTTATTTTGTCTGGGTTGGGTTGACACGATGTTAACGTTTTTGTTTTCATGTTCTTGAGGATAACTAGAATATTCCATCCACTTTACAGACAGAGTTTGTGTTATCCGATTACAATATAGAGGAAGAAAAATTGATAGCAAAAAATTTGCAATATTTGATACTGAAGAACCATACAATACTAAATTAAATGTTTTTTTTTGTCAAATTGTATCTGCTCAACACAAATTTAAATTGTATCTGCTCAACACAAATTTAAACGGATTTTTGATAACACTTACCATTTTAAATTTATGAAAAACTAAAATATTATAAAGAAATAAAGACAATATGAAAATTTTAAATCATATTTTTTTATTTCTATTATTAATTCTGTAAAAAAATCGTAATATATATTTACAAATAGAAAATGAATCAAAATAGCTCAGGTTTAAGAGATCAGGGGAAAAAATGAGCTATATATTTTGAAAGAAAATGACAAAATATTAACTTTTGCTCTTGTGTACAGTAGAATCCTCTTTCATTACAAACCACAGGTAACCTACTAACATTTTAGCATTCCATCCTCCTTGATAACTCTCTTCTATCTGTTTTATATCCGTTAAATTATCCAGGAAAGCGTTCGCATTGTTCATCACTCATCATTTCAACATTAGGGGCGACAAATCGAAATAGGAACGCAAGAAATGTATTTTTAAAGACATTCCACACCCATCGTTTTAAATGTTTGTAACAAGTCATTCTCAAAAAACTCGGCATTCTCAGTTCTAAGATTGTCTAAAAGTTTTTGAGTTGGTTTCTTTAGATATAAGCAAGCCGCAAACTCTTTCGCGGTAAGACTTTCATCCAATTCACTGTTCTTTTATAAGTTTTCTTATTTATAGGTTAACAAAAATGCCTTCTATTAATTTAGCATCTATCTCCAAATTTAGAGAAAAACAGTCTTCAGTTACAAAAATCCTTTACTATTCAAAACACGTAATCTTATATATGTCAAAAAAAATTGGGTCGCACTTGGGTGTTAAGAGTAAAGACTTATACACTATACAAGTTAATATGGTTTGGTTTAACAAGTTAATTTAATTTTTTATATTTTTATTTATTGTATCAATGGAGCCATGACAAGTACAACGTCTAGTACTCGTTAAAAACTATTATAAACACTATAAAACCGTAGTGAGTTAAAATATATTACTTTTTTATCAGTTGCCCCTTCTTTCCAGACTTTCCAGACTTCACTACCGTATAAATTCTATAGAATCCAAATTCAATTTTAAGAAATCTGATATCTGGAGAGAATACGACAGCAGATGAAAAACATTTTTGTTGATGTAATGGAAATTATATTGGTGACGCTGTAGTTTTGGTGTTACTTTTTCAAAATATAACATACTTTAATAGCTTTGATGTTTGATATCAGTAGAATAAAGTGACATATGTGTCAAATCATAACATTGCTTAATTAAGCCTAGTGATATTTGTTAGAAAAACCGGCAATTACTTTCCGGTACATCTGGTATAGCCGACACCATCATTAACGTTAAAAGATGTTCGTTGTCCAACAATTTCGTGAACGCTTTTATTCTGTTATTTATTCCTAAATATTGTTCCTTCGAGAAAAACGACCTGAAATTGAATATTCGCGCCCAAAAAGGGACGCAGAAAAAATGACGTTCGTCACCTCGGCCGAAACACAAAATCACCCGGAAGAAGGACCCGCATAATTCGGTTTTGTCTGAACCCACTGTTTAATATAAAATTTCCAATTTCCTGTCCGACAAAAGGCCCAATCGTGTTTATCAATCTATCCGTTAGAAGCAGAACGGAGCTGCGAGAGCTTTTTTCGGACGGGATAGGAAGGATTGACCCTTTTTATCTTTCGGTTTTGTCGTGGGATAAAAATCGTCGGGATTCCGCCCGGGATAAAATTGACACCGCAAAAAACTAACGATAATTTTTGATGATTTAATACCTTCGTCGACGAACGACAACAACAACGTTTCACCATCTGGTTATTTAACTCGTTCCTCATTAGTTAGGACGTTTTTAGAGAAGAATAATTGGACGAATAAATTACGAGAGGTGTGTTTTGGGTGGGGGGGAAATAAAAGAGATGATACGGAAAAAAATAAATTATGCTCTGGCCGGAATTATGATAAAAAAGACAAACAAACAAACAAGCTGAAATATTCTAGGTGGAAAGCGCTCCCGTGCTCTGCGAAAATTCCCCGTCCCGCTGCCGGGTCGACTCATCGATCTTTTTCCAACGACTGGGAGGACATTACGCTCCGCTCTAAATTCCCAGAACGGTGAGCTCCCGGCTCGGAGAGAGTGGAACGTACCTGTGCGATGTCGAATGATCTATGCGACCGTAGCGTGATGTCGATCTTTCGGCGGCTTTTGTCTTCTTCCGTTTTTATCTGACGAGTCAACACGACGTTACGAATGTTTATTGCGCTAAATAGAAATGAAAAATGTGTATTCTGCTCAATTTTTAATGTTTATAGCATTGGTTAACTCATATATAGTCCGCTCAATGAAACAGTAAATTCACGTCATCTGAATTGGTGTCAAAACATCGTAATATTGACGCATCAACTCTGAGTATTAGATCATTTTGGGTTTGTTATTTTAATTGTTACATCTAATGCATTTGCTAAAATGCATTAAGCTAAAGTTATATTATGAATGAATTATAGTCACAATAATTTGTAGGTTAGGGTTAAGTTTCATAATATTTATATAGAACTTTTTTCGACACCACTTATAAGGTTCGAGACGCGCTTTTTTATATAGTGGTAGGAGGCCTAATCCACCTAATTAACGATTTAGGCTTAGTCTTGTTTCCTTCGGTACAGTGTTTCCTTATAAAGTAATTTCGATATCACTGCATTTATCGTTAGTTTGTTCTGTTAATACCTGTATACATCTTGATAAAACTAGATTTAATTACTGCATTCTCCTTAATGAATTTGCCATATGCCCGAAAGAGTTACTATTCATTTTCTCATTACTCTAATTCATTACAATTAGACACATATGTGTCTAATTGTATGCATCTTAACAATAAAATTTCCACAGTTATCTTATATTAAATATGTACTCACCTTTACTTGTTTCTATTCTCATCACCCTATCTTACAAATTTGCAGCATTGAATCATATCACATTCGGAGGGTTTCATTTAAGTGAATAAGTAAGCTGTTAATTTCCAATCTATCTAATATTTGTTCACAATTCCATCATTTGTCAATTTCCTTTTTAATTTGTTTGATTGAGTTTGCCCAACCCGAAGGTATTATTAACCATCCCTATTCTTGCATGAAGAACAATATGTCTGTCAGTCAATTGTTATTCCAACATGTACCATTTTCCGTCAAATTTGTTTGTCTTGAAATATTAAGTTTTCCTTTTATTGTCTCTTAATACCTTAATATAATCTTATCTGTGGATGACTTTATAGCCCCTTTATTTATAAACATACGTGATGTTATCTACACTTTTATTATATATTCAAACAATCTGTAACTTATACATTGGATAAACTAAATTAACGAACATATAATATTGAGCACAAAATGAAATTGTGTGTTGAATTAGTAAAAATATCGCAAAATATCACTATACCCACTTATATCAAAAACCTACGTGCATTGGTTTTGAAATATGTAGGGTTCAAAAACAAAACTTTTATCTTTCCTCAAAATTATTCTGTCTTAATGAAAGAAATAGTGACTTGTAGTGATTAATTTTACTGGCAACACTGCCGAACATATCCTGTTTTAATTTAAATGTAACCCTTATAATGTAAACACAAGACGTCATATCAGATCATCAGCCAGATCGATTTCGATATAAGACCTCTATCCTGAAGAAACAACAACCAAAATCTGAATAATAACTTACAGTTTATTTTAAAATTATTTGTTAACTTACAATTATTTGTGGGCATTGACTGTATCTTCGTATTAAAATTTTACTTAATATATTAAGGCAAGAAAATAATGATGCTGGAAATAATAATTGAGGAACTTTAAAATTATAAATTTTAAAACATTATTGCAATGAAGCACCAATCATGTTCCAATGTACCACTGTTTTTCTACTGTTACAAACATTTTAAAGCATTACAATAAAGCGTCAATATATCTTTCATTTCCTGTCGTGTTTGAAACGTATATGTTCACTAGATGGCATGGATGATAACAATTAAAGTGAAAAGACCTTTTGAATTAGCCATTTTTAGCTTATAGGCGTTTGAAAAGCAGGCTTCCTCTTGTAACTTAGTTACCCCAAACTACTTTCCTAGTGATAGTGATCAGGTAACTGGGTTTGACATTCTGAAAACTAATAATTAGTTATATTACTACTAATAAATAAACCTTACGAAAAAGCAAGCTGCTGTTTCATCAACAGTTCAAAGACGGTTTGCTTGAATCCATTCCAAAGGTCACGATAAAATCTGAATACATATATTAATGCTGTTATAAATTAACGCTATACCTGTTTTTGTCAAGTAATACTTGTACAGTCTATCCTGCTTTCTAAGAATTAAAATAAATAAATCCAAAAATTTTATCGTAAAAACTAACAATACGCCTAAGATCATAAATTGGGTGATAATCTCCAATCTGACGTTCTGTCTTTTAAATTATCCTCGAATTCCTTCAGATCTCCTTTAACATAATTAATATTAAACCGGCCAAGAATATATTTTACGGTATGTCGTGATATTTTAAAAACGGAAAGGGATTCTGTATTTCCGTAAAACCACCAGTATCTTTGGATCTGTTTTTTCCTAAATATAGCCTGTAACTTAATTATTTTTATCTAATATAAAGAGTAGTTTTGTATGTATGAGCTTTTATCGCTAGAGAGCCGATGAAATTTAATGAACAATATGTGTAAAGTCATAAATCCAGTGATAATCTTCGATCTGGCTTTTAAATCATTCTTTCACATTCAATTTTTTTTAATTCAAAATCTAATTAATGCTTGACTGGTTGATGAAAACATTGTATGTTTAGTAAAGTGTGTGATAAATTATGATATATTTAATTATATAAAAAATATTACCAGGAATTTGAATTAACTTCGAGTAATTTATAGTGGATATTTTTACTTATGTTATATCGTTTTTGTAGATATTTATGTTGAATTGTTATATGTTATTAGGTTTTATATTAATTTGGTCCCTATAGTTTCAAAATATTCTCTATAAAAATTAAGGTGCTCTAAAATCAGGTAATTGGTTTTTAACGTGTGTAATTAATATTCAATTCGATATATTGATCAAAAATTCTACCATTGTTCGCTCTCGCTATCGTGATTAAGAATAAATCGACACTTTTTTGAATATTTTTTACTTCCTTCAGAGACTTTGGAAAAGAAAATAGTATTATGCCATTCAGAATCGATCATAATTTTTATTAGGATTTGGCTCTTGCTTGAAGATCCCTACATTCAATTTGTTTTGTTTCGAATTCATAACGTATATTTACTTCACCTGTATATATGTTAAGTATAGATTGCACGTATTTTTTTAAATTTCGGTGTACCAATTGATAAGAACCATTTTTGGACTATCGTCAAACGAAATAACTTCTTAATACTTGTCGAGCTAACGTCCAAGGATACTTCAATCTTATGGTATATCGTACCATGATCGGGCTTCATGAGATCAACTCAAGCATCGATTTTTTCTAGATCATATTAGCCGATTGCGGAAGAGCTTTATTCATCTTCTTCTTCCATTCACCATTGAATTCTTCAACCACGTTGAATGATATATTAACCCCTTTTTATTGCTGTAAATTGGCCTTTATATTATCGTATAAAGAATCATGTTAATCATAGACATTACACTGTGTTAATAACTTACGTTGAAACTTGTTAAATTTAATTATTTGACCAAACAAGATATTGACAGGGCTTAGTGCTACAAAGGACAGAAATACATTTAACAGAAATATTAACAATTAATTATCGACAATTTAAGATGGAAAAATTATTATTGATTAAGCAGTAAAGAAGTAAATGTTATATATGTTATGTTGTGCGACTATATTGTACCGCACTGGTTACGAATAACACTGTTATCTGAGGACCATCTGTTAAGAATGGTACTAATACCTATATTTATCAGCAGTGTTGCTTTGTATCGCCTCTTTTCGTATTTTTTTTTTCGTAACAATTTTTTGAAGTACATTAATAGTTTTATTTCTAAGTGGCGCAGTAGATAGGATCCCGAGGAGTTTATAAGGCGGTTCTCTTTTAAATTCCTTTAACCGGAATCAAATTAATTATGAAGAAGGGAAGACAGGTTGAAGTTAGATTGGCACGTTCCTAAGTTACACGAAGCGTTTGTTGGTGTAGTTAAGTGGAGTTCGGGATAAAGTAACGTAGTTGAAGCTGCAAGCCCACTAAAGGTAGATCGAAGGTGTCTAGCCATAAACTATTTCGACTAAAAATGATAAATGGCCGAAAAAGGTGGATTGCGGTAGCTCAATCTATTAACCCCAGGCTATTAGAATCTAGAGTAACCAAAACTGTAAAACCATTGCATAGAGGATCACTATGGAAATTTGTGTACAAACAGTGCTACTTCGAAGATCTCGAATATATATATATATATATATATATATATATATATATATATATATATATATATAGTGCTAATACGTCTATATGACTTCTACCTGCTTTTACCATCGGCGTAGCTTTGTATCGCCGTTGAGTCAGTCGCCTCTTCTTTCCGTAAAGTAACATTTTTTTTTATATTTTATATATTATATGCCCTTTCACACATATAGTGGTCTCAATATTTTAAATATATATATTAGTTCATAAAGCACGGAATGTTCAAATAGTGACTGAAACCAATATAAAGTGTAAAAATGTTTGTACTGGACAAAAAAACTGGTTGAAAATATGATCTAATTGAGCAACATCAGTTTTACGATAATGAGTTATTTCGTTTCTATGACGTTTAGTATTAAATAGTGCGCCAAGACTTAGGAAATGATGGACGCTGGTGGTCATTGTTAATTTACGAAAGAGAAGAAATTTACAATCTTCATTTGTATATATTTGGTCAGTTTTCTTCGCCCATTTTTATATCTATTTTATACTGCTGACCTACCGACCCCAAGAAACACCACTGTTGCAACATATTCTGACAATACAGCGCTTTTAACCACACGAGGACCCAATATCAGCTACAAGAATCTTCCAACTTCATCTTAACAAAGTCGAATTTAGGTTAAGAACGTGGCGAATCAGTAATTGTCCCTCAGTAAAATTGAAATACATATATATATATATATATATATATATATATATATATATATATATATATATATATATATATATATATATGCCACAAAACGCAAACAGCTTGAGCTTAAATTAAACCAAATGTATTGGCTCATTGGAGAACAAGGTTTTGCTCTATAAGTTAATAAGTCCATTTGGACCTATAGTATTGAACTGTGGGGTACCACCAGCAAATCTAACATAGCTATCCTCCAGAGGTTCCAGAATAATATGTTGCGTGTCATCGTCGAGGCCCCATATTACGCGTCCAACAAACTGATTCAGCGCGATATCCCCTTAGAACCCATAACGAGTGTGATTCGGAGTGTTAGTGCGACTTAACTCCAAAAGACTATTAGCGCATCCCAAGGCACTCGCCAAACCGTTAAATGTGCGCAATGGCAGTGTAGTGCCTAGACAAACTACCATTCGAACTGATTAATAGACACATAGAGTGAGATTTAATAATCTCTGAATAGGTTAGAATAGTCTTTAGAATAAGTTAGGATAGACTTTGAAATAATTCAGAATAGTATCTAGAATAAAATTTAGATTATAAGTTGTACAACAGATCACTTACTGAAGCGATCTTCTACATGCCAGGATAGTTATATTAGATAACGGAAATCATATAATATTGGCGGGCAGATTGTTAAAGTTCTAAGAAATTAATAAAAGAATTAGTATATATTTGAGATCTTTCTCGGTCATCTAACTATATACTCTTTTTAAATATATCCTACAAAAGCAGTTAATATAAGTCAAGGTAGTTCCTAAAAACCGTTTTGTACCTTGTCGGAATACCCATCGTTAAAAAGAACATTATCATCGAGTATCATTTATCAAAGAGCTTCGAATACAACGCTAATATGCCATTTTGCATGTTGAACCTATTAAAGTCGTTGCAGCAGCTGCGCTACCACACGATTTACGTATGGTAATGAGATCAACCCACACGTCGAACATGAGATACAGTTATCGGAGCGACTGTGCGTGGATCTTCGGCAGCGGGTCCGCTCGATACCGATCCGTTTTTCGACGGTTCGAACGACTCGCGATCCGCGGCGTGCGTGTCGAATTTAGAAAAACCATTCCTGTTTGTTTAAAAGATTAATGTTCGATTCCCTCGATGTGGATGCGGATACGAAGGGGGGAGGGGACGAAAAGCACGCCACGTTGTATTAAATCAGCCGGATGTTGTTTTATTGACAGCCCGAAAAGTCTGTATATTATTCCGAATAGAATTCCGTGCTTTTTATGTGTTCATCGGTTGAGGAGTTAATGAAAATGTGTTGTTTCATTTCGGATGTGTTCTCGGAAAGTTGTCAAGTTGTTGGCGTGTTATTTTACTAATTTAATGCTTGGAATATATCATTCAATATGAATACTTCACGGTTTAGACAGCTTCAACGCTTTATTTTAGAATAATTTCTTATATATATTATATTATTTCTTTAAAATGATGAACAAGGTGCATCTTAGTCTCTAGTATAATAATCTTTATGTAACAGGTGGGGTAAAAGTCCCGCTACCATTTTGATTGCGCGCCATTTTGGTTATGTGACGTTTTCTCAGTTTCGCTTTAACCATTGTGTTGTGTAGACGTCCAAATTTTATTATGCATAAATATGCGGCACAAAAACGAGCAAAAATAGTGACAATATTTATTGAATATAATCGTTCCATTATTGCCACTCAGCGGAGATTGCGTCAAAAATATCCTAATAGTTCAGTGCCTCACACCACCACAGTTTATCATTTACATGTAAATTTTCGACACTACGGTACGATAGCAGACAGGCCTCATTTTAGAAAACAACGGACGCCTCGTAATGCTGAAAATGTGGCTCCGGTGCGCGATAGTTCCCGTATTAAATACAATTAGTCCAAAAATTGCTACCGAGAGATCCTGATCGACGGGTTGAGTACAGTAATGCAATCCTAAGGCTGCCTGTTGAAATCGAAGAAATTTTCGTCTAATAAGCGATGAAGCCGATTTCCGAAATGTGTTAACAGAGACTGCCTCTGGTTAAAAAATAAATTTTTATAACATTTCTAGCATCTAAAATATGCTATAAAGTGTACTTGTGAAGATGCAGTGATATTTGGTGAAGTTCTTAATACTTATTTTTGTTGATATCAAAAATTCGCAAGTATAATATAGTTAACAATGAAACAATCTCTATATAGTTGTCACAAATAGGTTTAACAAATTATTTTCTTGTTGTTTCAGGTATGTCCTCAGTTTAATAGTACAAGACGAGATCGTAAGTATATGCTAGGTACAAAATTAGTTGTTCATTGTAATCGATCAAAGAGCAAAACATCAGAATCATCAAAGTAGAACTTATACTATAACATAATAACCATTTTATTTTGAAATTCCCGAAAATTACCAATACGCAGTATAATTTGCATATACAATATGTCAAAGTTTTGACGCAACTTTGGTAACAACAGTCAATTGGTGCCTTTTGAGACTACTCGTGCATCGATAACTCGACAGTTGCGAACATGGCCGATATAACCGTAATTTACCATCTATTTCAGCGATGAATTTAAATACATTTCACGGTAATGCATGTACCAGTACGGAACGGGTCCTAAATTATAAGAAAATCTAATTTCCCGGTAAACGTATACTATATTAATAAAACGCGAAGAATGGCTCCGTCGTTGTCTGTAATGGGAAAAGAAACAAGAGTTTATTTAACCTACTAAAAGGAAATTAAACCCGGGGAAATTGTCTGAACATATAATACATTGTGCCGGACAAAAGCCGAATCATTTTTCTTTCTTTCGCTCTCATATTTTAAAAGGGTTAAATATGCAAGACATAATGTGAAATAAATTACCCAGCTAGCAATTGTTCTGTTCCACCAATAAAATACTAGATTAGAATTAAAACTTTGGTTCTGTATGTTTCCAGGAAGCGATAATGCTTTTTTTTTGTTTAATGATTATCTAGTCTCCTACGGCTATCTTGTAGTCTTATGGCACAGTTTTCTTATTCTCAACAATAATTCCAGATGCTTCGAAATTCTTTCTGGAATGACAGGAAAAGTTTATTCATATATAGATTTTACGTGGCGGTGCTCTTCAAATATGTTCACCCTAAAAAGTTTCGATTTTTGAATTGATATTAAATTGATACAATATTCTGTGTCCTCCAATTTTAACGTTTTGTTTGCCACTAAAATTAATTACCCTGACCTTGAGAATTTGTACATTCGAAAACCCTTATTCATTCATTTTGTTTGTATCTGAATTGTGACAAAAAAATTTAAAAATAATTAACTTAACGAATTAGAATTATTTGATATTGAGAGTGTATAAATTGTAGTATATATTAAGCACTACATCATCAAGATATACGATTATTGCCTTCAAATTATTGGCTGTTGAACTCAAAAAGAATCACTATCACTTATAGTTTTTAGAATATTTGGAAGAATTAAAATTTAGACTCAAAATTATTAACATATAAAGTTATTTGGGAACTGCAGTTTAATTGAGCCTAATTTTGTGGCTCAGTGTCAAGCTACAGAGAGAGGCATGAAAGTTTGAAGACAATATATTGCAATACTTATGGGGCAAAACTACAGCCCAAATTATACGGCATATTTCAGACAGGTTAGTTGATAAATCAACTGTTTTCGAACGAATGCGATGGGAAAGAACTAAAAGTGTATGTGATAGCAAGGTGTAGTGTCACAAAAAAGAACAGCAATGCGAGTAGCATACAGGGATTTATCCTCTTGTAGGATAAGGCTGGGCCACATACTGTAATACTTGTAAAGATTACAGTATTGTAGAATAGAATGCGAAATTCCATTGAATTCAGCAGATAACGTCTGATTGTTGACCAGTTGTTTTGATTTAGGACATACGGTTTAAATTTTTTTAAATGTTTTTCTTACATTGTTACTAGTCGTTGCCGACTAACCTACAGTTTGTCTTTACCTTTACCTAAATCTACGTATATAAGTAATATAAGTAAGACCCATCGGCCCTTTCTTATTCTCTAACGTAATTAATGTTTATGTATTGACATTACTGTTTTTCTCTCATCTCATTAGCCTACATACTACACAAGACTCTGTCTTATTCTTGTTATGTTATCCTGTTATGTTGTTATGTTGGTATGTTATCCAAGAGTTGTATTACTTCGATACCGACATGAGTATGGAATCTGTCCTCATGTCTTCTTGCAATTCTCTTAATTTCTTGTGTTATAATATGTATCTGAAGGTCTGAAGTACTTCTTGGGACTGTATTCTGGAAAACTTGTATTGTATTTATATTTATTTTCGAAGAACGTCCCCATAATTATTTTCCGTAAATCCATATAGAATTTCATATTTGCTTGTATAATATCAATTTTTCATGTACTGATAATTGAGATTATCTTCTAGTTATAACCAATATATTTTGCTATATTTTAACTGGAATTCTCTGCTTTTCTTTTTTACATATTTCTTCCAGCGAAATTTTGCATTAGAGAGCATGTGCAGCATGTGATTTGCATGTTATCAGAGATATGGGATACATTGTTGCAATTTTTCTCAATAAACGCCATTTTAAAGTGGAAAAAAAAACGATCATAATACATATAAAAACCTAATAAAAAATGTCAATTAATGTTTTCGAAGTTTCTGACTACAATATCCTGTTAAAAGTATCCTTGTCGAAAATATTGGAAGATATCGATATCCGGTACTAAAGATTTTTCTGTCATTTAATTAAATAATGCATCTTTGTAGGTCGATCGAAAGGGACTAGGAAAAAAAAGGAGTAAAAACGAAACAGGGACCAATTTAATCCACTCAAAGGAAACGTAACGTTCGTTCCTGCAAAGGCGAACGGTTCGTATCGTGGAGAATTGGCAAGGATCGGTCGCTGGAAAAGTTTTTCGGGGTCGAAGCCTGCCGCCGTCCCGCCCGTCTCCGGATATAATAAATGATTATACGTTCTAACTCTCACGAAAACTGGCCATTCAATCATAGAGTTTCATCTCGTCGTTCGTGATCCCCGGCAGTAAACTACGACCGATCTGGGCTATTTATGATGATTTCGGGAAATTGTGCATGATTAGGTTATTTTTCTTCGGTGCTGATGGGATTATTGAAATAAAATTGGAGTTTGATTGATTGGGAAACACGCGGCTGATGGGATGGGGTGCGTCCGATTGGCTGCCAAAGGGATTACGGACAGGCGTCAAACAAATTCGAGCTTTACCAGAGATTAAAAGGATTTCTGATGAAAAAATGTTTCCTGTTTATTATATATAACAGGGTTGTTGATCGATTGTTTATTACAATAAGTATTGTTAGAGAAATCATCATTTGTATGTTGCTTATTCATAAGCTATCATTTTCATTCAATTATACATAGTATAACTAGTTTAGTTTAGTAACTTAGTTTTTTGTAAACAATTGTTGATCTATTGGTTTTTTTATATTAGATCATTATTTGATGGATTAAAGGTTTAATTTTAAATAGTGAATATGTTGTTTATTATAACAGAGCTAATGAGTTTTCCAAATGAATTGAGATTGATTTTTCTGCTGCGAATATCGTCATTGATAAAATCCTTCAAAATCCAAGTAGTACTAAAACAAGTCGGAAGGTTAAACACAACCCCATTTATAATCTTAATAGATGAAATATTAAAAACTGTCAAATAGACAAAACAAAAACAAAATTAAAATTCGGTTGCGAGAAAGCGTTCTTATATCTTACTTAGAATAGAGCAACTGTTAATTTAAATAATACTGAATTAGTTAGTTAATTATATATTAGTTACAGAGTTATATAATTAAAAATATATGTGGCATAGTGATACATACATTTTCTGCCATTTTACACACGTATATCACGCATATGTACTAGGCAGAAACACAAACTGTTATATCCCAACTAAATCAATAAACGTATTATATAACTAATCATTTTAACATACCTATCATTGCAACACATACCTGGTACTGCTTGATAATTAATTTTATATTACTGATGTGTTCCATTCACATATGACATTCATATTACATTTTAAGTTGATTCTGTTTTCATAGTGCATAATGTAAATTAACAAAATTCAGTCGTATTTAAATCGATTTTTTTGGGTAGGAAACCTTGGCGGTAAAACACGAAACCCACGAAACTTTCGGTACAATCAGATCAATGGTTTAGAAATGCAAATTGGTTTCATATTGGACTTAAATATTATTAGCAGGTCTATTATGAATTGTGTTAAATATCACATAAACTCTTCGATAATTCAGATTCATATTATATATTAGTTTTTACATTTTGTTTAACTAAATAAATGCGAAATAAAATAAATGATAGTTTAAATACAACGACTTGGAATTTCAAAACTTATGATTAACTCATTTTATTGATGAAATAAAAAACAGTGTTATTATTAACAGTATTTTAATTACTTCATACATTAAATATGTCTAGTACAATCTTAATTTACATATTAATTTATTATTATTATTGCATTACACAAGCAATTTTTTTTATTAATATTCTAGAACGTCAACAATCTGCCCGTGGGCAATAAGTATAATTATATGATTTTAGTTATATAATATAACCGTCCTGACATGTAGAAGACCACTTCCGTATGTGATCTGCTTTACAACTTATAATCTAAGTCTTATTATAGATTCTAACTTATTTTAAAGTCTAACTTAATTTATTCTAAAAACTATTCTAGCTTATTCTTGAGATTAACAAATCTCACTCTATATGCCTGTTAATGGGTGTTATGGGGATATCGCGCTGAATCAGTTTGTTGGACACGTAATATTGGGACCGACGATGACTCGCAACACTTTATTCTGAAACCTCCGGAGGATATCCATGTTAGATTTGCTAGTAGCACCCCACATTTCAATATCATAGGTCCAAATGAGCTTAAGTATTGACTTAGACAGCAAAATCTTTTTATTTAATGATAATTTAATTTTACGCCCTAACAGACTGTACATTTGGTTTAGTTTAGACTAATAATGAAACAGAAGCAATATGAGTGCGAGGTCAATTCTTCAGTATAGATTTCCCAATTTAAAATAAAAAGAGTCTACTTAAGCTAAAGTTAACTGTGATACTTTACACTAAACAAGTTCGTGTGGTTTGGTTCTCTTCAATCTTCTGATTTGCGCGATTATTACTGTTATTAGTGTGGGATTAGTGGTCTATAAAACGAAATAGACCTTATGATTGACTAACTAACCAATCTCTTTGATCTTAGGCCAATTTGAGAGTATTTTCCGACTAAATTTGTTACTAACTAACTACTCTTCTCTGATTTTGATTCAGATCTACTCTACTCTGGTCCAAAGCCTTGTTATCAATTGCAAATGACACATTTTTGTCGAACGATATATGAAAACAATTTGCTGGAAGCTAATTTCCCTCTAGATATTATTCAATACTTGTAGTAACGGTACTATTCTTCCTTATTTATGGCACTTACATGGGAATTACTCTATTTAGCTCAAATGGTATATTGTTTTCCCAGTATAGAACGTAAAGGGGTCAATATGGCTAGTGGTTAGTATTGAATAGTTCATTGAAAATATACACTATTGAGTAAATTAATTCCACATAATTCATCATCCGTTTCATTTGAAACTAATTTTAGACTGTTTAGAGAATGTACGATCAATTACAGTCATTGTATATATATTAAGATAGAGAAAGATAGAAAATTATGGTAAATATAAATAACAAGATATATGAATCATCTCGAACTAAAGTTTCTGCCATCTGACACGCGTAAATCCAAGATATATAAATGACGATTTCTTCCCCCTTCTGTCTCTCGAATACCGTCATTAGACGCAATCATAGAACAATTATAAAACGCTAAACCGCAGCATATAATGAGATCCGTGTGCCAGTCTGTTCTCGTTATAAATCAGGTCATTTATTCTCTTCTAATGGAGATTCTTTTAGACAGGCGAGGTTGCGTCCGAATTACGCGGCGCCGCGCTATTATATCATTTCCTCGGCCGCCATTTATAACGAGCCGATACGCGCCGCGATACCTTAAACAAAGGTATACTTGCGTCGGCCAGCTGAAAATATTAGCATACGGGTCCAGATGACATACGGATGATATACTGGCCCTCTGTCCGCTATGGTAATATGCGGTTGGACCAGTGCCACTTTTTCTCTCCCCCGCCCCCCTGGCTCCGCGGACGGAAAGGGCGGTTATTTATGCGCTATTCACACGAGATTTATCTTGTTTTATCTTTCGAAAGGTGAAATACGACGAGTAAAAAGATACCTAGGCCATCGTCATGGCATGATATCATGCGAATTCTTATAGGTCGTCATTCATTTCGTGTCTATTTATATCTTATATATTCTGGGAAATATCATAATTATAGTCTTACTTGCTTGACTTGTTACTATTCACTTCATTTCATTAATTTCATTGATACGAAGAAAACAGATGCTGTTATATAATAATGATGTTGAAGGAAAGCTCTAAGACTAAAAGAGTACAAATTCCGTTTTAGAAAAAAAATGTTTTTATAGGGATTACCGATATGATTAAAAATTTATTTAACATCATCTTTCCTTTTACCTGCTAGAGTTTATCTGGGCTCATTAATGTGATCTCTCAAATGTGATCATCGGTATTCAGCGTACTGAAATATTTGTCATGTTAAGAGCTCAGGTCTCATACAGTTGTATTATCGGAGCTTCACTGGGCTGGTTGTTCCTTATCGAATTTTAATACTCTTATCAGTTGGTGAATATACCCAGACACTGACTTCTGCAGCAGTAGGAGATGCAGATCTTTACCTTGACTAGAGTGCTAGTAAGTAAAATGAAGCGGTTGAAGAAATAGGTTGGCATTATTATTCTAGGTAAACAAAAACAAAATTTTTAGCAAGATCACCAGAAACTGTTGTTTATTTATTAACGTACTCCCTTCCCCATTCAATCTTACGTAATATAAGGTATCACTAAAGAACTAGCAAGGAAATAACAAGGCAAGCAATTTAAAGTGCTTATTTTTTAGAGTTATACGCTTTATATCATATTTTGATCAACCAAGAGATTCAACAACCACTCAGCAATAAGTCAGCCATTGGAGCTATCTCAGTAATCTGTCGGCCCTATTCTAGCTGACTTTGTATGATCTTATGGTGAAAGCACGAAGACTCTTCTCCTCGTTAGCTAAAATCAAAATGTGCTCAAAAAAATCCCCTCCTCCATAAGTCTTTTGAATTTAATGAAAAATCGCTATAACCCCTAATGCAGACATAATCAACAATACTGTTCGATAAAATCAGTTAAGCTGTTTAAATATTTCTTTGCTTTTTTTTTAATTATTTAAAAATATATTTAAAATAAATAGGTTTCAAAAAAAATTTAAATATCATGTGAAATATGCTGAAAAATTAGGCATGAGAATTTTATTATTATTATAACTTAAACATTAAAATAAATTCTAGACCTGATTATCCTATTAGTTGTGTTGTGTTCTTGTCTTAATTTCTTAAATATCTTGTTTTTAATATCATATTCCTTTAGATATAACATGTTATTGAATTTTTGGTAACATTAAATTGAACAAAAAGCTGAGTAGTTTAAATAAAATATTGGTTATCCAGAATATACTCTTAACTTAATCTAAGATCAAAAAGCCAAGTCCAACGCCGCCAAAATAGAGTTCTTCGATTAATTATCAATGCTTATCGCTACATAACCAACAAAGTTATAAATTTGAAACATTCATAATAATTACTGTATGACAACAACGTGAAAGCAATACATTTACTGAACAACAGGCAGGAAATTAAAAATTTGAAGGGAATCAAATGACATGAATTTGTACATTGTATAAGTGTTACCCTTAATTTTAGCGTAAGTAGTTTAATTTAATTTTAATTTGGAAATTTCTAATAGTAACCTTTTTACTTATAAAGATAGTAATAAATTAATTTGTAAAATGTACTAAGCACATCTAATGTTAAAGAAACTTGAACGAAGTATAATAATATGATATGAAATTAGGAAATATTCCCGCAGTACACGTAATTAAAATTAAATTAATATAATTACGCACGAATGCCATATCAAAACCTTTCTTCGACAAGGCTTTGTATAATTCAATCCGATGGAATAAATTAAGCCAATACCATATTCGGTATAAATAATCAGATTAAATTCGCAGTAATAGTAGAGTGGCGGCTTTGACATTCAATCAGTTCAGCGATCCTTCAGCCACCAGCCGGCGAATTAATATTTTACGGAATAAACGCTGCATAATTGAGAGCTACTACGTTCGCCACACTCAGCGCCATATTTAATGCAGCTCGCGTTAACAGAGGCCCGTTAAACAAATAGCGAAATGTCAAACACAAACGTATACACGGTGTCGGCATTTTAAAACACACCGATCGAACTAATTAGGCCCCATCTTGTGAGAGTAGCGAGGAGACGCAACGGATATAAAGACGGAAACGACAAGAGGAAAGGAGGAATCCTCTTCCGCCTTTTTGCGTGAAAAGAATATAATGAAAATATTTGGAAAACACTTCCACGGGTAAAAAAAAGTAAATTGTTTTTCTTCCCTTTATATTTTTTTTTGTTAATGCCTTGACGTGTATTTCAAAATGGTGTCATCTAGATAAACAACCCGGGTTCTCAAAGGATGAGAAGGGGTGGCGAGGAGGAGGAGGACGAGGAAAAAAGAATAACGAGTGGTAAAGGAATGTCAAAGAAACAGGAACAACAGAAATATCTTGTCCTTTTTATCTCGGCTTTTATTAACGACTGGAATGAGAAGAGGGTAACTAATGAAGTTGCTATCTCTCCACGCAAGTCCTGCTATTTCATTTCCTCCATCTAATTTCATTATAATAGGCGATACTGTTTGGTACGCTCGCTGAGATGGCATGATACGGTTTCCTTTTGAAACTGTCTAATTTATTATGTAGGCAAATTTGGTGAAATTGTGGACAAATGTAATACCAATAAACTTTTATTTAATATTGTTTAATCTAATTGGATTTTTTAAAATTTAAGTATCAGTAGGACTAGAAGTTTGTCCGATTATATGTTGTCAATACTATATTAATGCTTTCCACTAGAAAAATGTTTACTCATAATCTTTAAAAGAATTAAAATTTTGTTGAGGATCTATCAATTCAATCACTTATGTATTTTTATTACAATTTATGTAAATATTTCAAAAATAAATATGTTTCCTTGTACATTACATGAATATAATTAAAAAAATAGATGTACCTGTTCTGAGTCTAGTCAGATGGTCTCTGAAGTCTTCAAGGGAATTTTAAACAAATTATCTCATTCGTATAATCTGTTCAAAGTTATTTTGTACATACGTCATCTAATTTGTAATATCAAAACGTGGCAATGTTGCCGCATCAACTCTGAGTTTTAGTTCACCTTGGTTTTGACATACAACAAAATTCTAATCTAAATAAAATAACTGAAACTGTTATCAAATATAGTTTATTTTAATACTATCGTATATCTACAGCTAATCATACAGCCATAATTGTTTATAGGTTAGAGTTATTACCTCTTATCCATTATTGCTTTCAAGAATTTTGCATACGTCTGACAACCGGGCGACTTTAACAGGCTCATTCGTTTACGTGTTCGAACTAATCAGACAACATTGTGTCTCTTTTTAACTAGAATAAAATGAGAAGGAAAATATTGTCTGATTATAAGTCGAATATACAAATTGCGACAGGCAATACATTGAGTATCTTGACGACGTATGTACAAAACAAACCTTGAATATACTCTATATTTTTATTAGTAGCTTGTATGTCTCCTGATCAGTAATATATATTGGTGAACGTTTCAACGATTTGAAAGTGACAATTTTCAATCTCTTTCCAACAAACGCTTTCATTTCCTCATGAATCTCATGAATAGGGGTAACTGGCTATTGGGTTTTGTTTGGTTTTGTTGGCAGTTGTGAGGCAAAAAGGAAGGGTTTCTGTGATATATTGTGACTAATGATATAAAGTGGATCTAGTATAACAATCCCAGATGCACAAGTCATGGGTTATTTCAGGAGAGTCATCCACATCAACACTGAAACGGAATATTCATGGACATAAAACCTTCCTGTGCATTTATAAAACCCATTCAAACTGTAACTGTAGATATCTATATCAATTGAATGATATATTGTAGCAAAAAGACCTACTAGCGAGTTATGTATGCATCTGATCCTCAGCCTGTTGCATGACAACGCTAGGTTTCATGTTGCAAAAGTTTTGAAGGATGCACTATTGAAGCTCGAATGACAAGTTCTGCCACACTCAGCATATTCACCTGACAGCGCCTTCCAAATGATACTTGTTGAGATCGATGTAGCATAGCTGGTGGACACATTGTTTCAAACTACTGAAGAAGTTAGAAAATTAGAGATGATTAGATCACTGCCTCATCGTTCTTTCGACATGGTTTCTTCTTATTTCTATAAATATGAGAAAAAGTTGCAAAAATGATGTTTTTTGATTAATATATATTGTAATAGATTGTATTAATATAGCAGTAAGTGTCCTTTCACTTTCGGCCTTTTTATAGTAGAATATTTTTGACAGCGATCAAAATTAGTTACTTACGCTTTTGTACATTCCCATAAATAGTAGTCACATCCTATTTCCTAACCAAATCGGTGACCCAACCGACTACACCTAGTTATTAACGATGCTATCTGTTTTAATAATTCGGCGACCTACATAGGAAATATTCACTTACTTCTTTGGTAATGATTTTGTCTCGATAATTAATATCGAGCCGGCCATATTAATCATATTAAAACGATCTGATTAGACCAATCAGTCAAAAAAGTGATTGGGTTTTCAATTACCAGTAGTTCGGCGGGGTGTGGGTATGCTCCGGCCGTTATTAATGGTCCGGTGGCTGTGGTCGATTTTACTAAATGTACGACGCGTTCCAGTGATGTCGAAGAACGATTAATATAAATGATATTCGGGTTTTGTTGGATTAGATTGACAGCCGATGGTCTATATACCGTGCCACTAACAATAGAGCTTTTTTGTTCTTGTCATATCGTATTAATAGTTAGGCGACGAACCCTTGATTTGCTTTTAAACGCTTACAACTGAGTTTTTTAATTATCTGTCCTGTTGTGTCCTTGCATTTTTATCATGCTTATTACCATCTTACCTTGTCACTTTATGTGATCACTAGATACGTTTCTTCGCATAGTTTTGGTTGGTTTAGATGTCGAAGCAATTGTAAAACTAAAATTATAATATTCTTATCAATTTTATGAACAGCAAAAAGCTTCAAGTTCATCGATGTTTTTTAGTACTAATTATAGTAACTAGTGAACAGTAAATGATGTTTCTCTCATAACAGAGTAGAGAGAGTAATTTAAAAGTGTTATTTTAATATTACTAATATTTGTTGTGGCAATATTTTTAATATTAGATCAGAAATATATTGGATATTTTGATAAATATGTATTAATTAATAATATTAAAATACATGCAAGTAATGTATATATAATAATTAAATAAACCCTTCTCAAAGCTGAATCAAATAACTCTAAATAATTAATAAAGAGTTCAAGGAATACATTGTCATATAGTTACATATTTTAGTGCATTAATTGTTAAACGTCTTAGTATCTTAATATTCTCATTCACTCCAATTATCAGTGGTTTGAAATATTTACCAAATTACCGCTAATAATCCATATTTTCTTCTATTTTTCCCATGTACTCCGTCTAGGCAAATTATGTAGTTATAGTTTTTTAGTATTATAAAGTGTATTGAAACAATAAATTGAATAAATACCAGACCTATTTAATACACGTATCTGATTTACGACTTTCTAGAATAATATGTTGCGAGTCATCGTCGATGTCCCATATTACATCTCCAACAAACTGATTCAGCGCTGTATCCCCTTAGTACCCATAACAGTATAGTGCTATACATCGGCTCACCATACGAACTGATTAATGGACACATAGAGTGAGATTTAATAATCTCTAGATAAGTTAGGATAGACTTTAGAATAAGTTAGAATAGTATCTAGAATAAGATTTAGATTATAAGTTTTATACCAGATCATTTACTGGAGCGATCTTCTACATGTCAGGATAGTTATACTATATACCTCAAATCGTATAATAATACTTAGAGCAGATTGTTGAAGTTCTTAGGGATTAACAAACAAATTTATGTATATTACGTGTCACTGATCTGACGGCCATTCTTGGTTCTCTGATTTAGGCGTATTTAATTTTTTTTGAACTTACGTATTTACACTCCATATTACACGAAACATTTAAGCCTAAAAATTCTTCCTCAAGAGGAAGTCATATTTTTCGCTATCTGGAATTTTCGTATGATCTGGAATTATTCAGACCATTCTATTTGACAGTTGATATCATTTGTTCTCTATATTTTTGTTACGCATTCTTTTGTTTCGGGTATCTCTACTGATCTGAAGTATCTAAAGGTAAATTTGTTTCTAATTTTCAATGATTCAGTTCTCTTCAAATTAGATACACAGCTGATTAAGAATACGCATGATGATACCCGAATTGTATCTTTCCATTTATGCGAAAATTCAGGTGCGTCCACTTCCACAGTGCAATCTGCATATAATTTGGATTAGGCATTGATCTAAAGCCGAGGGATGTTGCAAATTTTACACGCATTCGTAGACGTCATAATAAATCTGAGCGGTCGGCGCATATGCTCGTCAGCCTAAATAGTTTTCAATGAAATATTGAAGATTAAATCTACGTCGGACGCGGTATACATAATATTCTAATAAGTCCCCCTCGAGGATCATGAACAGCTGTTGCAATAGGGTCTTGCTTTGACGGTACGGGGATAAAAAGGTGTTGGTATAATATATAGTCAGGTAGGATGAGAGAACGGTCTATTAAATTTCAAGAGTCTGTACGCCAGTATAGTTTCAGTAGTTGTTTTATGTAGGGTGTAATTTTGTGTTACGTTCAAGGTACAAGAGGTTGTTATAAATCTTATTTTTTTATTGTTTTAATTTCTGTTTATATTTATCTAATTATTTGAATCTTAACATTGTTTTTCCTTAAGCTTTTGTACTAGTAAACTACATGACATACTTTTTGTTCCACAAGATGAGCAAATTGTTACCGTAAGTCATATCTTTTGGAAAGATAATTTAAGAGTATAATTTTTTAGATAATTTAGAGTGTCGCATAAAAGGACATTCTCAAAACTTAAACCTATTTCGGCTGAAGTTCCCCAGGGTAATATACTGGGACCCCTTCTGCATCTGCTCTACATTTTTGATATCCCAACAACGGAAGAAATACTACTTGGAACAGTATTGATGATACAGTTATCATAGCAAAAATATGTATCTGCCTAATGATATAGAAAAAGTGGAAGTGGCAGTCAACAAAATCTGTAAATGGACTAGAGACTGCAAAATACTTAATAGCTCCAAATGTGTTCATAATAATTTTGTGTTGCTGGGAACTGACAAATATCTAATTATATTACTTGATGGATACCATATGCCTCAAGCAGAATCAGCTAAATGCCTCAGTGGTAGGTTAAATTAGAAACATTATGTTTGACAAAAAGCAGAGTAGACTCGAATCAAATAATTGTAGGGATAAGTTGGAAGGTGCTCTGAACTTGAACAAAAATCAAAGGGATTGGTTTATCAGCCAGTCAGAAAGCCAATTTAGAGCTATGGAATGCAAATGTGGTGTACCACTAAAACATCAAACCAACTAGTAATCCAACGCTGTCAATACAAAGTTCTACGATAAATTACCAATGCTTATCGCTACATAACCAACGAAGAGCTACACTATAACCTAGCAATCAAATGGATTTACGAAATGATCAAGGTTGCTAAATCACAGCAACGTTGAAGCAATACAGCTACTGGACAACACGTAGCCAATCAGAAGATTGGAGCGAACAAAACTACACGTAGTAGTGTAAAATGTATCGTTAGCTTAGGTAGTTTAAATTTATTTTATCGTAGGAAATATATATTTATGTATTTATCCCGTTTTCGCTTTGCTTGAATATTAATGCAAGTACAACAGAATAGTAGTAATAAATTAAGTTGTAAATTAAGATTTTACTAAGCGTATCTAATGTAATATGTAATTGATAAAAAATATGGTTTCTGTAAAATAGTTTCCACCTATATTGTCAAAACTCTGTTTGATGGAATGATTTCAATCAGCCTTATTCTTAAAGAAGGAGGAACTAATGACGCTTCCATCCTATAAACCTTACGTACCGTGATGACCATAGATTTTTTATTATTTTTATGATGGATACGCTGCGAACATTATGGACGCACAAATGTTGGGAAAAGATTCTAATTTATCTAGGAAACCATTAAATTGTAGGTAAATTGTATTCTCTTGTTTGAGTTTGAAAATTTTGTTGTAACGTAGATTTCTCTCATTAAAATAAAATGGTGCTTTATTTCTTCGTCTTTTTTGTATCATTTAGCCTTGCTAATCGAGAGAATTGCAAGGGGGCATAGAGACAGACTCCATTCTCATACTAATATTGAAATATTGCAACTTTTGGATACCACCAGAACAGGACACAGACTCAAAAGAACCAAACCATCTGATCTTGTGTAGTGTTGTGTAGTGAGGTGCATATATTAAATTAGCAGTAGTGACATATATAAACATTATTTCACCAGAGACTGAGATAGGGCCGATGGGTCCTCCTAGTTATATACCTAGATTTAAGTTAGCATAAAGACAAATTGTAGGTTAGGCGGAAACGACTAGTAACAATATATTGATTAAATAATAAAAAACAATTAGCCTTGAAGATATATTTGTTTCAAAATATTTAAACCAAAAACTAAAAATTTTGAGCATGTTTGATATTTGAATTTGCATAGCAGAATGAAATATTTAGTTTTTTGTATTCGTTTCCCGAACCACAGTTAACAATATATTTTTTTTGTTCTATGATAATATTTATTATAAAATTTTTGATACCCTTATTGGCTGAATAATGTACCCAGTGTGCAATACGTTTTAATTTATTTATTACTTACCTATATACATAATATACAGAAGATCACTTCAGTAAGTGATCTCATGTATAAAACATTAATTATTTTATATACAGCTCTTAAGTATACATATGGAATTGTAGTAAAAGTTTTAGTTTATGCAGTTCATTGTTCGTACTCGTTTAGTAAATTTGCTAGTATATTGGTATTCTTTTGATAAACTTAACACTAATACCTTGAATGGACTATGGCTTAATGTTACGGATTCAAAATACTACGTTGTATCACTTCATTAGAAACGCAATATTACGCATCGACTATAGCATGCAACACTTTTTAAAAGTTTATAAACATCATTTGGTAGTAAAACTGACTGGGAGATAATTGTGATAAATCAATACTTTGGTCCTGACATAATCTGAATAAGGCTGTCTTACATAATGTGTCTAAAAGTTCTTCATTTGTTTCACTGTACATAATTTCTTTATTTCATCTTACATCTTATATTATACAAATTCATGTGTTTAGTTCGCATCAATTTTCTGAATTCTTAACTGTTGTCTAGTAGCTATATTTCTTTGACGTTGCCGTGATGTAGTAATCGTATTCCATTTTTTGTGGCGATATTTTCGATAAATTTGTAAATACATTTGATTTAGAGTTCAGAGCAGTTCTTCGTTGGCTACGTAGCCCATATGCATTGGCTATTAATAGAAGTCTTCATTTTAGTGTAACCCTTTATTTCAACATTCAAAAAAAGCGTTATAATTAAATGATAAACCAGTCTTTTTAATTTTAAGCCAAGTTCAGAGTATCTTCTGACTAACCAGTATATTTATTTGCTTTGTTTTTTTGTTTAACGTCATGTCAGTCTACATAATGCAAATTACTTATTTATCTATCCAAAATATAAGTATACATTAAGAATCCCTAGAGTTAATACTATTTATAAAAAAATATCGGAATGCTGATAAGTGTGAAGTTCTTGCCTCTATCTAAAGTTGATTTAGATCATAAAGCGCTTATAATATGAACAGAGTGTTAACCGTTAAAAATTAAGCTACCGCATTTTTTTCAATTTTTACGATCAGGACGTGAAATCTTCTCTCTCCTGGCTTTATTTTTTAACGTCGTCCTTAACAAATATGTGTTTTGCGACTTAAAATTTTCGAATACCTGTCGGATCTAGCGCGGCCTTTTATTTTTCAAAAAAGGAACAATAAAGTCGCTCTTAGGCAGCTCTAATATACGGCCGCAGTTTATGTGCATCTTAAAAATTGATCCCGTGTGCGAGCCCATGTATTATTCACGACCATATCGGTTTTTATTCCGAAGATTACCCTACCGTTGAGGTTATAAATACGCGTTTACTTCTAACAATTATTTCTCGAAGCCTCTCATTAATTGGTTTTCTTATTTTTATAAGAAATAAATACTATATTCTCATCGATAAGAAAATGTTTGGATTACAGAAACGAAGCACAATAAAAGGCCTTAATGTTCCGGATAAAATCGAACGATAAATTAACTCGGGGAACAATCCATTCTCCAGATCGCCCTTTAATGATTGCCATTCATTTTATAGTTGTCTGCAAAAGTAAAGCGCCCCGACCTCCACTATCTACTTATAAAAGTTTATAGGGTCACATTGTATCAAAATTTTATAGATCCATTCCTGTTACCCGGTATCAGCGTGGTCCTGGTCGCCCGCTCTCTAAGTAGTAATAAATTTTCGAAAAATTTAAAGCCAACTCTGGCCGTTTTTATCATTTATAAAGGGCTCGATTATGATTTAGATCTCGGTGCGATCAAAATTGTCCTTTATACACTCTCTTTTATATCGAACGGAGTAGATATTCGATTTAATGTTAAAGCTGTAGGCTTTATATATATTAAATTTAAGTTGTATGTAGGTTTGTACTATGATAGGTGTAGTAAAAATAGAATTAAACGATTTATTTAACATACAATATAACATATAACATTGTGCGTATCTCATAGAAGTTATATGATTCAGTTTTGTTTAGACTAGCTCCTCATTCTGTAATAAAATACTGAGGCAGTAAATTTTGTTAGTAAAACAACTCGTTATACACCAGAACATCAGATGATAATCACTTGGTGGTATGTCTAGACTATATAGGTGGTTGTGGGATATTCAGAAAACCAAGCTTTCGACGCTCCTGGTGAGTTGCTGTAGATATATGTGGTGATGTCTTGATGATTAGCTCTCTTGAGAGCAGTTCAGATTATATTGCTAATCATCAAACTTGCAGCAAACTTTTTCCTGGTCGTCAGTTCTGACCTGTTAACCTTGCTTCGGCCAAAAGTGCTTTTTCATGATATTGTCATAAGTGATACAGTTCTTCAGAAATTGGTTAGTATTGTTGCGATTCACAGATTAACATTAACAACATAACATATATACTAGATAGTAGATAGTACCAGCCATTTCTATTTTTCACATTTTCGACACATGGCTTCCCAGTGCCTAGAAATTGACAGCGTAACATAAATTACACGGAACCAAAACCGCTTGACTGACTGTTACAGCATCAAAAATTTAAACATGATTAAAACCTTAAAATATAATTTATTTTATCTTTGCTTCTGGTACCCATATATTTACAAAACTGAATAACAATTTTTTAATACATAATATGAGCTGTCTAATGCTACTTAGTGCAAACCAGTCGGTCTCCTCAATTGCGTGATCGAATTTATTAAAACCGTCTATAGGAGAAATATTGTATTTCTTCTTATTAGATGATTTGCCGAAGCAAAAGTAAAACAGATATGATTAAATATTTGATTAAAACTTATTACTACTCCTAACCTGTTGTATAATAAAGAAATTGAAGCAGTAACTAAGTCTCTAGGACTAATTTTATATTGTTGAAGCATCAAAAGAATCTCTGAATTTTTGTCTTAATGGTACTAAACTTGCATAATGTTGGAAAGCTTTAATGATTTTATATTCCTTTTAGATTAGAGTGAGTTCCCTAGCTAAAGTTAAGGAAGTCTCTCAAACATAGAGAATTCATCTGGTCTAATAAAGAAATTGATACAATAAACATGCCCCTTCAATCGTACTAAATCTGAAAAGTATTGGAAAACTGAAATGATTTTCCTAATGAATCTATGAATTTCGATACGTCCAAACATTCTTTTAAACTTTTTTAGAGTGAGTTAAGAAAGTCTCTCAGGTAGGGTATTTGTCTTAATGGAATGCTGTTGAGCCAAAGCTGTTAAACTTGAAGTTTGTAGTATTTATGATTCCGAATCACTGGAGGTTTTGTTTAAATTGTATTATTGAAATATATACTCAGTAAAGCATCCGTTGAATCTTAGTAGCAGAATATATAACTGTAAAATCATTGCACGATTTAATTATATTTGCATAATTAATTAAAAATTACTCCTAACATTTTTTTATATTCCTCGAAAACTTTGCCATATTTCCATACTTTCTGCAACAGTATCCCATTCTAATTAAGCTCCAATCAAGCGGCATTAAACTGGCTCCGGAAAAAATCGCGTTTTCTTCAGCGACAGATACAAGACTGTAAGGAATATTTTCCGATTTTTGCATAATAAATTAACCAGGCAAGCAGAACTCCGATGCGCAACAAAGACCTCCGCCCTCCCCATTTAAATTCAAAAGCAATTGCTAGTTTAATTAAAATGGGATTAAAATATTCCGCCGTCTAATTAAAGTGGGTTCCTCTCGTTCTATACCTGGCCGGGATTGAAACATCGATAACATTTACATCGGCCTTCAAAGACAGCGGCTTCGTTTTCGTTAAAAGTTATGAAATAAATCTCTTTTCGGCCAACTTCGAGGAATTGCGGGAGCTTTATTCGAGCTCCGGTAAAAGGTAGATTCGGATTTCTGAACGGTACACGTTACTTGACAAATAATTTGAATTTTGCTCATGCGTATATATAGCTTCATTTACTCCTATTTTTATACCTAACTATATATAAGTTTGGTCTGTTATTGTAATATTTGAAACTATATGTAAGGAGGGAAATAAACATTGAAGAATTTTCGACATATCATATTTTATTTAAACAACTTTGTATCAAATGAAATAATAAAAGTTTAATTATTATATGTCCAGCATTACTATTTTTATAAAAACACCATATTTAAATTCATTTACATATTTGAATAATTAGTATTTACATCGTTTAGATCAATTCCAGACAATATAGTTAAAATCAAACAAAAAAGCAACCAGCACCATATATGAACGCAGTGAAAATGTCTTAAAATTCTCTAGATATCATCAGCTGTGATAAGATACAATTGCTACTATTCTTGATCAACAAATTCCATTACTGAATTGATTACCTCGACCTTTTGGTTCACATATTGTACATTTACTAACGAAAAATGAATGGATGATCGTAATTCTCGTCTGAAATAAGTCAATACATTATTTTTACAAAACAGTAATTTATTTATATATACTCTTTTAGACAAATGCGTTCTCTTTTCTTGTTTGCCATTAAATCACTCGGGTGTCATTGATAGTTATATATTTTGATTATTGGTACAGGTATAGTTTTGTATTTTGTAAGAAATTTAATTTTTTCATCACCCTCCACTATTCTTGCATCTTAGAAAAATTCTGTCTAATTTGTTCTTCGCTGATTCTAAGTTCACCATCTCACTTTCTCTCACCTATAAAATAAAAATTAAATCATTGCTAAAATATATCATGATTAAAATAAATGTCTAATTATTACCAGTTACTATAGTTTTTGCTACTATTCTTGATGGACAAACTTCATTAATGAATTGACTACTTCCAACACAACAAGAATAATTTTATTTTCTGTTCTTGTTATTGATTTGAAATATGCTGCTATTGGTCGTTGATGCCATGCCAAATTGATGCCATTTGGATTTTATAACTTTTAAAAATTTAACCTTACATTCTGCACTTACCCTTGTTCTTCCATATTTTAAAACCAATATATGTTAAACCACCAAAAATAATACAACAATTTAATTTTTATTGTTACAGTAGTTTGTTCTTTATTGGTTTATTCTGTGTATTATAGTGCACATGCGACAAATCCAAAAATATTTGTAAGTAATGTATGTCTTTTCTGATGAGGATTCGATGTAATTGCGACTGAAGCGGACAGAGGAGCTTATTAATTAATTTCAATTACCGGCAAGTTTCGTTCACTATCGACGCGTTAGATCGTAGCGTAGTTAAAAATTACGCCTCTAACTATACAAACAGCCAGAAAATGACCGTTATTAGTCTCGGCAGAACTAGGGACCGTGATAACGATTTAATTTGTTAAATAAATACAGTAATTCTGATCCCAAACAATGTTTACCGGATATTTCTTGTCGCTTAACTGAGTATTACGTAAGGTCGGCCTTGCCGGTTAACATTTTTTGTATTCCGGCTGCAACTCTATCTGTAAGCCTCATTAATAAAATTATATATTCTTGATGATCCGAACCCAAGTATTTTGATCTTTTTTAATATAATAGAAATTGTACTGGTATTTTTTATCATTTATTCTAGTTCATTATTCCTTGGAAGATTCATACAGTGGATTGTTGTTTTATTTGCGGCTGATACGTATTGATCTAAGATTAGTGACCTGTGTACATGTACATGCGTTTCTTTACGCCATTTGATAACAGAATTTTTTGAGCTTTTATCAAAATATGTAGGATTCAACATGAACAAATATTTTTCACAACAAAATATTCCGAAATACTGCCCAAGGATGATTCAATGTCATGGTAAGACACATTTCACTCACAACATCAATGTTTTATGGCACAACCACTGATTTTGGATTATCTTCGCTGCGTTAGTCCCTGAACCAATTGCTGTTCTGATTAAATTCGTTATACCAACGCTTTACAGTGACCAAGAATGGTACCTCATCGCCAAAAGTTAAAGTAAGTTGACCGGTGCACTCCTGTCTTGGTAATCCATGTCAAAAGTCATAAAAAATCACGGTACGAATTCGTTAACTATAGTCTATAACACAATCTATAATTCTATAATCATTAACTGTTTTTTTCTTCACTGAGACAAAATTATCAAGTCAGTGTAAATGAAACAAATTGTGCTCAATAGATACTTCAACACAAGTTTATGTGTATAAAAGTTAATAATTCAATTGAAAACGTTAGATGTAGCCTAACAACACTTATATGCCGTATAGCCAATGCTGAAAATATAAATAACAAACCTCGTAACCCTTTTAGCAAATACTAATTCTCCTAGTGTACTTTTTTGAATTTATATAAGACTAAAGTTCAGTCTGAACCATCAATGTGTTCTTGTTTTTGCTATATTTTGCAAATAGTCATTAGAATTTTAAAATATATCCATTAATAGCTGCAATCAGGGATATTATTTCAATAATCTATGTCAAATGTTAAAGGGATGTCTTGATATATGGTTAACGATATTTAAACAAAAACTTATTGCAAATGTATTAGTCCAATGACCGAAGGCTTCTTGTTCTGGAAAATATATCGGTTTGTTGAAAAACATTTTTGAAACCATTTCTTTGTTCGAAAAAGATATATAGTCTATTCAAAGTTATTTTGTACATACGTCATCAAGTGGTTTAATGTATTGCCTGCCGCAATTTGTAAATTCGTTTTGGCAGACAATATTCCTTCACATTTTATTTTAGTTAAAAGAGACACAATGCTGTCTGATCAGTTCGAACGCATAAACGAATGAGCCTGTCAATGTGGTCCGGTTGTCAGATTTATGCAAAATTCCTAAAAATAATTGTGATAAGAGGTTTTAATTGTAACTTATAAACTATTTTAGCTGTATAATTAACTTAATTTGATAACATTTTTAGTCAATTATTTTATTTAGATTAAAATTTTGTTATATGTAAAAGTCAAACTGAACTAAAACTCAGAGTTGATGCGGCAATATTGCAACGCTTTGATGTCACACATTTTGATGACGTGTGTACAAAATTACTTTAAATAGATTATAGATTATATTTTTGGATATTTTGTAGATATATCCTTATTTTCCTAACAAAGATTGACGATAATAAAAGTAATTTTGCTCTCTGAGAGCTTACAAAAACCTACAAGGCTTAAGGCCTACAAAAATATATTTTCAAGAAATATTAGCATAGAATATTATGGAATAATTTTTTAAATTTACTCATCATTCCAAGTAAGACAGTTAGAGGTAGATATTTTAACATTAGTGCATTGTTATTAGTCATTAACAACTAACCTACAATTTATTTTTACATTAAATTACTAACTGGGAATATTTCTCTAATAATAGTGCTCATATATTAACGCAATAAATTTGACTGCATCACATTATCCAATGTTTTGATCTTTTTGAGTCTGTGGTATTAAGTCTTTTTGCTGTTCTTAAGACACAACAAATAATCAACTTAGCACTTTTCCCAAAACATCCGGAATTCGTATTTAGAATTTGTTATTCAACAGCAATTTCTTCTAACCTAAATACTACTTTTGTAAATCTTGTTCTTGTATTTTTAGTGCGTTAATCTAGTTGTAATAGATGAGGGATGAACGTATTTAATTAGATAAAACATAATGTTAATGTTTAGCACTACATTGACCTTTATTCATTCAAGGACCATGTCTATTAATAGAAAAACAATGGCGAATAACGACAAAGTAAAACTTGCAAAAAAAACATCGTTTCTCCTTCAGCGATCAGCATAGAAGCGTTTAGTGATTGGTTTCGTGTCATTTTTCGCCTATAAAGACGATTTAATTTTAAGAACTATTAAACAAAATGCGGTAACGTTCTGGAAACCGCAAATTGCAAAACTATTCAAGCAAATATTTAATTGATACATAACTGTTGTCTAAATCATCGACGTCGACCAATTTAATGATAAATCGGTATTGATCAAAGATCCTGAAAAAGTGCATTGACAGGTTTTTTTTTTTCGAAATCCGAATGGATTATTAGAAAGTAGACGGTAAAAAAGGAATCGATTCGTATCCGACTTCTCCAAGCTCGATTTATGTTCCACTTATTTACTACTGATGTATTAAGTATATTTAGTTTCCCTAAAATTATCCAATAAAATTGTTTTATGGCTTCTGAATATCGATGGGCTGGTTATTTTATAGGCGGTCTGTTGTGTGTGTTTCCTTTGTCGTTGCCATAAAGCCTTTATCTTTATCGATACAAATTTTTCCTGCTATCTTTCCCCGTGTGTTTTTATTGCTTCACGTCCTAAACGGTGCTTTTATTAGTTTCACCTTGTTATCATGTCCACGTCCGACGTTTATAAATGAAAGAAACTTTTTTCCTCTACTTTTTATTTTCTTTGATTCGATACGACGGCTCAGATAAGCAACCGTTCCAATCAATATGTAATTGAAAGGCATTAATATTCATAGTTTCGTTTTGAATGGTTCTACTTTTTTATCGCTTTTTCATTATCTACAAAAAGAAACCGTAAATAGTTTAGTAGTATCGTTCCTACAATTAAGCAATGATTTACATTCTAATATTAGGTGTTCATATATTATTCAATCGTTTTAAAAGAACGATAGTCAAAATCAAGGAGCATGGAAATCACAGGAGAGGAATGTTCCATGGAATAAGTAATTTCGGTTTTTTCTGTAGACGATTTTAATATCGCATCTCTCCAGTATTATTTATTGAATAACGTCATATTATAGCGTATTTTAAATATATTACTGTGGGAGCGTTATCAGTTTACTCAATCCAAAATTATTGCGCCTTGAAAATAAAGACTCCAGAAGGAATATTTTACTTGAAAAAAAATTGTGGTGCAGAGTCAATGAAAATAGTGTTGAGTGATTAAGTGCTAGCGTGAAAGAATCAAAAACATCTTTTGAAGTATTTATGTAAAACTAGTTCAATAAAATGTTAAACCATGGTTTCACGTGATTCTACAGTGAAAAGTTTTATGAAGCAGTATTGATTATGATTTCAAGAAGTCGTAGTGAAGCCTAAACAGTATTTACTGTTAGCAACTAATGCGAATCAAGATTAATAGGAGTTGTTGAACACAACAACGCTAAACCACAACATGTTTAGTTACTTGAATTTTTGATGCATGGACCAGACCTTACCCTTTAAAATCCTGTTCAGCTTTTCGCCTAAAAATCTTCAGTGAATCTTCAGTCATCAAAGTGTTAATAGATATCATCGATATGAACATCCAAAATTACCAACTCATAAATCGACTATTGGGGATATATTTGTGCAGTACAACAAGCAATAAAGGGTTTTAAATAATAAGGGTGCCTTTAAAATTTTGATACACAAAAAAACGAAACAAATTTATACAAAGGGGGCTTTACAAATTCCCTTCTACACACAAGATGTAGTTTTAAATGAAGCATACCTCAACTAATATATAAGAAAAGCGCAATCATACTTGTAGAGCTAATATTTCCTCGACATTTTTGGCAGTAAGTTCTAAAACTACATTGGTGCTTATTTTTCAGTCAGAAACAAACCGACTCTTTAACATAGTTGACAGTTACCATTCATCATAATTTCAATAAACAAGAAACGGATGATTTCAAGCGGGTAAATTTAGAATTTTGTTCTTGGAGAGATTCCAAGTCGCCTATCATTATGACTACCAAATTAATTGGATCTATCATTTATAGATGTCTGTCCGAGTTTATTCATTTGTGGCTATTATGTTGGAACATGTTGGAAATGTTGAGGATTTATTAAATGTTATGTTAGTTCTTATTTTAAACACATATTAGGTGCCTTAAGGGCGGATATAACCGGAACAAATTTGTCCTGAAACCTGTAAGTAGATGATATAAAAGTAATGAATATTTTATTAATTTTCATGTAATTTGTTGATGAAAATGCGAAATATCAACGTAATCAGAGTAACTTAGCTATTAAATTCGGTAGTTTTGGGGTTTCTGTATATAAAATAGCGGTTCTTTAAATGTATTTAGTATATACAGACGCTAATCATTAAATGCTCAATATTGCATTACACTTTCCTTGTTTGATTTAAAGAAATCTGCTACCGAAGCTCCTCAAACATTTTTAGAAACCTATGGTGATGCTGCTTCGTCATATATCGATTGCCGGTTTCGATTCCATCAATTTAGAAGTGGTAATTTTGACGTCAATGACAAAGAACAACCTGAAAGATCAAAAGAGTTTGAAGACAGTCATGCCAAGGGACGAAGCTTAAATCCTCAAAAAACTATCTGCAGCTGGTGAAGTCGACTGTTTCTAAATATTCTGCTAAATATCCGTGTGACTTTCAACACCGCGGTTCAATTTTTGCCAGAAAAAGACATGACTTTGTGTGGCTCATTGAATGATGAACTATCAAAAATGAATTTTCGTTAATATGTATTGTTCTAATTTTTCTCTAAAGGCTTTATAACTTTTTTGTGTTCAACAACTCCTACTAATCTTGATTCGCATTAGTTGTTAACAGTAAAGACTGTTTAGGCTTCAGCTACGACATTCAATTATAACATTCAAATAATATTAGAGCTACAAGAACATACAGGTTCTAGTTACTTTCTTGTCAACTAACGTTACGTATTTGACATCGAAAAATAAGAAGATTAAAATATATATAGATAGAAATGGAGTGGTTATATATGTAAACCATACTTATGTTTGTTCCTTTGTTTTCTGACCCTCATGTTAAACAATTTACGACTTTTTTGATGTTATCAATACGTTCATGATTAAACTCATGTCATCCCAGAGACATAAAACAAACAACATTAATATCGTTGCATCAACATGGGGTCCTTTACATACATACTGAACCGACGTTTGGTCGTCGCAGGACACTGAAATAATTAAAGTTAAAAATGACCCGAGACCGTGCTCTAGACAAAAGTCAAATAAAGAACGTTTATAACGTACCGCCGACTGATATCCGAACGTTACCTTGTAAAACACCCACCAACATCGACTATCTTATGTATCGGCTCTAAAAGCCAAACAGCATGTGGTTCAGCCTGATACCAATGCGAAATAATTAATATAATTAAATTATTGTTCGGACCGTGCATTGATTTATTTTTAGTTATTTTAATATCTTGTATGGGTTAGATGTTACACAGTACTACAACTACTTATATTAGCAAGTGATTTGTTTTCAATAACTATTTAATACTAGAAATCGGTTTACAACTCTTTGTTCTTAATTTGTTCCTGACAACAGTTTTTTTTTATTTTGCGTCAGTATTCTTGCGTTTTTTATGAACCATTAATATGTATTAATCTGATAGAATTAGGAAATATTTAACAAGCTAAATATCTGCGAGTACTTGGATTAGAAGTTTTTCATACTATTTTTATCCCTGCACCATTTTTTACTACATTTCAAATATTTTGCACATTAGAGCTCGATATATTCATTAAATTATTCTCTAAAATAATAAAACCTTTCATATCTAGGCACATTTTATCTTGCGACATTGCAACTGAACATGTAGCAGGATACTAAAAGAAACTCCGGGCTTGAGTTTCTCATGAAGTAATAGGGAAAGATATAATGAGATGAGTTTATATTTCTAAATTGCTGATTAAGCTAGATTATTCACGACAATAATATTATGATACAAGCCTAGAAGAGCTTCACAAGCAACCACACTACACAAACACAAATCTCATATTAGTACCAAGGAAAATGATGGTAAATGTTCGGTGGGATTGGAAAGGAAATATTCAGAGCAGGCTTCAAAACATGCAGTTTTTCTTGCTGTTGAGACTGTGGGAAGATTACAGTTATGATATTGTGGTTTTAATAGAAAACTCATCGAACAAAACAGTGCTTATATCATGGGTAAAACCAGAAGAAACGAAATAATGTTTTAACTAATGATTTTTTCAAAATATGCTTGTCAGTAATAATTAGATAGTGGAAGCTTATATTATATTTAAAAGGTATTCTAGTTGCGTGAATTTTACATTAGTTGCGTGGTTAAAGATTAACCCACACTGTCTCCCATAACTACCGTATCGACAGTACGACCGATCGAGATCGGACTGACAAATCGACCAGTATGGGGACACCTTTACGTTGAAAAATATCAAACGCTGACCGAAAATCGAACGCGGAAAATAACACGGAGAGCCGGGGGGATCCGTCCTCGTTAGAGAACCTTTCCGGTGTGTGCGTGCGTGTTAGTGCCGGGCCCTACACGGAGAGAGTGATTCATCTGGCCCCGGTATCCGCGGGATTTCTCGCCGGCCACGTCGAATTTAACACCCCCGAATCGACCCGGTCTCACGATATCTCTTTCTATTTTTCTTTCGGTCCTAACAGATTTTTAGTGCCGACGATTAATTTCGCCCGTGGTGCTCGTAGTTTATCTTTAAGATTTATTAATTTCTGCTCCACCGACGTGTTTATCGGAGGTCTTTCCCTTTACTTCTAATTAAGTTAAAAGCCTCCGGTTCGACAAGAATTTGTTGTTCTTGCTAATAGCATTAAGCGCCCTCTATTTAACACATCATAGAAATTGGAAATACAACATTTCGTGAAACTTTTTATTGTTATTCCGGGGAACATTTTCTTAATTCCTGTATACCTGTATCTTTGGTTATTAATAATTACGTGAAGTACACAACAAGTAACAATTAAACTTTAAACGAAGGAACGTTCAAAACTTTATAGTTGAAAAAATTTTTGACCAATTCTTGGTAGCTATCGGTTTTGACTATACAGAATAATGACAGGCAAATGAATACCTTTTGTTTTATCACATCTTTGAAGCAATATATTGAGAAACTATTGATACGTTTTCGAAGTAAGATCCGAAGTATAGTACAGCTATTTCAACACCCCATTTAACATATAGAAATTAAAAATACATTTCGTTTAATTTTTTATTGTTAACATTCCTTAGAATATCTGTATTTATTACAATTAATAATTGCTGATAATACATTTCTTTCCCTTATTTATTTAATTAATATTATTTGATATTAAATCTTAGTATTGTAAAAAAATTTTCAGAAGCTATTTTGATAAATATATATTTTGGATGTTAAATATAAAACACATTTAATAAGCATCTCTCATCAGATGATATATATTGAATTTTCTTGTGATATTATAACTATCTAACCAGAATAGAACAAGTAATTAAAACCGGACATAAATTATAAGAAGAGTTATAAATATTACACACGAAATATCAACTATAAAACTATAATGTCGCCAAGAAAACTGTATCTAAGCATAAACTAACATGAAAATAACATTAGCTTTTTCTCTTATATCCATTATCGTTGTTGTTGAATTAATTCATTAAAAACTAGCTATAGTAAGGATAACGCCAAAAGCTAGCACAATAGCTCGGTGTATTCGAGGCCAAAATATCATTTGCGTGAGTTTCTTATATCCAGCATCTGAAAAGACTAAAATTATTAGACAGATTACCAAAATTATATAGAAGCAGTAATTATGATGTATGCATGTCAATTCTAAAATTGGAATGCAATAGCAATTCAATTGGATTATTCGCTACCATGTTAATATTAACGAAAATAATCGACGTATATAATTTATAAGCATTCTAGTAACAGAACAGTGTCAGAGAACAATGAGTCAGTAAATGATTCACCCAGATCACTAACACAAAATTAGTTCTTCATAGTATCAATGCATGTTTTTTTGTGACGAGTTCAAGTCCAACCTTCCTGTGTAAACAACGCGAAGCTTAGATTGTACAGCAGGGCAGATTTTCAATTATAATAGCGACAAAACTCCGCACAATTTATTAAATTAAGAAGCTCGAAGTCATTATATTAAAAGTTCTTTGGCAAGTTTTAATTAGTTCCCTAGTCGATTCCACTTTTCCTAGTCGAGAGTTTGTCCATTAATTTTTCCACCTTGTGCGCCTTTTAGGTATGTCAACATTGCATCAAGGCAACCCCTTAGGATCTTCGAAAAGAAAAACAATATTCAAGTTCTCAAAATTTCTATTTCCTGCTTGGGACACACTTTCTACATTCCAAGTGGTTATTTTAATTTTCTTGTTACTTTTTAAATTCTTAATTATTTATTTATTTACTAAATTCTATCTTGTTTATCCTGTCGATTTTCGACATAATTTCGATTTTTTATTAGTGTTGCACTGTCTTTTTCTCCCGGGTTGGGGTTTTTCTCACTTGCATTTTCATTTCCTGCCTCTCTGAATGCCTTGATTTGTTTCCTCCCTTTTGTTCTGTCCTATTTCTTTCGTGTTTGTTTTTCATCTGTTCCTTTTTCTTCCTTTCTTTCTCTCTATTTCAGCCATCGTCCATCCCTTTTTCCATTTGTGGAGAAAATAATCTGTTCTGTTTGTATGAAAGAAACGTTTATGATGTTTATGATTACAATGGACCAGCCTTAATGGGTTTCTTCTTTCTTATTTTTTCTCATTTGGATATTTTTATTCTTCTGTTCCTTCATTCAGTCATTTGCTGTATCACTGTATTAGTTACTAAATCACAGTAACGTGGAAGCTATTCAACTACTAGAAGACTTGCAAAAAGTTAGAAACCTGAAGCAAACCAAACCACATGAACTTCTATAAAATGTATCAGTGTTCCTATTAATATTAGCTATATTACTATTAAGTTGATCTAATTAAATTTGAGTCACACTGATCTGCACTCGCTTTACCTGTAAATTGATTCAAATGGAAAGGAACAACATATTAGTTTATAATTAAGATATTATTAAGCGTAGCTAATGAAAGTTGCTATTTTAAGAAACTGTTATTTATTATGATTTATTCATTGGCTAGTGTTAGGTAACACTGCCGGTATTAAATGTTATATTTATTTATAAAGTCATTTTAATGTAGTGTAAATTTTCATGATTTGGTCCTCTAAATATAGTGCTAATACATATTTTGTTTTCTTTTCAGGTAATTCACGTGTTCTTGTAGATACCACACCCAGTAAGTAACAATAATTTACCAAAAAAATCGATTTATCAATATTATAAATCGAACAGGAACACGTTTTAACTGATCTTGATTAATTTAACATTATCCGTAAGTATTTATCTTAACTTTTGACATGTAGTTCCACGTGCTTGCTCGGAAGAAAAATAAATCAACTTCCACCATAGGCGGGTGGCGCCCAAGAAGGGTTTTTTTGTAGTTGACTTTTAATAATGGCGAGTAAACAACTTTGACATGAAATATATATACTCCATTCGCTACAGTCCTCCATATCAGTCATATTTTTTGCCGAATTTCTCGTTAGGGACGTTTTAAAACCAGAGCCTGACATCAACAGCTGTATCCGCCAAAAGTCGAACGGATGACAGATCTGCATCGCGCCCAGCATATTCGGCATTTGCTCGACGCGAGAACGTAATTGTTTAGTTCTCAAACTTGGGACAATGTTCGCGAGATAAAGTCGAGTTTGTATTTATTTAGGGCCGTAAATTTTAATATTCTAATTAATATTTCAGAAATAAATCCGGTCTAAACAATATTAAGTTTTCGGTACCGTACCGAATTGTTCTAATCTTCGTTCAGAGTCGCAACTATTATCTTTGTTTTCGACTTAACTAGGTGAATAAATTAAAGTGGATTATTTCAAAGTGGTTCCCGAGTTACGTGTAATAAAGTTCTTGTTTATTTTTGATTCAGTGTTGAAGTACACCGGCTAGAAGTATAAAAGTCGTGATGTAATATCCTGTTTACACAAGAATTTAAGTAATTTTGTGTCACGGCAATGCGTTCTAGTTGCTATATCCACTTTAATATCCAGATTTGGCTTTGATTTAGATTTTATTTTACTGGTGTTCTCTTCCAAGAGCTTTCTGTCTACTCTTCCTAAATGGTTGGACCTGTTTTGATGACGTTTTTCCTGTAAATTTAGATGGACTCAGGGTTCCAGATACAGTTCAATCTCTACTGCTGGTACCTTGTTCTTATCCCTCGTTTTATTTTCCTATGTTGGTTTAAAAACATGTTGCTTACGTAGTAGATATATATGATTTCCAAATAAACAAATGGAAACATTAATATTAATCTAATATATGATGGATATCTGGACTTCGTGGCTTAGAATTTAATTGACTCTTCTCAGTTATATTCAAATTGAGATGACGGAAAAGTTACCACCGGTTATTTTTATCTTCTTTTTTTTCATTTATTGCCAACGAGTTTTGGGGGAACCTCAATTATTTTTCGAGTATTATTCGAACCAGAAAAAAAAACTCGGCGTAAAAAAACTAATGGCGTTTTCATTATAGACATGGAGGGACTGAATTCTTGTATTAGGACGACCTGATGGATATTTAAAACGTTATTTTCAAAGGAATCGTTAACTTTTTGGTATCTCACGCATTCTAGAGGAGAAAAAAAACGACAGGTCTCGAATGGCGTGGCATTTCTTCTGGGCGTTACTAATTAGCAGTATCGAACGGGGAGACAGATGTTTTCGATGTTCTATCGATCTAGTAGTGAAAAATAACTGACCGAGATCGTTAACTGAACATGTAAAAAATACACACACACACACACACAACACAATACGTACTGTGCACTGACAGAGAACTAATGATGGTAGCATATCTCGACATTATATTAACGTGTTGTTTCTCTTAACAACCTCGTTGTTTTATTAATCATTACAATGGCGAGTTCCTCTAGCAGTTTGTTCAACGTGTTCCATAGGAAATGGCTTTTTTACGAAAGAATGAATTATTATATTATTTTGCTTTTGTTTTTATGTGGAGAATTAAGTAACAAACTCGTTTAGATTAAGTTAACATGGATACGTTGTGTAACAGTTATAATTACGGCAGTTTAAAGTAAGGTTATGAAATTGATACTAAAATATTTTTATCATTTTCTTGATGTTATGTAATTATGTCTTTGTTTTTTTATTTTTGTAAATGTTTCAAATATACTTAATACCTGAGCCTAATATATTTTAGGGAGTTTTTAATCGATATAGAATAATATTACCGCACAAGTAAGTACGCGGTACTATATTTTGGACGTATTATCCCTTTAATAGAACTAACTATGACAAAACTGAAGAATATATATTATATATTCCAGATTATATATTATTTAATATATATAGTACGATTGTATTTTTATTCAAAAACAATTGCATTTTTAATATTCTCATATAATGGTCATAGAGATTGATAAGGCTATGTGTCGGCTGTGGGTTTGACCATAGTGAAAAAACCAAGAGGAGTCCCCAAGAGGCATTAGAGAAAAAAATAGAAACAATGGGTTATATTAGAACAAAGATATTTAGGAAATGATATGGCTCGGAGAATGGAGATAAAACGAAATGAAACAGTGGTGTTTACATTATGTGACCGTTTGGCTATATAAAAATGTGAAAAATACAATTAGAGAAGACGGATGGCAGCGGTGTTACCTGGTGACGAGGCTTGGGCAGTCGATGGTGGCACGTCTAAACCAAACGATAGTCGAGTACTGAATGAATCGAAATACCCTTCAATAACATCCCAGATAAACGTCTCGGGGTTGCCGCCAGCTATTCGTTATCGGGTTCTAGTTGGCGCTGCTGGCCCCCGCCCGTGTTCAACATCTGGGATTATATTTCTGGGTATTTTGTAGACCGTTATTCCACGATGTAAAATTTGAAATGCCTCAATGTCGCTACAGATATAAAATTGTAATTATAAGAATAACTCGATAAATATACAGGATAAATATTATAGAAATAGGATAGTGATAAACTTATGGAAAAATAGACATGTTGGTAGAAGGTCTTGTAGATAATATAATAAAAATGTCTGATAGGCAATAAAAACTGCAGAAAAAATTAAATAGATGTAACATAATAGTAAGAGAATATAGAATAACAATGAATAAAAGCAAAACGACATTCATGATGATGGGAGAGCCACAACTAACAAATATCCAAATATGGAGTATAAAAATAGAACAAGTAAATCCGTTTAAGTATCTGGGTATAGAAATCTAAAGTAATGAATGCCAGAGTTGGAAAAACGATGCATTTGTATTTGAAGAAGAAATATCAAGCAGAACTAAAAGATACAATTATATAAAGCTACTTACAGGCCAGCACTGACTTTTGATTGCAGAATCTATTTCAAAGACCGACAAATGTAAGAAATAAGTAGTATAAATGAAAATATATCTCAAAACTGAATCGATAGAGGCATATATAGAGAATATAGAACAACCTATAAGAGGTACAAAAGACGTTTTTGATATATAATCAAAGGCTTCAAAATCGAAAGCCTCCAAGAAAATAACTGTTATAAATAAGGTTTTATTAATAATTTTAATGGTGACCTTTGTAAAAAAATTATATTTTTGAGTTCGATATATATCATTATCTGCGATCGAATGTTTATTTATGTCTACACCTATTCGAAAAACATATTAGCGTCGTACATTTCGCAGCTAAATAAATAATTTAAAATATCTCGTCGTAAATCTGAAGTATACACTCGTAAAATCAAATAATCATCACGGATCGACTACTATCGCGAAAAAGGAAGGCAGGAAAAAATGGTTGAAAGCACTCAGGCAAAGCTCGCAGGTGTATTTGCGGAATAATGGCCGGCATAATGGGAAAAAGCGATACCCGTGTACTCAGTATTGACTAGCGTTTACCGTTCTATGGCGGAATAATATCCGAGCAAAGAGAATTTTTCTTAATTCGTCGACGCACCAGACTCCGGGGTTAAAAATTCAATTTCGAGATAACCTGAAGCCGCGCCGCAGCAACTATTTTGTAAGTCCCATCTCTGGCTGGGTCTTATAAATAATTCACCCTGATAGATATTGCCTCGGCTGCAATCCTTTTTAGTTTCAACTCCGGTGTGATCTGGATGATTCCTGCACAAGTCCTTTTTCGGTTATAAAAGTTTTACCGACTCGAACTGCTCGAGAGGAAAATCAAACGGTTTTACTGTTCTAGGTGAGAGCAAGATATGCTTTTAACGAATTTAGTCCCGATTGAATATGAACGGTGACGCTGTCGTTGAACATTTGCGTCTGGAAACGCTTTATCAAGTTATGGTTAGATGCTTACCTGGAATTGTATATTTTGAACGTTATTCGCGAGAGTTTAAATAAATGATATTAATGCTTTGGATAATATTCTCCCTGGTCTTTAAACGAATTAGAAAAAGGAGGAGGTTCTATGTTCGGTTGTATGTATGTTGTATTTTTTAATGTATGTTCACTAATTTCCCCGTCCATTATGGACCGATTTTCAAATTTTTTTTTATTCGAATGAGTGCCCTTCCGAGGTGGTCCCATTGGAACCAATTTAGGATCAGTTGGGGTAAGGGGGGAAATCGAGGGAAAACCTCAAATTTCAAACGCACGTACAATGTTTTCACATATTTTTTATCCAGTATAATCATATATTTGGGTATAATGTAATTGCTGAACTGTTCTGATAAAAAATCGGAAGTAGTTCAGTGTAAAAGCCATTCAGTTTGCTTTCTAAGTACTAACTATATCATAAGAGAAGTCGTTAAACTCACACGCGGAGATCGCAGGTTCGATTCCCAACAGAGCAGCAACTTTCTTTTTTATAGTTTGGTTGGAACATTTGCCAAATCATCTAGACTACCTAGCGGGCCCCAGTGCCCAAAATATTTCATATTTTTAATAATTCTTTCTTTGTTCTCATTTTTAATATAACACTTAATAAAATAACTGCGTATTTTATTGAGTAAATATCTAAAACTAAAAAGAGAAAAATAAAATATTTTTGCAAAAAAAATTGAACCCACTTCAAAAAATAAATAACGAACATTAACTACAGGAACATCCTGGTAGGCGATAATAGTGACAGTAATGGGATTTAATTAATAACATAGAAATTCACTTAAAAAATCGTTTGGAATCGAAATATTTATGGACATCAAACTTGCTGTGCATATGGAAGGATTACCAAGGTTTATGTATTGCTAGGTACTAAAATTGGATGGAAGAGTTACTGAGGGTATCTACTGCTGACAATTGACTAAAGTTTTTGCATTTTGCTCCTGCATAAGAACGCCAGACCATACGTTACATGAGTTTTGAAGATATAACTATTTCTGATCACCACTTATTCAGATCCATGCAGCGTATCTTAGTTGACAAATCGTTTCCATATGCTGAAGAAGTACGAAAATTGAGCGATTATGCGCTCTCTGCTGAACCAACTTCGTTCTATCTACATGATAGCACCATGTGTCAGATGGGAAATGTTGTAGAATATGATGGAAAATATTCTGCTTCTCTACAAACTTGTTAAGAGTACGTTTTTAACATAAATAACAGACCTAGCAACAATTAAAAACTGAAGAAAATGCCATAAAGCGCCGAAAGAGGTCAGGTAAACGAACAAATCCCAGAAAATTAATAATACTTGGAAAATCTGACTTGAATGATACTACATGATGAATGACTACATGATAGCACCATGTTGTCAGATGGGAAAAGTTGTAGAATATGATGGAAAATATTCTGCTTCTCTACAAACTTGTTAAAGGTACGTTTTAACATAAATAAACAAAAACGAATTTCGATATTTGATGTCGGATGGCAGCAACAACAACCAATTACCTCGAAGTATGTCATATCGGTTTACTCAGTTCTTTACCATTAACTCATAAAACTAGTTTAAAGCGCATGGCACGTCGCGCACATATATAGTGTAAATATTTTATCGCCCGCATCGCTTGCCAGCGATGCATGGTAAAACTGCACGGAACTTCCTTTTGTTCACACAGAAACCACTGTATAAAAGTTTACCGAACTAATTGATAAGTTCTATTAGCGCTGTCTATTATTATCTTTTTAGTTTTAAGAGTTCCGTCTCGAGTGGGATGACTGTCGTTTGTTCGACGATATATCGATGGCTTTGAAGTTACCTCCGTAATAATGGTCGTATTAATTGCTCTGAAAATTCAACGAGCTTAAATGGAGTTATTTCTTAATGATACTTGCATTTTACTTGGTTCGTTTCAAGCATAAAAATAACAATGGAAATGTATTGTTTTAAAAGGATTCTCTTTATATGAATATAATTAAATTCTATTTTTAGTTATCAGTTTCTAATTTTTTGTAATTCTTATTACACTGTTACTGGTTGTTTCTGTATAAAATAAAATTTCTTTTGACAACAGTTTAAATCTAAATATATATCACTCACCAGCCCTAACTTAGTCTTTCCAAGTTCTGTCTGTGCGTGTCAAGTCCAAGTCTGTCTAAGTTTTTTAATAATGATGCTTTATTAAAACAGCTCTTTTTCTATTAAGTGCGATTCCCTATACTACACTACACAAGGTCAAATGCTTTTATTCTCTTGAGTTTGTATCCTGTTCTGAGTTTATCCAAGAGTTGAAATACCTCGCTATTAACATGAGAAGTGTCTTTCGAAATCAAAATCTGGAATGCCACAACACACCAGGGAACTAAAGACAGCTCCAGAGTTGAAAGGTTGATAACTGAACAGAACATTGACGCAATGATGGATTCTAAAACACACTTCGCGGACAAGCACTATCTGGGAATTCCCAAATATAAGTTTTATTATACAACACACTCAGATGATACTCAATGGGCATGCCATAATTATTAGAAGAATCATGTTTTGATCTATCATTTGAGCATTCATCAGTAATAATAGTTTTTCCACATACAATCTTTAAATAATATATTACTTCTCTGTATAACAATATAACTAACTGGCAACTATTCAGAACTAAGCTAGAGAAAATGCTTTCTCTAAATATACCATTAAAATCTGAAATTGATTTATAAACTTTAGGGATAAACATAATATAAAATAGATAGAATGGTGGACAATAGTAGAAAAACTTATATATCATTCAGTAAAAATATAAAAAAAGGAAACTACGGAAGAACTAGTAACAATTAAAAACTGAAGGAAACAAAAGAAAATGTCAAAAAGCACCGAGAGAGGTCAGGTAAAACGAACAAATCCAACAAAATCAATAATACTTGGAAAATCTGACTTGAACTGTGGCTACAGATTATTCATTGCGTATATAATTCATGTATGAAGATATTGAAAATGTTGTCACGCTGGCTCCAGAATTTGCTGGTTTCTAATAAACAGATAATTTTAAGATTCTTTCTATTAAAACTCTTTCTGCAAAATTGTCTTGCAATTATTTTCTTGGTTGGTCTTTATAATTCAACTGAACAACATTTATGTTAAATAAAAAAAGGTTTTATTCGATTTTACTGAGAAGCAATCTGAATTTAAACTGATTGCAGATTCCACCGAAAAGAAATTCGTATTCATTTCGGGAAAATAGACTGGAAAAGGGAAGGGAATCAACATCCTGCGGTAGGAATGTTGGCGGGTGGACATAGTGGCGTGGTAACGATGGCGGTCCCTACACGGGAGGCGCGTTTATACGCGTTGCATGCAAAGCCGGAGTTAACATCTCCCTAGAGGGGTCTTCGCCTGAAGTCGCATATTTAACTGTTTCGTTTTGTAGGTATATTCGTACGAATGCTGTTGGAAGCTTTTCAAGCGAAAACGATGGAAAAAATTGAAATTGGTCACAGTCAAGGGGCGGTTTTTTTTCGCTGCTCTTTTTTTCATGAAATCGTCTCGGTTTCAGAGGGAGTTTCAAATTGGTCATTATTGGTCGTATTTTTAGTAGTTCAAAAGATTATACCTGTTTCACTATTTTTGAATACTTATTTTATATACTACATTAAATTTCCTTTTGTTATGTTAGTGAAGTTAGTAGAAAAAGTATAAGCAAGCAAATCAATTTAGAAAAGCATAGATTTTAGAGAAAGCCTACAAGAAGAAGAGAGGGTGCTAAGATATATTCTTGGACATAGCACAAGCATAATATAATAGCGATAATATCTGGCATAAGTTAGTCATACGTAAATTTCATAAAATGTTATTGAAGCATTACTTTAAGCTCTTAAACTTCTACATCTCAGCTATAATGTTTAAAGTTAAACAAGGGAAACTTACTCACCAGTAATATAAAGATAAATGCCGCAAAATGCGAGAGCAGATATCTCCTCTACACATAGGACATTCAAATAGAAAATAGTACCATTACTATATTTGCTGATAGCACTGCGATACTTGCTATTGGAGACTACAGCAAAGAAATAACCAAAAACAGTAACAGACATGCGATAATATAAATGATGAATTCACTCTCATATACCTCAACTGTTTATATACCAATAAAGATGTATCATACTGTTATCCCATACAGTAGCAATGCTTGTAAAGCACCAAAGGATGCTTATAAACTGTTGAAAAACTTCGTTGGAAGGACCATTTTAGAAGGATAATAAATGAAATTAAAATACAAAAAATTGTATTGGTTGTTTGGTAGAAAATATAAATTATCTGTACAAAATAAGTTGCTGTTCTACAAGTAAATACTAAAACCTAATGGAATTCAGTTACGGGGCTGTTCTGTGAGAAATACTATTAACGTTATACAAGTACCTCAGAATACAAGACCTTTAGAAGTATTGCAGATGCATCCAAATATTATTGAAACAAGTACTTACACCGATAATTTTAGATTCACTTAACTACCATAGAGGAAATGGGTTTCCCATCGATTAATGATATGTACCTAGTGCGAAATCACTGTAGAAACAAACCTAAGTTAATAACTGTTTTGTCCGTTTTTAATTCATATTACAAATCAGCTTGTAATCAATCAAGGTAGGTAAGAAATAGATTTGAATAGAAAGTAAAAGTAAAAGTACACGAAAACATTGACTTACAAAAACACAAACAAACAAATCACCATGAAATATCCCTACAAATTAAAAAAAGAACACATTTTAAATATTAATTTTGTTTGAATTCACGTTTTGGGTCGTTAAAAGTAAATTTGCTTATTAAGTCATTCTCAAAACCCCCTTCGTCCTCCCACTCGACGCATTTCCTTCAGAAAATTATCGCGGAGCATGCGCCTGCCTCTGAGGTGTAGTTCCTGCTGCCCTGAGGTGCCATACGTGAGATATACGACGTGATAAATACGTTGTTCAACTCGGAATATATTACCCATTCAACGAGCGTAATTAAGCGATTTTAAGGGGTCCCTTATCGGGAGATAAACCGGCGCGGGTTGACGCCGAAGGGTTGTTTTCGACCGAATTCTTACGATAAAAACCATACGCCCTATAAACCAAATGCAGGTGTAATTGGAAAACTAAGTCCCTATGTAAATAGGAGGCATTAACTCTCGGGGAATCGGCCGATAATAATCTTGCTGTGTACCAACTGTATACCAGGTAATTTAAATTGGAATAGACAATATATTCTCCGCTATCTTTCTGGGTTTATCTTTTTGGAAAATAGGTGATGAAAAAATACTATATAGGTGGCCTACTATATACTAGATAGTAATCAATATTATTAACCTTAAATTTAAATTTGATCATTAACAGTAATTAGAATTATATATATATATATATAGTTTAGCTCCACATGTTTCAGTTTTGTATAAGTTTACTTTCTTTTCTTGAACTAGTCAGGCCAAATTAGTATAGCACACATATTAAATAAATGACCATTTTGATGTCTGTAGCTACTATTCTATATGGATGGCTTTTTGTTGCAAATTTTTCTGTGATCTTTGATTATCTTCCGAATATCACTCTTTTACCAAATTTTCCATAGTATACCCTGTATGAAATGGTTTAGCAAGTTTTAGTGACTCCAAATTCCAATAATCTACGACTGAGCAACTGAACTAACGCAATCCCCATTTGGCAGATGTACAAATCCTGAATTACGAGATTCTGTCCAAATTCTAGTTCACTGCACCAGTTCACAGCAAGTTCAGTCTATCCTTGGTAATCATAATCCCCGAACTGTGATGTTTGTCCCAAGAATTTACAAATTAGGTGTGATTTTCAAAGCCTAGATGCTTCCTTATTCTAATAATTTATGACTAACGGATTTTGATCATTTTTCATTCTGTTTTTGGCCACCTTACAGCTCGAACTTTGGTACTTTTGCCCAATTTCCATTTAACTATTCTAAATAGAGTCCTCGGTATAATTTCCAATATTTTTTTGATAAATAAGTTCCATCACATCATGGCATTATTATTTTTTTACAACTAACTATTCCTATCCAACGACTTCCTGAATTTTTTTTCTAGGAAAGGAATTCTAATTCTATTAATACAAATTGTTCTAACAAACCCTATATTAAAAATGTATTAGTCTTGAAGTTGTAAATTGTGTTCTTAGTTAATTGAGATAAAACCCAAGATATCTTTATATTATTTAAGATATTTTTCAAATCGTTTGAAGGTTCCTAGAAATACCTAATAAAATAAAGGATGCTATTTTTAATGATGTTATATGTAATTAAAAATATTTCAAGTTTCAAGTACGTTGTACGTGTGGAAGAAATATTATTTTTTTATTATTTTATTCTAATAGTATTTCTATATAATTTATTGTCGACTAACCAATAATTTGTACAATAACTAGGTATAGTGTATTTAGGAGAACCCAATGATCCTTAATTAGTATGTATAGTAATATTGCTTAAGTAATAACACACCTGTTTTTATGTTAAATACACTTCGCTATACTACAAGATCAAATGGTTGAACCTTTTAACTCCGTGTCCTATCTGTTGATAAGCATTCCTATATTATTTGAGCGCATCTAAGATATTTCTTAGGTCTTTGTTTTAAAAAATATGTATTTTCTTTATGTTACTTTTCACAGAATATCCTAACGGTCCATGTTAGTTTTTAGTTTAGATTTTCTCAATTTCTCAAAAATATTAATGAAGCAATGGTTTGGTTTGATAGGTGTTGATGATGATTTTGTCCGAAAAAATCAATATAGGAATCGTTCACATAAAGAACCCATGGAAGAACATTTTTATTTTTATAATAGTAATATCTATTTTAAAACATTAAAAACTAAAACATGGGATGGGGAATACTGAAGGAATTCTGTTGGAGAAAATGTATTCAGGTGATTATAAAGGAGTATTAGACTCAGGATTAGATGTATTCAAGTCCCTCGCCGATTTCTAACAAGGGAAAAAAGGTCCGGGACTTTTATGCGTAGCATATAGATAAAACATTTTAATATAAAATATGGGGCGCGCCGAAAGTCGTTGGGGAGGTAGGATGCCGACGCATCCAGAACCAGGGGCAGGGGTTGGGGGGAAAAAAAGGTAAAATATTTGGAGAATGTGGCCGGTTCGAAAAGGGTTTTCCATAAAGAATGGAAAAAAGTTCTGGGCGGCCGTTTCCTCTAACGTTTTATTATGTCGGCGAAAGGCAAATGGAAAAAAATAAATTTGCTTTAATACGTCTTGACCAGAACACATGCCGCCCCTTTTGTTGGAGCATATTTAGGGCCGATAAAAAAAATCGTAAAGATGCAAAATGAAAATAGTTTCGTTGACACAGGAAGGAAACGAGGATACGTTGATTGTTCTTGTTGCCTGTTTAAATGTTGCTGCTTTTGCGAAAGGAAACGTCGACCTTCGTTTCTGGTTTTCTCTGTTTCTGCGTTTCATTGTGGAATTTGATTGTATCTCATACACGATTTTTTATTAAAAGTGATTCGTGTCTAATGTAAGCTGGAGTTTTGGAGAGTAGTAGTGTCTTAAGACCACTCGTGCATTTGCTCAACACAACTAATATCCCAACAACAAAAAAACAGTAATAGGAACATTTGCCGATGATATCCAGCCATTGCCATAAAATTTATATATGTGTTTAGGGCTATATAGACGCTGAACAAAATGTACAGTAGAGTCTCCCTCCTCATGTCCTCGTGCGATTCTCTTGATTTCCTGAGAAGCAGTCGGTGTCTGAATATCTGTGTGTAAGTACTCAATGCGATAGTATCTGGGTGCACATAAAATACTTCTTAGGACTCGAGATATTTGAACTCCATTTCTTTCCTTTTCTTTATTGCATGTTTCCTGCAGTGAGGTTTTTCCTTAGGATTGATTCCCATATACTAAGAGTTATTGCTATTTGGAATTATAATCTTATTTATTGTTATTGATGCTTTTGCGGTTTCATTATAGGCGAATTGTACATGCACAGATTTACTCTCCTTAATTTTTACTTTCCAAGTTTGGATCCAATTATTTATATTGTCACTTGCCTGTTATCATTTTCATATAGCTTCTTCTCTATTGCCTTTGACCGTAAGTATCCCAGTATCATCAGCAAATGTAACCATCGTGATATATAAAAGTTGGCCCCAATGTACTTCCGCAAGTACACTTGTTTCAGCTTTTTTTTATTGTCGAATAGGCTTCCTTCTGTTTGATAATAAAGGTTTTGGCTGTCAGGTCATATGTTAATTGTTCAGTATTCTTGCTTCGGTAACATTTACTGTAGCTTATGTCGTATTATACATTATCGAAAGCTTGTGCTACACCTAAGAGTATAGCAGAACATACCCTTTTACCTTCATAGGCTTGTCTGTTAATAAAGCTAAACTGCTATTAGGATTTTCTCTATGTAATAAATTAATTTGTTTATTAATATTCTACTGAGATTACAGAAAGAAGTGTAAAATGCGACAAGAAAAACTATACTGGTTACGCCAGTAACCAGACTGAATAAGATCAGGTATCTTCTTGCATGGGCTTTGCAAAAGTTGATCACTCGTCAGTCGGTAGGTTTTAAAGCTCAGTACCACAATGGAGACCACATTAAGTAGTAGATAGACGTGAATAAAATTTTTATCTGTACCTTAATAATATTTTATATTTGTTTGGTTGCAAAATATGTATTGTTAAAAGAACCTTTATCATTAATGCAGATATCGATAAAGAGTGAAAAAAATGCAGCGTCGGACTTGTAGCAGATCACCATCGGAACAGCCGTCTCTGCTGTGGTTATCATCGTCTTCTTTCCACACCATTCGTATCAGGTGATATATTGGCCCGACCTGTTAATTATTAATTACCTGAAAAGACGCCCTAGTACAAGGTGTTCACATTCACATGCAATTTTGTTTTTGTTTCTTTCTATCATGAAGCACGAAAGTTCGAAATATGGCATTGTTCGATAGAGAAACGAAAAACTCTTAATGTTTATTTTAGAGCAAACATATACAAATAGAGTCAAAATATGTTTATCAAAAGACTGATAAAAACTTAGCGAATTCAATACAATTTTCACTTGGTTCGTCGGACCAATTGAAGAGATCTTTCGTACGATTACCATGCAATTTACGTTCCATTCAGAGGTTGTATCTTGTCAAGCTACCGGTTTCGAGTCAGTATACACAACTAATACACATTTATAGCGGCTTTAATTAAGTTTTTTTGCCTCGTAGAGAACTATCAGACCGGTTTCGAGATCAGACCGCTGTAAGACACTGCACGTATGGTAGCGCAGATCACCTGTAAAGATTGCAGTCTTTGAATTATTGGTTTGTAATCGACGCACCGTAATTATTTAAATTAGACGACCTCACAGAAGCTATTCTTCGGGCTAGCTCTGTCTTTTATCCGTACCAGACCGTTTTATATTGATACATCATTGAATAACTGCACATGCAGCAACCATATAGCTATAGTAATGTAGAGTGGTGAATTCAACCATTTGTTTACCTTAATTGATTTGTGAAATACTAAGAAACGACGATGAAGGATGATCTTTATCATTCCTTTTTTATTATTTAATTATTACATTATTACTAGTCGTTTCCGACTAACCTACAATTTACCTTTATATTAACTTAAAATTATGTATATAACTCGTACGACCCATCGGCCAAATAATGGTTATATATGTTAGTGCTGTATTTTTTATTATATGCGCCTCACTACACAACACTACAAAAGATCAGATGGTTTGATTCTTTTGAGTCTGTGTCCTGTTCTGGTGGTATCCAAAAGCTGCAATACTTCAATATTCTCGTGAGAATAGAATCTTTCCTCATGGGGTATGCCCACAATACCTCTCGGGACTTTGTTCTGAAAAATGTGTATTTTATTTGTGTTACTCTTTGCAGAACATCGCCATAATTGAACTGCGTATGTCCATATAGGTTTCAGTATTTGCTTATATAACAGCAATTTATTATGTACTGATAATTGTGCTTTTCTTCCAATTAGCCACTACATTTTCATATATTTCAATTCCAGGTATTTTCTTTTCTTCTTTGTGTGTTTATTCCAGCGAAGTTTTGCATCAAGATTCATTCCGAGATATTTAGCGTTGTTGCTGTATGGAATGATAGATATAATATGATTATGAATATGATTTAAGTATTATTTAATGTTATAGGTGCTTGTACGATATGATTGTAGGTGAACTGCACATGCATAGATTTACTTTCGTTAAGTTCGTAATTTATATTGCCACTTGCCTGTTGTAATTTTCGTAAGGCTTCTTCATTATCGTCTCCAACAGCAGAATACATCGTAATATTCTCCATTTGTGGTATGTTACAACTGTAGAGTAGATTAAGTATTAGCCCCGGTACACTTCCTTATGGTACACCTGCTTTAGCTTCTTTTATTGTAGAGTAAGCTGGTTCTTGTTTCTTGTGCTCGTTCTGTGACTATACATTCTGTTTGTAGTGTACTATTTTAATAGTTCAGTGTGTTGCTTTGGTAGCATTTTCTGTAGTTTATGAACAAGACCTTCATGCCCAATCTTATCGTAGGCTTGTGCTACATCCAAGAATACAGCTGAGCATACTTTTTACTTTCGTAATTATCTTTATCAAGACAATACAATATCTATCACATATCGGCTGAAACATCCACTTGTTTTACTGGCTATAAGGTCAAATTGATCCTCACTGATTGATCCTTCGTGCAGCCCTGATTTAACAGCATTTGATTTTGTTTTATTTCTTCATCTTAATCGTTTTTTGCCTCCAAGAGGTTGTTAATGCATTCAAGAACTATGATTTTATGGTAAATCAATCAGAGTGGAAAAAGTGTTACGAAGATTGCTTCATGCGAATGCAAAAGTATATTGATCATTATGGAGAGTACTTCCAAAAACAATAAAACCGTTTTCGTTATTTTTATTTTATTTTCATTATTGGGCTCCAAATATAAATGAAAACTCCTATGTATTTGCAGATTTTTCGCTTGATTATCATTATCTAGAAATATGTATATCAATGAGATAATGGTCTATTAGAATATCGCTATGAATAACTGCAACAACCTAATCTAACTGTTAAATTCGATGGTTTCGATACTTCTCTACATAAAATTATAATTTTCCAATGGCATTTTCGATACTCGCCTTTTTTGTTGTTTGATTTGAGGAAACCTGTTGCCGAAGCTCATCAAATATTCATTGACATTTATGGTGATGCTGCTCCATCATATCCTAAATGTAGGTTTTAATTTTGTTTAGTTTCGTTTAGTCAAAAAAATTCGAAGACAATGAATTGGAAAAATCCTTGAATAAAAGCCGTACTTCAAATTTTAGAGAACTTTCAGACAGATTAGCAGTCGATGAGTCAACTATTTCAAGACGTTTATATATAGTGAAAAATATAAAATATCAGAGGAAATCGCTACCATATGAATTGACATCGTTCTTTTGATACGTTATCGCCTCGTTACTGTAACTATTTCATGGATACCTTAAATAAGTTGGATGGGTTCGACAATTGAAAAATAAAAGATGGAGTCCTGCCGGGGACAGTGTCAACAAGACCTGGGTACATAGCCGTCGCGTTGTAAGCACACAGTAGTTAACTCTAGGTAAACTGTATCAGGATTAAGTGGATGATGGGAGTTGAAGTCCTAATTTAAAATAAACATCGCGGTGACCGAAAGATCGCGCTCGATTACCACCGATAGGACGGCAACAAGTGATTAGCGATTTAAGAGGAATTATCACGTGTTTGTTCAGCACAAATACCGTTTTATATTACGACGATTTCCACATAAATGTTTCTCTATCATTCTGCAATTCGTATTTATTGTTATTTCGATTGATTTGGAACGTTGTTGGAAGTTCTGCTACCAATCAATCGAATTAGATGTGTTTGAATTCTTTAGGCCTTTTAAGGCATTCGTTATGGGAGGCAAACGCACGTCGCTTAATTGATCGAAGAATGGATGCACGTAAAACCACGTAATAGAGTCATAAATTAAAAGTGAAGTTAAAATAACCGGCGAGACACGTATCCTTTGTGAATTCTTAGAAGCCATATTATATTTCTTCGTGTTCCTCGTCCCGACTATGACATACCGAGACTCTTTTCCATTGCACGGAACGACGTGTTCTCTCTGATAATTTATTAGAGGTGGTACCCTCGCGGCTATCTTTTCATCTTTGCTAATGAGATTTATTGGTAATAACTATTTCTTATTAGTTTTCGGATCCCATATTTCAAACTAGGGGTCGTTTAAATATTAATAAGATTCCTGATTAACTATAGTCATAGGATGACCATAGAGTTTGACGCAGAGTAGGGAAATTAGCAGTATATCAGTTTTGATTTATGTATTAGGAGTTTATATGTATTTTGCAATATATATTAAGCCTTATTGCGTACAACCGAACCTAACTATTAGTTATTATTCTATATACAGTATTAATGCTAAGCCTTTGGATAAATCTTGATACAAAACTTGTTTGGAAGAAGAATATCTAAAAGAAAAAATTCTAATTAAAATACAATGTATGGTTATTTGGACAAAAGTCTAATTTATCCGCTAATCCATCTAATCTAATTTACTTTTTTCAAAGTACTCGCCACGATGATCGATACACTTTTGCATAAGCTTAAACCAATTTCCAAAGCATTTATTCCATTGCGAATGAGGTATCTTCAAAACATAATTTTTCAACGCTTCTTCAGGCGACGAAAATCGTTTACCACGCAGTTTATTCTTCACAGATGGGAACAAAAAGAAGTTATTGGGTGCCAAATCAGAGCTTTACGGCGAATGACCCATCAATTCGATATTTAGAGTGCTCAAATAGTATCTTGTTTGAGAGCTCGCATTGTTATGATGAAGTGCAATCCGGCGTCTCTTGTTTGTTTTTCTTCATCACCGAAGACTTCTGGCAAACAAATGGTTGTGTGCTAATCAGAATCTACTGTTCTACGATCCTCTAGAGGTACTGTTGCAATGTGACCAGTTCTCCCGAAGAAACAGGCCACCATTTTCTTTAAAGTGCTTCGTGCGCTAACAGCTTTTTTTGGATTTGGTTCTTTTGGAGTTTTTTTTGATCGATTGTCAAATTGTGTGGCATCCAACGCGGACATAACTTTCGCACAGCTAAGTGTTCATATAAAATTGCATATATGCTCGTGAAACTAATGCTTAGAGCTGCCTCAATCTCACAATAGGTGACATGACGATCTTGCTTAATCATTTCGCACACAGCATCGATGTTTTTTGGCACAACAGCCGATTTTGGACGACCTTCACGAAACTCGTCGATATAATAGCGCCCGTGCGACTAAATCTTCTGAGTACGTATATCGTCAAAAATGTCAAAGTTTACGGTGGAACCATCAGATGGACACACATGACAACAGCGTTGCCAATTCTCGAAATATAAATAGTGATCCTCGTAAGGCATCTAAATATAGCTAGAGAAGTATCTGGTTTTGTTTTAGATTCTACTAAATTCTATAAAATTAATTCAGTAACTTCAAGTTGGTATGCATATAATTGATTCTAAGACATAATTTTGTGATGTAGCGTCATAAGTCACTTAAGAGTATATATTGTTCTACTTAGTTTTAAATATTTGTATAAGTTTAAAAATATTGCTGCAAAACTTGTTTTTTCTAAAACATTCCGATGTTCCGACTTAATTTTTGCAGATATCGGTGTAAGTGCTGTAATTTAATCAAAATAAAAAACCATCTGGTGGATCTGGTTTTGATATCTGTTAGCGATCTTGTTGAACATTTCACACAGATGCAAACGGTCGCCGTAAAGACAGGCAGGCATCCATTCGAAATTTATTACGTTAGATTAATCGATGTAGTCCGACCGAGACGTGTAAAATTAAATCGTCCCAACATTCGTTTTCCCATAAAACCGAAGCCCGAGAAAGACGACCCACCGAAACAACTCTTAATTACCTCGGCCTTTGCCGTTTTTAAAATTTCTGCTCGTACGTTTCTCTCTCTCCTGCGACTGAAATTTTCGATACGATCTAGCGGTGTATGTCGCCGCACAATTACCGGCCTTAATGGCCTTAAGTGGACGTGTCGCTGTGGAGTTATATCGTTTTTATTGCACCGGTTATAAGTTAATTGCCGCTACGTGAGCGCTTCCTCGGTGAGCTTCAGTGTACGCGCAACAGAAACGGACACCGACAGGCGAATTAATAAGAACTCGTAATTTTCTGAACAAAAAATCATAAATAAATAACCTACGGCGTTTAATAGTTTGCTTTTTTCGCTTTTATGGCTTACGCGATATAGTAACTTGATATAAAAAATCTAATCCATCAAATACTTTTAGAGACTAATGATGATGATATTGCTGTCCATATGGAGGAATTAGCTATTGCAAATATATTTTCATTATTAACTTAAAACGCCCATTCCAATCTGATATTTGATATAAATGAGCAATTTTGTTAAATTAAGTTTAAAGTTTTTGTTAAGGTCTTCATTTATTAGTTCGCCCTGCTTCTTGAATTAACTACACTAATGTTGAAGTTTATGCTACATACTCTAGAACTATTTATTTAACTTATGAGACTTCATCTTCTGGAATCTTTTTACTGGGTTTATGGTATCCAGGAACTGGACAACCTTGATATTTTGTATTGTGGAATAACCTGTGTTCTTAAGAGTATCCATTTGAAAGACCTAATGGATGTCCCTGTTTCGGCAATATGAAGGTGCGAATTTGAAAATGTGGAGAAGCTTAAGAACGAGTAGATTGTTAAATCGTATTCTTTCGACATGCCATTTCCAGAGAGAAGGAATTCAAATAACTAACAATATTAGTGGATGAAATAATATATAACATTTATTATGTATAAGTATTACTTAACTATACTACAACTATAATTTTATATTAAATTGGAGTACCTGTGAAATAATAACCATTACCTGTATTTTAAATTTTTGTACTAACACTCAAAATTGTTTTCGATATTTTAAATATAATAACTTAATTATTTTATATTCGAATCATTTCAAAATTATTGATATCAGAAATAAATCTTATGAAGCAATAAAACAATTAATTGTTTTTCACCATATTGAATGGCATGATTTAGTTTCTTCTTTACAATGTAATTGTCTAAAGAATAATGTTTATGAAAGGCCTACTTTCCTATCTATTACAGTTCAAGTCAAAAACTATAAAAAGATCGCGTAGGCGTTGATGTCAATCTCAACAGTAAAACCGGTCATAAAATAATAAATTTTATCTTTTTATGGTCCAATAACAAACCCATAATAATAAATTATCGAAATTATCCTTAAACCGATTAAACTGGTGCATTAATAAAGATTTTTCTAATTTATTGTCGGTTTGATTTGAGGAAATGTGTTATTTTGAGCTTCTAATAACTGATATTTTGGGCTAGGGATGCATTTAATGAATGCAATTACATAATAATGGGATGCATTATTTTTAATGAACTTTATGGCGATAATAAACATTAAAAATTATGTAGCATTGGCAATTTATGCATTTTAAGCTGTCCATATTTTATGATTTATAAGTATTCCCTACATTTTATTTATACATAACGTTTGCTTATATTGGTATTCTATCTTGTCTTATTCTGTAACATTATATTGTATTAAGTCCTAAGTTGCCCACGAGGCTGACGGGCCTATAATAAATAAATCCATTTTTACCAACTGGAGACCAACAACGTGGGGTCCAAACCACGGTCCTCGACATTAATCCTACCGATCGGTGAGTGTCCAACTTAGAGATCTTCCCAAAAGACATCCGGTCTATAAGGGCTGTTTTCGTCACGTGTACTATGTTATTTGAAAACAATCCGATGGGATTTAATCTTTATCTAGATATTGTGCATCCTCCATTTACGAACCACACGTTCCGAACGGAATCCAACAAGGCGAAAAAACTAACTCGGTTTTTGTTCCTTTAACGGTCAGGCCGGGCGAAAGCGGGGAGGAAAATGGCAGCGGCTCGCAAACCACGTCCATAATTAAGTCATGTTCCGACTGCCGAGGAGCTTTTACCATACAGGGCGGTCATCTGCGAGGAAAGCGCACATAAAACAATCGCGAAGGTTTATGGCCCGTTCAATTAAGGACCGTTCCGCATTACGCATGCGCGGTGACGGTGTGTGCGGTCCCCGGATCCGCTACCGTGTGTTACGCTCGCTCGCAATCGCTCGTCTTTTGTCTAATTGACATCCGATTCTATATGGGCGAAGTCTCGCCGTCGCCAGGGGGCGTTCTGGCCTCGAATGGATGCCGTAACTCTCCGGCGACGACAATAATGGACCGATTTAAGGCGAATTTTATCGGATGCGAAATTTAATTGATTCCGAGCCCCGCTTTTTTATCTCTTCTTTTATTTTGCTACGTGAGTCAATTACTTAAGCGCGCAAATATTCTGGTCTCGATGATATACCGTCCGGGAGACTCCATAAAAAGTCAGAGAAATTCGTTTTATAGACAATAGCGTCGTCCCCGTGGCGTTGGTGCCGCTTTTTATGGCATCAATGAACGATCGGGAATCAACGCTGGACGGCTAGGTGGTAATTTTAAGGGCCCATATAAATGACTCTAGGTTTAAGCAGGTACCAAGCTGGTTCCCAACGTATTGGATGTCCCTACGCTCGGAACAATGATAATACGACGAAAATATTTCGGAGAGTTCGTTTATTTTAAATGAGGCGTGAGCTTTTATGCCTCAGTTGTCACTATACGTACTAAATCATTATGAAATTTGGCTTGGAAGGAAAGCTTTGTTTAAATTTAATGGTGATAGAAACATGATCCCTCCTAATTTTACCTGATATAAAAAATACTATAAACCAACGACAGGTATTTTTATAATTAACACGATAATATAAAAAATCTCAAAAAGTCACACTGTAGAATATAGAGAAGCTGCTAGAAGACATACCTTTGAAGTTCTCATAAAGTTCACGGAATAAATAGTTGATCTATTCAAATTATAAAATTATTAGTGTAGAAAATTGGTATTTGGTGTCGTTATCTACAATATTTAAAAATGTTTGCAGTGGTGTCCAAGCTCTTATTATTGAGTCGTACTCTGAATCTTTGGATTACCTTCTTATCTATCAAAATCTGCTATCAGAGGTTACTAAAATCGAGACGAAAACTGCCAAAATCTGCTTCCAGTTTTCGAATTCAGAAGTAGTTATTTATTTATGGTACGCCCAGCCAAACAGGCATCATCTGTATTACGTGCAATCATTATATCTCTTATTGTTATGAAATTAAGAACGCTGTTCCCTCCGGATATCAGGTAGTGTTTTATTAAAATAGGTTAGAAGGTTACTGAATTATTAATGGAAATTACTTTTTAGAATAGGGAAAGGAGAACGAATGCCACAGAATTTGCAAGTTGTTTTAAATATTTGGATGCATAAGAGAATGTTATGGTCATATTAAAACATTGAGGATTATGTAAGAAAATAGGAAGAATAATTCAATATATGCAGTCCTTTAATTTAATGTATATATATGAAATCAATCTGAGAATATCAACCGAACCATAACGAATGAACTTTAACCTTCCCCAATCGAAATATCCGCTACCCGCTCCACCTGGAGAATAATAACATAACGACGGAATTGGAATCGAACAAACGATGGAGATTGACCTTCAGGTGGAAACCGATCTCGTCGAGCAATCAAGAAATTAAAACGACAAACCGATCTGGCTCTGGTTCCGAGGGAAATTTAATTAGGCGGCCGTGACGTGCCGTTTTCTTCTTTTTTTTTTTTTTTTTTCGTTAACGTTTCCCTCTTTCGATGCCGTACCTTTTCGGCGGAGGATATTAAGGTTGAAAGTGGGGAGGCGGACCGTCGCTTTGCTTCGGATAATCGCCATTAAACTAGCGACGTGTGAGGCACGCCGGGTATTAAAGCTGCAACGTTCAGATATCAATTAAATTCCTTTTTTGTTGACGGCCTAATGGAGATGCGTAAAAGTGGTCTGGTGGTTGAGAAACATTGAATGGGAATCCATTATAAACTTTAATAGGGGGTAAATTAACCATACATATGTTTTTTTTTCCTTTTTACTTCATACATTGTCCGAGCGTAAACGATATTTTCTAGCATCTAGTCTTTCTGGATGACATTAATGACTATCATGTTGTTAGTTTTTGATCAGATACTCTTTTCCTAAAACCATCGGGGAATCGCATGGTACGAGTACACTAGTGTAGCCAACCTTTGAACTTAACGTAGATGTAATAGTGGCGGCCTAAGGAGTTGTAGTGGTCGCTACATAACTATATAGATTTTAATTTCATTAATATGGAAATAATAAATATCGACTAGTTTATTTGTAGCTTACTAAATATATTGAATAAAATCACGTATACCCATATTTATATATGGGTATATTTATACATTATGTTGTGCGTTTCCTTGAGAAAAATCAGTATAGTGTATATTAATCAAGATATTTCTAATTTTCTGCAATTTTTTCACATATTTCTGAAAACATTAGGTACCGTATTGACCGGGCGAGGTTGGTTTGGCTAGGTTCCAATTATTGCTTAATTTTCTCCATGCTATGCGTACTGAATACGTGATACTCAGAAGGTTGTATGCCTGATAATAATCTCATTCGAGCTGCAACAGCCTACTCTTTAGAACTCTTGTAGCTTGTGGGGTAAATTAACCATACATATGTTTTTTTTCCTTTTTACTTCATACATTGTCCGAGCGTAAACGATATTTTCTAGCATCTAGTCTTTCTGGATGACACTATCATGTTGTTAGTTTTTGATCAGTTACTTTTTTCCTAAAACCACATGTAAATTTTATGTAAGTTAAGTTCTGTACTTCATCTGTGCCATATTTGGTTTTTTAGTTCATTTCTGCATATTTGTGCATATATTTTGCATTACGATCTAACTTAGTTTAGCTTCCAACCGTACATCTCTCTTTGTTGACTGTTTTTGTTGAAACGATTCATTGTCTTGTCTTCTTTTGTCTGTCATTAACACTAACTAGAGATTACTTTCTATTTCTACTTCACGCATCCTTTTTGTGTCCATAATATCACTTACGTTTCATCTCTGAAACAATATTTCATCTAAAATGGAGTGCTCATTTCTACCTTTTGCCCACTAATGATAAAACATAATAAAAATAATTTAGAAAAATTGTATAATGAAAAGATTTGGTTATTGATTTATTTCTAAAGATTTTTTAATATTCATTTAACAACTGTATTCGAGGATATCTCCACTTATAATATTTATTCTATACCAGAAGAGTATCCCGTGGTTTCCTTCGATTCCTTTCCCGAAAAGGGATTTAATTAGTATTTGCCACGGTATCCATATGGCGCTGATGAAGCGAGAACGAGAGAACTTTTTGCGAAACTACAGATGGCGCGGCTTCCAATACGGAACGCTATTTCGTACGAGAAAAAATGGTGATATAGGCATCGGTGGAAGGGTAGTTCGCGGAGAGGGAAATAATTAGTCGGGTTTTCGAAGGGCGAGCGGCAAAAACTATGCCCCAAGCGTAATAAGTTTAAGGTCAAGGATAATTTCGAACCACGTGGCTCCATACGGTTTCACTCTTTGGTTGAAAGTGAGGATATCCGTGTCAACAAAAAAAAAAACACGGCAGTACACAAAAAGGTAGAGATACTAATCTCCAGCTGGTACTCGATAGGGTGGGTGGTCCTTTCGACGTTCTCGGTAATTACAGTTGTAGTTTCGTCGCTTTCATCATCTAAATAACATAAAACTTGATACTTAAAAATGTGTTTGAATATTTTTTGTAGCTAGGATAAACGCAATGTATATATAGATTTATACAGATTCTCTAGGGCTAAGAACTTTTCATATTTATATGTTTTCTGAGAAAGGCTCAATAGTGAAGTGAATATTTCAGATATGGTTGTGCACTCCACCGTCCTCATTTTTGCTACTAAAATTTTTGAAAAGAAATGTGATGTTTTAACAATTAAACAATTTTTTGTTTTTTTATGGTTGTTCTTTATACTTGTAAAAAATATATTTTTGTCTCAAATTAGTATTTAATTTTAAAAATGTAAAGTATTTTAATAGATTTAACTGAGATAATTAAATGGTATTAGATTTTTATAATCATTAATATGCATATTGTTAAGAAACATTATGGAACATTCGTGCATTTTCTTTAAGACATATGTTAAAAAATATATAAAAACAATTAGTTCTGTACTAAAAATAACCCACTTAAATTTATACCTCCATAATTATATGTTATTAAGGAACTGATCGATACAATATAAATTAGTCTTATTTTAGTAAAACCATTTCAAATAAAACAAAGTGTACCATTTTCCTAACATGCTGTGGTTGCTGTTAATTCTCCATTAATAAATTATTATTCAACTCATGGACATGCAAAGAAGTAATTAGCAAAAAACGACATCATGATTAATGTAAAGCTCTTTCTTTGATTCGTATTATTTTTTTTATATCAGGGCAACATTTTCGTTGATATGATATCGAGTATGATTCCATCGTCAACACGAGGTATATCGCAATAATGCGGATGTCGAATTTTAATTATAGTTGATTCTTGGTGACCATTTGTCTGTAACTAAAGTAACGTCTTTGTTTCGCTTGTTTCCGATTATTGATTGAAACTGTCGTTGTTACATTTACATTACGACCCACACGTCCTGGTTCCGCTCTATTCTCTTGATAGCTCTATCGATTCGATCGATCTTTCAATCGCATCAGCGTTAAGTTGTTCCCGAGCTATATAGCGACTTTCTATTAGAAACCATTTAACATAAATGAACGTCGACATTATTTATTTCCCCGTTTATGTCTGTTTCTATTTTTGATACGATCGATGCGGTGCTCGTAGTTTACGAGGGTCGTCTTTTGTATTTCGGGATTGTTTTGATCAACCTATCGTTCGATGTTATCTTTGATAAAATGTGATATGATATGACAGGTAGACTGTCAGATCAAAGTAAACTGTAACGAATTTTGGTTTTTCCGAACAGTCGTAATTTGGTGGAAAAATGTTTAACTTTTTTACCTTGGCAGGATAGAAGAATACGTGAATGAAATGAAGGTTCACTAAATATCAAACAAATCAGTTCAGTAGAACTGGAGATATCAAGTCAACTGTCTAAAAAAAGTAGTTTCCAGAAAGACGACTTTAAACTTTCATTTTTAGATGTCGCGTCACTAAAAGAGCTCTAAAATATCTACGAAAATAATTTCAATTTTGAAAAGTCCTCTTAAATGTATGCTCTTAAAGGGTTAAGCTTTGAAAATATGAAAAAAATCTACTTTTCAAACTACTTCTATTACTCGACATACTTGATAAAGAAAGATACACAGTTGGATATCATCTACAAATCAGATACTTAAAATAGCTTTTGTAACTTTTACCTTTTATGCGATTTTGTTACTTCCAAATTTCACTGTTTCGATTTTTTATTATTATCTTGTATATGTTATGTATTAAATTTGCATTATAATTCAGGGTAGATTTGTTAAACCACCATATCCTTAACATTACTATTTTCTTATTAACTACTGTTTCTGTTGGCATTTGATTTAACTTTTGTTTGGTATTATAACATTGCTGGTGAATCATCCTAAATAAACCTGTTTAATAAGCCGACATGATGTATAGGTTCACAGATTCATTTATGTTACGGACTACAGATTAAAATAAATAAATATTTGTTAGTTAATTTATTTATAATTATCTGAAAATGTTATTTTTCGCAAGATCGTCTTATCTGCTATATCCCCCAATATATATATTAGTTTTTAGACTCTTAAAAATTAAGTATTTTAATAGATTTAACTGAGATAATTAACTGGTATTAGCTTTTCGTAATCATTAAAATGCATATTGTTAAGAAACATTCTACGTGAATACGTGAATGATATGAAGGCTCACTAAATATCAAACAAATCAATTCAGTACAACTGGAGATATCAAGTCAACTGTCTAAAAAAAGTAGTTTCCAGAAAGACGACTTTAAACTTTCATTTTTAGATGTCGCGTCACTAAAAGAGCTCTAAAATATCTACGAAAATAATTTCAATTTTAAAAAATCCTCTTAAATGTATGCTCTTAAAGGGTTAAGCTTTCAAAATATGAAAAAATCTGCTTTTCAAACTACTTCTATTACTCGACATACTTGATAAAGAAAGGTACACAGTTGGATATCATCTACAAATCAGATACTTAAAATAGCTTTTGTAACTTTTACCTTTTATGCGATTTTGTTACTTCCAAATTTCACTGTTTCGATTTTTTATTATTATCTTGTATATGTTATGTATTAAATTTGCATTATAATTCAGGGTAGATTTGTTAAACCACCATATCCTTAACATTACTATTTTCTTATTAACTACTGTTTCTGTTGGCATTTGATTTAACTTTTGTTTGGTATTATAACATTGCTGGTGAATCATCCTAAATAAACCTGTTTAATAAGCCGACATGATGTATAGGTTCACAGATTCATTTATGTTACGGACTACAGATTAAAATAAATAAATATTTGTTAGTTAATTTATTTATAATTATCTGAAAATGTTATTTTTCGCAAGATCGTCTTATCTGCTATATCCCCCAATATATATATTAGTTTTTAGACTCTTAAAAATTAAGTATTTTAATAGATTTAACTGAGATAATTAACTGGTATTAGCTTTTCGTAATCATTAAAATGCATATTGTTAAGAAACATTCTACGTGAATACGTGAATGATATGAAGGCTCACTAAATATCAAACAAATCAATTCAGTACAACTGGAGATATCAAGTCAACTGTCTAAAAAAAGTAGTTTCCAGAAAGACGACTTTAAACTTTCATTTTTAGATGTCGCGTCACTAAAAGAGCTCTAAAATATCTACGAAAATAATTTCAATTTTAAAAAATCCTCTTAAATGTATGCTCTTAAAGGGTTAAGCTTTCAAAATATGAAAAAATCTGCTTTTCAAACTACTTCTATTACTCGACATACTTGATAAAGAAAGGTACACAGTTGGATATCATCTACAAATCAGATACTTAAAATAGCTTTTGTAACTTTTACCTTTTATGCGATTTTGTTACTTCCAAATTTCACTGTTTCGATTTTTTATTATTATCTTGTATATGTTATGTATTAAATTTGCATTATAATTCAGGGTAGATTTGTTAAACCACCATATCCTTAACATTACTATTTTCTTATTAACTACTGTTTCTGTTGGCATTTGATTTAACTTTTGTTTGGTATTATAACATTGCTGGTGAATCATCCTAAATAAACCTGTTTAATAAGCCGACATGATGTATAGGTTCACAGATTCATTTATGTTACGGACTACAGATTAAAATAAATAAATATTTGTTAGTTAATTTATTTATAATTATCTGAAAATGTTATTTTTCGCAAGATCGTCTTATCTGCTATATCCCCCAATATATATATTAGTTTTTAGACTCTTAAAAATGAAGTATTTTAATAGATTTAACTGAGATAATTAACTGGTATTAGCTTTTCGTAATCATTAAAATGCATATTGTTAAGAAACATTCTACGTGAATACGTGAATGATATGAAGGCTCACTAAATATCAAACAAATCAATTCAGTACAACTGGAGATATCAAGTCAACTGTCTAATAAAAGTAGTTTCCAGAAAGACGACTTTAAACTTTCATTTTTAGATGTCGCGTCACTAAAAGAGCTCTAAAATATCTACGAAAATAATTTCAATTTTGAAAAATCCTCTTAAATGTATGCTCTTAAAGGGTTAAGCTTTGAAAATATGAAAAAAATCAACTTTTCAAACTACTTCTATTACTCGACATACTTGATAAAGAAAGGTACACAGTTGGAAAACATTAGAAAATTTCAGTTAAGCTTTCTAGGTGAGATATTTGGGCTTAGTTATCCAATTGCGGCTACTACACTTTTTGTATATACAAATCCTCAGCATTTTAGTAAACTTTAAGAATTATATTATTACGTTATTACTCGGGGTGAATTCTCTATCCAAGTTGATATTTTGAATGACATTGTTAACTGATGTTTTAATAAATACTGGACGCCGTGTCATTGTAATGGTAATTAATGATCATCTTAGCTTGTAAAACACAAAATTTCCACCGTCGACTTAATTTATGTGTTCTAAATTTGAAATCCTTGTCCATGCGAGGATATAAAAGGACCAGAGCTTGTTAACTGACCAGAGAAATTTTATCGAGCGCATCGAGAACTGAATTCCTGACTGTCCAACGGAGGATTTCGACATTTTAATTACGATCCAGCCAGTTAATTAAGGTGTAGAATTTCGGTCGCTGGCGCTGAACGCAATAAAAGTCAAATATGGGAAATGATCATTTCCTTTTTACATAGATTACGCCGCGGGCCTTAATCTTATCCCCCCTAAATGAAACAGAGGGGGCGGCACAAGCGCGCGGGTTCCCCTTCGCAATACATTACCCCGCCACGGTGCCTCTAATTGCTTTTCAGTCGGGTCAAGGTGAGGCACCGCCCCAAATACGGTTGAAGTACGTGAACGGTTCGCGTTTTTAACGGCTACAAAATTCATGATTTCCTTTGAAATATTTACGTTTTATTTGGCAATAATTACGTTCGGTCTAATCCTACCTGTGTTACGGAATTAGCGTCAACACTTTCTGGTATTATTCCGGATTTATCATAATGATTCGTGCCCATTCGTATAATATTTCAATGTTTGCTCTAGTTGGATTTTAACAGCTTCTATAATTTTACTGCACTGTAATAAATTTTATTATTGTAAAAAATACTGTAATAAATTGTTATTTTAGTGAACTTCAAAAGGACGCGAAAATATATCGTTGGCAAAACCTTCTAATCGTTTTTTTTAAATTAATTTACGATTATCTTACCTCAGTACATTGGTTTTAAGTATTATATTTCTAGATTAATTGTATTTGTTATAATGTTTAGAGTATGTCTGTTTTAGTATATACAGCTTTACTGTTTGCATATTAACATTTGCTCATTATATGTTGCCTAGAAAAGAAGAATTCTTAACGTATATATGACTATAAGGTATGGTTTTGAACGGACTTCGACAAAGGAGGAGGTTCTATATTCGGCTGCATATATATTTTTTAAATGTATGTTCGCTGATTTCTCCGTCTATTATAGACCGATTTTCAAAATACTTTTTTATTCGAAAGAGTACACTTCCGAGGAGGTCCCATTGGAACTAAATCAGGATCTGTTGCGGGGTAGGGGGCAAATCGTGGGAAATCTTTATATGTTTTAATTCAAGTTAAACCATCAATATTTGAAGTTTTGTATAAACAATGTTTTTATTCGAGATACGTGATATATTTTAGACAAATTTCAATTTTAACGATATGAATTTTCAGTTCACAGACATTTTTTAAAGTATGAGCATTTATGTGCAATTACTCAGAGGTCATAATAAATAAAAGAAACGTTTCACTGCCGGGCATAGTCATATAACGTCCGCAGCGAAAAAGATTTTTTCCTCCAAGAGTGAGAAAAAAAACGGAATTTTTTCAAAGGCATATATTTCAATTTCCCCCCATTCTTTTTACGCGTTCCTTTTGTTATGACATTTCTTCGAATTAAGCATGCCCATTCATATTAAAAGAGAAAAATAACGGTCTCGCCTTGTCGTGAATCAACCCACTTCTCGCGGATTTTCTTCGTCACATTGTTATCAAATATTATCAAAATATTTCCACATTCTTCGACGATATCCCCCCTTTGCCGTCGACGACGCAAAATCAATATCATTATTTTTTCAGGGAATTTTACAGACTTTCCCTTCTTCTTCGGCACTGGTTTCGGATGTTTTCATTGTTTGGATCGTTCCGATTTTCGCGATGTAAAAACATCCAACGCCCCCTGTCGCCGGTCCCGTTCCTTTGTTGTTCGGTTGAAAAGACAAAAGATTTTTTCTCGGTCTTGTATAAAACATGAAGTTTTTTTCTTTTCCGGAATCGCCGATCTTTTGAGGACATGCACCAAAGGCTTTATGGCGAGTTCATAATTGTCATTAGTATAAATATTGAGTTTTCAAGAAAAGCATTCTTTTGTTAGCATTACTTTAGTTTATATAGGTCAGGCTTTTGCTCAAAATGGGTACAACAATATATAACTGTAGAAATGTTCGTCTTGCCGGTCGGAATGTGCATGGAATTTGCATGGGAACGAGACACACTGGTTGAATAAGAACTTGTTTATTTCATGTGTTAAATACTACATGTGCTCGAAGAGAGGATAGACATGATATTAGGTTAGGTTAAGGAAGTACGGAAGCGTTATGGAAATGGTACTGCTACAAGGAGTAGAGAAAATAGAAAGAGTCGTCGTCGTGGTGGCCTTTTATAGCTGGGAATCGCATGGTACGAGTACACCAGTGTTGCCAACCTTTGAACTTAACGTAGATGTAATAGTGGCGACCTAAGGAGTTGTAGTGGTCGCTACATAACTATATAGATTTTAGTTTCATTAATATGAAAATAATAAATATCGACTAGTTTATTTGTAGCTTACCAAATATATTGAATAAAATGACGTATACCCATATTTATATATCTACATACATTATGTTGTGCGTTTTCTTGAGAAAAATCAGTATAGTGTATATTAATAAAGATATTTCTAATTTTCTGCAATTTTTTCACATATTTCTGAAAACATTAGGTACCGTATTGACCGGGCAAGGTTGGTTTGGCTAGGTTCCAATTATTGCTTAATTTTCTCCATAGTATGCGTACTGAATACGTGATACTCAGAAGGTTGTATGCCTGATAATAATCTCATTCGAGCTACAACAGCCTACTCCTTAGAGCTCTTGTAGCTTGTGGGTGACTGTTGATTTTTAAGAGGATAATTTTGCGCCTGGTACGACCTATGAAGCTCTTTATTATTACTCTTCTTCTTCTACTTATATTGCTCTTCTTGCTGCTTAATAGTAACATAAATCAATTTTTTTAATTCACGACGCTAAATCATGTAGTTTCATTCAGTTTTTAGTAGCATTGCTTCCTTTTGAGGCTTCCCCATTTGACTTATTCATAAAACTCTAAGCTGTCTTAAGTTTCTTAGGGAGCTTGCGTTGGATTTTCGCTCAATAAATCTCGCAATGCATTTGCCTTCTAACTTTTCTGGCTTTTTGCCATTGACATCAAAATCACCACATTTAAGGTGAGGGGTAATGGGTAATGGGATATAACAGGCAATATTACATAAAATTTTTGAAAATATTTTATGGGCTTTGATAGAAAATTTCGTCAATACTTATTAACGTAATATCACTAAATGTAAAACTCTTATATTATGACTAAAAAAGCTATGGTTTCTTCTATAGATTTAAGGATCTTATATGGCCTATACATCTATGCATTTTATATTTTCTAGATATATGCCAATTTTAAATATCTTGTAAATCTAATGTTTCATTATTTAATAATGCCATAAAAAGTTTGTTTGGTTTCCCAATGCTTTATGATACAGCTGATAATAACGTGAGCAAAATGTAAAAAAGCCGCACTATGATTGTTTTAAAAATTCCTTAAAAATAACTAGAATAATATGTATATGTTAGGTGGCAGTTCCCATCAAAATGTAATAGTAACTAGAGTGGTAATTAAAAAATGTAATTACGGAACTTGAAATTATATACTAAAACCCATTTTACCAGCAGCAACACTTACCCGTGTTTCTTATTTCTTTTTTTTTATTCTTTGTAATTCCACAATCTGCCCTATAGGCAATAAGTATTTCTTATGTCTATATTATATATACATAGCATGGTATCAGTTCATTAAGCGATCTCCTGTATAAAATATTATCTTCATTAATTAGTCTTGTTCTAAAGCTTCTTCTAAAGTCTATATATGTCCAGTAATCAGATCAGGTGGCGCTAAACGTTCTAGTCTACGAACTTCACTATCACGTCGCATATTTAGCTCCTTAGCGAGTACGTTGGGATGCACTGACACTCTTTCGAAGTACTTCACACAAACACGTTGAATTACACTCGTTATAGGTTCTAGAGGAATATCGCGTTGTATCACTTTATTTTAAATATAGTACGGAGCATCAACAATGGCACATAACACTATATTTTGGAACCGTTGAATGATGGATATATTAGATTTGCTAGCGGTACTCTATAGTTAGATTCCATATGACCAAATAGACTTGAGTATAGACTCATACAGCAATACCTTGTTATCCCGATGAGCCAATACATTTGATATAATTTAAGTTGTTTGACGTCCAACGACGTATGGCGAATATTTCTAACACAGTAATAAAAATGTTGGGATATAAGTAATAAAATGTGAAAGGGATTAGAAAACAAAACTATTTAATATAACGGATAACGGAAGGAAGAGAAGACAGGCGACGAACGGCTATACAAAGCGCCACTGAAGGTATAATAATGTGAAAATCATCCTGACCTTTTTTGTTAGATACCTCACTCGTAACACCATTCATAACAGATGGCCCCTCAAATTACACTCCGTAGCCAATGCACAACTAGTCGAATAATATAACATTAGAGAGATTCAACCTCAGCTTAAACCTATGCATTATGCTAAATATGTTTAAGATTCCATTATTATTTTAATTTTTCCGTTTGCACGTTAGCGAAACAATCGATACTAGATCCAGCATAAATAAATAATCGTCGCTAACTTATAATCGTCGCTAATACTGAACATTAGCAGGAAACGGAGCCCATTTCCACGTAAAGCAAAACCACTCAAAAACAAACGACGCTACATAACTCAAGACCGACGTCATGAAAACGACCGAATATCGTGGAAACTCAACCTGTTATTAGCTATTCGCCCGATACCCCCGGGAACTTAATAATCCGCAGTTATTAAACCGGTCACATGCCCTTCACTTCCGGCGAAACCAAACCCAGAAAAAAAACTCGCCCAAATACCAAGATTCGGTTTTTATTATTATGAATTTCTTTCTCCCCCCGACGAGAGCATTTTCCGCGAGGCGGAGGGGGGCGGGGTCGATTATTTTCGACTTTCTACGTGACCCGTAGGAATAAAAAACAACGTCTCCGACATGGCCCGGGAGAGGGGAGAGGTCGCATGCAATCAGGTCATAAAACAATTTGGCTCCAGTTTTATCCATGACAAAGAGACCGGTCATATTTTTTGCTTATTTCGTGCGACGGGGAGCTTGTGTTCCGTCCCAATGTTCGAAATTACGTTTTCACGTTGTTTCTTTTTGTTCGTTAGCCCATTCATTAGCCGGCTGGGCTCGTTTTCTATTCCTAAATTGTATTTAAGATGTTTTTTCTGATAGATTAATTTTGTTTATGTACGGGGAAGTTTTAGGGGGATGTTTCGGTTATGTTTTCGGTTTCTGGAATGTCTTGCTAACATAAATACAGAAATGTTATGCCTTAAATAGATTCAGGATTTGTTTAAGATATAAGAATGATCATATTTTCGAAAAATATATGACGTAACTTGGATTTACTTAAGAAATCATTACAAAATAGTCGACATTACAAGAAATCAATCACAAAACTTTTTAACTATCAGTTCTCATCACACATATTCTTTTATCAACAACGATTTATCTGGAATCGACCTACAGTTTACGTGGGATTTGAACCACGGCCCTCGGCATTAGGCCTACCGACTGGCAAGTGACCAACTTAGAAAACATCTCAGAAGACATCTGGTCTTATACAGCCTAGTTACTAGCGTGACTGGGATCATTTTCCATGTCGCATTTTGCACTCTTGCCTCAGAACAGGATAATCACAAATATTAAACAATCACAAGCATAAATTTACGACCATGCCCCAACAAGATTCGAACCCGCGACTATCGTAACAGTAGGTGGACCGTCCTGTCGCCTTTACCGCTGCGCCAACCAAGTCGGCGTAATACATTTTGTGTATGTATGTCTTAACATTTTAAGTAAATATTCGGAATTAATAAATAAATATTTTTATATATTAGAAATATGAGACATTCCATTAGAATAGTATGATAATTTTAAGTGGGATTTTATTAAATTTCATATTTTTAATGATATTAAATATATTACTATTTGATAAGCTCCTTTTCAGTGTACACGAACGAAACATTTTGTGTATCTATAAAAAAAATTCATTTGAAAATAAATGTAATATGATAATAGTTCTAGGTGATAACGGAATTTGAATAAATTCGTTATCGTTTATCACTGGTTATGAAGAGTTTTCATCAAACAAAGCTGTAATTAAACCCATGTTATGTTAGTTCAGTTTAATTTGGAAATCATTAAAAAAATATGTTTTAATTCACTCGTTCTTTTTATAGATACAGAAAGTATTTAAATATTCTAAGAAATAATACAGAATATATGTAATTAGCAATTTAAAAAAAACCAATATTTATTCAATCGAATAAACATAAATTTGTCATTCATTTTGCTTTTATACTTCTAGCCACCTAGCTGCAAATAAGAAAACTAAAACCCAATTTCACATGCGCTCATTTAAGAATTTGTTTATATATTTTGTTGATGAATAAGTGCTCGGTCCAGAAGCGTTAATTTGTAACCTTTAGCAAGGTTGGGAAGATAGGTAGTTTCGACAATCAAGGATCACTAACAGTATTTTTTTTTTTTAAATATATTAAAGCATACATCCGAATAATTGATGCTACTATTAGGATTATTAACTGAAATCAACAATAATATAAGTGTCATAAAAAATCGGAATGTTACTAAAACAAATAAAACGGCGATAATATATTACAAAACTAATAGTAGGAAAAACACACGCAAAGACTAAAACAACATTCCGACTTTTTCCGTTCTGGTTCTCGGATAATCTCGACTAGACGCGGGCATTTTATTTTTCAAATTATGTTGTACAGACCACAACGATCCGAACGCCAAGCGATACAAAAAGTCGTCTCTTTTAAACTGTGAAATTATGAATGCTCCAAAGAAAGAGCTCTCGGTGAGGTGCGGAAGAAAAAAACCTTTTACAACTAACCACTCTCGACGTTTTACACTGATACAATGTTTTTTGACGCTGGCAGCTCTTTTAGTTTTACGTTTACTCATCTCATCTCGCTAGGTGTTTTCCCACAATTTTTATGCGACTTTATGAGGAGATTTGTTTGTGCTGACGTTACAATATCGTAAAATTTTACCGTTCTGTACTGGCTGGCGTTTTGTTATAAGCAAGAGTCCCTGTAATATGGAGTTCATGGACTGTTTTTCTTCCCTTCTCAAACTCAGTAGGAGAAGGAATACATCAACCTATATCTTATTTATGGCGCTGTTGTTGTAGAAATACTAATAATCGAATAGTAAAACTATTTGAAAAGTCATGCGTACTTTCCAAATACTGCAAAAATATAGTAAACATTTGGAGTTAGCACTCCATCCATTATACTGTGACAATATTTTTCTTCTATAACGGCATTTTTTAGAGTTCCGAGATAACCAAGCCCCTAACTATTTAGTGGTAAGATTTTCATCCAATTCGTTGATGTATAAGTGTTCTTATTTGTGGTACGACAAAAATGCATTGTTTTAATTTAGCATCACTTAATGTAGAGAAAACAGTTTCCAAATAGAGAAATCCTTTACCACTTTTATCCATGACTTTGACAAAATTCATCATTAAACCAAGTTTTATAAGTAAAGGCGGGAGAATCACATTTTCCTGAGGAACAAGAGGTGAATATTTAAGTTTGATTTAACCACAAACAAATTCAGTTCTTTTTGGCAGATGTTTCACTTCATAGTGGTTGTTTGTGTTCACAAACAGTGAAAACAACAATATTTCGTGAAACCTCCTTGTAAATCCAGGCAATATAGTAACAACTTTTAAATTTGCACAAGCTTTCCGGTTTTATTCTTTTTACAAGAATAAGAATTTATGACAAGGATTTGAAATCTAAAATTAGTTTTAGGTTTTCTTACGTTAGTTTTAAAAACACTGAATATGCAATAGGTGTGGAAGGATATCTGCTGCCGCTGTGGAATAATGCAGCTTTTAAACATAAATAGTGTTCACACTATTACTAAGGAACGTAACATGTTACCATATCAACCAAGTTAATAGACAATGGAATACGGAATTTAAAACACGCAATCTTATTTATGTTAGAAGAATTGTGTTACACAGTGTTATTATTATTACCATTTCCATTCGATATTTATCATCACTACTATACTGTAGTTGCTCCTAGTTTAGCCGATTGTATAATTGAAACCTGCTGGTTATGGAGGAACTGATTTTCTATTTGGTCCTTACTAGAATTGGTGCGATGTTAAAAGATCAATGATTTTAAATATAATTTTACTTAAATTTTTGTATTTTATTTTTTGATAACCTAATTTTCCCAGGTCGAAAAAAATATAACCCGATTTTTTGTAAGAGTTCAAGGATTCTCTGCGTAAATTTAATTGAATTGTTTTGTTGAATGAGAAAGATAATTTCGAACAAAATAATTCATACGTATCTGAGTTTTCCTTGTGTTATTTAACTTCGCTGTCGGCCCGACTCCCCAAAAAAAAAATACGTTTCCTTTGTGTATTTTTTTACGGGTGGCGTGGTAAAAGCGACGGCACGGCACGAAAAAGTCGGAGAACATTAATTTTAATATTTCACGTTTGTTTCCAGGATCGGCATGTGAAAGACTCCCCCGGCAGCGCGATGGACCGGGAACCGGAAGTAGACCCCAGCCAGGATTACCAGCTCCTGCTAGGATACGAGAACAGCACCCACACCGTGCTGCGGTTCAGGCGTCGATTAGACACCTGCGACCATCATGACATCCCAATTACGGTAAGTCGTTAAGATAATTACGCGTACAGTTTCGAATTAGCATAATTGAATTTTACGCCGTCGTCGATTTCGACGGGAATGCTGCAGTATTTTTAATAATTTAGGATTTAAATGCGTGGCCTGATGTAACTCTGGGCTTTGCTGCATTAATTGCTATAGATGGTGTAGGTTATCATTAATAGTCAACAGTGACGTTGTTAAATAATCAGGTGAATTATCAGGAAATCATATATAAAATATATTAAAGGAGTACTGTAGTCAAATAATTTGAAAAAAATCTATTTTTTTTCATATTTTCAAAATTTAAATTATTTCAGGGATACACTTGACATGAAGTTCAAGTGAACCGATTTTCTTGAAAGTTGGTCTGAGGCTTTACTATACATTATTTTGTCGTATCAAAGCTGTAACAAAATTATCAAGATTTTTATTCTTTTATCTATTATATTTATTATTATATTTATATTATTATTATATTTATATTCAAGAAAAATCGGAAATGCTAAAAAAATAGTAAGATATGTCTCGTTGTTTTCAATAATAATTTGACGAAAAAAATTTGCTTGACTTTTTTACTTTTGGAAGCTTTGAAACTATGAAAATATATATTCCAAAGATATAGTAAAGAAAGACAAAAATTTCTATAGGCCTTCTGTATCGCCATAAATAAAGAAACTATCTAATAAAAGTAAAAAAATTTACTGACCAGAAAATATTTCTTTTTACATTTAAAACAATATTTGAAACAAATTAAAAAAATACACGGGTACTAACAATTCACTGCCCAGATAATATTGTTTTTGGCCATTAAAATGACATTTGACACTAAATTTCATTTACCAGACTGAACCATTCTCAACTGCTTTAAATACTATGATTCATACTGTTAAATCTGAACGTTGTTGTTAATTGTTACGAATAGTTGTTAGTGACTATAGTTAGCACTGACGTGTTTGTAAGCTGTTGACAGACGTAAAAAAAATGTTAAAATGTAATTTGAAAATTTTTTTAATAAATATAGTATATAGCTATATTGCTTCCATGTTGCTGTGATATAAAAACCTCGTATCATATTCTAAGGGAAAATTTTGAACTTCTTAAATGTATTTGATTTCTAGGTCATTTCTGTGTTATTGATCGAAGAACATTGTTTTGAAAGCATCTGATGTTATAGTCCTATCTCATTCAGGACATCAGAAACCACTAACTAATATTTTCATCACACAATTATTACTTATCTATCGATATAATAAGCTATGGTGATTTGAGCTTATTCAAACTATGTTAACTAATCGAGCTCATTCTATTTTATTTAATTACATATTCTAGTTGCCGCTTAACGAGCCTGTCGAGTCATTATAGCCAAAAATATAATTAATCTAAGAAAATAATAATTAAAACACTGTCTCGAACCATCTCGTGTTTACCAATTATCAAACAGATGACTAAGAAATTCTCCTGCAGTAATCCCGCGTTGGTCTATTGAAAATATTAAGCTCAGTTGTTTAACTCGCCCGCAATGACGAAGACCGACCACAAGGCTCGCCCGCCCGACAGTTATTCTTCATCGATATGCGCCCAGGGCAAGATTTACTATCGGCTCATCACCTAGAAACAAAATTTAGTACCGCTCCGAGAACTTTTAATTACCGAATCGGCCCGGTAATCATTATGATGCAAAAATATTAATGGGGAAGTAATAAATATTCGTAGGAAGATTTATTAGCTAATCGTCCGTAAGTAGAATATTAGTTTTGAAAAAACCAACGAGCACAATTTTCGGAATCGGAGCCCATCAATTATTCGGATTCTACCTGAGTCATCTGGTGGGTCTCTGGACTGACTAACGAACCAGTCACAGAATAAATCGGTTTCTTTTTAAACGGTACAAATGTTATTGCTCGGTTTCATTTAAATAACTGGAGGATAATGTAAATCTTCCGATGTAACACGAACCATTCTAGTTCGAATAGTCGATTATTAGTCAACTTGTTAATGTGAAGTAGAGATGCGTGAATGTATCGACTTACTGAGAATATCGATTTAGAAATTTGTAGCGTTGAGAACTATCGATTATCAAAAAACTAGCGACTGAAAATAGTGATTACTATTTTCACTCATATGCACGGTTCGACTGTTTTGTTCATTTCGTGAGGTCAGCCCAGTTCAACCCTTTGTTAATTTTATATGCGCTTATATTTGCCAACGGTAGTAAAAGCGAGACAGAGATGTACATATTCTTTCACGCACTAACTTTAAAAAAGAAAAGGAAAAAATAATTACTAAATACTGTATTATTAACATGCAATTAATAATGTTCTGTGAATATGTAAAAGGGAAAGGATTTTTTCTATGGAATGGGATAATTCTCTAATATTTTAGTATGTTAATTGCTATTTTCAAATAATATACTATAATAAATATAGACAATACAATAGAATTTTAAAAAACACCTAAAACTAAAGATGTGTAATAACCATTAATGTCAAATAAAAATATAAACAGACACTTAATCATAGAAAAAATCTAATTCATGACATACTTAAAAGTGATCGCACAATAACTACTACATTAACAATCTTCAAAACAATCGTTCAAAGATGCTCCAATATTAATATAGAATATATTGTTATTTACAAGCAAACTACCAAAAAAATTATAAAATTATATATTACATATAAATCTATGTAAGCATAAATTGGGTACATTTTTGTCAAGGTCGCGGCTAGGACGACAGAGCCAGAACGTTAAAAATCAGTCGAATGAAACTAGTAGAACCAAAAATAGTAACTAAAAGTACACGACTGAAACAGTCGATAGTAAATAGTAACAAAATCAGTCGAACCAAAAGTAGCAACTGAAACAGTCGATAGTAGAAAGTAGTTAATTACTAAACAGTCTATAGTCGATTTCAGTGTATAGTTCCCAACACTAGAAATTTGATTAGAAATATAGACAGTGTAGAATATTATAAAATATTTAATTAACAGGTCAAACTATCATCACAGCTATTATATATAAAAATTTAATTATTTTAGGTGCACTTTTATTTATTATTTTCGAAAAGCCATATTATTTTTTATTCTGGTTGACAGATAGGATAGTGTCTTGCGACCACTCCTCTATCTGCTCTCTGCTGCTGATATCCCAACAACAGAAACGGCACTTGGAACATTTGCCGACGACACAGTTATCATAACAAAAGATGTATCTCTATCTAAGGCTGTCGAAAATGCGACCAACGAGACATACAAATGGACTAGAAACTGGAAAATACAGCTTAATAGCTATAAATCTGGCCATGCTAATTTTGTGCAGCCGCGAAGTGACAAAAGCCTAGTTATATCACTTTACGGATGCCCGTTCCTCAAGCACAATCAGCTAAGTACCTCGGAATACATCTCGATAGTAGCTTAAATTGGAAATATCATGTTAGACAAAAAGCAAAGCAGGTTATAGAAGCAGAACTATACTGGTTAGTCGGAAGATACTCTCAACTTCGCCTAAATTCAAAGAGATTGGTTTAACAGTCAATCATTGTCGTTGTTGTTGAAAATTAGTTATATTTTAATGAAAAATAATTAGTTATACCGGATTGTTTCAATATTTCTGCTCATATGACATATCATAGCAACAGTTGAAAGCTTTAAATCGAATATTGGAACAAGAGAACTCTGGATATATAAAAAAACACAATAAGATATTTTTATAAGATAACGCTTGGTTTCCGAATCCTTTGTATTCATTGGGCCTAGCATCTATTCGATGTTTACTTACGCGTCACTTTTAGCTTTACTTTTGGAGGATATTAAATTTTTTCAGCATCCTGGAACTCTTGATATAAAACGGGGGTGGCAATCTGAAACGATATTATTTTTTTAAACATTAGGCCCTTGATGGGTATTCTGATTCTTTTTGCATTAAAAGGTTTTTATTGATTGGTATTATTTCACCATATGCACAGCTAGACTTTATGGCCATGAATATTCTGCTTCATTATCAATGTAAATGGTTCTACAAGTTTAGGCCGTAATCTTGCGCTTGGGAATGTAGTAGAGGATCCACTTTTTTTTCGAAAATAATGTTCTAATTACCTGATAATTCGTGTGATGATGCTTTGTCAACTGCTAAGATCTCTGAAAGTTATTTGAGGTAAGTTTTTGTCCAGTAAGTCTTGCAAATCTATGTCAGTATACACATAATTAGTGTACATTGTTAAATGTAACATTGTTATGTTATATAGAAAAATGTGAAAGCTATCGAACATAACAGGTGTTTGCAGTTATACTTCGCATTTTCACCAATGGATATTTGTGATCAAAATACGTGCAGTCACCTAATATATCGACACAATATCGACAACATTCTTAACTTCTACTATCCGCTCATTTAAATTATGTTTCGGTAACGAAGTTTTGGTAATATTAGTGTAAGTCCTTGTTGAAATAGCTTCAAACTAATTAAATGTTCCAACGTATAAGGAAATGGTATCTAGCTATAACTGTACTCGTAATATTAATAAAATATAGTTCCGAATATATACCGTCGTTAACAAGGAGTATCTAATTTAACCGGCTACAGTTCGTAACGGAAATAAGTGGACGTAAATGGGCATTTTTTCATCAAATATTTGTAATAATATTAACATAATCGAGTCATATGTTTCTGGTTAATATATTTTAATTCGAATTTACGGAGAATTTAACAGGTTCTCGATCGTAAGCCTGTCGTCCGTTCATAATAAATATCAAAAAATTATATTCCCCGAAAATATTCCGTAATTTGATTATTGATTCACATGATTTAGACCAAAAATATGAAATAAACGAGAATAAACAAGGAAAGGTAATACTTAAAATTAATTAAAGATGTCTTGAAGCATTCGGTTTGGTTTAAAATAAAAAATTAGTTTTACTTTACATTTTTTACTTAAAACTGTAGTGTTGTTATGGCCCTTAAAAGCATTTTTTATTCCAATGTAGCGACCTTGAGGCATGTCGAATTTTACATCGTTTATCTGGGATGTTATTGAAGGGTATTTCGGGTTCAGGAACCGAGTATCGTTTGGTTTAGACGTGCCACCATCGACTGCCCAAGTCTCGTTACCAGGTAACACCACTGCCATCCGTTTTACCTATTTTGTATTTTCACATTTTTTTTATATTGCCAATAAATAACGGTCACATAATGTAAACACCACTATTGTATTTCATTTTACCTCCATTCACTGAGCCATATCATTCACACCAAACCACACTGGAACCCTTGAGCCTTTTTCAATAAATATGCACATCTTGAAAAGTATTTGGCCACACAAGTAAGGGAATCAAGTTTTCAAAGAAAGCTATGATTTTCAGTGGTACGTTTTCTTAGTACACGATTAAAAGAGAATAATTTTTGGGATTGTTGGTCTGGTAATGTAGGTAAATAATCACCTTCAAAATATATAGGTTTCAAGAATCACCTTCAAAATATATAGGTTTCAAGACATAACGGAAAAGGCAAATTAGGCTAGATTCATTCCAACTTTCATCTAATTTTAGACACCTTTCTTACCCATCGACTCACGATCCCCGAAAATCTTCTTTATTTCACTTCAATAACTGAAAATCGATCAGAAATCATTAAACAAACCCAACATTTTTTATTGTATATATATTGTTTGATAATTGATAATGTATGAACATGTAATTTTCACATCTTCTGTTTGTAAATGAATAAATTAATGTTTATCTTAACATTCAGTGTGTGCCTAGTTCTTATTTTATTTTTTAACAGGTTTATTTTTGCCGGCTTGGTGGCGTTGTGGTAAAGGCGATGGGACTGTTGCGATAGCCGCGTGTTCGAATCCTGCTGGGACATGGTCGTAAATTTATGTTTGTTATTGTTTAAATTTTGTAACACGTTTATTTCGAACAAATCAAGCTTAAGTTCGTCGTTTGTCTAATCATGTCGATCTAGGTCTTCCTTTTTTCTTCTTCCTACTGCCATCAATTATGTTATTATGTTTTTTAGAGCATGTTATAGCCATTTTATATTATGCTTACTATGTCTATTATTCTTTCTATGACTACTTATATTTCTTTCTACAATTCATGGTTAATTTCAATACAAATGTTTTGCTATTTTTATTTGTTCTAGTATCGATTTGTTGTTTTATTGTCACTATATCTGTTCTATCATATATTTCTTGTCTCACTAGGTTTTTTTTATTATTTTGTTTTTTATTTGTATCCCTCTCTCTCTGTCTCAATCTTCTGACACCTTGATTCTTAGATATATGAACTTGTTTACCTCTTCTAACTCTTGATTATCCATTTTACGTTCTCTCACTGTGTATGTTTCCAACTCTTGCTATTTTTGTTTCCATCTCATTCATTCATAACCCCGTTTTTTACATTTTATATTACTTCTTCTAGCATTTTTGTTTGGTTTATATATTATTTTAGCTATTTTTGGAATCTTACAAATACAAACGTTGAAAACTCAAATACTATGCAGAACTATATGTGCCAGGCCAGAGACCTGAAGCTCAAGTAGAGCTTACAAGGTTTTCCTCCAACAATTGCATCGAAAAACGTCTAAAAGCATCATTATTAATATAGAAAGATATTTGAGTAATCAAGATTGGTTCGATGAAGATAAACTCAACGTTCGACAAGTCCTGCACGTCCAAAACCGACACAATAAGTAGCGAGGATACGACGGCGGCTGTTTCAGTTCTCGCCATTTAAATTCAACAGTATGTAAAGCGATTTAAATCTCCGCGACAGCTACGTCGGTACCGGAGCGGCATGGGGAAGGGCGGAAGGGGAGCAGGGCGCGCGCGGATGTCCCCGGATCAGATTACTCCCGGTACATTTTTAGGCCTGCTCTCGGCTCAAACCGAATTTACATAAACGGTGCGTTATTTATGCTCGACGCTCGAGACTTGCCGAAACGTCAGCTACGGAAATGCTCCTTAATTATTCAACGGTGACGTTTTGCGCGTATCGTATGGGACGCTCCGCGTTAGCTCGTCCGAAATTGCCGAATTTCCATTCCGGCTTTTGTTTTTTTTTTCGACACATCTTCGGGATCGTGATGATGTCGTCCCCTTCCTTAGTATCCTTGCTATTTTCTTTCGTTCAGGCCGGTAGTTCGATTCGACGGGAGCCTGACGATATCGCCTCAGCAATTCTTTGAATAAAACAAAAAAGAAATCTCACTTTCCGAACGGATACGGATCAAATGGTTTTGGCGACATTTTTTGTCGCTTCTGTTCGTTCTTAATTTATCTCTCTATATTTCAACATCATTCTTTTTGTTTTTTTTTATAGATACAAAGTGTAAATTCGGGGTGACGCATAATTGTGTAGGAATGTTCACCTTGTCGGTCGGTCGGAATGGTTGGCCGTCGATGCGATTGTTTGTCCGAACACTCACTACTATTTTGTGGATGGAATTCATGCGATAACTGGAAACACTGGTTGAATTAATACTTGTTTATTTTAATATTGAATGTGGTTGACGGGATAATGCACAGGATATTAGGTTAGGAACTACGGTAGCGCTGTGGAAGTGGTACATTTACAAGGGGTCTTTCATAGCCGTGAACCGCATAGTACCAATCCACCAGCGTTGCCAACCTTTCACTTTGATGTAGGTGAATGCGTGGTGACCTAAAGGGTTGTAGCGGTCGCTACAATTGACTAAATGATTTAGAATTGGCGTCAAAATGAAATGGAATTTCTGAGTTGTTGGACTAGTGAGCATTCTGATTTTTATCTATTGTGTTTCTTTACTCGGCTATGTTAACTCAGAGTTCTTTACAGTTCATAGCATAAAACCCATCGAGTAATAGTATTTAAATACAATACATAATATGAAATAATGCACAATCACAATAAGAAACATGTGATGGCCTGGCGAGATGTAAAGCCGTGATTCTTGCAGTATGGTAGGAGAAGAGTCTTGTTTCCGTAAAAACACCATTACCAAGATACTTAATAAGAAATTGAGATTTTGATCATAAGTAATGTAAACTGAATTTAAATGAAAATATCTTGGATATTTAATCTTAAGGTTCGGTTATAAACAAACAAATTCCGACTGAACAACCAACAAACTTTAATTATACCTCACAGAAAACGAGTTCCCAATTGATCCCTCGTCTATCCTGCTCGGACAATATTTGTCCTGCAGGTCCGACCCGTTAAACGTTATCGTTCCTCCAAAGGATTATTCTTTAATTATGCAACGGACACGGCGACGGCTCGACCTCCTTCTCCACCTCCCTCTGCGATCCCCACACCTCCCCAAGTCCCGACATCACCGAGTTTGAAATTGCAAATTTATCGTTTAAACTTTCACGCCAATATTAATCAAATTACGCGGGTTTCGAAAACTTTCTTTTTCTCTAACCCTCCCCCTCCTCTTCGCTCCCTTTCGGGCCGTCGTTCCACGCTTCTTCGCCTCCACCATCTCGACTGGATAAATTTTCAAAAGTTACTTTGGGGAGAAAAAGTTTCCCTCTCTCTTTCTCTCTGCTTCTTTTTTTTTCTCTTTCTTTCTGTGTGTTTTTTCTTCGGTCGGAGAGTCGGGAGTGCCACGTGCCCATCGAAGCGATTAGATGACATTCTTTTATTTTTATGGGTCCTTGGAAGTCGAATTTTATATTGATTAAATCGAGTAAATTATGATGTATGGCGCAAATAAATCTGTTACTTGTTTTCGGCCAGGGATTCGAGTTTCTTTCGGTATTATATTGATGCGGATGTAATTGAACAGTAATTTATTATCCATCGTTTTCTTAAATGTTTAGTTATAACCCAAAAAAAGCAAAAATAAGAGGATTTATTAATATATATTTCTAGTTCAACTGCCCGATCTAGATGTTCCTTAAAACATTTTCTTGATCTGCAAACAATTTTTTTCTCAATATATGACGATCAGTGAAAACCATAAATCTACTAAAGAGCTATACAATTTTGGAGTTATGTAAATATTTATTGTTCGGCTGTAGTCATAGTTTTATGTAGTCCAATGTTTTCTTAGATGTCTAATTATAACCCGAAAAAGCAAAAATAAGAGGCTATATTAATATATATTTTCAATATATATTAATAGTTTATATATATAAATAGTTCAACTGCCCGATCTAGATATTCCTTAAAATATTTTCTTGATCTGCAAACTATTTTTTTTTCTTAATATATGACAATCTATCGAAATCTATCGATATATGATGGAGCATCATACTAATACTCATGGCCTTTATACATGAATTTTCTTAATTAATTTGTAACACTATTTAGACTTTATTTTACTTTTTTTTCTCACAAAATCATCATTGGACATGTTATGTTAAACATGATTGTGCTAAAATATCCTCACTATAATCTTAATTTATAATATTAATATATTACTAGTGTTCCATTGTTTTTGCATAGATATACAATAATACGAGTGCAGAATAACAACAACAATATGTATTTCATGTTTTAATGGTATGTCTTCTGAGATCATTATGTAATTCTTCGTAGGTTATGTAGCGACAAGCATTAATATGTTCTATTTTTTATTTTGAGTGATGTACAAATGTTAAGTAAAACGGTAAACGAGGGAAGGCTAATCAAACAATTAATCTGGGATTGAACTCAACTAAAAGTACCTCTACCTCTGTTTTTCTGTACATGAACATCGCTAATTCCTTTACAACTTGATTTAAATTTTGTACCATTCCTTTTTTATCAAAGAAACATCACTGGACGTCAAATATCCTGACAAATAATAATGAGGGGCCAATATAAAAGGAAATCTGATTCTAACAATAAGAATTACCGCTTTATATAATGTTTGTTGAAAAATATTCACCCTATCTCAGTTCTTCACTGAATAGGGCTGGAGTATAGACAAATACTTCAAGAGCTTCTTATCTTAATTCATTTGCAATTTAATTTAAACTTTGTTTCTCTCTTTTGTTTCACACAAAATCGGCATAGAGCATCGAATAAACCTGGTGTGGCAAGTAATAAATGAAAAACAATATAATGACAAAGGAAATCTGATTCTAATAGTAGGAATTACCGCCTTATGTAATGTTTGTTGAAAAATATTCGTCCCACTTCCGTTCATCACTGAATTGAGCTATTCTATTTCAAAAGCAGCGGCGTTATTATCAAAAGTATGTTGTTAGTTCAGAGGCCATACAAAGCAACGTATTGTAATAGTGGTTGAGGATCCGAAAGATGTAAATTTCGAATTTCCGTTTGTTACCTCCGGGCATAAACAGTTCCAACGTAATTGTTTTGCTTACTCTATGCACATGTGTACACAATTAAACCGGGACCGAATCGCACCCAGGTATGAGTCCTAGTTCCTTACCCTTATTTACGCAATGGGACGCCCTCCGGCGAGACCGTCCACCACCGGATCAGGGGCGGCGTTAATACCCGAGCAAATATTTAAAGAATCTCCCGTACCGTTTCCGCAGCTACTGGCTTCGAGACAGGGCATACCGCCACGTCAATTTCGTGATTTATTACGTCGTTGGATGTTTAGCTTCGCGTCCGCGATAATTACCGGCTTCGCTTTAACTATCTCGTTAATTGCCTTTACCTTTTCGAGTCGTTAAAAAATTAAGGGTATAGTTATTGATGAATTGTTTAATGGGAAACATCGGTCGAGTGATGTTCTGTCTTCGGAGCCGACATACGGAACCATATGTTTGACACTCGCGCGACAAACCATTACGCTTGTTTTTTATTGTTTTAAAATGTAGCCCCCGTTAACCGGTCTTCGAAATTATGTTATTGCGTTTTTTTTGCCAGTTTCGCTCTATGATATTTTATATTAATTCACGTCTCCTTAGAAGTGCCTTCGTCTCTAAATTATTTCTATATCATAGAATACTGTGGATTTCCAGATATCAGACGGTAGCACTATCTAAGTCTGAATCTATATAGTTTTTGTAGTAGTTTTTAATATTTGCAATTGCAAGAGGTGCGTTTCTTATTAATATGTATGCATGTGAAAGATGGCGGAAATCATAATTATCCCAGAACCTGGGAAGTCACTAAACGAATTAAAAGCCTATAGACATATCACTGCTGCCAGTAATATCTAAGGTTTTTGAAAAACTTCTGTTGAGAAGAATAAAACCGATCATAGAGAGAAAAAACCTAATACCAACCAGTTTGGGTTTATTAATAAGCATACAACAATTGACCAGGTCCACCAGATTTTATAGAAAAAGCTTATTATAGTAAAAAATTATGCTAAGCTATATTTTTAGATGTAGCACAAGCCTTCGATAAGGTTTGGCATGAAGGCCTTGTTCATAGACTACAGAAAATGCTACCAAAACAACACAACGAACTGTTAAAATCGTTCATTACAACCAGAATGTTTAGAGTCAAACAAGAAGAAGCTTACTCTACAATAAAAGAAGTTAAAGCATGCTTACCACAAGGAATTGTACTGGAACCAATGCTTTATCTACTCTATATTTGTGACATACCACAAATGGAGAATATTACGATGGTTACATTTGCTGACGATACTGCGATTATAGTTGTTGGAGACAATAGTGAAGAAGCTTCACGAAAATTACAGGCAAGTGACAATATAAGTAATTGGACATAAGCTTGGAAAATAGAAATTAATGAAAGTAATTCTGTACATGTGCAGTTCACCTATAAACAGACCGTACAAGCACCAATAACATTAAATAATACTATTATTCCATATAGCAACAACGCTAATACGCATATAGTAATATCTCGGAATGAATCTTGATGCAAATCTTCGCTGGAAGGAATATATAAAGAAGAAAAGAAAAGAACTGGATTTGAAATATAGGAAAATGTATTATCAGTACATAATAAATTACTGTTATATAAGCAAATACTGAAACCTATGTGAACATACGGAATTCACTTATGGTGATGTTCTGCAAAGAGTACCATAAAATACAAATTTTTCAGAACAAAGTCCTGAGAGGTATTGTGGGCACGCCCAAATACTATAGGACTGATTTCCTACATTGAGACCTTCAGATACCCACAGTCAGTCAAGAGAGCAAGGGGGCATGAGGAAAGACTCCATTCTCATGAGAATATTGAAGTATTGCAACTTTTGGATGGCACCAGAACAGGACACAGACTCAAAAGAATCAAACCATCTGATCTTGTGTAGTGTTGTGTAGTGAGGTCCATATAATAAAAAATACAGTAATGACATGTATAAAGATTATTTCACCAGAGACTGAGATAGGGCCGATGGGTCCTCCTAGTTATATACCTAGATTTAAGTTATCATAAAGACAAATTGTAGGTTAGACGGAAACGACTAGTAACAAGATAACAATTGAATAATAAAAAGAAAAAACTTTCCCAACTGCTTCTGAAAGCTTCTTGAAAAGATTCTGAATTATTTTTTCACTTGTATTTGCTCTAACCGATTTACTATAGCAGGTGAAGCATTTGTTGGCAATATTTCGTTTTTTTTTTCATTTAATCTCAAACCGTAAGGTTTAAGCTGCATTTCTTTAGCTTTGTTGAAACTTTTAAAGTATTCATTCACTTGAACTTGCTCTACCCCAATATTCATGCAATATTCTTAATATTTGAACAGAAATTGGTTTTCTTGTGATCAATAATTTGGTCTTTTCTGTGTTTCTTTTTTTTTTGTTAGAGATCTTTAAGTATCCGATCTCTTAAACTTGCTCTGACGAGATAATATTTACGATGGCAAGTGGTTCGTTTGGTTTTGTTTTCATTAACTCTAACTTTTGAAGAATTCTCTAAGCAATTAACGTTCACTGTTATTCATATTTAACGATTTGCACAATTCCTATCAAAAAACAACCAGATGGCTGTCTTTAAAAATACTATCAATATAATACCTAATAGATATGCTAACATTTTATTCTAACTGGAGCTTTTCCAACCTTATATGTTTATATAGCTTTGGAAATACTGAAAAAGCTACCATGTATATTAAACAGGATGAAACAGGCAAATGGAACACAGGCAAAATAATTTTTGACATAAAATTTAGACCAAGTAATTAATTTCTCTATTTCGCATATTCAATGACACAAAACTTGAAAAAATATTGAATATTTATTAAAAATAATTTTGGAAATATCTTTATTTCTATCAAATTAAATATGAGAGCTCTCATTTCAAGAGTTTTAAAACAATTGTCTTTGGTCACTTCGTAACATGGCTTGCTCACATTTTATGAGAAAATTTAAGTAGCTCGTAATAATTTCTACATTGTTGTGACTCATTAAAAATATGATGTAATGTTACATATTTTAGCGAAATTAGCAGCATGTACAGCTGCAAGCGAACCTTGAGCGTATATGTACATGAGACAGAATAAAATAGTGTTTCTTTTTCATTTCTATATTGTTGTCTACAATAGAGTTATAACTTAACATAATTATTGCTATGGAATTATTGTATAATAAATTGAATCTGAATAATCTATTTGATATAAACAATATACAAGTGGAAATGCAGGTCCAAAATTATGTAACAGTTAATTTAACTTCTGTGGAGTACTAACAATGCATATTATTAAGAAAGTAACGCAAAATTGATATTATAGCGAATTATTTAAAAGACAGAAAAGGTATTTAGCGACAATTAAGAAAATAAAATACTACTATTAATAACAGCAGCTAAATAACAACCATTTTTTTTATTACATCTTACTTATATATCAGCATGTATTTCCCAAATTAATTAATTAAAATAATTATATTAGTTAGCCTTATATACTATATAAGTCTGTATGGTTTGGTTGATTGTTGATATGTTGCTGTGATTTAATAAGCATTTTATGTCCAGATTGGCTTCATAATTGACTCAGAAACGAGGAAGGAGGAGCAAGTATCCTCCAACTAACCAGTACAGTCCATTGCTTTTGAACCTCAGAAGTTTGTCTATTAAAATGTACATAAAAACCATGGAGTTAGACAAAATTATAATTTAAATTTGTGGTACTGTGCATATTAATTAAATATAATTTAGTTATGTTGGTAATAATATCGTGGATTAGTTATGTATTAAAACGAAACCAATGGAAATAAATATATTATCAAAAATAAGGTGCTTGTAACATACTTTCAATGATGGCTACAACGTTTTCAACTGACTTTCTTTTTACAAATTTCGACATTTCCGAATAATCACTATAATTATAAAACCTGAAATCACCACTACGACCACACCTAAATCATTATTCAACAATCATTTTATGCAAGCAATAATAACCGATTCGCTAGGAGTAATAATTAAATGGACAAAACCTCTTCTAACGGTGTAGGTTCGACGAGAGCAAAACGTGGGAACGTGAAGAATCCCACTTACTATCGTACTGCTTGCCGAACCATATGCTAATGAACATTGACGAAGGAAAATGATCGAAAGTTTATCGTCGTTCCTAGCTGAACCTGGTTCGAGATAATCGACGCCATCGAATGAGGAATAAAAAAGTTCCATTACGTTCCTGTCGGATGTGACGCAGACTTTCCATTGCGCTTGTTTAGTAATCTCGATTGCTTATATACGTTACGGCGTAATGAAATTGATCGTATTCAGTAGAAAAAAGCCGATATAGTATTGGAAACGAGTTAACGAAGAAAAAAATTGATGTCGTTTCCTGATTTAACCCCTGGTGATTTCTAGCGTTAGTGATATTCTCGCGCTTAATTCAACGGTTTCATGTTTAAAACGAAGCTAATTAGTTAACGGTAATGTTCTACTTAATATGTGTGCAGTATAATTGAAAAATTGTTACGTGGGATTAATTTTAGATAACACTAGTGCCTATACACTGCAGTTTTTTTATATAGAAATTATAAATATAATTGATATTTACCACTTCCTCGAATCAGGTGAACTTTCAAATATTTCTTGAATTTTACGAAGTGAATGATTGTGATCAGGACGAAGGAATTGTCAGTTTTCCCGGGTATGGAGATCTACGAAACCTCTGATATCGCTTTGATTTTTTATTCTGTTAAAACAGCTACCCAAAATTTTCTTTATATATTTTCCTGTTTTAAGATAGGCAGGGCGGATATTGCAAATTCATCCATTGTCACATATCGAGGCAAAAATTCCGGTTTTTTATGCTTAAATATGGGAAATCACTGCTCAGAGTCATCAACAAGTTCTTGTCAATTTTGGTCAACAGTGAGCAAACTTTTGAAGAGAACTTTCTCATAGTCAAATGCTCATGCAATATAAAACCAACACGTTCTTTTGTTACTTAGTTAAATCGCTTCGATGTTGACTAATCACGCAACTTCACTTTTCGATCATTCAAAACGTCAAAATTTAGACGTCCACTATGTTTGAAGTCAGCAAACCTACGTTTTATTATTGTTTCAGTCCTTATAAAACTTTTCAAGCTATTGCTTCCGTTGAACGATATTTTTTCCCATCAAGAAGCACTTTAAAATTACAGCACGGAATTATTTTTGTTCCACTGTTTTGAAAATGACAAAAGTAGTGTCACTATTTAGCACAATAAGTTACAAACTTATGAGTACAATATCATGAAATTGTAACAAATTTATTTTTGGAGGTTAAGACTTTCTGTTAAAGGAAGTTTTGAAGGACTTTTCGGCCCTATTTCCTATAATTGGTATTACTCTCCATACAGCTTCTGTTTTAAAATTTTGGAAATTCTCTAATATACTTCTGTTATTCGCCATTGTTACTTCTTTTGCAACAATATGGCATTTTATTTATTCAATTAATGTGAGTAGATATCTGAAGTAGCGGTTTTATACGGTTTTAGAAGCGCGTAATTACACTGCAGCTTGGTGGTACCACCATAGGCATAGCAAGACTTTATTTCCCCAACATGAATCTTTCACTTCTAATCGCCCGAAGATAGTTGATTCATTGGATTTCCATCCAATAATTCTTGTCCTTTTTTTAGACTTCCATGTGGTTCTCTCAATAACATCAAAATTGCTACTTCATTCAACAGCATCGCTATTATATTAGGAATATTAATATAATAAATATTCATATATATTCAAACAAGCATCACATATTTTAGTTATACTGAATATAATTAAAAATATTTAAACCAAGTCGTCTTTTTTTTAGGAAGGTCGCTCTAGGTTATTTAGTATGAAAATACGAACAGACAACATATAATAAATTGCTTTTGAAATCTCGACAATGTTTTTTTAGTGTTTATAAATAAAACAGGACGGGACTCCTAATGGACGCAGAACTAGTCTTTCACATCGCTAATGAACTAGATACTTCCATTTCTAAAGGTAAATTTTAAAACGGTACATAATCCATCATTAATGACTGACTAAATCGGCAAGACAAGATAAATGTGTTCGACGTAGAGCCTTGTTCGATTGGCCTTGGCCAACCGTATTATTGGAATATGGAGAAATGCTTCAACTACAGTGCCTAGTGTGATATTAATATTTATTGTATGTGATTGTTTCTTGTAATTTGTCTTTTTGTCAAGATTATTTACGTCAGGCTCAAAATTCCGTCATTAATATTAAATAGTTTCACCATATTAGTTATTTCTAGGTTTTATAGTGTAATTTTTTCGATTAAATCTTAAATATAAATACAAGGACTGTGGATAGTATCGTATCGAATACTTCTCTAATTGTATTTTTGAAAAAACTATGATGTTAAGCTTTATTGATACTATAGAATATCCAGAATTATTAAATTACCAACGTCCAATGTCCAAGCAAAACTAAAAATGTTGTATATCAAAAAGCATAAGCACTATGTTATTAAAATAATTTTTATTTTTGTTTATACCAGTTCGAGTTATTGGATATTGAAAATGCATGGCTCAGACAGAACAACGTCTGTCAGGTCAGCAAAGTAACAAAGGAATAAATGGGTTCAATATATTTCTGTATATCAAACATATTTAAAAGTATTTGGATATTTATTATCAAACAATATTTTCGTATATATTTTTTCAATTATATCTTACATTAGATAAGCCTTGTACAATCTTAATTTACAAACTACTTAATTGCTACTATTCTGTTGTACTTGCATTAATACACTAGCAAGAATACACTTATATACTAAAAAGCAAGTTCGAATGGTTTAGTCATTTATCTGTGTGTTCCGTTATGTATTTATTCGTCAGGTTTTTAAAACATAATTGTTGGAGCAAAGACATTCCGGACTATGCTTCAGTCACAAATAGCCATTGAATATATAAAACAATATATAACTAGAGGTATTTTAGATATGAGCTTAATGAGGAACATTTTTATCATGTCCTTCATATGTCTTAATGGATATAAATTATAGGATAGCATGGGAAGCTAACGACATGGAAATAAGGGATGACTAATAGACTTCGCGATGGAAAAAAAGGACGAACCCATAAGGGTGGATATACAAACCGCGAACAAATGTTAAATTAACCTCCTTAAGTCAACGTTCGCTTGACAGCGAGCTGGAGTGGCTCCTCGGCGTGACTTGCAGATACCCGAAGGAAATAAGGATTAAGGAAACATTTGGTTGCACGAAAAAGCTGACGTTTTAATGGGCGCCTTTAGGAGCTAAAACATATGGTTTTTAAGTAGCGAAATCCCCTACGGACGGGGCTTACCGTGGTCCCGCATCGGCGTTTTCGGACCTTTTTTTCGACGCAGACCTTAGAACAGATAACATTTATGGTCGGTCGGATGATGGGGCCGGTCTTTTCTGGTTCGTAATTGGTTTAAAGTGGCTACTTTTTACGTGTTTAATGCACTTGTCAAAGCGGGCGCGCTTCTTGCCTTATCTGATACCGTTTTAATTTATTCCACTACTGGTGCCGCTCTGGTTTAGTGGTGTCTGGAAATGAAGATAAAATACTTATAGGAAAACAAACTGAAAGGAAGTAAAGATGATTGAGTCGTTTATTACTGTTTCTTTTAAAACACTATTATTCCGTGAGATACTCTATCGGATTTTTGATTAACGGGTGAACTGTTCTGGGCCTTTATACTTTTAAAAGTACTCTAGGCCGACGAGGCACATATGGTTCTCTGGACTTGTATCGTAAATCTGAAAATTTCTATGCGAATGGGTTTTGAAATACAATGAACACCTTGCCACTGATAATTATTTTTCTTGATAATATTATTGACATATTTACCTAATAGTGCAAACAAAAGTCTGAAATTTCAACAGCGTCAACATAAACGTTCTCTAATTGGAAGCACTTCGCTATTTCAAGAAGTTGTTATTCTGATGCTATAAGAGGTTAAATACCTCGTCCATCATCTAGTCCAGCAGTCAAATGCGAAGAGTTCTCTTTCCTTATATCAGAGAATGGTATGTTCCCTTTCCTTTCCTTTGCGCTGCAAGTGTTCTAATATAAAAAATTGAGGATGATTGTGGATGTTCGGTGGTATGCTAGAAACGACCAAGTACATCGAGGAACAGGGATGCAATAGTCTGTGAGTTTATATCTACAATCACCGAAAAGTTTATGAAAAGAACGGGCATTAATAATAACTTAACTTGATCTATTTCGGCTTTGCTACTATAATGTTATGTTGCTCATTTTGAACTAGAATAATATATATATATATATATATATATATATATATATATATATATGTATGTGTGTATTTTTCATAGTAGTAATATATCAGGATGATGTATATAAGAGGATGTTATTTTCTATAGTCTTTTCCTTCAAATTGTAGTAAAAAAGTGGAGTCTTCATCATGAAGTTATTTATAAATGCACCGGATGGGATTTAATACACAATAACACCTGCTGTAAATAGTTCAAAATTAATTCATAGACCTAATATATTATATTATTATGATAGTTGAGGATTTGCTCATATCAAATGTATAACGATAAAATAAATATTACATTTTAACGATATAAAATCTCTGAAATTTTCAAAGTTTTCATAGTAGTAGTAAACACATTAAATTCCCATTAAAGTCTAGTTTGATATGGCTGCATAAATGGTATCTTTCGACGTTGTTAACGTCGATAATAATTTGTAATGTGATTGTACATATTAAGTAGTTTACGAAAAACAAGACGGATGAATTTTTCAACCACTTTTACATCAAATATTCAGATGCATATAAAACACAGTCGACGCTTTTTAATATTTAATAAATCGTAAATAATATAGAATTTATCCAGCCCGAGTTCGTGTCGGCTGATGCTACAATATTCTGCTTTATTATTACCATTGTTTGGTAGTGGAAACGGGACCTGCACAAATTATATAGCCCGAGATTTTGATATGTGGTATTTGCCGCTGTAAAAAAATGCTCACGGATACATCGGCATTGCCCCATTTATCGATTGTGTCGAAATATTCAAATTACATGTTATTACGGCCGCTTCGGAACGTTTTCCGATTTTTAACAGCGTTATTTTTTTCCTTTCAGAACGACACCATGCGTATTGTTTGGGCGTTTCACCGCGACGAACCGTCAGGTGGCGCTGTCGGTCCCAAATCCCTCCCGCGACACGACCTGGGGAACCGTGGTGCTCAGTCCCTGTATCTCGTCCAGCGAGCTGACCAAGATGTACCGCGATTAGACGAGACCGCCAGGATATGGGAGATGAGGAATCCCGCCGTGGCGCCACCATCCATACCAGGAGACACTCTGTATTGGTGCAGGGTATTCAAAATACCTTCTAGCATCACTGAGAAACATCATCTAATTCGGGTAAGTCTATACCAATGTTAGTTTTAGAAATATATCGCTCATTTAATGCTAAAATTATTATACCAATCCTTAAAAAACTCGTAAACAAACCACTTACTTATTCCTAACACTTTTAAGTTCGCGTACACTATAACTCAGGATTTGGTCCTCTTCAATTTACCAAGGATTTGTTATTGATCTAGTAACAGCGGAGCCTCTGGATCATCCTCTTGTTGTTTTTCGACGTGCTTTTTAACGTGTTCTAAAATTCAACCAAATATCAGGTTTTTTTGTAAATTGCTCTACATTTATTTTAGTTTTGCTTCATATTTCTTTTTTTTTTAATAAATATTTGATTTGTTGTGAATTACCAATTCATTTTTTGCTATTATGGCATTCATTCGCGTCTTCTGGCCTCAATTATCTTCGATTTCTATGCCTAGATATTTAAATGGTTTAACTTACTCTATTTTTGCATCCTGAAAATCGATATAATTATTAGTTTTGGCTCTCTGATCACTGTGCCTTTTGCTTTCGTGATTTTTTCGTACGCAAAAGCTCCTACCGACATTTTTTTATTAGTGTCTATTTATCCTATATAATTCGGTATTCTTACAATTTTATTACTTGCTCCTCTTAGTTCGAATATAACCCACAGTGTTTCTTTTCTTAATCGGTCAAATGCCTTGCCATCTGGTGTTGAACAAAAATTAATTCGCAGAACAAAATTAAAGGAGTGGGACAATGTATGCTAATTACTAAATTTCTTATCAAAAACAGTCACTGAAGTTCGATAGATAATTTCGAATAAATAGGTTCAAATAATAATTTACAGCTATATTATCAAAATCTAGACTTCGACAGGCCAAGCAGTTTTTTTTGGATCTGCAGAATTATAAAATTAAATTAACTGATGCATTGCAGCCATAGATGATCATTTGCAACATTGATTACACACAAACAATTCCCTGGAGCAAACATATTTGTTCTAAAAGCCAGGGATATTACGGATATGAACTTTCCAATCTGGATATGAAATTAGTTTGATTATCTGTTGATTTTGATAAAGGGGAAATTCAAATGCATAACTACTATAAAACCTTTATTCTTTTATACCTAGTCTTTTAATCATTTCAGAACTAGCAGAATTAAATTTTTATTATAAATTACAATATGTTAAAATCTGAAAAGTTTTATCAATCTTCACATATATATAGTTTTATTTTGACGATAAAGTAATCACGTTCTTTCCTGAAATTTAAATATTAACAAACAAAAATTCCATATTATGATAAACCAACCATAAAACTTCAGTAAAAGAGTGTTGAATTTCGAATATTAAATTCTTTGATATCTTTTCTCTTTATCTATATTTCATGTAGATTTTTCTTCTTCTCTATCCTTATTCTATTCAATAAGAAATAATATAAATTTTAGAGGTATGTCGGCTTGAATAAGAGTGAATCTGTATGCCGAATTCGAGCACCCTGTATTAGGATTAAAACGTCCTCAGAATAATAATAAAAAATAGACGGTTATTGTATATTTTTCACTGAATTCAAAAGATGTTTTCTCTAAAAATCTATATACATATATATTTCAACATTAACCGAGTTATAAGTTCGCGCTTACAGTAAAACATTAGATCCGTGAGAAAGCCAGTCGAAACGCTGGGTAATTTGCATCGCTCCCTCGGGAACTTCGGAAAGGTACGGTAGAAAATCTTTGTATTTCCCCGACAGGATCGGGAAATTGAATAAGCGTATATGGAAGGAAAATCTGTACGTTAAGGTTTCCTTCTGACACCTACTGAATGTAAAATATAAGCTATTCCTGCAAAGTATTCCGAATTTATTTCGAATATGCTTACGATGTCTGGGAACCGTCCGTAGCCAGCTGGTTCTTAAGAAAATATCTGCTTGTATGTACGCTCTGTCTCGTCCTCAATGCAGGGACCATTAGTTCAACACAATATCCATTTTGATATTTATTTATTTCTTGCCTGTCTTTTACTAACTTTATACTTCAAAAGGTAATTATTGAAAAAAAGTGGTATAATGCCTATCAATCAAATTATTTTCCATCTTCGGCTAGAGCTTTTCTCCATTCTTATGGCAACACGGCCATACTGTGTCGAAAGAACAATGTTCGTTTGGTAGGGATACAATTACCCTACAAGCCGACTATTATTTTTCTGATTTCAACAATAACATATTCTTAATGACGTTTTTTAACGTCTGTCCAGTCTAGACTTTTTTGTGTCACGTGCTAGAGCATGATCGGCACTGAGGTGAATTTTTATTGCTGATGGCCGCAGAACGCGCAAGTGCGTGGCAAATGAAAATGGACAGAATAGAAAAATACATCGTTGATTAGAAGATATAATTTAATATACTATAGCAAAATTATACATATAATGGGAATGAATCAACTACTAAAATAAGGTAAAAAAATATTCAGCAGAAAAACGAGCAAAAAATAACTAAGTAAATATTACTACAGACAAAACAATATCTATTCAAGTAAATTGAGAAGTCAATAGAAATAAATGCTCACAAAATAAATAGAAATCTTACTCAGATAATTCATAATAGGTCACTCTTGACTAATTTTTACGCAGTCTAACCAGTAACTAGGATATCCACGACATGCATTGCATACATAAATAGTACCTTTTCTTTTAATTTTTTTTGTAAATAACAATTTTTACATTGCTTTCTCGTTACCTTTCCTGCTTTCTTCTCCTCTAGTATATTTAAAAGATGTTCGCTGATAACCGCTCTGGAAGTAGTCCTGGACGAAGCCTTTGGTAACCTTTTTATGACGGATAGACGAAAGTTATAAGTTGGAATACGATTGCCTGATTATTTATTGTAAAGTTAGGGTACGTTTCATATTTATTTTTCCACTTTTAGGACGAAAGGGCCCTGACATATAGATATTTTTTCACGCCATATGCAAATGTAATACATATGAACCAAAAAGGAAAAATCGAAACCAAGCACGTAAATGACTCACCTATTGCCTTCAGTTAATGCCAATACAACTCTATGGGCACGCTGCTGATGCTGAACTAGATACAAGGCTTAGAAAGACCATCGCACATATAACGTGCTGGAGCGTAATTGGCGTCCAATGAAAGCTTCATATTGCGCGCTAGAGCGTTATTCGCAGCGAACCTGTTAAGTAATGAAACTGCCATTTGTAAACAAAACCGATAACTTTCTAAAATTGTTTGGTGTACTTCAACACCACATTTCTTCAACTCAAACAACAAAATTGATGAATGCTGAAAATACAATTTGAGCGTTCCATGACTAGCGTCTATATATATTGAATAACTGAAGAACTGAAATGTCTGAATATATTGAATTGAATAACAGAACTGAAGTGACTGATCAAAATACATACAAACACCTAATACATAAATAAATTTTATATTTCCTATAATTACTAACTGGAAATTATCCATTAAATTGAAGTGTAAAATTTTAATTTCTGCTAATTACACATTAAAAGCTATGTAGCTGAACCTGCGGCTTATTGGTGTGGTCAAATTAATTTAAACTAATTATTCCGTACATCCCTCCCATTATGCACGTCAAGTTTGCCATTAATATAAATTTATAAAAGATAATTTAACGAAAATTAAAAATGTATTGGTACATTTTGCATAGTTTTAACTGAAAATGTTATATTAACATTATTAATAACACCTATTTGGTATATTTTTAATTTAATTTAAACATTTAATTCAAACATTATTGCTACGGCTTTTTATGTATATAAACAAGACTTCGATGATCTAGTTATTTTTCATTAATCTCCTAAAACGTCAACAATCTGCCCGTGGACGATAAGTATTATTATATGATTTTAGTTATATAATATAACTATCCTAACTTATTCTAAAAACTATTCTAGCTAATTCTAGAGATTGCTAAATCTCACTTTACGTCTCTATTAATCAGTTCGTATGGCAGTTTGCGTTTGAGCCTACGCACTTCACTGTCATCGCGCACATTTTACTGTTTGGCGAGTGTATTGGGATGCACTAATAGTCTTTCAGAGTATTTCGCACTATCACTCCAAATCACACTCGTTATGGGTTCTATGAGGATATCGCCCTGAATCAGTTTGTTGGACACGTAATATGGGGCATTGACGATGACTCGCAACACTTTATTCTGGAACCTCTGGAGGATATCTCTGTTAGATTTGCTAGTACTACCCCACAGTTCAATACCATAGGTCCGAATAGGCCTAAGTATTGACTTATATAGCAAAGCCTTGTTATCTAATATTAATATAATATAATTTAGATTTACGCCGCATCAGCCAGTATATTTGGTTTAATTTAAGCCCAAACTGTTTTGTAACTATATGTTTTTCCATGTCAAATGTCGATGTCCGCTTGCGGAAGTTCATGATTATTCAATTTTACTGATAGAGATGTTCTTCTACGAAGGGTGAATGTCACATTGGTAGATTTTGTCTGATTTGCTTTGATACGCCACGGTTTCAATCACAATTCGACTTTTATAAAATGAAGTTGGAAGTTTCTTGTTGATATTGAATCCTCGTGTGATGATAAAACCGCTGTGGTCTGTTTCTTGAGGTCGGTAGGTTAGATGTATACAATAGATATAACAATGGGCCAAGAACACTGCCCTGCGGAACACCCGCCTATATTTGGTTTGTGTTTGATCTAGTGATGTCTATTTAAGAACTTTTACAGTACACAAAATTTCTATTTTAATATCTAATTAAACATTAATTTGGATGAATTGACACCATCAAACACACAATAACATACAATATCAAATAAACTCGAAGAAACCAGTTTATATCAAACAGAAATCCTGCTCCCCGTCCTGTCTGCGAGACCCCCATCAAAGCAAATCGACGTAACCTAATGATTTTTGTTTATTTAAGTCCAATATTGATTTTTCTTTCGTTCAGTTTCCTACCTGCCTCTCGACATCTTCAGACTTTTCCCCATTTCCATATGACAGGCGGGCTTTCTCGTTTTATTTTTATTATATATCGAAAAATAACATCTAAGTTTGCCTGGGATTCGTTATTTATTTAGATTGGCTTGTTTTTTCAGACATTGTTTACGCGATAGTTGAGATTTGGTTTCAATTTCAATTTAAAAGTTAATTATCTCATGTCTAGCCGGTATGAGATGATGTAAATTGGCATTATATAAAACAAAAAAGCGATATTATGATATTCAGAAAAAAACGCATCGTTTGAGATTGGATTTCGATTGACCACGGCTGGTAATAGTTTTTGGAGTTTGATTTAAAACGGGATACGGATATGTGAAGCCTTAATGATTAAAAATTATTGGATGTATAGTTTATTCCTGATTATGTAAAAAATATCTGAAATATATAAAACAATTTAAATTATTATTTTAATAATGACTGTTTTTGTGTTCGAAGAGTAGAACAAATCATAAGAAGAGGACAAATAAGTTCAAGCTGCTAAAAAACTGTAATATTGCTTTCCAATTTTGTTCCGTAAAATCAAAAAATACCAGGCCCTTGGTAAACATCAAACGTGCAATATTTAAAAGATCGATTCTACAATATTTAAGGTTCACTTTAAATCAAAGCCGTTATTATTTTAAAGCGGTTTTATCAAGGAGAACCGAGAAAAAAACGACTTTAAAGCTCCGAGAAGCAGGTCGAAATAGAACAAGCTCTGGTATCGAAGCCAAAGTATAACCGTTATTTGAAATGCCTCAAATCCAAACGGTGAAATAAAGCCAATAAAATAATAAAACTGCATCCATTCGGGCCAGTTCGTTGAAAGTTTTATATTTTGTTTCGACGGTCTACGTCTCCGGGGAATCGAACCGACCGTTTTGTGCGACTTCCATAGGACAATGCCTTGATTGAATATAAAATTGGTTTTCGGAAAGCCGCTTGGTCATGATTCTTCTCGACAAATTGTTAAAGGAAAGGAGACCCGTCTCGTCTGCCTTTTTTATTCTATTTAAATTCTTCGGAATAACTTTTTCTTTTCCTTTCTCGCAAATGGATCATATACATATGTAAGTTACAGTCTATCCAAAGTTGCTGTGAACTCGGGCCATCTCAATTTATGACATCAAAACGGTGCAAAGTTGCTGCATTTTGATATTTACGATATGCATTTTGATTTTTTAATAGTTTACGCATTTTACTTTATTTTAGATTCGACATATAACGACGTTCTATATAAATATACAAGTAAAATTTTATAAAATATAGTTTATTTTAACGTTACAGTACATCAAATGCATATATTATCGATGGACTTAAAGTACAGTTAGTTAAACAGGCACAACTGTTTGTAGATTAATGTTTTTTTTTTCTAAACCACCTATAGTATCTCCTGGAGGCTTAATCCACCCAATTAATAATTTTAAATCTAAGCAATGTATTTTATTACCATTAAAAAACATGCAACTTTTAATGATTAGTTCTTGCTTCCTTCGTTGTTGTGTTTTCTTGTCAAATCATTCTGTTGTCACTATATTTCTCCTTAGTTTTTTCTACTATACCTTTGTACATTTTTCTTGATATAATTTGATTTAACCATTGCATTATCACTAATTAATTCGCCATATATATATATATATATATATATATATATATATATATATATATATATATATATATATATATATATATATATATTAGCAATTATACCCATACCTATGCACATACATCTTTCATACTCTTACGTATACGATATTACAGTTCATATATATCCTATACTAATTATATGTTCAGTTAGTCCTTTCTACTCTCATCACTCTGTCTTGGTATTGTCAGCATTGTCAATTTCTTCTTCTGTGTTTGGTAAACGTTAAATATTTCTGTTACAAATATCGATGTCTATAAATATATTTCTGCCCTCAGCTGAATATTAACCTGTCTATTTATTGTGTTTGATGTGTCAGTTAGTATCATTGTCTCTTGAGCATATGTTCATATTTAAAATGTATCTAAGCAATAGTGTTGGGAACTATCGACTGAAAAGAATCGAAACGGTTGATAGTCGCAAAATAGTCGAAATAGTCGATATTAAAAAAACTGCACGGTTCGATTATTTTGTTCAACTCGTGATGTCAGACGAAGATGTACGAACCCTTTCCTGTATAAATTGAGAGAGAGGAAGGGACGGAGATAATTGCTTGGAACAGTTAATTGTATATGGGCTTATATTTCCAACGGTAGTATAAGCGAGACGGAAATGTACATATTCCTACGCGTACCAACTTTAAAAACAAAATGGAAAAAATATTACTGAATTCTAGTTCACTCCAACCAAAAATAGCGACTGAAACAGTCGATAGTAAAAAGTAGTCAATTACTAAACCGTACAGTCGAGAGTCAATTTCAGTCGATAGTTCCCAACAATACTAAGCCATATATTTTAGGAGTTAGGAGAGCATTTGAATGACAATATTTTATTTTAACAGTTAGTAGATCCCGGTAGGTTTAGAGGGAGTTAGATTTAATAAATTTTAGACACACATTATTGATAAATTCGTCAAAAGTTTAATAATCTTAAAACTTGACGTACATCGGTTATTTAACCACTTTTATCTAAATATTACGATTCTAATAAGTGTATAGGTGTATATAAGTGTAAAAAGTTGTTTTAAAAAATAGAACAAAATCGTATTTTTGACATAAAAGCTACACTAAAAATAATTTACACATTCTATGAAGTCAGCAATCGTGATTTCTTTTATTCAGCAATTCCAGACTGTTATACTTTCTTTTATTGCATCAGCCATTACGACTTGCGAGTGTGAACGTTATACGTTCTCTTCAAAGTAACGACATACGCCATTTATTTTATCTCATGTAATCTCTTCGTCGTGAAAACGACAGTTTCATATATGACAGAACGTCCATAAACAACCCGACGCAAAGTACGAGGCCCCATCCTAAATCATTTCGTCGTGCTGCAGGAAAGTAACTTTTAATAAGCCGAGGACCATATCCGGAATAACTAATTTAACATTTAATCAAGCTAATGTTCCGGGATTCGTTTAAGAATTGGAAGATTCTTAAGTCGGAACGTCGTACGGACCAGGCGTGACGTATATTAGGGAGGAAATAGGTATAGGACGGCGTCTTTCTGGTGATTTCTATGATTTTTTTTTTGAATTAATTGAGAATAAAGTTTTTTCCTTTATATTTTGAGAACGTATATGTATCTAAGCGTTTACAAACAAATTTTTAAAGCTTTTTTTTTTAAATCACACAGTAGATATATAGTCTACTCAAAGTTTTTTTGTACATACGTTATCAAGATGTTTAATGTATTACATTGTTTAACATATAAAGAAGAAAAGAAAAGAACTGGAATTTGAGTATACGAAAATATACTGGCTATTTGGAAGAAAATCACAATAATCAGTATATAAATAATCAGTATATAATCAATTGCTATTATATAAGCAAATACTGAAACCTATAAAGAGTAACATAAAAAAAATACAAATTTTTCAGAACAAAGTTCTGAGTGGTATTCTGGACACACGCTAATACTATAGGACTGATTACCTACACCACGACCTTAAAATACCCACAATCAGTCAAGAAATCAAGAGAATTGCAAGGAGCATGAGACTTCAATCTCATAAGAATATTGGAGTATTGTAGCTTTTGGATACCACCATAATAGGGCACAGGCTCAAAAGGATCAAACCCTCAGATCCAACATGTAGTGTTGTGTAGTGAGGTGCTTATACTAAAGAATACAGCAGTGACATGTATAAACATTATTTCACCAGAGACTGGGATAGGGCCGATGGGTCCTCCTAATTATATACCTAGATTTATGTTAGCATAAAGACAAATTCTAGGTTAGTCGGAAACGACTAGTAACAATATAATAGTTAAATTATAAAAAAAATTGACTACAATTATTGCACTGCCGATTTTCAAAATGTAAATATCCTTTCTGGGATTCACACTTACATACTGTATGCTGTTCATTTATATCGAAAATCTCTATTGCTAAAAGAAACAAAGAATCCTTCCATACCACCCCGTACTGCGTCTCGTGCTTCACCCATTAAACCGGAGGACGCTCACTAAAACGCTTATATCTATTAAATGGTTTAGGAATATTACGTTGAAATTTTCATTGTATATACTGAAATAGTTGTACTATGGATTTGTTAAACAATAACTGATATTTTTAAAGCCTCTACACCTATTTCCCCCCTTAATGAACCTTCATTTTTCCATTTGGTTTTTCTACCCGCCGAACTAAATGTTTTTCATGTATATCGATCAATGCTTGTTAAAGAAACGTCATTTGACTTGGAAGTGTTCTGGAAAGTTTCTGGAAAAAGTCGAACGTCGGCTTTTATCCGAGTTTAAAACTTTAAACGAAACCATATGACGAGAATCTAGGAGAAGTCGGATATGTCGTATTTCAGTTTCCGCGTTTCAAATATTTATGGTCTCGGAATATAAAATAACAGTATTGGGCGTCGAAATCTTGTTTTATCCGCTGGAAGGACTTGCTATTTTATTTTTTTCCACTTTTATGCTTATGTTTCGTTTAACTATTAATACTGTCATTTTTATTGTTGTTTAAAGTTTTGGGTACTACAGAAATGTAAATGCTAATATAATTTTTAAATTTATTGTTAACTTTCATTAAGCTGTAATATATTGTTTTGATATATATGTTTAATAATGGTTAATACATTTTTATAGAAATTTATATTAGTTGCTTGCATGTACTTTGATCATTTTTTCACTTCCATTGAGAAAAATTGGTTCAAAATATATTAATCGAAATATCTTAACTTTTTTCTCACTTATCAGAAGGTGCTATGTCTGATGTGTACGTTGTAATAGGTCGGGCAAATGCCCCACTGCCATTTTGGTTATGTGATGTTTAGCTCAGTTTCGCATTAACCATTGTGTTGTGTAGAAGCCCAGATTTTATTATGCATAAATATAAGCCACAAGAATGAGCCGAAATAGTGACAATATTAATTAAAAATAGTCGTTCCGTTATAGCCACTAAGCGGAAATTGTGTTAAAAATCCTAATCGTCCAGTGCCTCAAACAACGAGAATTTAACGTTTACATGCGAATTTTCGACAATACTGTACGACAGCAGATAGGCCGTATTCTGGAACATAACGGACGTCTCTTAACGCTGAAAATGTGGCTCTGGTGCGCGATAGTGTTACAGAGTGTCCAGAAACATCAATTCGGAGGCAAATTATGAAAACTAATTTGAAAATGCTCTCGTACAAACTTAGTTTGTCCAAAAATTGCTACCGAGAAATCTAGATCAACGAGTCGAATGCAGTAATGCAATCCTAAGGCTGTCTGGTGAGATTGAAAATCGTCTAAATTGATAATGAGCGATCAAGCCCATTTTCTTCTCGGTGGCCACCTCAATAAACAGAATAGTCGGCTTTGGGGAACTCAGAATCCTCAATTAATTCAGTAAACATCATTGCATCCACTAAAAACATCTCTATGGTGTAGTATTCCTGCTGGAAACATCATTGGTCCTTTTTTTGAAAATGACCAAGGTGTTTCAGTTACTGTTACTGCTGAATGGCCGCAAGACAGGATTCGAAATTTTTTTGTGTCTGAAATGGAAGAGCAAGGACTAGAGGACATGTGGTTTCAGCAAAATGGGACCACAGCACACACAGCTCGTTCAACAATTCAATTATTGAATAACGTTTTTCCACGAAGACTAATTTGGCGTAGTGGCTATTTAGCATGGCCAGCCAAATCTCCGGATTTAACAGCACCAGACTTTTTCTTATGGGTTTGTTTAAAATCAAAATTTTATGTGAATAAGCTTCAAGTGATTCAACATCTTAAGGACAATACAAAATTGAAGAAACTCAGCCTCAGATGTTGCAGGATGTCATGAAAAATTCGTTAAAAGAGCCGAAAGTTGCATAGCGAAGCGCGGTCACCATTTAATCGATATACATTTTCAATCATAGTGAAAAAATATATATAGATCAAATAAACTTTTTCTGAATACCAAGCTTACTTATCTTTTCTTTCAGCAAATTTATAGACAATTGAAATGGTAGCGGGCATTTTGACACACGTTGTATATGGCGGAAATTTTACCCGTTCTTATTGAGTCTGTAACTCGCTATTACTGGTCTTTGTTTGAAGCAACACGTCGTTCAATTTGTTTAATTGATTCCGATAGGTATTTACAGTAACAGTTTCATTCGGTTTTAGTAACACGAAATGAACAAGATTCTGTTAATCCCATCATATGCACAGCAAGACTTTATGGCTGTGGGTATTCCACTTCGACGTCGATGTGAATAGCTATTTTGAAATAATTCATGACTTTTTGAGCCTGAAAATGTTGAAATAGCACAACTTTTTAGTATCATCCATAATACGACACAAAAAAGCTCTTGCATTTTTCCTGGAAAGCAATAATATTACGATATTGAAGAGGTTTGAAACGACATTTTCAGTCAATATCTTGCATTCGCATCTAAATATCGGAAGACAGTTGACTCATCAACTGCTAAGCTGTTTGAAAGTTCTTTCAAAGAGTGTTAGCTAGGTTTTTTGTGTAATAAGTTCTGCATTTGTTTTGGAACTTTCTTGGTCTTGCGTTGACACCCCCTATTGGGATATGACGGCAACATATTTAGTCATTAATTGTTACGATTGTAACCTGTAGTATTGGACCCATGAGTAAACTTACTATATACTGAATAACTCAATCTGATAGTAATCGTCATCCTATCTGATAAATAGACATATAGTAGTTTTTAGAATAACATAATAGTGAAATTAAGTAGAATACTAGTTTATAAATTTGTACAAGATATCAATTAACATTGAAGCTATTCTATATATAAACAATATATTCTTATAATATTTAATAACAAAAAATTAGAAAAATAAAAACCGATACAAAAATAAATCAAGAACTTCCGCCCATGCGATATGTGTCGACCCCGTAAACTTTGAAGCGCCATAAAAATTATGGAGCACTATTTTTAAGGGACAAGTTTCACTCGTGTACGTCTCCATATATCCAGGTCAAACTCTGGTTAAAGTTTCTTAAGTGAGCTCGCCTGGTGAAATAAGAATAACGACTTGCAATCAGACCATAAAACCGACCGGAGAGCTGGGCTACGAGTGGGTCTCGGCGAAACATTAATTATAAAAAATCTTGGTCGTCTCCGAGTGGAGGAAAATGCGCAAAGTTTACGCTCAACCTTCCTTTCTTTGTTTCAGTACGAACCGCTACAGGGTGTTTCCGGAACCAACGGACTACAGCAGGTCGTTTTATACGAGTGCCAGGACAATCATCACGTTGAGAAATTGGCGGATACTCGAGGAAAACAGTGTCGCGACCCTCATTCGGAACCTCTTATGTGTAATACGGTGGTAGCCAGTTGGGCAAAAGGATCAGAGGGATTCAGTTTTCCACCAGAGGCTGGATATCCTTTAGATCCAAATAACAAGTAAGTACAATTAATTATATTTGCTTAAGATTCTTTTCCTCTTGCTTGCTTATTCATTATAATATGCTTTTTCATAATCTTTATATTACTTGTTCATTGAAATTGTCTCAAGTTCTTTTGATAAACACTCATATTTTTTATAAAATATGATATTTTGTTACCTCCCATAATATACAACTTATTAAATTATTGATTGTGACTTTAATATACTCAATAATAAATCAATTTTTTATTCAGGCAAATAACGGAAATGATTTCTCAAAGCAATCAATATTGTTTTTTTTTTGTTGTTTATATGTTTTATAAGGCATTTATTGAGAAAAATAGGCAAAATATGTATTAGTTAGCATTGAGAAATATCGACTGAAAACAGTCGAAACAGTCGATAGTCGCAAATTAGCCGAAACAGTCTGTAGTGCAAACACTAGCCACTGAAAATAGCAATTACTATTTCCAGTCAAATGCACGGTTCGACTTTTTTCAATTCCTGATGTCAGACGAAGATGTACGAAAGAAACCTTTCCTATATATATTGTGAGAGAGGAAAGGACGGAGATAATTGCTTGGAACAGTTAATTTAAATGTGCTTATATTTTACAACGGTAGTATAAGCGAGACGGAGATGTACATATTCGTTCACGTACTAATAAGAAAAGAAATGGAATTTTTCTATGGAATGGAATAATACCCCACAAATGTTTTATCGTATTTCAATATGTTAATTGCTATTTTTAAATAATATGCTATAATAAATATAGACAATACTATAGAACTTAAACAAACAGGATCTAAAAACTAAAAGATGTACAATAACCATAAATACTTTATAAAGTAAACAAATATATACTTAAACATATACCTAATCGTAGAAAAAAAACTAATCTATGATATAATTAAAAATGATCGCACAATAACTACTAGAACTTTTTTAAATAAAGTAAATGTTTTATTTATTATTGAACGCAAACATTTTTTAACAAATATCGAGAGAGTAATCGAAATATTACCTATTATTGCCATAAAGATATTTTACTATTTATCATTCCTATATATCATTCAATTTTAAACTTTTTACTCTATTACTTTAGCAATCTTGAAAAATATCGTTCCAAAATGCTGCTATATCAATATATAATATTTTGTTATTTACAAGCAAACTACCAAAAAAATCATAAAACTACATATATTACATATACATCTATATGTAAGCATAAATTGTGTACATTTTTGTCAATAATCGTGGCTAGTACGACAGAGCTAGAACGTTAAAAATCACTCGAATGAAACTGGTACAACCAAAAATAGTAACTAAAAGTGCATCTTGCAAATTTTCTCCGACAATAACAATAGCCACTGCCAAAATCTTTGTTTAGATGAAGAAATGTTTGTAGTTCTTGTACACTGGTTCGCTTCATCACCGGTCTGCATTTGATATGATAATTGCGCTCCTAGTAGGTGATAAATATATCCCTTTATCTGCAATCTTTTATAATTTTGTTACATATTTCTGGTAGAAATTTGGATAATAGTAAAACAAGTTTTATTGCAATATGTGTTGCGCTAAGCGACGTCATTTGGAAAAAACTATTATATGTTTGACGATATTGATTGATTTGTCATTGATTTGGCTTTCTCCTAGGTATTGTTAATAACAAACGTAACAACAAAAGTCGTCGCGTACTAAATTTCTGACTAAATAATAACAAATGTGAATTACATTTAATATTAATATGTCAATACCGAGAAATTTTATTAAATGTTATGTATTCAAAACACATTATGTATTCTAATCGCGGTTTTATAATAGTGGTCGGTAGTTTTAATCGGCATTCAACATTTTTAGTCACAAACGCATATATAAATATTTGACAACCAAGAAAAATATCGATTCTTATTACTTATCCTTTATATTATTCCATATTTTCTCGCCATATAAACCTTCCTTAGAAATCCGCAGATATTTCAAAACCAAATCGGTCTAGCCGTATTAATTTTAATACAAATTTCTTATCTATTTTCTTTTCCAGGTATTATCTGATGGAAACCCACTACGTGAGCCCCATGGACGGTAACATCGGTTCGATTGATGGGTCCGGCCTCCGGTTGTACTACACGCCCGAACTACGCAGACACGACGCGGGCGTCATCTCCATAGGCATGGACCCGAACTGGCGCCACATCATCCCCCCGGGCCAGAACCGTGTAGTGTCGTCGGGACATTGTGTGTCCGAGTGTACGCGACAAGCCTTCCCCAAAACCGGCATCAACATGTTCGCGGTCGTGATGAAAACGCACCGCATCGGAAAACAAGTGGCCCTGAAGCATATTCGGGGCAACGCGGAGCTAGCGCCGATCGCCAACGACGACAACGTCGACTCCGACTACCAGGAATACAGGAAGCTGGAGACCCCCGTGCGAATCCTGCCGAACGACCATCTGATCACGGAGTGTACGTATAATAGTTCGGAGCGTAGTGCGATAACTCTCGGAGGATTAACGAGCCGAGAGGAGACGTGCCTGGTGATGGGACTGTATTATCCGCGGCAAAAATCGCTGGCTGCGTGTCACAGTCTTCCCAGCCTGCCGACCGTGCTTCATTCCCTCGGAATCCAGGAGCTTAGCCCGTAAGTGAGATTAAATTCTAATTGATGTAACGCAACGATTTTGTACTGGATGCGATTTATATGGCGATAAAGGTGAACGGGACCTTTTCTAGTCAATTTATTCATGAGTTTTAACAACTAATTATTTTAGAGTATATCACATAAATAGTTAGGTATTTTAACCCAAGATAAGATGCTTTAAAAATAACTAAATCTCGCTATATTATGTCCCTCTTTCTCTATAAATTCTAAAACAAGCCTCTGACACAGTGACAGTGACAAGTGATAGCCTCTGATCAGAAGAATAAGATTTTAATGAATATTTGTGTAGAAAAACTTACAATTTACAAATATAGTAATTATAACTATGGAATTATAATTTATATACTACAGCTAACAGTTTAATTGAAAAGTCTTCTGGCAAAATTTTTTTTCAACATAATTCCTTTCAAGGGTGATTATAGCGACCCTCCAATTTTTCGATACCATTTTTGTAGTACGATTTGTCCTTTGCTTCAAAATATGCGTCAATTTCGGCGATCACGTCTTCATTCGACATGGATCATTATTTGTGGATATCGCTGATTAAAATACATTTTAGCACCTCATATGTAAATTAGTTGACAAAAATCAACAATTAATAAAATAAAACGAAAATGAATTATTTACTGTAATATTTATTAGGATCTGAGAAGGGAGTTGTTTTTGTGATAATGCTTCATTTATATAGTTCTAAACTACGAAGTTTTCTCTATTGTTAATTAACTTTTTTTATTTAAAAGTTTAACTAATTTTCCAATTTTTAATCATTATTATGATGTAAGAATCCAAACCAATTTCTGTATACCCTTTCTATCAATTCATCGCAGTAAATCTGAATAGTAATACAATGTGTCATGCAGAATTATTAATAATGATGCATCCATTTACCTGGAAATATGTCTCCTGAATTTTGCCATTTTGTTTTAAATATCTTAGAAATTTCTTACTATCATTATTTAAATACATTCAGTTCTCTCAAACCTATCTATCGGGAGAACATTGAAAACTTCAATTAATTATCCTAAAATATCGAACAATATTAAATTTGATATTAATCGTTCTGATTCTGGACACAACTCGAATATAAATCACTAAATTCACCCATTAACTTTTTTCCATTTCCTTCTTTTGCAGGGGTTCGAACCCAGTGAGGATAGCAGCGCCACCGGAACTGGCCGGGATGACCTTGGAATCCCGACTAATCTCCTACGACTGGGACAATCAATTCCAGAGTTTCCAGGATGCGACCATGAGGGGTTCTTTTAAGTCTATCTGTTGGACTTCACAACTCACGTTGCTCCCGGTAAGTGCAAGCCGTGACCTCTTTCATTCATTAATATTTAAGACAATATATTATTAGTATTTAAATTTAATTTCTGCCTTCTGTCGTTCGGGCATAAATAGTATTGAAATATATTTTATTAATGCATTATTTTATTTATAAATTGTCCGTTAACTAACAAACCCTTATTTTATTAACACCTATCGAAATAATGCAATTAAATTACTTTATTTTAGCAAGCGGAATGCTTTCCACTAGAATCGTTTTCAAATATATTTCATATCTGTAAAAATAGAATTAAATTCGACATATTTAGTCATTGAAAGTTAGCGTAATTTATTCGTTTGAATCTTTTAACATATTCTACCATATAAAATCAATAAAAAGTATTGCATTAACGAAATAAAAAGTATATAGGTAAATGAAAGATAATTTATGATATGCAATGAGAAAATAATATCAGAAAATACAATAACGTTCCTTAAAAATATATGGAAATGGTTAGCACAAATGCTGGAGTCGTGGAGGAATGAAATATTACACACATAGAACTACATCAGAAGGTAAAACCGAAGCTCAAACGCTACAATGCAGTTTTGCAAAATAAAAATCAATAATAGGTGGAAATTGAACAGATTCTAGGAAATACTGCAGAAATTAAAATAAAAACAGCAAGAATATTCCTTGATTTTCAAAAGGAAGGGAACTGGAACAATATGCAGATGAAGAAGAATTAATAATGGAAGAATAGAATAGTAGCAACACAAGAGACAAGATTGTAATCCAAGAATTTGATGAAGAAGATAGAATTTGATGAAGCAGATACTTCTAAATATCTTGTCAGGCGATGGAGATACAACACATATTTCAAACTAAAAACATCTCAAATAGGCGTAAAATAAGATTATTTTTCATATTATTAAAACGTTAATGATACATAAAGTAGAAACTGTACCAACGACAAGTGAAGGGTAAACAAAACACACTAGTAAAAACAACAATAGTTAGAACTCTACTGAGGTTATATTATATGGCGAAAAAGGATGAATTATGAGTTAAACGTAGATAGAGTCAGAAAACTAAATTAGACAGTAAATTTGTTTTTACAAAATCATTTTACGTTCATTTTTTATTGTAAATTAGAAAATACAAAAATAAATGAAAAGATTTTGATGGAAACATTAGAGTTTTTTTAAGCCTTAATAAACATTCAAAATTCCATTTCCATATCAGAAAGTGTAAATAATATTTTCTTAATTCTCATAGTAAGTTTTCATAATATATGTATAACCAAAATCAAAATTCAAGAAAAAACATAACCTATTCATTGCATTTTCTACTACATTTTGTGCCTAATACTGAGGTTATATTATATGGGGAAAAAGGATGAATTATGAGTTAAACGTAGATAGAGTCAGAAAACTAAATCAGACAGTAAATTTGTTTTCACGAAATCATTTTACGTTAATTTTTTGTTGTAAATTAGAAAATACAAATATAAAGGAAAAGATTTTGATGGAAACATTATAGTTTTTTTATGCCTTAATAAACATTCATAATTCCATTTCCATATCAGAAAATGTAAATACTATTCCTAATTCTCATAGTAATTTTTCATAGTATATGTATAACCAAAATCAAAATTCAAGAAAAAACACAACCTATTCATTGCAATTTCTCCTACATTTTGTGCCCAATAAACTTACTTTCAGTCTTGAAAGAATCATCACTAAAACCATTTTCGATGATAGTACCCAGTATTTTATTCAAATTATTATTGAATATGTACTACTATTATTAACCAGGATATGTCTCGAGTTCTTAAATTAATAACTATATAGATAACTACTTATATTTTATAAAAATACATTATGTAAGATTATAATTTACTGAATTATTTACTGGCAAAAATTAGTATACTAGATTTTTAAACTTTAACAAATCGTCAATGTCATCGTCAGAGCTTTAGTTAAAATGTTTGAAAAAACATAACAGACATAAGCTGAAAATGACAAAGAAAGGTAGTGGCTGGAAATATCATTTGAATTATATGAATACAAGATGATAGACTAATGAACTTATTAACACAAAAAGGCGTCGAATAGAAATGGCCAAGAACGTAGGTTTGAAGGATTTCAAATTCTATCATACTCATTCATATTAGTAATACTACATAATTATTGAAAGAGATACAAAACACAAACTTGGTTGTTGTTTTTATCTTCAAATTGTTATAACTGCCGTTAGGGCAATCTTAATTTCCTCTTTCCAGGTTGTAAATTTTAAAGCCAATAAAAGTTAATTTAACTAGGGAGGGGGGAGGCCCTTTAATGAACCGAATTAATTTCAATTAGAACTCAGTTTGATTAAAGCGTGCCTTTGTCGTATTAAACGCTGCAAAAACGTTAGATTTACCGAGGAATTTACCCAGATTACCTATTACCCAGCCGGGGTAATAAAAATATCACTTCGCTCGCGACGAAAGGCCGTCTACTTACAATAATTTATTTTCATTTCGGGTATCTTTGCCACTACGTAGGTGGCGCGAGGGGGTAGGGCGGTTTCTGATGAAAGACCTTCTCGTGGTCCTTATCGATTCCCCCGTCTTAAGCTTCGGTTTCTCCGCCTCAATTTCTGCTTATTTTAATTAAGCGTATTGCTTATTTTACGTTCTCGAAGTTTATGTTTGGGTTCACGGATCTGTGAACACCTTAACAATTCTAACTGATTAAGCACACAAAGTCAGTTTGACTCGTTGCCTCCTCCGCGTCCTTCTAAACTGTCTTCGGATGGGTTGTATCGCTCCAAGTGATAATACCTATCCATTTTTTATTTTAAAAAAATCCACGGAGTGCTTGCGCTGTACTTAGTATATTTTACCCCATTCTACAAAAAAATTAACTGAAAAAAATGTTTTTACTGATATAATAATCACTAATTCTGAATTGTTAATATAATAAGCAAATCACAAACAGAATATTTAAATTATGTTATATAACAGGTCAATAGAAAAGTCCCCAGCCTACCATAGTAAAACACTTTTTTTTAGCAAATTTAGTTTTTCTTTTTCAACATAATTGCCTTCAAGGGTGATTACACTGAATATAGCGACCCTCCAACTTTTCGATACCATTTTTGTAATACGATTTGTCTTTTGCTTCAAAATAGGCCTTAGTTTCGGCGATCACCTCTTCATTCGACGAAAATTTCTTCCAGGCGAGCATTCTCTTGAGATTTGAGAACAGAAAATAGTCACTGGGGGGTCAGATCTGGAGAATACTTTGGATGAGTAAGCAATTCGAAGCCCAATTCACGAATTTTGTCAACATTTTCACTCACTTGTGACATCGTCTTGATGAAGCAGCACTTTCTTTTTCTTCAAATGCGGCCGTTTTTCAACGATTTCGTCCTTTAAACGGTTCAGTAACGCTATGTAATAGTCGCTGTTGATGTTCCTTCCTTTTTCAAGGTGATTAGTGAAAATTAGTCCATGCGCATCCCAAAATACAGACGCCATAACTTTGTCAGCCGACTGTTTCGTTTTCCCACCCTTTGGAGAGGGTTCCTCGTGTGCAGTTCACTCGGACGAGTGTCGATTAGACTTCGGCGTGAAACGATTAAGCCATGTTTCATCTATTGTCACTTACCGACGCAAAAACTCGGGATTATTATGATTGATCATCTTCAAACACTGCTACGAATCATCAACTCATCGTTGTTTTTGGCCAAAAGTGAGCTCCCGCGGTCCCATTTTGCACAGAGCTTTCTCATACCCAAATATTCGTGAATAATATAATATACACGTTCAGTTGATATCTTTAGAGTGTCTGCTATTTCATTCACCTTCAATTTACGGTCCTTCAAAATCATTTTGTGGAATTTTTAAATGTTTTCGTTGGTAACAACCTATTTTTGGCCTATAGAATAATATATTTCTGATACTTTTCAATTGACCTGTTATAACGGACTATACGAACACAATTATTTACGCGTGACCTTTGATCCTTTCCATGAACTTGTCACATAAACAATAGTCAATACGGGCCTTTTAATGATATGTCCATAAACATAATAGGCGGCCGCGTAATATCAACGAGTTCCTTGACCCAAGAGCAGCAATAGATATGCATACAATCACAAAAAACACATTGTTAGATCGCGATATCTCGGTATTAATGATATTTTAATTGCGATGTCAGAACGGTGAATGCAATCTTACGTCGGATGGCAGCAGATAATGGGAATATCGTTGACCAGTTTTTAATTTTACGGAAATTGCTTTTTTTGCTGGCATTGCATCTGATATTTTTGTTTATAATCATAGGCAACATGTTGATTCATATAATGGTCTCAGTATTTCAGATCGAAAATATATGGTAACTTCAATTCAAGGTTGACTAATACGAATAGTTTCGAAAGTAGCCGAATCCCCGGACCACGATGATTTTTAATGTATACTCATTTTTTTCTGCCTAGTTGTCATTGGAATCTTGCAGGAATATATGCTGACTTTGTACACACTTACACACGAAAATATTAGGGGGTCATATACACAATAGACAAAATAAAGGAGACCTAACTACAACTGTTATCAACAATGTTATTTACCTTGATAATATGTTTGTAACAGATTTTAAACGTGATTAAAAAATCTAAATAGTAAATACTTACATGAGAATGGCCTTCATGACAATAAATTAAAGATTTTCAAACTATAGCGGCTGGTTTTTGCCTTCCTAGATTAAACCACATATCTCTGTCTTTTTACTGCTTTGGAACTGAAATAGCTTTTACTAATATATAATTATATTAGAGAACCTTATACCACCGATTTACATTAGAGTGCCTGATTATAACACTTGAAATTTATACTACTTGAAACTTACTTGAAATGTCCTTTTTCCTTACAAATCGAAGTTTTTTCAGAAATAACATTTAATAATAAATAAGTAATAAAGTATTTTTACATTGAATTGTCATACAGCAGTTTTTAAAATTAGTTGTATCTTCACAATATTTTGTCTGAAAATCAGCAGTTTATTTTGTTTGATATTTATTTTTCTGTCAATCTACAATTATTATTGTATCAAAATTATCAAAAAACTAATCAGTTTTATTGATGTTTTTATGTTGTTTCAGGGTACTGATGTTGAAGCTCACTATCCCAACATATCGAAACCCTACGTACGGCACAACCTCGACCAATGCAACTACAGGAGATACAGTACCGAAGGATGGCCCGGCGGTACGCCATTGCTGGAACTGGACGGTAACCACATCGAGGGAGTGACACGAAGCAAGGTCTCCCGCAGCAGTAGTCCCGCTCAGAAGGAGAGCCTGGGACTCAGCAGGTTTAATTCCACCAGTAGGACCATGAGTAACGTGTTTTTATCGATCGTTTCCCTCATACTGATCTGGTTCAACCGTTGAATCGGTCACGGTGACTTAGGAACGAACTGAACAATGTTTTTTTCTCGTATTTTAAGTCCTCGATAAGAGCGAGGACGACTCGTCAGTAAATAAGCTGCTGTGGTGTGAACTTTCCTATTATAATTATGATTATTAGTTTCATTATTATTACGATTGTTTATATAAGTTCGTTATCGAGTCATGTCTGTACTAGTCTGTTTGGCCAGCAGGTGTGTAATGTGGTGAAACAGTTGTTCGAATTATTGTGCGGTGACAGTGGTAAAGTATCCGTGATTTATGTCAGATTATAGGGTTTAGAAAAAACAAACGACAATCCATGTTATAATTTGTTACGAAATGAACATAAATAAATCGCTATATCCGATTCGAGTTGTTTCGTGAAGCCATGAAGGAACACAAGCACATTTTTTCATTCACCAAACCAAATACCGTTTTTAATTTAATCGTAAACCTACCGCAAATTTCCGCCGTATATTTTCCTTTGGTTTCGCGTCGAAAGAGACAATATTTTCGCGAAAGTTTCGCTTGTTTTTAATTAAAATCCATCAGGTCCTCGAAAACGACCATCGTTCTGATCAACTTTCAATTTAAAATTAATTAATGTAATGAATGAGAGCCAGAACGGAGAACGACACGAAATTACTTTATTTTGACGGATCAAAAATATTGGAGGACCCCCCGGGGCCCTGTTGGAGAGGCGGGGGCGAGGAGGTGCCCACTTTACGGCAGTAAATAATAGATTGGAGCTTAACCTGCACGTTTTGCGATAATTAATGGAAAAATATTTAAATTTTATCTTAATTAATTTTCGGGAGACGGTATCGTTTAAATGCATTTCCACCGTAATTTGACTCAAAATTATTAGCTGATATTTATTTAATATTTGTCAGAGTTGTTTTCAGATAGAAATTGTTCATGAAAATCCAGGGAAAATATTTCTGATATATTTTTTAGACAGGCAGAATACGATATTTGATATTTTTTTTCCTACAAACATTTGAAGTTATTTTCCGAAATTATTATGTTTTATAAATATATAAGACAAAAAAAATTCCAAAACTGAGAAAAAAATTCTCTAAACAGTCTTTAAAATCATGAAATATGGTTGTTTGTCTTATTAGTAACTAAATCTTCAAAACTTTTTATTTTAATAGTGATCAAGATTTAAAATTTTCAATTAATTTTCAGGAGTTATCATTGTTTTTTAATATATAATACAACATTACCAAAAATAATAAGCTAATAATTATATAAACAATCCTCAATGTCATGAAATGCGATTATTTGTCTTATGAGTAACTAAAAATTTAAAACTCTTTTCAATTAATAGTGATAAAGATTTTAAACATTTCAGTCCAGTTCAGGAATTTTTATTACTCATTAATATATAAAACAAAATTACCAAAAATAATAAGTAAACAGTTTCATGAACAATCTTCAAAACCATGAAATATGGTTGTTTGTCTTATTAGTAACTAAAACTTCAAAACTCTAAACATAATTAAGAGTGATCAAGATTTTTAAAATGTTCACTGCATTTTCAAGAGTCGTTATTTATAAATATATGAGACAAAGTTGCCAAAAATAATAAGCAAACAGTTATACATAATCTTAAAAATCATGAATTATGATTGTTTGTCTCACTAGTAAATAAAACTTTAAGAAAAACTGAAAACATTCAGATAAAAATCATTAAAATTTATAAATCTCTAGATAGATTGATAATAGAGTTCAAAATCACTTGTAATGTATTTATTAAACATAAAATATTCACAATCACAATATGCCTACGGTCTAGTAATTAAAAAACAAATACAGAAAACTATAATATCTAAATATAGATAACTAATAAATAATCAATTAATATATAACTGATAAATTTCTTTATATCTTTAGGGTTAATATTATTATATTATATTATAGTATAATTTACTACTTCTATTAGTAAAAAAATTGTAAGCTATGACAATCAAAAATCATTGAAAATAATGTCTATTTTATTGAATATATTATCATATATTTTAGAGTTGTCAAAAGTCGTTTATTTCGAAAAAAAAGTAAACGATTTCGATCATTTTTCGTTCAGCAATTTGGGCACGTTATTAAAAACGCCACGTCGGCAAATAGCGTCAGTTTTAATTTCTTCTTTTTTTGAAACGCGCCAGCCTCTCAGCCCCCTGACCCTCGGCGAACACGAAAATTTTATTTAATAAGCGCCCTGGTCATCATGTCGTTCCCGTTTGTCATCCCTTTCGCCCTCCTATCGTCGTTCGAAGCCACAAAAAAAAAGGGTGAACAAAATCGATAGATTACGTTACGGATTATTCGCGATATCAAATTGTGGCGTGGGCGAATTATTTTTACCGAATTTCCGAGTTTCGGCTACGACGCAAGTCCGCGGATCAACCGGAAATTCGAGGTTAGGCAACCTTCATGGCGATTTTGACATAAGATCACTGTCATTTTACCCGGTCGAATTTATTCAGCGGCACTCTGCCGATAAAACAGAAAACCATGCCGCGTAAGGTCTGTGATGTAAGTAGTAATAAGCATATTTTTATTATATTTAGTTATTTTCTATTTCAATTTAAGAGATTACTCCACGTTAAACGTTTCGCGGGCTGTACATAGATTATTGAGAAACTTCTAAAGTTGAACCACGTTGATTCTAACGAAAAAAATAACGATGCTAAGTGTATTTTTGATCATTTAACGTGGAACTGGAATTATGAATCCCTCGTAGTTGCTATCGCTGTTTTAATATGACGAAAATTTAGACCCTAACTAAGACTTTGATCAACGATATTGAATCGTTACACTAGCTACGTTTATTATTTCGAAAACTGTATACAGTAAAAAATAAATACAAAAAAAATCGAGCGTTATTTTTGTATAAACTAAAACTGCTTGCACTCTATTTTATTATTAGGTAAGTAGAATTTATAAATATTGTAATAAATTAATGTATAATCTATAAGATAATAAAGTAATTTATATTTTAATGTATTGTTGATCAAAGACTGTCACCAGTACTCCGAAAGTTGATGAAAAAGATAAATAATAATGTGCGGTTCCTTTTGTATATTCTTCTGTACATTTTTTGTCCGATTTTATTGTATATTGGTAGTTTAACTGGTGCTATACATAGTTTATTCTTTGTAAATGTACTGTATCTATTTATTTTTTGTTGTTAATCAACAAATCCCCTGTACAGTGTAGATAACTTGTGTAAAATATTTTATAAATAAATTGCAGTAACTTCTAGCAATCAACATGGTTATTTTATTTATTTCATCGTTTCTATCCCATTGTAGATAATCAATAAAAATTATTTCTTTAGGAAATCTGACTACACATGAAAAGAATACTATATGTGTTCTTAAGGAGAATTACTTTATTATTCAAAAGGTATGTTAACAAATTCTCCAAATTGGCCTGTACCATTTCTTAGCTATAAAAAAGTACTTTTCCGGAAGGTTAATGATGGTGAAGTCATCAACTACAACTTGCAAGAAGTGGAAAGTAATAATAAAGAGTGATTATTTAAAGGCATTACTTAAAAATTGTCTTGGAGAAGATGGCGCTGTCTTTACGATAAGTCTTCACGTATTCTCATAGTTGATAAGTTGTGTAAGACTAACACGACCCTAGTTAAAAATTCGTTGGTTATCAGAAAGCATCACAACAAATTAGTGGCAAATAATTCAAAATCTTGCAATTCTTGCTTTAGAGACAAACAATAGAAATACATGAAATAACACCTGGAAGTACCAAGAGTAGCAGTACTAGTGAAGATGATGTCTTTATTGTTTATGTGAACGGGGATAGTGGTCAACCACAGTCACCAAAAATGGAGTTAGCTGGTCTTCTAAATGATAAAGGCATAGAGCTTAACGTCTTTGGAATTTATTTAAATATAAAAACTATGCTTATACATTATAACACGAGTTTGTGTCTGACAATACATTTGCCTGAGGATTGATATATATATATATATATATATATATATATATATATATATATATATATATATATATATATATATATATATATATATATATATATATATATATAAAGCTTAAAGCCAGTACAGCCACTATTTTCTTTGTTAGACCTTCAGTTATTATGTCTTACACTGGGAAATCACTACAAAAATGTGAAATATTTTTTTTACTTTGGTTTTATTTATTTTTTAAACTCACTTTTTATGGGCGAAGTTCTACTTGAACGCTTTTCTCTCCATATATATATAGCTAGCTAATAGTTCGAGTTAAGTTATTCTTTCTCTTTTATTAAAGCAAACCAATACATCAATATACCGGTGACAGGCTGACAATTGATTTAATGGCTATCATAGTCGGCCTTATTCGAATTATACATTCATCATTCAATTCAATCGATAAAAGATTGTTTACATTAATGAATATATAGCTTCATATAATATTAAGCGCTGGTCATATTTAAATTAACAGTAGGTCGTATGTTTTGTCAGTTAATTTAAATAAAATATTTTATTAATATTTATTGGCGATATGTTGGTATAAACCAGATATGTATATATTAGCAGAGGAAACTAAAACGGACGTATTATGATCGTTGGTATAAATAGGCTACATTTGTTTTTTAGTTCTTGTTTTTTTCAGCTATATAGGCAAATGTTGTATAAGGTGGGGCAAAAGTCCTGCTACCATTTTGAATGCTTGGTTCTTGGTTATGTGACGTTCAGCTCAGTTTCACTTTAACCATTGTCTTGTGTAGACATCCAAAATTTATTATGGATAAATATACGCCACAAAAATGTAGAGAAATAGTGACAATATTTCTTCAAAATAATCGTTCCATTATTGCCACTCAGCGGAAATTGCATCAAAAATATCCTAATCGTCCAGTGTCGGTTTTTAGGGAACACAGAATCCTCAATTAATTCATGAAACATCATTGCATCCACTAAAAACAACTGTGTGGTGTGGGATTCATGCTGGAAACATCAATGTTCCCTTTTTTAAATGACCAGGGTATTGCAGTTACTGCTAAACGGTACCAAGACATGATTCGAAATTTTCTTCTGCTTGTGCTTGTGCTACATAATAACTGAAGGTCTAACAAAGAAAATACTGGCTGTACTGGCTTTAAGCTTTTATATAATGCATTTTGCAATATTATTATGTAAGGAAGATCGCTAGTCAGGTTTGTGAGAGAAATTATGATGTTAATAATGAAGGTACTTTTATTAAAATATTTGCTTGGCAGAAATAGTTTTCTCGATTTTATTCCCATTATTTAATGTAAAACATAACCAACGCTCTGATCGAATCCAATGTATTAAAAAGTTAGTAGAATTATTGCAAAGATCCTACTAGATAATATTGTGTACTGACCACAAAGTTATTTTGAACTATTTATGCACATCTAGCTACAAGAAGATGTTTGGTAGATAACAGTCTCTTTTCTTGAATGAATAAAATAGTACATACCAAATTAATGTCTAGTATCAAGAAATTTCTGATATATATTATAAACGGTGATGTAAAATAAATCGCATATGACAATCGGAGGCATCAACGTGGTGGGCTGTGCCTTGTGATGATGTGCCATCATTTGCACATCACCACAAGGCAAAATTGTCGCGAGAAAAACTGATTCCTTGTGTATGGTTAAGTTAGAAGCAAATGGATACCATGAGCTATCTCCACGTGATCCAACGATTGATTATTAACACTACCAACGCAGCTAGAGCTACTAAATTCAAATAATTGAAAGAAAACTACCTATACTGAATAAGAGGAGTAGTGATGACAACACTCGACAGCAAACCTTTGTGTTGACTCTCCAAAAATGTTGCTAAAAAGCTGGATTAATATATGCTACACATAATTAAAATACAGTACACTTTCCCTATCATTCCTTTTAACCTCTAGAATTATTTTAATGTAATTAACCTGTTTCCAAAAGAAGCCAGTGAAGACTACATGATTATTTAATTTTATTTAAGCCTCCTGCTGATTAGGAAGTTCTGGTTTCGAATTCCATTTAGAATCCCCCATAAATTAATAATTTACGGTCTTTTGTTTCGATAAAGATGAAAGCATACTTTAGGTGTATGAAAATGTAAATAATAGTTGTAGATCTGATAGTATAACAAGTTAAGTGCAGCTTTGGTTTTGTTGATTTCATTTCGAAAATGTCGATGTCTAAGCTCCATCATGCTCGAAAATGTGGAAAAAAATTAATCAATCTCTTCGAAAACTTTGAATCGCTAAAGGATCGCAATAAATTCAACTTATTTCTCTGACGGATGGTGACTAGTGATGAAAAGTGGATCACTTATGACAATGTCAAGTGAAAACCAGAAGACCAAGCCAGAATTGACGACCAGAAAAGTTCTGCTATGCTTTTGGTAGGAATAGCAAAGAATCATATACTATAAGCTGCTCATCAACGGCCAAATTTTTAGTTAAACCTACACGGTGTACCAATTGGACCGTTTGAAGGAAGAAATAGCCACAAATTGACCAACTTTGTCCTCTAGAACAAGAATTCTTTAACAAGACAATACCAGGCCACACACACATTGATAGTGACTCCCCAGAAGCTCCGGGAGTTTTGTTGTGAAATTCTTATGCATCTGCTTTATAGTCCAGATCCGGCATTAAGTAATTGCTAGCTCTTCCGGTCGATTGTGAACTATTTTGCTGGTCAACATTCGTCTCAAGGGCTTATATGAGACAAGCACAATGAAATTACTTTCAAAATGGCAAATTACTCTGTAAATATTTTCCAAACAGTTTTATATGCATCTAAATTAGTTCATCTTCATATTATATTAAGTGTTTCTGACATTATTTAATAGAATTACGAAGCTTGGAAATGCATATAATATTAAATATTTCAACAATTTCAAACACGGCAACTTTCTTAGGCATAGCTACGCTCAATAATAGTCTAAAACTCATTCTCGAACGGCTTTTCGTACGTAAAAACCTATTTCGCATGCGAAATTAAGTTTTAGTGTTAGGGCCGCGCCCGTTGAGAACTGCCGAGATGAACAACAATAAGAATATAGTAAGAAAACTCGTAGAGAAACTTTTCACACACTCTACGACTGTAATGGTACAAATAGCGGCAGTATTAAGTTTTAACAGCGTGTACTACATTTTCAGTTCATAAAATTGTATGTACTCTCTTGACGATCATTAAAATCCATTTAAATAATTTCAATTTATGAAAGACTATTGTCACTTAGAGAATTGCAATTACGTTGTAGTTGCATACATGATATCAGTGGTACAAAAATCAAATTTCTTCATATATAAATTAAATAGAATATGGAATAAGTAGCACATTACTTGTGCTTCTAACTGAACTCACTGCTGTTCACTACTAAACGACCATATTTCCTCAAAATACATAGAAAATTATTAATCAAATCGAAGGAAGAAGCATCAATTAAGTCGCTTCATGGTTAGATTACGAAAAGTAACCAATAACAAATATCTGGTTCTTATACATCAAATAGTTCGATGGGCTACACTTCATCAGGTTAAGGGTAACTGACACACTGTTAATAAAACAATGTGTTTTTATCAAGTGTTTATTGATTGTATATAGTTTATGACAAATGGAAATTTTAAATATTTCGAGCAATAGTTATATGTAGACAATGTATGAACACAAATGTCATAGAAATCAATTAGAGTAAAAGAAGCTAAGCAGAGATCTAGTTTAAGAATTCATAGAACAACTTAATATGTTAAAGCATGTGTTAACACATATTTAAGTACTTGATAAAGGATTGTAGTTGCAGATGTTATAAGATTGTAAAGTGATTTTAAAATAAACTTTTAAATTACAACTAATGCATTTTGTTTACTCAATTATTAAAAAAGCAATTTCATACAAAAACCGTATAGATCTTTTCATTTTAAAGAGCTGCTAAAAGTTTAAGAAAATTAAACATTCGCCATTAAATGTTTATGATTTAAACTTTTTTGTATTGTAGTACTATCAATTATGTAATATGAAAGTTTTAGTAACCCTGTCAAATATATTTGTATCTGTTTCTTCGAATTATAGTCATAAAATGTTTCAGAATGTTTGATCATTGATACAGTGTTTATTTATTTTGGCATATATAGGAATTGGTTTTAATAATACTATTCTCACTATTCTCAAGTAACGGTTATGTAACGACTGGGTACTTTTTAGAGTTATTACCTGGAGTTATTAATTGTCTTGCCAAATAATACACTAACACTATTTTTACTTAATACTCTACCATATTTCATGGTTTTTTGTGTCTCGAAAATTAATTCAATTATCTAAGAGGTTTGGTGTTCTTTTTAAAATTATTATTTCAGTTATAGTCACACAGTACAGTCATTATCGACGAATCGATAGTGGGCATATTTAGGTTCCTTACCTTGGTAAATCCCAGTACAAATTTTTCATTTATCGTTTCTTTCCGTTGGCCATGCCATTTTTGACTCTAAAAAATAGGATAAATAATCCAAATAAAATAGAAGCGCACAAACATTTTAAATTTGTTGTGGATTGCATGTTGTAAAGCGGAAATGATGGTTAAAAAATGGCAAGTGACGTCAATATTTTGAAGCGCTTCTGATAGATCTTTGACTTAACCTGGCGAATTTTTAAATTCTGTGTTTTTATTTATGCTAAAATCTTAGCAATCCCAATTTCAAATTTAGAATAAATGTCTTTTTAACAATCTCTCTACAATATATTGTTACCACAAGTGAATATTATTATAAGTTATTATTTCCATCAGTCATTCATTCTATCATCAATCGTCTAGCCTAATATGATGACACCCAACCAAACACAAACTCCAGAGGGAGGATTTAAATGACCACAATACCGTTACAGTTAATGAGAGTTTAAATATTTAAATTAACTACATTTTAATGAAATGACTGTAGCATATCATTCAATTGAACAGACTGTGTACATTATCACTTTATTAACAGAATACCCCGCACCGTCTGAACACAATTTGGCAATAGATCTTAGTCAAAGCCTTATATAAAACCAGCGTTGGGAACTATCGACTGAAAATAGTACAAACAGTCGCAAAACAGCCGAAATAGTCGATAGTCAAAAAACTAGCAAAAGGAAATAGTAATTCGTGATGTCAGACAAAGATGTACCAACCCATTCCTGAATAAATTGCTTAAACCTGTTAATTTTATATGTGCCTATAGTTTCCAATGGTAGTACAAGCGAGACAGAGATGTACATATCCCTTCTAGCACTAACTTTAAAAAAGAAACGGAGTCGGCTTGGTGGCGTAGTAGCAAAGACGATGGGACGGTCCTTCTACTCTTGCGACAGCCGCGGGTTCGAATGCTGCTGGGCCATGGTCGTAAATTTATGTTTATGATTCTTTAAAATTTGTGAATATAGAACATGGCAAGAGTGTAAAATCCGACAAGGAAAATGATCCCAGTCACGCCAGTGACCAGGCAGGCTGGGTAAGACCGGATTTCTTCTGGGATAATTTCTAAAGTTGGTCTAAAAAAGCTAATCCATGACATAATTAAAAATGCTCATGCAATAACTACTAGACCTTTTTAAATAAAGTAAATGCTTTATTTATTATTGAACGGAATTTTTTAAAGAAAAATCGAGATAGTTAGAGAAATATTACCTATTATTGCCATAAAAACAATCAAAAGTGTTTTACTATTTATCATTCCCAATTTTAATCTTTTTACCATATTACATTAACAATCCTGAAAATGATCCTTCCGAAATGCTGCTTTATTAATATTCAATATATTGTTTTTTACAAGCAAACTACCAAATAAATCATAAAACTATATATACTACATATAAATCTATGTAAGCATAAATTGGATACATTTTTGTCAAGGTCGTAACTAGGATGACAGAACCAGAACGTTAAAAATCAGTCCAATGAAACTAGTAGAACCAAAAATACTAAAAGTACTCGACTGAAACTGTCTTTAGTCAATGGTAAGAAAATCAGTCAATAGTAAAAAGTAGTCAATTACTAAACAGCCGATAGTTCCCAACGCTATTTAAAACAATCAACCATGCAAATAAAGAAAAAACAAACTTATTGAGTTACAATAAAGTTTTTATTACCAGTAAAGACAGCCACACCACACCTCCGAATATTCTAAACAATGTTTAGTAAATGTAAAATTAAATTAAGTGGGGTAAGTTATAACGTTATTACATAACTATTTGTGAGTTAAACTAAATGGACGCGCTATTGTATAACGGCAATCTCCTTTAATCAGTGTCTATTTTAAGCATTCACAGACGTCTGTGCAACGGCAAGCTGATTGGGTGTGAATTAAATATTGATTCATTCGGTGCACCTCCCGAATCTGAATCGTAACCGATGGAAATGTATGCAGCCGGTGTTTGGTGAAAGAGAATTATGAAGGTCCATAATGAATCGGATGGTGGATCCTAGCTGTGACAGAACCGAGGCAATTCAGGTTTCGCTTGATGTGCGGATGGAATGAGTATGTATCGATCTTAATGCACTGATAATATAATTTTCTCCTCATTATGCAGCTTACAGGTTATCGGTAAATATGGCTTTGATCTCCATTTTGTGAAAAATATCCTTTGTATCAATATACTATGCAGATATAATAGTACTTAAAATAATTGAGATCGTAAAAGACAACAGGGTTTAAGATTATTGAAACAAAACCGTTTTTACTTCAACTCATTGTTTTAATTAGCAAGACGAGTACATTAAATTAATTTCAATTATGAGAATGTCTCGCGAAAAGTAAAATAAATAGTATATAAATCTTTTAGTAAAGGCATCCAGATACTGTAAAACTGATTACATATACAGATAAAAGGTCAATTGAAAATTAGCCGACCTGACACATAGATGACGCTGACACTATAATTAAATACATATGTTTTCAGTCAGCTGTAACGCTCAAAAGATGCGTGTATAAATTTGACAGTGGTCGGACCGTTAGTTTGTGAATTATAGCATTTTGAGTGAAACAACTTTTATTATTGTGAAAAAAATGGATAAAAAGGAATTTCGCGTGTTGATAAAACACACTGCTTTTTGAAGGGAAAAATACAGTTGAAGCAAAAACTGGGCTTGATGCCGAGTTTCCGGACAGTGCCCCAGGAAAATCAACAATTAAGGATCGGTATGCTAAGTTTAGACGTGGTGAAATGAATACCGAATACGGTGAACGCAGTGGACACCCAAAAGAGGTTGTTACCGACCAAAAAACATTTAAAAAAATCCACAAAATGATTTCGAATGAACGTAAATTGAAATTGAACGAAATAACAGACACTCTAAAGATATAAACTGAACGTGTACATCATATAATTTACGAATATTTGGATATGAGAAAGCTCTGTGCACACAGCTCACTTTTGACCAAAAACAACGACGAGTTGATGATTCAGAGCAGTGTTTGTAGATGATTAAACGTAATAAACCCGAGTTTATGCTTCTATATGTAACAATGGATGAAACATGACTCTATCATTTTACTTCAAAGTCCAATCGACAGTCATCCGTGTGCACTACACACGATGAACCCGCTCCAAAGCTTGGGAAAACGCAACGTCGGCTGGAAAGGTGATGTGCATCTGTATTTTGGGATGCACATAGAATAATTTTCATTGACTGTCTTGAAAAAAGAAGTACCATCAACAGCTACAATTACCTAGCGTTATTGGACCATTTGAATGACGAAATCGCCGAAATACAATACACCGTGTCAAAAGTCAGTGAAAACGATGATAAAAATCCATGAATTGGGCAAATTGCGTCTTCATCCACCGTATTCTCCAGATCTGGCCCCCAGCGACTATTTGATGTTCTCAGAACTCAAAAAATGCTCGCTGGGAAGAAATTATCGTCGAATGAAGAGGTGATCGCCGAAACTGGAGCTTATTTTGAAGCACAGGACATATCGTACTACAAACATGGTATAGAAAAGTTGGAGGGTCGCTATAATCAGTGTATCACACTTGAAAGGAATTATGTTGAGTAAAAAAAACTAATTTTGCCAAAAAACTGTGTTTTACTTTGGTAGGCCGGGGACTTTTCAATTAACCTCTATCCCCAGATATCGACTGTTACTCAATAAATCAAAGAATCTCAAAAGATATAAGACTCAACTCAACTCCAGAATGTTCATTATTACAACTTTTGGATCATACTCGAGCTAGACGCAGACTTAATAGGATTAAACCTATTTGATATTGAAGTGCAGTGAAATGTATTCACAAAACCAGTTTATGAACAACATTATTAATTAATACGTGAATATTATTACATAAAGACTAAGGACTGATGGGTTCCAGATACATTCTCAGTTTTTAAGTTATTGTAAATACAAATTATAGGTTAGTTTGTAGGTTTATTTATTCGACTTGATTCAAAAATGAAGATTTCTGTTAAGAATTATGGTAACAGCAAACGGAATATGTTATTAAGTTTGTGGCGACCGCCACGACCCTTTAGGCCACCACCAATTCACCATCAACAACTACAAAGGTTGGCAACGCCGGTGGATTGGTACCATGCAGTTCCAGGGTATAAAAGACCATCAGGACGACGTCTCGCTCTCTTTTCTTATCACCGTCCCCCTGTAACAGTACCACTTCCACAGCGCTACCGTACTTCCTTCACCTTAACCTAATATCCTGTCAATTCTCCCATCGACCACATGTATCAATCGCAAGTTAAAATAAACAACTTTGATTCAACCCGTGTTTTTAGTTCCCGTGTAAATTTCTTCCAAAAATAGTAGTGAGTGTTCTGATAGATAACCGCAGCGGCAGCCATACGTTTCGACCGACCGACCGACACGACGAACATTCCTACAAGTTATTCAGTGTATATAAACGCTAGTAATGGAACACTCAACATTTATATTTTCCATATGTTTACTTTGGTACAATTGTTACTACTATTACTACTATATTTACTACAGTTACCACTATTTATTTTTACATTTTTTAAATTAACCTCTGCAAACTTATTAGTTTTATTGTTAGATATGAAGAAACTTACTGCTTAATCCCATCACTTTCAGAACTTTATGGTGACAAAGAACAGCAAATTTGATATAAATGCCAAATAATATCAAAATGGTCTGAAAACAATGAAACCCAAGAATTATTGGACGAAAACCTACCACAAACTCTCAAAAGACTTTCACATTTTTTTAGTTGTTGTTAGTTGACTGTTTCCAGATGTTATGAATGAAACGTAATTTGAAAGTATGGAAAACGGCTACCGCAACTTCGAACGAATTGTGACAGTCGATGAAAGACAAGCCCAAGCTCAACAAGATTGGGATTAATCGAGTAGAGTCATGCATTCACTTCGACACCGTAGCTGTTTACTATAGCATTTATTCATTAGTATACTTCCATTGTGTATATTAATGTACTTCCATATATGCGGATATTTTCTTTATGGGTGTTAAATTGCTGGCGTAGTGCATTTTCCATGCTTTATAGTCTATTTTGGCCTTTTTTTCGCTCAGTGTCTATTTTAAATTGGTCATGTGTTTTTCTTGACAACTATATCGAGCTTGTATTGGTATGGTACATTGCAGCATCAACATTACAACATTATATGTTATAGAAGCTATGCCAGAGCAACAAAATAACATAAAAAAAGATTAAAATAAGGCTGATGAGTCCTTCTAGATATATAACTAGATAAAGTTAATGTATTAAAATTGTAGACTAATTAGGCACGGCGAGCTGACATGACAGGTGTTAGTTTTAATACATGAAATCGCTACATATGCTATCGTTTTGAAATGAAGTAGTTGATTCGTGAGTTTCGATTTTTGATTCTAAATTTAAATTATATGGCGTGCCTGTCATAGAACACGTAATATGTGATGGGGCAACAAAATATGTTAAGAATCGATATCACATAAAAATGAAGCTGTTAAAAAAATCCCGGGACACAGAACATTAAAATAAAAACTAATTACATATTCAGCTATTCGGGGGATAATTTCAGAAAAAAGAGATAATATTATGTGTTTTTTTAACGGCCTCGTCCGTTTTATGTCCTAGCCAGTTCAGGTTCGATCTTTACACGTTTTGTTCCACCTTTTTATTAATTCCGTTTAATAAAACGACCAACGTGAACGTACTAGTTCCGACGTAACCTTTATTTATGATTAATATATCGCTACGGTTTTGGAACAGTAAAATTTTATATTCCAATAACCGTTCGGAATGTTTTGACTTGTACCGGATTCGGTCGAGTCGGAATCGTAAAAACAAACCGTTCGAAAAAAAGCGAAATCGTCTCGTAAAGTAGAGGTTACGATCAGTCAGTTTTTGCTTATATTGGAGCACTCTTGGATAAACACAGATTTACGGAATCCCGTTGCGAAAATGATTTATTGAACTCGTATTGAAACGCGGGGTTCTTGCGAGATTCCATATAGCTTTCGGTTTTTTTTTTCTGCAGACGTTGAATATGTTACCATTTCAATAGCTGCTACACGTCATACAGGTATATTTTGTAGTTTTTTTTGGTATATATCGTATATTGTAAAATTAAATTTTTTATCTTAATCGTATTTTTTTTAAATATTTTAAAGTCTCCTTTTTACTAACGAGGGTTTATCTGGACTGGACCTACGGTTTAACCGGAGCTTCAAGCCTACCGACTGGCGAGTGACCAACTTAGAAATTATCCCAGAAGACTTCCGATCTTACCCAGCCTGGATGCCGGCGTCACTGGGATCATTTTCCTCGTCAGATTTCGCACTCTTGCCTAGGACAATCGCAAATATTAAACAAACGCAAAAAAAATTACGGCCATGCCCTAGCAGGATTCAAACCCGCGACTATTGTAACATTATGTGGACCGTCCTGTCGCCTTTAGCACTGCGCCAACCAATGGTATTATTGAATATTATGTTAGGTTTTTATATGTATCCTATTTAGTTTATCGCCGTATTTTACCTTTTTTCACGAATAGTAATCGAAATATAGTCATTTTTCCACTACTTCTTCCTATCCCTCTGGCAACACGGCGATATCTTGTCGAAAGACCAACGCCGGTTTGCTAGTGATTCAATCATCTATACATTTTCGCCCTTACATACTTCAAAACTATGTACTAGACAAGCCATGCTATAGCAAAAGGCGTAGCTACTCTAGGTTGAACAGAACTTTGTGTTATGGTGAGTACGGACCTGAGGGTTCGGGGCGAATTTCGTAAGAACATTGAAAATGCGCGTGAGCAGAACTGAACATTACTGCCAAACAGGTTTCCAAATTGGTTTAAAGTCATAGTGCGTATGCACTTTGCTTAACTCCAGTTTTCGCCGCATGACTTTCAGCGCTTGGCGATGAACAAAACGTTGGTCCAGGGGCCGCGGGTCAGGCCAACAAATTTGGGCGAACCTGGGAAAAATTGCTGGGATTATGCATGACATGTGTTTTGTTTTAGAGAATATAACCCTGCTTTTCCTTGTAATATAATTATTGCTATAAAGATGTTTTTAATGATACATATGTATTTAATATCCATCATTAATGATTGATAATAATGCATATAATATAAAAATATTATAAAAAACACGAAAAATTAATATATGTATATGTTACTTGCAGGAACCTTGCTATAAAATCTGAAATAATATTTCACTTTTATTTCTATTAATTATATTTATTGATACACCCCATAGTACGACACTTATCAAATAATATGGAAAAAGTATTTCACAACTGGTGAAAAAAAAGATGTTTTATAATAATCTCATATAAAATAATTATTAATAACCTAAAATATTAAGCTTGCCACTGGTAGTTTTTTTTGACAGCAGCTATATCACTAGTTTCAAGGTATTTCTCGTTCATTTTTTTCCAAAGATATGTCTCAAATGTGCTTGTTAGCAAGTTTTTTTATAATTGGAAAAGATACTAGCATAATATCCTCTCATAAGGACTGTGGCTCTTCCATCCAAAACATCTTACACTTACTAACTTTTATTTTTTTATACTACTTAGCCATTGTGTCTGAAATAATTTAAACCCACTTAACAAATATTCCATCGTCAGAATATATACGAAATACACCATGGAGTAAATACAAATTCATACTTGTTTATATAATTCCTGTCTCTATTATTGACGAATGGATTGCCTGATGACTCTATTTATACATGTTGTGCCACCAAACAAAGAAAATATTCTTAATTTAAGGTTTCATTATGTCTATCTCATAGCGAAATTTACACATATACATTCTTTCCTCTTGAGACTGAATATATCTTCTGGTGCTTTTGGATTGTTTTGTAATCGTTACAGAATTGTAAATGTTCGAAAGCTCTCGAATAATCTATAAATAGAATACTGAAACTATATAAACATAAGAGTTTTATGTTATATTCTTACCATAAACTTCAAACTGGTTGAATTTCAATATTAGTCGTATTATCTTCCTTATCATAACTTTGTTTCTTGTGTTACCGGCTATACTTACACAATAATTTGACATTCTTTTAAAAACGCTTAGAGGGTACATATTATTTTAGGAATAAACATTGCTTTTTTGGAAAACAACACTACACGTACCGACATGCAAAAGAAAAGGACAACGCCTGTTGGATCAGTCTAAAAATCTATTCAGAAATAGTGTTTTTGAATGCTTTAATCATACCGAGCGTTGAGATTAAAAAAAAGAAACTAAACTAATTACACTAAACTTGTTGAATCGCCCGAATTCGTGGGGACTTAATATCGGCGAGCTTCCGGCTGTAAACTATTAATTCCGATGCAAATATTATACATTTATGCATTAGTCTGGCGGCAAAAAGTGGCCGGTCTACGAATGCAACTGCACATATTTGGTTCGGACGTTCCGCCTCGTAACCGACGGCAGTTCGGAGGCGCATTAAACAGGCAAAAACCCAAACCGACCCAGTTTCGGCGAAAGTTGTCAAAGTTACCCGCAAAGTGTCCGCACTTTTATTAATCGACCGACTGGGGCGGCGCTTTCTCATGGAACCGCCGAGCCACCAAAATCTCGCATTAAAAGCTTTAAACAAGAGCAGCATTTTATTCCTAATTACAAGACCGCCGAACTTTATCATTCGCTCTTATTTCCTAGACAAACATAAACCGATTATATATTCATTTCGGCTTAAAACGCGCATGAACAGTTTTGAAAATCATCATAATTGATCATTTTTATTAGTGAAATGGTGAAGTACATTCAGTTTAAGTACATTTAGTATACGTATCATGTTACAAACATTAAACATGGCCATAGTTATAGCTCGAGTTTGGAAGAGTGTCTACTTGTCAAGATAAATATGTAAAATGTGTTTTAAGCATCACTTTTTAATTAATTTAAGCTTACAGTTACGCTCTAATTTCGTAGACAAATAACAGGTCAATTGAAAAGTCCCCGGCCTGATATATTTTTTTTAGTTAGCCCTAACCCTCAAAACAGGCGTGTATAAATTTGACAGCTTTCGGATCATTAGTTTGTAAGTTATAGTATTTTGAATAAAGCAACTTTACTTATTGTGAAAAAAATGGATAAAAAGGAAATATGCGTGTTGATAAAATATTGATTTTTGAGGGGAAAAATACAGTTGAAGCAAAAACTTGGCTTGATGCCGAGTTTCCGGACACTGTCCCAGGAAAATCAACCATCAAGGATTGGTATGCTAAGTTTAGACGTGGTGAAAGGAGCACCGAAGACGGTAAATGGCGGAGTGGAGCCCAAAGGTTGTTACCGACGAGAACATTTAAAAAATCCACAAAATGATTTTGAATTACCGTAAATTGAAACAGCATACGCTCTAAAGATATCAACTGAACGTGTACATCATATCATTCACGAATATTTGGGTATGAGAAAGCTCTGTGTAAAGTGGGTGCCGCGTGATCTCACTTTTGACCAAAAACAACGAGTTGATGATTCGGAGCAGGGTTTGAAGATGATCAAGCGTAATATACCCGATTTTACATCGATATGTGATAATGGATGAAACTTGACTACATAATTTCACTCCAAAATCCAATAGACAGTTACCCAAGTAAACTGTATAAGATGAATGCGCTCCAAAGCGTGTGACAACGCAACAGTAGGTTTGCAAGGTTATGGCGTCTGTATTTTTGGATGCGCATGGAATAATTTTCATTGACTACCTTGAAAAAGAAATGATCAACAGCGACTATTACATAGCGTTATTGGACCGTTTGGAAGGACGAAATCGCCGAGAAACGGTTGCATTTGAAGAAAAAGAAAGTGCTGCATCACCAAGACAATGCACCGTGTCATAAATCAGTGAAAACGATTGCAAAAATCCATGAATTGAGCTTCGAATTGCTTCCTCATCCACCGTATTCTCCAGATCTGGCCCCCAGCGACAATTTCTTGTTCTCAGATTTCAAGAGAATGCTCGCTGGGAAGAGATTTTCGTCGAATGAAGAGGTGATCGCCGAAACTGAGGCCTGAAAGCTGGAGGGTCTCTATAATTAGTGTATCACTCTTGAAGGGAATTATATTGAATAAAGAAAAACTAATTTGGCCAAAAAAATGTGTTTTACTATGGTAGGCTAGGGGCTTTTCAATTGACCTGTTATAAACGGATGCTTATATACATTTATTTTTAAAACACACATTATCAGCTTTGAAAATCATCACGATCACTCGCTTTTATTAATGAAATGGTAAAGTACATTCTGCACGATTTGTTCAAGGACGTCTGAATAAATTTGTTATGTGTTTGCATCAATGTTTCGCTTAGTTTGAGAAGTATGAGTATATTGTTTCAAACTTTAAACACGACAACAGTTTTATCATAAATCCGTAACCCGAATTTGGGTCTATTCCTCTAGAGAAACATGTAAAATTTGCTTTAAGCATCCCATATTACAGACCTCATTTACGCTCTTATTTCGTAGACAAATATAAACTGATTATAATTTTCATTTCTCCTTAACAGACACATGAGCAGATTTGAAAATCATCATAATCAATCGATTTTATTAGTTAAATTTGTTTTATGCACTAAGCAATGACAATAAATGAAAGAACTTTGGTTTGGTTGTATTATTTTCTGTTAAATTAATCTCCTTTATCTGAAATAAAATGAGGAGTATCTTCCGACTAATCAGTACAGTTATTTACTCTTCCTGATCCGTATTTTATTTAAAATGATATTTCCAACTTAATCTACGATGGAGATAGTTGCCAAGGTATTTCGCTGATTATGTTTGAGATATTGGGCAACGACACTGTGATATAATTGGATATTATTCTTATTGGTGAAACTCAACAGTGAAATTGATAGATTTCGGAAATAATTATTGTAATTGTTAAATTATATATACACGCTTTTTAATTAAATAAACCTATAAATATTAGAAATTATTAATTAAAAATACCCGTATTTTGTTAAACTTTCATGCAACACTACATTAAATTCAAAATTATAATATTACTTAACTTGAAATTAAAAATTTCTTTTTATTCAGTCTTCATTCAGATTTTGCATGTTTTCATAAAGACTTTACGTGTATTTTCAGTGTGTTAATACGTACACAACCGAGCAGAGAACTAGTATTTAATATGTAACACCGTTGGTAGATCCATATGTATAAAAGTGAACGTATTTGTATCCTATCCAGTGGCACATCTTCTAGTATCGTCACATTGGTTTTTTTAAATTTAAAATAATTGTGCTACTTCATTTAATAAATTTAATTTATTTTCTTCGAGTTCCTCCTACGTGCCCCACGCTTGGACTCAGTTTACTAGCCGTACTAGAGCGATGAAACAGTCTACAAATTTGGATTGTGTAGAATTTATAATAAAATTCGAAAGAATTACATGAAAGAAACACATTATTTCATGCTTCTTGTTACACTTGCTTAACAAAAAATCATTAAGCATCTTGAAGTTTTATCATATCACATCTATTAGAAATGCATAGTTTCAACAATGTTTTCCTCCTTCCCTATTTCTTTAATTCTCATACGTGTTAATGGTGTCACGGATGGTAGGAGAAAAATAAAAAATATTCACATTTGCCTGAGCCAGATTCACAAAAAACTGATTTATTGTTTAAATATAAAAAACGTTTCATATATATATATATATATATATATATATATATATATATATATATATATATATATATATATATATAGAGAGAGAGAGAGAGAGAGCCATTTGTAGAAGTATTTCACATAACTTGTTATTTAATTATACATGAAAATGATAAAAAATAGAGTAACAGTGACAAGAACCACAAAATATAATTTAATAACAAACAACAGAAAAAAGACGTAACATGTCACATTTAAGCACAATAAATTATATATTTACGGCTTGTAATAATAGTAAAACATCTCGGCTTACTCCACTTACACGACACAAATAAGATGTGTTTTAAAAGGCTTCAGCACTATCGTTATTATGTACTTAAAAGCTTGTCCTTAATAACTCGATTAACTAATTTGTAGCTCATGGAAAATGGAACTGACGTTGCACACGCTTTAATTAATGGTTCTTATGAAACATTTATTGTCATTAGACGAATTTCATTGTGTCGATTGCATACGGAGCCGCTCATACTTAATTATTAATGATGGATAATTGTGGACGTGCTCGACCACATTTCTGAAACTATAGGCTTTAAATCATTTAAGTTAATCAAGATTTTTTAATTATTAATGAAGAAATATGTCAGGAGTCATACATGTTGAGAATTATTATGCGACTTTTTCTGTATGAAAGAGAAATTCTTTAAAAAAAACACTGCTACTGATGTTATTTCATCAAGGTTAATAATTCACTGCCTCATCTTCCTTTAATGATCCAATTTAGGTTAGACCAAACATGTGCCTATTTATTCGATAACTTTTTATTTTGCGGGTAGGTATATTCGGCTATATTCTTAGATGTAGCAGAAACTTTCGTTAAGTTATGGGCAGGTAGGACGGTTTTGTTCATAAATTACAGCAAAATGTTATCTAAATTAACTACTGAACTATTACAATCTATGCTACAGAATGTCTAGCGACAAACAAGAAGAAGCCTACTCTACAGTAAAAGAATCTAATATAGGTTTATCACAAGGAAGTATATTGGGGCATATGATTTACCTACTCTACACATTGACATACTATAAATGAAAATAATTTCATATAGCAACAACATTAAGTCTCTTGGAATAAATCTTGATTCAAAACTTTGCTGGAAGAAACCTGTAAAAGGAAAAGGACTAGAACTAGAGTTTAGATTTAGGAAGATGCATCGGTTAATTGGAGGAAATTTACCTTTAACAGTATATAATAAAGTGCTAGCATACCAGCAAGTATTGAAACCTATACTTACGCAATATAATATATATTCTTTTTCCAGAACAAGGTCCACACATGTGCCACAGATGCCAACAACCACACAGGAGAGCAAGAGAATCGCAAGGAGTCTGATGAGAGAGAGATGAGGAGAGACTCCATTCTCATGTTAACATCGAAGTACTGCAACTCTTGGATAACACCAGAACAGGACACAGACTCAAAAGTATCAAAGCATTTGACCTTATGTAGTGATAGTCGATTTTCATAAACTTGAGCAGATCTTACTCACTTGTTGTCTGATGACGATGTTGAACTAAAGTGAACGAAGACTAAAATGAATGCAAATATATATATATACATTGCCAATCCAAACTCTCAGCAAAACCTTCCTGGTCACTAAACCTGACTTTGTCAGCAGAAATGCCTCGATTTTGATGCAATTTATGGATATAAATTTAGTCCCTGAAGTTTTTTGGCTTAGTTCGTGAGGCACACAGACAGACATCCAGTTTTTTTATCCAGCCTTATTCAATTTAAATTCCAGAAAGTGGTGCATCTTCGATATCGAAATTGCCGAAAAGAATCGATGAAACTAAAAGCTGTATATGATTGGCCGTTACATTTATGGCCGTTTTTACAAACCGCTTACAAAACTGTCAAGTAAATTGTTTTACAATTAAATTGTGAGATATTAATTATTAGACTCATCTCTTGAAAAGACAATTTAATACTAATTAAACATTTAACTATTTTTTTTTGTTAAATTGATTTAAATTGGGTTGACTTGAAATGATTATACTTCTTAGAATTATTCTTTGAGTGATAAACAATAACAAAACGTATTAAAATATCATTGCATTACAATCTATTGAACCAAAATTGTGTTACTCACATCAGCACAACATATTCAGTTTAATCTATTAATTTCGGTTCAGAGTTTAAGCCGGGAGAAAGTTTTTAATGAAAATGATACATCGACCTTACACAATAAACTAGATGTGTGCTCAGTGGAGATATTAAATTAGAAAGCTAATTAAATTAAAATCGTCTGTAATCCGGGGTGAAAGGTTCCGTTAATCTGTGGAACAACTGATGCCATATGAATATGTAAAAGCTTTGACAGTCTGTATGTACGCTTGACGCAACAGAAATGTATCTGGCGATGGTTTATTTTGTCTACTGCTTTCGTCGTTCTGCGTCTAGGTTTCAATATTCGAGTTAAAAGGGAACTTTGACGTATAATAAACTTCAACCAATACGGCTAGAAAGCTACATTTTGTAGTCGTTTTAATAGGAAATACGTTTTATTGAAAATATGCTTCAAAATTGTGTAATTGTCTTTTATAATAATATGTTTCTCTGATATTAAGTTAGATTTAATTTGATTGATGGATTTTGATTTTGGAACTACATTCTACCCTTCAGCTTCTTTATTTACGATTTGACATACATATTTGTTTTCTAGTACCTCTAATGGTTTACCAATCTCGCCAGTGGACAAAAGGTACTTCTTATAATTATTATTAATACGCATGTGATGTAGAAAATTACTTCAGCAGGTGATTTCTAGTGTAAAGTATATTATTCGAAATTTCCATTGATCATACGCATTTATCTGATTGGAAATTATAATACGTTGAGGTAAACTGGTACTGTTTCAAAGTTCTTAACGCTAACATTACATTCATCATAGGTTTTAGAAGGTTATCGTTCTGTACCACTTCATCGAGTATTGCACGCGACATTTTATTTTGCGACGGTTGACGGATGGCTGCATTAGACTCGTTAGTAGTACCCATAATTGGATTCCATAGGATTAAATGAGCCTAAGTATTGATTTGTACAGTAATTTCTTGTTATTTAAAGAGAACTTGATGTGTGTGCTTCTTCCTCCATTTATATATCTGCAGGATTTAGAACTACTAATATTCACCGCTGAGCCTATTCTTCTACCGAAGGAAAGGTCTATATGGGTGGATTATCTTTCATTCGCGTAATTTATACACGCAAAGATTTTAGCCATAGTTGCTGATTTTCTTATTTTTTAATTTATTTTTGGTATTATATTGAGATGTTTTTAGTGACTTTTCGATATTCCTATTGGATATTACTGCGATGCTAAGGCAGCATGTTTGCCTGTATATAACCCCAGTTCTACCAATATTGCATAACAACCAAGATATACAACATTGCTCCCAGTAGTGTATAGGCGGTGATTTTGTTGAATTTTTGGATGGATTTCAATGTGATCTTCAACTTGTTTTATTGCAGACGGTCTATCTGTAAGATAAAATTTTAGTATCTGAAAGAGTGAATGGGGAAGAAGCTGACTCTTTCACTTTGTCTAAATCCCGGGATATAGTTAGGAATTCAGCAAAGCAATATTTTTCACCATTTAAATATTTACTTATCACCTTTTTAGGTTTTTCCGAGTAATAAGGAATTATTTCTTTCGTATTATTTATTTATATAACTATATATATTATTAAGTTTATATCCTATGAGGTATATCGTTGTACAATTATTCTAGTTATTTTTATTATTAACTCCTTCTAACACGAAATACATACAAAATATTGTATTGTTATATTGGCTAGTGAAGTGGAAACTAGAAAAAATGTACGTCATGATCAACAGAGTTACATATCCTTGGTATGTTCTTTAAAATAATCTTAAAAAATCTATGGAAAAACGAGGACATAGTTAAATAATTATAATTTTTTTTTGCTTTTAACGTTTATTCGTAGTTTGTATATATGAAGTATGAAAGAGTAGTTATAAATTATAAAGCTCTAATGATGTATTCAAGATCATATATTTAGTATAAAACGTGGAGTGGAGAAAGTCTAAATCAGAAAAAAAACAAATATACCTAGTTTCCTTTTATTTGGAAAACATTTTGCTGTATAAGAAGAGAAGCTTTATGGCTTGTATTAAAGCCAAGGGTGTAAGCAATAAAATTATGAGCATAGATAAATCCAAGGTGGAAGTTGAAGTCCAATCCTGATTATAATATTTATGGACAAAAGAGTAAAAAAATATACATATAGGATATACGAATATGTAATAATTAAAGTACCGAAAGGAGTTTTTGCAGATGATGTGATAATAACAATTGAATACTTACAGAAAATCTTAAATATACGGAATATGACACCGAGATAATACTTAAAGCACCAAGCTATGACTTTGTTACAGAAGAGATTTTTAAAAGACTCCAAAAAAAAACAATTGTTTAAATTAACGTACCTATTTGTATGCGGAATGCCTGAATTCGGTAAATACCAGATGAATGGAAAATTGTCGGATGATACAAAAGACTGGTAAAAATCTATGTGAAGTTGAATCATACCACCCCGAAATACTTTTTGCCAGTTTTAACTAAAATATTTGAAAAATAGATTGTGAAACGCCTGAAACATATTGTCGAGCAAAGAAAACTGATGTTATCTCATCGGTTTTGTTTCATAAATGTCCACTCAACAGTTGACCAAGTACATCAAATTACAGATGTAATTGAGAAATCTCTAGAAAATTAGGGTTGTCTTTCTCGATGTTGCTTAGGCTCTTGGCAGAAAATAACATGAGAGCCTTCTATATAAAATAAAGTCACTACCCCTAATCATTTCTGCCTGCTATTAAAATACTTTGATCCAAAAGCGATAAAGGCGATAAGTCCATACAACATTACACACAAGACCTTTGCCGATGATACGGAAATAGTAGCGGTAGCAGAAACTGCAGAGAGCTCGCCCCAGAAGCTCCAATCCTATCCTGATAAAGTTGCTATTTGGATTACGGAATGGCGAATCAAATTAAATGAAACAAAATCTACACACACTGAATTCACAAATAGAAGAAACACGTCGCAGCGTGCCTTTAACGGCACGTAAATTTCGTATGCCAATATAGCCAAATATTTTGGCACTACCCTGGATGCCAAGCTCAGAACGAAGGATCATCTAAAAAAGAAACGCGGTGAACTCAACATCAACTTATTGTATATCAGCATATACTAAGACCAGCGTGGAGCTACGGAATTCAGCTGTGAGGCTGCGCCAATGACTCTAATGTCAAATTGATTCAGAGGTTCTAAAATAAGGTTCTGAGAATGAACTTTGATATATACGCGTTTGTGACCTTCATCTCAACCTAGAAAGTTAGTTGTTAATTGTATATTAGTTTTAATAAATTTTAAAAGTATATTTTTAGTGAAATGTGAATAATATATTAAGAGAGTAAGGGCAGTTTAATAAATACATAAATATTAAGCGAGATATGCTTATTAGAAGGGAGAAGTGAACTGTACGAGGTGGTACTGAGGAATATGTGTCCGACATTCCACAATACGTCCTTTTGTAATGAACACCAATGGCTAACAATATATATATATATATATATATTAATTTGCCAACTCAGGACACCGTCTTTACCTAAAAACAAAGTACAATGTTTTTACCTATAAAGCTACATGACATATTTCTGACGGGGCTCTGAGCGCCCTAGTTAGTCGACTTCTTACGGGCGATAAAATACCCATAAAAAATCAACCATCGACGGTAATTAAGCAAATGGTTCGTGTTCTAATCGGTCATTCGCGAAACAGTCCGCTAATCTCACCGATCCTATCGAGAACTACACCACATCCATTAACATAACCATCATGCGTGATTAAAAGATAATAAAAGAGTTCGCGTTCCTACTGTTCCCTTAATCAGAGCGTAGGTGGCTCCCTCTAGGGTTCTCAATGGTGCAGCATAGCGTGCTAATACCGCGTTCGCCATTACGTATCATTTATGTTACATTAGTGCCTTGGCTAGCAGCTAATTTGGACTCGAAAACTTAAAGGTAATAGACCTATGGCACATAAGGTCCGTCTAATCATACTCCAGCCCTCCTGGTAATTGCAGATCCCGTATTGTACACACACACATGTAGGTATACGGTATCCAATTATTTTTAGGTCGGACCATAGACTGTACGATAATTCGCTTCGGCTTCTATAAACAATTATGTTGTTAGCGGTGGTTTATATAAAGTCGTAAAACCGAGTCGGGTTTTAAATAAAGAGTTTTCGATAAGGTCGGCGAATCAATAACGTTGTTTACTGCATCTTTACCTGCATAGAGACGAAATTGGAAAGTCGTAGTACGTCATTTCTCCGATGCAATTACGCCGCTACGTATTTTATTACGTTTTGTCTCAGGGCTGGTTGGCGTGTTTTGCCGTACTGTTTTTTTTTGGCCATCGGTGGGTCCTATTAAATATAATAACTTATTTTCCGAACGGGGAAACCCTAAGTTAATCCCGGACTAGCACGCGAATCGATCTATTTTTTATTATCCGATCTAATATTTGGTATTGTATATAAGGAATGACTAAAGTAAAGTCGGTTTTGCTAATTAGCTGACTTTTAAAATTATAGTTGAGGTTTTGGGAAAAAATAGTGTTGGAGTTGTATTTATTTCAAACTAATTAAAATTTATATTATATAGAGGAAGATTCTCAGAATATTGAAGGACAACTGTCTTCTTTATACTTTTGTTATTTCTTATATTCACAAGCAAGATGAATGCGGCGTAAGTGTAATCAATATTGTTAGTTTCAGTATATTTAGGTCACAAATAAAGGGGTATTGTTTTTGCGTAACGACCCAGATTGTAAAAAGCATCTTATTGATATAAAACTTAATTAAGAAATAGTTAAGCAATCGATTTGGAGGAGTTAGAATTTTATGCTTAACAACTAAAGAGGGATATTTGCGATTGTAAATGTAAGTGATAGGAAATAAGTGTGCAGTTAGCCAGGTAACAAGGCTAAGAAAGGCCGGATATCAGAGATGGTCTCTAAGTTAGTCAATAGGGATCAGGCTAGGGGAATATTCAAGTCGATAAAAACGATTTTTTTATATTCTCAAAGCTTAAACATTTGAGGATATGCCCTGAAGAGAGTTTTTTAAAATTTTAATTGTTTTCGGAGATATAGCTGATTTACTGACGTGGCATCTAAAAACTAAACGTTAAACGCGTTTTTTACGAAACTACCTTCTCGAAACGTCTGACATGATAACTGAACTTCGATTGAGCTGATTTAATTAAGGTTTGGGCCTAGATATCTCTACACATTCTTCCATCGTAGGATGTAAACAATAAAATTTAGATTTTTGCTTTTTTTAAAATTCGGAAATGGTAATAAAATTTCATGTTTTTCGAGTGGCCATAATTTGACAAAAAGGATATTTTGCCTTCCACTTTTTTTACTTTGTAAGATATAAAAATATATAGAGAAGGCTCGTTGCAAATTTCAAGTAAATAGATTCAGTAGAGCTTAAAGTATGATATCAACCAAGTCGAAAGAGTAGCTTCGATTTTTAATAAAGATCGATTTTTCAAATGTTTGGTTAAAATATAGATAGAAAAGAGTTTTGAAATTATCAGTTAATCTAAAAAAGTGATAGGTGGTACAGAGTCGTGATTAAATGATGAAAATGCAATGATTACTACTCCTTTAGTAAAGAAACATAATTATAACTTAATGAATTAATAGTGAGCGATTACTAGTACGAAATGAAAACAGAAAACTACTTTCGTATAAATATTTACTGACGGGCTTATTAATAACACACCGAAAAAGTCATAAATAAGGCTCAGCGAACTTGAAACGCACTAGTCTAATTTTCGGTTCAAATCCTTTTGACAATATTTGTGCTGTATTAACTCAGAACATAATAAATTGCCGTGCGAGCACGGCATCGCTGCGTTTAAATATTCAATTGTACATATTCAATTTTTCTTTTGTCCCCCTCCGTGTTTGCCCTCTAATTTTTTCTCTCTGTCATCCCGACGCCGGGGAAAAATATAAAAAACCGCAACTTTTCGCGTACGCTTGCAGAGTCAGCGATGGCAAATAAAAAAGGTCGGCACGGCAACGTTGCCTTTATTTAATGACGCGTGTATGTTGTAAATTAAATATTTTATGGCAGAGCTGTATTTCGCAAGAAAAAAATTGCTCCGATTCCGAAACAGTGGGAAAAAATCTACGTAATGAATAAGTCGGGCAGATTCTGAACAAGCTGAATTAATCATTAGGCAGATATATGGCGGGTTTCTAACAATCTATTTGCATAATGCTGTTATTTTTGTTGTAAATTGTTTCACATCAACTAAACTAGTTAGATACAATTTTATAATATTTTAATAGCAATATGAAAAACACTGGCAACATATTGAAACAAGAACCAAATTCGGTTTACTCTTATTGCCCCAAAATGTACTCTTTGCGCATGCTTCAAAATGCTGCCATTCCCAACGGTCAATTCTGTTTTTTACGAGAGTAAAGGTATAGTATAAGAGACCTAGGAAGAGATTGGGCACGCAACAGTCAACCAAAAGCTGAAGCGTAAACCAACAGAAATTGAGTTGTAATATGAAGTACCGATCAGCCAGCGTGAAAATTTTCCGGTTAATCTTGTTACCTCAAATGAAGTCTCCAAAGTTATAACAAGTGACGACACAAAAAAAGCACAAGGCTATGATTTAATAACTACTTCTTCAGTTGAAGAATCTTTTAAGATAGGCAGTTATAAAACTCACCAACTCTACTAATGCTGCATTTCGATTAAAATATGTAGTAAGATATATGAAGTTTAGAAGATGGCTGAGGTTATTGAGATTCCAAGACCTGGAAAACCGCATAATGAAGTAAAATCTTATCCATGAATTTCGATCAAATCTGTTACCTGTAATATCCAAAGAATTTGAAACGCAAGGCAGTATTTAGGGCACATAGCATAAATAGAAAATCTTGATATGGCTATATTTGCTGATTACACTGTTCATGTACCAATAAATATGAATAATACATTTATCCTTTATAGCAACAACGCTAAGCACCTTGCGATGAATATTGATACGAAACTTCGATGGAAGGAGAATATTAGAAAGGAAAGAAAATAATTCGATTTAAAATACAAGACCAGTTTATTGGTAAAATTTAAATTAACCCTACATAACAGGTTCCTGCTTCTCAAGAGAATAATAATACCTATATGAACCTATCGAATTAAATTTTGGCGATTTTGTATTGTTTGGGCTCGGCACCGACTTCAAACTGATCAGTTGCTACTAGTTAAAATAATATTGTAAATAGATGAATAGATTTGGGTAGGTATTAAGCTAAATTGTGTGTATATAGTAGAATATAAAATACGTGTAGTAGATAGGTTAAATAAGTGTTTTGTTTATATTCATTTAGTAACTACAATGATTATTATATACATATTTTATTTAAAACGTTTTTTTTTTCTGTTAAAAATCTAAGTTTGATTATAGTTCCCTTTTTAATGAGATCCTTATTTATTCTTTGATGCAACTCAATTTTTTTGTTAAAAATATTTTTTTAAGTGTTAGATATTTACTCAATAAATTTGAATTAATTTATTAAGTATTAAAATGGATAGCCCAAGTAAAAGTACAGCCCGTATGATTTTTTTTTTGTTCTGGCCTAAAAACCAGGCGGTGGAATGCATGACGCATACCTGGTCGCGGAGACTTGCCCTGGAGTGACGGGTTGGACCGGGTTATGTGGGACTGCCTCTGGGCTTACCAATACACTAAACCGAAACCGCCTCACAGTTGACCCCTGTGGATCGCTACTGCTACTGCATTAAATTTGGGGATATTGCACCCGCTGATCGGGCTGATCGTGCCGTTATTGGGCACGAGAGCCCGGCGATTCTATTGATTCGCGAACCTGAGTTAACACACAACTGGATACTGTTGTATGGGGGCAAAAGTTATGACTGTAGCGACGGATGAGGCCGTTTCAGCCTGGAAAAGGGGGGTAGCTTGGCGGTGACGCGGTGCTAAGCTCGCAGCATGTCGACTAGCTCGCGAACAAGCGCATTTTCAGAAGAACTTGAGCTGAGTTGTTTGTGGAATGATAGAGATATGAAGTGCTTGATTTCTGGAGCGTCAGTTTTCCTATGAATTTGATTATTTCTGACAAACCATGGAGCGTTTAATATTCTCCTGAGGAGCTTATTTTGGAAAACTTGAAGCCGTTTGACCTGGTTGGGTGTAACAAACTTGAAGCATCTTATGCTTAATGTAATATGAAGTAATAAAATTAATTTATTACTATTGTTCTGTTATATTTGCATCTATATACAGCAGGAAATGCGTGGGATAAAGACATCATTATGTGCTTTCGAAATTAAACTCAATTAGTCTGCTTAATAGGAGATTAAACACGTATACACCATATAAGTTTATACGGTTTGGTTCGGTTTAATTCTTCATTTGATTTCTAGGACATCATGTAGTTATTCGTTCGTTACGTAGCGATACGTATTGGTAATAGCAAGAATCCATGACCCTTTGGCAATGTTAGATTAATTTTGTTTTGGTATTTTAGTGCAATCCCATATTTGAGCTTCATGAGTTTAAGTTGTCTTTATAGTAGATAGATGAACCAATGATTGTGATCTTTGTGATTTTAAGTCAAGTTGGGAGCCCGACTAACCAGAAAAATTCTTTGATTTTCAGTATGATCAGTTCTAGTTTCTATCTAACGTAATATTACACCAAATGTGAAACAAAATAATTCATGTACTAGCAAGTTCACTACCTCAGCTTCTCAGGTCACGCGAGAAATGAGTTATTAGTCATCCCGAGAGCATAAAATCAACCGACATAGTATACTGGAGACTAGCAGCATTATATTTGAAATCGATATTCGAATTAAAATATAACCCCATCTAACTATTTTCTATTTTTAATATTAGAAACTCTCGCATGTAGAAGTATATCGACAATAAAAGGATAGATAAATATAGTCAATTCCAAACAGCAGTGAACCCACGTGATCTGTCAAAACGTCACAGTGTTGCCGCAGCAAAGAGTTTTAATACATTTTGACTTTGGCATATAACAAAATTCTAAATTAAATAAAATAATGAAACAGAAATATTATGTATTATAATTTATTTTAACATTATGTTACATCTAACGCATATATTTTCGAAGAACTTCTTTAAAAATAAACTATCTTTAATTATACAGCGACAATAATTTTTAGGTTAGAATAATTTCCTCTTCCATCGCCCTGACTTGGTAATTGTCAGCATTGAATCATAAACCAACATTCATAAAGATTTATTCAATCACTGTCACTTTCAAAGTCACTACTCAAAAAATTGCTCACGGTTTCACCATTTGTCAATTTCTTTTTCAGTGTGTCTGATCGATCTCATCCAAACCGAAGATGTTAATGTCGACAATGTTTCTTCCCATAAATCCAGACAGTTCTAGTTTAAATATCCTCTTCGGCCTGGATTGAGAAAACCTCAAATAGCTGAATACCATTGGGCTTATTATGGATACTTTCCGGTCTAACAATTTTCTCTGAAATAATTGTATTAAATTATGTTTCCATTGAAAAAACTACTTACTGTCTTTATGCAATTTGTATATTTGATTTCTGATATAGCTAACATCAAGCTGTTCTTGATTCGTCACCTGAATCATATAAAGACGGTTTCTCTTTGGTGAATTTAAGGTTATATTGTTGTTCAATTTTTGAGATATTTTAATAAACGTGTCCGTAGTAATATTCAGTGCAGCTACAACGCGCATACAAATATTTGAAATATATTAAAACAAAGCCGGTTTATAATCCGTAATTATAATATTTTCAAGAAAATTGCAGACGTTTGGCAACTTCGAACTTCTCTTTTTCTCTTTTTAAGTAGAATAAAATGAGAAAGAAAATATTTTCTGACGGTAAAACGAATTTACAACTTTCGACAGCCACATATTGATGAGGTGCATCACCACTGTGTAGAATAGACTAGTTTTTGAATTTTTTCTAAACACATGCAGGAAAAATGCACATACGTGTAAACATATCGTTAAAAAAATTCATACATTTTATTATAAAAAAAAGTAAAAAAGGCAATAAGCTCAAAAAAAAAACGAAACAGTACATTTGTTTATATTTCAAGTTTTTCCATTCTTCCCTCAAACAACTCTGGGGATCATAGCGGCGCACGTGTGACTCAATTTATATTTGCTGTATTATTCTTGCAATTTATTGTCAGTGGGGAAACCAATAAGGAAAAGTTCTCGCATTTTACCGCGGTTAGTTGGAGGAAATATATTGCTTCATTTGCCGACTGCTAAAACCGAATTTTCTCCAGGACCTCAAGCAGTTGAAAGCGACCGTCTCGGTTCGCTAGATTTACAGTTTCTGGATAGGCAACTCCGTTACGGTTTCGAATGAAATTTTCTCTTTAGACAAGACCGTTTCGTCTAGGACTGTTTCCTAAAAATTTATAATTTACATAATAATGTTTTATTCCACCGTTACCAAAAAAGGAGTAATAGAAAGTCCTCTTACTTTTTACCTCCCTTGGGTTAATATATTCTTGAAAACACTATTTTTAATCTTCGATGAATGAAATAGCTAAATAAATTATTGGAATTGATATATGAAATTTTATAGTCCTTGAAGCTTTCTTTGATTTCGATTTTATAATTTAATAATGGATGTTTTGTTTAAAGCCTCAAAGCTTCGAAGCTTTTTCTGTTTAGAGAAGAAACAGTGGAGCTAAACCAAGCGGATATGGCAGAGTGGCATATATTGAGGTTTTGGAAATACTATTAATTTTTGACAGTTCGATGAGGGGGATTCGTAATGTACAGCAATAATCTACCAATTCTAAAAGTCGATTATTCTTCGAACTGATAAATGTTTCAAAAAAAAACTGGTTTGAAAAGAAAAACTAATCTTTCTACGAGAATTGGATTTTTCCTAAAAGTTATCGTTCTATTGTGAGGTTCTTCATATTTTGAGGTAATCGAATGATCCTCTCTTACTGATGTAATAAAACGGGGTTACTCTTCATTTCGTGTTATTGTTGTAATAGAGCTAAGAACGTAGTTTATTTCTTATTATTAAATCATATATTTTTACTGATATTACTAAGAATTACAATCTGAAGAATAGAATATTTGAATACACCAAAAGTGCACGACATATTTATATTAATGATCTTATGATAAGTCACAGTGTCTCGTGTCCTTTTTCGGAATAATGTTTCAGTGAAATTTGATATAATATAACGTGGATCTGATATCGATTGAACTATAAATAATAATAGCAAAAATTAGTGATTGAACTGCATTTATTTCTTAAATAAAACAAAAATGAATATAAAACAGCTACTGTGGTTAGGTACCCATAGGTCAATTGAAAAGTGCCCGGTCTGACAGATAGATGGCGCTACTAGAATTAAATCCATATTAAATTTGTATTAAATTTTGAGCGAAGCAACTTTTGTTATTGTGAAAAAATGGATAAAAACAAATTTCGCGTGTTGATAAAATATTGCTTTTTGAAAGGAAAAAATATAGTCGAATCAAAAACTTGGCTTGATGCCGAGTTTCCGGATACTGCCCCAGGAAAATCAACTATCAAGGATTGGTATGCTAAGTTTAGATGTGGTGAAAAGAGCACCGAAGACGGTGAACGCAGTGGATGCCCAAAAGAGTTTGCTACCGACGAAAATATTTTAAAAATCCACAAAGTTATTTTGAATGACCGCAAATTTAAATTGAATGAAATAGTAGATACTCTAAAGATGTCAACTGAAAGTATCATATCATATACGAAGCAAAGTAGGTGCCTCGCAAGCTCACATTTTACCAAAAACAACAACGAGTTGATGATTTGGAGCAATGTTTCAAGATGATCAAACGCAATAAACCCGAGTTTTTGCGTTGATATGTGACAATGGATGAATGATGCTCCTTCATTTCACTCCGAAGTCCAATCGACAGTCATCTGAGTGGAAAAAAACGTGGGAAAAGGCAACATTCGGCTGGCAAGGTTATGGCGTCTGTATTTTAGGATGCGCATGGAAAAATTTTCACTAACTACCTTGAAAAAGGAAGGACCACCAACAGCGACTATTACATAGCGTTATTGGGCCGTTAGATGGACGAAATCGCGAAATCGGCTGCATTTGAAGAAAAAGTACGTGCTGCTTCACCAAAAGAATGCACCGTGTTACAAGTAAGTGAAAATGATGGCAAAAATCCATGAATTGGGCTTCAAAATACTTCCATCTACCGTATTCTCCAGATCTGGCCACAAGCCACAATTTCTTGTTCTCAAATCTTAAAAGAATGCTCGCTGGGAAGAAATTTTGGTCGAATGAAGAGGTGATAGCCGAAACTGAGGCCTATTTTTAAGCAAAGGACAAATCGTACTACAAAAATGGTATCGAAAAGTTTGAGGGTTGCTATAATCAGTGTATCACCCTTAAAGGGAATTATGTTGAATAAAGAAAACTAATTTTGGCAAAAAATGTGTTTTACTATGGTAGGCCGGGAACTTTTCAATTGACATGTTATAATTGCAGTAAATGTTAAATGTTAATCTAGTGCTCAGATCATATTTTTGAATATCTGAGATATTTTTTCAGGTTTTGTTTGCGATTGTTTTGAAGAAAATCTTAAAAATGTAAACATCGTATATTCTGATGTCATACAATACAATCAAGTCATATATAATGTAATAGAGTTCACATTATATTCTATGATGATGACTGAGGGAGAACCGAAAGAATATAAATCGCCACAATAATTCCGTTTATTAAAAATTCCTTTTTAAATCTGGCCCTCATTAATCCCAGACTTTTGCAAAAACTAATGAAATGAAAACGTAATAAAATCCCTTTAGAGCATAAATTTAGCACAGTCGAGCTTAAATTACGACCGACGTCGCTTTTTATAGTTTATTTAGAACATATTTAGAGAGAAATAAGGATTTACAACTTTTCGATGATCTCATGCTTATTTATTACATTTTCATTCCATAGTTTAAAATTATAGCGATTGTTTTTGAAATAGATTAAGGCTGTCGAATTGTGTATTAATGGCGTCAATACTCCTTAAAATAGGGTTACTGATACAGAGGCTTTGGTAGTAACATTGACCTCATGAAAACTCAATTTATAATTCTTTATCAATAACTGACTCTGTAATCCATTATAGATGTGGAATATTCACAAGGTGACTACTGATACATCTACAAGAATACATTTATGTTTATATCCTTATTATGCATTAAGGATGTATGCAAATTCTTCAACAATTCAGGCAATATTAGATTGGAAAATATGTAATTTCGATTTCTTAAATAAACAGCCTTCAAATGGCCAAACGAAGTCATGTTCACTTAAACCTTTAATTACTCAGTCAAAACTTATTCCCCTTTTTAACTGAAGATTTCATAATGATATTTTTCAGAAAACGAGAAAACGCAGCCCAAGCTTATTAGGAAGAATATGTGATATTTATGGTCACGTGTGCTTAAGTTAATGTCAGTGTGAGAATTGGTTCGCTCATTTGTGTTTAGATGTTAATAATGTACATATTTGGCCTGGCCAAATCGTTGAAAATGTCAAAGATATTCTTAAAAATATCGTAGCAGACTTAGGCATTTCATCTGACAACATCACTGCGGATATAAAAATCAACTATGAAACAGTTTTGAACTATGTACATAAGACTAAACACCAAAACTATCAATTAAACGCATGCGCACATGGTGTCAAGTGTTCGCTAGACTTGGAAAGGAATTTTAGATAAATTTTCTTGGCCATACCAATAATCCCAATACGATTGAAGTAGGCCATTTTCATCAGAATATTACAATTTATCTTTACCATACAAATCTTGACGCAAATATGAGAGAGAAAGAGAGTGGCTGGAAGGTCATGCACCGTATATACCGGATCTATCTCCGTGTGACTGCTATATACTGCAGTCTCTATAAAATTCACTTAATGGCATAAATATGATTTTGAAAGGAGTTTGTGAAAATCACTTGATTCGGTACTAGTATTGATTACTATTTGAAAATGTATACAAATGAATTTGTTTTGGAAAACATGTAAACATTAAATTAAATTTTCGAGAACTGACAACTATAAACATCGAATTAATTTCCTCTGATTTTACTGATGAAAATTAAAGGCTAGAAACGTATATTCCATTATATATTATAAATATATAAATATGAGTCAATTATTTTATTTGCACCTTGACATAAACTACTTGTAGAGCGTTCATGCTTCTCTTCATTCTTATCAAAATTCAACATTCAACCTCCCTTTGGGACTAATCCTCTATCTGCTCTACACATCAGATATCCCAGCTCCCAAAAAAAAACAGTGATTGGAACATTTGCTGTGTACAGTCATAGTCAGCAAAAGATACCTAGACTAGAGCTGCAGAAAAAGTATTAGTTAACAAGATCCAAAAATGAATCGAATATTGAAAAACATAGCATGAAAAATATAAAATATATGACATGAATATTTATAAAAATTAGCTTGAAATCTGACCTTGAAAATGTCAATTTTGGGTTGAGGAGAAATGACTGAATCACTTGTGGTAAGAGTAATTCCTCAAGCAGAATGTTCTATTGATTACCATCACATATTGTTATACAAGCAACGGAAACTACTCGATGATATTAAATTTCACAATTTTACCTTAAAATATAAAAACATGTTACTAAGCTATATTACTATTGGAAGGCTGAAGCAGACCAATCCTCTCAAACTCGAAATTTCACTTTAATTTTAATTTGAGAAACATACTGATGTATTTATCTGGCACTTGTCTTGCTCGTATATTAATGGATGGTACAACAAAATAATAGTAATACATTAATTTGTAAATTAAGATTCTATTATATATATTATATATTATATGTTTAGGTATATTTAATTAGGATGTAATTATCAAAACAATCAGTGAATAATATTCTATATATGAATCCATAGTTTATACTGGCTCTTGTTAATATTTTCCGTCATCATCTTTTGACTACTTAGCAGATTTTCCATGTGATTTTAGTGCTTTGATATTGTATAGATTAGATATATCACATATTTTTTATCCGGTATCTTCAATTGGCAATAATGGGAGAAAAAAAAAACAATTTTTTCATGGCAGTATTTATTACCACTCCAATTTACATACAAATCCTGCCTTTGATACATTGGCGTGTAAAAAAAAAGAAAGAACAACGCAATGTAGTTTGCATTAAATCCATCTCCGGACAATCAAAGAACAACCTGTACAGCAAAAAACAATTTTGTGGGAACTTTGCCCGCATTAGCTTCAGACTTTTGAAAAAAAAAACATAATGAAATGAGAACGTTACGAAATCCCTTTTAGGCGCAAATTTAGTATGGCAAAATTTAAATTGTGGACTACCGGAGTCGTCTTTTTTTCTCTAAAATATTTAAAAAGCATTTAAGAAAAAGCGGGAGCTTTTATGTAGAAACGTATCGAGGCTGTCGATCTTATTATTTTAATATTCTCTTTTTGATATGATATCTTATGAAGCTCGAAATTTAACTTAATTATTTATTGATACGTCAAAAGGTTTTTTTTATATACCCAAAGATGTTTTAAAAGTATCTCAAAATAGTATAATGAAATTTATGATTCTAAGAAAATGTAATTATGTAAGTTAGTATTATTTAATTTTACATGAACCAATTAAAACTTGGAATCTGATTTTTAAACTTGAAATCTGATTTTTTTTATTTCATACTTTATATCCTATAAATATTTATCTATTTATCATCAATCTGTAGTTCAAGGAAAGGGTTCACTTTTCAATCAATAGTCTGCAGTTGATGCTATACGACTTTTAGGAATATTTTTCATCAAATATTGGCACTATCAATAATAGAATATGACTGTTCTAGACTCGGATTGTTAAATCCCCTTTAATGATTTTGATCCATGTCTTTCTTGAAACTGCTCATTATGTTTTTTATTTCATCTAAAAGGTTCCAATATATTTCAAACTTCATTCCATTATCGTTTTCGTTTGATCTTGCATACGACAGCTATATCGAAATCATTTTAATCTGTATTTCTGTATTTGCTGATTAACTGTGAACTTCATATATCTCTCTGTATATGGTGCTCTCTATTGTTGATATCCCTACAACAAAAAGAACTCTACTTGGAACATTTGGCGTCTACACAATTATCATGACAAAGATATATCTCTACCTAAGGCTGTAGCAGTAATAGAAGTAGCTATGAACAAAATTTACAAATGGACTAGAGACCGTAGATCATACAGCTAAATAGCCCCAAATCTATCCATGTTAATTTTACGTTGCGGCGAAATGATATAAAATAACTATATCATTCGACGGATGCTTGATTCCTCAAACAAAATCATCTAAATACCTCGACATCCATTTCAAACAAGACATGATTTGATGCCAATTTGATAATGTCAATTCCAAGACCTACGGGGTGCAAATATGGGGTTGCATTAAAACATAAAACAAACTAGTAATCCATCGTAGCTAAGACAAAGTCCTATAATTTATTACCAATACTTATTTCTACGTAAACAACGAAGAGCTGCATGATGACCTTGAAATGAAATGAATATATGAAACTATCCAAGATTTCGTTTAAAAACATGACATAAGTCGCTAAATCACAGTAGAGTGGAAGTATTTCATCTAATGCAAAATATGCAGGAAATCAGAAGACTGAAGTGAACCAAACGACACGAACTTGTATGCTGTATAAGTGTTGTTCTTAATTTAAAATTAAAATGGTTTAGTACAAAACAAATTTATTTTTTTTTAATATATACTTTAATACATATATTAAGTAAATCTTAATATATAATATACATATTTGGAACACTAATCAAAGACAACATCTTTTCATTTATTTATTTATGAACACTTCCTAATAATATACATAAAATATTTTATTTTAATTAGTATTAACTATTAGTATTAATTATTTATAAAATTATATATTTATTGTTATTATTAACTGTATTAACAAACATATTACATTTCTGTCCTTTGCAAAGTTATTCATAAAAGAACTGTGGCGACCGCCACGACCCTTTAGGCCACCACTCATTCACTTACAACAAGTTCAAAGGTTGGCAACGCCGGTTTATTGGTACCATGCAGTTCCAGGCTCTGTTTTTTTTTCTCCACCCCCTTGTAACAGTACCACTTCTACAGCGCTACCGTACTTACATTACCTAACCTAATATCCTGTCAATTGTTCCGTCGACCATACGTATCAATTATAATAAACAAGTATTTCTTCAACCAGTGTTTTTAGTTCTCGTGCAAATTCCTTCCAAAAATAGTAGTGAGTGTTCGGACAAACAATCGCATCGACAGCCTCACATTCCGACCGATCAGACGAACATTCTTATAGTACATATATTCTGCATATATCTTCCCAATATTTTACAAATATTTTGTAACTTACCTTTTAACACACGCTTTATATATATTCCACTTAAAGTTTTCTTGTGTTCAATACACATTTTACATACATTTGTTTGTTAATACCATTTTAATTCCTATTTTCGTACCTTTTAATTAAATATTTACTATTATCACAATAACACTTTATATGCAATATCTATAGGGGATTCGTACCCTGGAAAGCAACTCGAGGATTTAAATGACCAATTATTAGAGTACCGCCTATTAAAAATTTTCAAAATAAATGGGTTCGACGCAAGGATGAAAAAGCTGAATTATTCGCAGAACATTTAGCTAACGTATTCCAACCGAATGATATAGAATCTTCAATAGATATAAATCCTGTTTGTCAGCACGATGTAGCTGTAAATCTGATTTCATTTCTCCAGTGGAAGTTGCTACAGAAATTGACAACAACCTTAATCCTAAAGATTCGCCTTGGTTGTTAAAAGGGCTGTCACGAAAAGCAATAATCATGTTGACATATATATTCAATGCCCGCTTGAGACTGGACCATGTTCTCATGTTATGCTTAAAAACCTGACAAATCGGTAGAACAAGTTGGATCTTACAGACTAATTTCGCTGGTACCTTCGATATCAAAATTATCTGAGAAGATGCTATTAAAACGCATTAAATCATTTATAGAAATACCAGATATCCAGTTTGGATTTCGCAATCACCACTAAACAATCGAAAAAGTGCACAAAGTAACAGCGGTTGTTGAAAAGGCATTCGAAGAAAAGATATACTGCCTTGCAATATTCTTGGAAGCTTTTGATTGGGTATGGAATTTGGGATTAACATACAAAATGAGCAAATTGCTACCGCCGAATTACTATCTACTGCTGGAATCATATCTTAAACCTATTTCGGCTGGAATTCCACAGGGTAGAGTCTTGGGACCACTCCAATATCTGCTCTATACTGCTGATATCTGGCCGACAACACAGTTATCATGGAAAAATATGTATCTCCGTCTAGGGCCGTAGAAAAAGTACAAGTAGCGGTTAACAAAATCTGCAAATGGACTAGAAACTGGAAAACACTGCGAAATCGATGGTAGGTTAAAGTCAAGTAACTGTACTGGTTAGTCGGAAGATACCCTCAACTTGACCTAAAATCAAAGAGATTGGTTTATCGGTCAATCTTAAAGCCAAGTTGGACCTATGGGGTGCAAATATGGGGTTGCACTAAGACATAAAACCAACTAGTAATCCAACGCACCCAAAACAATGTTCTACGATTATTTACTAATGCTTATCGCTACGTAACCAACGAAGAGCTACACGATGACCCCCAAATCAAATGTATACATGAAGTGGTCCAAGATTTCATCTTAAAACATGAAATAAAACTGCTAAATTACAGCAACGTGGAAGCAATACAGCTGCAGGACAACACGCAGGAAATTAGAAGATTGAAGCGAATCAAACCACACGAGCTTGTTTAGTGTATAAGTATTTTAAACTTTAGCTTAAGTAGTTTTAGTAGATTAGTTTTATCTTAATTTGGAAAATACATACTGATGCATTAAAACCCCACTGGCCTTGATGGTGTATTAATGCAAGTACAACAGAACAGTGCTAATAAATTAGTTGTAAATTAAGATTGTACTAGGCATATCGAATGTAAGATGTAATTAATTTTAAAAAATTGTACCATTTTCATATATATTACATATATTCTCTATACAATTTCTTTATATTCTATTCTGCAACATACACGTAACGTACAACAAATATTTTACTTACAGTTTATATTAATTTACTTGCATTTTACATAGCTCTTGTTTATTACCTATTTATTATCATTGTTACACGTTACGTACAATATTAATAGGATTGTTGTACTATTTACATACTTATTACCTACATTTTATATATCGCATGCAGTCAATATTATTAAGCTTCAATTAGCCGTGCCTTTATATTATGAATTTACATCATTAACGTGGGAATGCGACGCATTAAATTAAACAAGAAAATGTAATTAGGTGCTTGGTCGAAATACCAAATTAATCATTACATATGGAGATTAAAAGCACATTAATTCGATATTGATTGGCGGGAACTTATTTTCGAACGACAACAGAATTCAACTATTCTCAATAATTGACCTATTACCGGGGTTTTGTGAAAACCACTTATTGTACTAGTTGGTCTGGCATAGAATGATGATATTCCACTATAATTTTTTTTGTAAAGGAAAAAAGAAAAATTTAGGTCAACTTTGAAATGTTATGAATCGCGTCATTTTAATTGATTTGTTATAAATACTTTTATAATATCTGTTATTTTTTATTTGTCACTTTTCTTTATAATTTATATTAAAAATATATTGAAGATTTTTTACCAGGCATTACATTGTGAAAACAAATGAAAAATCTACCTAGGAATAATTGAATGGTAACTTTAACTATTGGTTGTTCTCACCCAAAGGGAGAGTGCTCCTGTGGAAGAAGGTTCCTCGAAGTCCTCAAACCGTCAACGGGGGTAGTCTTTTCTCTTCTTTCTGATAATTAATTGGACTGATATTAAAGAGTATTTTTGTCGAAATGATTGTAAGCTAAGATATTATATTAATAGCTTGCAGTCTCTCTATTTCGGTCTCAGCTTTGACTGTTAAAGAGTAATAATGGAAACAGGTATAATTAGCATTGTGAACAATAATGAGTGTACTTATAAATAATATATTTTAGTTTGAGTGGGATTAAGTATTAGTTTATTATATAACAGGTCTATTCACATTAACAGGTAAAGTCCCTGGCCTACCATAGTAAAACACATTTTGGCAAAATTATTATTTTTTATTCAACATAATTTCCTTCAAGATCTTGAGATCATTTTCTTCAGATCTTGAGAACACGGTGGATGAGGAGACAATTTGAAGCCTACTTCATGGATTTTTGCCATCGATTTCACTGACTTGTGACACGGTGAATTGTCTTGGTGAAGGAGCACTTCCTTTATCTTCAAATGCGGCCGTTTTTTGGCGATTTCGTCCTTCAAACGATCCAATAACGCTACGTAATAGTCGCTGTTTATGGTCGTCCCTTTTTCCAGTTAGTCAATGAAAATTACTTCATGCGCATCCCAAAATAAAGACGCCATAAGCTTGCCAGCCGACTGTTGCGTTTTCCCACGCTTTAGAGCGGGTTCATAGTGTGCAGTCCACTCGGACGACTGTCGATTGGTCTTCGGAGTGAAATGATGTAGCCATGTTTCATCCATTGTCACAAATCGACGCAAAAACTCGGGTATATTACGCTTGATCATCTTCGAATACTGCTCCGAATCATCAACTCGTCGTTGTTTTTGGTCAAAAGTGAGCTCGCGCGGCACCCACTTCGCACAGAGCTTTCTAATACCGAAATATTCGTGAATGATATGATGTACACATTCGGTTAATATCTTTAAAGTGTTTGCTATTTCATTCAATTTCAATTTACGGCCATTCAAATCATTTTGTGGATTTTTTAAAATATTTTCGTCGATAAAAACTTCGTTTGGGCGTCCACCGCGTTCACCGTCTTCGGTGCTCATTTCACCACGTCTAAACTTAACATACCAATCCTTGATGGTGGATTTTCCTGGGGCAGTGTCCGGAAACTCGACATCAAGCCAAGTTTTTGCTTCAACTTCATCCATTTTTTTCACAATAACAAAAGTTGCTTCACTCAAAATGCTATAACTTACACACTAATGATCCGACAGCTGTCAAAGTGTTACACGCATCTTTTGAGGGTTAGGGCTAATTAAAAAACTTTACGGATTTAATTCTAGTAGCGCCATCTATGTGGCAGACCGGGGATTTTTAAATTGACCGGTTATATTGTAACATATTTGTAGTTATATATAGTAATATAATATAACATGTTTATAGATATGGTTATATTTTATCTCATCTTTCCTTGTACCCTCCTATTAGTCCTTTTTATTTAGAGCACCTCGTAACCCCTTTGTGGTTTGGGATATAGGGGAGAGCCAAGAACCACATTGTCGACGAATGGATCGACCCACAGTTATGTTGTATCAATATTATGAGTTATATGCATTAATATATTGCATTATGTAATGTAAATCACGTATGGCTAATAATTATGGCTAATTGGTCATATTTTAAAATGCTGAAAGAATGAAAACATTAATAGAGTTAAATATAATACTTGCTCATTGCTCTTTGCTCATGGAAAAACTAATAAGACAAGTAAATGAGCTTACGAAGCTTAAGCTTCCGAAAAAAACCCGGTCCCATTCGAAAAAAGGAATGTTAAATGTCAACCGAGCTGACTTGTCAGATAAAAATCTTGCGAAATTTCGAGAAAATTGTGTCGGAAACCGGCGAAAAAACCACCGAACGACGACCGAATGATGGATCGTCGCGGCAGATGAACGGGGAACGCAGCGCAACGGAGCCAGCCAGCCAGCGCCGCTTCGGAGATTGGCTTTTTGCCGGGCCCGGGGTACGGAAAAAACGCGTCTTTGATGTTTCAAACTGTTCACACATCCCCCGGTTCGCAGTAGTCGTTTATAACGCGATCATCTCATTGAAAAACGACGCAGGTATTCCGGGTTTGGGATTCTTCCGGACCGGGCGAAAACAAATAAAACCTCAGCAACAAAGACGCGGGAATCCGGTCGGTCGGGATGGAATTATTTAATTGTTTTGCCGTTCTCGATCCGATTCCTGGTGCGGTTTGGTTTTTTATCCGGGGGAAACGAAGAGATATATTGCCTCGCTATATATATAACACAAGAAATATCGTGAAATGAAGAAATTCAACAGGATGATGAGTTAAACTGCTAAAATATTTTTAACAAAAAAAATTGAACCGACGACCAAAAATTAAATCACTAAAAGGTTAAAAATAATCAAACTTAGATTTTTGATACAAAGTAAAAGTTTTACAACAATATATGTAGAAAATAATTGTTGTAATAACTAAATAAAAATAAACAAAAAAACTTATTTAAGCTATCTGCTACACGTATTTTATATTTTACTATATACACACAATTTAGCTTAATACCTACCTAAAGTTTGGTTATTTTTTAACTTTTAGTGAGTTCCTTATTTATTTTTTGAAGTCGGTCGGTTATTTTTTATTTTATTTTTCTCTTTTCAGTGTTAGATATTTACTCAAAAAATTACGCTGTTATTTTATTAAGTATAACAATGGATAGCCCAAGTAAAAGAGCAGTATGAGGAAAAATAAAAATGAAGAAACAATGATTGGAAATAGAGAACGCTTCAGGTCCCGGGGCTCGCTATCTAGGCGATTTGACAAATGTTCCCACCAAACTAGAAGAAAATATCTGCTGATCCTGTTGGGAATTGAACTTCCAACCTTCGCGTGTAAGCTTAACGTTTTAACCGTTACACCATAGAAATAGCTGCCATCTGAATTTCAACGACCTGTTATATAATATGATTAGTGCTTAAAAGGCAAACAGAACGGCTTTTACACTGAACTACTTCCGATTTTTTGTCACATCAGTTCAGGAATAACATTATAAACATATATTTGACTATTTTAGATAAACAAATTGGTGAAAACATTGTACGTGTCTTCAAAATTTGAGCCTATATATAGAAAAATACCTCTTTAACTGAGCAGCAATCGACAAATGGAAACTAGGTGTAATGAATATTACGGTAAATGCACGTGGAACCTCAATATCCAGTTTTTTGGCATTTAGTCTTGTGTAAATGCTTTAAAATTATATAATGGTAGATATTTAGTTTAGCAGTAATGCCGTGAGAGTAAGTATATTGATATACCTCGGTCCTTTCACGAGTATATTCAACAATTGATCAGCCAGAGCGGGATCTCCAATATCGGGTTTTCCGGAATAGAAACGGAAGCACTCATCTCCCTAAATACAATTTCACAATTTTGACAATTTTCGGTAAACCTATTGCATTTTTCCAATTTCGATATTAAAAAGGCAAAATTTGATGAAAATGACTTTATGAAATCTCCATGTAAACTGCTATAACTTATGATTATATAGAGGAATGACCTTACATTTATATCTAGAATTTTCTATAAATTGTTAATTTTAAAACATACTATAAAATGATTCACCATTTTTTATTTTTAAGAAAAACTAAAAATACTTTTCCCTTACCTGGATTATAGGTCATAGATAATTAAAGGGATTAAGCCAAGGTATTTAAAATAAAGAATTGAATAAAAGGAAAAACATCTTTTTTCATCATGATATAGATCGACCGCACATCTTCTTAATAGAAGAATATTTCAACTTGTTAAAATCGGTAAATATAATTTTTCGTCAAGGAACCACAGAAATGCACAAAAAGCAATATAACCGATAGCATTACAACACTAATGGAATATATATCATTTAAATAGATCTATTTTCATATTAAAGAACAACTGAAACTATATAATTTTTTTTTACTCTTCGTGACTCCACAATCTGCCCTATTGGCAATAAATATTTCTTATGTCTATATTATATATACATGGCATGTAGAAAATCACTTCATTAAGCAATGTTCTGTATAAAATATTTTCTTAATTAATTAGTCTTATTCTAAAGCTTATTCTAAAGTCTACATATGTCCAGTAATCAGATCAAGTGGTGTTAAACGTTTTAGTCTACGCACTTCACTATCACGTCGCATATTTAGCTGATTAGCGAGTACATTTGGATGCACTGACACTCTTTCGAAGTACTTCACATAAACATGTTGAATTACACTCGTTATAGGTTCTAGAGGAATATCGCGTTGTTTCACTTTATTTGAAATATAGTACGGAGCATCAACAATGGCACGCAACACCTTATTTTGGAACCGTTGAATGATGGATATATTAGATTTGCTAGCGGTACCCCATAGAAACTATATAATATAATATAATTTAAATTTTTATATTAATATTAAAAATGTTTGATACATAATATACTTTAACTGCCTTTCTAAAGTAAAAAAAAACTGATTAGAATCGATGCAAATCACTAAATTATAATATTTCAGAATGCATTTTTAAAAATTAATAACACACTCCTTGGTTTTATGTAAAATCCCGAAATATAAGTAACATCCCTCGTATATATAGTACAATACATAAAAAGAAGTGCGAAGGATTTTTGCCGCTGATTTTATCATATATATACCACAAAACAAGTGATATGCTCCAATAAAATATATCTGAAAATTACATTCAGACATAAAAGGAAATTTAGCATAACAAAAGATACTCCTCGGCCAAGAAAAGGAAATATGAACTAACCGGTACCGTTTGTAAAGGAAAAAATAAACTTAATGTTATTTAAATTAGAAATAATTTTACATTACAACTAGATGGAGCGGACGGACAATTCATGACAAAGGAGTGTTACAAAAGGCGGATGTTAGATTTCTTTCAGTTTAAGACTGATTACTTTAATAGTGGGGAACATTGAACACCTTCTATTTCAATTATGAATATTCAGAAGAAATGCGTAAATTTAAACATTTTGTTTTGAGAATACCAATGTATCTAAAAAAAATAAAACAAATAAAACCTGGACACTGATAAGAAAATAAAAATTTGTTAAATAGAGATAATTCCGTAATTATTCCTGATAACTAGGACAGGAGATAAGTGTAGTCTTTTGAAAGCTTTTTTGTATATGTGTCATCGCAATGTTGTTGCATCAACTCTGAGTTTTAGTTCAGTTTAGTTTTGATATACAAGAAAATTCTAATATCTAAATAAAATAATTGAACAAACATGTTATCAAACACATTTAGTTTATGTTAACATTACAGTACATCTAATGCATATATTATCGAAGGACTTAAAACTACAATTAAGAACACAGGCATAATAGTGTGTAGGTTAGAGTTGTTTTGTTATATTTACATTGAACTATTTTCCACACCAACAAAGAGGTAGAGTTCTAGGCACGTTTTTTTTTTTCTCTAGTGGTATACCCCTGGAGTCCACCTAATTAACAATTATATATTAAAGTAATGTATTTTACTGATTAAACAATTATATATTAAAGTAATGTATTTAACTTTCGTTCGAAAGCTTTTAAGTTTAGTTCTTGTTTCATTCTTTTATATGACTTATTGAGTTCATCCAAACCGAAGGTTTTATGGTCGACAAGGCTGCATACCACATATCCAAACAGTTCTTGATACAACATCCTTCTCGACCAGCATGTCTATTATAATAAGTCTTTGCTATCCCCATATCAATTGGATTGTATTGAATATGCAGTGATAGGGTGGAGTCGTAATACTATGTGACCACATTATTCAGATATCTGGTCTACTGTATTAATTAATATCGGGCTAGTTTCTAAAAAAACTAAATTGCAAGAAACACAATGAAACATTTAATTTATATTTACTTAGTAACAATTCGAAATAGTTCATTATTTAACATGGTTTCTTCAAAACTTATTTTATGTACTTTAAACCAGTCCTTAATTGCAGCCCTTGTTGGGAACTTATCCACCAGTGTACTATGATATGGTCAAATATCCATAACACTAACTGATGGTTCCACCAAGTTCTTTAAAAGCTGATTTTACAAACCACAGCAAAAACAAGTTATGGTTCCTTTCATTCATTCTATACCAGGAAAAATATATTTCATTCATATTGCTGTTTCCAGCATGAAGTAGTTCATGATATATAGTTATGTCTGCAATGAATCATTAAATGTTATGACTAGCAAAACCTAATAGATAGTTATTTTCACGTTTACCTCTTTCCATCAACTTTTGCTGCTCTTGAGCTATATATGAGCTATTATCTTGCCATATTTCTTGATTCTTCCTTGATTTTGTTATGTTTTTAGAAATTGTATTCTTTTGAAAGCAATGTCTGCAAGTTTTTCTTTACACCCCTTAAATCCTATATTACCCAACAGTGTATGAAGGGATGTTCAACATCCCTCAAATACCTGCATATGATTCCGCTTTTTATAGATACTTTCAAGACTAACAATTTTCTCTGAAATAATTGTATTAAATTAAGTTTCGATTGAAAAAACTCCTTATTGTTTTTATACGTTTCGTGTATTTGAACTCTGATACAGCCAATACCAAGCTGATCTTGATTCATCACTAATTTCTTATAAAGACGGTTTATTTTTGGTGAATTTAAGGGCATATTGCTTTTAATTTTTTGAGATATATTAGATACCGTTCCCGTAATGATATTCAGCTAAGCTGCAACACGTTAAAAATTTTCTCAATAAAAACCGCGGCGATTTCAAATTTATTAAAACAAAGCCTTAAAACAACATCCAGATAGTATATGTCTCTTTTTAACTAGATTAAAATGAGAATGAAAATATTGTCTGATTCTGAAACGAACTTACAAACTGCGGCAGGCAATACATTAAACATCTTGATGACGCATGTACATAAAAACTTTGAAAATTATCGTCTTTTTGAACTGGCGATATGATAAAAATTGTGAAAAATTGTACTATGAAAAGTACTTTCATGATATATCCATGGTTAAGCTCATTTTCCAGTCTCTAGTCCATTTGTGGATCTTTTTGACTGTCATTTGTAGTTTTTTTTACTAGGCTAGTCTTAGTTTAATTTCGTTTTTAAGTTATGTTGAATATTCTTGTCAAATTCTTATAATATAAAAATATAAGCTGATATGATGCTATGAAAGAATAAATTACCATCAGAATATCCAGCACGTCTTGTCCGTAAAAATAGTACCTGAGATAGTTGTAAACTTACAGCCGTTGCAAATGTCAAAGGTTTTTATACGCAATAGTAAATAGCGACGACGAACTTCACCGAAGTTTTTCGAGTACAATACTTCCGTGCTCCAGTCTGTTTTAATCTATGAAATTGTTCAAGACAGAAAATATTAAGAACAAAATTCGTTTCGTTTTTCTCCCCACTGTCGGAGTTTTCTTTCCCCAAGCACCGTGTTTAGACTCTAAACTTTCCTCCTTATTTCATATTTCATTAAAGAGTAGCTAAAGATAACGACGCATGTTCAAAACTTCGAGCATTTTTAACACAAGTAGTTACCATTGGCGTGCATTTCCTTTAAATTTATTTTAAGCTGTAAATTTTAATCGTTTTATATTCACTCTATTGTATGTACTCTAGGTCGAATTGTATTTGTACTTGGGTTCAGTCATAAAATCTTTCAAAGTGATTTCTTGATGTATAAACAACAAATTACGTAATCTCCATATGTCTACAAAAGTGTAACATTCTACAAGAAACAACAGAAACAGTAGTTTGGTTAGGTAAGAACGGGTGCCTTCTGGGATGATTTCTAAATTCTCCACTCTATGTCAGATATACTGTATATATACTATATATAAGGCAGCTTAACAATGGATCAGGAATTGGATTGGAAATCAGGAATTGAAATTGCAAATTGGTAAATTAGCTTCTATAGTTTGGTTGTGATTCGTGAAGAACTCGTTTTGCTATCAAGTAAATAACATATGTCGGGATTACATATAGTTGAAGGTATAATTTTCATGTGTTAATAATATTTTAATCATAATAGGTTTTGGACGAAATTATTTTATATGATTTTGTGACCATTGGTGTCAATAAAACACTTCATCAGAAACTCAATTGGTTTATAGATGAAATTATGATACAAGACGAAGAAAAAGCAATACAATTGCATACGTTACTGAAAAAATTGCCAAATAATGGCTGGACTGGAAATTGGACCAATTAATGGCGAATCAAATTGAAGTAGTCTAAATTTGTCCACCACAAATTTATGAATAAAGGAAATCATCACATCCATATAAAATTAACCATATCCAATGCCAATGCAGCAAAATATTTAGGAATATTATTGGGGCTATGTTTCATAGTTAATGTGAAGAAGAAAAAATATACCTGTATATTAATTTTATAAATACGTAACGATTATATGGACGAAAATCTCTCTTGTTAACATAAACAACAACATAACACAATAACATGTTTATCTATAAATAAATCCTCAAACTAACATGGGCATATGGCATCCAGATAGACTGCTAAATGGAATACTGTTAAAATTCTGTGGTATTTCGGAAATAATAATTTCCATAGAGTCTTAATCAAGTCATAAAAAATGTTTCCAATAATTATAAGAACACACCAATAGGAACACACAGACTTCTTCATCACATCAATATCGAGGAAACAGTTTCTCGACGACACGGATCTGATAAAATGACCCAAGAGGATCAAACATTGACCTGGTGTTGTGGAGAGTAAATGCAAAAGATCATGGAGGTATTGTACACGTTAATAGAATAGTAGTTATTATTAAACATATACTTAGTACTTAGCATGGATGGTAAAAAGATTATTCGACAATTTAATATCGAAGAAAAATCCTCTGTCCGTTATTATTTCACGAAGAACTGCTTCGCAATGTTATCGCATTATCGTAAAATATTTTTTTTATTAATCTCCTAGAACGTCAACAATCTGCCCGTGGACAATAAGTATTATTATATGATTTCCATTATATAATTTAACTATCCTGACATGTAGAAGATCGTTTCATTAAGTGATCTACTGTACAACTTATAATCTAAATCTTATACAAAATTTTATTTTAACTTATTTTAAAGTCTATCCTAACTTATTCTAAAAACTATTGTAGCTTATTCTAGAGATTATTAAATCTCACTCTATGTGTCCATTAATCAGTACGTACTGTCATCGCGCACATGGAACTGTTTGGCGAGTGCATTGGGATACACTAATAGACTTGTAGAGTACATCGCACTAACACTCCGAATCACACTCGTTATAGGTTTATGGGGATATCGCGCTGAATCAGTTTGTTTGACATGTAAAATGGGGCATCGACGATGAATCGTAACACTTTATTCTGGAACCTCTGGAGGATATCTATGTTAGATTTGCTAGTAATACCCCACAGTTCAATACCATAGATCCAAACGGGCTTAAGTATTGACTTATACATTAAAACCTTATTATCTAATGATAGTTTAGATTTACGCCCTATCAGCCAATACATTTGGTTTAGTATAAGCCGAACCTGATTGTAGAAGATAATTTGGAGAAAATAGTTTCAACACTTTGAAAATAATTTTTTTAATTTATTATTATTTAATTAATATATTGTTACTAGTCGTTTCCGTCTAACCTACAATTTGTCTTTATAATAACTTAAATCTAGGTATATAACTAGGAGGACCAATTAGCCCTAACTCAGTCTCTGGTGAAATAATGTTTATACATGTCACTGCTGATTTTTTTAATATATGCGCCTCACTACACAACACTACACAAGATCAGATGTTTTGATTCTTTTGAGTCTGTGTCCTGTTATGGTGGTATCAAAAAGTTGCAATATTTCAATATTAGTATGAGAATGGAGTCCTTCCTCATGCCCCCTTTCAAATCTCTTGATTTCTTGACTGACTGTGGGTATCTGAAGGTCTCGATGTAGGTAATCAGTCCTATAGTATTTAGGTGCACCTACAACACCTCTCAAGACTTCTGTTCTGAAAAATTTGTATTTTATTAATGTTACCCTTTGCAGAACATCCCCATAATAGAACTCCATATGTCCATATAGGTTTCAATATTTGCTTATATAATAACAATTTATTATGTACTGATATCAAGTGCAAAAAAACTCATAAAGCTCTTAGGGCCAGAAATCGTGACTGTAATAATAGTAAGTCAAGCTTAACATAGTCAAAAATGTACAAGACATACATGCCTGGTGATTTCAGAATTTTTGGTCGTTTTATAAGCCATTAAAACCGAGTGAAGCGTTTAAAAATTAATTAATTTGTATCCAGTAAAAAAAATAATTCTCCAAAAATAATTAAAATAGTAATATAAAAATAATGCTTCACATGAAAAATGGAAGATATAAAAATCTGCTCCAGACTTCCTATAACCGAGATATATATTTTAGATCCTATAAGGCTATCGGATATTATCTGAGTACTTTTCTAGACTCACTAGAATCTTTCGTTAGGTATGGGTAATATGATCCAAAACACGAAAATCACAGACAAAATCTTTAATGATCTAAATAACATTAAATTTTAATAAATATGTCCAATATTACTACAAAAAAGCTATTAGAATTTATGAGATTCTAGTGAACAATCGTTTTTTTTTAATTCGCAATAATTTTAACTGTATAATTTTACTCATCGAACAACGATTTACTTAGATTATAATTATGGCACCTTCACTAAGATATCATTTTATAAAATGTACTATAACAAATTCGAAAATGCCGTCTTGGTTGGCGCAGTGGTAAAGGCGACAGGACGATTCTCCTGCTCATACGATAATCGGGGGTTCGAATCCTGCTGGGGTATGGTCATAAATTTATGTTTGTGATTATTTAACATTTGTGATTGTCCTTAGGCAAAAGTGTAAAATCCGATAAGAAAAATGATCCCAGTCACGCTAGTAACCAGGCTGGGTAAGACCGGATGTCTTCTCGGATGAATCTCCATAGTTGGTCACTCGCCAGTCGGTAGTCTTAATGCCTAGGACTGTTCGGAGCCCACTTTAAACTGTAGGTCCAGTCCAGATAAACCCTTGTTGGTAAAAAGGAGACTTTAAAGTATACAGAAAAAATCGAAAATATGAAAATAAAGATAAGGTCCCAACTTAACAAACAATTAATACTTGATGGTAAAGAACTTCTTAATCAATTTAATAGTGCAGCAATAGTAATATTTGATTAGCTAGAAAAATCACACTAAAAAATATACTATAAAATATTTAGATTAAAATTTAAAATAAAAGTAAAATATATAAAATTGCTATGGAAGATTTATGGCCTGTGCATGTGAACAGATTTAATTCCAAACAACTGCCGTAACGCCCCTGAGGACCACTCCCCCTAAACTTTAATAATGCTCGATGATTTAACTGCAAACTTTCCTAACCTCTCTACATGCACATAATTTTTAAGCACTTTTGAAAGTTTACTTCAGCAAGTCATTGTTTTAAAACGGTTTTTTCCTGTTGGATTTTCCTCTTTCCCCGGTTTTATTATCGACAGCGACTGGAGATAAAATTGCATTCGCATTCGTCTCTTTTTTCCTATGGGGTTTCCGTAGCTTTATTTTAGTACTTTAGGTGAACGTTTATTTTGATGTATACTTTTTCCTTTGTTCGAAAATTACCAATAAATATAAAAAATGAGCCAATGCATTAGTCTTATTATAATTGTTCCGTTATTATTTATGATTAATTGCGTCTAATTTGATTTAATATTAATTTGGATAATAAGAGTTTTTCCTGTTCAAATACTTTTTTGTTATTCATCAACGTCCATCAAGAGCCACACAATCATTCCAGCACTGAACTAACATTTCAATACCACTTTTGTAGAACGATTTATCTTTTGCCTCAAAATAGGGCTGTCATCAGCTGCTGTGCTGCACTGCAGATGACGATGGTTTTGATTCCACATTTGATCATCACACATCGAAGAAAAAATTCTGGTTTGTTACGTTTAAATATCGCCAAATACCGCTCAGTATCGTGAACACGTTCTTGTTCTTGGTCAACAGTGAGCAAACGCGGCAGCCACTTTCCCGAAGAACATAACACACACACAGAACCCACAGAACCGACAGAAAAGAGCTTCCTCATAGTCAAATACTTATACAATATAAAACCAATAAGTTTTTTGATATCTTTATGATGTTAGCTAACTCACGCAACTTCGTTTTTCATTTATTTATTTATCATTTCAATTCATTAGTTCATTCAAAACGATTTTGTGAATTTTTTTGATATTTTCTGGTGTTTTCCACCTCACTTGGACATCCACTGCGTTTTGCATCATCAGTATCTCTACGACCACGTTTGAAGTCAGTAAACCAACGTTGCTTCTGATGGAGTGGAGTCCTTATAACATTTGGCAAGCCGATGCCTCGATTGAACTAATAGTTTGAAAATAACAAAAATAGTGTTACTCTTAGCTTAATTACTCATAAACTACTCCTCAGTAAAATATCATGAAATTTTAACAATATCTTTGTGAAGATTAGTACTAACTGAAAACGCGGTGAATGCAATAAAACTACCACTATGTATCTATTAGGCCCGGGACTACGTTGTTAATTAAAGCCAAGTATGTATTTTAACCATATCATGAATACTGTAGGATATGTAGTGTGTTCAAAGTTATTTCGTACATATACGTTGTTTGTCATTTAATTGTGCGACTTCAAAACGTCGCAATATTGCCGCATCAACTATGAGTTTTAGTTCAGTTTGTTTTTGACATACAAGAAAATTCTGATCTAAATAAGATAATTGAACAAAAATGTTAACAAATATAATTTATTTTAACATTTTAGTACATCTAAAAACTACAGCCACAATATTTTATAGTTTAGAGATATAGCCTCTTATCACTATTGCTTTCGTTTACGCGTTCGAACTAATCAGACAGTATTGTGTATCATTTAACTAGAATAAAATGAGAAGTAGAATATTATCTGATTCTACAAAAAAAATACAAATTGCAGCAGGTAATACATTAAACATCTTGATGACGTATGTACAAAACACTTTGAATAGACTGTACATGTATTTCGCAGTGAAAAACTGTTATTTGTGTCTCTAGGTTTTAACTGAATATCTCCTCGGAAACCACAGTACAATTTATTTTCATTCGTGAATTTCTCCATAAGAGAATGATATTGACAAACGAGGGAAGCCTTCACCTAAATGACTAAGACAAATAATTACCAACCGGATGATTCAAGCTTAATGAACTGCATATTTCGTAAGATCCCCCACGCTGTAGTAAACAACGAAAACAATGTCATAATAGAATAATTGCTAATTAGCAGGCCATGTAATACCTACGGGGATTACCAAGCATTCATTAAGATTAATTTAGTCACCATTGTCAATACAACAACTTAATTTTATTACCAAATATCACGAAACTTAAAAAATGTTCGGCTATTTTTAATCACACAGTCACTCTCAATATATATTTTATTAATCTTAGCACCACCATTACTTAGAAAAGTGACCTACTTAGAAACCATCCCAGAAGACATTCGGTCTTACTCGGTCTGGTTACGGGCGTGACTGGGATGGTTATTCCTGGTCGGAATTTGCACTGTTGCCTATAAAGACATTTACAATTTCAATCACAAACATAAAGTACATTCATGCCCTAGCTGCATCACGTTAGACAAAAAGCAAAACACATTAGAACCAAAATAAAACAATTTTACTAGTTATTCGGAAGATACTCTCAACTTGATCTAAAATCATAGAGGTTCATCTATAATACAGTTATAAAGCCAATTTGGACCTATGGGGTGCAAATATTTGGTTGCAATAAAAATTCTCAACTAGTCATACAACGCTGTCAAAACAAGGTTCTTCGATTGATTACCAATGCCTATCGCTATGTAACCAATGAAGAACTGTACGATGACCTGGAAATCAAATGGATTTTCGAAGTTATCCAAGATTTCGCCTTAAAACACAAAATAATATTACTAAATCATACTAACGTGGAAGCAATACAACTGCTGGACAGCGCGCAGGATGTCAGGAGATTGAAGCGAACAAAACCATACCAACTTATATAAAGTATACATATTTAGTGTAAACTATAGCTATAAGTTAATAATTAATAAATAATTATAATTTTATAATTGAGGAATACATACTGATGTATTCTCTCGCACTCGTCTTGCTTGATAATTAATCCAAGTACATAGAAAAGTAGTAATAAATTAATTGTAAATTAAGATTGTTCTAAGCGTATCTAATAAAGGTGTTATAAAAAAATGCACTAGCAGGATTCGAAACCGCGACTACCGATACAGCCTGATAAACCTATCTTTATCTCTGTTGTAAAATTTGTTTGGTTTATTATGAATATATTTATATGTATTAGTCGTTTGTTTTAATAAAACTTTTATTATTTATAGCTCTAAAATCATGTTTATAAATATAAATGTAAGGAGCTTTACTATATTTTAATAAATATGTTTTAAAGTTATACAGTCCATTATAACTCTAGATAGAAAATCGTATATAACAATACAATTTACAAAGTTTGACAAATACTGAAGAACATTTCCATCTCGTCTTTTATCAATATACATCAAAAGACAAATTCTGTTTTTACTTATTTTCATCGTCATTTATTCCAGAAAATAGCTCGACGCAAAAAGTTGCGTATGTTCCTCTTGCAAAGTGAAATATGACGTTCATAAGTTTTAGGCCTTTTTTGATACATTTCAACGGACGTTTGTCTGGAAAGTTTGCTATAAAAACATTTATCATACTTTGAGATCGCCAAAATAACTTTTACAAATTCACGTCCAAATTGTAGCCGATGCTATAGTTTTAGAATGGAATATGTTTATAAAAACCTGTTTTCATGATTGTGATTTTTTGCAATAGAAAAATTTTTACAATAAATAGAGCGGCCGGGAATCCAGCTAGGTCTTAGATGTACTTTATATTTTCGATTGTTTTTAATAGTTAATGCTCATATACTATTTATAAGCGACAACAAGAAACATCTATTGCATTTATGCCAATAACCAGGCTGGATAAAACCTAAGTATGAAGATGTCTTCCAAGAAGGAGTTTGGTTCTAAATATTTGCTCTGAACTGAACATGAAATAGTTTTATAGCCCAGAAACCTAATTGATATAAAGGAAACGCCAAAATATAATATTACTGATACTAATTCTTTATATCACTTAAAACTTTCTTACAAATTTTATCCGAGAATAAAAATAACTATTTCATGGATTATCGGTGAATTGAACCTTCTCCCGAGCTACCTTTCACCTGCAGGCTGAGGTGTTTTGCCAGGTTTGATGGATCACATTAGATCTGATCCAGCGCTATTTTGAACATTTTGACTAAATCGTTGTGTTGATGCAAAAGCGTTTACAGTTCTTGGACAATAGTTCGCATCATTATTGGACTGAGAGCACTTATGTCTATCAATATTCGCATTCGGATTTTCTATAAAATAAATTTTCAAAAACTGATGATCTGGTAGTGGGAATAGCCAACATGTCCTAACATGTGATAAATTTGCCCTTGTATCTGCTATAAATTATTTTTGATACAAATTAGGACGTTACCAAACAATTTTACTATTTTCCTCGCACTATTTTTCCTTTTACTATTATATTAGCATTCCTTAAAGATACAATCAGTACCGTTGTCTTAATTAAACCATTTTTGAGAATTTACATATTCTTGATTAAGTACCACGTAAATATTTTTAAAATTTTTTAAAATTATTACATTGTTACCAGTCGTTTTCTACTAACCTACAGTTTGTCTTTATGATAACTTAAATCTAGATATATAACTTGGAGGAACCATCGGCCCTATCTCAGTCTCTGGTGAAATAATGTTTATACATGTCATTGCTGTATTTTTTATTATATGCACCTCACTACACAACACTACACAAGATCAGATGGTTTGATTCATTTAACTCTGTGTCCTGCTCTGGTAGTATCTAAAAGTTGCAATACTTCAATATTCCCATGAGGATCCTCATGTCCCTTGCGATTCTCTTGTAGAATTTGGATGCGCCCGCAATACTTTGTTCTGAAAAATTTGTATTTTGTTATGTTACTCTTTGCAGAACATCCCCATAATTGAACTCCGTATGTCCATATAGGTTTCAGTATTTGCTTATAGCAATTTATTATGCAGTGATAATTGTGATTTTCTTCCAATTAGCCAATAGATTTTCTTATATTTCAATTCCAGATCTTTTCATTTCTTCTTTATATGTTCCTTCCAGCAAAGTTTTGCACCAAGATTCATTCCGAGATATTTAGCGTAGCTGCTATATGGAATGTTAGTATTATTTAAAGTTATTGTCGCTTTTACGGGCTGATTGTGAACTGAGGTGAACTGCGGACGCACACATTTACTTTCATTAATTATTATTTTCCAACTTTGTGCCCAATTATTTATATTGTCACTTGCCTGTCGTAAATTTCGTGTGGCTTCTTCACCATTGTCTCTGACAGCTATAATCGCAGTATCATCAGAAAATGTAGCCATCGCAATATTCTCCATTTTTCGTATATCACAAGTGTAAAGTAGATAACGCATTGGCCTCAGTACACTTATTTGTGGTATACTTGCTTTAGCTTCTTTTATTGTAGAGTAAGTTTCTTTACTTGTTTAACTCTAAACATTCTGGCTGTAATGTACAATTTTACTAGTTCTGTGTGTTGTTTTGGTAACATTTTCTCTACCAAAAAGACAATATATAGGCTATATAGCTTTTGTTTAATAGACAGTCATAAAAAATAAGATCCTGTATTTTTTACGATGTGTGTTGTGGATTGACGCTTTGCTGTTAATACATCAATGATCAGATAGTTCTCCATAAAATTTTAGGGTTAAAAGAAAAGTTGTTTTTTAAGTAATATTTTTTGTATGAAGTAAACTCGTCAAAATTAATTTACAGTTATTTTACACGTGATTTTAATATACCAATTTCATATACCTTACAGATTAATATAATTTAATCTGCACCCAGAACCCTGATAAGTTTCACGAAAACTAGCCATCGCTTCACCGCACTAATAAAGAAAAATGTTTCGTTCAACCTAAAGGTTAATTATAATTAAAACTGCACTTAAAAACTAATTACACCGAGGCATACACCACCCATTTGTTTCCTCTTGAGTACTCTCCGGCGAATTTTTATTTTTACAAAATACGTTTTTAAATGTATCGCCGGCAAACGAGCGGCGTATGCTGCAGCATTTCTTGCATAAAACGCTATATATTTGGGTTATTGAGGTAATATATAATTCTTAAAAATGAAAATGGTTTTTAATATTAGCCTGATGTTAACAAATTATTTTCTTTAGTAGAGAAATAGATAATATTTAATAGAAAATGTTAGAAGTGTCTTTAGTTTATTTGTCTAAGTTTTCGCTTCAAACTTTATATACTTCGACTACTTTGCTGGTAATATTTTATACCGGGTTTCAATACTTCAACTTTTTAAAATAACATTAGTCATTTCAACACAATTTAGCTACTTAGTCACTGGTAAGAAAGTATTGGAAACATTGTCATAGATTAAGTATATTATTGCTATATACATATTATGCATTGAATAAAAATAAGATATAACACAAGAATACGAACATATTAGATACATAATAAATAACGTAGGATCAAATGTATTATAAGAAAATAATTACAACTTATAGTATATCGAAAATAGCAGTGAACTCACGTCATCGCTACGTAACTACGTAATGTATTTTATTTTCATTAGACAACATATCTACCTTTGTATGTTTAGTTATTGTTTCCTTCGTTGCTGTATATTCTTGTCAAATTATTCTGATATTAGTCCATTTCTCCTTAATTTTGTTCCGTTACTAAATGTGTACATTTTTCTCGATAAAACTAATTTTAATCATTGCATTCTCCCTAAAGCATTTGCCATATCCGCAAAACAGTTTTGTCAAACATCTTTCATATTCTACAATACAATTTTCTACAATTTTCCTATATTATTATATACTCACCTTTAGTCATATCTACTCTCATCACACTATCTTGGCATTGTTAGCATTAAATCAAAATTCAGAAAGTTACACTTAATAGTCAATAATTAAGCTGTTAATGTCCAATCTAACTCTACCCACTCATACAATAGATATAATACCTCATACCACTAGATACTATCTCATACTATAATGAGGCTGATTCGGTTTACCTGTTTGAATGTATTATGTTATTTTAAAATACATCGATTAATATTTTTTAAAAAATTCGATATATCGTTATATCGATGAGCCGAAAATATCGATACCTCTCTTTAATAATATCGATAATTCCTGACTCCAACCCTACATTTCCATTCAAAATTCATTTTTCGTGTCGAGCTTTTTCACCTCCAATGCTACTTTTCATCAAAATACTTACAGATACCAGGGAGAGAAAATTTTAAATATAAAAGAAACCCTAATATTTCGATATCGGTATTTGAATTTAAATCTCAAAGTTATTATTATATTCTCTTTTACAAATATCGATACTTTTTAAAAAACATATCGAAAAATATCGGAAATACACGGATTGACTGGCTAACACTAATATATAAATAGCCAATTGCCATAAAACATATTCTTGCTCCTTATTTTGTGTATTTTGTGATGTTGTTTACAACCATTGTCAATGAACTGAAATAGAAAAGACGAAAACAACTAAGAGACACTGACACTCTCAATCTATTACAATCCTATTAATATTTACTAGACTTATTAATATTAAATACATGGAACTGAATAACAAAAGTGGTTATATTGTGTGTGTTGTTTTTTCTTCCCGAAGTTTACCATACTCAAATTGCCTGATTAATAATGTGCACTTCATCTTCAAACTGTCTGGGTATAATTTCTCACTCAGCTCGAATATGCCCGTGTGCTCATCTTATATCTCTCCGTGACATCCACGTCAGCATAGGGGTGAAAGTTTCTTGACCCCAGACACGCGTGTAAACCCTTTGCAACCAAAAGGACTTAAAAAATATCACTGAATAGGATGCACAAGTACCCTTAAATAGGGAATATTTAAAGCTCATTCCTCTGAAATAATACTGTTCAATTATGAAGCCTAAATACTGACGCTATTGTTGCAGCTTATTGTTGTCACGTAGTGTAAAATAAGGTGTTGCAGTATTTGAAAAAAAGTTATCGATTATTTTCATTGAGATACAGTAATAATCGAAAATTGCTATTTACAAATCTGGCCTAATATTGAAAAATCAAATATTTATGATCGAAATTTAATTTATTGTTTTCTTAAATACTACTTTTTACCTGATAAAAAATACACTTTTCTGATTTTTCAGGTCAGCTTGGGGAATTCAAAAACACAAATTTTTAATGTGTATCAACCGCATCCTTGTGTTTTGAAAATTGTTGATCGCGAATTTTTTCCGATTAGTTCTGGCGAACAAATGGCCGTATTTAGAAAACACTGTCCTAGAAGACACTAAAAAGGATCCCTCCGTACGTGTCGACTAGCCAGAACTAATCACGTGCATTTATTTTAAACTAGCTTAACAGAATTCAGATCTACGCGTTGTTGTTTGCGATAGTAGTTAGTAAGTAATTTTTAGGTTAATTTTATTCTTACACAAGTTAAGGTAATACAACTATTTATTATTTAATAAAGAAACTATTCAAATATTCAAGGCAAAAAGAAAAAATCTGAAAGATAGAGCACAAATGAAAGAATAAATGAGAAAAATTATTAATCAAATAGACTAGATAAAATTTATGCAGCTAGTGAATGTGTAATTACAAAATTACAAGAGTTGACAAAGTTGCATTTTTAAATTATTTGTAACCTTAAACATTGTAACCAACTGTTTCTATGATGTAATGGTTAGAACGTTGAGCTCACACGCGGAGGTCGCGGATTCGATTCCCAACAGAGCTCTCCAATCCGTAATTCTTTGTGCACCATGCATTACAATATGTTATTTCTTCTGATATTTCTATCGCTTCAGTAATCGTTCAGCATCATATAATGCACTGATTTGATTTAATGGTTTCTGATGTTATTAAGGTTTTTGGTCGTCCTTTACGTGGGTTACTTGGATGGGCATATGACCAAGTTTATATTCAGCTTCCCACATTTTAACGGATAGAAAGTAAAGTTTTGGAAAGTTCGGGTGAATTTTCTTAACGACTAGTCCTTTGAAAAAATAGAAGTTTGTGATTGCGTGATATTCAAGTTTGTACATTTTAACGAAAAATACGTAAGACAAATTACACGGGGATAAAGTTGAAACTTGTTATATGTGCACTCAATAATAACAATTTCAATAATATTTTATAATTCTTATTTATATTTTAACATTATATTAAATAATTAGTCTGCAGTACATTAAATTATTGTTAATATTTAAACGGTATCTTCACGTTTAAAAGCAGCAACGAGGGGAGAGCACCCGAACTACCCTACCCCTTGAATAAAATTCGGTTTTAGCAGTCGAAAAATGAAGCAATATATTTCCGCTGAAGTAACCGCAGCAAAGCGCGAAAACTTTTTCGTGGTGGTTTCTTTACAAGCAATAAATTGCAAGAATAATAGCCAACATACATTATGTAACACGTGCATCAAAGGGGAGTTCCGCTTATAAAAGTAATATCGAGTAGCTTTTTAGTTTTAAATTGTTTTGAACGTTGTTTTGAAACTATAGAATAGGTGTCGAATTTACCACCATAACACACTTGAGTCGCAGACAAAAATAACGTATCATCACTAGTACGGGTAGTATGGTCGTGAACTATTGGGAATTAATGTGTAAGGGAGTATTACAATGTAAATATTCGAAAAATTGATTCCTTAATATCTGAGTCGAATTTTATAATTATTTCGAACAGAATTCAATTCATTTTTTCAATTCAATTTCAAATTTCTATATTAGAATATCGTCTTAATTTTTTTTTGTGAAGATTATGATTGAATGTTCATAAACAATACCTGAATGTGAAGCATTACTATATTCAAATATTCTGTAGATCTTATAAAATACGACTGAGCCTCGTATTATATATTTTTTAAGACTATGGGGTAGACCAAAAGGAAGGTGTAATGATGGATCAGATATTTACACTAGAAATAATCCAAAGTGAAGCTACGAAAGGACTTTTGACCTTCACATCCTATTTGTTGACCTTCTGAGAGCCTATGACTTAACAAAAAAGAAAATGCTCTATTTTAAATGATACAAAAGATAAATAGAAAAAGTCTTCAAGAGTTTCAGAAGTGCGTATGGTGTTATTGAGTTATGTCGGAGTGGAAAAAGAGGATAATTAACGACGGTTTATTTAAAAGTATGCTTTTGGATAATGAAACTATAATAATCAAAGAAGTAACGAAAAAAATAGTATTTGAATACAGAAAAAGCACTAAATATGCATTAATGAAAGAGTATTTTATAATGCAGCAAAAAGATTAAGTGTAACCCAATTAAGTACGACCAAATTAGGGCGGAAGATCGACAGAGTGAAATACCAGATTACCTGGAGTACCAATAACTAGTGGCAATGAACAAAAATAAAATAACTTCGTGAATTTTAAAATAGAGTTTAATATTTAACACAAAACACAAAGAGACAGATGGTTGGGACATCAATAGGTTGCCAAAGAATATAGATAGCAAGACAGAGTTGCTGGAAAAAGAGAGTGAAAAAAAAACGAGGGAAATAGGTTTGAAATTTTGAAGAGTATTTAAGGAAAGTAGTAGCGATAGTAGTTTATAACTAGACTTGATGACCTGTAGAACTAGACTTTATTCTAAATTGAAGAATCACTTCCAATCACATTTCTAGATTCCTGATTATTTTATATTATAGATTAAATTGACAAACTATTGAAATTAAATTAAATAATGCTAATATGTTTTGCTTCAAATAAGTAAAATTTAAAATTCATAACAAGTTTTAGGCTGAATAAGCGTACATTGCGGGAAGATTCTTCGTTAACGAGTATTGATTGCTTATGTATATGGTAAAGCTATTGAGAGTGAATTCAGAGGAACAATCATTTTTAAAAATCAAAAAATTAATATAAGATGTTTCAAACAATAAAATACCGCAGAATTATAAATTCAAATCGAATGAAATCATCATGGAACATAACTATTGATTATTTTTGATGAGTTTGAATTGAGTATTGAAAGAAATAGAAATCTCATAATCATCCTGTAAAATAAATAATATAGCATAAACACCTATATATGTGGAAGAAAACAAATCTTGACGGTGTTGCTAGATGCGGTATGAGACATTGCCTTTTCTTTATAAACTTGATCATAAGAGAATATAAACAAAAATAGTATTTAATTAATTTTTTAAAATATATTTACCAGGTATATAAAAATATATACTCAACTGTATTTGTGGGTGTTAGCATGTGATAAAAGTTTTTTAAAATTACATGTTAAGTGTTACTAGTCCGTTGCCCTTTGCCGACTAACCTACAATTAGTCTTTCCAATAACTTCAATTTATATGTATATATCTAAGAAGACCATCGGCCCTCTCTTAGTGTCTGGTGTAATAATGTTTGTATTGTTATATTAACACTGCTGTTTTTCTAGAACTTTCACCTCACTACATTACTCTACACAAGATCAAATGGTTTGATACTTTTGAGTCTGTGTCCTGTTCTGGTGTTGTAACATTTCGATACTGACATGTGAATAATCTCACGTTTTCTTGCGATTTCCTTAATATCCTGAGTGGCAGTCTATATTTGAAGATCTCGGTGTAAGTAATCAGTCCTGTAGTATCTAGGTGAACCTACAATACTTCTCAGGACTTTATTCTGAAAAACTTGTATTTTATTTATATTACTTCTCACAGAACATCTCCATTATTGAATTTAGTATGTCCATATAGGTTTCAATACTTGCTTGTATAATAGTAATTTATTATGCACTAAAAATAGTGAATTGTTTCAATTATTTCAGTTCTTTCCTTTTTTACATGTTCCTTCCAGTAAAGTTTTTCGTCAAGATTGATTCCAAGATACTTAGCGTTGTTGCTATATGGCACATTCACATGCATAAATTTACTTTCATCAATTTTTATGTTTTAGATTTGAGTCGAAATATTTATATTGCCACTAGCTTGTTGTAACTCTCATTGTTGTAATACAAATAATCCAATAAAATGGATTGAAAGGACAATTGCAGTTGCATCTCTAGATTTGACATTACCAAACATTTCCCTTAACTTGCAAATTATTGTCGATTAATTAGCACACTGATCATTTTTATCATTTCAGATATTTACTTTTAACGCTTAGTTCTTGTTTCCCTCGATGCAATGTTTCCTTGTAAAGTCATTTTGATACTACTGTATTTCTGCTTAATTTGTTCTGTTACTAGCTGTGTACATCCTTCTTGTCAAAACTAGATTTAAATACTGTATTCTCATTACTGTATTTGTCATCTCTGCAAAACAGTTAATATTATATCACTCCACATACATTTTAACCAAAATTTCATGTATATTCTGAACAATAACACAGCACATAAAGATTTCACACTATATAATACAATATCGTACAGCTAAAGTATAATAATTATGTACTGACCTTTAGTTGTTTGCTCTTTCATGACCCTATCTTGGTAATTGTCAGCATTGAATCATAAACCAACATTCATAAAGTTTTACTATACACTACTCAAGGAAATAACTAAGCTGCTTATTTCCGACCTAACAAAAATTTGCTCACAGTTCCACCATTTGTCAATTTCTTGTTCAGTGTGTCTGATCGACCTCATTCTAACCGAAGGTGTTAACGTCGACAGTGTTTCTTTCCATAAATCCAGACAGTTTTGGTTTGAATATCTTCCTCGACCTGAATGTCTATTGTAATAATTCTTTGCAATACCCCATATCAACTCAGTTGGATTAAATATGCAATGATAGGGATGAAGTGTGGCCATATCGTTCTGCAATCTGATGTATCATGTATATTTTCTCAAGCTTATTAAAAAAATAAATTAGATAAGATGCAATTAAATGTTTAATTTATTTTAATATTTTACGTACTTTAAACCATTCCTTAATTGCAGCCCTTATTGGTGCACTTGTTGGGATCATTTCCAGCTGTACTGATATGGATTTTTATGGTTTATTAAGGGGTTCTTTAAAAACTAAATTTTAAGCCACTGCAAAAACAAGTTATGGTTCATTTCTGCGTAGTCACCCTTGAAGTTAGAGGTAAACACTAACTATGTACCAGGAATAAAACAATTCCTGTTTCCAGCATCAAGAACTATATGTCTGCACATGAACTATGAATAAATGTTATGACTAACGAAACCTAATCGATAGTTATTCCAACTTTTCCATTTTTCCATCAATTATCTGTTGTCTTTATACTACATTTGTTATCAACTTGCCATGAGTAACCCTAGGTACCATTCTGAAATATCCATGCCTCATGTAACTATACGAATTGATATAATAATATGTTTTTAAAAAATGTATTCTTTTAAAATCAATGTCTGAAAGTTCCATTAAACCTCTTCGTGGGTTATCTTTACACCACTTAAATCGTGTTATACCCAACAGTGTATGAAGGGATGTTCTACATCCCTCAAATAGCTGCATATCGTTTAGCTTTTTATGGATACTTTCAAAACTAACAATTTTCTCTGAAATAATTGTATTGAATTATGTTTAGATTGAAAAAAACTACCAACTGTTTTTATACATTTCGTATATTTGATCTCCTATACAGCCAACATCAAGCTGATTTTGATTCGCTACCCATCTCGCCAAGACGGTTTCTTTTTAGTGAGTTTAAGATTATATTGTTTTTTATTTTTTGAGATATTTTAGTGACCTTGTCCGTACTAATATTCAGTGCAGCTGCAAAAAGCTATAAATATATTCAATAAACAGCGCTAAAACAATGTCTGCCGGTTTATAATCAATAATTATAATATATTAACAATTTTGCGGACGTTTGACAAACGGACGACTTTTACAGCCTCATTCGGTTACATGTTCGAACTTGTTAAATAACATTGTATCTCTTTTTAATTGGAATAAAATGAGAAGGAAACTATTATCTGAATGTGAAACGAATTATTGTTTTGAATAGACTATATGATGATTTTCTCCAACAAGAGGTCGTAATTTTTCGATTCTAATCAGAGCCAGTGTTGCCCGAACGGGGATATCCGAATAAAATCGTTTTAAGCAGTCGGCAATGAAGCAATATATTTCCCGAAAAGTAACCGCGGCAAAACGCGAAAACTTTTCCTTGCCGGTTTCTCTCTTGCCAATAAATTGTCGGAATAATAGCGAGTATACATTATGTAACACGTGCGTCAATGCGAACGCCAGCTCATAAAGGGGAATATTGGAAAGCTCGAATTCTTAATAAATTTCCCCGGTTAAAAGCCACCGCGTTTTTTTAATATGTCTTAAATAAATTAGATAAAACGTTCTCGCACGACCGCAATTTAAACTCGACCGCGTCGAATTTATGCGCCCTGAAGAGGCCCCATAACGATTTCGTTTCATTAGATTTTACAAAAGTCTGAAGTTAATGGACGCGAGATTTCTTCGGAAAAATTTAATCAGCCGAATTATTACGGGGATTTAGGATTTTTGGGTTCTTTAATATTTCTCAGAGGGTTGCAGGCTGACATTATTAGGCTTTGTTTATTGGATGATGCATCAGAGTGATTAATACTAAAATTCCTTTGGATTATATTCCGCAGTAGGTACTAGCGCGTCTTCTCATCACTGATAAGTATTGGCTAAGATGCGAAGTATAAATATAAAGAATTACTTGATGATTTTTATATTTCCCAATACAAAATAACGGTTTTCAGTATCATATTATTTAATATTTAATAAATAATTAAAATTAAAATTTCCATATCCATTGTTTCTTCCTTTTTTGCTATAATTTAAAGTCTCGTACTACCAACGATAGTTTGTCTGGACTGTACCTATAGATTAAGGTGTGACCACCTAAGAAATCATCCCAGAAGACATTCGGTCTTACCCAGCCTGTTTACTGGCGTGACTGGGATCATTTTCCTTGTCAGATTTTGCCCTCTTGCCCAAGGACAACCACAAATGTTACACAACAGAAACATAAATTTACGACCATGTACCAGCAGGATTCAAACCCGCGACTTTTCAGGATTCAGTTATGTATCTATATATGTATATATTAATGTATACTCGCAGAATTCGGACTCTCGCTTTTACCACTACGCAAACCAAGCCAGTAATTGTTTATTTTAGCGACGACTTTTATGTTTGTGACAAAGAATCAGTGAAAATCTGATTGTCTTTTTTGAACATTATTCAAACCTGTGATATAGTCTGGCATACAAAGCTGAAAAGGAAACTTCCACATATATATGACCACATACTCTTACCTTATCTCAATTTAAGAAGCTTTTTGGTTAAGTATAATGATGGAGGTAGTATCTAAATATGAGAAAAACAAATTAAAGAACATGCTCAATATCCCCTATAGAAACATATAAACAAATAACAGAAAAGCAGAATATAAATTAGTACGGCATGAAGTATCAGAGAAGACTATCAGAAGAAGAGAACACAATTAGGAGGACAACGGCACGCGAAGATGTTCTTATGTATAGGGATGAGGATTGCGCCAATATATCGAAGTCCTCTCAAAAGAAAAGAACACAGTGGCATTGATACTGTTTTGAGACAGATGTGCAGAATAGAGAAGAAATCAGAGAAGTAGCAGCAGCTTGAAGGGCCAAAAAATCAAACATTGTCAATAAATACCTTTTTAAAATGAAAAATTGATTATAATATATTCCACCACTTTCTCATCTGCATAAAAAATTAGCCCGTTTTAAAAACCTGAAGCTAAACCTAAAACTAAAAATTGCTTTCTTATTGACGAGTAGGCTCCTCGTGTTTGAATGTAAACATCTTGGTTCTAACGTAAGAGTTTTAAAATATTAGAACTAGTAATTTATTGAATGTATGGTAATAAAAGCAAACTTATTTGGTTATAATCTTATAAGTTATAATAAAGATTTTTCTGCTTATATTTGATACTAGATTTATCAGCAGAAGTTTGAATACTATCTAATGTATTTATAAAGCATTAAGTACTGGTTATGGTGAAACTGGTTCATAATAACTTTGATCATCTTCCAAAAAATTGGTGGTTGTTTTACGCACCTTTTCAGAATTTTTATCCCCATCAACACAATATCTTCAACTCTATAGTGTTCATTTGAAGCTATAGTTGATTGCTGTTTTCGATGTACCTAACTGAATATATAATACAATATTTTCATTAGACACACATTATTTTTGGTATGTACACACACACATAATAATTAGGATAAGCAAAGCAAGTAAATATACCAAAAATTCAGCAACCACATAGAACATACTAAATTTTGATTTATGAGCTTCATAATCTTCAGTAATTTTATATTTATTTGTATTTATAAATAGTTCTAATGAAATATTATCAGTTATCATTTTTGATAATTTAATTTTGACCGGGCAGGCTGCAGAAAATCCATGATTTTTTCCAAAATCATAGATATGTGGAATAAGTCATAGGATAAGATAGAAAGTTGGAGACGTTATTGTATACCGAATAAAATTTCATCTAGCGGATTTTTAACTGTTAGTTAGACAACTGTTCTAACGGCTCTCCAAATTATTGAAATTGAAACTGAAAGATGGGGTTATATCCAATAGGACACGCCAAAAAAAATTACATCTATTACATAAAGTATATTCACGATATCATTATTTTTTTTATAACATCTGTATTAGATGCGCTTAGTACAATATTAATTATACACTAATTTATTACTACTTTTCATTTATACTTGAAATAATTCATTCAAGACGAGTGCGAGAAAATACATCAATATGTATTCCTCAATAATAAAATTATAATAACTTATAGCTATAGTTTACACTAAAGGTATACACTTTTTATAAGTTCGTATGGTTTGGTTCGCTTCAATCTCCTGATATCCTGCGCACTGTCCAGCAGTTGTATTGCTTCCACGTTAGTATGATTTAGTAACCTTCCTTCGTGTTTCTAGGTGAAATCTTGGATAACTTCGCAAATCCATTTGATTTCCAGGTCATTGTGCAGTTCTTCCTTGGCTACGTAGCGATAAGCATTGGTAATCAATCGAAGAACCTTGTTTTGACAGCGTTGTACGACTAGTTGATATGAATTTTTAGTGCAACCCCATATTTGCACCCCATAGGTCCAAATTGGCTTTATAATTGTCCCATAGATCAACCTTTTGATTTTAGATTAAGTTGAGAGTATCTTTCGACCAACCAGTATAGTTGTTTTATTTGGGTTCTAATGTGTTTTGCATTTTGTCTAATGTCATGTTTCCAATTTAATCTACCGTCAAGATGGATTCCAAGGTATTTAGCTGATTCTGCTTGAGGAATCGGACATCCATTGAGCGAAATTCAAAATTAACGTACACAGATTTGGAGTTATTAAGTTGAATTTTCCAATATTTCGTCCATCTGTAGATTTGTTGACTTCCACTTGTATTTTTTCTATTGTCCTAGCTAGATATATGTCGTTTGCCATAATAATTGTGTCGTCAGCAAAGGTTCCAAGTAGTGCTTCTTTTGTTGTTGGAATGTCAGCAGTGTAGAACAGTTATAGGGGAGGTCCTAAGACGCTACCTTGTGGAACTCCAGCCGAAATAGTTTTAAATGTCGAGAACGCCATTTCGTGCGATACTCTAAATTTTCCTCCGAAAACATATGACTCCAGCAATTGACAATAGTTACGCGATAACAATTTGTCCATCTTACAGATTAATCCCAAAAGCTTGTGAGACCTCCAGGAATATTGCAGGGCAGTATTTATTTTCATCAAACGCTTTTTCAATTTCAACAGTTACTCTGTACATTTGATCAATTGTTGAATGGTGATTTCGAAAACCAAACTGGAAATCTGGTATTATTAAAACATTTTTAACACCTTTAATTATTAGTTTCTCAAATAGCTTTGATATTGCAGCTACTACCGAAAAAGTCCAGTAAGATTCGACTTGTTCTGAAGGTTTGTCAGGTTTTTTGAGCATAATTATTTCTGCCAACTTAAAGCATTCCGGAACATGCTTCAGTCGTAAATAGGCATATTGATATATATATATATATATATATATATATATATATATATATATATATATATATATATATATATATATACATATATATATATGATTGCTTTTCGTGGCATTTCTTTCAATAATCGATCGTGATTCACGATATCATGATACGGATATACTTACATTGAGATCAGAAGGCTCAGAATATTATAAGCTACAAGATATGATTAGGATTATTAATAACTAACGCGTAGATTGACAAGACCTAAAAGAATCACTGGCCATATTAGGTTGACAGGGAGTATTTCCATTTTGACAGTGCCAGGTCTCATATTGCGCAAAATTTGAAAAAATATTTCAAAAATAGCGAATGGCGGATGAAATGATACTACGATATAAGACGGATTTAATTACTTTCGCCTCTCCCTTGTATTCGTACAAGAATAAGCTGTAAAAGTTATACGATTTCTTGGAACTACATTCACGAACTGTCTGGAAAAGAGAAAAAAATATTAGTTCTTAATAATTGAGAATTCAAGATAATTTGGTAAGGGCATAGTCAGGTAATAATTAAACGTTACGGGCAGTGGTGACATAGCGATTGCTAAACCAATTAGTTCGCCGATCTAATTTCTAAATCAGTATCCTGAGCCATATGCGAATAATTTTCACTTACACGCAGCGTAATCGCGATCCGTAATTTTCGGAAAATGTAGATTTTCGAGGATTTAATTCTGCGATCGGCCTAATATCCGACCGCAACGGCGGAATACTGTCCTGGCTTCGAGCCATACCAACCACCACAAATGTTTGTACATTGTACATTATAAATCCAAATTGAGCGGTAGTTCAATTTACATACCTGGCCAAGTTAATCAGACAAAGGATTGATTTTGCAATTTCAACGCACTCCACATTTTCATATATATAAAGCTATTCAGTGATCACATTGCTGCGAAAACGTATAACAAAATATTAGATGTTGTTCCTAATAAATTGTTTGAAGGACACATATTTTTTGTTACTAATGGTCGAATTTCGTTAAGTTAATAATGTTTCCCTTCTAATAGAATCGAAAAAATATTTAGAGGATTATATGTTAACAAAGTTACAAGATTTAATAATCAACAAAGTATTAATTTTTTCTATTAATCTCTTGGAACGTCAACAATCTGCACGTGGGCAATAAGTATTATTGTTTGATTTTATATTATATAATATAACCATCCTAAAATGTAGAAGATCACTCAATAAGTGATCTGCTATGCTAATTATAATCTAAATTTTATTATTTTATTTTTATTATATCCTAATTTATTCTAATGACTATTCTAACTTATCCTAGAAATTATTAAATCTTATGTTAACCAGTTCGTACGGTAGTTTGCGTTTGAGCCTACGCACTTCACTGTCATCGCGCACATTTAACTGTTTGGCGAGTGCATTAGGAGGCACTAATATTCTTCCATAGTACTTCGCGCTAGCACTTCAAATCACACTCGTTATGGGTTCTATTTGGATATCGCGTTGAATCAGTTTCTTGGGCACGTAATGTGTGGCATGGATGATGACTCGCAACACTTTACCAGGTAAGGTCCATAGGTCCAGATGGGCTTATTGACTTATATAGCAAAACCTTGTTATCTAATGATAATTTAGATTTACGCCCTATCAGCCAATACATTTGGTTTAATTAATTAAGCCCAAACTGTTTGTGTTTTGTCACTATATGTTTTTTCCAAGTCAGACGTCGATCAAAATGTCTTCGCAGATATTTAACGCTGCCTGCTTGCGAAACTTCATGATTATTCAATTTTACTGAGGCACATGTTTTTCTGCAAAGGGTGAATGTCATATGGGTGGATTTTGTCTCATTTGCTTTGATACTCAACGTTTTCAACCACAATTCGACTTTGTTCAGATGAAGTTGGAGGCTTTTTGCGGCTGATATTGGATCCTCGTGTGATGATAAAACCGCTACATCGTCAGCATATGTTGCAACAGTGGTGTTTCGCGAGATGGGTAGGTCAGCTGTATACATAAGATATAACAATGGGCCGAGAACACTGCCCTGCGGAACACCCGAATACATGGGCTGTAGGTCAGTATATTCCTCACCCTGTTTGACAATGAAATGTCTCTCCGAGAGGTACGATTTCAGCAATTGAAAGTGCGTATGGAGCAATAGATTTTTCAATTTAACGTGCCAGTGCGCCACACCTTGTCTTAGGCTTGAGAAATATCGAGAAATGCAGCTGACCAATATTTTTTATCGTTTAAGTTTTTGTTAATTTGGTTGACTACTCTATGTATTTGTTCTGTTGTTCCGGGTTTATTACGGAAGACAAATTGATGGTCTGAAATAATATTTCTCTTCTCTGCGATTAATTTTCATCTCTTAATATATAGTTTTTCGAAAAGTTTTGACAATAACAGGTAACAGGCTTATAGGACGATAAGAGGAGACGTCTTCTGATTTTTTCCCAGGTTTAAGAATCTTAATGATAATTTGATTAACTTTCCTGAGAGCTCTTTCAAGATTCTTCCAGTAATTAAGTCAAAACCGGGAGCTTTTTTATCATTGATTTCTTTAAGTATTATTTGTTTTACTTCCTTAACAGTAAATTTCTTATGTGGCAGATCAATTTGAAACGGAGTGTTCAGAAAGTTAATTATGTTATTTTCTTCTGTTGTGGGTATTTCAGATGGGTACGGATTAAATACTGGTTTTAAGTGTTTAGAGAAAACTTCCGATTAATCTTTATCATTCCTAGCCCAGGTATTGTTGTCAATTTTAATGGGTAGTTTATGTTGTTAAGGTTTTTTAATTTTTTTTGTTACTTTCCACAGATAATATTCTGATAATATTCTTTCCACAGATATAATAAATATAGATAATATTCTATTCTGTTTGTGACCTTACAACCTAAATTGCTGTAATTTCGGCTGAATTCCACTTAACCAACAATTAATATGGAGTTCAGAAGGGAAAAAGATATTTAGTGTCTTCAAATCGACTTTACAATTTATTTCTATTGATTATACTTTCAATTCACTTACCCCATTTTGTAAAGGAAAGCAAGCGTGTTAATTTGCTTCACACTGAATGTAGTTGTTCTCCTATCCTTCCAGATATTAATACTGCAAATAAAGATCATCTACGTTGAAAGAGTTAGAAAATGAATAGGAACGTCTATCAGATAAATGTTTGTAGACTAATTTGTTTGTAACAAAATTACTGTAAATTTCTTTTTCTGTTAAGTATAAGATCCGTTTATGTCAGTTAATACTTAAAAAAGAGCTTTTTTGAGACCTGAAAAATCCACATGCATAATATTTGGATCAATAAACATTCGATAACATTGTTAGACTCTCTTAATATTTTTCCACATATGAGTAATTTATTATAGTTTCTTAGTAAAACATTATTTTTTTAATTTTACCGTAAGCAATAGCAAAATTGCTGCTATAAACTTCGGGAGTTCTATTAAATTTTTAGCTTTCCAATATGCCTTCCGTTGGAATTTGAATTGGCACAAGTGTTACATAACAACGTCTTTCTGCCCATTATATCCACAATTTATCGCTAGTAGAGAATACGTAGAGAAAAAGCTATGCGCGCTTAACGCTAGTTCCCTAACGGAAATATATTGCTTCATTTGCCAACTGCAAAAACGAAATTTTCTACCCGATATCTGCCAGTGTGATATTGCTATTCCAAGAAATGCAAAGTGGATAATTTTCACACTCACAAAAAACAAAAATAATCTTATTATTTCTCTATGTGAGATAATCAACGTTTGACAAAAATTATTATAAAACGTACATATCAAGCAAATATAGTGTTCAGTAATGTCGGTTATCTAAGGTTTGTTTCTTTATTCAAGCCATATGCCTCTACGAATGAAATATATCGAGAAAAATGCTTGAATCTCATCAGCTTATCGGTATTAAGGAACAGTTAGGGAACAACAGGCCGGAAAAGAAGTTATATCATAACCTTGGACTTTAATTTTGTTTGTAATATACTTATCAGTTTAGAACATCACATAACTAACATAGTACTAAAATTCATTCATTTGATATCGGACGCCGTGAAGATGCTAAAACACTTCGCTTCGCTAAAATAAACTTAAGATACCACCACTGGTCCAAAGGCTCATATATTTTCCGTCAGACATAATGAAGCTCGAAATGATAGTTCTGATCTGCGAATATCAGTTGCTTCAAAATAAACTAGAACAGCTTCCTCAATGAAAGAATTTCAGAAAATCTTAATTCTGAAGTAGAAGAAAGACCATTATATAGATCAGAGATTGCCGATTAACGAAAAGTGAGTACTAAATACGAGTACCATTATACAGTTCTGCAAAAAAACATCTAGGAGCTATTTGGGTTTTGTGACGTAATATCTATATTTTAAGGTATGCTGAATTGCCACTTACTTCCTTTTGGCACAATTCTTGACAATTTGTGTAACTGTGTTAAATGGGTTATTACATTAATACCCAGGTCCACAGAATAACGAATGTTATTGAAAAAGAATACGAAAGTAAAAAAGTAAGCTCACAAGCCTTCGATAAGGTTTGGCATCAAGGATTTGTTCATAAACTATAGCAAATGTAATCAAAACAACACACCGAATTATTACAAACATACATTACAACCAGAATATCTAGAGTCAAACAGGAAGGAGCTTACTTTAAATAAAAAACTACATTTGCTGATGATACAGCGATTATAGCTCTCGAAGACAATAGTGAAGAAGCCTCACGAAAATTACAACAGGCAAGTGACAACATAAATAATTGGAAACAAACTTGGAAAATAAATATAATCGAAAGTATATCTGTGCATGTGCAGTTCACCTACAATCAGACCATACAAGCTCCAATAATATTAAATAATACTATCATTCCAACGCTCAATATATCGGTATGAATCTTGATGCAAAACTTTGCTGGAAGGAACATATAAAGAATAAAAGGAAAGAACTGGAATTGAAATATAGGAAAATGTACTGGCTAATTGGAAGAAAATCACAATTATCAGTACATAACAAATTGCTATTAGATATCAAATACTGAAACCTATATGGACATACGGAGTTCAATTATAGGGATGTTCTGCAAAGAGTAAATAAAAAATAAATAAAATACAAATTTTTCAGACCAAAGTCCTGAAAGGTGGCGGAATTGTGGGCGCACCCAAATTCTATAGGACTGATTGCCTACATCGAGACCTCCAAATACCCACAGTCAGTCAAGATATCGCGAGAATTGCAAGGGGGCATGAGCAAAGACTGGATTCTCATGAAAATATTGAAGTATTGCAGCTTTTTGATACCACTAGAACAGGGCACACATTCAAAAGGATCAAACCATCTGATGTGGTGTAGTGTTGGGTAGTGAAGTGCATATTAAAAAAATAGAGCAGTGACATTATTTCACCAGAGACTGAGATAGGGCGGATGGGCACTCCTAGTTATATAGATTAGTTACCTAGATTTAAGTTATCATAAAGACAAATTCTATGTTAGTCGGAAACGACTAGTAACAATGTAATAATTAAATAATTTTAAAAAAATACATTAAAACAAAAGAGAATAGACTTGACAAATATTATTTTGTTTACAAACCATTAACGATACCAAGTTTTTAAAATCTAATATACGTTCACTAGCATACCATTTCTTTTTCCCAGTGAGGCTCCCCTTTCTACATTTTTGCTTGTACGGAAAAACTGAAAGGTGCCCCAGTAGTCGGCTTTGTAGTAGTTTGTGGTCATTCAGTAGTAAATTTCCTTGGTACCTTTTCTCCATATCTTTAATGTCCCTATAAAATCGTTTACCTTGCTCTTCACTAACTTCTTCCAAATTTTTCGCACAATAGTCGAACATAGAAAATGTTGAAAATATAGTTTTAAACTTATTAGGCTGTCTAAAACTTGAGATACTGTTAGCATTATTTTGACGATTTGTTTATAGTTAGTAAAAGCAATCCACTCCTCTTTCATTTTGACGAAAACCTTCACCTTTGCTTCTGAGAGGCCTTGAAACTTTGAAAGTATTGTATTGAAGTAATTTCCATCTTACAGAAGCGATTTTACATATTGCTTCATTAGGCCCAACTATATGTACAGCGGTGACAAAAAAACTTTATGTGGAGGTACCAAATTCTTGGAGAATCTTCTTTTCACCAACTTTAACTTATTTAACCCGGATGCCAGTACTTTTAGCGACACTGATTTGCTACGTGTCTATTATCACACAGACATAATAAACAGGGAATTTAATAATACAAATTTGTTGTCCGAGCAACATGCACAACATTTTAAAATCGCTACACACCTATCAACTGTTGTCTTCGTATTTTATTTGGCGAGTTCTTAAAAAATGCAATTATCTGCAAGTTATTATTAAGTTATTCCTTGAGGTGAACGGAATAACTTATAGGAATGAAAACAGTGTAAAAAACTTCCAAGAAGGCTACTTTTGATCAATCTGTGAAAAATACGGCATTGTGCTGTATCCTATTGGACCTTAAATACATCTACCAAATATTCTGGACGCCCTGCAAATTTTTCAATGTTATTTTCGTTTTCAGTATATGACAATACATAGACTTCATTTGAAAATACTCAAGCAGCTTTTTTTTATTGTAAGCCTTTGTAATTAATAACCATTCTTGATAAACTTCCTTTGAAATAACTGAATATTACTTTTGTTATATATTTAGAAACAAAAAGCAATATTTTGTGTGTGTGCTTGTGTTTGGTGCAAATCCAAATAACTTGTGGGCTGATGTATGACAAAGTCTCCTAAATAAGCTTTGTTTTTGCATGTTAACGATCTATTTTTAAAATATAAACAACAAAATATACAAAAAGCCGCATCTGAATTTAAAACGACACTTTAAATGGACAGTTCATAGTTTTTTATTCAAATTTTTACAGTCAAAAAATGAGTAAAACATAATATAACGCCAGCAGGGCCTTTTGATGATATCGCGCTGGCCGTAAATTCGCAAAAAATCATATTATATAATAAAAAAATACTCAGTATACGCATTCGCTCGTACGTTGTGTGCGGTAGCTTTATGTCGCCTATTCTCTCTCGGAAAAATAAAGCGCCCCAGCTTTTATTTATTCATTCAGACAGTTGTGCTTGATGCTACGATGAACGCCAGTCGTCGACGTAGACGTCATAAAGAGGAGACTGCAGAAACGGCCACAAGAAAAATTATACTGATAATTATAGTGTGTGACTAAGTATCTTTAGCCGGGAGGTAATTACCATAATTGTGAATTTCAGGGCGCGGTGCGACAGTAATGACGCCGTATTATTTATTAGACATAAATAAAAGCAGGATAGCAGGAAATGTTTATGCGGCGAGCGCCTATGGAGACTAAATATGAATTTATTTCGGGTAATTCGGTTTATCTTTTAATTTAAACATAGAGGAAATTAATTTCATTGTTAATATACCTTACGTGACGACGGTATCTACTCATTTATCAGCTTAAGAAAGTTAACTGATAAAATATACGACGGCTAATTAAGTAGTTATTAGGTGGTGGAATTAGTTCATACCTTATAAAAAATAAGGTGTAGGTAATACAACATTCCGTTGCTCTCTCCAAAGATATAGGTCTGCCAAACACCTATTAATAAAGGCCTATTTTAGTATATTTAATTTAATTTCAGAGTAAGTAAAGTAAATATTTTTTTAATGAACAGAAATGATTTTGATTAGAATTCAAGATTTAGTGGAAGATGCGGACTATCAGAACCAACCCAGAACACGTTTTTGTTTTAATGCCCTTTTGGCAATCACCAACGAGGCTCTAGATAGCAACTTTGAGATACCTGTATCTCCTTTCATAGCCAACATCTTCTTGGATTATCTTGAAAACCAAGCACTAGTACATAATCCATTTAAACTTCCTACACAGTTTAGAGAGATGGACAACACCTCTGTCATTTGGAATCGTGGAATGGAAAAACTCAACCAGTCCCTGACTAACCTGAATTCTTGATGAAGACCAAGAACAAATTCGTGGAATTCCATAACAATTAAGGCATTCATCACATTCTATTAATGTCAGACAAAATCTTCAAAAGCATGAGACATCTGATTAAAATTACTTTCTAAATGAGTGATAAGATCCAATCCCCTACTAAAGTACTAAACACCTACACTAAAAAGAGAAACAGTAAAAGATAATATCGAAGAATTTATTGGAATTTTAATTAAAAAAAACACTTTCAATGTTTCTACGGATGATTATTATATCGAGGAATTGAACGCCAGGGACACCATTCACTTAAAGTGTACAATTATAACTTTTTATAATTAAAATAAGGTATCACAACAAAATACGTAAACCTACAAACTCACTAAATATCATTTCTAATGTTTTCTTCAAAAGGATGTGGAGCTTTGATTTCTAAATGTTCCAAAAGATTGGATTTATTGGAACTTTAATAAGAAAAAAACACCTCCAGTGTTTCTACGGATGATTATTATATCGAAAAATTAAATGCCAAGGACACCATTCACTTAGAGTGCACAATTATAACTTGTTATAATTAAAATAAGGTATCACAACAAAATACGTTAACGTACAAACTCACTAAATCTCTTTTCTAATCGTTTTTGTTTTCTTCAAAAGGATCTGGAGCTTTGATTTCTAAATGTTCTAAAAGATAAAAGAAATAAATATCTAAAAATTAAAATTTGTTTTGACTAATCTAAGATGGCCGAATAATTTTTAAAAATTATTAATTATGCCCATTAATGTCGATGTATAATAAGAAATATTTATATTAATGAAAACGTATTGTATGTATTATGATCAGAAATCTCTATTAATGAAAATATGAAGTATCGATGTAAACTACTATTATATTCGATGGTTGTGACATCCTCTAGATAAAATAGCAGTTTTTCAATTAGCATTACTTAGTTATTGGGTATATACAGACGCTAATCAAAAATAACTCGAAGATTTTAAATTGCAAGGCATATTGTACCAAGCCCCAGCTCATATTCATAAAGAAAATGCAGACACTTAGGAGTTAATGAATTAAATATTTCAAGATCTTTTGCATGCAATGGGCAATATTCTAAACAGTTGTAATTTCGTGATTTCATTGGTTGCCCGGCAAGTGAAGCAGATTTTCCTATATAACATTGTGACTGGCTGGGGAACATGGTAAAGTGATAGAAACTAACGGGATTATTTATGACTTTTTCAAGTGATTAACAATTTACAATTCATGCCACAGCTACTCGAGGGAGTCCGGAGGGGAAGAGACCGTCTGTGTTTTTTTCTTGTTTCACAATGACCAGCTAGAACCAAATGGTCTTCGGCTGATGTTGCTTCAGGTTCGGGATATGATTGTTTTGCGGGCGACAGAGACTCTGGGTTACGACTGGGATTGTCGTAGTTGGTTATTTACCGAGATATGTGGATGGGCAGGGATTTCATTAGGATGTCGTCGTGTTCTAAGGCGCTTAGGGAACCTTATACTGAGCATGTTCGTGAAATTCTTCCTGAACGAATGCATAATTCGAAGTGATTGTTGACGTTCCTCATAAACCATGGGGCATTGAGTAACGCGTGGATAGGAACACGTGTAGTAAAGCAAGTTGTGTCTCAGTGACGTACCTGTACTAGCAATTTGTAAAGTGTAGGTTCCCGGGAGATTGGGAGTTTACTTTTTCTGCAGAGGAGTGGGAAGAGCAGAGTGCCTTTGCAGATAGTGTGCTGAATTTAGGCAGACCGTTAGAAACTGCGGTTGAACTTGAGACCGAGGTATGTTACCTTCTGGAGCCAGCGGATAGTAACTTTATCGATTTGGAGGCGGTAGGCGCGGAACTCCTTGCAGTGGAACCGAATAGATTAAGTTTTTGAGTTTTTGAGCAGTTTGACTTGGAATCTGTCGGGAATAACGTCAAGATTGTAGCCGGTTGTAAAGAACGCTGTGTCATCTGCATAAAATGCTGTGTGAGAATGACTGTAAAATGGGAAATCCGCCATGTATAGGTTGAACAGGACAGGGGCTAGTAGACCACCTTGCAGAATTCCTGCGGAGACGAGAGCATGTTTCCAATTCTTCGGAAAAGGCTTATTTAACCTCAGGATGGAGTTGATGATCGTCGAATACTGTGTGAAGCCTATATGTTCGCAAACATTCTCATCAATTTCAACATATAAATACTTACTGGTTTCGGCGTTTTAGAAGTGGCGATAGTGACACAGAAGTCAAAGAGCGTTCTAGAAAATATACTTGGAAACATTAAAATGCGAAGTTCCCACCCGCTCTATTCTCTGGGCCATGCTCCTTCTGGCTACAATTTCTTCCGACATATGAGTCTGACTTGTCTGAGGGACGCTTCACGCGAAAATATATTCGAACACGATGATTTTAAGGCATTAGTCGATGAAACCATCAATGGAGGCTGCTATAGACAATAACCGATGCCTTTGAGACGATCACTGCGCGAAAAACGGTCGGAATACGAGCAAAGAGACAACAATGTTATTCCTCAGCATGACAACGCTCGACAACATTGCAAAGCCAGTGAAAATATACTTGGAAACATTAAAATGCGAAGTCCCCAACCGCTGTATTCTTCGAATCATGATCCTTCTGACCACAATTTGTTCCGACATAAGAGTCTGACTTGTCTGAGTAACGCTTCACTTCTTATGAAATACGTACACGAAAGAAATATGTCAATTCGTGGATATCATCAAAAGATATATTGTATTTTCGATGAATATCCTGAATGAAAACATAGTATCGATTATGCACACCAAGCTTGAAGTTAAAAAAGTTCTTTAAATGTAATTTAGTTGACATAAATTAGAGAAAATTTTAAAGAAATGTGTGCAAATACATGTGCATTAACAGTTGTATATTAATTACAACCAAGGCCATATTTTATTCTGTTAAACGAAATTAATAACCCTAATCAGTGTAATAATTTTTAAGCGAATATCCACCGAGCAATTAGTTACTGTCACGATAAAATCCGGCGTTGTGTAACAATCATCATTTTTCAATTCAAAGACCAGAACAAATAACAAAACCCGTAATTTCAATGGAATCGAGACGAACGAACGGACGTGAATTATTAAGTCATACACTCGCTGGCAATTAAACCTTCTGCTAGAGAAAGCGCGGCCAGAGGAAGACGAAAGAAGGCCGAAACGTCGCGGCGTAAAAGGAGATCGGGAACTTTTTCCTTGTTTGAATTAAATACCGTTTCGTATTTATTTTCCTTGGCGAAGTGAAATTCGATTTTAATATTTATGAGGGAAAATTGGTGCCGGGCTTTTAATCAATAATAATAAGCGGGAATATAAATCAGATGACGGCGGCGTTTTACCCGCTTCGTTAAAAAATCATATTTTAAAACAGAAAATACCTGGCATTGATTCTAAATAAACCGCCGGGCTATTGAATTTGGGGATGTTTAATTGATGAATTCTGGAGATGCTTCGGGATGTCGGCTCGGGCTGATAATATTGCGATTTTCACAGTAAAAGAATTAAATATTTATACGTAGATACGCATTTTATTAACAAATAATTTCTACAAATCAATTTGTGTTATTTAACAATTCGACAATTCGTTTATTCGACAATTGACCAGTTGCATAGAATAACAGAGGTTAGTGTATAAGCCTATGAAGGTAAAGAGATATATTCAGCTATATAGTTTGGTGTAGCACAAGCGCACTTCTATAAAGAATGAAAAATATTCGATAAATCGATAAATCGTTAAGTAGATAAATAAGTTTAGGTAGGTATTAAGCTAAATAGTGTGTATAGTAGAATATAAAATAGGTGTAGTAGATAGGTTAACAATAATAAAAATAATAAATATTTTATTTTGAAAGGTTATTTTTATGTTAAAAATCTAAATTTGATTATTTTTTAAATTCCTTATTTATTTTTTGAAGTCGGTTCAGTTTTTTGTTAAACATATTTTATTTCTGTCTTTTAATCAATAATAATGAGCGGGAATATAAATCAGACGACGGCGGCGTTTTACCCGCTTCGTTAAAAAATCATATTTTAAAACAGAAAATACCTGGCATTGATTCTAAATAAACCGCCGGGCTATTGAATTTGGGGATGTTTAATTGATGAATTCTGGAGATGCTTCGGGATGTCGGCTCGGGCTGATAATATTGCGATTTTCACAGTAAAAGAATTAAATATTTATACGTAGATACGCATTTTTATTAACAATAAATAATTTCTACAAATCAATTTGTGTTATTTAACAATTCGACAATTCGTTTATTCGACAATTGACCAGTTGCATAGAATAACAGATGTTAGTGTATAAGCTTATGAAGGTAAAAAGGTATATTCAGCTATATAGTTAGGTGTAGCACAAGCACACTTCGATAAAGTATGAAGAATATTCGATAAGCTACAGAAGATATAACCTAAACAATACACTGAATTATTCAAATCTTACGTTACAGCCAGAATGTGTAGAGTTCAACGCGATGAAGTCTAATTTACAGTAAAATAAAGTATTTTTTACAAAAAACTGAACCGACTTCAAAAAATAAATAAGGAATTTAAAAAATAATCAAACGTAGATTTTTAACATAAAAGTAACCTTTTAAAATAAAACATGTACATAATAATTGTTGTACAGAACCCAAACTGTTATATTTGTTTTGTTGGTAAATTAATTGTTTGTAATATATGTCCCACAATTATATTATTATTTTTGTATTATTTGGGCTTGGCACCGATATTAGAGTGATCAGTTGGTAGTAGTTAAAATAATCTTTTAAATAGATAAATAAGTTTAGATAGGGATTAAGCTAAATAGTGTGTATAGTAGAATATAAAATACGTGTAGTAGATAAAGAAACAATGATTGAAAATAAGGAGCGCTTCCACAACAAAGGCATTGGTGCCAATTGTAACATGTAACATACCACAAATGGAAAATATCACAATGAGAACATTTGCTAATGATCCTGTGATTCTTTCTATCGCATTTAATAGGGAAAAAGCCACACGAAAATTAAAACAGTTAGGTGACAATATAAATATTTGGACCCAGACTTGGAAAACAAATAATAATGAAAGTAAATCTGCGCATATGCAGTTTACATATAAACAGAGTTCTGCAAAGTATTCTATGTGCACCGATATCACTGATATCACCGATATCACCGACCTTCAGATATCGAATGTCATCCAGGAAATCAAGAGAATTGCAAGGGGACATAAGTACATTCTCTATTCTCATGTCAATGTCGAAGTAATATAACTCTTGGATAACACCAAAATAGAACACAGACTCAAAAGGGCCAAACCATTTATGATGAATGTAGACAAATTTTAGTTTAGTCGGGAACGACTAGTAACAATGTAACAAATAATTTTTAAAAAATGAAATTAATGAAATGCGTAAATAAAGCCGTTTTATTCACTTATTTCATTGGTATCACTCAAACTGAGAGTCCTTCGAAGCACTTAACACTAACTCTTTGAATTATACTCGTTTTGAATTCTACCATTAGAAACATACCACGAAATATCGGCTATAGTGAGTAACATTTTGGTTTGGAACCGTTAAATGATGGCTATAGTCTTTCCAAAATAACATTAACATATAACTCACATCAAATGTATTACCTATTACAATTTGTAAATTAATTTTAAAAAAGATTGTATTTTTCCTTCATTGTCATTTTATTCTAGTGCAAAAGAGATACAGTGCTATCCGAACATGTAACCGAATCGGCCTATAAAACTCGTCATCTTGTCAAATGTCTGCAAAATTCTTCAAAACATTAATGATATTTATTAGAGCTTATAAATTCATAAATATTTTGGCGTTTCACTTATTTTGATAAATTTCAAATCGCTGCTTGAGAATGCCGAAGTTAAGAAACACACATTCGGAGTCAGAAACAGATTACGTGTCTAATCAGTTACTTCTAGCAGGAAGGAGATAATGAGGGCTTCGTTTTACCAGTAAAATGCGTTAGAGAGGTAGGTATTCATACCATTATATGTTAAGTTTCTGCGGTTTCATTGGAAATATTTTTTGTAGCTGCACTGAAAATTAGTAACGAAGCTGTTAATCTGGTAAGTATTTTCAGAAAATTCAGGAATATGCAGCTTTTTGAGGGAGAACTATTTGAAATTGTCACTCGGTAAATATAAATTAGACTTTTATGCTTTATGTTTGTATTATATGTATAATTTTTTTGTAGATATAAACCTGAAAAAGTCACACAGTAGATCAAATGTCAGAAAAATATGATCACAGAATGTTACGCCCTCCTCCTTATGATTGCATCCTATCCAAGTAATTTAGGGTATGGCAAATAATTTTTATAATGAACATGCTGATTGAAAGAGGAATTGCCTACAATAATACCTTCGGTTTGGATAAATCAGACACACATAAATCGACAAATGGTAAAAATTGCACAAGTGTTTGATAGATTAGAGATTAATAATGTATTAGCTCACTAGAATATGGATTCCAGTAGTGAAAAGGACATTGAGCATAAAATGTGTATGCATAAATATGTGTATAATTGTTCACAATATACATGAGCTTTATTTTGTGAGGAGATAATGGATACTAACTCTTTTACAGATGATATGAAAAATGAATTAGGGGAAATGCAGTGATTAAAACAGAAGATATAGAGAAAATCAACAGAATTTTACCAGAAAAATATATAGAGTAAGTAATCGAGAAAAATAAAGAGAAATGCAAATAATAAATGAAGTGATATCTGATAGCAATACGACAACACAAGGAATATTGAAACACAGCAATGAAGGAGACAAGAACTAAATGTCAAATAGTGTAAATATTCTCTCCAGTTAAAATAAAATATAGTAGTCGGATATAAAATAGTGAAATAGGATATCAGAATTAGAATGATGAGGCGTTAGATCAAAACACGATTCTGTCCTACAACTTTTTTGTATCGTTATTTTTCGTCATACAAATGCCTTTGGCGTCGGTGTTTTTATTTTTCTCTAATAGCCAATATATTGCTCTATCTGGAGAAATATGTCGTATATGTATTTATATTTTTATAAGAGACATTTAATTAATCTCTCAAACTTCATTATTAAGTTATCAATGTTCAAATTATATTCAACTAAACTCAATTAAAATTATTAAAAGATAAGCGATCTTGCCTCGTATATTATTTTGATTACGGAGCTAATTGCTCCGAACGTATGCTCATTTGAATGAAACGACGCTTAAAACAATCTTCAGTCGCTCAATTGCCCGACATAAAGCAATTCTACTAAGCGGCCAGTTTTTAAATTTATTTCTTTAATGTTTTATTAATGAAGCCGAATACGTTCGAAAATAAATGGAAATTGCAGGTAAATGTTGGTTATTTTGCTGGTTGGACTCGATATTGATGTAAAGTTTTGTGTTATTTATTATTGATTTGACAGTTGGGCAGTTCTTCGTTATTTTATATAATTTAAACATTTGTTGGTGGTGGGGAATTTAAACTAGGATGATACAAATTATGCTAATAAACAATTTGGTTTTTAATAACAGAGATTATCAGAGTTTTGCTACCATGAAATTTCAACAGTCAATTAAAAACTGATTAGATTATCTACTTTAATTCATTTTTGGTGGTCAAACACTTTGAATTTCAAGCTTCTATTAAACTGCTATGCTTGTATTAAGGTCCCAGAGTCCCCCTCCAATAATTGATGGCTAGGAAATTTGTACAAATTGAAAAAAATTTGTACCCATAGACCACGTTAAGGAATACTTTGAGTAGAAAGGAACCAGTTGCTAATCCAACCTAAAACTATCTTCTTTTCTGTAAGAAACGTGCAGTGTTTAGAACAACTTTTAATTAATTGCTAAACTTGTTAAATTGACTGTACGAACTATATTGCCCATTGTAACATATTCTAGAATAATATAAACACTTTACCGATAACATCTCAGACAAAACATAAACATTCAGAATAATCAGGACAATATCAGTCGCGATATATAACTAACAAAATAGAATAATCTATAAAATATATTGTAATTCCCTCAGAATTAAGGAAAAGGTAAAGATAATTACAAAAATGTATTAATTTTAATCAGGTAATTCTTTTTGTTTCATGCAATGCAAAAATATGGTACCGGATACAGTAGGTAATTACATAATGCAATTAAATTTAACACAATTATTTAGTTGGGCTTAATATACTTAATATACTTAATAGTAGATGTGCTAAAAGTATTTTAATATTTTTGCATGTCATGGTTGTTATTTTTTAACACACCACGACAAATATTTCATTGCCCGAATAATATTGAAAAAATAGTTTTTGGTTGTAAACAGAAAAAAAACAACTGACCGATATTGTTTTATATGTGTTCATTCGTATTTCAATGAAGCAAAAACGAAAAGAAAAATATTGTTTTATACAGTTCGAGATATAAAATATTTCGCCCAGTTATTTCCAAATAGGGCGAATAGTAAACAATTACGGTATACATGATTCATTAAATATTGTACCTCTACAGTTTCAGTTTAAATTAGAATTTGTTCATATAGTATTTCTGGTCAAATATTAGGTAATTGTATGTATTCTGATCATTTTTCACTTTAAAAAGCCCTTTATTTGGAAATAATTACTTAAAATATATTGGTTCAAATATTTTTCGTCTTCTATATTTTTTTTATCCCTTTAGCTACACGGTGATGCGTCACTGAGGGAACAATATTGGTTTGACAGCAAACCTATTGCGCATATCTTCAGCATTTCGAATCATTACGGCAGCCAAGCTTTGCTTTGCTTGAATCAATAGGTGAGGAGGTCTGGTGAGTATACTGGGTGCGGCAGAAATCCTTATTCGAGAATCCGAAGTACCATATTGCAATTTGTGGTAGAACCTGACTTGAACTAGACAAACTTGCTTAAGTTACCGTTTACGTTTTAGCAGCTCGTAATATATAACAACTTGTAGATATCACCACACAAAAAGACTTTATGGTCATTTTTTGGTTGGTGTCAATATAAATTGTTCTCCATGATGTGTTAGACCACCATGCTTTTTTACTCTTGGGACTGTCGTAGAAAGCACGCTACAAACACTCTTCTTTTTTGCCTTGCAAACAATGACAATGCAATGTTAAAATAAAAAGAGATGATTTATCAACATTTAAGCTGTCTGAAAGCTTCTTGGGTGTTTGACCTGGGTTTTCCGTCAGGAAGTCTTACAAACAATTGTGTACCATACTTCATACATCAATACGTACTTGTACATCAATGTAAATGTGTGATAATATAGTGTTTAGACTAAAACATTTTACGCCCTCCGATCTTATTAAAAGACATTAGGTCAATTAAAAAGTCCCCGACCTGACGTATAGAGGGCGGTACTAGAATTAAATCCGTATGTCTTTTAGTTAGTCCTAACCCTCAAAATATGGGTGTATAAATTTGACAGCTCTCGGATTATTAGTTTGTGAATTACAGTATTTTGAGTTAAGCAACTTTTGTTATTATGAAAATAATGGATAAAAAGAAATTTTGCGCATTAATAAAATATTGCCTGTTGAAGGGAAAAAATATAGTTGAAGCAAACACTTGGGTTAATTCTAAGTTTCCGGACACTGCCCCAGCAAAATCAACCATCAACTATTGGTATTCTAATTTTAGACATGGTGAAATGAGCACCGAGACGGTGAACGCAGTGGACGCCCAAAAGAGGTTGTTATCGACTAAAACATTAAAAAAATCCACAAAATGATTTTGAATGACCGTAAATTGAAATTGAATAAAATAGCAGACATTCTAAAGATATCAACTGAACGTGTACATCATATCATTCAGGAATATTTGGGTAAGAGAAAGCTCTGTGCAAAGTGGGTGACGCGCGAGCTCACTTTTGACCAAAAACAACGACGAGTTGATGATTAGGGGGAGTGTTTGAAAATGATCAAGCGTAATAAACCCAAGTTTTTGCGTCGATATGTGACAATGGATGAAACGTGGTTCCATTATTTCACTCCGAACTCCAATCGAGAGTCATCCGAGTAGACTGCACACCATGAACCCGCTCCGAAGCGTGAAAAGAATGTGCTGTTTCACCAACACAATGCACCGTGTCACAAGTCAGTGAAAACGATAGCAAAAATCTATGAATTGGGCTTCATTAAAAACGGCCGCATTTGAAGAAAAAGAAAGTGCTGCTTCATCAAGACAATTAACCGTGTCAAAGGCCAATGAAAACGATGGCAAAAATGAATTTGGCTTCGAATTGCTTCCTCATCCACCATCTGCCCATCAGCGACTATTTCCTGTTCTCGGATACCAAAAGCATGCTCGCAGGGAAGAAATTTTCGTCGAATGAAGAGGTGATCGCCGAAACTGAGGCCTATTTTGAAGCAAAGGGCAAATCGTACTACAAAAATGTTTATGCACCTATCTTAGTCTCTAGTATGTTATAATAAAGTTTATGCAATATGTTTATGAGTCTGTGGTCTGCTCTAGTGTTATCCAACAGTTGTAATACTTCGATATTAACATGAGAATGGAGTCTGTGCTCATGCCTCTTGCAATTCTCTTGATTTCCTAAGTGATTGTCGGCATTTGAAAGTGTCGATAAAAGGATAATCTCGGTGCACTTACAATACAACAAATCTTGTATTGTATTTATAGTACTTTTAGTGATACATACCCATAATTACGTAATTAATATATATAATTAAAGTAAGTAATCAGTCCTATAGTATGTGAGTGCACCTACAATACTTCTCAGAATTTTGTTCTCGAAAATTTGTGTTGTATTTATATTGTTTTTTTCTCAGTTGATCCCCCCTGTCACTACATATTATTCTTCAAATGAACTTGTTTTAGTAAAATAAAAATGTTCATCCTTACAAATCAAAATTTACGTAGAATTTAAGTGAACATATCAGTTGATGCTTCATCGCTATTATTTAGATAACTATATAATTGCACTAATTAGCCATTAAACATGAATAACAATCAATGCAAGTTGCAGATCGATATAAAAGGAATTCATTCGATTACTGCAAGCACCGCCAAAAGGAAGATCTTTCTGAAATAGCAGTAATACTGTTATCGCTGGACAAGCTTTATCTGGTGGTATTTTTTGCAGTCGGCAGCCCGAAGCGAACGAACAGCAAAAACGAAATGGCGCGAAGCAATTCGACATAGCGATAAGATGGAAAGAGCCGATTCTAGATTACTGTATTCGCCCCGGAGACCTCACTATTGAATTAAATTTACATAACATGGCGTTTTTGCGTTTATTAGTGCACTTATCTCGGGCTTAGTCGGTCTCTTCTTTCTGTTTTGATGGAGGAGGTCGGAGCCTGCCTCAGACTTAGCGTAATAAAGTGAGATGGAAGTTATTAGAGTGAAATAAACTGATCTTGTTGTAATTATGTAGATATAAGTAATTTGTTATTGTATATATTTTAGGTACAGTTATATAACACTGGTTTTGTAAGACAGTTGAAAGAATTGATTCCAATATATCTACACCGATAACGGAAGATAGTTTTATTGGATTTGTCACATTTTCAGTTAGTACTAAACCTCAAGATAATGCTGTTAAAATTTCTTCATATTCTACCCGTAAGTTTGTGAGTTATTGTGCTTAGAGTGACACTACTTTTGTTATTTTCAAAACAATAGATTGAGAATTTCGTGTTTTAATTGTATACCGCTTCTTGATAGGAAAAATACCGTTCGAACGAAGCAATGGCTTCAAAAGTATTTTATGAACTGTACTCCATTATAAATAACAATAAAATGTTGATTTACTGTCTTTAAGCGTGGCTCCAAGCCTGTCCCAATGCAACAGCAACTCCTGCAAATATTATATTCTTTTTCTAATACGGCAATTAATTTTATGCCGATATTCCCCAGGTAGACGTCATTTCAATATAGATTTTCAACATCGTAGTAGATTGAATTATATGGAGTTTTAAAAACAGCCACCCATAAGATGCTACAAATACTTTAAGATCGATCCGTTGTACACTGATTTGCTATTCGCTGATGCAGATACTAAGACGTCTAGTATTCTTCATGATATAGTTCGTATTGGAAATCTATATGGCTTAAGAATTTAGTACAGATGTAAAAAATATTTTAAATCATAGTAGTGCCCGGTTTGATACTTGAAATCAGTAATACAGTAACGTTTCCTTCTTTGAGATGGTACATGCAAAAGAGAAGAAATATTATAACCAACACTAAAATTTGACAGTTTCGAACGCTTACCTTTCCAATCTTTCTATACGGCTCGGAGATTTGGATGCTGTTACAGTCTAACATTTGTAAGCTTGATGTCCCTCAAATGCAACAGTATTAGAAATGAAGATATTCGTTTAAGATGAGACTAAGAATAATTCATGCACTATTGCTGAGAAAAATTCCGACACGAGCATTACAGCACTTCGGATATCTATGGTAAATGAAACGTGAACGAATTCTTTACAGCTTTGTTTGGCGAAACCGACTTTTTGGATTGAAGACACAATACTAAATAAACTTGGTTATTGATAAAATTTATTCCTCCTTTTGAATAGTACAAACAGCTTGTGTATTCATTATTTATTTTATGTCCTAACTGATTAATATGTTCACGTTCAAGTAATAAAGGTATTTTCGTGACTCAATTTTCAACGTGCATCTCGTGCTTCCAATATCGACAATTTAGTCTAAATTATGTCCCATACATTTACATGTATTAATAACACAAACCAAATAGTTTAACATTTTCTACATATTTTCGGTTCCAAAATGAGTTTAGGCAACACACCTCATAAAATAATGTGTAAAAAGGTCTGTATGCTATAGTAATGAAACTATATATAGTCTATTCAAAGTTTTTTTATGCGTCATAGATATTTGTGACGCGAAACATCGCAATGTTGCCGAATCAACTCTGAGTTTTAGTTCAGTTTGGCTTTGATATAGAAAAAAAATTCTAATCTAAATAAAATAATTGAACGAAAATGTTATAAAATATAATTTATTTTAACACTATAATATATCAAATACATATATTATCGAAGCACTTGAAACTACGATTAAGAACACATTTATAATAGGTTCTAGGTTAGGTTTGTCTTGTTTACATTGAACTCTTTTCCACACCACCCATGTGGTAGAGTTTCTAGGTGCTTTTTTATGTAATAGTATCCCTCTGGAGGCCTAATCCACCTAATTAACAATTGTATATCTGAGATCGAGAGCATATTTACCTATTTACGTTTAGTTCTTGTTTTCTTCGATGGTGTGATTTGTCAAGTCATCTTAGTATCCCTGAGGTGGTGACACCAGAAAACATCAAAAAATTCATCAAAACTATCGTCAACAGAGTGGACAGAAACTGGTGGCAGGCCATACACAGGGTGACAGGGTGATATATATATATATATATATATATATATATATATATATATATATATATATATATATATATATATATATATATATATATATATATATATATATATACAAAAATTTACTTTACTGTCTTAATGTCCTGGAAAAGGACGTGATGAATGACAATCCAAATATCTATAATATATAATAATTTCACTCTAAAATCAATGGAGTTAGCAATGGTTATCCAGATTAATTAAAGTTTAATAATAACAATTGTAGTGTTTGAAAGAACTTTAATTGCCTATGTAGTTGATAATTATGTACGCTCAAAGAAACAAATGTTAGAAATTTCGTCTAAAATTCGATCTAAACTTTCGCCGAATGCTGTCACTGTGCCTGTATTTTTGCAACAATTTAATTTTATCTCAATTCTGTAGTTCGTCGTCGTTAGAACACGAACCAAAAAATTAGAAACGAGAACCCTTGCCGCGGGATAGCGTTCCTCCCAAAGTTACGTTAACATTGTTATCGCTGGTCAGGCTCTATTTGGGTGTATTTTTTGCGTAGCGTAAGCCTCTGGCGGTCGTATAAAAAAACGAAAAGCGGGTGTGTGGCAGCTTGTTATAGCGATAAGATGGAATGGACAGACTCTAGATTATTTCGTCTGCCCTTGGGACTTTAGATTGAATGTAATTTGCGTATCGAAGCATTCCCATATGGGTCTGTGTGATTGTTATACTTACTCAATTACGTTGAACTGTTAATATATATGCGAGTCGGTCATGTGAGCGCATTTGTTACAAAAGGTTTAGTTGGATTAGGTTTTTTGTTAGTTTTATTTTGCCTATTTAAGCAAATTTTCGACAGTATTTCTATATTGAAATCTATTTTATAGTCAGAAATGTTTAATTTCATAATATTAGGTGCTTTTTAATTTGATTTTGTTCAGCGTTGTCTATTGATGAAACAACCGTCAGATTAACTAGTAAATTCAATGGTTTTGACATGCGTCTACACAAAATACTATTTTTTAGATAGATAATATCATGAGGGTTCAAAGAATTTCAAGACAATGAATGGCAAGGATGGAAAACTGCTATTACAATATTGAACCGTTTCGAAATCGCGACTTAATGCAAAATAAGCAGAGCTATTTGTAGAATATTGCTGTTACTGGCTATGAAAATAGATCTACTATGACAATTGCAACTGCAAAAAAACACAGGTTTCTCCAGAAAAGCCGCCCATATCGACACCGAAGCTGAATATATGTCGCAGTAAAGTTTTGGTGTTCATATTTCCAGCTGGTATAAAGTGTAATGTATTATAAGGCGCTAATACAGAATGAAAATGTTACTGCAAATGTCTACCGACTTGAATTCAACATTTGAAAACAACAGCAATAGTGAATAACAGACCCAGATTTATTGTTTAGCATAACAATGCTTGAGCATACGTTACAAGACTTGTAAAGGATAAACTATTGCAGCTGGAATGGGAAGTTCTGGATCTCCAAGTATACTCTAAACATAGCGCCTTCTGATTATCACTTCGTACAAATAGACGTAGCATGGTTTTCCTGTACAATTTGTGCACATTTTTCTCAAGACATGCATATTTAATGAACAATGACCAAATTTATACAATCTCCTAGAATATACTGTTATATCTTGTCGATAAGCAAACTGTTTAGCCTAAAAAAACTCAAATGGGGAATATGAATGGGGCCATGTTATATATCATACTTGATACACTTGGGCCGCGTATTGAAAAGAAAAAGGCGGTTATAGAAACAGAAAGACAACAGACCAGACAACGCTCAGTCAAATCTCAAAAATACTTATTTAAACATCATTCTAATTAAACCAACCTGATCTGATAGGTTAACACTTATATTTTAATTAATATCACATTTACATGAAATACACACGTATCAAAATGAATCGATTTTTGATAAAATTAGAAAAAAATTAAATTATATTATCTTTAAATCCCTTAAAATTAATCCACTATCCTTAAATAGACTGTGGATAACCGTTTATTGGTCAACAGTAGAACTAACAAGGCAACTTTGTTTTGATATTTCAACTATCATAAGAACATAACTAAAATTTAATTTATATGTCTAAGTTGAAAATGATTAGCCACTATTTCCAACTACTACTACCAATACTATTGTGTTGTTGCTGGAGGACCAGATCTGGTCACTTTTTATAACCGGCTACATTGTTCTGAACTATTCGATATATGTATTTTTCGCACTACTTATTTAATACTATCAAAACATGGATTGGACCACATAAATAAAGGAGAAATTAGTTATAAATAAATTGAAATAATTCAAGATTAGAGATATTAGACTGTACTAGTGTCTAAGCCTTGAAGAAGTAGTAAAATAAGTGTTTCTATCTTTTTCAGCACATGCTCTAACATTATTTAAATATTGAATATATATTAGCCGGTGATCCATTAATATATCAATTTGTTTTTGAACGATACGAAAAATTTTTTAAAATATTTTAAAAACCATTTAATTATTTTTAATAAATCTGTAAGGTTGGTACTTCATTTTTAAAATTAAATATTTGTTAAAAATATCTCTACTTACTACTCGATATATCAAAGTATTTTTTTTTAACTATCGATATATCCTTTGTTAAATATCGATTATTTTCCTGGTTATTGCAAATAAAATTTAGATATATTTTTTATAATGCCTGAAGCACACACATCCAATGTAGATTTCATTTCTTGGGCTAAACTAAAAAGTATTAGCTAAACTTGGAGCGATTGTAAGATGTCTAAAACAGTTTTTAATATTATTTGGAGTACAGGTTCAAAGATCTCCGAAAAGAAATCTTTGGAAGCCTATTTTCCTTAAACCGTTACTAAATATTAACAATGTATGTAACTATATAACAGGTCAATTGAAAGGTCCCTGACACATAGATGGCACTACTAGAATTAAATATATATGTTTCCTAGTTAGCTCTAACCCTCAAAAGATGCGTGTATAAATTTAACATCTATTCAATCATTAGTTTGTGAATTATAGCATTTTGGGTGAAGTAACTTTTGTTACTATGAAAAAAATGCATAAAAAGAAATTTCGCTCGTTAATAAAACATTGCTTTTTGAAGACAAAATATACAGTTGAAGCAAAAACTTGGTTTGACGCCGAGTTTCTGGATACTGCTCCAGGAAAAAAACTATCAAGGATTGATATGCTAAATTTAAACGTGGTGAAATCAGCACCGAAGTCGGTGAACGCAGTGGACGTCCAAAAGAGGTTTTTACCGACGAAAACATTAAAAAATCCACAAAATAATTTCGAATGACCGTAAATTGAAACCTAATAAAATAGCAGACTCTCCAAAGATATCAACTGAACGTGTACATCATATCATTCACGAATATTTGGGTATGAGAAAGCTCTGTGCAAAGTGGGTGCCGTGCGAGATCACTTTTGACCAAAAACAACGATGCGTTGATGATTCGGAGTAGTGTTTGAAGATGATTAAGCGTAATAAACCCGAGTTTTTGCGTCGATATGTGACAATGGATGAAACATGGCTCCATTATTTATCCCCGAAGTCCAATCGGCAATCATCCGATCTCAATCGAATGTTAGCTGGGAAGAAATTTTCGTCGAATGAAGAGATGATCGACGAAACTGAGACTTATTTTGAAGCAAAGGACAAATCGTACCACAAAAATGGTATCGAAAATTTGGAGGGTCGCTATAATCAGTGTGTCACCCTTGAAGGTAATTATGTTGTGTTACCATAATGTATTTTATTATGGTAGCCGGGAACTTTTTAATTGATCTGTTATATAGATTTAATTATAACCTGGTACTGCACCCAATTTTATACCAGATTTATACAGTCGGAGAATTACCCTAAAATGATTTTAAAACTCTATTTTTAAAATATTTCGAAAAACTAGGAAAAAAATTAATTAAAACATTCTTTTATACTCAGTTGATGCGCTGGCATATACAGACAAATATAAATCCATTCGACGTATAAACAATGCAAAAAAAGAAACAAGACGAACCAGCAAAAACGCAGATAAATATACAGAGAAACGCAAAAAAACATCATGTTATGTAAATTTAATTCAATACGGAGGTCTCGAGGGCGGACACCGTAATCTAGAGCCGAGCTCGTTCCATCTTATCGCCAGAGCGAACTGCCGCACACCATTTTGCTTTTTCTGTTCGACCGCCATGGGCTTACAACTGCAAAAAATACCCACCCAGATAAAGCTTGTCCAGCGATAATGATATGAAAGTCGTTCGAGACGAGACGGTGCTTTGAAGATGTTCTTTTCGGCCTTTTCATCGACTTTTATTCGCGTATGTATTATTTAAGGATTACAATAGGCTACACTACAATAACAAATTTTTATGCTAGATAGATAGTAATAATCATGTAACATAACAATTATCTTTGTTTACTTAAAAGCAGTAATTGTCTAATATAAAATTAAGAGTCATATTTTTTAATATATATATATATATATATATATATATATATATATATATATATATGGGAAAATCCGTACAATGTCATTTATCAAGCAATTTTTCCAGTATTAGTAGTATTTTCGTAGTATTCCAGCCATTCTTGCCATCAAACGCATCTGGTTTCAGTAATGCGTAATCAAAATCCTTGTCAAATTGCATATCTAAAATGCTCTTTGTCTTTAGTGTTATAATCACGAGTCTTAAAACGGGTAAACGTTTGTCATAAGCTTCATATAACATTTAATCACTTTCTGCCTTCGCCTATTTCTTCAAATTGACTCAAAAAGTAAAACTTGTTGCAAATGTGATTTACTCTGCACTACAAACACTAAAAATAAATTTTTGTTCACAATTGACGAAAAGACACACTGGAAAGGCAAGCCAATAAGCGAGGCTTCAACATGAAATTGGTACCCAATGCGATTTAGTACACACTCTATCTGTAGTAAATCCTTTAAAATTAATTCTTAGGCCTGGTATAATATATATAGCTTAAAAGCATTTTCATATTTCTAACGTAACTTTGAATAAGCTTACGATGTCCATCAATAGATATAAATACTATAAATATTAAAAGCTGCAATAACCTATTGCAATAATTATCTTTTAATACTACTTTGGGTTTAATCATTGATGCACATTTAAAAAATATATTAAATAGAGACACTACTCTTTTTAAAAAATTTAACATTACCCCTCATTGGCTAAGAATATGGGTTAATAAAAACGAGACTAAGGTGATTAATCAGGCCAATAGCAACCAGAATAATAATATGTAACAAAATATCATATAATATCATGTTATAACACTTGTCTTATATTATACTAGTGACCCGCCCCGGCTTCGCACGGGTGCAATGCTGATACTAAATTAAATACACTACAGAAAAAATATGAACGTTGTATATAAAAATATAGCGGCCCGCTCAGACTTTGCACGGGCATAAAATATATATGCCTATGTCACTCAATGAAAACATGATTAAAATCGATCCAGTATTTTTGGTTCATTCATTACTGCCCTTGGCCTGCACGCATTAAATTTGTAGTAAAACAATTCCTCTTCCCCTATACTTACTATGAAGATTTCCTGCTATCTTTGGAATATCTAAATTCATACAATTTTTATTACATTACACATTTTTAAACGCAAATTTTAAATTTGTAATATCTCCGAAAATATTTGTTTAATTTACATGCTGTAAGGAACCATATTGATCTATATTAATTGCACACTGTATTTAAGGTACTTAATTCGATAAGGATTAATGCCGTATTGCTTAAAATAGCTTCGTAAATAAGCCATTTTCTCACGTAAAAAGTAAACAATAAAAATGGTTAATGTGGGTTATCCCTAAAAGATAAACATATACCATCGCGGACTTTTTTGTAGACCTTTTTATGGTGTACAATACTGTAGTACATTAATTTGATCTAACTCGTAGGGTTAGGCAGCGTTTTTGCTAATTGCTAAATAAGCCTAAAAAAATAGGTTAATTTACGACATCACGTTAGAAACCTCTAAAATTAGCAATGTTGTCTTAGTATATTATGCATGTATTATACATATAAACCTTCCTCTTGAATCACTCTATCTATTGAAAAAAACCGCATCAAAATCCGTTGCGTAGTTTTAAAGATTTAAGCGCACATAGAGATATAGGAACAGAAAAGGCGACTTTGTTTTATACTATGTAGTGATGACCTAAGTATAAACCTTATAAATATGTAACATAACAATTATCTTTATTTACTTAAAATCAGTAATTGTTTAATATAAAACTAACAGTCATATTTTTGGTAGAATCGGCAATCTTTTCTGGCAATTATACATGAAGGAACGTACTTTACATCACTGATCTGCCAACAATATTATATAGCAGAACTGCTACTTTTTTCGAACTAAATAATATTAAATTAAATAAGTGATGCAAAATCTACATACATTGACTCTACAAATAACAGGATTGCTCCACAATGTGTCTTTATTAACGACATGTAAATGCTGTGTGCCAACACAGCATAGAATTATTTTTCTATTAATTGGCATGAGCTTGGTATCCTAGCTCGGATCGAAGCAGCATATAAAAAATAAACGAGATAAACTCAACATCAAGTTTCGGAAAATGTATTGGTTGTTTAGCCAAAACTCTGAGCTATCAAACTTACAATAAGCTTATCTAAGTGATTCAGAGGTTTTAAAATAAAACGCTGAATTATATTATGAGTACGCCTTGGTATGTACACGTTTCTAACCTTCATCGCGACCTAAATATTGATATAGTTATGGGCGCTATGAGAAGATCTTTCCATTTCATTTAGAAGGCTCCAGAGCCACATCAACATGAAAGCGTCCAGACTTCTAAATGTGCATAATGGTATTAGACCTTTGAAACGAAAAAAAAATTCTGATCTTGCAAATGTTTGAACACTAAGTAATTCAGTGGAAAATATCTTAGTTTGTTAAATTAAATTTAATGTGTTGTAATATTTATATATAATAAGTAATAAGTAATTTAAGTAATTTTATAAATTGTAATAAACGTCAACTGGGCTTCTTAAGAGGTTATTCAATACTCGATCGGGTTTCAGGACGATCTTTGTGAAGCCGTTAACTTAGGATTTGGAATTCTCCCTCGATTTAGAATGGGTCTTATACGGGGGAAAATCTATGGATGTATTACCTCCTTTTTCTCTGAGAGATGTTTTCGGGTGAGGGTGAATGGTGCAATTTCATCGTCTTACCACCACACGAATTCAGTACCTCAGGGCTTCTGTATCAATCCGTTCTTATTTAATATTGCTATGAACTCAATAAACGAGATTGCCACTGCCCACATTAACGTTTGGATTTATGCGGATTATGTGATTATATATCGCAGGCATGCAGGTCATAAGTATAACCAGCACCTCCTACAGAAAGGCCTTAATGAAATACTTATATGGGTTAAACAAAATGTTCTGAAGTTCTCAGCTGAAAAATCCGTAAGTGTCCACTTTTGCAGACGGAGGAACTGCCCGCGGATGACTACATTAATACTGGTTGGTAAGAATTTAACAAACAAGTCGGAACAAAAATTCCTTGGTCTGGTTTTTGATCTGCTAATCTGGCTGTCAAACATAAACTATATTAAGGTAAATTGTTTATCATATTTACGCTAACTTAAGACTGTCTCTAGTCACTATTGTGGAGCACATCGAAAATCACTGAACGATATATACAAAGGGATAATAAGAAGTAATCTAAAGTGTGGTAGCCAGTGTTATATAACTACCACCCCTTCCTATGTGAAGAGACTAGACCCAGTTCAAAACATCACCTTGAGAATTATATTGAGAGCATTCCGCACTAGCCCTGTGGAAAGCCTACAATGTGAGACAGAGATACCATCACTCGGCTCACGAAGATAATTCCTACTAATGAATTACGCAATGAATGAGTCCGCCGTCAGTTTTACTTCGGGTAACTTGCAATCGACTGATGGTTCTGATCCCTGCTACAGACAACAAAATCACGGCTACATCACCATGGCAATTATTGAATATACATATAGAGTTGTCCACGAAGGTACTGCTAAAAGAAAGAATCAGCCCCTCTATAGCAAAACGGTATTATATCTGAATTATATTATGAATACGCCTTGGTACGTATGCGTTTCCGACCGTCATCGCGACCTAAATATTGATATGATTATGAGCGTTATCAGAAGATTTTCCCATCTCAATTAAAGAGACCTCCAGAACCACATCAACATGGAAGCGTCCAGACATCTAAATGAGCATAATCGTATTAGATCTCTCAAACGAAAAAAAAACCTTCTGATCTTGCAAATGTTTGAACGCTAAGAGATTCAGTAAAAATATCTTAGTTTGTTAGTAGGTTAAGTTGGATTAAAGTTAGTTGTTGTTTTAAAAATGCATTAAAATAAAAGATTCTTGTGTATTTTTGATCGTTTTCAGTTCACACCATTTCTTCGCACCTTACTTTAGGATTTTCAAATGATGAATTTTAAATAATGAAATTGGGTCGCTTTTTCAATTTTATTGGGTAAATCGGAACGTTCCCTTTTCCTCAGTAAAATAGCTGAAATTACAAGGAGAAAAAACATATTCGAATCGAACTGTTCGACACAAAGCCCAATGAAAAGGCGAACATGGCATTTTCGCCAGAAAGAGATTAACTTCACTTCGTAGATTGATTTCGGAATTCTGAAATAGGTTTCGTTCGGATGGAGGTGAAAATAAATTTTAATGTATAAACGTAGAGGAAATGCAATTTGTTAATGGGTTTCGCGTCGATTTGGTTTTTCTTTCTTTCTGCTTCTTTTTTTCTCCTCGCGCCGGTCGCGGGAATCTTTCAAGTCGCGTACCGTCGGCAAAACTCGAAAAATGTGAAGAGAAAAGGAACGAGGCGGAGATATGGTTTAGCGCGGAATAAATTTGTTTAACATTTTCGGTCTCCTCTTTTTCTGCTGCGGTTAGCAGTCGAAATTGGAAAGGCCGGACGGCGATTGAAATTCAGGTTATGCGCGTCTTGAATCCGAATTTTTGCTTAACTTACTTCCGAACCTGTTCATAATTTACTCCTAAAAAATTACGTTATACATATTCGATCGTTATTCTAACTAAAATCGTGGAAAACTTCATTATGTTTCGTCAGTTTTAGAAAATAATGAAGATATTGGTGATGTTAAAAAGTTATTGTCTAATAATTATATATGGTATTATAGAGAGAACTCCAAAATTTTTGAGAGAACTAAGAGAACTCAAAAAACTTACGGAGGTCAAGTCAGATGATATAATAGAACCAGTTAATTTTGGACGTCAGTGGATTCAGTTGCAAAATTTGAGAAATTAAATGAAAAGAAAAATTGATACTAGAGCAAGTAAACGTAGAAAAATAAGATATACTGTTCATACTAAGTTGGTAGACTTCATGGCCCCCTATACTCCTCTATCATACTCTTCATTATTTAAAAAACTTATATCTAGACTTTTCTAAATTTATTTAGTAATATATTTTCTAATGTTTGTTGGAGTTGTTTTATTAATATGAATGTATAATTTACCTCTGTTGCGATATCGGTTCGATATTTTAGGTTTCTCAATGTATTTTGCACCAACAATCCGGTGAAATTCATATCACCTACTTATGTCTTGCAAATTTTTTCCACAGTTTCTGATTTCTGACAGAGTTACTTAAAAAGCAGCCAGAAAATTTTGACATAGAAATATTCTTTTCAAAATCACATTTATCAGAGAAGTTTAATATTGTCAACTTCATTTCAATAAATTCTATATTTAGTTTTATTATTAACTCTAACTATAAACTGCTTAAAGTTAGAAGTTTAAATTGGAAGTGGTAATCTGATGGAATCAAAGGTATTCTTGGAATAAATACATTTTCGCCTTAATGATTTCCTGTGTAACTGATAGTTTCAGTTATATATCTCTGCCGACTTTGCTGACGTTTGGTAACATTACGTAACTTGGGTGGTTTGAAATTATGCAGTAGCATTATTAGTTCACTGATCTTTATATAAAGAGTATGAAGTGGTACTTCTAGTGGGTTGAATGTATGTAAAAATTTAATAGAATAGTTAACAGTATCTTACTGACTTACCTATATTGAGATATACAGAAAATTCTAATAGATGATTTAATAATTCATTCTTACTTAAATACTTTAAAATGGGAACACACAACGTTCATTATTTCAACAGTAACAATTCTTCACGTTATTCATTAGATCGATCAACTCGTATATATCTTTGACTTGTAGCATTGCGAGTTCTGCTGCCTAAGATGGAACGTCTAATCACGTACTATTGTATCAAAACTTACCAAACATGAATATTGAATTAACGTTTTTGTATAAGGCGTGATTGGTGCGTCGAACAAACACTTCTCAAAATACTAACTTAACAGAATCAAAGCTGAATAAAAGTTTAGATCGAAAAGATTGGGCAATAAGAAATAGATAAACGATTTTAGTGATATAATCAGATAAACATGATGAACATGAACACATAGCCCTTCAAATCACTTCCGCAGCTCAGTCAGTAGCCACTGCAGTACTAGTGGCATAACACAATCCTTCCTAAGGAAACGACCGCAGTGATAGAGGTGGTCGATATCCCGTCGGAACAGTTCATAGTTCTAATAAAATTATGTCTGATTATTGTCTACACCTCCACCCACCAGTTTGCCTTTGATGATCTTATAAAAACGAAAGGTTTCTGTTTTTACCTAAATTTCCATAGTCTGTATGGAATAGCATTCCAAATATTGTGTGACTTCAGATTCCAATAGTTTAAGGTTAAGAAATTGAGCTAAACTGCAAGCTTCTCTCCCAGTTTCAGTATACTGTGCTAGTTCACAGAAACTTTAGTCCGCCGTTAGCGTACTGACACTATAAACTGTGATGCATGTATGACAATCCACGGACTAGGGGTATTTTTCAAAGCTTGAATGTTCGTTAATGGAACAGTTTATGTATGTTTATGTTTTATGTGTCTTTGAATATCTTCAATCCACCTATTGTGATCTTACAGCTTCAGCTGGGATACTTTTATCTGAGTTATCTATACAATCTTGAAAAAAGAATAGCAAATAATTCCATTCCTCCGGCTTCTGGCTGTTTTCTACGGGTGAAACTAAAACTGAGTCGAATCGGAACTACTCTAGAAACCAACTGAACAACTAAATGACAACTTTTAAACAACTCTTAAGAAATAAATAAATGGTCTTTTTACATTCAGTTTCAAAAGTCTTGCCATTTCTTTATTTAATGTATTACATTTTTATTTAGAATTTAAATCTTTGGTCATTCTAATCCCCAAAAAAGTATAATATAATTTGAATTTATTAAATATACTACTAGTCTATTAACATACCAATTTTCCCTAAGTGTATTGGTTATTTAATCTGATTTTCCAGTAAGGGAAAACCAGAACGGAAAATTATGCGCCTGCAGTTATTGGTTTATTGATTAGAGATAAAACACGTCTAAGTAGAGATTCTCGTAGCTGTCATGGGGGTGGATTTCCTAGGAAACTCGATTTTACCCTCAAGGAACCAGGTTCGTTCACATGGAAAATAGCATTAGGCTGCATTCTTAGAATGTATGGCTCGTTGGCCCACCCTAAATGAACGGTTGAAGTACTTTGTAGTTTGTTAAAAAGGTAAGACAATACAGGCGTGTTTATTTTCGGCAGTGACATAGAAATTCAGTTTGTTCTTATATTTCACTTATATAAAACTTAAATTGAACGCTGTTTTTATATACCGATATACTACAATAACTTGAAAAAGAGCCAAACGTTTGATGCCATTTTAACATTCCATATTTCATAAGGACAAACAAAATTGTTATTTCTTATTTGAAAGCTATATAAAGGTTGCTACATTTTTATCAATTGAAAACATTATTCAGTAATGAAATTAATATTTTTTAGTTTAAATAATTCAAACCACAAAATAATTAACCATAAAATTTTAATTAATAATTTTATTTAACAATAGAAATGTTCTTTCCTTCCATCCGAATTGAACCAAATGCAAACTTATACAATAAATATCAAAACAAAACAAATATCTAGACACACAAGTAAATAACTAAATAAATAATAAAAATGTGAATAGATACAAATCACCTTGAAATGAAGCTATGTAACATATTCCTCAATGAATCCGACAAGCTACGACTGCTTCTAATAGTTGATAAGTTTCTGCATTTCTTTATATCATGAGAAACTGACATTGGTTCCTCACAATTGGGACACATATATCTCTGAGTTTGATCCATTAGGAAGTGTGAATAGGCAGTGACAAATCAGAAACTTAATTATTTTATTTGGAAATATCATGCAGTAAATAATAATTTTTTTTTAGTTTAAATACTTCAAACAATAAAAAATATATTTAACAACAAAACAAAGGTTGTATTAATGTGTAGTGAAATAAATTTCCAGTTCTATGGAGATTCTGCGGAGTTAAATAGAATATACTAAATTGCAATTTCATTTATTCTACAACGAAAATCTTGGTGATAATATTTCATATTTCATTAATGTTATATAATATAATATAATGGTAATATACATAATGGAATATGTATATTTACAACGCATTATGCGCACAGCCACTCTACAGTCAATGTCAATGAGTTAAAACTATCCTTAAATAACCTGTTGTACTATTACATTGGTTGAGGTGTTTATGTCATTGCATATTGAGTGTAACTCCCACCACAGTCGACTATAATCTGGTAATCTGCCGAAATGGATCTTAAGCTAAGCTTCATTTAAAAAAATTCAAATAAGGAACTAAAAAAGTAAATTTAATTGAAATTAAATATTAAAAAAAATAATAATATTTAAATAAAAAATAAATATAGTATTAAATAAAAATGAAATATAAAATCAATCAAAGTAAAGTTCCGTCTCCCAGGTACTACTTTTTCCTAAACTTCGATAAAATAAACCTTAAAATATAAGTATTTTCTGACCGCCCAAGAAGAGTAGTTTACCTATTACTAACTCGAAAAAAAGAGCCTTTGTTCTGTTTCACGCATTACAATTAGTTGATAACGTCCACGGTTTAGTTCATTCGGTGTAGTTCTAATTCTAATAGCATAGGAATTACGCGTGAGCAAACAGCGACAAGCCATTGGTAACTTCCAAATTAAATATACATTTTTATGCAAAACAATGGCCCCAACTATACAAAGCAAACATGGCGGATTATCCATTATTCACGGGGAATATTCAAAGAATTCTTGCTATGTTAAAGTAGATAATAAGTAAACATACGATCCCTTATATTTAGATATTTTAAGACACATGAGGCACAATGGTGGAGAATTTGCGGCAAAATTATTTATTTTTTGTATTCCGAGCACGTTTAAACAAACAACAAGATAGGTTCTAAGATTAACGTCATAGAAATCTTTATGTAATATATCGTCAAAGCCATACCATGCGTGTCTATGGTTTGTAACGCTTTACAATTCCACGCAGTCGAACTACTACTGTCGAATATAGTCGGCACATATTAGACATTCTCAAAACTACGTAGCATACAAAGTGGAGTATTTGCTAAGAAATCTAGTAGAGGAAAATACCAAGTTAAACGCGCGATTTAATACAGATTCTCAATAGATAACAAGAAATCTATTACCCTAGTTCAAACTGGCATATTGTTAGTTCAACATTTCGTTTATTCAGAAAGCTCTTAGCTCTATATTTTCTATAATTGAATGTTTTTTTTTGGTAAATCCGGCTTTAGTAAAAATATAAATAAAGATTAGGCATATTCATATTCTCATCGTATGTTTATAAATCAGTTTTAAAATAATTTTCACTGCTCCTCTAACGGTACTTTTAATGATATTAACTGATATAACAGTTGGGATAATTAGAAGAAGACAGTTAATTGTATTTTCGATTAGCTTTTCTCTACTGTGTATAAATTTGGCAATAAAAATTTGAAGAATCTTAAGAGTTATTGTATCCAGAGTTGTATATAGAGAGGCATGGATAAAAGATAAAATTATTACATCAAGCAGAAATTTCTCTACAAATAAGACATTTCCCATATTCATCAAAATAAAAATCTACAATATCATTAATAGGGTCGACAATATTATAAGAAGAAGAAGAACAATCCTCTAGAAGCAGTAACAATTAGGAATTAAGATAAAGATTTTTTGTTAGACATTAAAGACGGTAGTTATAATGCTTAAAATTTAAAAATAATTAAATAAAACCATACCCAAATGACACAAAATATCTAGACAAATATGTAACTAAATAAATGATAAAATTCATCCCTCTATAAATAAGATAAGCCATAATTTCTACCAATATTTAATAAATTTCTGCATTTTGTTATAACATTGGAAACTGACATTGACTTCTCATAATTGGTCTCTGTTGAGCCATTAGGATGGGTGAGATTGATTTAGAAGAGGTAATTAGTTATAATATACATATATACCCATATTTAATTCTACACTCAATGCATATTTCTTCGTTCATGTCTTAAAGTGACAGTATGAAGTCGAAAAATAGCAATTCGGTGTTTTGGTGACTAATAGTCACAGAAGCCCTCTTTCCACCGACACGATACATTACTTACCCGGCATCGTTTCCCCACAAAACGCTTTAATGAAAAGAAAATTGCCGCTGCGTTACCTCTATTCCCGAAACAAAAGAATCAGTTGGCGTTTGTTTACTATGGAGGCGCGTAATCCTGCTTTCAATGCAACGCCAGCCTATGAGACGGTATCTTATACGTTTCGCATACACGAAAGAGAATATGTGCGGGTGATTTTTACCAGTAAAAAATTAAAATCCGCGCCGTCACAAAGGTGGATTTTCATCATGTATGTTAAACTGCACTCTTTATATTTACTCCAGCTGTTGTCATAACGAATCTTAGAATGTCAGTAGCACGCCAATTTTTATTTTGTTGTAACATGATAATGAGATATATATTAACAAAATAGTTAATTTAATATGATTACTGATAATATTATATATATATATAATGTAATATAATATAATTACTAAAATGTAGATATAATAATACAAATATGTTTAAACAAATAACACTTTTATTAAATCTTCTGACAGATCTTACTAATATAGTTCTTCTCTTTCCTGTACCTTTCTTCTAGATTTTGTTTCATCAGTTCATTTATTTTTTGTACCCTAGAAGTTTGAGTGTTCTTGAAAAATCTATTTATCACAGAATAATTTGTGGAAGTATAGGAATAATCAAAAGTCGGTGGATACTAAACCGTCCGGTATATTTGCCATTTCTGACCGATTTATCCTAATTCACGGATATAATCACATCGCGGTTTATTGTTTTGCTGATCTGAAAGAATAATGTTCTTAGTCGATTCTAAATTAGTGTTCTTCAATCATTAAATCATCTTTCAAAATCTCTCCAAAGATTCTCTCTCTCCATGCGGTATCAATCCTGCACAAAGCTTTTCAAAATGGTTCGAAGTTATGTTAAGTATTACTTCAATGGATATTATTAAAACATACCCTGTGGCGATGATAATATTATCAGATTAGGTGAACTTTTTGGATGCGTATTCAGGGCTTGTTAGGCTCTCTTTAAATGAATGAATTCACCAAAACTATATTTCTTCAACGATGAAGTGTGACTATTAAACATTTACCATTTACCATATAGTTTAAACTTATTTCCCAAGATTTCAGAAACAGATGATGTTCCATGCTGAAATAATGCCTATAAGATACTATATGTGAAAGACGTTAAAATATGTTTTATTAAATTTCTACAAACGCTGAATATGCTGTTGATCACAGATCCCTTAAAACAGATATTTAAAAAATCGAACAACAAAAGAGCTAATTAGATGAAAGGTACAATAAATGTATAAAAGCGGAGTTAAAAAATAGTCTATGTATTCGTAGAAATAATTTTTTTTTGTTCAGTCCTAAAACCAGGCGGTAGAATGTATTACCCATACCTGGTCGCGGAGACTTGCCCTGGAGTGACAAGTTGGACCACGTTGTGTGGGGCTGCTTCTGGGCTTACCTATACACTAAACTGAAACCGCCTCACAGATGACTCCTGTGGGTCTCTACTGCTACTGCATTAAATTTGTGGATATGGGACCCGCCAACCGGGCAGCCGTTTTCGGGCACGAGGATCCGGTGAAAAAACCGATAATAAAACTGATTGTAGATTCGCAAACTTGAGTTGACATTGGACTGGACTGGATGTTGTCGCATGGCTGACGCAAACGTTATGATTGCAGCGACGGATGAGCTCGTCTCAGCCTGGAAATGGGGAGTATAGCGGTGACCCGGTGAAAAATTCCCAGCATATCTACCAGTTTGCAAACAAGCACGTTTTCAAAAGAACTTGAGCTGAGTTGTTGTTTATGGAGGAATTGAGATGTGAAGCGTTTGATTTCTGAAGCGTCAGTTTCCTTGGGAATTTGATTATTTCTGACAAATCATGGAACGTTTAAGATTATCCTGAGGAGCTTATTTTGGAAAACTTTATCCCGTTTCATCCGGGCGGGTGCAACAAACTTGAAGTAGACATTAGATCCGTAGAGGAGTGCTGATCGAACTAACGTCTCGTAAAATAAGTTCCTGTTGGAGATGGGTAGTCTGTTAGAAGGGCAGTTCAGTGAAGTTAGCAGGTTTACTATCCCCAAATTATTCTGGGTTGCTGTCAGAATTTGGGAATGCCAACCGAACCGTCGGTCAAAGTGCGTAACACTTCTTATGGAAAATGATGGTATGGGTTTTCAGGAGATTGATTTATAACCTCCAGAATTTAAACCACTTGACCGCATAAATAATAATTATATCAAAACTTATCTACGCTTTTCTACAAATATTCTTTTATACCCGTGAAATCAATATAATAATTTTCAGAGTATGTGTTTGAATTAAAATTAACTTCCAATGTCACCATAAACTTATAATCTAAATATAGGATATAATAAATTCATCCCCTGATAGTATTAACTGCATATGAACTCCATATTTGGTACAGTTTCTGCTTCTCTCATCCTTTATTTTAATCGAATAGAATACCAACCGAAAGGTGAAATTTAATTGGCATCCCGTACATAAATCAATAGAACGTATTTACTAATTATATGCAACCGGTTTATGAGAATTATCGCGTTTTCCTTTTCTCAGGCACACGTTTGCTCGTTGAAATGTTTCTTGTAGCGTTATTCTCTATTTTTCTATAAATTTGTCTCATATCTTCTTGTATATTCAACAATACGAGACGTTATCAATTAACTAGTGCAAAAAGTAGGATTGGAAATCTGCAAAAATGTAAAATTATAATACCTTTTATCATCTATACATTTTTGTTCTTTTTCCTTCTATTCCTCTATGTCCTATTAATTTCTCTGTATAAAACTAGAACTCTACAAAATAGCTGTATTATATACCCCATAGCTATTTACGAAAAACATATTTTTAAGTTTCTTTGCACATCTAATTATTTGGAAGAAAACTAATTTAAATTGATCTTGTAGCTATGTTGCTGGACGTGTTGTGTTTTGTTCTCAGGACTCAACGTATCACATTCGTAATAATAACGCAATTATTCAGCAATTATCTGTTTTTTATAGTTTGAGAGAGGATTCTCTAGAGTTTAGTCTGTTGTTTTCACGATCATCATCAAAATTTATGGCAAAATATGGCATTAAACATTTATATAGTATCTTTTCTTCCGGCAGATATATCTTCCCTCGCAAATATTTCTGAGTTAAAAGAGCTAGAAGCTGACCCTTGTCAAATCTGAAAAGAGTATATGCTGTAAATATTATTAGATGTTTTCATAAACACTGAAAAATTACCATTGAATTATTGCAGTCCTCACTGTAAACATTCCATTTAGTAGAACCCACTTGTATATATCTTCCCATTGCATCATTTTGTTTTTCACCCTAATGGAGGTTTCTGGCCAATTGAAAATTCCCCGGCCTGACACATAGATGGCACTACTAGAATTAAGTCCATATATTTTAGTTAGCCTTAACCCTCAAAAGATGCGTGTATAAATTTGACGGCTGTCGGATCATTAGTTTGTGAATTATAACATTTTGAGTGAAGCAACTTTTGTTATTGTAAAAAAATGGGTAAAAAGGAATTTCGTGTGTTGATAAAATATTGCTTTTTGAAGGGAAAAAATACAGTTGAAGCAAAAACTTGGCTTGATGCCAAGTCCCCGTATACTGCTCCAGGAAAATCAACCATCAAGAATTGGTATGCTAAGTTTAGACGTGGTGACATTAGCACCGAAGACGGTGAATGCAGTGGGCACCCAAAAGAAGTTGTTACCGAAGAAAAAAATTCACAAAATGATTTTGAATGACCGTAAATTGAAACTGAATGAAATAGCAGACACTCTAAAGATATCCACTGAATCTGTACATCATATCATTCACGAATATTTGGGTATGAGAAAGCTTTGTGCAAAGTGGATGCACGCAAGCTCATTTTTGTCCAAAAACAGCGATGAGTTGATGATTCGGAGCAGTGTTTGAAGATAATCAAGCATAATAAACCCAAGTATTTGCGTCGATATGTGACAGCGGATGAAACTTGGCTCCATCATTTCACTCCGAAGTCCAATCAACAGTCATCCGAGTGGACTGCACACGATGATCCTGCTCCAAAGCGTGGAAAAACGCAAGAGTCGGCTGGCAAGTCTATGGCGTTTGTATTTTGGGATGCGCATGGAATAATTTTCATTGACTACCTTGAAAAAGGAAGGACCATCAGCAGCAACTATTACATAGCGTTATTGGACCGTTTGAAGGACTCAGATTTGAAAAGAATGCTCGCTGCGAAGAAATTCTCGTCGAAAGAGGTGATCGCTGAAACTGAGGCCTATTTTAAAGCAAAGGACAAATTGTGCTACAAAAATGGTATCAAAAACTTGGAGGGGCGCTATAATCAGTGTATCACCCTTGAAGGGTATTATGTTGAATAAAAAAATAATTTTGCCAAAAAAAATATGTTTTACTATGGTGGACCGGGAACTTTTTAATTTACCTGTTAGTTAACATATATGAAGTTTTTTCGTAAATTCTGGCACGTTCTGCATTAAAACTGTTACATGAGGTATTTAAACTGACTAACAAGCCTTTTGAAATGTAAATATTTGCACGATATTTTCCAATTTTAAGAAGGGTTGTGTGGGGAACTAGCTTTTTGTATATATTTAAAAAATGTAGCTAATGTTACTGAGTCGTATCCATTTTTCTACAAATTTTCCTTACATCCTTTCTATTCTTTTGTTCCATTTTTTAGTCACTAGCATCTATTTGGTATGGTTAACTAAATTTTTGCATTCTCAATAATTGTTACCTACATTTCGCTTTGTGTGTTTTTGCTACATTATTTAATTACACCACATTGGAATAAGTTTATTATAGATATATTAACCGAAGTTATTCTACATGAAGAGACTATACTAGATATGAGTTATAACTATATATGCGACAGTTATAAAAAGAGCAGCAGGATGAATTAGGGGAAAACCATTTCAGTCTTCTCTTATGTTTTCAAATCAACATAAATTCAAATAAAGTTCATAAAATACACATACTCTATCTAAAAAATATATTAGTAATTTGTAGAAAAATTGAAATTACCAGTAATTAATAGTTGCTGGTATACAAGCACTAGACACTAGAACGTATATGGACCTACGCAAACGATATTCTGCAAGAAGTAATATCAACATATCAAAAGTGTTTCAGAATAAAATTCTTCAGAAGTACTCTAGCGAGACCTTCGGATTTTAATTGTCATAGGGGAACTTAATAGATTTACAATACATGAGGAAAGACTCCACTGCCATATTAAAATTGATGTCATGCAATTCGTGAAGCACAATTAAGACGCAAATACAAAATAATCAAACCATATGCTCTTGTAGAGTAGTTTACTGAAGTGCACTAAATAGTAAAAATACTGCAAAAACTTTATTTACTTTTATTTTATGAGGCTTTCCTGGATAAATGCCAAATTTTAGTCACCGTTGGTAAAAATTGTAACTTAGTTGACAACGACTAGTTGAATGATATATTAAGAAATTAAACACAAAAAAATACCATTGGTTCTATATGTAACAAAAAATCCATATAACATCATCAGACTTTCGTTTATTTCAAACAAATAGAACTTTATTCGTCTTCAGTTGCTTTGTCTATGTATACAAAGTTTGAATAGTATACGTAAACAATGAAAGACACAGATCACCATAACAATAGTCAGACGTTGCGTCTTAATATAATATGTCGATATACCCTAGTTACCTTTGACAAATTATATCTTAGTTTCAGGCTTAATCTATTTGTCTTTGGGGGGGTCTCGATGTACTGCTTTAGTTATTTTGGTCTGGAGACTTGATAATTAATAATTAAGATGGAAAATCGCCAGACCATAAAATACTAAACTAATAATTAATAATCAATGTATATAGCTCAAGTAAACTTTGTTTGTAAAAAGGAATTAATTTCTGAAATATAGATTATTAATAAGACAAATTCTTAATTAGGTTTTTGTCGGGTTAGTTTATCTCATATAATATTTATGTCGAGTTTATATTGGAACAGAAATATTATGGTAAAATTATAAAATCAATTATACGTAGCGCTTATTTTCAACTATGCTTTAATATTGACGGCCCGACAGTATTTTCAAGATCTCTATGTAGGTCAGTGCTTCTGAATTACTAGGATAGTCTGGCATTGTTTCTCCAGTTTCAATGTGTATCCATAAAATGTATCAATAAAATATATTGTTGATATCAAAATCAACTCAAAAAATTGGCTCAAAAAATTCTATCTTAGAGAAATTAATTTTGGAGAAACTGTATCCGTTAATAAGCATATATTATCTTCTCTATTGTGATACACGGCTGCATTTTGATGAAACGAACAGTTATTTTTGTCACCTTAAGACATTATTCGTTGTCATACAATTTTCTTGAACATATTATTCACATATTTAAATACATATTTTCTTTATATAAAGCCCGATTATTATTTTCTTCCCTTAATATTAGCCTTTAACTGCGCCCTATATTCTAATATTTACCTTGTGGTGTTAGCATAAGTTACTTCAGTCACTTTCAAGTTGAATGTTGTCGAATTTAGCTCTAACTACTTATAAATCAAGATCTCTGGGGCAGGTAAAATATGTTTCCTAATAAGCACATGCCTTCATACGAAAAGTATGACAGTTAATACATTTTTAAATATATTTTTCTGTATGTAATGCCCGATTATTATTTCCTTCCCATAATATCGCCATGAAACTAATTTTTCCAATTATAACCTTGCGGTTATTGCATACTGTAGCCATGTCACCGGCTTCAATTTTAAATGCTAATTTATCTATGTCTATATTCTGGGATGCGCATGGAATAATTTTCATTGGCTGCCTTGAAAAAGGAAGGACCATCAACAGCGACTATTACATAGCATTATTGGACCATTTGAAGGACGAAATCGCCGAAAAATGGCCGCTTTTGAAGAAAAGGAAGGTGCTGCTTCACCAAGACCATGCACCGTGTCATAAGTCACCATGGCAAAAATCCATGAATTGGGCTTCGAATTGCTTCCTCACCTACCGTGTTCTCCAGATCTGGCCCCAGCGACTAGTTCCTGTTCTCAAATCTCAAAATAATGGTTGCTGGGAAGAAATTTTCGTCGAACAAAGAGGTGATCGCCGAAACTGAGGCCTATTTTGATGCAAAGGACAAATCGTACTAAAAAAATGGTATCGAAAAGTTGGAGGGGCGCTATAATCAGTGTATCACCCTTGAAGGGAATTATGTTGAATAAAAAAAAATTATTTTGCCAAAAAAATATGTTTTACTATGCTAGGCCTATATTACATACATTTTTCTAAATCGAACTTCATTCATTTATTTGTGGCATATTCCTGCTTAACACTAATCAGCTATATTTAGTACTCCAATATTGTGATTAATACGGTTTCAATTTGTTAATACCGTTTTGACAAATAAATAATTAGACATTATTCACATAACTCATACCAACACTCCAGTTTGTGTTTATTAACAATCATTCAACAATAGACCAGATTCATAAAATAACACAATATAGCACAAGCTTTCGATAAGATATGGCATGACAGTTTTGTTACTACAGAAAACGTTACACTGAACTATTAAAATATTATATTATGTATAAGCCATATTATAGCCAGAATGTCTAAAGCTAAACAAGAAGAACTCTATAACAAACTGTTAGATAACACCAGAACAGGACATAGACTCAAAATAATCAAATTATTTAATCTTTTATATTGTAGTGTAGCGAAGCGCACTTAATAAAATCAAACAGCAATGTTAATCATTATTACGCCAAAGACTAAGATAGAGACGATGGGTCCCCCTAGATATATACCTAGATGAATGTTGTTGTAAAGATAAATTGTACGTTAGTCGTCAACGACTAGTATCAATGTAATAAAACATTTTAAAAACTTATAGATTTATATATTCATCTTGTTCAATTTTATCTTATCAAATGGATTTAAAATTAATGAGTCATAATCATGAGAACTTATAACAATTTACATTCTAAATTAATCTTTTTATAGGCATTTAACTCTAATTCTCGGTTATCAAAATACATTATAAGTTGTAATTGAACTAAAAACACCAATATTTTTAATATATCCATGTACAATTTATTCAGGTGATTAATACCAAGCCTCTTAAACTGATTATTGTAATTTAGTAGACATTTTCAGTGACTCCAGATTATAATCATAATAAACTCATCAACTTGGACATTTTATGAGAATTGGATCATTATATTCTTCTCGTATCTCAATCTTCATCAGTAAATACTGTAAATTGTTCACCAATACTGTGCTGAATTGAGATTCTGAATTCTATAATATTTTTTTAAATAATTTGTAAAACAACTGTAATTTTAATTTAATAGAATTGTTTTAAATTTTATTCACATATCGATTATAGAGACTGATATACTTTATGATGATACTTACTTTATGTGACTCAACAGACATCATTCTGTCAATAGTTTTTGACGTAGTAGTGCTACAAACTTATATTTTCTGGCCATATTCTTGCGATATTATTAGATCATGAAGTGCACATGTGATGGCATCTTTAGTTTTCGGTGATGTGCAGAACAATAATCAACAAAATTGCTAGTGTCCTGTTAACTGTCCCTTATCTTGAAAAAAACAAACATGTGTTTATTGATCACAAATAATTAGCGATTTTAGTATCTGCTTTTATATCGAAAATAATGTAACTTTCTAAATGTGAGTTTGCAGTTCCAAAAACTGTTAGAGTTCACTGAATTTGTAACTTTCATGTAAAAGTTACAACAGTTAATAAGCGCATAAAGGGACGACATGGAATCAGATTTCTCTTGAAGCCATTATTGAAACAGTTTCAACTACATCTTAAAACACATGTTTATTATCTGCTGGCTTGAGAGGATGTGTAGCAGCCAAAAACCCGGCATTGAATTGAGATTGAGAAATAGACTGGTGGGCTAAAACATATTAAAACTAGATGGATAAAATTGGAAAACTGACTATATATAGACGAATAAATCTAAATATCAGATTGTTGGATCTAATAGGTGTGTTTTTATGAGCTGATAGGCCTGTACTATGCATTCTGACTAAGAATAATGGTGGTAGCATATGTGTAAAATTAATGGAAAACTGAACAAATATCGACTATCTGCTAATTCATTCGGTGTGTAAACATTTTGTTTTTCAACAATACAAAGGTCCTAAATGTTTCATCAAAATGTTGAGGGATACTCTTGGGGAACAGAACGAAACCAAGAAATTTTGCAACTAATGATATAGCCATTACTATCACCAGAGAGAAGAGGCGTCTCTTATAGAATTAGTATGGGATGAACCTGACAGAAAACTGAAGCCCATCGAGGTCAGAAGATGTGTGATAATACTCGCAAAGTGAATGAAGAAGTTGAATGAAGTTCTACAAAATAATCCTGTGTACTGATTAAGATTTGAGTGTGACAAATCATAATTTTTATTACCTTATTGTTTCCAAACTATTGGACTGTATACATGTTGGGCCTATACATTCGTTATAAGCTTTATAGTGAGAAATCGGTATAATATATTTTATTCAGAGTATTTTCCATCGATAGCCTCTACTTTATTAAATAGACTCTATCTCGAAAGAATAACCTTTTGAGGCTATCGACGAATAGACACATTTTTTGATATCTTCATAAAAAGTGAAGCGCACCTGAGGCAGATCGCGACTCATATATCGGAACAAGTAGCAATCTTAAGAGGCAAGCTCTAGGAAATACGATGGATGGTGTAGCACTTTCCATTTCTCCTAGTAGATTTTAATCAATTTTTCAATATGAGGTTAAGCAGCAGGTGCTCTGGTATAACGCAGCAGTTATAGTCGAGACCGGTCCCTATTGATGGTTTCGTTAAGTCTTAGTTCATAATATATAACAGTAAGCGCCATAAAATACACAGTAGGTCTGAATATTTGAAATTGCCTTTGATGTTGATACATAATCGGGTGTCGCCATGATTTTGTTCAGTTTGGATTGTCGTGATGTATCGTCCTATCAACATCAGTAAAAGCAATATGAAAACAAACTATTCATGTTGCAAACAGAATTTTACACAGGATCAAATCCCTTTGAATGTCTCTTGGGTTCTATTCATACGGTACAAAATATCTAAGCTTTTGGATCAGTTTCTTGTTCCTCCAATCAATTATCCAATCAATTAAATCCATGTTTTTTAGTTAGCCCTAACCCTCGTTTAAGTTTGTGAATTATAGAATTTTGACTGAAGCAACTTTTGTTATTGTGAAGAAAATGGATAAAAAGGAATTTCGCGTGTTGATAAAATATTGCTTTTTGAAAAGAAAAAATACAGTTGAAGCAAAAAGTTGGCTTGATGCCGAGTTTCCGGATACTGCTCCAGGAAAATAAACTATCAAGTATTGGTATGCTATGTTTAGACGTGGTGAAATGAGCACCGAAGTCAATGAACGCTGTGGATGCCCAAAAGAGCTTGTTACCACCAAAAAAATTTGAAAAATCCGCAAAATGATTTTGAATGGCCATAAATTAAAACTGAATGAAATACCAGATTCTCTAAAGATGCCAACTGAACGTGTGTATCATATCATTCACGAATATTTGGATATGGGAACGCTCTGTGCAAAGTCGGTGCCGCGCAAGCTTACTTTTGACTAAAAGCAACGACGAGTTGATAATTCCGAGCAGTGTTTGAAGATGATCAAGCGTAATAAACCCGAGATTTTGTGTTGATATGTGACAATAGATAAAACATGGCTCCATTGTTTCACTCCGAAGTCCAATAGACAGTAATCAGAGTAGACTGCACACGATGAACCTGCTCCAAAGCGTGGGAAAACGCAACAATCGGCTAGTAAGTTTATGGCGTCTCTATTTTGGGATGCACATGGTATTTTCATTAACTCTCTTGAAATAGGAAAGAGCATCAACAGCGATCACATAGCGTTATTTGACCGTTTGAAGGACGAAAACGCCGAAAAACTGCCGCATTTGAAGAAAAAGGAAGTGTCGCTTCACCAAGACAATGCACCGTGTCACAAATTAGTGAAAACGATGGCAAAAATCCATGAATTGTCCTTCGAATTTCTTCCTCATCCGCCATATTCTCCAGATCTGGTCCCTAGCGATTATTTCCTGTTCTCAGATCTAAAAAGAATGCTCGCTGGGAAGAAATGCGTCGAATGACATGGTGATCGTCGAAACTGATATATATATATATATATATATATATATATATATATATATATATATATATATATATATGTAGATATTTATATATGTACAAAAATGGTAGAATGCTAATAATATCTTTTCTATAGCATAAGTGGTTATGGCGTTATTCAAATGCTTAAACATATTTCCTATTGTAGAGACCCCCTCGGTAACCTTTTGTGCTCACGATTGACTAACGTTCTCCAATAGCGCTCGAGAGTTCGCGTTTTAGCCCGTCCCAATTCCATCGAGCCAAAGTTAAGTTGTCAAAATTGATAATCCCGTTATCTGTAGGCCTTTCAATAGCGAAACGCGATTGCTATCTTCAATTTGTTCCAGTTTGGAGTATGTAAGGGCCGAGTTGCGTTCACGGAATGCCGAATGCTGATAATTTCGGTGTATCGCTGCTGACACGTCGACTAATGCCAGACACTTAATACGAAATGTGACTGAAATGTTAACGCTGTCGAAGTGCCGGTGGATTTACAATAGAGACAACCTATCAATACTGATGTAAACATAAAACTAGATTACGACCGAAATTTCATAGTTCTATAACTTCATTCCCTATCAAGACGGTAAATTGATTACGAGAATGGAGTAACGATAAATGTATCCGATATACATACGCGTCACAATGGATTTGATCTCATTCTAATACACGCGATTGTTATTGTTCGTACAGTTCGGATTAAAAGGCTCAAAAGAAATTGAAATCGGTATTTGGAACACGGGTAAATTCATTCTATTATAAAGGTATAAAATATTTTAAAAACATGATATGAAATAACAAATTATTATATTTTTAAATGAGTTTACTAAAGAATCTATATATAAATAATCAAAATTATATATTTATTATAAAATTAATTCAAAAATTAAGACACAATGTGACAAAATAGACAAAAAATCGAGGGCAAAAAAAGATACAATTTCTTATACTATCTCCCATCATAATTCTGAACTGAAACAAGATATGTGACTTAAGAACTGGCGTGGAACTGATATCCGGGTCTGAAGTGGTGTTGTGTTCAGAAATCCATCAAAAAATTATAGGAGTTGTTTCAACATCCAATTTATTCTTCTAATTCTGATCAACTACACAAAAAACTTTCAGTTAAAAAATTTATAATATTTTTAAAGTCATTTAAATAATTCGTACAGGCCTATCTACTGTTAACTTACTGTTAACTGTTGTTAGGACAGGTTAAATTACTTAGAGACAAAGAGGCTGGGTAAGACCAGACACCTTCTGCAAATGGTGCAGTCGGTAGGCTTAATGTTGAAGATCGTGGTTCGCAGAACACGTTAAACAGTAGGTCCGGTCCAGATAAACCCCGGTGAGTATAAACGAGACTTCAAAAGAAAACAAAAATAAAAACAATCGACTAGTTTCATAGACAAATAGCTGTTGCTAGATATTTACAAATGATCTGGAAGTGGTATTTCAGTTCTAAAGTGATTTTATGTTCAGAAATCAAGCCAGAATATATTGGAGTCAGCATTTAACAATACCAAATCTATTTGCCAGAGATCTCTCTCACTACACAGAAAACTTTGCGTTAATCGAAAATATTCTTATCTTATTTGAAAATATTATCATCTAAATAATTCTTACAGGCCTGTGTGCTGTTACATCCTGCTACAGTCAACTACTGTTAACATAGGTTAAAGTACATATAGCAATTTTCAGCTTGGATTTCGAAATCTGCCCCCATCAATCGACTAAATGCATAAATGAACAGCATTGACTAACAATATTATTGGCGCTTAAAAAAAATGTATTTAAACAAAAGCGCTGCAATCTACCTGGACGTTTGACAAGCATTTGACTGGTTATAACATTTGGAGCTAATCCACAAGATGAACAAATTGTTGATTACTGCCAATTGCTATAATCTCATATTTTCAAAGATAATTAATTCGGCATTCTCAACATTTAATTAATTTCCGCAGAGTAGTTTCCTGGGACAGAAAGAATAGTACTTGAAATATTTGCTCACTATCCAGTCCTCCTGCTAAAATATATTTCTTTGCTTAGAACCATATAAAAGGTACAAATAGTAGTCATCAAGATCTACAAATGAATTAGAAATAAGAAGATACACCTAAATAACTTCAAATCGGTCCATATCAATTTTGCGTTGCGGCCAAATGATGAAAACCCTAAGTATATCACTTGAAAATGACCGGTTCCTCGAACATAAACAGCAGTAACATCTCGGTATCTATCTCCATGCTAAGTAAAACTGGAAACATTACGGTAAATGTAGTGCAAGGCAGTTCAAACTGAAAATCAGGGAAGTTACTGGATAGTGGGAAGATACCACCAACTTATACTAAGGTCAAAGAGATTGGTATATCTGTCAAACCTCGAAAACAAATGGATCTATGCAGTTATCTTTAATTTCTCTTTAGAATTTGATATAATGGACAAAGAGAGCACGTGACGGACTAAATTAATAGATAACTTTTAACCATACAAAAATACATCAAAATATTAACACAAAAAAAAACGTATTTTGGGTTCGAAGTAACAATATATACATAAGAAAAATGATAACTACTAACAAGTAGTTCTTAATTAGTTTCTCTAACTAGTTGCATTGAAAGAAGCAGTTCAAAGGAAGAGCAAATTAGTCGTAAACAATAATAGTTCGGTCCCATTATCCTGCCATATTCACATCTTTATAATGATCCCTAATTATCATAATAATTAAAAGTTAAATGGTAATAAATCGTTAGCCGATGGCTACGAATAGATTAGAATCCGACATGTAGGACGAAAAACATATGTTAGAACGGGTTCGAATATGGAGAAATAGATGCGATAGCTCGTGGCGCTTTTCGGGGATTAATTAGTTGGGAAGAAGATGAAAGATAAAATTAATATGGAATCGTTTTCGTTCGGTACGCAAAATTATGGGTTGTTCTTTATAAAGTGCTGATTATTTATTTTATTGAATAATCAGTTCATTAACTCCTTAATTGTTTTAGTTTCTATTTAAAAATAATTCGGAGAACTAATTGATAATTAAATAATTTTTTAAATATTTTAAAGTCTCTTTTTTACCAACGAGGATTTATCTGGACTAGACCTACTGTTTAACGTGGGCTCTAAACCATGGTCCTCGGTATCCTCCCTGAGGAAATTCGGTCTTACCCAGCCTGGTTACTGGCGTGACTGAGTTGGTTATTCCTTGTCGGATTTTCTCACTGTTGCCTAAAGACACATACAATTACAATAACAAACATAAAGTACATCCATGCAAGTGATATGCAAAGTAGCGATAGTTCAACAAAGCTACCAACATAGGTAAGTGCTGAATGTAAGGTTACTTTTTTAAACAGTTAAATTAATATCATATTTTGTTGCAATCAACCATCCATTCGTTTTAGGATAGTGAAGGCAAAATACGTCACCCAAAAGCTGGTGGTAATGTTGGCCAATCAAGAATAACAGCAGAAATTGCAGTATAGATCATTGTTCATGATATTTGTAGATATTTAGAACATTTTCACTCCTTTAATGTATAATGTTGTTGGTAGATTTTTTAAAGTATGTCCGCTATTACTATTATATTTTTATTATTTTATTTGAATAATCTTTTTAAATAAAATGTGTTATATCAAAGTTTTTGCAATGTTTACTTAACTCCAAAACATATTTACCTATTTGTTTATAATTTCAACCCAAAACAAATCAAATAAACTATTTAATAAACTTCAGATTTTCGTATTAATGTAATATCCAATTATTCTTTCTTCTTCTCTACATAAGCCTTCCAGCGCAGCTTTGCCTCCTCTATCATATTAAATGTTTTGCTGTGTTAGCATTTGGCACTTGGATATCATTTAGTCTGATCAGTTGATTACACTTATATTCATAATTTACATGGACGGTTTTAGTTTCTCTGAAACTGAATGGGTTATCGTGCTTACAACTGAAGGCTTTGTGCCTAATATAGTATTTTAACAAATGTACAATGGCTTAGCAATATTTTGCTTAATTTAAGAAACTCTTGATGCCACACCTCATCGAAAGCTTGCTCTACCTCTAGAAAATAGCTCTAGAAAAAACTTCTCCTTCTTCATATAACCTTTCAATATATTTCAAGTATATTAGCAATGCTATGAATGATACCCAAAACTATGCTTGTGTGCCTTACTGAGCCTAATTGATGTGACTGGATAAGTTTTATTGGTTTTCTACTTCCGTTCATCGTTCAGTTCAATCAGTTTTAAGGGGAATTTCTTCCGATATTTTAAATTATAACCGAATATTCAAAATCAATACTGAAAAACTATATACTAAATATGGCCATTCCCTGATTGGATTTCAGAGTTTTTGGAGGAGAAAAAAATTTTCCACAAAGACATGCATTTTTGGATGAAAGGCTATGTTAGCAAAATTGGCAAATTTCTTAAGGATTTTAGGAAGGAAGCTTCATTACATCGCACTTTTGTGAAAACGATGGTGAATCCATCACCCTAAGTGAGAAGGACTGTAAAACGGTGATAAGCCTTTTGATTATGTCCGAAATCCAAATGTCACACAATTGATACCTCTATAAACATTCTATAGGATGCTCGCTGTAGAGCTTTCTGTAGTCCCAGACCTTTACCAATAAGTCACAATCAACTAATTCCCTTAAAATCGATATAACCCATGCTATAGAGTAGATTGAAATTGATCTACGCAACAGAGCCGTTAAAAATGGATTCACTTGTAACAATAAAACAATTAGGTCGGGTCTATGCAGGTTTGCAAGTATGTTAAACGAGTTACTACATTAAAATAAAACAGATTATAACGATACATATTTGTTTATCTAATATGCGTTTCGTAGCATAGACTGAAACTTTTTGACCAGTGAATATTTTGTTTGTAGGTTCTTCGCTTGTAAGAAGAATCAGAAGTATGCAATAGTAATGAATTATAATTAACGGACTCAATTTTCTTTTCTTCATATAGTTAAAGTGCTGGTGAAATCTTTCAGCTTCGTCTCTGCACACATCTTCCACATTTTTCGAAAAATAGTCGATGTGGAATGAAGGAAATCACTTCTATACCCATTAACATTTATTTCATCATTTTCATCAAGTTTATCAGTAATTTGATGTTTTTTAACCATCTCTAATTAGGAGAAGATGCTAGTAATAGTAAAGAGTTGTCTAAATTAAATATAATTATTTTCAAATTAATGCATATGATAATAATTATATAGTAATAATACAGTTAAATATATAATTATATTCTTTAGAAATTTTTTGGTATAATAGACGATAAAGTATTACCGTATATTCACTGTTAATGAATAATATTTCAATATTTATGCATCGGTTCGAAGATTTAATTGAAATACATATTTCCTCAAATTGCTGCACGGTTTATTTAACATAATGAAATATTACTAACGGCGAAAGAACTACATATTTCAATTTCGCCAAAGGGGCTTTCAAGACGAACTATTTGCAGCATCTTGTATTGTAACGCCATTAATTATAATATATTACGTATCATACGCTCTAGCTTATTACTTCGAGATGATTTATTTACAAATATAACTGCCAGAAAGCTTTTTCCTGCATCTATATCACGGTTTTTGATACGCCCACTCTGATGAATGTTTTCAAACTACTATAAATTGCTATTTTTATGAAACACCTACTAACGCTACTGGATATTAATATATGGGACGTATCGAGGAAATAGAATAAACTTTTAAACGTAAAATATCGTTGTAATAAAAATGCATGATACTAGCTAGACAAATTTATTTAACGATAAATATAATATATGAAGGATAACTATCAACAGCCAACCGTTTTAAATTATTTTTTAGGATAACATGCAATAAAATCATTTTAAAATAATTTTGTACTTGTTTCCTTTTTCTTAATAATAATTTTTAAATATTTAAAGTCTCATTTTTACCAACGAGGGTTTATCTGGACTGGATCTAGAGTTTAACGTGGGCTCCGAATCATGATCCTCAGCATTAAGCCTGCCGATTGGCTAATGACCAACATTGAAAGCATCCCATAAGACAACCGTTCTTACCCAGCCTAGTTACTGGTGTGACTGGAATGGTTATTCCTTGTCGCATGTTCCACTGTTGTCTATAAAAAACATTTACAATTCCAATCACAAATATAAAGTACATCTATGTCCCAGCAGGATTCGAACCCACCTGTAGGACCATCCTGCAGCCTTGATCACTGACCACCATTCCTTTGTTGCCTTAAAGTTTTGTATTTATCAACTAAAATATATCTAAATTGGATCTAAAACCTAATGCGTGTCAACATACTTGACAATGAATTGTTAGCGTAATATGAAATGTATGAAATATTTTAAATAGTGATCACAATGTTACTATGAGCACCTAATGTTCAAAATATTTTACTGCTTTATTTGAATTGTTACTACACATTAATGTTGAATATTTTATCATGCTTACCCCTGAAAGCTTTATGGCAAATATATGATTTTAATAAATGCAAATTGTCTGAGCAACATCTTTCTTAATTTAAGATCACACTCTCAATGGTACACTTTATCGAAAGCTTGCTCCACATTAATTGGTTTTTCTATGGTGGTTTATTTGTTTATTGAGGGCGCCAATTTCTGTGTGCAAGGCATATAGTATTTTTCTACGTTTTTATATCTAAATCAGAATCAAAAATAGTTCGTTATAAAGCATACTCTCTACCGCAAACTTCAGCGGTTGCACCTGCCGTCCTGCTCCAAGAAAACCAAAAATTCCGACCGAAACCAGACCTCCACAAGGTTCTGCATGGAGTAACCAAGGTGGCAGAAAGCTAGCCCAAAAATTAGCCAGCGCTACCCAGCCTGCTCCAACTCAAACTCCTGCTCCAACCAATACACCGGACCTTAACTCCACAATGCAGGCGTTTACTGACCCGCAGGCTTTCCTACAAGTGATCGCCCTGGCTCACCAACTTGCTCGTCTTTTTCCAAATGTCGCCGCCTAAGCGGCAACACTTACCTGTCTCTATAACTTTCAGCAGCCTTTAACTCTTCGAAATGGCTGTTCCGAAATCTCTTATACTGATGACATGGAATGCAAATAGCTTACGCGGAAAGCAAGCGGAATTGGAGGACGTCATAACATTCTATGACGTCGACATCGTGCTCATCCAGGAAACTTTCCTGAAACCTTCGCATCGTCTCTCTTTCGAACACTTTTTTGTCTACAGAAACGATAGAACTCCGGGTCGAGGCGGTGGAACCGCCATTCTCGTCAGAAAAGGAGTCAAACACGAGCTCCTTCCATCGTTATCAGTAAACAACTTCGAAACAACCTCCATTAAAATCGATATCCAAGAACGTCCCTTCGTGATTACATCCCTGTACAGGAAATCTTCTGCATTCAACTATGCCGAATACCGATCACTCGTCGAAGGAAAATTTCCGAAAACAATAGGTGGCGACTTCAACGCCCACCACCCCACCTGGGGGTGCTCCAGAGCGAATCCCGCAGGTAACGCCATCGTAGCTCTAAGTGCAGATCTGGGCTACGGTCTTGCCTTGCCAGATGAACCCACCCATCACCCTAGTACAGTCTCTCAAGGCGCAGCAAGAATCCTTGATTTCTTTATTCTTCAAGACGTAAATCGCGATTCCGAAGTTCGAGTCCTTGACGAACTAGACTCTGATCATCGTCCGATCCTTCTCAAACTCGGAAACTGCGCCACCACTCAAGTCCCACTAACAAGATTCAGGAAAAAAACCGACTGGAAAAACTACCAATCTCTTCTCCTGAAATCCGATCCAATTCCGAAAATTAACACACCAGAACACCTCGAGGAAGCCGTACTCAAGCTAACTCGCGATATTCAGTCTGCTCACGAATCTTCCACAGTCAAAATTTCATCACAACCCCAGCCGTGGAAAAACAATCTTCCCGCTTCTCTTAAACGTGAAATTCGCATCAAAAACGGTTTATGCAGATTAGCTCGATTCACCCTTGATGCTGCAGACAAAAGGGAGGCGAACAGAGCATGCAAGAGGGTAAGGGCGGCCGTCTCGACTTGGCGAGCAATGAAATGGAACTCATTTCTCGCGGACCAAAGGCTGGATGGCCCCCCTTCCTTCTGGCGTGTCTCCAAATGCCTCGTGGGGAAGACGCACAATGTCATCCCTCCCCTGAAGTCAGCGGTTACAGGAAATTTTGCAGTCACTGACCAAGAAAAAGTCGAGCTCCTTGCAGAGACCTACGAAGCTCAAATGAAATGCCTCCCACCCGCACAGAACACTAAAACTAAAGACATTGACACTGTCATCAACGAATCCAACTCCGTCAAAAGACCAGTAACCCCCGCCTTTCTTCTCAACCATTTTGTATCTCCAAAGTCTCTACAGACTATGATCGGCAAACTTCAAACCAAAAAATCTCCAGGTTTCGATGGAATATCGATTACCCAGTTAAAAAAGCTCCCGCATAAGCAACTCGCAGAACTGGCAAACATTATTAACTCCATCATGAGACTGCAACACTTCCCGGCGTCTTGGAAACACGCACATATAGCGGTTATACCCAAGAAAGGAGCAAAATCATCTCCATCTGATTACAGGCCTATCAGCCTTCTCAGCGCCATTTCGAAGCTTGCCGAGAGGGCAATACTCTACGCTCTCAACTCTTTCACAAAGGAAAACAACATCATTCCAGATGAACAATTCGGCTTTCGCGCTCACCACTCATCCGTCCATCAAGCTTCCCGTCTGGCTGCACACATCCATCATGCTCTTGACCAACGTAAAAAGCTTGGAGCAGTTCTTCTGGACCTAACCAAAGCCTTCGACAAGGTCTGGCACGACGGATTGTTCGCAAAGTGCGTGCGGTTAGGCCTCCCAGAAGACCTAACCGCTCTCATCAAGTCCTATCTCTCGGACAGATCTTTCCAGGTCAAGATCAGGGCGTCACTTTCCAGTCGTAAACAAATCGATGCTGGCGTACCTCAAGGTTCCCCGCTGGCCCCAGCCTTATTTAATCTCTTTATTTCAGATATGCCGAGAAAAGAGCATATTGACGTCGCCTTTTACGCTGACGACACTGCTTTCTTCACGGCCGCCAGGTTCGAAGTTACAATTCATGAGCGTTTACAGAAGCAGCTCGATCATGCGGTCAAGTGGTTCAAATTCTGGAGGTTGCAAATCAACCCCCTGAAAACCCAGGCCATCATTTTCCACAAGAAGCGTTACGCACTGCGCGTCTCGCAACTTAAGATCGACACCGCAATAATTCCATGGCTGGATAACGTCACGTACCTAGGTCTTCACTTCGACCGGCGGTTCGGTTGGCATTCCCAAATCCAGAAAGCAATCCAAAAAGGTTCGGGGATAGCAAACCTGCTATCTCCTCTGATCTGCCCTTCTAGCAGGCTTCCCATCTCCATCAAATGCTTATTTTACAAGATGTTAATTCGGTCCGTACTCCTCTACGGATCTAATGTCTACTTCAAGTTTGTTACACCCAACCAGGTCAAACGGCTTCAAGTTTTCCAAAATAAGCTCCTCAGGAGAATATTAAACGCTCTATGGTTTGTCAGAAATAATCAAATTCATAGGGAAACTGACACTCCAGAAATCAAGCACTTCATATCTCTATCATTCCACAAACAACGACTCAGCTCAAGTTCTTCTGAAAACGCGCTTGTTCGCGAGCTGGTCGACATGCTGGGAGCTTAGCACCGCGTCACCGCTAAGCTCTCCCCCTTTTCCAGGCTGAAACGACCTCATCCGTCGCTACAGTCATAACTTTTGCCCCCATACAACAGTACCCAGTTGTGTGTTAACTCAGGTTCGCGAATCAATAGAATCGCCGGGCTCTCGTGCCCAATAACGGCTGCCCGATCAGCGGGTGCCATATCCCCAAATTTAATGCAGTAGCAGTAGTGATCCACAGGGGTCAACTGTGAGGCGGTTTCGGTTTAGTGTATTGGTAAGCCCAGAGGCAGTCCCACATAACCCGGTCCAACTTGTCACTCCAGGGCAAGTCTCCGCGACCAGGTATGCGTCATGCATTCCACCGCCTGGTTTTTAGGCCAGAACAAAAAAAAAAAAAAAAAAAAAAAAAAAAAGCATACTCTCTATGAGAGATGTTGTGTGCCCGGTTGTACAGAAAGTAAACAAATGAAACATTGTTTTTCTTTCAAGAGGTTTCCAGCTCTGCTTATAAAATGGGTAGATAATGGTCTCAAAATATCTGTTTAAATATATATGGTTGTGTGATATATATATTAAAAGAATCAAGAATTTAAAGGAAAGAGTCGTTGTCTTCCATCACATCAAAGCTAGATTGCCTAAGAAATTTAGCCTGTGCGTTTTTCTAGTTTGTGTCTGATTTTCAAAACATGTTAATTGAGAATTTGTTCGTCATTTTACGTTATCTCGTATAGTTTTTCAATAATTGATCATAGAAAATTTAACAATTTGCAAACCACGGTTGGCTTTTTTTATTTGGATTAAATTTAATAATTTTGTTAAGTGTGTAGGAATGTCCGTCGGGTCGGTCAGTCGGTCGAAATGTATGGCTGCCGCTGCGATTATTTGTCAGAACACACTACTATTTTTGGAACGAAATTGCACGAGAACTGAAAACACTGGTTGAAGAAATACTGTTTATTTCAATGTTAAATTATACATGTGGTCGACGAGAGAATTGAAAGGTTATTAGGTTAGGTAGAGGAAGTACTGTAGCGCTGTGGAAGTGGTACTATTACAAGGGGATTGAGAAAAGAAAGGAGAGCGAGACGTCGTCGTGATGGTCTATTATAGCCTGGAACTGCATGGTACCAATCCACCGGCGTTGCCAATCTTTGTATTTGTTGGTGAATTCGTGGTGGCCTAAAGGGTCGTGGCCATCACCACATAACTCCCCTCCTAGTGGAACTGCCGTGGAACGTACCTCTATGTGGTGCAAGTTCCGGAGTACACCCTCAATCACGCAAACAAACGCCCGGGGACTGCTGATGAGCTGGGGATCCCAACCTGAGCGAGAAGTTTTACGGGATCAGCTGCCATCGGAGCTGTAGCAGGACGTCGTTCGTCTTGAGGCGTTTAGCTTTGTTTGGGGGTACCTATAGGTGTGTTATGTGTCCCGTTTCGTGATGCGAGGGTGCTCATGTGTTGATGGTATGCATGGTGGGCTTCTGTGGTTTTCGTCCATCAGGCTAGTCTCGTGGGATGTCGTCGACCATGTGATGTTGATGGGTTCCGTTCCTCGTGCTAGCCTTCCATGCACGTGTCAAGCATCTGTCGAGTGGCTTATGTTGAGTTGATTTACCTGTTAGGCACTTTGATTACGTCGGGGTCACCAATTGTAGGAATGTTCGTCGGGTAGGTCAGTGGGTCGAAATGTATGGCTGCCGCTGCGATTATTTGTCAGAACACTCACTACTATTTTTGGAATGAATTTGCACGAGAACTGAAAACACTGGTTGAAGGAATACTGTTTATTTCAATGTTAAATTATACATGTGGTCGACGGGAGAAAGAAGGAACTGGAATTTAGACCACAAAAATAGACGGAAAGTGTTTCCTCTTGGTTCCAGTGGTTTTTGGCAAATTTCGATTTTCGAAAAATTTTTAAAACCCTCCATAAATTTTTTCTTACATAAATTTTTCGCGAAATTTAAAAAAATTTAATAGATTTCGTCCATTTTCACATATAATTGCACTACAAAGTACGTTGACTAATAATTCGTCTCGCATTTTGGGTTATTGCTTTCATTCTTCGAGATATGAAGCATGGAAATTTGATGATTTTGCTAAATCACCAATTTTTTGCAGTTTTTGAGCAGACATCTCGGAACATCTACAGATTTACCAGAAAAGTGTTAAAAGGCTATTGATCTAAATATCATAAATAATATGTCTTTGATTGGAATTTAAAATTAATATGAATAAATAAAAGGAATTGTTTTCAAAATTTGAAATTATCTTTTTTAATCAACTGTTTTAAACCAAAAATCCTGTTACTAAATCATCCAGCATATTTATTTATAAATTCCGATATAAATAAACTGCAATATCAAGAAATTCCGAAAGAAGAGGCATTAAGGCGGACCACACATTTACTTTTACATGCACGCTTTATGGCTAACATATGGAGAGGATCCTTTGTGGTTTACACATAATTAAATGCGTGTAATAACTGTTTTTTTTTGTGAAGTGTTGATGTTTATATGATTATCGACCGAACCGTCGTTTTAATGGTACAGACATATAATAACGTTTTTATTGGGAGTGGTTTTATCTTTTGCTTTAAAAATACCGACCGTGAAAGTACGTGGTAGATGATGTAGGAACGAAAATACACGGCATAAATAACATTAGAGAAATGGAGAAAATAAATGTAATACTTGCTAAAGAGAAGTAAACCAAGTTAATGATGGAATAACATTTAAAAATGTTTTTTATAACTAGGTTATGATATAATCAGGGTTGGGCAGTTGAAATACATATTGCAACAGCTTCTTAAAAGTATAATTTGTATTTTCAATTTCTTAAACATGGCCCTGATGTAATTTGTAATTAATATTTCAAATACTTATGACTTCAAAATACGTTTGGACATAAATATATTTAGCCACTTTATTAACTTGTGCATTCTTCATATGTCAAGCTTTGTAGTGACACAACAGGGTGTATTTATTTGCTATTTGTCGTCAATGCTTTCTTTATTATTGTTTTTATTTATACATCTGCATATGTAAAACATAACCTGAAAAGTCTTGGGCTTAACAAAAAAACGCGTTATTTTTGTTCAAATTTAACTTTATTCATCAAAATGATCTCCATCAAGCGATCACATAATCATTCCAGCAGCGCTCTAATATTTCAATACTTCTGCCTCCAAATAGACCTGTCACCAGTAGCTCTCTACTCAAATGACGATCATTTTGATTTCGGAGTGAAGTGATCCATGTTTCATCCATTGTCACATATCGACTCAAAAATTCTGGCTTGCTGCGTTTAAACATGGACAAACACTGCTCAGAATCATTAATATGATCTTGTTTGTGATCAACAACGGCATCCATTATGAATAGAGCTTTTCATAGTCAAATGCTCATGCAATATAAAACCAACACGTTCTTTTGATATCTTTACGATGGTGGCTAACTCACGCAACTTCACTTTTCGGTCATTCAACACTTCTTTTATGTATGTTGTTTTTATGTTGTGTTACCATCTCAAATGGGCGTCCGCTGCGTTCTGCATCATTTTCGACTACGCTTAAAGTCAGTAAAGCATCATTTTATTGTTGTCTCTGATGATGCGGAGTTCTTATAACACGTTTCAAGCTTGAATTGTTTTACTTGAACGGTATTATTCCCATCAAGAAGCAGTGTAAAGTTAAAACCCTATATTGTTTTTGTCCCATTGTTTTGAAAATAACAAAAGTAGTATCACTCTTAGTACAATAACTCACAAACTTATGAATAGAATGTCACAAAATTTCAACAGGTTTCTTCTGAAGGTTAGTACTAACTGAAAAAGCAGTGAATGCAATATAACTAGCGCCATCCAAGTATTATTTCCGGGAATTTTCAGCTCATGTGTTACATTTATTTAAAGCAGTTTAACTTGTATAAGCATAAGAAAGAAAGTTACATTTAGGCACATTTTCCTTTCCCAGAAATACTAACGGATCGAGTGGCAGAAATAAAATAAAAAATTAATATAAAAATGTTTTCATATAACATAAGACATAGGTTTGTGTTCATCAGGACCTGTATAAAGACTTCTTTTTTGTCTCATTTGTGTTTTCCATCTCTCAACAGGAGGCTGTTCGTTTGATAATATTTTGAAATTATAATTAATTTATAATTTAATCATGTTCATAAAAAGAAATTGCTCTTTTGTTGATTAATAAACTGGCTGATATTTTTATTGATATGGATATACCATTAGAATCATTTTTGTTCACTTCTATTATATATAGTGTTAAGTATTATGTTGTAATTTGTTCTTATACCGTTCGGAATTTTGTTTTAAATAGTAGGAAATAATGGATAAGTAATTTAGTTGTAAATATTGTCAAACCACTAAGCTCGTCTTTTGGGGTTCATCATTTCATCCAGGTGAATATCTATTGTATTAGATATTTTAACTCTTGAAACTGACTCAACAATGCCGAGACTGTAAAATTTCAAGTTCATAGGAATATCACTCGATATGCTTTGCGCGAGTGAGAAAAATAAACAAGAAACTTTAAAATGTGTCTCCGTGAAAGGCTTTCAAATTTGAAAAGATAACATTGAAAGAACAACAGTGGCAATGTTAGTAAAATAGAAACATATGTAGATTTGTTTGTCATCTAACAGGTATACACCAAAGGTACCAAAAGGTAATGTAAAAGGTAATTCCTATAATAAAAATATTTGTATATCAATTGTTTTTATAAATGTTCTTGCTATCACTTTAGTATATTATAGAGGATGACATTATGTATAATGCATATACATTGTTTGTGATAGGTTTGGCCATTTCTAACACAGTCAATTGACAAGTTTTGTACGCCATTAGATTCAAAGGTTTCCATCTACGGAGAGCTTTATGAAGATCTCTTATACAGAAAATCTATTTAAGTTCATTTATAGTGGAAATTATTGTAGGTATTTGTTCACGGACCAACTCAGTCGTCTATTCTTGCTTTAATCAAAGGAAACTATGTGACTGAAGATGCTAATTGATTTCTTCAGAAGTTTTCTACATCACATTCTACTTTTTCTATACCTTTTGGATAACATTGAAAGAACAACAGTGGCAATGTTAGTAAAATAGAAACATATGTAGATTTGTTTGTCATCTAACAGGTATACATAATACCAAAATGTAATGATCAATTCCTATAATAAAAATATTTGTATATCAATTGTTTTATAAATGTTCGTGCTATTACTTTAGTATATTATAGATGACATTATGTATTATGCATATACATTGTTTGTGATAGCTTTGGCCTTTTCTAACACAGTCAATTGACAAGTTTTGTACTCCATTAGATCCAAGGATTTTCCATCTACAGAGAGCTTTATGAAGATCTCTTATACAGAAAATATATTTAAGTTCGTTTATAGTGAAAATTATTGTAGGTATTTGTTCACAGGCCAACTCAGTCGTCTATTCTTCCTTTAATAAAAGGAAAATATGTGACTGAAGATACTAATTCATTTCTTCAGAAGTTTTCTACATCACATTCTACTTTTTCTATACCTTTTGGATAAGATCGAAAGAACAACAGTGCCAATGTTAGTAAAAATAGAAACACATGTAGAATTGTTCCTCATCTAACAGGTATACATAATATCAAAAGGTAATGAATAATTCCTATAATAAAAATATTTGTATATCAATTGTTTTATAAATGTTCGTGCTATTACTTTAGTATATTATAGATGACATTATGTATTATGCATATACATTGTTTGTGATAGCTTTGGCCTTTTCTAACACAGTCAATTGACAAGTTTTATACGCCATTAGATCCAAGGGGTTTCCATATACGGAGAGCTTTATGAAGATCTCTTACACAGAAAATATATTTAAGTTCGTTTATAGTGAAAATTATTGTAGGTATTTGTTCACAGGCCAACTCAGTCGTCTATTCTTCCTTTAATAAAAGGAAAAGATGTGACTGAAGATACTAATTCATTTCTTCAGAGGTTTTCTACATCACATTCTACTTTTTCTCTACCTTTTGGATAACATTGAAAGAACAACAGTGCCAATGTTAGTAAAAATAGGAACATATGTAGATTTGTTCATCATCTAACAGGTATACACAATACCAAAAGGTAATGAATAATTCCTATAATAAAAATATTTGTATATCAATTGTTTTTATAAATGCTCGTGCTATTACTTTAGTATATTATAGATGACATTATGTATTATGCATATACATTGTTTGTGATAGCTTTGGCCTTTTCTAACACAGTCAATTGACAAGTTTTATACGCCATTAGATTCAAGGGGTTTCCATATACGGAGAGCTTTATGAAGATCTCTTACACAGAAAATATATTTAAGTTCGTTTATAGTGAAAATTATTGTAGGTATTTGTTCACAGGCCAACTCAGTCGTCTATTCTTCCTTTAATAAAAGGAAAATATGTGACTGAAGATACTAATTCATTTCTTCAGAGGTTTTCTACATCACATTCTACTTTTTCTCTACCTTTTGGATAACATTGAAAGAACAACAGTGCCAATGTTAGTAAAAATAGGAACATATGTAGATTTGTTCATCATCTAACAGGTATACACAATACCAAATGGTAATGAATAATTCCTATAATAAAAATATTTGTATATCAATTGTTTTTATAAATGTTCTTGCTATCACTTTAGTATATTATAGAGGATGACATTATGTATAATGCATATACATTGTTTGTGATAGGTTTGGCCATTTCTAACACAGTCAATTGACAAGTTTTGTACGCCATTAGATCCAAGGGGTTTCCATCTACGGAGAGCTTTATGAAGATCTCTTATACAGAAAATCTATTTAAGTTCATTTATAGTGGAAATTATTGTAGGTATTTGTCCTTTAATCAAAGGAAACTATGTGACTGAAGATGCTAATTGATTTCTTCAGACGTTTTCTAAATCACATTCTACTTTTTCTATACCTTTTGTCGTTAAATTTTTTAACAGTATTAATAACGTGATTATAATGGTATTTAATTTAACTTCTATTTCTTATTGTAATTTTAATGCCTCGCAGTAACAACTGATATAATGCAACAAAAATAATTATTTGCGGTTCAATCAGTTATTTCAACGCTACCTTCAATTAAATAATATGGAAAAAGTGCTATACATCAACTAAATAAATCTAGTTACAATAAATTATGTAGAATTTACAAAATAAAACAATAAACATCAATTCGTGTTATATGATAAACTTAAACCAATTGCAGTAGTAGTTCCCTCAAATACGAACACTATTTAGCGCATAAAGGCTGAAATTTATTTGATTTATAGGAACAATAAAAACAGATTCCGCAACATTGAGACGCGCTTATATATGGCACGAGATCAAAGAAATAAAACAGTTTATAACTTGCGAACATATAAACAGAGGACCCAACAAGTTTGTTATGATTTAATGTAAGATACCGGTATTAAAAACAACCATAAATTTTACTGGTCGAGACCGAACGTTTCTTCATTTAAAATAGGAGGCGACGAGTGATTCTTTGAAAAGTGTCGTCAGTGCTATTTTCGAGGTTCGTATAAATGATGGAACATTGATCTTAGTGACTAATTTCTGGAATAGAATTTTCATATTTTTGCGTAAGGAATTTTAATAAATATACTACATATGTTTTGTTGAGAAACCAAAAGGTAATAACTAAGAGCCACTAGATTGATTTAGCACGATGTAAAACATACAGCGCATAGTTTGATAGGAGAAATATTGCTTAGTGATTGGCTTGCATAACTTGCAATGACTGATTGTAAATGTAAAAAAACGCAATCTATTATCATCGAAATTAATACATCACTAATCAATCATCACTAGCCAAGTTTCCCTCTCAACTAAAAACATTGTCATAAAAACATCGAAGATGTACAAATCCTTTCCTGTATAAATTGTGAGAGAGTTTGAGAGAAGAGATTGCTTGGGGCAGTTATTTTATACGTGGTTACATTTTCCAATGGTAGTATAAGCGAGACTATTTTAATAATGAATAAATATGAATACTATTATAATATAATAATATTATAATAGTACTTAACATGCAATTTATAATGTAGTTTTAAACGACATAGAATTACCTTTATATTTCAATGTTCTGTGGATCTGTAAAAAGGAATGGAATTTTTCTATGGATAGTAATAATACCCCACAAATGTTTTATTGTATTTTAATGTGTTAATTGCTATTTTTAAACATTATACTATAAAAATATAGACAATACAATAGAACTTAAATAAAGCTTAAACACTAAAGATGTACAATAACCATAAATACTATAAATACTGCCATAAATCCATGACAAAATTAAAAATCTGAATGAAATGATATAAAGCCTCATTAATTATTGAACGGAAATATTTTTAACAAAAATCGAGAGAGTAATGGAAATATTACTTATTATTGCCATAAAAACAATCAAAATATTTTACTATTTATCAATCTTGAAAAATATTGTACCAAAATGTTACAACAATATATTTTTATTAACAAGCAAACTACCGAAAAAATCATAAAACTACATATATTACATATAAATCTATGTAAGCAAAAATTGGGTACATTTCTGTCAAGATCGCGGCTTTGGTCACAGGTAAAATGTACTAAAATCAGTCTAACCAAAAATAGCCACTGAAACAGTCGATAGTAAAAAGTAGTTAATTACTAAACAGTCGCGATAGTTCCCAACACTACTATGTACTATAACGTTAATATAAATTATATTTGATAAGATTATTTTTGTTTCATTATTTTATTTACATAAGAATTTTGTTGTAGGTCAAAGCCAAAATAATCTAAAAGTCAAAGTTGATGCATTGTTCATTAATTTAGATGACGTGAGTTCACTGTTTTATTGCATAGACTACAAAATTTGTATTCAACAATAAATAGATTTCTTAACAGATCCAAAATTTGATTATTTTTAAATAAGAAATTGCCAAAATCGAAATCTTGAGACGAGAACAAAGGCAAAAAAAACAAATGGCTTGATGGCCAGAATTGCCGCCACAGAGATCTCAATAAATTATACTGTCAAGCTGAGCTCGGCGTCGTCGAGATTCGGTAACATTTTACAATTCCACGCACTGAAAAACAACCCTGCGATCTACTGCTATACACAGCCCGAACCTACATCCGCCATTGTCGCAGGGTACGTGGCATACAAAGCAGAAAACTTAATAGAAAATCGACGGTAGCACAATAAACAAATCTCAACAGACAATAAATATCATTTTGGGGGAGTTAAAATAAATAATCAGAATTTTATAGACACGTTGATTGTAGTCCTGAACGTGTTCCCACCCGATAAGAAGATTTTTAACATAAACAAGACACAAGACAATGTGTTTAGCAACGAACATAAAGTGATGACATAAGAATTATGATGTTCTGACAGTTTAACCGAACGTTTATGTGCAACTGTTTATCAAAAGAATAATGCGTGATAAACGTTGGCGGCTAAAGCTTTTTTAATATTGTTTTAGAAACAAATTTAAAAAAAGTAGTTAAATAAATTAGTATTATAAATATAACATATCATTGAAAAATATATTATATCATAATATATTTGGTTGAATATATTTGGTAACTGATATATTGTTATTCAAAAAAAAATACATTACAAATGTAAAACCAGTTGGAAGCAATGAAAGTTTAAATCAGTTTTAAAAGAAATTCTTTCTACTTAAAAAACTTTATGTCAAAAATGTTAAAAATTTGACAAAAAAAAATATTTTAAATTAGGAAGTTTAACCATACTTATATTTCTTCAACTTATTTTGATTATAAATCGATAGAACGCTTTTACAAAGAAAATATAATTAAATTTAATGAATTACGTTCAATAGTGATAACCCATAGAAATATGTAGTGGGACTTCCAGACATTGCTTTTAAAATAATAAATTTTTTAAAAGCATATAATAAAATCAAGGAAAACTTATTATTTTAATATATGTATTTGGATGAGACATGTATATTTTAGAATGGGACATTGGGTTACTCATGGCAAGGCTATAATAAAAAATATTAAGACAATAAAAACTGATGGAAAAAGGTAAACTTTCGAAAAAATTTGATTAGATATACTCGTCATAACATTTATTAAAAACTAATTTCAACTCCATCAAACACTTTGAAGAAGAAATTGACAAAAGGTGAATTAGGTAGATTGGAAATCGACAGCATTATTTTAGTTATTCACTTGAATTAAACTTTCCAAAGGAAGGATTAGGAAGGATTTGTAGGATTATGATTCAATTATGACACTTCCAAAAGACAGGGTGATGTGAGTGTAAACAACTAGAGGTTAATATATACTTAATGTATGATAATTGTACGTGGTATTGTATAAACAATTTTTATTCATAAATATGTGGTGTAATTGTTCAGAATTTTACATGAGTATTAAGTTAGAATGTGTAAGGAAAGGATGAATACTAACTATTTTGTAGATATTGTAAATGCATTAAGGAGAATTCAGTGATTAGTTTTATCAAGATTGGTGTACACAGGTAGTAACAGAACAAACAAAAAATACAGAGATATCAACACAATTTGACAAGAGAACACAACATCGAAAGAAACATGACCTAAACGTAAAAAGGTAAACATGCTCTCTGATGAAACTAAAATATATTACTTCGATATACAATCGATAATTATATGGATTCGGCCTCCAGTGAATACCACTATATAAAAAAAATCGCCCAGAACTATACCTCATGGGTGACGTGGAAAAGAGTTAAATGTAAATATAATAACCTATAAACTATTGTGGCTGTATAATTAACTGTAGTGTATATTATTCGATAATGTTTGCATTAGATGTAATATAATGTTAAAGTAAATTATATGTGATAATATTTTTGTTTCATTGTTTTATTTAGGTTAGAATTTTGTTATAGATAAAAGCCAAAATAAACTCAAACTCAAAGATTATGCGGTAAAATTGCTACGTTCTGACGTCATAAATTGTTGTGATAGTATATAAAATACAGTCTATTTAAAGTTTTTTTTATATACGTGTCATGGATATTTGTGACGTCTAAACATTGCAATGTTGCCGTATCAACTCTGAATTTTAGTTCAGTTTGACTTTGACATAAAAGGAAATTCTAATCCAAACATAATAGTTGAACAAACATTTTATCAAATATAATTAATTTTAACATTATAGTATATCCAAAAACCACAGTTAATTATATAGCCACAATAATTTATAGGTAACAGTTAAAACCACTTATTACTATTGCTTTCAAGAATTTTGCATACGTGTTACAACTGGACGCCGTCTGGTTGTAAGATGTACGCTAAATTATTCAAAATATTAGTTATAATTACTACAGAAAACAATAGATATGAAGAGTCTCAAATTGATTGCGGCTTAAATAGGTCATTGCGAAAAAGAACGAAATAATGAAGGCCCCCTTTTGCCCGTAAATTCCGTTAGAGAGGTAATTATTGATGATATTAAATACTATAAGTGGCTGCAATTTTATTGAGAATGTTTTAGCGTATTGCTACTGCGCTGAATATTAGTGTAGGTACTGTAAATAACACCGCTTACAAAATGAAGAACCATACGTTACATTCAACCAAGAAAACCTTACCATCTTGATATTGACTCTATTCGAGATGAAATATATGAAATGTATAATAATAGTGAGTTCACAAACTGATATAATTGTACTTGTAATAATTGTACTTAGTATAATTGTATAATTTGATAAAGCTGTTTTAGAGAAAATTGTTAGTCTGGAAAGTATACATAAAAGAGTTATGAACATGCAGTTTATAAGACATCCCTCCATTCACCATAATGGGGCATAGGATTAAAATGGTGTACATATAGACATATAATTAGACCAAGGAAATTATTTAAATGTGTATATCATAACGAAACTTGGATATTTCAAAATGGTTCATTGGGGGACTTGCGACAAGACAGTAACAAAAAAAGTGTAAAGACAACAAAAATTGATGGAAAAAGGTAAAATCTCCAAATCTAAGGACAGCTACCATGGGGAAATGAACCGTATTATGTTTTTGTTATGGATTGAGAATCAATTGTTAAAAAGCCTGAAGGAACCATCAGTTATTATTTTGAGCTCGATAAGACATCCACAGGAAGTAATTGATAAATGGAGGATTGTGAAAATGTTTTGGATAGATAACAAGAAATTAACAGTGTAGTGATTGCTTTAGACAGTGACTCGGAAAGTGAAAGTGACTGAAGGAAACTTTCATGATATGTTATAATGATGGAAATTCCTGAGACAGTGATGGGAGTGGAAACAACTAAAGATATGCGCATAACTGATATAATATAGCTGTAGAAAATGGTATTGTAGGGCGTGAAATATTTGTGTGCAGAGATATGATTGTAATTGTTCAGAAATAGATATGAGCATTAGGTAAGAATGTATGAGGAGATAATGAATACTAACTCTTTTGTAGAATTGTAAATGCACTATGCTGAATTTAATGATTAATTTAATCAAGAATGGCGTACAGAGGTAGTAGCAGAAGAAATAAAAAATACAGTGATGGAAGATGACTTGACAAGTAAACACACCATCGCAGGAAACAAGAACTGAATGTAAAAAGGTAAATATGCTTTTGAATAAAAATAAAACACATTACTTTGATAAATAATTCTTAAATAGATGGATAGGCCTCCAGGTGGATACCACTACTTAATATCATGTGCTTAGAACTCTACCTCATGGGTGGCGTGGAAAAAAGTCCAATGTAAATATAATAAAACATTTCCAACCTACAAAATATTATGCCTTTGTTCTTAATTGTAGTTCTTTAGATAATATATGCATTAGATATACTATAATTTTAAAATAAATTATATCTGAAAACAGTATTTTTGGTTAATTATTTTATTTATATTAGAATTTTTTTGTATGTCAACCGACTGAACTAAAACTCAGAGTTGATGCGGCAACATTGCGACGTTTTAACGTCTCAAATTTGAATGATGCATGTATGAAAAAAAACTTGAACAGTCTGTAGACTATATATGTTAAATACATGGATTACTTTTTCAGCCACTTAATATTAATCCTAGTAGCTATTTGTATTTATCGAAAGCGACATCTACATGACGTTATATTCATTTTTATTTGCCGTATTTCTTAAGGTAGTCCACTCAAACGAATTAAGATACCCCCACCACGCCTGTCCCGGTTATGACCCGCCCATATTCCCCCGCCGTACGCTATTTAATTTTGACAAGTCGCGGTTCGTGTGCATACCGGAAGTTCGTTCCGGAACCCGGACGTGAGACGGCACCCGAAAGGAGGCGGGTCCGACGGCCAGGGCCCCCTCCCCCTCGCCCATACGACCCGACCCATCGTCGTTTGTTAACAATTTACATTTTACGAATCCGTTCGGGCGGTCGGAACAATGAGAGTCGATCGGGGGGGACTGCCGGCCCATTTATTCCCGCGCCTAGGTAATACCTTCTTTCTGTCGACGTTTAAAGTCGCTTTCCGTTAACAATTATTAATGGCGAATGCAGCCATTAAGGAGATTGATTGTTTCTGAAGAGATTTCCGCGATAAATAACAATTAAAAGGACCTACCTGGGACGGTTTTTTTTTGTTCGTTCGTTACGTTTATTTCCGTAAGTGGGCAGAGAAATGTTTGGTTATGTCGGAGTCGGAGTAATATATTACAATTAGAGGGCGAAATGGAATTATGAGATTTGACAGGGCGTTGTTACTAACACGCCCAAATTTACGAATCTTTGTTTCGGGTACTCGATACCTTCTATAATCATCTCTAATAAATTTTAAAATATGTTAATTAGGATGATTTATAGAGGTATAATTTCGGTTATGTTGTATCATAAATTCTACAAAGTACAATAAAAGTTCTATTTTATTTCTTCTTCCTGTTTGTTGCTCATTATTTTTTATTTATTGTATATTCAAGTTCAATAGATTTAAATTGCTTCAACACAAAATCCCGATCTGAAACATTATTATACTCCAAAATTAGTATTTACCAATCAAAGTAATTCCTTTGGGATACAATGGATTTATGGACAATATTTTATTCATTCTTTAAAACAGTTGCTGCATTAGATTTTCGAAGTCAAATTCGGTTTACTACTTCAGACGTAGGTGCCACCTTCTTCTCTTAAACGGCCGGTACTGCTAATGCTCCTTTATTAACAACTATATGGTCAGTTTTTACAATACAAACAAAGTGAAAACTGTTTCAGATTATATTAGATGTCCTATGGTATTTCTGATTTTCATTCTTTCTTCCCATATTCCTTTTACCTGTCCTCAATTTAAAGTGTGACAGTCCCCACCATCTGAGTTGTCTCCTATTACCTTTATGTAAAATTATGTATGTATGTAAAATTATCTTGCTGTCCTATTATCCTATCCTATTTATACTATTATGTTTACTTGTTGATGTTAATTAATGGATTTATTATACATAACAAAATAACAGATTCCTGATTTGTCGCATTTCGCATTAGCTTCATTAATACTATTATCATGAATTATCTTCGATTATTAGACTGAAATATTTAGTTGCATCTACTCGGTTATTTTAACTCTACCTCAAATTATTTTTTTAAAGTTTTTAAAAATATTTTGTATCTTTATAATATTATTAATTAAATGTTTTAATATCATATATATTCCTTGAATTATTTTTATTATTTAAACCCCTACGCTCTTCCTTTTTTTAATCAGTATGTTAAAAAGTAGTGTTGAAATATCTTCTTACCCGACATCAGTTAAATTGTTAAAGCTGAACAGTATAGTCCCAAAGCCAAATCAAGAAAAACTTTTAAAAATCTTATTTTCTTTGAAAATTCTGTCTTGACAAACGCGATTCCATCTAAATTGTGACTGTTCTTCTCTTCTTGTTTCGTCAATATCCCTTTAAAGTCTCATTGCAGAAATGATTGTCAATATTTATATCAGTTCAGTTCCAACCTTCGTAGGGTGAAGACGTATTTTCAATACGGTCCAAGCTATAAAAAGATACCTTTCTTTAAAAAAACCCAGTATTTTATTACGGTTATTTAATTGAGTGTTAAAAACGCATAACAGATGCGGCTATCCGTCTCTCAGTGGACCTAAAGTGTAGTGAATACGTGTTTACGTGACCAGACAAAAGGACTGCATCTCATTTTTATTAGTGTTTAAAATAATTTCTTCTTATTTTACAACAGTCCTTTTGAAATTCATTTATAGTATTTATAGTAAAAAACTAGTGCTAAAATAACGTAAGTGAAAAATGAAGTGCGTGAAATAAACAATGTATTTATTTTATTTTTTTTATCCTCTGGAAGTAAATTAAATAAAATATTAAAAATTAAAAAATGGCAAATAATAGCGATTCAACCAAATCACCTGCACACTTTGATATAAGATTAGAACAAACAGCAATAACGCAAACTCCACCATCAGAATGGACTACAGTCGTTAACAAAAAACGATTGAGAAGTCCAGAAGAAGAAATCGCGAGGAAACAAACAAGAATCAGTGACTATTGGTTGCAGAAACCGATAGAGACAAAAAACAGTTTTAGCAACCTGTCGGAAGAAATTGAAGAGAACATACAACCAAGCCCTGAAAAAGTTGTTCCCAAACCACCACCAATAACAGTCTATAAGGTAGGAATAATAAAAAACATCCATGATTTATTAAAAACCATTACTACGAACTACACAATTAAAACAGTGAGCTATGAAACAATTAAAATCCAATTGTTCGAAGCGGATCACTTTAAAGTTCTTATAAAAGAATTAGATGAAAGAAACACCCAATACCATACATTCAGGCCAAAACCCGAGAGAACATTTAAATTCGTATTAAAAGGATTACATCACGGGACGGACTTTAACACCATCAAGGTAGTACTAGCTGAAAAAGGCCACGAGGTCGTAAATATTCACAATATACGACATCACACGACAAAAAAACCTCTGCCTATGTTTTATATAGACATAAAACCTAATGGAAACAATAAGGCGGTGTATGAAATCACCAAATTGGAAAATAATATTATTAAATGCGAACCACCACATATAAAAAGAATTATACCACAATGCACAAGGTGTCAAGCGCACGGGCACACAAAGACTTACTGTCGCAAATCATATAGATGCGTAAAATGTGCAGGAGAACATAAGACACGAGATTGTACACGTAAAGTTCGCGATGAAAAAGTGAAATGTGTCAACTGTAACGGAAATCATCCAGCGAACTACAAGGGTTGCGCAGTTCACAAGCAACTACAGCAGAAACTCTATCCTGCCTTAAGGGAAAAAAGGCATCAACAAAAACAATCCACTACTACCAATCTACCACTACCCACCAGAACAAGTCAACCAGACATAACTTATGCCCAAATAGTTGAAAATGGTTCAGCACAAAAACGAGAGACAATATCTCAACCTACTGAAACTAGCAACATCTCAAGATTAGAAAATATGATGGCCAAACTAATGGATCAAATGAGTACGATGCTTGGTCTACTCACAACCGTCGTAAGCAAACTTGCCTAATGCCTGAAACCAATAGCTACAAAATCGCCGTCTGGAATGCCAATGGGCTCCAACAACATGCCAGGGAACTAAAAATGTTCGTAATTGAACAAAATATTGACGTTATGATGGTTTCCGAAACACACTTTACGGACAAAAATTATTTGAAAGTTCCTAAATATAAGCTTTATCATACAAATCACCCTGATGATAAAGCACATGGAGGTACAGCCATAATAATTCGAGATGATATAAAGCATTTCGAAAAAGAAAAATTCCGCAAAGACTACCTGCAAGCCACCAGTATAACCATAGAGGAAGCCCATGGACCATTAACAATTTCTGCGATTTATTGCCCACCCAAACATAACAACAAGGCAGAACAATTTCAAGAATTCTTCCGTACGCTAGGTAATAGATTTATAGCAGGAGGAGATTATAATGCAAAACATTTAATGTGGGGTTCAAGAATAATAACCTCAAAAGGTAGAGAACTGCTCAAAGCCATAAGGATAGATAACTTACAACATATCTCTACTGGTGAACCAACATATTGGCCTTCAGACAGAAATAAAAAACCAGATACGATAGATTTCTGTATTACAAAAAATATTGATCCAAAAAAGTGTCAGGCAGAATCATGTTTCGACCTGTCTTCTGATCATTCACCAATAATAGTAACAATTTCTTCAAAAATTACCATCAAAGATAAACCCCCTTCTCTGTGCAATAATAGAACTAACTGGCCCTCATTTAGAGAAAACTTAGACCAAAATATCTCTCTAAACTTACCGTTACAAACTGAAATGGATATAGAAATAGCAGCAATAAATCTTACAAAAAATATACAGGAGGCAGCATATTCCGCGACTCCCAACATTGAAACATTTCCAAGAAAAAATACACATATATCATGTACAATACAGAAAAAGATAGCAGAAAAAAGAAAGTTACGACGAAATTGGCAACAGCAAAGGACTGAAGAGAATAAAAGAAAATTTAATAGGGCCATAAAAGAGCTGAGAGATCTAATCCAAATCGAACAGAACCAAGGCATTCAAGAATACCTAGAAAACTTGACATCAACTGAGGCTACAGACTATTCGTTGTGGAAAGCAACAAAAAAGCTTAGGAGATCCCAGCAGCATAACCCACCTATTAAAACAAGCGAAAATAATTGGGCGAGAAGCAATAAAGAGAAGGCCGACATTTTCTCAAAACACTTAAAAAATGTTTTTAAACCTTTCCAGTCTCAGCTACATAAAGATGACGAAAATAAAATTACTAGCTTTCTAGATTCGCCATTTCAAATGGATTTACCGCACGAGAAATTAACGGTCAAAAAAGTTAAACATACAATAATGAGAGAGATTAATATTAAAAAAGCTCCTGGTTATGACTTAATTACTGGCAAAATTTTAAAAGAACTATCAGAAAAGGCTATAAAACTATTAACATATATATTTAATGCTATGCTACGAATTAATTACTTCCCTAGTATCTGGAAAGTAGCTAAAATATTAATGATAGTTAAACCAGGAAAAATACCAGAAGATGTGACCTCCTACCGACCTATAAGTTTATTACCAATAATCTCGAAAGTTTTCGAGAAGTTATACATAAAAAAACTAAACTATATAATAGAAAAAAGAAAAATTATTCCAGAACATCAGTTTGGCTTTCGCAATAAGCATGGGACTATAGAACAAGTGCATAGACTTGTAAACCAAATAAACGCTGACCTAAATGCCAAAAGATATTGTTCGGCTGCTTTCCTAGACATATCTCAGGCTTTTGACAAAGTATGGCATACGGGCTTGCAGGTTAAACTAAAGAAACTTCTCCTTCATCCGGACTATCAGCTACTAAAATCGTATCTCACTGACAGACATTTTATTGTAAATCAAGGCGATGAACATACCGAATTAAATCCCATATATTCAGGAGTTCCGCAAGGTAGTGTACTGGGTCCAGTACTGTATCTTCTGTATACGGCTGATCTGCCCACCACAAAAATAACTACTGTGGCAACATATGCAGACGATACAGCAATCTTAGCATCCCATGAAGATCCAGTCACAGCATCAATAAACCTACAAACCCACCTGGAGCAAATACATTTATGATTGAAGACATGGCGCATTAAAGCCAATGAATCAAAATCCACGCATATAACGTTTACCCTGCGTAGAAGAACATGTCCACCAGTAAATATCAATCATCGCCAACTCCCCCAAGCAGACCATGTTAAATATCTTGGTATGCATTTAGATCGACGCCTAACCTGGAAGAAGCACATACTCTCTAAACGGAAACAACTAGGACTAAAATTATATCAAATGTATTGGCTCATTGGGCGCAAATCCAAGTTATCATTAGATAACAAGGTATTGCTGTATGAGTCTATACTCAAGCCCATTTGGACATATGGAATTCAACTATGGGGTACCGCTAGCAAATCCAATATATCCATCATTCAACGGTTCCAAAATAAGGTGTTGCGTGCCATTGTTGATGCTCCGTACTATATTTCAAATAAAGTGATACAACGCGATATTCCTCTAGAACCTATAACGAGTGTAATCCAACGTGTTTGTGTGAAGTACTTCGAAAGAGTGTCAGTGCATCCCAATGTACTCGCTAATCAGCTAAATATGCGATGTGATAGTGAAGTGCGTAGACTAAAACGTTTAACACCATCTGATCTGATTACTGGACATATGTAGAGTTTAGAATAAGCATTAGAATAAGACTAATTAATTAAGATAATATTTTATACAGAAGATTGCTTAATGAAGTGATTTTCTACATGCCATGTATATATAATATAAACAGAAGAAATACTTATTGCCAATAGGGCAGATTGTGGACTCACGAAGAGTAATAAAAAAAAAATATTTATATATATATTTATATATATATATATATATATATATATATATATATATATATATATATATATATATATATATATATATATATTGTGAGCTAATCGTTTTGTAAATATATAAATCTACAGGTTTCATTTTGTTTATTATTAGTTGTATCTATCAGTTTCTAAGTCTAAACAGCATATACTTCTTCTGTAAATGCGAAGAAAAATGTTGTATTGTAAAAAATGTAATCCTTAAGAAAATGTATGCAATGTATGCCTAATGTTATAAAGGGAAATTCTTAAAAAATTTTCCATTAAAAAAATTTAAGAATAAATAGTGATAAGCAATTATAAATATTCTAAAAAATTATACGGTAGAATAAATCTTTTAATAATATTTTCAAGAATAAGCATTAAAATCAATTAACGAATAACATATATAGTGTTATATATTCTTATTATTTATAATTACAGACTGTTGTAATTGTATATTAATATTATTTGTTAAAAATATTAAATTCGTTATGCTAAATATAATTATATTAATAGATACTAAAATTAAGTCATTTTTAATATAATTATTACAATTTATTATAGCTACGTAATAATATATCCTCCTACGTCCATTAATAGCGACTAAAACTCTTTCTGCTTCATGAAAGCCGCCTGAGAATATTTTATAAGCCTATTACGAAGAAAAAAAGACATTTGGTTTAACTGACAAAATAAAAGGACTGTGACGAGCTTTTAATATCACCAAAAAAATTAAAGGAAGAATACATCATAATAATACATAATGAATACATTATATTGAACAACTGTTCTGGTTTTTGTGTCTAATCAAAAACAGGTATATAAAGTTAACGAATATGGTGACGAGTTATTACTTTATATATCTTAATATGATTAATAAAATAATCAGTCCTTAATAGCATATAAAGAGCTTTGACTATATATCTATTTTCCCATATAATATATATATATATATATATATATATATATATATACATACATAATAATTTGTGGGCAATAAATATAACTATAATAATAAGTCAAAACCAAAAAGTCAGAAGATAAATTAATTAGACGAAGAAATAATACCGATTGTGAATAATATTCTATGGCGCTGGCAACTTACATTCTCCAGTAGGCATTTAATCAAGTTTAATCATAAACTTTTGGGTATTAATATACTATCATATCAATTGATATTCTGAAGAATTAACTGAAAAATTCTCCTTAAAAGTCTAAAGTCACAAATAGAGGTTGACAATAAAATCCTAATTACATAGAAATATACAGAATTAAGTATATTACTGAAAGGTCATGTGGATAAGGAAGGAATATTCTATGGCGCTGGCAACTTACATTCTCCAGTAGGCATTTAGTCAAGTTTAATCATAAACTTTTGGGTATTAATATACTATCATATCAATTGATATTCTGAAGAATTAACTGAAAAATTCTACTTAAAAGTCTAAAGTTACAAATAGAGGTTAACAATAAAATCCTAATTACATAGAAATATACAGAATTAAGTATATAACTGAAAGGTCATGTGGATAAGGAATAAATCCTAAAGCAAGCCAGTTCCCAGATACTATGCAGAATTATAAAATCTTTAGGTTTAAGCATGAGAATGCCCAGCTAGTTGGGACTGATCTTTTACCTGATATACACTGGTGATGTTTCTGAGTTGCAACATAGCTTCGTATCTTTAGACTCTACTTTTATGAGACAGAATCTGCTCACGTGATTTTACATATAAAAGAAATCAGTATAGAGATGTCAGTGTAAATAATATCTGTATATAAAATAATGGATAAAATATTTAGGAGTTACTCTGATTAATTTGGAAAACTAAAAGGCTCGAGTAGAGAAAAAGAAAGAAAAACTGGATATTATATTTAAAACAATGTGTTGGTTATTGGGAAATTCTGCCCTGTCAAGATGTAATAAAATACTGCGATATAATACTTAAGCCCATATGGAATTATGGTATTCGAATATGGGGTTGTGCCAAGAAGTATGCAATGTTATGATTTGACACATATGTCATTTCATTCTATTTACATCAAGCTTAAAAGCTGTGCATGTAACATTTTGCAAAAGTAACACCCTCAAATGTTGATTTCGAAGTGCAGGACAAAGAATTTTCTGGTAGGCAGAAAATATTTAAAAATGCGAAGTTATTGGATGAATATCCAACCCAAACTCAAATATAATTGGCAGAAGTATTAGATGTGGGTGTAGATGGAAAGTATTGGAATGTCAATAGAAGCGATGGAGCTACTGGACAACATCCCTGCAGGTTCAGAAGATTGAAGCGAACCAAACATATTTAATGTATAAGTGTATCTTCAATTTTAGCTTAAATAGTTTTATCTTATGTTAATTTGGGAAAAACATACTGATGTATTAATCCAGTACTCGCGCAGTGGTAAAGGCAACAGGACGGTCCTCCTGCTGTTGCGATAGCCGCGGGTTCGAATCCTGCTGGGACACTAGTCGTAAATTTATGTTTGTGATTGTTTAATATCTGTGATTATCCTAGGCAAGAGTGCAAAATCCGACAAGGAAAATGATCCCAGTCACGCCAGTAATCAGGCTGGGTAACACCGGATGTCTTCTGGGATGATTTGGTGAGTCACTCGCCAGTCGGTAGGCTTAATGCCGAGGGCCGTGGTTCGGAGCCCACGTTAAATAGTAGGTCCGGTCCACATAAACCCATAGTTGGTAAAAGAAGACTTTAAAATATGTAAAAATAGCACAGTAATAAATTATATTGTAAATTAAGATTGTACTGAGCTTATATAATGTAAGATGTGATTAATAAAAAAAATATATTTAATGTTATATTTATTAAATATATTTATAATTATTTTATATGTTATATATATATCATTATTGTTCAAGAAATCAGGTAAATATAAATTAAATATATATAAATATATTGTTAGCTAATTTAGATTTGGTATTATTAAAAAAAACGATGATGGGGTTTTAATAACTCACGAAGCGATCTAATGAATATATCATACAGGCCAACTGTTATAATTTTCGCGTTTTTTTCCCCCGGCCAGGGGCCACGATAAATTCCGAAAACGATCTCCCTTAATTCGAGGGGTCGCCGGCAAAAGATACAATTTTATTCCGGTCTTTTTTTCTATTCAAAATTCACACTTAATTATGAAGGTAGAACCTCGGCAAGGGAGTTATTGTTGGACGGACCTTTTATTATAGAGATATGACAGGTAGGAAAAAACGTTGCGCCCTCTGGGTGGGACCGGTCCTTGAATTTTTCAGCAGATGTTTGTCCCACACGAGGGGCGAGCCGTTAAGAGAATGGCGCTGGCATTTCACGGGGGATATCGGGATCTTTATTCGGGTGAAATTTTTAAATTCGGCGATAAATTGGACGCGTCATTGGTTATTATGAAAAATTGGGCCCAGCTCGACTGTGTGTGTGTTTTTTTTTTGCTTCGTTGTTTAACCTTTCTGGACTGGGAATATTTTTTTTATTAGTTTTTAATGACCGACCCAGAAAAGTTCAAAGACATTTAGTCTTTCTCAGAAATGCAAAGCAACCAAAAAACCTCCAAAACATTCAAGAATAACATAAATAATGTCTTAAATATCTATCAAAATATTGAGGTTTTGAACATTATATAAACTGATTCTATTTTGACTATAAACAGTAAATTGTTAAGTCTTAATATCGTTATATATCAGATCATAATAAATGTAGCACTGTTTACAACCTCAATTTATATAAAATAACCATTAATTTATTTCAAATTGTTGCTTATTAGCTTTTAATGACAGAAAAGTTCGAAAGTAAATGTCTTTCTCAGAAACAGAATGTAACCAAAATAAGCATGAAAAATTTCAGACATAACATAAATAATACATTAAATATCTCAAAAATTAAATTACACAGAGTCTATTTTCACTATAAACAGGAAATTTTTAAGTCTTAATAACGTTATAATCAGATCATAATAAAATGTATCAATATTTACTTCTTCAAATTATCTAAAATAACCATTAGATTGTTTTAAATTGTTAATCATTAGCTTTTAATGAGAAAAGTTCAAAAGTAAATGTCTTTCTCAGAAATGGAATGTTACTAAAAAAAGCATGAAAACTTTCAGATATAACATTAATAATACGTTAAATATCTCTCAAAATGTCAAATACTAAACATAGGCTTTTGAACAATATATAAACAAAGACTATTTTGACAGTGAACAGTTAATTTTTACGTCATAGTATTATTACCTATTAGACCATAATAAATGTGCCAATGTTCACTCAACTGTTATAAAATGATAAATAAGTTACCTCACATTGTTACTTATTAGTTTTTAATGACCAACAGAGAAGAGTTCAAAAATAATATCATTCGTGAAATCAAAATAGAACTAAAAACGTGAAAACATCCAGGAGTCATATAAATAATAAGTTAATAATCTCTCAAAGTGTTCAATGCTAAAAATAAACCTTTAAACATGGTATAAAGAGAAATTGTTTTGACTGTGAATGTTAGTTTATCATAACAAATGTATCAATGTCTTCTGCTTCAAATGATATAAAATAATTTTTTTTTACAATACTTGCATGTTGTTTTGTTGATTAGGTGAATTTAATATCAATATGGATGCAGAGATAATGTGCATACCATGCTCACTGATTTATACGTTTTATTGTTTTTGTTCCAGTTCATAAACTCAAAATTTATTCGAATAAAATTTGGTAATGTTGACGTTTCTTAAAATAATATATTAAGAAGAAAGGATCCGCATGAGGCTCGAAAACTTTGATGGTTGGTACGGTGTATAATTGGATTGGCCAAAGAAATCCAATATCAATATGATCCAAACTTATTGAAACATAATTATTCGCAGAATTTTTAACTCCCCATGGTATAGCATGAAGACATTCACAAAGATCTAAGGGGACTACAACTGCTCAAGAACAGTGGATCTACTTGACGGTTGAGGAAGCAAAGCTGGTTGTGAAAACTTTGCTGTGCTTTAAACTTATGTGCAAAGCACCAGTGTGGGTACATCTATCAATAAGTTCTGAAATTTTAAGAATCTAGTGAATAGCTAGTTGATATATTTTCTAAAGCATTATCGTAAATCCATTTGTAAACTATTTATCAATGGTTGATATTCCATTACCTCTTTATTGACTTAATCTTTTTGTGTCAGTTTGACATAAGATATGAAATGTTATGGTTTTAATTTTTGAGCGAATATACTGAATTCTACTAAGATAATTTTCCCAAATTTCAATAGCCAAAACTGATAGATAGCTAATGGTGTAGTAAGTGTTATGTTCGTTATGTTATCTTAGTGTAGATGCGAATAAAATAATCTTAATTTACTAATTTATTTGTACTAGTAATGCTATATCTGCATTAATGTACAGGCAAAAAGTGTGTGGGATAAGTATATCAATACTCTGCTTCAATATGCTGATTTCCTACATGTTATCCAGTAGTTGTATAGCTGTCATGTTGCTGTGATTTATAAACCCTCTTTAATATATTATGGCGAAATATTGGATAACTTCATATTTAACAAACTGAGAATGTTTTATTCGGATACTGAATCATTGATTCTTCCATCAAATCAAACCTGAAATAACCAAAATATTTAACAATAAGCCATCATTAGAGTTGATCGTTTCGTATAAAGATGATTAATGATTGTTTTAACTATATATCAACCTTGACAACATAATCACTTATAAATGATCATGTCACTTCTATCAGATGTCTTCTAGTATGACGGAATAGTGTTTGTGTCCATCTATAATTTATTGCTTAGGCTTTAATACAGAAAATAACTCCTGACAATGTTATGTAAATAAATATAAGTCGATAAAAATACACAGTGACGCCCAAGTGCTTATTATATTTATCTAACATATAAGAATGGTTATGTACAATGCAGTCGATATAAAATAAAATGTAATATTAAAAATATAATTAAGTTGTTATAAATTATATTATGACGAATAATAATAGTAGTATTAGAATTTCCTATTCTCAAATATCAAGATTATTTATCGACCACACTCTGCAGTTATCTGTCGTTCCGATTATCATTTGTTCTTAATGATAATATATAGTGGAGCAATATAGTATATTTCGTGAAAATGCCCAACAATAAGACAATTTCCGAATAGTCTCAAATGACGTATGAAGAAGGCTTCCCAGTTTTCATAATGAATAATATCTGACAGACTGATAAAAATTCTATACAAACTGTGGTTGGGGTTATGGTCGCTGGTTCGAGCCCTGCTGGGGCATGGTTGTAAATTTGTTTGTCATTGTTCAACATTTGTAATCGTCCATAAACAAGAGCGCAAAATCCGATAAGGAAAATGATCCCAGCCACGCCAACATCCAGGTTGGGTAAGACCGGATGTCTTCTGGGATGATATTCAAGTTGGTATCTCGCCAGTCGGTAGGTGACATATTTTGAGAACCTGTATAACAAGTTGGGTCTAGCAGGACTATTTCACTGCCACCTGCCATATCTAAATAGTTTGAAAAACTACTGAAAAAATGTGTTAGACCACCTTTAAATATATACCAGGTTTCCAATTAGGATTTCGAAATAATCGCTTACCAATTTACCAAGTGTCACACTAGTTGTTCGACAAGATGAATAAATTGTTTCTAAGGAATTATTGTTAATATTTTATGAATGGGCATTCTGAACATTCAAGCTTCGACTGGAGTTCCTCAGGGTGGAGGTGTTCATTTTTGGATCACTCCAATATCTGTTTTGCACTGCCGATGTCCCAAGAACAAAATATAATGTATTCGGGACATTTGCTAATAATCATTACAACAAAATATAATAAAATAACTCTAACCAACACACCATTGTGGCTTTTTAACTGTAGTAAAGTCCTTATAAATGAAAAAAATTAAGTAAGTCCTAAATAAAGTCCTGTATTTTAAGCCCTTCGATAATATTTGCATTATATGTACTATAACATTTAAATAAATTATGTTTTGTACAATTTTTGTGTCATTATTTTATTTGTACTACAATGTTGTTATACGAGGGTCACTATTAATATTTCGGGAATTGGCAACACTGTTGTCATGTGAGTTCATCTGACGGTTCCATCGTAAAGTTTGACTTTTTGACGATATACGTACTCAGAACATTTTGTTGCACGGACGCTATTTTTTTTATTTTATATTTAGTTGAAAATTTCGTCTCGGCAAAAAATGGAACTGAACCGTGAACATTTTCGTGCGATGATTTTTTACGATTTTCGACGTGGATTATTACAACAAGAGTGTATTAATCAACTTAATTTGAATTTTGGCGATGAAGAACCATCAAAAACCACCGCTTATCGCTGATTTAGTGAATTCAATCGTAGTCGTAATTCGCTGTCTGACGAGTTTCGTGAAGATCGTTCAAAATCGTCTGTTGTGTTAGAAAACATCGATGCTGCGTGCAAAATGATTAAGCAAGATCGTCATGTTACCTATTGTGAGATTGAGGAACCCCTAAGCATTAGTTACACCAGCATATATGCGATTTTACATGAACATTTAGCTGTGCAAAAGTTTTGTTCGCTTTGGATGCAAAGAAATGCTTAAGAAATTCAATTGCGGTGCATCAAAAGACGTTTATAAAATCGTGACAGGTGACGAATCATAGATATATTCTATGCTAGGGAGGATGGACCCGAAAGTAAGCAGCAATCGACTGTATGGGTGTTCTAAGATGAACCAAATCCAACGAAAGTTTTTCACGCAAGAAGCACTTCAAAGAAAATGGTGCTGTTTCTTCGGTAAAACTGATCACATTGCAACAGTGCCTCTAGAGGATCGTAGAATAGTAAATTTTGATTGGTACACAATCATTTGTTTGCCAGAAGTCTTCGGTGAAATAAGGAAAACAAACAAGAGACGCCGGATTGTTCTTCATCATGACAATGCGAGCTTTCACTCATCGGCTACAAGAGATTATTAGAGCACTCAAAACATCGAATTGATGGGTCATCCGCCATATTTGGCACCCAATGACTTCTTTTCGTTCCCATCCGTGAAGAATAAACTGCGTGGTCGACGAGTTTCATCGCCCGAAGAAGCTATTGAGCATTTCGAAAATCATGTTGTGAAGATACCTCATTCGGAATGGAATAAATGTTTTAAAAATTGGTTTAAGCGTAAGCAAAATTATATCTATCATCCTGGCGAGTACTTTGAGAAACAATAAAAATATATTCGCAGCTTAACTATTTGTTTTTTTTTCCTATTCGCCAAATATAAATAGTGTAAGCTAACGTAAACCAAAAGTGAGGCAAGATTGCGACGTTTTGACGTCACAAATTGAGGTGACGTGAGTTCAGTGTTACTTTGGATAGATTATAGATTGCTATTAATCCAAATTAAATAGTTTCCTTTGCCTATTTTCAACCAGTCTAATCAAGAAAAGTCAACCGGAATAAACTATCCGATACTTTATATTGCGTATGATTCCTTCTCCCGCATTACTCTAATATTTATACATGATGTTGCAGAAAACCGTTGGTATATGACACTGGTCTTTGCCAAGGCGAATTAATCCGCTAGGGTAAAAACTGCAAGTAACTTCTTAAACGCGTCAGAAACGAGTCGAAATACCGCCCCACTCGTTGTGCAACCTCCCGAGTCCCCGAAACCGGTGGCCCAGGCCTAGGTCGACCCAGGGAGGGTAATTTTTGCCAGTCGGTCTCGGCATAATAAATCGTAGGGTTAGGTTAGTTTTATGCCCTGGTGGGTTTATGTTGGCTCTTTGCTCAATTACGTTATGGTCTCATCAATTTCTGGCCAAACCGATCAGAAAATGTTTTGACAGATTCGGATATGGATTTTTTTCGGCGGGAAGGACGTGTGGCACTGACGCAGATCGCAGTTAGAAAGTTATATATGATTTCTCGTTTGTCCTGGTCATTTTGTCGAGGTTGCTCGATAAAATCTAATAGAAAAATTTCCGATGATGTTTAAATAAATGATGTCTATCAACTGATAAGTTATAAAATTATTAGCTAATCTTTTGATAATTTTTTATCTTTTTTAAAATTTTTGTTGCACTTTTAATTTTCTTTAAAAATAACTTTTACACTATCTTAAAAGTTAACGAAATATTTTAAGTAATATGTTTTTTATTTGCTAACATCTTTATTAAATATGCTTAGTACAATCTTATTTATAAATTAATTTATTGCTACATTTCGTTTGTACTTGGATTAATTTACAAGCAAGACGAGTACCAGATCAACATGTATTCATCAATTATAAAATTATCATCACTTAAGCTATAGTTTACATTAATGGTATATACTTTAAATAAGTTATCATGGTTTAGTTCGCTCCAATCTTCTGATATCCTGCGCATTGTCCAGTAGTTGTATTCTTATATAACATATATTGCTTCCACATTAATATGATTTAATAATCTTTTTTCGTGTTTCAAGGCGAAATCTTGGATAACTTTGCAAATCCATTTGATTTTCAGGTCATCGTGCAGTTCTTCGTTGGTTACGTAACGATAGGCATTGGTAATTAATCGACGAACTTTGTTTTGACAGCGTTGGATGACTAGTTGATTTGAATTTTTAGTGCAACCTCATATTTGCACCCCATAACTCCAAATTGGTTTGTCTTTGATTTTAGATCAAGTTGAGACTATCTTCCGAATAATCAGTATAGTTGTTTTATTTTCGTTCTAATATATTTTGTTGGTTAATGTCAAGGTATTTAGCTGATTCAGCTTGACGAATAGGGCATCCACTGAGCGAAGATTAAACCGATAACTATTACTTGTATTCGATAATAACTTGAGTTCTTAAGTGCAACTCTCAACATTGTAGAAATTTGGACATAACAAGGAGGTTTCAATATAGTAATTGCGATAAGTTAGACTAAATATGGAGTTGATCATCTACAAATTATTTTGAATGATAAATAAATAATGCTTTTACTTTATTTTGTTACGAAATCATGCTACATTTCATTTATTATAAAACTTTTACTACTATCGTTTTGAAGAAGTCGGAATAAATTCCAAAACAAACATTAGATTGCTTATTATTTTTAAAACATCTAATATGAAGATGAGGTATATCTAATTGTTCTAGGAATAAAATCTACAAATGATTAGTAACATTATTTAAAAGTATAAAAGTAAAAAGGAGTCACAAAAACATTGACTTATAATAATAATACAGGACAGGTACATCCTGAAACTAACACTCTGTTTCAAATTAAAAATATTATTTTATCGATTTTAGTAGAAATAAAAACATAAATCATAGAAATCTCCTGTATTAAAATAAAACACCAATAATTTCGCTGATATTTTTAAAATCAATCACATTCAAGCAAGTTTATCAACACATTTTATGAAATATAACTTCCTTCTAATTATTACCTTTACTTAATAATTAAAGCAGAATATATAATTAAATTTTCACCAAAAATCCTCTTCTATATTTCTTAAGCTATATTATTGTAAAATATATATATATATATATATATATATATATATATATATATATATATATATCACTACATAGTATAAAACAAAGTCGCCTTTTCTGTCCCTATATCCCTATGTGCGCTTAAATCTTTAAAACTACGCAACGAATTTTGATGCGGTTTTTTTCAATAGATAGAGTGATTCAAGAGGAAGGTTTATATGTATAATACATGCATAATATACTAAGGCAACATTGCTAATTTTAGAGGTTTCTAACGTGATGTCGTAAATTAACCTATTTTTTTAGGCTTATTTAGCAATTAGCAGAAACGCTGCCTAACCCTACGAGTTAGATCAAATTAATGTACTACAGTATTGTACACCATAAAAAGGTCTACCAAAAAGTCCGCGATGGTATATGTTTATCTTTTAGGGATAACCCACATTAACCATTTTTATTGTTTACTTTTTACGTGAGAAAATGGCTTATTTACGAAGCTATTTTAAGCAATACGGCATTAATCCTTATTGAATTAAGTACCTTAAATACAGTGTGCAATTAATATAGATCAATATGGTTCCTTACAGCATGTAAATTAAACAAATATTTTCGGAGATATTACAAATTTAAAATTTGCGTTTAAAAATGTGTAATGTAATAAAAATTGTATGAATTTAGATATTCTAAAGATAGCAGGAAATCTTCATAGTAAGTATAGGGGAAGAGGAATTGTTTTACTCCAAATTTAATTCGTGCAGGCCAAGGGCAGTAATGAATGAACCAAAAATACTGGATCGATTTTAATCATGTTTTCATTAAGTGACATAGGTATATATATTTTATGCCCGTGCAAAGTCGGAGCGGGCCGCTATGTTTTTATATACAACGTTCATATTTTTTCTGTAGTGTATTTAATTTAGTATCAGCATTGCACCCGTGCGAAGCCGGGGCGGGTCGCTAGTATATATATTAAACAAAAATTATTGACGTTTAATGACGCAGGTCTGTAGATAACAATATCCAGTGTTATACCATAATACCTCGTAATATTTGTGGAAATAATATGCACAAATTTTAAACTTTTATTAGCAATTATATTTTAATTGTTTTCATTCTCAATTTTTACTTTCACTTTTTAATCACTTGGCTTCGAAGACAACACTTGGGAGGTTGTACTTGGAATATGACATGACATTTTTTAGAACATATGATCGTTCCTATATAATTATGTAGAACAAAATCCGTTACACTACTCTAATTAACACATTATCGATAGTTACTAAAATGCATAATATAATAATGTATCATCAGCATGGTCTCGTTGCAAGTGTCAATATAACAACAATTTTAACAATAAACTAATAAATTATAACGACACTACTGAATAATAAGAAAATATTGTTTCAAAAATATTGTTTATATATATAAAAAGTAGCTAATAAAAATACACTACTTTTATAGTTCTCCATAAAACTTATATTAGTTCAGCCATTGCCTGAAGCTATAACATATTCATTCTTTTCAGTTCATGTTCTGTACGAGTATTGATATTATCGGAACCCATAAACTTATCGAAAGAAACCCGGAATTATTGACGTGTAAAACTCCTGATTATACAAACAAATATTGTTTACGACGTTACCATTAATATTGTCCCCTTTTATGAGCACTTGCTTTACTTAGTGCCCAAATTTACGCAATAAAACAACCTCACTTATTCCAAACTTTTTTATTCGAAATAAATCTGCAGATAGCGCCCTGGCCCCAAAGAAAAATAATGAAAATCGAGTCCCTATAAAAGCACTATAAAATAAACTGAAACGATTTTGTTTTATCAAAGTTTCACCAGTTTATTACCGCCGACTTGATGGTCTTATTGGTTAAATAGATTTTTCCAGTCGGTATTCAATCACAAAAGTGCGTCATAACAATGGAGTTTACCCCTAGTGTAATGCACAACATTATTCATTCTGAATGGTAGTGTCTAGACAGTGGTGTAGCTAGAATAATTATTAATATTAAAGTAATATTATTACGTACTTTCATGTAATTTGGCCATTTATTCACTTTGAAAAGGCATTATTTTCCATAATTTTTTTAAAAACTTTTTCCGTATTTTTTTGGCAGCATGTCATCATTAACATTTCAAACTAACGTGTATTCAAAAGGCAATATATTTAGTGACTGTGCTGGAACATTCCTTTCCAGTTGCTAGTATATCCTACAAAAATTTAGGCTTCACAAGTTGTGGCTGACCGTTCTCATGCTTTAACTTACCGCTTATTATTCATTACAGCTGGTCTTTCATGCGACGATACTTCGGTTTGAAGTCGGTGCCGAGTTTAAACAATACAAACACAATAATATAATTTTGTAACATATACACAAAATATTACGAACCAATCTAATTTGATGCTGGGCACTGATTTTAATATGATCAGTTGGTAGTAGGTTTAGGTAGGTATTAAGCTAAATTTTGTGTATATAATCGAATATAAAATACGTATAGTGGATAGGTTAAATAAGCTTTTGTGTATTTTTATTTAGTTATTACAACGACTATTATATACATCTTTTATTTTAAAATCTTTATTTTGAGTTAAAAATCTAAGTTTGTTTATTTTTTACTCTTTAGTGTGCTCCTTTTATTTTTTTTTGTGAAGTCGGTTCAATTTTTTCTTAAATATATTTCATTGGAATCTTATAGCATGTGTACGTCTGGATAAAGCTATTTCATCAACTGCTATTCTGTTGAAAGTTCGATGAGGTTTAGGTAGGTATTAAGCTAAATTTGTTGTATATGGTAGAGTATAAAATACGTGTAGTGGATAGGTAAAATAAGTTTTTTGTGTATTTTTATTTAGTTATTACAACGACTATTATGTATATATTTTATTTTAAAACGTTTATTTTGAGTTAAAAATCTAAGTTTGATTAGTTTTTACTCTTTAGTGTGCTCCTTTTATTTATTTTTTGAAGTCGGTTCAATTTTTCCTTAAACATATTTTGTTGGAATCCTTCTTATAGCATGTGTACGTCTGGTTAAAGCTATTTCATCTACTGCTATTCTGTCTAAAAGTTCGATGAGGTTTAGGTAGATACTAAGCTAAATTGTGTGTATATGTTAGAGTATAAAATACGTGTAATAGGCTAAATAAGTTTTTTGTGTATTTGCATTTAGTTATTACAACGACTATTATGTACATATTTTATTTTAAAACGTTTATTTTGAGTTTAAAATCTAAGTCTGATTATATTTTACTTTTTAGTGTGCTCCTTTTATTTATTTTTTGAATTCGGTTGAATTTTTTGTTAAACTTATTTTATTGGAATCTTTCTTATAGCACGTGTATGTCTGGTTAAAGCTATTTTATCAACTGCTATTCTGTCTGAAAGTTCGATGAGAGTTTAAGCTTAGCTTTCGATCAATAAATCTTTCAATTCATTACCTTCGGACTTTTTTCTTGCAATTGACATCATAGTAACCAATTTTAAATTAATGAAACTAAAATCGTTGATTAAAATATGAATTTTGAATATGCACGCTGCAAATAATTATATTATATGAACTATATGTACAGCGATACTATGGGTTACTGTTATTTTATATAGAGAAATGTTAAAAACACCGAATTTAACAATGGTTAACATGTTTACCTCCAGATATCGCTTATCAAAATAAATGAGAACGCTTAATAATTCGACGGAGATTACTAAGGGTAATGACAGGAATTTCAAATTACAAATATAGTATTGCAGATGTTAAAAATCTATGAATTATAACAGCTGATATGGATTTGAATCCTCTGAAAGAGATGCTCATATCAGACATTATTCCTACAATTTCAAATTCTTAGCAAGAATCAATAAGATTTTTCGTATTAGATTTGAAATATCTAATTCCTTTTAACATGTTTATTTCTGCCTTGTGGAGTTCTTGTCCTTTTATCTTAACGTATAATATGCGTAACATTTTATTCAATAAAGTTGGTGTTTGATATCACTGCTAATATTTCAAGAATTATTTTACTAGGTTTACTAGGTTTAACGAAAAAAGTTTTGTTAATTTCTTAATAAATATCGATTGAACATTATTTAGTGATTAAACTTTATAACCATCAGGAAACTTTGCACTAGTGAAATCAAATACGAGGTTACAGGGAAAAGTATTTAAGCGGAATAAAATGAAAAAATTTAAATTAAAAATTTATTTAAATTTTCTACCTATACAGAGATTATCTCTTGGTTTGATACCTTTTCCAGCGTTTCTCTACGGTCAGTAGGCGACCTAGATGCGACCATGGAATGATGGAATACTTGGGTGGCAAGTAAGGAGAATAGACTGATTGGATGAATAAATTATACACTAAATCTCCCAATTTTCTCATCCCCAATCCATTTTTGTGTATAGGTACGTTCCTGTTGAATAATGATTTTTTTGCCGGAATTATACCAAATTTTCTGACCAGGAAGGTTGAAGTAATATTCACTAATACTTACCTATACTGCCTTTTTCAAGATAATACATTTTCGGCATATACGATTAACTTCGATTTTTTTGGTACTGAATCACCATATTGCACCTAATGCATTGACTGCTTAATTTCTGACATGTACCGATTAAACCATGTCTTGACCCATGATGGCATATCGCAACTGAATGGGTCCAAATATTGCTGCAAGAATCGTTTGAGTATTTACTTTTGATTGGTATTCAGCAAAGCGTTAGCCATCTTGAGGAAGCAGCACTTTCAATATCATCAGCCTACTATTGGTACACAACTGATGATTACTCTCGATGACAATTGATGATGTATTTGAATCATACATGCATTGAAGGCAATTTACCTATTATCGAAAAAATATACTACTCCCAAGATATCTCTTAAAATCAAACAAAGCTGCTCGAATAGAAAGCACTTGTTTCTCTTCATATCACATGATTTGCTGAAGCGTCCTTGATGAACGGATAAATGGATTCAAATATATAATTTCTTTAACTCTGCTCTTTAACAGGCAGCTTGGATATCTAGAACTGTTTTTTATTCTTCATAATTTAATTTTTAACCGACTTAATGTATACTTAATGTATGTTCGCCGATTTCTTCGTCAATTATGGACGGATTTTCAATATTTTTTTCTTATTCGAGTGAGTTGAAGCCGTTAAAGAGCCCAAACAATACAAACATAATAATATCATTTTTTGACATATACACAAAATCAAATTACGAACTTGACAAATATAATTTTTTGCTCGGCACCGAGTTCATTGTGATCAGTTGGTAGTAGTTAAAATAATATTGTAAATAGAGAGATAGATAGATAGATACATGTGGTAGATAGATTTAATAAGGGCTTTGTTTATTTTTATTTAGTTATTACAATGATTCTTATGTACATATTTTATTTTAAAACGGTTTTTTTGGGTCAAAATTCTAAGTTTGACTATTTATTAATTTTTAGTGAATAACATATTTATTTTTTGAAGTCGGTTACATTTTATTGCTAAAAATATTTTATAGTTTGAGCTATTAATTTAGATTTCTTAGTGGTTTTTATTTCGATTAGAATTCTTTTGATACCAAAAATAGTTTTTGCATTTATAAAATGTTCAAATACTAACCATAACTATTTCGCCTTGTTATTTTTGGTTGTTTCTTTTTTAGAAAATTTGATGCACTTTGATTTAATTTCAAAACTTAATTTTCACAACTTTAGCTGCTTGTAGGAGCACCCTTGACATAAGTTATGATATTATAAATAAAGTAAACGTTTAAATGTAATTTAGTTATCAATGTTCTTTTTTAGAAACTGTGTAGGTAAAAAACGAGATAATAAAAAGTTTACGTTATTTTAATTTAATCAAAACCATACGGGAGAGCGGTTATTTCGTCGGAAACATTTTCGTTCGAAACCGCAACGATCAAACGTTTGTTGCTCCGAATTCCTCGTACCAGAATCCGGGGATGATTCGGCAGGTGGAAACGGACACATTTTTCGTTCAAATACCTTCCACCCGATCTAATTTCCAACAATGCCATGACCAATTTAATGGGGATAAAAATTGGCCGACCAAAAAAAAAGAGGACCTTTTGTTTCGGAACGTTAAAGAAAAAACGACAAAAATATCCGAGGTATTCCCCAACAGTGGTTTCGGCCGAGTAAAAAATATAAACACGCGCACGGACGCCACCTTCACAGACCTATTCGTCTATGCTATTCATTAGAAGGTATTTCTCCAAAAATTGTTGTCCGTTCGGAATTGGACGATTCCGATGGGATCTTGGTTACGGTATGTTTGTTCGACGGGCGGACCACCTTGTTTATGTCACTACTAATTTTATAGTTATAGCTACCGGTAAAACAAGGGGTTAGGGCCTATATCTTTCGGTATCGATTGTATCGTACACGGATTCCGGGCATCCCATTTTATATGTCGCTCTAAATCACGACGGTTTTGTTTAAATCACATTGGTTTTAGCACAAAACCAAACAACATCTAGTTTCGAATGATATAAAATATATTTTTTATTAATCTCTTTGAACTTCAACAATTTGCCCATGGACAATAAGTATTTTTTTATAATTTCCATTATATAATTAAGAGATGACTTCAGTAAGTAATCTGCGGTACAAACTTATAATCTAAATCTTATTCTAGAGACTATTCTAACTTACTTTAGGGATTATATCTCACTTTATGTGTGTATTAATCAGTTTGTACGATAGTATGCGTTTGAGCCTACGCACTTCACTGTCCTCGCGCACATTTAACTGTTTGGCGAGTGCATTGGGATGCACTAAGAGTACTTTGCACTAACACTTCAGAGAATAACATTTCTTAAGGGTTTCAAAGGTATATCGCGCTCAATTAGTTTAAACTGGAAACGCAATATAGGGGGCATCGATGATGACTCGCAACATTTTAATCTGGAACCTCTGAAGAATAGCTATGTTGATTTTCTAGTAGTACCTCACAGTGCAATACCATAGATTTAAATGGACATATGTATTTACTTATATAGCAATACATTTTTTAGATAACCATTTTTATTCCTTATAATATCTTAAAACTTAAAAATTATACAATACGTTTTTTATAGATCAGAAGATCTACGAAACGTTGATGTCACTTACCGTTTTCTGACCATATACCAACTAGGGGTTATAAAATTACTTCATTAAGTGAGTTCTTGGGTAAAATGGTTTTTAGACTCTAAGGTCTATAAGTCCATTAAGCAGATCGGACATCGTATGTCGTACATTTAGCTGATTAGCAAGTACATTGAGATACACTATTTAGAGATATAGTACGGAGCATTAACAATGATACGCAACACTTTAGTTTGAGAACTTATTTTTAATTGAGGTTTGTTAGGAGATTCTTTGATGGTGTATAGTATTATCTGCATATTTCGCCACAGAAGTGATTTCTGTGCTGGGTAGATCAGCTGTATATAGCAGGCACTATATGGAAATCAGTACTTTGACTTGCGAATATTATTTTGCTGTTTTTGTACTGTTTTATAGTAATATGCCTAGCTGTGGATTAAGGCTTTAGTAACTGAAAGCCAATATTATGTATAAGTTCCTCTAATTTTATCTGCATCCAGTATGTAAGGCTGTAGCAAGGACCTGAGGCCACCAAATCAAACCCATATAGATATCCCGAAATAATATTTCTTTTTACTGTCGTACTATTAAGCCGCTTTATGTATTTATCAAAGTATTTGGTAGTAAATTTACAGACCAAAAACACAGCAGCCATGATTTTGATGCAAAATTGCCGTTAATATTTACCTTGAATTTATATTCCGACTTCATAGAAGGAAGCCGAATTAAAACGACATGAAGCAAACAATAACGTACAAAACCAAGAACAATTTAAGTCCCAAAGAGCGTAAAGTCAAATGAAACATCGCTCCATCGCCGTTTAATCGCCAACAAGAGCCAATCGAATATTTCCAATCGCGAAATCAATTTAAAATTTCCTCCGCCAAATCCGGCGACGCCGTCGAAAAACCTCCGCCGATTTTTTTTTTCAGCGACCGGTCCCAAATTAAATTTCGAATTTTTCCCCGAAAAACATCCTCCCGATTTTAAACAGGTTTATTTTTCGGTTTCTTCCTCTTCGCCTTTCAAAGGAATTTTAAAACGTGTTCGACAACTTCCCGTTAAATAAACACAATCAATTGGAGAAGTGTTCCGAGGATTTTACGCGGGGTTTTAACAAAAACCGGGACCCGAAGAGGAGAGCCCGTTGTTTTAAATTCGGCTCGGCTGAGAATCTCCGAGCGATTTCGAGTTGGGACGACGGTGGAGGTTACGAATAATAATTCCGAGAGGGTTAAGAGTGGTATTTTCTTCCCGGCGAGAGAACGTATAACAATAGGATAGAAAATCACCTTTGTTTTTGGAGAAAATTCAACGAAATAGCGTATAGATTGATAATGAGAAAATAATTTAACTGTTTTAATTTACCGACTAATCTAGAATTTGTCATTACAATAGCTCAAATTTGGGTATACATCTGAGAGGACACATCCGTTATAACTTTGTCTCTAATCTAACAAAGTTTGGGTATTAATCGTTTTAATTTGTTTTGCTTATTTTATTTAATTAATTTAATAGAAGCGTCTTACTACGTTACATTACCAGATATACTGGAAAGGCAAAATTTTCAAAGAAAAGGAAAAATTTATTTTTTCAAAGTATTGGCCATATGATTCTATACATCTTGCCTATCTTTCATGGAATTTATGGATGCCATCACATAGAAATTCTTTGCCCTTCTAGCCAAACCATTCATCTAACCATTTTCTAACTTTTTCGAAATTGGGGAAGTACTGCTCTGTAGCGCGTGTCCTACTGATGCGAGACATTGATAGTCGGACGAGACAATCCCATCCAAGTGCTGTGAGACTGCGCATTATTGTGCTGTAAAATGACTTTAGCGTGCCTTCGGGTCCGTTCTGGATATTTTTCGATCAATTCATGGTTCACATTGATCATTTGTTGCTTGTGGCGATCGCTGTTAACTATTTCACCAGGTTTCAATAGTTCACCACGCCACTCTGTGTCCACCAAACACAATTAATTATAAGTCGATTCGGCCTTGGAGGCAATTGGCCGGCTTAGCCAGGCGTAACCATATTTTTTGTGCTTAATTTTCAAAATAAACCCACTTTTCATAACCTGTCACTATTCGATGCAGAAATGACTTTGGATCATACCTTTGAAGCAACATTTCACCCAGGATTTTTCGATTTTCCATTTGCCTATTATTCAATTGACGTGGCCCCCGTTTACCCACATTTTGTGGGTAATTGTTTTTGAGTTTGGTTTGGATCTTCATTCAATAACTCTTGCAGTTTCGCATCTTAAAACTTTTTCAGTCTACCAAAACGTTCTCTGTCTTCCATATCGAAATCACCACATTTGTTATCTCGAAACCACATCTCACATGTTTTTGCAAAAGGTAAGTTTCAGCAGATTTTTTCGTTTGACTAAGTAAGAAAATAATTCATGTCTCAAAAGCACGTTTTCAGTCACGAAACTTGACATTTTTGAAGAGATATAAGACGGTGCTACTTTGGCAAAATATAACACACACAGCGTTGAATCTTGAAAGGTCAAATCATAACATTGCAAATTAAAGCCTAGCGACATCTGTTAACCAGTACGAAAAGCAGTAATGACTTTCCGGTACACCAGGTATACTACACAAGTTCAAACAATTTGATTCTCTTGAGTTTATATCCTGTTCTAAGAGTTGCAATGTATTTTATTATAATTCTATTTAATTATGCTAAATCTATTATAATTAATGTTAATCTATTAGTTTTCCATGTTGAAGCTGCATACACAAGCATTATTCGCTATATTTTCTTTACTAGTTTAGGTAAAATCAAAGATATAGATAATCTGACGCTTAAATAATAAAATAGTAGTTATTATACATACAACTTCGGATAGCCTGGAAGGAAAAATATGCATCTAAGGTCCTCTTAACATCTTCGTTGGCACCCTCAGCTCAGCTACCTCAGTCCTTCTCACTCGATTGTCACTCGTTACAATATCATGCAATATTTCGATGTTTTCCTGTAGTTGATGTATGTATGATTGTAGTTTTTTTAATGAAAAACCTGTGAAAGGAACAGTGTCATCGGCTGAATTTCATTCATACAATATTAAGCTTTTCTGTATCCACCATATTCAAGCTTGTGCAGTTTAACGAACAAAACTTCTTCTACAAATGTGTGTGAACAAATTATTTGAGGAAGCAATTTTGTCATATGATACGTTCACTCAGGGAAGAATACCATTTCTGTCCCAGACCGAGAACTTTTCACTTTACCTTCGTATAGTGAAGAAATACAACTTTTAATATCAAACATTTAAATATATAAATTATTAGCATTTTCCAAGACAAATATCATTTATTTTATATAAATACTTGGAAGTGTATATATATATATGCTAATGTCTTGAATAAAATATAAATAAATGCATTCTTCGAGTTACTTAGCGAGAATCGAGTTCGACGTTTACTATTAGAGTTATTTATCGTGAGAGGTGTTGGAGCTTTAAACCGAGAATAATAGAGCGGGACATAAAAAAATCATCCTGTAATAGTGGACGTAGTACGAAAAAGGGGTAGGAATCTTCGATGAAAAAATAAAATCGAACAGAAGCGGCATAATACCACCTAACGTATTACAGTTAATTGTTGACCCATATGGCCAAATGTTGAATTTCCCACAGGAAAAACGAAATTGTAAAACAGTGGTAATACGAGTTTCTTGTTCTGCTGTCGGCCCAGTAGTTTCCCATTTCCCATAATTACACCGTTAAATGGAATAAAGTAAATTGCCGAACCTGGAACTTTTGCCGAAACGGGAATCTCTAAGAAACTTTGCTTACGTTTTCAATAAACTTTATGCCGAAACTTTAATTACAACAGAAATAGCACTGAAAAGTTTTCATTAAACTTTGCGCTGTTAGTATACGGTCCCGAGCCAAAAGATTATATCGAGATTGAGACGGATTGAATGGCCTAATTGCGTTGAGGTATGTATCGATTTCTAATCAGAACAATTATGCCGAGGTTCTGGATAAAGATATTCCGATAGAATATCAATTCAATTTCTCCGAACTCTATTAAATGTTTCTTATATTTCGTGGCGTTTTTTTGTACATAAAAATACCTTATTTAAAAGGAAATTGTATAAAAATTATTAATCAATTTTTTTAAACACATAATATAAAATTGATTGGCATCGGCTGCAATCGGTCTCACATACTATTATCGTATGTAATCTACTTTTCATCGCCTATCGAATGATTTATTTCAATAATACTTGTATTCTTTTCGGCAGAGACTTATAAAAAACACCTTCGAATTTTCAAGGAGACTACTCAGCATTTTTCCGTTTTTTCTTTAAATAAGTTTGGAAAAAGTTTGATGAAAATTACCTTTCAGAACTTCTGTTTTTAAAGCGCTATAACTTTTGACTTAGTAAATGTCTAACGATACCTCTATTTTTATAATTTTCTATAGACTTTTGCCCTTCAGACCCACCAGATTTTAGAACCATCTGTTATTAAAAGCCAAAGTTACTTTTTCTTGTACCTATACAATCAAATAGATAAATAAAAAGTAATTAAAATGGCTGTCTATATTCTGAATAGTTCTCTAATAAACCTATTGTAATTTATCTGAAACGATGTTAAAGTCTATCCAACCCAATCATCATTAAAATTAAGAACTCCACAATAAAAGGATGGTTATTCGGTTCAGAAAGACGAAAGCTGTTCCGTCAAAACTGTTTAGTACATGTGGAGATCTTTTTCATCTTTTCGTCAATGATAAATGAATCGTCTTAGAATGCATTTTAAACCATCAAAATGTAGGGTGCGTTCAGTTCAAGGTACCTCGAGGAATAATAGTTTCTCATTTATAACATCTGTCACTGCGCCGGGAATACTTTCTACTACAATTGTTGCTGAAGGGGATGATAATTATACGGAGGAGTGCCACAACGAATTTTCATTCGTTGTGTAATTCGGTCTGACTAATAGGTTTCAAATTAATCGAGAATTATTTTGTCAGAAAGAAAATTAAGTGTATTAAGTGTCAGAAGATCGCTTCAGTGAGTGATCTCCTGGACAAGTTATAAGCTAAATCTCATTCTAGAAACTAACTTGTTTTGTAAAAAATATCATTCATTTAAATAAAAATAAATAATAAAATGTTTATTATATTTAAAATTAATATATTAAACTTTCTAAAAATAGTAATAAAATATCCTAATGGAATAAATTCACAATAATCAATATAAAGTAGATTAATGCTTCAACCCGTATTTATAATAATGAAAAAGTAATGGCCTGAAGGATATATAGTTTCTTTGTATTGAAGAAAATATAAACCGTTGTTCAATTGAAGTAATATTAAAATCAATATTAAAATTTGGTGTTAATTTTGTCCTGTCATTCCTGTCCTAAATATAAAATAATATGAATATTTGTATGCAATAAATCACTACATAGTATAAAACAAAGTCGCCTTTTCTGTCCCTATATCCCTATGTGCGCTTAAATCTTTAAAATTACGCAACGGATTTTGATGCGGTTTTTTTCAATAGATAGAGTGATTCAAGAGGAAGGTTTATATGTATAATACATGCACAATATACTAAGGCAACATTGATAATTTTAGAGGTTTCTAACGTGATGTCGTAAATTAACCTATTTTTTTAGGCTTATTTAGCAATTAGCAAAAACGCTGCCTAGCCCTACGAGTTAGATCAAATTAATGTACTACAGTATTGTACACCATAAAAAGGTCTACAAAAAAGTCCGCGATGGTATATGTTTATCTTTTAGGGATAACCCACATTAACCATTTATATTATTTACTTTTTACGTGAGAAAATGGCTTATTTACGAAGCTATTTTAAGCAATACGGCATTAATCCTTATCGAATTAAGTACCTTAAATACAGTGTGCAATTAATATAGATCAATATGGTTCCTTACAGCATGTAAATTAAACAAATATTTTCGGAGATATTACAAATTTAAAATTTGCGTTTAAAAATGTGTAATGTAATAAAAATTGTATGAATTTAGATATTCCAAAGAGAGCAGGAAATCTTCATAGTAAGTATAGGGGAAGAGGAATTGTTTTACTCCAAATTTAATGCGTGCAGGCTAAGGGCAGTAATGAATGAACCAAAAATACTGGATCGATTTTAATCATGTTTTCATTGAGTGACATAGGCATATATATTTTATGCCCGTGCAAAGTCGGAGCGGGCCGCTATGTTTTTATATACAATGTTCATATTTTTTCTGTAGTGTATTTAATTTAGTATCAGCATTGCACCCGTGCGAAGCCGGGGCGGGTCGCTAGTAATTAATATAATGCAGTATAATAGTATATCTATATTACTTTGGCTCCAGAATGTTTAGAGATTATACAATTGTGCTCCAAAAAACACCAAAACAAGTCGGGTCTTATAGGTATATTTCGCGGCACATCCATATCAATTGACAAACTAGTGTTAAAGCACGTTAAACTATTTATAAGTATAATATTTCTAGTTTGGATTTCAAAATGACTATACAGTAATCGACAAAGTATACAGAGCAACAGTGGTTATTGAAAAAGGCGATTCACCCGGTATGATATTTGAGGCAGATCTACAATATAAACATTTTATCACCGTGGAAATATTGTTAATTACCGGAGGCACTTTTGCTCGCAAGAACTTCTAATATATCCCATATAGGGGCATTCGGGGGCATTCGCAATATTAAACTTTATTTCAACTTGAGTTGCTCAAGATGTCTAGTATCTAGTGACTAGTGCTATATCTGACAACGCAGTATTAGGCAAAAGATATATCTCTAAAATACCTAAAAGAACTGCACGACGACCTGAAAGTCAAATGGATATGCGAAGTTATCCATGGTTTCGCCTTGAAACACTAAAGAAGATTATTAAATCATATTAACGTGGAAGCAATACAAATACTCGACAACGCGCAGGATATCAGAAGATTGAAGCGAACCAAACCATACGAACTTATATAAAGTGTATACCTTTAGTGTAAACTGTAGCTATAAGTTATTACAATTTTATAATTGAGGAATACATACTGATGTATTTTTTCGCACTTGACTTGCTTGTGAATTGATCCAAGTACAAATCAAACCCACAAGTGGGCACACAAAGTCCTCAAATGGACTGCAAAACACAGTTTAGTAGCTCAAAATCTGCTCATGTCAATTTTGGATTGCCGTAAAATGACAAAAACCTAGTTACATCACTAGAAGGATGCCTGATTAATCAAGCAAAACCAGCAAAATAACTCGTCATATGTACATACGTCATCTGGTTCGTAGATTAAATTGGAAATGTCATGTGAGGTAAAAGTCTGAGAAAATCTGTTTCAAGATTAAACAACTGGTTAGTCGGAATCATTAATTCGGAATTATTAATAAATCAAATAAATAGCGTGTCAAACTGTATAAATGTTACTATTAACTTTAGCTTGTGATACTAATATAATTTTAATTTTGGAAATAGATGCTGCTGTTAGATTTATCCTGCTTTCATATGTACAATGTGCTATGAATAATAAAAGATGTACTAAAAGTTAAAAAAAAACATTATATATATATATATATATATATATATATATATATTAACAATACATATTCAAAAATAAATCTAACAAACTTTAAACTATTAGACAAACAATTCCAGAAAATAGTTTCCAGTCAAACGAAGGGATTACAAAAACATTTCAAAAGAGTTTTAAATGACATTCCAGTAAACGAATTGCGTAACTACTTCTTTCATTTTAGCCTGAAAAAAACATTAGTATAAATACGATGTATCCATTGTGTCCAACCCTCTTACGTTTCATTTTAATAATTAATAACATTAATATAAAAGCCTACAATATTTTATCAACAGGTTTATATTTTTATAACAACATATTAGTTACAAAATTTACGTAGTCTGATTAAAATAAAACAAATATCAATTAGAGGTCAATTGCTACAAGTTATGGAACAAATAACATAAACAGTTGACATGTACATAATAGCATCACGTTAGACAAAAAGCAAAACACATTAGAATCAAAATAAAACAACTATACTGGTTAGTCGGAAGATACTCTCAACTTGATCTAAAATCAAAGAGGTTGATCTATAATACAATTATAAAGCCAATTTGGACCTATGGGTGCAAATATGGGGTTGCACTAAAAATGCAAATCAGTTAATCATACAGCGCTGTCAAAACAAGATTGTTCGATTGATTACCAATGCCTATCGCTATGTAACCAATGAAGAACTGCACGATGACCTGGAAATCAAATGGATTTGCGAAGTTGTGCAGGATTTCGAAAGAAGATTACTAAATCATTCTAACGTGGAAGCAATACAACTGCTGGACAGCGCATAGGATGTCAGGAGATTAAAACGAACAAAACCATACGAACTTGTGTGAACATTTAGTGTGTATTATTAGTGTAAACTATAGCTATAAGTTAATAATTAATAAATAATTATAATTTTATAATTGAGGAATACATACTGATGTATTTTCTCGTACTCGTCTTGCTTGTTAATTAATCCAAGCACATAGGAAAAGTAGTAATAAATTAATTGTAATAATAATAATTAAGATTGTACTAAGCGTATCTAATAAAGATGTTATAAAAAAATGTACATAATATTAACTTATATCAATAAGACATTGGGCTACCAATTGCCTTTAAAGGAGCTACAAACCTTCACAGAATAGCATATGAATATTTATTTTACTACGAATGTTGTCCCATGCAATAAAGTTGGAGATGGAGATCTACTACCTGCTCCAAAAACTCTCCACAATTGTTCTATTATGCTGAAGCATGGCAATTGTGCTGGCCAGAGAAGATGTTTAACGATTTTCTGATGCGACTCAAACAAAGACTTCATTATTTTGTACCCATGTGGGTATGGGTACGTTATCATTATAGACTAATGTAGTATTTGGCAAGAATATGCCAGTTGTAGTAAGAAATTCATCAATGAGGATGTGAACTAGTACAGATTGGATATTAACAGCTTAGTTATTGACTTAAATAGTGGCTCAGAATGTTACAGTGAGTAAATGAAACTTTCTGAATGTGGCATTATAATTCATTGATGACAATACCAAGGCAGGGTTACGAGAGTGGAAAAAACTATTCATAAATATACTCATCATTATATAATAAATACAATAACCAATATATAATATAATATAAATATAATAAAATAAATGTAACCTACAAACTATTGTGGATATTTAATTAATGGTAATTTAACCCCTTCTATAATATATTAGTGGTATTTTAATGTTAAAATAAATTTTATTTTATAACAATTCATTAATAAGCTATAATAAATTGAAATGCGTAAAATGTCAACGCTAAATGCGTCATGAATTGAGACAACGTGAGTTCACTGTTATTTTGGATAGACTATACAAGGCCTGGCATGTAATCAATACCTATGCGTCTCATTATTTACATAGAAGCAGTCTTGCCAATATGCAGTAAAATACACTTTACAGCATAGTATTCATATTACTTTATTATTTCTGTCCCGTGTAAGTCAGTCTATATCAATATGTTAACTACAACACTATAATGTGGATATATATTTATTATTCATGTCTCAATGCTTCAATTAAAATTGCCACCGTTTTTTTTATGAAACTGGTTCAACCCGATCGTATAAAATCAAATAAAATGGTGCCACAGGGGTCCCGCCGTATTACACTAAATTATATCAAATGAGTACCGCCAGGCATGTCTCGCATATTTGCATAATACCGTCGATCTAAACCAGTTCCAGCAATGACAATGGCAGTTCTTAATGACCTGTGTTAGCTTGTTTGGAAGATGGGCCGGCATGAGTAACCGTTGAAAACCATCTGTTACTCTCGTTGCCCGCCCGAGAATAAAAAACGTATTACGTAGGTCTCATCTGCGATGGGGATTATTAATGTTCAGGTTTATATTGAATAAATTATTCAAATTGCATTTACTCGGCTGTCATAATAGTTTTTCATGCGAAATGGCAGACGGCAGTGTAATTGCTGGTAATATTGGTCAGGTAGATATTTCATGATATTAATTAGCAATGTCATTGTAAGGTAATTTTTGAGAACCAAAAGAATCTGTAACGTTTAATAATTGAAAACAGGTTACAAATAATTGATTCAATGTCAGCTACCGAAAAATTATAAACGGACTCTTGAATAATCATTCACTAGTGAAAGCTCAAGAAAGGGATAGACTATGAGTGTCTAAGCCTCAGATACATAATGGAGGATTGACAAAATATACATTTTAAAGAGACGAATTTTAGTCGTGATTGTAATATTGCTCCTTTCTATCTTAGAGAAATAGAAGCTCCTGGTGCTTGGCCATTTCTTCAGCGCTAACCTAACATCTCTATTTAATTTTCGATATCGCTCTATATTGACTAATTTTGCCTGTTTTCAATCTTGTATCTTTTATAGAGATTCTTCCTATATCCAAGGCTTGTATAAGGGAACGTATTTATCGTTTCAATTTTAAACTAGATCTTTTCAAGCATGATGTTTTAAATTATGGGACTAAGTCGCGAATGACTGTATGCAACCTGTTATTCTTTATCTGTTGGAACCAGCGTTGCGCTGTTGTACGAAGAAGATAGTGATCAGCTGGAGTAGAATGTTACCCACTACATATCAAATTATTTAATGATGCAAATGACAAAAAACGTAAACTTTTGTCATTGGTGTCTCCACAATCAATAAATGAGGAATAAAAATTCCATATAGTTATTCAATAATTGTTAATGTACTTCGCATCATTCATTTTAACTCTCGGTGCACAGTCTAACGTATTTATTACTTGCAATATTCAGTTAGTGGTTTGTTAAGAAATGGATTTAGTAATGAAAGCTTAAATTAATAAAATGTTAATGATACCAAAATTTACAGAAATATATTTATAACCTTTAGAATAAAATCTAATACAATCATCTACTATGTCTAGAGAACCGGATCACTTACTATCAGTCCTTACGCAAGAATAATCTTTTTCAGCTGTTCTCTTTTCATCATACATCAAATTAAATCTATAGCTGATTTCGAAAATCTAAGTAACCTGTAAACAAAGAGGACAGACTATTCTTGCTTTTCTCGAATTTTGTTATATGGGTATGAAACTTTGGCGTTTGTCGGCTTTTTCTTTCACAGCTTCTACGTATAGTTATATACCTTACGTTAAAACTGACACAATAATTTGATCTCCCTATAAAAAATATAAAATATACGTGATCGTGTTATTCTTAACTTGCCATAAGCCTTTGGTAGTTCTAACAATCCGGGAATAACCGAAATTAACACTAAATCTTAAGTAATACTGCTTAAATTTAATTAACTTCATTTAATACTGTTTTAACACCTGCTGCACTCAAACTGAAAGTTTTTGGAATCGCTATTCAACCGAATAACTAAACTGTTAATTTCCAATCCATCTAACATCTGTTCATTTCACCATTTCTCAATTTCATCTTAAATGTGACTCATCAAGTTCATCCAAATCGAAACTGTTATTGTAGACCATACTTCTTTACACATATCTAGACAGTTCTTGCTTGTATAACTTTATTGACTAGAATGTCTATTGTAGGAATTCTTTGCCATACCCCATTTCAATTCCATTCCTGTTTCCAGCGTTTGCATTTTGCATATATATATATATATATATATATATATATATATATATATATATATATATATATATATATCCAACTATCTAATAGCTTCGTCATTTTCAGCTTAAGTAATAATTATTTGCGAATTGAAAAACAAAAAAACAAACTTACAAATTGCGATAGGTTTAAAAATCTCTTGACGTGATGAGTTCACTGTTATTTCGAACAGGCTATAGATATACCCCATCCAGTTTCTTTAATATGTACAGGTATAAAGCGAAAACATGATTAGAATACACACAAGCACATAATATGTATTAACTAAAACCTAGCATAACAAATCAATTAAAAAGTCCCCGGCCTACCATAGTATAACACATTTATTTTGGCAAAATTAGTTTTTTTATTCAATATAATTCCCTTGAAGGGTGATACACTGAGTATAGTGACCCTCCAACTTTTCGATACAACTTTTGTTGTACGATTTGGCTTTGGCTTCAAAATAGGCCTCAGTTTTGTCGACTACCTCATCATTCGACGAAAATTTCTTCCCAACGAGTATTCTTTTGAGATCTGAGAACAGGATATAGTTGCTGCGGGCCATATCTGGAGAATATGGTTGATGAGGAAGCAATTCGAAGCCCAATTCATGGATTTATGCCATCATTTTCACTGACTTGTGACACGGTGCATTGTCTTGGTGAAGCAGCACTTTCTTTTTCCTTAAATGCGGCTGTTTCTCGGCGATTTCGTTCTTCAAACGGTCCAATAACGCAAAGTAATCGCTGTTGATGGTCCTTCCTTTTTCAAGGTAGTCAATGAAAATTATTCCACGCGCATCCCAAAATACAGACGCCATAACCTTGCAAGCCGACTGTTGCGTTTTCCAACGCTATGGAGAGGGTTCATCGTGTGCAGTCCACTCGGATGACTGTCGATTGGACTTCAGAGTAAAATGATGGGGCCAGGTTTCATCCGTTGTCACATATCATCAAGTCATGTAAAAACTCGGGTTTATTACACTATTATTACGATCATCTTCAAACACTGCTCCGAATCATCAACTCGTCGTTGTTTTTGATCAAAACTGAGCTTGAGCGGAACCCATTTTGCATAAAGCTTTCTCATACCCAAATATTCGTGAACGATATGATGTACATGTTCAGTGGATATGCTTGGGGTGTCTGCTATTTCAGTCTCTTTCAATTTACGGTCTTTATGTTTTTGTCGGTAACAACCTTTTTGGGCGTCTACTGCGTTCACCGTCTTCGGTGCTCATTTCGTCACGTCTAAACTTAGTATACCTATCCTTGATGGTTGATTTTCCTGAGGCAGTGTGCGGAAACTCGGCATCAAACCAAGTTTTTGCTTCAACTGTATTTTTTCCCTTCAAAAATCACTGTTTTATCAACACGCAAAATTCCTTTTTATCCATTTTTTTCACAATGACAAAAGTTGCTTCACTCAAAATGCTGTAATTCACAAACTAATAATCCGACAGCTCTCAAATTTATACAGGTATTTTTTGAGGGATAGGGCTAACTAAAAAACATATGAATTTAATTCTAGTAACGCGATCTATGTGTCAGGCCGGGGACTTTTCAATTAACCTGTTAATATTTACGAAGAACAAATCTTATATCATCATCCTATCCAAAACACGCATAACATTTGGTTAGATTCAATCGTTTTAACTTATCTCTCAAAGAACCCCTAAAAACGACCCCAAAAGAGATTAATTCCTTTGCAGAAAGACATCCCCGAAAAGTTCAATAAACCGTCTAGCGTTCCGTCCGTGACACCCTCCGGTTGTCTGTAACAAAACCCACCCCCCTGAGATCGCACCGGATATCGTGTTTCGGGATCTTTGTATATTTCCATAAAAAAATAAACCGACACGTAATGCGACAATCGCTCGGTTCAAAATATCGATACCTTATCACAATAACCAATAAATAAAGGGAAGTAATTATTTTTTTTGCAGTTGTCACCGTTGAATTATTGCGCGCGGGGGGAATGACGATATTGGACCGCAGAAAATGGCCTTTTTTTGCGAGTTGCAATAGATTTTATTTGGATTAGGAAATAATATTTATTTGTGTCGTTCCGACGGTCTCGCGCAGAATTTATCTCTCGGCTCGTGTTTTGCCTTTTTTTCGGGCTTGTTTTTAATGGAAACCGTTTCGGGTTCGGCTTTCTCTCAATGCGTTTCCATTCGCCTGGAAATTATTGATGACGACCGAAAAACGTTTAATAGAAAAACCACCCCGAAAGCACTTTATTACCGAGGAATGATAACTTATTTCTCCTAGTTCTCTCATGTCAATATTCAAATTGTATCGCTAGACAAATTCTTGCACGCAATGGAAGTAATTTATTAGTCGAGAATCTATAATTTTAAACGGCTTTATTTAAACTTGTTTGTCCTTCAAGCCGTTATTTGTATAAATATAATCGTTGACATCAAAGCCGACAATTTAATATGATGGTAAAAGAATTATTTTATGAGTTTCGCCCTCAGATGTCTTCATATCAAACAACAAAAGTACTGAACGTTGAGAAACAGTATTAGCTCATTAGCATAGCAGCATTATTTTATATAGAGAAAGATTCACACTATTGAATTCTACACTATATATTCTATAGAAATAATTTATATAGTTTATTTTGGCTTTAATTAGTAACAATATATATATATATATATATATATATATATATATATATATATATATATATATATATATATATATATATATATATATATTGTTGAAAACCCTAAAACTATATACATTGAACTCTTTTCCAAGCCATCTAAAGTATCCCCTAGAGGTCTAGTCCATTTAATTAACAAGTGCAAATCCAGGTAATGTAGTTTAAATTTTAATTGCTGTTTCTTTAACTGCTGTTTTTTACTTGTCAAGTACTTATATCATTGTATTTCTACTTAGTTTCTACGTTTTTCTCGCTCTGCATGTCTATTGTAATAATTCACTGCCACATCCTATATCAATCCTTTTAGACATATTTTCAGCCCTATTACTAAAAAAGTTAATTATATAAGGCACAATTAAAAATTACATTTACATTAATTTACATTTACAAAGTAACAATTTCAAATATTTCACTCTTAGATATGGTATGTTCATAAATTAACTTGTCTTTTAACTTAATTACTGTTTGCCTATTGCCGATCACTTGTGATTTTTTTTCTTTTATACCTGTTTTAGCATGAAGAACAATATATCTGCAGTGAATTATAAGAAAATATTATAACTTGCAAAACCTAATCAAATGTTTTTCCGACCTTTAATGGTAAAAGTTCCATAAACTATAATATCTCCGAATAACTGTTATTTTATGTAGAACAATATCAAAACCATCGAAGTTCACAGTTTCTCGCTAATATCGCTGATCGAAATACATGCAAGCACTTTTATAACATTATAATTCTTGGTTCACAATAAGTATTCTTTAAAAATAATTGTATAAAACCTATTATTATGTTTAAATATTGCAATTTGAAGCAAGTTACTTTTACAGCTTAGTGTTTCTACTATAGTGTTACTTGGGTTTCACCGTTATTTTTATAAGGTCTTGTAAAATATCAAAAACAAAGGGCATCGAACTGTTTTGGATTTCTGTCACATATGGTAGACTTATAGTGAATTGTATTGATTTTTCTATAATCAAATTTATAGTTCTCAATAGTACGTTTTCAATTAAAACCTCTCCTTCAAATATGCTAGATGATCTGGTTCTTGGGGATCCTATCTTTTGGTAGACTTAAGAGAAATATCTGAACTAAAATTTTAACATAACTTTGAATTGAATAAACAAATGAAATAAATAAGCTGTCATGTTTAATTATGAAATACTCACCACAATTAAGTTAATATTATATAGTAAATTGTATAATTATTTCCAAAAATATTGTTGAAGTTTTATGGTTAAAGCAAGTTTTCAAATTTATTTGTTCTCATATGTTAAAAGTGTATAACGTTCAATATATTTAACATATTTAACAATTAACTACTTCTAGAAGTAAAATAAGAGCTAATAGTAACATCAATTTCATTTCTAATTGAAATATTTACAGTGGCTAAAAACTGAAGGACCTCTCTGTTACCACCGTTATTCAAGGAAAATATCGCTAGGTTTTTATGAAGTTTTATAAAGAGTTAAAAAGAACAGATTTTTTTTTACTAAATTTACTGAAATCAACACGGTACTGTAAAATTCCATATTATATAATTTAATATATAGTATTTAATATTTCCTTCCTACTTATTTTATCTTAATCTTTCAACGAACAAAAAAGGCCAGTCGTGTTGGTATTACTGGTACAACTGACCAGTCATAGATTAGATGCCTTCGCTTACCTTCTTGACATTGATTTGATCAAATGTCTTATCAGTCTGAGATATCTCATTCCATATCCATTTATAACTCAAATTGACCGGCCATTGTACTGTCACTTTGAAAATTATTGATTGTTCAATCTTATTGACTTAACTTGTCTTATTTATTTTTTTGTTTCAGATAGCGAAGTTGCAATGATGTCTAATTTGTGAAATTCATTTATAATCTGTATTTTTTTTAAATAAGTTATGAAAGTTTACTATTTGGTCGGTGTTGGGTATAAATTAACTATATCAAATTTTAAAAAAAATTGTTTTAAATATATAAGACAAGTTACAAATGAATCGAACAATATTCTATACAAAATAATATAATATTAACAACGTGGTATGTAGATGTATTATTATTTGGTTAAAAATTATCCACTCCCACTCTTTCCCTAAAAATTTTCAAAGAATATCTTTCCCATATCATTTATTTGCTGTTCTCTAATTGAAAGTGAATCGAAATTTCTGAAAATTAGTAAGCTGCAATATAGAAATAATATAGAATATATAGCATGTCTATATTATTTTCGTTTACTTGAGTGTTAACGTAAATTTTTATTTAAATTTTTGACTCATTGGAGAAAAAATAATTTGGTGCTTCCTAAAAGTTGGCTTTCATGTAGTGCAACTCTAGAAAAACTTATTCAATGAAGCCATATTATAGAGCATTTGGATAAGTAGCATCACATAGAATATTCTAATCTACGGGTAACGTCATTTATCTACACATGTGTACAGTGAAGAAAACATTTCACTTTACGAATCTCGACACATTCCACATTAATCAGTAGTGAAAAAATTTATTAAAATGTAATAAACTGAGTTTCTATCACTGATTTTCGATTATTGGCGATAAAAAGTTAATGTCATACGACAATAGCATGGAAAATGTTTGCTTTGGATGGAATTGACGCCAGTGGCTATGTTTCTAGATATTTGATGGAATATAAAAGGAACTCTTGGGTTGCTCAAATATGACGATTAAGAAAATCTCCAGAATGGGTCAGTAGAAGATACTTTGTCATCCATGCGCAGTTTTTTTAGTGATACCACAAAAATTGAGACAGATTGGCTACCAAGTTTTCATGTATAGCCAATGTATAACCCAGACTTTGTCTCGTTAAATTAATGTTTATTTCATCATTTATTTATTACAAAATTATTTTAGTTATGTAAAACGGCCCTTAAATAGAGTTTCTGAAATTTACCTGGCCTAGTTTTCTATCTAGAAATCTCCGAAACTCTATAGTGACGGAACTGTGGTTTGACCAGAAAGATGACGAAAAATCACCGGCCTAAACGGCGAATGTTTTTGACTGGTATTTAAACAATATTAAATACTTTGAAGAAGGTTATTTTACAACAGTTCGTCGAGTTACAAGCGAAATAATGAATCAGTATTGTCACATAACTTGAAATTGGTAAAAGAGGCCTAAAACATCAATTTGTATTTTATTGGCTCTTAGAATCTGAATAAAGTCTTATTGCATCTTGAACATGCCATCATATGAAGCAAGCGGAAATATCATCAAGGTTTTATAATAGCATCAGTTTAATTCCACTTAAAATAATCGTAATGTCGATGAAGTTGACACGCAAATTACCTGTTGATGGTTACTAATGTCCTAACCGCTAACTCCCGCACTTCCCCACAATTTTTTCGTTTATCAAACCTCAAAATGCCAAATCTAACCTCAACTTCCCCCTTACCCATCGGACTCGCCGACCATCGAGACCTGTGCGGTTTTGCGACGTGTAATTTGTAACGTTTTAGTTGAGAAGCGATTCAACAACACGCACCACCTCACACAATAACGGGAATAAACAGAAGCAAAACAGCACCGACAAAGAAAGTCAAAGTGGGGTGGGTGTCGATGCAGATGGCCTTTATTTTAAAATAACAAGCGACGGTCGCCGACACAAAAGATTCGTCGTCCCCGTGCCAAATGTCAAATATTAGTTTTACGTAGGGGCTTTTGTTTGAACGCTGCGGTATAATGGAGTGTTTGATTTTTGTGTCCAATCATCCCTTCTAACTGTGCCGGGCACATTATCTTCCTATCTATTATGTATCGCACCTAGACTGTTTTTTATTGATTTAGATTATTTGTTTATGATTTTCTTTGTTCAGGTCGTTTGTATTGTTGGCGCTGGAACATTACGGTGATATCGGTGAGAAGGGAAATGAATTACTCGTGAAAAAAAATTGTATACGCACCCTTTGTGTAACTAGAAACAAGTTTTAGGTCGATTTTAACCATATTTATATGAAAAGAGAGGTATTAAATATTATTTAGTCCCAATAGACTCTAATTGGTAAAAATTAGACATTAAAATATTCTTACAATGTATTTGTGTGAAAGATTTGCAGTCTTCTCTAAAATTAACATTGAGAAGAATTTATCAAATATAGATACGAACAATGCTTTCAATTTAATTGTTTTGAGATAGAAGATATCTTGGTATAAAATATCCTCTAAAGTTTTACATTTGTTATTACCCCTATATCAAAGAAAACAGTAGATAGAACATTTTCCGACGGCACAGTTATCATGGCAAAAGATGTATATCTCTATTTAGGGCTGTAGTTGAAGTAAAATATATCTTAATAGCTCCAAGTATATCCATATTAATTTTTATTTGCATCGAAATAAGAACTATCTATTATGTAATTATAATTCTACACTTAACGAATACCCCTCGATCGTAAATTAAATTGGAAACATCATGTTAGACCAAAAGTAGAACAAATTAAACTTAAAGTCTTGACCCATAATAAAAAAGATTGGTTTATCAGTCAATCATAAAACCAATTTGGACCTATTTTGTGCAAATATTGGGTTGCACTAAAACATTAAACCGACTAGCGATCCATCGAAACCAAAAAAAAAGTTCTACGATTAATTACCTATGCTTATCGCTACGATACCAACGAAGAGCTTGACGATGACTTCGAAATCAAATGGATATATGAAGTGATCCAAGATTTTCTCTTAAAGCATGAAATAAGGTTGCTAAATCACAGCAATGTGGAAGCCATATAGCTTCTGAATAACACGTAGGAAATCAGAAGTTTTCAGCGAACCAAACCGCACGAACCTGTTAAGTGTATAAATATATTTTAACTTTAACTTAAGTGGGTTAGTCTTATTTTATTTAAGGAAATATATACTGATGAATTAATCCCGTACTCGCCTTTCTTGTGTATTAATGCAAGTAGAATAGAGCAGTAGTAATAGATTAATTTGTAAATTAAGACGGTACTAAGCATATCTAACGTAAGATGTAATTAGTAATAAAAATAATGTCCATTCCCAAAAATGTTTAGGCATTAATACTTTTCGCTGTCAAAACAAGGTTCTTCGATTGATTACCAATGCCTATCGCTGTGTAACCAATGAAGAACTGCACGATGATCTGGAAATCAAATGGATTTGCGAAGTTGTGCAGAATTTCGCCTTGAAACACGAAAGAAGATTACTAAATCATACTAACGTGGAAGCAATACACCTGCTGGACAGCGCGCAGGATGTCAGGGGATTGAAACGAACAAAACCATTCGAACTTGTGTGAACATTTAGTGTGTATTATTAGTGTAAACTATAGCTATAAGTTAATAATTAATAAATAATTATAATTTTATAATTGAGGAAGACATACTGATGTATTTTCTCGCACTCGTCTTGCTTTTTAATTAATCCAAGCACATAGGAAAAGTAGTAATAAATTAATTGTAATAATAATAATAATTAAGATTGTACTAAGCGTATCTAATAAGGATGCTGTAAAAAAATTAATACTTTTATTCATTAACACATTTTTAAATTGCTCAAAATTAAATGTTTTCCTTTATAAACAAGTGTAATCAAGTAATATCCTTCTAATGTTATTTACCTCGTATGTATTTGTTATTATTGGAAAATTTTAAACTATTCTAAATTATTGAGATTATCTGAAATTATTACGAGATAAACATTTTACAGAGAGGAATTAGAACATAAACTTATTCTTTAGCTTCTTTTAGTCTTATTCTTTAGCCCTAAAGGTAAAATAAATTCCGATGTCAACAAATTAAGGTAAACTTTATTTATAAATATCGGAAAACACGGTCTGCGAGATAAAAGAGCCGTTTTGTACTATTAGAACATATTCGACAAACGTGCTGTGTATGTAATGCAGTGAATTGTTTGCGTACAGAATAGAAATGGAATCTGGGAACGTCGACATGTCAACAGCGAAACGTACGAGTAATTTCACTAATATAATGTGCGCAATAAATTAGAAACTTACGGAGAAATTGTGCGAAATAACTAGTCGGTTCGTTACTGAGTTATAAACTTGCACAACAGTTTATTGAGATGAAAAAAGTTTAATTAAAAATATAAAACTATAGCAGCTATTAGTTTTAGATGTACTTTCTAATAGAAAAGAAGTCCTAACATTTATTTAGTTAGTGAATTATTACTCCTATATTAAGATGGGAAACCAAAACTTCTGTTCACTAAGGAGTGTAGCATTTGGCATAGTTTAAATGAATATATAATATGAAATTGTAATATGTTAGTATGTTACAAATACATCAAATTTAGTAAAATAGAAAGCATATTCAAAGAATCGCCTTCCGGCCAACAACTATGTCAGCGGTATTGACTGCTTTTAATTATTCCAATATTGTGTTCCAGCTCAAAGATATTATAGGTAGCGTAAGCCCATAGAAAGTGAAAATAATGTACATTATAGAATTTTAGTACAAAAATTAAATGTGCTCGATTTGCCAAAAGACTTAAACTTAATACATAAAAAAATAAGAAGAATTACCTGTCCTTTATCCATAAAAGGTGAATCTTTTTGACCCATTTAAATATCCGTTAACACCTATTTTAGATTTATAGTATAACTACTAACGACTCCTTAATAATTATAAATTAAAAATTTGGTAAATATAGTACAGCGGATGATAGTAGTAATATTGTATTTGTTTAAGATATAGAAATCGAGATGATTCTAGAAACCGTGTATGAATTAATATGTTAGAAGTGATTATAAAGGTAATCAGATTTTTTCATAAACTCTGTCGAGTTTTGTTTATTAAGAATAAAAATTAATGGTGCAAAAATTACTGATAATAAAATTTTAGAATTAACATGGGAAAATATGAAGTATTTAACAATGCAATAATAGAAATATAATAGAGAATCAGCGACGCTCTGACATTTTTTAAATTTAATTACATTAGATATACTGAGTAGAATCTTAATTTACAAATTAATTGATTACTACTATTCTGTTGTACTTGCATCAATACACAACAAATTCGTATAGTTATGTTTGAGGAATTTTATTTTATCAGCGTTGGGTTACTGGCTTATTTAATGTTTTAGTGCAACCCCATATTTGCACCTGATGACTGACTGATAAACCAATTTCTTTAATTAAAGGTCAGGTTAAAAAAATTAATAAGGTAATTTATTAACGGCTTCCATAAAACACATTATAAAAACCTCATTAATTTGCTAACTATTTTAAAATTTAAGGAAACTTTATGTTAATTTATCTATTGCGGTAATAAAATTTACATTTTTATTTTTTAAATAACTTATCAATTATTCTTTTTGTTTTACATTAGTGTATTATTTTGAACTATTTGTTCTTTTCATGATGATTATTTAAAACTGTTAATATAAGTTACTTTCCTACACTGTTCGGGCCTTACGTCAGAATTTTTTAAGACATGTTCCTTTAGATGTTTTTATATACTCTGGAATCTTTGGCCAAACAAAACAATTACATTACGTAGAGATTAAGAGTATGAATAATATACGTTTTGAAAATCAATATTTTCAACAATGCATAGAGTTTGAGATATTAACTGATAATATAAGTTGATTTTAATTTAGCATATAAAAAACTGAAAATAAAAATTTGACTAAGGTGTTTTGTCCTTTTATATTAACCAAAATATTTAAAATTTAATTGATTTTTTTTTATAATTTAGAGTATCTTTTTCTTTACTATGGGTTATCTGGACTCCACTTACTGCTCAACCTTGGTTTCCTACTGTCGAGCGATCACCTCTTTATCGACGAAAATTTCTTTCTAGTGAGCATTGTTTTGAGATCTGAGAACAGAAAATGGTGACTGGGGGCGAGATCTGGAGAACACGGTGGATGAGGAAGTAATTCGAAGCCCAATTCATGGATTTTCACTGAAATCGTTTTCACTGAAATCTGACACATGGTGCATGGTTTTGGTGAAGCAACACTTTCTTTTTCTTCTGGTGCGGCCGTTTTCATCGATTTCGTCCTTCAAACGGTCCAATAACGCTATATTATAGTCGCTGTTAATGGCCTTTCCTTTTTCAAGGTAGTCAATAAAAATTGTACCATGCCCATCCCAAGATACAGACGCCAAAACCTTGCCAGCCGATTGTTGCGTTTTCCCACGCTTTGGCTTTGGTTCATTGTATGCGGGCCACTCGGATGACTGTCGATTGGACTTCGGAGTGAAATAATGGAGCCATGTTTTATCCGTTATCACATATCGATACAAAAACTCGGGTTTATTACGCTTGATCATCTTCAAAAACTGTTCCGAGTTATCAACTCGTCCTTGTTTTTGGTCATAAATGAGCTCGCGCGGCACCCACTTTACACGAAACTTTCTCATACCCAAATAATCGTGAATAATATGATGTACACGTTAAGTTGATATATTTAGAGAGTCTGCTATTTCATTCAATTTCAATTTACGGTCATTCAAAATCATTTTGTGGGTTTTTTTAATGTTTTTGTCGGTAAAAACCTCTTTTGGGCGCCCACTGCGTTCACCGTCTTCGGTGCTCATTTCACCACGTCCATCCTTACCATACCAATTCTTGATGGTTGATTTTCCTGGGACAGCATCCGGAAACTCGACATCGAGCCAAGTTTTCGCTTCAACGGTATTTCTTCATTTCAAAAAGCAATATTTTATAGCGAAATTCCTACAGAACGGTTCTCCTGTTGTTACGAATGTCGCAGATTCAAATAGTACTGGGGCATAATTGTAAGTTTATGTTTGTGATTGTCCTAAAACCGAGAGTGCAATACGTGAGGAGAAAGAACGTCCCAGTCACGTGAGTTACCAGGGTGGGTAAGATTGGATATCTTCAAAGATGGTTTCTAAGTTAGTCAGTGGCCAGCCGGTAAGTTTAATGCCGAGGAATGGATCTACTACTTAGATTCAGTCTAGATAAATTCAATCAAAAAATATTAAAATTTAATTAAATATAAACAAGACCATGGTTCAGAGACAATTTAAAAGTAACTCCCTTCCGCATTAGGATTATGGCTGCACTCGAACAAAGTTTATTTTCTGTGTTAGTCAACGGATCAACGAGTTTTCCGCCTAACAAGAAAACTGTTGCGATACCGTATTTTCCGAAGGAAATTTGATTTCAAATTTAGGGGCTCACTTTCCTTCCCCTGCCCCTCTCTCCTCGACCCTCCTACTCCCACGCCACCTCTCGCGTACCCCCACCGCCGACAACTCAATTTAGTTCGCTGTCGACTGATCATATTTTTATCGAAAAAAAAATAAGATCTGCTTACCAGTATTTTGTCTTGTTACGTAAATATTCGACTAATATTGGTAGTCTTGGGGGCGTGTGTGTCAAAAAGGATTTTGTCGGGGTGGAGAATACACCGGAAATCCTTTTTTACGTCGGATTCTTTTTGTTCCTGTTATCTGATATGTATCAACATATTTTGCTAGAAAAAGATATAGTAAAACAAAATAAATCACATTATATTCGCATTTTGTCATCAATTTAATTTACATATATTACTAAATATAATAAATATAATACTAAATAAATATACTTATAAAAAAAAGCTATGTATCTATTTTTCTGATATATTTTGATGTCCTTTTTACTAACTAGGCTTTATCTGGACTGGATATACTGCTTAACGTCAGATCCGAATCAGGGTCTTCGGCATTAAGTCTACAGACTGGCGAGTAACCAACTTAAGAGATTATTCCACAAGATGTCTGGTCCTATTTAGTTACTGGCGTTACTGGGATCGTTTTTCTGGTCTGATTTTACACTCTTGATTTTATGGAGAATCAGAATTATAAACTATCACAAGCATACATTTACAACCATGCCCAAGCAGGTTTCGAACCTGCTACTATCACAACTGTAGGAGAATCATTCTGTCATCTTGACCACTGCGCCGTTCATATCTATTTTTATTAAAGATTTTAGGGGCAAATTTATATTATAAGGACCAAATAGTTTATGTAGTGAATCCAGCCGAAACTCTCTTTGAAATTTTAGGCAACTTAACAGTTTATGAATCAATGTTTCCTAGACGTTCATATGAGTTATTGGAAAAGATCAAAAAGGAGGCAAATTGACCACCACAAGAAATGACTGAAAATGAAAATTTCAATGTTTGCAGGGTGAAAAAAGACTAATTTTCTTGAGCATTTTGTGACTGAAGATGAAAAATGGATCTATTTCGGTAGGATATTGTAATACATTGTAATAATACATGCGCATTTTAATTTATCTGAACTAATAGCCTGAGTAAACCAGCGCTTTCGTGGGGCAAGCTCTACGCAAGCGCATATACATTATTTTGTAACTGATTTTTATTTAATTTTACTCTAATATATTTTTCTTTGTATATCATTCAGCGACGGAGAAATTTAGCTCTACGAAATTAAAAAGCAACAATCAAACATGCTACTATAGTAAAGGAAGTGCTGGGAACTTATTTAAAGACTAGTAAATATAGTAACATGAAAATTATAATTAATCTTTACCACATATTTTAAATTAAATGCTAATTAAATGCACATTCTAATAATTGAGTGTTGTAATTTTATTTAGCGAGTAAATAAAAATTGGGAAACATGATTGATATGTTTACATCAAGTCCATGCACCATATCTACATAAAGACATCATATCGAAATATTTTTAGACGAAGTCCATAAATCATACTAACATAAAGACTTGATAATATCTAATATTATTTAATATTATTAATCTAATATTATTTACAAAAAGTCCAGAAACCATATTTTTATACATAATTCATCTATCTGAAACCAAAATCTTGATCTTGCCCACCATCGTACTTTTCACCTGAAAGGTACGATGACTAAAAGTCACCAGTTAATACATACACAATTTTTACAAACCAATAATTTATTTACCTATGCTCTTTATAAAAACATATTCTCTTTTTCCTGGTTTGTTTCATTCAACCAGCCTTCAGGGTGGTACTCATTATATCATTAGGTTGTCATTGATAATTAATGTTATATGTTTTGTTTATTCAATTCATGTCAACTCTTACTGATAAATTTGATCTTTTCAAAGTATTGTTCTCCACTACTCATGCAACCTATAAAATTCAATCTAATTTTTTCTATTATTCTAATTTAATTTTCATCAGCTTTGTAAAAGAAAAAAATAATCGTTACAAAAATATATCGCAATTGAAATAGATATCTAATTTTATCAGTTACCGAAATTCTTGCTACTATTTTTGATGGGTAAACCCTAGTAACGAATCGACTAGTGAACTGATTATCTTTTAATTGGCGTGTTCTTCTATATTTTAAAATCATGTTATAGAGGTTAAAAAAAGGATGTTAAAACACTAATAACAACACAACAATGTAATTATTATTGTTATAAACTTGCTAATGTATCACAAAATCTAAATATTCTAGATTATTTGTTTTCATTATATCAACGGTTAATTTTAAAATGGCCGCTTATACACTCCAGGGGGGGAAAGAGAGAACGCAATATAGCCGATTGTGCGCATACGCCAATTCCATCAATCCCTGCAGTTTAGCTTCATCTCATTACGATTACAAATGAAATTTATTCATTCATGAACATATTATGAAATATTTTGGTTAATATATATTGTACCAATGACACTATACCGAATACATCTAGTGTTTTATGTTTATAAGTTATATGTAAAATAATGTAATACGTACATTTAAAGCTTAGAGTGGAAGACTATCATTTCTGAATTCAATCGAGAACAAGAGACAATAAAATCGAACGGAAGTACTTCAAGACCTAACAATAACAGTCATATAAATTCTAATCTATAGAAGGTATCTGTTCTACATCCGAACGTAACAATAAAGAATACAATAGTAAAATCACATCGATTCAGACGACTACCAGAAATCGACGGTATCCCTGAATTCCGGACCCAACAGAACAATGTCCGACATAATACGATGCATTTTACTATTATTTGGGACACTTGTTGAATTTTAAACGACCGCCTCAGACAAAAGCCTTCGGACATCTGCTACAGACGTCGACCCATCCGCACGAAACATACGTTCACAATACGAAAACTTCGCTCCGGATGTGTTAAGATTAAATTTCATCCCCCGCAACGGCAAAACATCCCTTATTTAAGTTTCTGCATAGGCGAGCAAGTGCAGGGGCCGGCCCGAAAACGGTCTAGTTTGCTTCGCAGTTTAATTTCTTGCACGGTGCAGTTTGTTAATATTCCGCTGAGCAAGTATTGTTAGCGCCTTGGTACGGGTGATGAAAGCATATCGGCCGATGGGAAATGTGCTCTGCTGCCATATGCGAAGGTGTGTCAGCGATGATTCATGGCTGTTTGTTAAACCACCAACAACTTCGAACATCTATTAAGAATCGTTATCGTAACGATACCTTTAAATTTACGTTTACGTTTACGGCGCATACGTACTTTGCGCGTATGTATCTTTATAATAAAACTAATTTCTATATGCCTTTCTACTTTTATAAAAACGTTATATTTAAATTAATTTACATATTTGAACCATTAACAAGATCTCCAAGAACAATATTAAACAATGCCATAAAAAGCCAAAAGCGTTTGGATCAAACCCAGTCAATATAGTTAAAACCAAATGAAAAAGCCACCACTAAATATTAAAGCTGTGAAAATCTTCAAATATTATCAACTGTGATCGCCACTATTCTTGAACCATACACCCCATTAATGAATAGACTAAAATGAACGGATTATCGTACTTTTCAGCTGAAAGAGATCTCAGTCAATACATTATTATTTTTACAAAACAATAATTTATTTACTTATACTCTTATATAATAATTTATTGTATTTTCCTTGTCCTTAGATCATTAGGGTGTCGTTGCTAGTTTTATATTTTGTTTATTTGATCCAGGTCTACTTTTGTTAGCAAATTTAATTATTTCATAATATGTACTGTACTCACTGTTCATTGTTCTTACACCTTAGCAAATTGCTGTTTAATTTCTTCTTGTCTGAATATTACATTCTTCGACTTCCACTCTCAATAAATTCTACCTATATCTTATCAATAAAATAAAATTTAAATGATTACTAAAATATATTAGTTCAAAATAAATGTCTAACCAGTTACTACTATTTTTGCTACTATTCTTAATGGACAAACCTCATTAATGACTTGACTACTTCCAACACAACAAGAATTATTTTCTTCTCTGTTCTTGTTATCATTAAATCTTGGCATATGTTGATACCTATTCGATGTCGTTGAAAATGATGTTATAAATTTGGCAGCTAACATTTCCAGTATAGATAAAATTAATGCTGTTTGGATTTTATAACTTTTAAAAATATAACCTTACATTCTGCGCTTGACTATTTCTTCTTGCATATTGCAAAACCAACGTATGTTAAACCACCAAGAGTAACACAAATTTAAATGTTATTACTATAGAATTGTTAAGGTAATACAAAATCTAAATATCCTAGATTTTATTGTTATTTTGACTTGATTTACTATACCGACCGACTCGTAAAGAATGTACCGCCACTAGAAAAGGATGGCAATATAGTCTATTCTTTTCTATAGTTTATTCTACGCATGCGTCAAATTCGGAGAGAAATGTGGACTAATATATACTCTTATTGTAAGTCCTTCCAAAGCGGTTAATGAGATGTTTCACGATTTAAAACATTTTTCTTTCTTTATATTTTCTCAATATTATTTTCCTTCAAAAGCAGATAAATACATATACCATTCAAGGAAATCATAAGTAGTTCCGAATATCTATGGTCCAGGGGACGTTAGAACTTCTTCAGTTCAATTTACTTTACGGTGTTTTGTGCCACCAAACATGAGTCATCAAATTGTGAATTTGTTCACATTTCACAGTATTCCGGTTTTCTCTCTGTTATTTTCTATGTATTATTTTTCAATTACTATTCTCTGTTGATTATTTCTATTTATTATTCTCTATTCAATTTCCTCTATTTGGATATCGTTATCTATTTTAGTCTCTTCTATTTTATTGTGTTTTTTGTATAATTCTTAAATTAAATAACATTGAAGATATTTAAGTGAGAGATATCACTGTAAATATAATTTATGACTTACTGATGTGTAGTTATTATCTAGAGATAATTTGAAGCCTACATAAACGCCACCAAAAAAGGTTTTTGCTGCCTCTTGGTGGCAGCGTATTTAACATGTGATTCTTGGGTTTCCCTTGTACGCACTGCACGTTCATCATAACTAGAGTTGGCAAAGTGAGTGCACAATAGCAAGAGTATTGTTTAATTATATATCTGAGTTTTTTCTTCAACCCTAGCGAGTCCTACTAACCCTAATGCACATCTCGAGCACCTCCTTCTCTTGATCTCATTTCAAGTGAATAATTGTTAGTGATAGGATATAAGCTGACCTTCCTTTCATACAGTGTGCATATATCATACCTCATCCCAGCATAATTTATCATTGCTATTAGTTATAGTTATTGACCGTGTATGTTATGACTGTTCGACTATAGACTAACATTGTTGCTAACCATCCTGATCATTTCATCATTATTATTGCCTATCATTGTCATTGTCTGTTATTGATATTATCAATACCATGTATTATCAGTACTTGTCTGTACATTTATTTATTAATACTATTATTCGCCAGCATAATAAATTGCCCGTTCTTTTAGCTATCCGTATATAAACTACAGTATGTTTATATTTAAATATTACCTGATATTAGAAATATCTGTGGTGATAATCGCTGGTCTCGGTTATATTTCATGTATATTTTTAATATCGCGTTTGTCATTGAAAATTGGTTTCTCATTCTATATTTTCAGAACTGTGACCCTAACCGCATCGACATTAATATCTCGCACATTTATCATAGAGAGATTATAAAAAAAATCCTATCAAATATTCGTTGTCCTATTCAGCTAATGGTTTAATTAATTATAATTCAGCAGGCCATGTAACTTCAACTTTGGCTGAATTGTGTGATTTTATTATATAACTTCTATATTGTTCTACAGTTACTTTACATATGCAAAACTAACCCTTCAATAGCACTCTCAAATAGACATGTGTAGTACATTTTCAGTACGTTTGTCTTGGTTAATATAATATTGTTATAATTTTTAGTTTTGTTAGTAATGTTTGAATGCACAAATATGAGTATAATTGTTTACAATATACATGATCAATTGGTTAAAATGTGTGAGGAGATAACGAATGAAACTAACTGAAGAAAAAGAAACCAAGAAAGATATATACAGGTAGTAGCAAAACAAATTAAGGAGTCATTTTGTTATTTCACATTCACAAATACTGTATTTATAACATCAAAATGACTTTACAAAAAAAAACTTGTCTCCAAGGAAACAAGGACTAACGTAAAAGTTCTAATAAAACTATTAGGTGTTTAAATTAGGTGTATTAGGCCTCCAGGTGATACCTGTACATAAAAAAAACAAGCCTGGAGCTCATAAGTGGTATGAAAAAAATCAATGTAATTAAAAAAAACACAACCCTAACCTACAAACTATTATATGCATTAGATGTACTGTAATATTAAAATAAATTATATTTTGTCACAGTATTTTTTAATTTAATAATATAATTTTGTATTTTTAGTAGTTTCATTATTTTATTTATTAGAATTTTGTATATCAAAGCCGAAATTAACTAAATCCTTGAGTTGATGTGGTAAAATTGTGACGTTTTGACGTCATCAATTCAGAGCACGTGAATTCACTGTTCTTTTGAAAAGATTATAGAGTAAATTCTTATTAATTCTTTTAGATCGCTGTATACTATAGGGGTTATTCAACATCCAAATAGTCATATAATTAAATAATGTAGTATAGATTAACGCAAGTTTTCTATGGCAATTTAAGGAAAATTCAGCCACGAAGCACAAAACTTTCCCACCGAGCTGTTATAAACTCATTATTCGCAGGGCCAACTTCGAAACTAATGTTGTTAAAATAATTTTCTATATTCTATTATTCGTATATCGACAAATCCATTACGCCACATACAAATTAATGCCGCTTTACCATCACAACAAACGCAACAAAACTTTGTTCGGCTCTATGCACCCCCGGTTTTTATTTTCGGTCACGATAAGATATCGTTAAGATATACGGCTGAGTCACCACGGTCTTTCTACAAGAATTGATTATACATTTTGAATTTTTATGGCAAAATAATAACACTGGAGGGAGGGCGATTTAAGGTCTCCATATAGTGTACGTTCGACGGTTTTGATTTTATCAAATATATGTTGATAAAATAATTAATTCTTAGGGTTAAACTGACGAGTGTTGGTTGGGGTGTGATATCTGGGAATTAATCGGAAATATGTTAAAATGTGATTTATGGTATGAATATGTAATGATATAACGATATCAAACGAATCAAATCTGAATATATTATTATTGAAATAAGTTTAAGTTCAAAATAACACTTAAGCTCCATTGTACAAGTTCGTATGGTTTGATTTACTTCAATCTTCTGATTTCATTGAAAGCATTGAGTAATTAATTGTAGAACTTTATTTTGGCAGCGTTGGACTACTAGTTGTTTTGATGTTTTAATGCAACCCTATATTTGCACCCCATATAACCAAACTGGCTTTCTGACTTACCAATATCTTTGATTTAGACCAAGTTGGGAGTATATTTCGACTAACTAGTACAGTAGCTTGATTTTGAATGTAATGTGCCCTATTTATTGTTTAAAATTAAGATTCCAATTTAACCTACCATGAAGACGGAAGACAATGTATTTAGTATATTCTGATTGAGGAGTCGGGCATCCGTCAAGTTATATAATTAGGATTTTGTCACTTCGGCGCAACGCAAAATTAAAATTACCGGATTATTTCAGCCTTAAGCAGCGATATATCTTTTACCATCATGAATATGTCATCGGAAAATGTTCCAAGTAGTCTTTATTTGGTTGTTACGATATCAACAGTAAAAAGCTGATACAGCAATGCTCCTAAGATACTACCGTGAGGAACTTCAGCCGAAATCGTGTGCAGTCCACTCGGATGACTCTCGATTAGACTTCGGAGTGAAATGATGGGGCCTTGTTTCATCCATTGTCACATATCGATGCAAAAGCTCGGATTTATTGCGCTTGGTTATCTTTAAACATTGCTCCGAATTATCAACTCGTCGTTGTTTTTGGTCAAAAGTGAGCTCGCGCGGCAAGCTTTCTCTTTGATACATACATTCAAGTGTCTGCTATTACACTCGATTTCAATTTATGGTCATTCAAAATTGTTTTGTGGATTTTTTAAATGTTTTCGTCGGTAAAAACCTCTTTTGGGCGTCCACTGCGTTCACCGCCTTCGGTGCTCATTTTACCACGTTTAAACTTAGCATACCAATCCTTGATGGTTGATTTTCCGGAACCTCAGCATCGAGCCAAGTTTTTTCTTCAACTGTATTTTTCCCTTCAAAAAGCAATATTTTATCAACACGCGAAATTCCTTTTTATCCATTTTTTTAACAATAACAAAAATTGCTTCACTCAAAATGCTATAATTCACAATCTAATAGTCCGACATCTTTTGAGGGTTAGGTATAACTAAAAAGCACACGGATTTAATTCTAGTAGCGCCATCTGTATGTCAGGTCGGGGACTTTTCAATCAACCCGTTTTGTATAAAATAGCTAAAGAATTACATCAACATTCTTGTGGTACACTTGCTTTAGCTTATTTTAGTTTATTTTATTCAATGTAGAGTGTGCGTGCTCTTTTTTGACTCTAATTCATTCTGTCTATAATCAGATATTTTAATAATTCTGTGTAAATAACATACAGTAACATTCTTGCGTAGCTTACGAACATGGCAGTCAAACTGGTGTTTAGGTGTTAGTTTTTTTATCATACTGATACTAAAATAACTTAGTAGTAAAAGACTTGTCAATACTATGGTATACCACATGGGCTTCTTGCGTTGTCAGATCAGGTACAGAATTGGCAATAATCGATTTTTGGCTTCACGATTTTTTTTTCTGAACATATGAGGAAACATTTGAAGGAACTTCAACCTCAATTGAATTGGTTACACCAGTATTTTACTATGCTGTAAGACTGCGTTGTCTATGAATTCAATATCAAAAGTTAAGAAAATTAATAGTAAAGTTAGGAAAATGTTCGCAAGACAATCTCGTTTAATTCTCGAGAGGAGTTTTTCACGTTAATCTAAAATACAAATGCCTCATTGAAACTATATGTTCTGAGGGAATTAATGTTCAACAATGCCAAGTTTCCGATGAAAACAACTAATATTGCCAAGACGAAGGAATAAAAATATTACCAATCGGTTTTATTAGCATAGAAACTATAAGAAATATCATCAAAAATATATAATTAAAGACTTTGTTAACTTCTGTTATTGCCCCGACTGCTGATTTTATTCTTTATTTGTAGTTTCGCAGTTTACGATTTACGTACACGGACCTTTAATAAAGCATATTTATTACGGAATAAAATTTTATATTTCCATAGTTTTTGATCAGCCATCATTCGCAAAGTCAATGAAAACTATCGAAACTAACGTTAAGCTAGTCATATAAAATTTAGGCAGTAAAAATTTGGAAATTTTACGAGTTCGCTAGGAAAATGGAAAACTAATTTCGAAACGAAAGGTACGTTGCACTTTATCGGCTGTCATAAATTGTAATGCTGCATTTATTTTAGAAGACCCGAACTTTGGTTATTTAAAAATTTACGCTCAGTTTGGAAGCGGATAAATTAATATTTAGAAACCAAATATATCTGCATGTTTATTATTAATATATCGAACTGAATTTGTGATATCAATAACGGTGAAGAAGCCGGGATAAAACTGGAAATATCCTTTTTCCGCGTCAAATACGCTTTGAAGAATAAAAATATGATTCGAAATCGAGATATTTTATTTCGGTTTTACGAATAAAATATTATTGTTGAGATCAAACTGTGCCTAATTTTATTCAAGTTCTTGAAAATTGTTAAGAATTTACGTGAATTGTTATTTTAGGCGGGTCATTTTGATGGTCGAATATCTTGAATCAAATATATTTCTAATGAATTCTATATTAAAATTAATCTCTCAGATCAAGCAATAATTTATTTCTAACTTTTCTGAGATACAAATGGACTAGAGACTGGAAAATACAGCTTAATACGAAAAAAACATTTGAAGGAACACCAACCTCAATTGAATTGGTTATACCAGTATTTTACTGCGCTTTAGGACCGCGTTGTCTTTGAATTCAATGCCAAAAGTTAACAAAAATAATAGTGAAGTTAGGAAAATATTCACTGGATCGTTTAATGTCCGAGATGATTTTTTCAAGTCACTCTAAATTACAAAAGTTTCATTGAAATTATAATATGTTCTAAGGGAATTAATGTTCAACAATACCAAGTTTCCGAACTAGTGTTGCCAAGACGAAGGAATAAAAACACCAACCATCGGTTTTATTAGCATAGAAACTATAACAAACATCATCAAAAATATATAATTAAAAACTTTGTTAACTTCTGTTATTGCGCCGACTTCTGATTTTATTCTTTATTTGTAGTTTCGCAGTTTACGATTTACGTACATGGACCTTTAATAAAGCATATTTATTACGGAATAAAATTTTATATTTCCATAGTTTTTGATCAGCCATCATTCGCAAAGTCAATGAAAACTATCGAAACTAACATTAAGCTAGTCATATAAAATTTAGGTATTAAAAATTTGGAAATTTTACGAATTCGCTAGGAAAATGGAAAATTAATTTCGAAACGAAATGTACGTTGCACTTTATCGACTGTCATAAATTGTAATGCTGCATTTATTTTAGGAGGCCCGAACTTTCGTTATTTAAAAATTTACGCTGAGTTTGGAAGCGGATAAATTAATATTTAGAAACCGAGTATATCTGCATGTTTATTATTAATATATCGAACTGAATTTGCGATATCAATATCGGTATATAAGCTGGGATAAAACTGGAAATATTCTTTTTCCGCATAAAATTTCGGTTTTATGAATAAAATATTATTGTTGAGATCAAACAGTGGCAAGTTCTTGAAAAGTGTTAAAAATTTACGTGAATTGTTATTTTAGGCGGGTCATTTTGATGGTCGAATATCTTGAAGCAAATATATTTCTAATAAATTCTGTATTAAAACTAATCTCTTAGATTAAGCATTTTTTATTTTATTTTTATTTATGAGTTACAAATGGACTAGACACTGGAAAATACCACTTAGTAACTCCAAATCTGTATATGTTAATTTTGCGTTGCGGCAAATTGACAAAAACTTAATTATATCACTTGATGGATGCCCGATGCTTCAAGCAGAATAAGCTAAATATTTCGGAATATATCTCGATGGTACGTTAAACTGGAAAGATCATGTGAGACAAAAAGCAGAGCAAATTAGACTCAAAATCAAGCAACCGTACTGGCTAGTATGAAGATACTCTCAACTTGATCTGTGATTAAAGAAATTGGTTCAATCAGTCAATCTTAAAGCCTATTTGGACCTATAGGGTGCAAATATGAGGTCGTACTAAAACATCAAACCACCTAGTAATCCAACGCATACAAAAAAATTCTTCCGTTAATTATCAATGTTTATGGCTACGTAACCAACGAAGAGCTGCTCCTTGATTTTGGAATCAAATGAATATATAAAGTGATAAAAGATTTCACCCTAAAACTTGAAACAAGTTTACTATATACAGCTACTAGAAAACACGCGAGAAATCATTAGATTGAAGCAAACCAAACCATACGAACTCGTTGAGTATATAAGTGTATTTTTAAGTTTAGCTTAAGTAGATTAGTTTTATGCTGATTTTGGAAATACATACTGATGTATTAATAACAGAACAGTAGTAATAAATTAATTTGTGACTTAAGATTGTACTAAGCATATCGCATGTAAGATGTAATTAATTAAAAAAAAGTGAGTTTATATATACTCTAGCTAACAAAGCATAAGCTCTAGTTTACTTTCCACCGATTTTAATCGCTCCCTATTACATATATTCAAAGAGCTTGGTACTTGTCGGCCTGTAAATGATGTGTTGTTCTTCTAGAAGCTGTAGCGGTAATGGGTTTTCTTAAAAATGTAGCATAAATTTAAACTTATTGCAATAACATTATTTGTTACAATTTTATCCAATTAAGTTGAAATGAATACGCAATATACTTAAATGCTTACTTCATGCTAATATCTATATCACACTAGTATATTATCCCATATCATTATTACAAACTATAGGAGCTTTGTTTTTAGACTCATATGTATCAATATTAATCAAAATAGAAACATTGACAAACATTTCCAGTGAATGTAAACATCTCAAAAATGTTCCAACCCAAAATAACGCCGTTTTTTTAATCACATCATAGTCCGTAGAGGATTCCCAGGCCCATTGAGAAACATTATACTTATTGTACAAGTATATTAATTTTTGTGATACCAATAAACAATTTCAAACAAATTTTAGACAAACAATTGTCCTTTTTCTTCTTGAGAGTTCTGTACACTTGTTAGAAAGTAAAGAACTATGTGAGAGGACTATAAAATCCATAACTTATTATTAACCGTCTTCCTCCATGAAGTTAAGAAGAACTTAATGAAACAAAGGAATAATAAACACAACAGTATTTATAAATTTGTTTGAAACTTGTTTTAAACGTTGAAGGTAAATAATTATCTAGCTTGAAAAGTTCTAGCTTCTATCTAGCTAGTTCTAGATCTAGCTTGAATATTTTCCTTCTCATTTTATTCTAGTTAAAAAGAAACACAATGCTGTCTGATAAGTTCGAACAATAACCGAAGCAGCCTGTCAAAATCCTCCGGTTGTCAAACATAGGCAAAATTCTTGAAAACAATAGTTATTATAGGAAATAACCCTAACCTATAAACTATTGTGGCTGTATAATTATATATAGATGTACTATGATGTTAAAATAAATTATATTTGATAACATTTTTGTTTCATTATTTTATTTAGATTAGCATTTAATTATAGGTCGATGACAAAATAAACTAAAACTCAGAGTTAAATGTTTCAATATGGTGGCGTTTTGAAGTCACAAATTCAGATGACGTACAGAAAAACTTTGAATATACTATATTGAATATGCTATATGGTATATGCATTGTAAGTTTATTTTTTATCTGAGAGTGTGCAAGAAAGTGTATTATATAAACAATTGTGTAAACGAACTGAACTGTGTTAAAAATTTGTATCAAGTCAACGATACATAAGCAAGTGATGCATTTATGCAAAATATAAGGATAAAACAACAATCTGTTCGTGATATAAAGCAACAAAGTATTAACAATATGCTTCAGTTGTTAAGAAAATAGAATACTGCTAAACCAAATGCTGAAGCTCTTAAAAATTCTTAAAAAGGCATTAGTGTTAGATTATTAGACAAGCATTAAAATTAATTATTAGAAACAAAGCCAATTCCCTTTAAATATAATGTCAGATGCCAAGCTAATATATAAAATCCAATTAAGCAATTATAAAATAAAAAATATTATGTAATATGTACGCTGTTGTGCTTTTAGTAAATAATAAATAATATTCAAACCATAATTATATGTGAAAATGAAGTCTATGGTGCTTCCTAAAAGATTTTTGTGGATAAGAACTAGCCAAATTTGATTGCTTTTATTTCCTGGGTTTGTTTCCCTTCGAATTATTCCAATTATTAAAAAACTTATTCCAAATAGTTATGCATCCTTCCTCTTCTAAAATATTGTCATCAATTGGACTAATTAGTTATTTAAACTATTATGGCGATCTTAAATAATTTTGTTTTAAGCATGTGTGTCCCTCATGACAAATTTCCTTTAAAGTTCTAATTTCATTAATTTCTCTAATGTTCATAGTTGTTCTATGAAGAGCTAGGAAATAAGAGATATGTGAGCTGAAAGAAACCAATCTGTATAAAATCTGTATAAATAATTTAAACATTTAATATATTCAGCAATGCTTCTTTTGAGAATTGAGTATTGGAACAAAATCAACCGTTATATCGGATATACGGTATTAATATGTGGAATGTATTGAAATATCGGTAGGAGCTCTTGTGGATGATATACAAATAAAAACCGACGGATTACACCATCTACAGAAAATCTTAAATATATGTAATTTGACATTAAGATAATACATATTGATAAAAAATGAAAACAAAACAAGTTATTGTGATAGAAGAACCAGAAGAAATAAATATCCAAATTCAAAATGTCAAAATAAAAGACGTAAAATGCGTTTAAAAACAATATAAGTGAAGTAATTCTGAACGAATCAGGTATATAACAAAGATGATCAGGATGATAGGAAAATACAGCAATATTGAATCAATAGCAGAATGTATCGAAAGGCGATAAGTAGACAAGCTAAGAGAATCTAAGAAGCATGGACGGAGATGGAAAAGACGAGAGGGAGAGCTAAAAGAATATATCGGAGATATACTACAGAAGAAAGGAAACCCCTCGAAGCATGAAAACTGAGCAAATGCAGAAAAAAAATGGATGGAATTTGTATATGGAGCAAGAGAGAAAATGTACAGCTTTTTAAACATTTAAAATATCAAATAATTGTACGAAACTCTTCGTTCTCACAATCCGTTTGATTAAAGTCTTACCAGTATCCCTGAAATGGAATTTGCAGTATTTAATTATCGATAAATTAATAGAACCCTCCCGGTAACAAGCACATAATAATTAAAAATTCTGAGTTTGGTACGCGTTCCGCCTATCGACGCGTTGGTGTCACCGTTCCTACCTTCGAAATTAGATTTTCGGCATATTTTTCCTTTAAGGTAGTGGTATTCCACAAGCAACGCATGCCTGAAGTATTGAAATTTTCGCAAATTAATAACTGAGAAGAGCGCCGTTTATGAATATGGAATTTGTTAGTCGTTTTGTTGTAGAAGCCCGCTTATAGCTTGCCAAGTTTATAATATAATAACGTGCTCCCAACTGTACGGCGTAGATTAAAATACCTGTCGAAGGTAACAACTCGATGTCGAAATAACTAATACCAGGTGATTAGTTTTAAGTTTTATTTTAATACGCAATAACAATATGCAACACAGTAAAATTTTTAACTGCGAAAAAGGAAGAGGTTCTAGTTTCGGCTGTATATTTTTTTATGAATGTTCGCCGATTTCCCCGTCAATTTTGGGCCGATTTTCAATTCTTCTTTCATTTGAAAGAGTGCACTTCTGAGGTTGTCCCAATGGAGTCAAATCCGGACCTGTTTGGGGGAAGGTGGGAAATCGAGAAAAGCGCTCAAATTTCGAAGGCACGTACAAAATTTTAATATTTATTATATCATAAAATTAACTATATTTTTTCTGTTTTTGCAACAAGATGGATTTTTCTTCTTTGATACATCAATTTTTTTCAAATATTCAGTTCGACACATCGATATTTTTTAAAGCATCTATATCGAAATACAAACATTTTTCTCTACGGTCGACATCCTTACTGTGGAGTATTTTTGCATTTAAATTAGCTGTAACATGAAGGGATTACTTTATTTGTGCTGTCCAAACCATTGGCCCTGGCAAACCAACTATTCTTCAAACATGTTTCTGGTGTGCAAAAAATATGAATATACCTCTCAGACATTTATAAGCTCTCCCCAAACCTAGACAAAGATCCATACTTACCGAAAAAGCGTTATTACACGATTTAAATAACTTCGCAGGCGCATACCACATAATCCTGAACGAACAATTCGGTTTCCATGCCAAACATTCAAGTCTTCATTAAACTGCCCGCGTCGCAGCAACAATCCACCAGGCATTAAGGAAAGGTCGAAAAACTGGAGCCACTTTTTTAAATATAACCAAAGCTTTCGATAAAGTATGGAACCACGGTCTAATATTCAAAGCGAAACGGCTTGGTCTACTGAATGATATAATCTCCGTGAGAGATTCATACTTGGATGGTAGGTCCTTTCAAGTGAGGATCTGTGATGTATTCTCCTCTCATAAACATATCTCCGCAGAAGTCCTGCAAGGTGCTCCGCTAGCCCCAACCCTATTCAATCTCTATATGGCTAACTTCCCACTCCACAAACTTTCCCACACAGCATTTTATGCAGATGATACCGCTTTTTTCCCAACCGGTTATAGTCTCGACAGTATTCGGAACATACTCCAAGACCAGCTAAACCAGGCGATTGCGTGGTACAAATTCTGCAGGCTGCAGATAAACCCGTGCAAAACTCGGACTATTCTGTTCCACTGCAAGAAGGAGTTCCGCGCCTGTCGCCTCCAAATTGAAAAAGTCCCCATCGCCTGACTTCAGAAAGTTTCATACCTCGGTCTCCAGTTCGAACGCATATTCCAATGGTCAGCTCAAATACAGCACCCTATTTGCAAAGGAAATGGTATGTACAACCTACTATTTCCACTCCTCTGTAGAAAAAGTAAACTTCCAATCTCCCTGAAAGCGACTCTATACAAAATGCTAGTTCGTCCAGTCTGCCTCTACGGAGCATAGGTGTGGTACTACTCCAAGTGCTCCAATCCAAAAAAGTCCGTAGTATACTCAATTGCCCATGGTTTATGAGGAACGTCAATACTCATCTCGAATCAGGCATCCCGTTTGTGAAGAATTTGACGAACATGCTCAGTGTGAGGTTCTTCATTGGCGGCTTTGGGATATATTCGTAAAATTATTCGAATATATCCCATAGCTCACTGTTGTTAACTTTGCTTGTTTCCCATTATATATATGTTAGATATTTTAATCATCTTTATATTTTTCGAAAGAAATGTACTGAGTCCAATGCTTTATCTACTCTACACATGTGATATACCATAATTGGATAATATTACGATGGCTACATTTGCTGATGATACTGCGATTATAGCTGTCGGAGACAATAGTGAAGCCTCACGAAAATTACAACAGGCAAGTGACAATGAAAGTAAGTCTGTGCACGTACAGTTCACCTACAATCAGACCGTACAAGCACAAATAACATTAAATAATACTACCATTCCATAAAGCAGCAACGCTAAATATCTCGGAATGCAAAATTTCGCTGGAAGGAACATATGAAGAAGAAAAGATATAAGCAGGAATTCAAATATAGGAAAATGTGCTGGCTAATTGGAAGAAAATCACAATTGTCAGTACATAATAAATTGCTATTGTATAAGCAGATACTGAAACATATATGGGCATACGGAGTTTAATTATGGGGATATTCTGCAAAGATTAACATGAAGAAAATACAAATTTTTCAGAACAAAGTCCTGAAAGGTATTGTGGGCGCACCCAAATACTATAGGACTGATCACCTACATCGAGACCTTCAGATACCAACAGTCTGACTGATAAATCAAGAGAATTGCAAGAGGGCATGAGGAAAGACTGCATTCACATGAGAATATTGAAGTATTGCAGCTTTGGATCCTGCTTGGAACTTTTGGAAATCTTCTGATCTTGTGTAATGTTGTGAAATGAGGTGCATATAATAAAAAATACAGCAGTGGCATATATAAATATTATTTCACCAGAGAGTGAGATAGGGCCGGTGGGGTCCTCCTAGTTATATACCTAGATTTAAGTTATCATAAAGACAAATTGTAGGTGAGTCGGAAACTCTTAATATACTATTAAATGCAAAATTAGTCGAACATAATCCGTTACACGCACTTCAGAGATTTACAGCAATTAGACTAAAAAATTGAGCCGGTTAATTACATTCCTATATACCAAAACGTGGTTACTACCCTAATGTATTCTTAAACATTCTCACGAAAACCATTTTAACAAATCTGAATATTTTTAAAGTTCAATGTTTCGGCTCACGACAGGACCGCTTTATAAATATGTACAGATTCCGACACTGATTCGACATTTCCATCTCTTGGTCCGTCCAAGATGGTATCAAGTCGGGGCATATTTTTTTTCTCGTCTTTTCTTCAAATTCGTGCGGAGGCCGAACTGGTGCGTATGTGTGCGATGAGCCTGCAGATAGCTATGTAAATTCGGCCTTTAAAAAAGCATTACGTCGTAAAAATTACAATACGGACGGGAATAAATAAGTCGGGACATTTCGCCTATTAATGAACTGTCTGAAAATGATTTTGCTTAACTACCAAGACCGTGGAGGTACCCGGTTATTTATAATTTCTTATTACAATATACTGGAAGGCTGATTGCAAGTGTGTAGTCTAGTGGCCACGAAATTAGTTTAATTTTGTAGCCGTTGGACCGTTGGAAGTTAAAATTTTGGTAATTGGAGTGTAAGGATTTCACCTCTAGGACAGACCGTGTATGGTTATGCCAGTTTAGGTTTGAATGCTTTTAACTTCATTAGTATGCATTTTAGATCGATAAATATTGATTACAATGTATTAGAATATGTTTCACTTGATATGATATTGTAGAAATGTTCGTCTGGTCTGTCGGAATGTGTGTCTGTTGATGCGATTGTTTGTCCGAACACTCACTACTATTTTGTGGAAGGAATTCGTGCGAGAACTGAAAACACTGGTTGAATAAAAACTTGTTTATTGAAATATTAATTGATACATGTGGTCGATGGTTGACGGGGAACTGGACAGGATATTAGGTTAGGCAAAGGAAGTACGGTAGCACTGTGTAATTGGTATTGTTACAAGGGGTAGATAAAAGGAATTGTGTAAATATTGATTACAATGTATTAGAATATGTTTGACTTGATATGATATTGTAGAAATGTTGGTCTGGTCGGTCGGAATGTGTGTCTGTTGATACGATTATTTGTCCGAACACTCACTACTATTTTATGGAAGGAATTCGCACGAGAACTGAAAACACTGGTTGAATAAAAACTTGTTTATTGAAATATTAAACGATACATGTGGTCCACGGTAGACTGGACAAGATATTAGGTTAGGCAAAGGAAGTACGGTAGCGCTGTGGAATTGGTACTGTTACAAGGGGTAGATAAAAGGAAAGAGAGCGATACGTCGTCGTGGTGCTCTTTTATAGCCGGGAAACACATGGTACCAATCCACCGGGCGTTGCCAAACTTTGAACTTGCTCTAGGTGAATGCGTGGTGACCTAAAGGATCGTAGCGGTCGCTACATCACTCCCCTCCTAGTGGAGCTGCCTTGGAACGTACTTCTATGCGGTGCAGGTTCCGGAGTGCAGCCGCAATTACGCAATGAATCGCCTAGGGACTGCTTATGAGAAGGGGTCTGCATGATAGCTATATATCCCAACCTGAGCGAGGAGTTTTACTGGATCAGCTGTCATCGAAGTTGGAGCAGGACATCGTTCGTCTTGGTGCATTCCAATTTTTTTGAGAATACCTATAGGTGTGGTGCCTTACGTGTACCGTTTCGTGATACAAGGGTGTTTATGTGTTGATGTTACCCATGATGAGCTTATATAGTTTTCGTCCATCACGTTAGTCTCGTAGGATAACGTCGACCACGTGATGTTGAGGGGCTTCGTTCCTCGTGCTATCTTTCCATGCACGTGTCGAGGGGCTTCTGTTGAGCTGGTTTGTCTGTTAGGCACTTCGATCACGTCAGGGTCACCAATTGTAGGACTGTTCGTCTGGTCGGTCAGAATGTGTGGCTGTCGTTGCAATTTTTTGTCCGAACACTCATTACTATTTTGCGGAAGGAATTCGCACGAGAACTGAAAACACTGGTTGAATAAAAACTTCTTTATTGCGATATTAATTGATACATGTGTCCGACGGGAGAACGGACAGGATATTAGGTTTGGTAAAGGAAGTACGATAGCGCTGTGGAAGTAGTACTCTTACAAAGGGTAGAGGAAATAAAAGAGAGCGAGATGTCGCCGTGGTGGTCTTTTATAGCCGGGAGCCGCATGGTACCAATCTACCAGCGTTGCCAACCTTTGAACTTGCTATAGGTGAATGCATGATGGCCTAAAGAATCGTAACGGTCGTTACAATATTTTATTGTAGTGTATTGTCTATGATATTTTATTCATAAAAGCAATTTTAGAAAAGTATCCTTTTGTCACAACAGACAGGAATGTTGTGACAGTAATTCAAATCAATAGTAAAAGACGAAAATATTACTCAGGCAACTTTTGAATGAAATTTTACTGTCTTTACTTAATGATCAGTCAATAAATATAGTTAAAGAGAAGCTTTTCTCTATGTTAAATGAACTAGGGCCGGCAAACAAATACAATAAGGTATTTTAAACATTATCCTTTTCGCATAAAAATGGCGGCGATAAAAAGTCGAAAGGTCTCCGTAAAAACGTTTAATTGCCACTCGTCAAACCATTCAGGCTAGAAGCGATCTTGAATAATTTAAAAGGGATCGTTCCCGATGACCGTGAATCAAACATTTACATTTTTATGCGGGGAATAAAAGAAATTGTTATTATTCGAGTTAAATCTAAAAAGAATGTTTTTTTATGCAAACTGTCAACGGAGCCCCGTGAAAATAAAAGACCGGAGCGACTATCTCTGCCACTTCACGACTCACCTGACAAAAGACCTTCATTTTATTCTATCGCTTCCATAAAGATATTATAAAGTGAAGAACTCGTTTCCATTATGCGATAAAAGTAATGCGTTTTCTACATTAACGTTAAATTCAAATTGAAAACGAAATTCGGCCGCTGTATATTGTGCATAATAATGGAGACGCTGAAGGTCTGGCTTTTAAAGACGCTGCTTAACGAGAGGGCCGATAAAAACTTTAATTGTGCCTTCTGAGAAGTGAACTGTGATTGAGGACGCGAATTTCGGAATAACTCATCGTTTATCATACAATTTAATCCTCGCTATCTTTATATGGGTACGAGAATCATTATATACTATATTCAAAGTTTCGTTGTACATACGTCATCTTGCCTGTCGAAATTTGTAAATTCGTTTCAGAATCAGACAACATTTTCCTTCTCATATACTTCTAGTTAAAAAGAGACACAATGCTGTCTGATTACTTCGAAGACGTAAACGAATGAGCCTGTCAAATTTGTCCGGTAAGAAGTTATAAGTCTAACCTATAAACTATTGTGGCTGTATATTTAACTATAGTTTTTAGATGTACTATAATGTTAAAATAAATTATATTTGATAACATTTTTCTTCAATTATTTTTATTAGACTAGAATTTTGTTGTAAATCAAAGCTCAACTGAACTAAAACTCAGAGTTGGTCAACATTGCGATGACGTATGTACAAAGTAACTTAGAATATACTTTACTCTCAGTTTCTCTTGAAATAATAAATACGGTTTTTTCCTAAATGTTGATACTTACTCCTTAATATTCATATTCTACTGTTTAAAATTCATATTCTTCTCATTGTATCGACTCTTTCAACGATTCATAGTCGACTCAATTTTTTTTTTACATACATCATCAAAATTTTTAGTGTATTGCCTGTCTCAATTTGTTAATTCGTTTTAGAATCAGACAAAAATGAGACACAATGCTGTCTGATTAGTTCGAACGTGTAAAGAAATGAGCCTGTCAAATTTGTCCGGTTGTTAAACGCATGCAAAATTCTTGAAAGCAATAGAGATAAGAGGTTATAACTCTAACCTATAAACTATTGTGGCTGTATAATTAACTATAGTTTTTAGATGTACTATAATGTTAAAATAAATTATATTTGATAACATTTTTGTTCAATTATTCTTATTAGACTAAAATTTTGTTGTAAATCAAAGCTCAACTGAACTAAAACTCAGAGTTGGTCAACATTGCGATGTCTGGCGTCACAAATTTAGATGACCTATGTACAAAGTAACTTAGAATATACTTTACTCTCAGTTTCTCTTGAAATAATAAATACGGTTTTTTCCTAAATGTTGATTGTTGCTCCTTAATATTCATATTCTACTGTTTATAATTCATATTCTTCTCATTGTATCGACTCTTTCAACGATGCATAGTCGACTCAATTTTTTTTGTACATACGTCATCAAAATTTTTAATGTATTGCCTGTCTCAATTTATTAATTCGTTTTAGAATCAGACAAAAAGAGACACAATGCTGTCTGATTAGTTCATGTTAGAACATGTAAACGAATGAGCCTGTCAGATTCGTCCGTTTGTCAGACGCATGCAAAATTCTTGAAAGCATTAGTGATAAGAGGTTATAACTCTAACCTATAAACTATTGTGGCTGTATAATTAACTATAGTTTTTAGATGTACTATAATGTTAAAATAAATTATATTTGATAATATTTTTGTTCAATTATTTTTATTAGACTAGAATTTTGTTGTAAATCAAAGCTCAACTGAACTAAAACTCAGAGTTGGTCAACATTGCGATGTCTGGCGTCATAAATTTAGATGACCTACGTACAAAGTAACTTAGAATATACTTTACTCTCAGTTTTTCTTGAAATAATAAATACGGTTCTCTTCCTAAATGTTGATAGTTACTCCTTAATATTCATATTCTACTTTTTATAATTCATATTCTTCTCATTGTGTCGACTCTTTCAACGATGTATAGCCGACTCAATTTTTTTTTGTACATACGTCATCTAAATTTTTAATGTATTGCCTGTCCCAATTTGTTAATTCGTTTTAGAATCCGACAAAAAAGAGACACAATGATGTCTGATTAGTTCGAACTTGTAAAGGAATGAGCCTGTCAAATTTGTCCGGTTGTTAGACGCATGCAAAATTCTTGAAAACAATAGAGATAAGAAGTTATAACTCTAACCTATAAACTATTGTGGCTGTATAATTAACTATAGTTTTTATATGTACTATAATGTTAAAATAAATTATATTTGATAACATTTTTGTTCGATTTTTTTAGATTGGAATTTTGTTACTTATTAAAGCCTAACTGAAATAAAACAGAGTTGAAGCGGCAACATTGTGACGTTTTGACGTCACAAATTTAGATGACGTATGTACAAAATAACTTTGAATAGACCTTACCTTTAGTTTCTGTTGAAATAAGTGTGTTGACAATTGCTCCTTAATATCCATATTCTACTCTTTATAGTTCCTATTCTTCTCATTATGTCGACTCTTTCAATCATGTAGTATTCCTGCTTCTCTTTTTATACATAAGGAGCAGATGACACAAAAACTTAGATATCAAGGTTCTCAACAGGATAAAGATTTCTTTCTTTGATTCTATCTTGGTATTAACATAGTCTGTCCGAAGAGACAGTGAACTCACGTCTTTTAAATGTATAACCTCAAATGTTCGGAACGTTGCCGCATAAACTTTTAGATTTAGTTTATTTGGGTTTTGGCCTATAACAAAATTCTATTGTAAATAAAATACTGGAACAAAAATAGTGTTATCAAATATAATTTATTTTAACATTATAGTAAGTCTAAACTACAGTTAATTATACAGTGACAATAATTTGTAGGTTAGGGTTCTTTTATTGTATTAACATTAAACTTTTCCAACATCACCTAACAGGTTCTAGGCACATTTTTTATGCAGTGGTATCCCCTGGAGGCCTAATTAATCCACCTAATTAACAAACGTATATCCAAGTATTTTACTTCAATTAGAGAGCATATTTACTTGTTTTAGTTTGTTGTTACTTGTCAGTTCATTTTAACAATACTCTATTTATTCTAAGTTTCTTCTATTACTAACTGTGCAGATTTTTCTTTATAAATTAGTTTTAATCACAACTTTCTCCCTAATATATTTGCCGCATCTCGTGAATAATATTTTACAATTAATTTATAGGCCCAATATGATGTTGAATTTCTGCGTTTTAGGAGCTAGTCTAAAGAGAATCATCCAAAATATATTTAGCAGGCCAGAATACTTTCTAAATTACTCATAAATATTTGTACTCCTTTAGAGATGATTAGGAATGGTATAGGAGCCAATATAATAAATTTGTATTGGGCAGAATCCTGGGTCTGAGTAAACCACTGATCAATTTCAAATTCTACTTTAAGACATAAGGGAATGAACTGAATCCATGAGTTGCTATCTATTAGTCAGAACTTCGTTGTGGGTGAATCAGCAGAACAACCATTCATAAAAAGGTAGTTTACAGTTTTATTATTTTTTATCTTTTAGTGAGTTTTTTATTTATTTTTTGAAGTCGGTTCAATTTTTTCGTTAAAATATTTTATATTTCTCTTTTGAGTGTTAAATATTTATTCAATAAATTACCCACTTACGTTGTTAAGTATTACAATGGGTGGGTCAAGTAAATATGCAGTCCGTGTGACGACACATTGTAATTAAATACAATAATTGAAAATAGGGAACGCTTCAGGTCCTGGGAGCCGCTACCTAGCCTAAGAGAATTGAGAAATGTTCGAATCAAACTAGAACAACAAAAAATTGTTCTCCCCGCCGGGAATCGAACCCACGAGCTCTACGTTTGAGATGAAGGCTCTAACCGTTACACTACAAAATCAGTCGCCTACAGTATTTCTACGACTTCTCCTATGATATGGTTAGTTCTTAAAAAGCTTTTGCTCTGAACGGCTTCTAATTTTCACATCAGCTCAGCAATATCTGATTAATTTAGATAAAAAAATATGTGAAAACTGTGCACGTTCCTCTGAAATTTGAGGGTTGCCTTCGATTTCCCCCCTTCCACCCAACAGATCCTGACATGTTTCCAATGGAACCACTTCGGAAGTGCAGTTTTTCGAATAAATAATGAATTTTGAATATCCGTATATAATAATTCCGAAAACGTAGATATTTTTTCATATAATTTACTTATTCTAGTTCTCTCATAACTTTACGTCAACACGTTAAATCACAGCTACGTTATGAGATATGTTTCCTGTTAAACGACAGGAAAAAAAACGGGAATACCAAGGTGGTGAAATATTAAAATAAAAGGACTATCAAATGTGTCTCATCGTCCTTTTTCCGCTTCAAAAATATACAAATCTAAACGGTTTGACACTCTATCCCTCTCAGATGCGAAAGTAATTAAGAGCGAGACCCCAGATCGTTTTTCAAGCTTCGGGAACGTTTAGGTCTTTTAATGGGATGCCATATGCAATTGTCTACCTAAGCGTGGAGCAGAAAAAATAGTTCAAAAGAAACGTTTGTTAACGGGACACAATTAAAACTTGAAGCTCTATTAACACCAAAATGATTGCTTTGGTTGAAATTTAGATTTAATGTAATTATCTCAGAGTAGGTTAAAGTTATACATAATTTAGAGAATATATTAATTGTAGGTTTTAAATAAAATAAATTGACAAGTTTAAGTATTGTTAAGCACAACAATACAATAAAAAGAGTTTGTAATATTTTACCATTTTTTAAATAATAGTAGTAACAAAGATGGAGGGAAGCTGTACAAATGCGGCCACTTTTCAGCGATTTCGTCCTTCAAACGTCCAATAAGGCTATGTAATAGTCGCTGTTAACGACCATCGTGTGCAGTCCACCCAGATGATTCGGACTTTCGATTGGACTTCTCAGTGAAATGATGGAACCATGTTTCATCCATTGTCAGATATCGACGCAAAAACTCGGATTTATTATGCTTGATCATCTTCAGTCACTGCTCCGAATCATCAACTCGTCGTTGTTTTTGGTCAAAAGTGAGCTCGCGCGGTACCCACTTTGCACAGAGCTTTCTCATACCCAAATATTCGTGAATGATATGAGTTAGACGTTATATATATAGTGTCTGCTATTTCATTCAATTTCATTTTACGGTTATTCAGAGTTATTTCATGGATTTTTTAAATATTTTCGTCGGTAACAACCTCTTTAGTCCACCGGGAGTCCACTGCGTTCACGGTCTTTGGTGCTCATTTCACTACGTCTAATCTTAGCATACCAATCCTTGATACTTAATTTTCTTAATTTTCCTGGGGAGTGTCCGGTAATTCGGCATCACGCCAAATTTTTGTCTCAACTGTATTTTTTCCTTCAAAAAGCAATATTCTATCAACACCCGAAATTCCTTTATATCCATTTTTTCACAATAACAAAATTTGCTTCACTCAAAATGTTATAATTCATAAATTAATAATCCAATAGTTTAATATGTATTTTCTTAAAGTTTTGAATCCAAAAGACCAGTTTGTAGTATTTCGTATCGTAAATATTTTTTGTTTGCATGCATTATACTCATATTTTTCTCCTTAAAAATTAATATATCAAAAAAAGAACTTCCCATTCAAGCGTTATCATTCAAGAGGATTCAAATGCATCCTTAGCTCGCTATTTCTCGTCCTTTTTTACAACGATACATGAGATCTATAGTAACATTTTCGTTGGGTTTTAGTAGTTCCACTACACACCCTAATTTACACCACACCATCTTGCTGATATTCACGGCAAGATTTTTAATTTATGAATAAATCTGAACAAGATGCTTTCATAAGATCTTTGTCTTGTCCTGTGAATAATGCTCTTTAGTTGGCTTACTATTGGGGCCATTTGATTGATTAATGTCTTTATTTGTTTGAATGTTTGAATGAATTTGAATGTTCTTTATTTACGCAGTTCCAGTTTCAGAGAGTTTGTAAATTTTCTCTTGTTGATTTTTGTTAATGAGATCGGAAGGCTGAATGAACCGTAGCTAGAGTAAACTGATTTGTCCCTTTTCTTCGATAGAAGGACATTCTTACAATTTGAAGATCCAGTTGGTGATATTATGTACCTTTGTAAGTTGACTGCGAGAAAATTCTTACTTGGCATCGACTTCAAATTAGTCAGTTGGTAATAGTTAAAATAATATTGCAAATACTAGAATAGATTTAGGTAGGTTTTAAGATAAATTGTGTATATAGTACAATATAAAATACGTGTAGTAGATAGGTTAAATAAGGTTTTGTTTATTTTTGTTTAATTATTAAAATGATTATTATGTACATATTTTATTTTAAAATGTTTTTTTTATTGTGTGTTTTTTAAAAAGTTTGAATTTTTAAAAATGTTTAGTGAGTTACCCAAGTAACTATAAGTCAACATTATTTTTGTTGAAATGCCCGTATAGAGATCCCGTTTAAGTAGGCGATGACCTAGACTATCTTGTTTTTAAGGTTATTATTTCCGAATTTACAGATTACGGACAGATTAAAAATCTAATTAGTCTATTTACAGGTATATCAAGGCAAAATTACTTAAGCTCTTAAAATATAAAAGACACTATAGATAACACAGTATTTTATGCAAATATGAATTAATTTAGCAAACGTTTTGGCAAATGGCAGTGACAAATCACTTATATTGTCCGAATAAAATTATTGATAAAAAACCTAGAGAGTACAAGAACGGGAAAGAGCAATTAAAACTAATCGCTTCATTCAGAATAACTGATAGATCAAGTGGAAGAAGTGGGCCACTATAGTCTGAAATGGATGATGATCCCTTTGTTTTGAATGAATTTTTATCTTGAGTGACCAACGGAGGATTCTAAAGTGACAGATTAGCAGACAAGAAGAAACGTAAAATTTTATTTAACCACGTCATCTACATAAATAAATTTGTATTCACTAAAATTATAATATTTACATCTATGTTATTATTTCAAGATTTTGTATCGTTGCCATTAATTTAACACTGATATAAAATCAGTTTTTAATTTATTTATAGCAGTGGATTAAAATTCTATTCATTCAGAAATATATTTGAGAATCCGTATAGTATCTGCTTGAGGTACAATTTAAAAATATTGCCAATGCATCTCATATAACTTTTTTCCAGAGGTTTCTGGAGGTCTGGTTAAGATAATGGTAACAAAACTAAGAGTATAGTTTAATTATATTATTTAAAGAGGTCTGAGCTGTTCGAGGAGAACAATCTTCAGCAATCACGAAAACACAAGTTAGGAATTTAGTGATTGTAAATAAAACTGAACCAACGAAGTCTATTTAACTGCGAGTCTGTTGAAGTTATATATTGTTGATATTTCTACATATTGCTTTGACAGTATCTTCATTAATATATATATATATATATATATATATATATATATATATATATATATATATCAAACCCTGGTGTCAAACTTTATCGAAGGCTTGTGGCACTTATAGGAAAAATGCAGAGCATATTTGTTTCTTCCAAAGAACGCTCAATGATATCCGTTGTTCTTTGGATTTAGTCAATTAAAGTAAATCAATAAATTAAAATTATAAAAACATAATATTTTAGTAATAATGTAACCTACACTTTATTAAATTCATAAATGCGTTTTCAAATTGCGTTCTACTAATCTGAATCTCAAGAAATATTAGACCAGAAGACGGCAGGCCTAAAAATGTCGGAACGCCACCAAAAAAAATTAATAATCTTTTGATAAACTTTTTTATTACGAAACTGAAGAAGATATTTTATTCGACAGTAAAATAAAATATGGCCCTAATTTATGGTCTTTAGGGGGATGGTTTTTCTATGAACGCCCATGAATTCGTAGTAAAACGATGGGGGGCAATCAGAGAATTTGAGAGAACTATGCGTAAGAATATGCGTGATCTGGGATACTTCATTCGCCCGCAGGAGGAAAATTTAATTAAATATGTCCCTATGAGTCCCTTGGGGTGACTAAATTGTACTTTTGTCGCTTTCTCCGGCACCTGTTTATGCTTTCGGGACGTCATCTTGTTTTTTTTTATGGATTCTCTCATATTTTTCGAGGGTGAGTTTAATATCGGTGCGTTTTCGATTATAATAACCTTAAAGATATATGAGTCGTAAACTTACAATATTTCATGGGGCGAGTTCCGCCATGCTTGTTAATTTTTTTAATAAGATTTTTTTATGAAAAATATATTGATAAATTGGAGAAGAAATATTGGAGTTCTATATTTTCAGGCAGGGTAAACAGTCTTTTGTTTATTATTGTTAAATTTATTGAATTAGTTAACATTATTGATGCTCTTTGAAGAACATCTAAAGAGTATCCATGCCCTTTTAACAGACTTCGAAAAAAGAGAGAGTTTGTGTTACTTTATATTTCAACATATAACCTCCTACTTTTTCGAAGTCGGTTAAAAATTACCCTCTACCTGCTTTTTACTAGTGATATACCAAAACTCGAGGGAAGGATGGGGCATGTTAAAAATAGATTTGCCAATTTACAATAAGATACTAATCTACAGTCAAGTGTTCAAACCAATATGGCTATTTGATATAGAGCTATGGGGCTGTATCCGGGATAGCAATGTAAAGAAACTTTAAGTATTCCAGAACAAGGTAGTACACAGTGTTCACAGTGGACGTACCTTGGTGTGTACGCAATTAAGATTGGCATCGTGACCTGAAAATTCCTACAGCCGAGCAAGAAATTAAAAGGTTTTCGGGAAAACACTAAGCCAGGCTACCCCTTCATGAAAGCCCAGAGGCGCTTCAGCTAGTGCGTGGATGACACTCTGTTCGTAGACTCAAGGGGACTAAACCCTGGAAACTTGTGTGATAGTGCGTGAGTAAAGAGTTATAAGATGCGAGACGGAAACTATACTTGGTCGCTGTATAAACTAAACCGTAACAGTATATTAATGGTTGGCCTAGGAGACCAGTTTTAATAGTAAATAAAAAAAAAGTTTAGTTTATAGGCGTGAGGTAGTAAATTTTGTTACTAAAAGTCTACTAACTTAAATACGAAGCACGAGACAAGAAAATGGAAGATGCACTTTGTTGATAATATTATTTAGGGAGACATTAAAAGAAACCAAACCAAACCAAATCAAACTAAACCAACAGGAAAATTACAATAAATATATATAATACAAACAAAAAAAAAATAAGTTACCTAAAACAGTTTTTTACTCTACATGATTAACAGTTAGTGGAAATCATGAAAACCCAATATGTACATCAATCGAAAACAGATGCGGCATTGTTAACTTGTAAGGAATTCCTCATTGCTCACAATAAGAATGTATCAATCAACGTAAGTTGACTTTTGGCGATAAAGCTCCCTCAAAAACCACTGTATATCGCAGGTTTAGTGAATTCAATCGTGGTCGTAGTTCGCTGTCCGAGGAGTTTCCTGAATATCGTCCAAAATCGGCTGTTGTGCCAGAAAATATCCCATTGAAAATCACCCATTGTGAAATTGAGGCATCCCTAAGCATTAGTTAGCATCCCATCAGCATATATGCGATTTTACATCAACACTTAGCTGTGCGAAAGTTATGTTCGCGTTGGACCCCACCCAATTTGACAATCGCTTAAAAAAATCGCGATGCTTCGAAAGACGTTTATCATATCGTGATAGGTGACTAATCATGGATATATTTGTATGAGCTCAAAAGTAAGCAGCACTCGACTGTATGGGTGTTCCAAGATGTACCAAATCCAACAAAAGTTGTTCGCGCACGAAGGACTTCAAAGAAAATGGTGGCCTGTTTCTTCGGGAAAACTAGTTATATTGCAACAGGGTCTCTGGAGGATCGTAGAATAGTAAATACTGATTGGTACACAACCATTTGTTTACCAGAAGTCTTCAGTGAAATAAGGAACACAAACAAGGGACGTCGGATTTTTCTTCATCATGACAATGCGGGCTCTCAAATAAGAGACTATTTCAGCACTCAAAACATCGAATCGATGGGTCATCCGCCGTACAGCCCTGATTTGGCACCCAATCGCTTCTTTTTGTTCCCATCCGTGCATAATAAATTGCATGGTCAACGATTTTTATCACCCGAAGCAGCTTTTAAAGCGTTCAATATTCATGTTTTGGTTGAAGCGTATGCAAAAGTGTATCGATCATCATGGCGGGTACTTTGAAAAACAATAAAAATATATTCGCACCTTAACTATTTGTTTTTTTTTCCTATTATAAATAGTGACCCTCGTATTTTGTCTTTTCCCTGTACTTTCTGCCAATATACCCTTATTATTCTCTATACCCTTGCGATTTGGTACCCCAAGCTAAGAATATTATATTTTTTCTAATATTTCACCATTAGAAACATGCAACATTTCTCAACAAAGTACACACACATGCGCAATTTCTTATTGGGGGCTATTCACGTGATCACCCCCCGGATTTTTAACTCAATTTTGCGGTTAATAAAATAAAACCAACATCCCTCCTGCGTAATATTTCACTATTCCGTGCATGATCAATGCCGCACTCTAGCTGAATGGGAGATTTCGACCGGGGTCCCATTGGCCCGGCGCTTTTAACGTAATCAGATCTATTGAACGGGGCCAATTCCTGGAGAAAGAAATAGAAATCGTCATGGTTCGGCGTGTTCTTTAATAAAACGGTGGCGATGAGGGGGGGCCCGAGGGGCGAGCTGCACGATGCGCCCTGTGAAATATAAAAGTTTCGCTTAAACACGACGCGAAATTGCATTTTTATTTGTGGCAAAGCCGTGGGTCCGCGTTACGGTCGTTGGGGTTGTTGGATTTTGTTCTGGTAGAATGGCGATTTTATTGAAGTGTGCATTTCGTATTGTGACTGTTTCGTTTATTTTTTGTTGCTTTCGATTCGCCTGTTTGTTATTAATCTCCCTGTTATAATTAACCTGATACAAATTATTTATTCTACTACAAGAATATTGCTGTATCAATTGCGCTATATAAAAGTCTCCGGCCTACCATAGTCAAACACATTTTTTTGCCAAAATTATTTTTTTCTATTCAATATACTTCCCTTCAACGGCCATACACTTATTATAGCGACCCTTCAACTTTTCGTCCATTGCTCAGTTTCGCCGATCACCTCTTCATTCGACGAAAATTTCTCCCCAGTGAGCATTCTTTTGAGATCTGAGACTGAAAATATTCTCTGGGGCTAATATCTGGGGAATAAGGTGGACGAGGAAGCAATTCGAAGCCCAATCCATGGAATTTGCCATCGTTTTCACTGACTTGTAACACAGTGCATTGTTTTGGTGAAGCAGCACTTTCTTTTTCTTCAAATGCGGCCGTTTTTCGGCGATATCTTCCTTTAAACGGTCCAATAAGGCTATGTAGTATTCGCTGTTGATGGTTCTTCCTTTTCCAAGGTAGCACGTAATTATTCTATGCGCATTCTTAAATGCAGACGCCATAAACTTGACAGCCGACTGTTGCCTTTTCCTACGCTTTGGAGCAAGTTCATCCTGTGAAGTCCACTCGGATGTCTGTCGATTAGACTACGGAGTGAAATAATGGAGCCATGTTTCATCCATTGTCTCATATTGATACAAAAACTCGGATTAATTACCCTTGATCATCTTCAAACACTGCTCCGAATCATCAACTCGTCATTGTTTTTGGTCGAATGTGAGCTCGCGTGGCACCCACTTTGCACAGAGCTTACTCATACCAAAACATTCGTGAATGATATGATGTACGCGTTCAGTTGATATCTTTAGAGTTTCTGCTTTTTCATTCAATTTCAATTTACGGTCATTAAAAATCTTTTTGTGAATTTTCGACCGTAACAAACTCTTTTGGGTGTCCACTGCGTTCACCATCTTCGGTGCTCATTTCACCGCGTCTAAACTTAGCATACCAATCTGTGTTTTTTGATTTCAAGAAGTAATATTTTATCAACACGCGACATTCCTTTTTTTTCACAATAAAAAAAGTTGCTTCACTCAAAATGCTATAATTTACAAACTAATTATCCGACAGCTGTTAAATTTATACACGCATCTTTTGAGGGTTAGGGCTAACTAAAAAGCATATGGATTATGTTCTAGTAGAGCTATCTATGTGTTAGGCCGGGGACTTTTCAATTGATTTGTTAATTATGAGAGGACTCCTCCCTCCCTTATCATAAGAGGACCAAAGTGATGTACGACGTAATTGTTACATCTGGACAGTTTTCTGTTATAGTTAACTTATTTTTAAATATCGTCTGTACCTTCGTCCTTAAGATTGTCTTTGATGATCTTGTGAATTATACTGTTTTTATCTAAATGTCTATGGTATGTACTCTATGGAATAGTTTCCTATGTTTTGGTAACGCCAAATCCAAATAGCCTATGACTAAGCAACCTAGATGCTACAAGTTGCATTTAGTACACCCTCACACTTTTGTTGGCCTTACAGCAGCAGTAGATTGCCAACCCAATGACATCATGTTTTCTCGTGTTAATCTTTTATTAGTAGATAAGCATGTTGATGCTGGATAATTGATAGCATTCAAAAGAGACAGCCTTATTTGCTTTCCCAGATTATACCAACACTGCCACTTATTAAAGTGTAGGGTTTAAAACATAAAAAATATTTTACATGAAAAATGTATTTTACATGAGCAATGTTTTATTAATAGTTATTTAATGGTGCTCTATAACGATACACTAAACAAATATTTTTAAATTTCCTTTCCTAAATAAGATTTTTATTATATTATTTTTTAAGATAAAAGCTTATCATTTTTTGTTTGTTTGAGGAGAGCTTAATTACTATAAATAATTTTAAATAATCGTTATCATACATTATTATCATTCGTTGTCCAATTCCTTTTAAACTCGGAGCGTAAACTCATTTTATCAATTAACATTACCCTAGTTTAAAAGAAATAAAACGCTGCTTCGTGAATCTGTAAAACGCGATTTGTGTCGATAGTGGTATTTTGAGAAAAGTGTTGTCATACATCGGCAAAATTATTCAAAACATCCATTTGCACTGTCACAGAGTTGCTATCATACTGAATTACATACCGACCAGAACTTCGACAGTGCACTTGGTTCTTATTTAAACCCCATTAGCTAAAGTCATATTTTAAATAGAGAATGTGTTTACTTGATAGTGAAAGGTGTTGAGTAATAGTGGATGAAAAAATAAAAAAATAAAATAATAACTTTAGTCATATTAATAATGGAAATATATATATTCTGTCTAAGAATAGCTTAATGTACAAAAGATTGATATTATCAGAATTAAATCTAAATTTAGAAATCCTTCTTTCGAATTTTTATTGAATTCCTTAAAAGTCTACAAGTTTTTTCGACAATGTTATGTACCGAATATGATCATAACAACTCCCTTTTTACCATAAGGTCATTCACCTTGTTCGTGTAATACATAATATCATGACTCGAATCAAAAATACTCCCTATATCCTGAACATATATCTCAATATGTTTCATATAATATATCCCCATATTATGAAAGGCATATTTCAGATTTTATTTTAACCCTCAAGTATATTCAGGGATGATATATATCCTATAAAAAATATTTTAGTATTGTTATGTATCAATTATGTTCGTTATTACCTACTAACACTTTTTACATTTTTTTTTTTGTTACTTTTGAACAAAAACAACGAGTTGATGAATCGGAGCAATGTTTGAAGATGATCTAGCGTATTAAACCCGAGTTCTTGCGTCGATATGTGACAGTAGATGAAACATAGCTCTATCATTTCACTCTGAAGTCCAATTGACTGTCATCCGAGTGGACTGCACACGGTGAACCCGCTGCAAAGCGTGGGAAAATGCAACAGTCGGCTGGCAAGTTTATGGCGTCTGTATTTTGAGATGCGCATGGAATAATTTTTATTGACCACCTTGAAAAAGAAAAGACCATCAACAGGGACTATTACATAGCATTATTGGACCGTTTGAAGGACTAAATCGCCGAAAAACGGCCGCATTTGAAGAAAAAGAGAGTGCTGCTTCACCAAGGCAATGCACCGTGTCACAAGTCAGTGAAAACAGTGGCAAACATCCATGAATTGGGCTTCTAATTGCTTCCTCATCCACCGTATTCTCCAGATATGGCCACCAGCGACTATTCTCTGTTCTCAGATCTCAAAAGAATTCTCGCTGGCAAGAAATTTTCTTCGAATGAAGAGGTGATCGCCTAAACTGAGACCTATTTTGAATCAAAGGACAAATCGTACTACAAAATGGTATCGAAAAGTTGGGGGGTCGCTATAATTAGTATGTCACAGAACTATGTTAAATAAAAAAACTAATTTTGCAAAAAAAAATATGTTTTACTGTGGTACGGCGGAGACTGTTCAATTGATCTGGTATGTTAAAAAATAATAAACTTTCCTTTAAGAACAATTTAATAAAGGAAGATTTCTGACCTACATATACAAAATTGTTTTTCATCTTTTTTCGAACGTTAGAAACCAATTAACGGCGGCTTTATTAATGTTATTTAATCGACCGCGATAACAGTAATTAACACGATTCGTTTAATTATCCGACAATCGACTATTACGCCAACACGAACCTCTGCGGATAACAAACGTGTCCGAACTTAAAGCACGTCCTATCTCCTTTAAAACTCTCCGATAACGGTCCAGCTAAACAGCCGGCTCCTTGCGATCAGAAATAGTTCTAAAACGATGCGGTAACATTAACTGGCCGACGAAGTAGCACACTTATGATCGCATTTATCTTGTAGATAAGAAGAAAGCGTCGGATACGGGACGGAACTAGGTGCCAAACGTTCGGGAATAAGCTCTTTCTTTGTCCGAGGTTGTCGACGGATTGAAACTAAAATTTCGCTCGCTGCTACCGCAGGAGACTCGGTCTCGATAAAATCGTTAGGAAAAACGCGCTAAGATCAGCTCCTAATTTAACTAATGGACATTGTTCGTTATCCGATCGCAAGTTAGTTTTATCGGGTTAACTAAAATGTCTTTTAAATTTCTAGTCTAACGAGAATTTGATGTATCCACTTCGAAAATCAATTATCGCATGGTTTACGTTATTAACCACCAATTATATGACAAGCCATTTTTGTCGGTATTATGGAATTGATAGAATATTAACAAATTGCTGATGTTAATTCGAAAAAGGCGATGGAACCATAGTATTTTTTTAAATGTATTTGGTACATTTTTACTAATCGTTTCCGACTAACCTACAACTTGTACTACTATATTTACTATAATTTGTATTTTTACTATAATTTAAATCAAGGTATATATATTAAGATCAAATGGTTTGATACTTTCGAGTCTGCGTCTTGTTCTGGTGTTATATAATAGTTGCTGTATTTAACACTTTGATACAGCATCAGAATGAAGTCTTTCCTCATGCCTCCTTGCGATTTTCTTGATTTCCTGCTTGTTAGTAACCAGTGTAAGTAGTCAGTCCTGTAGTATATGAGTTTACCTACAATATTTCACAGGACTTTAATTACATTTCGCGAAACATCCCCATAATTGATTTTGTATGTCCAAATATGTCTAGATATTTTCTTATATAACACTGTAGGAATGTTCGTCGGGTCGGTCAGTCGGTCGAAATGTGTGGCTGCCGCAGCGATTATTTGTCGGAACACTCACTACTATTTTTTTTTTGGAAGGAATTTGCACGAGAACTGAAAACACTGGTTGAAGAAATACTGTTTATTTCAATATTAAATGATACATGTGGTTGACGGGAGAATTGAAAGGATATTAGGTTAGGTAGAGGAAGTACGGTAGCGCCGTGGAAGTGGTACTATTACAAGGGGATGGAGAAAAGAAAAGAGAACGAGACGTCGTCGTGATGGTCTTTTATTGCCTGGAACTGCATGGTACCAATCCACCAGTGTTGCCAACCTTTGTGCTTGTTGGTGGTGAATTCGTGGTGGCCTAAAGGGTCGTGGCGGTCGCCACAACAGTAATATATGATGTACTAATAATTGTGATTTTCTTCCAATTAACTAATATATTGTCTTATATTTATAACATATATAACTCCAGCACTTTTTTTTTATTTTTGCAAGTTTTGTATCAAGATTCATTCTTAGCGTGGCTACCATACGGAGTGATAGTGGGACTATCGAATAATGAGAATTAGAGGGCCTATAAATAACCCATATATAAGATCATGATTACACTTCGGGAGCACCATTTGAATACCAAATTAATTCTAAAATCATGAGAAGAATTGTATAGCTTTGAAAATGAATAATAGAAATTTTTATCAATGAAACATCAATGAAACAGCTTTTTCTCTTTAAAAATTATTAATATATTTAATAGAAAAATACATGCAAAATTCACCTTTCAAGTTCTAGTGAATTTTCTCATTTACCAAAATAAATAACGCTAAATGTTATTACTATATATATTTAGTCTTGTTGCCGTTGTACTGCCTGAAATTTGAAGGCCCCAATTCGTCTATTTCAAAAGAATCTCTGGAGAAATACATGTTACAATTTTCAGTTTTCAAATATCTCAATTTACTTCGTTTAAAACAAGTATTTCTACTTACTTCTAATTCTTTTTAAAGATTCTAATGTGGAGTGAGTAACTTCCCTTGGTATCAACATTGAACTGTTTTCTATTATTTTATAATATTTTTTATTTTAAGAAAAATAAAGTGCCGCTTCACAAAGACAATGCACCTTTAAAAATTCTAAAATATTTAATAGAAAAATATATGCAATATTATATAAAATATACAATTTGTTTCTTTATATTAATTTATTAATAATTTAATTTATTTTATTTATTTTATTTTTTACAGAAACCATTTTAGGAATTGTTATGTATACCTACGAAATAACTAGTATTTTTTTTAGTAATAATCAACTTTGGTTATTTTTTATCACTAATCTTTACATAAAGTTCTGGTCAGATTTGATATCCAGTAAGTTATTGCTGAAGTTCGTCCTATGAGAGCATTTTCTATTGATGGACAGTAAACATTTTAGGAATAGACCGTATTGGGGCCTTAACTTCCATGTTTAAAAACGTTTTTGTTATATTTTAAAGTCTCCTTTATATCAACTAGGGTTTATCTGGACTGGACCTACTGTTTAATTGGCTCTGAATCACGGCCCTCGGCATTAAGACTACCGACTGGCCATCGACCAACTTAGGGACCATCTTTGGTTATTCTTTGTGAGATTTTCCTTTATTGTCTACAAAGACACTTAAAATTACAATCACAAACATAGAGTACATGCATGCTCTAGCAGGATTTAAATCCGCGACGTAAGAGCCAACAAAGATGCAAGGTAATTGAATAACATCTTCTGTGGCAGAAGGATTTTAGGAATGTCACTCCATATATCACCATAGCATTCATTATTGGCGCATTTACAATTTGTAAAAAATATTTGGACGTGTCATATATACCGATGCTGATCATATACTACCCTTGTCATTCCTTCAACGTGTTCATTGTATAAAGAAAAATATTCTGCTCTTACTAATTCTTTATTATCGAGCTTCAATTAATTAGAACTAATATATTAAAACTTTATAACAAAGAGAGTTGTATACTACAAATATACCAAACTTTCAATTCCGGTTAATAAATAACATGCCTATTTTAAATTGACGACATCAACCTATCCTAATTGAAGAGTCCTATGTAATATCTGCGTAGAATGGTAATACAACATAGCAAAAATAAAATCAATAATATTTCGTTTTTTGTTTAACAAAAAAACCTAAAGACGGAGTTATACTCGAACAATAATTTAAAATTTATTTGAACTGAAGCAGCCGAACAAAGAAATTTTTATTAGTTCTCTACGACATGGCGATGCGCAATTTTATCAGTCGACCAGAAACTATTTCTAAACAAAAAGATACTGCTACTGCAAGAATCCGGCATTAAAATAATTCGAATGTTCGATACCGATCTGAATGATTGACGATAAATAATTATAAAATACTTAAGCGTATTCTACTGAATGCCGGGATTTTCTTCAATTTAATGATGCAAAAGAAAGAAATTGAAATTTGTTTTTCTTCGGCTTGCGCATTTTTGCTTATTATTTTTATTGCGTTTTTGTTCAGTTAACATGGGATTATACTTCGTTTGATGGAATTTTGAATTTACACTGAAAAGTTCATGTTGTTCACAATTGAATGTTAATTACAGTTTTAGCCGGCTTGACGGGCGTAGTGGTCAAGGCCACAAGACGGCCCTCCTAGTGTAGCGGTAGTCGCGGGTCCGAATTTTGCTGTGGTATAGTCGTAAATTTATGTTTGTGATTGATTATAATTATGATTCTCCAAAAAGGAGAAAAACCATACTAGGTATTCCAGTATTCAGGCTTGATAACACCAAATGTGTTCTAGGATGATCTCCAAGTTGGTCACTCGCCAGTCGGTAAGCTGAATGCCCCGTCGAGGCTTTTTTAAATGTATTTATTAGATTGTTACTAGTCGTTGCCGATTAACCTACACTTTGTCTTTAAAATAAATTAAATCTAGGTATATACGAGTGGCTAGTAAAAATAAGGTCCCCACGCTCTACGCTCGAGATGCTAGGCGAAATCTGGTAGCACTGCCTTGATTGTTGGTATCCCCACCACCGAAAACGATAGCTGCGCCATTCGCAATGGAGCTCGTTATCACCCTATTTGTTCAGTGATTCGATTTCTTCGAACGCGAAGAAGCTTAAGTCAATTGAAATTCATAGACAGTTGGAAGACGTCTATGGCAAAGCTTGCATCAGCATCCAACACGTCCGCAAATGGTGCAGGGAGTTCTCTGAAGGACGCACAAACGTCCGCGACGAGCAAAGGAGCGGGAGGCCATCGCTGTCCGACGAAGTCGTGGCGAATATTGAGCGCATTCTCCTTGCGTATCGGAGAGTAACGCTTCGGGAGCTGGCTCACTAGGTTCGTGAGGTTTATGAAAAAACCATCTACAACATTTTGTGGTGGGTCCCGCACATGCTTTCAGAAACCCACAAGGACAATCGCGTACCAGTGACTTCCACTTGTTTCCGAAATTGAAGCAACACTTGGGTGGACAACGATTCAGTGAAGATGAGCAGCGGAGTTTCGTAAGGAAGTCGAAACGAGTTTTCAGAACTGGATAACTCGTCAGGAAAAATACGTAGAAAAATCTGGTTACTATGTAGAAAAATAGTAAGTACAAGTTTTCAGATGGTATAATTATTATTGCAAATAAAATATGGCTTGTTAAAAAAATGTGGGAACCTAATTTTTTACTTGCCCCTCGTATCTAGGAGAACCAGTAAGCCCTATCTCATTCTGCAGTGTAGTAATGTTTATGTACTATACTACTCCTACACTATACTGTACATGATTAAAAGGTTTGATTAATTTGGGTCTGTTTCCCATTCTGCTGTTATCCAAGAGTTGCATTGCTTTGATATTAACGTGATAATGGAGCCTATCCGCATGTCTTATTGTCCAGTTCTTTCTTTCTCCTTTTTACATGCTCCTTCCCTCGAAGTCTTGCATCAAGATTCATTCCGAGTTACTTAGCGTTGTTATTAAATAGAATATAATATTTATATTACAATTTATATTCTAAATATACATATTACTATTAATATTATTATAGTATTATATATTGGTGGTATTGCTTGTGCGCTCTGATTATATGTGAACTGAATATTCACAGATTTACTTTCTTTCGTCCAGTACAGATAAAACCTAGGTAAAAAGGAGACTCTAAAATATAATAAAAAATAATAGTTTTGTTTATTCACATGTGCCACAACTGTTACAGTTGTTAGAATTATTAGGTAGATCATAAAACTATTCTCTTCTAAATTCATTGAAATATTCGCAAACTCGCCAAGAAAAGAAGCAGATTATGAAAAAAGAAGACAATTTGATGTTGGATTTGATATCGTTTCAAAGCTACTCGAACCATTCCTTGTTAAAGGTTTGTGCGAAAATATCGCCGATGCAGCTAAATATAGCAAAAGGTGGATTGAAGGTGTTTGCGGTTCAATAGTCAAAAACCATTGTAATTAGGAAGCACCCATCTTTTGAAAAACCACCCATCTTTTGAAAAACGTCGTCTAGTCCATGGATTTCTGACTGAAGCATCGAAATTCATGGTGAAAGTTTAACAAACTAGTGAAGTTTGGACAGGTGGGCATTTTGAACTATATGGTCCCATACAATTTACCATTCAATATGAAAGACTTCTATAATCACATACGTGGCTGTCATTATATTACTATATCCGACTTAAGATGTATATAGTCTGAAGTTGACATTATTAACCAAGCTATGAGATGTTTCGATTTGCTTGGTAAAAAGAATCCTGACAGGATTTATGTTTATTTTAGAAACCTGTCAGTATATAAACAATGATTAACCTAATATTGCCGCTGCTTTTTCAAAATTTTACTCTGCTAAAGTTTGTTGTATTTATTAGATTAAAATTATTCAGACAGATACTAGAAATATTTGAAGGTTGATATAGATATTTGAAAATCGGTACCTAGGTATAAGTCCCAACGGATAATATTCTACATTGAATGGTAGGATGATGCAAGATATGTGTAATTCGAAGAATTTCAAATTAAAACGACATATTTATATAAATATATAAATATATAGTTTTATGTTCTGTTTTTAGTGATTGCAAAACATAATGTACATTAACAAAGAATCTATCGTTCCTTAGTTACTCGAAGGATTTCTTAGTGTAGTTGAGTGGAGTTCGAGCAAAATATCGCAGCTTAAGCTGCAAGGTAATAAAAGGTGAATTGAAGGTGTCCAACGATCCCTACCCATAAATATCACAGTTTAAGGTATAATGCCACCAAAGGCGAACTGGTACTGTGAATTAACATAGCTTAACACAATTTGGACAGACGCAGTCGACGACGTCTTTGCGCAGTTGAAGTGTGAAGTTGACTGAGAAAGTAATTGCTATGAATTTTTCGTTCGATTATTTTGCGAGTATCGACTGTTTCGACTGCTTCCAGTCGATGGTTCCCAAAGCAATTGAATTAAAAAATGCCAATTTAGATATTTATTTACGGTGAAATTATCTATAAAAATAACACTGCAGCCTGAATTTGATATTATTTTAGAATCCTCCAACCAACGGACTTATCTGCAACCGAAATTAATTACGAGTATTTTAATTAGACGACTCTGACCTCCGACCAAAACCAGTCTCCAAAAATTTAATTAAAAAAAATCTTATCGCCGCCGCCATATTTTCATAATATCTGCATCGCGTCTCGTCCACGACTTACTGCTTACGACTAGTCATAAGGAATGCAGTAGCAGCCGCGATGATTAATAGCGCTAGATTTTGTTTTTCGGACGATTATTTTTCGGAAGCTGTCCATAAAAAGGACGGACGACTCGAAGCGGTTTCTGATATTTTTTTTTAATTCGCCTCATTACGGAGTCGCGGTCAAGTAGATGGACGCAGTTAATTCAGATTATATCATAATAATTTAGAATACGACTGCGGCATAAAGTTTACGGGTTTGTCACGGTTTAGTTTCGCAAAAATGAGCTAATTGGCGTCATAATTCAGCTTAATGTTAGCGATAAAGTATACGCTGTTTTTTAAGTTATCAAAATATTTTTAATGCTAAATCTAATGAGGAATTATTAATTTTAAACCTCTGCGTATTTCGCTAACTAAAACAGTCAGATTCCCTGGTGATATGGTAAATTGTAAATAGTGAGAATTCAAACCCCGCTCAGGTCATGGATATTTGTAATTATTTATAGACAAGCGTGTAAAATATATGATAAAAACATCAAGAGCCACACAATTATTCCAGCATCGCTCTATCATTGCAATACCACTTTTGCAGAACGATTTATATTTTGTCTCAAAATAGGCCTACCACCAGTTGCTGTCCACTCAGATGACGATCATTTTGATTTCGGAGTAAAACGATGGATCCATGTGTCATCCATTCAACACACAACAAGTCACATATCATCCCAAAAATTTGGGTTTGTTAGCATGTCCAAATACTGCCCAGAATCACCAACACGTTCTTGATTTTGGTCAACAGTGTGCAACTTTGAACAGAGCTTTCTCATTGCCAAATTCTCATGTAATATAAAACCAGCACGATCTTTTAATAACATTACGATGTTAGCTAACTCACACAACTTCATTTTTCCATAATTCAAGACTTTGTGAATTTTTTGAAAGATTTCTGGTGTTACCACCTCATTTGTACGTCCACTGCGTTCTGCATTATCAGTGGCTCTACGACCACGTTTCACCACCACGAAATCAGCAAACCAACGTTTTATTGTTTTCTCTGATAGAGCTTAGCCCTTATAACACTTTTCAAGTCATTTCTTCGCTTGAACGACGTTTTTTCCAATCAAGAAGCAAGGTAAGGTTTAAACACGAAATTGTTTTTGATTCATTGTTGAAAATAACAAAAGTAGTGTCACTTTTAGCACAATAACACACACAACTTATGAGTACAATATCGTGAAATCTTAACAGCTGTCGAGACTCGAGACTCTTCAGGCCATGTGTTTGTAAAAACCATAACAAAAGTTGGTTGTTTGTCATGGAATTTTTGCACGTGTCGTTTAAAAGTTAATTAAACCTTAGGAGGTAGGATTTTGTGAGCCTGAATTAACTATTATAATTCCAATAAGTATCCTTAAGTTGCTAATTTTATTAGTAATATATCGTTTCTTCCGACAATTTGTAGTCACATTCGCTTAAAATTAGGTATTAGCTATCCGATATTTGCATTTCTCTAATAACTTTTTCACTCTAAAAGTTCCTTTACTGGCTTAAATCGGTATATACTAATTAAAATAGTTTTCAACATAATTCATAATTTTTACCATATTTCTGATATGACGTTCCCATATGGAAAGCCTGCGATTCCATCATTGATCCGTTTTCGTACCTGTTCTGAATTTCGAAACACGGTTACTCCAACCAAGACTTACTGCATTAATATGAACCAGAATTGACGAGAAGGGGCTATACCTGATGAGTGTGATGGATGTGACAGAACCTTTCATTCGAGCTGTAACAACGAGCCGCTTCTCTTTAAAAATCTTATAACGTGTGGCCCAGCGATGTCCTACAAGAGGATTGCTCAATTCATATCTGTAGATATCTACTGTAACAATGTCAATCGGTTTTAGCAGCTGCGAATGCAGTACATATTGCTGATCCCATCTTATGTAGAGTGTTTCTCTTCGGTCTTGATGTGAGTGATTCTATAGACAACTGTTGAGCTATCTGAAAGTTATTTGTTAGTTTGAGGTGAGTTTTCGCCTAATATGTCTTGAAATTTATTGTATTTATTGACAGTCAAATGTCAATTGACATCAAAATCACCATTTTGAAACCAAAATCGACATTTTTGAATTGATAGAGATGCATCACCATCCGTTCTTAAAGGTGATTGATCGATTTTAACAGAAGATTTCTTCTAGTGAAACAACAGAAGTAGTGAATGTCGAAAATTCTCTTTTGAGCGTTCAATTCAATTAAGTCAATTAAGTCAATCAAGCAAGTCAATTAAGATTAAGATACACCTAATAATTTGATAATACTAAATATGAAACTGCTATTTTTATATAGAGTGACAGTTAGGTTAGATTGTTTAAGAGTTGTTAACACTAATACTTCACATTTTCACCAATAAACATCGCTAAGTTCTTAATTATATATAACTCTCACTATTATTATGTTAAAAGAGACATAAACTTGAACATAGTAAAGCATTCATTAACAAATTTGGCATAAAACATTTGGCCTTGTTATCAAAATATTTATTCAGATTTATTAATTGTTAACTACTACGTTCTACAATCACTGACCAGTTTCCAAGAATCTGTAATATAGAATTCCCTCATTGTCTCATCACATCAACAGGGGAAAGTTCTTTACAGTACATCTAAACTGTTTAGATATCGACGTACTAGATTGTTCCGGGTGTATGTATGACGTTTTGCATTTATTTTCATAACAATTATACTTTCGCTGGTCACCATTGATCATAAAAAAAAATTTTTTTCTTTGTTACTGAATTATTGTATTATCATTGAACTATTTAGGTGACTCATATTTGCGATGCAAAATTTTGTTGAGTTTGTCTTAGAGCCAAGAGTATTAATTATCTTCTTTTACCTACAAAAGCTCTAAAGTGGTTTTACATATATTCACATGCTATAACATGTATGGACTGGTTTTCCTGATTTTGATCATTCCAAAATTCATTTATGGCGGCCATACAACTCAAACTGTAAGCTTTAGTCCAAATTCCAATAGACCATATTAGTCCACAGCAGCTTCATCTACCTCTTGGTGATATTGTAGTAGAAACTATATACTTTCATTTAACTATATCAGGGAATGATTCGAGCAGTTGCAGAATGAGTGCCAATTCAACTTCAATCTATTTTCTCTTCTTGATCTTAAAGGAACTATTTTACTAATTGCGCCAGATGTGAAATATACAATTTTAAAAAGAGAACAATTTAATTTACTTTACTACTAAAATTATTTTATTTTAACGGAAAGAAGTGCAACATGTTTAATCGAGAGCACAGACACATTACCGATCGAGTTCTATTTTAACATAAACGAAGTCCTTATAATAAAATACTTCACTCATCACATCTGAGAGTAAGAAATACCGCACTGTATTTGTTTGAACATGTAAGGTCGTATTAGTCGCGCTATATAACATACACCTAGTGATTTGCTTGGGTTTTTATTTATAAAATCGGACCCATTGTGGCCGGAAATATTTTTATATTGAAATATATGTATAAAACAGACACATTGGAGAAACGTATGTATAAATTAAGTCATATAATTAATATTAATAATAATTAATGTTTATAACAATCTAAATTTCTAAATCATAGTGGATTGTGGTGGAATTTAAACTATTTAATTCTTGCGGTAGAATTAATTTATAGTTAGAAAATTGAAATAAAGTTACTTTTGTGACTATAATTATTTTTTATTTATAAAACGCTTCAAGTTAAAGATTATATCTAATCAATATTGCCGACAGTTAAATGCCTTTGATTACTATGATAAAAAATTCACTGTTTGCTCTCCGTAGAATTTAAACCATGTTAAACACGTACCAATCGGCGATTAGCATTCGATATGTATTCGAAGATCTGGCACAGTTACTTCAAGAATGCGAATTCCACATCGAACGGTCCCGCAGTGTATGTAATTGCAAAACTGGTACATTTTCTCCACAATACGTGCTCCAGACTCACGTGTAGATTACAATGTTCCGAACTAGGCGCTAGATACGACCATGTTAGACATAATCCCAATCGGAATACATGGAACTTTAGGGTTACCTATTCGTGTTTATGCTTTTCCTTTGGCATTGTTTTGATGGCTGCGGTTTAATTGATTGAAATTATCCAACGTACAAGAATGTCTTAGTTGCATTCGCGCATTTGAGAACATTATATAAATGATGTAACTTTGTGTAGAGATATCAAATGTATTGGAAACAAGCAAATTGTTTATTGAAAATAAAAAAATTAATACTTTCCTTTATTTATTCTGTTGTTAATGTAAATATTTAAGTATTTTTTTTCAAATTATTAACTGTAGTGTTTCAAAGACCTGCCTAGAGGAAAATCGGTACTTTATACTTGAAGTTCCAGGAAGATCTTGGGAAAATCTTGGAGTTCGTAGGTCCAGTATCGTATCTCCTGCATAAGTTTGATCAACCGACCACAAAAGTCACTACAGTGGCAACATACGCAGATAATATAGAAATCTTAGCATCTCACAAGAATCTAAAAATAGCATCAAGAATAATCCAAACACATTTTAATAAAGTACAACTGTGGCTAGAAACTTGATATATTATAATATTGTAAATTATTGTTCAACTTGTGAGTATAAATAGAAGAAATGAATGATCGCCTGTCTAGTAAGAAGTAGTATTTTACAAACATATTAAGAAATGAGAACAAAAAGCAAAACACATTAGCACCAAAATAAAACAACTATACTGGTTAGTCGGAAGATACTCCCAACTTGATCTAAAATCAAAGAGGTTAATCTATAATACAATTATAAAGCCAATTTAGACCTATGGGGTGCAAATATGGGGTTGCACTAAAAATTCAAATCAACTAGTCATACAACGCTGTCAAAACAAGGTTCTTCGATTGATTACCAATATGTAACCTACGAAAAACTGCACGATGACCTGGAAATCAAATGGATTTGCGAAGTTATCCAAGATTTCGCCTTGAAACACGAAAGAAGATTACTAAATCATACTAACGTGGATGTCAGGAGATTGAAGCGAACCAAACCATACGAACTTATATAAATGAAGGAATACATATTGATGTATTTTCTCGCACTCGTCTTGCTTGTGAATTAATACGACTACATAGGAATAGTAGTAATAAATTAATTGTAAATTAAGATTGTATTAAGCGTATCTAATAAAGATGTTAATAAAAAAAACTTATTATATTGTTTATATTAAATAAATTTAATAAGTTTTTTCAAATTATTAACCTTAGTGTTTCAATAATCTGACCAGTGGACAATAAGTATTTCTTACAATGACTATTATGTACTAACTACCATTATAGAATTGACCTGATTTCATAACATATAAAATAACTTTATGTGATGTGTGAGGTGATATCTTGAATATAATATCTTATTCTGTATCTCACATACTCCGAATTGCATACATTATTTATTCTAAAGATATGTCGCTGTATTACTTCATTGGAGACATAGTAGAAATCGTCGACAATGACACGCAACACTTTATTTTTAAACCGTTGAATGATGGCTACATTAAAAATATTAGCAATATCCCAGAGTTGAATTCCATATGACCAAATAGGTAAAATAAGTATTGATTTTTTCAGAAATATTTTGTTATCTAATGATAACTTGGATTAGCGCCGGATGAGCCAATTCATTTGATATAGTTTAAATGTCCAAGATATTTTCGTTTTGCAAATATGTGTTTTTTACAAGTTAAATATATAGCTTGCATCCTCTGTCTGGGGCAGTTGACTATTATTGATATTCACTGTTGAGGATATTTCTTACGCAGTGTAAAAGTGCTAAAAATTACTCAATTGGTTGTAAACTCAAGGTTCTGTTGATATTCATTAATTATTGCAATATTAGCAATATCCTGTATATATATTAATTTTGCTATTATTTTTTTATGTCTGTGACTGTATATTTTAATTCCATTTTGTTTTTATCATCCCTTCTTTTTCATTTCATCATTTTTCTCGTAATATCTCATTTCATATTATTATTAATAGCAAAATACTTTCAAACAAACATAAGCGACATATATATTAAGATTTTTTTCTTCAGGAAAACAAAAAAAACGAATGTTTCTGAACATATAAGAATATCTGTTGAGGTTTCTTTTTTTAATATAAATATATAAAAAAGTAATTGACCCAATACCATATTGTTTAGCGCGTAAAGAGAATTCGTACATTGCCAGTAAAGGCTGATATGACCATTCAGTATAGTTGGATATATCGGATTTTTACGCTTGAAGCCACAAAAACATCGCGGGATTTTTCGTTAATTTCTGGGCGGCAGCTCAAAATGCGTATACATTTTAGAAGTTGTAGTAGTTTCATAAAAAAAATTTGTTGGATAGTTTTCTGCTATTTTTCCAGCGAATGTTTGTTGTAATTTTATATAAATACGTGATAATACTGTTAAATATTTATATCACAGTTCGTCTTTATACATAATTAGGATTGTAAATTATTTTACTATAATATATCAAAAGAATAAATTATGTAGTGTATGTTTAAAGAATGCTGGTTTAGTTAATTTTAATAAAATTGACTTACTCAAATTATTTTCATGTCATATGCCTGTTTTTATGTATTTCATTTAACATATCTTTCCACTTGTGTCACTTTTATGCTAGTTGGAATAATAAGAAATTATTCTAATTGTTCCCTGATATATTGAATGCTTTTACTGATACTCTTATAAATCTCTAACCCAATCTCTTTTTAATCTCTAAAAATTATTATAAAAAAAAAACCGTAATGTTAATAAACGAGGATGATGCGGATAGGCGATTCAGTCATTTTATATTTCATTCATTATATATATATATATATATATATATATATATATATATATATATATATATATATATATATATATATATATATATATATATATATATATATATATATATATATATATATATATATATATATATATATATATATATATATATTCAGAGATTAAAACGCCTTGTGGCATTTTGATTTTGGTATCAATGAGATCAGCATTCGACAGCATGGAAGACGTGTCTGTGTTACAACAGACTTTTTTGAGCTTTTACGAGCTTTTTTTACTATTTATATTTCTGGCCTTGGAAGAACTAAGTGTTGTCAAACGTCATAGGAAGTTAATTTGGCGCTGTTGACTAAAGCCTTCTTCAAAATATTTTGTACCTTGATCACAATATATGTTGCTAAAGTAACTTAAATATCTACTCTATCTTACTTACTAAAGTTATAAATCCAGGTAGAATGGCGAATTCTGAATGTTATACGACAATTTGTTTGTAAAAAGTCTTAGGGGGACGCAGAAAAAGTCAAAGAAGAAACGAATTATTCTCTATTACTAAAATCCAAACGTCCTTTGTCCTTCAATGCATAGGTTATCCGCCTCACACTCCAGATATAGTACCTTTAAAGCATGTTTAATACTCCAAAGAAGTAGTTGACGTGTTTATCCATCAAATACACATATTTTTGGAGTCACCTAAACCTAAGGAGAAAAAGTTCTCTGAACATTGGTTCCAACTCATGGAAAACTGGATTGGAGTGCGTTTTCGTAGGAAATATTTTGAAAGATAATATATTTAATTTGGCTCATCAAAATAAATATTTCGAAAAATATATAATCTTCGAAATTATTTGCTCTTCAGAAATTATGATAAAAAAATATAAAATTCGTGCTTATATGTTTCCATTTTTTCCATTTCTATTTCTTCACATTTCCATTTCATTCCCGCAAGCCGGTTGAACAACCTAGCACTATATATACACTATATATATCTAGGAATTATAAGTTTAGTCAATATTGCTTTTAAACATGAAATCCACTGATCCAGTAGATTTTCGAGTGTCCACATTTATTTTTTATTCCACGAATTAACAAAGGCGTTAATTGAAATCCGTTCTAATATGCAAGCTTTTATCCAATATTTACATTCCGAGTATTAATATAGCTCTGTGCGGCTTAAAAATATCAAATACCACTCTGGAACTAATTAAATTAGTGCCTAATGGATTCAATTAGACAGAACAAACACACCTATGCATTTTAATACTCGGTTTGGTTTAATTACGTTCAAGCCGCCAAAATAAATATTTTAGATACAAAGTAAATTCCGAATCACAACGAACTACGGAACAGGAATATGATTTTTGTCTTTCGCCATCGGGGATTTCGCGGGACGGTGTGCTTTATATAAATGTCGCTTCAGCAGCTTTTTCGCTTTTAAAACGTTTATAGGTGAAATTAAATATTTGATCGTTTGCTTTGGAGCTGCTCTTGTTGGGGTTTCTTATCTCTAATATAAGCGCAAATATAATGATAATTTCATCAACACATTGTATAGGCAAATGGAAAGGGGTTCAGTGTATATTATGTTCTTCAATAGGGCCATACTAACTTTTATGTGTACTTATACGCTTCTAAATTCATTTGTTATTTTATTAATTTAAGCCAATTTTGAATAAAATAACGAAAATCAAATGGCGTCCCATTTCTAAAAGGATTTTGTGACTCTATAATACATTTATAACAAAAAAATTGAACCGAATACCGAAAAATAAATAAGGCATTCACTAAATGTTAAAAAATAATCAACCTTAGATTTTTAACACAGGAAAAACATTTTAGAATAAAATATGTACATAATAATCGTTGTAATAACTAAATAAATATAAGCAATAACCTTATTTGACCTATCTACTACACGTAATATATCAATTGAGAAGTTTCCGGCCTGACACATAGACGGCACTACTAGAATTAAATCGATATATTTTTTATTTAGCACTAACCCTCAAAAGATGCGTGTATAAATTTAACAGCTGTCGGATCGTTAGTTTGTAAATTATAGCATTTTTAGTGAAAAAAATGGATAAAAAGGAATTTCGCGTGTTGATAAACTTGACTTGATGCCGAGTTTCCGGACACTGCCCCAGGAAAATCAACCATCAAGGATTGATATGATAAGTTTAGACGTGGTGAAATAAGCACCGAAGGTGGTGAACGCAGTGGCCGCCCAAAAAAGTTGTTACCGACGAAAACATTTAAAAACTCCACAAAATTTTGAATAACCCTAAATTGATATTGATTGAAATAGCAGACACTTTAAAGATATCAACTGAACGTGTACATCATATCATTCACGAATATTTGGGTATGAAAGCTATGCGCAAAATGTGTGCCGCGTGAGCTCAGTTTTTACCAAAAACAACGACCAGTTAATGATTCGGATTCAGTGTTTGAAGATGAAGTTTGAATTTAGCTTAATATCTACCTAAATCTAATTATCTATTTACAATATTATTTTAACTACTACCAACCAACTATTTTGAAATCGGTGCCGAACCCACAGAGTTATATTAATTTAGATTTGTTCTGTTGGTAACTAATTTTTTTATATGTATCAGCTACAATGTGAATTCAAGTTCAAGGTGATCAGTTGGTAGTTAGTGCAGTAGTGAAAATTCTCCTCAAGTGGCAGTCAACATTCAAATAGACTAAGAATTCATTTCTTAAATATGAAATAGGCATCATTGAGATGTAGGAAAAATAATATATTTTCAATATAAAATACGTAGACTAATTTACTTTTGCACTTGAACATCTTGTTCATTTTTATTGCTACCTTTGTTTCATTGAATTTACATCAGCAAATATTTTGATTAAAAATTGTTGTTATTGGTAAACCACAGAAGCCAAACAGGTTCAGGTATAGGTATGGTAAATCAGCCGTAGATTTATAATATGTTTACTGAATATAATCATTTATTAAATCAACTCCAAAATCACCTGAACCATGGAGCCATATTTGTTAGGTTTGCCTCGTCATTATGTACCTTCAGTATCAACTCGTAAGTATTCTACATTTTTATGGTCCGTTGAATACTCAAAGAATTAAAAGCCAATAGGATAGTAGACTGTACTAGATGTAGAGCAGATATATAGACTATTTTGAGGTAAATTATTTTTAAATCTCAAAAATATATTGATGGTTTCTCTCAAAGCAGCCTAATTAACAGGGCTAAAGCTTTACTTAATATATAATATACGCCACAAGATCACCCATAATAACATTTGGACGTCTACACAACACAATGGTTAAAGCGAAACTGAACTAAACGTCACATAGACAAGATGGCGAGCAATAAAAAAGCGGCACTTTTGCCCCACCTGTTCTAGGTGTGCTATTTTACGCTATGAATATATTCCAGAATATTTCCCTATAGATTTAATACTTTGTTTAGTTTATTTAGTTTTGCATTAACATGTCTTTTATTAAATTTTGAATTGTTTTGATACAACAGAAGTTATTTTCTCGATATATTTGTCATTGAAATTTATATATAGAACGTAAATCAGCCTGTGATTTGATAACAGGGCAATTGCTGCAAGAATACCATCAAAGGGAATTATAAAACTCACTAACGTGACCAATGCAGAATTTTGACTAAAATGTACCCCAGACTTTTGAAAAATATCTAAAATTATCATGATCGGAAAACATGAGAATTAACCAAACGAATTAAAAGCCTATAGCCTTAATTCACTGCAACAGGTAACACTAAGTTACTTGAAAACTATATTAAAAGGAATAAAATGGATTATAGATGGAAAAAACCTAATACCTACATACCAATTTGGTTTGGTTTGGTTTGGTAGCATTCTCATGAAAAAGTTTGGCATGAAAAAACCCATGAAGATAAAGAGTATGTTCAGCTATATTCTTATATATAGCACAAATATCCTATAAAGTTCTGCACGATTGCCTCGTTCATAAGCTATAGAAAATATTATCGAAGCAACACACTGAACTATTAAAATCTTACATCATAGAATATTTAGAGTCAAAGAAGAGGAAACATACTCTGCAATAACATTGGGATCAATTATTTAACTACATTTCACATATGATATATCACAAATAACAATAACATTAAATAATACTATCATTCCTTATATCAATACTCGGAATGGAATATTACATTAGTTACAAACATTACTAGACCAAGGCTAACTTAGGAGTAATGTGCCCACCTAGATATATACCTGGATTATAATAAGCTATAGTAAGGTTTAGTGGAGAACGACTAGTAACAATGTAATAGATACTGTTTTTTAAAATATCATGGTACCTGTCTCAGCTGAAGTTCCTTTCTAATAGAAATCAAAAAGCAACATTCGGGACAAATATCAAAGGCCACTCGTTTCTTCGGCTTCGATTTGTAATACTATAAAACATATAACATATAAAAAAAGACAGTAATAATTATGGAAAACATAATTGAACAAAACCACGGTAAGAACCACAAAAAAAACTAGCACGCCACTGAATTTGTCTCCACAAAAGCATCAGTCATCACTACCGGTTAAAAAAATAATGGTCCTTATATTAATGCTAATTTTATTCAGAAAAACAAAAACTGTCCTAAACGATGTACTTTATTCCTTTTTCGCCGGTAAGATTTATCGCAAGCCTTTCGGGTGGGAGCATAAATTTTATTAATTGATCTCATTTTGAGGAGGAGATTTAATCCCTGTTTATAAATTTCAAACTTAAGCGAGCACCTCGAGGAACAGCGGCAACAGGAGCAGGGTTAGGGTCCAGCGTTTGGATAGAAAAACAATTACGATTGTTTGGCTAATGAGATAATTTACGTTGGCTGGTAGATCAAAGATTTAATGGCTTGTTTACGAAATACGGTAATCAATTAGTGATAAATTTCGGTCGGTTCGCCCACCGTACGATATAATTATCACTAAAAAACGCCAGAAAAACCAATAAAACTGATTAAGTGTTATGGGACGTGTATTGTATACGTTTTTCATAGAGCATTAAAATAATTGATTGGTCTCGCTCGAGTCTAATCACTTTCCTTAATAACCACTACCGAATTCAGTTATTCGAGATAAAACGAAAACCTAATCATGGAGAAGAAAAGAATGAAAGTAATATATATATTTTTTAATTAATTAGAAATCCTTGAAGGGACTATTGTGTTTTTTATTATAATATATCTTTTAAAAATGGAAAATAAATATAAAATCGTTAAGAAATATCTTTATTTTAAAAATTACGCAAAAGTGCCTAATAATAAATATCATAGATCATGAAGGGAATCCAATTTATATTTTGCCAGCCTTCTGACTCAGGTTTGTGGAAATAATATAAATAGTGTGAAGATGGCGAAGGGCATTTCTTTATTCCTAGTCAATGCAGAAATGGATTTTTTTAGTTAATAATATCTTATATAAGATATGCTTAGTACAATATTAATTTACAAATTAATTTATTGGTACTATTCTGTTGTACTTTCATTAATAATCAAGCAAGACGAATTCAGGATTAATACATGAACATGTATTTCCAAAATTAAAATGAAAACTACTCAAGCCAAAGTCAAGAATGCTACACAAGTTCGTGCAGTTTGGTTCGCTTCAATCTTTTAACTTACTGCGTTTTGTCTAGTAGCTGTATTTCTTCCACCTTTCTCTGATTTAACAAGATTATTTCACGTTTAAGACGAAATCTTGGATTATTTCGTATGTATGTTTGATGCTGAGATCGTTGTGGAGCTCTTCCTTGGTTATGTAGCGATAAGCATTGTTAATTAATCGCAGAACTTTGTTTTGGGTGCGTTCGATTTCTAGTTGGTTTGATGTTTTAATACAACCCCACATTTGCACCCTATGGGTCCAAATTAGTTTTATCATTGACTGATAGACGAAGCTCTTCGATTTTAGGCCAAGTTGAGTGTATCCTCCGACTAACCGTTACAGTTGCTTCGATTTTTGTTTCCAATTATATCTACCATCGAGATGGATACTGAGGTATTAAGCTTAGTCTGCTTGAGGAATCAATCATCCATTAAGTGATATAATTGGGTTTTTGTCATTTCGCTGCAAAGCAAAATTAACATGGACAGATTTGGAGTTATTTAACTTAATATTTTAGTCTCTAGTCCATTTATAGGTATCGTTGATTGCTACATGTACTATTTCTACAGCCCTAAGCAGAGATATATATTTTTTCATGATAACTGTGTTGTCGGTAAATGTTCCAAACACTGTGTATTTTGTTGTTGAGGTATCAGCATTATACAGCAGATACGGGAGTGGTCCTGAGGTACTATCCTGGGGAACCACAGCTGAAATAGTTTTAAATGTTGAGAAAGCGTCAGTTTAAATGTGATGCAGTCAGTATTCTTCTCTAAAATGTAGAACATGCTGTTACGGAAGCAGAGCGGTCAATGGTGTTTGTGAGCACAATAATGAATTTGTGTATTTTTGGACTATGTTTTGGAGTTCCACAAGTTCCGCAATTTAACCGAGCAACATCTAAAAACATCATCTAAATTCACCTTTATGTACAAGGGTTTTGGCAATATTTAAGAACAACAACAAGCAAGGACCTTTTACTTGAGATACTATTACCATAAAATGTAGAGATAGGATAAATAAAATTTGCCATCTCTTTGCTAATACCCCATTAACTACCCCGTAGTGGAATTATAGTTAGAGCAATTATCCATACAGCTAACAACATTATTTTTCTCTCTTTTTCCTGAACAGTGTTGCGAAGGTCGTCAAACCAAAACTTCATATGATGGCATCCTATATCTCTACACGTATCGTTCCTCTTTATAGGGTTATCTTGAAACCAGAATCCATAGAAATAAATTACAGAGAAGCACTAGAAGATAGTAGCACAGTAGAATAGTTTGTTGAATGTTGTATCATTGATCCGTTTATTAAATTAAAATTAAAACAGACTACTTAAACCAAAGCTAAGGGTAACACTAACACAGAATACAAGTTCTTGTTTTTTGGCTCGTTTCAATTCTTTGATTTCTGCGCAATGTTCAATAGCTATGTTGCTTCCACTTTTCTGTGATTTAGTAAACTTATTTCATGTTTTAAGATGAAATCTTGGGTAACATCTTGAATCTATTTGATTTCGAGCTTATCATTCAGTTCTTCCTTGATTATATAAGTAGTAGTAACTAATCGAAAACCATTTAGATTACCGCAAAGTTGGATTATTAGCGGATTTTTTAACAAAACATTATTTAATGTTTTAAAATGAACCTATATTTACACCCATAAATCAAAATAGGTTTTATAACTGAGGGTAAAACCAATCTCTCTGATATTAATTCAAGTTGAGGTCTTCCGCGTCAATAGTTCAATTTTTTTACATTGAGTCTGATTTACACTGATTTATGTGATGTTCTCAATTTAAAATACAGTCGATCTATTCATGTAAGTTACTGATACATGAAAGTGAATTTTTATATGATAATTGGTTCATTGGCCATCTTTTTATAATATTTATTGTACTCTAATCTCAAATTAGGCTCTTCTTTGTATATATCCCAATTATCTAGAAATATTGTTCTGCATATATTTCAATAGGCTTACACAAATGAGACGGAAATTTCAATTTTAATTAATTAATCATGATTGTGTGATTACATCAGTGTTTTCCATTTCCGTCAACTTCTAGATACTAAAAACGCATTCAAAACTGTTGAAGGTATTTTATAACTATACAGATTTTATTATTGTATCATGTGCTTTTCCAACTATATATACATTTTACGTGTCCCATTAAGTGAATTTTCAGATGGTCTGCAAAATAGCCACAAAACAGGTTCTATTGAAGCATGAATTGACGAACTTTGTGAAGTTTCCACAAAATATGTTTGAGGAGTAAGAAGTTGCACAATTTTGAGGGAGCTACATTTTGAAACTTATAGTTTGTTTCAATTTCAAGGTCCTACTAGTCCAATATTAATTTACGGAAATAAATTGGCCGTAGTATTTTGCAATTTTGGAGGTAATACACGAACAAAATTCTTTCTTCAACCAAAAATATCTTTTACTAACACTTTTCTGTCACATTTCTGTACATACTCGCTTTTCAATAGTCTGTTAATCACCGATAACGAAGAAACTAAAGGAACTTATTATTTGATTATGTGAATTAACAGCCTATTGGATAATGACCATTATTTTAAACGATAAAACATCCTCCATTTGTTCGTTTCATAGATAAACTAATAACGTTTTCAGTGTATTTCGGGCCAACGTATAATTTCATTATTTACGTTACTTAATGGCTCGTAACTTGCCCGGAATTGTTTCATAGCCTACTGATATAAAATATTACGACACTAAACGCTCTGTCAACGCACAACTGTGTCCCGGAATGTTTGGAGCGTTTTTTCCTGTACCAGGTGGGCCGTCGTTCTTCAAATTGTTACTTTACGATTTATTTGTGCTGTTGGCGCTTTCGAGATACCGGATCAGCTGTTGGTATCGTTCTCACTAAGTATGCTCTAAGTCTCCTAATAAGGCCTAGTTCGGAATTTGGTAGGAATTTCGTATTTATTAGCAGACGGATGGGGAAAGCCTTGTTAGGTATATTATTCACCTTATGTCCTCGCCTCTATGATAATTTTTGTAATATACGGTGTGGGAAAATTGTTATTTTGCATTTCTGGCAACAAAAGGAATGTTTACTTTTATGGAAACGTCAAAAACATTATTTTTTACTAATATTTAACGGAAAAACAATATAAGTGTTAAAAGAACAGCTGGCTCATCCTTTTGCTCTTGATAAAACCTCATTTATAATCAAACTACAGAGTATTCTCTATGGAGTAAATTTTTACCTTTATTTTTACATTTCCAGATGTAGCGAAAAGGCATTACCGTTTTTTTTTTGGAAAAAAACAACATAATTTTGAAGAAAATGGAAAAATGTGTTTATTCAAAGTAGTAACTTAGGAATTTTATGGGTGCTATCCCAAAAAGAAAGTGTTTGTCCTTTGAGAAAATCCATCAGAAAATTCATCCAGCCATTTTCTAACTTCCTCAAAATTGGCGAAGTGCTGGTCTGTAAGTGACCCATTGATGCGAAAAGTTCAGAGTCGGACTAAATGGTTTCAATGCTTCCATGATCGGTTTTGCTCTAAGAGACGGCGCGTTATAGTGCTGTAAAATCACTTGAGCGTGTCTTCAGACCCATTCTGGACGTTTTTCGATCAATGCAAGCTTCAAATTAACCATTTGTTGTCGGAAGCGGTCACCATTAATTGCTTCACCAGGTTTCAATGGTTTTTAATACACCTCGCCATTTTGGTCCCACCGAACCCATAGCATCGGCTCAAAACCAACACAGTTTGGCCTTTTTTCAACTAAATCTACTTTTGACATATGAATACCGGTTATACTTTTGAAACAGAATTTCACAGCCGGTTTTATTTTCATGTAATTCAATTTATCAGGCAACCAATTTCCCGTCTTTTAGATTTTCGCCACTGCTTGTAATCAGCCGTTAATCATTGTTTGGGCCACATTTAAGGTTTCTAATATAGTTTTTTGAGTTTGGGTTGGGTCTTCATTTCAATAATCGTTACAGTTTCGCATCTTCAAACTCCGGCCTATCAGGACGTTCTTTGTCATGTACATCGAAATCATTACTTTCGAACTTTCGAAACCATGCCTCAAATATTTTTAACCATGACTATCAGCGTCATTTTTATTTTGATTAACTAATAAAGTTAATCGCGCCGCAAATGCACGTTTTCATGTACGAAATTTGACGTTTTCAAACTGGTATCAATATATGTCGGTGTTACTTACGCAAAATATAATATGTACAGATTTGAAGCTCATGTCAATAGAATAAAAAGAAGTATGTGTAAAACGATAACATTGCATAATTACGACTAGCGACATGTATTAGAAGAAACGGCAATTACTTTCCGGTACATCTGGTATTTTATATATAGTTCCATGTATATTATCCGGATGTTTTACTACTAAATTAATAATCACCTTATAGAAAAAATTAAGTAACAAGTTTTAGTACATGCATTCCTTTTAACTTTTTTTTCATTGCATAAATAATAAGGCATAGTTGAAAGCAAGTGACAAAATTGAGCACTATTAAATTGCAATCAAATTAACTGACAAATAACATTCACATTCATATTAACATAGAGGACAGTTGTATCATCTTAGCTATGAAAATAGTTTTGATAATAACTTTATATGAGGTCTTCAAACGATCAATTGACGTGTTCGCTAAACAAGTGGGAGGCCTGGAGATAGGAATTTGGACCTTTAGTATAGCCATTCAACAAGCCGCCTCTTTCTCCCGCGAAATAAAATATTTTTTAACTAAAATAAATATTCTTGTTACTTTAGATCATTCAGATATAATAATAAACATGTCCCTCAGTAAATTAGAATTGAATTGAATAATCATTAACTTCCGCAAGCAGACAACGTTAAATATCTAGGAATGCATTTTGATCCACGTCTGATATGGAAAAAACACATAGAAAACGCAAAGAGCTTGGGCTTAAACTAAACCAAATGTATTGAGTGATCTAAATTATCATTAGATAATAAGGTTTTGCTTTATAAGTCTATACTTAAGCCCATTTGGACCTATGGTATTGAACTGTGGGGTATTACTAGCAAATTTAATATAGATATCCTCCAGAGGTTCCAAAGGAAAGTGTTGCGAGTCATCGTCGATGCCCCATATTACGTGTCCAATAAACTGATTCAACGCGATATCCCATTAGAACCCATAACCAATGCACTTGCCAAACAGTTAAATGTGCGCGATGACAGTGAAATGCGTAGACTCAAACGCAAACTGCCATACGAACTGATTAATAGACACATAGAGTGAGATTTAATAATTTCTAGAATAAATTGGAATAGTCACTAGAATAAGTTAGGATAGACTTAAAAATAAGTTAGAATAGTATCTAGAATAAGATTATAATATAAGTTGTACAGTAGATCACTTACTGAAGTGATCTTCTACATGTTAGAAAGGTTATATTAGATAACGACAATCATAAAATAATAATTATTGCCCACGGGTAGATTGTTGACGTTCTAAAACGTTAATAAAAAAAAGATAATAGACACTTCCTGGTGAGATCATGACATTCAATATTTCCTTGCTTGTTACTAATACGTTGCTGATTGTTTTTCATCAGATTTTACTTTTTTGGCTATAGACAATCACAACTTATCATAAAAATACAATAAAATTAAAATAAAACTAAGTTTAATACTCTTAGAAAGATGATATTCTATTGTTTCTTTTAGAACATTGACTGTATGGTTGGAACTTGCTGCATTATCGAAATCTTTCAAAATTCTCTAATATTGCCCCAAAATAAGTAACATTTCTCAAAATGTATGATACGTAACTCTGAACCGTACCAACGAACAAAACATGAATTTATACCGCAGTCATTACATTAAAGTAAGAAACATGAGCTAGTGGTTTGTGTCTATTTTGCAATAGATCTCGTTCCCTTAATGGAAAAATATAATAACCAATAATTGAGTTAACTTAGCCGAAATCAACCACCGCAACGCAATATGGGGTTTGATTGATGGTGAATGCTGGCAATTAAATTATCTGGCCCGATATGATTAATACTGCAGCCTTCCTAGTCATAAAATTTCGCTGCCCTCTTCGAAATTCCCCGGGGAGGGGCGAGGGAGGCAAGGGAGGACGAGTCCATCCCCGCATCAGGCCGGATGGACGCTGTAAGCAAATTATATTGAAAATTCGAGTTTAATTTGTGGGGTACTTTTAATTGGAAGACGTGGTGGACATGAGGGTATAAAAGTTGATTGTGTCAACCCTTTCGGTATTTGTCTGTGCAGAATTAAAGCTTACATCAATATTGTATTTAAACATATGATAATCGTATAAAGTTTATGCAATATTTACTCAGATTATGTGGATTTTTTAAAAATATATTAAATGTTTTCATATAGCTAGTGGACACGTATCTTTATTTTGGAATATATGTGACAAATAATCTTTTTTCTCTATATTATTCGTAATATTTTTCTATATGTTGGGTATATAAATTATTTTTGAGAGGTTTTTCTGAGTTTAAGTTTATACTTTGGGAAATCAATACAATGTATTTAAAAAACTAGTTTTTTATTGTCTGGATTCTTATTTATTCATTAACATTGTGACGAAGGAGAATATTGATCACCTAGTAAGTTGCTTTAGCCCAGGTTTTTCATAAGGATTTATTTCATATTATCAACTCTAAAGTAAGGGTTGTGTGCTGTTGAACTCAACATGTCTGTCTCCATCCTGCCGACTTATATCTTTTACCTTTTACATAATTAAGCTCTCTCATTTGTTGCCAAAAGTTTTTTCTCCCATTAATTCAATGCAACATATGTTGTTGCATATCAGTCATTGACTGAATAAAATATTGTGCTCTCAAATATTATTAAATTACTTCCGCAATCAAAGACAGTAAAGGATTATATTATTTTAATAAATCGATTAAGAGGAGATTGCTTATGGGACGAGTTAAAGACTCCTGAAAGGGTTTAATAATGTTTAGGAAAACATGTTCAGTTTCCAAAACTAGACCAGCGTAAATTCAATAAAAATATGATGAAATCTTTTCAGATTTTCTATCTACAAAATCGTGATTTAGTCTAAAGTCTTCTCAGTGTGCTTGTTCAAGAGCTTTCTGAGGCCTCTTTTGTATAATTTTCATACCCAGTTTTCACATTTTATATTACAATCAGTTAAGTGTTATTTGCGGAGAAATTTAATTTGGAAATATCTCTCGGCGACACAAACACATTATTTTTAGAATCACATGATAATCACATTAATTGACATTTGCTTAGTCGTTAAAACAATTAAACCTAATAAGTTTTAGTTAAGCATTGAATACAAAATGCAGCTTTAGAAGTAAACATATTGCAAAATATGAGAACTTTTAAATAGACACTGCAAAAATATCTGAAAATTTACATGAAATAAAGCAATTGGAATTCAAACCTACACTTGTCCCGGAAGAAGCCAAAATCGAAGGTTTTGTCTGTTTTCTGATGAAAAAGATTATGTTTGCAACGCGGAATGCGTACATTGCCTGAAAGAAAAATCATATCTAACGATGGACGTAATTCTAAAGAAAAGCCTTAAAACTTATTATGTACTTGCATGTATTTTGATTACAGATACATCTATTGATGAAAGTGCACAGTATTCATATACACAATTGTTATACTACCTAACATAACTATTATATTCGATGATTTTGATAATTTTCTATATAAAATAACGGTTTTCCATTCAGATTTATACTATATTTACCACAATATTACCTTTATTTTGATTAGCGATATCTATTGATGAAAATGCAAGGTGTCTTTATAAACAACTTAACATAAGTATTAAATGAAGGTTTTGCTATTTTTATACACTTTTTTTGTTATTAATTACGTCTTATATTCGATATGCTTAGTACAATCGCAATTTACAATCAATGTATTACTTCTATTCTGTTGTACTTGCATTAATACGCAAGCATGGCGAGTGCGGGATTAATGCATCAGTATGTATTTCAAAAATTAAATTAACGATAATCTGCTAAAACTACTTAAGCTAAACGTAAGAATACACTTATACACTAAACAAGTTCAGTTGGTTTGATTAGCTTCAATCTTCCGATTTCCTTCCTGTTGTCTAATAGTTGTATTGCTTCACATTGCTGTGATTTAGCAGCCTTATTTCATGTTTTAAAGGCGAAATCTTCGGTCACTTTATGTATCTGTTTAATTTCGAGTTCTACGTGCAGGTCTTCATTGTTTTTGGTGTGTTAAATTACTAGTTGGTTTAATCCTTTAGTACAATCCCATACTTGCACCCCATAGGTCCAAATTCGCTTTATGATTGACTGATAAATCAATATTTCTGAATTTAGGTCCAGTTCAGACCATCTTCCAAAACCAGTACAGTTGCCTGACTTTGTGTCTAATCTGCTCTGCTTTTTGTTTAACGCGATGTTATTTTTCTACATAAAACCAGAGTTTTTTTTTTCAGAATTATACAGTATTTACCACACTATTAGATGTATTTTGATTAGCGATATCTATTGATGAATATGAAAAATATCTATATAAACAATTTTTAAACCACTTAACCTAACTACTAAATTTTACGGTTTTGACATTTTTCTACATAAAATAACAATCCTCCCTTTATAATTATTCAATATACACACAGCATAAACCTGAAACGCTCAGAATTACATATTCGACAATGATTATTTTTGCTCTTATACTTGAATAAGTTTATTACTGTAGCCCATCAACTATTTTTAGAAGCTTTCAGTGATACTGCTCCTTTATATCGCCAGTTTTCGTTTCAAAACCCAAAAAATGGCCTGGAGGGCCAAAATTATTCAAAAGCAACGAGATGCAAGGTTTATTGGACAATAACTTAGCTCAAGCTATCAAGGAACTCTAATAGATTAAAATTAAATACATGAGATTGGAAAGATTCAAGAGAAAAGGAAATGGTTACACCACGAATTGACTCAAAATGAATTTTCATACCATTTCAATAGTTCGACTTACTATCAATGAAAAGTAGACCTATTATGACTTTCTTTGAAGCAAAAAGTCATCAGTTAAGTCAGTCCAGGAAAGCAATTCAGATCGGAGTATTCATGGTCATATAGTCTTGGTGTGCGTTATTAGCAAGGTATAGTTGTAGAATAGATCAGAACTAGGGAGTAATAATCGCAAAATTCAGAACGCATTCTCTTGAATGACAAGGTTCGGCAACACATTACATAGAGTTGTGAAAGGTATACTGTTTAAGCAGCTTTAATGGGAAGTTCTGCCGCACCTAACATACTCACCAGACCACTTGCTAAAATAGATACAATATGGCATATGGTTTAGGAATGCTGAAGAAATGCGAAAAAGATCAACGAATGGATCATTGCCAAATTAACATCGTTCTTTTGACTCGGTATCGCCATGTTGATAAAGAGATGGGAAAAGATATAGAAAATGATAAAAACAATTTTTGTCAATAAATGCTTTTTAAACTAAAATCACGATTATAATATATGCAAACACCTAATAGTTTTTCATTCTATAATAATAACGGAATAAAAGTGAAAAACCAGGATTACTTTTCCGAGTAATATGTTAATAATAGCTGACCCGGTAAACGCTCTTTTGCCATATAAATAATTTCTAGTGTAGAAAATTATAACTAATTTATTAGAAATGTGTAAGGATGTGGTATATGAGTGAAGAAGGTATGGAGCGCTGTAAATAACGAGAGAATATAAAAATAACAAAAAAACCCAACATTAATTTTTTAAATTTATTATAATGTATTTTAAGTAATAATTATATATATCATTAATTTATTACATAATGTTAATCTCGTAATGCTACAGCGCGAACAATATTTTTTGTTAGCCCGTCTTTAGCTAATACAAACAAACTTGATGGTTTACCCACTCGAGAGCATGCAATGTATAATTGTCCGTGTGAAAAACATGGTGTGCTCAAATCTAAGGCACAAACAGACATTGTTTGGCTTTGGGATTTATTGATAGTCATTGCAAATGCCAATCTAATCGGAAATTAAATACGCTTAAAGTGAATTGGTACATCTGTGGGTCTAACAGTTATTCGTGGTATTAATATATTTCCACCTCGAAACTTGTCATTTAAAATGTTGGCTTCAATAACTTTTTCATGAATTTTTTAATGACTAATCGCATACCGTTGCACAGCCGTGGCGGGTTCAAATTACGAAGCAAAATAATTGGAGCTTCAACTTTCAATTGTAAGCTATGCGGTGGCATGCCTGGCAAGTCCAGTGAGTTCAAAAACTTTGTTGGAATAATAGATTTATATGATACCAAGTCCCCTGGCAATAACTGTTTTGTTTTCAGATTTGCCGCTAAAATTGATTTTTCTGCAATATTCAATAATATTACTTATTGATAAATAAATAATATAGTTACTGGAGAATATGTGTGATATGAGAGTTACACTGAGATAGCAAAAATAGCCGAAAACTATAGAGGTAGTGAAAGATGGCTTATTGTTTGAGGGAAATAGGGGACCATTTTGTTGTCATCTCTACACCGTGCTATTTACTTGGTGAGAAGTGACACCGGTAGACACATGGAGGGAATAACTTGCCAAGTGATAATAATGCTATCGAGCGGGATAAAAAATGATAAAATTATTAAAATTACTTTTAAAAAGCAGGGGTTGGTGATAGAAAAGTGAAAATTTGGGGTTGAATGCTATTTAATGCCACGTAATAAAAAAAAATTAAAATAATTTGGGGTGCACAACACCCTTTAATACTCAGAGGTTCAAAAATTGATAGTAGCCAATTCTCAGACCTAGTGAACATGCATAAAAAGTTTCATAAGAATCGGTCAAGCCGCTTCAGTGGAGTATCGGAACAAACATAGTGATATGAGAATTTTAACAGGTCAATTGAAAAGTCCCCGCCCTACCATACCCCAAACACATTGTATTGGCAAAATTAGTTTTTTTTATTCAACATAATCCCCTTTAAGGGTGGTACACTGATTATAGCGACCCTCCAACTTTTCGATACCATTTTTGTAGTACGATAAGTCCATTGCTTCAAAATAGGCCTCAGATTCGTCGATTACCTCTTCATTCGATGAAAATTTCTTTCCATCAAGCGTTCTTTTCAGATTTGCGAACAGAAAATACTCGCTAGGGGCCAGATCTGGAGAATACGATGGATGAGGAAGCAATTCGAAGGCCAATTCACGTATTTTTAACACGTTGCTTTATCTTGGTGAAGCAACATTTTCTTTTTCTTCAAATGCGGTCGTTTCTCGGCGATTTCGTCCATCAAGCTGTTGATGGTCTTATCTCTTCCAAGATAGTCAGTGAAAACTATTCCATGCGCATCTCAAAATATAGACACCATAACGTTGCCAGTTGTTGTTTTTTTTCCCACGCTTTGGAGCGGGTTCATCTTGTTCATCATGAGCCATCTTTCATCCATTGTCACATATCGATAATAAAAACTCGGGTTTGTTACGCTTGATCATCTTCAAACACCGCTCCGAATCATCAACTCGTCGTTGTTTTAGGTCAAAATTGAGCTCGCGTGGCACCCACTTTACACAGAGCTTTCTCATACCAAAATATTCATGAATGATATGATGTACACGTTCAGTTGATATCTTTAGAGTGTCTGCTATTTCATTCAGTTTCAACTTACGATCTTTCAAAATCATTCTGTAGATTCTTTTAATGTTTTCGTCGGAAATAAACTCTTTTGGGCGTCCACTGCGTTCATCGTCTTCAGTGCTCATTTCACCAGGTCTAAACTTAGCATACCAATCATTGATGGTTGATATTCCTGGGACAGTGGCCGGAAACTCGGCATCAAGCATATTTATCAACACGCAAAATTCCTTTTTATCCATTTTTTTCACAATAAGCAAAGTTACTTCACTCAAAATGTTATAATTCACAAACTAATTATCCGACAGCTTTCAAATTTATACACGCATCTTTTGAGGCTTAGGGCTAACTAAAAAACATATGGATTTAATTCTAGTAGCCTAGGGACTTTTCAATTTACCTGTTATATATAAGATTGGGTTAATTGACAACTAAAAATAATATTACGGTCCTACATTGCTAATTATAATGCACCATTCACCATAAATACGTCTAATTGATCGTGACCGATGACTACCATAAACACAGCCATAAACCGAGGCGGTGGTACAGTAGCGGCTCGGAGCTCCCTCCACGTTACTTACGGGCCCTAATTGCGACCAGTTGTTGTAGCCGTCGTAATTGATACCGAGTTTGTTCGATTCGCAAGTACAAGATAACTGTTAATTGTTCTGCCGACCATAAATTCAGCAATATTATCAGCTTAGTTCGCGGACTATCCGTAGTACGGATCGTATCGGCCACCAGCGTTTCCGATTATCGAACTGTCACGAGAGGCGATTGTTTATGGTTTTCGAATTTTATTCTCTTTTGTGTTGTGTGGATATCGGCGCTTCGGTCGCAACTTGACTGGAACGTGGTAATTCTTTCCGTTCGGGTGTAAATAGAGATACGGGCTTAGCGAGACGTGTAATTTAACGTGGAAGCTGTTTATTTTTGGTGGCGTTTGTCGCCTTTTATTTAACTTAATCTACATGTCGTCAATATCTCGGTTAAAGCGGTATACCGAAGAACTAAATGTTAGACGATTTTCCATAACACATTTGTTGACCTGATAAGAAAACTAAGAAAAAACAACAAATAGACAAAATTCTATAAATTTAGGTACTGCCGAAGGAAACTCGTCGGTATAAACTGGAAAGGAAAATAATTCTTTCACATAATGGTGTCGATTAAAAAAAATGCACATTTTTGCTTTAGCATTTTTACCGAGAAAGGGAATTTTGAGAAAAAAGCTCAAAGTTTAAGACGAAATTTCGGCCAAATTATGAGCTGCAGGATCTGCGAATAGACACATTCAATTAGAGCTTTGTTATATCTTACCAGATGTACCGGAAAGTCATTACCGTTTGTACATCTTGCCCACCTTTGAGGCAATTTATGCACGTCATCTCAAAAAAACTGCTTGTCCTTTTAGCAAAACCATTCATCGAGTTATTTTCTAACTTTTTCTAAATTGGCGAAATACTGCTCTGCCAGCGCGTGTTCCATTCCAAGTCGAAAGTAGGAGTCGGAATCACTATTAACAATTTGGCCGGGTTTCTACAAATCTTAATAAATCACGCCTTAAGGTTTTAAAAATAAATTCACTTTTCATCACTCATCACTATTCGATGCAGAAATGACTGGAAAATTTCATATACTCATCTTTTGGATTTTCCCCATTGCTCGTAATCGGTTAATAATCATTTGTTGCTCAATACTTAACGCTTCTGCCAATTGTTTTTGAGTTTGCATTGGGCCTTCATCTCACATCATTTCTTTTATATTTTTCATATCATTATTCATTGCTAATAACTCTTGAAGTTTCACATCTTTAATCATTTTGTTCTACCACAATGTTCTTGGTCTTGCGTATCGAAATCACTACTTTTTAATATTCGAAAGATTCTACGAGCAATGATGACTTTCAGTAATCTTTATCTTTTGATTAGATAAGAAAAGTAATATTTGCTGCGAATTCACGTTTTCAGGCATACAACCTAATACTTTCAAACAAGTCTAATTCTATGACGGTGTTACTTTCATCAAATATAATGTGTATACCTTTGAAGCTTAATATTAGTAGAATAATATGACATATGTCTTAAATCCGGTAATGACTTTCTGGTAGATCAAATATGTGTACAACGCGGAAACCTATGACATTTATAATTTTCAGAACTGCTGAAACGCTTTCAATGAAAATGGTGAAATAGAAATAATTATATAAGTTATGATATGTGAAGTTTTGAAAACAACAAGAACTTCAAATTCTTTGTTTCACGGAAAGTAATAGCAAATTGTTGAACGGCAACTGAGCATGGTTTAAATATATTCTATTGTAAACATGGCCCTGTCCCTTCCAATACACATTCTTCGTAGCTAGGGCCATATAATTTGACCAATTTACTTCCTAAGTCATCTCGCCTGAACAGCTTATAGTTGTACTAAAATTTGTAGTGTGTAGCAACTCTACCTTCGTCTACCAGTTTGTTAACTACTATTGCTGGTCGTACACTCTGAATTTTAATCTTACTTGAAATAGATTATGTCTAGGGGTCATTGAGCACCTACACTCTACCTTTTGATACCTTACAGCTTTAACTGCGGTACTTTTGCTCAAGCTGTACTTGGCTATACCGAGAAATGCTTCGAGTAACTGTCGAATGATTGTCATCCAATGTTTAATTGTTTTCTTCTGTTGATAATTAATTTGACTTGGGTTAATTGAATGAATACAACATGCCTTATGATCTCCCCGGAATCTTACTGACCGTGCCAGTTATATCATATGATGGGTTTAAAATAACATAACTTTTATTCTACTTCAAAAACTGTTTTGGTTGAGAGAAAAATATGGCGACTTATTGAACAATGATATAAGAGTAAAATTATGGTTTAATCTATTCAAATATAAACCAAAAGCTTTCTCTAAACGTCTCAATATAACATATATTGATGTCATTAACGGCAACAGTACCAATTAATTGTCTTTGTGAGTTTTCTCAAATCATCAAAATTTTATTGTACGCAATGTTCCTTTGTAAAAATACTTTTATTCTTTTATTAGGTTATGTCAGTATCTTAAAATAACGTCAAATAACATAAACTAAAATATCCTTAACCAAAGTTTAATATCTTAAATCATAATATACCTATTTAAACCACCAATTCCATTTTCTTTTTCTTGAAAATGTCAAGTCTGAATTTATCATGCAACCTATTATTTTCATTTAATTAGTTTAAGATGAATTGTATTTTAATAAAGATGAGGCTAAAGCAAGTAACAACAGGTTAAAATAAAATCGATTCCTTTCTGCACGAAAAAAATTCGAAGGCATCAAGCCAAAGGAAGTCATTACTAAAACCACTGAAGAATAACACCATTTATTTGCACACTCATCGGTTTATAATTAATATTTTTCTATTTCCTGGGATGATTCGCTAAAAACAAAACAATAAAATAAATGGTTGTGTAATGAATGAGCGGGCTTCGAGCGACCTATGAAGGAAACCCTTCTTAAATGCGTAACATTTATTTGCCTGTCGAACCAAAGAACAAATGTTTTTTTTTGCGTCATGTAAAAATACAGAACGTTTAACAGAATAGTGCTTTTAATAGACACAATAGCCGGAAATATACTACAAAAAAACGTTTAAAAATTATTAGGAATTAACGATATCTACTAGCAAAAAGCGATTTTAATATTTCTGTACATAAAATGATAGTTACTATAATTAGTATTATTATGTTTTTCCGTCTATATAGATGCTAACCATGGAAATCTCGACATTCATTACTTTTCTTGCTTGGTTTGAAGAACTCTGATGTTAAATACTTTTAGAAACTTCTGATGATGTTACTTCAGGTTACGCCAATTGTTGATTGTGACTTAAACGAATCAAAAGTGGAGATTTTGTTGTAGTCGACAGCCGGTCTATGCCTGAAAGTTGCAAGAATTGAAGACTTATAGGGAAAAACTTAGTTGAAACTATCAAATAACCTCTAGACAACTTAATATTTGATGAATCAATGATTTTCAGATTATGTAAATATACGATGGGAATGATCGAACAGGAAGGAAAATGACTACCATACGAATTGAGTAAAAATGCTACTTCAAATCGTTTGAATGAACATCGCGAATTCGTTGCCTGCCAGCCAAAAAAGAGGGGATTTCAGGACCCCATAGTCATTAGCATAAAAAAAGTGAATGTACAACTACAACTATGCAAAAAATGCAAAAAGCATGGGTAAATTTAGGAGAACCAGCAAAGCCGAATAAAATTGTTATTACAGACATTCTACCGAAGTCAATATGTATTTCAATGATACTAATCAATAATTAATATTTCGACTCTATTTGGATGCACTGAAAAAAAAATTAAAACAATCTTCCAAATGTTATTTTCAGTATTCAAAACTTTTCAATTCACTAGAACTAATTTTCTGAGCATTTTCTCAACTCCCATTGAATGACACATGTTTTGACTGCATAAACGGCTTCTTCAGGAATCATTAACCCGGTTATTTCTTTTTAATATGCAGAAATAGAAAAAATAGTTGCTATTCCGATTATTTTCCAATTTTAGTTTAATTTTCATAATTTTGATTATATTCTAGTGATGAGGAGTGATTCTTTTCAATTACTTCTTATAAATTTCTCCGAAGAACCCGGCAAGTACAACAATTGTATAGTCGGTCGGTAATGACGAAAAACAGTCAACCATTTGCTTCGATATCCTTGTTCCTTCTTTTTGTTTTGTTTCGAGTTCATAAGAATATATCCATGACAAATATTATATGTAGATACACAGATTTTGATGCACATTGATCCTATATCTAAACAGTTCTTTCTGGTCAAGTATTTTTTTTGAGCATTTGCTAGATTATGCATAATTCAGTCCGACCTGAGTTAAATGATCATGTAATTATGCTACTGGTGCTTGTTGCTTGCCCAAGGATCGCTCAATACCACTGTATGCTACAAGATGATCTTGCTTTATATAATAACCTACAACATCTATGTTTTCTGGAACAACAAACGAATTCGCAAGTTAAGAAATATAATATTCACTAATTGATTTTTGTTTATCTGAGTTTTCATTTTCAATTTTCGTGATACTCTGAACTATATAAATTGCGCTCAAACTGCAAAATTGTCCGACGAAGTTTAAGTTCAGCAATGTTGTGAATTTGTGGTTCATAGAATATGGACACAATTATAAAAGACACATTATAATAGTGATTTTTTGCTGAATTATGATAATTGGGGCCCTACAGTTTTATCTGAAAAACTTACTGAAATTTAAAGATTTTTCAGGCTGAAATATTGCTATTGTTTATTTACGTTACTGTTTACATAAATCACATCTCGAAACTCGACGACATAAAGGTTTTGTTCAGACTTACCGACAAATATTTGAGTAGTTTTTTCTGATATTTATTATCATTAAATTGTTCCACTCGAAAGGTCAAAACTGATTCTCCAAAGTTTTATTGCGATTGTAGAGCCGGAGCGAGTAGACGAGAGGACTTTTAGTTTTAACCAATTATCTTTTTTCGGATTTCGAGCGCAGTTCTTTGTGTCAGTTGGATGCTTTTGTTTATCTAATTAATTTACTTTTCAAACATGTTTTGTGCGGGTAATGGTCCGAGTTAATGAAAAAAAATCGTATTGTTTCAATAGGTTCTGTCATTCGACGAGGAAAACACGATTTTATTGTGTGAAATAGAGTTTGAATTTACATCCCTAAAACGTAATGCTAACTCTTTGTTGGACAATTTCAAGACTTCAACTCACACCGAAACTGAAGCACCAGGTTCTTCTGTCATGCTACTTTTTAGCATATAAGTTTTTGTAATATTGTATTCACTATGCCCGAGTTTATTTCAAGAAAAAGCTCATTTTAGTACAACTATTTTAAGATGAAATAAAATGGAAACTTATCTAAAACATTGAATATGATTTTAAATATTTGAATGACTATTGAATGAGCATTTATTATACACACAACCAGAATTCATTATGTAATTTTATATTAAAATTGAAAATTAAATATAACTATGTGTTAATAATATAAATTAATGTAAATTATACAAGACGAATTACAGCAAAAGCTCTTAAAGCACAATAATTAATTTTCTGTATTAGCAGTAAAATGTGCAACTGTTGATCGTCATGGCAGCCATGTTTTTATGAAGAACTAACAGGTTCATGCAGCAGAGCATCAACACCAATGCAGTTTAGCAATCGTTGAGATATAGTCACCGTCTAATATGCATTACAACTTAAAAAATTATTACAAAATTAAAAGAAGTGTTATTTCAAAATAACTACATATGAAAAATTTGTTACATAACTCGGTGATATGAGGATCAGGTTAGAAGGTCAGATGATTTAATCTGCTGTGAGTTCATGAAACTGTTAGCTTGTAGCCGTACTGTATATTCTAAGTACTTCTCAGCAAAATTTGAAAGAAATTCACCAAACTTTGTACTTTAGGTTACAGCAAAAGATTGTCTGATTTTTAGTTCTTTTAACACCATGAACATATTAGGAATAAATGCTTATTTAGTAACTTAGTTGTCTAAGAGCTAAGTAATCTAGCTTGTTAATCAGAAATGATTATATGCTTTAGTTTTGAGTTTGCTGTATTTACATATTTTCAAGTGAATGCAGCTCATATTAAAATAACTTTTATTTTCCAATCCAGGTTTCAGATAACTGATAATAGTTTATGTTAACTGGACTTAAAGAAAGATAAGTAGACTAAATACTAATGCTTGAATGAATGACATTGCAAGAACGATCTACCAATACTTTGTGCCAAAGGCGTAGAAATTGAAAATAAATATCGTTTCGGAAAAATAGGTTTTGTTTTCTACAAAACATAATGGGTGGGTGAAAACTATATATATATATATATATATATATATATATATATATATATATATATATATATATATATATATATATATATATATATAGTAAAGCTTTGCTTTGCTTCAAAATAGGCCTGAGTTTCGGCGATCACCTCTTCATTCGACGATCATTTCATGCGTGTTCATCATGTGCAGTCCACTCAGATGATTGTCGATTGGACTTCCGAGCAAAATGATGGAGCCATGCTTCATCCATTGTCACATATCAATGCAAAAGCCTGGGTTTATTGCGCTTGATCATCTTTAAATACTACTATGACTCATCAACTCGTCGTTATCTTTGGCCAAAAGTGAGCTCGCGCGGCACCCACTTTGCATAGAGCTTTCTCATACCCAAATATTCGTGAATGATATGATGTACACATTCAGTTGATATCCTTAGGGTATCTGCTATTTCATTCAATTCAATTTACGGTCATTCAAAATCATTTGGCGGATTTTTTTAGTGTTTTCGTCGGTGAACGACCTCTTTTGGGCGTCCACTGCATTCACCGCATTCAGTGCTCATTTCACCACGTCTAAACTTAGCATACCAATCCTTGATGGTTGATTTTCGTGGGGCATATTTCAAGCTCGGCATCAAGCTAATTTCTTGCTACAACTGCATTTTTTCCTTTCAAAAAGCAATATTTTATCAATACGCGAAATTCTTTTGTATCCATTCTTTATCTCTTGAGGGTTACGGCTAAGTAAAAACATATGTATTTAATTCTAGTAGCGCCACCTATGTGTCAAGGCGGGGACTTCAATTGAAATATATAAATGACATATTTTGTGTCGAAATGGAAAAATATAAAATATCTGTTTTATACATCAGATATTACACCTCTGAGTTTTCACTTGGTTCTTTCTAAGCTTTGTATTATAGATATTGTTTGAGGGGTGTCCAATTCTCATTCTGTTATTCCCTCAATATTAATTCATAGATCCATATATTTCAATAATCTTATATTTTCTTTAAAAACCAATAATTAGTTTGATAATCCGGATGTAGAGTAATCTCTAAATAATCTTCAATTAATTAACGGAACTAATCAGAATTAATTTATAATACAAAAAATTACACGCAAATCCGAAGGATAAATAAACGAACCTCATTATCCGGCAGAGAAATCTCTTAAACCTCATTTAATGATTTAACGGTATATATCGGAAGATTACCATAGTATTTGTCGGTTATTTCCATAAATAATAAATCTGCCTCGGGACAATAATATGCTAATAGAAAACGCCAACAATCAAAAAGCTAATCCCATTATATCTTGTGTCGTTTAATACGGGAAAATTTATGGCGGCTCATTAATTATAGATCAAAATAAATAGAATTCTTGATCGTATTGATTTAACTTAAAATACATGTCTTTAGGACTAATATAATTTTTTCGGTGATTTACGGCTCGTTTCATTGCTGGCGATTTATCATTTACCAATTATGTTTAATATTAACTTGTAGGATTCTTTATAAATTGCTGTATCACGCACGACGAGAGAAGTTCATTATACGAGCCGAAAACCAAATCAATTTCTACGCCATTTTTGGTTGAAATTAATGATTTTTAAGTCAATTTGTGTATAATATTTCTGGTATTATTTGAATTTATTATTAGAAAAACGATATATCTTGAGGCTATAAATGTTTCTCGCGTGATGTTGTTTGATTTCTTTATCCTACCCGTTCTAATGTCTTTACTGCTGTCCTAATATAATGTACCAATTTTTCAATAATAATTTATTTCAGTTATTCATTTACATTATTTGTTAAGAGAGTTTCTTAAATATAAATACCATATTCTTACAAGAAGAAATACCATATCACAAATAAGATAAAACTTGGATTAATAGATCAGTATGTATTTTACAAATTGAAATTAAATTAGACTACTTTATATAAAATTAAGAGTAACGCTTACAATACAGTATACAAGTTCGTGTCGTTTGGTTTGCTTCTATATTCTAATATGCTGCGCGTTGCCCAGTCGCCGTATTTACTGCTTTTACGTTACTTTGATTTAGTCACTTTATTCTAAGTTTTACTGCAATATCTTATCAATATCCTAGGTATATTTGATTTTGAGATCACCGTGCATTTCTTCGTTGGTAATGCAGCAATAATTATAAGTAGTGGTAACTAATCGGGGACTCTGTTTTAGTGCACTTCCATATTTGCACTACTCTACTTTTAGTCTAATATGATAAAATTAAATTATCCAAATGAGGGTCCAGAAATGCGAAGAAGCAAATACAGCTTTAAAAGTCGAACATATTTTCCTACAAATTGTTAAACCTCCTTGTTAATTACTTATTTAAGTATTAACATAATTTGTTTCACCTAAAATATATAATGGGGAACAATAAATTGGATAAAATATCAGGCTTATTTGATAGAAATATACCTTCTTCACTGCATAGTATAAAACAAAGTCGCCTTTTCTGTCCCTATATCCCTATGTGCGCTTAAATCTTTAAAACTACGCAACGGATTTTGATGCGGTTTTTTTTCAGTAGATAGAGTGATTCAAGAGGAAGGTTTATATATATAATACATGCATAATATACTAAAGCAACATTGCCAATTTTAGAGGTTTCTAACGTGATGTCGTAAATTAACCTATTTTTTTAGGCTTATTTAGCAATTAGCAAAAACGCTGCCTAACCCTACGAGTTAGATCAAATTAATGTACTACAGTATTGTACACCATAAAAAGGTCTACAAAAAAGTCCGCGATGGTATATGTTTATCTTTTAGGGATAACCCACATTAACCATTTTTATTGTTTACTTTTTACGTGAGAAAATGGCTTATTTACGAAGCTATTTTAAGCAATACGGCATTAATCCTTATCGAATTAAGTACCTTAAATACAGTGTGCAATTAATATAGATCAATATGGTTCCTTACAGCATGAAAATTAAACAAATATTTTCGGAAATATTACAAATTTAAAATTTGCGTTTAAAAATGTGTAATGTAATAAAAATTGTATGAATTTAGATATTCCAAAGATAGCAGGAAATCTTCATAGTAAGTATAGGGGAAGAGGAATTGTTTTACTCCAAATTTAATGCGTGCAGGCCAAGGGCAGTAATGAATGCACCAAAAATACTGGATCGATTTTAATCATGTTTTCATTGAGTGACATAGGCATATATATTTTATGCCCGTGCAAAGTCGGAGCGGGCCGCTATGTTTTTATATACAACGTTCATATTTTTTCTGTAGTGTATTTAAATTAGTATCAGCATTGCACCCGTGCGAAGCCGGGGCGGGTCGCTAGTTACTTATATTTTTAAATAAACTTGCATACTTCTTTAATTTTTTATTCCACTTTTCAATCTTGAAATGAGTAGCTGTCATATCTTTCCTGTCACCAAATATATTTATTTCATACTATCATTTTATGTAATATTCCAGAATGTCTTCTATGGCTTTAGTTAATCTGCTATGTTCTACTGTACTTTGGGTCCTACATGAGGACTAAAAGCTCACCAAAAAATGAGAAATGAAAGCATTCATTTTAACTCTTGATGCACAGATTAATGTATTGATTATCTGCAATATTTGGTCAGTGCTTTGTTGGATTTAAAGTTATATAAAAGAATCTTAAGAAATTTGACATTAATCAATACCTGTACCTAAGCAAGAATAGATGGACGGATTGACGTTTATGTTATGAATCCAAAAGGCTGCTTGCGAAAATCTAATTACCTTATTAATTAGAGTACAGACGACTCTTCTCATTATCGTGTTTTTCTGTTGTAAATCGAGGACGGACAAAGTTTTCACATATTTTTTCTCTAAAATCAGATATTTGGGTATAGTATTATCGCTGAGCTGATGCGACGGAAAATTAGAAATCCTTCAGTGCAAAAGCCATTCAGTTGTGTTTTTTAAGCACTAACTGTAGCATATAAGACCTCGTAGGAATATTGTTTATACTGTACTGCTTCTTCTATCGTGTAATGGTTGAAGCGTTTAGTTTCTAAACGGAGGTAGTGGGTTCGATTCCCGGCACGGAGAACAATTTCTTGCTGTTTTAGTTTAGTTAGAATATTTGCCAAATCACCTAGGCTAGATAGCGGATGCCGGGGTATGAAGCGTTCCTTATTTTCAATGATCGTTTCTTTGGAAATCTATTTTTCCATACGGACTGTACTTCTACTTGGCCTATCCATTGTAATATTAAATAAAATAACAACGTAATTTATTGAGAAATTATCCACAATTACACACATCTAAAATTGACATACACAAAAAATTAAATTAGCAACAAAACAAATCCAAATTCGTATAAAAATTATATAGTTTGGGTTCGCACCGACCACAAGGTTAACGATTATTATAACATATTTTATTTTATACTTTTCTTATGATAAAAATTTAACTTTTTGTTTTTTGAAGTCGATTAAATTTTTTTGATAAAAATATTTGTATAGATTTTTCATCTAAATTTGCATACTATCGATTCACTGATAGTGACTGCGCTGTGTGACCGTACCTGAGGTAATAATTAATAAAGAATACTAAAACTTTTATATAATTGAATTGAATCCAAGCAGAATTCCCTTATTAGTGAGAATTCCATTTTTATTTTAAATAAATTTAAGCTTAAATGTAACTTTACTAATGTATATCTTCAATAGTAATTAACAGCCGTTAAATTGCCTTAATTAAATAATAGTAGCTGTTATAGTGCTATTGTAATAAAGTATGTGAATTATTAAAACTAATAGCACAAGCTGTGATGTTTTTATATGTTTTAACCATGCCTCTCGATGCTCTAGTTTTCTTCAAAAACTGTAAATTATTCTCTAAGCCGACTAATATATATCATATAACGTTGGAATAACTATAGATTAGATTTTGTCACTCATAACATTTATTCATTGCAGACATATAGTTCTTCATGCTGTTACTTGGTAAATATAAATGAAATATTTAATTGCATTTTATGTAATTTACTTTTTTAGAAATAAGCCTGAGAAAAGGTACATAGTAGATCATATTACTGAATGTTATAGCCACAGAGTATTACGTCTTCCTCCCTGTCACTATATATATACGCGGTATTTCAAAGAATTAATACAATACATATTCAGGCCGAGGAGGATATTCAAACCAGAACTGTCTGCATTTATGGAAAGAGGTATTGTTGAAAATAGCATCTTCGGTTTATGTGAGCTCGATCAGACACATTGAAGAAGAAATTGACAAATGGTAGAATCTTGAGCAAGTCTTTGACAGATTGGAGATAAAAAGCATAGTTATTCACTGGATTAGTGTATCTGAAAGTGAGGGTGATTGAATAAAATATTATGAACGTTGGTTTATGATTCAATGCTGACGATTGAATCAAGACGAATCTGACGACCAAGACAGGGTGATGAAAGAGGAAACCACTAAAGGTCAGTATGCAATTAATATACTTTAGTTGTAGGGAATTGTATTATAGAGTGTGAAAGCTTTATAAGCATGTGTGTTACTATTCAGAATATACATGAACGTTTGGTTAACATGTATGAGGAGAGAAATAACACTAACTGTTTTGCAGATATAGCAAATGCATTAAGGAGAATTTAGTGATTAAATGTAGTTTTATCAAGAAAAATGTATACAAATAGTAATAGGACAAACTAAAGAGAGATATAGTAATATCATAATGACTTTACAAGGATTCATGGCATGGAAAGAAACAAGAACTAAGCGTAAAACATAAATATGCTCTCTAATGAAAGTAAAATATGTTGCTCAGATATACAATTGTTAGTTATGTGGATTAGGTCCTCGGGGGATACCACTACATACAAAAACGCGCCTAGAACCCTACCGATAGTAGTACGGAAAAAAGCTCAAACTATATATAATAAAAGAAGTTTACACTATAAATTATTGGGGCTGAAAAATTAATTGTAGTTTTAAGTTCTTGGATAATAAATGCATTTGATGTACTATGATGTTAACATAAATTATATTTAATAAAATATTTGTTCAATTATTTTATTTATATTAAAATGTTATATGGCAGAGCCAAAATGTATTGAAATTCAGAGTTGATACGGCAACTCCCGTGTCACTGCTATTTTGAAGTGATTGTAGAAGAAGATTCTTATAAATGATCACGTACATTTCATCATCGGAAGAAATCAATTCTCACGTTTCAGCTTTGTCCCATCGGGGACGACTGTATTAATTCGGATTTTCTAATTGCAATGTATCGTTCACCGGCTGGATGATCCGCGTCTAATACATTTTTAAGCGACTGAGCCGATTAGACGCCCTCGAAAAGTAACGGCCCCCGAAAGGCCGAGAAACAAATTGTGAGAAAGACCCACCGGCCTAATTAGAATGCAGAAGACATTAGTGTCCTTCTCGAGGCTAAATACTGTAATCCTTTCTTGACAAGTTTGTCGGATTTAATTTCGACGATCTCGAGCAGGCGTAATTCGACTATTAGTCGGATGAAGGCCGCTTTCCTTTTTTTTAAGGCGAACAAATTAGACACGACCGTAAAACGGACAATGAGACTCGTGGAGAATGAAACGACTGGCTTAGAGAGGGACGAGTCGCTCTAGAATAATAATAAATAAACAGGTACGGGTTGGATAATGCAGGTATATTTGTCTATTCATGGAAATGTTATATCAATCTAAGTAAAACGGACCAATGGATTGACATAATAAGTCAATCATGAATAAATGTGGATTGACATAATAATTGTGTCCTCAGAAATAGTTCAACTACCGCTTTTTTTTTTCGTTGGAATGTCAATAGTGTAGAGCAGGTACAGGATATCCTAAGACTCTGGTCAGGAACTCCAGCCGAAATAGTCTAAATTTTCTTTCGAAAAGATATGACCCCAACAATTTCTTCATCTTACTCTATACAATACTGCTATTTATCATCTTAGTTTTATGGAAAATTCGACAATTTCTGCTTATTTTCGTAATTTGTCTTTTATCTATCTTTCTACAGGCTCACACACCACGGATATACTTTCGAATTTACAATTAATCGACAAATTAAATCATTTTAATGCTTTTAAGCCCAACTTTACTATTTACTAACTACAGGGTATGGAAAAAAAATGCATGAAACATTAAGTAATACATTTATTAATTGATTTATATAATATTAATTATTTTATAGATTGTTTTATCATCTCCAAACTTTTGTATATATATATATATATATATATATATATATATATATATATATATATATATATATATTCACGAAACAACATCCTAAGAGTGTGGCAAAAACTTACAAGTAACAAAATCACGTAACAAACACACTGTTACAACCGTAAATAATGAACACATACTATAATTAGAGACACATCTGTTGAACTAAAAGACTTATGGTGGTTATTTCGAATGCTCTCTACTACAGGTGCAATAAATATAATTTACTTTAACTTAGTTTAATGGTTTGGTATTAGTTACAAGGAATTTTTTAGTTTTCGGTTATGTTTCGTTAGTATATATATATATATATATATATATATATATATATATATATATAGGAATTAAATACTTCACTTACTTTGGATGAATAGGCATTGACAGGATAGTGTTGTTTAAATATTAGTTTTTAGTCAGTTTTTTTCCTTAAGTCACTTAATTCACTTAATGCAAATAAGTTTACAAAGAATATAATGATGGTATATTCTGAATGATCATAGCACATGATGAGCTAATTTATACCACCTAGTGATTATTTCTCCAAATTACAAACCCTGTAAATAAATGTAGTAAATATAACGTTCTTTAACTTAGGTGAATGGTTTGGCATTAGTTACAAGGAATTGGTTCATGAAAAATATAAAAAAATATTTACTACTGTGTTCAAGAATAGCAATATTTTTAAATATAATAAATAATATTCTTGTTTTTCTCATTTAAAAGGATTATGGGATATTTTTAGGTACGTTGTTGATTGTTTCTATTCATAGAGTATATTGAGCCATTATCTTAAAATTACTTATAATAATGAACATGAAATAAAAGCAAGGAATTAAATACTTAGTTCGCCAAACTAAAAAAACCTGGACTTAAACTCTATTTAGTGTATTGGTTTATCGAACGCATAACCAAGTTAAGACTAGATAACAAGATACCATTATATAAATCTATACTCAAGCCTATTTGGTCATATGGAATCCAATTAGGGGAAGCGATAGCAAATTTAATATATCCATCATACATCAGTTCCCAAATAAAGTATTGTGTGCCATTGTCGATTCTCCGTACTATGTTTCAGATGAAGTTATATTACTCTAGAATCAATAAAGTGTGTAATTCAACGTGTTGCGATACGAACTGAGTGTGAAGTGAGAATAATACAAAAACTTAGTTCATTTTGGACTAATAGATTTTAGCGAAATAGTGTTGTATTAATATTAATTTTTAGTTACTTTTTCTCTTCTTTTTTTTAACTTGACAAATAGGAAACTAATGGTATTTTCTAGATAATCATTGTAGATGATTAGAAAATGTACGTGACTTAATGATTATTTCTCCAAATTACCAACCCTGGAAGCCGTCCAGTCTACCGCAAAACTTGAAGCAGGAAACATTTAATTGTTCCAACGTTAGGAGTCATTATTCTTAACGGCTAAATCCAATTGACAGCGAAATACTTACATGCGTGAACCCATTAATATTCGTCAACCGACCGGCCCTGGCGCTGCCCTATTTATTAACATTCCTCCGTTAAGCTAACATGACAGCAATTTTATGGAATAAGTAATTGCGAAGGCAAACCTGAAAAATCAGCAGGAAAGGGTGGCGAAATGGCCCTAAGCAGAAGGGAGGACAAGGGACTGTTTAGACCCTAAATAAATACAAGAAATTTAGTGCGGTGTTCCATGTAAGAAAACCCCACCGGAAGCAAATTAATTACTTAAGTAGTGATGTAAATAATTAATTATGGTAATTTTATTTGAACTAAAGTTATCAGACGTATTCTGACAATTTTTCAGTTTAAATGATATTTTTGAGAACAATTGCTATTTTCCCATCTTTTTGGCAACAATAATACTAATTGGAAAACAGTTATTTTATGTAGAGGAATGTTCAAATCATCCGATTTATTAGTCAGGTTCGATTATTAACTGTTATTATATTGATCTTTGCATTTTCACCAGTAAATATCCTTTATTAAAATACATGTAAGCGTCTACTATGGTATATGTTTTGGTATGATATAGCTTATGACAAATATAATACATATTTAGCACCATTTTCAATATATATCTAATAGCAAAGCTTCTATTAATTCAATTTACTTCAAATAGATATGCAATATAGTAATCAACATCAGTACATGATTTTAATTAATACTACCGCTAAATTTATATTATGAGCTAGTAAATTACCACTGTATACATGTAGTAATGATGTTCATTAAACCCGTCATTATGCTCGTATTATTTGTTAATTTTTTTAATCACAACATTGAAATCTAACATTTTTATAATACCTTTTATGTACTTTTAAGCAATATTATGATAACCAATAATTTATAGCTTCATTCACTAATGCAAGTTTATTTAATACCTTACAAGATTTATGATGTCATAAACATATTTTAATGTTGTGAATAGTTTAATGTTGTGAATGTTTCGACATAAATAGTTATTTGGTTACCTGATCCTCGCTGTATGAGATCAGGGAAATACAACTAACGAAACAAAATAGAAACTAAAATCTTCCTGAAACTCATTCTCCGGTGAGTTTTGTACATAGAGGCTAAAATAACTAATATAAAAGCCACATTTTATTAAAATATTTGAATAAAAAAACTGAAGCGACTTTAAAAAATAAATAATATTTTAAAATTTTATTAGATTTTAAATTATATTTTAAAAAAGTTCTAAAATAAAATAAAAATAAACTAAATGCTTATTTAACCTATATACTACACGTATTTTAGAATACACTGTATACACACAATTTTGCTTAATACCCTGCCTAAACCTATTCATCTAAACAATCTAAACCTAACAAATTAGATCCGTGTTATTGGTAGTTCTATTTTGTGTATATGTCACTATGTATATGTATATGTATGTGTATATGAGGAAAAATAGGAATAAAGAAACAATGATTGATAATAAGAAACGTTTCCGTCCTGGAGTCCGCTACGTAGTCTAGGTGATTTGACAAATGTTCCAATCAAACTAGAACAAAAAAAGTGGAAGCCCTGTTGGGAATCAAACCCGCGACTTCCGTGTGTGAGTTTAACGTTCTAATCATTACACAATGGAAACAGTTGCCTAAAATTTTTCTACGACTCTTTATATGATATGGTTAATGCTTAAAAAGCAAACTGAATGGCTTTTACACTGAACTACTTCCGTTTTCTCGTCACATCCCCCTTCCCCCAACAGATTCTGACTTGGTTCTAACGAGACCACCTCGGAGGTGCACTCTTTCGAATAGAAAGAGAATTTTGAATATCGGTCAATCATTGACCGAGAAATCGAACATGCGTTTAAAAAATTGTAACCTGTAACAAAAAAAAACTGTTTTCTATACTGATTTCTGTATATTTTGGTGAGCTGTGAGCTTAAATGGAGGTAAAGAGAAATCAAACGGTTTTGATAATAGGATGTGGCCATTATTTATTCACGTTATAAAGAATATAAACAATATAATTGACAGAAAGGCAGTTATACCTGTGAAGACGCTTGATCGGCCGATGGTGGCACGTCTTAACCGAACGATGGTCAGCGACTGAGTCATCCAAAGTACCCTTCAATAATACCAGAGATCAACATCTCGGGGTTGCCAGATCTTCGTTATCGTTTACTAGACGTCGCTGCTGGCATCCCACACCTCTTCAACATCCGATATAATATTTTGTGGATATTTTATAGGCCGCTATACTGTTATATAAAATGCGACATGCCTCAAATGCGACTCGCTACACAACCACACCACGGATTGGTTTATTGCACGAATATTAAAAGTTTGATGGATGTATTTTTTACAGTACAATGCAGCCTGTTAATAGATTCGTCAAAAAGAAGCCTTAAAATAGTTCTGTTTCACAACGGCGGTCTTATTAAGGTCTTACATGAAGACTATGGTGGTCAGGTGTTTGGTGATTTTTGAAATATCCTGCATGTGGTTTGGACGACAAGCTGAGTGTACCAAATTTTTGCGACTATCGGATAGCAAAAACCGAGAAAATCACTGAACTAAAAAGAAATAGCCGCCAAGGTAGCTTAAAGTTGATAACAAGAACGTCCTCCAAGAAACATTGGTACTTCCATATAGAGTTCTTTTATCACAGTTGCACACAAAGTTAGAGCAGATGAACCATTTTGTTAAATCACTTCTCAAACATGGAGATTGCTTCAAGTACGTAGTTTCAAAATTTCGGGACCTCTTAGAAGTAAAAGTCGTCTGACATTAGATGGCTTGTGACTTCGTTCCACAACGATCCACAATTTATCTCGGCTATGATGGAACTACAAAAATGTCTGGATTACCTTTAGAGAATCATATCGAAATATTTAGAAGATTGTAATGATCCTAAATATAAATAAAACGTCAAAAGAATAACGAAAACATGCAAGCAAGTTGCCCATTGATTCTAAAACTACACATTATTCATTCCCACCACATTCCAAAAAATTTGGGAGATATAAGTGAGGACCAAGGAGATCGATTTCTGAGAGACTACCCAGATTCATCCCACAAGCGAAAAAGCGTACAAACAGTGGCATCATTGGGAAAAATAAAGGGTTTTAGTATGTACTAGTGAACGCATATTAGATAAATAAAAATGTATCGTTAATGGTTTGTAATTAAAATAATATTTCTTAAGTTTGTTGTGTTTTATCTTAATATAGTAACTCATTTAATATATTTACTCAAATTGTCAAAAAACATGCCGTCCTAGGACAAAAAAGAAGTCATTGACGGATTAATAAAACCTAAAGAATTCTAATATTTTTTACAGACATGTCTAATTATGCCTTATGTAAAGCCAATGCTTGTCTTGTTTTGTTGCTTTGTTTGTGTGAGTTTAAGGAATTATGGTCGTGATATTCTCCATTGTAGGTTTTAGTAACCGATAATGAAACACTTCTTTCAGATCTTACCAAATTCAATGTATTACCTTGATAGCTTGAGATTTTGCTTCAGCGTATATTTATCTAGTACTCCAGGCTTGAAGGGCGAGTTTGTTTAATTGCTAAAAATACGATACAACTTATTGATTTAGTACTGAGACAATATTGCACATATACAAAATCGTCCTTTACCATTGGCTTCATCAAAAGAAAATTTGTTTTGTCCCTGGCCCTGTATGTTCGGTCAGCAACTGAAATAAGAATCAGCTGTCACTGTGAACAGTCTGTTACCAGAGCTATCTGTCGATTAGAGCTGACTCTTGACTGAAGATGGAGAAATTAAAAGCCATCAAATATCTTAAAGGTATTTTCAAACTTTGATGGTTTCAGTAATACGGTTTCCGTGTTGTTCAAATACAAAGTATCCGGATAGCGTTTATATTTAGCACTTTATTCGGCGCACTTAACTTTCCTCGTTAGATTTTTAATTGGCAATATAATATTCTAGAACTAAAAAGCACTAATTAAAACTTTAAAATCACGTAAACTATTCAAAGTTGCAGCTTGCGCTTCGGCGAGTTACAACTCGAAATTCGGTGCTTACAGTTTATTCCTGCTTTCTTTAAATGCATTAATTATTAATAAAGGTTTCGCAATGAAAGCTGCTTTATAATTATTATAGCGTGTATAATTTCCACATTTCAAACAACGATTTTTCGATGGTTTTATTTTAGTAGTTTTAGTTATTTATGTAACAGGTATAATAAACTTAAATTTAATTCAATATTATCTGCACTATATGAGTTGAGAAGTTTCTACTTTACCTCATTAAAGATTTCAACAAAGAAACAAATGTTATGTTGACTTGACTTTATATTCCTTTTCTCACTTTATCTTTTAGACAGTGAATCGCCTAGTCCTGTTCGTCCTCTCTCTGGTGAACTCTGTGATGTTGTCTCTTCGCTATTTCTCCTTTTTCTGTTGTTCATTTTACTAATATACTCTTTCGATTAATTTTCTCTACTTAGCCACCACTAATTAATGTGTTCTACCTTGCGTGTTGTCTCTCCAAGAGAGTTTATTCTGTTATTCTACAAAGTAATATCATATCGGTTTTCTCTAGTAATTGTTTATATTTCACTGTTTCAGTTTATTCAGTTTTACTTCGTGATACTGTGTTATTGAATCATCCTGCTATTATTAATGCCTTGGTAGCCTGTTCTTTTACTTCCGTGTCAACACTATCAACCTGAGATTTTTATTCCTACAGGATATATTTGCATTCAACTTTTAGTTTTACAACTTAATGATTTTTGTGATGTCATGTTTATAATTTTCTAGAACGAAGTCATCATATTAAGTGAATTAGCAGTATCGTCAAGTCGCTCTAAGACCCTGTTTATTCTAAAGCTATTGTGGGATGTACATAATTGTGGTGAATATATAGAATATTGTCGAAAATAGTAAAAATTAAGCACTATACTGGCTAATAACTTGGTTTCATTGTTGAACGGTATTTGAAAATTAATTAAAATTTAAATATCACGTTTGGGAATACTACATACAATTGATTTCGCTGTAATATGTTCACTAAAAACAAGGACATGGATTCTTCCATAAATTTAATAGATTATTCCTTTCTTAAGATAATTGATGTTAATTTCTAATTAAAGTTGTAAAAGTTCTAAAAATTTTGTTTTTGTTTATAATATTATTTTATTTACATTATTTAAAATATTACTTTAAAACAACCTCATTTGATGAATTGACACAGTTTTGTTTGAACTCACATTAACAGTGGACAGCAATAAAGCAAGAAGACGCTTTATTTTATTTATTTATTTATTTTTTTGATAAAGGTGAAAACGTCAGCCAGTGTGTTAAATATGTAACTATGGTGTGTGTTTGTGATTCTAACAGTGTGATAACCAATTAAGCGCTTTTCTTGGTTTATTGTGTTCCGGTAATATTGATATCAAAGATGTTAAGGCTCGCGCAGGCCAATTGTTCACAAAATCATTTTGAACATTTCAGAGAAGATTGAATACAAAAAGAAGCTGTATGCATGCATACGGTACATTAATTGAACCAGAAAAATTTCATGTGCGATCGACTCAATTCTGAGTCGGATGGTTACTGGCTATGATAACTGGATCGCTAATGACAATATCTAGGGAAAGCGGTTTTAGTTGAAGTGCGGTGAACTGAATACGGTCTAAGTTTGATGGCCTGGAAGGCTTTGCTGTACGTTTGGTGGAAGTAACAAGAAGTCGTCATATATTATTAGCTGCTCTCCTATACCGTCAGAGTATTAGTTCGAAACTGTACAGTGAGTAGTATAGTGACTATGCAATTTCGCTTATTAATATCAGAAGAGTAAAGATCAGAAGATCAGATGTCTGAACCTGGCACCTAGTGACTGAGACAGTCCCAAAACGATCGAACTAGTCCATAGTCGAGAAACTAGTGACAAAATAATAATTATTATCCCAGTCAAATGATCGCTTCGACTGTTTTTCTATTCGTAGTATCAGATGAAGATGTACGAATTCCTTCCCGTAATAATTTTGAGCGAGGAACGGAGAGTGATAGTTGTTTGATTCTCTATGCAGTATACATCAGACCGTTTTAAATAATTTTAAATTGCTAAAATTAGCGACTGAAACAGTCGGTAGTAAAACATAATCAGTTACTAAACAGTCGATAGCTTTTCCTGTCGATATTTTCCAATGCTGATTCCAAGTATATTAAACAATACCTTCAATTTTATATAAAACAATGTCATTTGCCCTCGGACTACGACAGAAGGGTTGAAACAAGCTAAGCGGATTATATTAAAGCGCCCTCCGTTATTTCGTGAGTCCTGCAACCATCGTGGAAACATACTGCCAGCGGACCAGACATCCGTCATGATCTATGACGGTCATAAAGCTTTGCCATAATCACTGGATGCGGCCTCCTCGTGTCTGCGTCCTGCCACTTTATAAGACTAATTGGCCCGTCTACAGGAAACACCATCGGCAGCTATGTCGGTGTCGGCGAAGACGTTCGGTTTTATGTTATTGTCCGCGTTTGTTTATTTGGTCGAAGTGTTGGTCACGACTGCGACCTTTGAATCCGCCCACGCGGACCAGCTGAGGTTCGAAGAACCAGAGATTGTTGCAAGTGTTTCAGTATTTTACGTATAATCCTTTTTGAAATTGGGGGATTATTTAAATGAAGATTATTCCATTAACTACATAAGAGATATTTTTGTATTACTGCAGTCATCGACATTGTCATCATCAAATATAAAGCTGAATTCATACGATATCATAAATAAAAGTTCCTTGAATATGTACCATTGAAAATATTTTAATATCAGCTATCTATTAGAGTTTTTTCAGCGAATATTCGTTTTCGTATGAACAGGTTAATTGAAAAGTCCCCGGTCTGACACATAGATGGAGCTACTAGAATTAAGTCCAAATGTTTTTAGTTAACCCTAGCCCTCAAAAGATGCATGTATAAATTTGACAGCTGTCGGATCATTAGTTTGTGAATTATAACATTTTGAGTGAAGCAACTTTTGTTATTGTGAATAAAATGGATAAAAAGGATTATTCCGTATTGATAAAATATTGCTTTTTGAAGGGAAGATATACAGTTGAACCAAAAACTTGACTTTACACTTTACTGGCTTTACAGGAAAATTAACCATCAAGGATTGGTATGCTAAGTTTAGACGTGATGAATTGAGCACCGAAGACGCTGAACGCAGGGAACGCCCAAAAGAGGTTGTTACTGAATAAAACATCCACAAAAATCCACAAAATGATTTTGAATGACCGTAAATTGAAACTGCATGAAATATCAGGCACCCTAAAGATATCAACTGAACGTGTACATCATATCATTCACGAATATTTGGGTATGAGAAAGCTCAATGGGTCTCCCGCGACCTCACTTTTGACCAAAAACAACGACGAATTGATGATTCGGAGCAGTGCTGATGATGTGAAGATGATCAAGCGTAATAAACCCTAATTTTTGCGTCGATATGTGACAATGGATGAAATAGGGCTCCATCATTTCACTCCGGAGTGCACTGCACACGATGAACCCGCTACAAAGCGTGAGAAAACGCAACAGTCAGCTGGCAAAGTTATGGCGTCTGTATTTTGGGATGCGCATGGAATAATTTTCATTGGCTACTTTGAAAAAGGAAAAACCATCAACAGCGACTATTACATAGCGTTGTTAGGCAATTTGAAAGACGAATTCGCCGAAAACGGTGGCATTTGAAGACATAGAAAGTGCTGCTTCACCAAGACAATGCACCGTGTAAAACTACATGAATTTTGATTCGAATTGCTTCCTCATCCACCGTATTCTTCAGACCTGCCCCCCAGCGACTATTTCCTGTTCTCAGATCTCAAAAGAATGCTCGCTGGGAAGAAATTTTCGTCGAATGAAGAGCTGATCGCCTAAACTGAAGCCTATTTTGAAGCTAAGGGCAAATCGTACTACAAAAATGGTATCGAAAGGTTGGAGGGTCGCTATAATCAGTGTATTAACCTTGAAGGGAATTGTGTTGAATAAAAAAATTTAATTTTGACAAAAATGTGTTTTATTGAGATAGTCCGGGGACTTTTCAATTGATCTGTAATAAACTAGTACTTTCCGAAGCTGCGTGAATTTTCATATAAAGTAGATACACCATATAAAGTTATCATGTTTATGTAAACTAGGCAAAAGCTTTAATATGTTAGTATAATTCCTTCTAAATTAGTCATAAAGCATAGCTGTATATCTAAATATATCGACATAATCATTACTTGAAGGGCTCTCTCTCAATAACAGTCCGTTTCAAGTGAAATGACCTTTGTTGTACAATGTATTCTTCTAGCGCCAGACCGTGAACATGTTCATGTGCGATTCATACAATTTTTAAAGGTTTTGTTATCTTTTAATTTATGAAGTGCTTCATGAAGGATCTCACTCAGACCAGGTACTTCACTTTTACATAAAAACATAAACGATTTGATCATTTCAATATATAGAATGTACCCATTATCTCTTATCTAGTCTATTCAATGTAGCAGTGAAATCACGTCATCTAATTTTATGACGCCATAAAGGTGCAATGTTGCATTTAACGTTGAAATTTTACCCAAATTAGTTTATTTAATCTATTTATAAATTAATAATGCATAAATTACCGAAGGATTAAGTCCACTACAATTAAAATTTTATAATTAAACATCCAACATAGTTTTTATATTAGAGTTATTTTGTTCTGTACACATTGACATCTTTCCTAAACTATCTGTCCTATCCCTAGAAGCCAGATCTACCTAATTAACAATTGTACATCTACGTAATGTATTTTATTTTCATCAGAGAACATATTTATCTTTTAATTTCAGTTCTTATTTTCTTCATTACTGTATTTTCTTGTAAAATATTCTGATATTACTGAATTTCTCCTTAGTCTCTTCTGTTGCTACCTGCATAGATTTTTCTTGAATATATTTGCTATATTTGCTAAACATCTAGTATTAATTGTATTCGTACATTTTAATTAAATGCTCAAATATATTCTGAAAAATTACACACAATTTTTCACACTCTACAATACGACTATCATATATTAATATTATACTCCCCTTTAGTTGTTTCCACTCTCATCGCCCTCTCTTGGTATTGTCACAGTTGAATCATAATCTCATATTCAAAAAGAATTCATCCACTCTCTGTTACATTCTGGGCCAGAATACAAGTCAATAACTAAGCTGTTAATTTCCAATCTAACACTATTTCAGGATTAAACCATTTCAACAGTTCTTTCCTGTATGTCTTTCTCGATCTGCATATCTATTCTAGTAATTATTTGCGACCTCCCACAATAATTAGATTTGATTCAATATAGAGGTATAGGAAGGAAGACGTTACACTTTGTAGCCATATTATTCAGCCATCTGATATACAGTGTATCTTTTTCAGGCTAATTTCAAATAAAGTAAATTACATAAAACACAATGAAATAATTCATTTATATTTAGCAACTAAAAATTTGACAACTCTTTAAGATGGTATCTTCAAAATTTAATTTATAGTTTAACCAATTCTTAATCATTGCCTTTGCCGACCACTTGTCAGAATCTTTTTATTGGATTACAATTTCTAGCATGAAGAACAATATATCTGCAAGGAATTATTAAAAAATGTTATAATTTACAAAACCTAAGCAAAGTAGACAAGTGTTTAACGCATTTTTGGGGAACAATAAATTGCTGTCCGTCTTTGCCCTTTCTTATTATTAACATTTTTCCTTGAACATGTCACCTCAGATATTATTCAAACTTGGATTTATGTTCTATGATTATTATTTATGATTCTATACATTTATTAGCATATATCTATAATCACTGTAAACTTTTTGGTAAATCCAGAGACGGATGATCCCACAGGCAATTGCCCAATGCACGTGTAAATTATACAACCCAAAAACTTTTCAATGTCGCTCAAAATTCTTTAAAAAATATTTTCATTAATGGGGACTATAGTATCATTCGACCGTGCATGATTAATTTTATCCAGAAATTGTAAAATCGGACACTCATTGTAATCAATTTGCAAATATATATAAGAAAGCTATTCCATTTTAACAAAAAGAAAATCTATATTAAATCAAGAAAACCTGCCAAGTTACTTATCTCGGTGCCGACAACAGAACATCCAGAAAGTTAAGCTGAAGCGTTGATGGATTTGAAATACTGTCGAGGGAACCAGGAAATGGAAAGCCTCAGCTAAAAGTGACATTTTTGACTTCCAAAATGAAAGCCGGGATATTATGGAATATTCGTATTGTCAAGTTTGAAATTGTCTTAATATTGCCTATAGAAAATCTTTTCGAAAGCCACACAGATGGAAAATATTTTAATTTTCTTTTTTCTTTTAAAGATTTTGATGTCTGTGGAGACAAAAGTGACAGATATTTTAATCAGCGGCAGTCATATAAAACAAATTGGGATTGCGAGATCTCAAAGTATTGTACTAACTACAAAGAAAAATACTGTAGTGCTCCTACATTATACAGAGGCTTATCTGTTATTATCAATAACTTAAAATCTACTAAATCTGCTGGATACTCAGAGGGTTTAAGGTAACACGACGGCGCCCTTACTGCTGAGCATTTTCCTACACAAAAATATAAAATCCAACAAGGAACAACCTCTCAGTCACGTCAATAACTATATTGAATAACACTAGATGTCTTCTAGGATTGTCTCTGGTTAGTATGTAATTAAAAATTAGCTGAAGCTGTAAAGATTTGAATTCATAATTATTTGCTGAAACTTCATTTATATATAGTGACAGTTGCTGTCAATTTTTTTTAATAAATCGAAAAATTTTAAACGAGTCTGATTTGTTAATATCATCATTTAATAACTATATGTCACATTTTTCTCCATCATTAAAAATCGTTATACAATAAATTATTTTCATACAGGAATCATTTTCATGTTAATAATAAAAATGGCAACTCATCATAATATTTTCAGAGGTTAGAAAATGTTAATTTTTAACCTTTCTTCAAAAACTTCAACTTTATCCTCAAGATCAGACTGACTACAATTCAGAACTTGAATGAGTTTATCAGCAATTACAATGTATTTCATAAATCAGTATATCCAACGTTTACATGAAACAATATATTATTCCATGTCGCCACAGTGACTGTGAATTAATTCAAATTCTTCAGTATATTGAATTAGCTACAAGGCTTCTGATCATTTGCTTTCTCATTAACATTCAGAAGGAATTCAAGATACGAAGGATCGTGAAACCAATTAAACCAAACCAAACCAAACAAGATTTTATTTGCCTCTTTTATATAGATAGTAAATATACAGAACTATTTGCAAAATTTAAGTCGCATACCTAATATTCAACACAGGGCTTATCAAGTTATACTTATTTATGAAAGCCAGGTCATAAAAAGTTAGAAAGTACAAAAAAAAATCCATGGAATATCGTGGATATAAAGGTAGCATCACTCGTTTATATAGTCGAAAGTCATTGCACTATTATAGTATATAGCTTATTTTGATAATAACTGCTTAAATGTCAGAATTAATTTGATGAATTTCATTCCAAAAATGTCGTTGTTAAAGGTAAACTTCTGGTCGGCTAATTGGTGAAAAACCCAACGAAATACTTGGATGTCAAGTGAGTTTCCATTTATTGAAAAGAAACAGAACTCATTTTTAAACTGATCACCACATCACAGGCTATAAAGTGGAACAAGTACCACAACAATATAACAAACTAATGGCAGAGATATGAGGAAACTTTATTAACAATCATAAAGCCCCCAGCGACGCTACGGAAGATGATGTTATGCGCTTGGTGGCATGGGAAAGGAACTGTGTATCATCTGATTAAACCATTAATTAGACTATTTATTGTCAAGAACTGTAGCGATAGAAGCACGTTATTAAAAAAAAGACCAGGGAGGATCAATAGTAAAGGGGATATCTTCCATCACAACAACTTTAGATCACACATATCTTTAGTAAGCCGGGAAAAGTTAAAAAAGGATTGGCTCTGGAGTCTTCATGTATAGGATAGACCTTGCCTCGGCCAACTTTTAGTTATTTCTATCTATGAAACACTCCCTCAATGATACAAAAAAAAGCTTAAGAAGAACTTAATTCAACACTTCGGTATATGGAGGAAATATATATATATATATATATATATATATATATATATATATATATATAAGAACTTGAACTTGAGTACTTGAACATACGAAATGACTTTTTACCAATCCATAAATAACATGGTCTGAATTTTCCTCTTTGATTAGTATTGTTGAATTATGTTAAGAGTTATGGAATTATTTGTTTTAGATCCTTAGAATGGAACAGTCATTTTATTAAAATTTGAGAGTGTTATTCTATCGCACCTTATCGTATCGTGAAGAGAGTGCACAATATTTTGTTACAGATGCGAAATATGAACAAATATGTTTACTGTTTCGTAATTTAAATGATTCCTAATAATACTAAAATAAAATTCGAATTCAAAATACGAGGTAAAGGCTCGGTACGTCGTAAAACACGAAACGAATATTAGCGTAACGAAATATGATATATTTAAAATATATTTCCGTCGTAGCAATTTAATTGGAAAGATAGACGCTTAGAACATAATTTAAAAATTAATATTTCGACACAGAAGACGGCTCCAAATTGATATTTTCAATTTGAACACGTGACGCTTTTGCAAAACAGATACCGTATTTTAGTTTAGATTTATCGTAAAGAGTTAATTTTTGTCACATGATAAATAACTTTAATAAATATTCATTGCGGAAAGTGAGGGAAATCATAAATTGTCATACCGCCGTCTTTCTTATCTCTTCCTCCCTCCCTCTCTACATTTTTCCTTCTCTCAGTGCGAGAGACGCTTTGTTAAAGGCGACATATTTAATTCAATAAGTGCCTTATGCGCGGCGGATATTTTTTTATAAATATCGCGAATGTCATTTCGGGAAAAAAAGAGAAATAAAAGCAAAAGACTCCCATTACATATATCTCTCTCCTTTATTTCTCTGGTTCTAAATAGATTTTTGCCCGAGAATGTACGATATCTCATGTAGACGCGCGAATAAAAAATGGCGACGTAATGCGAAAGTATATGGAAATAGGGGGGTTTCAGGAATCCATTAAAGGAAAAATAAATGTAAGGAATCTGACCTAGTTAACGTTTCTATATGTATGCGAATATCATATATCTTCTTTTCGTATAGGATTTTGTTTAATATTTACACCCGCTAAAGGATATTATGAATACTATTCATGACCTTTGATTTGAGAAGCGCATATATAGCAAGTTGAAAATCGGTAGTGTGACTTGCTCTGAATTTTCTAAATAGGCGTCATTCAATACAGCAGAGATGCAAAATAAATTCCCGAATTTTTATTTAATTTTATTAAATAATTGCATGAACTTTGATCGACGGTGTTTATTGTGTTGTTACTTAGCTGATAGGGCCGTTTTGACATTTTTAGCAGTCCTCCTTTCGTTTTATTAAGTTATTCAGCGTACATAAATGCTAATTATGGATTGTTCATAGCTGCATCTTCGACATTCATTTCTCTTATAGCCGGGGTAGTGTCTTGGAACCACTCCTTTACTTGCTTTTCACGACTGATATCCCAAGATCAAAAAAGCCGTACTAGGTACATTTCCCGATGGCACAGTCCATTGCAAAAGATATAACTCTAATTCTATATATATATATATAATAAAGTGCAGGTAATAGTATAAGAGCTACAAATTGGCTAGAAGCGGTAAAATAGAGCTTAATAGCTCCAAATCTGTCCATGTTAGTTTTCTGTTGCAGCGAAATGACAAAAACCCTATTACATCACTTAACGGTTACCCGATTCCTCAAACAGAATATAAAATAATAAAGCTAAATATGTCGACGTCAGTCTCGATGTCAAGTTAAATTGGAAACATCATCTTAGACAAAAAGCAGAATAATTTAAATTCACAGTCAAGCAACTGTACTTGTTAGTCGGAAGATATTCTCAGCTTGACCTAAAATAAAAGAGACTGGAAGCCAATTTTGACTTATGGGGTACAGATATTGGGGTGCCCTAAAACATCAATCCACCTAATTCACCTAGTTATCCTGTGTACCTAAAACAAAGCTTTACGATAAGTTACCAACGCTTATCGCTACAAAAACAGCAAAGAGCTACACGACGACTATGGCAAAGTGATCCAAGATTTCGCCTTAAAACGTGAAATAAAGTTGCTAAACCACAGCAACGTGGAAGCAATACAGCTACTGAAAAACACGCAGGAAATCAGAAGATTGAAGCGAATTAAATCATGCGAACTTGTATAGTATATAAGTGTTATTCTTAACGTTAGCTTAAGTAGTTTAGTTTTATTTTAATTTGAGAAATAGCTATTGATGTATTAATTCCGTACTCATCTTGCCTGTCTATTAATGATAAGTACAACAGAGCAGTAGTAATACATTGATTTGTGAAATAATATTTTACTAAGCATATCTAATGTAAGATGTAATTAATTAAGAATATCATTACTTTTGTTGTGTACGAGAATCCAGCGCAAACTCTCAAAGAACATTCGGGCAGCGGCCAGACGAAACAATTGTTCCCAGACAAAGGTCAGTAAGTACCCAATTGCTGTGGAAAGGATCTAAAAGGATATGACATGGTTAGAACACCAATAGACTGAAAATAAATTGTTACTGAAAATGTTCATTGAATGAATTCAATGGCCTATTATTACCAGCATTAGCAAGTAAAAAACGCTGGTATCCTTTTGCATGGCAACATTCGGCCATATGTTGCAAAAATTGACAGGATACCTTGTTGCGCAATATTTGGAATTTCTGTCGCACCCATCTTACTCCCCGGACATAGCGCCTTTTGATTGCAACTTTTTTGGATCAATGCAGCATTGCTAGGCTGGCCCCGATTTCATAACACTGAAGAATCGCGAAAAAAAGATCCATGATTGGATTGCTCTCAATCCAACATCGTTCTTGCAATAGAGTTTCATCAAGTTTCTAGAAAGATTAGATAGAAAATTTAAAAACAGTTTAAAAGATATCCATTTTGATTTATAAATATGTACCTTTTATATCCTTCCTTTTCTTGACTGTTGTAGTTTTCGTGTGGCTATTGTCTCCGACAGATATAATCGCGTATCATCGGCAAATGTAGCCATCATAACATTCTCCATTTGTGGTATATCACAAGTGTAGATTAGAGCTTTAGCTTCTTTTATTGTGGAATAAGTTTTTCTTGTTTAACTCTAGGCATTCTGGCTGTAATGTACGTTTTTAGTAGTTCAGTGTCTTGCTTTGGTAACATTTTCTGTAATTTATGAACAAGGCCGTCATGCCAAACCTTATCGAAGGCTTGTGCTACAACTAAGGATGTAGCTGAGCAGACTTTTTACTTTCGTAGGCTGTTTTAATAACATCTGTTATTCTGTGGAAATATGATGAAGTATATAACACTATATATTCAGCTTAAGACAAATAGTCAAAAAGGTACAACCTGAATAGATGTATCTGTATCTGTTTACACACTACATCTATAAATATGAAAAACCATTTTATAGAGTAATTTAAGTTGGAGCAATGATTACAAAGTAGTAAAATGATAAGAATAATTCAAAAAGTAGTATATATAGCAAGCATAAATAATATAATCGTAGACAAGAAGAAATCATGCGCAGAACACCTTCAGAACCCTTCATAAATAAATTCAGGAATGGTAATTGGAAGCAGGAGAAGCCAGAAATAAGAAAAATAACGTCGAAATTGGAGGAGCTCTGAAAGCACAGGGGTAGACCAAATAATATGAACACCATGTAATATTGCTGCAATATACATCTTATTGTATGTCGATAACACTGATTAAGTGTATATATTGCTTAACTTACATGCTAAATCTTGTAGATATTTTTCCTCTGAATTACACACTTTGTTCAGCAAACGGTAAAACAAGAGATTGGAAAGATATGTGATTTTTCGGACATCGAAAGAGGACAATATTTAGTGATTGGTTAGCGGGAATGTCTGTGAAAAGAACTGTTGAATTCATTACAATTTAGAGCGACAGTATCCACGATACAGCATCCCCATACAGAAAATATTGAAAAACATCATCGGCGATAAGAAATAGTAGGCCAAATCTAAAGTTAATTGACAGAGACCGACGAACATTGTTGCTAAATGCAATAAAATTAATGCGGCAAATTCAATTACAAATGTCAACAGTTACTGGAGTAAAATTGTTTTGATAATGAAGTTAGGTAAAGCTAATATTCGTAGAAAAGTTGCGAAACCCTTTATTGCGGAAGTCCACGATGAAACTACGAAATAACTAGTACAAAAATCATAAAACCCGTAAAATTCACAGTTGTAATTGTTTCCCTCAAACCGCCATATTTATATATAAAGATTCGCGAAAGAAACCTACGATCCTGACTGCCTGCCACGTAAAGTCAGGTATGATGGAGATTCCTTGGTCATTTTGGTGGCAATATCGTGGTATTAGGATGGTCCTCTCATTTATTTTCTGTTGTTTACATCAAGTTCTTACTATGAGTGCCTATTGCTGCCAAACACTGCTGAAGATAATAATTCACTCCATGTTAGTTTCAGCAGCATTAGAATATCATTAAAAATTTTCCCTGGCCAATACAATCGCCAGACTTCAACATAATTAAACCATTATGGGGGGTTTTAGAAAAGCGAGAGAGGAGTATAGTTGCATCTCTGACATTACTGAATACATTGGCAGATATTTTAGTACAAAAACAGGACAACATTGCGTTGGAAACTGTTATACTGTCCATATCTATTCCGACAAGAATAACAGAGGCTTTAAAAGCACTACACCTTATTTATAAATCAATTTCAATCAATTATTTTATTAATTCCCTGTAATGAGTAATAATGTTTCATTAACAGGTCAATTGAAAAGTCCCCAGCCTGACACACAGATGGCGCTACTATAATTAAATCCATGTGTTTTTTAACATATAACCTACTTCCTTTATGCATTTCTATAATCATTTTCATTTATACATTTCTTTATACTTCTCTGAAACCTAGCTTTCTTATAAGGTTATAAAAAAAAATTATGAACTAAAAATATTTTGTTAAAATATTATTTAATTGCTTTTTATCTTAGATATATTTTTGTTACCCTAATGTAATTTATAACAGGTAACCGAAGAGGTAATCCTCAAAATCCTTTGAGCATTCTCTCGCCGTAACGTAATAATAGACATTTCGCGTAGAAACAAGGCCGAGATTTAATTTAATAAACAACAAAATGAATCGCTGACTGAATTAAGCGTCTGTTTAATGGATCAATTAGAGTTCTATTAGCATTTGAGTATATTTTCCTTTCAGCGGGCCCTCTGGTGCTTATACAAGATTACACTTAGACGAATGGCAGAAGCCTTTGAGGGGAAATGGTGTGGAAATACCGATAGGAGTTGCTGTTTTGATATCCCCCTGAGATATAGTCATTATAATCTCATCAGAGATAATCTACTTTTTGCAAGGTCGTTGTAATATCGCTGCCGTCTTTCGACCTCCGACATTATTAACTTATTGATGCCAAAGACAAAAGGCACGACGACGTCAGATTTGAAATATCACCGTTTAATGTCAAATTTGTTCTCTCCGGCGCGATCAACGTGAACGAATTCGGAAAGGGAAGACATTAGAATTCTGATTTTTCAATTTGTATGCTACGGCAGCGCGATGGGATTTTATTGATGTAGTTTTTCTGTCAACAGCTTTTATAACATCTCTGGTTTTTTTTTATTATAATGTCATAAGGTTTTTTTATGTCTGTCGACTTTATTCATATTAGATGATAATGCAGAAAGCAACATAATGATATAGCAATATATGTATTATGTAATGAAAAAGGGCACATAGCACTTTTATAACTACAAAGGATGTAGAGAATACCAAAAAGAAAGGAAGATGCAGGCAAATAAAATTACAGTAGTACAACGTTTAAGACAGCATGATAAAGCCATCGACCTTTGGAAATAAAAAATTTATAAAAATGTCGTACGCTAAAAATACAAAAGACAATAAGAAAATTAGCAGTAAACAAATAGAAATAAAAACCAACAAACTATACTCAACGCCCTATCATCATCGACATGACATTGCTGAGTGAATTTCAGACTGAAATTGCTCAGTGAATTTCAAACTGAATTGTGACTGACTGAATTCAGTCGGTTATCGAACAGGGTAAAAAATTGAAATAAATCTTCCTAAAACAAGACAAACCAAAATAAAAATCTGAAAGTCATTCTTAAGAATTATAACATTGAACGCAAATGGTCTATATCAACTGGTTCGAAAATTAAAACTATTTCTGACAACAAATCACATAGATATATATTTCACAATGAAAACCCATTTTTCAAAAAATTATATTACAATATACGATTCTGATGCCTACTAATTTTTCCAAAAAGACGACATTGTCGAAAAGACACAAAATTACACAAAACAATACAGAGACTTATATTCAAAATTAGGGCCAAGGTTTATTATTAGTAGGGACTTTAAAAATACTTTAATTACACTATTAATACCTGGAAAAGGAAATGAATTATTCGAAGCATTTAATAAACAATTTTTTAAAATTTTAATTATCATTCAGGGCGTGAACCCACTTACTGGCCGACCGTCAGTAATAATGTGCCATAAAGTCAAATAAAAATCGAGGGGTTGCGTGAACTAAAATCTGATCACACTACAGTATTGCTAATACTGGGCGCAATAATCTATAAAAAAACTAATCTTACTGAGAATTTTACTAACTGGGACACGTGTAGATCTATAATGCAGGAACGAATCAGTTTAAACGTAAGACTCAGAAGTATAGACGATCTTGAGCGACAAACCCGAAATAGCTGCAAAAAAGCTAGTCTAATTAGAAAAATGAGAAATCAGAATATGATGTAAATTTCCTCATTACCCCAAGACTAAAGAATATAAACAGAATTGCTTTGAAGAATATGTAATTGAATTAACTTTGGAGGAAGACAAGATCAAGCTATGGAAGGCAACTCGGAGATTTGAAAGACCAATTATTAAAGTATCACCTCATTAAAGATGATCGAAATAATGGCTAGAACGCAAGACGAAAAAGCTGAACTATTCGTACAATATTTAGGTAATAACTTAATGTTCAGTAATTGAGCATCTTCATCAGGCGGCAATGGCATATCATAATTACATGTATTACACACAAGATGGTTACCCTCATGAGCTTTATCTTTAACGAAACATTGACTGTGACTTAAATAATGTTAAAAGTTGATGCTATCCATATCAATATATAAATTATTGTTCATCGTTACCATCCACTTTTCTCTTATATTTCTCGCATATTTTGTATTGGATGTCAGCGATAAACACATGAGCATTCAGGTTATAGAAAAGTCACTTCTTCCAGTCCAAAGGTCGATCTGTCAGAATGTGTTCGTTTAGATTTCATACCTTAGACATATTCTATCTCTAACTATTTCAATTTGTGCCTTTAAGTATGTTCCTCAACTGTGCACTGATTATCTTAATTGGCTCCGTTACTGATATGACAACATAACCTTAAACATCGTATATGAAATATACTAGCGACCCGCCCCGGCTTCGCGCCGGTGCAATGCTGATACTAAATTAAATACACTACAGAAAAAATATGAACGTTGTATATAAAAACATAGCGGCCCGCTCCGACTTTGCACGGGCATAAAATATATATGCCTATGTCACTCAATGAAAACATGATTAAAATCGATCCAGTATTTTTGATTCATTTATTACTGCCCTTAGCCTGCACGCATTAAATTTGGAGTAAAACAATTCCTCTTCCCCTATACTTACTATGAAGATTTCCTGCTATCTTTGGAATATCTAAATTCATACAATTTTTATTACATTACACATTTTTAAACGCAAATTTTAAATTTGTAATATCTCCGAAAATATTTGTTTAATTTACATGCTGTAAGGAACCATATTGATCTATATTAATTGCACACTGTATTTAAGGTACTTAATTCGATAAGGATTAATGCCGTATTGCTTAAAATAGCTTCGTAAATAAGCCATTTTCTCACGTTAAACATAAACAATAAAAATGGTTAATGTGGGTTATCCCTAAAAGATAAACATATACCATCCCGGACTTTTTGGTAGACCTTTTTATGGTGTACAATACTGTAGTACATTAATTTGATCTAACTCGTAGGGTTAGGCAGCGTTTTTGCTAATTGCTAAATAAGCCTAAAAAATAGGTTAATTTACGACATCACGTTAGAAACCTCTAAAATTAGCAATGGTGCCTTAGTATATTATGCATGTATTATACATATAAACCTTCCTCTTGAATCACTCTATCTATAGAAAAAAACCGCATCAAAATCCGTTGCGTAGTTTTAAAGATTTAAGCGCACATAGGGATATAGGGATAGAAAAGGCGACTTTGTTTTATACTATGTAGTGATATATATATATATATATATATATATATATATATATATATATATATATATATATATATATTTAATCACAGATTATGTATAATACATGCATAATATACTAAGGCAACATTGCTAATTTTAGAGGTTTCTAACGTGATGTCGTAAATTAACCTATTTTTTAGGCTTATTTAGCAATTAGCAAAAACGCTGCCTAACCCTACGAGTTAGATCAAATTAATGTACTACAGTATTGTACACCATAAAAAGGTCTACAAAAAAGTCCGCGATGGTATATGTTTATCTTTTAGGGATAACCCACATTAACCATTTTTATTGTTTACTTTTTACGTGAGAAAATGGCTTATTTACGAAGCTATTTTAAGCAATACGGCATTAATCCTTATCGAATTAAGTACCTTAAATACAGTGTGCAATTAATATAGATCAATATGGTTCCTTACAGCATGTAAATTAAACAAATATTTTCGGAGATATTACAAATTTAAAATTTGCGTTTAAAAATGTGTAATGTAATAAGAATTGTATGAATTTAGATATTCCAAAGATAGCAGGAAATCTTCATAGTAAGTATAGGGGAAGAGGAATTGTTTTACTCCAAATTTAATGCGTGCAGGCCAAGGGCAGTAATGAATGAACCAAAAATACTGGATCGATTTTAATCATGTTTTCATTGAGTGACATAGGCATATATATTTTATGCCCGTGCAAAGTCGGAGCGGGCCGCTATGTTTTTATATACAACGTTCATATTTTTTCTGTAGTGTATTTAATTTAGTATCAGCATTGCACCCGTGCGAAGCCGGGGCGGGTCGCTAGTATATATATATATATATATATATATATATATATATATATATATATATATATATATATATATTTAACTAATACATATATATATATATATATATATATATATATATATATTTAACTAATATATATATATATATATATATATATATATATATATATAAATGAATAAATACTTATTATTTTGAATGTAGCACATTTCTATTTGACTTCCCAACCAATTTCTTCTTCGTTCCCAGGGAGAAAATATAAAGGCAGCGTTTTTCCTTTTAGCCAGCCCGCTCTATCTATGATGAAGCTCTATTTTCCGGCCTTATAATTCACCGGCCGAGAAAGAGAGCTCACCATCTGCCTCCAATTTTATCTTCAAAGGGAAGCGCGGATCACTTAATATTTAACTCGAAATTAAAGAAGTTCTTATTAAAAATATAATAAGATGAGAAACAAAGCTCCGCGAGTGCAACTTTTTAAAAGATGTTCTTATTAGCCCGCGCCGTGGACTCGGAAACTTTAATAAAATATTTTTTGCCCGTTCGCTTTGAGCGGGCACGGCCAATCTCACGGAGCCGAGATTGCGAATCATAATATGGAGGGCCCTTCGAAATTGGTACGATGAAATTAGTTTTAGATTTATAACTACACGGAATGGAGAGGAGTGGGTTATATTACTGTACGCGCGCAGTGCGAGATTTGTAAAGCTTTTGCGTAAGCAATTAGCTCCCAAGTAATTGTGAATTCATAACCTTTCGAATTAAAAAGCAAGCACCCACGTACTCGTAATATGGAGAACTTAATCGGATTTATATATTTTCTATGTTTTTAGAGTTATTCGATGGCAACGTATTTCTAAAATACATTATATTGTTACTAGTCGTTGGCGACTAACCTATTTATCTCAACGATAACTTTAATCTGGGTATATATCTAGGAATACCCTATCTCAGTGTTTGGTGGAAATAATGCTTATGTATTAACGTTGGTCTTCTACTAAATAGTTCTATTAAATGTACCACACTACACAAGATCATATGATTTGATTCTTTTGAGTCTGTGTCCTGTTCTGGGGTTATCCAAGAGTTGAATTACTTCGATATTGACATAAGAATGGAGTCTCTTATCATGATTTCTTATAATTCTCTTGACTTTCTGAGTGACAGCCGGTATCTGAATGTCTTGGTATAAGTAATCAATAGTGGTAGTACCTGGGTGTACTTAGAATACTTCTCAAGCCTTTGTTGTGGAAAACTTGTACAGTATTTTTATTACTTTTCCCGGAATATCCCTATAATTGAATTCCATATGCCCTAATAGGTATTAATACTTGCTTGTACAATAGAAATTTATTATATACTTATAATTGTGATTTTCCTCAATTTAAGTAATATATTTTTCTATATTTCAACTCCAGTTCTTTCCTGTTTTTACATGTGCGTTCCAGCGAAGTTCAAGGATGAAGATTCATTCCGAGATAGTGTGCGATAGAGTGTTGTTGCTATGGAACGATAGTATATTTTATTGATTTATAATATAAACTCCTTTAATATTGTGAAAAAATTGCGCGCTTTTGTATTTTCATGACGTATTTATTTACTTTTTATTCCAGATTGACTAGGAGCCATCACACCAATGCAATGTGATTTAATATGCCGGTTTGGTGGCATAACTATTAAGGCAATAGAGCGGTCCTCCTACTGTTGCGATAGTGGCGGGTTCGAATCGTGTTATGTTCGAATCGGGGATATGGGTGTACTTTATGTTTGCGATTATAATTGTAAATTTCTTTATAGGCAACAGTAGAAAATCCGACAAGGAATAACTATCCCAGTCACGCCAGTAATGGATGATGGTTTTGAATGGTCTCCAAGTTGGTCACTGCCTAGTCGGTAGGTTTAATGCCGAAGAACATCGTTAAAAAAGAACCTACTAAAGAGGATACCAAACAAATAATATAAATATTATAATATAATAAATGATAAGATATAATCTTCTAGATGCAAATATCTTGGACTCTCTTAGATGTGTCCTCCATGCGCTTTAAGAGTTCCCTTCATCTGAATTGTCTGCTTTCTATGCACTTTTCCACTAACTCAATATTAACGTCGTTTCTTATATCTTTGCCTCTAATCCAATCAATAACTTAAATAACCAGTATAACTCTTTCTATTTCTTCTGAATCTTGCATCACCATGACTTTGTTTTAACATTAATTATAATTTAATTGGTGTTTAGTAAAATAAATTTAATAAAAGAAAACTTAATAAGAAGATTGGTACAAAACAAACAAGCTTTACCGTCAGTACCTTAACTTAAATAAGAAAAAGTTATGCAGTTTCGCTCAAGCCGATTAAAGAACTACAAAGTTGACAAACAGTAAAATACTCAGTCGCATTCCGGCCGGTCTGAGAACCTTTAAACTTTTCGTGGCTTGAAAATTAGCCTTTCGAAATAATTTAATCCGCCGCAGAGCAACGAGCAAATTTTTATTCATTTGAAATAGAGCTAATTTCAACTGAATTATTTAAGACCAGATGCTCAAGTAAAGAGGCTTTCGGTTTTTGCTTAATTTCGCCGCAAAATACTCGACTCCGCTAAACAGGGAACAATAGTCGGAATAGATGACGAGGTGGGGGTGCGGTAAGGAAGGGTCGGCGGGACTGTTCTAAACCAATTCCGACAGTCGTTTTACTGAATATTATTCAATGCGCATCTTTGCTTCGGATCAGATAGTAATTAAAGTCGCACCTCCAGAAAGACTGTAGGTTTGTCCTTCAAGCTATGTTTAGTTTCTGAAAAAAACTTAAGAAACTTAAGTCATCCAATTCTAACTTGTCAGAGTGGACTTGTGCTTGTAAGTATATTGATCAGCGATATTTATAACTATAAAATTCGATTTTTTTAACATTTCTCTCCTTGAAATATAATTTTTTCACTTACTATTATTGAGTTATTCATTGTGCTGGAATGTTCGTCTGGTCGGTCGGTCTGAATGTGGCAGTCGATGCGGTCGTTTATCGGAACACTCAGTAATATTTTGTGGAAGGAATTCACACGAGAACTGAAAACATTGGTTGAATAAATACTTGTTTATTTCGATATTGAGTGAAATATGTGATCGACGGGATAATTGACAGGATATTAGGTTAGGTAAAGCAAGTACGGTCGCGCTGTGGAAGTGTACAATTACAAGGGAGTGGAGAAAAGAAAAGAGAGCGAGACGTTAAAGGTGGTATTTTATAGTCGGGAACCGCATGGTACCGATCCACCAGCGTTGCCAACCTTTGAACTTGCTGTAGGTAAATGCGTGGTGGCCTAAAGGGTCGTAGCGGTCCCTACATTACTACCCTCCTAGTGGAGCTGTAGAACGTACTTTTATGTGGTGCAGGTTCCGGAGTGCATCCGCAATTACGCAATGAATCGCCTAGGGACTGCTAATGAGAATGGGGAAGTTTTAGCAGGAACTCGTTCGTCTTGGGGCGTTCCGATTTATTTGAGGCCACCTATAAGTGCCTTACGTGTCCCATTTCGTGATGCAAGTGTGTTCATGTGTTGATGTTATGCATGATGGGCTTCTGTGGTTTGTGTCCATCAGGCTAGTCTCATGCGATAACTTCGACCATGTGATATTGATAGCTTCCATTCCTCATGCTATCCTTCCATGCACGTGTCAAGCATCTGTCGAGAGGCTAATGTTGAGCTGATTTACGAGTTAGGCACTTCGAACACGTCGGGGTCACCAATTGTAGGAATGTTCGTCTTGTCAGTCGGTCGGAATGCTGGCTGTCGATGTGATTGTTTGTCCGAACACTCACTACTATTTTGTGGAAGGAATTTGCCCAAGAACTGAAAACACTGGTTGAATAAATACTTGTTTATTTCGATATTGAGTGATACATGAAGACGTCATCGTGGTGGCCTTTTATAGCCGGGAACCGTATGGTAGGAATCGACCAGCGTTGCCATTCTTTGAACTTGCTGTAGGTGAATGCGTGATGGCCTAAAATGTCGTAGCGATCGCTACAATTGTATAGGGACGCTAATTATGAAATAGTGAAAATCGAATTATCAACATTTATTAATTTTGTTGTTTGACTTGAAATATTTTTTCCATTAAGCACTTTTAGAAGCTAAAAAAGTGCTAATTTTTATGCCAGTACCTGCTAGGATGCGCGAGAAATTTCAAAATATATTGCAAAACTGTGAAAGAAAACTCAGTTCAAAGTCTCAAAGAAGATTCACACATGTTAGTGGTTCGTGACCCAAATATTCCTTGATGTTAAATTGCTATGGAAAAGATCCAAAAGAAATAAAATTAGTTATCTCTGTTTCATTAGTTGCGAGGCAAAACGAATAGTTTTCTGTAGCGTGTTATAACTATCGATTAAAAATTAATCTACTACGTCAATGCCAATGTTCAGAGAGTTGTTAATTAGTTCGAAAGAGACATCCATACCGAAACACAAGTGGAATATTCACTGGCATAAAGTTTTGATATCCATATGTTGACTTTAGTAAGATGTAGCATCATAAGCATGTACAGCATCATGAAACTGAATGAAACTATTCCTGCAATAGTTTAACCATGGCAATTGAACAAACGGGACGACTTATTTTTGTTAGAAACGACAGCAACAGTCAATAACAGTCGCGGAATTTCCTACTTTTCAACAATTTTCTTCTAATATTAGCTTAATGCAATCATTCCTTTTGTGCCTTAAAATTTCAATTAAAACGTAAAAAATATAATCAATGCTGAACTTCCACATTTTTATATATGGTTCAGAACTCTTTTATGGCTAATATTTAGGTTCTATAAAATGTTCAAAACTTAAACGGCAGCCCACTTTTTATAGGTAGAAAAACAAAATATAACGAAAATTATCTCTTAGTAAAAATGGCACTATCTTTTATATAAAGCATTCACAGATATCTATTCTGGAAACCCCAAATTTATGTTTCCCAAATTAGTAACTTGCTACTAATTTGTATTCACTATTTGGATCACTGGTTAGGTAGTTAACAAACTGGGTAATATCATGGTTGTATTTAGCTTTGCTGGTTTATTGTTCTATAGTAATTAAAAATTATCGTTATTTTTTAATGTTGTGGCAGTGATAGGCCCGGTTCTCTTTTCCAAAAGACAGATAGCATGAATGTGTTTACACAATATACTTTTATACCAGGGCACTGACAATTAACTTTCTATTATATAAATAAATATTTACAATATTCAAAAGCCTATAAATGAGATATTTATACGTACACAAATATGTGCCTTTTTCATTCTTATCTATACTATAAACTTGAAAGAGTTTGTTCAAGTTTGTAATATAACAATCTGTAAAATTAGTGTTACGAAATTATAATATTTTACTAGTAATTCATACCTAAAACACGCATTTTCGTACAGTCTGCTGCTCATTTTATGTATTAAGCAATATATAATTATATAAATAAATTGAAGAAATATGTAAACACAATTAACCTAAAAAATATTACCTAATCGCTACCTTCATTAAAAATAATGCGCATTGTTAATCGCTACATTATTACAAAACTCCTTCCGAATTTGAGTAGGTAAATTCATAACATCTTCAGACAGTCTGTAGTGGCCTTACACACTAAACTCTTATGCTTGCACCAGGAGTCAATGGATTAGCTATGTTTTCAAAACATGGATCTCTACTAATTGCAATAGTTCATGGCTAAAAGTCCTGAAGTACCTTCAATCCTCTTTTAGTGAACTAAAATCTTAGCATGCGATATTTTCTTTGCTTCTATTTTAATTATTATAATATTATGCCGGTTTCTTCAAGTTCTCTACCAAAGACTATCCATTACTTTGCCCCGGATTCATTACTTTAATACAGTAAACTAAACAGAATTTCTTCCGAAACGACTTGTAAACAAAAAGGCACTACTACAAATGAAATCAAAACAGTAAGATACTAAATACCATTTTCCTTTTTTTTATAGACTATTAAATTATGCGTGCGTATAATGACCTTCGGCATTGAATAAATAATTTCGACCGTAAAATCCACTCGAATATGTTAATACCGTCGATACCATAAAGTCGTACTTTACATAAAGATAACGGCAGTAATTAACAGTTAAACCGATACAAAAACATCGTGGTTTTACAATCGGGACCGTTCGAGATTAAGTGCTTGCCGAACACTCGTTATATTGACCGAAAACGAACGCCCAAGACACTTTTAATACTTTAAAACCGATGCGGAATAAAAGCCATTAATGCCGCGGGGGGTGCTCTGGAGCCTAACCATCGGGAAAACGTTGATCTCCTCGCGCTGGTCCGGACGTCTGACGTTAAAGACACATACAAGATTAAGAAATGAGCGTCGGGGCGCTTCTAGAGGGATTATAAGTTAAGCGGTTATCAAAACAAAATATTTTATCGCCCGGCTTCGTAGTCGCAGTGGATAGGAGAAATATGGTTAGCGAATATCGTAACAAGTCAAATGAAAAGTCCCCGACCTGACACATAGATGGCGCTACTAGAATTATAATGTTTTAAATAGTAATTAGATTGTGAATTATAGCATTTGTAAGGAATTTCGCGTGGTGATAAAATATTGCTTTTTGAAGGGAAAAAATACAATTGAAGCAAAAAATTTTTCCGGACACTGCCCCAGGAAAATTAATCATCAAATATTGGTGTGCTAAGTTTAGACATGGTGAAATGAGCACCGCAGACGGTGAATGCTGTGCACGCCAAAAGAAGTTTTACCGACGAAATCATTTAATTAATCGTACATTGAAATTCCTTGAAATAGCAGACACTCTAAAGATATTAGCTGATATTAGTACATCATATAATTTACAAATATTTGGGTATGAGAAAGCTCTTGCAAAGTGGGTAACGCGCGAGCTCACTTTTGACCAAAAACAACGACGAGTTGATGATTCGAAGCAGTGTTTGAAGATGATCAAGCGTAATAAACCCAAGTTTTTAAGTCGATATGTGACAATGGATGAAACATGGCTGCACACAATGAACCCGCTCCAAAGCGTGGGATAATGTAACATTCGGCTGGTAAAGTTATGACGTCTGTATTTTGGGATGCACATGGTATAACTTTCATTCACTACCTTGAAAAGGGAAGGACCATCAACAGCGACTATTACATAGCGTTACTGGACCGTTTGAAGGACGAAATCGCCGAAAAGCGACCGCATCTGAACAAAAAGAGAGTGCTGTTTCACCAAGACAATGCACCGTGTCAAAAATCCATGAATTGGGCTTGGAATTGCTTCCTGATCCACTGTATTCTCCAGATCTGACTCCCAGAGTCTATTTCCTGTTCTCAGATCTCAAAAGAATGCTCGCTGGGAAGAAATTTTCGTCGAATGAATAGGTGATCGCAGAAACTGAGGGCTATTTTGATGCAAAGGACAAATCGTACTACAAAAATGGTATTGCTATAATCAGTGTATCACCCTTGAAGGGAATTATGTTGAGTAAAAAGCCTAATTGTGCCAATAAAATATGTTTTGGTATGGTAGCCCCGGCCTACTTTTCAATTGACCTGTTATTTTACAAAGTGTGGCACCATCACCTAAGTATGGTATCCTCAGAAATTAATCTGGAGTGGAATTTCACATATGCTCAGTATTGTTTAATATCCACATAGCTGATAGACGTACAGTCGAAAGAGTAAAATCCGCGTTCTATACTGATGACGCTGCTCTCTTTCCATGCTCCAGATAGCCCAAACTTGTACACCTCAAACTCCAAGGACAGTCAAATATAATAATCAAGTGGCTTATAGTTTGGAAGTTGCAAAATGGGGCACAAGAAATCCAAGACCTCAGACATTACATGAATAATTTTATAATAGAAGATTATTGAAAATTCAACCAACATTTCTCCTACTTATTAAATTGTATTTTCTATGAATAATAGATATTTAATTTAAAATATATGTCCTTTGATAAATCACTTAGAAACTGGTATCCTAATTATTTCTGTTATTTTATTCTAATTCCAGATTTTGAAAGAATGTAACGTTTTTCTAACTATTCTTCTGTTATTGCGATTGCTTCAAGAAGATATATATAGAATCAATAAAATTACAATGAACAACTGAAGGGCAAATCCAAATATTTGTTGCAATTGAGATATAGTTTATTAAAATTTTCGGAATTGTCTCGAAAGTATTCATAAAAGAATTAGGAACATGCAGCTTTTTAAGGGATGTAAATCCTTTCATAAATTCTTACAGAGCATAGGGTTTAAATGGTCTACAAATAACCCTAGGAGAGGTTTAATGGACCTTCCAGACATTGCCCTAAAAAGAATTAAGTTTTTAAAGGCATAAAATAAGACCCAGGAAGATAAACTATTTGAATTTGTGTATCTTGATGAAACTTAAATATTTCAAAATGGTTCATTGTAGCACAGTTGGCAAGACAGCAACATAAAAAGTTTTACAAGGCAACAAAAAATGATGGAAAAAGGTAAAAGTTACAATAGCATTCGATTAGGTTCTGTTGGTCATTCCATTTATTAATAATTAATTGCAGATATACGCTGGTCGAGAAGGATATTCTATCAAAAAGTGTTAGATATGTGGAAGGAAGCATTGTCAAATATAACACCTTCAGTTTGGACAAACTGGATAAGACATGCTGAGGAAATAATATAAAAATAACAGAATCGTGAATATGTTTTGTGATTGAACAGTTTAGTGATTGAATTGGACAGTGAGTCGGAAAGTGAAAGAGATTGAAGAAAACTTTCAGGATATGTGATAATGCTGTGCAGTGCTGGAATTCCTGAGACAGACTGATGAGAGTGGAAGCAATTAAAGTTATGCACATAATTAATTGAATATAGCTGTAGAAAATGGTAGGGCGTGAAAGATGTGTGTGCACAGAAATGATTGTAATTATTTAATATTAAATATGAGCATTAAGTGAGAACGTATGAGGAGAGAAATAATACTAACTGTTTTGTAGATATGGTAAATGAATTATACAGAATTTAGTGATTAATTTTTCGAAGAATGTTGTACATAGATAGTAGTAGAGGAAATAATATACAGTGATACCAAGATGACTTAACAAGTAAACACACTATCGAAGGAAACAAGAACTAAATGTAAAAAGTTTATAGTTATGGTTACATACAATCGTTAATTAGGTGGATAGACCTCCAGGGGTACTATAATGTTAAAATAAATTATATTTAATAACAGTTCAATTATTTATTTAGATTAGAATTTTCTTGTATGTCAACACCAAACTGAACTGAAACCCAGAGTTGATGCGGCATCATTGCAATGTTTCGACGTCACAAATATCCATGATGCATTACTAAAAACACTTAGAATAGACTATATGTCATCGGAGATGGAAAAAGCGCGACAAACATAAACTCGATTGCGAAAAGTATTTACATATCCCAGCACCGCGGATAATTTCGCGGAAAACGTAAACAACGCGTTTTGATGACTAAGTAGCCGGACGGAATATTCATGAAACGAAAAACTTTTCCTACCGATAAATTTTAAATGGCTTTTCACCCTTTCAATACGGATTTGCGCTTCGGACGCATAATTTATAAACCGACAGAAAAAAAACCGTGAAATTGTTAGTAATTGCCGCCGGGGTGGTTTTTTCGTCCCTCTCTCTCTCACACTCTCTCGCACCATCGTCAGGCGTTACGAGAATAATTTCCAACTCATGAATTATTTTCTCTTTGCGAAACCTATTTACTTTTATGTCTTCATTTTCTCCGTTCGGAAAACCGGAAAAAACTTCTCGCGAAAGTATCAATGTTTAGCAATTAATTTTTTCCCCGGGTCAGAGTCGCTATCGTGAATGATTACTCGGAAATTGCTCGCTCGTTTATTCATTAGACAGGGGCCGATGTCGCCGTCTAATTATCGTCTTTAAGATGGAATTATAAATAGAAATATAAATAAATAATGGCTTTTCCTATGGAGGCTCTCTGACAGAGTGTAGAGGCCGTGTTGGTGAAACCATAACAGCGAGACAACACCTTAGCACACCACTTGTTTTTCATTACAGCCACTTAACATGGAAGAAGCACCTACTTTCTAATCGAAACCAATTTGGACTTAAATTGTATCAAATGTATTAGCTCATCGAGTGCAAATCTAAGTTATCATCACATAACAAGTTATTGCTGTATGAGTCTATACTCAAGCCTATTTGGTCATATGGAATACAACTATCGAGTACCGTTAGCAAATCTAATATATCCATCATTCAACGGTTCCAATGCGTGCCATTGTTGATGCTCCGTACGATGCTTCAAATTAAGTGATATAACATGACGTAGTGAATACAACGTGATAGTCCTATATATATATTAACCTATACCCAGTGTAATTCAACGTGTTTGTGTGAAGTACTTCGAAAAAGCTTCAATGCATTCCAATGTACTCGCTAATTAGCTAAATATGCGACATGATAGTGAAGTGCGTAAACTAAAACGTTTATCACCATCCGATCAGATTATTGGACATATACTTTATAATATTATATATATATATATATATATATATATATACATATATATATATATATATATATATATATATATATATATATATATATTAGATTTTATTTATTTATTTATTTTATATTTATTATTATATACTTTATACATAGACTTATTTTCATCTGCATATTTTCATTGGTTTTCAGCTAAAACATACATTAATAATTAATAGATATACCAGGCTTGTTTGATGAAACAATAATTCCGTTACGTAAATTTTTAAGTAAAATAGCATTGCTCTTTACTTATTTCTTACAGCCTTTTAAGACAATAGCTGTCATATTTTATCATTATATTTTATCCTGTCAAGAAATTTAATGTAATAACTTGGAATCTCAGCATTGCAGGTAGTTCATTTCCAATTTATTCCACATGGAAACTAAAAACTCACCAAAACATGAGAAACTCTATGTAGCTATTTTATAATTTTTAATTTTATCTAAAACATTCATTTTAACTTTTGATGCCCAAATTAACATATTGAATGAAAGTTTATACCAATAAAATGTACAGATAAAACTTTTATAGTTACCTGTATTACAATGACATAATATGTTCTTAAGTTCATTATTTCTCCAGCAACAACAATGTTTCTTAACTCTTCTGTGTTCACCAGACATCAAAGTAATTCAAAATCTTAGAATTCAAAAAACTGTTTTCAACATCTAATATAATATATATATATATATATATATATATATATATATATATATATATATATATATATATATATATATATATATATATATATATATATATATATATATATATATATATATATATATATATATATATATATATATATATATATATATATATATATAATTTCTGAGACACAACAGTAAATCCTCGGGGGAAGTTACTACAAAGTGGTGATTAAATGAAAAATATAATAGTAAATATTTGAACTCATAGTTATGCGCTATAATTATGCATGAACAATGAGTGACTGCTATTAACTAATGTGACAAAAGCAGAATAATTAATAAAATTTTCCGAGATTTGTTTATTATTTACTTCTCGAACCAATGAAGTGAAAAAATACAAGTATCAAATTTTGTTTATGCTACTTGAATTGTAAATTTCATTTTTAATTTGTATTTTGTAAATAAAATATCTGCTTGAGGCGCCGTTAATTCAAGACGAAACCTAATTTACTGAGATTTGTCTTCGAACTCGAAGTATCTGTAAACTGTTGATGCCGACAACTTTTCGTTCGACCAGCTAAGTATGTTTGAACGCTTCGGGGTTGTTTCAGATGCTAAATTCTTTACGCGATGTTTTCATTTTATTTTCGAGGTATTATTATTTTTAATGATGCCGTTTAAACGTTTCTTGTTTTCTTTTAAACGTTTTGTTTTTTGCGTTCATTTCGATTTTAGACATAGGCACGTTATTACAGATTTTTTTGCCTACTCGGTCTTGCTTTTCGCACGGATCACAAACGACTAATGTCTTGAAAATTCTGAATCGCCACTTTTTCAATAGAGCATAGTCGTCATAAGCTTCACACAGCAATCGATAACCTCCAGCCACATTTCTTCATACATAATATTCAATTCTATGTAAACCTGGCTAAACCATTAACTCAAAACTCTACCGTTAATAACTAAAGGGATTAAGGCAGGAGATTTAAAAAAAATATTTTTACTGACGAATGTAAAACGGTTTCATTCACGATGGTATTAAATTATACACATCCTTGGTGACTTGTCAAAAAATTATAAAGAGTGGCCGGGTCCTGAGATCTTGCTTCGCTCCATAGCTGAAAGGATTGTTTAAATCACTTCAATCAGTTCTAAGTCGATAAATGTCAGAAATTCTACAATGGCGGGGCTATCATTTTTCCAGGAAAACGGTAATTGGTCACGAATTTTTTCAAATATCCTTAGTAAGCGATCCCCTATGTAAAATATCTTATTATAAATTTTCCTCTAACTCTACATATGTCTATTAATCAGATTGGATGGTTGGAAACGTTTTAGTCTGCGCACTTCACTGTTCTTCATTCACATTTAACTGATTGACTAGTTCATCAGTTTATAATGCCACTCTTTCGAAGTACTCTAACTAAAACTTATTCATCTGGGCTAGATAAAAGTTACGTGAGTACATTTTATTTCATTTGTTTTAATATGTCAAGTTTTCAGTCACAGCTATATTTTACTAAGGAGTGTTAGGAGCTCCGTTGATGCTGTCACTGGGTCCTACTGAAATACTAATTTACCCTGTCGTTTACATATGCCGCCAAGGTAGTATTTTCTGTGATCAGTAAATCAGCAGTATACATAAGATACGAGTACGCTGTCTTGCGGTAGCCCCGAATATATTGAATATAGTTCAGTGTATACATCATCTTGTTTTACAGTAAATAACTATATGAAAGATAGAATTTCATTAGCTGAAAGTACAGATGAGGGAGAAACCTAATATTTCTCTTTTCAATTATTGCATTAGGCTTGTTGATGCATAGTTTCTCAAAAATTCTTAAGCTTTTAGGATAAATGATGTGGCTCGGTGAATGGAGATAAAACGAAATGAAACAGTGGTGTTTACATTATGTGACCGTTATTTATTGGCTATATAAAAAAAATGTGAAAAATACAATTAGATAAAACGGATGGCAGCGGTGTTACCTGGAGACGAGGCTTGGGCAGTCGATGGTGGCACGTCTAAACTGAACGGTGGTCAGATACGGAATTATTGGAAACACCGTTCAATAACATCCCAGATAAACGTCTCGGGGTTGGCGCCAGCTATTCGTTATCGGGTTCTAGTTGGCGCTGCTGGTGTAACACCCCGCCCGTATTCAACATCTGGTATCATATTTCTGGGTATTTTGTAGACCGTTATTCCACGATGTAAAAGTCGACATGGCTCAAGGTCGCTACAAGCTTATATGTGTTGTTGTCAGCTCAATAATTATTATTTTTCGTTATTTGTAACATATGAGTATGATCACACATAAAAAGAACGAAAAGAAATAATTTTTCTCCAGATCATTTTACTGATCCAACTTCAACTAATAATCAGCAACTATTTACTAATATGGTAATATCGTCCAAGCTTACCACAATTACAGCGATAAATATCCAAAGTGCATGCCCTAAAGACTCCATACGTCTTCGGTGCGGTAGAACGGGCTGTTAAATCTGCAAGTTCCGAAGTCGGCGACCATTGTGCCTCCATCGGGTGCCCAAGCGCGGCCCGCGCAACGGCAAAATTTAAGATGGCTGCGGGACAAAGCTCCACAATAAGAATCGGCCGTCAGCGGCAGACGCTAAAGGGACTATTTAAGACACAATTGACGACTACTGGATATAAATTACGTTCAATCTTATCTTCGCGGTTGAATGGGCGGCAGATCGGGCAGTACATAGACGGCGTAAGCTGAGGCAGTTGTAAATTTTCTTCAGTTTAAAAGGCGCGGTATATAAAGCCAGCTCGCTACCAGCTAAATTTACATGTGAGTTGTTAAATATGATTCTTCATACCTTTAAAATACTTGCTATAAAATATACTTGAACTATAATAGTTAGTTACACCAAAAGAGGATACTAATATTATAAAAATGGCATCAATTCGAACTATGCCCTAATCTATGAGATGCTGAAAAAAAATTGACCCAATTTGATTTGATTTAGCAACATTTTAACTAAAACATAAAATCACAATTAATTTAGCTATCGCTGAAATGATTTTTGAGGAGAAATTTATCTCTCAGTTATATTCTTAGAGGTAACCTAAGCCTTCAACAATATTTGGTTTATGAGATTTTTTCACGAGCTTTAAAAAAGATCCAAAACTGTACATTAGATGGCTCTTTCACAATAATTAGTGACATAATTCAAATAATATCGGTAAAGCAACCAGATAAATGAAAGAAGGAATTAATAATATATCTACGTTCACCATAAAGAGGAGAAAAAACTTTGAGAACTGTGAACTAACAACTTAACGGTAAAAAATCAAGTTGCTCTTATACGTTAACTATGACTACTAATATCATCTTATGAGTATACAGTAAAATTGACCGAAAACGCTAAAATTTAGGAACAAGCCTTTCAAAAAAAAATTGTCTCGAACTGATATATAAAAATATGTATTTGTTAATTGGAAGAAATTCCTAATTATATGACTAAATATAACAACATTAATATAAATTACTCAACAGTTCAATCGGACGTTGATGGAACAAAAATCCCTAGAAGTAGGAATGTTATGCAAAAATATGTATGAAAAAAATTGCCGAGTCGACTAATGCATAGTACACCAATGGGAGTAAATATATTTATTAAACTTATTTAAAATTAGGTCAATTTAAAATTAGAAATCTTAGATCTGAAAAACCATATTTAAAAAAAACTAGATAATGTCAACTAGTTGCAATATATGTGAACTAGCAAAGGAACCAATTAATTCAGATTTCACCAGACTTTGGTTCTTTAAATAACATGACGGAGTTTCGGAAGTATCTTGTCTTTCAGGTTTTGCTTCCTTTTCCTCTTACATGAGCGGTAGTATATTACAGATATGTTTTTTAAAGAATTGACTATTTTAAAGTCACAGTCAGCTCTGATAAAAACATATGAACTACAATAAAATTACTAAGGCTTCTTTTTTATGCTTGTTCAAAGAGTCTGGCGTGTACAAACAGGATAGAAAAAATAATATGAACATCATGCAAAGGTACATTTTATCAACAACACCTTCAGTAAATAATTGAGAAGGTACATTACTGAGTTTACATACATTTACAAGTATTGTATCTTATATATTGTAATATACGCTTTATTCTGCTATGGATAATACAAGGGGTTGGTGAAATGTCTGATCAATCAAACTTCCAAGGTTCCTTTTTTTGCGATCGTTGGTGACCTTAACTTAAAACAGGTTAATGGTTTAACGTTTTACGAGTGACATTATCCTCGATAATGAGAGAATATACAATTATGGTAAAACATCATCGAAGAAGAAGAACCGCGGGCAAAACCGAAACATAAGTGACATAACATAAAGTTAACCGACAAATATTAAACCAGACTAGTTAACAGACGACGTAAAACTACTGCTGCAAAAGTGACAGACTCAGCACTCACTTGAGTAATACCGTTTCGATAAATCAATACGGTGAGAGCTCCATAAAGCTAACTTTCACCGAAAAGTGGCGACTGCAAAACTCTTTATAATGAAAGTCAATGTTATGCTGCGAAAGAAGTGATGCAACGATCATAAGATCCGGACACTTGATTATTGGAAGAATGTGGTCTATTCCGATTAAAAATGGTTTACTTGTCACTACATAGTATAAAACAAAGTCGCCTTTTCTGTCCCTATAACCCTATGTGCGCTTAAATCTTTAAAACTACGCAACGGATTTTGATGCGGTTTTTTTCAATAGAGTGATTCAAGAGGAAGGTTTATATGTATAATACATGCATAATATACTAAGGCAACATTGCTAATTTTAGAGGTTTCTAACGTGATGTCGTAAATTAACCTATTTTTTTAGGCTTATTTAGCAATTAGCAAAAACGCTGCCTAACCCTACGAGTTAGATCAAATTAATGTACTACAGTATTGTACACCATAAAAAGGTCTACAAAAAAGTCCGCGATGGTATATGTTTATCTTTTAGGGATAACCCACATTAACCATTTTTATTGTTTACTTTTTACGTGAGAAAATGGCTTATTTACGAAGCTATTTTAAGCAATACGGCATTAATCCTTATCGAATTAAGTACCTTAAATACAGTGTGCAATTAATATAGATCAATATGGTTCCTTACAGCATGTAAATTAAACAAATATTTTCGGAGATATCACAAATTTAAAATTTGCGTTTAAAAATGTGTAATGTAATAAAAATTGTATGAATTTAGATATTCCAAAGATAGCAGGAAATCTTCATAGTAAGTATAGGGGAAGAGGAATTGTTTTACTCCAAATTTAATGCGTGCAGGCCAAGGACAGTAATGAATGAACCAAAAATACTGGATCGATTTTAATCATGTTTTCATTGTGTGACATAGGCATATATATTTTATGCCCGTGCAAAGTCGGAGCGGGCCGCTATGTTTTTATATACAACGTTCATATTTTTTCTGTAGTGTATTTAATTTAGTATCAGCATTGCACCCGTGCGAAGCCGGGGCGGGTCGCTAGTTAGCTATAAACGATCGGAAAAATATATGGAGAATCGCAAATCCAGACAATATGACAAGATGTTGATGCGCCCATACACACAGCCAAAAAAAAAATGGCAGCTATGGTCTGAATACCATCAAAATATAAAATATTTTCCCTGGTCAGCACAGGCGCCAAACCTCAACAAGTATTTCTATGTTTTTCTTGCCTCAAGTAATTTTGTACCTATAGATACTATTTGAACATATTGGTACCAAAATACAAATATTTTAAATCAATATAAATACTCTATAAATAATGGAAGCACTATTTAATCGCTTATTTCTGTTATTGAGATATATAGTTTTTACTTTTTAAACGACAATGAAACGAGAAGTTGGTTATTAAACCAAGTTTCTTAATTTATTTAGTTATAATGAAATGTAAATCCAAACTCTAAATCAAAAATTATTAATAAACACTAATACGACTGTTATAAACACCGAAACTAAATATAAATATCCCTTTAATCTTTCGAAAACCGCCACGATTTATCACGACCTTCCGTAACGAAGCAGTCTCGTGTTGAGTTTAAATTGGTTCATTTCTCACAAATAAAGTCGCCCGCTTAATTGATGAACTAACGAAAGGAGGACGGAAAAAACAACTCCAATCACTTCATTTGGAACTGTCACAGATGCACTCTAACTGACACACCAGAACTCGACGATTGTTCGTTTGCGCTCATACATCTCCGGCCTCGTTCCTAATCTATCCGACATTCAATCACTCTAAAACATCAGCCAGTAAAACGGATACACAGATGCGGACTCGAAGTTGGTTAGGGTTATCGAGCGCTGATGAGAGCCCTGGGTATTCCCTCTGTATAAATGATTATTCCCGGCGGACGTAGGGTGCAATACTGCACACTTACACTTATTCCTTAAATGGCTATCGTTCTGTCTCTTTTCCAGCCGTGCATAGGGTCTATCTATCTTTATCAGAGCTAAGATCTCACAGAAAAGTGGTCGCAGATTTAATAAAAAATTAAAATTGATGATAAAATATTATGAAATTATGTGTCAGTGTTTTCTTATTTAGTTAATTCTTGTGTTCGTTTTTTATAGGTATAAAACATACAATTCAATAATGTTGTATGTCATTTTCAAGCTTCTTTTAGAAAAATTGGTTCAATATATTTTATTCAATACCGCCCTTACTCAAACCTACCTTACGTAGGGGAACAAAGCTACAAATGAATATTGATATTTGTCAACTTCCGCAGACGTAATTTTGCTAAATAATTTTGGATGTGTCTATATCGACTTTTACATTCTTTACCAATTGAAAGCAATTTGGTTTTTAACAACAAAACAAATGTCTTGTAAAAAATATTGTTGTACAAATCAATACCTAAGAAATGCAATAAGAGTACATCTAGCAAATATAATATAGCCATTATTCAACAAACACATTTTTTTTACAAATTATTACATGGTAACTAGTCGTTTCCGTCTAACTTACAATTTGTCTTTATGAAAACTTAAATCTAGGTATATAACTAGGAGGACCCATCGGCCCTATCTCAGTCTCTGGTGGAATAATGTTTATACATGTCACTAATGTATTTTTTATTATATGCACTTCACTACACAACATTACACGAGATCAGATGTTTTGATTCTTTTTAGTCTGTGTCCTGTTCTGATGGTATCCAAAAGCTGCAATATTGCAATATTTTCATAAGAATCGATTCTTTCCTCATGCCCCCTTGCAATTCTCTTGATTTCTTGACTGACTGTATGTATCTGAAAATCTCGATGTAGTCCTATAGTATATGGGTGCGCCCACAATACCCTTCAGGACTTTGTACTGAAATTTTTTTATTTTATTTATGTTACTCTTTGCAGAGCATGCTCATAATTGAACTCCGTATGTCCATATAGGTTTCAGTATTTGCTTATATAATAGGAATTTATTATGTACTGATAATTGTGATTTCCTTCTAATTAGCCAGTACATTTTCCTATATTTCTATTCCAGTAATTTTCTTTTCTTCTTTATATGTTCCTTCCAGTGAAGTTTTGCACTAAGATTCATTTCGAGATATTTAACGTTGTTGCTATATAGAATGATAGTATTATTTAATGTTATTCGTGCTGGTACGGTCTGTTTATAGGTGAACTGCACATATACAGATTTACTTTCATTAATTCTTATTTTCCAAGCTTGTGTCCAATTATTCATATAGTCACTTGCCTGTTGTAATTTTCGAGAGGCTTCTTCACTATTGTCTCCGACAGCTATAATCGCTGCATCATCACAAGTGTAGAGTAGATAAAGCATTGGTCCCAGTATACTTCCTTGTAGTACACCTGCTTTAGCTTCTTTTATTGTAGAGTAAGCTTCTTGTTTGACTCTAAACATTCTGGTCATAATGTAAGATTTTAATAGTTCAGTGTGTTATTTTGGTAGCATTTTCTGTAGTTTATGAACAAGGCCTTCATGCCAAATCTCATCGAAGGCTTGTGCTACATCTAAGAATATAGCTGAGCATGCTTTTTTACTTTCGTAGGCTTTTTCAACTACATCTTTTATTATGTGGACCTGATCAATTGTTAAGTGCTTATTAATAAACCCAAACTGGTGTGCTTGTATTAGGTTTTTTTCTCTCTATGATCGGTTTAATTCTTTTCGACAGGAGTTCTTCAAAATCCTTAGATATTACTGGCAGCAGTGATATAAATCTAGAGGCTTTTATTTCGTTTGGTGACTTCCCAGGTTTTGGGATCATTATAATTTCCGCCATCTTACAAATGCCTGGGACATATTTTAATCTAGATACTACGTTTCTAATGAATTGATACAATTCAATTGTTAGTGTAGTACAATTCAAGATGTTAGTATTAAGCACTTCGAAAAAATTTTCTCACACATAGTCAGTAATTTATAAATCTCCAATAAAATATCTTCTTAACACATATCACATCTAACTTAATTATCTTTAATCTAAAAGTTAATTTATTGTTGTACAGACAGGTATACCAAGCAAAGCTTATTTAATATTTTAAGGTAACATTTTGGATAACATTGAAGCCCGATGTATTTGCGGGTCATCGTATACTTTTTCGTTGATTTGATTTTTGCTAACGTGATGTTTCCTATGTAATCTTTATAACTAATAATTTAACATATTCAACTGTCGATAAGTTCAAAACAGCTTCGTGAATAAACTTGATCCTGTAAAAAATAATGCCATAATTCCGAAACGGGATCTTTAATATTTGGGAGGGTTTTCTAATATTTGGGAGCATTTTTCAATACTCATGAAGCACTTCTTTATTGTTCACACTTCTAGTTTGTACGCTTTTATAATTATTTTCACGGCAGGCTTATGTTCCTATGAGCAAGTCACCTTGTTTAGCTATATTGGTTTTACCTTTAGCATTCTTCATAATATATTTTGCAGTGCAAAGCTATATGCCTTGATAATTAATGAAGAAAAGACCAAAGTATTGATAACTGACTTATAACCAGTTGTTGTAAAATTCAAGGTGATCCTTTTGGAGCAAGCGCAGGAGTATTTGATGGCAGTAATACAACAGAAGAATTTGGTATTTACCGCCGAAGTATTAAACTGAATCGGTTAAGTTTCAGAAGTTTTTGATTCAATAAGCTGGTACTAATAGGTGAGAGGAAGTGTTACATTCAAAACTAAAATCCATCTCTTTCGAACGCTTATCTCGCCAATACTTCTGTAGCCTAACATCCCTAGTTAAAATCGACATTAACAAAATTAAACAAATTTTACATGTGTCTCGCCGAGATCGTTTGAGACATGATGTCATTTAAGATGCGACAATGAGCGCACAGTTGAACAACAAATTCAGAGAAGCAGATTCCAATGCTTTGAACATGTCGGTCGAACGAAAAGTGAACAAAATCCTCATATAGTTCTGGAGGTACAATCGACCTGTTTGATGGAAGGATACAGCTCATAGCCCTAATAAAAAATGGTCAAAATAATAGAAAGAAAAAAAAAAGATCCGATGCCAGAACAACGACCGCTATGGTGAGATTTAGTGGAGAAAGTTCAAAGCTCTACGATACCATCAGCAACATATTAGTTAAGCCACTTCACCACAATCATGTCTCATGTTAGTTTTTTGATATTATTTTGCTATTACTTACTATTCTTAGTATTTGAATTATAGTTTTTAACATAATGACGACTTCCAATACTAAGGATCAGTGTTTTTTATTATTTCTTCTTAATGATTTTTATCCCTCGACCATACACGGCTCTTCTATAGGCCACGTCTTGTTCGGAAACGTACCTCGTTATAGTACGCTCCACACTTAGAATATTATCGACCGAACCAGGTGATCTAGACTCTTCAATATGTATATTTACGAGAAGACCCGTCAATTTTCTTGTTTCGAACCGAACCGAATACCATTCGTACGCCTTCAAGTGCGACGCCACGGCGACCCTAATTTAAAGGTCCCGAAAAAGCAGAAGCGGCAACTCGGAGACCACCACTAGCACGCCCATCCATTGCCATATGTTAGTTGGCCCGCGGTTATATACCATCCTTTCGCGTTTCGGCATTATCATTATGTAATTACGGATGGATTACTCCAAGAGAGAGAGAGAGAGCGAGAGACTCGACGACGGGTTCCATTCGAAATTGTTCGAAATAATTTGAATTTTTATCGATGGTAAGGGCGACGACGTCTTTCTTCGGGTCATTGACGGGTTAATTTTATGGAAGTTTATTATATGTGGTTAAAAATAAGTACAAAATATTTAAGAATTAACATGTCACCACTTCAATATTATTATGTTTCTAATTTAACGTTGCAAATTAAGAGGAGGAACAGAAATAGTGTATATAGAGTTGATGAGGAATATTTCCATAATTATCACGTTTTTCGACACAAATTTATTGACATGGATTTCAGAAAAGACAATAATCAATAATGTACGAGGGGTTTTTATTTACATCAGGCTTATAAATTAATTCTGAACGATTTATGCTGAAGCCGCAAGGACTGGTTTCACCTTTTAGTATATGATACATACTACATTCGTTGAAGTGTAAACAAAATATTTTTCAGTGTGTTGCTGTGTGAAGTTTATTGAAGATTTCAACATGTAAATACTGATTTCAATGCTTGAAAGGTCGTGATTTTGATTTCGTAGTCAAAGAGCTTTCCGGAGAGTCAAAGGAAAGTTGAGGACGAAGATTTGAAGGCATTATTCGACGAAACCATCAATGGTGAGCACAATTAGTCCGTTTGAGTCGATTACTGCGCGAAAAATGACTGGAGTATGAGAAAAAACACAACAGGGTTATTCTTCGGCAGGACAGTGCTCGACCACATGTTGCAAAACCGGCGAAAACATTAAAATTGGAAGTCCATCCGCCTTATTCTCTCGACCTAACACTTTCTGAGTACTACTTATCCTGAAATATCAGTCGTGATCTCTCTGAGGAGCGCTTCACTTCTTATGAAGATAACAAGAAACGGGTCAGTATTCTCAAAACATAAATCCTTTTCTTGAGATGAATTCTGCAAATTACCTGAAAAATGTTGAAATGTTGAATGAAATTTTTCACAGTATTAACCTTCGAATGAGTGGTAGTTAATACTTTAACAAACGTATAGGCCAAATAATGAAAGACAGTAATTTATTAGCTAGAATGGATTGTTGTTTCGAAATCTTTTCTATAATGATCAATAAACAATAACTGTTGTGTAATTTATTCTTAATATACCGGAATAAAACAGGAGTTATAACATTAACAGAGTTTCTCTAAAATCGGAGCAAATGGTAGTCGGATGGGGCAAGATGTGGGCTATGAAGCAGATTCATTAAAAATTCCGGAACAACGTCATCGTGTTTTGTGCTGATCAATTCTAGTAATTTCTTTTGTCATCTGCTTTATTCGCATTAGTTTTTGACAGTAAATAGTCGTATTATTATTTACCAGGTTTTAAAAATTAAGAAACATCGACCTTGATCTTTTTTACACATTGTTGTCGTAAATGATACACTTAATATCACCCTCAATTATTAGTTTAAAAAATGGCTCGATTTCGTTTCAAGTTCTACTCAGAAATAAAAGCTCCATCAAATATTTCGGCATTACTTCATATAGCACTCAAGCAGATCTTTTTTTGCAGATTACACTACATAAAATAAAATATAGTATACCACATCGAATAGCCTTGTAGCTATATTTAAATCAAAGCTCGATCACTGGGCTTTAGTTTTTAGAATTTAACAATTTATTGTAATGCACACAAGATGGAGGTACATTCTGTACTCACAGGAAAATAATGGTTCCAGTTATCACTTATTTCAATCTATAACAAATGTTTCGACACAGCAATGTTCTATTATATGAGATTTCAGAGAGATGAAAGAAATTACTGGCAATCAATAGACAATATTTTTGTTTCTAACTCGTTCTTTCTAACAATAAAGTGATAAATTTACAATAAGGGTTCTTTAAAATTACCTTCTAGTATAGAAAGTTTTTGAAATGTGAGAAGATCTAGAGGTCAGAGGGAGCGATTCTGTCCAATAACTTTTGAAAGCACGTTAATGTCATCCTGTTGGAAATTTAAATTTCTCTACAATATAAGTATGATTTTTTTACTAGTTTAGGGATATTTTGCGAACAATTTTATATTTGTGTCTCGATAAACTGATGCTATATAGTCTGATTTCCTAACAGGAACTTACTTCAAAGTCAAAGAGCCGGATTCAAAGTATCCATATTTATCTATAGGCATGCAATTAAAATACTTTGTTAGCAAATACAGTAAATAAAAATGCTTTTGCATTTTAAAATTGTTTTAAACCCAAAACCAAAACGTCACCTAATAGATTTCTCATTATATCTAGTGACATGATATATAAGTAGGTGATATTCCAAAACTATATCCAGTATCTTAATTTAATATTTATGTAGTTTATAGGCTTCTTCTCTTACAGACCTTGTTGTCATTGGAGCAGATTCATTTAATACATTATTTTAAATATTTAATCATCGCAGATTATTTTGAAAAAATTGATTAACAGTTAATGATACTTTTTTGTTTTCATTTCAATGTTAAAATGGATGGACAAGACAAATATAAATGGCTTGGAATCATATAATTAAAAGACAAACTACTAACCGACCCGGCAAACGTTGTTTTGCCATGGAAATAAATTCTAGAGAATTTCTAGTTTAGAAAAAAAAACATATTGGAAGTGTGTAAGGATGTGGTATATGAGTGAAAAACGCGTGGAGCGCTGTGGACGATGGTGGGAATATAAAAATAACAAGAAACCAAACATTTTTTCTTTAATTTTAAGTCATAATTATTTTTATCATTAATTCATTACATAATATTAATCTCTTAATGCTACAGCGTGAACAATATATTAGTCCCTCTTGAGCAAATACAAACAAACTTGATGGTTTACCCACTCGAGAGCATGCAACGTATAATTGTCTGTGTGATAAACATGGTGTGCTCAAATCTAAGCCACAGACGAACATTCTTTGGCATTGAGTTTTATTTGGTCATTACTAATGTCAATCTAATCGGAAATTGAATACGCTTAAATTGAATTCGGATATCTGTAGGTGTAATAGGCATTCATGGTATTAATATATATTCACCTCGAAAATTGCCATTTGGTGGCTTCGATAACGTTTGTCATTAACTTTTCAATGACTAATAGCGTACCTTTCCGCAACCGTGGTGAGTTCAAATTACCAAGCAACATAATTGAAGATTCAACCTTCAATTGTAAGTTATGCGATGGCATGCGTGGCAGAACCAGTGATTTTAAAACATGCTGGAAAATTTGCAGCTTCAGTGGCATCGCAACCCATATCAATAGATTTATATGATACCAAGTCCCCTGGCGATAACTGTTCTATATTCAGATTCAAAATGTCGACGTCCACATTTTTTTCCACTAAAATTGCAAGCCTCGAGTGGCTTGCAATTTATGTAATTCGTGTATATATCGGGAAATATTTATTCAATGAGAGTATCTTGTGATTGAATGATTGTGCAGAAATGAAGTAATTAACTAATAGTGCGAACTAGACTCAAAATTAATAATTTTATTAGTTATTAATAACAAGTTATATTCATTAATAGTAATTATTAATAAATAAATGATACAGTTACTTGAGAATATATTTGATATGAGAGTTACACTGAGAGAGCAAAAATGTTTTATCTACTACGCTTGATGCATAAACGCTAATAATAGCCGAACATTGTAGAGGGAGTGAGAGTAGGCTTATTGCTTGAGAGAAATAGGAGACCATCTTCGTTGTCATCTCTACTCCGTGCTGGTTACTGAACTGTGCACTGCACTGGACACATGGAGGGGATAACTTACCAAGTGATAATAATTGATGTAATCGAGCGGGATAAAAAATGAAAAAATTAATTAAATAACTATTGAAAAACAGGGGTTGGTGATAAAAAAGTAAAAATTTAGAGTTGTATGTATTTTTTAATGCCACATAATAAAAAAATATAAATAAGAAATTTTATCCAAAAACTTAGGGGTTTGCAAAATAAATAGTAGCAGATTCTCAGACTGAATATGCATAAACTTTTTTATAAGAATGGCTTAAGCCGTTTCGGAGGAGAATGGCAACGAAGATTGTGACATGATAAGTTTATATATATGATATAACTACCATATATCACAAAATTATAATAATAACAATGAGTCAATACTTTTTCCAAAATTGTATCAAAATTTCAAACTAATTTGTGAAGAACGTTGGCGGTATTTCCATTTTATATAAATAAAGATTGTTCTATGTATTTACGTACATTGCGATATTGATACAATTGCGAGAGTGTTTTGTGAAAGAAAGCCACAGTTATGCCTATATGTCATTCAAAATTTCAAGCCAAAATGTAAACATTACTATAGTAAAAACTGATATTTTGTAAATATAATTTTCAATTATTAAGAGAGATTAAATTTGATGAAATTTTATGAAAAAAATAATATTCTATAAAACAACAAACTGATAAATTTTACCTCAAACCTTAAACACGTACTTTTCCTTAAAGTCTCTTTTCTCATCGATGTCACCAATGCTAACGGTAAGCGTATGTACATATAGTTTCCATTCTTTCAGGCTTTCAAGTCGGCATTATCGTTTTCGATCCTTCGCCCTCCAGAGCCCGTAATCATTACTCTCACTGAATTGTAGTCGTGGTTTGACGCCTTTTGTGAATTTCATTCTAGCGTTGACAGCAAATTGACGTGTCAGTGGCGGAGTGTCAGTCACACGTCCGTTTCGTGTTATTTCGCCACGAAACGTATTGGCGTCGAAATTATTTTTTATTATATGCATATAGGTAGGCATAAAGGTTCGCTTATCTCTTTCACGTTGTCCTTTGTATTGTCACTCCTGCTTCGTGATTAAGTTATGTACGCCCTGTCAAGAATATACGCACGTCATCAAGGAATTCTCGTAATTATTTTCATTAACGTTATTAATTTTCTTCGGAGTAATCAGAGTTATACCTAACATATTTATATTTTTTTTATTGAACAATATCTCACTGCTATTACTCGAATGGCAATCTGCACGTTTCCTTGTTCAATGAATAATAACAGGTCAATTTAATTAAAAGTCGCCGGCCTTCCATAGTAAAACACATTTTCTAGGCAAAATTAGTTTTTTTTATTCAACATATTTCCCTTCAAGTGTGATACACTGATTATAGCGACCCTCCAACTTTTCGATAACATTTTTGTAGTACAATTTGTCTTTTGCTTCAAAATAGTTCCCAGTTTCGGCGATCACCTCTTCATTCGACGAAAATTTCTCCACAGCGAGCATTCCTTTGAGATCTGAGAACAGGAAATAGTCGCTGTGAGCCAGATCTGGAAAGTACAGTGGACAAGGAAGCAATTCGAAGCCAAATGCATTTTTCCCATCGTTTTCATTGGCCTTTGATGCGATTCATTGTCTTGATGAAGCAGCACTTTCTTTTTCTTCAAATGCGGCCGTTTTTCAGCGATTTCGTCCTTCAATCGATCCAATAACGCTATATAATAGTCGCTGTTGATGGTCCTTCCTTTTTCGTGGTAGTCAATGAAAAGTATTCCATGCGCATCTCAGGGTTCATCGTATGCAGTCCACTCGAATGACTCGATTGGACTTCGAAGTGAAATGATAGAGCCATGTTTCATCCATAATCACATATAGTGATGATGTATGCATCATATCATGATGTACACGTTCAGTTATTATCTTTGGAGTGTTTGATGTTTCATTCGGTTTCAATTTCCGGTCATTCAAAATAATTTTTTAGATTTTTTTAATGTTTTCATCGATAACAACTTCTTTTGGGCCTACAATGCGTTCACCGTCTTCGGTGCTCATTTCATCACGTATAAACTTAGCATACCAATCCCTGATGGCTGATTTTCCTAGGGCAATGTCCGGAAACTCGGCATCAAGCCAAGTTCTTGCTTGAACTATATTTTTTCCTTCAAAAAGCAATATTTTATCAACGCGCGAAATTCCTTTTATCCATTTCTTTCACAATAACAAAAATTGCTTCACTAAAAATGCGATAATGTACAAACTAATGATCTTTCAGCTGTCAAATTTATACACGCATCTTTTGAGGGTTAATTCTAACTAAAAAATAAGTGGATTTAATAAAATTACAATAAATTTTATTAGGTTCAGTTTTATCTTATTTACCCTAATATTGAGTAAATTTTTAAGTAAAGTTTCGTAAAATTCTAAGGAGCAAAATGTATTTGCCCAAATAGTTCAAAAAATAAAGGTCCGCTAAAAATATCACTACTCTTTAAAATATTTATGTATATCGATATTTTTTAAAATATCCCTATTCTCCTAACATCTGTGCTACTACACTAAATTGTATAATTATATCCGTGTTGTGTTCATTAATGTCGAGATAAGATTCTTAAATAATAAAGAAAATAATCTTTTCGTTTTTTTTGCTCTTAATTTAATATATTATGAGACAATTAAAAAATGTAAAATTATAAACAATAGATGACAAACTGTATTAGGAAGCAAAAAGTTAGTTGGCGATCAAGGATAACTTCATTTTCTGTAGGTGTCAAATTATCTTAGTCATCAGTTGCCTTCTCAGATTATATTGCTGATGTTTTTGTCATTCGTCACATTTTCATTTGTCATTTTCAACACGTCTTGATAGAAGCTGTTGACTATAAGCTTTTAAAATAGTCGATAATTTAGAGATTCACCTAAAAATAGATTTTTAAGGACCTAAACATTTCAAAACTCACTCACCACCTTATTTTAATGCAGCTTATTAGTTTCTAGTGCTCAGTGTCTATTGAATTACAAACTCTGTAAACACATAAAAACAAAATAAATATACAAAATTTAGTAATAATATATTCGAAGTTAACAGAAAGACACTCTGTTGCTATTTTTATAGCATTGTGAGGTATATGGGTTCACAACTAATCTCAACGAGTTGTCTTCCAAGTTATTTTGCATCAATTATTTTCCGTTCCAAAATTGTAGTCGTACTATATCCATAAAATTTAATTTAGAATATGTCTTTTGATTTACTTTATCAGTTTGTGAAGAACTGGAAGTAGAGAGTGAATATTCAGGTTATTAATGCTGTGACAGAATTATTAGATGCTTTTCAGAGGGCTATAAATCCTTCGTATGACCATCAGATTTATTTTTAAATATATTTTTTTTAGGAAACGGAGCTGATGACATAACTACTACAGATGCAAGAGAAATAAGAGTAAAAAATTTCGGATTCTCTAACATGTGCAGTATTGTGCTGAGTAATGATTTTCTATTTTTAGCTCCTTTTTAGAATAAGCGAAAAATTCTGCAACTGAACTGTTATTTCTTAATTTCTCCATAGTTAATTTGAACCTTGAGGAAATCCTTGCTGCTTGTTTTTAATGATAATCAATCGCTAGCCAGAATTTGTATACATTGCTTTACCAAAGTTTAAATTCTCATTCTGTAAATTTTAGTATTGATATACTCATAAGAATAAATTTATTCTTGTCAGTTACAACAGTGATCATTCATTTTATTTATTTAGTTCTTATTATATTATATTAAGAACATATTTTTGTTGCTGATGATCAGTGTTGTAACTAACAAGAATAAATTTATTCTTACGAGTATATCAATACTAAAATTTACAGATTTACTTAATTTACTAAAATTTGTATATATATATATATATATATATATATATATATATATATATATATATATATATATATATATATTTATATATAGATATATATATATATATATATATATATATATATTTATATATAGATATATATATATATATATATATATATATATATATATATTTATATATATATATATATATATATATATATATATATATATATATTTATATATAGATATATATATTTATATATATATATATATATATATATATATATATATATATATATATTTATATATAGATATATATTTATATATATATATATATATATATATATATATATATATATATATATATATATATATTATATAGATATATATATATTTATATATATCGGTCGACATATGTACAAAGGAGTTAGGCGGTGTAATGTGAGAAAGAAGCAAGTAGTGTGTACATAAAATATTGAAAAATCAGTCATCTAGAATATGTGTTAAATAAAAATAGTAAATAAAGTCCATAAACTGGTAGCAATATAGTTATTATTTGTTAAAGCGAAATAAGCATATTTAAAGCACATTGGTGCTTCGATTTGATGCCCTTGTTAATTTCTATAAACATGAATATTTGGTGTCCCCTTTTTAGCAACTAAGAAATAAGGCGAGCTTCCTCGTTTACATTAAGCTTACCGGCTAGCCAGTGGTTAACTTGAAAACCATCCTGGGATTGTTTTTCATTATCAGGTATTAAAATGTTCTCTATGGACAATCACATTTATCAGCAAAGACACAGGCTGTAAAATAGTTACTGACATAAACTGGACTAAACATTCTTTGTTCGATTTTATGCCCTTACTGTACATAATCATGAAAATAAATTAAAAGCAGTCAAGTAACATTTGAGTTCACTACATTTTGCATCAGATCGATTAGGCCTCTGAAATTATAAAATCTAATATTAAAATAATAATGCAAGAGATAATAAGTAACGCCACTGATCAACCCCCTTCTCGCACATTCGCCACATATCCTGCGGTCTGGAAGGGGGTGAGGCGGGGTCAGAAATTCCTAATCCACTTCCTGTCATAGCCTTTGAAATATGTTTTAAAGCAAAGCGTGCACTAACCTAAGTAATTTCTCAACGAAATCGCTTATTTTATGCACCCTCTATTTGCGCCCGAATGCCTATTGTTATCGGGGCTAAAAAATACCATAATACCGAAGAGCGAAAGTACTCAGCCGAATTATTTTCGGTAAGGGCGATATCAAAAATGGGGTTGTTTTATACCTACTTTATAGTTATTACTGGATCAATTTTGACAACAGAATAGAAAGTGTATATGTACATATAATAATGAAAAACTGTTCTGTAATATTCTACTGCATTTACTGTTTCCCATCAATATATTATTTCTACTGGAGATAAGTTTTCAGAAATAAGAAACACTTTCTTCTATTCTAAAATTCCAAAAACCTGGCTTGTGTCAGTTGATATCACTCATCGTTTAGAGATAAAAATTATAAATATCATCAGGAACCCAAACATTAAAATAATTTTGGGTTACTAATTGAATTTAATACTGGTGATTTTGGTGTCAATGACGAAGAACGGCTGAAAGACCAAACCAGTTTGAAGAAAATGGACTGGAAGACTTAATAGACGAGAACCAGGCAAAAATAATAGTATTCTGGGGCGTGTTATGACTATCGATGAAAACTGTATCTATTAGGATTATCCCAAGTGCAGAAAAATCTGAGTTAGCTTGAGAGTGTTATCCACACATTGACACAGTAGTAGAATATTTATAGGGTCTCATTGTAAAATCTCTCGTAGTGTTTTACGAGCTTTAAAACCAAATGAAGCAGTTGCTGCAGATATTCCCCAACATCATTTGAACAAAAGTGTTATTAAAAAAAAGGCCAGTGATAAGGAGTAGCAGATGCATAGTAATACTCTTGTATGGCAACGTTCAGCCACATTTTGCAACAATTGTGAAGAATACATTGTTGAAGCAAAATTGGAAAATTCCGCCGTATCTAACGTACGCACCAGATAGAGTCTTTGACGCGTGTTTTCGATATGCTGAAGAAGTACGAAATTGATTGATGATTGGATCCATGCCAAACCAACAGTATTATTTTAACAGACATGGCATGTTATAAAATATATGGGCAAAACTTGTCGAAAATTATGAATAATATTTTGATGTATATATATTTTCTCTCCGCCTGTTATAAATTCCATATCTCTACCATCCGCATAAGCGCTTTGATGCTGATATTTTGTTAGTTGTCATTACCTATATTTCCAACATTTTCGGTTCCTCTAATTGTTTCTCCATTTACTTAATTGATATTATTGTTTTTTCGAATCCCAGTTTCTTATTTAATGATTTTTCATGAATTTAATGGGTGCTCTTCCGTATTTATAGTATTTCTTTTCTTGCATACTTTGCCTTGTTTGTATTTAATAGCCGTTGCTAAATATAACATAATCAATTTATCTAATCCTGACATCGCCTAACTCTTGCTAGCACCGACGTTAACACAACTCTTACAATATTTATATTTTAGAATAATGTTGAACTGGGGCGCAGAGCTAAGAGCACCAAACCTTGTGATCTTGCGGTTCAATAGTGAAATGTATTAAATGGTAAAAACCGTGAAAAGTGCTGTTAACTTTTTTCTATAAGGGAATAAGTAAGGACTGATGGATCTTCCTAGATAAGTACCTAGATTTAAGTCACTGTAAAGACAAATTCTAAGTTAGTTGGCAAATAATCATATATTAATAAAAAATCACTATATGCATACCAATTATTTTATTACAATATAGTTTACTTCATTATTACCTCTTTTAAACTGTGGCGATCGCCACGACCCTTTAGGCCACCACAAATTGATCAACAAGTACAAAGGTTGGCAACGTCGGTGGATTGGTACCATGCAGTTCCAGGGTATAAAAGTCCATCACGACGACGTCTCGCTCTCTTCTCTTTTCTCCGTCCCCTTGTAATTGCACCATTTCCACAGCGTTACCGTACTTCCTCTACCTAACCTAATATCCTGTCAATTCTCCCGTCGACCACATGTATCACTCAATATTGAAATAAAGAAGTGATTATTAAACCAGTGTTTTCAGTTCTCGTGCGAATTCCTTCCCAAAACAGTAGTGAATGTTCTGACAAATAATCGCAGCGGCAGCCCACATTTTGACCGACTGACCGACCCGACGAACATTCCTACAAAACAAAAGAGCAATGTAGAGCAGTATTTTAGAAATGCAGTAAATGGCAAGGAGAAGTATGTTGAAGATAGGGAAAAATAAACAAAAAACTAAAGTTATTTTGACAACCATAAATTCATTTTTACCTATTCACCTACATACAATATACCATACTTCATGTTAAACACTTTCCCCCAATAAGCAGATTGTTTTCAAGCAGTTATTTACTGACTTAATTGTTTTATGGCCCTACAAACTGACACTATATCGCCTTACAGATATTAACTATAATTAATGGACAACAGGAATTATTTTAAGCATTCGAAAATTCTTCTCGAACTATGTCGGCGCGAGTTTTATTTTCGGACGTGAGATGGAGAAGGGTTTGGATAATTTACCGTTGAGAAAGGATAGGACGGAATTCGTCTAGTTTTGGATTTTTGGCGTTTTTATACGGGACGGTGCGGTGTACAAAGAAGCCATTAAAGGGTCGCATTTCAAAGAAATTGTAAAATAATATTTAAAGAATTCCGTGTGGTTTATAATTATACCAGAGGGTGATGGTTTTAATTTATTTCTTCTGTCAGAGTTTATGATAGCAGATCTCAAAAAATATATTCCGGAGCTTTCATTTAAGTTAATTAATTATCTTGTTTGTTTTACTTCATAGAGAATTAGGAGTAGGTATCCTCTGCCTTGGTCATACAACTAAATGCACTTTACAGATATTGAGATAAAATATCAAATTTCATAACCTGTGTAACTTCTCTGTATTAGTTGTCATCACTGGTAAATATCCAGAGTCTTTTTGTTAGACGAAGAAGAATAATAAATTGTCCATTAAATATTTCCATCAACACTATATATATATATATATATATATATATATATATATATATATATATATATATATATATATATATATATCAAATATTGCTATTGAAAGGATATTGATATCTTTTGATATTCTGCTATATGATATAACAAGCCAATTTATAAGTCCTCGGCGTAACACATTGATGGCGCTACTAGAATTATATCCATATGTTTTTTAGTTAGCCCTAACCCTCAAAAGATGCGTGCATAAATTTGACAACTGTCAGACCATTAGTTTGTGGTTTATAGCATTTTGAGTGAGGCAGAGTTGTCATTGTGAAAAATAATGGATAAAAAGGAATTGATAAATGTTGATAAAGTATTGCTTTTTGAAGGGAAAAAATACAGTTGACGCAAAAATTTGCTTGATACTGAGTTTCCGAACACTGTCCTGTAACTCTGCGTCACCCAACTTTCTCACCAGACATATGACTTTCCGAATTCCACTTGCTCAGTTCGATGTAGAATGGCTTTGCTGGTATAGAGTTTCGAAATGTTGCCAAACGAAAACAGATTTCTCAATACATTTTAAAATAAAAATGATCAGAATAAATGCAAGCACCTAACATAATGCTGCGGATATTTGTGGTGAAATACGTTCTAGTGTCCATAGTAGTTTTTCTGAAACCTCTAAATCACAAAACCTAATTCCTTGTAGAATTAAAAGCAGCCGGATCTTTTTTAATATCCAATTACACAGTTAGGAAGTAAAAGCAAGAACCAATTACATTCCTATCAGCTCCAGTGATCTACCAGATCGCAACTTTACGAATCGAGATAATTTTAACCTAAAAATTGACCTCGACCCGAAGTCCGAACGACCTATTACCAACCCCGAAACAAAGAACATTCCTTATTAATTGCCACGCTAATCCTAATTCGTTACATGTCAAACGGTTTGTTTCAAATTTGGCCGAAATTAATTTCGAAACGAAATCGCGTGGTTTCCGTTACAAAAACGATACTCCGCCGTCCTAATCACTGACATAAATAAAAAAAGAAGAAGAACTGAAAGACGAAGAAGGAACCGAACCGAACTGAATGAATTATAGCTGCGTATTTGCAAAAACTGCGAAAATAAATTATCTGTTTTGATAAATTGCTTATAAACTATCTGCGCGAAAGATAATATTTTTTCCCCTTTCGGCCTTCTATATATATGTGCCGTTCACCTAAAAATATATTTACGCAAGTCTATAGGATGCATGAGAGGCCGAACACTAATCTAAATTATTGCCGGAAATTTTGGAGTTCGGCCAGGAGCACTATCCAGATTAAAATCCCCTTAACAGTTATCAAAGACTGGATGCGGAATTGTTTATTTATCACAATTCGAGCTTTAATATTGCGTTGGTTTATTTATGTTTATGGTTGTAGAGGCGGTCTCGTTCCGTCTTTCTGTTCGTATTAATGGATTCGTCCCTGTCTAATTGATCCGAAGATAAATCGACAGCATTTTAATCGTCAACAGTCGAATTTTGTGAACGATTGAGGTTTAACTAAGTCATATGTTCACTGGATGCATATACACTATAAACTTCAAATAAACATATAAATTTGTTTTATTTATTACATCCTACACTAGATACACTTAGTACAATCTTTATTTACATATTAATGTATTATTACTATTGTACTTGCAATAATACACAAGCAAGGCGAGTACAGGATTAGTACATCAGAATGTGTTTATTACTTACGCTAAAGTTAAGAATACACTAATACACTAAATAAGTTCATGTGGTTTGATTCGCTTCAATCTTCTGACCTCCTGTTTGTTGTCCATTAGCTGTGTGTTATCGCCTCCCCGTTGCTATGATTTAGCAACCTTATTCCATGTTTTAATGCGAAATTTTGGTGTATCTATTTGATTCCGAGGTCATTGTGCAGTTCTTCGTTGGTTACGCACCGTTAATTAATTGTAGAACATTGTTTTGGGTGTGTTGGATTAATTGTTGGTTTGATGTTTTAGTGCAACCCCATATTTGCACCTCATAGGTCCAAATTGGCTTTATGACAGACTGGTAAGCGAATCTCTTAGGTTTTAGGTCAAGTTGAGAATATGTTTCGAGTAACCAGTACAGTTGCTTGACTTTGAGTCTAATTTTCTCTATTTATTGACTAACATGATGTTTCCTCAATTGAACCTACCATCAAGATATATTTCGAGGTATTTAGCTGATGCTGCTTGTGGAATCGTCATATAATTAGGTTTTTTTTTATTTAGCAGCAACGCCAAATTAAGATGGATAGCCTTTGTTGATCGCTACTACAGAGATACATATTTTTCCATGATAACCATGTGGTCGGTAAATGTTCTAAGTACTCTTTCATATGTTGTTTGGATATCAACAGTATAGAGTAGCTATAGGAGTGTCCCAAGGATATAAATAATTAAAAGTGACATTAAGTGAGACCAAATTCAGAGCAGATAAAGCTCAATATCTGCACTAAAAATTAAATACTGTACTGGTTAATCGGAAAATACTCCCAATATGGCATAGTAACAAATAAATTGGTTTACCACTTTACCACTTTACCCAGTTTATGACCAAACCTATTTGGAGTTATGATGTTTCACTAATACAACAAACCAACTAGTAATCCAAGAATATCAAAATAAAATCATTCCATTAATTACCAATATCTATCGCTACGTAACCAACGGAGAACTATGCTACATACCCTCCGTCAGTTGCGTGTTCCGATGAAATTTCAAACTATAAGGCAGAGTCAATCAATAGTTATAATGATTAGAATTAGAAAAAAAAACCGATTGAATAAAACAGCAACCAAATCTACACAAAAAAATATAGAGAGGAAATTAATACCAGGGCAAAGTAATTAATAACAAAATTGTGTAAAGATCACAGTCATCTTAAAATGAAGCTATGTACAGATAAAACTTTAAAAGATTTTGAAATACATATTTTTACTCGAGGAAATCAAACAATTAGGGTAGGTTTTGAGGCAAGAACACATCTCTCCATGAATCAGATAAGCCATGATTTCTTCTGACAGTTAATAAATTTCAGCATTTCACAAAAACACGATTGATCAGGAATCTCTTCCCTAAAGAGGTAGCATAGAAAAAGACTTCTTTTTAATGGGGCAAATCGTGATTTCCTCTTCCAGCAGGTTCCACTCAAGTTGCACCAGCATATCTACCCTACAAACTATAAATGGGAAAAATCATATAATATAAAGTATTTACAATTTGTTGACCACTCGCAATAGCGTCTTTGGTAGGGTCATCAGCCAATTCGTTCCCAGGTAAGCTTTTGTTGCAATAATTAACTAATTAATCTAATTGTTGACTAATTAATTGCGTTGTATAACATATACAGCTACCTACAACATAAAATATATTGATTATATATATATATATATATATATACATATATATATATATATATATATATATATATATATATATATATATATATATATATATATATAATTTGAATGCCTGTATATTTAAAAAAACACAGACATGTCTTTTCTATGGATATTAGAAATTGTGATTTCTTTAGAAAATACACTTTTCATCGGTCGTTACAAATTTTCATAAAAATCTAGTTTGTTGGTGCCTGGTGAAGGCCTTTATTCATAGATCAACACAGATTGTATTCGTTGTCACCACAGGTGGCAATTAATTTACAAATTTATTAATTTTCATATTTACTATAATCGACAACAAAACATGCAGTTCTACATTTAGGCTGTTCAAGACACTGGACTGGACTAGCTGGAAAATATTAGAAAATAATACTCGAAATAGATTCATATGATTTAGAATCATTTATTAAATGCGGATCAATGTCGGACGTACTGCTTAAATCGTTACCGTGATAAACTCTGTCATATGTATGTTAAATTATGAAACTATGTAATATATTTAAACATAAGAAGAAAATGTGTAAAAATTCAATCATGTTATTTTCACAGAATAAAACAATTGACAAATTTCGCTACTAAAATAAAACTTTTGTGAAAAAAATTCAGAACAATACAGAAATTGCACATGTGCTGTCAGATATTACTTGCTCTGTAACAGACCAATTTGAAGCAAGTCGTCACGTCTGAAGCGTAAAATTGTGTAGCGATAAAAGTAATTTCTCGTCTAGACTCTATATTTAATATATATCTGATTGTGAAAAGCTAATAAAAGCCACACACAATATTTTCAGTGTTATTTATATTATTATCAGATATATTTATATATAAATATATACGTTATAAAAGCGTTTATGATTATCCCATTTGCTACAGACCAACACTTTATTTCTCTCTATATAAACGGATATTTTATTGAGATATATATATATATATATATATATATATATATATATATATATATATATATATATATATATATAATATAATTTGAATGCCTGTATATTTCAAAAAATACAGACATGTGTAATGCGATACATCTTTCTGTGGTCATTAGAAATTGTGACTTCTTTAGAAAATACACTTTTCATCAGTCGTTACAAATTTTCATAAAAATCCAGTTTGTTGTTGCCTGGTGAAGGCCTTTATTCATAGGTCAACACAGATTGTATTCGTTGTCACCACAGGTGGCAATTAATTTACAAATTTATTAATTTTCATATTTACTATAATCGACAACAAAACATACAGTATTACACTTCGAAATTTTAGGCTGTTCGAGACACTGGACTGGACTAGCTGGAAAATATTAGAAAATAATACTCGAAATAGATTCATATGATTTAGAATCATTTATTAAATGCGGATCAATGTCGGACGTACTGCTTAAATCGTTACCGTGATAAACTCTGTCATATGTACGTTAAATTATGAAACTATGTAATATATTTAAACATAATTTGAAACTAAGAAGAAAATGTGTAAAAATTCAATCACGATTTTTTTAATTTTAGAACCGATACATTCACAGAATAAAACAATTGACAAATATCGCTACTAAAATAAAACTTTTGTGAAAAAAATTCAGAACAATACAGAAATTGCACATGTGCTGTCAGATATTACTTGCTCTGTAACAGACCAATTTGAAGCAAGTCGTCACGTCTGAAGCGTAAAATTGTGTAGCGATAAAAGTAATTTCTCGTCTAGACTCTACATTTAATATATATCTGGATTGTGAAAAGCTAATAAAAGCCACACACAATATTTTCAGTGTTATTTATATTATTATCAGATATATTTATATATAACAGACCAACACTTTATTTCTCTCTATATAAACGGATATTTTATTGAGTTGAATATATATATATATATATATATATATATATATATATATATATAGGTTGTATAGACAAAAGCGAATATTTAAAATAACAAAAATTAACAAATTATAGCAAAGTTGCCTTCAATATACTAGAATCTTGTTCCTTCTATCGAAAAAAATGTGCTGATGGAGCATTTAGATATAGTCCTTGATAACGTTATCGATAGTTTCTACCTTCAAGTCCTTATACAGATTTTCATGAAGCATCAATAATACATCACAGTATCTTGGACTCTTTCTATGAAGAAGACTTGAAATCTTGAAGATTTAGCATCGTCATACTTTCCCTTTGTCCAGATTTATAACCGGTATTATACAAAGTAAAAATCAGTTAATATCAAAGCAAGAGAAAACATACACTTAAAAGTACTTTGCAGCAATACACACAGAGAAATTTTAATGGCCAATAAAAATTTCTAGCACGCTTTATATCGCGCCATGCAACTGAAACTGACTTTTGAGCAAGCCGAATAAAAACGTCCGGACGTCATTTAAACCGTTCCTGCTCTGCCATAAAATCTTCAAGATAATACACGTGTTTGATATATATCCCACAAAAATTTCTAGCCACAAAAAAGCAGGCCTTTGAAACGAAATTATCAAATAATCGGTTATTTTAAAGTAGTCCCATTAAAAATAGGTTGCAGTGAGTGGCTTTAAAAGTGATTGAATGTTAAAGCTCGAACTGAATGGGTGTTTTAACATAAATTTTGATAAGAGCACATTAATTATCACGAAAACGTTCAAAGTTAAAAGAGTCTAATGGTCTGGTTTTTCAATATATATTGAAGTTTTTTATATATATTGACTGATTGATTTTATATAAATATATCTAATCATATTTAAATATATTTGGAACACAAAATTTGTTAAGATTATGGTACATATTTACTTTGTAAATAATGTAATAAACAATTGTATAATAATATATCTAAGAAATAATTCTAACATCTATAAAGATAATAATTACTTTTATATTTGCATATTCTGTATTCCAAAATAGAGAGAAAAGTATTGCTTACATAAAGTAGACAAAAAAGGACATTTATTATAGCTTTATCGAAATATACAAATAAAAATATATCATAATAAAAATATAATAAAAATAAAATTACACTAGAAATATTAAAGAATTTGAATTATCTTTTTAAGGAATGATTCTAAAATTTTATACCTGGTGATGTACAAGAAGTAAGTCCGCATTATGAGATATAGCACATTGTGAAGATTATTATGTATAAATAATATTTTGGTCTTATCTCGTACAGTGGTTGACCTCAAATCATTAACCTGTGTGAGTGGATAGGAAATCAAAATTCCATTTGTCACTATAGCTATTTATATATAAGAAAGAAATGAAAATTGTATTAGTACAAAAATGGCTCCTAGTTTTGACTCTGTAGTAGGAAATATTTAAGGAAATTCCAAAAAAAGTATTAATTAAGATCATGATATGTTACATTCATCATTGACGATCAATCAAATTCACTGAACCATCAATATCATAGAAAAATCAATAGAAGAGAATAAAGTTTTTTCTACAATATATTTAGGTGCTTTTCAAGATGTCGGTAAAGGTTGCCGTGAGGGTTTAAAGCGTAAGATAGCTGATGAATACCACAGAGTTACACAAGAATATTCCTATTTTGACTAGAGGAAAATAAAAGCAGTTGTCACAGTGAAGTGTACCGGTCCTTTATCTCCACTTGAAGTACAAAAATGTAATTAGGTAGATAATCAGCGTTGTCGATCATGATCATGAGCTTTTATTTTACTAAAATATCTTCAAGCTTTCAAGTCTTCTTCATAGAAAGAGTCCAAGATGCTGTGAGGTATTATTGATGCCTCATGAACATCTGTACAAAGACTTGAAGGTAGAAACTATCGATAACGTTATCAAGGACTATGCCTAAATGCTCCATCAGTACATGGATGTTGAGGTTCTTTAGCTCCTAGATAATGATGGCCTTAGTTAGAAAATTAAATAGAGTAAAACAATTTGATCTAATACAGTTATAAGTCTTAAGTTGAGTTTATAAGTAAAAATCAGTGCATATTAAAAATAGTGATATAGGTGTTAAGCCCAAAGCGTCTACGGTAGGTATAGGTGATTTATAACTATAAAACCGTAGTAAATTAGTATAAAAACTAATATTAATATTAATAATATAATATTAATAATATAATATTAATAATATAGTATTAATAATATAATATAAATAATATAATATTAATAATATAATATTAATAATATAATATCAATAAAATCATTAGAGGTTATATACTAAATTGCTATAATAAAAAGTAATTTTAGCTCACCTAGACTGATTAGACTTAACCAATATTTCAATGATAGTATTTCCTTTGGCCGACGAGATAAATCTGAATTATTTTAAGAACATCCTTTATTCTATTTTTGTTCTTGCGTCGAACTCAATCCATCACAAACTTAAAATATTCTCGTCTTTAATCTAACGCCCAATTAACCCAACTATTTCAACTATTTTTCATTTCCAGTGCCTCGTGGAGGCAAATTTGCCACTTGATTGCTTCAGCAAACGCGTCTAATTAATAACGTCGACTTCATTTAACCGCGGTTATTTTTGATAGCAGCGCCCGATCTCGAACGACAAAAAATGACGAGTGTGCCATGAAAAGGCGTAATAACGGGGAGTGCCGCATTTATATCCAGTAATCAGAACCGCCTGTTTAAATAAATTCAGATAATGAGCGGGGTTTTGCATGGAATGAACTGAAATGTGCCTGGGTTGATATTAAACGCCAAAGAAGGAAATAAAATGCAAGAGAATTAGGGGAATGGTGCTCGATTCTACGTCTACAAGAAGACTACATTAATTTTTGTTTTAGTCTTTTTTCGTAAAGTTTCTTTTGTTTTCAAAGGAACTATAAACGACTGAAGATGTTTTTACTAATACTATATCTTAAGAGTATACTAATTCAATTATTTTTAATTGTAGAGTTCAAGTGCTGACATTTTTAATTAATAAATAACTTGAGGAGATTTAACTGGATGATAGGGATATAGAGATATGGTCTAGACTATCTAAAAATTTTGAAAAATCTCGTCCTCTAATGCAGCCCATTTATTCCAAGAATAAGCTGATATAGGTTTCTATATCACCATTTTCCTTTAATGATAGTTTACTAATATGCTTCAAAAAAACATTTTCACAGTTTCATAAAATAACGAACAACCTTTGATCTTACGTTGTTTGAAGTTCAAGTGAATAATCAATGATATAGATTTGTATGAATAATACATTTTATTTATATATTTGAGAGGAATGTATATTACATAAGAATATCGAGGTGTTTATTCTACATTCTGATCTGAAGGTATAAAGGGAAGACCAACAGACATATTTATTGTTGTAGGTCTATGCTTTGGATGATATTTTAGATGTCTCCAAAGCTTTTGACCAAATATGGCGCCATGGTGTAATATTTGAAGCTAAACAACTAGGTCTACCGAATGACTTAATATCCCTGATAGATTCATACTTAGATGGTAGGTCCTTTCAGGTGAGGATCGGTGAGAGGCACTCTCCTTTCGTATTCAACCAGCCCTATTCAACCTTTATATGGCTGATTTCCCGCTCTATAAACTATCCCATACAGCATTTTATGCAGATGATACCGATTTCTTCACTACCGGATACTGTCCCGATGCAATACGCAATACAACTGTGGTACAACTGAACCAAGCGATAGCATGGTACAAATTGTGGCGGCTTCAGGTTAACCCGAGCAAAATTTGGCCTATTCTGTTCCACCGCTAGAAGGAGTTTCACACCTATCGCCTCCAAATCGATAAAGTCCCTATCCTATGGCTCCAGAAGGTCTCATACATCGGTCTCCAGTTCGACCGCAGATTCCAATGGTCTGCCCAAATCCAGCAAGCCATTTGCAAAGAAAATGGCGTGTACAGCCTATTATTTCCTCTACTCTGCAGAAAAAGTCCCAATCCCACAAAAAGCTACTCTATATAAAATGCTAGTCCCTCTAATCTGTCTCAGTGGAGCACAGGTATGGTACAAGTATGTCGGAGAGACAACTTGAACTGAAGTGTTCCAATCCAGAAAACCTCGTGCGTTACTCAGAGCCCCATGGTTTATGAGGAACGTCAATGCATACGTCGAATCAGGCATCATGTTTGTGAAACATTTCATAAACATGCTCAGTGTGAGGTTTTCCATAGGAACCTCAGAACACGATAACACCTTAATAAAATCCCTACCCGTCCACAGATTCTGGTAATAAACAAACTACGACAATCCTAGTCGTTACCCAGGTTCTCTGTTGCCCGCAAAACAATCATATCCAGAACCTGAAGCGATATCAGCAAAAGACCATTTGGTTCTAGCTGGTCATTCTAGTAAACAAAAAAAACGCCTCGCTCTCTTTTCTTTTCTCTACCCCCTTGTAACAGCACCACTTCCACAGCGTTACCGTACTTTCTCTACCTAACCTAATATCCTGTCCATTCTCTCGTCGACCACATGTATCATTCAATATCGAGATATACAAGTTTTATTCAACCATGTTTTCAGTTCTCGTGCGAGTTTCCTCCACAATATAGTAGTAAATGTTCGAACAAACAATCGCATCGACAGCCACACATTCCGACCGCCCGACCATAGGAACATTCCTACAAATGTTATTCATTCAAATGATAAATAGTATTTAAATAAAATTTTATTTAAAATCCTTCCTTTAATTTCCTTCTCGTCATGTTCTCTGGTGGTTTCGTACGGAAAAATTGGCTACAATTTTATATATGGGAAATCGCTTTATGTCATTATACCCGACTAATTAGGAATGGCTTTGAATTGCTGTTGCTTTGTCAGCTATCACATGAACTCACATTTTATATTGTATTAAGTAACACAAGTTCACAAATGCGGTTAAAATTTTAGACTCGAGCAGATGAAAATGATTCTTAACGTTAATTGATGCCCTAAATTCAAATCTTCATTGAATCCGTCAATATTGCCTATAGTACTCGAGTTCGCGCTGCGGTTTTATAAATGCAGTGAACTAACAACGTTGTATTAAACGTCATTTGCAACTTGTTATTGTGGTAAGGATAACGGAACGTACAAATGCAGATAAAACGTTACAAACCCGATACAAATATATGCCCATGAGCAAAGATGTACAAGTAACCTCTTGGTGGAAATGTTAACTTTGTATTTTCATTTTCTGTGCCAACGTTATGGATAAATAGAAAAATCATGTAGATGATTCTTACTATTGCTCGATTTTAAGACCCTCGCCTTCATCTTCGTTATGGAAGAAAAGTATTCAATTTTATCTTCGAAGACTAATGGCAGACGCAAATTGTACAAAATGATTAGCACCTGATGAATAAGCAGCATAGGCATCGTTTGAGTGTTTTTCACAAATTTCTCAGTAACCACAAAACCGCAGTTTACAAGCACGAAATCGAGACAATTTGTAGTAAAATTACCACAAGATTGGTGTATCAAAACACATTTTTTTGCATTCACATTTTGAATTTGTACCCACAAAATTTGGGGACACGAGTGACGAACGAAAAGACTATCTACACCAAAATATAGTGAAAATCGAAAGGCCATGCAAGGATATTGGAAGGAAACTTGTGACTTAATGCTTGAAACAGATCCCAAATAGCAAATAGTTTAGTTCAACCTCTGTACATACTTCACTTAAATACTTGATTCAAAAAATTACCTCAGAAACAGTAAAATTAAGAATTTATTGAGTATATCTGCTGGATTGGAATAAAATCCCGAATTTACCTTACAAATAGCTTTAGGTTGTTCAAGTTCAAAACCGTATATTCTTGTGTGATTATCGTTAAATAACTTTAACATCCCCTCATATTTTTATAAGGTATTAGATTTATAAATAGAATTTATTCGTTTTTTTTTATAGGAATACATAAAATTAATGGAGAAATATAGATATATTTTATTAACAAGGTTAAACCGACTGACATTTTCCCATCCAAACCAGGCGCTACACTATAATAGAGTACCTAAACATATAAAAGTTAAAAATAACCACAAACTCTTCGGCTAATTCAAATAAAATAAATCATAAACTTAAACTGTATTCAAACTATTCCGGAACACTAATCCGGCGGATTTAATTCACCGCTGCCGCCAATTAAAGTCAAACGTCCAAACTTTATGAGTTGTTCTAACGCTTCTCGACGTTCGAAGCCTTCGAGAGTCCCGAAAACGTGGAACGCTCGCCGATTGTTGTAAAAGCTTATTAGAACAAACGGCGATAAAAGTGAAGTTGATGTACCGTTTAAAATCGTAAGCAGCCACTTCCCGCTCCCCATAAAAATGAACACAACGCAATATCGCGTGTTGCCGCTCCGTTTTTATCACGTTGTGATACATAGAAAACATTTTAAAAATGTATACGGAAGGCAATGGAAAATCGAAGTAAAAAAATTGAAAACCGCTAAGTGGGGCTGATAACGCGGCATGCGATATGGTTTGAAGGCCGCTGTAATTTGTTTTAAACGTCCGAAATTAGACTCGTGTTATTATTTTCTTCTAGACCACATCTCACATTAAATAAGTTTAGTGCAATATTTACTTCCAAATAATACTATGGATCCAAAACTACCTGATCGAAACTCGACCACAATTTATTAAGTTAATCATGTCTCTCTAATAACAGAGTAAAGGGAATAATTTAAATATGAAATTTCTTCTACAATTTAGAAGTATATATTAGAGGAATGTAATCACAATCATTAAATTAACTAAAGATTTTTCAAAGCTTAGGTCTATAAAATAAATAATCAAAATAATTCAGATAAAGTTCAAAGAATAAAATGTCATATAGTCACATATCTTACTAGATTAATCCTTAAACCCATTAATACTTATCAATGTTTTAAGATGTTTACAAATTTACTATTAATAATTTGTCCTACGTGTTTTATTTATGCGTCTATTATTTTCATTACTTCATTTATATACTCATGTAGCTTTTATCTTTTATCCGTATTTCTCATCTAAAATATTTATTAAAAAAACAATAAATAATTATTAAAAAAACAATAAATAAATCAGGCTGATTAAAAGAATAATTTATTCAGCATTTTTTAATTTTTTTGATTGTTCTTTGCTTATTTAATCCACTCCTCGATCTCACCCTTGCAGTTAGACTATCTTTAATTTGCTTTTTATGGCTTTCGTTTATCTACTGCTTTCTGTTTTGTATTGTGTGTCACATTGGACCCAAGTGTTCACCAACAAACGAGGAATTCCAATTCTATGAAGCTGTTTTATAATTGTGAATATTCATTGCAGCATTCATTTAAACTCTAGATGCACAAAATAATATAGGTATTACCTGCAATATTCGGTTAGTGATTTGTTAAGAAATGGTTTTACTAAAAATGTCTGAAATGAACCAGTTAATACCGCTAAAATTTATTGAAAAACCTAATATTCAAAATTTATATATACTCTGAACAAAGTTGTCAGATGATTGTTATTTGTTAATCTACATTCGCATGAAATTTTCGCAAATGAGAGGTTTTTCTTTGACCACTATATAGCTTCCATTATACACCTTCCAATAAAGTAGAGACATTAATTTATTATATATAGAGTCTCATCTATTGAGCATTTTGTATATCGTAATTTTCCCAATTTTTACTACCGCTGTGATGGATGCTGAGGCATTTCGCTGATTCTACTTCAGGAACTAGGCGTCACACAAGTGATAATTAGGTTTCGACGATGACGGTGACGACGACATAGACGAACTTGACGATTGACGATTGATTTCAAGCAATTAAGCTGTATTTACCACTTTCTGGTCCATTTATAAACCTTATTGACTGTTACCTGTACTTTTTTTTTGTTTAGGAATAGATACCTCTTTGCTATAATGATTATGTTCCGAGCAATTATAACAATGTCACATATGTTACAGCAATGCTGGTATTTATTTACAATTTTGAGAAAATATCCTGACAAGCACAGATTACACAGACCTTTAGCTATTATTTTGCCTGGAAATAATTTTAAATTTCTAAAATGGAAAAATTAGGTGCTTATAATTGTTTTATTTCCTTTATTGCATATTTTTCTTGCATATCTTTTTCTGTCATGTACTACGATTGGTTGTTGTTTACAACGTGACCAGTAGTAATCACCTATCATATTGATATTCCATAATCTCTGGTCCCACTTCCTCATTACTAAATTCACCTTTACCCTATCTATCTTCTTTTATTGGCCAATCATCATGAAGTCGATTAAATCGCCTAATTTCCTGTAAAATTATATTAATATTTTCCTTGTATGTGAACTGAATGTCTAAAAGGTATTTTTATGTTATATATTCAGTATCCATTATGTAATAATGCCTGTATTAAACTTGTTTTTGATGAGCTTATACAATGTGTCTACTGTTTTAATACTCATTGCATGTCCCTCTCATAACAGAATAAAGGAAATCATTTAAGTATGAAATATCTTTTACAATTTAGGAGTGTATATTAAAGGAGTGTATTCACGATCATTAAATTAATTAAAGATTTTTCAAGGCTTAGGTCTAGAATATAAATAATCAAAATAATTGATACAAAGTTTAAAGAATCAAATGTCATATGGTCACATGCCTTACTAGATTAATCTTTAATAATCCTTAAATAAATTAATATTTATCAATGTTTTAAAATGATTACAAATTTACTATTAATAATTTGTTCTATGTGTTATGTTATTTATGCATCAATTATTTTCATTACTTCCTTTATTTACTCATACAGTTTTTATCTTTTATCCATATTTCTTATGTAAAATATATATTACAAAAATAATAAATAAACCTTGGTGATAAAAAAAATAATTTATTTACCATTTTTTAATTTTTTTTATTGTTCTATGCTTATTTACTCCACTCTTCGATCTCATCCTTGCAGATAGGATATCTCTAATTTGATTTCTGGTCTATTTGTGTACCTTATTGACCGTCACCTGTACTTTATTTCCTTTAGTGCATAATTTTCTTGCATGCCATTTTCTACCATGTGCTCCAAATAGTTGTTCTGTAAAAAGTGACCAATAGTAATCACCTATATTGAATATCAATATATCATAATCTCTGGTCCCACTTCCTCATTACTAAATTCACCATTACCTGAAACCTCTATCAATTCTCTTTTATCGACCAATCATCATGAAGTTGATTAAGTCACCACATTTTCTGTAAAATTTTATTAACATTTTGGTAAGTCCCTTGCATGAGAACTGAATGTCTAAAAGGTATTATTACGTTATATATTCAGTATCAATTATGTAATAATGCCTATATTAAACTTGTTTTTGATGAGCTTATACAATGTGTCGAATCACTGTTTTAGTACTCATTGCCCAATCTAATAATATAGCAGTCATGCATGTCACTTAATATACACAAAAACCTAAGGTTACCAACAGTGTGTGAAGATATTAAACTGTTTGTTTGCCAAAAGCACGAAGTGAGATTGCGTGAACATAAAAACGTTGAAGTACTGCAAATACCAATAATTTTTTTAAATTTTAGTCTAGAATCGGCTTTTTCCTTGGTCAAACCCAAATATGTTATTTTACTCAACTTATCTGAGATCGCAGCAGGATATAAAATATCCTCAGTCGATGGATTGTTATTAGATATGGAACTGGACTATACAATGTCTAATTTGCCTTGGTAATGTTAGAATAGACAATTGCTTTCTTGTTTATTAATTATATACATTTATGCTGCAAAACTAACAGTCTTCTGACTTTCCCAATTTTTGTTATAATTACTGATTTCTATTAAATAATATGCTTGTTATGCTTTTTATTATATATATTATATATATACCAGAATTCATCTATCTACATCTTCAACTTCAAAGATGGAATACTTGATACGATGCTATCCTTGTCGTTAAAGAATATTATATTTTCAACAAATATTATATATTTTCCAAATTTTTTGAAACATAAAAGTTATAACACACTTTAGGGTAAATGATGTGGCTCGGTGAATGGAGGTAAATCGAAATGAAACAGTGGTGTTTACATAATGTGACCGTTATTTATTGGCAAAATAAAAAAATGTGAAAATACAAATAAATAAAACGAATGGCAGCGGAGTTACCTGAAGACGAGGCTTGGGCAGTCGATGGTGGCACGTCTTAACCAAACGAGGGTTGAGCACTGAATCACCGAAATACCCTCCAATAATATCCCAGATAAACGTCTCGGGGTTGCCGCCAGCTATTCGTTGTCGGGTTTCAGTTGGCACCCCGCCCGTGTTCAACATCTGGGATTATATTTCTGGGTATTTTGTAGACCGTTATTCCACGATGTAAAATTCGACATGCTCAAGGTCGCTACAATACTCTCCTGCCAGAATTTTACATAAAATAATTTCAAAGAAAATGTGCTGTGTAAAATGGGCTTTGAAAAATATGATAGTTCGAAACGGTTGTGGTTGGTACGGCTGTTGATATCTTCCGGTCCTACAGATACCGTTGCATCATCGTCGCTTTGGCACTTGAATGTGGTCCATCGACGACGTTGAAAACAAGCTATTCTTCAGACAGGGCTCCCGTAATCGACGCTGTGGGAGGATCGACTGTTCGACGACGTGGTAGCTTATTTTCTTCGACGACGAGACGTTAGCAATTCTGGTACTTCGGCGAAGACATAACGAGTCTACGGTGACTGCAATCGGTACCTAGCTTCTGGAGCTGCTCTGTGACTAATCCGTAGTCACATACGTTAGGTTAATTCAGAAAAAACAAATAACGACGGTATCCGACCGAAGCTGCCCAAAGCCCTTTAAATCAAAATATCTGCCATTATGACGGAGACGGCGAGCGAAGGAAGACATTATGATTTAAACATAGCGCCGAAAGAAATGTTTAGCCGAGACGCTGATGATTAAGCAGTGACGTAAAAATATTCCAAAAGATTGTGAAATAAAAATTTTGACAAAAAAAAATTTAAAAAAATGAATTGGAAATAATGAAATTAATCGGAATAAAATGAAAATGAACTATGAAGGTAAAATTGAAAACGAATCGAATTAAAAATATTTAAAATTTTGAAACAAAAAAAATATAACGGTCACGTAAAATACACCATTTTCTACGTACCCTCCATTCACGAGTCCAAACCCAATTTTGCGAAAGATCACGTCGGGGTCACCACTTTAGGGTAAATGATGTGGCTCGGTGAATGGAGGTAAATCGAAATGAAACAGTGGTGTTTACATAATGTGACCGTTATTTATTGGCAAAATAAAAAAATGTGAAAATACAAATAAATAAAACGAATGGCAGCGGAGTTACCTGAAGACGAGGCTTGGGCAGTCGATGGTGGCACGTCTTAACCAAACGAGGGTTGAGCACTGAATCACCGAATCACCGAAATACCCTTCAATAATATCCCAGATAAACGTCTCGGTGTTGCCGCCAGCTATTCGTTGTCGGGTTCCAGTTGGCACCCCGCCCGTGTTCAACATCTGGGTTTATATTTCTGGGTATTTTGTAGACCGTTATTCCACGATGTAAAATTCGACATGCTCAAGGTCGCTACAACACAAAATAAAATGTATGTGAAAATATATAAATGATATGTTACGAGTTGAGCGTCTAGTGATATTGTATAAATGGACCAGTTTATCACTACCAAAACAACATTATGGTGATATTTAGTGACAGCAGATATGAGAGTAAAATCTATAAATAAAACAAAAATAAAATAATGTAAGACAAAACTAATGGAAGTGGACATAAATAATATCAAACCAACGACCAAAATCATATAATCCCTTTTTTCTTTCAAATATGAATTACAGAGTGTAGTCCTGAGAAGTATTTGACTGATATTTTATGTTATATCGAGATCTTCAGATATCAACTCTTACTCAGGAAATTACAAAAAAACATTTGGACAGACTTTCATTCTTATGTCAATGCCGAAGTAATACAACTCTTGGAGAACATCTGTAAACCATTTGATATTATGCAGTGTAGTGTAGTAAGATATATTTAATATAGAAACAGCAACATTAATACATAAACATTATTAGACCTAGAATCTAAAACAGGGCCTCCTAGATATATACTTAGATTTAAGTTGTTGTAAGGACTAATTGTACGTTAGTCAGCAACCACTAATAACAGTATATTAAATACATGAAAAGATTGCATATTAGAAATAGATAAGTGCCAAAATATATAAACCATCCACTGGCTAAAAGTTATATAAAAATCAGTGTATATAATTTGTGAATTATTCACAAATTATAAGCACTAATTTTTCGTTCTTTACCATTTCGTTCTTTCCTTTCATTTATGTTGTCACTATAATTATACAATGAGTGGAAACTATCTTGAAGTAAATAAACACAAAACAAATATATACCAAAATAGATTTTAAAAGTTTCATGAATTATTCATAATCCCGAATTGTTGTAAACAAAATAAATCCAATGTGAACGGGCCCATAGAAATTCATTATTTTATAAATATACAATAATAATAGGAACTTACTTTTTTTCAACTGGACGTATACCCATTCGGAAAATCTAACAAAAACACAGGTCTTTACTTGCTCAAATTACTAGTTATTTAGACATCAGTTCGGTCTTTGAAATATTACCATCTACAACAGTATGAACGGAAAGGCGTTCTGACGCTCCCTGAAACCGTTGGCTTCTCGATCTTTTAATCCTGGAGGTATTCGTTCGACCCAACCGTTCTCACACCGATGTAACATATGGCTTTTAAATTAGAGTATTAACCATGTTGAAACGTCAAAACTGAACGGGGGATGGTTTAAGCGGTGATGCGCTGGGATTAGCGTAAACTGCGGGAATATGACTGGATAGTGGTTCTGAAAACGTCCGCAACGGGAAGCTCCCAATGTTAAGTACAGGGCTCTGTAGAGATTAGTGATTGTGGGCCTGGTGGGTGTTTGTTTCGAGTAAAGTCCAGCGGTAATAAATCTAAAGCCGTTCTACACAACCCTCAACTTTTTCAATATGCTCGCAGGATTATTTAGCCGTGTTTTGGAGTAGTTTTCGGTAACCCGCGGCTACGCCATTTTAGAAACTAGTTTAGATGTTGAAGCTCGTCTTTAAAGGGACAAATATATTAAGGAAATAGTATAATTTTTTTGAATAATTGAGGCTTCAAAAGATTTGTTTAATATTTGTTTCAGATTGATCGCTTATTTCCTAAAATTAAGTGTTATTTTTTATTTAATTTAGTGACACTGTGGATAGTAGCTTGACGCATATTTACCTCAGCAAAAAATAATCTGAAGTCAACGTAATCATCGCCATATTTACTTAGATTTTGTCATATTTTTTCATTTATTATAAATAAAGTCGTTGGCGAAATTGACCCTTCCTTAGTTTATAATAAAATCAATCAATATAAAATGGTTTGGTTCTTTTGAGCCTGCGTTCTACTTCAGTGTTATCATAGAGTTGCAATATTTTGGTATTAACATGCCTGAGGAGTCTTTCCTCAGGTTTTGTTGCGAATCTCTTAATTTCCTCTATGACTACTGGAACCCTAAGGTCTCAGTTTAAGTTACTCTTCCTTTACTATCTGGGTGCATCCACAATAATTTAAGGGTTTTATTCTAAAATACTTGTATTATGTTGATATTACTTCTCGCTGAATATCCTCATAACTCATTATGTAGGTGAATAGATACTTTAGTATTCGCTTGTACAGCTGCAACTTATTATGCACGGATAATTTTGATTTTCTTCTTTTGTTTCTCTTTTTTTATTTTTGATATGTTCGTCGCAGCAAAGATTCATCGTATTTATCATTATTACAGTATAAGACAATAATATCATTCATATTTCTTGGAATATGAAAAGTTTCGTTCTAGGTAAATTGAATATGCGCTGATTTACTGTTTTAAACAATTTTTATATAATTTTGATGTCTAGTTAATAGTAATGTATGCGGCTATGATAATGTATGATTGAATGGCAAATTTAAAGGTTATTAATTATTAATTCATTATTAGTAAACGTTATTTTTCTGTAAAATTTAATAGTACTAACTTCTAATTCATTTCATGTTTCATTAATAAATGCATTTTCAAAAAAAAACTAACCGAATGATGGTAATAATAAATACGTTAATTTACACGTAAAAATGAATGAGTTAAAATGTATCATACAATTTGAATTCCTTTATGATATATGTGGATAAAACGATTATATGAGCACATTAATGAAGTAATGAAAATAGATGGATAATTGTTAGATGGAACTTTTAGGACAAGTAAAAAACAAAACAAAGTTTGAACATTGTATCAAATGTTTTTCACCTTTAAGACGTAAGTTTTGAGAAATCATTGGTTAATTTCATTATTCTGAATACACTCCTTCCCTACACATTTCTAAAATGTAAAAAATTAATCACCTAATTGTTTTTGTTAATATATATTCTAAACCTAAATATTAATTTCAAAATTATGTTATTTGTATATTCTCTATTTTAATATACAAACATGTATTACGTTATTTATTATTCCATATTTATGTTTAAATAACAGAAAAGTAATATCATATGTAAAAAAAGAAAGATCATGTATATATGATACTGATATTGGAGGTTTTTAATTTATTAGAGTTCTGAAAATAATATTACTTATGATATTTCGTTGCACTGTTCAGAGGTGTAGTAATTTAAACTTATCAATACTTTGTTGATTATTGAAAATTAAGCGAAATTACATTTAGGTAAATGCGATTTAAAAAAGAATAGTGAGTGTTTTTGAGATACTTATTTAAATATGTTTAAATATACAGAAATCTGCTATTCTAATTAATGTTATATATCAAATACATTTCGGATCTAACAATGAAAATATTGCAAAAACAAGTTTTAGTAACATATCATTTTTAAAATATTCCCTCTACTCTGTTATGAGAGAAACTTGCATAACTTAGTAAATTGTGATCAAATTTCAGCCATATAGCGACCACTAGTGCGTATTATTGAGTGTTTAAATTAAAATATTAGGTTTTATATAATTAAATATTAAATAATATTATACCGTTACTATTAACCACTTCGTTGAGACAAATGTTTCGTCCAACTGCTAATTGAGCTGCATTAGTAAAAACAACAACCCCGTACCAGTGAAAACCTATTTTCATGCAGAAAGCCGCACAAAAACCATCAATTCTAAAAACAATTCGTCGACCTGGCCCTGGTGCCGTTGTACCGTCGCTCCCATCCCCCCGCCGCGACCCTCCGCGTCGCCCAAAAACCCGAAAAACCTTTTCCGAGCAGCAGATCTCTTTCATCCCGCCTTTTTTTCCGGGGCAAATTCCCGAAATTAAAACGGGAGCAATTATCCAGGCTGCGCCGCCGTCAAAAGGTTTGTTTGCTCAGCAAACACGCAATCCTTGATGGTGCACGTTTCAGTTGAAATATTTCTGCCAGTTGACAGCTGCGAATCGTTGGTTGGAAACTGTTCAACTTCGAAACAAGTGGGGTGAAGTTTTTGGCGAGCGCAAATTGGCTACGATGATAAACACTGATCCGTTAATTCTAAATTTAAATATACAGGGCTTTTATTGACAGTGGGGACTATCCTGTGTAAGTTAAGTACCCAATCTGGTTACATATCTCGGTTTTGTGTTTGTTATAAATTATTAAACAATTCTCGACCATTTTCGGCCTAACTGATTAATATCAGAGTTAAATATAAATAGCAAAACGTATTCATATATATAAAAAAATATATCATTACTTATAAGAAGTCATTGATCATTTTAGAGCATTTTAGAGCTACAAAATGTATAATTTATCATCAATTTTATCACTTTTATATTTCTATTCGTTCACAACATTCCTCTAACTGAGGAATAGTTTAAACATATGTCATATGTCCTTTAGTTTTTGTATATCACATACATATATATATATATATATATATATATATATATATATATATATATATATATATATATATATTATTACTAATAACTATATTATTCCAGCGGATGGAATTTGTTTGTCATTTTTCTCCTATAGTACCCACATTTGTATTTATTTCCAATTAATAAAAAAATTATGTTATATTTTGTGAAAAGCTTTTAAGCAAATAAAATTAATATTTTGCTTAAAAATTGTTGGAAAATTGGAAAGAAGAACACTTAATGCATCTATCGTAAAAAGAGCAACCCAACCAAAACCTATCTCGTTAACCACGGAGGTAGTTTTAAAACAGATGGTTTTAGAATCACGGCCATATTACATAACACCTCCCTCCAAAAGAAAAGACCACACGAACATAAGTGGTCGTAATTCCATCTGAACTGTTATACCAATTTATACTATTTTATTGAACAGCTTGTGGAATGAGTATATCCAGGTAGCATAGCCCAGACAAATAAAACAAGTCTTAAAATTATTGTGGATGATTATGAAATTCCGCAAGTTACTTTAGTATTGCATGAAAACCAAAGAACATTAATAGTCTAGTGAATTTAAGAAAAAGGAGAAAAAATATGAAACAAATGTCCAATGCTGTTGCCAAAATTGTTGAATGTTTAAACAAAATTTTTTTCAACTCAACTCAATTGTATAGTTTAATGGCGCCGTGACGAGAGATAATATTTTCCTTATTGATGAATTCTTGCTGTTTATCTTGAATAGCCTGCTTTAATCGCCTTACTCTTCTTTAGGCTTCTATTATGCTATTTATAATTTATGCTATTTATCATCGAGATATATCCAGTCTTCAACACAAGTAATCACTTTTCCAAAAATAGTTCGATTTGGTCTTATTCCAGCAGCAATTCATAAAAGTATACCCGCTCCGTTCCATCCATGTCCTTTCACATAATAATCTAGTTGGACATCATTTGTTATCCGGTTTTTTATATATATATATATATATATATATATATATATATATATATATATATATATATATATATATATATATATATATATATATATATATAGTTCAAGACTAAGTTAACTAAGTATGTAGTAATTTATTTCCATAGTAGTAGTGTCGCGAGGTGAAATATTTAGGCCTACCTCGATATTTTTAAGAATTTCATCGACTGTATGAACAATTTGGCAACAAGCACGAAGTCAATTTTAACATCGAATATGATAGTCCAACTAATTTTGACACTGAAGTTCAGTTAAACTTTTGATGAAGCTAATGGTGCATATTTCCCTGTCCCTTTTATTAAATTAATAATGTTACCTTTCTATCTAAAATATTCTATGGACTATTATCTTTCAAATGCTTCAATACATAGCATGGCTTCACCGAATTGGTATTACTAATGCTCAAAATATGCGACAATGTATCAATAATTGCCGAAATTACTTTTCCTCCAATATATATATATATATATATATATATATATATATATATATATATATATATATATATATATATATATATATATAAATCTTGGTGACTTGATGTGGTGCATCTCAAACCTACCAGTTCGCATTAAATAAAATAAAAAAGGGATATAAATATTCACGTGGCAAAAATACGGTAAAGCTCTTATCGTATGGATGTCACCTTTTTCTTGCCGTCGGCTTTAGCATACACTTATGTTTACGTTCGCTTCTTTTATTCGAACATTCCACTGAGTGGTCGAGCCATAAGCTCCCATAAAATATTCCTTTGGTATTCGAGAAGTTTTCCACGATAAAATATCGAAGTTCCAAACGGCCAAATACTTTAAATATAATTTTATACATTTGAATTGTAATTAATATATTTTTCTGCTTATTTATTTATATTTAATTATATGAAATCTATAAGGTGGGCAATAAGTATTATTATATGATTTATGTTATATAATATAACTATCATGAGATGTAGAACTACGTCATCCTGTCTTGGAAATTGTCAACATTGAATCATAATCCCATATTCAGAACGTTTGATTCAAGTGAATAACTGAGCTGTTAATTTTCAATCTATCTAACATATGTTCACGATTGCAACATTTGTCAATTTCTTCTTCAATGTGTCTGATCTGATTCATCCAATCCGAAGGTATTATTAACCATTCCTGGTTCCAGCATGAAGAACAATATATCTGCAATAAATCATTAATAAATTTTATCAATTAATAAAACGTAATCAATTATTATTTTAACGTTTACCTTTTCCATCAAATTTTGTTGTCTTGACACTATTTTTATTATCATATTGCCATGAGGGACAATTGGATATATTCTCGTATCATTCTGAAATATGTCTCATCTAAATACACAAATTGAAATAGTAAGTCTTCCTTGATTTTATTATATGTTATATTTTATAAAAGTTTTATTCTTTTGAAAGGAAGATCCGGAAGTTCCAGTATACTGCTTGGTGGGATTAACTTTACACCAATTAAATTCAATATTACCCAACAGTGTATGAAATGATGTTACATACTACATCCTTCAAAGAGTTGAATATCTGTAAGATATCTATTGAAATTTTTCAGACTAACAGTGTCCTCTAAAATAAATGTATTAAATGATGTTTATATTGAAAATACTACTCACTGTTTTGATACATTTCAATATAATAGATTGAATCAAATATATTGAACTCTGGTAGAGCTAACATCAAGCTGATCTCCACTAGTCATCGGGTTCATATGTGGTAGGTTTCATTTTGGTGAATCCAATATTATATTTTTCATTTTTTGAGATATTTCAGTGACCGTATCCATACTAATATTCAGTGCAGCTACAACACGCTAAAGCATATTTTCAATAAAATCATCAATTAGCCTCAGTCAAATTAATTTTTAGAAGAAAAAATGCTTACCTCTCTAACGAATTTTACTGTCAAGGGGGCCCCATTATCTCGTTACTGCTCGAAGTAACTTATTAGAAAACTATTTTAAACTAACCTATTTTGAAAAATATTAATTACAAAAAGACGCTTAGCAAATGGACAACTTTCACTGGCTGGTTCGGTTAAATTCAGTTAAACAGCATTCTTTTTAATTAGAATAAAATGAGAAGGAAAATATTGTCTGATTTTAAAAGGAATTTACAAATTTCGGTAGGCAATACATTAAACATACGGATGACGTGATGATGAACTGTTATTTTGAGAAACTAAATGAATTGGCTATAATTGTTATATAGTACGATTGACGCAGACTACAACAATATTCAGACCAATAGGAAAGCCGTTACGGCATCTATAACAACAACGTTAAATCACACAAATCTATAGTGATTCGCCAAAAATTGAGAGATATTGGCCGGAAAGTGTCGATGTATTCCTGCTCCGGCTACCGTTTCTTTCGGCCTCCATAAAACATTCTTAATGGTGTAAAGCTGCACTCAAAAAAAGCTAGTGAAAATTATTTGGTTCATATAACATTAATTAGATTCTTAATTATATATGTAGTATATATAATTAAACAGAACGAAACGACTGTGAAGCACTTTATAACGGAAGTTAAGGCAAAATTGCGAAATAAGTGGTAAAACGGCCATAAACCCTGGACACTTGTGGTTTGGATCAATGATTCATCGTTGATATATTATTTGCTAGAAACGAATGCGTATATATATGGAGGGCTCCAAAGAAATCTATGATATCTGTTTAATGCACTTAAGCATGCGTTTATGATTTTGGTGGCAATATCGTATTATTTCTCTTTTCCTTCTATTCAGATCACTGGACGAGTTATAGGCGAAAGGATATACATATACTATATAATAAATTTGAATATGCAGTATATATGAGTTTTAGAGTGCAAAATGGGGACTAAGCAATAGGTGTATGTTTTTATACAAGAATTCGAACTTTCTATTGGAATCTATTCAGACTTTCTACGAGTCTATTCCGCGAACTAATACAGTTGATTTAACATTAAATGGTGGTTCAAAACCTTACTAATAAATAAATATTCAGAATATATCAGACGTTCATAGTATTTTAGCCGTTCCCTCTAGTTCAGTGTAATGAATCATAACAAATATTATTTCCTAATGACAGAGCTTTTGCCGTTACATATTAAGTGATAGTGGATTTCATGTATTCTCTCGTAATGAGAATGTGGTGAGGAAAATAATATAACAGGTCAATTGAAAAGTCCCGGCCTGACACATAGATGGCGCTACTAGAATTAATTCCATATGTTTGTTAGTTAGCCTTAACCCTCAAAAGATGCTTGTATACATCGTTAAGTGTTTTCTGTCCTTGTCGGATCATTAGTTTGTGAATTATAGCATTTTGAGTGAAGAAACTTTTTTTATTGTGAAAAAAATGGATAAAAAAGGAATTTTGTGTGTTAACAAAATATTGCTCTTTGAAGAGAAAAAAGATAGTTGAAACAAAAACTTGGCTTGATGCCGAGTTTTCGGAAACTGCCCCAGGAAAATCAACTAAGAAGGGTTGGTATGTTAAGTTTAGACGTGGTGAAATGCGCACCGAAGACGGTGAACGCAGTGGAAGCCCAAAAGAGGTTGTTACCGACGAAAACATTAAAAAAATCCACAAAATTATTCCGAATGACCGTAAATTGGAACTGAATAAAATATCAGATACTCTAAAGACATTAACTGAATGCGTACATCATATGATTCAAGAATATTTTGGTATGAGAAAGCTCTGTGCAAAGTGGATGCCACGCGGGCTCATTTTTGACCAAAAACAACGACGAGTTGATGATTCGGAGCAGTGTTTGAAGATGATCAAGCGTAATGAACCCGATTAATTGCATCTGTATCTCACAATTGATGAAACATGGCTCCATCATTTCACTCCGAAGTCCAATCGACAGTCATTGGAGTGGACTGCACACGATGAACCTGCCCCAAAGCATCATTGGATCGTTTGAAAGACGAAATCGCCGAAAAACGGCCGCATTTGGAGAAAAAGGTAATGGTACCTCACCTAGTCACTGCACCGTGTCAATAATCCATGAATTGGGCTTCGAATTGCTTCCTCATCTACAATATTCTCCAGATCTGCCCTCCAAGACTTTTGCCTGTTCCCAGATCTCAAAATAATGCTCGCTGGGAAGAAATTTTCTTGTAATGTCGAGGTGATCGCCGAAAGTGAGACCTATTTTGAAACAAAGGACAAATTGTACTACAAAAATAGTATGTATCGAAAAGTTGGAGGGTCGCTATAATCAGTATATCATACTTGAAGGGAATTATGTCGAATAAAAAAACTAATTTCGCCAAAAAATTTCTTTTACTATGGTAGGCCGGGGACTTTTCAATTGACCTGTTAACTGCAAGTCAAAAACAATTTATTTACAATAAAAAACAACTAATAGCGAAATAAAAGATGAAAAAAGTAGCATAGCAGGCTCAAACGGAAGTCCACATAATTGGAAAACTCGGACGTAATTAGAATCCACACGAAGTAGAACGTAGGAGAAGGGCTCAGATGATGCGAAAATGGGAAACGCGCTTAATATTAAACGCGTTCGCGCTACATAAAAGGCCACTTAATGAAAGGGACACGGTCCTCTTTAAAACCGAAGAAATATTTTATGAAAGGTTAAAACTCCGTGTCTAGCGACATACATACGAGCGTAAAAAGAACTGAGAAAATCGTGTAAAAAAACGGACGCTCAGCGGTATTATAAAGAAAAAAAACGACCAGACCTTTACAACTGTAATGTTGTATATTTTATTACCATGTTTTTATATGTTTTTCATTACAAAATACTTATTAAATATTTTAAATGTGCTTTTAAAATACGTAGGTATAATTGTTGGAATAATGTTCTCTAAAAAAGAGCGTTATTTTTTGCGATATGTTTATAAAAATTATAATGCAGGTAATATTAAATGAATGAATGCCTAACACCCTATGAAGGATATCGAACTATATCCTTGAAGTGAAGTATCTGTTCGTTTTTTTTGCATTATTCTACATAATTTACTCCATAATGTTATCTATTTTGGCTTTTCCTTTATTTCATTCTTTTGTCTTTCAATCACTTTCTGTGTTAGATATTATTATTTCTTATAACTCTTTGCTTATTCATTATATGAGCTTATAGGAAAGCTTTTATTGTTAAAATTATTACAGCGTTCAGAGTACTTTTCACTATCTCTTTCCCTTATCCTATTTTTTTCAATTTTCTTTACAGTTGTTTTACTGTTTCTGTGAGAATGTACCCTCTCTGGTTATTTTCATCCCATTTTTCATCTTTAGTTCGTTCATTATTGTCCTTGCTTTTTCCTACTTTTTCTCTACCTTTCATTAATTTTAAGCTAACCTAGACAATTCAATCTATCTTTCTACACTTATGGTCAATTTATCATCAACAGTTATTGCTAGATTTCCTTGTCGTCAGGATTCTTCTTTAGGACAAGGAACGGATGAGTGAGGCGATGACCAGAGGATGTTTGAACTTCTGTTCCAGCAAACATTCGAGGAAATTTCGGGAGTCGGTAAGGATTAGCCATTCTTTGAAGGATTGTACTGTGATGTTGGATAAAGCTTTAAATATCCCGAAGAGTTCAGCGGTCAATACTATACCCTGTTCAGCTTGAAACCGCAAATGCACTGCCAAGCCCGCGCCGACGTTTAGAGCCATCGATATATATGTGCTTGCCGCCAAGGTAAGAGTAGAAAAGTTCACAGAACTTAGACCTAATAAGGTAAAGATAATGTTCTGTTTTATAAAACTGACATAAAGACATGTTTATGAAGGGGTTAGTGAAGGTCCAAGACGGAAAGTTGGGGTAGTGGGCAAGCAGGGAATGCAACAAGCCAATTCCAGTACTGGAAAAAGATCAGCAATTATATGATAGGTACGAGTGGAGTAGTTAGGGACAAAATGATCTAGGGCTAGTAGATGATTCCAAGTGGGGGTCAGATTTAAGGAAGATGGTAGAGCAAGAGAACTTCAGTAAAAGCAAAACTCTACTATAAGAATGAGGTGGGGTGGATATAAGACAGCACAAGTTATTTGCAGGGAGGATCGAAGGACACCTTGTGATACTCTAGGTACAGTATTTTAAATGGCATTTGAAAATGGATGTGAAATGCAGCTATTATTTATAGGTTATTAAACTAAAAATGAAAAATTAAGTGTTTTGTGTCAAATGTATGTTCCATAGAACTTATCTAATGAAGATAAGTGATTATTAAAAGATTGTCAGTGCACCCCAATGTACTTTTAAATCAACTAAAGGAGTGTTGTATCATTGAAGTTCGTAAAATATCACTTTTACAATAGGATGCGATTAGTGGACAGATTTAGACTTCAGAAGAAGATATTTTTATACAGAATATCAATTAACATAGTGATTTTCTGATTGCAATAATTGTCATAAGAAATATTTATTAACGAACGCAAATTGTGAAACCATTGAGGATAATTTTAAAAAATTCTTCCACCAATGTTTCTTTCCGTTCGTCTTAGCCTTTTATTGTTTCATTCAGCCATTCCACTTTATTTGACAATTTACGTTATCAAATTTTATCTATGCTTCAAAGTATTATGTATAACTACTACTCCTTCCTCAAGCTGTTGAAGTTGTTCAACCAATTCTTAATAATTTTAAAATTTAAATACATATACTCTCATTAGTAACTTATTCATATACAAAAGTAACCTTTAAGATCTAACGAAAATCCCATGCTTCATAAAGTTTTTGATGAATTTCCAATTATCTTAAGAGCCTCATAATTTTTACAACATAAACACGAGATTTTTATATGTTTTTTTAAAATAATTTCCAGAGATGTAGATGTGATAAGTCAAAAAATAGCTTACTCAGGCCCAGAAATAATGTTATATATCACGGTGTGCATATCTAATATAGAATTAACAAATTTTCATAAAAAACACAATGACCTCATATTTCATAAATATACTGACCCCAACTCATTTCTACTCTAAGCTTTATATAGTTACCTTAATTAAAGCTGCATTTTCTTAGAATTTATCTAAGAATAAGTGCATAAATAGAAACATACACCAGCTCTAGTTGAAAGTAAACGCCTACATTATCAAAGTAGATATATCAAAACGTTTTTATACCCACAATACCAACTATAACACATTTTATTATAATGTATATGGATTTGCATATCTTATGTCTGCGTTTACGAGAACGATATTTCTTTAATAGTAGTTTAAGCTTTTATTTCTTGTATTAGTTATTATTTAAAATCAACATGATGGCATTTTTTGTAAGAAACAATATTAATTTATTTCCAGCATTTTTTATTACATTTATTATTAACACTTGATGAACTGCATTGTATGCAATGTGATTTACAACATTACACTGGTGTGAATTCTCTACACCACATATTAATAATTAATTATAATTTTTTAAACCAAACTTTTCAAACATCAAAAAAATTATTCAAGATTTGGCAACAATTTAAAATTTTTTAGATTACAATGTTTTATTTATTACATCTCATTTTTACAGATGTTATATTTAACAAGCTGCATTAATTTTTTTATTAATCCTATACTATATAAAAAATCCAAAACATAGTATTCCATTTCTTTAGAACTCTGGTATATTAGTACATTGTTGCTGATCTTTCAAACAGGTAATTTAGTCCACGTCCTCTTTTCTATATAAACATTTGCTGCGCTCATATATGCGTTGCATTCATAAAAGGTCTTTCGATTCTCTAACCACTCTATTTATTATAATGTAGTTCTATATTTAATTAAAAGTGAGTATATATATAAACAGAAAATATGTGCAGTGTAATTAATATGTACAGTTCGATTATATTATGATGTATTAATAATACCTGTTTCGGTATCAGAGAGAGGTTTCTCACCTTATATCCTCACGCATCAGTTTGCAATAAACATTCTGAGTATTTGTCGTTTCACTTTAATAGATTTTTTTTACATACTATAACATATTCTGTCACATCTAACTTCGATTCAACTGATTCAGAGATCGACATAAGTGCTTGCATGTAATCGGATCATTTTTGCCGATCTTGAGTATTTCCAAACTATATTCTAGTCGATGTTGATATTGATATTGATGACCCATGACTTCTAATGCTTGGAATAGTTTACTGTAGATTGTAGTAATGCTGTATTGTTTCAGTTACTTGTTTTGTTTGTTTGTTGCTGTTAATTATTTTGGTAGTTTTCATCGTCAGAAAACTCTTTTTTTACCTAGCAAATAGTGAAAGCCCCTTGCTGAAATAATTCGATATGGAATTCACCCATGACTTCTAGTGCTTGGAATAGCTTACTGTAGATTGTAGTAATGCTGTATTGTTTCAGTTACTTGTTTTGTTTGTTTGTTGTTGTTAATTATTTTGGTAGTTTTCATCGTCAGAAAACTCTTTTTTTACCTAGCAAATAGTGAAAGCCCCTTGCTGAAACATTTCGATATGGAATTTCCAACTAATTGCTGTAGTAGCTGAAGTATTTGGGAACCTTCCTTGTGCATATGAAGGTCTGGGGAAAGTTTTTTGAGACTTTGTTACAGATTATCATCGAATACGTTTTCAATTCGTTACAATTCATTGCCTTTGAATATGTTTATTCCTCTTGGCTGTATTACATCAATTACATCAAAACTCTACTTTTAAATCATTAAAACTGACACCTACAATTGGGATAAATACAACGGAATAGTGTTTAATGATCATCGTTACCAGATTTCTGTAATAAAGTTAATGAATAACTCAACCAAACTAAATTAAAAGCTATTATTTTATGACAAAGGTCAGAGCTACCAAATATACCATTTAGATTAAGTTTTTTAACAGTTATATCTACCAATAGATTTCGCTAGTTAAACATGCAAACAGCTAATAGGGTAACTCGATAGGTAGTTTGCCTTCTCAGTCAGGGCAATCCGGGCAGCCATACGCCATAATTGATTTGCATGCTCGTTGCTCTAGACCCCACAGTGCAAAGAAATCTACATCAAAGTTACATCCCTATCAGTATTAAGTTCAGTTAATTACTCTTTAATTAATCAAAGAATATTCTTCTTAACCCATAGATTACAACAATTAAAATATTTTCATATATTAGTAATAAATCGTATATTACCACTGTTCTTTGATTAAATTAAATAATTATAACCAATTAAAAACTGTTTTCAAGGCAATGAAAATAAAGATCGTAATATGTATCATTTTTGCCAAAAGTAGAACCCATAAAAGCACCGCTGCATCAGTCGCCGTCAACAGCCAACAAATAATATTCTATTTTAACGAAGCATAAAAGTTGCGTCTATTTTAAGCGTTTTAAGCGTCGGAATAATTAAAAATACAATTTCATTGAGTTTCCGTACTGAAAGAAGTATAAATAGAAACGTACATGACTTTTAGCTGAAAATAAGCGTCGGAATAACCATCGTAAACATATCAAGTTTTTTTTTCGCACGCTAAGGTCATTACACAGTTTACTATCGTGTACAAGAATTTGCGTTTCTTTCTACGTCGGTTTTCGTACCGATGGTGAAGGTGAAGTCTTTCATAAAATATTTCTTTGGTTTTAGAGTGGGCCCGGATCCCTTTCATTAAGTGGCGTTTTATGTTGCGAAAGCTCTCTAATATTCAGCACGCTATCCGCATACGTAACGTCAAAGTGTTCTCTGCATTACAGTTAGTCTAAATTTTAATTGCGCTTGTATTTTCCGATTACACCGTTTTCCGTATACGGTTCCTGCGTTTTTGTATTACTTTTTCTTGTTCACCATTCTTGTTTTTATTAATTACATCTTATTTTAGATATTGTCTTGATTTACAAATTAATTTACATTACTATATATGTCCCAAATTAAAATAAAACTAAACTACTTAAGCTTAAGTTAAGAATACACTTATACACTAAACAAGTTCGTGTGGTTTGTTTCGCTTCAGTCTTCCAATTTGTTGTATTTAGTAGCTGTATTGCTTCTACTTTGCTGTGATTTAGCAACGTTATTTCATGTTTTAAGGTGAGATCTTGGATCACGTGGTACATCCTTTGATTTTGATATCCTCGTGCATCTCGTTATAGGTAGGACGTAGCTATATGAGTTAGTGACTAATCGTAGAACCTGTTTGAACTTGGATTAGTAGTTGGTTTGATGTTTGATGCATATCATTTATCGGTAACGCAAAATTAACGTGGATAAATTTGAGAATATTTAGCTGTATTTTGCAATCTCTCCTTCATCTGTGTGTTTTGTTGAGACCTGCTTGAATTTTTTTACACCTTGGACAGAGATATACATCTTTTGTGATGATAAGTGTGCCATCGGAAAATAATCCATGTACTGTTTCTTATATTGTTGTGATTTCAGCAGTATAGAGCATATACAGGAGTGATCCCAAGACACTATTCAATGGAAGACAACAGTGAATGACTTTTCATGTCAGACCCAGAATTTTCTTTCGAAAATATATGATTCCAGCCGTCGACAGTAATTCTGCGGTAGCAAATTGCTTATTTTGTAGATCAATCCTGAATTCCATACCTGGTGGAAAACTTGTGAGGAATATTGCAGAACAGTATTTATTTTCTTTGAATGCATTTTCAACTAACGCTCTTATCGCCTTTATGCACGTGGTATATTTTCGAGTGGTATATATATATATATATATATATAGATATATATATATATATATATAGATATATATATATATATATATATATATATATATATATATATATATATACGAATTTTCACGTAATTACAAGGGAGTTCAATAATTTCGCGATAATTATTCAGATAATTTAGGAAAATAAAATTTTCAGTTGTGGGAATAGTCAGAGATCAGATGGTTCAAACTTTCGTAGGTTCAAACGTTCATTTCGCTATACTGTTGATGTATTTCTACATACTCCTTCTCAGTGGCATTCCAAAACTTGTCGAGAGGGCAATGCTCTACGCTCTCAACTCCTTCACAAAGAAAAACAACATTATTCCTGATGAAAAATTCGGCTTTCGGGTTCGCCACTTATCCGTCCATCAGCCTACCCGTCTGGCCGCACACATCCATCACGCTCTTGACCAACGTAAAAAGCTTGGAGCAGTCCTTCTGGATCTAACCAAAGCCTTCGGCAATGTCTGACACGACGGTTTAATCGAAAAATGGGTGCGGTTAGGCGTCCCAGAAGACCTAACTGCTCTCATCAAGTCCTATCTAACGGACAGATCTTTCCAGGTCAAGATCAGGAAAACACTTCCCAGTCGAAAAGAAATCGATGCTGGCGTACCTCAAGGTTTCCCGCTGGCTACATCCTTATTTAACCTATTTATTTCAGATTTGCCAAGAAAAGAACAGATTGAATTACAGAAGAATTACAGATTTACAGAAGCAGATCGATTATGCGGTCAAGTGGTTCAAATTCTGGAGGTTGCAAATCAACCCCTGAAAACCTAGGCCATCATTTTCCACAAGAAGCTTTAGGCACTACGCGTCTCGCAACTTAAGGACGACACCGCTATAATTCCATGGCTGGATAACGTCACATGCGTAAGTTTCCACTTCGACCGGCGGTTCGGTTGGAATTCCCAAATCCAGAAAGCAATCCAGAAAGTTTCGGGGATAACAAACCTGCTATCTTCTCTGATCTGCCCTTCTAGCAGACTTACCACCTCCATCAAATGCTTACTTTACAAGATGTTAATTCGGTCCGTACTCCTCTACGGATCTAATGTCTAGTTCAAGTTTGTTGCATCCAACCAGATCAAACGGCTTCAAGTTTTCCAAAATAAGCTCCCCAGGAGAATATTAAACGCTCCATGGTTTGTCAGAAATAATCAAATCCATAGGGAAACTGAAACTCCTGAAATCAAGCACTTCATATCTGAATCACACAAACAACAACTCAGCTTATGTTCTTCTGAAAAAGCGTCCGTTCGCGAGCTGGGCGACAAGCTGGGAGCTTAGCACCACGTCACCGCTAAACTCTTCCCTTTTCCAGGCTGAAGCGACCTTATCCGTCGCTACAGTCATAACTTTTGCCCCCATACGACAATATCCAGTTGTGTGTTAACTAAGGTTCATCAAGGTTCACTCAATAACACTAAGGTTCAATCAATAGAATCTCCGGGTCCTCGTGCCCAATAACCTTTGCCCGATCAGCGGGTGCAATATCCCCAAATTTAATGCAGCAGCAGTAGCAATCCACATGGGTCAACTGTGAGGAGGTTTCGGTTTAGTGTATTGGTAAGCCCAGAGGCAGCCCACACAACCCGGTCCAACTGGTCACTCCGGGGCAAGTCTCCGCGACCGGGTATGCCTCATTAATTCCACCGCCTCATTTTAGGCCAGAACAAAAAAAAATGAAATCCAAGAAATCTACCTTAAAATTTATATTACATTTACGTAAAAAAATTTATAGATCATTATATTTTTCATTAAATTGCGTATAACAAACTCCTAATAGTATTAGATCTATGAACTAATATGTCTATAATAGTATTCGTTATTGCCACATTTTTTTAAGTTTGTCAAAATATGGCTTCGTAATAATTATTAGGTCAAAATACGACTTGAAGTTTCTATGAGCGAGGATTCAAAGTAGATTAACCTAAAACCTACCATCGTTAATTTTCAAAGATCAAAACAGATAAATGTAGAACGCTTTAAACATATTTAACTTTTGCCAGGTTTATTTGAAGTAGCATTTCAGAATACATCTTAAAAAATGCTTTGAAGTTAAAATAATTAACAGTTACTAGATTGGATAAATCATGAGACAAATGTAATTTAATGGTTCTGCATAAGTAACAGTTCAAGCAATATTCTACAAAAGAACGCCATTCGCTTACTCAGAATATATCAGAATATCATATTTGGCTTGTTAGTATAATAAGTATACCTACTTTGGCATTTCGTATTTCATAAAACAGTTTTACAAAATAAAAGCATATGATGTGCAATACAATTTAGATAGTGCCAATATTTTAATATTTCTAATTAATTTAGTTGTCATCAGTTAACTAACAATTTCAGACCTGCAATATTAGAATGGTTGTTTCCATACATATTAGTAATCGATTTTTAGATATTTTTAAGGTCATATCTGTATCTTATAGCAGGATTGTGCGAAATAAATTGAGGACATTCCGTAGAAGGATCGCAAACGATTTTAGAGCATGCATTGATACCCAGGGAAGTGTTGTTAAATATTTGATGTGTTTAGATCTCTGAAAAGTTAAAAAGAATTTTAGGTTTTATGCTAATTTAGTTTTATGCCTTTAAGCTTAAATTTTGAAACCTGAATGAGTGTTTTAAAAAGTTATATACAGTGAAACTGAGCACCAGATCACCAATAGTCATCACGGAAACAAGAGTGTACATTTAAGTAACCCTAAATATAATAAAATTTATGATCATACTACTAAATCATTCTAAAAATTATCTATATACAATATCACATTTAAATTTAAATTTGAACTACCATATTTATGGAAAAAATAGCTAATGATTTGATATCATGATCGGGGAATGACTTGATACTTTTCCGGATTATGGGAAAAATGCTAACCAAGTATTTATTTTTAGTTTTCAATAGTATTTTATATAGAAGAAGAAGTTTATATAGAAGCTTATATTTAAAAGTTAAAATTAAATATTTCCTCTAAAATCTGTAACAAAGGTGCATCTCCTATATTAACGTTTTTTACATAAAATTTTAATTACGTTAATAAATTGAGTTGGAAATTTCCTTTATATGGTGATAATATCAGGATACTGTCTCTATTTTACTTTGATTTACAGCAAAATGTCTAAAAATGAGAAAAAAATCGAAATTTTCACTATTATATATATATATATATAATAGTATATATTTTAAATTGTGTATTTTAAATAATACTGAAATTTTTATTGCACTATCAAAATGAAATTCTCTATATATGCCGATAATTCAAAATTTTTAGGACAATATAGGTGGAAAAATGATCAATTTGTGTATGTCTAAGAATGTTGTTTATGAAATATGCCAAAATATACCATACCAAAATTGCAATATTCACTTTTGTTCCAAAAACTATAACAAGCGCTGTATCTTCTGTATCTTAAATAATAATGAAATTTTCGAAATTGTGATTACTTTGTTAAATATAGCTCAAAATACTTTATTAGCTAGAATAAAAAGTACGAGAATAGGAAATAATTTGAAATTTTCATTTCCATATATATATGCATAATGTTTCGATTTTTAAGCCTAAAACGGCTTGAAACTTTTTTGATTTATGTGTTGGTGGTGATATCTCTGAAGTGGTGGAAGGATTCTGTGGAAATAACCCGAATTTCATGAATGTTTAGTCTTTTTTGACCAGGCTTTTAGCTAGGCTTTTTGGATTGGAGGATCTACTTTTCAAATATAGCTTTGCAATATTAAGTTATATATTATGTATTTAATTCGGAGTAATATGCAAATAAAACCATTTCAGAAGGCTCTTTTTAGCCAGGACACATTCGTACAATATTTTTCTTATACTCAGAAACAAATTCAACAAGTTGATAGATCTCTCCATATTTTATTTCGGTATAATCGATGAAACTTTATTTCCTGTACAAAAAAAGTTTCCAGTTGTCCAACAAAATATGTAAATTACTACACGCGTCATCTCACCGAAACTTTTGGCACATAGAAGAAGTCGAGAAAAACCCGAAGAAACTACACGTAACTTTTAACGCGGTATAAAAAGGGTCCAGAAACAAAAACTGACAAGATCATTTGCTTTAACAAGATCAAACTTTGCGGCCGTCTTCTGGAACTTTCTGGTCGGCGAGTAAAAAATAAAGAATTAATTACGTCTCGGGCAGTTATTGAAAAAGTTTAAAGAGTTTAATCATTATTCATTTGTTGTTGATGCCGCTGCTTAGGGTATCGGCATTAAAAACTTTGGCGGGGTAACAGTGATGGGTTCTGTTGGAAATTTGCGGTTGTTAAAAAGGGTCACTTAAAATGTATGGGGGTTATTTGGAAGTTTTCGTACATATTAAATATTTAAAACGATTTGTTGACGTTACAGATCAGTACTCTATTTTTTTAACATATTTATTGTTTTCCCGCGTTTTTGATATATAGTCTATTCAAAACAGTAGTGACACACGTGATCAATACGTGTCTGGCGCAAGTTGTAAATTCGTTTTACAGTCAGACAATATTTTCTTATCATTTTATTCTATTTAAAAAGAAAAATGTAACAGAAAGAGCCTACAAAAGTTACACGTTTGTCAAATGTTTGCAAAATTCTTCAAGATATTATAATTACGCGATTACGATTACGCTATTATAAATATTATTATTATTGCCGCGGTTTTTATCGAAGATATTTTTTTACGTTTTGCAGCTGTATCTACTTTGTAACTTCATCAATAAATAGCCAAAAGATATACAGCTATTTGAGAGATTCAGAACATCCCGACATACACTGTTGGGTAATATAGGATATAAGTAGTGTAAAGATAATCTGTAAAGGGGTAAAAGAATACAATTTTTAAAAACATATAAGAAAATCAAGGAATAATTATTATATCAATTTGTATATAAGATACATAACATTTATTATTGGTAGCTCGTAGCAAGATGATAATAAATATTCATTGCAGACATATAGTTAGTCATAACATTTATTATTGATTCATTGCAGACATATAGTTAGTTATAGTTCATTCTGGAAACAGGAATGGTGCAGAAATAGTGTTTTCCTCCAAGTCCAAGGGTGATTACCATGAAGAAATGAACAAGAAACATAACTTGTTTTTGCACTAGTTTCAAAATCAGTTTTTAAAGGACTTGGAAGAACCATCAGTTATTATTATGTACTATGAAATATGTCTACCATATATGTAGTACACTACAACAAAACAAAACATCTAAAACTCTACCTCATAGATTGTATGGAGAAGAATTTATTCTAAATGTAATAAGGATATAAATATAAACCAATAACCTGCTGTCAATCAATATTTGGGTAAAATTGTAATAAAATAATATTGTATTTTTTTGTTTTACTCTTTTATTTATATTGTGTGTCTTAATTTTTATTTATATTTTTCTGCATTATTTGTCGGCTCGGTTACTATCAACTGAGAGAAATAATAGATCATAAAGTTTCAAAACTTATGTTATCAATTTATTTCACATTTTCTGCATCTGCATATCAAGCGTCAACCTTTTGTTAATCCTTGGAAATATCTGCGAAATCAGAAAGTTATAGGTATAACGTATACAAATATGACCATTTTTCCCTCTTAATTTTATCATGTTTTCATAATATTTTACATATAGGAATTATCATATCCGTCATAGGAATTAACGAATACAGGGCTACCAAATTAGAACAGTTTTTTAATAATACACCCCCATATATTTATTGTTGTGCTAATGCACTAAATTTGTATTTATATTTAAAAAGGCCTTGAAAAATACCATTTTATTTATAGACAATTAACGATACATATTTTTGGTCTAATATACTTTCATTAGCATTGCCTCTTTTTTGCAATGAGGTTCCTTTTTATACATTTTCGCCTGTGAGAATAGTTTAGAAGGTCTATTGAAACGTCTAACAATAGTGTGCTATACATCCATTTTCCTTGGTAATGTTTCTTCATCCCTTGAATGTATTAGTGAAACAGTTCACCATATTCTTCATTCACATTTCCTAAATTTTCCGGAAAGTGGTCAAGGTGAGAATAAAAGACATTGGCCATTTCTTTAACGTTAGGGTCTTTATGATTGCTTAAAGATATCTCTCCCTCCTCCTTAAAAGCAATCTATTCTTCTTTTTGAAATCCGACATGATCGTGATCGTTGGTCACTCATAAGCCATCTAATATCTGGTCCGTCGAAAACATCTTCCTCCGCTTTTTCTTCTGAGAGACCCGGAAATTATGTATTTGAGCAATCGCCATCTTTTAGAAGTGCTTTTAGAAACTGTTTCTTCAGTTCCAACTTTATGTATATCGGTGGTAAAAAATTTTTTATATGAGAGTACCAATTGTACGGAGTGACCTTGGGGAATGGAAGCATAAAAACTGACGTTCTTCTTTTTGATGAATGAATCGAATAGACGTCATTGTTCTATATCTTATTGTTCTTACGACTTCAAATTTTTTCCATATTAGTTTCGTTTTCGGCATACCAAAATACATAGAAATCACTTGAAAAAACCTTTTCAGGCAATTTCTTTCGTGCAGACCTGTGCAATGTATCAACTTACTTTTATTTATGCTCTCTATTTGTACTTTTACACAGTTATTTCATTTCTACATTTTCATTTCTACAGTTATAAATAAATTAACTAATGTTGTTACAATATTATTTAAATTTATGCTGATTTGGAAATTTGTTTTGTAAACCAGCATTTGTTGATTTTATATTTTTTAAACGATTTCAAAAAAGGAGTAGATTATATGTTCGGCTGTACATAGAATCAGATATTTGTGTATGATGTTTTTGCTGAACTGATATGGAGAAATCCGTAAATCGGAAATCGTTCAGTGCAAAAGCCATTCAGTTTGCGTTTTAGGCATTACTATAGTATATAAGACCTCGTAGAAATATAGTAGTTAACCGCTTCTATTGTGTAATGGTTAAAGCGTTTAGCTCTCATACGGAGGTCACGGGTTCGATTCCCGGCGCAGTCAATAGCTTTATTTTCAATCATTGTTTCTTTATTTGTATTTTTCTTCATACGATCTACATCTTTACTTGGTTTACCCATTGTAATATTAAATAAAATATCTGCTTAATAGTTTTAGTAAATATCTAAATTAAAAAAGATAAATAAATTATGTGTAACAAAAAAATTGAACCTGTATTGAGAAAATCAAAAAATAAATAAAGAACTCACAAAAAATACAAAAATAATAATATAACTTTTTGACATATAAAAAAATATCAACAAAACAAATGTAATTAAAATAACTGTTTGGGTTCGGCACCGACTTCGAACTGAGCAGTTGGTAGTAGTTAAAATAATATTGTAAATAGGTAAATAGGTTTAGAAAGGTATAAGCTAAATTGTGTGTATATAGTGGAATATAAAATACTTGCAGTAGATAGGTTTAATAAGGTTTTTGTTTATTTTTATTTATTTTAAAATGTTTTTTTTTGTGTTAAAAATCTAAGTTTGATTATTTTTTAATTTATAGTGAGTTCCGTATTTATTTTTTTAATTCGGTTCAACTTTTTTATTCTATTCTAGTAATTATTTCCAATCGTGCATTGGATCGATAAGTTCTAAGCTCTCTGAGCACTTTATGTTGTAGCTTGCGCTAAAGTACAACTTTCACCTACAGTCTCATAAACCGACATAAGGTCAACAACATAAGGTAATAAATCAAATTACAACAGGGTGCGCTTAGATATGGCGACAGTTGTTGCAACTCTCTTTAATTTTAAGAGTTATTTTTGTTTTTTAACAATAAAAATTTTATTGTCCGAGTATTTCAATTAAACGTCGGTTCCGGATAACTTATTCGATTCATTTTGTCGGTGCGAAAAAGATGGAACATCCGTAAAACACAAGCGCTGACTTTTAGTGCTTTCTTTCCACTTTATCACTTACTATTTATAACTCGTAACGACTCTATTCGAGACAGACGGCCAGAACATTTAACAACAAAACCTGAACAAAACACTTAAAATCCATTAAGCTTTTTTGTCCGTAACACAACACCATGCTTAACATAGTTATCTATTTTTACTGGTGATTTTCGTATGGGGACCGAACAATCTAAAGAAAAATGTGAATGAAACTGATATAACGGGACTCTTGTCTATTCATCGTTTATATTTAGTTTTTTGCTTAAAAATTGAGGGTCTTTATTTTGGTAGGTATGATATAGGATCCTAAAATATATCTTTATTATTTAGATAAAGAATACCTGTTGCGCTTTGTTTTATTATTCTTTTTAAAATAAAACCCTCATACTATACCATTCTCGTCTATTATTTGAGCGTCATATGAGGTGTTTCAAAGCAAAATCAATATGTGATAACTTTATTAAAAAAAATTACCCGTTAGCATCGTATAGCGAATGTAGGAGTCTTTAATTCCTCTACTTCGAATTTCTTAGACCAACAGCAGTGATTTTGCCTTATCCATTAGGATGATAATAAGCTTCAAATGAAAACATGATGAAGTTAATGTAGAATGAAAAGCGCTTAATTTCCTTGGAAAGTGAGGTATGTTGGGCTTTTGGATACAGATTTAACAGGTTTTTTTGGTTAAAATTCAAACTGTATTGGAAACATGATCTATGCAAATTGGAGGTGTGCTTCTGAGTTGGACGATCTACTACTTAATTCACACATTATAGTTTCTATGATACTACTACATTTCATATTACTTGAATAGCTCCAAGCAGATATCTGTCTCAAATTTTCATATCTAATATCAGATTAATATAATCTGATATCATAATGGCGTTAGCTATTTTTAGATTATTTTATTATTATATATTATTTTACTATCTTTCTAATATATATTGTACCTTTTTGTTGTCATATTGTCATCAACAAAATGGCTTCAACATTATTTTCACTTTCAGTAAACAACATTTAAGCAACTCACAAAATTTACCTTTAGCTTGTTTTGTAATGCTTTAAAAATAATAAGAATGTGAGATTACAGGTGATTCTGATATGCCTTTAACATATTTACACGAGCGTTACTCAAGAATTTCACAAATTTTCTTTTTAAAATTTAATACAAATATTTCATTTCAATCAGGAAGGTATTTTCGTTTGATAGATTTTCCCTATGTTATTGTTGATTCTTTTAGCTAGTAATGAATATTCGATAAATATGCGTCCCATTATGATTTTAAATCTTTGATGTGGATCAAAATCTGAAATGAAATAATCCTTTTTCTTACTATCCAATTGTTATATTGACATAATATGCTAATGTGGGTATATTGTGAAATGTAGTTTTGAAATGTATCGTATCTATTTTTAATTTAAAATAATGGAAAACCTTCCGAATGTAACAGATCGGCTTGGTAAAGTAATGGTCAAAGCGAAAGGTTGGTCCTGACATTTGAGATCTATCAAAAGGTTTTCTTGTAAAATGGTTACTGGCCATTCAGTAGGCTTAACCTTATGTTAGATACGAATTTCAATTCGTATAAAACTTGCTTTATTTAGTAAAATAAGATGATGTTTATTTGACAGAAAATTGATGTTAATAATAAATATACTCTCTTCAAGAACTATAGGTATCTTGAGGTACGAAACCATCTATGTCTGATTCTTTCTTCAGCTAGATTCAGTTCAGTTTAAGATGAGAAATATTCAAAAGTTTAATCTCCCTCCAGTATGGGATATATGGGGCCACATATCATCAACATAGATACATTTATTGGTGTTATCTCAAGTGTCTCATATTGATTGTGATCGTCTGTAATAACATAAACTCAATTCAAACCATTAGATCTACTTACTGTCTCTGCATAATGCATCTCCCATCAAGGAAGAAATAAGCGGTAAAGATATACACCAATTTCTTCTCTCGTTAAATGCAATTTTGTGTACGTATTTGAAGCAAATAATTTGCTATTTTACTAATTCTACGAGTACAGACATCTGCCATGAAGCTAAATTTGCCTTTTATATTTATGTCATATGATCATTTACCGTTTCGTTGAGGCCCTAAAAAGTCAACAAATCTGATAAATCCGATCCTTTTTAATAATAAATAATAATTCTTTATTTAATTTTAATAAAAATAATGGAACAAGTTGAGTCTATGAAGACGAGAAACGATTCATAGGAAATGATTATAATAAGTTCGCTTCCGTCAAAGCAGAAACACATTGAGACATGATATTGGCATTACGGTCCGTTGTTATGTACCTAGCAATATTCGATATAGCCAGAATAGAGGAATGGATTATGCATTTTAATGTATTATCGTGAATTACGTGTATTGCGGTTTGGGCTATAAAGGCGGCATTACTGATTCTAGTAGCAACTGCAATTGATACGATACAAATAACAATCGGAAGTAAAATTTCAATAACCCACGTGTTGTAGTTGGAAATGTTTTGTATTATATTTTGGTCTTACTATTAACAAGAGCTTTGCAGTTTAGTAGCATAACTAAAATGGCAATATATCATATACGTATTAAAGTATAATATAAATTGAGTAAGATTTTGCCAATCTATTAATATTTTACAGTCTAGCAAAATCACAACAGTGGTATATTAATCATCCAGTTATTTTATTACCAAATATTAAATGTTAAACTAATCGCATTCGTTCATAGCGTTTTTTCTTCTAAAAGAAAAAACGGTTTATTGAGATTTTAACTATTACCTGGGAATACCAGACTTCCATGTTTTGGGCCAAAATGGTCTGAGACCAATGCGCATTCGTTTTCTCTTTATGGTTTAGTATATATTGATTGGTGTTAGGTGAGCCATTTGGAATGGTCTGAGACCTGTGCGCATTCGTTTTCTCTTTATGGTTTAGTATACATTGATTGGTGTTAGGTGAGTCATTTGGATCTAACCTTTGACGGTAGATCACACCTTTGTCATTCAACAAAATACACAGTTTGAATTCGTAATTGAATTTGCTACATTTATATTATTACCTTCTGCTTTTGGAATTCTTTAAACGACTCTCAATATCAATGGTGGCCCAATCGAAAAGAAACTAATATCTTTACTGGTTTATTACTCCAATAATCTGAATATTTTTGATTTTTATAATTCAGTTACTCAGTTATTTCGGATTTAAAATAGAGACTTTAAAAGTTGTTCTGGTCATTATTATTCTATTTTTATTTCTAATATTTTAATCGGAAATGTTATAGTTCATGATCATAGTTAAAAAGGGGTAAAATGTAAAGAATTAAGTGGTATTTATGACGATTAGTTTCTAAACACTAGCGTTAGATTTGTTTTGTTAGTTTTTGGTTTTAGACTGATATATTTCATCTTAAAGCATTGAGAGAGACTTACATTTTAATCATAATTTGGAACAATCTGAACAAAATTAATAATTCGCTCTTACAGAAATCAACGATGAAAAAAAAATCGTTACTCAGAGAGCCTCATAAATGGTTTCAAATCCCGTATTTGAAAGCAAACGTTCACCATGCTCAAACCTTCTCAGACAATTGTTTCAACTCTTTACCGTTAGGAAATAATGCGATTGAAGCAGGGGCTTGAAAGCATCCAGAATCAGTGAATATAAAAGTTGTTGTCTTCGTTTCATTATCGTTCTTTGATCATGTCTACTCATATCATTAATCCTTGCCTCTGCAAAGCTTGGTGATATAAATCTGCCTTCAAATAACGATTGAGCAAACCACATAGCTCAGATTTTCGACCTTATATCTCAGAATGTCTACGATGATTAAAGTTTGGTTTGACCAGAAATGTGTCAAATGCCAACGATCAACACTATATTTATATCATCAGTCGATTATAAGGCCTATTTGGATTTATGCGGTGCACATGTAGGGTTGTACTAAGACAACAAATTAATGTGTAGTTTATCGCCGTAAAAAAAATCGATTAATTATCAATGTCTATCGTTAGGTATTCAATGAAGAAATGCGCGATGTCCCCAAAATCAATGCGCCTACAAAATTATCCTAGGTTTGGTCATAGAGCCTGAATTTTTTTAACTAAATCATGTCAGCGTGGAAGCAATACAGCTACTGTACAATGCGCAGGAAATTAGAAGCGAATCAAGCCACATGAACTTGTAAGTGTTATACTTAACATTAGCTTAAGTAGTATAATTTAATTTTAATTTGGGATATATACTGATCTATTTATTCACTCGCCATTATTGAGTACTGATGCAAGTACAACATTACATTACACATTAATTAGTAAATTAAAATTGTAACAAGCATATTTAAGGTAATAAATATGTTACTAATTATACGAGTAAATTCGCCTAAAAAATGCAAGGAAAACCGAAATTACTTTTCCCCCAACACATACTATGTTTCAATTAAGCTTAGCATTAAATGTGTGATAAAATATTTTTTATTATTTATTTTTCTAACCTTTATAACAAAAGCTTCTTATGCCCCTACTTCACCTATGTATTTTCTTGAAAAAATCTGATATGACGAGAATATAACAACAAAAAATATACCAAAAGAATAATTGTTACTGATTTTTTGTCATTCGTTCTATAATCTGGTTGAGTTCTGTTGGATTTTGTCCCCAATTATTTATTGAGCGTAATATTGGCCGGGCGGTATTTTAGACCGGATATTCCCTCATTCCCGATAATTTGTGGTTCTCCGTGATTGACAGGCGTAATTTGTTTTGTTCTACTTTTTGCCACACGCTGAATCCATAAAATTGAAGTGCGCTCGTGCTTTATCTACTCGATCAGTAATCTGGGCGATGGTGATTCTATTTCGATATCAAATATTGTTGAATTTGTTGTTCCTTAGTTTCAATTGATGCTATTGTTAATTAATTTATTAAGAGGTCGAGTACGTATGATAAACATTAATTTTTATTGATGTAATATCTAGAGTTAAAATTAACGTTAAAATATATTTTCAGTTTATCATCATCTCACTTTATTAAATAATAATGTTTAAGCCATGTATAACATTCAAGGGCACCACACCACACATTATAAACACCTTGCAATGTATCACATCTTGTTAAGTGTTGACAAAACTGCTTCAGTGTATTACCTGTAATGTTCTACTATAGTTAAAACAATTTAAATGTAACACAAAAATTGCTTTGTTTTCTACGAACAATATTATCGGAGCTAATATCAGCAAACACAAATATGGTAAAAGAGTGGACAAAACCTAAAGTTAACTGGAAAAGACCGTCGAGATTGTGTACCGCGGCAAAATTAACAGGATAACACAACACTCATTTGCGCGCTACTTCTTCCAAAAAGTTAGCTTGCGGGCTGTAAGTCTTAAGCACATCATAAACCAGAGTCAAAAAGGTTTACTCTTGGTTTGAGGAGCTTCAAAAAATCATCTAAAATCTTCACGCAAGCACAGTCGTCAGATATCAACATAATGGAACCATTATGGGGAGGTTTAGAGTAGAAAGTGAAGAGTAGATTTTCATACTCAAGAACATTAAAGCAACTGGAAGATGTTTTAACACAAATTTTATGTTATAAACTATTTAGTAATTATGTGAATATATTCTGTGAAGAATGGTAGCTGTCTTAAGAGCAAGGTGGTTCAACAACTTATTAATAAATAAACATTGCGTGTATGTCAGGTGTTGATAATATTTTGTCCCACCTATACAGGTGATGTATATTGATAATGTCGATACATGATATTCAATCTGTAATTTCTGTTTGATTTCTTATTATCTTTAACAGCACGAGCTAATTTCAATTCACAAAAACTGAAATCTATTTTTCACCTTCTGCTGTATATTCTTCAACAGGCATTTTGAACTGAGGTTGAATTGAAGTTACATAATAAAAATGCACTAAATGATACCTCATCAAAAAAGAAACATGAAAGAGAATGAGATCTGAGTGCTTAAGAGCACCGTAACTTAAAAATATTAGAAATGTTTCCTGCGGGATCAGCGAACTTAAACACCAAATCTTGACGAAATTAGAGATATATTTTGGATGTCTTGCCCTTGCTATATAATTGACTCACTCACACTTAAATTTCTTGTAATTGAATTTGGTTATGACAAGTGGACTAATTTTTTTATATTTGTACTTTTTATTAAATCACTTCTTATAGTGGATGACTTATAAATTCATTAAGAATCCATGAAGCTTTAACCTCCTATGAATAGCTTAAAAGTTAATATTTTTAAATTTTTTATGAAAAAAATGGCATAAAAGTGTAGCTACTGATGATTAATATCTTAAGTGTAGATTATTCCTCTAATATTTTTAAATAAACCCCCATAAAGTTATAGCGAAATTGTATTTATAAACTTCTAATTTTTTTTACATTAAAGTCTTCTTTTATCAAGGAGGGTTTATCTAGACTGTACTGTTTAACTCCGCATTAAGCCTACCGACTGACGAGTGACCAACTTAGAGATCATCCCAAAAGACATCTGGTCTTACCCAGCCTGGTTACTGGTGTGATTGGGATCATTTTCCTTATCGGATTTTGCACTTTTGCCTAAGGACAATCACAAATGTTAAACAATGACAAACCTAAATGTACGACCATGCTCCAGAGGGATTCGAACCCGCGACTATCACAACAGTAGGTGGACTGTCCTGTTGCCTTTACCAGTGCGCCAACCAAGCCGCTAAAATTAATATTTGTTCAAATAACTGTCTAAGAAAATAACAGCCATATAACATTTTTCTATATTTTAGCAATATTATCATTGTTGTAAATGTAATTCCTTCTTAACTAATTTATTGTAATTTTTGTTACGGTTTAATATATAGCTATATCTAACAAACGCAATAGAAACACATAAAAACCTGTAACATAAAATGTATTATTTATTTATAGATGTTAAATTTAAGTGTGGGCCAGATACTATTTAACTGATTTATTGGTTCTAAAACTGTTTAGTGTTATGGTGCGCTTTTGTTACTAATATAATGGACTGGCCCATGCCTTATAAATAGACTGGGCCTATAAAAATGATTGAAGGTGTTAATAAAGAGGAAACTGCCGCACTTACTGAACTGTTAAATTTTATTCCTTAACACTTCCAAGTTGATGTCATCAGTATAACACAATCCTGGAATATAAAAGAACTCCTCTGTTAAAACAGTTACAAGATCGTAAAAATAGAAACGTTAGAACGATAGATGTCCGGAGGTTTTTAATTTTGTCAACAGATAATTATGTTTTATCTAAAATCAAAGGCGAACAAAAATCTCAGGACTTATCTCATGCAATCTTATTTTTTTTATTATTTAATTAATATATTGTTACTAGTCGTTTCGGTCTAATCTACAATTTGTCTTTATGCTAACTTAAATCTAGGTATATAACTAGGAGGACCCATCGGCCCCAATTCAGTCTCTGGTGAAATGATGTTTATACATGTCACTGCAGAATTATTTAATATATGCACTTCACTACACAACAATACACAAGATAAGATGGTTTGATTTTTTTGAGTCTGTGTCCTGTTCCGGTGGTACCCAAAAGTTGCAATATTTCAATATTAGTGTGAGAATGGAGTCTTTCCTCATGCCCCCTTGCAATTCTCTTGATTTCTTGACTGACTGTGGGTATCTGAAGGTCTCGATGTAGGTAATCAGTCCTATAGTATTTGGGTGCACCTACAATACCTTTCAGGACTTTGTTCTGAAAAATTTGTATTTTATTAATGTTACTCTTTGCAGAACATCCCCATAATTGAACTCCGTATGTTCATATAGGTTTCAATATTTGCTTATATAATAGTAATTTATTATGTACTGATAATTGTGATTTTCTTCCAATTAGCTAGTACATTTTCCTATATTTCATTTCCAGTTTTTTCTTTTCTTTTTTATATCTTCCTTCCAGCGAAGTTTTGCGTCGAGTTTCATTCCGAGATATACATAATGTTATTGGTGCTTGTACGGTCTGTTTATAGGTGAACTGTACATGTACAGATTTACTTTCATTAAATCTTATTTTCCAAGCTTGTGTCCAATTACTTATATTGTCACTTGACTGTTGTAATTTTCGTGAGGCTTCTTCACTATTGTCTTCTACATCTACAATCGCAGTATCATCAGCAAATGTAGCTATCGTGATATTTTCCATTTGTGGTATATCACAAGTGTAAAGTAGATAAAGCATTGATCCCACTACACTTCCTTGTGCTACACCTGCTTTAGCTTCTTTTATTGTAGAGTAGGCTTCTTCTTGCTTGACTCTAAACATTCTGGTTGTAATGTATGATTTTAATAGTTCGGTGTGTTGTTTTGGTAGCATTTTCTGTAGTTGATGAACAAGGCCTTCATGACAAACCTATTCGAAGGCTTGTGCTATATCTAAGAATATTGTTGAGCATACTTTTTGACTTTCGTAGGCTTTTTCAATAACATCTGTTATTCTGCGGACCTGGTCAATTGCTGAGTGTTTGTTAATAAACCCTGTGTGTTGGTATTAGGTTTTTTTTCTCTATGATCGGTTTTATTCCTTTCAACAGGAGTTTTTCAAAAACCTTAAATATTACTGGCAGCAGTGATATAGGTTTATAGGATTTTATTTCGTTTGGTGGCTTCCCAGGTTTTGGGATCATTATAATTTCCGCCATCTTCCAAATGTCTGGGACATATTTTAATCTAAATGCTGTATTGATGAAGTTGGTGAGTTTTATAATTCCCCTTCTTGGTAGTTCTTTGCAGTAAGCCTCCTGTTATTAAATCGTAGCCTGGTGATTTCCTGGGGTTAATGTCAGTTTTAATAACTTTGGTTAACTCTTTCGGCGTGACTAATTCAATCATCGAACTTTCAGCTTCTATGTACGGTAAATTATGTTCAATATTAGCTTCGTTTGGTTTGAAAGTTTTTTCTAGATATTCAGCAAATGCTTCTGCTTTTTGGCGATTGTCACGTGCCCAATTCCCACATAGGTCTCTTATAGGTGGACTGTGTAGATATGAGCGCTTTAGATGTTTTGTGGCTTTCCAGAATGAGTAATCAGTTTCTTTATCATCCGTAAAATTTCTGAGATAGTCAATTATGGTTTTGTTTTTTTATTTCCAGTGTTTCTCTTTTCAGTCTTTGGGTTATATTGTTTAAACTATTTTTATTTTCAGGTGTTCTGTTTTGTTGACATTTTTTTCGTAATTTACGTTTTTCAGCTACCATTTCCTTCACTTCTTTTGGATAATTAATTCCTTTAGTTGTACTCTTAATTTCTGGAGCATTATGGAGAATAGTAGCTAGAATAAGTTTTAGATTATTAGCTGTACAGTTGTATTTACTGAAGCGGTCTACCACATGTCAGGACAGTTATATTACATAACGGAAATCATACAATAATACTTATTGCCCCCGGGTAGATTGTTGAGGTTGTAAGGGATTAATTAAAAAAAGTAATCGAGACATAATACATATTATTATCTTAGAAAAACTTTGATTAATTACGCTGTATTTCGTCTGTAAAACAACTCTTCTGACTTTACTGTGGTCCATATAGCTACTTAGGTCTTCCATTCGTCTTCATACTTTTCATCCACAATAATTAGAATAGTAATAGATAATTATAATATATATTATTAATGTACATTAGTGTTATATATATTATTAATATATAATTACTTTTGTTATCTACGAGAATCGTTGTGCATCATTGGCGTTTTTTCTGTTAAATTCGATTTATTTCACAAGACCAAACGGTTTTATTCTTTTGAGTCTGTATTCTGCTGGAGTATGAGTAGAGTCTCCCTCATATATTTGTACGTTTGCCTTGACCACTTGAGTAACAGTTTGTATCTGAAAATGTTTGTGTAAGTAGTTACTCTGGTGGTACCTTGGTGTATTTTATGTGTGACACTTCTTAGAAATTTATTGTGAAAAAATTGTATTATATTTATATTACTTTTGGCAGGACATTATTCGTTGTTTTATTCAGCTATTTCTCTGATTCACATCACTGGCGCACTACTGCCAATTAATATATCGATACCCTCGGTGTTAAATTTCTTACTATGACTAACATATTGCTGTCAAACACCATCCTATTCCAATATAATAATCGCCTACCTGGGTTTGAAGACCATCAGAAAGTTTTAGAGCAGCGGATAGGAAGTAAAGACTAGTAATTATGTAAACATTAATTAAGCAAGTGAATGATGTTCTGGTATAATTGATTCATATTATTTCATCCTCTGTAACTCTGCCTAAGACATGATAAAATACTGTCCATTATAATGAAATATATTTGTTCGAATTAATTCATTTTAAGATAAAATTAAAATCAATTCAATATTATTGGAAACTCCACGAACTTTTTCTTATATTTTATATTAAAAAATAGAGCCAAATAATGAAACATTTAAGCCTTAATTACACTATTTATTGTAGTCCGACCCAGAGCCTAATAGATAAAGGTTCGTTTATTTTGTTGCCATTGAGTTTAAATGACTAGAGGTGTATTCATGGCATAAAAATAGGGCATCATATTAAAATAGTTTTAAACGAAAATCCAAATCCGAGCGGTGCGTGTCAATGTTCGAAAGCCGCCTGGCAATATTCGTTATTAAATTATGCATTATGAGGCCAAATGACTGGTTGAGCTTTGTATTTGCTGGATCGAAAACGGCGACTAGTATCATTTGCTTTCGATAAGGAAAATACCAGTTAACCTCGAGATGTTTATAAGGTTTTAGCATGCAGACTATATATAGCATGTCGGTTTTATTCATCGTTAAGACTTAAAAGAAAAAATTAATTTCCTCGGGCTCGACTCGAAGATTTGGGCCATTGATTGTGATTGGATTATGATATTGCTGCGTTTAACTCTATTTTTTTGCTTTCAATGGGCGAATGAATTAAATTAATCAGTCGTAAGGTAGCTGGCGAAAATATTTTTTACTAAATCGTATTTCGCTTTTGTCACGCATATTGGAGGTAAATTGTTTTATTTTCTGAAAATAAAATGTGTAGTTTTATATTACTGTGGATGTAATAATTTCCACAAAAACAAATTCTATTTACTGTAATCAGTCATTAGGCTAGCTTGGTAACGACGACGGTGAATAAATTCATCATTGTACTCATTTGCTCCATAAGTTTACCCATCATTAATTTACTAATAGTACTTACAGGCTCAGTGGTGATTGGCATAGTATGCGTGTTAGGTTGGGTCTGACTGTTGGTTACTACGTGTGCGTATGATATATGATGATGGATGTTGTATTGGTATTGGCTCAACTCGAAAATTTCGGCCATCGATTGTGATTGGATTATGATATTTCTGCGTTTAACTCAATTTTTTTTCTTTCAATGAGCGAATGAATTAAATGAATCATTCGTAAGGTAGCTTGCGAAAATATTTTTTACTAAACAGAATTCCAGTTTTGTCACGTATATTGGAGGTAAATTGTTTAATTTTCTGCAAATAAAATGTGTCGTTTTATATTATTGGGGATGTAATAATTTTTACAAAAAAAAAGTATTTCCTGCAATGGCTATCAGTCGTTAGGCTAGCTTGGTGACGACGACGGTGTGTAAATTCATCATTGTACTCATTTGTTCTATAAATTTATCCATCATTTCCTCTAATTTACTAATAGTACTTACAGGCTCAGTGGTGATTGGCATTGTCTGTTGTTAGGTTGGGTTTGACTGTTGGTTACTTCGTGTACGTATGATATATGAGGATGCTGTATTGGCGCTTTAGGCAAATTAAATGATATGGGTTGTCTTTATGGCTGTAAGTTTCCTTTTTCTCTCAATGCTGGATAAAATTTTTCTTGCAACGTTTTATGGACTAGACATCCCCTATAATTTGCAAGATGATCTGTTGACTCTGAAGCTTACAGTTGACGCATTTTGCTTTATCGTCACGTGTTTTGCGTATGCAATCATTGGTCGCATGCTCTCCTGCGGATCTCACACATCTATACAACTTGGATGGAGAAGATGCTAAGAAGTGCATCAACAAAGGCCGCGATTAAGGAATGGCCTAAATTACATAAAATAATATAATTATTTTCATAATGTTACTGAATATTTCAAATTGTTACTCGGTAAATATAAATGAAATATTTAATTGCAATTTATGTAATTTACTTTTTTAGAAATAGGTTTGAGAAAAGATATCTGGTATACCGGAAGACATGGTCATGAAAAAGGACACAACTAGAGGTCAGTATCATCAGTATATACCTTAACTGTAGGAAATTATTGAATTGAGTGTGAAAGATTTATGAGCATGTGTGCTATTGTTCAGAATATACATAAGTTAAATGTATGAGGAAAGAAATAATACTGTTTTGCAGATATGGCATATGCATTAAGGAGAATGCAGTAATTAAATGCAGTTTTATCAAGAAAGATGTATATAGGTAGTAACAGAACAAACTAGGGAGAAACATAATAATATCAAAATGATTCTACAGGGAAACATTGCATCGAAGGAAACAAGAACTAAGCGTAAAAAATTAATATGCGCTCTAATGAAAGTCAAATATATTACTCAGATATACAATTGTTGATTAGGTAGATTAGGCCTTCGGGGGATACCACTACATAAAAATACGCGCTTAGAGCTCACACTAGTGGGGAAAAAAGTTTAATGTAAATATGGTAACATTATTCTAACCTATAAATTATTGTGGCTGTATAATTAGTTATAGTTAAGTCTTATAAATTATAATACATAACATTTTTTTTGTTTGTGTGTTTCAATTATGTTACTAAAACTCAGAGTTGCTTCGGCAACATTGCGACGTTTTGACAGATCATGTGCTGTTTTGAATTGACTATAGGTAACCATATATGAAAAAAAATCTATGAAGATGAAAGCAAACTTTGAGAATTTTTGAAACTGAAATATTAGCCAGTAATCCTTTCTACGTGAGCAACCTATTAGTTCCGCCCAATATTGTACTCAAAGTCCTCTCCAAACTTAGTAAAGCCTCCGTCCGCTATTCTGCACGTTCCAACTTGGCTTTCAGATTCAGCTTTATTATTACAAACCTGTTTAATCGGCAAAAGGGCGCACTGAATACATTTCACATTAAAATCGCATTCTGACTTAATGCCTCACAAAACCGGATTAATAGAACAACCACGTTATTAGGCAAATAAGTTTTTAAATATTTCGTGAGGCGCCTGGTTCACCATTCGCTCTTTCCTTTTTCCCGCTGTTGTTGTTGGTCGAAAAGCTTTGTTAGTGCACGCTCTCTATTTTAAACTTCTTTGATGGTCCGATGTGTTGGCTGCATATCGTATAATGTGCTCATCAATTTTCCATTACAGGCCAACAAAGGATGGATTTTAACAAAGAAAATTCGACGTCTGCACGTATTGAAATGTTCCCTTTTAATTTGTTTATTTCTAGGCGATATTTGATGTTTTGCTAATGAGGTAAATTTCATTAAAATACAAGATTTCGAATGGATTTCGCTTATCATTTTTAAAAAATCTGTTAATTGATATCAATAATTACTTAAAGCTTTTTGAAGTACTATTTGATGAAAATGCGAAGATTTACTGGAAAAAAAAAGTTTAAACAACATAAAATTGGTTCTCATTTTTTTTTATTAAGTTATCCAGTGTATACTGATGCTAATCATAGATCTATAATCATATATATATATATATATATATATATATATATATATATATATATATATATATATATATATACTAGCGACCCGCCCCGGCGCAATGCTGATACTAAATTAAATACACTACAGAAAAAATATGAACGTTGTATATAAAAACATAGCGGCCCGCTCCGACTTTGCACGGGCATAAAATATATATGCCTATGTCACTCAATGAAAACATGATTAAAATCGATCCAATATTTTTGGTTCATTCATTACTGCCCTTGGCCTGCACGCATTAAATTTGGAGTAAAACAATTCCTCTTCCCCTATACTTACTATAAAGATTTCCTGGTATCTTTGGAATATCTAAATTCATACAATTTTTATTACATTACACATTTTTAAACGCAAATTTTAAATTTGTAATATCTCCGAAAATATTTGTTTAATTTACATGCTGTAAGGAACCATATTGATCTATATTAATTGCACACTGTATTTAAGGTACTTAATTCGATAAGGATTAATGCCGTATTGCTTAAAATAGCTTCGTAAATAAGCCATTTTCTCACGTAAAAAGTAAACAATAAAAATGGTTAATGTGGGTTATCCCTAAAAGATAAACATATACCATCGCGGACATTTTTGTAGACCTTTTTTTGGTGTACAATACTGTAGTACATTAATTTGATCTAACTCGTAGGGTTAGGCAGCGTTTTTGCTAATTGCTAAATAAGCCTAAAAAAATAGGTTAATTTACGACATCACGTTAGAAACCTCTAAAATTAGCAATGTTGCCTTAGCATATTATGCATGTATTATGCATATAAACCTTCCTCTTGAATCACTCTATCTATTGAAAAAACCGCATCAAAATCCGTTGCGTAGTTTTAAAGATTTAAGCGCACATAGGGATATAGGGACAGAAAAGGCGACTTTGTTTTATACTATATAGTGATAACTACCTAATTAATATAGGTCCACTGCTACAAATAATAAAATGATTTTAAATTCATTGTTATTTTATTAATAAAATACTTACATAATATACAAAATTTTATAATAATAAATGTACAAAATTAAAATACTTATGAATATAACGCAAAAACAACTTGCTTAAATTACAATCTACGTTTCTTCTTGTCTTGTTGATCTGCCATTTTAGATTCCTTACGTTTGTCACTACTTTTGGCTTTTCTCAAAAATTCATCTAGGCCAAAGGGATCTTCATCAATTTCAAACTGTACTGGCCCACTTCTTTGCGTGGATCTGTCAGTACCACTAAATTCCTTATCAGGAACAAAACGATTGGTCTTAATTGCATTTTCCAATCCCTCTCCTCCGTAGATATCCCTATCGATGTTTTTACTCGGACGATATAAATTATTTGCCATAGAACCTCCATCCCTCCACGGTTTATCATACACATTGTAAGCGTCATCATCTCCATATCCTTGTCCAAGTCCTTTAGCCTGGTTAAATAAACGCTGATCAAATTGTCCCTCATTTGAAGATACTCCTCTAGCAGGCATCCCAAGCGCAATTTGTTCAGATATATCGCGCTCCCTTTCTCTATCCAACTTGTTCCTTTTATTCGGACCAGCTCTTGAAATATTCCTCTCCCTTGCTCTCTCATTATGCCTGTCCTCTCTCAGCTTCTCTCTTTTCTGCTCTCGGTCATCAGCAGATCTTGAATTTCCCGAAGATTTGATATCTGCTCGTTGCTCGCGTGCCTTCTGGGCAAGTTTTCTCAGGTTTTCTTCTTTCGCCTCTTTTTCTTTCTTAGCTAATTTCTTCTCCAACTGCGCTCTTGTCTCAACTGATTCTCTAGCTTTTCTGTCCGCTATGTACAATGCTTCGGATAGTTTTGCGAAATTTTCATTGATATGTAACTGTTGTAAACCTCGGCCGTCAGCTGCTAGCCTTTTGTCCAAAGGAACCGTATAGCCCTTGCTGTTCTTCCAATTTGATATACATGGTGGAATTCTCCACTCCCTCTGTTCTTTAACAGAGGGTTTACGTGAAGGACTATGTAACACTGGCGCTGGTGGCGATGGCGGTCCTCGAGGTACTTTCTTGTTAGTTTGGAATTTTGGCGGCTCCAACGGGTCGACTTGCGCCTCTACTATACTAACAATCCTCTGCGCAGCACCGGAATTAAAAGCTGGACCTTGCTGCGATGGCGTATAACGGACAAACTGGGCAGGACCTTGTTTATCTGCGACTCGTAGGGGCATAGCGGCGGCGATCTTTGAATTCGTTATTTTCATTAATGCTCGCCTGGTCTTTTCCGTGACATCATCGACTTCTTCCTGCGATGGCTTCTGTAACGATGGATCATTTTCTGATACGACTTCAACAGGTAAAAGATCAGAAAGCTTCGAATACACTATTTTGTCTTTTGAGTGGCCTTGTCTGGCTAGAGCATCATATTTCACTTTTCCCTCGGCATCTAACTTAACTTCTAAAGTATTCGAAGTAGAATGTCTTTCTCGGCCCATTTCCAGGGGATACTGGGCGACCTGGATTTCCGGAAAGGCTCCCCCATCTCCAAAATCAGTAACATTACGTGGCACCCAGCCTCTTCTTTGTCCATACGGTGGAGCGATGGCTTGTGATAAAATCAACTCCGTCGAAGGCATTTCGGCTGCTCTTCTCCTTTTCTCATCATCTCTGTCCCAGACTAGCTGAACTGGATGTGGTAATATACTCGATAAATTCATAATTGCACTAACAAATTCGACAAAACACTGCACCAAATCGAAATACTCGTGTACGTATGTTCGTATTTAGCTCGAACTGAAGAATGAATTGTTTTCCCTGTAACACCGTTCATATACTATTCAGGTATATTATTTTATGATTCAGTTTCCATTATCGTCATCCTTATTTGAAAATTGCAGGTATATATTTATTATTCAACAATACGTGAAGCAATAAATGGTAAAGGTAATAAAACTCTCAATTTAAGTTTAACAGCATGCTATAAATACTTTGATGTTATTATCCTAATTAATTATGGAATTGTTAATTGCAGTGTTTATGGATTTCTTTCATATTTAGTAAATATAAATAATTTAACTTCATTTACTACTGATCTCTACTTATATTTTATTTCCCCATTGTGTCTTTAGTAGGTATGTCCTTTGATTGCTTTATTTTATTTTAATTAAAAACTTGTCTTTATAGCGAATTCCTGGAGATTATAACGCCGTAGCCGCTATTCTTTGAACAAATGTACAAATGGAACAAGTGAACACTAAATATCGGTGAACCTTAAGCGTCCTACAAAAATTAAAACAAGACGTTTTTATACTGGATAGGTATTCACTTACAAAGATTACAATTATTACAAAATTAGTATTTATAACTAATTGAGATTAATTAATTATAAATTAACAGAAATGCAACCATTCTTTTTAGTCATGTTAATCATGAATTAAATTTGTAAAATTTGTATAGAAATTAAAAAAAAAAATGTAAGAAATACAAAGTTATAAATCAATAAACCATAATATAATACCTTAGTACAAGAAAGAAATAAAATTAATTCAATACCATTATTTAATACTTTATACAACCTATTGTACCGTTAGTTATTGTTAAGTGCCATTTTTTATTGCTTGTCATAAAAATTAGCTGCCTTTTTCGGTGTACGAAAGATTACAGATACAAACATTCGTTTGGTACTGTTTGCAAATATTAGTTAATAAAGGCACGTTAGGATATATAATTGTATTGTTTATTTTATAATTTAAAAATTAGGGTAAATTTATATATGTATACATTTTAACTATTTATAACTATTTAAGATTAATTAATTATAAATTAACAGAAATGCAACCATCCTTTTTAGTCATATTAATCATATATCATATAAGTCATATATATATTTATATATATATATAAGTATATATGTATATATATATATATATGTATGTATATATATATATATTATTTAGTCCAGTGAATTCATTGAGTAGAGATAATGAAACAAAATTAACCTCGTTAGAATCTACTTCTAAAAGAGTTAGAGCCAGCGGTAAAATAGAGAACGGGTAATTTTTTCTTAAACATATTTTCCTCGGTAGGTACAATCGCTGAAATATTTGTAACATAAGCTCGTGTCTACGACCAAGCAAAAAAAAACCGGTTCCCCGTTTTAAGAAATGGCCATAATTTATTTTATTCGATAAAAAGTTAAATAGATGGCAGTATTCTACCGGAAAATCCACCGTAGTTTCGGTCGAATTCCTTTTCCCAACGGTTCGTCCTTGTTTTTCCGATCCCATTGTCCGATATATCCATAAATTTTAATTTTCACATTCCGACGGTATTCCGAACAACAACTATATATGAATAAATTTGTATCGTAAATGAAAAATTGTTCCATTTGGCCGATTTTTACGGCGGCGCTTAGGCGAAAGAAGAGCTATATAAGCTTGATTTACCTTGGTGCTTATGGTGCGCGAATAAATGAAAAGCAACGAAGATGGTCAATTATTCTAGTTATTTTCCGCTTTATTTCGAAGGAGATTGTGTACAGATAGCAGTACAGATAATTTTTATAATTATGTTTATATTTATATTTTGGTGTATACATTTATTTGGTTATTCAGTTTCTTTAGTTTGTAGAAATTTTTGTACTAGGTTTATTTATTAATTACATCTTACACTAGAGATGCTTAGTACAATATTAATATCCAAATTAAAGCATTACTTTTATTCTGTTGTAGTTGAGTTTGTACACAAGCAAGGCGAGTATAGAATTAATACTTCCATATATATTTCCTAAATTAAAATAAAACTAAACTACTGACGCCAAGGTTCTTAAACATCCTTCTACGCTATACTAGTTCACGTGGTTCGATTCAATTTTCTGGTTCCATGTGTGTTGTCCAGTACTATTATTGCTTCCACGTTGCTGTAATTTAACAAAATTATTTCATATTTTAAAGCGAAATCTTGAATCACTTCGTGTAACAATTTGATTATGAGGTCGTCCTGCAGCTCTTAGTTGGTTAAGTTGCGACATCCATTGGTTTTATATAGTGGATTGTTTTGGATACGTTGGATTATTAGTTGATTTGATGTTTTAGTTCAACCCCACATTTGCACTTTATACAGAATTGAGTGATAATTCAATTTATTCTATTTTATGTTAAGTTGAGAGTATTTTCCGACTAAACAGTATATTGGCTTGACTCTGAATCTAATCCTCTTTGCTTTTCATCAAACATGATGTTTCCAATTTAACCTACCATCGAGATGTATTCCAAGGTATTTAACCGATTCCGCTTGAGGAATCGCGTATCAGTTAAGTAACATGACTAGGTTTTGTCACTTCGCCATAATGTAAAATTGCCAAGGACAGATTTGGAGCTAATGAGCTGAATTTTCCAGTCTCTGGTCCATTTGTAGATCTTGTTGATCGATATTTGTTCTTTTGCTGCAGCCTTAAATAGAGACACATTATTATATTCTATGATAACTGTGTTCTCGGCAAATATTCCAAGTACTGTAATATTACTGGTATTTCTTTTCTTCGGATGCCTTTTCAACATTCCTTGTTACTCTGTGTTCTTGGTCGATTGTCGAATGGTGATTACGAAATCCAAACTGGAAATCTGGTATTACTTTAAATGGCTTTAAATAGGTCTGTAAGACTCAGCTTATTCTGCTCTTTCGTCAAATTTTCAAAATAATTATTCGAGCAAACTTACGACATTCCGGAACATGCTTCAGTCTCACACAGGCATTGAATATATTTGTCTAGTATATATGAGTGCATATGTGTTTGTAATAATTGATTTTTTATATATCCGATTTTATTTCCATAGCGAATAATCCTTGTCTGTTTCTGAGCTTAATTCACTTACATACTTTTGAAGCAAATCTGATTATATTCTTTAATATTTTAATTTGTCTGTTCACTAATTCTATTAAATATTGTTTTGTCTACAGCATTTCTGATTCGGTACTATTGACTTTTGGCTTTTCATCTTTACCATTTCCTCATATTCTGATTTCCCCTATGTGTCGTGGTAGATTGTTTTGCAGTGGACAGAATTTGTTCAATTATATGTCCGATTTTCTGCTCAAGATCGTCTACTAATTTGTTTGTTTAATCTATTAGTAAGATTAGGTTCCATTGTTTTTTCAGCATTATCACACTTGGTATTAACACCCACTGTAGTGCAATCAATATGTCGTTTGAATCGGTAACCTTTTGCCATGTTGCGTTGAAGTTTTAAGATTTCTATGCGAAGAATTTAATTAAATTGTTTCAAAATGCCTCCTTTTATGCCAGCCTTACATCAACGGGAGAGCTTTGCAATCAAAATCAGATCGAAATAAATGGTTGTCAGAGTGGGCAGGGTTCGAAGTATAGGCTGGGTACCTCAAAACATCGCGACCAATTTCTTTCCATTTTGTAATTTGGTAACGAATAGTTAAAGATGAGGTTCTAGCGTTGTGATGAATGCCAACATCTTCCTTATTGACCAATTTTGGTTGTTTTTTTTTAGTGATATAAGGTTACTAAATCACAGAAATGTGGAAGCAACAAAGTTACAGGGCAGCACAAAGAAATCAGTAGATTGAAGTGAAACAATTCACGTGAACTTGTATTGTGTATAGGTGTTTAATCTTAACTTTAGCTTAGTTTTAGCTTTCCTCCTTGTAGATTGATGCAAGAACAACAGAATTGTAGTAATACATTGTAAAATAAATACAAAATAAATACTTACTTGTATAAATTAAGGTTGTAGTAAGTATATATAAGGTAAGATGTATTAAAAAAATTACATGAATGACTATGTTAACGATATACTCTATATATACCCCAACCCTAATGAGATTTACCAGGTGGCAATACAACCATACAACCAAAGCCAGCGCTGATCCGTTCACGTCATTAGTTCGTATTATTGCATCCGGCCAACAGTGCTGCAGAACGATTGATAACAATTTTAGTTTGATCCAAATTGAACGACCCGGCCATGGACAACATCGATTTGCAACAGGTGGCCTCACAGCAGACGATAGGAAGGAAGTCTTCACGAACCATTTGTTGGTTAACAGAATAATACAATTTGGCCAAAGTAGCCGTTTTTTGCGGTTTTCTTAAAAGATTTCCGCCGGCCTATGCCTTCGGTTAGCTATAGTTCGTGCCCTGGTGGAAAAAATGAGAATGAAAAACGTCGTTGATATCTCACACAGAAATTTTTTCTATTCCAATTCAACAGTGACCTGCTTGTGTTGAAAACCCATATAGCAATTCTATAGAATTAGGAATTTTTATTATTCTGATTTTCTTTTGATAAACGTTGGGAATTCATTTGGATGTTTGCTTAAAATTGTTATTTAAATGGTTTGAAGTTGACATTTTTATTAGGGTAAAATTATCTTAAGGAGAAAAAACGTGCAGAATTATTTACTAACCGTTACACAGAAAAATATAGAGATATATGAAATATTTTAAGAGCAGCTGGAGCAGTTTACTACCATCCGATTAAACCAAAAGAGAAAAAAACTATAGCGTTGGTGTCCAGTGTCAATTTTTATGCGACCTATTCTTGGCGATACTCGGCCGGTATCAGTGATGAATGTGGGTCCGACGAGCGGTCATCGAGAGCGAATAAATACCGCTGTCAAAATTTCAATTTCCGAATACGTATTTCATCAGAAAATAGACGGTTTTGCTTAGTGTCGCCCGACCACCGCACAACCACCGAACTGTTTATTATCCCGTCGCTGCTATCTAACCCTAAAATCAGTTGCGAACCCTATAGCGGTGCCTTGTAATTAAAAGGAAATAGACGATGACGGTCCCTCTATCGTTTATTATCACTGGATTTTTTTTAAATAAAGAGCAAAAAAATTAGGAATATCTGTATATTGATCATGTAGCATATGTTATATAATTATTATATTATATAAATATTATGTTATATAAATATGTTTTATAGTTTCCCTTTAACCAACTAGAATTTATCAGTATACATGAATTATAACCAATTACTGTACTCTTTTACTCATTAGCAGCAGGCAAAATATGTGTGTAAAGTATAAATTAATCTTACTTTCTTGTTAATCACTGACTAGCGGATCAACAAGATGATCATCATGGATGTATTTGGTTTTGCTCGTCGAGGGTTGGTTGATAATTAAAATGTCATCGTTGTACAGTTATATGCTAGATTTATCTGGATTAAATCCTGTGCTTAATTTGGGCTTCGAAATATGATCAATCCTATATCGGCTATCATCAATATCATACTGCTGCTGTAGCGCATCTCTTCGTCACTCTATGGCGAGAATCCATAGTCGGTGATCAGCCATAGCTACACTGGGGACAGTGTTAATCACCTATATTTCAAATAGCTTTTCGTTATCTTGACACATGTCTTTCCTGGAGCTGATTGCTGATCGCTAATCTTCCACACAAAAGCTACAGAAATCTGTCAACAATTCGAAACTCACATTTTGACGTTTCTGTATAAAAAATAACAATTTAAACCCTAGTGATATATCTTTATGAAAGGTTCATCATAATTCATAGTAAATTCATTCAAATATTTTTGTACTAATTATACCTGGCCTAGTTTACATCATTGATCTTAGAATTTCAAATCCTAGTATGTTGTCACATCTATAATATAGAATCGCAAATAATACTCTTATTTTCTACTTATTAATGAATACATTTTTGGTTCGTTATTGTATTGAAAACATTTCACTGATGCAAAAACGAAAATCTTATTAAATCCTAATCTCGTTCCTGCGTTATTTATTAGTTGCGCCATATTTATTTGTCGGATACAGGAAATTGGATGCAGTGTACTGCAAAAGAAAATATTAAGATTCTTGATGACACCATTCGTCTTATCCGTTCCAATCTGTATTAAAGCCTGTGTCTCGATAAAGAAATCTATTAGGCGTCTTTTCTTGGTACGCTCTCTAGGAGCGCGATTTAATTTTCCAAAGTATTTTTAATTTTATTTCGTTCTGATTGAATTACGAACGAAATTTATGCTTTTTTTTCCTAGATCTGTCGCTTTCGAAATGGAAAACGGAATGAAACGCAAAACATACAAATACACTAGTAATTTTTAATTAAAATTCTATTATTAGTTTGAGGAAATTGCTAAAAGAGTTAAAGGAATATATGTTTTTATTTTGTAAAATTGTTAGACCGGTTTTGAAAGGAAATAAATGTGAAATTTTATTTATAATACTCGTTTTCCAACTAGAACAATAATCTATTGCCATCTTATACCTTATCTTTTTAGGAAAAATATTTTTCTTTAATAGTATCATCAATATGTATATTTCATAATTGGTTTCATATAACATACTTTGATAATATTTTTACCTTTAAAAGACATTCATGTAGAAAAATTGGTATATTATAATTGAAATATTTTCTATTATTTTCTATAACATTTTCTCAATTTTTAGTAATATGATATACGGTGTCGAAAGAAAAATGTTAGTTAAGTTACAATTGTCTGAATTTTTTTACAATATTTGTCTTGAACACGTACTTTCTTACTACTATACTGAATGAAACAATGTTCAATGCAATAAAAAGGTGTAGAACCATATTAGTATTTAATGTAGCGCTAGTATTCATCATCGGTATAATTAAAAATCAGCTAGTTTGTACATATAGCACTGCTCTATTTTTTACTTTATTCCATCAATTGTCCTCATAAGTCTCCCTAGTCTCCTAAATTTTATTAAATGCTTTTAAAAATTGTATTCTTTTAAAAGCAATGTCTGGAAGTTGCATTATACCTCTTCGTGGGTTATATTTATACTGTGTCCTATCTAAATCCTATGTTTCTTATCAGTTCCTAACAAAAAGCTGCACATCTAAAAACTAGTAAAAGCAAACAAAAAAAGTCCCGGAAATAATTGTATTAAATTATATTTATATTGAAAAAACTATTCACCGTTTTTATATATTTCATAAATTTATTTTAGAGTATAGTCAACATCAATGTATGTAGATACTTTCTTTTCGATGAATGGAAAATTATATGGTTTTTTATAATTTGAGAGATTTTAATAGTGTCCATAGTAATAATAGGTGCACCTGCAATATAATAAAAATATTTCCAACAAATTCCTCAAGAGCTTAATAATTAATAGTACAAATATTTACCTCTCTGAAGCATTTTACTGGTAAGTACGGACCCACACTACCTCATTCCAGGTCGATATCATAACTGATTAGAGACGTAATCTGTTACTGACTGATTATTTATTTAGCCTCTGTATTTTCAATCTGAGCAATCAAATATATTAAGCAGCGATTTGGAATGTATAAAAACAAGCAAAGTACGAAATCAACGAAGCTGCAATAGGCAACACATTAAAAATATTGATGACGTCAATTCATTGCTTCTTTGGCTAGACTATAGCTTCAACAAATTCCTCAAGAGATTAATATTTAGTAGTATCAATATTTACCTCTCTAACGCATTTTACTGGTAAGTACGGACCCATACTACCTCTTTCCAGGTCGAAATTACTGATTAGTGACGTAATCTGTTACTGAATGATTATTTATTTGCTCTCTGCATTTTCAACCTGAGCAATCAAATATATTAAGCAGCGACTTGGAATGTATAAAAACAAGCAAAGCACGAAATCAACGCTTGCTGGTTTATAACTACTTACCACTAATATTTCGAAGAATTTTGTGGAAACTTGACAAGCGAACAGCTTTTGCAGGCTGATTCGGTTACATATTCGAACGTATATAGATATCATTGTATCTCTTTTTAACCGGAATAAAATGAGAAGGACTATATGTCTTATATAAAAATGAATTTACAAGCTGCAATAGGCAACACATTAAAAATATTGATGACGTTAATTCAATGCTTCTTTGGCTAGACATGGCTTCATTTTAGAATCAAATATTAATGCTAGCTTAGTGTAAAAGTTTAAGAATGGCTAATTTGTCGTTATAGAAGGACTAGAATGTTTGACGAGCAGCAACTGAGAATTGAAATGAATGAAATAAATCACCATTACAGATTATTATAAAAGGAATTTGATTGACTCCAGTCAAGGTTTAAATGCAAAGTTTCTATTTAGAAGTGAAAAAGTAATCAAATCATTTTGCAACATGGAAAGATCTTGCCACACACCCTGTATTCGCCAGACATTTCTTCATCTGGATATCACTTGTTTGAGTCAATAACCAACAATATTGACATTTCTTCGTTTCTTATACTAAGAAATCAGTCAGTACTGAGCCAGTTACTATAAATAGATAGATAATGAAAATTCGTAGCTAACAATAGAGGATACTAAAAACAAAATCTAGTATACCGGAGACCTGTCAAAACGTCGCAATGTTCCCGCAGCAACGCCCTAATTTTATTTTAAATATAATAATGAAACAAAAATTTTATGTATTATAATTTATTTTAACATTATAGTACATCTAATGCATATATTATCGAAGAATTTAAAACTACAATTAATTATACAGTCACCATAATTTATAGGTGAGAGTTGTTTTAGTAAATATACATTAAACTTTATTCCACACTAGTATAGTAGGTACATTAATTGTATATTGACCTTTAGTTTTTTCCTCCTTCATCACCATGTCTTGGTAAATGCCAGCATTGAATGATAAACCAACATTAATAAAGTTTTATTCAATCACTGTCACTTTGAGAAACACTAATTAAGTTAATAACTAAGCTATTTATTTCCAATCTATAAAAAACTTGATAAGATTCTACCAATTGTCAATTTCTTCTTCAATGTGACTGATCGAGCTCACACAAACCGAAGGAGTTATTTTTGACAATGGCTCTTTCTATATATCCAGACAGTTTTGGTTTGAATATCCTTCTCGGCCTGAATGTCTATTGCAATAACCCCATATCAACTGAATTGGATTAAATATGCAGTGATAGGGAGGAAGACATAATACTCTGTGACTATAATAATCAGTAATCTGATCTACCATGTATGTTTCCTCAGGCTTATTTATAAAAAATAAATTACATAAAATGCAATTAAACATATCATATATATTTACCGAGTAATAATTTGAAATAGTTCATTTTTTAACATGATTTCCTCGAAACTTATTTTATGTACTTTAAGCCATTCCTTAATTGCAACCTTTGTTGATGCATTTGTTGGGATTTTCCCTACCAGTGTACTGATGTAACTGATGGTTCCTCCAAGATCTTTAAAAGATGATTTTCAAACTACTGCTAAAACAAGTTATGGCTTATTTCTCCATGTTAGTCACCCCTGGACTTAGAGGAAAACACTAATTCTGCACCAGGAATAAAAGCATTCTTGTTTCCAGTATGAAGAACTATATGTCTGCAATGAATTATTAATAAATGTTATGACTAACAAAACCTAATCGATAGTTATTCCAACGTCTACCTTATTCTATTAACTTTTGTTGTATTTACACTATATTTATTATCATGTTGCCTTGAGCGACCCAATGTACCAATCCGAAATATTTATGTCTTATTTAAATATATAAGTTGATGTAATAATTCTTGGTTGATTTTGTTATATGTTTTTAAAAATTGTATTCTTTTAAAAACCATATTTGGAAGTTCCATTAAACCCCTTCGTGGATTATCTTTACGCCATTTAAATCCTATATTACCCAACGGTATATGAAGGGATGTTCTAATAACTGTATATCTTTTAGCTTTTTATGGATACATTCCAGACTAACAATTTTCTCTGAAATAATTGTATTAAATTATGTTTCGATTGAAAAAAATACTTACTGTTTTTTATATTTCGTATATTTAATATCTGATACAGCTAACAATAAGCTGATCTTGATTCGTCACATATTTCGCATAAACACGTTTTCTTTTCGGTGAATTTAAGGTTATATTGTTTTTTATTTTTTGAGATATTTCAGTGACCGTACCCGCACTAATATTCAGTGTAGCTGCAACGCGCAAAAAATATTTTCAATAATAACTCCGGCGATTTGCAATTTATTAAAACAAAGCGTTAAAACAACGTTTGCCGGTTTATAATCCGCAATTATAACATTCTGATGAATTTTGCAGACCTTTGAAAATCTGACAACTTTAGCAGGCTCTTTCGGTTACGTAATCGAAGTTCTCTAACAGCATCTCTTTTTAAATAGAATAAAATGAGCAGAATAATAGTTTCTGACTGTAAAAAGAATTTACAACTTTAGACATACGCATATTGACACATGTGTCACTACTGTTTTGAACTGACTATACTTTGTATTAATTTCTATGAATAAAGCTACGTAGTTAAAAAAAAACCTAAATTTATATATACACACTATAGCTTGTCTGCTTGTGTTGATAGTAAACCTTTGAAAGACTGGCCTTGAAATAGCTATTGCTACACTATTGCATAAATATCCACTGCAAAATATACACCAGAAACCGATAACATAATTAATGTGCATAACAGAGAACTTTCGATAAACATATGTAAATTTAAAGTGTTAGAATGCTTTATGGTGTGCGTGCCTCAACCGGTCTCTATGCACGTGTGAACCCCATACACCATGTATAAAATATTTACGTGATGCGTTATCTGGATTTTCTAAACGGCAAAAAAGCCCATCACCCCTCATTACTGAACGGGCGCGGTTCGTATCGAGATTGCGTTAATGTAAATTCGCTTTTGAAATACATTAATAATAAATATTCATAGTAAATATACATTAAACTTTATTCCACACTAGTATAGTAGGTACATTAATTGTATATTGACCTTTAGTTTTTTCCTCCTTCATCACCATGTCTTGGTAAATGCCAGCATTGAATGATAAACCAACATTAATAAAGTTTTATTCAATCACTGTCACTTTGAGAAACACTAATTAAGTTAATAACTAAGCTATTTATTTCCAATCTATAAAAAACTTGATAAGATTCTACCAAACCGAAGGAGTTATTTTTGACAATGGCTCTTTCTATATATCCAGACAGTTTTGGTTTGAATATCCTTCTCGGCCTGAATGTCTATTGCAATAACCCCATATCAACTGAATTGGATTAAATATGTAGTGATAGGGAGGAAGACATAATACTCTGTGACTATAATAATCAGTAATCTGATCTACCATGTATGTTTCCTCAGGCTTATTTATAAAAAAGTAAATTACATAGAAGGCAATTAAACATTTCATATATATTTACCGAGTAACAATTTGAAATAGTTCATTATTTTATGTACTTTAAGCCATTCGTTATTTGCAACATTTGTTGATGCACTTGTTAGGATTTTCCCCACCAGTTTACTATATATATGGAAGATATGGTGCATTGTACATAACAGTAACTGATGGTTCCTCTAAGATCTTTAAAAGATGATTTTCAAACTACTGTTAAAACAAGTTATGGCTTATTTCTCCATGTTAGTCAGCCCTGTACTTAGAGGAAAACAATAATTCTGCATCAGGAATAAAAGCATTCTTGTTTCCAGCATGAAGAACTATATGTCTGCAATGAATCATTAATAAATGTTATGACTAACAAAACCTAATCGATAGTTATTCAAACCTTATTTTATTAACTGTTGTATTTACACTATATTTATTATCATCTTGCCTTGAGCGACCCAATATACCATTCTAAAATATTTATGTCTTATTTAAATATATAAATTAATGTAATCATTCTTCTTTGATTTTATTATATGCTTTTAAGAATTGTATTTTTTTGAAAGCCATATCTGGAAGTTCCATTAAACCCCTTCGTGGGTTATCTTTACACCATTTAAATCCTATATTACCCAACGGTATATGAAGGGATGTTCTAATAACTCTATATCTTTTAGCTTTTTATGGATACATTCCAGACCAACAATTTTCTCTGAAATAATTGTATTAAATTATGTTTCGATTGAAAAAAATACTTACTGTTTTTTATATTTCGTATATTTAATATCTGATACAGCTAACAATAAGCTGATCTTGATTCGTCACATATTTCGCATAAACACGTTTTCTTTTCGGTGAATTTAAGGTTATATTGTTTTTTATTTTTTGAGATATTTCAGTGACCGTACCCGCACTAATATTCAGTGTAGCTGCAACGCGCAAAAAATATTTTCAATAATAACTCCGGCGATTTGCAATTTATTAAAACAAAGCGTTAAAACAACGTTTGCCGGTTTATAATCCGCAATTATAACATTCTGATGAATTTTGCAGACCTTTGAAAATCTGACAACTTTAGCAGGCTCTTTCGGTTACGTAATCGAAGTTCTCTAACAGCATCTCTTTTTAAATAGAATAAAATGAGCAGAATAATAGTTTCTGACTGTAAAAAGAATTTACAACTTTAGACATACGCATATTGACACATGTGTCACTACTGTTTTGAACTGACTATACTTTGTATTAATTTCTATGAATAAAGCTACGTAGTTAAAAAAAAACCTAAATTTATATATACACACTATAGCTTGTCTGCTTGTGTTGATAGTAAACCTTTGAAAGACTGGCCTTGAAATAGCTATTGCTACACTATTGCATAAATATCCACTGCAAAATATACACCAGAAACCGATAACATAATTAATGTGCATAACAGAGAACTTTCGATAAACATATGTAAATTTAAAGTGTTAGAATGCTTTATGGTGTGCGTGCCTCAACCGGTCTCTATGCACGTGTGAACCCCATACACCATGTATAAAATATTTACGTGATGCGTTATCTGGATTTTCTAAACGGCAAAAAAGCCCATCACCCCTCATTACTGAACGGGCGCGGTTCGTATCGAGATTGCGTTAATGTAAATTCGCTTTTGAAATACATTAATAATAAATATTTCACGAAGGACAAAGTCACATATCGAAAGGCGACGAAAAAATTAAAGTCCAAAGGTTATTTTAATCGCAAGTGCAATAAATCATTTTGATTTAATGGTAGTGATATAAAGTGAGCGTTTGGAAGTAGTGGATGAATTACGGCAAAACGTTAACGTATGTGAGTGAAAGGTTCTTTCCTTCATTCGAATTGTAAAAATGCCGGTGGGGGTACTTGGGTGTTATATCCGGCAAACGTTGTTTTGCCATATAAATAATTACTAGAGAATGTCTAGTGTAGAAAAAAATTAACTTATTGGAAGTGTATAAGGATGTGGTATATGACTGAAAAAAGTATGGAGCGCTGTGAACGATGAAAACATTAATTTTTTAAATTTATTATAATTTATTTTAAGTAATGATTATTTATATCATTAATTCATTACATAATATTAATCTCTTAATGCTACAACGTGAACAATATTTTTTGTTAGCCCGTCTTTGGCTATTACAAACCAACTTGATGGTTTACCCACTCGAGAGCATGCAACGTATAATTGTCCGTTTGAAAAACATGGTGTGCACAAATCTAAGCCACAAACAGACATTGTTTGGCCTTTGGATTTATTGATAGTCATTGCAAATGCCAATCTAATAGGGCACTGCATGCGCTTAAATTGAATTGGCACATCTGTGGGTATAATAGTTATTCGTGGTATTAATATATATTTCACCTCGAGACTTGCCATTTAAAATGGCGGCTTCGATAACGTTTTTCATTAATTTTTTAATGGCTAATCACGTACCGTTGCTCAGCCTTGGCGGGTTCAAATTAGGAAGCAAAATAATCAGAGATCAACCCTTCAATTGTAAGTTATGTGGTAACATGCCTTGCTGTGGCAAATCCAGGTTCAAAAACTCTGTTGGAACATTTACAACTTCAGTGGCATGGCAAACTGTATCAATAGATTTATACGATACCAAGTCCCCTGGCAATAACTCTTGTATCTTCAGATTCAATGTGTCAATGTCCGCAACATTTTTTGCTCTTTCTACAAGCCACTCGAGATTTATGTAATTCGTGTCTACATCGGGAAATATTTGTTCAATGAGGTTATGAGTTTAATCAGTTCAATTAGATGAGCATCTTGCCATTCAATGATTGTGCAGAAATGAAATAATTAACTGATTGTACGAATTACACTCAAAATTATAAATTTTATTAGTTTTTAATAATAAATTATATTCAGTAATATTATTTATTAGTAAATAATTAATAAAGTTACTTGAAAATATATTTGATATAAGACTTATACTCAGATAGCAAAAATGTTTAACTAATACGCTTGACGCATATACACTAATAATAGCCGAAAACTGTTGAGGGAGTGAGAGGTTTATTGGTAGAGAGAAATAGGAGACCATCTTCGTTGTAATCTCTACTCCGTGTTGTTTACTGGGTGACAAGTGACGCCGGTAGACACACGGAGGGGATAACTTACAGGTTCCAAAACTATGTACTCTGAAGTATTGGTGATACTCCATGGTAAATGAGAATCTGTTTAAGAACTGAAGGTAGAAATGGTCGATAATGTTATCAAGTATTATGCCCAAAGACATGAACAGAGAACTCCTTAATAATGGTGACTTCAGTAAAATGAGTAAAGAAAGTAAAACCATTTGGTCTAATTTAGTAAAGTTATTAGTAAAACTCAGTGCACATTAGGAAAAGTGACGTAGACTTTAAGCCCAAAGTGCTTATGGTAGAATAAGATAATCTTTTAAATTTTGAAACCGTAGTAAATAAGGATAACAACAAACAGTTTCAGTTGAATATTTGCTAGGTTGCTATAATTAAAAATATATGCTTTATTACTTTAAATTTTTATTAACGATTACGATTACGATCATTAAACCATATTATAGAATATAAAATAAGCAGTACACAATAACGAAAAGCTTCAAGAGAAAAATAAACTACAGCAATATAGTATTTAACGAAAAATAGTCCTGTTCGATGGTTATTAGCAATTTGTGTAATATAACTGTTGTAGCTAAAAGGAGATTTTTTTATATTTTAAAGCTTAGATTATTAAGACGAAAAACGGAAGAGAAAATATATTAACCATCATCTTCCGGAAAAGGAATAAAACTACATTGTTTCAGCTGCCTCCGATGCCGCTAATTTCAACTACTTTTTTTACTAACCGCTACAGTTTTCATTAGTTCAGAAGCTTTTAAAACTCTTGTTCTTATTTTATTAGAGCGAAAGGAGCTTACAGCATTTTAAAACGTACCCAAAAGCTCTAACGATAAAATCCGGTTCGATTGACTTGGCTTAAATTTACTTTTATCAAATACCAATCTATTGCGTCATCATTCTGGAATATTATGAAAAAAGGCTCTTTAGTTTTAGGGACTAAACATCACGGAGACGTACGAAAGAAGATTACAGAAAATACATTTTACAAATAATAATCTTCGGTTCCCGGCTTTCGAAATAAATTAATAAAAGCACTACACTGCATCCTTAAAACCTATTTAGTATTTGTAAAGCAACTGAAAAGTCTATGGGAAACCTGTATGACTTACATTATGTGACTGGTTCGAACCACAAAATCGATCTTTTAGAAGATAATAACAAATAAAGCTGGCCAATTATGTTTTATTAGTTTTATTCCAATAATATGCGAAACTATTAATGGTTTTTAAATACTGTCTCTAATCGTTTTTTTTAACATATGGTTATTGTACATAGAAGTTTAAAGAGAGAAGACTTTGTGTAGAACTTACGTTATATTTCACAGAACACACATTTTATAAGATTTTTCCTTGCATTACTTTTACTTGCATCACTTTTAGATTCCTATGAAAATTCTTTCCCCCAAAAAATCTATCGTTGTAGTTCTGGAGAAAGTGTATTTTTATGTTCATATTTGTTCCTTCGTTCGTGTTTAGTTTAAGCAAATCTAAATTACCCGTTCACAATAAGTTGTTGCTGTACGAGTAGATACTAAAAAGTTACATGGACTTATTGAATAAGGAATGAATAAATTGCCTTAATATTTATTTTATATAAAAAAAGTCATTTTATTGTAAATCAAGGCGATGAACTTACCGAATTACATCCCATATATTCAGGAGTCCCGCAAGGTAGTGTACTGGGTCCAGTACTGAATATTCTGTATACGGCCGATCTGCCCACCACAAAAATAACTACTCTGGCAACATACGCACACGACACAGCAATCTTAGCATTTGATGAAGATCCAGTCACATCATCAATAAATCTACAACAATACAATTATTGTTGAAGACATGGCGCATTAAAGCCAATGAAACAAAATCCACACATGTAACGTTTACCCTGCTTAGAAGAACATGTCCACCAGTGAATATCAATCATCGTCAACTCCCCCAAGCAGAGCATGTTAAATATCTTGGTATGCACTTAGATCGATGCCTAACCTGGAAGAAGCACATACTCTCTAAAGAAAAACATCTTGGACTTAAATTATATCAAATGTATTGGCTCATCGGGCGCAAATCTAAGTTATCATTTGATAACAAGGTGTTGCTGTATGAGTCTATACTCAAGCCTATTTGGTCATATGGAATCCAACTATGAGGTACCACTAGCAAATCTAATATATCCTTCATTCAACGGTTCCAAAATAAAGTATTGCGTGCCATTGTTAATGCTCCGTACTATATTTCAAATCAAGTGATACAACGCGATATTCCTCTAGAACCTATAACCAGTGTAATTCAACGTGTTTGTGTGAAGTACTTCGAAAGAGTGTCGGTGCAACCCAATGTACTCGCTAATCAGCTAAACATGCGACGTGATAGTGAAGTGCGTGTACTAAAACGTTTAACATCACCTGGTCTGATTATTGAACATATATAGACTTTAGAATAATCTTTAGAATAAGACTAATTAATTGAGATAATATTTTATACAGGAGATCGCTTAACGAAGTCGCATTCTCTACATGCCATGTATATATAACATAGGTCTATAGGGCAGATTGTGCAATCACAAAGAGTAAATAAAAAAAATTAAAATGTTAATGATTATAATTTTCATATATCTTCAATGTCCGAGTTTTAGGCCCATCAAATATTCCATCTTTTCCACATATAACTTAGGAAAGGTTTTACGAATATAATTTTTTTATTCTTGGTCAACTCTTTAACGAGCTGTTTCACCTACGTAAGTTAATATGATGTAACTGAAAAAAGTGAATGTAGTCTGTGATATCTTATTTATTTTTTATGTTTATTTTGAAAGATATAGAAACAAGCTAAAATTGTATTTTGTTTGCGATGAAGTTATATTTTTAAAACAGAAATCAAGACAACAAATAATTGTAATATAAATAAATGTATTAGTACCACATGCCAAGTATTAGTTTACAAACTATTTGAGCTGAATTGTGTTATACTTTATGTATTCTTTAGAAATAATTGGTTTTCTTATGGCTTCAAAATTGGCGTTTGCTTCAGTGAAAACTTCTTTGTTCAACCAAAATTTCTTACCATCCAGCTATTTCTTCAGGTTTGGTAACAAGAAATAGTCGCCAGTGGTTAAATTTTAAGAGTATGCTGGATGGGCTAGCAGTTCGTAGTCGTCATTTATAGATTTCTGCCTTGACGACTACATCCTTGCATTCTTTTGATCAAATAAAACTTTTTACTTCGCCAAGTATGGTTGCTTTTTCATTTCAAATCAATATCAAATCAGTCTAAAAGTTCCGTCTAATATTTTCCGGAAATTGTTTTCCTTTCTCAAGTTAATCCATACTAATGTGAATTTAATAAAGCTGTGGCCTATCTTCAGATGCAACTTCATCTTATTTTCTGGTGTATTCAGAGTAGAGAAGTCGTAAAAACTGAATCAAATGTTATCATCTGCTCAGTTAAGATGCCTATAGCCTTAGCCACATCATGTACTTTCATTCTCCGACCGTCCAATAACATTCCATGGATTTTATTGACGATTTCTGGCATGACGATCCCTTTCCATGATTACTTCTATTGAACGACCGCAACGGAACTAGTAAACTACTTCTTAACCGTTGATATTGATGGTGCAAAGTCCCATAGTATTTACTAAGCTATTACTGGATTTAAACGGTCAATAACAGTGAATCACAAATTAAAAATTTTCTCAAATTCTCACAGCACCTTATTAATAAATGGCAGATGAGGGTAGCAATGATGCATTTGAAGTTACTGCTCGGGAAATTCAAAAAGAAATTCGTGACCTCTCAAAATGCCCTTGTATGTAATCAATCGTAATAAAATAATTTTACTGAAGAAAATTGTCGATATATAACATTCAATTATTTTATATATAATGGTTTTCAACGCTTCAGGTATCTATAAAAGTCGCATAACATTTCGTCCATTGAACATTGAATTCTAATGCTTTTAGTCGCCGTAATTTATTGGCATATTCAAAACAATGGAAATTAAATTTCGGGCATTATTTTATTTAATAGAATACTCAATTGTCAAATATAAATACAAAAGAACTAGAGTTTTAACACAGTTAATAAAACAATGGGTAGCAAATCAAATTCTGATGAAAAAATGAAACAAACACAGTACGCTAAAAATTTTATTTACCCATCGCAGATCAAATACGAAATATTTAAAACAATAATAACTCTTTTGTTAGGGCATTTGGAAAAATATTAAACTCTAAAGAATATTTCTATTCATTTTTATGAAAACTGTTAGATTTTGATGTTACTCTATATAAATAAAATAAATTGTTAAACATATGTCTCGATGGTATATGATATATATCTTATATATAAAATTATCATGTCACAATGTACTCTGCATATTCTGTAGATCTGAGAATCGGCTACTATCTATTACTATTATAAGCTATTATCTATTATAAGTATATACAACCCTACATTTTCAGTTTTTTATCACCAACCACTGCTTTCTAATAGTAATTTTAATAATTTTATTATTTTTTATCCCGCTCGATTACATTAATTATTATCACTTGGTAAGTTATATGCAACGGCTAGGCAACGGTATGCGATTAGTCATTAAAATCAATGAAAAACGTTATCGAAGCCACCACTTTTAATGGCAAGTTTCGAGGTGAAAATATATTAATACCACGAATACCTATTATACCCACAGATGTGCCAATTCAACTTGTAGAATTGAGAAATACTATATACAGATATATATATATATATATATATATATATATATATATATATATATATATATATATATATATATATATATAAATTATTATACATATTGAAAGACTAAAAGGTAACAAGATACCGGAGGCTATTGCAGAAGTCTTAAAGTCCGTCGATCCGGGGATTGTAAGAGGAATCACACTGGTCTGGAAAGGATTCCTGAGTACCAGAAAACTGCCTAGATCCATCTAATACATATTTGGGGAGGCAAAACTGATACTAAAATGACATAGAAATCCCTTTTATCAGTCACGTATAAAATTATTTCGTAATGTTTCCTGGACCGATCAAAACAACAACTTGAATTCAAAATTGGTGAATATCGAGCAGGTTTCGGACCAGAGAGATCCTGTCCATAAAAAAATTAATTTCAGAATTTATTCTGGGATGACAGAAACTTTAGAATAAGAAAGTGGTCTGCACATTTGTTGACTTCAGAAAGGCCTATGACTTGGTGGACAGTGAATCTCTTTTCTATATTATGGGAGCATTGGGTCTGGATTTGAAAATCGCGCAATTATTAGAAAAACGGACAGCTTCTGCAAAATCCAAGATGAAGTTTAAGCAATTAATATCGGAAGCCTTCGAATTACAATATTAGTGAGGCAATGTGATGGACTCCCCCATTACTTTTCATTGCACGTCTTAGTTGAGTCTTAGACAAAGTAATACAAGACTGGCGCAAAATAAAGTCGAATCATAAAATTAACCAACCTATCAAGTTAAGAAGAACCAAAATCACTATAGACTGCTTGGCTTTTACAAATGACCCGGCTATTCTAACTCAGGACTCTCAAATAAAATCAAATAGCGATTCTAAAAGAAACAGCAGAAAAGTGGGTCTTTAATTTCATTTTCGAAGACAGTATTTATGACTAGCAATAAATTAACATCAAAATTTTAAAAACTAAATATGGCAAAATCTAAGTAGTTTCTAATTTCAAATATTTGGGCGAAACTATTCAAGAAACTGGACTGGAAAGGATCGCATACGATTCGCTATCAAAAAATAGATAAAAAAACGTATCTCTAAATACACAAAACTGTGACTGTCCAAAACATACAGAAGAAAAACATACCGATTATGATCAACAAGAGGGGAAAAGTGTATCAATATATATTCCGATTTTAAAAAACTCAGGCTCAAGTTTTATGGGCATATTAAAAGAATGAAACCAAGCGGAGGTTGAAACAATGAAATGATTCGCTGCAATTTAGGAGGACCTGAAGGAAGCCAAAATAACACAACAGTAGTTACAGAATTTAAAGGATTTTAGCTGAAGAATTTGGGACAGGGAGGTGGACCAGATAGAGAAAGTCAGGAAAACTGGAAAGTAGTCAGATGAACGAAAAAAAAGCCCATTGAGTCGGAATGAAAGCAATATGAGCCGAAAGAAGAGAAAAAAAATTTGAAATGTCCTTTGTTGTACATTGCATGATTCACATTTAAATAACAATTGGAGACAAACTTGTGAACGAAGAAAATTCACAAAATCTGTGTTTTATAAAAACTAAAATTTCCAACTACATAGCAGTCTGTTTGAAAACAATACGCCACTGGGTTACCGATCTTCTAAACTATGAGAGTTAAAACATGGTGCTGAAACTCGGGATGTCGTATCCCTTGGGTCTCATGTGCTATTGAGGAATATTGAGCATGCTGTTTAAAGTCTTTCTATGAAATGTTTCCAGTATTTCTATATTGCTGTTGCTTGCTGTGCCCCATAATTCAATACCGTATTGGCTGATTTGGCCGTATAGCGAATTGGCTTTATGATAGATTTTTTTTGATAGATGGTACACAAGCTTTTAACCAATCCAAACTTCTGAAACTGTAGCGAAGTTATTTCCACTTGGATCAGTTGTGCCTCTGCCAAGTTAACCTACGATTGTAGTAAATGCCCAAGTATTTTATATTTTTCTCTTGTGGGATATTTTATTGCATACTGTATAATAAATAATTATATAATAAATTTACTGACGGCCAGGTTTTTCTTATTAGAGTGTAAATAACTTGAGTGATTTAGTTTGGTTTATAGAATAACAAATCAATTAAAATATCCCCGGTCTAACACATAGATGGCACTAATGCTAGAATTAAATCCACATGATCTTTATTTAGCCCCAACCCTCAAAAGATGTGTATATAAATTTGACAGTTGTCGGATCATTAGTTTGTGAATTATAGCATTTTGAGTGAAGCAACTTTTGTTATTGTAAAAAAATTGCTAAAAAGGAATTTCGCGTGTAGTAAAATATTGCTTTTTGAAGGAAAAAAATACAGTTGAAGCAAAAAATTTACTTCATGCCAATTTTCCGGACACTGCCCCATGAAAATCAAACATCAAGGATTGGTATGCTAAGTTTAGACGTGGTGAAATGAGCACCGAAGACGGTGAACGCAGTAGACGCCCAAAAGAGGTTGTTACCGACGAAACCATTTAAAAAATCCACAAAATGATTTTGAATGACCGTAAATTGAAATTGAATAAAATAGCAGATACTCTAAAGGTACCAACAAAACATGTACATCATATCATTCACGAATATTTGGGTATGAGTAAGCTCTGTGCAATGTGGGTGCCGCGCGAGCTCACTTTTCACCAAAAACAACTACGAGTTGATGATTCAGAGATGTGCTTGAAGATGATCAAGCGTAATAAATACGAGTTTTTGCGTCAATATATGACAATGGATGAAACATGGCTCCACCATTTCACTCTGAAGTCCAACCGACAGTCATCCAAGTGGACTACGCATGATGAACCCGCTCCAATGCGTGGGAAAACGCAACAGTTGCTTGGCAAGGTTATGGCGTCTGTATTTTGGAATGCGCATGGAATAATTTTCATTGACTACCTTGAAAAAGGAAGGACCATCAACATCAACTATTATATTAAAGCACAAATCGTACTACCAAAATGCTATCGAAAAGTTGGACAATCGCTATAATCAGAGTATTACCCTTGAAGAGAATTACATTGAATAAAAAAACTAATTTTGGCCAAAATAGTTTATTTTACTATAATAATCCGGTGTCTTTTCAAATAACCTGTTAGTAAAGCAAAAATACTAACGAGAACGCTATAGTTCAATCTCCATTTTCAAAGTGTTATAACTTCTGACTGTGTAACTTCAGCAGATAACAGCTCTTATTCTTTAAGAAATTCGTTGCAAATTATATATTAATATAAAAAAAAGTCTACTCGTTAAATACAAAGTAGTGTTAAAATTAGAAAGTATTGAAATAATTAGAAATACTAACGTGAAAATTGTTATATTAATAATTCAATATTCAATTCAAGGAAAATATATACGCCCTATAAAAACTATATTCCATTTTACATTCAATACTGTATAAATAAAACAGTCGCAGATCATTCGTTTTATATTAATAACAGAAAAACAACACATATTGCCAATATAGCAATGAATAAAAACAGCCACTTGTACGTTACAATAAAACAAGGTATCAAAATCCGCTTTATTAAAATAATGCTGAAACAAACTAATAGAATTTATATAGGTTTTCAGGAAGTATTTGGAAAATTACCAACAAAAACCATTTTGTTTTCATTTTAATATATAGTGTATTAATATTTGTTATTTCAATTCTGCGTAAAATCTCTGCTATTGGAATTTTTGCTCTAATATATTTTAATTATACATTATGATAATAACAACAAATTGATTTATTGTTATTCGAATAAATAAATTGTGATTAAATTAGTATTTCTTTACGTATCCATTTGATGCCTTTCCGCTAAACTCCCATCATTTATGTAATTCCAGTAAAAATAGACATTTTTGGAACAAAGACTGAATGAAAAGTACTGTTTCGGAAGTGAGGTTTCACGTACATATGTTAGGGATTTAAATGTATTTAAATCAGTGATATCTAGTGATACTGAAGCAAGTTTTGACATATTTTCGTAAAAAAATTAAGAACTTTCCGTTTAGTATTAAGGAGTTATTCAGGATATACCGATCCTAAGCATGGAACGCTCTAAACTCCATTCGAAATAGCTTACCTTTGCTATTTGATTTTAAAAAATGTTACCGAAGCTCACCAAATACTTTTAGAAAATTATGGTGGTGCTTACGTATCATATCCCAATTGTTAGTTTTAATTGTACAAAGCCAATGACAAAGAACGTCCTAGAAAGCCAAGAACGGTCGAAGACAATGAGGTGAATTTGATGAACACCCCTTCTAAGGAAATTTCAGACAATCGGCAATTAATCAAACAACTGTTACCAGATGTTTACATGTGATATGAAAGTTCCAAAAGGAACATAAATAACTTTTAAAACACATAAATTAGTTGAAAGCGTGGCTTGCCAGATAAAAAAGTAAGAATCAATTATAACAATCTCAAGCACAAAATCTCATGGTGTTAATCCAGGAGGGCCATCAACTCGAAACCGAACCGAAATATACATAGACATAAAGTATGGCTGTGCATCAGCAACGTGTAATATAAATAGAATAGCTCGAAAGACGTATTGATATAAAAAATGGACAGAAATAGGGATTAACAGTAAAATGGTTGGCCATACGTGTCAAAAGTAGTAAATGATACACTGTTGAAGGTCGAATGAGAAGTTCTGGTACACCAAGGTTACTCACCAGACGCTACCACTTGTTTAAATTTATGCAACCTGGGGCTAAGCCATGTTATAAGCTTTCCATGTTGACAAAAACAGCATTTTTTTAGCAATTTTTATTTATAAACTATATTGTAATGAGAAAATGAAAAACGTTTCAGAATACATCCAAGAACCTAATATCTATTATATTTTACACCTATACTGCTAAAGTATCAGTGCCATATCTGTGGATCATATCGTATAACTAGGCATTCGTGAATTAAAAGCCTTGAAGTATTAGCAATTTTGTATCAGCATTAACTTTTTCTCTTAATTTTAGCTTGGATCTGAGCAAGCTTTAGCTTGTATACCTCGATTCTTTTATGAAGCATGAGTTAAATGAAGAAAATATTTAAGGAGGATAATTTTGAGTGGAAAGGAAATTGAGAGTTCACGAGGGATCGCTAAAAATTTAATTTAACACTTCTGTTGTAGATACAATGATAAAAGCAATTTTAAACAATAAAACCCTGGGAGTATTTAAGAAAAATACTTTAGATATGGCTATAATAGATCTAAGGCGGGATACTCAGTGTACTCTGTTGGTATAATCTTGAGTAATTTTAGGTCTAGGTAAAAATAACAATGTTTCTTAGTTCAGTTTTAATCATAATCAACCAATTTAATATATGTATGCCTTTTTAAAAAACATGTTTGATTTTTCTCTAAAAATAGGCTCAGTTTCGGCAATTAATTTTTCATAAATATCTCTGATTGTGTCTACACCCATACAATCCAGTAACATAATGGGATATTCATTATTAATTATATATCATGTAATTAAATATAATAAATAGCTTAGTCAGCGTTTTTGTTTAATGATATTAAATATAATAACTTTTTAATAACAATTAAAATTTGTTTAAATAAACAATTATAATTAAAAATGTATAGTTCAATTGATATAAAACTTTAAACATGTGATTTTTACCTTTACTGATCTATAAGCTATCAAGGCACCATAAATGTACTAATAGATGTGTCACATACGTGCCGAATCGGATGCTTGTTGTGTGGTGAACAGATATTAAATCACATAATTCGAAGTCCATAAATTGGTCTGCCTAAAAATAATGGATAATAATAAAAATATAAAAATAAAATAAATCTCTAAAATATTGAAAAGGTTATTTCGATTATTTCGACCTAATAATAGTACTTAATATCATGTACTTTAACATCTCTGCAGCCCTGATTGAAAAAGTGGAATTTTACTCAAAACTTCAATTCTAAAATACGAGCACATTTTTAATAGCAAAAATTCAGTAACAAAAAAGTTCTTCATTTATATTGAAATTACTCTTTACGTACAACATAGAAATTTAATTACTTTTTTTGGCCCAGTTTGTTAAATTACTAGCTTCAAAAATTCGTGATTTATTTTTCGTTGTACGACAGAAAGCGTTAAAAATCGCAATTAACTTTTAATTTTTCAAAATTTATTACCAACTGTGAAATTCTATTAGCTATAAACTATGAACAGGCCACTCTATATATGGTCGCGATGTTTTATATTGGTTTTAATAGTTTTTAAAATTCTAAATCCAATATTGCAAAAGTATTTCCGATATTGTATAGGAATCAGAGTTTCGTCAAACACATTTTTAATCTAGTTTCACTTGTCGATATATATATTGTTTGTTTCCCTAGAATATTACATAAATATTAATGTCTGAGTTGTAGTAAGAGCTTTTAAGGTTAAAAAGGCGTTATATTATGTATACTCTATATTTTACGAATCTAATGAATAAACACATTTATCCAAACACTTAAGTAATTTAAAGTTTCAGAACAAATTATTGAGAAGTGGTGGCCCAATGTATTTCAGAAATAGTGATCTCCATAGGGATTTGGAAATCAATACCATTAACCAGGCTGTTAAAAAATTGGCTCACAGTTATGAACAACGACTTCTTCACCATGTCAACTTTGAAGCAGTCTCTGTTGTCGATGATACGTATCAGACAAAACGACTCATTTTTAGCGATTTGATCAAATATTAAATAAATCTACTCTTTCATTGTGTGTTTTGATGTTTTATAAATTAATGAATGACTTAGCATGACTTTAAAAGAAGTTTTCTTGACACTTAAGAGTGAATCAGAATCACTGTTACAAAAATTACGTATAGTGTATTATAAGATAAAAGTGAAAAAGAGAATCCACATGTTAAATTAATATATAAAATATATTTTCTGTCTTTTTAAGCTAATTATTTTGCACAAATTTGTTTATATTAGAACATAGATGATCAAAGATGCACAAACAGCAAAGAAAAAGTATTTACAAAATTATTTCTAGCACGAAGACTCTCTCTATGGTATCAGTATAAGAATTATTTCTGTTAGAAGTGAATTATAGGATTCCTTTTAGCTGGATCTGGGACTGATTATGCAGTGTGGTTAATTTTTTGACCAAAGACTGAAATTCGAAGTTGTTGCGTAGATGTGATTAGCGTTTGCTGGAAAGTTAGGGCGGTATTTAATTTTAAACATTTTTCAGATTTCAGAACAAGAGTTAAATAGTCTCACAATTGTTGGTCATCATCTATTTAATTTCTGTTTCAGACTGGACTTGGTAAGACGTTATCGAGATTTTCTTGAAAACCGTCGATTTGTAGTGGTATAGCGTGTTATGATTATTCCTTTCTAATTTTGGGCGTTAAAATCATTAGTTATTTTGAAGCGATTTTACTAGTTCCAAATATCAATTTAAATAATTGAAAATATCGTGGGAAAAGAGGACTCACTATTTTGTAGATAGTTTCTGACGCTTTTGATGACCACTAGTACCTAATGGACATATTCAGATGATATTACTGTATAGCGTAACAGAGTAGAAATATCGACCTCGAAGAAAAATATCGATATTTCGATATATCGATATATTTTAAAAATTATCGGAGAGAAGTAATTAAATTATTTTTCATATGTTTAAGGTATATCATGTTAGACAAAAAGCAAAACACATTAAAACCAAAATAAAACAATTATACCGGTTAGTCAGAAGATACTCTCAACTTGATCTAAAATCAAACAAATTGATTTATGAGTCATTCATAAAGCCAATTTATATGGCCTATGGACTGTAAATATGGAGTTGCACTAAAAATTTAAATCAACTAGTCATCCAACGCTTCCAAAACAAAATTCTTCGATTAATTACCAATGCCTATCGCTAGGTAACCAATGAAGAATTGCACGATGATGTGGAAATCAAATGGATTTGCGAAGTTATCCAAGACTTCCCTTAAAACACGAAAGAAGATTACTAAATCATACCAACGTGGAAGCAATACAAATACTAGACAACACGCAGGAATTCAGAAGATTGAAGCGAGCCAAACCGTACTAACTTATATAAAGTGTATACCTTTAGTGTAAATTATAGCTTAACTTATTATAATTTTATAATTGAGGAATACATATTGATGTATTTATCTCCCACTCGTCTTGCCTGTGAATTAATCCAAGTACAAGTGAAATGTAGTAGTAAAATAATTTATAACAAAGATTGTACTAAGCATATCTAATAAAGATGTTATCAAAAAAATTTAAGGAATATATTCAATTTGAGTTAAAGAAAAATATCGACACATTGGTTAAAAAATATGGCACACAAATATTATCGATATTTTATCGACATCACTATGACAAAATCAGGATTGCTTACTTTCCTGTAGGGTGTGTGCCTATAATTATTTTTGGTTGATAAACATGGACCCTTGAAGTGATGGCTTGGTCTGCTTGGACAAACATGTTTTTCAAAGGCCAGATAAGATTTTCACTAAATTTTTTTCATTGTTTAGTGTACATTTGTTAAGTAAACTTTATACATACCATAGTTAATATACCAGGTCTAGTATTAACTGGTCACTAGTACAACTAGAAGGACAATATATTGAAGTATGTAGAACATGCTGATAGATTTTCAATAATTTTTAACTGAAAAGAATATTTTTTATTCAAAAAGGAAACAAAAAATATCGACTATTAATGATTTAAAAAATATATAGAAACATAATAACTATTTAATAGTACTATTTGAGGATTAATAACTAAAAGCAGACTTTCAATTATATACACGTTTGTTACGGTTGCTATCTAGCTGGTAGTTTCAGAAGTCATCATCATACATACGAAGTAATTTAGATTTGTGGAATTTGTTGTTGGACTTCTGCTTACCCATCGTTGTATACAATCAAAATTAGTGCACTAGATTACCACTCTTGGAATGAATTCTCAATGAGCCGGATTAGTTACGAGATCGCAGGTGTTAGTTTATCCACTTAATATCTAACTAAACGCTCTCCGCTGATATGTCCGCAACTTTTCCAACATACAGTACAGTTTGCGGTTGCCGACATGTTTCTAGTTTACGAACAGCAACAGTAAAATGAGATTAGTAAGGAAACTTTGGCGATTATTCTACGTGCTTGGCTTTAACTGCATATCAAAGTGAAATTATGGTCGGAAGGCATAAAACGGACCGTTTTCTGGTTTAACCGTTTTACCTTTTGTATTGAAACAAAGAGCAATGAGTTTATAGACTCAATTTGATAAAAATTAATTCTGAAAATTAGGGTAAATTTAGTTTAAGTGGCCAACGCACACTTTGTAGGACTAAACGTCTACTATGGAGGCATTCAAAACATTAGAAAAACCCTATTTAACAAAATACTGAAATACATGTTTAAAAAAATATGTTGATTTTAGAGTTTATTTAAAGAATATACAAATTATAATTAATTGTCACTGATTTTGAAAAATTATCTATATTATATACTATTATTATTATATTATATTACTATTATGAACTATATATATATATATATATATATATATATATATATATATATATATATATATATATTATAAAATTTTGTTTGTAGACATATTATGTTTATGTGTTTTACGAACACAAAAGTTAGAAATTAATCACTGCCATTAACTAATTAATTACTACTACATTACTAACTAATTAATCATTGATTGCTTAGATTTGGTAGTTTTAACCACTGCTTTTATACTAAATATAGTCAACTATTTTGGGAATGGGTTCAAAACTATTAGTTTAGAGTTCAGTGGACTTTGTGATTTTCATATAATAGTTACAAGAGTTCACAAGCTCATAAAATGGCAAAAAGGAAACAGATTACTGTACTTCGTAGTCCTAACACACAAGGTAGATAATATGTATATATTAGGACTACAAACTGAAACGCGATGTTAGAGTTCTTACGTTTAAAAAGATGGCGCTAATAAAAAACAGAACGTCAAAATACAAATAGGGTATTTGATATGATAATGCAATATATTTGTTCAAAATTGCCCATATTGATATATGTGAAAAATGCAGAACGCGATATATAAATAAGTAAATGTTATAGTAATAGATGTGGTACATACTAGTTTTGAGACAAATAATAGCCATTTATGGGAAGTGTTGTTTTTCTTTTTTGAAAGAAATCTAGAGGTAAAGCTCGTAGAATTATAAGAAAGACAAATATTAACGATTATATTAATAAAGCACAGTAATGAGAATGTTTGTAGATGAAATTAGTTCTACAGGTATGGTATTTTCCGCGTGCCAAAGGCAAAGAGTGTCCTGAGGGGCTGAAGATGTTAGAAGACGCCGAATTAGGGAGCTGCTGGTCGAAGGTTGTTAAAAACTCTTGCCCACTAGTTAGAGTTAAATTAACTCAAACGAATTAAATGTCTAGGAAATAGTTTAGTAAGAAGCCATTAAAGACCAGAGAAATAGGACGATATTAAATACAAGACCAATTATTGCTAAAATTGGGCAAGAAGCGTACAGGAGTACGTCCTCGATATCTTATGCATTTTATTAAGGACACATATTTCTCTTAATTAGCAAAGTGTTTTCTGTATTCTGTAACGCTAACACACAAAGACAAGTTACCTGGATGACTATATGCATATATTAGGACAACAAACTCAAACTCGATATTAGGGTATTTAGGTTTATTACAACTTGGGGCAAAAGTAACGCTACCATTGTGATTGCCTATAACTTTGCTTAAAGAGAGATAAGTAAGACTGGTTTTCATAAAAAGCGTATTTGATATTTAATTTTTTTTTCGTTGTGATTAAAATATTATGTCGGCTAATGATATCCTGCAACATCTGAGGTTGAATTTCTTCAATTTTGTGACGAATATTGTCTTTTGTTGAATCCTTTGGGGCATAATCACATACATTTTTGATTTAAAAAAAAAACCAACCAGAAGAAGTCTGGGGCTTTTAAATCCGGAGATCTGGGTGGTAGAAAAATGTCATAAAATAATTGAATTGTAGAACGAGCTGTGTGCGCTGTGGCCCCGTCTTGATGAAACCCCATGTCCTCTAGTCCTTGCTCTTCCATTACCGTTCCGTTCAGCAGTAACAGTAAGTGTAACACCCTGGTTATATTCAAAAAAAAAATGTGACCAATGATATTTTCAGCATGAATACCACACCATAGAGTTGTTTTTACTCGGTACAATAATATTTCGTAAATTAATTGAGGATTCTGTGTTCCCCAAAACTAACTGTTCTGTTTATTGACGTGGCCAATGAGAAGAAAATGAGCTTCATCGCTTGTTACCAATTTAGACGAAAAATCTTCAATTTTATCAGACAAACTTAGCTCGTTGATCAGGATCTGTCGGTAGCAATTTTGAACTAATTGAATTTGGTATGGGACCATTTTCAAATTAATTTTTAAAATTCGCCTTAAATTGCGTGTAGAAATGTGTAACTGGGAACCACGTCTCCGAATTGATGTATCTAGAAACTAGGGATTACGCTATTTGATATGATGTATATGTAAATTCAACACATATGTCTACAATTCCCCATCCTGATATATATGAATTATGCACAATACAATATATATCTAAATAAGTAAATATGACTAGACTATGACTAGTTTTGAGAATAATAATCGCTATTTACCGAAAATTGGTTTTAGTTTTTATTTGCAAGGAATCTGGAGATAAAGCTCGTAAAATGATAAGAAAGAAAAATTTTGACGATTATATTAATGAAACACCATAATGAAAATTGTTCTAGAAGAAAATAGTTCTAGATGTATGGTATTTTCCATACTATATGTACCAAAGGCAAAGAGCGTCCTGAGGGGTTAAAAATCTTTGAAAGTGTCGAACTATGGGAACTGCTAGTCAAAGATTCTTAAAACAACCAAAACACTTGCCCACTGGTTAGAGTTAACTCAAAAAAGCCCAAGTAGCCAGTTAATAAGAAGGTATTAAAGACGAAACGAATTAGGATGAAGTCAAATACAGTCAGTTTGAATGTCGAAGAGCTAAGGTTGTAGATTGTATAATAAAGTTTTTTTACAATTCAGAAATAACGGCGTTTAAGTATTTGTATTCGTAGTCAATTTTGATAAAGCAAAACGCTTCTTTTTATTTAAATATGTCTACAGCTAGATAATAGCTAAAGTCCTGATTAAATAAGTTCAACTAATTTATTTGAAATGTTTTCTAACCGATGTGAGTTCGGAAAAAGGATAGTGTAAAGTGATTTAGATCTTAGTGGTATTAAAGCAGTCAACACATTAGCGTAAAGAATAAAATAAAATAGAAAAAAAGTATATCGCTATAAATTATCTTAACTCTTTTCTTTCTCAGGTTTCAAGTTCTCCTTCGCTGCTATTCTAAACGAGTCTTACCTGATGCCAGAACAATGGAAAACTCTTCCTGGCTCTGAGAATATGAGATGAACGAGAATACTTTTCTCGGCTCATGCACGCCGAGGGACTGTTCAAAAAAAACAAAAAAAACATATTTTTCAAGAGCGGGATTACCTCCAAGCCCGGACACTAAGCAGCTGAAACAAGCTGCGAGCTTTTTAGCAGACGGCCTCCGGACCCTCAATCCTCGAAATGAGTTTCCTCCCCCACGCAGAAACAGAAAGGGGGAACGTATGATTGTTAATTTTGATAGACAAGGGGAGGCGGCCGAAATCTCCTCGAGCCAAACGTGACGAAGCTGGTCTGAATTTTCCTTTTAACTTTAATCCTTTAATGGAGGATGCACCACCGCGGGGGGGTGACTGAACGCTTGATTCGATGGCGTTTGGAAATTTGGTCAATTAATTTGAATAAAAACTCCCCATTATTTCCGATCGTTTAGAGGACAGACGGAAAAGCGGGACGGGGATATTTGATCTCGCCTTGGTCTTCCGTTAAAATGTGTTTTGTTATCGGTTTTAAGCTAAATTGGTTTTGATTGCTTTTTAAATATTTAAAAGCAATCTTTTTGGAAAATTAGTGTTTTTAATAAAGTAATTATACTAATTTATGTTCATTTCTGTATTGCTCGTCCCATCTATATTTGTTAAACTTTACATTTACTATTGATTGTGATTCGAATACTTGCACTAAATTCCTTTGACCTGGATTCCGTTGCTTTCGGTTTATATTCTCATAGATGAATAAATTCACTTTGTTATATCTTTACATTTTCTAATTTATATTTATTTCTTCTGGCTCTCCCATGATAGTTTCTCATCTTTGTATTTATTCAGTTTTATTTTAGCATTGTGTCGTGTTATCAGTATATTATCTCTAAAAGCTTCTCTCAACATATCAACTTTTTTCATATTCTTATGTCCTATATATATATATATATATATATATATATATATATATATATATGTATACAATACAATGTTGGCTTTAGACTTCCGCCTTACTCCCACTTGAGTTCTAAAGGGTGTTGGTTTCATAATATCTATAATTACAGTATATGTTTTATTTTATTTTATTTTATCACATTATATCACTCTTCATCACCTTTGTCACTCTTTTATCACTTTTTATAATTTTTTTGTTACATTTTATCACATACATGAGAAAGAATAATGGAAGAAAAAGTATATTCGAAAATAGTGTTCGTAATTAGCTAATATTTATAGATTTGTAAAAGGCAATGATAATATATCTGATAAAATGTGATAAAACATTTGAGCAATCCTTCAAAATATTTCAAAATAAGAAGAAAACAAATACAGCAGCCTCTTTGTCGGAATAATTTTATTTGGAAATAAAGTTTGTTTTTTTAGAGCTGTCAGATTGGGAATATTGTTTAGTAATACTTGCTGTCAAACTTACCATGTTCAGTAAAACACAAGCACTCCGTCATGATAGGACATACCAAAATAATAATATTATGATTTTATCACTCTTTTATGTACTATTTCTTTCCTTGAGCTGAATACATAAACTTTGATGCTTTTTCCTTTTAGGAATCCCTTCTGCGATTCTGTTGATCTCCAGAACTGTGGCTTACTTCCAAATTTCCAAAGCTGTGGATATGAGTATGATGCCTCCATAATCCATTTTTTCTCTATGTATATGCACCAGAACAATCCTGTGGGTTTCGTCCCATATTCTACTGTAAATTTCCAATAATATATGGGGTGGCTTACGCAGCATCTTTAAAAATATTTCCGCTTTTTTTTGGCCCAATTCTTTTCCGTTATTGAGCTTTCTCAGTACATTCCGTAGTACCGCAATTTCTATTCTCCCTGTGTCTTCACTTTCTTTTCTTATCGGCTCTTAGAATATTCGATAATTATCTTAATTTCTGGATTCGTTTAAATTCCAGTCCAGTAAATCCGTCCAGTTGCTCTATGTTGCGAAGATATTAAATTCTGTGTAAATATGAATATGATATAGCATCATTTTCAGTTTCAGTTGTAATAATAATGGCCTTTTTCAGCTCAAGCATATCTGGTGATAAGGAACTGGAATAAAATTGTAAAATAAGTGGTGATTAGTGGTTACTACATTCTTAAAAATACAATTATGGTACAGGAAATACCGTTGGCTTTATGGGAGTTCTGCAAATATACTATCTACATTTCCATAAAAATATTTTTCATGAACAGTTATATCGATTTATTTCTACTCAATTGTGGAGCTGTCCATGATGAGCTTGAAAATATTTCTATAGCGGCATGGATATGGCCAGTTAAAACTTCCAAGGATTATCTCTTACCGACTCAACCTTAATCTTGACCACTGTAGTAACAAAGTCGGCCATTTGCAGTGCTTGAAGCAGATTTTATATTATTTTCCGAAAACCTTATAAGTCCCCCATTATTTTTATTAGATCTCATATTCTCTTTAGATTTTTAAGCGGCCTTTACTACATCTTCAATAGTTCCCCTTCCGACGGGTAAATAGTGGTAATTCTATTGAAAAACCATAAGTAGATAAGAAAAATCCACAAGTTGATTTCTTTAAAAAATGCTAAGCTGTTAAAATCACTGCTGCGTCTTCAAAATAACTAATAATATTGTTAGCGAACTAGTATAAACAGGTAAACGGTCTGTAAAAAAATTAGAGAGTTAAAAGTTTTCTGTTCATTGGTTATCATAAATTTGTTTGTTAATGAACGTGTCCATATAATTAATGAATTATTTTGAGGCCAACGCAAAATATAACAAGAAGAGGAGAATTATGTTATAATTAAAAGCATCCTAAACCCGTCCAACAAACAAAAACACATCCGTACTTAACGGTAATCCTTTCGCAGTCGGACTAATCCAGGCGGTCGGTCGTCGCTCCACGTTAGTTTTACAACGTCAAACCTCGTCGCTCCCCCAAATTCCCCACATCTTATCAGCATAATTCTTTTACGGTGTCGGACCGAAGCAGCCGCCAAATGGTTGACTTTAAAACAAAGTTAATTAAAATTTTTAGAGCTAAGTACTTAACACTTTATTTCTGGTTACACACAGACCGGCTAGCGTTTAATGCCGTCGCCGTAAAAGGATTTGGTTAGCGCTGATTAATATGCCGCGTAGCCTTTATTTTCCGGCTAATAGAAAAATACTACTTATGCAATTACCGGGACTATGAGTTAATTTTCAAGACTTTTCAATTAACGGAAGCTTTTTGTTTGTAATGTTTTCTCTTTTTTATTTTCATGCCTTTGTAATGTATAGAGAGATATTATATTCAATAACATTATGTTACATTGACCTGTCTAGAGACTTTTTTGTAATGTAAGTTTTTTAATTATTTGCATCATACAATATATATGCTTAGTATAATCTTAGATTGCATATTAATTTATTACCACTGTTCGGTTACACTTATATTAATATACATCAGTATGTATTTCCCTAAATAAAATAAAACTACTGAAGCTAAATTTAAGAATGCACTTATACACTAAGCAAGTTCGCGTGGTTCGCTTCAGTCTTCTGATTTACTGCATACTACGCAGTAGCTATATTGGTTCCACGTTGGTACGATTTGGCAAACTTATTTCACGTTTTAAGCCGAAATCTTGGAACACTTTGTATATCCATTTGATTTTGAAGATATCGTGCAGCTCTTCGTTGGTTACGTAACGATAAGCATCGATAGTTAATCGTAGAACCTTGTTTTGGCTGCGTTCAATTACTAGTTTGATGTTTTAGTGCAACCCCATATTTACACTCCATAGGTCCAAATTGGCTTTATGGTCATCTCAAAAAACAATCTCTTTGATTTTAGATCAAGTTGGAAGTATATTCCCACTAATCTGTACAGTAGCTTGACTTTGAGACTAATCTGCTATGCTTCTTATCAAATATGATGTTTACAATTTAACCTACCATCAAGACATACGCCGAGGTATTTAGCTGAATCTTCTTGTGGAACCCGGCATCCGTCAATTAGGCTTTTGTAATTTTGCTGCAACGCAAAATTATCATGAACAGATTTGGAGCTATTAAGCAGTATTTTCTAGTCTTTACTACATTTGTAGATCTTGTTAACAACTACTTGTACTTTTCGACAGCCTTACTCAAAGATATTTCTTTTAACATCGTCGGTAATTGTGTCGTCAGCAAATGTTCCAAGTACTGTTCTTTTACTACCCTGTGGAGCCCTAGTCGAAATTAGTTTAAGTATTGAGAATGTCCCTTTATGCGAGACTCTGGATGCTGGGAAATATATGATTCTAGTAGTCGACAATTCCGCGGTGGAAATTTGCTCATGTTGTAGAGTAATTTTAAATGTTCAAATACCGGATCAAAAGCTTGAGAGACGTCCAAAAATATTTCAGGGCAGTATTTATTTTCTTTGAAAGCCTTTTGAACAACCGTTCTTACTCTGTGCACTTGGTTGATTGTTGAGTGGTTATTTCAAAATCCAAACTGGAAATCCGGTATTGTTATAAATGGTTTAACACGATTTAACAGTAGTTTGTCAAATAATTTTGATGTCGCAGGTAGGAAAAAAATAGGCCTGTCAGATCCATTGTTCTGCCGGTTTGTCAGGATTCTTATGCACAATTATTCGAGCAACCTTAAGGTATTCCGGAACAAGCTTCAGTCCCAAACCGGCATTGAAAAATTAAGTCACTGTGATAATTGATTTTCCGGAGAGCTCTTTCATTGACCCAGGTGTAATATCATCAATTCCAGCGGCCCTAAAAAAAGTATTATATATATATATATATATATATATATATGTATATATATATATATATATATATATGTATATATATATATATATATATATATATATATATATATATATATATGTATATATATATATATATATATATATATATATATATATATATATAGACAAGAAGTCAATTGAAAAGTCCCCGGGCCACCATAGTAAAACACATTATTTGCCAAAATTAGACTTTTTTTATTCAACATAATTCCCTTCAAGGATGATACACTGATTATAGCGACCATCCAACTTTTCCATACCATTTTTGTAATACGATTTGTCCTTTGCTTTAAAATAGGCCTCAGTTTCATCGATTACCTCTTCATTCGACGAATATTTCTTCGCAGCGAGCATTTTTCTGAGATGTGAGAACAGGAAAGTGTCGCTGGGGGCCAGATCTGGAGAATACGGTGGATGAGGAAGCAATTCCAAGCCCAATTCATGGATTTTTGACACGGTGTATTGTCTTGGTGAAGTAGCACTTTCTTTTTCTTCAAATATGGCTGTTTTCGGCGATTTCGTCGTTCAAACGATTCAATAACGCTATGTAATGATCGCTGTTGATGGTCCTTCCTCTTTCAATATATATTCATTTATGTATTATGTATTTTTAAAAATACAGACGGCATAACCTTGCCAGTCGACTGTTGCTGTTTACCCACGCTTGTACAGTCTACTCGGATGACTGTTGATTGGACTTCGAAGTGAAATGAGGAGCCCTGTTTCATCCATTGTCACTTATCGATGCAAAAACTCGGGTTTATTACACTTGATTATCTTCAGACATTTCTCCGAATCATCAACTCGTCGATGTTTTTGGTCAAAAGTGAGCTCGCGGGACATCCACTTTGCACAGAGCTTTCGCATACCCAAATATTCGTGAATGATATGACGTACGCATTCAGTTGATATCTTTAGAATGTCTGCTATTTCATTCAATTCCAATTTACGGTCAATCGAAATCATTTTGTGGATTTTTTGTCTCGGTAACAAACTCTTTTGGACGTCTACTGCGTTCACCATCTTCTGTGCTCATTTCACCACGTCTAAACTTAGCATACCAATTTTTGAGGGTTGATTTTGCTAGGGCAGTGTCCGGAAACCTGGCATCAGCCCAGTTTTTGCTTCAACTGTATTTTGTCCCTTCAAAAAGCAATATATTTTATATCTCAAAATTCCTTTTTATCCATTTTTTTTTTGTAATAACAAAATTTGTTTCACTGAAAGTGCTATAATTCACAAATTAATGATCCGACACCTGTCAAATTTATACACGTATCTTTTGAAGATTAGGGCTAACATATAGATTTAATTCTAGTAGTGGTAATTTCAAACTCCGAGCATATTTTCTGTTGTTGATTGCAGTTGTAGTTGATTGCAAAAAACCTTTTATTTTCTTCGCTGACCATAGGTACTTTTATAGATAAGCCTGTATAGATATCCCCATATCTATTATACTATGGGATGTTAACAATGCTGCGAAGAACATTGTTTTGATAAGTTTGGATCATATTGATATAGAGTTTCTTTGAGCAAACACAGAGTTACATAAAACATCTTTAAAATTGTTTACAAATGTAAGGCATTATTTATAATATTTATTCCTAACTCGATATCATATATTTTGGAGCTCTAACAATGTTATAGTCTCAAAAAAAATGGTTGAAAAAATCATTAAATTGGATGTTATGAATATATATGTTATGAATTCCAAGTATGTCATATAATAAACGGTTATGAAAATAGATCAAGTTTATAGTAGGAAATCTATAAAATAAATTTTATATGAAATATGGAATAATATTTTCCACTTTCGCGCCATTCAATTCATGGAGCAGGAACGACAAAGCCGAATCCCTTGACATTTTAAAAGCAAATAAAAATACGAAATTTAATTCGATTTCGGATCCCCCTTCGTCGTATCCATAACCATTCGAAAATACGTTATATTGAAAAGAAATATTAGTTTCGTCTCTTTTTAGTTTGAATAACGGTTCGTAGAATGACCTAAAGGAGATTAACGTACTTTTTTATATCCCACAAAAAATATGTGAATTGAACAAATTTATAGTTTATTATTATTAAATTATGTCTAAGTGATATTATGAAAAATTACAATCTGACCAGTACTTATCCAATGTGTAATACTATGAAGTAGTATATAGATACCAAGCACTGTGATCTGGTTTTGCAGGAACACCACACAACTGCTTAATAGAGTTAGTCCTATTGAGTCGTTTTGTCCAATTTGTACTGTCGAGAAACCGGACTGCCTCAACATTGATATATTATTTCTTTGTTCTTGACTCTGGAAGACACTTTTAATAGTCTGAATAACTATGTCTATTTTCAAGTCCACAGGAAAATCATTATTTTAAAGTACAACATGGGGCAAAAGTCCCGCTACCATTTCGGTTGCCTATATCTTTACTCAAAGAAAAAATGAGTAAGTTGATAAAAGGTTTATTTGGCATTTATATTTTTTTTCGTTGTGACTGAAAAATTATATCGGCTAAATTGTGACCGCGAATGGCTATGCAACGTTCAGCTCTTTTTAAGATATTTTTCATGACATCTTGCAACATCTGTGACTGAATTTCTTCAATTTCGTGACGAATGTTGTCTTTGAGATGCTAAATCTTTAAAGCTTATTCACAAAAACTTTTTATTAAAAAGAAACCCATAAGAAAAAGTCTGGTGCTGCTAAATCCGAAGATCCATGTTAAATCGCCATTCTGCGAAATTAGTCTTCGTGGAAAAACGTTATTCAATAAATAAATTATTGAGGGAACTGTGGATGCTGTGGCCCCATCTTGCTGTAACCACATGTCCTCTAGTCCTTGATCTTTCATTTCAAGGACAAAATATTTCAAAGCATGTCTTGGTACTATTCAGCAGTCACAGTAACTGCAACCTTAGTCATTTTCAAAAAAAAAAAAAATAGGGACCAGTGATGTTTCCAGACTGAATACCACACCATACAGTTGTTTTTAGTGGATGCAATAATGTTTCATAAATTAATTGTGGATTCGGTGTTCTCCAACACAGACAGCCTTAGGATTGCATTACTGTACTCAATTCGTTGATCAGGATCTTTCGGTAGCAATTTTTGGACTAATTGAATTTTGCACGGGAACATTTTCAAATCAGTTTTGAAAATTTGCCTTAACCAACCTGCAGAAATGTGTAATTAGGAACCACGTCTCTGAATTCATGCTTCTGGAGACATCCATTGTCTTCCAAGATGAGGTCTGTCTGCTGTCGGTATCGTACTGTCGAAAATTCGCATGTAAACGGTAAATTGTGGTTTTGTGAGGCACTGGACGATTAGGATATGTTTGGCGCAATTTCCGCTGAGTGGCAATAATGGAACGATTATTTTCAATAATTATTGTCACTATTTCTGCTCGTTCTTGTGGCGTATGTTCATCCATAACAACATATAGACAATACACTGGTTACTACACAACATAATGGTTCAAGCGAAACTCAGCGTCAACGTTAACTTAATTATCGTAAACGTCACTTAACCAAGATGGCGCGCAATCAAAATGTTTTCCTCCACCTGTTACCATGCACCATACACCAAGTACACTGAATTTTATAACGATTTCTCTTCTTTTCCTATTATACAACTTCATATATGAATGTCATATTGATGCTTCAATGTATGCTGACAGCACAGAATATCTTCCAAATAGCCAAGACATTTTTCTCTTGAAAACTTTCCGAACAGTTAATACGATTGAGTAATAGTTCTTAAATCATTGTTATTTCCTTCTCTCAATTTTCCCTCCAAGTTCACCCCAGAGTTCTTACTATAATTTTGTTGTTGTAATTCATTCAAACTCGATGTATTTTGCTGGTTTCGTTGTGGGTTATATTGAACTGTTGGACTTTCCTCAATGACAAATTCAACAGTTGTTTTATCTGATCTCAAATATCGTTTAACTATTCAATTTCCTGAAACGCCTTTATTGTTAGAAAATGCAATTCTTGCTGATATTTTGGATTCCACAAGTATTTTACCCATTATAATTGTAGTTGAACAGATGCATTAGCAAGAAGTTAATCAGATCCAAAATCACACATCGTTGAGCTTCGAATAACACCGGCAGTAATTAAAATATAATCCAACCGTAATCACCTCCCTAATCTTTCGATTTGTGTTTATGTGTTTCAGAAATTGTTAATACAAAATTATTAAATGAAGTAAGGCTGTGTGTGCAATTTGCTGGGATAACAGTATCTTGAAATTTAGTATGCAAATGACCTAATTTAGTATTAAAAGGAATGACATTGGAATATGCTTTTATGTTGTCTTTGAAATTAGTGCCTGCCAATTGCTGATTCCGACCGGTAAAACAAGGTGAAGATATCATCCAGAGTCGGTAGTTAATGAACATTTTTTTGGAACATTCTATATTCCAGTACATGCTTCGTACTCCTTAAAGAAACAAAGTTTAAAATTTAAATTTTTGCGTTATCTGAACAGACTCGACTCGACTCCTTATCAACACCCTGATTATCTATTATTCTCTAATATCAGTTGCTTCTGATTCGGTCGTAATAATCTCTTTTCGCGAAAATACTTACCTATCAATGAAAATCGTGCCAGATTTCCAAGATTCCTCCATTGAGATCCATGTATTAATACAACCCATGAGTCTAAAGTTAGATAGCACTAACCTGACTTTATTTAGATGATATTTGCTTGTTTACTTGCAGAATAAGAAGTTGTGCAAAATGTCCATTTCAACAATAAATACTGTAGTAGGCTCGAGCTGTAGAACTGTGAAACATATCACTAATTGAGAAAAAGAAAAACACCTTATTTAAAGAAAACAAACATCAAATAATAGCTTTACAATTACAAGTCGTTATCAATATTGATGCTGAAAATGTTCTTGCATCAAATTCATATCACCTCAAGAAGGAAGATGGTTGTGAAAGAAGTGGAGCCTTCTTCGATAGTAAAGAACTGCAATTGTCTTTGCATAGTTGCTTCGGAATTGGAACCATAAATCATATATTTAAGTAAAGGCCCTGCAAATTGTTTTAGCAAACTAAGCTTTATGTGTAGTGGTGGTAGGAAGTTTTCTGTACAAAATTCTTATTATAGGGGTCAAAGATGTTTGTACAGGTATTCTTCTTTAGATCAATCGTGGTATCTTACTGTATTGTTCTATTGACTCTATCTTGACAAATAATCTAACGATGAGCTAAGTACGATTGAATGACCAACTGGCACTATGAACTAGTTGGACGTAAACATCTTCGTGAAAAACAAAACAGAGCAGTTTGCAGAAGAAAATTATTTTCAACCGAAATAATGCAATAATGAACGCGTTAATATTTGCTGTTAGAGAGTAATATTTTGCTGACCCTATAGAAAATCGCCGCATTGATATTTGTTCAGTATTTGTTTTAATGAAACCATTATTTGTGGTACCGATAAAAATACCTCGTCCGCGTAGCTTTATAGTAGAAGTTTACACTATGCGGTTTGCACGCAAGTTTCTCCGCCGCTGCTAGTTTATTCGTTTAATTAAACTATTTCTCTTAGTTTGGTTAACTTACCTTAAACGAACGTCACCCCCAGCAAAATCAAACACCGAAACATTTTCCAATTACCCTAATTTATGTGTTCCGTCGTTGCTGTGAAAAAGGAAGTGTTACCGGAGAATAATTAATGTCCCTATTAAATATTTTCTTTTAATAAAATACCTGCCAGCCGCAGGTTGAATTAATGGCCAGGTAAAAATATCCCTTGCTACTACGAAATGATTATCTCGATTTTTACCGGTGCAAATTCTTTTTCTCGAAACCGAATTGAAATAGTGTCTGTTTAAAATTTCATCCCGCTTCTTATCATCTCTCCGGAAAATGCATTCATTCTTAACGTGAAAACTGAAAAGGTCCCGGTTGTTGAATCTATCTAAACGGTAGTTAATTTCAGACGATTTACTAATATCTTAAATCGGAGACTGTAGGCCGAACGAATGTAAATTATTTTGTAGCGAGCGCTACGGTCTCGTTCTCTTTTCTATTCTCTAACCCCTTGTAACAGTACCACTTCCACAGCGCTACCGTACATCCTTTACCTTAACCTAATATCCTGTCCATTCTGCCGTCGACCACATGTACCATTCAATGTCGAAATAAACAAGTTCTTCAACCAGTGTTTTCAGTTCTCGTGCGAATTCCTTCCACAGAATACTAGTGAGCGTTCGGACAAACAATTGCATCGACAGCCACACATTCCAACCGAACAGTCGAACACTCCTACAATTTTCTTATTGTTAACTTAGAATCCTTCAATTTCATTACAGTCCAATCTTTTGTATTAATCAATGAGCAATTTTGCTTTAACTTAAATAAATATGCGATAAAAACTAAAGTATTTAGTCATTAGTATTCACGCCTAATGTTCTAGTAACACTACTTCATTAACTCATGAGGCTTCATTTCCTTGAATTTAAGTTTGTGTTGTTTAGGAACAGGATGGCTTTGACATTCACATATTTGAGAAACTTTTTCTCGTAACCACTAGGAATGTTGTCAATAGCATCAATTAGAAATACTCAATAGTTGTCTTTGTTTCTTCAGTATAAAGGTGTTCCTTGGAGCTTTATTCTGGAAACACTGGCTCACTTAAATGTTGCTCTTTCTGTCGCAACCCTAGAGTGGAATGCCACATGGACCTGAAGATTTATCGATATAGGACCATTTTTTTATATGCAGAATAATTGGAATTTGATCCAAATAGCCAATGTATTTTGTGATGATATAAATGGTTTATTGGCTCTACGAAGAAATGAAAAGTAAATGGAAAAGCTAATTTACAACTAAATGAAAACTGCTTTTAGATAACTATTTTTTTCCACAAAGCGTTTCCAAAAATTAATTTTCTGGGATGATGGGATGAATGGTCAGAGCAGATCAAATCTGTCCAATAAACTGGACGTTGAAACTACTGTTACTTTAAGACACAGAGCTTATTAACGTTTTTTTAAACTATATACCCAGGTTCATTTTGTTAATGGAAAACCTTTTCTTTTGCAAATCCAATATTTTTACGAGTTTTTGTATGTATACAAGTATATATCTCTGACAATTTAAACCAATATTTGCTATTATTGCTCTGTCATAACACTACCAATAGTTATTACTAGTATTATGATCACTAGATATATTCGCTAGCTATATTCCACAGTGATTCTTTTTTCTTGAAATGGAAAGTACAATAACTTTCACATTGTTATCCATCGTTCCAGAGAATATTAAATTTTTTTTCAACAACAACTGAAAAAAAAATTCGTCAGGCAAGAAATATATGCATTAAAGGAAAAGCCTCTATTGCTGATTCAAGCAATTGCATTTGTAAAAGTAATAAGCAGTTGTACAAACACCTGCCGCCCCATGCCTCTCTACCTCATCAGAAATTCATCCCACATCTTCTAATTTTCCACACAAATCCTACGCAGTCTCTCTTGTTTGAAAATAAAGAGTTTTTTTTACAAAAACTAGAGCTTAAACAGAATATAAATTGGGTAGTTGTTACATCGAGGAGGTGCTTTTTGTTTAACCGAACGTCGTAACTTTTGGACGGAAAGTGTTACCCACTAAATAATCTCCACAATCTGACAGTTCTAAAACAAAAGAAATACCGTTTCCAAATAAGAATGATAGCCATAGTAAGCCTTGTTTTTTATTTTACTTTTCATAAATATTTCGAAGGGTATTATTGTTTTATTTGTGTCGCATTTATGGATTTGGAAAAGGCACCGATAATATCAGTGGTAAACACAAATGCTGTAATTACGATTTTGTTCATAATAACTATAAATGAAATGTTGCAACAACGCAGCTCTAATTAATTTTATCTGATTGCAATATACTCTTAAAACAGCAAATTGCTATTTCTGTACAAAATATATATTGAGTTTTAAGTTGATGATAATAATAAATTCCCTATATTAGACATTTTAAAAAATAAATATTTGTATAGGTCTAAAAATTAATTTTTAAGGATTTTCTTTCAATTTGTTTTTTATTTAGTATCCTATATTTTCATAGAGAGAAAAACCCTGATACCAACACAAAAGTTTGGGTTTGCTAGCAAGCTCTAAATCATTGACCAGGTCCAAAGAATAACAGATGTTATTGAAAAAGCACACGAAAGTAATAAAGTATACTCAGTCATGTTCGTAGATATAGCACAAGCCTTCGATAAGGTTTGGCATGAAAGCCTTGTTTATAAACTACAGAAAATGTTACCAAAACAACACACCGAACTACTTAAATCGTACAACCAAATGTGTAGAGTTAAACAACAAGAAGCTTACTCTACAATAAAAGAAGCTAAAGCAGGTGTAGCTACAAGGAAGTGTACTGGGGCCAATACTTTATCTACTCTACACTTGCGATATACCACAAATAGAAAATATTACGATGGCAATATTTGCTGATGATAATGCGATTATAGTTCTCGGAGATAATAGTGACGAAGTCACACGAAAATTAAAACAAGCAAGTGGAAAAGAAGAAAACTGGAATTCAAATATAGGAAAATTAATTGGCTAATTGAGAGAAAATCACAATTGTCAGTACATAATAAATTGCTATTATATAAGCAAATACTGAAACCTATATAGACATACAGAGTTCAATTAAGTTCAAATATTGACCACCGATAGACGCTATTTCTTCCCATCTTTCAGGCAACTTACATATAAGTTTAAAGTAGGTAAAGTAAAAAGTTTTTTTATTTTTTTTATCTGAAGAGTATAAGGTGATAAATTAATTTCTTCTTAAAATATTATAGTTTCGCAATATCAGTAAGAATAAAAAGTGAACAAACATGTTTTCAGCTACAAAAAAAAAGACATAATTGAGAAATTATTTTAAAATATAAAGCATTCAACCGTTTTTCGGCGATTTCGTCCTTCAAACGGTCTAATAACGCTATGTAATAGTGGCTGTTGATAGTCCTTGTTTATCTAGGTAGCAAATGAAAATTATTCCATGCGCATTCCAAAATAAAGACGCCATAACCTTGCCAGCCGACTGTTGCGTTTTCCCACGCTTTGGAGTGGGTTCATGGTGTGCAGTCTACTCGGATGACTGGACATTGGAGTAAAATGATGGAGTTCCATTGTCACATATAGATGCAAAAACTTGGGTTTATTCCTCTTGATCATCTTCAAACACTGCTCCGAATCATCAATTCATCATTATTTTTGGTCAAAAGTGAACTAGCGCGACACCCACTTTGCACAGAGCTTTCTCATACCCAAATATTCGTGAATGATATGATGTACACTTTAAATTGATATCTTTAGAGTGTCTGCTATTTCATTCAGTTTCAATTTACGGTTATTCAAAATCATTTTGACGATTTTTTAAATGTTTTCATCGGTATCAACCACTTTTGGACTTCCAATGTGTCCATCGCCTTCGGTGCTTTTTTCACCACGTCTAGACTTAGGATACTAATCCTTGATGGTTGATTTTCCTGGGGTAATGTCAGGAAACTCGGCATTAAGCCTAGTGTTTGCTTCAGCTGTTTTTTTTTCCTTCAAAAAGCAATATTTTATAAACACGCGAAATTACTTTTTATCCATTTTTTTCACAATAGCAAAAGGTGCTATAATTCACAAACTAACGACCTGACATCTGTTAAGTGTATACACGCATCTTTTGAGGGTTAGTGCTAACTATCACATGGATTTAATTCTGGTAGCGCCATCTATGTGTCAGGCCGGGGACTTTTCAATTGACTTTTGCCCCACCCTGTATATTAAGAAGATAATCAACTAAATTGTATTTCCTGGATTTAGAAATTAATCATAATTTTCTCCGTAAGAAATAAATAGGGGTTATAAACCAACTAAGGCTTATTTATATGATTTTGGATTTGTAGAATAAGAATGAGATTATAAGTTCTTAGATTATAAGTTCGATATCTATGGTACAAATATGCAATTATCGTCCAATCCAGTAGGAATGAATATATTTTGTTATTTTAGTTGCACTAGCGCTACTGCATACTTGAATATCTAGCGCGAACATCGAGCCTATTAGACCATTAATCAAACGAGCATTTGTTTTCATTTGTAGTGCGTGCGGCAGCAAAATCCGAAATCGACATTATCGGAAAAACGAAAACAACGCCGCAACAACAAATACATTTTTAAAATTCTATCGATGATCGATAAACGCGATTCCTGTTTTCCGAATGGCGAACAGAGTGCCGTGTCATGTTCCCTAAGTAAATTATTCGTATTTTGGCGAAACAAAAATTTATTGGTAGCGTTCGACGTACAGTTACGGTCGGCAAAAAGTTGAACGTCGGGCTTTGGCGCCAAAACAAACCCAGGACATAATGACCACGCCGAATGGTTCCAATAGCGAATAAATTCATACTCTGGACGGATGTAGCTGCACGCAACGATACCACGTGATGTTTCGATTAAATCAGTGGTTTTTGTGCCGTAAGCTTTCACCTAATAAAGGTGGTGAGCTTTCCGATAAATGTGGAAACCAAATTGTATAGTCGCAGCGAATCAACAAACTCACGACATCTCTATTTATGACGTATTTAACATTGGCATTTTACGCATTTTAGTTTTATTGCTTCCATAGACACAAAAAACGTAATACCAACACACCGGTTTGGGTTTATTAACAAGCATTCAATAGTTGACCAGTTCCACAGAATAACAGGTGTTATTGAAAGCCTACGAAAGTAAAAATGTATATTCAGCTATATTCTTGGATGTAGCACAAGCCTTCAATAAGGTTTGTCATGAAGGTCCACATGTTACAGAAAATGTTACCAAAATAGCACACTAAACTAATAAAATTGTACATTACAACCAGAATGTTAAGGGTCAAACAAGAAGAAGCTTACTCTATAATAAAAGAAGCTAAAGCAAGTGTATCACAAAGAAGTGTATTAGAGCCAATGCTTTATCTACTCTACACTTGTGATGTACCACAAATGGAGAATATTACGATGACTATATTTGATGATGATACTGCGATTATAGCTGTCAGAGAGAATAGTGAAGAAGCCCCACGAAAATTACTACAGGCAAGTGACAATATATATAATTGGATACAAGCTTGGAAAATAAAAATGAATAAAAGCAAATCTGCACGTGCAATTCACCTACAATCAGATTTTATAAACACCAATTACATTAAATAATACTATCATTCCATATAGCAACAACGCTAAATATCTCGGAGTGAATCTTGACGCAAAACTTCGCTGGAAAGAACATATGAAGAAGAAAAGAAAAGTGGAATTGAAATATCAAAAAATATATTGGCTAATTGGAAGAAAATCACCATTATCAGTATATAATAAATTACTATTATATAAGCAAATACTGAAACCTATATGGACACAAGGAGATCAATTATAGGGATGCTCTACAAAGAGTAACATAAATAAAGTACAAATTTTTCAGAACAAAGTCCTGAGAGGTATTGTGGGCGCACACAAATACTATATGATTGATTACTTACATCAAAACCTTCAGATACCCACAGTCAGTCCAGAAATCAAAAGAATTGCAAGGGGGCATGAGGAAGGACTCCATTCTCATGAGAATATTGAAGTAATGCCTTTGGATACCACCATAACAGGACACAGACTCAAAAGAATCAAACAATTCGATCTTGTGTATTGTTGCATGTATAAACATTATTTCACTAGAAACTCAGATAGGACCAATGGGTCCTCCTTATATACCTAGATTTAAGTTATCATAAAAACAAATTGTAGTTTAGTCGAAAACGACTAGTAACAATGTAATAATTAAATAATAAAAAAATTAGCTTAGATATATAATGATATTCGGTATTATAATATAAATAAAGCAGTGAAAAATATTACAAAATATAATGTGTTTTAACATTTTTTAACAGCCTATACCACTGCGCCAACTAAACCAGCTATTTCAACATTATAGTACATCTAATGCGTATATTATCGAAGGTCTTAAATTACTGTTAAATAAACAGCTACAATAGTTTGTAGGTTAGCTCACTAACTTAGATAGCAACTCTTTTCTAAACCCCTATGGTATACTCTGGAAGCCACCTAATTAATTGTACATCTAACTAACGTATTTTATTTGTATTAGAGAACATATTTACCTTTATATGTTTAAGTCTTATTCCCTTCGTCGCTCTTTTCTTGTCAGATGATTCAGGAATTACTATACTTCTCTCTAGTTCTTTTATTACTATATTATTGCATTTTTCTTGATATATTTAGATTTAATCAATGCATTATCCCTAATGTGTTTGCCATATATGCAAAATAGTTAGTATTCATTCCCTCCACTTACATTTTAATCAACTGCTCATATATATTTTAAACAATTACACACATATATATGTACAGAAATCGTTGACACTCTGCAATACGATTTTCTTACCTTTAGTTATTTCGACTCTCGTGTCACCCTATCTTGGTATTGTTAGTATTGAATCATATTCTTGCATTCAGAATGATTTATTCAGTCACACTCTAAGGCACTATTCAAATCGATAACTAAACTGTTAATTTCAAAACTAACGCTAGTTCACAAATCTAGAATTTGTGAATTTCTTCTTCTGTGTGTCTGTCAGAGTTCATCCAAACACAATGGTGTTATTGTAGACAATCATATCCATATATCCAAATAGTTCTTCTACGTATATCTTTCTCGACCTGCATATCTACTGTAGGAAGTCTTTGGCACAGTGAAAGGGTCTGAAATATACAATGAAAAAATATAATATAGAGCGACACCATGATAATAACACAGCAACCTTATCTTAATCATACCTCCTATCTTAAACGTAGAAGAATGGATGAAATAAGGATATATATATATATATATATATATATATATATATATATATATATATATATATATATATATATATATATATATATAATTAATCAAAGGACCCATGTGTTAAGATGATGATTTATTCTTTCAAGATTTCATCAATTATATTTTCAATTATTTATTTGATAAACATAACTACTATAAATTAAGAGATGTCACAATTGTGTTTTGTTTATTTAAAATTTTTCCGTATTTAAAATTATTGAACTACAGCTATCTCTCACGTTCACAGGTCTCAGTTTCGTGGCAACAGTTACAACAAAAATACTACGAAAATCATTGTTACAGTGACAGTTATTTCGTTTGTAACCTTCACGCAGCTAATATATATGTCAGTATAGAAAACGAATTTCCCATAAACCGAAAATATAAATGTAGTTTTTATTGCTTTTTCTTTAATTCACCAGATAAAAATATACCATTTTTGTGTCCTAATTATTTTTATTCTGTGGGCATTAGTAATATATTCTGTATAAAAATAAGTGAGTTTATGAAATAAGTATTCAAATTACTTTATATACGAATATTTATCATTTATGAAATACGACGATTTTGTGACGCATAAAATATAAAATATTTCTACCATTACACGATGCTTGTATTTCATTTCACTTAAAAGTGTGATTTTCGTTGTGAAGTCAAACACTAGATGAGGAATCTACCGAACATCTCAGTCAAGCAACAGCTCTGGACCTATAAACGTAGTTTAATAATGAAGAATTATAGATTAGAATCACTGATGATGATGAAGACTCATGTTAAATGCCGTTCTAGTAATATAAATCATTGGAAGTTGACTTATAAATAATAGATAAAAGCCCTTAGAAGTAGTAATAAACAAGGAAGAAAATAGACTTCCTTACAAAATAAGGCCGAGGTAAAATAAAATATGAGTTATTTATCTGAGGCGTGTTACCTCCAAAAGAAATACAGTAGATCTAGTACAAGCGTAGAAAAGCATATACATATAGAAATATGTGGTTGTGCGACTGAAACTAAATAAAATAATAACTGGGGATATCTATCAATTAAAATTGAAATGTTTATAGGAGAAGATACAAGAAAATATGTCCAAAAGTACTCTAATATGAACTTTGGTCCCACCCGCCATATCCTCCTGATATTCTTCCATTGAATCTGCAAGATGGAAAATATAAATGACGGAGTATTTCAATATCGTACAAGAGGTAAAGTCGGGCAAAATTATAACAATTAATTTAAAAATTTAACATATTGCATTTTTAATCAAGCGCTTTTGTAACTAATTATATTTTATCAAAAATTTATTAGAATAATATAAAGGACTTAAAGCCTACAAACTCATTGAATATATCACCCTTAAAAACATTTAGAAATAACAGTTTTGCTAAAAGGTTTTACGTTTTCAGAAATACCTATTGTTGTGTATTATTTTCACCATTTAATACCGTGTAGTAAATCGTAAAATCAAAACATGTAGGGTGCATAAATAACCCTAAAAGTGTTTTTATGTACCATCCTATTACCCTTTTAAATTTGCCCGCCCACTTGTCACTTCACACTAGGCCTTGCATGATGCTAAGAAAACTATGTTAATGGATGATCGAAAAGTACTGTAGTGTAGATTATTACAATGGCAAGACATGTATGTAAATTAAGGTAGGCGTACCCAACATTTCTATCTCCAGACTCACAAAAACAACGGCCAGTTTAATTTTACACGGATGTGCGTGTAGCGTTAACAAGGAAAGTGGAAAACGGAATCAATTTTTATTTTGAAAATAAACAAAAGTGGCTTTGTTCAATATTACGGGTATAAGCAACGCTATATTTCATTTTTTATTTTTACATATTCGAGCATTTTACCGATGTAATTGCTCTTTTGTTGAAATCGGACAGTGTTTGGTTGTTTTGAGTTTATTCTGAACTTATATTGAATGAAAATATTGTCGAAAATCCGTACATTTTTAATTAATATTCAGTTTGCAGGATATTTGTTTGTCAGATACTCAACAACAAAATACATTTCTATTTTAATATTAACTCTTCGGTAAAACATATACTAACAATATTAATATTTGAATTACTAGCTTCCATATTGAAGGCGTGTTTATTAACTAAAACTATCTGACGTTTCGCAATCGTTAGAGATTGCATCTTCAGGCTATCAGGAGATTGTGTGCTAAATTTAAGATTGGTTTTAAAACTCTTGTCGTTATTAACACTGTATTGGTGTTTAGGGAAGAACTAGGTCAAAACTCGGTCAAAAAGGCCTGTTCAGGTTATTACAATTATTTCAGAGTTAACATAAGAAAGACCTCGACTGTAGCAATATAAGTACAATGATTACTCAATGGTCATGTTCAGTTTTTAGTCAAAATTCGATCATAATGATTATCTCTGAGATGATGCGTTATCATGATACAAAATACAAGATCTTTTACAAGAATCTTATTAAATTCGACTCTCTTAATACTCAGATGTCGACCAGAAGGACGAATATATTCTGGTATATATCGACTCTTATTGAACGCTCTGTATTGCTCACAAAAGCTTTAAATGATTTTGATTATGTCTATTCACCATAACGTGTCAGCAATAGTTTCAGAGCCTTGATACACAAATTTCCTTACAATGCAATATTTAAATTTGTAATATCAAAATCGCAAAACACCTTAAGGTTAATTGATGAAATCTACTGAAATCTATTGGCCATAAACTAAACTACAGATGATGTTCAAACTCGTCAGCATAGAGAACAATTATGCCAGATCAATTGCAATTATGATTAATTTACAGAAAAAGACTTACGTTGAATAAAAAAAAACTAATTTTGTCAAAAAAATGTGTTTTACTACGGTAGGCTGAGGACTTTTCAATTGACCTGTAATCATTAATCATTTTTATTTTTAAACGTTTTAATAAATATAAAACTTGAAATAAATTATTACTTATATAATGATATGCATTAGTTATGAAGGCGAAAAAATTATTTTATTAATAGTGTCCTGTAATAAACGAAAAACAAAACTAACGACTCAAGTCTAACATCGGATGTCTGCTAATTTATTAATGATGATAATCTCCGCGCAGACATGGGCCTATTCAAATATGAATGGACTTAAAAAGACAAAAATCCCAAAAGTAATTTTCGGTCTAAAGCTATTTCGAGAGCGCCGTAATTATTAAGGGAATGTTTCCCATGAAAGTAACTTCCAAATTGGAGATGAGCGTTAAATAGATCCTGCCTAAATCTTATATTACATCACCCATATTAGCTTTCATTCCTGAGTTTATAACTTACATTTTATATGAATAAATTACACTCGCGATATTAAGTAAAGTAGAATGAAATTTCGGATTAGGGACTAACATTCTTTCTCAAGTTTAACAGTGATTTATAAAGCATAATATACGTATTATAAAATATTAGTTAGGCGCTTGCATATATTTTGATCGGTGAAATGTATTGCTGAAAATACAGATTATTTATGAAAATAGCTATGAAACAACCTAACCTAATTATTAATTTCGATAGTGGTGACATCTATTTATATAAACTGGCTATTTCCCGTTTAGCAGTATTGCACTGCTAAGTGTACAGAGATGCTAATCATGGAACGCTCAAAATTGTAATTTCGACATTCATTACATTTATTGTTTGTTATAATGAAATCTGTTGAGGATCAAATACTTTTAAAATTATGATGATGCTGCTCTGTTTTATCTTAATTTTCCGGTTTCAAGGATTTGAGAGTGGTGGTGGGTCAAAAAAATTCGAAAACAATGAATTGAACTGGCCAATTATATAGCTCAAATTCTAAAACAACTTTTAAACGACTATACATGATATAGGAAGTCCCAAAAAGAGATAAAATGCTCACTATATGAATTAATTGAAAGTATCTTTAACCGTTATTGTACGTACGTGTATTTCGAAAGTATATAATTCAAACATTATTATTGGTGCGGTAATTAAAATATTGTAATTGTTCATGTTCACATCCGTTAACATGTAAGAGTTAAATATACATGTGGCATTTCTCATTTAAGAAATCTTTGAAATGATCTCGCTATCTTACTTCTTACAATGTGATAACAGAACATTAGATGATTTAGTAATTAACTAGTGTAGCTAAGAACCAGTAAAACTTTTAAACCAAAAGGAAATAAGTTATTAGCATACCTATAGGACGATAGTATTTTTAAAAGTTTTAAATAGTGATAGCAGTTCATATTTTATTCTCCTATATAGTTTAAAAAGCGAACAGATAGACAGTATTGTTAGAGTCTCAATGGATCCATCACCACTTGTTGTTCTTGAAATAACATCATTTTTAGTAAATAAAAGTATGTTCATCATTATCACCGTTACAAAATCAAAACTTATCCTGCCAGTAAAACTACCCACACTTATTCTATATTTTCTACAGCATTATTTGTAATTTACTACAATCGACTCAATATAACTTCATGCTAATTCATTTTATAATTATAACACAGCCTTACTCTTCCTTTTTTTCATCCATATTTATTCCAACCATATAGTACTCTATAAAACTTACAAAATCCAAACAACTATTATTCTTTTCGATTTTATTATATTCTTTCTCCTTTGTTCTTTATTGTTTTAAACAGATTAATTGTGATGTAAAAAGAGGTAAATAGTGATGATATAATCTATGTGACCAACTAGATAAAGATACTCATCTGCATTAATGAAGAATTTCATTAACCATGTGAGAAATCCATTAAATGCTACTTGATCGTCTTTCCTTGGCTAACCCCAATGGCAATAAAATAAGTAGCATATTCCACGCTAGTAAAAACCCAATAATCTATATTACAAGAAGGAGATCAAGATTATATTATTCTATCGGCAAGAAACTCGCCAACATGGGTAAATAGCTAAACTACTAGCTAGTACCTCTAACTTAAGTATCAACCTCTAGAGTGCTTCAAGCAATTTCTCTAGTTCTTAGTATCACGTGTGGTACTGTGGATTTGTATGGTTCTGCTTAGAAAACATTAATGAATAACTGGAACTGAGGTATTGAAAGATAAAGTGTGCAAAAAGATAAAATATGTGGCTATCTTAAAAATTAATTCCCTAAAAATTAAATGACAGTTCTTACAGTCACACTTGGATATAGTTTCATCAGAGTTAAAAATTAAAAATTAAAACTGATAAATTCGATTGTTTTGACATTGGTCAAAGTAATAGTTTTGCATTTAGTATTATAAAATTATTCAGTGTTTAGTGATAATACACTAATGATGAAATGCTCAAAATGCTCTAAGTTATGAAGGATAGACTGTGGCAGTCCCAATGGGAAGTTCTGTCGCACCAGTTTCCAAATACTGAAGAAGTATTGAAAATATATTAAAACCAAACTAATATCCTTCTTTGGGCATAGAATGGTCATGTGGCTTGATAGTTGGGAAACACTAGAAAATATTATATTTTAAATGTATTTTAATAATTAATAAATAAATATATATTTATTATGTGTAGTCTAAAATGGCTAAAATAAATCTAGAAATATTCTAAAATATCTAAAATTCTAAAAATAACTAGTAACGCTTGAAACAAAATAGATTTTGTCCTAAGTTTCTTTTCAATTACTTCAAATCCACCTTTGAAATTAGTTCTTGCGTTTTTTGTGCTACATAAAGATGAAATTGTTAAAAGTTCTAATAATACCCAGTACTTAACAAACATTAATAGCATTTAAGCTTATTTATATTAAAGTTTCGTATAATCCTCATACATAATGCACCCGAAAGGTGTAGGGTTTCCATTCTCTGTGTAAAATATGTTGAAATAGCCATCATTCCGTGGTCGTAAAACAACCTAACAGAGACAGTAAAAGTTACAAGTGGCTAAAGGAATTTGTAAAGCTACACAAAACCAGTAGTCCCAAGTTAATTTTCTAGATGGGGAAAAATTAATAATGGCTCGTAAAGTAAAGCAAGCCGGAAGCTAAAAAGCGACCACATAAAGTTTTGCTATTGCTAATAGCTTTATGGCAAGAAACTCATTTAAATTAATGATAGAATAGCTGCAAACTTTCGGGGTAATTACTCTTTTAAAATTGTCGAACTATAGAAGATAGAAAGTTGAATTTTCCAGCTTTATGTGTTTAGAAACATGGATATTGATTATTGAGTCATATAAAACTATTTCGTAAATATATTAGTATTAATAAAATTGTTATACACGAAAGCTGTGCTTCTTGTAGTAAATAATATAATAGAAGACGTAACTAATACTTAGTAGGGTTTTAATGTTTATAAATGTATATTCTATCTTCTATAGTTCGACAATTTTAAAAGAGTAATACCCCGAAAGATTGCAGCTATTCTATACCCAAAAGAGGTTGCTATCGACGAAAACATTATAAAAATCCAAAAAATGATTTTGAATGACCGTAAATTGAAATACCAGATAGACACTCTAAAGATATCAACTGAACTTGCACATCATATCATTCACGAATATTTGTGTAGGAGAAAGCTCTGTGCAAAATGGGTGCCGCGCGAGCTCACTTTTGACCAAAAACGACGACGAGTTGATGATTCGGAGCAGTGTATGAAGATTATCAAGCGTAATAAACCCGAGTTTTTGCGTCGATATGTGACAATAAATGAACATGGCTCCATCATTTCAGCCGAAGTCCAATCGACAGTCATCCGAGAGGACTGCATACGATGAACCCGCTCCAAAGTATGGGCAAACGCAACAGTCCGCTGGCAAGGTTAAAGCGTCTGTATTTTGGGATGATCATGGAATAATTTTCATTGACTACCTTGAAAAAAGAAGGACCATCAACAGCGACTATTACATAGCGTTATTGGACCGTTTGAAGGACGAAATCGCCGAAATGGCCGCATTTGAAGAAAAAGAAAGTGCTGCTTCACCAAGACAATACCCCGTGTCACAAGTCAGTGAACACGATGGCAAAAATCCATGAAATGAGCTTCGAATTTCTTCCTCATGCACCATATTCTCCAGATCTGGCCCCCAGCGACTACTTCCTGTCCTCAGATGTCAAAAGAGTCAAAAGAGCGCTCGCCGGGAAGAAATTTTCGTCGAATAGAGCGGTGATCGCCGAAACTGAGGCCTATTTTGATGCAAAGGACAAATGGTACTACAAAAATGGTATCAAAACGTTACTATGTTAGTAAACGTAAATTTGAACAGTCTGGTAAAAGTTAAATACAGGGGATAAACAAAATAATATGAATACTATGCAATAAGTATATCAGGTTGTATGTTGGCGACACTGCTTCCGTGAAAATAATTCCACGTATATATAATACTTCAGTGTATTAACAGCATGTAATGGCAGTGTACGCAAAATATGGTAGAACGTCATCAAGAGACCCAAAGAAATAGGGGGTGAAACCCAAAGTTATCTCACAGAGAAGGGTGAAAATTAAATAGAATTCTAGACAACTTTAATTAAACGCGGTAAAAGTAGCAATACACTAAACTCTCACTTAGAGAACACTTTATACTTTATTAAGAAAAACTGTACGGTGGAAGCTTCATTAAGCAAATATTCGTGGAGGGGCTGCAATTACGAAACCCTTTGTAACGTAAGTTTGCTCGATTTGAGTGGCATTGTCATTATATTTAGCTGACATTACTGATCTAATTACGACGAATGAATATTTCGACATGCTCAATAGTTACCTTCTTACTATGTCTAGCATATTGCTGCCAAATATTACCATATTCCAAAATGATAACGCACCCATAAACACAGCCCAATCGACTCAGGTTTGAGAAGCATCAAAATATCATTACCATCTGGTTAGCACATAGCACAGCGCCGGTTCTTAACATAATAGAAACTTTATAAGAAATTTTAGAGTAGAGAATGAAGAAGTTTGAATCAATGGGACAATGTTTCATCGAAAACTATTCAGATAATTTGTACTCCGCAAAAAAATTCAGCTATTTGGAAAAAAAAATGATGGCTCAACAACTTCATAAAATCATATCATTTCATAAATAGTGTTCATATTAGTTTGTCCATCTCCAGTATAACTATAAATTATCGAAAGAGATCTAATAATATTAGTTACTCGAATTCTGTGATCATTTTGTCACTACTATTCCTGCTTCCAACTATTCCATCTCCTTCTGGAAAAGATTCTGGCAACATGGTGCAGAAGGACGACATGGGTTTAGCAGTAGTGCAATCAGTGATGTAATTTCGCAATACTTTAGCATTTCTGAACTCTGTACCAGCCAAACTATAATATATATACCTGAAATAGTAGTAATCAGTCCGATGAGTATGCTGGTTGCAGCAGAACTTCCCATTCAAACATCAGCAGTATATTCCCCCCAACTTTTGCAACCTTTGACTCGTGTGTGACAAAGAGCATGATTTTGGATCTGTCACTTGCTCTAGCTATTAACATTGCGTCTTTCTGTATGTTATATATATAAATATAGATAATATATATTATATATATAAATATAGATAATATATATTATATATAATATATAATACATATTATCATATACTTAATATACTAAGCAATATATAGAGCAACTAATACATGTTCACTAACTTATTTTCCAGCAAAAATCGAAATAATGAAAAGGAGCAAAACGGAAAAGCGAATGCTGACCGTCTTGAATATCTCCACATAAATATAAATAAGACTCTTGAAGGATGCTCCTATATCATTAAAGTTTCTCGCCAATTGGAGGTGGTGGTGTTCCTCGAAAGCGAACGCGGAAACTTCCGAACTCCGGCGTAGCCGAAGCGATGGCGGAAAAACGCTCGCAGGAGCAATAACCGAACGTACTCGGTGTATAAATAACTCGCACTACCTCCGATAGAGTTTTCTATCAATAAGTAAATGGAAGGCGAAGCCGCGCGTCCAGTCCGGTAATATTTCAGGAGATTTCCGGCTACTGGAATATTGCTACGACCTAAATCATGTTCGCTCGCCGGTGCAGTATTGTTACGGGAACCGTAAATTATAAAAGCGGGCCAGCGCCACTATATGCAGAAGTTGATTTCGGCGGTGGCCGCCGTCCGATTTATGGTCGCGATTCGCAGTGGTAGAGTCGACGAGGAAAAAAGAACAAAAAGCCTCCGATATTCATTAACGATACCGAACTATTGTCAGCCGGGGTATATTATATTCTTTTGTTCATATTCGTATTTAAGATGTTCTAACAGCACCAACATTGGTAACTTGCACTGTTAATTATTTAGTTTATTTAGTTTTAATTATTTAGTTGTTAACAATTCAATTGAAAAGTCCCCGGCATACCATAGTAAAACATATTTTTTTGACAAAATTAGTTCCTTTTTATTCAACATAATTCCGTTCAAGGGCGATACACTGATTGTAGTGACCCTTCACCTTTTAACACCATTTTTGTAATACGATTTGTCCTTTGCATCAAAATAGGTCTCAGTTTCGACTCATTCGACGAAAATTTCTTCCCAGCGAGCACTCTTTTGACATCTGAGGACAGGAAGCAGTCGCTGGGGACCTGATCTGGAGAATATGGTGCATGAGGAAGAAATTCGAAGCTCAATTCATGGATTTTTGCCATTGTTTTCACTGACTTTTGACACGGTGTATTGTCTTGGTGAAGCAGCTCTTTCTTTTTCTTCAAATGCGGCCATTTCGGCGATATCGTATTTCAAACTGTCCAATGACGCTATGTAATAATCTCTGTTGATGGTCCTTCCTTTTTCAAGGTAGTCAATGAAAATTATTCCATAATCATCCCAAAATACAGACGCCTTAACATTGCCAGCGGACTGTTGCGTTTGCCCATACTTTGGAGCGGGTTCATCGTATGCAGTACTCTCGGATGACTGTCGATTGGACTTCGGAGTGAAATGATGGAGCCATGTTCAATTATTGTCACATATCGACACAAAATCTCGGGTTTATTACGCTTGATCATCTTCATACACTGCTCCGAATCATCAACTAGTCGTTGTTTTTGCTCAAAAGTGAGCTTGCGCGGCACTCATTTTGCACAGAGCTTTCTCCTACCCAAATATTCGTGAATGATATGATGTACACGTTCGATTGATATCTTTAGAATGTTTGCTTGTTTGCTATTTCATTCAATTTCAATTTACGGCCATTCAAATATTTTGTGGATTTTTATAATGTTTTCGTCGGTAACAACCTCTTTTGGGTGTCCACTACCTTCACCGTCCTCGGTGTTCATTTTACCACGTCTAAACTTACTGTATTTTTTTCTCTTCAAAAAGCAATATTTTATCAAAACGCCATATTCCTTTTTATTCATTTTTTTTCACAGTAACAAAAGTTGCTTCACTCAAAATGCTATAATTCACAAATTAATGATCCGTCAACTCTCAAATATATACACCCATCTTGTGAGGGTTAGGGCTAACTAAAAAATTTAATTCTATTAGCACCATCTATATGCCAGGTCGGGAACTTTTCAATTGAAAACAATAAAAATAGTTTGAATATTCCAGAAATAAACGGGATTGGGCCATATAAATGAGCGTCTTGCGACGTAACGTTTCGTTTATTCATATTTAAAGAAATTGGGGTCTAACTTATTAGTAATGGTTTTGTAATATTTGTAATCTGAGAAAAGAGTTGTGGCTTGAGACAATATAAAATATCGCATTATATCGAATGTATGGTGCAGCTAGGCCGAGATGAGAAAGTAGAAGGTATAGTTGTAGAGCCTTTCGAATACTGGTGGTTTAAGTACCGAGGCTAAAGGAAGCGTGTTAGAAGTTAAGCCTGGTAGAGGACCCGTAGGGTGGTTTATGGTTAAACTTCTAGAAGGCCCGAGATCGTGGAATTTTTGACCATACGTAACGCACATATTCTGTTGGAGTGAGAATTTCCTAGCTGGAAGTGTCCCTCTTGAAATTCTGAACGAATCTAGATACATAAAAGAGTTTCTTGAAGCAGCCCTCTCAAACACCACCAAAAGCCCGATGGAGAAGCTTCAACGATAACACACGATGTATCGAAAACGTGAAAAAGGATTGTCAAAATAATTAGAAGGGATTAACGATCTAAGAACAGAACATCAGAATTTGTAACAGATAAAGAGAAAGATAATTACAGAATTATTCAAGGAACTTGAATAAAAATAGAGAGTCAATATTTAATCATAATTAGGAGGAATGAAAAAGAACCAACAATGAAAGTTAAGAATCAAGAACGGTATAATTCTTATAAAAACCAGACAGTCGGTTTAGTAAGTCGTTTTAATCCAATTCATAAATATTTCACCATTACATATCGATTTAACATCTTTAATTGTATATACTATATATAGTTCATTTAAATAAACAAACTCCTCTTTGTCCGTTAATTTATGGAAAGAAAAGAAAGAATAAAGAGTTTTTCATTTGCCACATTCTCATTTCTCCTTAACAACAGAGCCAATATAGTACTTAATGAATATCGATCTTAATAGCTTACTACAGCAGGTTTGAGAGATAAGAGTCCAAAGAACATTGCTCCTAATAATTATATATAAATGTAGTGCCATTTCTTTACTAGTATTTGGTTTTTTAACTTGTGTTGTTTTATGATATTTCTTTATTACGTAGTGCTTAAAATAATGTGTGCTTAATCAAACCGCAGTTCCTGTTCTTAGAATCCCCAGAGATTTATTTCATCTCAAGGAATTAATGCGAAACTAAAACTTGACCATAAAACAGTGTAGAAACTTTTATGTAAGACTGAATACCAGGAGAAGTCCAACACTTGGGATCTAAATGTATTAACAGAGAAACATATAATTAGCCGAGTTTCCATTTGTTTTCGTTTCTGCTAAATGAAATCCAGCCATTTTTGAAACGAATATTGACATATTATAAAAAAATTTAGTCAAAACCTGGTTCAAAATGTATAGTCCTTTCAATAAAACAGCTGATGCCGAAATTTATAATACAACATTGCCTTATCAAATTTTTATTTTGACTCTCATATAATAAAATACTAATGCATATATTTCCGAAGGAATTATATTAATTAAACAGACCCAATATTATGTAGAATAAAGTTGTTTATGATATTTACACTGAACTCTTTTTTCACGCCACCTATGAGGTTTTAGGTAGGTTTTTTATGTAGTTGTATCCTCTGGAGGTCTAATCTACCTATTTAACAATTGTATATCCAAATAATGTATTTTACTTTCATTACAGAGTATATTTACCTTTTCATATTAGGTTCTTGTTTTTATAACTTCTGTTGCTGCCTGTGTAAATTTTCCTTTATAAAATGGGATTTTATAACTATTTTATAACGTATCTGTAAAACAGTTAGAATTAATTTTCTCCTTATAAATTCTAAAGTAATTCTCATATATATTCTAAACAATTACACAAATATATATACACATGAATATTACACATTTTCTAATATGCTTTTTTACAGTTATCCTATATTAATTATATACTCATCGTTAGTTGTTTATTGTCTTAGGCAATCAGCATTTCTTCAGTCTCTTTCTCATATAATATACTAGCGACCCGCCCCGGCTTCGCACCGGTGCAATGCTGATACTAAATTAAATACACTACAGAAAAAATATGAACGTTGTATATAAAAACATAGCGGCCCGCTCAGACTTTACACGGGCATAAAATATATATGCCTATGTCACTCAATGAAAACATGATTAAAATCGATCCAGTATTTTTGGTTCATTCATTACTGCCCTTGGCCTGCACGCATTAAATTTGGAGTAAAACAATTCCTCTTCCCCTATACTTACTATGAAGATTTCCTGCTATCTTTGGAATATCTAAATTCATACAATTTTTATTAGATTGCACATTTTTAAACACAAATTTTAAATTTGTAATATCTCCGAAAATATTTGTTTAATTTACATGCTGTAAGGAACCATATTGATCTATATTAATTGCACACTGTATTTAAGGTACTTAATTCGATAAGGATTAATGCCGTATTGCTTAAAATAGCTTCGTAAATAAGTCATTTTCTCACGTAAAAAGTAAACAATAAAAATGGTTAATGTGGGTTATCCCTAAAAGATAAACATATACCATCGCGGACTTTTTTGTAGACCTTTTTATGGTGTACAATACTGTAGTACATTAATTTGATATAACTCGTAGGGTTAGGCAGCGTTTTTGCTAATTGCTAAATAAGCCTAAAAAAATAGGTTAATTTACGACATCACGTTAGAAACCTCTAAAATTAGCAATGTTGCCTTAGTATATTATGCATGTATTATACATATAAACCTTCCTCTTGAATCACTCTATCTATTGAAAAACCGCACCAAAATCCGTTGCGTAGTTTTAAAGATTTAAGCGCACATAGGGATATAGGGACAGAAAAGGCGACTTTGTTTTATACTATGTAGTGATATTTACCAATTCTCCAATAAATTACTAAAAAATCAACAACTTTTCAGTCAATTTGTGTTGTCTTACACTTTTTATTAGCGTTTTGTCAAGAAAAACGCAGTGTTCAATATTGAAATATCCATGTCTCTTCTAGATACGTAAAATGAAATAATAAATCTTTTTTCTTTTTATTATATGCTTTTAGTATAAATTAAATATAATAATACAATGTCAATAAAAACAGTCAATATAAGCACCAAGAAAACGAGAAGGAAAAGGTTTATAACATCTGCTTGTGTTTGGAATAATTTGCAGCAATAATAATTAACAACGGTGTCGACCAGTACCAATACAAATCGAATTTAATAGACCGATTCAATTAATATTCGAACGCATCAAACTTCATTCTGTCTCTTAGTTAACTTATGCTGTAAAATACCCGCTCCGAGATTAAAAGTAATTTGGAATTATTACGAATGTGCATTGGCTGATTTATTAGATATTTATTAGGTATATTGCTTGTTACTCGCTATTGATAATATTTTTTGCAACTTGCCACCTATCATGGACATTAGATTATACCTTAAATAACACTCATGTACGTCATATCTTTATACAAACATCGTTTATTATCCTGAAAAGGCAGTAGGCATCATTAATCTAATCCAACAATGGTGAAAATAGTTCAAATGTTCGCAATCATATATAACTAACCGGACAAACCGAAATCTAAAAATACACACACTAAAGTTTTAAGCACCGCGACGATGATAATTTTAAAAGTTTGCCATCGGACTAATAGGGAAAATTCCAACCCTGACCGAAAATTAATTTCATCTTTCGGCCACATTGCCCATTTTCATCTGGCGCTTTCGAAAACTGGAGCGCGCAAACACACACACAAAGAGCGACCGGTTGATTAAAAAATATTATTAATGTTTCCAGTACGTCATTGTGCGGAACTAACATAGTTGAAAGATGCCTCTGCCATGAAATTGGCGCGTCCAGCTTTTGAATAATTAAAAGGCCGTTATCCAATTCCTAATGGAAAAGGCTATGGGACAAACGTAATGCATTGGCTAGAAAATATTCGATAAAAACGGACGTCCTTATTTAAACAACATAAATTGAGGGATATTCTAGTCTAGATATATTTTTTAAAAAATCGATTTTTTCATAGTTTCCGAGATCAACTCTATGGAAATGTGCATTTAAGAGGATTTGTCAAAATTTAAATTAATTTCGGAGGTACCTGGGGTACTGGAACGTCATTACACTTTTTTTTGCATGGTTTTCAAGAAGATGGAATAATGTATTTACTCAAAGTATTGGCCATTTGATTCTATATGTTTTTCAAGCAATTTATGGATGTCATTCCTAAAAAACTATTTGTCTTTTGGGAAAAAAACATTCATCGAGCCATTTTCTAACTTCTTGCAAATTTTCGAAGTGCAGCTCTGCAAGCGCGTATTCCATTGATGCATATAGTTGACAGTCGGAAGGGGCAAGGTCTGGGCCAATCCGATCTTACTTGCATAATGTTAAAGTAAAACTATTACAAATTAAATTTTAAAAAATTTAGAATGTTCAAAAATGTGGTAAAAATCTGTCCTTTATTCGTACAGCCGCGATTTGTCGAGAAATATTTTTTGGTTCTTTTTCTTCCTGAAGATCCTGAAAGACAATAGAAGAATATACAGAGAAGACTCACATCAAATCTCATGTAAATCGGTTCAGTAGAACTTGTGAAATCATGTAAACCGAGTGGAAAAAGTAGCTTGGACAAAAATTGTATTTAAAATTTCGTTTCCAAATGCCGCGTCACTAAAACAACCTCCAAAAATACACAAGTCGAGGCAGCTTTTTAAGCGAACTACACTGCTTATTTTGCCCTTTCAGGAGTTACACCGCATATGCAAGGCAGACTTCAGAGAGAACTGGATGGTTCGGTCCAGTGGTCACACTTCTGGAGTTTGCAAGTTTTTCCACAGAAAACCCATATCATCTACTCCCACACAAGACGTTTTGAACATATCGCGTCTTAAAATCGAGAACGCCCAAATTGAATGGTCAGAAATAGCCAGCTATCTCGGTCTTCTCCTCGACAGAAAGTTTAGGTGAAATTCCCAGATTCAAGGGTCCCTCCTAAAAGCTCAAGGTATTGTCAATCTGTTGTTCCAGGTCACCAAGAAGGCCGACGGGCTTCCTCTTTCAATAAAATTTATCCTGTACAAAATGCTGGTTCGATCAGTTGTTCAACATTTAGTATAAAAAGTTTGGGTGCATTTTAATATTTGTTTTTGTAGGTACCTTATCATGGCAATAACGAACACTACAAAAAAAATCTGTCCAATTTGGTACATACATATCGGCAAGTAATTTTTATTTAATATAAGTATACTACTGGCATGGAAGATGTATTTGATACCATTTCTATATATTTTTATACGATATATTTTCTACAAGCCTTGAAAGCAAATGTAAGTTTATTCAACTAATCGATAAGACACCATTTAATACACAAAATCAGTTTTATTTTCTTACTTTCTGGTCGAATTTCAGTGTTTGAAAAACTCCATTCTTTTTAAAATGAAATAAAAATAATATTGCAACCACCATATTTGTATCAAATTTATTATGTTATAATATTTAAAGTCATATCCAGTCTAATCTATTTTTCAGTCGTGAAATGAGTTGTTTTAGGAAAAATAATTCATAGTTTTTCTTAAAAAGAAGCAAAATAATCTAGAGCATTCAAAAAATTGTTATAACTATAAAGAGCTAAAACAATACAATAGTATATCGAATTGTAATTTATTTTCAACTTTGCCAAATTATAAGGTATAACATATAATTAATATTCACAAATTATTGTAATTTTAGCATTTGAAATATATACTAACTCAATCGATGATCTTGGAAATGTGATTAATAAAGAAAATTCCTAACTACACCTGTATATCGCCAGAAATTAAAAAATATTCTCGGGAGAAGCAAATTTAATCAATAAAATCCAGCGAGGACACTATTCTCATCGTCTTCTTCGGCCGTTAGTAACTGCAAACAGCACCTGATGTATAGGGCGTGAGAATCTCTGGTACATGGACGGCGTGCCGTGACCTCTGGCCTGCGGCGGACGCGTCCGCACCTTCATCGTCTGTTATGTCCAGTTTTCTTCAAGATGGAGTTAGGAATTTGCGCCATAATAATCGTACTTTCTAAATTATATCAACAAAATTCAACTATTGCCAGAATAATAATTATAAATTACCAATCCTTTAATGAAGTTAAAGATTATGTGTATGATGATATAATTTTATCACCCTCTTGAGCAGGAGTATTAATTTCTTATATTAGTATGCTAACTTAAAGTATTTTTACTTTACAAATTGTTTTTTGCAAGCATGTAAAATCTATGAAGGAACTACAGTCCCCGCCATATCATTAAGCTGAACTGAGCCTAACGCTGATAAATGATTTATCTAATACTTTTCAGATAAACTCTACTTGATAACAATAATTATTATGAAATTTTCAGTCTCTATATGTATAAGTGTTTTTTTATAGAGCCTTGAAGCGACAGAACAATTAATTTTGGAACAGACAAACTGGTCAGACCAAGCTATCGTACAATCAAAGAAATTACTTTGCTTAAATACATTAGGAAATACTAGCTGAAAATCGAAAGCAGAGAAAAATGTAATAAAACAGAACATTAAAAAATAAAAAATTTCTTGACAATGAAACAGATGTTATTCGCTTGAAGAAACCTAAACCTAAACTATATTTTTATGCACGATTCAGCACCGTGTCACAAAGCCAGTTACTGCATATTTGTCGGAAAAAAAATATTGTTTTGCCTTGGCTTAGGAGTTCATTTGATATGAACCACATAAAAACATGTGGGAGCTCACCCAACGGGCGACTGCAAAACAAGTGATTACCACCAAGCAGCAGTTATTTGAAACTATCCTCAGAGAATGGCATCGCAACTCTAAATACCAGGAAGATGTAAAAACATGTGTCTAGAGCATGTCCCGATGCATAAAAACTCTTATTTTAGCAAAGGGTGACATTGCTAACCGCTAAATCTTATTCTATTTTTTAAATAATATTAATATTACTAAAACTAAGATTAAAAAACTGTTTTAAGGGACTTCTAACTAATTATTTGTTACTGAAATACTAATTAAATTAGAAAATTAAATAATAACGTTTTTTTTTCAGAATATAAAATACATAATTTTCAAGAAAATGAAAAAATTCCTTGAATCAAAGTTTTGGCCATCTAATTCTATATATCTTGCTCATCTTTCAGGCAATTTAGGGAAGCCATCTCAAAAAACTGTTTGTCTCTTGAGCAAAACAATTCATTAAGCCACTTCTATCTTCTTCGAAATTGGCGAAGTGCTACTCTACAAGCGCGTGTCCCATTGACGCGAAAAGTGGATAGTCGAACAGACAATAGTCGGGCAAGGTCTGTAGAGTACGGCGGGTGCGATAATATGTCCCGTCCAAGTGCCTTCAATGCTTCCTTGACCGGTTTTGATTTATGAAATGCCGCATTATCGCGCTATAATATCACTTTACCGTATCTTTGAATCCATTCTGGAAGTTTTTCGATCATGACATTGTATAAATTAATCATTTGTTGTCGGTAGCAGTAGGATGAACTGTTTCACCAGGTTTCAAGAGTTCGTAGTACACTACGCCACTCTGGTCCCACCACACATAGATCGTTCTCAAAATAAAATCCACTTTTCATTACCTGGGACGGGACATATAAGGTTACCGTTGGCGTATAACGCGTACGAACCGCAGTGACCTTGTAAGAGTGTGCCTAGGCAGCCGAGGGGCTCACGTCATCGTCCGGCTCTATGAACCGCGTGGGTGCGTACGGCGGGGTGATCTCTTCGGCCAGCTGCCCATTTTTTCCTCGACGTCGACACTCACATGGCACGACGGCCTCCAGCAAATTTATATGGGTCGTTATATAAGCCTTTAATGACTCGATCGAGGTGCATGTGAGTGTCAGAGGGGAAATTTATTCTTGACGATTACAACCCTCCGGCGGTACCGTTCTCGCTCTTATCTGCTCGATACCTGGTAGGTGTATTTGTTAGGTACCGATAAATCTCGCTTAAACTGACCCAGAACGTTGTCGGCGAGGTGAGGCAGGTTCTGGTCGGGATATTTTTATTGACCTACTTTCAAGGGTATCGTTAATGTTTCATATACACCTGACTGGAAAACGTTCACTTCAATTTTTTCTTAGTTAATAGTATTCATTTAATAAGCTCATCCTATAATGTGTTCGAACATAGAAATCCCCATAGAATATTCTAGATGTTCCAAGTGTGCTGTTCCAGTAGATAACTGCTTATCGGTTTTCTCCCCAACGATTTTATTTAAATATATTTATTATATTGTTACTAGTCGTTGATTAACCTATAATTTAGGAGGAGGACCCATCGGGCCTATCTTAGTCTCTGGTATAATAATTTTTATGTATTAACACTGCTCTTCTTGTGACTGATTCTTTTGAACATGTGTCCTCTTCTGATGTTATCCAAGTTGTATTACTTCGAATCTGGAGGAGCGATGGAGTCGTGCCTCAATGCAAGTGTCTTGATTTCATGGATGACAGTCAGTATCTGAAGGTCTCGGTCTAAGTATATCAGTCCTGTAGTAGCTCGGTACACCTGCAATACTTCTCAAGATTTATTTCTGGAAAACTTTTATTGTATTTATATTAGTTTTCGCGGAACATCCTCATAATTGAATTTGGTATGTCCATGTGGTTTTCAATATTTGCTTATATACTAGCAATTTATTGTTTATTGAAAATTGGCCTTTTGTTAAAATTAACCAATACATTTTCCTATATTCTAACTCAAATTCTCTCTTTGTGTTTTTTATATGTTCCTTCCAGAAAAGTTTTGTATCATTCGAAGATACTTGCCTTATTGCTATATGGAATGAATTCTAATGGAGTGATATTATTTATTCTTATTGGTGCTTGTGCGATCTGTTTATACTTGAACTGCACATGTACAGATTAGCTTCGCTATTTTGTATTTTCCCAATTTGGGTACAATTACTTTCTATTGCTGGTTTTATTATTTTCAATAGGAATTTTTTAAATACCTTATCATTACAATGGTCAGGTTTTGGGACCATAATAATTTCAGTCATTTTCTTTTTAATAGAAAACAATATATATATATATATATATATATATATATATATATATATATATATATACATTGCAGGATTGTAATGCAAGCAAATCTCAGTCAACATATTTACATTTTAACAAAATGAAGCATAGTGGAAGTAAAACCATAACATAACTTAGGCTATCTTCAGTAATTAACAATGTAAAAAATGCAGCACAACATGACAAAAATCCGCATAACTTTATTTACCCTCTATTCGAAAACTTCACAGATGAACAATATAACATTTACATATAAAGTGGGACTCCCAAAGATAAGTCTAAACGTAACATTTTCTTTTGTTTAATGGCGGCTTTTAAAGGGTTACCGTTTATATAACACCTTTTAGAGGCATATTAAATAGGCTCATTAACAATGAAACAACAGCAAATTTGGCCTTATTTCGAGAACAGGTGCAGGTGAGGCAGCTTTAGGAGTCTCTACAGGTGACAAAACAACAGTCTTTATTATGGCGAATGTTATACCATTCTTATTTTCCAAAATTAAGCATTCATATAGTTGGGGAACTTGTTTATTTTAGAATCTACATCGTAATTTTTATTGTGACATTTTTTCAGTATATAATACATTTATGTATTTATATCTCTATTTGTTTATTAATAGCTCATCAGCCCCTGGGTTATTTGGGGTCTATTCTCAGTTTTAGAGGGTGTACAATATTTTTTAATGTATATATGCGCTAATACAATTATGATATAAAAATGATATATTGAAGTATAAATATAAACACTTATAATATACAAGATTATATACAGTATGAACTACAGAAATATAAGGATATACAAATCATACTGCTTTGAAATTTGTTAGTTTATTTCTCAATTACATTTCTAAGCTTCCATAGGACATCAAAAACAATCAGTGATATTCCGAGAGTAAGTTTGTAATGTATCAACATTGTTTAAATGATTTTATAATTTCCTTGTTGCCTGAATAATTAAACCAACATAACATATATTAGATGAAGTAGTTAATGGTTAAAGAGGGTTGACTATAGTAAATCCTGGTATGTATAAAAACTAGTTACCATAAGTTTCAATCAACATATTAATCCAATGGATTTTATTCATCCTGTCAACATTTATGTTGACTTTGTTCGACCAGATTAAGTAAACTATTTAATAGAATTCAACTATACTCTTAGTTTTGTTAACATTATGTTAACCAGACCTCCAGAAACCTCTGTAAAAAGTTATATGAGATGCATTGGCAATATTTTTAAATTGTACGTCTAGCAGATACTATACAGATTGTCAAAAATATATTTCATTATAAAGTGAATAGAATTTTAGTCCATTGCTATAAATAAATTAAAAACTAATTTTATGTCAGTGTTAAATTAATAGCAATAAAAACTTGCATTGATACAAAATCTTAAAATAATAACATAGATGTAAAAGTTATAATTTTTATGAATACAATTTGAATTATGTAGACTTGGTTAAATTAAATTTTACGTTTCTTCTTGTCTGCTAATCTGTCATTAAAATGATTTTAAATTCATTGTTATTTTATTAATAAAACACTTACATAATATACAAAATTTTATAAAAATAAATGTACAAAATTACTGTCACTTTAGAATCCTCCATTGGTCAATCAAGATAAAAACTCATTCAAAACAGAGGGATCATCATCCATTTCAGACTATAGTGGCCCATTTCTTCCACTTGATCTATCAGTTATTCTGAATGAAACGATTAGTTTTAATTGCTCTTTCCCGTTCTTCTAATCTGTAGGTTTTTTATCAATATTTTTATTCGGACGATAAAAGTGATTTATTATTGCCATTTGCCAAAACGTTTGCTAAATTAATTCATATTTGCATAAAATACTGTGTTATCTCTAGCGTCTTTTATATTTTAAGAGCTTAAGTAAAATTTTACATTGATATACCTGTAAATAGACTCTGAATCTGTCCGTAATCTGTAAATTCGGAAATAATAACCTTAAAAAAAATAACCTAGGTCATCGCCTACTTCAACAGGATCTCTATATGAGCATTTCAACAAAAATAATTTCGTTGTGATCTAACACTCATTATTCGTCTTTGTTATTTCTTTCTTACTGAAAAACTGATTCTAATATATAATAAATAAATATAATTTACTCTGATTTAATTTGCATGATCTGACTATAATCTGTAACTTCTTGATTAGATACAAACAAATCTTAATGAATTTCTTTTATCTAAAGATATTTTGCATAAATAACGCAGAAATTTATGAAAAATTATATTAATTTCCAAAATTAAAATCCTGTACAATATCCATAATTATGGATATAACAATATATATAGCGAACCATAACAATTCTTCCTGGAAGCATATGCTGATCAGAATGAGAAACCTTTGAAAAATTTTGTATCGTCTTTTCCAGTTTGCAGTAACGACTTTGGAAAACTATGATAATATTTTTTTTTATTACATAATAGATATAATAATGGTCTATATTATTCGACAATTTATGTACGTGGTAAAACAATGATATCAATCTTTTACTTACTGATACTGTTTTTAATAAAGTCCACAGTCTTGGTTTTGTTACTGGAGATTGTTAAATCTAGAGGCTGCTTTCGGAAACTCTGCAAACTCATCAAATAGTGACAATTTATTTCTGTTTACATAAATGATAAAGAAAACGATTTTCTATTGTAGTTACTCAAGGGTATAAAAAGTTGACTATATTCAAATATTTAAAGTTTTCTTGTTATTTATAATGAAAAGTAATTAATATATTATCTGCCTGTTATAATGTTCTCTACTTGATTTTATATTATGTTGAATATATTTTTTGTTATATTTTAGATTTTCTTTTATACTAACTATTGCTTAACGCTCGTCGGTTTCCTTGTTAGATTTTATGGAGGTTTATAAATTTACAATTGCCAATGTGCTAAGGAAGCCGTAAATGTTATAACATTTTTTTTGAATCAATTGAATTAGCCATTTAATTTTATATTTTTGTTAAAAGAGGTGTCCAATCGAACTAGACTCTTAGTTTTCTTACCATTTTCTTAATTATAAGCAAATTTTCGGAAATATGTTTTATTAATGGACCGTCAAAAGAGTCATTATCTTTAGCTTCCCTGACGAAAATTACAACAGGCGAGTAACAACATAAATAATTGGACAATAGCTTAGAAAATAAGAATTAATGAAAGTAAATCTGTACATGTGCAGTTCATGTAAAAACAGACCATACAAGCATCACACAAATAACATTATCATTCCATATAGCAATAACGCTAAATATATCGGAATGAATCTCGATGCAAAACTTTGCTGGAAAGAACATATAAAGAAGAAAAAAAAGAACTAGAATTGAAATATAGGAAAATATACTGGCTAATTAGAAGAAAATCACAATTATCAGTACATAATAAATTGCTATTATCTAATCAAATATTGAAACCTATATGGACATACGGAGTTCTATTATGGGGATGTTCTGCAAAGACTAACATAATTAAAATACACATTTTTCAGAACAAAGTCCTGAGAGGTATTGTGGGTGCACCCAAATATTATAGGACTTATTACCTACATCGAGACCTTCAGATAGCCACAGTCAGTCAAGAAATCAAGAGAATTGCATGGCAATAAGAAAGATGGGGCATAAGGAAAGACTACATTCTCAAAAGAATATTAAAATATTGCAACTTTTGGATATCACGATAACAGGACACAGACTCAAAAGAATCGAACCATCTGATCTTGTGTATTGTTGTGTAGTGAGGTGCATATACTTTATTTCACCAGAGACTGAGTTAGGGCCGATGGGTCCTCCTAGTTATATACTTAGATTGAAGTTAGCATGAAGACAAATTGTAGGTTAGAAGGAAGCGACTAGTAACAATATATTAATTAAATAATAAAAAAATATTTAGCTTCATATTTCAATATATAATTAATAATTACCTAATTAATATAGGTCCACTTCTACAAATAATAAAATGATTTTAAATTCATTGTTGTTTTATTAATAAAACACTTACATAATATACAAAATTTTATAATAATAAATGTACAAAATTAAAATACTTTTGAATATAACGCAAAAGCAACTTGCTTAAATTACAATCTACGTTTCTTCTTGTCTTGTTGATCTGCCATTTTAGATTCCTTACGTTTGTCACTACTTTTGGCTTTTCTCAAAAATTCATCTAGGCCAAAGGGATCTTCATCAATTTCAAACTGTACTGGCCCACTTCTTTGCGTGGATCTGTCAGTACCACTAAATTCCTTATCAGGAACAAAACGATTGGTCTTAATTGCATTTTCCAATCCCTCTCCTCCGTAGATATCCTTATCGATGTTTTTACTCGGACGATATAAATTATTTGCCATAGAACCTCCATCCCTCCACGGTTTATCATACACATTGTAAGCGTCATCATCTCCATATCCTTGTCCAAGTCCTTTAGCCTGGTTAAATAAACGCTGATCAAATTGTCCCTCATTTGAAGATACTCCTCTAGCAGGCATCCCAAGCGCAATTTGTTCAGATATATCGCGCTCCCTTTCTCTATCCAACTTGTTCCTTTTATTCGGAGCAGCTCTTGAAATATTCCTCTCCCTTGCTCTCTCATTATGCCTGTCCTCTCTCAGCTTCTCTCTTTTCTGCTCTCGGTCATCTGCAGATCTTGAATTTCCCGAAGATTTGATATCTGCTCGTTGCTCGCGTGCCTTCTGGGCAAGTTTTCTCAGGTTTTCTTCTTTCGCCTCTTTTTCTTTCTTAGCTAATTTCTTCTCCAACTGCGCCCTTGTCTCAACTGATTCTCTAGCTTTTCTGTCCGCTATGTACAATGCTTCGGATAGTTTTGCGAAATTTTCATTGATGTGTAACTGTTGTAAACCTCGGCCGTCAGCTGCTAGCCTTTTGTCCAAAGGAACCGTATAGCCCTTGCTGTTCTTCCAATTTGATATACACGGTGGAATTCTCCACTCCCTCTGTTCTTTAACAGAGGGTTTACGTGAAGGACTATGTAACACTGGCGCTGGTGGCGATGGCGGTCCTCGAGGTACTTTCTTGTTAGTTTGGAATTTTGGCGGCTCCAACGGGTCGACCTGCGCCTCTACTATACTAACGATCCTCTGCGCAGCACCGGAATTAAAAGCTGGACCTTGCTGCGATGGCGTATAACGGACAAACTGGGCAGGACCTTGTTTATCTGCGACTCGTAGTGGCATAGCGGCGGCGATCTTCGAATTCGTTATTTTCATTAATGCTCGCCTGGTCTTTTCCGTGACATCATCGACTTCTTCCTGCGATGGCTTCTGTAACGATGGGTCATTTTCTGATACAACTTCAACAGGTAAAAGATCAGAAAGCTTCGAATACACTATTTTGTCTTTTGAGTGGCCTTGTCTGGCTAGAGCATCATATTTCACTTTTCCCTCGGCATCTAACTTAACTTCTAAAGTATTCGAAGTAGAATGTCTTTCTCGGCCCATTTCCAGGGGATACTGGGCGACCTGGATTTCCGGAAAGGCTCCCCCATCTCCAAAATCAGTAACAATACGTGGCACCCAGCCTCTTCTTTGTCCATACGGTGGAGCGATGGCTTGTGATAAAATCAACCCCGTCGAAGGCATTTCGGCTGCTCTTCTCCTTCTCTCATCATCTCTGTCCCAGACTAGCTGAACTGGATGTGGTAATATACTCGATAAATTCATAATTGCACTTAGACAAATTCGACAATACACTGCACCAAAACGAAATACTCGTCTACGTATGTTCGTATTTAGCTCGAACTGAAGAATGAATTGTTTTCCCTGTAACACCGTTCATATACTATTCAGGTATATTATTTTATGATTCAGTTTCCATTATCATCCTCCCTATTTGAAAATTGCAGGTATATATTTATTATTCAACAATACCTGAAGCAATAAATGGTAATGGTAATAAAACTCTCAATTTAAGTTTAACAGCATGCTATAAATACTTTGATGTTATTATCCTAATTAATTATGGAATTGTTAATAGCAGTGTTTATGGATTTCTTTCATATTTAGTAAATATAAATAATTTAACTTCATTTACTACTGATCTCTACTTATATTTTATTTCCCGATTGTGTGTTTAGTAGGTATGTTATTTTGATTGCTTTATTTTATTTTAATTAAAAACTTGTCTTTATAGGGAATTCCTGGAGATTATAACGCCGTAGCCGCTATTCTTTGAACAAATGTATAAAAACGGAACAAGTGAACACTAAATATCGGTGAACCTTAAGCGTCTACTAAAATTAAAACAAGACGTTTTTATGCTGGATAGGGATTCATTTACAAAGATTACAAATATAACAAAATTAGTATTTATAACTAATTGAGATTAATTAATTATAAATTAACAGAAATGCAACCATCCTTTTTAGTCATGTTAATCATGAATTATATGAAATATTTCTATGAAGCATAGGATAAACTAATTTGTCTAGAAATTTAAAAAAAATTAAAAATGTAAGAAATACAAAGTTATAAATCAATAAAAAATAATATAATACCTTAGTACAATAAAGAAATAAAATTAATTCAATATCATTATTTAATACTTTATACAACCTATTGTATCGTGTGTATATAAAAATTACCTGACCTTTTCGGTGTACGAAAGATTACTTAAACAACAGATATACCTGCAAATAGACTAACAGTTCTTCTAAATTAAAAGGATTTCTAATTAGGGGATTATATCTACTTATTATAGGGGCTATTTTTATAACATTTGTAGATTGGTAATTCAAAATCTCCATCTATTTGATGCCACCAGAAATTTTTGTTGTGGAGTTTTTGAAATCCTATTTTATATCCTTCTTGGATATATCGTAAATTCTTATTAACACAATCTACCACAGCTATTATAAATCTTGGATATGTAGATTTACGAACAGATTCAGTAAAAAAACAACAAACCATCTATTGCGTCTTTATATGAATGCCTTTATTATTTTATTGTTTATAAAACGATGGACAATATTTCTTTATTTATGGTTCCAAGTAGTTCAGATGCCTTCGACATAATTATTTTTAAGAATTGACTTTCACACACACACACATTTTTAAGAATTGATTTGCATATATATATATATATATATATATATATATATATATATATATATATATATATATATATATATATATATATATATATGTAATCAATCAAAACAAGCCTCAAGTTAGCTTAAGGTAGAGAATAAGAAATGCGGTAGTAGCAACAAGTAGTGTGTGTGCATAAATAAAATCAGTCATCAAGAATAACAGGTGCTTATTAATATATATTATTAAAGTTAGAGATTAAAGTCCATAAACAGTTGAGAATATAGTTTATTTTTCTAAGTTCCATATATACATTGGTTTAACGAAAATTTTGCCTCCCTCTTTGATGAAAACTGAGGCACAAGGAGTCGTGACGTTTAAACAGTTGAAACTTATATCAGGGAAGCAATTTTGGGTATATTTTGGTATAACATGAACCACAATTAATTAAATTCCAATGAAACGAAATATGCCCAAATTAGGAAACTTAGAATAGCTGTCAGATCGGTTACAAAAAATATATAAACAAATATGTTAGGCTCTGACTGATGCTCTGCTTGCTTCAACTCTAGGTAGATTATTCGTAGTTTCTGATGTAAGTAAATTAAATACGGACATATGTAATATTTACATTCAAATCCTGGCAACATGCGTGGTACTGCAAAATGCTGGCCGGAAAAATCGGGAAATAAATCATTAAATTGTACTTATAAAACGATATTGGAACGGAAACTGATGATGTTAAAATATTACTCAATGAAGTTATTTAATTGGAAACAGTGTTATTTAAGATTCCTTATCATTTCCAGTTAATCTCATATTATTGGAATTATTAAAGAATTATGATAGTTGATGGTAGTAGATAAAAAAAGATTAATTCACTTAATTCACACTGATCACGCTTTATCAGAATATATGTATATACAGCTATAAAAGAAAAACCTATGTGAAAATTTTATCACAACATAGATTAACAAATTTCGGGAATAACAATAATAGCCTGTCATCTTTTGTTTGCAATATATTTAAAATTTCCAAATAAGCTCTTTATTGAACTGAGAACAGCTACGTACAGATAGTAATTATTTAGTCTGGAGACATATCACTGTATGTATTATATCAGTATAACAGTTTACTAGTGGTAATTCTAAATTTTAAAGATTTTCAACTTCTGATTCATTTCTTAATCAACAACATACAAAGCACTAACCAAATTTTGCTGGTAATAAATACGTTAACATGTCCATCAAGATTTAAAATGAATGTTGCCAAGAACATTAAAAATTATAAAATAGCTATATATTTATTTATATAGATATCTAATTCCTTATTTTTCGGTTATTAGTTACCACATGGGACATGAAACAGAGTAGAAAGCCCTAGCTAAACGAAACCCACATGAGGTAATTTTAATATAAGCAAGGGTGTGATCGAAGAGTAAAATAATTAAACAAAGAACGATGCAGTCTTTTGGATTTTTTTTTTGTTTTTGCATAATATAAATGAAGTAGTATGCTGTAATATATAATAAAATTATGCGGCAGTTAAAATAAAACTAACCACACAATTTGTATAGATAGAAAAACATAGAACAAATTAGGAACATAGGGAAAGTGTGAATTATTAACAGTAAATTTTTAAACATTTTACATTTTAGCACAACATTGATACATATTAAGATGTTTAACGATAAAATGATATAGAATATGCGACTATAGGATATTTTAATGTTTGAAATGTATCAATTATTTTGATTAATTAGTTTATGGACCTAGGGTTTGAATAATCAATGGTTTATTTAATTATTGTAAATACATTCCTTTAATGTACATTTTTAAATTGTAAAAAACATAGAACCTAATTGTATTCGTTATTGTTTTAATATACATGCTAAATTGAAATATATATTTCAAAATTGTTTTATTCATATATTTTCTGATTTATTATACGAACAAGTACTGCAACATTTGTTATTCCATATTTATATTGATAACATAAAAGTAAACATTATGTATACTTTTATACTAACTATTGCTTAACGCTCGTCGGTTTCCTTGTTAGATTTTATAGAGATTTATAAATTTACAATTGCCAATGTGCTAAGGAAGCCGTAAATGTTATAACATTTTTTTTTGAATCAATTGAATTAGCCATTTAATTTTATATTTTTGTTAAAAGAGGTGTCCAATCGAACTAGACTCTTAGTTTTCTTACCATTTTCTTAATTATAAGCAAATTTTCGGAAATATGTTTTATTAATGGACCGTCAAAAGAGTCATTATCTTTAGCTTCCCTGACGAAAATTACAACAGGCGAGTAACAACATAAATAATTGGACAATAGCTTAGAAAATAAGAATTAATGAAAGTAAATCTGTACATGTGCAGTTCATGTAAAAACAGACCATACAAGCATCACACAAATAACATTATCATTCCATATAGCAATAACGCTAAATATATCGGAATGAATCTCGATGCAAAACTTTGCTGGAAAGGACATATAAAGAAAAAAAAGAACTGGAATTGAAATATAGGAAAATATACTGGCTAATTAGAAGAAAATCACAATTATCAGTACATAATAAATTGCTATTATCTAATCAAATCTTGAAACCTATATGGACATACGGAGTTCTATTATGGGGATGTTCTGCAAAGACTAACATAATTAAAATACACATTTTTCAGAACAAAGTCCTGAGAGGTATTGTGGGTGCACGCAAATATTATAGGACTTATTACCTAGATCGAGACCTTCAGATAGCCACAGTCAGTCAAGAAATCAAGAGAATTGCATGGCAATAAGAAAGATGGGGCATAAGGAAAGACTACATTCTCAAAAGAATATTAAAATATTGCAACTTTTGGATATCACGATAACAGGACACAGACTCAAAAGAATCGAACCATCTGATCTTGTGTATTGTTGTGTAGTGAGGTGCATATACTTTATTTCATCAGAGACTGAGTTAGGGCCGATGGGTCCTCCTAGTTATATACTTAGATTGAAGTTAGCATGAAGACAAATTGTAGGTTAGAAGGAAGCGACTAGTAACAATATATTAATTAAATAATAAAAAAATATTTAGCTTCATATTTCAATATATAATTAATAACTACCTAATTAATATAGGTCCACTTCTACAAATAATAAAATGATTTTAAATTCATTGTCGTTTTATTAATAAAACACTTACATAATATACAAAATTTTATAATAATAAATGTACAAAATTAAAATACTTTTGAATATAACGCAAAAGCAACTTGCTTAAATTACAATCTACGTTTCTTCTTGTCTTGTTGATCTGCCATTTTAGATTCCTTACGTTTGTCACTACTTTTGGCTTTTCTCAAAAATTCATCTAGGCCAAAGGGATCTTCATCAATTTCAAACTGTACTGGCCCACTTCTTTGCGTGGATCTGTCAGTACCACTAAATTCCTTATCAGGAACAAAACGATTGGTCTTAATTGCATTTTCCAATCCCTCTCCTCCGTAGATATCCTTATCGATGTTTTTACTCGGACGATATAAATTATTTGCCATAGAACCTCCATCCCTCCACGGTTTATCATACACATTGTAAGCGTCATCATCTCCATATCCTTGTCCAAGTCCTTTAGCCTGATTAAATAAACGCTGATCAAATTGTCCCTCATTTGAAGTTACTCCTCTAGCAGGCATCCCAAGCGCAATTTGTTCAGATATATCGCGCTCCCTTTCTCTATCCAACTTGTTCCTTTTATTCGGAGCAGCTCTTGAAATATTCCTCTCCCTTGCTCTCTCATTATGCCTGTCCTCTCTCAGCTTCTCTCTTTTCTGCTCTCGGTCATCTGCAGATCTTGAATTTCCCGAAGATTTGATATCTGCTCGTTGCTCGCGTGCCTTCTGGGCAAGTTTTCTCAGGTTTTCTTCTTTCGCCTCTTTTTCTTTCTTAGCTAATTTCTTCTCCAACTGCGCTCTTGTCTCAACTGATTCTCTAGCTTTTCTGTCCGCTATGTACAATGCTTCGGATAGTTTTGCGAAATTTTCATTGATGTGTAACTGTTGTAAACCTCGGCCGTCAGCTGCTAGCCTTTTGTCCAAAGGAACCGTATAGCCCTTGCTGTTCTTCCAATTTGATATACACGGTGGAATTCTCCACTCCCTCTGTTCTTTAACAGAGGGTTTACGTGAAGGACTATGTAACACTGGCGCTGGTGGCGATGGCGGTCCTCGAGGTACTTTCTTGTTAGTTTGGAATTTTGGCGGCTCCAACGGGTCGACCTGCGCCTCTACTATACTAACGATCCTCTGCGCAGCACCGGAATTAAAAGCTGGACCTTGCTGTGATGGCGTATAACGGACAAACTGGGCAGGACCTTGTTTATCTGCGACTCGTAGGGGCATAGCGGCGGCGATCTTCGAATTCGTTATTTTCATTAATGCTCGCCTGGTCTTTTCCGTGACATCATCGACTTCTTCCTGCGATGGCTTCTGTAACGATGGATCATTTTCTGATACGACTTCAACAGGTAAAAGATCAGAAAGCTTCGAATACACTATTTTGTCTTTTGAGTGGCCTTGTCTGGCTAGAGCATCATATTTCACTTTTCCCTCGGCATCTAACTTAACTTCTAAAGTATTCGAAGTAGAATGTCTTTCTCGGCCCATTTCCAGGGGATACTGGGCGACCTGGATTTCCGGAAAGGCTCCCCCATCTCCAAAATCAGTAACATTACGTGGCACCCAGCCTCTTCTTTGTCCATACGGTGGAGCGATGGCTTGTGATAAAATCAACTCCGTCGAAGGCATTTCGGCTGCTCTTCTCCTTCTCTCATCATCTCTGTCCCAGACTAGCTGAACTGCATGTGGCAATATACTCGATAAATTCATAATTGCACTTAGACAAATTCGACAAAACACTGCACCAAAACGAAATACTCGTGTACGTATGTTCGTATTTAGCTCGAACTGAAGAATGAATTGTTTTCCCTGTAACACCGTTCATATACTATTCAGGTATATTATTTTATGATTCAGTTTCCATTATCGTCCTCCCTATTTGAAAATTGCAGGTATATATTTATTATTCAACAATACCTGAAGCAATAAATGGTAATGGTAATAAAACTCTCAATTTAAGTTTAACAGCATGCTATAAATACTTTGATGTTATTATCCTAATTAATTATGGAAATGTTAATTGCAGTGTTTATGGATTTCTTTCATATTTAGTAAATATAAATAATTTAACTTCATTTACTACTGATCTCTACTTATATTTTATTTCCCCATTGTGTGTTTAGTAAGTATGTTACTTTGATTGCTTTATTTTATTTTAATTAAAAACTTGTCTTTATAGCGAATTCCTGGAGATTATAACGCCGTAGCCGCTATTCTTTGACAAATGTACAAATGGAACAAGTGAACACTAAATATCGGTGAATCTTAAGCGTCCTACAAAAATTAAAACAAGACGTTTTTATGCTGGATAGGGATTCATTTACAAAGATTACAATTATTACAAAATTAGTATTTATAACTAATTGAGATTAATTAATTATAAATTAACAGAAATGCAACCATCCTTTTTAGTCATGTTAATCATGAATTATATGAAATATTTATATGAAGCATAGGATAAACTTATTTGTATAGAAATTTAAAAAAAAGTTAAAAATGTAAGAAATACAAAGTTATTAATCAATAAACCATAATATAATACCTTAGTACAAGAAAGAAATAAAATTAATTAAATACCATTATTTAATACTTTATACAACCTATTGTACCGTTAGTTATAGTTAAGTGCCATTTTTTATTGCTTATCATAAAAATTGCCTGTCTTTTTCGGTGTAGGAAAGATTACTTAAACAACAGATACAAACATTCATTTGGTACTGTTTGCAAATATTAGTTAATAAAGGCACTTTAAGATATATAATTGTATTGTTTATTTTATAATTTAAAAATTAGGGTAAATTTATATATGTATACCTGAAATAGACTAACAGTTCTTCTAAATTAAAAGGATTTCTAATTAGGGGATTATATCTACTTATTATAGGGGCTATTTTTATAACATTTGTAGATTGGTAATTCAAAATCTCCATCTATTTGATGCCACCTGAAATTTTTGTTATGGAGTTTTTGAAATCCTATTTTATATCCTTCTTGGATATATCGTAAATTCTTATTAACACAATCTACCACAGCTATTATAAATCTTGGATATGTAGATTTACGAACAGATTCAGTAAAAAAACAACAAACCATCTATTGCGTCTTTATATGAATGCCTTTATTATTTTATTGTTTATAAAACGATGGACAATATTTCTTTATTTATGGTTCCAAGTAGTTCAGATGCCTTCGACATAATTATTTTATATATATTATATATATATATATATATATATATATATATATATATATATATATATATATATATATATATGTAATCAATCAAATCAAGCCTCAAGTTAGCTTAAGGTAGAGAATAAGAAATGCGGTAGTAGCAACAAGTAGTGTGTGTGCATAAATAAAATCAGTCATCAAGAATAACAGGTGCTTATTAATATATATTATTAAAGTTAGAGATTAAAGTCCATAAACAGTTGAGAATATAGTTTATTTTTCTAAGTTCCATATATACATTGGTTTAACGAAAATTTTGCCTCCCTCTTTGATGAAAACTGAGGCACAAGGAGTCGTGACGTTTAAACAGTTGAAACTTATATCAGGGAAGCAATTTGGGTATATTTTGGTATAACATGAACCACAAATAAATAAATTCCAATGAAACGAAATATGCCCAAATTAGGAAACTTAGAATAGCTGTCAGATCGGTTACAACAAATATATAAACAAATATGTTAGGCTCTGGCTGATGCTCTGCCTGCTTCAACTCTAGGTAGATTATTCGTTCATTCAAATCCTGGCAACGTTGTACTGCAAAATGCCGGCCTGAAAAATCGGGAAATTAATCACTAAATTTTACTCATAAAACGATATTAGAACGGAAACTGATAATGTTAAAATATTACTCAATGAAGGTATTTAATAGGAAACAGTGTTATTTAAGATTCCTTGTCATTTCCAGTTAATCTCGTATTATTGGAATTATTAAAGAATTATGATAGTTGATGGTAGTAGATAAAAAAAGATGAATTCACTTAATTCACACTGCTTTATCAGAATATATGTATATACAGCTATAAAAGAAAAACATATGTGAAAATTTTATCACAACATAGATTAACAAATTTCGGGAATAACAATAATAGCCTGACATCTTTCACTGTATGTATTATATCAGTATAACAGTTTACTAGTGGCACTAACCAAATTTTGCTGGTAATAAATACGTTAACATGTCCATCAAGATTTAAAATGAATGTTGCCAAGAACATTAAAAATTATAAAATAGCTATATATTTATTTAGATAGATATCTAATTCCTTATTTTTCGGTTATTAGTTACCACATGGGACATGAAACAGAGTAGAAAGCCCTAGCTAAACGAAACCCACATGAGGTAATTTTAATATAAGCAAGGGTGTGATCGAAGAGTAAAATAATTAAACAAAGAACGATGCAGTCTTTTGGATTTTTTTTTGTTTTTGCATAATATAAATGAAGTAGTATGCTGTAATATATAATAAAATTATGCGGCAGTTAAAATAAAACTAACCACACAATTTGTATAGATAGAAAAACATAGAACAAATTAGGAACATAGGGAAAGTGTGAATTATTAACAGTAAATTTTTAAACATTTTACATTTTAGCACAACATTGATACATATTAAGATGTTTAACGATAAAATGATATAGAATATGCGACTATAGGATATTTTAATGTTTGAACTGTATCAATTATTGTAAATACTTAATATATAGTCCTAAGTTTTGAAAAATCAATGGTTTATTTAATTATTGTAAATACATTCCTTTAATATAAATTTTTAAATTGCAAAAAACATAGAACCTAATTGTATTCGTTATTGTTTTAATATACATGCTAAATTGAAATATATATTTCAAAATTGTTTTATTCATATATTTTCTGATTTATTATACGAACAAGTACTGCAACATTCCATATTTATATTGATAACATAAAAGTAAACATTATGCATACTTATATTTGAGGTGGTGTAGCAATTAAAACATCCTTCTCTTTACATTATTGTAAGAAAGATATTATTAACTTAACAAATTGTTGTTGAATTTCGATCACATGGCGATCACTAGCATCACTAAACCATCGTTTCATTTAGTTTGTAAATTTACACCTCCATATTGTAAAAATTATATTAAAGGACTTTAGTTTTATTTACTCAATCTCGATTGGATGTAAACCCCCCTGTCCTTTACGAATTATCTCCTCGCAAGCTTTTTGAAGACTCGTTTATATGATCTTCAAAATATCTTCCAACAATAGATAGGCGACATACACCTCTACATTATTTGTAGTGACCTTTTTTCGAGGTAGATACAATTGTTGTCGTTGAAACAACGTTTCCCCACTAACAATGGTCATACCTGAAATAAATGTTTCCAATCCTTTGGTAAGTCATTATTATAAAGTCGCATAAAGAGCACCCTCCATTGTTCGAGACAATCCAAATGATTTTCGAATGTTGTCCTTGGTAGATTTACGCCTGCTGTTCAATCTCTTAAATATTTGCTACAACGTTCTACATTCACATGTCAGCACAGCACGACAAAATTTCTAAAGATTTAATTAAAACTGTTGAATAAAATTTCGAAGATGATTTTTCTACTATATTCTTGGATATATTGTAAATTCTTATTAAAGCAATCTACCACAGCTAATATAAATCTTGGATATGTAGATTTACGAACAGATTCAGTAAAAAAGCAACGAACCATCTATTGCGTGTTTATATGAACGCCTTTATTATTTTATTGTTTCTAAAACGATGGACAATATTTCTTTATTTATGGTTCAAAGTAGTTCAGATGCCTTCGACATAATTATTTATAAGAATTATATATCATATAAGAATTGACTTCAGCATAAATAAAATTAATAACATAATCATATTAAAAACAAATTGATCCTTCGCGCTGATGCACGTATATAGTTCTATATAGGGATGCAGAAAAAATATCGATAATTTTGGCCGATATATCGATATTTTTTTAGCCGACACTTGCCCAAAACCCCTAGTTCTATATAATATAAATATTTGGTGATGCGAAATCGCGAATTAACAGGCCCAACACCATCTTTGAAAGTTAATTCAACGGTTCCTGATCCCAAAAAGGAAAACATTCAATTTACTATTGAAATGGAAAACGGCGAGAGCACTTCATGAAGTTCAATAAGTCCTTATTATTCGCCGAAGAATTTTAAAGGCTATTTGCATCGCCCATGTGTCATGACGTCGAACATTTAATTTAAAACTGTTTGCAGATGGCACTTTTTTCCTTTTTTTCTTCCTGCTTCCGAAAGTTGCTCCAAACAGGATCAAAAGTCCTTTCCAAACGGCGAACTTTACTACTGCGTTTAATAAAGTTTCTCAAATTTATTCCATTTACCTACAGATTGAAATTTTCGTTCATATAAGTACACAAAATTATGCAAAATTTCCGAATATATTTTTTGCCGTTTTGCTCCTTCGCCGAATAATAAAGTACTTTTAACTTTTTACCAGGTTTAATAAGAAAAGTCGTCGGCCAGCAGTCGGACTTATTCTTTTGTTTTCGTCGCTCCACTGTTTGTTTTTCTTTTCTTCGTTCGCCATGAATTCTCGACGTAATGGCTGGCAAGGATGTTGGAAAGCTTTCATTCGAAGATCGACGATATCAAAGAATCATTTAGTTTCATTTAGTATCGTTATATCAGTATTATTACTTGATATAAAAATACCCGTATAGTAAATATAAACATTAAAAATAACTACAAATAATTTTATAGAAATATTACAAATGTTTGACTATTTTGGTTAATTTAAAATCTAATTTTCTTCTTGTCTCGTTCTTCTCTCATATTAGGTTCTTGAATTTACTATGATGTAATATTGAGTGATGTACAAAGAATCGTTTGGAATCAGGATGGTCGTAGTTTTGAATCAACATCAAGATTTAGGGCCAAGTGTACCATCAAAATTGTTCTTTGATTTTAATTCCTGGTGTCTATCTGAAATTTCAGCAGATCTATTCTATTTTTAACTTAGAAAGGAGAACATAGATATCATTTAAACATTAAACAAACACATTTTTTCTGTCAAGAAGCAACGAACTTACCGATAATATGTGGGTCTGTGCCCGTGCCGTGTGAAATGTATTAGAACAATAAGTACATAAAATATTTTATCGATATAAACATAATTTGTTAAAATTATTTTAGAGAAAATTGTTAGTCTGGAAAATATACATAAAAGAGTTAGGCACTTGCAGCTTTTTGAGGGATATAAGAGATCCCTTCATACACTCTTACATGAGATGGGATTTAAATGATGTAAAGAAAATCCTCGAATAGGTTTAGTGGGATTTCTAGATATTGCCTTAAAAAGAATTCTATTTTTAAATGCATACAATAAGACCAAGGAAGATAAATTAATTGAATTTGTGTATTTTGATGAAACTTGGGTATTTTAAATGGTTCATTAGGACACTTTTGGAAATACACAAAGTTTCAAAACCAATTGTAAAAAGCTTGGAGGGACCATCAGTTATGATTTTGAACTCGATAAGACATACAGAGGAAGTAATTGATAAATGGTGGATGATGAACATGTTTTAGATGGATTGAAAGTAACAGTTTAGTGATTGCCTTAGGCCGTGACTCGGAAAGTGAAAGTGACTAAGGGAAACTTTCAGGGTATATGATAATGCTGAAAATCCCTAAGACAGGGTGGTGAAAGCGGAAACAACCAAAGGTATGCACAAAATTAATAGAATATAACCGTAGAAAATGAAATTGTAAGGCGTGAAAAATTTGTGTGCACAGATATGAATGTAGTCGTTCAGAATTAAACATAAGCATTAGGTTAAAATGTATGAGGAGATAATGAATATTAACTGTTTTGTAGGTATGGTAAAAGCATTAGGCAGAATTAGTGATTAATTTCATCAAGAATAGTATTCCCAGGTTGTAGCAGAAGAAATACAAAATACAGTGATCTCAAAATGACTTGACAAGTAAACACACAATCGAAGGTAACAAGAACTAAACGTAAAAAGGTAAATATGCTCTCGAATGAAAGTAAAGTCCTCCTAATATTTGAAAACAGTATTTTTGTTTAACCAAAACTCAGAGTTGATGCAAATTTTGATGATGCATATGTAAAAAAAACTTTGAATAGACTATATAGATTATTGGAGATGTATGAACAAATTATTTGCATACAATTATCCTGGAAGTTTAAAAAAACAAACTGACATCATCGATTTACTTTAATCAGCCCAAGTTATAAAATAATAGAGCGAAATTATTATCCATATATTTCCCGAAAGCGAGTTCAACATTTGCGAGACACAAAGTAAAAGTTCCCGGGAGCCGTAATAAAAGAGTTGGGTTTCCCGGGTCGCAGGGCGGAGGAAAAAAAATTAAACGCATAAAATTCTCGGCCAATTTTTATGGAAAGACCTTTACCCGAACAATTTGCCGTCTCGTTTTTTCCGTTTGCGACAAGTTGCCGGCGACGTTTCCGACTCGATTTATGTTTTGCGAGGAAACACAATTTTTAACTAGAAATACCGGGGAAATAAGGGAGAAATCCCGGGCGGATTCTCGATTTTAAACCGTTCCCGGGGACGTGTGGCGCAGGTGACACCCGGAAAAGACGAAAAAGAACGACCGCGCCGGAATCGGGGCGCTGTTGTCAAGTTTATTGGCGTGATCGGATTTGCTCTCGGGCGCTGCGACGATTGACGAGACAAATTGACACTCGCAGCGATATGTCGAAATTGGAGATCTTCGTTTAACGCTGTCTTTGGATCCATTTTAAATCGCATTTAGATGCAGCCTGTTTTTTTTTGTAATTCGATCATTTTTATTCCGCCATCTTTAACACGATATCCAAATTGCTGGTTAAAGAAAAATCCCCGCCTAATAAGATAATCGAAAAATCGATCCAATCTTTGTCTTACACTTTTTTCTCATCGCCACATTCAGTTACTAACATTTTTCTGTTATTCCTATATACGCCTTGTATGCCGCGAATTTAAAACCACATATTCTGCTACTCTGGCACTACCCCGGTCTGCCATACTAAAACACATTTTTTTGCCAAGATTATTTTTTTTATTCAACATAATTCCCTTCAAGGATTATACACTGATTATAACGACCGTCCAACTTTTCGATACCATTTGAGTAGTACGATTTCCCAGAGAGCATTCTTTTGACATCTGAAAAAAGGAAACAGTCGCTGGGGGCCTGATCTGGAGAATGCGGTAGATGGGAAAGCAATTCGAAGCAATGATGAATTGAATTCATGGATTGTTACCATCGCTTTCACTGACTTGTGACTTAGCAAAATAGTAGATTCTTTTTCTTCAAATGCGGCCGTTTTTGGGCGATTTCGTCCTTCAGACGGTCCAATAACGCTATGTAATAGTCGCTCTTAATGGTCCTTACTTTTTCAAGGTAGTCAATGAAAATTATTCCATGCGTATCTCAAAATACAGACGCCATAAACTTACTAGCCGACTGTTGCGTCTTCCCACACTTTGGAGCGGGTTCACCGTGTGCAGTCCACTCGGATGACTGCCGATTGGACTTCGGAGTGAAATTATGGAGCCCTGTTTCATCCACAGTCACATGTCGACGCAAAAACGCACACAGCTTTCTCATACCCAAATATTCTTGAATGAAATGATGTACATTTTCACTCGATATCTTTAGAGTGTCTTCTATTTCATTCAGTTTGAATTTACCGATATTCAAAATCATTTTGTGGATTTTTTAATGTTTTCTTCGGTTACAACCTCTTTTAGACATACACTGCGTTCACTGTCTTCGGTGCTCATTTCACCACGTTTTAACTTAGCATACCAATCCTTGATGGTTGATTTTCCTGGGGCAGGGTCCGGAAACTCGCCATCAAGCCAAATTTTTGCTTCAACTGTATTTTTCCCACAAAATGCAATATTTTATCAACACCCGAAATTCTTTTTTATCCATTTTCTTCACAAAAAAAAAAGTTTCTTCACTAAAAATGCACAAACTAATGATCCGACCTCTGACAAATTTATACACGCATCTTTTGAGGGTTAGGGTCAACTAAAAAACATATGGATTTTATTCTAGTAGCGCCATCTATGTGTCAGGCCGGGGACTTTTCAATTTATCTGTTATGTAGGCCGACTGTATAAAGTAAAGTGTCCATAAAAGAGTGATTATCACGTTTAAATATATTAGTATTTCGAATTGGGCAAAGAACTGAAAACATACATAAACTATCGCAATATTACCATTCAATATAATGTGTCTGAATTATACCAAAATTAAGATATGTTATGGAAAATTAACAATTAAAATGAAAACTATTATTATATAACCTCAATTAAAGTCAAATTTGTTAAAACGTTAATAAACGAGCAGTAGACTCTATAATATTACTGTTCAAACTAGCAGGATTAATTTTACATAATTGAAATAACTAGTTCTGAATATCCTTGCCATATTCATTTCAGTACTCATTTTAGTGCACGAATCGAATATTTTTCACTAATTGTTTTGTTAAATTGATTGATATTAAAACAGCTTATAATAAGAAAAAATAAAATGAATCGAAAGTTTTAACTAAATTCATTAAAAGTCATGATTATAAAATTACTGTTATTATAATTTCGAATAGTACACAATTTAATACCTTATAACAATTGAAAATAATTTCAAAATAACAGGTCTCATGAATCTTATATCGTAACTATAAAGATTATAATTTAGTTTTCCTCTTCAAAAGCTCTTCTTAACGTAGATTTATTGTATTGATACCTGATTGGTGAACAGTTTTCTAAGAATTTATTATTACTAGCCATAAAATTAATTGTAATATAATAAAAGAAAGTTTGGATTAAGCTTATTCCAAATACACCAATTTCGAATAACGGTAAACCAAAAGCGACAATTTTTAAAGCCGTCACCGTGGGAGAGGTGCATTTCACCTGGCATTAGTCCTCTTAAATTAATTTATTCAGATTCTTCAGTGCCAACGACGTGCTATGAACCACCGGCTTGACAAATGTTAACCTGTTAATCTAGATTAATGCCGGACAAATACATACATGATACAAGATTATTTTTCAGCCATAATTATTCTATACGCATTCGGTATAGGTGGGGCCTGTGACATACTCGACAAATATATCTTACCATGTTCCGACTCTTGGATAAAACCCAAGAATTAAATGAATACTGATGTATAAGCTTTGCTCATTGTTTGTTGTCACACGAAATAGTTTTTTATTAAAAACATTTAAATATTGTCAGTCCTATTTAGATTTATTTACAGATTAACCGAAAATGTTTCCCAAAGAATTATATTTATGTATAGTTAAAAAGCACTTCAAAGTTGATTGTAGTTTTCTAAAGAATTTAAATTTTTGGAGAAAAATTACACTATTTCTAAATGGCATGCAGAAAAGTGTCAACATATATCAACATATCTTAAAACCTTCTTTTCATTCTGAATACGTAGTGAATAGAAGTTTAAATTCATAGGCAACTTTGGCAAAATTTTTCACGACTTTCAATACACAGATGTCACTATAATGGGATTTTTGATCCATTTTATTGGTGTATTTGATCTTGGCTATTCTGTATCGTTATATTTGGAAGATCTGGAAAGGTATTAGATCGATTAAATTTCTGTGATGCGTTTGTTATGATGCAATATGTTTTAATAAAAATTTTTCCATAATTTTTCCCACTTCTTAGTAACACGACCACTCAGGCTGCAACATTGTATCCTTCACAATTCTAGTTACAGACACCATCAGAAATCTCAATAGAAAAGTTGTTTTCACTCAGAAAAGAGAATGTTTAAGTATATTGTTAGACGTAAACTAATCTTTTGACATAGTTTTCTATGAGTAGCTCATCTGCAAGCCCCAGAAAGTGCTATCAAAATTACTGCACTAAATATTTAAACCATTACATCTATCCCAGAGTGAGTCAAATTAGTAGTACTATACTGTACAGTAAAAAATTTTGAGCCAATTCTCTACATGATACAGAAAGTAGTGCGTTTAGCATATTTCTATGCTTTGTGACTAAATGATTAAAGTGTTATGTTAGCGAATACACAGAATATAATGAACACCTTTCAAGAAGATACAACTCTCAAAAAATGGGTAGATCACATTAAGAATCTTCTATTATCTTGATTAAGCATGTGTAGAGTGTGAGTCAGCATTGTTTTTACCAAGTATGTATACATTTATATACATAAAGCTTTTACATATATAAATAAATATTTTTTTAAGAAAGTTTCCTATTTTTCACCTATTAACCAACAAATGAATCATGGTTAGAAAATATCGGACAGAATATAAACCCAAAATGTGATCAAATGGAACAGTGTCAAAATTATAAAGCTTAATATCTCTACACTATTAGAATAATTTTCATGCAACGTTCTAACTGCAGATATATATATATATATATATATATATATATATATATATATATATATATATATATATTATTTTAAAAATAAACCATATAAACCTTAGCTTGGATATACGCTTTGGCTACTAAAAGAAAGAAAAAACCAACATCAGATAGACCCCAATAAAAAAAACGTAAAAACAATATTACAAACCACAGGTGCCGCGATTGTAATTGGACACAGCTGGGCAAATATCCAAGGAATTCTAAAAGTAAGACTGTTTGTATTTTATCCTCGATAAATTTCCAGGTCAGTAAGTCATTCCGGTATCGATACGACTTCATCCACATCGAACTCTCCCGAAGCAAATGGCAGACAAGGAAAAATCTACGGGGATTTTTCCGTGGCGTGCCCCGAATCGTAGAAAATAATTGGGATTATGTCGGTATTATTTTTCAGTTTCTCCGTTCGCCTCTAATCCTTTCGTGTTCGCATTTTTTTTTCATCGGCAAAACACGATTTCGCTACTAGATTGGGCGATTTGTGTTTTTATTTTCTGCTTCGGTTCCAGCCGACGCCGGTTGCCTAATTACGGTTTATTTCGATTCAATTTATTGATGGGTTTTAATGTCGGTTTAGATCACGAAATTTGAACATTACAACAATAATACGTCTGTTCTTTTACTGTTAACATTTCGGTTTGTTTTCAGTTTATCTATAGTACATCCAAAGTAATTTTGCACCTACATCATCTAGATTTGTGACGCCAAAACGTTAACCAAATGCTCATGTATATTCTGAACAACTACGCACATATGTGTGCACATAAATCTTTTACACTCCTCAATAACTTTTCCTACTGCAATCATATATTAAATATATACTCATCGTTACTTCATTCCATTGTCATCACACTGACCTAGAACTTGGCAGTACTGAATTATATCATATTCAAAAATTTCATTCAGGTGTATAACTAAGCTGTTAAATTTCAGTATATCTAACATTTCTATACAATTTCGTAATTTATCAATTTCTTCTTCAATGGCTCTTACCAAACTCATCTAGACCGAAGTTGTTATTTATCCATTCCTGTTTCCAGCACGAAGTACAATATATCGGCAATGAATTATCCATACATATTATGACTAATAAAACTTAATCAATTATTATTCCAACATTTACCTTTTCCATCAACTTTTATCCTCATAACATTATTTTTATTATCATCTTGCCATGCATAACCGTTGGGTATATTGATCTCATTCTGATATATCCATATCTCGTCTAAATATATATATTGAAATAATAAGTATTCTTTCACTATTTTATATGCTGTTGAAAATTTTATTCATTTAGAAGCAATATCCGGAAGTTCCATTTGACCTTTTCGATTCTTTTTAGACCAACAGTTGCCTTTGAATTAATTGTCTCAAATTATGTTTGTCTTAAAAAACTATTCACTGTTTTTATACATTTCATATATTTAATCACTGATTTATTTGTCACCCGCTTCGTATGAGGACGATTTTTTATCGGAAAATTCAAGATCATATTTAACATTTTTTGAGATTTTTCAGTGACCGTATCCATACTAATATTTAGAACAGATGCAACACGCTAAAAAATATTTGCAATAAAAATCGCAGCAAATTAGTATTTAACAGTAAATATGCTTACCTATCTAACGAGTTTTACTGGCAAGAGGGGCTTCCACTGTCTCGTTCCTTTTTGATGTAACTGATTAGATACGTTATCTGTTCTGTCTGGCTTCGAAATTTTCAATCAGAATAATAATAAGCAGTCATTTGAAATGTTTGTCGGTTTATAATCTCTTATCACTATTGTTTTGAAGAGGTGTGAACAGTGAACCTACTTCAAAAGTGTTTTCAAAACATTTAGTATTCATTCTCTCCTCATACATTCTAATATAATGCTCATGTATAATTCTGAACAATTAGAAACATATTTCTTTCACATCCTACGATACAGTTTTCTACAGTTATCGTATATTAACTATATCGCCCTTAGTAATTGTCAACACTGCATCATTATCACATATACCGAGAGTTTTAATTAGTCACTGGCACTATACAGGTCAATCAATAAGTTGTTAATTACAAATCTATCTAAAATTTGTTCACGATTCCACCGTTTGTTAATTTCTGACTTAGTCAGAGGGTCCATCCAAACCAAAGGCAGAAAAACAGTTCTTGCTTGTATATCCTTCTCGACCAGCATGTCCCTTGTAATAATTCTTTGCCACCCCCCATATCAACTTGAATTCAATATGTGTGATAAGGAGGTAATATTAAATATGAAGTGATAAGGAGGAAGGCGTAACCTTGCGACCATATTTTCAGCCATATGATCTACTATGTGTCTTTTTTCGGGTTTATTTATTAAAGAAGTAACTTGCAAAAGACACATTTAAACATATAATTTATTAACTACGTTTTTAACATAGTATTTTCAACACTTAATTCATGTTTTGAAAGACATTCTTTCATTATATCATTTGTTGATGCACTTGTTGGGATCATATTCCACCAGTTTACTTTGACATGGTGCACTGACTATAACAATAACAGACGGTTCCTCCACATTTTCTAACAATTGATTTTCAAACCAGAGCAAAAAGATGTTATAGTTAATTTTTCACGGTAGTCGCTTTTGGACTTGGACGAAAACACTAACTCTGCTCCAGGAATAAATTAATATTAATAATTAATATGAATGAATTCATAAAAAATATTAGGACCAACAAGAACAATCAAATGTTATTCCAACGTTTACTTTTTTCCTCCGACTTTTGTTGTCTTTACGCTCTTTTTGTTAGGGTCTTGACAAGAGTGACTCAATGTACCATTTTGAAATATCCAAGTCTGGTCAAGATTTACACATATCACAAATTCAAATAAAAAATTTTCCTTTCCATTGTATGCTTTTGAAAATTGAATTATTTTCAAGGCAATGTCCAAGGAAAGTTCCAATAGATCCCTTCGAGGGTTTCTCGAATCTTTACACCATTAAAATCATATGTCTCCTAACAATGTATGAAGGGATAACTTACAACCCTTAAAAAGCTACATATCCCTAACAATTTTCTCTGAAATAATTTGATTAAAATATTTTATATAGAAAAAATTATTTGTGCACTCACTGTTTTTATAACCATCACATGTTTGATCTAGAATAAAGCTAATATCATAGTGTTCATGATTAGTCACACTCTTCGAATATTGACAGAATTTCTTCGGTGAACCTAACATATTGTTCATTCTGGCATAGTGCCAACACTTAGTATTCGGCCCGGTAGTAACACGCTAAACATATTTTCAATAAAAGTACAACAACTTAATATGTAATATACATAATTGTAGTGACCATGAGACATATCGAATTTTGCATCGTAGAATAACTGTCTACAAAATACCCAGAAATATAATCCCAGATGTTGACAACTATGAAACGATTATTTTGCAACCCCGAGACGTTTATCTGCAAGGTTATCGAAGGGTACTTTCAAAGATTCAGTATCCGATCGGCGTCGAGTTCAGACGTGCCACCATCGACTGCCCAAGTCTCCTCACCAGGTGACACCGCTGCCGTCCGTTTGATCTATTTTGTAATTTCACCTTATTTCAGTAAATAAGGTGTAAACAGCACTGTGTCATTTTGTTTTTACCTCCAATCACCGAGCCATATAATTTACCCTAAATCATAGTAATTAATATTATCATATACTTACCTCCCTAATGGACTTACTGGCTGACTATCTCTTGCTTTCGGCATATTCAATCAGAGTAATATGGTATATGATGCGACAATTTGAAACGTATCAAACCAAGCAAAGCGCCAAAACAACCTGTGCCGGTTTATACCTTCTTGTTTTTACTAATATTGAAGAATTTTTGCAGATGTTTCACAACCGAACGATATTTGTAGGTTGATTTGGTCACATGTTCAAACGTATCAGATAGCATGATCATCTCTTTTTAACTGTATTAAAATGGGAAGGAAAGTATTGTCTGGTATTAAAACGAATTGACAGACTTCAATAGGCAACTCATTACATTTCTTGATGATGTGAGTTCACTGATACATTGTATAGACCATATGCATTACCTAACTGGTAATATCATCTTTTGTTGAACATTGGAGACTTATTTGTACTTCACACTAAATACTAGGTATTAATATTTACATAATTCATATTGAACACCCAAAGTAAGATGGATTAAAAAATCCATCCGAGAACAACACTGACAAATTGTTGTGTTTATAAACCGCACGACCATTACGTATCGTAAAATAATTTATAACAAATATAAAGGTAAAAGAGCCCGACCAACATTAATCATCAGTATATTCCCGGTCGGCGTTTAAGTCGTCCTCCGTAGCATTCACCATTTTTTATTCGGTGTCGTGTCCCGAAGCCGTTCATAAAAAAAATAATAATTCGGATGCCCTGGCCATTTGTCCGATGACTTTTCCATCTTTACTTGTTGCCTGTCAAAATAAACAAGTCTTCGATGCTGGCGAGTTTGTTTAACGGAGAGAGATCGCCCGGGCACACCCAGACATCCAACAAGACCGCCTATCGATAACGTATAAGTTTTAAAATTACTATAAAGTACGGAACACGGCCACTTAATGAATATTAAATACAGAATCGATTTATTTTTTGATGTCGTTGTTCTACTAATTACGCTACAAAACTAAAACGAATTGTCTGATCGGCGAAGTTAGTTGATTTAACAACTAGGAAGTACGACGACACGACAGTCTTCCTACTGTTGTGGTAGTCCCGGGTTTGAATCCTGTTGGGGCATGGTCGCTAATGTACGTTTGTGATTGTCCTTAGGCAAGAGTGCTAAGTCCGACAAGGAAAGTGATCCCAGTCACGCCAGTAACCAGGCTGGGTAAAACCGGATGACTTTTGGGATGGTCTCTAAGCTGGTCACTGGCCAGTCGGTAGGTTCAATACCGAGGGCCGTGGTTCGAAGCCTATTTTAAATGGTAGGTATAGTCTAGATAAATATTATTAGGAAACGTCCATTAATTATGTGATCCATTTTTCACGATACTTTTACCACCTCCCCACCCCCCTGGTGAGCAGTATAACGGTGACTTAGTTCGACCCACCCCTGCCTGCTTCCCCTAATTTTACTCGAGATTTTTTAAAAGTGGAATTTTACTGTAAAAAAAACATAAGTTGATTAATTATTTTTATTTTGAACTAACTAAAACTAGTATTTGAGATTGTTTAGATCGTAGTCAAGAATCACGGTGATAAAGTTGACCAATAAAATACTTAAATGGAAATTACTAAAATTAACAATTTATTTACATTAATTTATAAACTTACTTTAATTTTACCCAATTTTACATTGTTTTTACGGGAAGAAACGGCTTTAAGTGCCCCTCTGCGTGATATTTGTCTTGGCCCCTCTGAACCCCTCACTATGTCATTAATTGACGCGTACCTCCTTACACAGACCAGTAATGTAAGTTATTCAATAAGCTTTCGGAAATTTTACGAAAACTGCCTGTCACAGAAAAAAATTAATTATGACATGATTACTAAGTATAATTTTCAAGTAGTTCTATACACTTATTTCAAGTGTGCTTGCAAAATAACTCTCTACGACAGATATTACTGCTGCGTAAGATTTTTTAAATCATGAACAGAGCCAAAACTGAGAGCTAAATCTGGAGATTAAAGTAGAAGATGTAACAATTCATGCTTGGATTGCACTGATTTAGGATCTACTTATTTATCTTCTTATTTAATGCTTCCTATAAAGTTTTTCAGGGATTTTTGTATCAAATTTATTGTTTAAATTTCGGAAACATTAAATACTTGCATACATTTAGATCAGCGATGTCTATTGATGAAAATTTAAATTATCATTTAAAAAAGAAGTGGTTTTGATATTTCACTATGTAAAATTAGTGTTTTCCGTTTAATATTTTTTAGTTATATAGAATAGAGAAACATTTCCAACTTTTGTTGTTTCTTTTGTAGGTTTGTAGGGAACTCTTTCCCAATGGGTGATTTCCCAATTTTAATGATAATAAAGAACGACCTGGAGGATTAAAACTTATAAACCAAAGTTCAGCAATTAACGAATTATGTAACAGATGTTTATACGTATTAGGACAGGCCCAAAAGCAGAAAAGATGGTTATCGCATGAATTAATTGAAAAGAACAAAGAATTTTCTGCGGAAAATAATTGTAACTGCTGAAGAAATATGGATCTACCGTCAAAATCCCAAGTACAAAAAGTCAAGGTTTTGTCCTGGATAAATTCACCCACATCGACACCGAAACCGAATATTCATTGCAATAAAATATTGTTATGCAACCATTAGTGTAGATGTTTACCGTTAACAACAGAACAAATTGAATGACGTATTGTTGCACCAGACAGTGCCTTACGATTTACTTTTTTTCCCGCTAATGCAGCATGACTTAGCTGTCACACGGCTTCGAAATGATGAAGAGAGCGAAAATACATCCATGATCTATGATTGGATAGTTATCATACCAACATTGTTCTTTCGGCATGTTGTTGCCATGTTGCCATAAAAGTGCCATTTTTTTTCAAGAAATACTTTATCATGATGAAAAAAAAATCATGTGCAAGCGTTGAATACGCATCCCATAAAAGAGATGTTTTCTTGAAACATTTGGTTTGGTTCGAGGTCATTGTATTGGATTAAAGGCTTATTTATTTGGCCCAAAATCCTACCATTTTAACTCTTTTTAGGACAGATAATTCACAATTCACAATCTCAAACAAAAACTTAAATAAATAGCAGTTGATGAATGTGTATGGCTACAGTTTATATATATTTGATTGCACTTGCAGGTGTGGCATGTCGTGTGTAGTTTCAAAAGTTAGGAATGATGAACACAAACACAAGATATAACGGAAGATTGAAGTACGCAAAACGCCATATTGGAGGTATTATGGAATAAACATGGATGAATGAACAGAACAATTTGACATAATTTGAAATGAAATGACTGGAAATAGTTTAAAGTTTTTATGAATAATAATTTTTATGAATGAACAATATGATAGCTAACATACCATATTCCAGCGAAAAATAAAACCACGAGTACTATACCCTTAATATTAATAGCTCTGAACTTTCTCTTAAAACACAATTGATGGTATTGTTTACCAGAACCTTCAAATGCTGCTTGAATAAAACTTATATAAATTTATTGATAAAAAAAGTTGGATGCTTATTTGTACTCTTAATATGACCACAATTATATGGTTGTCTCTTTTTCATAATAAAGTTCAATTTTATATATCAATTCTGTTAGCTGATTGAATATTCAAACGAGTCTTAATCACTGATAATCATCCTCTCATTCGTCTCGTCCGATTTAGCACTCTCTTATTTTTACAAATCCGATAAAATTCATTTATCGAAGAAATGATAGAGTGAAAGTGTTAATATCAACCTGGATATTCGCAACTCTACAGACAATTTTAGATAGTCTTTTTGGAAAACTTTGAAAACTATTATCTTAAAGATAATTTCAATTTAATAATAACATCTTTGTGCTTATTTTGAAAAAAAAATCATGTCTACTTTGGAACTTACAATATAAGTAAAATAGAAGCCGATTTGGAACAGTTTTAGTATAAATCCAATATATACATGAGAGGAATCCCTATTTTCGAGTTTTTGTTAGTATTAAACCCACTTTCCGCGACTATTACATGTTTTTTGCTTAACCCTTTTCGTTCAACAAAACCAAAATTGATCCGTCCCTCGAGTAGCTTTGTTTCAGGTGGAATTTCAGACTTTAATACGTCTTACTCGTTATTTTCTTTATATCATGTAAATTTATCGTCTTAAATATCAAACACCTGTGAGCATTTCATTTAATCGTATTACATTCTCGTTCTCTTCGCCGTCCTTTGTTATTCTAATACGTTCTATGTGAATATTTACAAACAATGTGGGTATATAAGTATCGGTAAATACTGTTAATTGTTTTGTATTAAAGTGACAAACGTAAATAATTCCTTTTAATAAGCCTTTAATAAATAGAGACATGCGTTTACGTGGTATACATGTCAAGAATTATACTGTTATTATTTTACTTGAAGGCGCAAGTTGAGATTACCATAGGAGAACCCTTTCAAAGAAGTATTTGTTACACTAAAACAGACCAGAACCTATTCACAGAGATGCGTGGCATGCGCACAAAAATTTCATTTTAACTATGTTGTCAGTTCTTAGATCATGCGTTATTATTATTAGTGGTGTTTTTTAGATTACAACAATTAAGAATAGTATGATTACCTAAAATTATATTGTACATTTTTTTGTATATCGGAGGGTACAAACATCTGTGAAAGCATAACATGAATCGTCTGTCCTCTTTGTTTTTGATTGCCTTTGATTTAATTTGATATCTGACGAAGAGAGACCAGTTAAGAGACATTCTACTTATTTAAGGACTTGTAGTAATTGATAGAATTCTGAAGATATAGTCTCTGATTGAACTAGAGTTAATTCTTGAGGCTTTTTTTTGTAAATTTTAATAGTATTGATTTTAGAATATCGCTAACTTGAAACAGTAACTGAATATCGCACATAATAAATACATTAGTTTGTGAATCATAAGTTATAACGAATTTTAAAAAGTATTAATAATTATAAAATAGCTTCATAGAATTTTATTCCCCATTTGTTTGTGAATTGTTAGTTCCTACGTGGATGGAAAACAGTAGATAAACGAAAAAGGGCAAATTAAAGATGATATATATCCAAGGGTGGGATAGAAGTGGAATAAATAAGCAAAGAAACATGCAATTTTGTATAAAAATTTAAACAAAAAAAATTATTCTTTTAATCAGCCTGGTGTATTTATTGTTTTTACAATACATATTTAAGGTGATAGATATTGATAAAGGATAAGAACTATATGAATATATAAATGAAGTAGGGAAAGTATGTAGCGGCTAAAATGAAAATAACTATATAATTTACATAGATGGAGCTCATAGGAAAAACAGAAGAAATTATTTTATTGTCAGTTATTTTTAAATTTTTAAAAGAATTGATTGAATATTAATGTTTAATGATTAATTTAATAAGATATGTGACTATATGGCATTTTATTCTTTGAACTTCGTATTAGTTATTTGTATTATTTGCTTTATAGACCTAAGTCTCCAAAAATAGTTAATTTAATGATACTTTTTTTTAATATTAATTTTTTAATTGTAAAAAACCTGTAATTATCTATGTGAATACAGTTTTATTCATATATGTTTTGTTTTAATTCTGTTCTGTCTAATTCTGTTAATTAATTTTGTTTAAATATTGTAACATAAAAGAAAAGAAAAATCGTGTACACTTAAGTAATATGCTCCGAAGTTACTTAAAATATGTTAAAAATGTATTGGTTCTTGAGATAGGTATTTTAATATGCAGATATTTATTATTTTAATTAATGTTATATACCAAAAATTTATATTGACAATACTGCGAGAATAGGTTTTAGCAACATATCGTTTTAAAACTGTTCCGTCTGCTGTGACAGACATGATTAATTCTATAAATTGTGGTCGAATTTCGACCGCAGGGCGATCGCTAATTTCGATAAAACATTGAATACAAACTGTACTCATCGAGGTAAAAAATACGATAAAGTGAGCGTACAATATGTGAACGTTCAGATAAATCTTGGAAAAGTCCTAAAAATTTACTTGGAAATGGAAAACCATGTATATGTGTATGTGTTGGTCGATTTCCATCTCCACCGTTTGTTTTTATCGAAATTAAACCGTAACTGTGTACTTTATAGGCCTAAGTCTCCAAAAATAGTTAATTTAATGATACATTTTTTAATATTAATTTGTTAATTGTAAAAAACCTGTAAATATCTATGTGAATACTGTTTTATTAATATATTTTTTGTTTTAATTCTGTTCTGTTTAATTCTGTTAATTAATTTTGTTTTAAATAATTGTAACATAAAAGAAAAGAAAAATAACGTACAATTAAGTAATATGTTCTGAAGTTACTTAAAACATGTTAAAAATGTATTGGGTCTTGAGATAGTTATTTTAATATGCAGATATTTATTATTTTAATTAATGTTATATACCAAAAATTTATATTGACAATACTCCGAGAATAGGTTTTAGCAACATATCGTTTTAAAACTGTTCCTTTTGCTATGACAGAAACATGATTAAACAGAATTAATCTATAAATTGTGGTCGAATTTCGACCGCAGGGCGATCGCTAGTTTCAATAAAACATTGAATACAAACTGTACTCATAGAGGTAAAAAATACGATAAAGTGAGCGTACAATATGTGAACGTTCAGATAAATCTTGGAAAAGTCCTAAAAATTTACTTGGAAATGGGAAACCATGTATATGTGTATGTGTTGGTCGATATCCATCTCCACCGTTTGTTTTTATCGAAATTAAACCGTAACTGTGTACTTTATAGGCCTAAGTCTCCAAAAATAGTTAATTTAATGATACATTTTTTAATATTAATTTGTTAATTGCAAAAAAACCTGTAAATATCTATGTGAATACTGTTTTATGCATATATTTTTTGTTTTAATTCTGTTCTGTCTAATTCTGTTAATTAATTTTGTTTTAATATTGTACACGTATTACTTTATTTATTATTCCATATTTATAATTGTAACATAAAAGAAAAGAAAAATCACGTACACTTAAGTAATATGCTCTGAAGTTACTTAAAACATGTTAAAAATGTATTGGTTCTTGAGATAGTTAATTTAATATGCAGATATTTATTATTTTAATTAACGTTATATACCAAAAATTTATATTGACAATACTGCGAGAACAGGTTTTAGCAACATATCGTTTTAAAACTGTTCCTTCTGCTATGACAGAAACATGATTAACTCTATAAATTGTGGTCGAATTTCGACCGCAGGGTGATCGCTAGTTTCAATAAAACATTGAATACAAACTGTACTTATAGAGGTAAAAAATACGATAAAGTGAACGTTCAGATAAATCTTGGAAAAGTCCTAAAAATTTACTTGGAAATGGAAAACCATGTATATGTGTATGTGTTGGTCGATTTCCATCTCCACCGTTTGTTTTTATCGAAATTAAATCGTGACTGTGTGCTGTCGAGCGAGACAATACACGGTACATTTTTTTTTTGGTCGGAGCAAGACCAAGTGGGGGAATTGAATTTGTTTCTACGTTGTGTTTCAATTTTTTTTGGAGCTTTATTTTAGGAAAGAGCGATGGAATCGAGATCGCTGTCGTTTATCAGAGCAATCGAAATAAATAAACGACCGAATGCCCATCGCAAATCTAGAAATGCGCGGCCTCGCTCTTTTTTTCATCCATGTTACTTAGGAAAATGAGATTTGCCGAAGATGAATTATTTAGCGACGGTTTCTACATATAAGTAGCGAGGATGAGTCGGTTCCATTTCGTGTGCAGATACAGTTCGTGTCGAAAGTCAAAAAATTAAAATCACACATTAATTGTATGAATTAATAATAAAAGATTTTTATACTATACTTAATACATTACAATACTCTGAAAATTACATTACAAATACATTTATACAATACTCTGAAAATTATAATTCTCACTCATAATGAATAAGTTTAGAATGTCTAGTTAGAGCGGATGGATAAAATAAAATGAATATCTGACATTTGTATATTAATAAGAAATTGGGCCGCCATTTGCTTTTAAAACAGCTGCAATTATTACCGAAAAGTCATTACCGGTTTACTAACATATCTTGCTGGTCTTAAATGTGCAATATATGATTTGTTTTACTAACATCAAACATGAAACATTTATTTATAAAAACTTATATTTTATATTATAAACAAACAAATTTTATAAAACATTATATTTTGCAAAAACAACACCATAAAAGATTTATACCTCTTCGAAAATGTCAAGTTTCGTACCTGAAAGCGTGCATTTGCGACATCCATTACTTTTCTTATTTAATATAAAGAAAAAAGCAGCTGAGGGACATCGTTTACAAGGAAAATAATGTTCTGGTAGATAGTGGAACCGTTGAAACCTGGCAAAATGGTTAATAGTGATCGCTATCGGCAACAAATGTTCAGTTTTAACCACGCATTGATCGACACACGTCCAGAATGAGCCCGAAGACACGATAAAGTGATTTTACAGCACTATAACGTATCGTAAAACGGCCAAGGAATAGTTGAAACAACCTGTATGTTCACACCCACCATACTCTCCAGATTTTACCTCGTCCACCTATCAACTTTTCGCATCAATGGGCCACGTATTTTCAGAACGCCACTCCGCCAATTTTGAAGTAGTTAGAAAATGGCTTGATGAAAGGTTTTACTCAAGGGACAAACAGTTTGTTTGGGATGACATCCATAAAATACCTGAAACATGCTGCCCATAACAGCTCAATTATATGTGCTAGCCAGGGATACTATGAACCGCGAATACTATTGAACCCTTTTGGATGTGTATGCCAGCAAAATGCTAGCCACGGTGAGAATTTCACTATTGAGGATGTCGAGACATTCAATCGCCGTAATCTAGCCAGTGGTGTGAATGGGAAGGCCAGTTAAATAACATAATATTGCCACCTAAATCATAACAGAATCTTTTGTAGTTCTTCATATATGAACCCTTCCGCTTAGACTGTAGGAAATAATGTAAACAGTCTATCTAGGTTTAAAGGTCGTAGCACCATTTCTTTTGCGGCTTACCGTTGGATGCCGTTATAAAAAGCTTCACAAACCAATCCACTTCCTTCCGTAAATGTTTTGTGGCTGTCACTTTTAACGCTGTAGCTTTATGTTGCCTGGTCACAATCCTTTTTAATGTTCGTCGGTTTCTGTCATTTAAATTTGGGTTTTGCGCACTATCCCCCTTCGACGATCATGTTTGAAAAGTTGTTTGGAATTATCAGCATCTTTGGGATTAACTTCATCATCCTTATCATATTAATAATTAACTGAGAAGGGTAATTCTGATATGTATTTGTGAGCGGCAACAAAAACATATAGAGTTTGGAGCAAACAGATGAAAACGACGTGAATCAATGCCAACAAAGGCATAAAAAGTCATGGGTGCTTTTGGAATTAGGATAATCCTGGAGTAGATCCAAGTTTGATTTAATCGTCGGAATGAAACCTCTGGAGCGAGGTTTTCAATTTTGAATCCATGTTTGGATTTTGTGTTTTACTTCATTTTATTTATATTAGCTTACTGCCCTTATCATATTACACTCTCCCCACAACTTGTATCACGTTAGCCAGCGCTTGTAATTCTAAAAACAAATTATTATCTATAATATATATAATCATCTATATCTATAATTATATAATAAATATTTCTCGCCTGCTACAAATAATGACCATAATAAGAAGCAGTTAAAATTTAAGGTTTTTATGTGGTACTTCAAATATAGTGCAAGAGCAGTAATAACAAATAAAATCAAAGTTGCTCAGTAGTGACTGTATTAAAATTTTATTGCAACTAGTCTATAAACCTCAGGAGGCCAACCATCTCTGCGTGAGTACCAGACAAAGGTAGGACGTCTCGCCTTTTGCTTCACTTTTTTATTGATTTTCAACAGGCGTCTTCTTGCCTTTGACTTTATTACTGTTCATTTTTGAATATTCGTTGCCGTATGGGGTACTTGAAATGGTACGACATAAAATTTATTTAAAAGGATTTGCATTTATTTTATGTTTCTCTTTTACCATATTTTCTCGTGCTTACTATTTAGTACAGAACATTCTTTCATTACTGATGAATAAAAAATTACCCAATACAGTGACTTAATTTTGAAAAATTTACCTTAAATAGATATAAATGTATTTAGTATCTCATAAAATTTATCAAATATGACAGTTTGTGTATCTGCAAAGAAACTTTTTTTCAACTTCTGAAATTTTAAAAATATTATAGAAACATGTAATTCATGAGAAGTTCCACTTTTCCTAGATAGATCAGAGAAAATTGCCACCGAAAGCGAAATTCCCACAATAATTGGGTGTTCGATATTCATTACTTTTACTATAGAATATGAACAATTTTGCTTCCAAAGTCAATCAGACACTTTTAGAAACTATTGTTTATACTGACTAGAGTTATAGTCAACAATTTAAAAGTTTTGATTTTGAGTTCAAAGCGAAAGAACGACCTGGAAGAACAAAATCGCTTGAAGCCAATAAAATGCAAGACATTTTATTAGACAAAAGCCCAGATGGAACCCTCAAGGAATTTGCAGAGACCTTAGCAGTTGATGAGTCAACTGCTTTCATGTATATACTATGTTAAATAATAGTATATTCAAAGTTTTTTTAGTAATGCGTCGTAGATATTTGTGACGTTAAAATATTACAATGTTGCCGCATCAACTCTGAGTTTTAATTCAGTTTGGCTTTGACATACAAAAACATTCTAAAACGCATTACTAAAAAACTTTGGATATACTATAGATATGCTGGCACGTAAAGCCGACGGGAGCCACTTCCGGTGGCGTTTATAAATGCTTCAATTTATCAATAATCCATAACAACACATCATTTATCTTAGACACTTTGGCATCAGTTCCTGGTATAATTGCATCAACAAAACGCCGTTACTTTTATATTTACGTGTGAGATCTCGTATTGTCATGATAAACAACAATCCGCCGTCTCTTGTTTGTTTTCCTTATTTCACCGAAGACTTCTGACTGGCAAACAAATGGTTCCGTACCAATCAGAATTTGCTGTTCTACGATCCTTTAGAGGCACTGTTGCAGTATGACCAGTTTTTCACACACACCATCGATGTTTTCTGGCACAATAGCCAATTTCGTTCCATTTTTTGCCAAGACGAAACTTTCAAATAAATATAACATAAAAAATTGCGTTCGTGCGATAAAATGTTTTGAGTACGTATATCATAAAAAATGTCAAACTTTACGATGTAACCGTCAGATGGACTCACATGACAATAGTGTTGCCAATTCCCGAAATATAAATAGTTACCCTCGAATATGATTGATATATTATTTGATTTGGTTTGATTATATTATTTCCTTGAATGGTGCATGTCTTTATCTGCTTTTTGGGAAATATCAATATCAAAAAAATATGAAGAAATAATATTCGTAAATTTCCAATAAATCTTTTAAGATGTATTCTTAATAAAATAAATCTCTGCCGAATATTTTCCTTAATAATTGAATTACAGAAATCTCCTAATAAAAGGAACGCCAACATTTAAACGGGTGCTCTCAAATTCCACGTAGACTGCGACATAACTGCGCTGGACGTATTCTAAACTTTTCGTAAACGAAACGGAAAGTTCGCAGACTCTTCGAAGCGGCGACTACCTGCTTTACGCTACACGTACTCAGTTATGTATTATATCTAGTCGGTGCTGTTTAACAAACGAGTTACGGAAATAATCTGAGCTCCAGATTAAGTTAATATCGTTCAGTTTGCAGCAATGACCCACTTCGTAAACCAGTTAAGTTCCGTTTGAAGCGTTTCCCTGTTAGATAAGGACTTGATGTTTTACTTTCGCTCTATATTATGATAAACAAGGTGTGAACATTTGCAAAGGCTCTGGAAATAAAACAAAACGAGAATGTTGCTCACATTTTTGTGATGAACTTCTAGTCACATTAGCACATAATTAATCAATAACATAATTAATAAATAGCACATATCTAATATAAACTTTAACAAAATAATTATCGTGATAACAAATTGATGTTTGATGTAATACAATGTAAAATTTACAACAAAACTAGAGCCAGATTTTTGTGCTGTGTAATATTTGTGTACGAATGCACATATGCAGATTAAAAATTAAAGATAATGGAACTTCAATTATAGGGATGTTCTGCGGGAAGTAATATTAACATAATACAAATAGTTGGGAAGCCCTGAGAAGTATTGTAATTGCAACCAAAGTTTGGTAAATTAACGTGAGAAATGACTCCACTTTTGTATTAATATCGGTATGCTACAATTCTAGTAACACTGGTTTTAAGTCACTATGACAAGGTGTAAGTGTAACATAATAATTAATCAATATATAATAACATGAATTTGGGATTTATTATGTTTTATTATACTACGCTGTGGCATCTTTAAACTTGAGGTCACTCAAACGTGATGCTTCTACCCTCAGTAGATGCCTGTATAAATTTGACAGCTGTCGGATTGTAGCAGATTAAAGCAACATTTGTTATTGTGAAAAAAATGGATAAAAAGGAATTTCGCGTGTCGATGAAATATTGCTTTTTGAAGGGAAGAAATACGGTTGAAGCAAAAACTTGGCTTGATGCCGAGTTTCCAGACACTCCCCCAGGAAAATCAACCATCAAAAATTGGTATGCTAAGTTAAGACGTGGTGAAATGAGCACCGAAGGCGGTGAACAGTCCATAAGGGGTAGTTACCGACGAAAACATTAAAAAATCTACGAAATGATTTTCAATGTTCGCAAATTGAAACTGAATGAAATAGCAGATACTCTAAAGATATCAACTGAACGTGTACATCATAGCATTCACAAATATTTGAATATGAGAAAGCTCTCTGCAAAGTGGGTGCCGTGCCAGCTCACTTTTGACCAAAAACATCGACGGGTTAATGGTTCGGAGCGGTGTTTGAAGATGATCAAACGTAATAAACCCGAGTGTTTGCGTCGATATGTGGCAATGGATGAGACATCATCTCACTCCGAACTCCAATAGACAGTCATCCTAGTGTACTGCATATGATGAAACCACTCCAAAGCGTGGAAAAATGCAACAGTCGACTGGCAAGGTTATGGCCTCTGTATTTTGGGATGCGCATGAACTAATTTCCATTTGCTACATTTAAAAAGGAAGGACCATCAACTACTGCGACTATTACATAGCGTTATTAGACCGTTTGAAGGACGAAATCGCCGAAAAATGGCCGCATTTGAAGGAAAAGAGAGTGCTGCTTCACCAAAATAATACACCGTGTCACAAGTTAGTGAAAACGATGGCAAAAATCCATGAATTGGCCGTCGAGTTGCTTCATCATCCGCCGTATTCTCCAGATCTGGCCTCCAGCGACTATTTCCTGCTCTCAGATATCAAAAGAACGCTCGCTGGGAAGAAACTGAGGCCGATTTTGAAGCAAATGACAAAGCTTACTACAAAAATGGTATCGAGAAGTTGGTCACTATATCACCCATGAAGAGGATTATGTTGAATAAAAAAATAAATTCACAAAAAAATGTGTTTGTCTAGGGTAGGCCGGGGAGTTTTCAATTGACCTGTTATGTATCTTATAAGTCCATTTAATCTTGTCGGTATATTTATCCTTTTAAAAGAATTATTTTCTACTGCTCTAGCATACTGTTGAAGCTGTTACTCCTTGTTCAGTTGCTAATTCCAAATGATCATAGAATTTTAAATGCCGAGAAGATATTTTTTGAGGCTCGTCTTTACCAACTAAGATTTATTTATACTGGACAGACTGCTTGATATGGGTTGTGATCCTTAAAGCTCGTTAAGTAAGCATCCCAGAATACTGGGTAATAACACAACTATCAGAAATTACAAACAGCCACTATCATAAAACCACTAAATATCTTAAATCGCAACAAATTATCCATTAATTAAAATTTAAAGCCTTAAAATTTTAGAAACTGGAAGAAAATGGAAGAAGAGCTTAGTTTAGTGGAAATTGGGTTTTGTAATATGCATATGAATAAGAATAATTATAAACAATTTTTTAATAATTGCAATAGTTTCTGAGTAATTAAAAGCCGTTCTACGGCTGCGACCATAACATTTTTCGAAATTAGGGTCCTTTGTGAGCTAAACACACCGACATCACTCCAATTCGAAAAACTTTTTTAATTAGTTACATATCTCACGGTAGCTTGTTGTGCCGTGAATTACGGGCAGCAATAAAGTTTTTATCTGAAAAGGAAGTTTCTTGTTCGTACGGCGGCATAATACGGTTTAACGTTTAATTGTTTTAAATTAAAGGGATTCCGTGTTTGAAATGTAAAATGGAACGTTCGCCACCATAAAAAGAGATATGAACCCTGGCGGATTTTATTCTCCGTCCAAAAAGTTTTACCGGTAGTTCTGGTCGTGTTTTATGTCGGTGGCGTTCTCGTGTGTGCAGTGTCTCGTTGTTTTAGAGCGGCAACGCGTAAAAAAGGGGTGAAGGGGGATGACGCTTTTGGTTCGAGTCTGTCGACAAAAATTCAAATGGTTCTGCTAGATTTTACTAGGTTTTTCAAAACGTTTTATCTTTAATATAGGAACTAATATACTATAATGATTATTTGGTCTTATTTAATATCCCATTGTACAATTATTAAATGATATTCTGAATAGAATCGAAACCATAACGTAGAAGAGATGTCTTGGGGTTAAGAACTAGTGGGCAGTCCGATGGAGTTCTAGGAAGAACTTTAAAGCACTGTCTATATAATCTAGCATGCACAGTAAAATTTGATTTTGCCACGTTGCTAGTCCTTGTAAATTTGATGTATATTTCAAGAACGTAATATATATACAGCACTTGCTATATATACAGCTTGGATTCGCAAATTAACCTAAATTTTTCTTTAAATTAAAGTTAATGTTTACAGGCAACTTAATACAATATGGCATACATGACATGACGTATTTTCAAAACCTTGCAAAAGAGAAAAGGCCTGTAATTATAGATACATAAAAGATAAGAAAGGAGATGTAATAACTGAAAGCGCTGAAAGTGAAATAATGATAGATAGGAAGAATAATTTCAGGAATTTTATTATATCCAGGAAGCAACATAACAGGACAGTTTTTTATTCAACATAATTCCCTTCAAGGATGATAGAATTATTTTAGCGACTCTTCAACTTTTTGATACCATTTTTGTAGTACGATTTGTCCTTTGCTTCAAAATAGACCTCAGTTTCGACGATCACCTCTTCATTCGACGAAAATTTTCTCCCAGCAAGCATTCTTTTGAGATCTGAGAACAGGAAATAGTCGCTGGGTGGCAGATCTGGAGAATACGGTGGATGATTTTTCCTTTTTTTCCAAGTTCTAAAGAGAGTTATTTAGAGATGGACATTTTTTAATTATGTAATTTTTTGGACCATCAGAATTACTTGGATGAAATAATCGTGGAATTTGGGAAGCGATACGCAGATTATAAAAAAATTGAGGGTGGTGTAACACTTTTCACTTATCCATTAACGATCGCATTTGAAAGTGTGAAGATTGATTATCTGCAATCAGATCCCTTTTAAAAGGGCACAACAGAATCAGGAATTAAATTTTTTAAGCATCTTGTTGAGTGTTTCCCGAAACTGACGAATTTAGGCCTAAAAATGAGTTCAATAATGGGCAGTACCTATATTTGGGAAAGTATACATTCAACAATCAATTTTATAAAATCGAAATACAGGTCTTCATTGACAGAGGTATCACTTAAGCATGAACTGCGTTTAGCTACTACTAATATTGACGATGATGTTAAAAAAATTGTAAAGTAAATATTGCAATATAAATTAATGGAAACGTGAAAACGAAAAAGAGGAGACAACTCTGTTGGTGGAGACACCTACAGATAAGAGAGGATACATAGATACCTAGAATATGGAAATTCAGGCCATAAAGGACAAATATCAAAGGGTGACCTAATGGGCGAAGAACTTGGAATGAATATATCAGAGACAAGAAGAAGAATGAGCAGAGATAAAAAAGAGGCACTAGAAAGCAATTTTATTGGTATATATAATTAACTATATTAACTATATAAATTATATTTTTATGCATATAATATATTATATGCATAATTACTTTCTTTATAAATGGTATTTTTAGAATTTATGTCACCCACATGTTAAGCCAGAGCAAAAATTTATTTTATTTTTACAGGGTAGTAGCCCTTGGACTTGCAACGTTAATTCTGCGCCAGAAATAAAACCATTCCTATTCCCAAGGTTATGAACAATATATCCGTAATGACTCATTAATAAATGTTATGACTACTAAAACCTATTCAGATATTATTCTAACGTTTAGCTTTTTCCGTCCAGTTTTGTTGTCCTTTTGCTATTGTTATTGTCATCTTGCCTTGAGTTACCCAGTGTATTATTTTGAAATATTCATGTCTTACCTAAATACATCAATTGAAAGATTATATTGCATATTAAAAATATTGAATATTATAGGAAGACCGAAGATAAAACCATATGTATGATAACAAATATAATTCATTATATTAATATATATTCGTATATTAATATTATATATTATATGTATAATTATATTTTTCAATAGTTATATTTACAGAATGTATAACACCCACATCTCCGTCTCCACAAACCGTCTCGAGTTTTATTTATTTTCGAATCCTTTCGGAAAACTCAGCCATAATTAATTTCCCGTATTCCTAAAACCGACTTGACATTACGAGTTATATTCAAAACGCGATACACGGCACAGAAATAATATTATATATCCTGCACATCGCCACTAAAAAGAATATTATTATTAATAGCCGATGAGACACGAACCCGTGAACAGCCATGATATATGCAGGATATTTCGATCTTGACGTTAACAGGAAGACCACTACATGCAGCCGTCGCAGACCAACATCATAAAGCAAGTAAAATTATCCGTATGGACATTAATTTACGTGTCTACACGACATCTCGCCGAACAACCACCGACCTCGGGCATTTTCCTTTTAATTCCGAACGAGTATACATATTCATTGCGTTTTTATTTATCGAACACAAGTGGGTAAGGATCCTCATCGGGTCGTTTATTAATTTTTATTTTCTTTGGTTTTATCAGTTTCTCTTCTTCTCGAAGCTCAGCTGGATCTTGCGAGGCGCAGCATCCAGTCAAGGTTCTCCGAAAGGTTCCACCGGCCACGAAAATATCTTCGGTCGTGTTTCGCGTCATGCAATGGTTTTTCGGACACGAAAAGGTTATCAACAGCATGGTTGTCATTTCTATGTTTTACTCGATAAGTTATTTCAATATTACCACCATTCAGAATGGATTTTATAATTTTGTTATTTTGAATTAATTGAGTATATGATTTGCAAAATTTTGGATTAGACTTAATTTAGCTTGTGGGAAAAATGATGCTGTTACAACAATTAATATAGTAACTTCTTCGGTCATGTAACATTATCTTAATATTCTATATCCTAAGATTTTCATACATTAGATATTTCCACGTATTATGATCATTTTTGCTATAAAAATAGCTATATAAATATTGAGACAAATTGCTACAACATATATTAGTCGAAATGCCATTTTGAAAGAATTATTGGTTTGATTTGGTGGTCATCCAATCATTAACATTTCGAAACTGTGTGCCAACTAAGCAATGTTGCATCGACCTAAACAATAAGGCACTATATCTGGAGGTTAAACTTGCCATTCGAGATGCAACAGTCTCTCGTTCATTATTCTAAAAACGTGTTGCCAAGCATTAATATGCATGATAAGCCTGTCATTCACTATGACTAATCTTTCTCTTAACAATACGTTAGTCAATTTGTTCGACTAATGTCAGACATCTGCAATAACAGTTTTGTTTGCTTTAAGCAGTTCATCATATGCACAGTAAGATGCAAAGAGTGCACAGAGTGCACAGAGCTTATGTTGGTTCCACTGGACTAATGAATAACTTTTTTTGTGCTTAGAATTATCGCCATTAACATTAAGTGACAGACAAATTTTCTTCTTTTTCTCCTTTTTTTTCTCATTGCCTTTGAACGTCTGGAGATAGTTGAAACCACCACTGTAACGCTGTAAGAAATTATTTTAGAGTTTGAGCTAGGTGTTCGTCAAATTGATTGTTTTCAAACTTATTTTGTACCCCCAAGCTATTCCTTGTTACTCTTACTATCAAAATCACCACTTTTAAATCTCTGGAAGCATAACTAACAATTGGGTATTAATGGAGCATTTAATTTCATACAATATAAATGTATTTTATGGCTATTTCGGCAGAAGATTTTTTCAAATTAAATAACTAAGGTAATAAATGTCAAACATGTAACATTTTATGATTACACAAAGTAACTCAATAGTACTAAATAGAAAACAAAATTTCGTTATTACTGGCGCTGGAAACAAGAAGTTTTCCTTTATTTAGAGAAATGTAAACAGTAATATTGGAATATCTATAATTTTTCGTATAAATTAGATAAATGTGAGTGATCAGAACTCAGTCGATTATGCTTATTGCGCCTTCTATGTTTTAAACTATTTGCTACTATAGATCAAACGAGTTTAAAAGTTATCATATATCCACATGAAATTAACCCGATACATTTATTCATTCGGGATGGTATACTGCTTCCAAAATGATTCACGACGTAGATTTCAGTATTGATCACTGACATATACAAATTTTAAAGTGCGCTAAATAATTCAGAGTACTCATAAAGATCATATTGCAGTCGCTTTCTACTCTTTGGTATGTGGCATAGCGACATCAATAAAAGCAGTTTTTTCTAAAACTATAAGATCTATTAACTGAAATAGTTCTTGCTAAGACTATTCTAAGACTTTTTCTAGTGGCTGATCCTTTCTCATTAGCTTCATCGGTTATGAGTTGTAATACAAGTCACACATTGTGCAATCTTTATCACTTTTTTCACGATTCTGTCGCACAAAAACACTTTTTCCTAGAAAACATTCGAATTAAATGCTTGTGGGAAAAATGATGCTGTTATAATTAATTATAGTAACTCCTTCGGTCATGTAACATTATTTTAATATTCTATATCCTAAGATTTTCATACATTAGATATTTGCACGTATTATGATCATTTTTTGCTATAAAAACGCAGTTATTGAGACAAACTGCTACAACATATATTAGTCTAAATGCCATTTTGAAAGAATTATTGGTTTGATTTGGTGGTCATCCAATCCTTAACATTTCGATACTGTGTGCCAGCTAAGCAATGTTGGATAGACCTAAACAAGTGGTTATCAGAAGGCACTATATCTGGAGGTTAAACTAGCCATTCGAGATGCAACAATGTTTCCTTCATAATTCTAAAAACGTGTTGCCAAGCATTAATATGCCTGATAAGCCTGTCATTCACTATTACTGATCTTTCTCTTAACAATACGTTAGTCAATTTGTTCGACTAATGTCAGACATCTGCAATAACAGTTTTGTTTGCTTTAAGCAGTTCATCATATGCACAGTAAGATGCACAGAGTGCACAGAGCTTATGTTGGTTCTACTGGACTAACGAATTACTTTTTTTGTGCTTAGAATTATCGTAGTAGACCCACTTCATCGCCATTAACGTTAAGTGACAGACAAATTTTCTTCTTTTTCTCCTTTCATTTTCTCTAATTGCCTTTGAACGTCTGGAGATAGTTGAAACCACCACTGTAACGCTGTAAGAAATTATTTTAGAGTTTGAGCTGGGTGTTCGTCAAATTGATTGTTTTCAAACTTATTTTGTACCTCCAAGCTGTTCTTTGTTACTCTTACTATCAAAATCACCACTTTTAAATCTCTGGAAGCATAACTAACAATTGGGTATTAATGGGGCATTTAATTTCATACAATATAAATGTATTTTATGGCTATTTCGGCAGAAGATTTTTTCAAATTAAATAACTAAGGTAATAAATGTCAAACATGTAACATTTTATGATTACACAAAGTAACTCAATAGTACTAAATAGAAAACAAAATTTCATTATTACTGGCGCTGGAAACAAGAAGTTTTCCTTTATTTAGAGAAATGTAAACAGTAATATTGGAAGTTCTGTAAATTTTCGTATAAATTAGATGAGTGTGAGTGATCAGAACTCAGTCGATGATGCTTATTGCGCTTTCTATGTTTTAAACTATTTGCTACTACAGATCAAACGAGTTTAAAAGTTATCATATATCTACATGAAATTAACCCGATACATTTATTCATTCGGGATGGTATACTGCTTCCAAAATGATTCACGACGTAGATTTCAGTATTGATCACTGACATATACAAATTTTAAAGTGCGCTAAATAATTCAGAGTACTCATAAAGATCATACTGCAGTCGCTTTCTACTCTTTGGTATATGGCATAGCGACATCAATAAAAGCAGTTTTTTTTAAAACTATAAGATCTATTAACTGAAATAGTTCTTGCTAAGATTATTCTAAGACTTTTTCTAGTGGCTGATCCTTTCTCATTAGCTTCATCGGTTATGAGTTGTAATACAAGTCACACATTGTGCAATCTTTATCACTTTTTTCACGATTCTGTCGCACAAAAACACTTTTTCCTAGAAAACATTCGAATTAAATGCTTGTGGGAAAAATGATGCTGTTACAATTAATTATAGTAACTTCTTCGGTCATGTAACATTATTTTAATATTCTATATCCTAAGATTTTCATACATTATATATTTGCACGTATTATGATCATTTTTTGCTATAAAAACGCAGTTATTGAGACAAACTGCTACAACATATATTAGTCTAAATGCCATTTTGAAAGAATTATTGGTTTGATTTGTCAGTCATTCAATGCTTTACATTTCGAAACTGTGTGCCAGCTAAGCAATGTTGCATCGACCTAAACAAGTGTTTATCAGAAGGCACTATATCTGGAGGTTAAACTTGCCATTCGAGATGCAACAATGTTTCCTTCATAATTCTAAAAACGTGTTGCCAAGCTTTAATATGCCTGATGAGCCTGTCATTCACTATTACTGAACTTTCTCTTAACAATACGTTAGTCAATTTGTTCGACTGATGTCACACATCTGCAATAACAATTTTTTGTTGCTTTAAGCAGTTCATCATATGCACAGTAAGATGCACAGATTGCACAGAGCTTATGTTGGTTCTACTGGACTAACGAATTCCTTTTTTCGTGCTTAGAATGATCGTAGTAGACCCACTTTTCATTACCATTCATATTAAGTGATTTTTTTTAAGTAATTTTATTGTTTCTTTCCTTTAATTTTTTCCCATTGCCTTTGAACGTCTGGAGATAGTTGAAACCACCACCGTAACGCTGTAAGAAATTGTTTTAGAGTTTGAGCTGGGTTTTCGTCCTATTTATTGTTTTTAAATTTATTTTGTTCTTTCAAGTCTTTCTTGGTTACTCTTTAGTAAGATTTAAAATTAGATTTAAAATTTCAAAATTACGACTTTTAAATCTTTTAAACTATAGCCGACAACTGTATTTTAACGGAGCAATTTATTTCATGCAATATAAATATATCTAATGGGTATTTCGGCAGATCAAGATTTCTTCAAATCAAATCAAAACTAAGGTAATAAATCTCGAATATGAAATTTTAAACAATTTATGATTACACTAAGAACCTCAATTATACTATAATAGAAAACAAGATTTTATTAATATTGGCACTGGAAACAAGAAGATTTCCTTTATTTAGAGAAATGGAAACAGTAAGCCTGGAATAACAATAAAGTTACATATAAAATAGATGAGTGTGAGTGATCAGAGCTCAGTCGATGATGCTTATGGCACCTTGTGCGTTTAAAACTATTTGCTACTATAGATCAAACGATTTTAAAAGTTGTCATATACCTACATAACATTAACCCGATACATTTATACATTCGGGACGGTATTGATCACTCACATTTACAAATTTGAAAGTGCGCTAAATAATGGAGAATACTCATTAAGATCATACTGCAGTCGTTTCCTGCTCTGTAGTATATGGCATAGCGACATCAAAAAAGCAGTTTTTTCTAAAACTCTAAGATCTATTAACTGAAATAGTTCTTGCTACGACTATTCTAAGACTTATTCTAGTGGCTGATCCTTTCTCATTGGCTTCATCGGTTATGAGTTGTAATACAAGTCACACATTATGCAATCTTTATCACTTTTTTCGCGATTCTGTCGCACAAAAACACTTTTTCCTAGAAAAAAAATCGAATTCATTGTCAATTGACAAAATATGTCATTTCTGAACACAAATTTGAATTGCACCTCCCTTCTAAAGAAACGAAAAATCGCCGTTCTTCCACCTAGGCAACTTATAGTTAGTACATTGGTCCGCAGCATGTCTTTGTTTAATTTAATAAATTTCTTTGGTATACCTTGCACGGAATGGTTTTGCTGACTACAAAATCTAACGGTCTATGTCCGATAACACTAATCTTTCTTAGCCGTACACACTGTAACTACAAGCTTTTCTTTCGTTCCTTCCAGTAGAGTTTTGCATCAAGATTAATTCCGAGATACTTAGCATTCTTGCTGTATGTTATTTATTGTTATGGTTTCTGCTTGTGCGGTTTGATTATACGTGAACTGCCCTTGAGCAGATTTAATTTCGTTCATTTTTATTTATTCCCTGTTATAAATTTCATTTAGCTTCTTTGCTGCTGGCTACGACAGTGTAGCAGTGTCATCAACAAATATAGCCATCGTGATATTTTCCATTTCTAGTAAATCATATGTGTAGACTAGGTAAATAATTCACCTCAGTTCCTTGTGGCATATCTGATTTAGCTTATTTTATTTTAGAGTAAGCTTCCTCTTGTTTGACTTTAAAGATTCTAGCTGTAATGAAATATTTCAATAGATCTGGGTGTTGTTTCGGTAACATTTTATGTACCTTATGAACAATGCCGCCATTTTTACTTATGAATGACTGTAACGGCTGCATGTAGTGGTCTTCCTGTTAACGTCAAGATCGAAATACCCTGCACTCCTTTGGACATTGGTAATATCAGATAAATTAAAAGGTTCAATGTAACTTAAAGCTCAATGTTTCATGTATTTATGTCCACCTATCTCCTGGAAAAATTACCAATTACGGCACTAAATATGTATGAAAGCGTTTTTCAAAAATCGATTGCTAAAAAGGACCAAAACAAGACTCCAGTTAATCACAATGATATACTGACCTTTCCGAAAACCATTTTCTCCCCTTGATTGCCTTCTTTGTACGCTCTCCACGTCGATTAACATTGTCACCCGCGGCTGCAACGCATAAAGGAAAAATTGATCCGCAGCAACGCCCTAATAAATCCGCCATTTAGCGCGAAATAATTAAAAAATCTCCTTTTCGGCCACGAAGCCGACGCTGCGGCTAATATAAGTTCGACGAGTATCAGGTGTTGAGATCGCCTCCGAAAGAAATCCTCCGGGCGGGTCATTAAAACTTTTGCGGCCGCATTGTTTCTTTTTTTCTTTCCCGTTCTCGGTCGGCATTTGGACCGACCCGAAATATAGGCCTCTCGAAAAAGTGTCGGTTGTTTTTGTATCAGCCTCCGGTGTTGCAGCTGAGAGCGGGATGGTATAGGCTTTTGTCTTAACACTAATGAAAATGTACGTGTTTAGATTATTTAAATAAAATCTATGAGTATAATGAGGAGTGTAGTGGCATGCAATTAAAATCAACTATATATCTATCGAAATATTGTTCTTCTCGATTTAACAACCGCTTTATTTTTTGAGATATTGGTGAATATGCGAGGTATTAATATATTCAGCTCTTAAACAAACTAATCTAACTCTTAATGTCTATGATTTTGAGATTATATTATAGTGTTATCGAGTTAATCGGTAGATTCAGGCAGACGCAGCATCGTCATGTTCCACTTGTTTTCGAACACCACGGGTTCATTGCTTCCTAGTCACTGGTGATAAAAAGTGGAGTCACAGTTGTTATTCGTTCCAAAAGCTTTGAAAAAAATTATATATTTTTACAGCTCGAATATGGAGCTCTGTCCCAATTTCAACAGATTTCAACATGTCGATTTGGTTGCGTAGCGACCTTGAGGCATGTCGAATTTTACATCGTGGAATAACGGTCAACAAAGTACCTAAAAATATAATCCCAGATGTTGAACACGGGCGGGTTGCCAGCAGCGACAACTAGAACAGGATAACGAATAGCTGGCAACCCCGAGACGTATATCTGGGATGTTATTGAAGGGTATTTCCATGATTCAGTAACCGACCATCGTTTGGTTTAGACGTGCCACTATCAACTGCCCAAGCCTCCTCTCCAGGTAACACCGCTGCCATCCGTTTTATCTATTTTGTATTTTCCACATTTTTATATTACTTCAATAAATAACGTTCACATAATGTAAACACCACTGTTTCATTTCGTTTTACCTCCATTCACCGAGCCAAAAGACAGTATATAACTGTATTAGAGATAATTTTAAAGGCTATTAAGAGTCTTCTCAAAAATTTAATGGTATTAATTAATAAGCTACAGGTTTATTCAGGAAATGCATTCATTTGTGCATCAAGAGGTAAAATGAATATTGGAATGAATATTATTAATCACAAAATAGCTTCATAGAATTTTAACTCATCATGTATACAAAAATGAAGTAATATATGTATGAAGCAGTTAAAATGATAATAATTTAGGTAAACAGAACACACAGGACGAATATACGCTCACTACTCATCCCTCCATCAGGCTGCCCGCCTGGCCGTACACATCCATCACGCTCTTGATCAACGAAAAATCTTGGAGTAATCCTTCAGGACCTAACCAAAGCCTTCGACAAGGTCTGGCACGGCTGTTTGATCCCAAAGTGCGTGCGATTAGGCCTCCCAGAAGTCCTGACCGCTCTTAGCAAGTCCCACCTATCGGATAGATCTTTCCAGGTCAAGATCAGAAAGATACTTTCTAGTCTAAAATAAATCGACGCTAGCGTACTTCAAGATTCCCAGCTGGCGCCAGCCTTATGTAACCTCTTTATTTCAGATCTGCCAAGAAAAGGTTGCTAATCAACCCCTGAAATCCCAGGCCATTATTTTCGTCACATACCTAGGTCTCCACTTAGACCGAACGGTTCAGTTGCCATTCTCAAATCCAGAAAGCAATCCAAAAATGTTCGGGGATACCAAACCTCCAATCTTCACTGATCTGCCCTTCTAGCAGACTTCCCTCTCCATCAAATGTTTATTTTACAAGATGTTAATTCGGTCCGTACTCCTCTACGGATATAATGTCTACTTCAAATTTGTTAAACCCAACCAGGTGAAACTGCTTCAAATTTTCCAAAATAAGCTCTTCATAAGAATCTTAAACACTCCATGATTTGTCAGAAATAATCACATTGATTGGGAAGCCAACACTCCATAAATCAAGCTCTTCATATCTCAATCATTCCACAAACAACAACTCAGCTCAAGTTCTTCAGAAAATGCGCTTGTGCGCGAACTGATCGACATGGTGGGAGCTTAGCACCGCGTCACCACTAACCTCCCCCTTTTCCAGGCTGAAACGAATTCATCTGTCGCTGAAGTCATAAAGCAGTCGAGGCCCCATACAACAGTAGCCAGTCGTGTATAAACATGGATTAGTTAATTTATTATTCTATATGTATGTTTATAACATAAAAAAAGAAAGATCAGGCATACTTATATCTGATGTTCTGTAGCTACAATAAGTACTTACAATACTTATAATTGTTATATAGTTCAAGGTTATTGAAATTTATTGGAAATTATATCTAAATACATGATAATTGAAACTGTTTTCAAATTTCGACCACAGGGCGGTCACAAGTTCATATAAACATTTATGATTTTTGAAGAAACTATTACCAAATATATATTTCTTCATCATCGTTGTTTCTTTGTTATAAAATATCGAATATTAAAAATTATCGTCGTGATCATGGAGCAGTCAATTTACCCCACGTCCAGGCAGCTCCCTCTCAATCGACATCTGAAAATAGATTAATAGTGTTCGCCTTTTATTTCGTGGCCGAAACAAAAGACTCATGATTGCACGCCTGTCATTTAGTTTGTGTGGCGTCATAAGCTTCCCCCGAGGTGCATCAAAACCAGACTGTGGTGGTGACGGTGCCAGCCTTCGGATTCCCGCTGGTTAATGCACGGCTGGAGACCTACCCTGATGGAGACTCGAATACGTTCAATAGAGGAAACATAATGGAGATGACTGAATGTGAACAATATTGTTATAATTAAGACATCATACAATATGAGGATGTATTATCAGTTTCTTATAAATAGAGCGATCGAGATTCTGAATTTGATTCATTAATATGTATTAATCTAACGATGAAATAAAATGTGCAGCAGCTAATTTATAAAATTGTTTATTTTGCTAGCTTTTGCGGAAACCGCCCATTTAATATTCTTTACAGATAAATTAATTACTATTGTTATGAATTAGTTTACAAGCAACACATTAAATAATATTGAATAAAGTATCACTTATACACTTTATACAACTTCGTGTCGTCTTATTCATTTATGGTTAATTGCCAGTTGCATTACTTCCATATTGCTGTGATTGAGTAACTTTATTTCTTGTTTCAAGGCAAGATTTTAGAAAGCTTTATAGATCAATTTGAATTCGAAGTCACCGTGCAGTTCGTGGTTCGTTGGTTACCTAGCGGTAAGCTATAATCACCATAATATACTATTAGTTATTAAAATAATACAATTGGTAATTAATGGAAGAACTTTGCTTTGGCAGCGTTGGATAACTATAGTCCATTCAAAACAGTAGTGACGCACGTCATCAATATGTGCCTGTCGAAAGTTGCAAATTCATTTTACAGTCAAATAATATTTTCTTTTTCGTTTTATTATTTTTAAGAAGATATAGAATGCAGTTAAGGAAGTTCGAACATTATTAAGGAATAGTTTAAAATAGGTAAAATAAGTTTCGAAGAAACCATGTTAAAGAATGAACTATTTCAAATTGTTACTAGGTAAATATAAATGAAATATTTAATTTTATTTTATGTAATTTACTTTTTTATAGATAATCCTGAGAAAAGATACGTGGTAGATCAGATTGCTGAAAATTATGATCACAGTATATTACGTCTTCCTCCATATCACTGCATATTTAATCAAATTCAGTTGATATGGGGCATTGCAAGGAATTATTACAATAGATATTCAGGTCGAGGAGGATACTCAAACCAGAACTCTCAGGATTTATGGAAAGAGGCCAAGATTGGAAATAAACTTCTTAGTTATTCATTTGATTAGTGTTTCTGAAAGTGACAGTGATTGAATAAGACTTTATGAATGTTCGTTTATGATTCAGTACTGACAATTACCCAGACAGGGTGATTGAGGGATTATTAATGAAAGAGGAAATAACTTAAGGTCGGTATAAAATTAATATATTTTAATTGTAGGAAATTGTATTATGGAGTGTGAAAACATTATGAGCATGTGTGTTATAGTTCAGAATATACATGAATGTTTGGTTAAAATGCATGAGAAGATAAATAATACTAAGTGTTTTACAGATATGGCAAATTCATTAAGGAGAATGCAGTCATTAAATGTAGTTTTATCAAGAAACATGTATACAGGTTTTAAGAGAATAAGAAGACATTGCAACGAAGCAAAACAAAAACTAAGCGTAAGAGACAATTATTATATTAATAAATATTAATATTAATAGAGATATTAATTATTTATATTTTATAGATTCCTAAACTGTTAATTCGATTGTAATATTTGCTGTGTTTATATAGTTTTGTATCACTCAATTTCATTTATAGTGAAATTTAGTGGTTCGAAATAATACATTTTCAACGTAATTCAACATTGGAGAATAAATGTTTCGCCAAATGAATACGAACGTAAAGCAACAAATGGGAAACTGGCAATCGATGAATCCGCACAATTTATTACATTGTCGATAGATCTTTGTAAAATCAAGTTTCAATCAAGGTAAAATCAATCCACACACGAAATTATTTATAAAGTTTTCCAAATTGTCGGACAGAACTAAAAGAATCGGCAATGGTCCACTGATTGCGCTAAATTAGCAGGCAAAAATACGGATGGAAATGTTGTTAATTACAGCATTCCAAATGGAAACCAATACGTCCATCGATATTGCAACGAATCAAGACGGACTTGCAAATTATCCGAATAATTTCTCTTGATTTTCCTATCTCGTTACACGTTTTGATATTATATTGGCGTGCTTATCACTCGATAGTCCCATGATTTCGATGGAAAAGATAGTAAACATTCTTAAATTATGTGACATTACAAGAAATTTCAGGTACGTCTATTCACAGATAGATTTCTCACAGCAAAACAACATAAAGAGCGCAGTGAATATAAAATATCTTAATATTATATCCGATGTAAAATTTAAGGACCACGTGAAAAAAAATCAAAGCGTTATAACATTCAACCTAGAGGAGAATCAGCTGAGTCAAAATTTCACATCAAACAGTTGCTTACAGATGTACTCTCACATAGACTACTTACATATCGGTACTCGATAGGGAAAACGTAAATATTTAACGTTTCTCAAGCGACGGTATTCATGGTAATAACAGAATACACAAAACATGATGAAACATTATCGACAAAGAGGAATAGTGAACGAAGCGCAAAGTTAATAGTCAGAGATCGACAAATTTTAAAAAAGATTATGGCTAACTAACAAAATGCAATATTCACCTGAGTAATACGGTTTTGACAAAAATAATATGACAGGAACTCCACAAAGCTGATGTTCATGGAAGCGCCGAGATTGCGAAACACTTTATAATGGAAGCCAATGCTACACTGCGAAAGCGAGCTCTCTATAGTTCATAAAACTTGGATAATTTATGATTTAATGAATATGATATGAACAATCGTTTACATTGTTTCCTAGGGAATCCCTAAAAAAAGCCTACGATCTGGTCTACCTGCTTCCTACAGGAAAACATGGGGGCGTTTTGTTATTATTTGGACGGAAAATCCTCTCAATAATCCTCTCATCTTCACATATATACAGAACCAAAAGGTTCAGTCAGGTTTTAAGATTGCCAGAAAATCATCAACTAATATTATATTTTATACCAGAGAGTGATACAATCTCCATCTCCAACATAATCATGAACCAATTTGAGGATGTTTTGGTACAAGTATGGTTCGACATTGCGTTGGAAACTATTCAGACTCTCTAGCGAATCTATTCCGGGAAGAAATGCAGTTATTTAAAGAAAAATTGTGGTTCAACGCTTTATTACTAAATAAATATTCTGTATTTATCGCGTGTCGGTATTATTTATCCATCCCCTGTATATGTTTAAAATGACACTAGAAAGAAAAAATATAATATGATGCTAGAATATATGCTAAAATATCAGAAAAGAGCATCAAGTTAACACAACTTATTAAGGGTTATTGTTTCTGCAGTAATAACTTATGTAAGGTGCAAGAGGTCGTCGTAAAAAACGCATCGGGGCTTCTTCGAAAATTCATAAAATCGACCGGCTCGTATCCTTTAACCAGACCCATCAAGTCGAGATTTATTTTAAGTGAATGGGCCTACAGTAAAATGTCCGGGATATGCTATTTCGCGAAGAATTTAAAAACCATGCCTCCTACACATACCGTGCAGAAAAAATATTGCAGAAATATAGTACTCTTATGGGCACCATTAAATATTTCACATAAGTGGCGGGCATCAAAATTATGAATATCTGTGAGGAGGAACATGCGAAAATGTTTGACCTACTATGCAACGTAGGAGGCCGTTTATCACTACATAGTATAAAACAAAGTCGCATTTCTGTCCCTATATCCCTATGTGCGCTTAAATCTTTAAAACTACGCAACGGATTTTGATGCGGCTTTTTCCAATAGATAGAGTGATTCAAGAGGAAGGTTTATATGTATAATACATGCATAATATACTAAGGCAACATTGCTAATTTTAGAGGTTTCTAACGTGATGTCGTAAATTAACCTATTTTTTTAGGCTTATTTAGCAATTAGTAAAAACGCTGCCTAACCCTACGAGTTAGATCAAATTAATGTACTACAGTATTGTACACCATAAAAAGGTCTACAAAAAAGTCCGCGATGGTATATGTTTATCTTTTAGGGATAACCCACATTAACCATTTTTATTGTTTACTTTTTACGTGAGAAAATGGCTTATTTACGAAGCTATTTTAAGCAATACGGCATTAATCCTTATCGAATTAAGTACCTTAAATACAGTGTGCAATTAATATAGATCAATATGGTTCCTTACAGCATGTAAGTTAAACAAATATTTTCGGAGATATTACAAATTTAAAATTTGCGTTTAAAAATGTGTAAGGTAATAAAAATTGTATGAATTTAGATATTCCAAAGATAGCAGGAAATCTTCATAGTAAGTATAGGGGAAGAGGAATTGTTTTACTCCAAATTTAATGCGTGCAGGCCAAGGGCAGTAATGAATGAACCAAAAATACTGGATCGATTTTAATCATGTTTTCATTGAGTGACATAGGCATATATATTTTATGCCCGTGCAAAGTCGGAGCGGGCCGCTATATTTTTATATACAACGTTCATATTTTTTCTGTAGTGTATTTAATTTAATATCAGCATTGCACCCGTGCGAAGCCGGGGCGGGTCGCTAGTATATAATAATAACAAAGTTGGCCACGCGTAGTTTGTACACTTATATATTTATAATATCCATTATAATCTACCAATAAAGGAATTATCTTTTCTTAGAGAAAAATCATATGTCAATAAATATAAAATATTTGTAAACAGCGTAGTGATAATGTAAAATGAAAATATAGATATATGGTGATAGTCAAACATATGGGCTAACAAGCCCGGGCCTAACACATAGATGGTACTAGTTTTATTACATTTACCGCTTTTTTAATTAGTACTCTCCTTCAAAAGTAAACTATTAAAATTTCATGATATTTTACTTTTAAGTTTGTGAGTGATTTTGCTTGACACCATTTTTATTATTTTCGAAATAATGGTTCAAAAAATATTTCATGTTTTAATTTTACACTGCTTTTTGATCGAAAAAATATCCTTCAAGCAAAGCAATGGCTTGAAAAGTGTACAAGGACTCCGCTTAATCAGAAACAAAAATAAAACGATGATTTGCTGACTTCAAACGTGGTCAGAGAGACAGCGAAGATGCAGAACACAGTGAACGTCCAAATTAGACAGTAATAACAGAAAACATTAGATATCAAACGATTGGAAAATTTTGGATGAAACATGGATCTATCACTTTACTCCGGAATCAAAACGATCATCGTCTGAATGGACAGCAACTGGTGGCAGGCCTATTACGAGACAAAACATAAATCGTTTTACAAACATGACCTTGAAACATTAGAGCGGCGATGGAATGATTGTGAGGCTCTTGATCAAGATTGCGTTAATGAATTAAACCAATTTTGCAGCCCATGTGTTATTATTTCGCAATATACGCCAAATTGGATGAGCTACAGAATGGTCTAATAAAACGTGTGCTGACTATTACATGGCGAAAAGCCGAGAGATGTTCAACGAAGTTTTCTCACATGTCAGCAACTACTGCACTATGACAACGCCAAGCTGAAAAATCGTGCAGATATCAGGAGGAAAATTGGCACTCCTAATAAACGCCCCTCTGTCTACTGGCAATGCACATGCCCCAAAAGAATTATTCAGTAGAGATATTTGAATCAATGAACAATGGTTCGTAGAAGTTGAAGCCTACTTGAAGGCAAAGACAAATAGTTCTCTAGTTATTTAAAACTAAAAATCAAGAACAATGATTCATAAATTTAAAAAAACGGAAATACCGAATTGTATTAGTTATTGAAATTAATTCGTAGCATTTCTTGATAATAAAATGTTTATATGAAATGAATCTACAAAAATGTATTATTAAGAGTATTGCTCAATACTAACTGGAAAAGGTGACGCTAGCAATTTCTTAATGTTGATTTCTACTCGACAAGAGTTCATTTTTTAATTGAGACAAACAATTTGGCTAAAACCACTCTTTTTAAGTTGCTGGTTGAAATTCTTAAATTAGTTATAATTTATTAATTATAGTGAAATACGTTGTTATCAAAACATATTAATAACTTTTATATTTATAGTAAATCTATTTGTCATTGCTAATAATAATCAAATACAAAAATATTTTCTTTCTGAATCATTGAAGCAGCGGTACGAAATTATATTGATTCCTTATATTTTTCTCTATTCTTATTGAAACTAATCTCGGTTCTTTTTTATTATTTAATTTTTCATATTTTAGAGTGTCCTTTTTACTAACTATGGTTTATTTGGACTGAACCTACTGAGCTCCGACCGAATATTCTCGGCGATCACCCCACCGACTGGCCGATGACCATCTTAGAGATCACCCTAGAAGACATGTGGTCTTTTCCAGCCTGATTATTTGCGTATTTGGGATTATCCTCCTTGTCGTACTTTACAGTCTTGCCTTGAATTTTACGCCAATTGAGCCGACGTTTTTTATTTTTATGATAATATTTATACATAATATTTAATTATTGAAACGTTAGGGATTAGTCTTTGCCGACTATTAACATCCTGTTCAAAATTCGCCATTTTTGTTAAAGCATAAATGAGCTATTTAGGCTTTGTGGCGTAATATTTATGTCTGTTTATTCCCAATCTGAAATCCCAATCTTTGATACGCTCCATTTTTCTCAGCATCCATATATCCTGATGAAATCGTTCACCTTACTCTTCACTGACATCTCCCAAGTTTTCCGGAAAGTAGTGTGGATGGAAATGAAGGATGTGTACTTTTATACTTATTGAGAACCTAATGCTTGAAATGTTTTTAACATTCTTTTGACGATTTTTTATAGTTAAAGTATTTATGATTACCTAAAATTTTCTCTATAGTCTCTCTCGGACTCCTCCCTTATTTTTAAAGGTCCATCTTTGAGTCGTAAGATCATTAGTAGTCTAATGTCTGGTCCGACGAACACACCTTCCATCACAATCGCTTCTGGGAGATATGAAAACAAATTGCTTCATCAATCTCGATTCGAAGTGTAGCAGTTGTAAAAGAACTTTACGTTTCCAGTTATCAACGTTTCTTGGGGGATGCTATTTTCACAATTTTAAACTCCCTGGGCGGTCAACTCTTTTGGTCCAATGATTTTCTTAGTGTCTGTTCTCCCATAGACACAAGAATCAAGAGAAATTATTAATTTAGTATTAAGTAAAGTTTAAAAAATCAGAAATATATGTAGTAGTTTTTCGAAGAACCAATTTCGAAGTAGTCGTTTAATTTCGGCACACAACAATCATAGAAATAATATCTGAATACTACGGCCTTAAATATGCTTAGTAGGCCTACGAAAACTTGTTCCAAGCTTAACAAACTAAAGCAATACTCGCACAAACTCATATCACATATTGCTGTATCCCTTGGCGTCATTTTCTTAAAAGTTATACCTCTTCTTATACCGTAAACAAAAATAGCAAACATAATACAGCGTGTAAAACGGCGGAAACATACCCCATACCCCTCTTTCATACTCCAATCTATGCAGATCGGCCTCTACCAAAACGAAACGTAGCGGCATAATTAAATTGTGTTTCATATTCATTAATAAATTCAATTAGTCTATAGATATCAGCATATATGTATAAACATAATAGTTGAGAGTAATTAGATACTAATTAACTATTGTTGAATCATAATAGTAGGGTAAATTAAAATCATAATATCGAATATTAAAGTATAATTATATTGTATGTTAACATAATTTTGTATAGTTGGTGAAGTAACTTAGAGAAAAAAGTGTTGTCATAAAAACTTCCAAATACAGGCAGACAACTACGGATTTATTCCATATAATGAAAAGTATTATGGGCTTGCGTGTATTCTGATCATTTTTTCACTTTCAAGAAACATTTATTTGGAAAAATTTAACCAAACATCGGTAGTAACAGTTTCATTCGATTTTAGAAACTCATAATATACACGTCTCAAAGAAGATCACAATAGGTTTCTAGACAATTTAGTTGGCCTTGGCAGATTATCTCTTCAAATCAAACAATAATAATTAGGAAAAATCGCTAAAACCATCGAATTTAACAGTTAACTTTTTCTTAACACTTGTTTACATTAATGCCTTGTGTTTGCATCAATTAATATGCGGAATCAAAATACATGCAAGCACCTTATTTGCCAAGGTCGATGGTTTTCTTCCTTTGTTGCCCAAGTCACGAAAAAGTTTGTTGGTACGAAAAAGACAGGTGTCAAGTATTTGGGATTCAAAGCCAGGTACAGTTTGTCTTAATGCGAGATTATTAAGGGACTTAATAGTGTTAAATCGCTGGTATTTATGGTAAGATTGTCATCTACAATAAAGAGGGTCACATTGTAGATTACTGGTGATATCATCATTATTAGGTTAAATCTGATTATACAAGTTTTTATATTAAGAATTTTAAGGAATAATGGGTCCTCTCATCTCTGCCCAGCATTGACAATTATTTTTGTCAACAAAATGAAACATTATCTATAATACAACGGTTCCAACTTAGAAAATATTTAAATACATACCCTTGACACACTTTAATCTATTTTAACTATTCTCTATTACTAAAAGTAAGCATTGTTTTACTTTATGGAAGTGCTGCTATCTACTAAATTAAAAGTTATTATAATCATAATTAGCTTCCTTTCTAAACAAAACTGTTATTCTCCTGATATATTGTTTTATTGATTTGAAAATATATTTAATTTATAAACACCGATTACTGACAGTTTCCTCAGAGTTGTTACAAAATGTTAAACTGGCAAGGAATACTTAGATATAGATATTTTATTATTGATGAACAAATTTTACATAATCCTCGCATTACACTTTATTACAACTATCACAGTACAAAAAACACTAGCTGAAAGCTATTGGTTGGAGTTATTTAAACACCCCAGTGTTAAAAAACTCAAGTTACATCAACTTCCGTATAACTATTGAATGCATTTTATGTTTGCTTTTCATTAAGTCATCTGTTAAAACATTTTTTCGTTTTTAAATAAAATTAAACGAAAGTATCAAATATTAAAAAATTGTTGCGCTTCAATAAGGTTAGCTCGATATTCAAATTAAATGATAAACTGAGTGTGAGGTATTAATGATCTTTTTGTTTGAAAAGCACATACCCCATACCCCTCTTTCATACTCCAATCTATGCAGATCGGCCTCTACCAAAACGAAACGTACCGGCATAATTAAATTGTGTTTCATATTCATTAATAAATTCAATTAGTCTATAGACATCAGCATATATGTATAAACATAATAGTTGAGAGTAATTAGATACTAATTAACTATTGTTGAATCATAATAGTAGGTTAAATTAGAATCAAAATATGGAATATTAAAGTATAATATATTGTATGATAACATAATTTTGTATAGTTGGTGAAGTAACTTAGAGAAAAAAGTGTTGCTGTAAAAAATTCCAAATACAGGCAGACAACTAGGGATTTATTCAATATAATGAAAAGTATTATGGGCTTGCGTGTATTCTGATCATTTATTCACTTTCAGGAAACATTTATTTAGAAAAATTTAACCAAACATCGGTAGTAACAGTTTCTTTCGATTTTAGAAACTTATAATATACACGTCTCAAAGAAGATCACAATAGGTTTCTGGACAATTTAATTGGCCTTGGCAGATTATCTCTTCAGATCAAGCAACAATAATTGGGAAAAATCGCTAAAGCTATCGAATTTAACAGTTAACTTAATTTTTTTAACACATGTTTTCATTAATGCCTTGTATATGCACCAATTAATATGGCGAATCAAAATACATGCAAGCACCTTATTTGCCAAGGTCGATGGTTTTCTTCCTTTGATGCCCAAGGCTTCGGTTGGTACGAAAAAGACAGGTGTAAAGTGTTTGGCGTTCAAAGCCAGGTACAGTTTGTCTTAATAGTTAGATATGCCAGGTTATTAAGGGACTTAATAGTATTAAATCGCTGGTATTTATGGTAAGATTGTCATCTACAATAAAGAGGGTCACATTGTAGATTACTGGTGATATTATCATTATTAGGTTAAATCTGTTTTAATTATACAAGTTTTTATTTTAAGAATTTTAAGGAAGAATGAGTCCTGTCATCTCTGTCCAGCATTAACAATTATTTTTGTCAACAAAATTAAACACTATCTATCATACAACGGTTCCAACTTAGATAATATTTAAATACATAGTGTTGACACACTTTAATCTATTTTAATTATTCTCTTTTATTAAAACTAAGAATTGTTTTACTTTATCGAAGTGCTGCTATCTGCTAAATTTCATTAAAAGTAATTATAATCATAATTATATTACTTTATAAACAAAACTGTTATTCTCCTGATATATTGTGTGGCTCTTGATCAAGATTACGTTAATGAATACAACCAATTTTGCAGCCTATGTGTTACTATTTCGCACTATACGCCAAATTGGATGAGCTACAGATTGACCTAATAAAACGTGTGCTGACTATTACATGGTGAAAAGCCGAGAGATGTTCAAAAAAGTTTTCTCACATGTCAGCAACTGCTGCACTATGACAACGCCAAGCTGAAAAATCGTGCAGAAATCAGGAAAATTGACACTCCTACTCTACTAGCAATCACACGCCTACTGGCAATTCACACGTCCCAAAATAATTATTCAGAAGAGATGTTTGGATCAATAAACAATGGTTTATAGAAGTTGAAGCCTATTTGAAAGCAAAGAAAAATATTTCTCTAGTTATTTAAAACTAAAGCACCTTATTTGCCAAGGTCGACGGTTTTCTTCCTTTGATGCCCAAGGCTTCGGTTGGTACGAAAAAGACAAATGTCAAGTGTTTGGAATTCAAACCCAGGTACAGTTTGTCTTAATAGTTAGATATGCCAGATTATTAAGGGACTTAATAGTGTTAAATCGCTGGTATTTATGGTAAGATTGTCATCTACAATAAAGAGGGTCACATTGTAGATTACTGGTGATCTGATTATACAAGTTTTTATTTTAAGAATTTTCAGGAATAATGGGTCCTCTCATCTCTGCCCAGCATTGACAATTATTTTTGTCAACAAAATGAAACACTATCTATAATAAAACGGTTCCAACTTAGAAAATATTTAAATACATACCCTTGACACACTTTAATCTATTTTAACTATTCTCTATTACTAAAAGTAAGCATTGTTTTACTTTATGGAAGTGCTGCTATCTACTAAATTTCATTAAAAGATATTATAATCATAATTATCTTCCTTTCTAAACAAAACTGTTATTCTCCTGATATATTATTTTATTGATTTGAAAAAATATTTAATTTATAAACACCGATTACTGACAGTTTCCTCAGATTTGTTACAAAAGATTACACTGGCAAGGAATACTTAGATATAGATATCTTATTAATGATGAACAAATTTTATATAATCCTCGCATTACATTTTATTACAACTATATCAGAGTACAAAAAACACTAGCTGGAAGCTATTGGTTGGAGTTATTTAAACACTCCAGTGTTAACAAACTCAAGTTACATCAACTGCCGTATAATTATTGAATGCATTTTATGTTTGCTTTTCATTATGTCATCTGTTAAAATATTTTTTTATTTTTAAATAAAATTAAACGAAATTATCAAATATTAAAAATTGTTGCGCTTCAATAAGGTTAGCTCGATATTCAAATTAAATGCTAAACTGAGTGTGAGGTATTAACAATCTTTTTGTTTGATAGGCACATGTATGTCATTATTTATGGAATAGAGTTTCCTTCAGATGTAAGTCGCGGCATCTCCCCATGGTACTGGTACAGTCAGTTTCAGAAACTGTATTTCATAGATCCAGCTGAATTGAATCTTATATTATATATACTTACAACGTAAGCTGTAGTTAAGAATAGCACTTAAACACTATAAAAGTACGTGTGTTACAATTAATATTTCATTGTGTTTTGTGTTAATTATTATATGTTTCATGAGAAAATATTGGATAACTTCGTAGATCTACCAAATTTTGAGGTTATCGAGGAATTCTTCAATAATTACGGTGTATAAGCTCCAACAAAACGTTTTATGTGTGAAGGGCTGCCCCATATTTCCACTCTACAAAGCCAAGTAAACCTATAATTAATTAATTAATAAACCACTCTCTTTGGTTTTAGGTCAACTTGGGAGTCATCTTCGAACTAACAAGTACTGTTCTTTGAACTTGACAACTAGTTCATCTTCTTTTTGTCTAGCGTGTTGTTTTCAATGTATACTGCCATCGAGATGGATGCCATTTAAGGGATAACTTTATTTTTACACTAAATTGTCTTTATGGCATAGCTGAATTGCGGTATCCAATAAAAGACGATTTGGAAGAAATAGCTATCTACACAACTATATAAAGTAACTCCTATATTCACCAATATTTTCGTGTAAATAAACAATATTTAGTTGTTAATTAAAAAAATATTTCGCTTATAACTATAGGAATAATTAAAATTTAAAAACTTGTTTAAAATAAGCGAAATCTAATATATATTAATTGAGTATTTTAAACCTATATAATTTAAAACTGTAAATAATATGTATTTCAGTTTTTTCTGCTAGAATTATTTCTAATATGCATACGTTAATTGTAACATAATTAATAACGTTTGTACACATACATAGCAAATTATTTGGGATGAGGAATTTAATTATTATTTCGAAATCGAATATTTTATGAATTCTACCCTATTAAACATTATATTTTAATAAAACTGTTAATATATTATTCCGCTCTAAATATCCGTCCATTTTCATAAACATGATTTGAATAAATTATGTTTTATTAAATATACAGAGCTTTTGATGTCATATCTTTTTAAATCGCCATCATTCTTTATAATAAAATATTAAATGGAATATAATAATATTTAATTATTCTATTCAATAAAATTTCATGATTATTAGAATGCATAGTAGGCTAGTAAAATAAATCACGCATTAGATAGAAATGAAAACAAGTACGTTTAAAGTGCTTAAAATAATTTTATTAGGTATTTTAGGTATCCTCGATACAGTTACTTTTTAATAACTTTCCAAATGTTTTTTTGATTATTTTTTCCTTTCAGATGATCCTAGAAAATATAGTAGTATTCCCATTTTCAAAAATGTATTGAAGTTAGTTGGAATTTGGGAGTAAAAACTGAATTTAATTACGTGGGGCACTTTCGTTTCCCTACACGGCCTGCAGAATATCGAAATCCTACGCGCACAATGCATGTCTTATTCAGAGTCATAGAGAACATTCATGTGTTCCTTCAACTAGAATATGGCCGTTTAGGATTTTTTCGGAAATTATAAATATGGCTGCTCTCAATACCAATATCATATACACTAAAAATGTTCCCAATTGTAAATGTAATGACTGAAGTAGACAGCGATTCTTTTACAAAACTTGGCACAAGAATTTACACTCCCAAACATTCTAAACAGGAAATAAAATACCAATAATATTCACAACACTGTAACAATTGAAATACATTTATTTCATACGAACAACAATGTCATGATGCAAGAAAATCCTGCTAGAGAGATTCAACATATTGCAAATTGAAAATGCAGCTTTTGTGCCAGACCATGGGATAGAAAGCCTAAAATCTCATGCAGTACATGAAAAATCTAATTTGAAATATCCACCGAGAAGAAACTAAGACATTTTTGTGTCAAGATGAATATATTTTTTTTTAATTTTAACACCAAACAAACTATTCAAACTATTACACATTTATTTTATAACTTTGCCAAAGGTCATGCATAATTTACATAAGTTATCGATCTCTAACAGTGAGGTGTCATAGTTATCCAACACGGTCTGAAACATAAATTTTGTAACACGGTTCCAGAAAGGTTAAAAGAAAGGCAAATGACCAATTATAAAATCGACCTTACGAGATATAGGCTACAGAGAAATAAACAACATGTAGTATATGATAGATTTGTTAAGTATATGTGCACATATTAGGTTACCTAGGTACTAATGTATGCCTGAAGAGCAGAGTCCCCTCTTTTGCCTGATAAAGCTTCTTTCACCACAAATTCTGAATTCTGAATCCTGAGCTAAAATAATAATATAAACACAAAATCAATCTAAAAATAACACCTAACCAATAAAACTACTCTCGGAAATAACAACTCGTGGGCACTAGCCACTAAAATGACAGGTAAAATATGACAAGCTCGAAAACACATTGGCATGCGCAAGAATATAGAACCAGTCAAGATAACTGTATGTTAGAGCAGATCCAATCTTAAGTTATTGTAAGTGAACACTATCATACTAATACACGTATATCTTGGAATCACCACTGTTATTTTACAAATATGCAGTCAAGTGTAACAAGGTGGAACAATCTACAACGCGTTACCGAAAAACTGAACTATAGTCTGCTCAAAGTTATTCTGTACATATGTCATTTAAATTTGTGACAAAACGCCGCAATTTTGACGCATCAACTCTGAGTTTTGATTCAGTTTGGCTTTAACATACAACAAAATTCTAAGCTAAATAAAACAATTGAACAAAAATTTTATCAAATATAATTTATTTTAACATTATAGTACATCTATAAAGTACAGTTAATTATACAGCCACAATAGTTTATAGGTTAGAGTTTTAACATTTTATTACTATTGCTTTCAAGAATTTTGCATACGTCTGACAACTGGACGATTTGACAAGCTGATTCGTTCTCATTTTAACTAGAATACAATAATGAAGAAAATATTGTATGATTCTAAAAAGAATTTACAAATTGCGGCAGGCAATACATTAAACATCTTGATGACGTATGTACAAAAAAACTTTGAATAAACTATATCTAAAATTTAAAAGATAATTCGCTAAAACAAAACTGGATATAACATTACGGTCATATTTTATTCCACTTAATTATCAAAACCAATTTTACCATGATAGTAAAATTTTTATCACGCCATTGCTTTAAAATTACGCTAAATTAAAACGTCTATATAAACAAATTGAACATAATCAATAACAGTTACGATATGTCACAAAATCCAAATAACATCTGTTTACGTTTATTGTTTTACGCTAAATGTATCTGCCACTTTTATGTTCAGCACAAATTAATTAGGTTGAACTCATTATAATAATGTCATTTTCCGAAGCTTCAAATGTATCGTGTACAGCTTCAGAATCAATTAATTATTTAAGATTAAATAAACGTTAAATTAGTATAAAATTAGTTAGTAATTGGTATATATATATATATATATATATATATATATATATATATATATATATATATATATATATATATATATATATATATATATATATATATATATATTCACGCTATTAATTATATATAATACCATTATCATATTAGAATAAAATTGGTTTAAATTAAATAATAATAATCAAAAGAATGACAAAAATTAATTCCAAAAAAGTAACGATTTTCTAGAAATCTTCCAGGAAAATGTATTCTGATTACATTGTACAGGAAAAAAAAACAGCAATTGATCTGCCAAAATCATTACAGTTATTAAAAGCTTTATCAGTGAACAGAATTGTTGGTAGTCCTTTTTGAGAATTCATTGACATATTGTTAGCTATTAAGTAATGTTATGATGAAAGAGGACATAGAGAAAAAAGTACATTGTCGTTTCGTTTTCCGCTGACGACACTGCATTCTTCACGGTCTCTAGGCTCAAGGATAACATTCAAGAACATTTACAGGAGCAGCAGAAAGCAATCCAGAAAGGTTCTCTGATCTGCCCCTCTATCAGACTTCCCATCTCCACCTCAATGATTATTTTACAAGATGTTAGTTCGGTCCATACTCCTCTACGGATGTAATGTCTACTTCAAGTTTACTACACCCAACGAAGTGAAACGATGTACTTACATTCTGTTGAATTACAAAATTGGCGGAAGATAATGCGAAAATAAGTGTATAAGGTATGGATTATTAGTAAAATATCATCATTTTATAACATTAATTTGGTAGATTGCTATGGAACAAAGGATATATTTTTATGTTAAATAAAATGGAAACAGAAGTTATTTGAAGATTATAGTAAAGGTAAGAATGGATCTTTTCTGTCAATTTGTTATTATAGTTATATCTTTCTGATTATACAGATATATCAAAAGAAGAAAGAAGCTGAATGTTTAAACGAAGTGTTATGAATTTTCAGCATAGTGTAAATATAAGGTGTACTTAACAGAAAGTGGTTGGAATAAATTGATAACAAAGGATCAGAAGTTTTGTGATTTATTATTTCTTTCAGTTTATATAACTCCTCGGAGAAGATAAATAATGTCGAGATATTAAATCATTTAACAAATTTTATTGCAATAAATGGAATAAAATAAACAATGAAAATGTAATCTAAGCAATACACATTTAGACATACATACAAACCATATAAATTATAAGCACTATATTATTATAATTGTAATCTATTGTCTAATCTATTAACGATGCCATTTTCCTTATTTGCTCCTTCTGCTTCTTATTGCGTGTTTTGCAATTTAATCAGTGTCTTCTCTCCCCGAGTACTAGCTACATTATCCGCAAAAGAATTAGTGCCTATTATCTTTCTATATATATACCAAATGTACATGCTTGTACAGAGTATTCTTTATCGTATACTCTGGAGAGCTACAGACATAGTTACCTATACACACAAATCTTACACACTCTACAATAAAAAGTTTTACAACTATTCTCACAGATTTGATTGATATTTACATTGTATATTTTGTTGTAATATTTGACATCAAACTTGCCTAAATTTTGTTGCACTGTATGTATTTTATACTTATTTTTTTGTATGTTCTGCTCTCTTATGGGCCCTAATAATTATACGATCCTGATAGATATTAGAGTATTAAACTTTCAATGTTCAAAATCCTTTTCCTAATTAACAACTCTACCAGAATTTAACGAATCTAATAGTTTTTCAACTGACACGCTACCATTCCTCCTTAGTGTATTTGTTTTTAATACAAAATATCTCTAACATCATAAAGATATAAGTATAATAACAAATAGACAAACATGACCATATTACATTCTTGCCTTTACTATAAACTTCATATAAGTTCCCTTTACATATTATCTGGCGTAAAAATATATCCTTCATTCCATAACAATCTACAAAATTAGTGTTATAAGATGATCATATTTTACTAATAACTCATACTTTATGCACTTATTTTTGCATTATCTGCCGCTAATTTTTCCTATGAAAAAACTATATTACCTCAACAAAATATAAATACAAAGTTAACCTAAAAACTACTTCTAACCACAACAGTGTTAACAACAAGGCGTACATAGAAAAGGACGCGCAATTCTAGCCAATCGAAACTTGTATAATCATGGATGTTTAGGTTTTTTTACTGTCGTCTGACTGCTTTGCAGGTATAAATCTAAACTCAATAACAGTGAACATGCTCTTCTGGTATAAAGATTATGCGCCATAGCCGAACTCTAGAGATAACTGCATGAGCTAAGAAGGGATCTACTGGATGAAAATAAATTGTGGGAAATTAAAAGTGTATATAATCAACGTCAAAAATTAATGGATATATCAAGAAGTAAATTATCAAATACTCTTCCTAACAATCTGAAGATAAGACATTGTAGTCTGACATATAGTTTCCTCTTGAACAACGAACCTCCCCGAATATGCACCGTGAACATCTCAGCAATCACAGTTATGTAGATACTGACATCCCGCAGGAAATCACAATTAATTAAAAATTAAGACAAAGATATGGTATTGGCGAGAATCCTTGATATAGGCAATTTGGTTGATCACCTTCTTAAGAGATTTTGAGTTATACAGGGATACTATTACAATAAATGAATCTACACTAAGATAAAATAAGTGCCCTAAATGTTATCATTCAAATCAATCAGTCACTAGGACTCGGCTTACTACATTATGGAATACTATTACCATGTATTTGTATCAAACAACTATTTATTTTTATTATACAATTCTAGTTATATCTACTAATATAGTTGCTTTATGTAGCTACACTCAATTTATAAATGTTATTATTAAATTATATATACTAAAAAATATGTAATAACAACCCTAAAAAGTCCGAGGGTTTTTAATTAATATTAATAATAATAAATTAAAATATTCTCCAATATGAAGTAATTAGAAAAAGTGCATACCTGGATTGCAATTCGAGTTAGTTAAAAATAATTATTGTTCGTTAATCCGCTAAAAGAAGGCGAAACAATACTAGTCGGTTTTAAAATATTGAGAATACTTCGTTACATTTCAATTAGATCTCATATTTAACATTTTCAATTTGCATGATTGTGAATGATAAGCAAGTAAATTAATTAAAATTTTCAAATTATATCATATCGATTACTCACCTGACAAACCTGCAGAACAAGTCGAATCTTACAGGCCTATTTCGCTAGAAGCTGAAATATCAAAGCTATTTGAGAAACTAATATTTAAACGTATTAAAAATGTTGTAATAATACCATATTTCCAATTTGGTTTTTAAAATCATCATTCAAAAATCGATCAAGTGTATGGAGTAACTGCGGCTATTGAAAGAGCGTTTGAGGAAAAGAAATACTGCCCTGCAATATTCCTGGATGTCTCACAAGCTTTTGAACGGTTTTGGCATTTGGCATTAATCTTTAAGATGAGCAAATTGTCTCCGCGTAATATTTATTGTCAACTAGCTGACCCGACAGACTTCGTCCTGTCAAAAAGATTTGTAATGTGGCAGTTTTTGTGCCTACGTATTTTAAAAAATTCTCCTGAACAGAACCATCACCCTGGTGATAGGGCGTTGTGAATAAAAAATAATTAAATAAAACATATATAAGGATTGAAAAGTAACTAATCGCTTTATTGTTAATCATGTGAATCATAATTATTATTATTATTATCATTATATTGCTTTGTGGTATACGATGTTTTTTGTTTGATTACCTGGCGCATAGATAAACAAATCTGATGGTTTTCCAACACGGGAACAGGCAACATACAATTGACCATGTGAGAAACATGGGTTTTCTAGATTAATACCACAAACACTTAATGATTGCCCCTGGGACTTGTTTATAGTCATAGCAAAAGCAAGCCGTCAACATGTCTATAGGAAATTTGCCATTACCAATGTCAATGAGTTGTTTAGAGAATATGTTTCCAGATTGGTCATTTTGCAACTCGACACGCATATTCTTGCTTAAATGAAGTACTTTAACATGTTTCCACAAATTGGAGGACTTTAGACATGCATTGAGTTCATCAGCTGGCGTTGATCGTGGAATCACTGGCAATGTTTGACGAAAATCTCCTGCTAATAAAATCATTGCACCACCAAATCGGTTATTATTGCTACGTAGATCTTTTAAGGTTCTGTCTAAAGCCTCCAAAGATTTTTTATGTGCCATCGTGCATTCATCCCAAACAATCAATTTACATTGCTGCAAAACCTTTGCCATTGCAGAGTTCTTCGAAACGTTGCAGGTTGGAGTTTCATTGCTTTGCATATTTAATGGCAATTTTAGTGCTGAATGGGCTGTTCGACCACCTTCAAGCAAAGTTGCTGCGATTCCCGACGAAGCGAGTGCAAGTGCAATTTTATTTTGTGAGCGAATTGTTGCTAATATTAATGAAATAAAAAAAGTTTTTCCTGTACCACCAGGTGCATCTAAGAAATAAATCCCTCCAGTTTCATCATTTGTTACTTTCATAAGAGTTTCAAATACATACTTCTGTTGTTCATTTAACAGTGGAAGATTTGTTTGAATTTATTCTTTCAAAGCGTTGAGATCATACAGTCTTTCTCGATGCAACTCTTGGTTAAAAGCGTCATGCATTGGACGATTGGGCGCGGTCAGGCCTAATTGAATTAATAGTTTGTTTGACATTATCAAGCACATGTCCTCAATTGAAATCAATGCTTCATTGTAAATTTCTTCACTGATTTGTATATTTGGATTTCCCATTCTATTCCGTATTTGATACAAAATATCATCACACATATAATCTTTGTACTTCATCCACAAATCAATTGGGTTTGATGGGAAGCATGTAGATATGATTATAGAAAACAATGTTCGTATTTGATGAGTGTGTGATGATATTACAGCATCATTGAGAGTTTGATCCCAATGAGCGTCATTTTCAAGCAATTGCAAACGTTGACAGGCTTCTCTGTAGGATCCACACAATTCACCATCAACAGTTCGTAACTGTTGGAATGATGTTGGGCCACGTACATTGACTAATAGCAGTCGTAAATAAAAACATTCATCATTGCTTGGATGTACTGAATAAATCCGGCCAATCGCATCGGTGGAATATACATCTGTATATCCTGGAACTGGTTTTCCTTGTTTCCGTCGTATAAATCTCCTTGAGGATTGATTCCAGGTATAATATTTTGGCATTTCAGAATATAGCAATGTTTGTGCGAAATCATCGTTTTGGCATGTCTCAAAAAAACTGGTTAATGTAGTAGATGGTGGCTGAGCAGCTCTTTGTACTGCGTTCTGTGCTGTAAAATACTCTCTTTGTCCATTTTCTAAATGCACAGCTAAGTGAACAACAGAAGGGTGTCTCTCATGAATAGGAAAAGAAAATATTCGCCAAACTGCTTCATTACTACTGACATAGCGGCCCATTTGGTATTGGGTAACTTCATCATTAGAATTCCCTGCACCAATTCCAATCACAGCCATATCACTCCCTTTGGTTACATATTTGCAAATGTATTTAATCGATTTCACTGAATGGCAAGATTCAACGTTGATGTGTGCTTTGAATGTCTTTGATAAAATGGGTGAATATGGAACAATCCAACGATTATATATTTCAATATCTTGTTAATTTAATTTGACAATTGTTGATTTTCCATTGTCTGCTGTCGATCTGCGACGATACAATGGATAACCGTCATTACCAGTAATTGTTTCCGATATTAATGTCCGTGGATATCGTTTTGAACATTTACCATCCATCATACACGGTGAATTTTGATTAAGAGTTCCACAGGGACCATGTATCATGTTTTTGATAACTACCTCATGCAATCCAGGATCTACTTGTACATTAGGGATTTCAGCTGATATCACTGCATCAACTTCATTTGGCCTTATCTTTTCAACCAACCAAATCAAAATGTGTGCATGTGGCAATCCTCGTTTCTGCCACTCCACAGAATACATCCAGCAGCGTGTCTCACCAAACACATTATGTTTTACGATGAAATTCATTAAAGATTTCAACTTTTGTCTAAAGACTCTGGCTGTAATATCATGACGATCAATGGATGATTTCCCAGGTAATAACTCCTGCTTAATTTCTATCCATTGCGGATTGCATGTAAATGTGATGAACAAATCTGCTGTACCATAATGACGAACATACGACATGGCATCTTGAGCATATTCGTGCATATGCCGAGGGCTTCCGATGTATGTTGCTGGAAGAATAGTCATCCGACCGACATTCTGTGCATTTCCATCAGTATTAATCGCATCTCGAAGGTGAATATACTCTTCAGATCGGAGTTTGGTTTGATTCAACCTGATGAATGTTAATCTCTCCGTTTCAATTTTAACATACATGCCAACAACATATTTGTGATATAATCGCCGACATTTCAATATGTGATTATCTGCATTTTCCCGAATCATTAGGCGGTATGAATAATAGTTCATTGAACTGACTTTTTTGTTGGTTTCAGAACCTGTAAACAGATTTTGTTTTAATAACATTCAAATATAAAATTAAAATACATAATATAGTGACTGAGATATTATCGCCATAGCTAAACTAATATTTTAGTTACCTGTAATGGGATTTATCATTTTTATTGATAAATCGTAGCCATCTTCACCTTGCCAAAATATAATGGGATATTGCAGTGCATCATATGAGCGGTGTGTTTCCTTTATAGGTTGTAATTGAAAATTCCGACGATGTAAAACAATATCACGGGATTCCAAGTTTTCTCCAACTACAACGATAGCAACTTCATCAATAGTTGGTGCATTAAAACGTCTTGTATGTTGACCTGCAGGTGTTTTATCAGCTCTGATTACAATTTTGTGATTATCGGATGGCATCAGATCCAGGGCAGTTTTAAACAATATAATCAATTGATTGTGTTGATGAAATAAAGTTTGTAATTGTTCTACAATAGACCTTTTTACTAAATTGTTATGTGCACAACGCAGATCAATTTCTTGTGGTGAATTGCCCATAAAATAAATTTGCAGGAATTTGTTGTCGCTATCTGACACTGGTAACAGTGAACCTGCTCTGTGATATATTTGCCCTTGTATCTGTAAATAAAAAAAATATTATGGTGTGGTATAAATTAATGGATTGTCAATGATCAAACTTAAATAATATTTGATCTTAAAAAGTATATATTTAGTTTTAACTAATATCTATCAAATATAAAATATAATAAAAGTGTCACTGAAACTGAATCACCATATAATATGATGACTAAGTGATATATTTCGTAATTATTAAGAAATTGAAGATTAGTAACACATCTTAACTTTGGTGACAGAAAATTTTGTTCGCTAAAATAATTATGAGTAACTGCTATAATACATACCTTGAAAGTTGGCATAAAATTTTCCCGAACTGCATTTGTTGCCCCAAATGAAGTCATTTGAAAGCAATTGTTATATTGTTGAATATGTGTCAAAAAGTGTATAGAATCTGTTCCTATTCCTGAAACCAATGAGTACAATGGTTCTGGTGGTGGATCCAATTGTATCAATTTCACTTTACCATTTGCGCAACACAATCCATTGGCTTCGTTTTCGTATTTTAATGCCTTACAGTGTGAGCAAACCAAGTTCATAGAACCAATAACAACACATTGGTAGTTACTGTAGTCAATTGACACATCGTAACTGAAAGCAGCTGGATTCAAACTTGCGCGATTATTAGTTGAATGTCGCGCTCGCGCTTCACGCGTTTGTGATATCCGAATTCTTTCACGTTCATTTCCGTCGTCACGTTCTTGTGCAGTACGATTAGATCGGTAATTAGCTTGGTTTATAGCATTTCTGGTTCTTCTACCTAAATTGCTTCGTCTTATAGGAGGCATATCAAATATAAATTATTTTTTCACTAATCATGAACTAAACAAACACTAACTAACTAAACACTCTGCACAAAACACGATATACGAATTTGTTTCGTGTATCACTTGACAATTCATCTGTCATCTGTCAAAAGTCATCTGTAACAGACAACTTTTTTTTTTTAAATTTGATATGACTTGAACTCAAATCCTTTTAATCCGTACGAATTGTTTTATTTATTTAAAATTTTTTATTTGTTTAAAATTTAATTCAAATTTTAAATAAATAAAACAATTCGTACGGCTTAAAAGGATTTGAGTTCAAGTCATATCAAATTTAAAAAAAAAAGTTGTCTGTTACAGATGACTTTTGACAGATGACAGATGAATTGTCAACTGATACACGAAACAAATTCAAACAAAAAGGGCTATTTTTAGGGTTTTTCCAGCAATAATTCTAATTTTTCTCGCCGTAAAAACCATCCCTGAACTTCAACGAACATTTTAAAAAAAGATTTGGCCAAATTGGTCCAGGCGTTGTTGAGTTATGCGCTTAGGAACATATTTTGCGATTCATTTTTATATATAAGATTGCAGGAGTCATATCTTTTCTGAATAAAATTTAGAGTATCGCACGAAATGACGTTCTCGATATTTAAAACTATTTCGGCTGGAATTCCACAAGTTCTTAGGACCTTTTCTATATCTGCTCTACACTGCTGACACTCCGACAATGAAAGAAGCACTAGTTGGAACCTTTGCTGACGAAACAATTATTATGGCAAAATATTATATGGACGAAAGTTTGGAAAATTCAACTTAATTGCTCCAAATTTGCCCACGTTAATTTTACATTGCGGCAAAATAATAAAAACCTAATTATATCACTCAATGGATGCCCGATTCCTCAAGCAGAATCAGCTAAATACCTTGGAATCCATCTTGGCGGTAGATTAAATTGGAAACATCACGTTAGACATAAACAAAATACATTAGAACCAAACTAAAGCAACCATACTGGTTAGTCGGAAGATACTCTCAACTTGATCTAAAATCAAAGAGATTGACCTATAATATAATTATAAAGCCAATTTGGACCTATGCGGTGTAATTATGGGGTTGCACTAAAAATTCAAATCAACTAATCATACAACGCTGTCAAAGCAAGGTTTACAACGAAGAACGAAGAACTGCATGATGACCTGAAAATCAAATGGATTTGCGAAGTTATCCGAGATTTCGCGTTGAAACACGAAAGAAGATTATTAAATCATATTAACGTGGAACGCAATACAACTTGGACAGCGCGCTGAATGTCAGGAGATTGAAATGAACAAAACCATATGAACTTATATAAAGTGTATACCTTTAGTGTAAACTATAGCTATAAGTTATTATAATTTTATAATTGAGGAATACATATTGACGTATTTTCTCGCACTCGTCTTACTTGTGGATTAATCCAAGTACATAGGAAAAGTAGTAATAAATTAATTGTATATTAAAATTATTCTAAGCTTATCTAATAAAGATGTATAAAAAATATCCATTACTCATTTGTGTCGATTTAAGATCGAGTTCTGAATAAAATAGCATAATTACTCTAACATAGTATTTATTTAAATACCAATAATCCTTTCTGGGTTTAGACAGACCTCAAAAGAACAAACATAAAAGGCTATTGTGTTGTTTTAAGTCGCTTTCCAACGAAAATTAATACGGGACATTAGAAGCTAAGAACTGGGGACTGTTATTCGAAAATCCGATTGTTCGACGCAGACATCTATCAGTTTAACATATTAAGTGTTCGGAATGTGTTAGGTTAACGTGACACGCCTCCCTCTTTCGATTGTGCGAGCCGTCTGTCTTGTCTTCATTGTCGCCTGTCGGCGACTCAGCCGATTTGTTTATTTGATGAAATTCTGATGAACTCAGCGATTTTTCTGAATGTATCTGTGTTAGCGGTTGACAGACATGATCTTTTGTTGTTTGAAATGCTTTTAAATGGAATGGAATAAAAGTGTATTGATATGTGTTGATGAAAATGAGGTATAGGATACCAATATATTCAACTAAAATATGTAGGGCTATATTTATCAGGTGTATTAGCAAAAGCTTTATTTGCATCTGGTGGATTCACCTATGTGTGATCTATTAATGTAAGCCCAAGTGATAATCCCATCGATCAAATATAAGTAGAGACGTTTCTGGAAATACCAGGATATTTAATACATTTTTATAGCATCACCTATTTTTTACAACACTATAACTAATAAATCAATCCCATTATATGACATATTATAATAAGTTGAGGCATTAGAAAGAATTGAGAAACATCCATTAATAAAGCCTCAACAATCTTGACTCTTAATAAAAAATTACGATGAAATATTTCTATTTACCATTTCCTTTTATACAACACGTTTTACTGCATCATAAATATATTTGTAACAACTTTAAATATAGTATTTTCCAATTAACATAACGTTTTTGAGTTATGACTGTTAATCTCTCTATAGATCATTTGCAATATTCTCAATTTAGCAATGCAGATTCCAAGTCGACACCTACTCCCCAACAGTCTCAACATGTATATCTTTCTTATTAGGTATTCAAATTTAACAGCTCAGTTAGTTGCCATATATTACCTTCAACAGAATTTTACAATTTAAGACAATTTTTTCTCTCGAATATTTATGGTGTACGTGGGCTTCGTGAGCTATGGAAATGCGTAATACAAATAAGGATGTTAGAATACATAAACAAATCGCTTGTTGAATTAAATAAACTAGGATTTAATGGTAAAGTAGGCGTTCAGGGAAGAATCTCACAGCAAACAGTCTTAAGAGATTGATATTCAATTATATGTTATATATACGAGTATAACATATATTGATATATTGAAATATATTTCAGTATTTTCAGAGCAATAAGTAAACAAGAATTCGTGCATTGATTTTGATTTAAAATGCTATTGAGAGCAGTGATGCTCTTATCATACTAATATGTTGTATTTATAACCGACGTGTGATGATGTTGGGCTCTCATAATGACTATAATTGATATTTGTACCGTGAAATGTAAAGTCTATAAATTAGTTTTAGAAAATATTAACATAAGATCGCATACTCCTTCAAGTGGTAAATCTATGAACACCTATATTAATCTCCTCAGTCCTATTCTTTATTTGCCTCATTTCAATATTATTCGCCCTATTCTCACCGCTCATTTTCTCATTTCCACCTTAATGTTGTCCACCACTTTTCTATATTTTCCCTAATTCCCTCAAATCTGTTTGTATCTATGTGATAGGCCTTCAAGGTCTGCTCTTGGATGTTTCTTTTTCTTGAGCCTATGGTGTATTCAGTTTCTTCGCTGTTTGTTTTGTCTCAATGCCGCCCCGTGATAGGCGAGCTTAACGGTAAGTGATATAAAACAATTATGAACTATCGAATAAAAACGACAATCGATTATTTACTACTTTACTATTTTTTCCTAGTTTCAGCCGTGACTATTTCAATCGAATGTGTCGTTAGTTAGTATTTTCAGCCTCAACTATTTCATTCGAATGAAACTTTCGTTTTTACAGTCTTTTTGCAAATCTAACGTAACACTAAACTATAAAATGAAAATGAAATATGTTCTTTGCAATACAGTAGAACCCAGCAATAACGTATTTCCTTTTCTCTTTCAAACATTCGGAAAGAAAGAAAGAAATCGAATAGACATAAATATCGGCCTTACATTATAAAAAAAAATTATGAAATGTATAACAACGATAAGTAGATTATTTAATATAAAACTAATTTAATACAATTATTTCAGAGATAAATGTTAGTATGGAAAGTACCCATAGAAATCTTTGAGGGAATCATCACCTGCATACAGATATAGGTAATTCGAAATGAAATATTAGGCAAAAGATTCTAAATGAAAAATTAGTAAAAATTAAAAAAAAAGAATAACATTTAACTAGGTTTTGTAAATCATACTGTTTTTTTAAAATTAACTGCAGATTCTCAGGCTAGAAATAAAATTATCTCACCAAGTGATTGGCATAGGGTGTAGTTCAAGTCCTTCGATATTATACATTCGATGTACGATAACGTTAAAATAAATTATATTTCATAACGTTACCTTTGTTTCATTATTTTATTTATATTATAATGTTGTTATGTATCGATGCGGAAATAGATTAAAATGCGTAAAATGTCAACATTAAATACGGTAACATTGCACTGTTTTGACGTCGTAAAATGAAATGATGTGAGCATAAATCTATGTAAGCATGTTCGGCAATCATTTTCAATGTCGCGTAATGTAAAAAGTAGTTAATTATTAAACCGTCGATAGTTCCCAACGCAAGAAAAAAAATTCGTAAGCGGTCTTAGAAAGAAATAGTAATTACTGTTTTCATTCGACTATTTTTTTGACTATCTACTGTCCTCATTGAATATTTCCTAAAGCAATTATAAAATATATCAACAATTACTTTGTTATCAGATTATTTTGTCTTCAAAATTCGTTTTGAATTATTTTGAAAACGGCCACCTATATCACCAAACAAACCTGTATTAAGTACCTAGACTAGGGCACCAACTCCACAATAAGATTGATTATAAATATGATTTATCGTCGAATTAGCACAGCACCTAGACCAAACACACCGCCCAGCGCAAAGCCAATAAACACGCGGTGGTCAATGTTTGATTTTAATATTCCATTGTTAATAGAACGTGGTGGATACGATAACATCCCGAAAATAAAACTCAAACACGGTCCTCACGCGGCCATCGATCACTTTAAAAATGTAAACCGGCCCCAGTCTACATCGGCATCGTTCAAAATCCGTCTAGGAGCAGGTCTCGATTCATCATCGGTTTTGTTGATCCACCTTAACACGATGTTACAAAATATGGAAATTTAAATAACAAAATGGGAACAATGGAATCGGTCGGATTCTATTGTGGGGCCGCGTGCGAACGAGATGAAGATAAGTATGATTAATTGATTACTTCTGAGACGTCCATTGATCTTAATTTTCGGTTTTATGACGATGTTTGGCTTCGCAATCGGATAATACGGATTCTGACAGGGGTCGGTGATAACATGTTTTGTGGTGATAATAATAAGTCTTTTATGATCTATTTATATTAATTATGAAACTACTTAGAAGCTTTTGTGTATTAGTTCTTACTACTACTACTACTTATTGTACATATTTAAAATTATAATAAAAGATTTCATAGGAAATAAGAGATAAAGGAAATCCTCTAAGAAACATTTTAAAAAAAAGGAAGATTATTTGAATGTCCTAAGCAACCCAAACCATTTCAATGCAAAAAATACAAGATGGGGATCCAGAATGACAACAACTAAAGGCAGTGAACAGCATAAAAGAGCTGCTGAACTAAGATGTAGTTACATGTCACCTGGAAAACCAACTTATTGGTCGATTGATCAAGAGAAAAGCCCAGACCTGTTAGATTTCTTCATAGTAAGGAACATAACATCCATCTATATAAAAGTCGAAGAAAATTTTGAGCTAAGTTCTAAACATACGCCAGTGATTCTGACATTGAGCGAAAATGTAATAAGAAAAGAAAAATCCAACGTTAACAAACAAGAGAAAAGACTGGGAAGTATTTGCTGAAGAATTGAACAAACGAATTCAACTAAATGTGTCCCTCAAAACAACTGAACAATTAAATTTTGAAGCAGAAAAATTCGTAGAAGATATTCAACAAACTGCTTGGAATAATATTCCAGAAATTAAGAGTACAATTTAAGGAATTAATTATCCAAAAGGAGTGAAGGGAATGGTAGCTGAAAAACGAAAATTACAAAAAAAATGGCAACAAAGCAGAACACCTGAAAATAAAAATAGTTTAAACAATATAACCCAAATACTAAAAAGGGAAATACTGGAATTTAAAAACAAAACCATGTCTGATTACTCACTCTGGAAAGCCAGAAAATATCTAAAGTGCTCATATCTACACAATCCACCTATAAAAGGCCTATGTGGGAATAGGGCACGTGACAATCGCAAAAAAGCAGAAGCATTTGCTGAATATCTAGAAAAAACTTTCAAACCAACCGAAATTAATATTGAACATAATTTGCCGGATATAGAAGCTGAAAATTCGATGATAGAATTAACCACGCCGGAAGAGTTGGAAGGAACATATAAAGAAGAAAAGAAAAGAACTGGAATTGAAATAGAGGAAAATATACTGGCTAATTCGAAAAAAATCATAATTATCAGTACATAATAAATTGCTATTATATAAGCAAATACTGAAAATTATATACATATGGAGTTCAATTATGAGGATATTCTGCAAAGAGTACCAAAAATAAAATATTAATTTTTCAGAACAGTGCAGAGAGGTGTTATGGGCGCACCCAAATACTATAGGACTGATTACCTACATCGAGACCTTTAGATGCCCACAGTTAGTCAAGAAGTCAAGAGAATTGCAAGGAGACATAAGGAAAGACTCCATATAGAATATTGAGAATATTGAAATATTTCAGCTTTTGGATACTACCAGAACAGGACACAAACTCAAAAGGATCAAACCATCTGATCTTGTGTAGTGTTGTGTAGTGAGGTGCGTAAAATAAAAAATACAGCAGTGATATGTATAAACATTATTTCACCAGAGAGTGAGATAGGGCCGATTGGTCCTCCTAGTTATATACCTAAATTTAAGTTTAATCATGAAAACAAATTGTAGATTAGACGCAAACGACTAGTAACAATGTAATAATTAAATAATAAAAAAAAAATTAAAGAAAAGCAGGCTGTTTTCCAAAAACCAAATCAAACTAAACCAAGGTAGTTCACATTGTTGAAATATTTACATTAGCGAACGTGATTTAAGATTTAAACATCAAAATTTTATTGAAAGAACAAATGAATATATATGTTTATAACAAACTAAACAAAAACAAATATTTCAACAGCCATAATCATTTATATATGATATGATATTTGATAATTATTTGTTAGTTAGAGGAAAAGTAATTTTGCAATTTGGGATACGTTAATCAACAAATGTACGATTTTTGTGTTTAAATTAAGGTAGTGGTTTGATTATTAAGTGTGTACGTTATAGAGTGTCTGTTGTATTAGATATTTTCATGTGTATTCAGTGCATTATTTACTAATATTTCCGGAAATACAAAGTATAAATATAAAATTGTTAATGCTAACTTAAGTTCGATGATTTTGATATTTCTCAATATAAAACAACAGTTTTCCATTGGGTATTGTGGAGTTAGTACAATCTATACAGACGCTAATCAAGGAATGCTGAATATAGGATTCTCGATATTTATTATATTTCTTGTTTGGTTTGAAGAAATCCACTGCAGAAGCAAATGAAACACTTATTGTCCATCGTATCCCATTTTATACTTTTGGTTTAAGTAATTTAAAAATATCAGTCAATAACAAGAAACAACTATAAATGTTTGAAGAAGAAGGCTCTCAATATTTATTGGATGAAAACAAAGCTAAAAATCCGTCAAAAGACTATTCGAACAGCTGTTGAGAGTTGAATAAACTTGCCAGGTAAAACAAGAAGAATTTCTGTGCTGTATAGTAAGTGGCGGTTAAAAGAGTATAAGAGAGCCATACATATTAAAACCATACTGGAATCATCAAAAAGTATTGTAAGGTGTAAGGTGTAAAACCCAATGAAATTATTACTGTAGATCTCTATCGACATTATTTCAATAAATATAACCATGTATTGTATTGAAAAAGGAGTAGTAAACCGAGTAACAAATGTAGAATCATTTTCTTGCATGACAATTCTCGGCTACATATTTCGAGATTGAAGGATATACCGTTACCAGACAAAACTCCTCCTGATGATTACTTGTTTAAATAGATACAGCAAGGCTTGACTGACCCACGTTTTCAAAATTCTAAAAAATGAGGAAATGGATCGATACTTCTATAGCTGCCAAAACATGTTGCTAGAATTAATTGATTTTGATTAATATATGTTGTACCTATTTTTCTCAAATCTTTTTAGAGTAAAATAGTGATCAGAATATATGCAAGCACCTAATATATCCGAATCGCTACATGAAGGTTGAATTGCTCTCAATTAAATGACTTACGAAGTTAATCTTCATCAACTGAAATTATGCACCAATTGAATTTTGTAACTTTAAAAATTTAGATATTTGTGCAAAATATGGTATAATTATCTTATATATACTTTTAAAGTACTTCCGCGCTTTCTATTTGTATTGATAATTAAAGAATACCCCAAAAGCGATAAGAAATAGTGACTCTCATGGTACTCTAAATGTGTAAAAAGTAATATGCAAAAGGCTAGAAGACTTGTTAAATAACTATTCAAAGTTTTTTAAACAAATAAAAAAAACTGAAATAAAATAAAACACTACACATTAACTCTAAGGAGACTCTCATGGTACTCTAAATGTGTAAAAAGTAATATGCAAAAGGCTAGAAGACTTGTCAAATAACTATTCAAAGTTTTTTAAACAAATAAAAAAAACTGAAATAAAATAAAACACTACACATTAACTCTAAGGAGATTTTTCTATTATTGATAAATTTACAATTAACAACAATTTATACCCCAATTAGAAATGATAATGAGAAGTCTGTCAGGAATACTTGCAAGCACCTAATATATCCGAGTCGTTACCCGTAGGCAAAAACTTGTGGAAAAGCGCCGATTAACGCTCTCCATGTTTTCTAAGATACTTGATGAGCTGGATCATCCTCATGTTATTTTGATTTAATACTGTACCGGTTTTTATTTACCCATTCTTGAATAACGGACGACGAGCTTCAAATCACGCAATCCCAAATCACCATTTTTGAAAATCTCTCCAGCACAACCAAGTTGGTCATTTACCAGCCGGCTTAGTGTCGAGGATCGTGCTTCGGAGTCCACTTTAAACAGTTGGTTCAGTCCAGATAAATCCTTATTAGTGAAAAGGAGACTCCAAAATGGAAAAAAAGTATAGAAAACAAAGTACCAGCAAGAAGCACAAAGTTTTATGGTTTTTGAGTTATATGGGCCTGTTAGATTAATGAAAATTGATACCAACCATTGTTTGAAAATTTAAAAATTGAAAATTGTTTTATCATCGACCCAACTTGTTTGAAAGTTACCAGATTGGAATTTATCAGTTAAAGAAAAAACGGAAAAAGTGGTACCCAAGTTTTTAAAACTCAAAATCTCGATCCAAAGACTGTTTTCGAGATGCTTAGAACTATTTTGTTCTAAATATTGAGTGTATTTTAAAATGTCTGCACCCAGTCGGCCTAAACTTTTATAAATGTGGAAGATACTAGCTACGCAAACTTTTCACGTAGTCACTGAAAAGTCCTTTTATAATAAAACACCCAGTATGAAACACGGAATTCTGAAACCTAAAACTTGAACTAAACATTGCTCAGACAATTCACGAAATGCTTACAGTACTTCCAAGAGTCGTAATAGTAATCTGCGTCTATTGTTTTGCCAATTTGGAACCTACTACTTGCAGAAACAGTGAATAAAATAGTTTTAGTTGTTTTTAAAGTCACTAAAAAACTTTTTTGGCTTTAAGAATAAGCAAGATCTGCACCCAGATTTCTGTACATACTGATTTCTGAATACGCACCTTGTGTATGAGACGTATAGAGCTTCTACAAGATAAAAACTATTGAACAACCTCTTCAACAATCCAAAAGTGTTAGACGTAACAAATAATTTGCAATATATAACTTCAACTTACGTATATTTTTATCCTGTAGTTTATTGTTAAATTGTATTAATTTTTAAACATAATAACTATTTTTCAGTCACCTACATAACTCATTGTATTAATTGTTCCTGCAATACTATATTTTTTCTAACATGTTTTATAATATATATTCTTCAAACAAAAATTTTACAAATATTTTTTTAATAAAACTGAATCTACAAAATAAAACAATGGTCCTATTTTGTTTTCAGATTTATTGGGGCACAAATTAAAATACCAAAAAAAAAACCGTTCTATACAAGAATATAATACATTTTGTTATAGGCTTTGTACTATATAAATTTATTTATTCATCCCGTATATTTTAAGGTTGTATAAAATTGAATAAAATACATATGCTGTATTACACTGCGTTAAGATTGATAAAATAAATAATTTTATCTAAACGACCGTTTAGATTTTCATTAAATTATTTCTAGTCTTCAAGAAACATTCAAAATTTATTCTTTTTGCGTGCGTGAAAGAGTTTTATGAAAATATCACATATTTATCAATATGTTTTCAACGTTCTTATTGGTTCTCATAGTTCTCAAAATATCATTTGTTTATATATAGCTAATATCAAGATCGTCTTGATTCGTCACTCACTTCGTATGTGGATGGGTCTTCTTTGGTGAATCTAATTAACTGTTGTTCATTGTGTTAGAGACCTTAGTCACGGTTAAACAACAACACTATCAATATCACATATTTGTTATTATGTATTCAACGTTCTTATTGTTTCTCATTGTTCTTAAAATCTCATTTGTTTATATAAAATTTTAGATTCAACATACCATATGCATCTTGATGTGAACTAAGTTATCTTGTAGAGGTTTATAGAGAGACAAGACTTCCCGAAAATCACTGTATGGTGGTGTCCACAAATTGGTTTAACGCTAGAATAAGTGAATGGAAATTGGCAGAAATTATAGTGACCTACTTCTATAATACTAAATTCTTTTTAAATGTTGTTTATATCGAAAAATTTGCTGTGAACACACATCACATTTCATATATTGATTTATTTGTCACCCACTTCGTATATGGACGGTTTCTCTTTGGTGAATCTAATTTATTGTTCGTAATTGTGTCAGAGACCTTAGTCACAGTTTAACAACAACACTTTGGAAAATATCACGTATTTGTTATTATGTAGTCAACATTCTTATTATTTCTCATTGTTCTCAAAATCGCATTTGATTATATAATATTTTAGATTCAATATAACATATAAAATTTGATGTAAACTTAGTTATATTGTAGAAGTGTATAGAGGGACAAGTATTCTTGAAAACCACTATATGATAGTGTCCATAAATTAGATTGATGCTAAAATATGTGTATAGGCATTGGTAGAAAATACAGTGACCTACTTCTATACCAATAAATTCTTTTAAATGGCAGAAAATGGTAATTTTCATCTTATAGAATGTTCTATTATGTTCAGTTACTATTTTAAGAAAACTACATAAGTTATATATCTATCTTAAGCTATAACTATCCAACGTGCTCTATAGAACTAAATAACAAAGTTGTCAAATATCATTACTCTTCAACCTCGTAATTTATGTTATCAACAAAAGATAACTCCACTTCAACTATAATCCAAAGTAAGGGTTGGCGCTTCCATCCAAACGATCGAAAATCGAGATATTATTTTTTTAAAGATGACAGTTGAAACCGTTTCGCAATTTTGTCTCCTTGTTAAGATTTTACTTCGTTCCCCTTGTGGTGTTGGCACCCTCGCAATCCTCGACAAATTGCAGGAATTGCAAGTATTGAGATAAATTTACTGTGTACTTAAATTGCTGATAAGCTGTTCCCCTAGTAGCGACGGTCGGAAATTTCAAAGAGCAAAAGAACTGTAATTTTCTTTGAAGGGAAAAATAGTTTATTACGACGAGATGTTTCCAAAGAAATTGGGGCTTGTTGTTGGCGTTTCTTGGCGATGAAATGACGAATCCAGTGGCTCTACATATATTACATTCTGTAGTAATTGGTAGATAGTTAGTAAACTATTGTAAAAATACTATCGTATAACTGTATAATCCCGTATTCAGAAAGTTCATTCATTCAAGTGAATAACTAATCTGTTAATTTTTAATCTATCTAACATTTGTGTACGATTCCATCATTTGTCCACTTCTTCTTCAATGTGTCTGGTCGAGTTCATCCAAACCGAAATTATTATTAACCATTTCTATTTCCGTCATAAATAACAATATATCTGCAATTAATTAAAAATGTTATGGCCAACAAAACCTAATTATATTTACTAACTTTTACCTTTTCATATCAAATTTTGTTGTCTTTACACTCTTTTTGTTAGATTCTTGCCAAGAGTGGCCCAATGTACAATTTTGAAATATCCAAGTCTCGTGAAGATAAACAAATTCGAATAGCGTATCTTCCTTGATTTTATTATACTCTATTAAAGTGCCATTAAGTCTCTTCGTAGGTTATCTTTACAATACTTAATTCCTATGTCCCCCATAAGTATGACTTACATCCCACAAAAAATACATATTCTTAATTTTTTATATATGCATTTCAAAGTAACAATTTTCTCTGATTTAATTTTATTAAATTTCGTCTATATCAAGAAAATGATTTGTGTGCTCACTGACATTTCATATAATTGATATTACATAGAGTTAATGTCAAGATGGTGTTGGTTCGTCACCCACTTCGTATGTAGACGTGTTTCCTTTGGCGAATCTAATGTATTGTTCTTCATTTTGTTAGAGATTTTAATCATAGTTCAATAACAGTTCCTGACCTTAACCATCTATTGGCTTCAACATTTTCAATCAGAGTAATAAGATAAATTAAGGAGAAATTTAAATTTTATAAAAACAGGAAATGAGCCAAAACAACATTTGACGGTTTATAACATCTTATTAACACTAATGATTTAGAGAATTTTGCAGATATTTAATATCCGAACAATTTTTACAGATTCTTTTGTTTAGATGTTCCAACGTACCAGATAGCATTTTAACTCCTTTTAGCTGGAATAAAATGTGTAGGAAAATAATAAATTGTCTGATTCTAAAACAAATTACAGTGCCTTGAACCACTTATGGACGTATGTTTGCTGCTTCTTTTGATGATATTTTTTAGATATATATATATATATATATATATATATATATATATATATATATATATATATATATATATAATTTTCAGTATTTTTTTGAGATATATAATCAATATCATGTTCTAAATGTAAAAAAAGGTAAAAACTGATATCGAACTTGTTGACCTGTGATATGAGAGATTTCTTGATAAGTTCTTTCTGTTTAGTGCCGGTAGCTGACTGAACGAAACGGCAAAGAGCCAAATTAAAACGGAAAACGTAACGAATTACGTCGAATTGCATTCGCATCTGTATTCGGTTGCCGCTGACATAATTATTAATGAATGCAATTTGGCGTAGGCATTTCAATATCGCGGTCGGGACGGTGCATTATTCCGTGGGCCCCCTCGGGGCTCCGGAGTCCGAAAGAGAGAGAAAGAGAGAGAGAGACCGGATCGACGCCCAGAAAAAAAATCAGTTGGATTAAATGAAAAATTAGAACGACTGATCAGAAAATATTGCTTGTTCTTAATGGATTTTACCTGAGGACAGGCGACGGTAAAGTGAGATTGATGGACCGGTTTCGGATAATTGAAAAGACGGGAATTAGTAAAAGTAGTTTAGGAGCGAAAGAGAGAAAGGAAAAAACGACCATTATTCTTTTAATTCCTCGTTTTACCTGAAAGCGACTCCTTTTTAATCGCTTAATCCGCTGCCGGGAGGTATTGGAGGAAGCCTTAGTCAAATGTTTAAATAAAAAACGAATATTGTTTTAATTTATATTGATGATGTTTTCCGTTTTATACATATTGTAATTTAAATTAATATATTTTTAAAATTAGCTCTTTTAATGTAAAATATTAATAATATACACACAGTTTAACACATATTGAGTTGTCTATCTATAAATGCTAGATAAAGCAAGAATAATTTCCCTAAAATCAACACAGTTGCAAAGTTCAGATAGCGACATCATAATATTGGTGTTCAAACATAGTGATACTAAAGACAAATCACGAAAGCGCAATATACCAATATATAAGCATCTATCAGATAAATCGGCCACGTATTCTCTCTTACATATTTTAGCTTTACCCAAGTTATATGATGTTAAAGAAATAACCCACGAATTAGAGTTAATAGTGGTTTCAATAACTTCGAACATAAAACTGTTTTCTTTTTGGTGCCTTTGGTGGCTATGTATCTTTAACAAGCAAAGAAACTCCTACATATACCATTAAGGGCAAATTTAGAGTTACTGTATCACTAAAGGACCCGAAATTTTTAAACGAATTGTTAGAAAATATATTTTATTAACAGCTGATTGGTATTATTAACATTTAATTGGATTATTTTATATATCGCATAATGTTACAATTTTTATATACTGCAAATATTGGCAAATATTACAAAAATTATATATAACCCAATGCCCATGTGCTTACTTTAATTGAACATTTTATATTAAAATTAATGTAAAAATTCTAGCTGATTTCCTTTTTATAAATTTTCATGTCCTTGAAGATAACAAAAACGATATAAAATATATCTGAAATGTTTTAAAGTATTACGTTTTATATATAATTTTGGTAATAAATAAAAAGTCAAGAAGCGTGATTTAACAATAAATTAAGTACCTGACGTTATTAACCACATGCTATACCATTTGTCCGAAGTTGAAACAATAGAATCAACAATTTCCAGAGATTCTGAAGAGAAATACAAACAAATATATAACTGAGTTATATTTGGAAATATATCAATCTAACTGTTTTGAATAAAAAACGAAATATTTGTTCTTGCTTATTGTTCTTTTTGTATATTGCAGTCTGTCTGTAGATACAATAACTTTTGCTGAATCCAGGGTTGAACTTGTCGTGATATTTTCCTTCTCAAGTGCGACAGCTAAACATTAAACACATATTATGATGTAACTTAGAAATGTGCGTGGGAAAGTTTAAAATGTATAGTCGGTCTGGCTAAAATGTTAACTATAAGACTTCTTATACCACATGAGAGAGTACCTTAAACTTCTTAATACATCAAATATATAAATAATGTCGCAAGCTGAATTAAGACTAGACTACATCAAATAAACAAAATTCATGTTAAACTAGAATTAAATACCTTATCAAAATACATCAAATATGTCTAATATTGTTTCTATGAACTTCTTTACAGCCGCTTACATTTAAGCTCTCCTGCACTCTGTCTATATTGTAGAATTGGGATGATTCAGAACAGATTTTTTTAAACTAGGTTCAGAATTACCTCGGCAGTTCTATATTTCCAAATTACAATAATCTGCGAACTATGTTATGTCCTACTGCTTTGAGTAACTTCAAATACCAAGCTGTCTTATTTTTCATTTTCTTATTATTTTTTTATAAAGTTTTTTATTATTAGGTATATAAATATTTCATATAGAGTGTGTTATTGGACTTTTTTTATAGTTTATTCACCTTCTAATTCGATTTACCTTCTTATGTATAATTTCAACCCAAATCAGATTAAATATATGTCAAACTTATTTCTATATATATTCCATAGTAAACGAAGCTGTGTGTATTATTATACCCTCGTCTATTGGGTCTAATGGTCTTTTATATAATGAAAGAGGAAAGAGGTATAGATCAAAAAATGGAGAAAATATGATGATAAAAAATCCATTTTCTGATTGCGACTGTCCATATAATGGTCAGCCAGTACAGATACCAATAACGAGGTTGTAGCGGTCGATGCAAAGCGCATATATTTTTCACACATTTCAATTTTTATGTTCGATTATCGATGGCGCGCAATTCTTCCGCTTGTCACGCGGACGCTCTCGGTTTGCCATTGTCGCCCGAATATCGGCTGAAGACTAATGTTTAATGCAATAAAAATAATAAAACGCGAGCGCGTATATACACGTGAGTTTTGAGCAATGCATTCCACTATCTCAACGTTATAAATGAGGCGTATTCATGTAACGGATTATTTTCCATGTTGTGCATTAAAGGCGGCGTGGTTACGGGATGTGTGACTGTAGAGTCGTGATAAAATGTTATTCCATCTCAAGTATTAAATTCTTTTATTCGATATAATTCAAATGTCACATAAACACGCTTCTTTGTTTGTATTATTGCTGTTATCATTTGGTCTAAAATCAGTCATTGCTATACCGAGTGTCTATAAAGTGTTATATAAAACAATGAAGAAATAAGAAGAAATTCTTAATAAATTTTAAATATGATAATAAAGTAAACTAAGAAAATCATCGTCATCATTCTATCTATGCTCTATATTGCTCGATATCCCGACTACAAAAGAATCAGTACTTGGAACATATGCTGACGACACAGTTATTATGCAAAAGATGTATCTCTCTCTAATATAGAAAAAGTACAAGTAGCGGTCAACAAGATCTACAAATGGAGTAGAGACTGAAAAATACAGCTTAATAGCTCCAAATCCGTCCATGTTAATTTGACGTTTCGCCGAATTAACAAAAACTTAATTATATTACTTGACGGATGCCCCATTCCTCTAGCTGAATCAGCTAGATACATCGCCATATATCTCGATGGTAAGTTGCATTGGAAACATCATGTTATACAAAAAGCAGAGTAGATTAGATTCAAAGTCAAGCAAATGTACTGGTTAGTTGGAAGACACTCCAATTTGGAACGAATTTGGATCCATGCAGTTGCACTAAAATATCAAACTAGTAATTCAACGCAATTTAAATAAAGTTCTAAGATAAATTAACAATGCTAATCGCTACGTAGCCAACGCAGAGCTCTACGATGACCTCGAAATCAAATGGATATACGAAGTGATCCAAGATTCCGTCTTAAAACATGAAATAAGGTTGCTAAATCATAGTAACGTGCAAGCAATAGAGCTACTGGGCAACACACAGGAAATCAGATAATTGAAAAGAACCAAATCACAAGAACTTGCTTAGTATAGAACAAATTATTTACTGTAGTCATTAACGTTGCTACCTCTAACCTTAAAAATAATCATGTATGGTGTTTTATCGTCACTCGATTAAATAATCCAGAAAAAATGAACAATACGTTATCGTCTAATGAATTCATGGACGCAGAAGACGTTATACGAAATTTTGATGCAGAAGTGCGATTGATAGTAAATAGAGATACGTTTCCGAGGAAGTCTATTCATATTTAAAATTTAAAGTTAATTTAATAACGTATTTTCGACCGTCTATGAAAGAAAATCGTATACACCACACGGTTCCTGTCCCTGGGCTTGTCCTCAGGAATCATGACAAGAAGAGCCGAACAATCAACTTACGATTGTACTAAGCATATTTAATGTAAGATGTAATTAATAAAAAAATATTCGCAGATTTTACATTAAAACCAAGCACCTTATAAATATTTATAAGTATTTACATTATTTAGATAAAATCCAACCAACATAGTTAAAACGAAACAAAAAAAAACACACATAAAAGCGTTGAAAGTGGCCTAAATCCATATTGATCAATTATGGCCCCTACTGCAATTTTAGCTACTATTCTCGAATGGACAACCTTCAACTTTACCTTCAGCAACGAAGGGATGAATAGTTGCATCAAAATGTGTATAAAAGTAATAATTACCTTCAGTATCACTTCTAATATAATTTTATGGTATTTTTTTATACCCTTTAGAATTTTTTTAATTTGTATAACAAGAATAAATTTCTTCTCCGCTTCTTGTTATCATTTTGAGATCTGCAGCTATTTTGGGGTGAAACTCCTATTTGATGTAGTGTCATGTCTGTCGAAATGTGCTGTTGTATATTTGGGAGCTAACATTCCCACTGTAAATGAAATTAATGCTTCTTGGATTTTTTTATATATCTTAAAGTCTCTTTTTACTAACTATGGGTTTATCTTGACCTACTATTTAATGTGGGCTCCGAACCACGGTCCTCGGCATTAATCCTATCGACTGGCGAGTGACCAACTTTTTAAAATTCACAGATAAATGACGTATGTCATGCAAGCTGGAAATCAAATATCGTGTCACAAAACTAAAATTACTTTTTTGGCCTCTCAGTACAATTTCTGGGGAATATAAGAAGAATTACACTTTCAACAAATCAGTATCAGTAAAATTTGCGTGTATTTTCGGCTCCCAGATCCCAAATTCATACAATTTGCTCTCAGTTCCATTTCTCCATTTTGTAAGAAGATTTTCATCGACGCGCCGGAAAAGTAGATGCCTGTAAAAGATAACGCTAGATGGAATCGGAAAGATTTTAGATCTTTTCTTTGCGCGAGAGGCCGGAAACGCCGTTGACGAATTTCAAAAAGGGTGATAATGTGGAATAAGAAGATTGGCGACAAGACGTTTTGAATACAAAGCATTCCTAATTAACGAGCAAATTTCACAAATGTATAACGAGTTTCCTCTCGTCCCTTTCACTGAACCGAATCTTAATAAATCGGATACAAAATTCCGTCGTCATTTTCGAAATATCTTCTTAGTCTCTCTTGTCTCATCCATCGACTGAAAAAAATTGATTCCGCAACGGTTACAAGTAAATTAAATCACCAATCTGCAAAGAAACATTGTTTAATTCCCACGCTATCGGAAAAAGGGAATGTATTATTTTGTGAACGGGAAAGACGGGTGCCTTTTTGACGTTTATGAATTCGAAATCAGGAAAAGAAAGATATTTTTATTTTGTCGATTGATGAAAAGGAATTGCGTTTGTGTTTTAATGATATCAATTGTATTTCGAGCAAGGGGAAACGGAAAAGGAAAAATAAGTGGCGTAATATAGAAAAAGTTCGGGAAAAAATCAGGACACAATTAAATTCGAAATAAAATGTATTTCGTTAAAATTTTACGACATAGCTTTGGAAGATATATATTCATTTATTAAGAAATAATGAAAATGTATCCCTTAAGAATAAATCCCTTAAGAAATAATAAAAATGTATATAATCAAGAACACGTAGTAGCTTTTTTCCTGTTATTTCATGTACAGTGTACAAATTTGACCCAATTTTCTGCTTCGACCAGATTCTTCCATGCGCTGTAACCATGGGCAATGCCCCACCAAACGAACACTCTCCTTTCTATATATTCTAAAGGTAGTACATTGTTTCTCGTCTTATTCACTATTGACACTCTTCTCACTCTTTAACTGATTTAGATTAATTTTGGTTGTTTGTATTTTGTTTTCGTCTTTTTTATATTACACATGTCTCACAGCTGAATACAATGGAATAAATATTGATTTGTATACTTCAGTTTGCGTTTAATTTAATATATATTCCTTATTTACAAACTTGCTATACATTGCGAAGTATAAAATAATATGTATTTCGAATTCTGATATTATTTTCTGACTTTTATGCCTTCTCTTATTTTCGTTTTCTATTCCCAGATCTTTTAATGCATTTAGTTATTCTATTCTCACTCCTTAATGTTGTATCTATTTTCTCTTAATCACAACTATCTCTTACCATAACTTTTGTTTTCTTTATTGATCAGTATCATCCCATATACTCTTAGTACCGTGTTTCATCTAGTTAATGTTTCCTGTAGGTGGCCTTGGCTGTCTATTTTTCTTAGTTAGATATTTTTTTCATATTTTTAATTACTCTAATCCAATAATACTACTTCCATAGTTATCAAAAATAAGATATTATATGGAAGATTGCAAAATAGTTTTTATTGTCCTGCTTTGCCAAATGCGGAATAACAGAGAGCTTGAGTTTCTTTCCCTTGAGAGGAGTTGCCTTATTCAATATTGGTTACTCCTCTGTTCTACACGCACCATCTTATTTGGATAATATCCATCAAATAAGCAAAAGTACCTATAGGTTGGTTTATGACTCCAGCAGTAGATGCAACTTTAGTCTCCTGCGTTATTGATCGAAAATATCTGATATAAGTTATTTGCTATAACTGAATCCGGTTAAGGCCATCAGCGATGAAAATTTCAAATTTCAATTAAAGAGAGTCTAAAATAATAGTTTTAGGTTCAGTTTTATTGAGTTGTTCAGTGCATAGAGATGCTAATTATGATATACTTTATTGTATTATGGATTTTTTGACGTTATTGAACAAATTTGTTAAAGAAGCCCAAGAAATATCGATTTTTAGAAATTTATGGTAATGCTGCTTTGACCTATTATGCTATGATACTGAAATGATATATGATACTGGAGTGTCCAATGTCGGAATATTCACATTCTTGCGGGAAATAGGGTGGGATCCGAATGAGGCAATGTATTATTACAAGTTGCTAACACCGAATGAGACCGTTATTGCAGGTGCCTGTCGAATTTACTTAAATATGTTGAACGAAGCATTGTTGTAAAATATATATATATATACAGATATAAATATATATATATATATATACAGATATAAATATATATATATACAGATATAAATATATATATATATATATATATATATACAGATATAAATATATATATATATATATATATATATATATATATATGTATATATATAATAAAGTCTTGAGAAATGAAAGTCATTCCTCGCATTGCCCAAGACTGTAGAGAAAATATAAGTAGTAGGCCAAATTGTAACGGTCCAATTATTACACTTGATGAATGGTCGATTCCTGAAGCAAAATCAGCTAAATATCTCGGTGTCCTTTTCGATGGTAGGTTAAATTAGAAATATCATGCTAGACAAGACGCAGATCAGATTAAAATCGAGGAAATGTAGTGGTTGGTCAGAAGATACTCTCAACTTGATCTAAAATGAAAGTGACTGGCTTGTCACTAAATTATAGAGCCAATTTGGACCTTTGACCAACTAGTAATCCAATGAGTGTGAAAACAATGTTTCATGGAAATATACAACAAAACAGTAGTTATAAATCAATTTGTAAATTAGGATTGTCTAAGCATATCTAATATGAGACATAATTAATTATTAAATGTTATATATACTATATACTGCTCACATACTGACCTCAAACATCACTATTGTGATAACATGTGCTGACGATATAGCGATTTTTATCATCTCACAAGGTTCCAATATCAGCAACAAGAAATATCCAAATTCATATCAACAAAATTAATTTGTTGTCGTATAACATGGCATATCAAGGTGAATAAGATAAAATCTAGACGCCTGATATTCACCATGCGTTGAATTGAAGATAATGTTAAATATCTGGGTATGCATCTGGATCGACGCTTAGATTGGACGAAACATGTATTAATAAAGCATCAATAAAGTAACTTGGGCTTAAACTGAAACATATGTGTTGGCACATAGGGCTCTGAAAAAGTGTCAGTACATCCGAATTCACTCGCCAAAATATTTAATTTGCGTAATGTCATTGAAGTGGGTAGCTTAAAACATTTACTACCATCCGACCTGATTAATAGAGACATAAAATAATTTTCAGTGTATATATGAAAGTAATTAAATTAAGCATAATACTAGTTTATGTGTTTGTATAGGAGATCACTAAATGAAGCGATCTTCTACATATCATTGTATTATAAAAAAATTATTAAATATCTTGTTTACAAAATTATTTATCTAGCTTCACTACCGAAAATGATAAACCGTTAACCAAAAAATGAGATTTTCGCATTTAGGTCGGCGAGACCTTGATATTTATTACGGAAAAAATATTAAGCGAAACAAAAATGAATCAAGCCTAATATATGGGCTTCCCGGCGAGATAAAAAGTAACAAATTGTTTTCGTTAGAACGGAAAGCGTTCCTAAATTGTTATGAAAAATTGTTTTATCGAACATCGAGGTAGTTTTTCCTCCGTCCCGGGCCCGTTACACGTAACCTGGGGTCGGGAAACATCAAGTATTGTAACGGTTTTGCGGTCGGGCCTGTGAACACGCACCGCGTTTATTGAATTAGCCAGCCAGGAGTTTCCTAATACACGCGAAATTTTAAGCTAGACACCTTATTAAGGGCGTACGTGATAATCTGTTCGTGAGGGAGCTATGACTACAACGCAAACATCCTAGTTGGATTATAGTACCAGAATATCTGGCGGTAATTATACAGGTAATTGGTGGAAGGGGGCGGGTCTGACGCCGGCAAACCTCAAAGACGTTTAATGCAGTTCGCTTTCAAACTAAAGTTGACGGTGATACTGTGCCAGCTATGTTTCCATATCCACTATATAATCATGAAATTCTAATAATATATTTCAATTTATTTCATTATATTCCATAAATATCTGGAGTTAATTAGTATTTTTCACTATATCTTACCTTTGGTATGCTTAATTTTCAATAAAATGAATTATTGCTTGTTAATTTCGCTAGGAATCAAACCATGTGATCTTGCGTAGTGTTGTGTAGAGAGGTGCATCTAATAAAAAATACAGCAAAGTACTACAGCAGTAAATTATCATAAAGACAAATTGTAGGTTAGTCGGAAACGACTAGTAGCAATATAATAATTAAATAATTTAAAAAAAATCTCGTTAAAGTACCAGAACAAGCTGAACCCATTACGTCTTGAAACCTTCTCTTCAGGGAAGGTTGACATGATGAGAAAATGTGCAAAAATTGCAAGAAAAGTAGTAAAAACCCAATATAGTCTATTCAAAACAGTAGTGAGACGAGAGACCTGTCAAAACTAATATAGGTAAAGTTTTACGCCCGTTTTTTATGTAGTGGTATCCCCCGAAGGCCTAATCCTGACTGATGTATTTTGCTTTCATTAGAGAGCATATTTATGTTTTATGCTTAGTTCTTCTTAGTTCCTCTCGATGCAATATATCCTTGTAAAGTCATAATGATATTACTATATTTCTTTTTCGTTAGTCCTGTTACTACCTGTATACATCGTTATTGATAAAACTATACTTAATTGCTGCATTCTCCTGAATGCATTTGCCATATCTGCAAAAGAGTTGGTATTATTTTTCTCCTCATACATGTTAACCAAATGTTCATGTATATTCTGAACAATAACAAGCAAGCTCGTAAAGCTTTCACACTCTATGATACAATTTCCTACAATTAAAGTATATTAATTGCATACTGATCTTTAGTTGTTTTCTCTTTCAAAAATCATAAACCAACATTCATTTAAGTTTTATTCAATCACTGTCACTTTCAGAATCACTAATCAAGTTAATAACTAAACTGTTTACTTTCTATCTATCAAAAACTTGCTCAAGATTCTACCATTTGTCAATTTCTTCAATGTGTTTGATCGAGCTCACACAAACCGAAGGTGTTATTTTCGACAAAACCTCTTTCTATAATTCCAGACAGTTCTGGTTTGAATATCATAATCAACCCGAATGTCTATTGCAATACCCCATATTAACTCAATTGGATTAAATATGCAGTGATAGCGAGAAAGACATAATACTCCTTCCTGCTGTGAAAATGCCTGTTTTGTACCGAGTAAATCGCTTTTGCGGGTAGTTTAACTTTTTTATTTCAATTTCACATAAAGGCAGCTGAAGCTCATCCAATGCTCTATAAAACTTATGACAACCATGCTCCATTGATTTCAACATGTTTTGTACTGGTTTGGACCTTTAAAAGGGGTGATTTTGACAACTAAGATCAAGAAACTTTTGGACAAAATGAAAGGTGGGGATCTGAAGAAATTATTCGATGATGATCCATGCAAAATAGAGGAAAAATATACAGAATTGGTGGGAGTGACATAAAAAAATCATTTCCAATTACTTAAAGATCACGGAAACTAAAACTTTATATATTGTACGATTTAAAATTTGAAACCAAGGGACAATGAAAGGCATTTGGTCAGGTGTGAAATGCTGCATCAACGATAAAATCAGAAAGTTCTTGGCATCGAATTGTTATTAGTGGTAAAAAGGGGATACATTACAATAATTAGAAGCGACAAAAGTCGTGTTGATAACTTGATCATGCATTAATATAAACGGCAAAGCCGAATATCAATAGCTCCGAGTTAATTCTCTGTATTTGGTGAGATTATCGTGGTATTGTATACTATAAGCTGCTAAAACCTAATAAAACCTTCAATGGGAATCGTCATCAACTATAATTGATACTTTTGAGCCTAGCACTACACAAAAAACAACCGAAATATAAGCCAACAGTAAAACAATGTTATTATTCAGCATGACAATGCTCGATCACATGCTACAGTATAAACCAGTATGAACATACTACCCCTCAAGCTGTATTCTCCAGACCATGCTCCTAGCAATTAATACATGTTCCGACCTATGATCGCGGTCCTTCGATTCGAGGATAACTTCAAAAGACACATCTTTCTCTAGAGATGGAACGCGTCGGGCGATGCATCTGAAAGATGGCCAAAAGTAACAGCTATGGAAGGACAATATTTTGATGGAATATATTGTACCGACTTTTCACAACAAAGCTTCAAATCAAAAAGAATTTACCTTTTTTTAGTTATACACGATTCCAAAAGACCTCTAGAAAGTCGGTCCTGTTCCAAATTACGCCGTACCGTGCCGCACACCCTTCGGCGAGGGTCTTTCATCAGACGGACTGAAAAGAAGACATGCTCCGACGATAAGATAACGCGACGTGGATTCGGAGAGATATCAGATATCTTCCGGAGGCGAGAAAACGAAAACAATGTTGATGAATTTCAAAAAGGGTGATAATATGGAATAGGATGAATAAAATATTAGAGGAAATTCGTTCCGAATACAAATCGCTTAATTAATTAGAAGACGTAATGACTCGTCTGTATAATTTATGCGTATTTTTTTTGGGATCTCTTCTTTTGAGCTCTTTGCCGAATGTCTGATATATTTATATTGAACTAATGTAGTTTGGCATAACTGGCATAACGAAATATTAATGCAAATTAATTTTTTATTATTATTTAATTATTGCATTGTTACTAGTCGTTTGCCACTAACCTAAAATTTGGCTTCATGGTAACTTAAATCTAGGTATACAGCAGGACCCATTGGCCCTATCTCAGTCTCTGGTAAAATAATGTTTATACATTTCACTGCTGTATTTTTTATTATACATATCTCACTACACAACTCTACACAAGATCAGATGGTTTGATCCTTTTGAGTCTGTGTCTTGCTCTGATGGTATCCAAAAGTTGCAATACTGTAATATTCTCACGAGAATGGAGTGTTGGAGAGAATGGACTGTGGGTATGTAAAGGTCTCGATGTAGGTAGTCAGTCTTGTAGTATTGAGTACTGTATTGTAAAAAAAAATTGTATTTTGATTATGTTACTCTTTGCAGAACATCACCATAATTGAACTCCGTATATCCATATAGTTTTCATTATTTGCTTATTTAATAGCAACTTAGTATGTACTGATAATTGTGATTTTTTCCAATTAGCCAATATATTTTCCTATATTTAAATTCCAGTTCTATTATTTTCTTCTTTATATTGTAGCGACCTTGAGGCATGTCGAATTTTACATCGTGGAATAACGGTCTACAAAATAACCAGAAATATAATCCCAGATGTTGAACACGGGCGGGGTGCCAGCAGCGACAACTAGAACCCAATAACGAGTAGCTGGCGGCCACCCCGAGACGTTTATCTGGGATGTTATTGAAGGGTATTTCGGGGCATTCAGTGCTCAACCATCATTTGGTTTAGACGTGCCACCATCGACTGCCCAAGCCTCGTCAACAGGTAACTCTGCTGCCACCCGTTTTATCATTTGTATTTTTCACATTTTTTTATATAGCCAATAAATAACGGTCACATAATATAAACACCACTGTTTCATTTCGTTTTACCTCCATTCACCGAGCCACATCATTTACCCTAACATATATTCCTTCCAGCGAAGTTTTGCATCAAGATTCATTCCGAGATATTTACCATTATTGTTATATCGAATTATAGTATCATTTAATGTTATTTTTGCTTGCATGGTCTGATTGCAAGTACATGCACAGATTTATTTTCGTTAATTTTTATTTTTCAAGCATGGATTCTTAACTATTGTCTCCGACAGCTATAATTGCAGTATCATCAGCAAATGTAGCCATCGTAATATTCTCCAATTGTGGTGTAGAGTAGTTAAAAAATTGGCCACAGTACACTTCCTTGTGGTACACCTTCTTTAGCTTCTTTTATTTTAAAGTAATCTTCTTCTGGTTGCAAATTGAATAATGAAGCAAAAAATGCCATGAAATATAATTTATTTTAACATTATAGTACATCTAAAGCATATATTGTCGAAAGATTTAAACTACAATACAAAACAATACGAACACAATAATTTGTAAGTTAGGGTTGTTTTATTAGACTCACATTGAACTGTTTTCCACACCACTGATCACGTATAGTTCTATGCGGTTTTTATTAGTGGTAATCCCTCAAGGTCTAATCACCCTAATTAACAATAATATATCCAAGTAATGTATTTTCATTTTGTATTTACTTTTTACATTTAGTTCATGTTTTCTTCGTTGCTGTGTTTCCTTGTCATTCTGAACTCATATTTCTTCTAAGAGAACAACAGAGGGGCTCTAGTCATAGATTTCAGGCAGTTTGTAGTCGTTTACCGCTGGCTCTTTCACCGATATATACCTCCGAGGATAGATTTCCTCCAAGATGTATCAGACAAATGATTGGTTATCGCCTGCTATTCAATGGGTGCGTTAAAATGCCTCCAACCATATCTAGCTCTACACCCGCTAGGAGTGCTTATCCGTGAACTAACTTCTAATTTGTAAAGGAGCGGCAAAGCAATCACCTTTATGTGGCTCCCTTCTCACTCTGGGATCATCGAAAATGAAAGAGCGGATTACTTAGCCAAGAAGACGGAGGGATCACTTACTAAAAATTTCCTGTTCTGGAGTAGAGATATGTAGCACCACTACACTAGAATCTTAAGACATCTAGACTAACTCAGATGAGATATAACAGAAAATAACAACCTTTGGGAAGTGAGAAAAGGGCTTTAACACCACTAACGTCAACAGGTGCAACTTAAGCTTATTCTCGGGTCCCAGAATTGGTCACTGCAAACTGATCCATGAGTTTTTCATTAAGGGAAGAAATCCACCACGGTGCATCGAATGTGGTTCCTCACTGTCAACAAAACACATACTAATCGAATGCCTAATGTACAGCTCGCAAAGACGATTGGTTAACCTGGTAAAGACAAGCTAATTAACTTTCTAACCATAACAGGACTACCTTATCACTGTATATCCTTATCACTGTCATGGATTGTGCGACCATTATACTGCAGCATTCATATGTTTATGCATCTGAATGCTTTTACGTATTTTACTTATCATCTTGCAACATTCTTGTAATAATATTGTATACTTTAACTGATAGCTGATACTATATATGTGTTGTATATTGTAAATCTGTAAATAGACCCCAAATGGTCCCGGAGGCATATACTATATAAATGCATATACTATGCATAATAAATGAATATATATTTCTCTTTATTTATTTTGATACTACTTGTATACATTGTTCTTAATAAAATTAGGCTGAATCCCTGCGTTCTCACTAATGCATCTGCCATATCCACCTATTAGTATTCATTCTATATATTATATTATCATACATTGTAACCAAATGTTTATGCATCTTTGAGCAATGAAACAAATAAAAATTATATCAGATACAAAATATGTGCACTAATCTTTTATATTCTACAATAAAATTTTCCATAAAAATCCTTTAATAATTGCCAGGATTGCATCAAAATTTTATATATCAAAAGTTTTATTTTATTGCTCGTATTTTCTGAGTCACTATTAGTGGATAATTAAACTGTTGACTTCCAACCTATCGAACACTACATGATTCCATCCAAACTAAAGGTGTTATAGTAGACAATTTTCAAATATCCAAATAATTCTTTCTTGGGTAATTGATTGAACAGTGAGTGACATTTGTTCTACGGAACCCCCTTTTACAAGTATGTTTCTAACAGACTTTCTAACTAGATAAAACTTCCTAAATTTTAATTTCTAATCAAAAGCTAATTACATAAAAGACAATTAAACATTTCATTTATATATTGTTTTCTATTGAGTTAATTCTTTAACAAGGTACCTTTAAAACTTATATTATGTTTTGCAAGTCACTCCTTAATTACAGCCTTTGTCGATCTATTTGTTGAAATCATTTTCACCAATGTACTATACTATGGTGCATTTCCATAACGATAACTAATAGTTCCGACAAGTTCAGTTTAACAACTGATTTTTAAACCTGAGCAAAAACATGTCATGACTCATTTATCCATTGTAGTCGCCTTTGGACTTTCTCCAACAGTAAAACTACTCCTATTTCCAACATGGAGAACAAAACAAAATTTAATCAAATATCTTTTTGTTACCTCTTCCCATCAACTTCCATTGCCTTTACATATTTTTTGTTAGCGTTTTCGTAAGAGTGGCTCAATATTCCATTTTGATATATTCATTTCTCATCTAGATACACATAATTGAAATGATAAGTATTCGTTAATTTTATTATAAGTGTTTATAAAAAATTATATTCTTTTAAAAACAATGTTTGGAAGTTCCATTAGGTCTCTTGGTAAATTATGTTTACTCTATTTATATGCAATGTTTCGTAATAATGTATGATGGGATTATTTACATCACTCAAAGAGCTGCACATAGCTAAGTTTCCTATGGATACTTTCCAGATTAACAATTTTCTCTGAAATAATTGTGGCTTCCTACGTGGATGCCTTTTGACATTAAAGGTTTTCCATTTTTTGAAAGACTTTAACTAAAGTGCTTATATTAATATAAAGTGCGACTAAAACGCGGTCAAATATTTCCAATAAAATCGCAGCAAATTAATATTTAATAGTACGAATACCATTATTATTATTATTACTATTATCTCGTTCATACTCAAAGTGATTAATTATTATGACGATTTATAACCTCTAATTTTTATCACCAATGTATTGTGTATTCCAAGTTCTGAAAAATTTATAGAAATTGACGAATTTTTATTAATATATTTTAAACGATTTTTTTTGGCGACATTTGTTATTTGTTGTTGTAACTGTCAACTTCTTTAACAACCTTATAGCATATATAAATAACAAAACATTTATTTCGGCAACAAGAAGTCGCCGAAATAACGAAAATATAGTTTTGATCTAAAAGTCATTTCCAACTTAACAATAACAAAAGTTTTAGCACAGTTATTTCATGTACTTAATGGAAAGAGGGTTTTTAATCAAGTCTCGCAAAGATAGACGCCAAATGAAATGGAAAAGACTTTCTATAGACGACGACGAAGTTGATGAATTTCCAAGGCCGATATAGAATAAAAAGATTGTCGGAGTCTATTCGGAATACAAAGCGCCACTAATTATTGCGAAAAATTTACAATCATCTAATGAATTTTCCGTTTTTCGCGTGCTGAATTTAAATAGTGGAATTTATCTGAACAGAAAATTTCGGACATTTTTGACCCTAATTTATAGGGCAGTAGTTCTTTTAATTATTTGCCGTTAATTTATAACCATTATCTCGTTATTAATGATTTAGCTGAGAATTCGCTGATATATGAAACATCTGCAGATATAAACCGTTTGTTTCTTTTATTTCGATTTTTTTAATATTCGCACTGTGGGTTCAATTTCGCTATTTCTTTTTAAGTATATCTTAAAGTATCCTTTTACCAACGAGCGTTTATCTGGACTGAAACTACAGTTTAATGTGGGCTTCGAACCGCGGTCCTCGGCATTAAGCCTACCTGGCGAGTGACTAACTCATATTCCCTGTCGAATTGTGCACTATTGCCTAAGGACAATCACAAACACAAATTTACGACCATGCCCCAGAAGGAGGTGGATCGTCCTCTCGCCTTTACCATTGCGCCAACCAAGTCGGTTTCACTGTTTCTGAATAAACTTCAGTAACTTCAGACTATATCAAATTTGAGCTATATTTGGAAGTTGTAGTGGGCTGTAAACTTTGGACATAAGCATTTTTCCATATTTATAAAAAAACAGGTTACAGTGATTAGATATACGTTAATAAACATACAGAAACGCTAATTTGTTAAAAATAAACCAAAGTTTAAATAAAATCAGATGTAATATACTCAAAGAAAAAAATTGCAAAAACATAAGGGGACAAAAATGGTCACACAATTACTGTGCCATAAGATACCTAACTTTTAATAATAACTTTTAGCTACATTTTAAACAAGAATAAAAGATGTAAAATGCTAGAAATGCTACTTCACTGCAAGTTCAAATTTAAATTCTATTTTCATTGAAGTAAATCAACTCTTTGACTATGAAGCACTTGCTCTAAATAATATCTTCTATATTGCATTTTATCAATCACAAGAATCAGGTACGATTATGCTCAATATCTGATGCTTCATATAATAGGCCCTTTCAATAACCTGAAATATACTGTTACAGTAACGACTGTTTTAATATATTCGGATATTCAGCCATGAATTATGATGAATTTTGAAGGAATTATAGTGACTTGTTTTATTACTTAGTTTGTTATTTTGGCTGCAAACTGAGCAAAGGTTCTATCTCAGTATGAGTCGGTAGGATTCTATGGAGTGGACAATATTTAGCAACAATTATTGGATAACGCATAACTAGTTGTAATAATTTTGTTAACATTATAACTTAAAATATGTTAGAAAAGAAAGAAACTGTTAACAATATGTATTTCATCTTAAATCTAAAGAAATGAAATGAATCTACTAATCTATTCATCTTTAGAAAAGAAAAAGTAAATCCCATTCGCAGACCAACATAGTTTTTAACCAAACATGAAAAAACATATATTAAATAAAACATATCTCCAAGAAAATAAAATGAACTCATAAATACTTAAAATTGATAGAATCTTTATTTGATTAAACCTTCGTTATTTGTGAAAATAGACAGGATTATATTTCAGGAAATTCTAAACAATCTTTAACATAGAGAAAAATATTATATCAAACCTACCAACCAGCAACCGAGGGGCTACCAGGTTCCTTGCAACCCCTACCATAAAGTCTTCCCGATAAAACTGGATTGCCGCCGAAAAAGAATGCACCAACCTACTCTCTAAACCAATACGTTGAAACTCCTCATAAAATTGACTTGGAAAATAACAAAGGCAATAATATAAATAACAAGAAAAATAACCAGTATAGAACATAAATCCAAAAGAATCTTGTTAGAGCCTACAGAGAAATAAAACATTCCAAACATGCCATATACAAAATCTTAAAAAGCTGTCAACCATATTCATTGTTAATTTAGTTATATCGCTTTTTTAGGACCCCATGTCTGAGGATTACAGGAAATATTCTTAATAAACAAATCCGTATTCGACCTTTCAAGCAAATAATGGAAAATCCTCTTAATTTAGAACATGGAAAATGAGGTTTTTGGTCCTTGAAACTCCTAATATCAGAAAGCTAATCCACCCATGACAGTGATGAGACTTCGATTTAATATAATCTTCCGCAACAGTGACTATTATATGACAATGATTCAGTGTTGCTCCATCAAAAACTCTTATCGTATATAACATAATATATTAATATTTTATCACTGCCTAATATCTCAAGTTATAGTTTTTTTGGTAATAAATAATGGTTAATTTTTAAATAGTTTTTTGAAAAACAGCAAACTCAGAGTTTAATTCATTGGTATTTGAAATTATGTCCACCCCTTCCGTGACATATGAATTCTAAGTTGGAAAACGACAATATACATGCGAAGATATTTGCGAAAAAATTTATTAACAATTTTTTACTTAAAAAAAGTATTTATTGGGAAAAATATAAAATAAAGGCGAAAAGCTAGAAAAGTATGGTACAGAACCAGAAATGCTGCAGACAAAACTACTTTTAATAGAACTAGTAATCAGACGAATCAAAAGATCGAAGAATATAAATAGAATTGCTATAAAAATGTGTAAGTGAATTAATCTCAGAAACAGACGAAGATTATTCGCTATGGAAAGCAACTCGAAGATTTAAAAGACCAATTATTCGAGTACCGCCAATTAAAAATTATCAAAATGAATGAGTTCGACGCAACAATGAAATAGCTGAATTGTTCGGACAATACTTGGCTAACCTAATGATATAGAATCTATTATGGATACATCACTTGTTTATCAACTCAATGTAGATCTAAATCTCATTTATCCATTGGAAGTTGCCAATGAAATTGATAACCTGAATCCTAAAAAGACACCTGGTATAAATGACATTTCACCTGGATTATTGAAAAAACTACCACGAAAAGCAATCATCATGTTGACATTTATATTTAATGCCTGTTTAAGACTGAAGCATGTTCCGGAATGTATAAAGTGGCACAAATAATTATGCTCAAAAACCTGATAAACCTACAGAACAAGTCGAATCTTACAGGCCAATTTCGCAGCTACCTGCAGTATCAAAACTATACGAGAAATTAATCGTTAAACGTGTTAAAAATGTTGTAATAATACCAGATTTCCAGTTTGGTTTCCGAAATCACCACTCAACAATCGATCAAGTGCACAGAGCAACTGCGGCTATTGAAAAAGCGTTTGAGGAAAAGAAATCACAAGCTTTTGATAGGGTTTGGCATTTGGGATTAAGATGAGCAAATTGTTACCGGATAACTACCGTCAATCGCTGGACTCATATCTTTTCTGAAGAAAATTTAGAGTATCGCACGATATGGCGTTCTCGACATTTAAAACTATTTCGGCTGGAGTTCCACAAGGAAATCTCTCCTATATCTGCTCTACACTACTGACATTCCAACGACAAAAGAAACGCTACTTGGCACCTTTTCTGAGGAGGCAATTATTATGGCAAACGACATATATCTGCCTATGGCAGTAGAAAAAGTACTAGTGGCAGTCAACAAAATCTACAAATGGAAGAAAGATTGGAAAATTCAACTTAATAGCTCCAAATCTGTCCAGATTAATTTTACATTGTGGGGAAATAATGAAAACTTAATTATATCACACAATGGATACCTAATTCCTCAAGCAGAATCAGCTAAATACCTCGGAATCCATCTTGACGGTAGATTAAATTGGAAACATCATGTTAGACAAAATGTAAAACACATTAGAAACATAATAAAACAACTATACTGGTTACTATATATATAACATACCCTCAGCTTGATCTAAAATCAAAGATGTTGATTTATAAAACAATTATAAAGCCAATTTGAACCCATGGGGTTACACTAAAAATTCAAATCAACTAGTTATCCAACGCTGTCAAAACAAGTTTCTTCGATTGATTACCAAAGCCTGTCGCTACGTAACCAGCGAAGAACTGCACGATGACCTGGAAATCAAATGGATTTGCGAAGTTATCCAAGATTTCGCCTTGAAACACGAAAGAAGATTACTAAATCATACTAACGCGGAAGCTATACAACTGCTGGACAGCGCACAGGAGGTCAGAAGATTGAAGCGAACTTATATAAAGTGTATAACTTTAGTGTAAACTATAACTATAAGTTATTATAATTTTATAATTGAGGAATACACATTGATGTATTTTCTCGCACTCGTCTTGCTTGTGAATTAATCTAAGTACAAATTAAATGTAGTAATAAATTAACTTATAATTAGTATTATACTAAGCATAATTAATCAATATACTTTAATCGTTTCAGGCAAATATGATACACATAGTAAGAACCTAATAAAGAAACATGCTTTTGGTACTCTTAACAAAATTCTAATAAACCGTTTTGCGTTAAATTAAAATGTATTATATATACGTCAGAAGAGGCTTGTTGTTTCTGTCCATTGTTATTTAAGCTACGTCTTAAACTCCCACGCTTCTTAAACTCATACACGAATAATTCCGAAGTATTTTTTTGGCAGGGGGACGTGGTGGGGGGTTAAATCCTTATTCGACAGTTCAAGCAAATAACTGAAAATCCGCTTAGTTCGCGAACATGGAAAATGAGGCTTTTGCCCCCCGAACTTCCTAATACCAAACCGCTAATCCGCCAACCTCGGATGGCAGCGAAATCGGGTCTGTGCTACGAAACAATCTTCGGCGACAGCAACTGTCATTTCGGAACGGTTCGCACGCCGCAACATCCCTTATCATCTATCATTCGGAATAGTTTATCGCGCGATGGAAATACATTTGTGATAAATGAAGGATGGAGAATGGTGATTAAAACTTATACATAACATAGGTTTTTCGATATCATGTAAAGATTACTAAAATATATGTTTATGATTTTAAACCAGTTAAAGTTTATTCTATATGACCCAATTAATTTTGAATTTTAACGAACTAAATTTAGTTTTTATTTAATCAATAATATACAGGGATAAATGGATAATATATGGATAAAATCATTTATAAACACCTGATATACATACATATATATATATATATATATATATATATATATATATATATATATATATATATATATATTTGTATTTAGGTCACCACTATTACATCTATATTAAGTTCAATGGTTGGTAGCACTGATGGATTGGTACCATGAGGTTCTAACCTGTCCCTGACTTCTCTGATTGCGCGCGTAATGTACCACACGTTTATCCTCAGGATCCAGAGTGGTACGAGCTCTTCTGGCGAATCGGTTCTTGTACCTGATTATTTCTTTTATTTCTCTAGGGAGGTTAAATTTAAAAGGTTCACGGCTGCTTGTTTTAGTAACTCTATCTACGGCTGATTGAATATCTAGAGTGAGTTTAGAGACTGCTCTTTCTAGATCGTCTGGAAAATTTATACTTGGGTCTGGGTTTATAACAGGTCCTGTCCGCTGAAGCTCGACTTGACACAGATTCCAGTCGGTAGTTTTCTCGGGTTTAGGAGAGACGGAACCCAGGAGAAAGTCTCTGATAGTAAGGAGGATTGGCCTGTGGTCGGAATCGAGGTCTTGGAGTATTTGCAGGTCGGAATATTGTATTTTGATTCATATTTTGATATGAAGAAGTCAGTTATTGTTGGTCGATTGGAGGAATAGTAAGTTGATTCGCTTGGAGCAATTAGTCCAGGTTTCTTCTCGTTCATTTTCCCGACGATACTCGCACCAGCTTTGTTTGGCCTACTTGTGCTCCAAAGTGGATAGTGTGGGTTAAATTCACCCCCGATGAATTTGGAGGTGTTTCCTTGAAATAATGACTTAAATTCTTCTTCAATTAATTGATCGTTTTTTCGATAGATTGATGTGAACTGAATTCGCCTGCTATTCGACTCGATTGCTTTCGAGGTGTGTTCAACACTTGATAGAGGCTGCGATTGCAGTTGGATACACTTAATGTCATTTTTAACGCCGATTGCTGTGTCACTGCCATGGCCTGTTGTTCTGTGGATGGAGAGTTTTAGAAAGGTTTCCTGAAAAAGCTATATGTCGACATTGTATGTCGACAGTGCAGTGATTAGATCCTCCTTCTTACCACGCACGGAAAATGTATTCCAAGACATTACTGAATACTGAATTCTTCAGGCCTTCTAACTTGCGAACCACACAACGAATATCGAGAGAGCTCCACAATTTATTAGTGATAGTGATGCTGCTTCATCACATCCCCAATTGTCGGTTTTGATTTCAACGATTTAAAAGTGAAATCAGTGACAAATAACGATCTGAAGAAAATCTGGAAGACAACGAGTCTTATTTTGAAGTTCGTAAACCAGCATAAACTTTCACAAAATTCCCGTTCCTATTCCACGCGAATACCATACGGCTACCACCGCAATTGTCTGCAAATTCAATTTCAAGCCGTATCAACATCACAAAAAAGATGTTTCTTTTGATGACAGAAATGTTTTCATTTATATATATTTTAATTTTTCTGAAGAAATGCTTATCAAAGAACAAGTATGTGATCAGAATATACGCAAACATTTAATATAGTGAGGATAGCGTTGGTAATTATTTTTCCTACCTGCAGCTCACCCACATGGTTTGTATAATCTGTCAAAATTCGAGCTCACCTACTAAAAATCCCATTAAAACTCTAGAAAATAAAATAAAAATTATTGACCATTAAACATACATTTTACCTCACCGTATACGTGTAACCATTAATCACGGGCTTTTCTATTTTTCATAGTTCCGTTCTCAACATTCTCAACACAGTTTAATCTCAAAAAAGAATATAGCAACACGGCGAGTATCAACTTAAGCGATTTGTCTAGTTTACGATATCAAAAAAGAAGTTTTGTTCGTGTTCCTGCCGCGTCGGGTCCCCCGCTCACTTATTAATCAAAGCGACGCCTGTCTAGTCCTGCGGCCGCCTTATCTACGGCTCGTTTTTTCCGTCGGCCCCGCGGGCCACACATGGAGCCATTACAATTGCGTCATGAATTAAAAATGACTCTTATTGTTCGGGACGTTTGGCGGAGAGCTTTTCGGGTTGTGGCGTTCGGAAAACCGTGGTGCACCTGTTTAATTCAACACTGATAAATGACTAGACTTGTTAATGACCGGAATTAAGTCGTTTTCGAACAAAGGAACAGAGCAAATTTTAATGACAATCGGGTAACCGAAGCTTTCTAATGCCTTGGGACTTGTTACTTTGTTGTTTTCTTTCGAGAAAGCTTCTAAAAACGTTACAATCTTGTACATTTTCTAATAAATAACTAACCAAAATAACTTTTAATATAATATAATATTAAATAATAGGATAACTTCTATGCATATTAAATAAACAGCCAAATAGTAACTATAAAAATAATAGATTATAGATCCGGCTTGGTTGGCGCAGTGTTAAAGGCAACTGGATCCGATAGACGATAGTTACGGGTTCGAATCCTGTTGGGGCATGGTCGTAAATGTGTTTTAGTGATTGATTAATATTTGTGATTGTCCTAGGCAAGAGCGAAAAACCTGACAGGGAAAATTATTCCAGTCACGCCAGTAACCAGGCTGGGTAAGACCGGATGTCTTCTGCGATAATTCCTAAGTTGGTCACTCGCCAGTCGGCGGAGGATCAACATTAAACAGTAGGTTAAGTCTAGATAAACCATCGTTGGTAAAAAGGAGACTTTGAAATATATGTCAAAAATAGGTTATAAAAAGAACATTAATTTTGATTATTGATGTAGATTTGTTCACACCCTAAAATCCAGGTATAATTATTGTTATTGTTTTAAAACAGAAACTGCATATTTGCAGATTTGTGGATTATGGGCAATTACTCTTAAATTAATTAAGGACGATTACCCTTATTATTCAGGATGTCTGGCAATTGGTTCAGGACCGTCCTGTCGTTCGGAAAACTGTGGTACACCTGTTCTGTTATATTAAATAAATACTGATAAATGACTTATCGGCTAATCCTGACTAATTGGGTAAAGCTCTGTAATACCTTGGAACTGGTTTTTTTTATATTTTTGTTTCAAGAAAATTTATAAAAGCCATACAATCTTGTACGTTTTCCTAAAACCAGGCGATGGAATGAATGACGCATAAATGATTGAGGAGATTTACCATGAAGTGACAAGTTGGACCGGGTTATGTAGGACCGCCTCTGGGTTTACCAATACACTGAACCGAAACCACTTCACAGTTGACTCCTGTGGGTCGCTACTTCAACTGCATTAAATTTGGGGATGTGGCACCAGCTAACTGGGATACAGCGATTCTAATGATTCGTGAACCTGAGTTAACACACGACTGGTAATGTCGTATAGGAGCAAAAGTTATGACTGCAGCGACGGATGAGGTCGTTTCAGCCTGGAAAAGGGGGAGGTTAGCGGTGACACAGTGCTAAGCTCCCAGCATGTCCACGTCCTAAGTCCATCGTCTAAGATTCTTCTGAGGAGCTTATTTTGGAAAACTTGAAGTCGGTTCACCTGGCTGGGTGTAATAAACCTGAAATAGACATTGGATCCCTAGAGGAGTACGGACCGAATTAACATCTTGTAAAATAAGCATTTTATGGAGATGGGAAGTCTGCTAGAAGGGCAGATCAGAGAAGATTACAGTTTTGCTATTGTTGTTTTTTACAGATTGTTTTCTGGATTTGGAAAAGCCAACCGAACCGTCGATCGAAGTAGAGACTTAGGTACGTGACCTTATCCAGCCATGGAAATGTTGCAGTGCCGATCTTAATTGGCGAGATGGGCAGTGGGTAACGCTTCTTATGGAAAATGATGGCCTGGGTTTACAGGGGTTGATTTGCAACCTCCAGAATTTGAACCACTGGACCGCATGATCGATCTGCTTCTATAAACGTTCTTGAATGGTAACATCGAGCCTGAAGTCCATGATGAAAGCGGGGTCGTCAGCGTAAAACGCGACGTCAATCTGCTCTTTTATATATTAGATCTGAAATAAGGAGATTAGATATGGCTAGAGCGGTTAACCTTGAGATATGCCAACGGCTATTTGTTTTCGACTCGTTTTCGAGTCGTGCCAGACCTTGTCGAAAGCTTTGGTAGGTCCTCCTCCTGGTTGGACTGCTCCATTCTTTTTACGTTGGTCAAGAGCGTTATGAATGTGTGCGGCCATACGGGTAGCCTGATAGACGCATGAATGGTGAGTGCGTAAGCCAAATTGTTCGTGATCGTATCAGGAATGATATTGTTTTTCTTTGTGAAAGAGTTGAAAGCATAAAGTATTGCAAGCATCGAAATGGCACTGAAAAGGCTAATGGGCCTGTAGTCAGATGGAGATGACATAGACTTGTAATTTCGAAAAACTAAAGTTAAAAATCTAGAAAATTCTTGAGGAGATTGTGAAAATTGATCATCGTTGTTCCCTAGACCTTATCCGTTGTTTTCAAACAACACTAATTACAGTTTAAGGAAAAATAACGCTGTTAGATAGACACTACATTTTTAGGGAAGCATTCTTGGCGATCGTCATGAAGATCCATTCAGCTATTTAGCCGAAATAAACCCTTTGTCCAAATATAATACTTGGACCAAAATTGATCACACTTTGATCCCAAGCTCGAATATTTGGACGTACTAATCATTCGGGTGATATACCATAGTGACTTCGCATCCATAACTGAATCAAAAACAAAAAGCAGGTTAATCACATGTTATCAGAGGCTACCAACTTCAACTGGTAGATAAATATTTAGAAAATGTCAAGTATTTGAAAATAAGAATTTGAAGACAGTTTGAAAAAGAAAGACTGGAATGTTAAAATGAATAAAATTATCATGGAAAATGGCTATTATATTTCATTGGATATTATTACATCGAAAAGCGATCGTTATTCAACAAACAATGCGACAACAGAATCTACATGTTACATAGTTACCATCCATGCAAATCTCCAAGGAACGCTTTAAAATCACGTTCATTCAGCTGACTGATTGCAATTTGAAAAGATGTATAAAAACAACATTCTTAATCTGAAAAAAACCACTTTTCCGATCTGGATGATGACTCTAAAGACAATAATTTATTTAATATATAGTAGATCCGTCATTATTTATTCACTAATGCTTTTAACAGGTTAATTGAAAAGTCCCCGGCCTGACACTTAGATGGCGTTACTAGAATTAAATCCATATATTTTTCAGTTAGCCCTAACCCTCAAAAGATGTGTGTATAAATTTGACAGTGTCAGATCATTAGGTTGTGAATTATAGTATTTTGAGTGAAGCAATTTTTGTTATTGTGAAAAAATGGATAAAAAGGAATTTCGCGTGTTGATAAAATATTGCTTTTTAAAGGGAAAAAATGCAGTTGAAGCAAAAAGTTGGCATGACGCCGAGTTTCCAGACACTGCCCCAGGAAAATCAACTATCAAGGATTGGTATGCTAAGTTGAGACGTGGTGAAATGAGCACAGAAAGCAGTGAACGCAGTGGACGCCCAAAAGAGGTTGTTACCGACGAAAACATTTTAAAAGATCTACAAAATTATTTTGAATGACCGTAAAGTGAAATTGAATGATATTAATTGGACGTGTACATCATATCATTCACGAATATTTCGGTATGAGAAAGCTCTGTGCAAAGTGGGTGCCGTGCAAGTTCACTTTTGACCAAAAGCAACGAGGAGTTGATGATTCCGAGAAGTATTTGAAGATGATCAAGCGTAATAAACCCGAGTTTTTACGTCGATATGTGACAATGAATTATGGCTCCATCATTTCACTCCGAATTCCAATCTATAGGCAAGGTTATGGCGTCTGTATTTTGGGATACGCATTGAATAATTTTCATTGACTACCTTGAAAAAGGGAGAACCATCAACAGCGACTGTTACATAACGTCATTTAACCGTATTAAGGACGGAATTGCCGAGAAACGGCCGCATTTGTAGAAAAAGGAAATGCTGCTTCACCAAGACAATGCACTGCAAATCAGCGAAAACGATGACAGAAATTGATAAATTGGGCTTCGAATTCCTTCCTCATCCACCGTATACTCCAGACCTGGCCCCCAGCGACTATTTCCTGTTCTCAGATGTCAAAACAATGTCCGCTGGAAAGAAATTTTCGTCGAATGAAAAGATGATCGCCGAAACTGAGGCCTATTTTGAAGGAAAGGACAAATCGTACTACAAAAATGGTATCCAAAAGTTTTACGGTCACTATAATCAGTGTATCACCCTTGAAGGGAATTATGTTGAATTAAAAATCTAATTTTACCAAAAATATGTGTTTCACTATGGTAGTCCGGGAACTTTTCAATTGACCTGTTACGTACCATCAAATCAATTACTAATTACAATTTCAACAAAATACGTTCAGTATTAGTAATTATTCTTCATTGTGAGTTAAATTTAGTGAGAGAATAATAGCAGCCTTGTTGAAAATATAAATCGAAGTAATATAACGTACATACAAAGGAATGTAAAAAGATGTTCGTTGCAGACAAAGTCATATATTCTTCCCATACGCTGAAGATAACGCTCTTTCATACACTGACTAACACCTAATTGCCCATGTCGAATAATTCTTAAAATCATTCTCTCAGATATATCAACATACACGACAAACGTAACTAATTGTCTGCTTTGGAACCAACAAAAGACCCATCCTCGACGATTACTCATTCAATGGAAGGCAAAAAATACGTTTAGAATATGATTTACCGCTAATGATATCGTTAAAGAGCTAACACGTATAATGCCCCATAAAATTCGGAGAATTCGACTTACCTGACGTTCGGGTTCGAATCTAGCCTTACGCGTTTCCCTTGACAAATGGATCTTTTCTCACCCTGTCAAAAAAGCCAAAGCCTACGCATACTCGGGCTCATTTATAACGTTTAAAATTAATGAAGTAATCAGTTTAAGGAACATTAGTTTTATCGCTTCTGGCTGAAGTTTATTGGACGTATTGTTTCTGATGGCTGATATTTTCCAGGTGATGCGACAAGATGGGAGATGCGATTCATCGTTAAGACCGATCATTAAGTTTGGAGGTCGTTTTTTAACACCGTTTAAGATGCGAGATACGTTGTTTGAAACTTTATTGATGACTACTGTTAAAATGTGTTTCTATAAGTTAAGTACTAACTGCCAGAGTATACTAATGAAGAAAATGAGACCAATCCTTCACACAATCATAACGGCACCATCATGTAATAAAATAAAATGACAGTTAAATAATTTTAACCCTAATTCATTACAAAGCCTCGTGATGTACGATATATAGTTAATTCAAAACTGCACCGAACCTACGTATTCTGTCAAAGCGCCGCAATGTTGCCGCAGCAACAAAGTTTCGGTACATTTTGTTTTTAACATATAAAAAAAATTAATCTAAATAAAATTTAAAAAAATGTTATGTATTGTAATGTATTTTAACATTATAGTGCATCTGATTCATATATTATAGAAGGACTTAACTATAATTATAATTAATTATACAGCCACAGACACAACAGTTTATAGGTTAGAATTGTTTTATTGTATTTACATTTAACTTTTTTCCACGCTAGTATACGTAAAGTTCTAGGAGCGCTTTTTTATGTAGTGGTATCCTTCGAAGGCCTATTCCACCTAATTAACAATTGTATATCTGATTAATTTATTTTACTTTTATTAGAGAGCATATTTATGTTTTACGCTTAGTTCTTGTTTCCTTAATCTGGTTTGAATATCCTCCTCGACCTGAGTGTCTATTGTAATAATTCTTTGTAATACCCCATAACAATTTAGGATATAGTGATAGGGAGGAAGACATAATACTCTTTGGCCATCACATTCAGCAATCTGATCTACCATGTATATTTTCTCAAGTTTATTTCCAAAAAAATAAATAATATAAAATGCAATTAAATATTTCATTTATATACACCGAGTAGCAATTTGAAATAGTTCACTCTTTAACATAGTTTGTTTAAAACTTATTTTTTGTACTTTAAGCCATTACTTAATAACAGCCTTTGTTGATGCACTTGTTTGTATCTTCTTCACCAGTGTACTATGATATATTGCATGGTGCATTGTTTATAACAATAACTGATGGTTTCTCAAAGTTCTTTAAAAGCTGATTTTCAAACCACTCTATAAACAACTTATGATTCATTTCTCCATGGCAGTAACCCTTAGACTTTTAGGAAGACACTACTTATGCACCATCAAATCATTTCCCTTTCCAGCATGAACAACTATATGTCTACAATGAATTATTAATAAATTTTATGACTAACAAAACCTTATTGTTATTCCAATGTTCACCTTTTTCCATTAACTTTTCTTGTCTTTACACTGTATGTATTATCATCTTACCATGAGTGAAATATCCATGTCTCATCTAAATATACAAATTATTGCAATAATTCTTCCTTGATTTTATTGTATGTGTTTAAAAATTGTATTATTAGAAAAGCAGTATCTGGAAATTCCAGTAAACCCCTTCGTGGGTTATCTTTACACCGCTTAAATCCTATATTACCCAACAGTGTATGAAGGGCTATTCTACATGCCTCAAGTAGCCGCATATCTTATTGCTTTTTATGGATTTTTTCAAGACCAACAATTTTCTCTGAAAAAATGGTATTAAATTATGTTTTGATTGAAAAAATCAACTTACTGTTTTCATATATTTCGTATGTTTGAACTCTGATATAGCTTCAAGCTGATCTTGATTCGTCACCTGTTTCGCATAAAGACAGTTTTTTTGGTGAATTTAAGGTTATAGTGTATATTTAAGGTTAAAACCTGTTCTTATCTTAAAGTAACTTTGCAAAATCGTAAAATAACATTTTTTGTTAATATTTAGAACAGAATTATATTTTCAAAAATGTTCATTTCAATACATACTTGTTACAGTGAAACCTATTAGGTTTATAACCATAATATGTACTAAGTAAGTAATAAAAATATCAATTGATAAAATGTTGAAAGAATATAGTGTTAGTAATATGACAACCCATTAAAACTTATCCAAACTTATTACTTATTACTAATTCTTAATTTAATTGAGAGATACACAATAAAAAGAATCAATGTATTTTCTGCCAAATTAATAACTTACCTATATCTTCAATGAAAGTTATATTTTCTTTATTTATTTCTCTATTCTTCTCTTTTGTTGCTACTAAAGTTTTGCAACTGGTAACCAATGGTACCGGTTATCATTGAACGGTACTTTCGATAATTAAGTCATTGACCATCAGTTGATTAAGTCATCAGTTAATATGCCACCGTGCTTTTCTCACGAAACACTATCCCCCTCTATTTTTCTCACTGTACTCTTAAAATGTAAATGGTTTAGTTAAAAACCTTTTGATTTCTAATGATTTATCATATTCATATAATTACAATTTAAGTTTAAATCATTAACTACAAGTTTTTTACACTTATAATAAGGGGTTTTCTGTAACTAAGCAATGCTACAAATAGAATGGGGTACGCATACTCCTTGTAATTAGATGACGTATATTTTATTACTCAAAATAGAATTATTACAATATCAATGTCCATTTTGTGGGTATTAATGATGACATACTGATCAACATCTAGTTATTAATTTTGATATCACTGTTTTGCGCAATCCATTTTAGGTATCGAGTCACTCTCGTGTAATACGAATCGCTGAAGCAAAAGCCACTTGATACGATCCCAATCAGTACATCGTTCCAAATCAGGGGTGATCCGGAATCTCCTGAACACGGTGTTTCATCATTTGTTCCGATAGCGCAAATTAGAGACCTTGGACCTCTGCAGATGATATCGTCATCGATTATTTTCACATTCGCTTCCTTTAGAACGTTGGATGGGTGTCCGGTTTCGGTCAGACCCCATCCCGAAACTGTAGCACTGGCACCAAGGAATGATTCGTGTTCCTACAATATGAATAATTGAGTAATAGTTAATGATCTTAGGTCAACATATTTACGTTCGATTTGTTTGGTAAGCGTATGGTTTGTACTTTGTCGGTAAAATTGAGTGGTTCGTCCAGTTTTATTAAAGCAATGTCGTTTTGAGCAAATCCATCACTGCGAACGTTGTACAGAGGATGTCGGATATATGTTTTCGTTACTTGGTGTCCCTTGTCCTTGGAGGTAATGTCGTTGGTACCGTATACAACAGCTATTGACCAGATATCACTAAAATTATTTCACTAAATATACTTGGAAATTTAAAATATTTGTGTTTTTGTTTAAATATAATTTTATTTCAATAATAATCAACAACATTAATGAATAAATTACTTGAAGTATTGTCCATTGATTGCTATAACTGATTTTATATCCTTGATACAATTAAGGAATACTATCTAATTTATAATTCATGCAATTGAGGTACGTTACTAAATTGGAATTATACAACAAGGGAGGTAGAAATTCGATCAGCTACATTTCAAATAATTTAAGTAATTACACATCACAAGGTATATAATATGGAGATTGTAAAAATGGAGGCATTCATTAATGGCATGTTTGGTCGCCCAATCACATGGATTTTCGATCAGCGCCAGTCACAAGTAAACTAAATTTCCTGGATAGCAGAACATAAGATAATACAGTCTACTAATTTCATAGAATATTGAGAATTATTGTTACAATATACACAACAGCAACAATACGATGCAAAACTAACTTTATCAAGCGCTGAAACTGGCCTTCAATTCATTGAAAATAAAATCTCCTTGTTTTTAAGTAATTCTGGCTCTTTTTCAATACCTAAGTTGGACCATATTTCTTAACAAAATATTTTTAAGCACATCTTCTTCTCGATAAAGACAATGCAACAAATGCTGCAGCACTAACTTTAAACTATATAATAAAAAAAGGTTGCCACTATGAACAATTTGTCAAAAGTGTAGCATCTATTACCATCAGTGATAACTAATGTTTACGTAACTAATTTATTAGTAAAGTCACTTCGAGAAACCTCAAGAAGCCCAAAACTACTTTTGCCTACTTATTTTGGCTTGGTTTTCATTGGTTTTGTTATTAAAATAATATATATTTATATATAGCTAATTCTGTTAATAAGATATGTAAGTCTATATAAGTTAATTCTGACATAACTAAACCTCTTAAAAGTAGATTAAAATGTATTAAAATATGTTTGTATCAAGTATGGATAGTTCAGAACAAAAGAGTGAAATAGGAAAAATATAATTTTAACCAACATATAAGTATATACGAAGATGTAAACTATTATTAGCGAGAATATATCATATTGAAATGTTATAATAGAATTAAAGCATTTAAGAAATACATTAAGTTATATATCAAGATTTTTGAAATCTAAAGCAGTATAAATTAATTTATATGCTACTACTCTTACTCGTACTTTACCTACTGAAGAGTGAGGGTTCCCATGAACTATTTCCCATGAAATTCTATTCAACAATTTACTATATATAGTATTAAATTAGTTTGGTTAAAGGTAGTGCAAGATCTTATGACTAAAAACCTACGAATTATTGTGTACCTTTCCCTTCTAATATATACTCAACAAGATCCAGTGTATTTAAATTGAAACTATTTAAATATAAACATTATAAAGATACAAAACACCGGTGTGATATATACTGAAAATTACGCAAATTATTAGATTTTACTGTAGGACAAATTACTGCAGAATATAACCGTAGCTAGCCAAACTGATATAAAAATATTAATAAGTAATACATTGCCTTCTTTTTCTTCTGCTTCTTTAAACACGTTGAAGTTTTTAAACAAGTTGAAGGTTAAATCTATTAATATTCAACAAAACAACTTCGTTTAGTACTACGTATAAAAACAAATTAAACTATCTTATCCATATATGGCCCCACAGCCACATAAGTGACTCTAAACTAAGAAAAAAAAACACCATTTTATACCTATCTTCTGGGAAACAATGGCCCGCCGTTATAATATATCTTGATGACGCTAGTGCTCCACCGCACGATTTAACTTTACCATTTTTCATAATGATAACATTATAAACCATATACGGTCTTCCGCTGTCTTCGGATTCTCGTCCATAGGATATTCTGTTCTTTGACCGCTGATATACGGATTCCCGTTTACCCTCGATGGCTCGAAAGTAAGTCAATATCACGAAAATGAGTATCACATCATACCACATGGTAGCGCTTACTAGTCGATTACATGTTTCCAAACTTGTTACGAAAGACGAACACAAAAAAAATACAGTTATTATTGTTATCGGTTTTGCGTGTGTCGGGAATTGTTTTTTAGGGGAAATAAAATTTATAACGCAAAAAAGTTGTAAAATTTTATATCGTTCGTGCATTGAAACAGTAAAAATTGATACGAAAGTAATTGATTTGTTTTATATCGGTATTTTTTGTTCGTGTTAAATAAACGTTCAATAAATTGTTTTCAGAATGTTATTTTGTGAATTATCAGGTGATGAGTATTCGTCAAAATTAAAACTAGATGATTGATCTATATAGAATGAAGCCAGAGGTTACAGGGAATTTCGCGGTCACTGACCAAGAAAAAGTCGAGCTCCTCGCAGAGATTTATGAGGTTCTCAGATAATATATCCACCTCCAGCAAAAACCATCAAACCTAACGACATCGATACTGCCATCGACGAATCCATGTTCATTTAAAGCCCAGTCACCGCAAATTTTCCTGTCAACCCTCTCGTGCCCCCAAAATATCTGCAGACAATGATCGGCAAACTTTAAACCAAAAAATGCCCGGTTTGCCACAGAATATCTATCATCCAATAAAAAAGCTCCTGCATGAGCAATTCGCGGAACTTGCAAACATCCTTAATCCCATCATGAGGTTGCAACATTTCCTGGAGCCCTATCCATCGGACATATCATTGGAGAAGACTGGGAAAAACTCTTTCTAGTCGAAAATCAATCAACGCTGGCGTACCATAAAGCTCCACATTGGCCCCAGCCTTATTTAACCTCTTCATTTCAGATTAGCCGAAAAAAGAGCACATTGATGTCAGGTTTTACGCTGAAGACACTATTTTCTTCACGGCCTTCGGACTCGAGAATTCAAGAACCTTTACGGAAGCAGTTCCAATCAAGCGGCCCACAGAGATAGATATAGTTGTTGTGCTATCTTACAGCTTATAATAATAATAAAATTGTTTCTTAATTATTACATGTGCCTTATTTGCCAGTTTGTCTTTGATAATCTTTATGATTCCATGGTGTTACCCTATATGGAACGGTTACCCAACAGTTGGTGACTCAAAATACCAATGGTGTACGACTAAGAAACTGAGCTATTATTATACTCCTTGATGTCCATTCACCCTGAAGTGCAAGCTCCAAATTTCAGCAGACTATGTTAGTTCTCAGCAATCTCAATCCGCTCTTAATGCCCTTACATCATGAACTCTGATGCTTGTGCCGGGAATCCATGGACCAATAGTGTTTTTCAAAGCTTTTGTGTTCCTTATTTGTATTGGTTTACGGCTAGGCGTCTTTGAGTAACTTCACTCAACCTTGTTTGACCTTACAGCTTTAGCTGCGATACTTTTGCCCGAATTCCATTTAACTACACCAAGGTATATCTCGAATGACGGCCGAACTATTTCCAATCCAATGTCAACTTGTCAATTTGTTTCCAGTTAATTGAAAAGATTAAATCTAAGCAGCCTTATGATCTCCCCTAATGTCCTATCCATCACTATTATTACACCAGTTATGTTTCAAGGGGACTTAAATCAGAAAAACTTACTTTACTTAAAAAAAGATTTTAATTTTTGGAAAGAAGAAGCGGCTTGTTAAACAGTGATGCAAGTGCAACAAGCTGCTTTTGTTTAGACGTCTCACTCATCACCACCATTATGTATATATATATATATATATATATATATATATATATATATATATATATATATATATACGATTAACTACGCAGATAGTGTGGGAAGACAGGCAGTTATATTATTACCAAACATTCTATTAAAAAATCGTGTAATAATAATGGGTTCTTAATAATATCAGAATAATGAATATCATACCTTAAAATAGACTTTGAATAGTTTTATCTCTAATAGACATAGAACAAAATGGATGAGTGCCAATGATGCCAAATGTAATATTTGTTCATTGAATTTTATTCATTCACTAACTGAATGAAATTCGTTGAGCTCTGTGATGCAATCGATCTAAACATGCGAATATATATTGTTCTAATCAAGGACCAATTTTTGTTCTAAATGCGTGTTTCTAAATGTAACTTTACCACGTAAATATCATAGTTATCCTTCAAAAATTCAAAGCCAGGACTACTCATGATTCTCTGATATCATGTGAAGAATACATATGTAAATACATAAGATCCATTCGTAACAATAATTCCCTTTTAGAACGTTACTATGGCTTTAAACTTAAATACTCAATTAATTTGATTAGGTAATAAAGATAACATATTATTACATTTTAAAACATTTTGGATTTTAATAGATACTATTAAAACCTTGAATAATTTCTCTCTAATTTTAACAATTCTTTTATGTTCATAATTTCTCTATACGCTTATAAGTTCATTTTAAAAGATTTATAACAGCTAGTGCTACTGTATATTAAATCGCATCGGATACATTTGTAATAAGCTTCATGTTGAAGCCTGAGTGACTAGTTTCACTTAGTATGTGTCATTTCGTCGAAGTGTGAATAAAACATTTTTTTGTATTTAGTAAATCGTATATGCGGCTTTTCTTACTTTCTTACTTCTATTTGAGAAAAAAGACGGCAGAAGGTCATCGAATGCTGTAAATATTGGTCTCGATATTTTAAATGTTGCAATTTTGACACCGAAAATAAAAGGCGTTCTAGACAGGCAAAAATTGCGATGGAACCATTAATGAAACTACGAATCAAGCGACTAAAATTGATGCGTTGAAGCTGAGCATTGCCGGAATAACGGCCGGAATAAAAGCAAAGAGGTAACAGTAAGCATGAAAACACTAGAATACATATTGCAACATTAAAATGGAAAGTACTAAACCATCCCCCGTATTGTCCAGACCCTGTTCCTTCTGATTACTATTTGTTCCGCCATATGAGTCGTGATCTGTCTCAGCAGCGCCTTACTTTTTATGGAATCTGTAAATTGCCTCGAAGATGGAAAAAGTAGTGGCTGTACCGATGGAAAATACTCTGAATATCTGGACATCGATTCACCTAAATTTTGCGTTACGACGAAATAACAAAAACCTAATTTTATGACTCGAGGGATGCCCAATTTATTACGCAAAATCAGCAAAATACCTCCGCATCCATCTCGATGTTAGATTAAAGAGATTGATCTGAAAATTGTAAAATGTTTTAACGAAAATTAATTTTAATGAAAATATAACGAATACAAGAAAGAGTTAATTGATAAAAGAGTATACAAGAAACTAAATTACTTACGCAAAGAAGAGACAAAATAATCTGTATTTTATTAATTTTTTATTATTTTTTTAACATTTTTTATCTCCAAGAACTCAGTAGCAGTATAATATTGAAACAAAATGTATCCAAAATTTTCCATAAAACGTGAAAGGTTGCCAATAACCACAGCAACTGAGAAGTAATACAAAAACTTGATATTACTGAACTGAACTGAATTATTTGAACTTGTATGAAGTCTGGCTCTGTCTACTAAATTTAACTGTAATTTTCGCACTGGTCTTACTTTTAAACTGGATCAAATACAACAGAAAAGTGGTAAAAAATTCATTTATAATTAATATTGTACTAAAACTATCTAATAAATTATAGTCCTACACTAAATCTCGGTATATGTTAATCTGTATATTGAACACTGAAATTCAATTGATATAGTAAAGAATTTTTCAATTATATTTTATAATGTATTCTTTAGTAATTGAGATTCATTTTACCGGATTTAACACTACTCATGCCTCCTGCGGGATTCGAACGCGTAACAATCGCATCAGTAGGAAGGCCATCCAATTTCTTTGATCTCCTCTGACATGGAAGGAACAGATTCTATCTGTATTGAATAAAAAAACTTGATAACTCTGATTAACGAAAATGCTTACTGAAATGAAATATTGCATATTGGGAGCTAAAATAGTTCTTCAACTATATAATATCAAGATGCAGTCTCCCGACTAAGATTACACCCTTTCGGTTTGGTACCGGGCAATCTCAATTTATAGAATAGCACTAAGACCATCATAAAACAGAAACCTTAACTAAAACTTTAACAATTCAAAGCAGTATGCTTAAGAACAGCAGAAATAAACCCGGTAACGTTGTAATGCCCAAGTTCCATTCTCGCGAATCCCGCAGGTGCAATATCCTGCAACGCAATCTCCGAAATGAAAATTTCTTCAAAATGTTTTCCACTAAAATAAATTACAGCTTATTCGAGGCAGCATGGCCCGGCACGAGAAGCTTATAGTGTTCGTAATAGTTCCGGAAACAGTAAGAATGGTTTAAAATTCATTTGATTCGTAAAAAATGCATCACAATCAGGAATAAGTACGGCCGGCCGTGGTGTGAGCGGAATATTCTATTCCTTACTGTCCGCGGCAGGCATTAGAAACAAAACAGATACGTTGGAAAAGAATAAAAATGACATGGTTATAGACTGCGATGGTGAAAAAGTGATCATTTATGTCTCAAAACGAAAAAGTTTCGACTGAAAATGCAGTATTTCACGTCGGTTTGAATGGCTTTGATATTTTTAAAGCGCACAATTTTCAGGTGCCTGAAAAAGGCAGTACATAGAGGCGGAGAAATAGTATGCTATTTATATTTTATATGTGGATTTTTTTATATGTAGGAAAATATTTCTGTTTTTTGAATTCAACTTTCTAATAAATTAAACTAAAATGAGAGGTGATAAAGATAAAATATTATAATATTACAAAGTATTTTTGTTCTTAATAAAAGTTAGAAGACCTTGAATATATCTCGCTAATTTTAACAGTTCTTTTAAATTTATCATCCAACAGAGAATATATTTCTTTTATGGGCCTATAAATTTATTTCAAAGGATTTAAATTAATTAATTACTGATTTATTGTAAAGGATTTACAATAGATGGTGTTCCCATGCATTAAATAGCATCAGGTAGATTTCTACTTAGAACCTACTTCATGTTGAAGCATCAATAACACATTTTTAGTATGTGTTATTCCATCGAAGCGTGAACTAAAAATGTTTCCAGTGCCTTGATGGTTTCTAAATTTATATCCACATGAGTGAACCACATTTGCGGAAAGTTTTACTTGTATACTACAATATCAGAAAAAGACGACTGAAGGTCTTTAAATGCTGCTTAAAGCTTAAGACAATCATGCTCCACGTGATGTCTGAATATTGATTACGACGTTTTGGAAGTGATGTTTTTTTTGATACAGCCAAAAAATGCGATGAAACTATCAACCAATCGCTATCGACTACAGTTGATATAAGAGGAAAGACACAACAGTGAGAATGACATTGCACGAAGATATATTGCAAAACCGGCCAAACATAATTAGAAACACTGATAAACACAACTACTACCCTATCCGCTCTATACTCCAGACCTTGTGCCTTCGGATTATTCATCTTTTCGGAGAAAATTCAGCAAAACATCGAAATATGACTCCATAGACCTAAATGTTAAAGTATATTTGTTGGTTCTCCACATGTGAAGGAAGCTGCAAAATATACCCAGCAAAATATGGAAGTAGTCGATCGAACATCATGCCAGAGAAATATATGAATGTTATAATAGTGATGAACCACTACGCTGATATATAAAAAATCTCCGTGTTGTCTAACTAAGAGACCTATGATCTAAAGAGAAAATTTAATTGTCCAAGAATTGTTTACTATTGGTTGGATAAAACTACTTTTCCTTTTGTTGAATATTTACGCAAAAAAATGAGGTAAATTTGAAGATTAAAAATCCGTGCAAGAACTCGTACATAAATTCGTTGATATTTAAGTTGTGTTTTGGTTAGTATAAAAAGAAAAATAGTGAAAATATTTTGATTTTTTGTTAGTTTTGAAATCGAACAAAATTTTGTGGCATTCCAAAAACTTCATTGACATAAGCTAAAATGTCGAACTTTCGTTCTCGATATATTCGTACCATTTGTACCACTACTAAACCTTTATCGACAACGATGAATCTATTTTTGATTGCATTTGACAGAGTAAGAAGTCAAACAATATAGGTTATACTGAAACAAAAGTAAGTAATAAAATAATATGAGTAATTCAAAAAATATACGGAATAAACCATAAATACTGTAGTGATGGACAATTAGATAATAGACAGCTCCATAACTCCAGGGGGTAAGTAGTTGGAACGCGGTACTGATAGGATAGTAAGGATAGAAACAGTAAATGCATTTAAATATCAGGTTAAATGACAGGTTAAGAAAAAAAAAAGGAAATACGTCAATACTTCAGACCCATTCGAAAAATATATAGCAGACAACTTAGTTATCAGAGACAGTTAGAGCATATGGAAGAGACAAGACTGAGAAGACCAAAGGACGACATTTATTAACCTGGCAGAAAAAAAGCGAGACATTGTAGAAAAAAGAAACCTCTCTGGAAAAGCATTATTAAGCAGAAAAAAGATATGTTTTTTTGTTTTTTCTTATTACTGATTAGTGTTTCCACAATCTGCCCAGACGACAATAAGCATTTGTTAGGTTGTTTTGTTTGTTACACAGCATGTAGAAAATCACTTCATTAAGTGATTTTCTGTAAAAAATACGATTTTACTTAATTAGTCTTATATCTAAGCTTATTCTAAGGTCTATATATGTCCAATAATCAGATCGGATGGTAACACACGTTATAGTTCACAGTCATTTCGCATATTTAGGTGATCAGCGAGTACATTGGGATGCCTACTGACACAAAATTGCAATATTTTAACATCAAATATTTACTTCCGGTTTACGAGAGAAATATCAAATTCGGATTTAATTTTTAAATTAAATCAAAAACAATAGCAAATATTCTTTCCAATTTGGTCTATTTTCTCGACTCTCAACCACTTATGTAAAATAAAAACGACCAACTAATACTTTAACGTTGAGATAATCAAGTGTTTAGCATTCAAAAAGTTTCCCATCCGGTTAGATCCAGTGGATACGCGCCCTGAATAGATATAATTAAACTCGTTGACCCCCTCCCATATATATATATATATAATTTTTTTCATTCTCTCTCTGGAAATGAGCATATATATATATATATATATATATATATATATATATATATATATATATATATATATATATATATATATTGGCACACGTGACCCCGAGACCTCAGCCTTAACCCTGGCTTGGGAAAGCTTTATCTTTTATTCCTCAATTACCCTCGAAAAGATATCGCCTCGCGAGACCACCGTAATATTTAATTTCAGCATCGGTGGGCGCTTTGTCGTTTAATAGGGGAGCGGTTCTCTGTGGGATAAACTGTGAATGAGGAAGGTGGAGGTGAGATATTTTGATCTCGCCGATAAGACATCCCACGTGTACGAGGGTGAAGAGAAATTGATTTTCCAACGATAAGGCTCTGAAGTATTATTAGATTGATTTTTAGTTTGGTTTACCTGCATTTTAGAGTGTACACTGAAACCAATAGCACTAGCGAAATTAACTCTGGAGTATGACACATTCTTTGTATATTCATAAGAATGTAAGTGCTACTTGAACTTGCCGAAGAATGATGCTAAAACTTAAACAAGGAATATACACAATAACTACACATATGTTAATACGTTCGCGATGACCAATTTTGATTATTTTTAGAGTTCAACAATATGATCAATGGCCAATAAGTACTTGATGCTACAATAGTTATTTTATTGGTCGGTAGATCAGCAGTATACAAGAAAACTCCTAATTATATTAGTAAGAGTTCAGTGTATATTATGAAACCCACATTGTTGCTCTAGAATAATTTTTCTATTGTCAATTAACCCATCTAATGTAACGTTTCTCAAAAACTAAAATTATATTTACAATAAACTTCTTTTTTTTTCAGAATTATTTTAAACCAATTTGAGAGCCAAAATAAACTATGCTCACCAACTTTCCAAATAGTTAGCATTACACTATATATAAATTTTGTTAATTATATGTCCTCTTGTGGTAGTTCTTGTAGATTATTTGCAGTTATATTGTTTGATTCTCTACTTTTTGTATAACTTTTTAAAATCAATTTTTTTAATTAATAAAGAATATATCGGATTTTATTCTTATATATATCAGATATATTTGTAGGTTAGCGCATTTTGAGTTTTCCTCCTATATAATGATGTTCTTTATATAATGAATATTCTGTTGCCACTATTGCCGTCATATTATCTAAACATTTGGTTTTTTTCATTGTAAAGTCCTTTAGCCCTTTTATTGCTTTGTTGTATTTCTTTATTGACTATTTTGACTATTTTATAAACTATATAAACAAGTAATTTTCCTAAACCTGATTATCTTGCAATGTGAATGTTTAACAATATTTACATAGAAATTCCTATTGCGTCACTCTTCCACTATAATAGTATTTATTTTAATGATTCACAAAGTAGCAGAAAAGTATTTTGTTCAAATCAAAATGCCAACATTAGAATTAACGCTTCCTTTTCATGCATATTCTTCAATTTTTAAATTAAATTTATTGTAATATGTTTTATGGCAGGTTATATTCCCCTATGATGGAAGCTATCTGATAATAAGAGTATCTTAAGTAATGTTGACGATGTGACAATCATTAAACTGGCATACGCTATAATAATTCCATTAACATATTGCTTCTACATCATATCCCATTTGTCAGTATTATTTTCAACTATATAAAAGTAATAGTATTGATGTGATATATCAGAAGCCACTTAATTTCAAGGCTTATGAAAAAAAAACCCACGCACTCTCAGAACCTATTTTGGATATCTAAGCCATTGATGAATAAACTATTTCAAAGAATTGACAATGAATACCACTTCGAGCAGTTTCGCTATATCAGTTTCATTGTTTGTTTGACAAAAGGAAATTTTTATACGGCATGTTATGTTGTGACTGCAATGAAAAATGAATCTACTAAGACAATTTGAAGCACAATTTGCCACGTTGAGTTATCCCAAGGGAGCCATTCGTATAGACACTGAAACGGAGAATTTATAGGCATAAAGTCTTGATGAGTATATAGTAGGATCAACAAGATGTAGTATATTACGTGCTGCTAACTTCGAAAGAATCTGTTTATTCAGATGTCTATTAACCTCAATTGGATGACGCGTTGTTGCAAGAAAAAGCGAATAACAGACTAAACAAGTTTGAATGGTAATTTTTTCCGCATTCAGTGCACTCACCAGACATAGCACCTTTCTATTATCACTTCTTCAAATCAATGTAGCATGATTAACTTGTTACACGGTTTCGAAATGCTGAAGAAGTGCTGCTAAATCAACATCATTATTTCCACACGATTTCGTCATATTGGCGAAAAGATGAGAAAAGAGGTAAAAACTACATGTTATCAAGTATAATTTATTTTAAGATTATAGTATATCTAAAAACTGCATTTAATTATACAGCCACAATAGTTTATAGGTTAGATTTATAACCTCTTATCACTATTACTTTCGAGAATTTTGCATGCGACTTTGATAGGCTCATTTGTTTACGTGTTCGAACTAATCAGACAACATTGTGTCTTTTTTTAACTAGAATAAAGTGATAAGGAAAATATTGTCTAATTCTAGAACAGATTTACAAATTGCGGCAGGCAATACATTAAACATCTTCATGACTAGAAACCTTGTATAAACTATATATTATATCAATTCTTATCAATAAAATCCTTTTTAAAGAGAAATAATGATCAGAATACACACAAGGATCTAATAACTACAATCTACAGAACTGCAGATTGTCGAATCAGTCTAATAGGATAATATTCATTCTCAAAAATATTGTTATCGAAATCAGTACTTTGGATTACTGCTGGACAGTTCAAAGTAATCTACGAATAATATTTTAACTGTAATCATAACTGCAGATTGTCGAATCAGTCCAATAGGATAATTTTCATTCTCAGAAATATTGTTATCGAAATCAGTACTTTGGATTACTGCTGGACAGTTCAAAGTAATCTACGAATAATATTTTATACCTTTCTTAAAATATCCAATATCTGACAGGTGATTTCTATTTGCTTGGCGGCTCTTACACGATAATAGTCAGTGAACTCTCGTCATTTTAAGTATATTTTAGGTTTTAAATACTCGCCAACATATATTTATTATTTACGCGCGTTATTGTCATGACGTCACCTTTAATTAATTCGAAATCATTAAAATCGAAAGCATCAAACAAAATAATTTTTTACGTGCTAATTATAAATTACAAGTTGTATAAATAATGAGTTTTCCCTCTATATCTTGAAGCGATGTATCTAAATTTTCTAGCTTATTTTTGCCAAGATTATTTTGGATGTAAATTTTTATCTTTTATTTCATTTATACACTTTAATACAATAGTAATTCAGTTCGATCGTACAACAGAAGGAAAACAAGCCGTTCAGCTCCCGGTCTTTATGCGGCAGGTCCTCAGGGACCGGTCCTTCACTGTCGCCGTGTCCCTGGCATAGAACTGTCCACTCCGATAAGTCTCATCGTCATAGGTCTGACCTGCGATTAGTCTCTCGGGTTTTGGAGCATTGTGCGGCCGACAGCGTCGTTGATTCGATATGACAGTAGTTTCGCTCCAAACATGACTATTTATTATGAGACATACACCTCGTTTCTTTTCTCCCATTTGTTTCCGTTAAGAAGAAATTTCTATTATGTCCTTTTATTGTTTAAATTTCAATGACAAATTTCAATGACAATAATCCTTTATTATTTATGTGTTTTATGATTTATAGAATGACATCGTATTTCTCTCATGAAGGTAAAAAAGTATGTTCAGCTAAATTCTTAGATGTTGCACAAGTCTTCGGTAAGGTCTGACATAACGGCGTTGTTCATAAGCTACAGAAAATTCTACCAAAGCATCATACTGAGCTACTAAAACCTTACATTACAAGCAGAATGTTTAGGGTCACACAAAATGGAAACTAAAGCAGGTATACCACACGGAAGTGTATTGGAGTCAATTATTTATCTAGTATAAAAGACTATATCACGATCGCCACATTTGCGGCATCATACGGCAATTCTTGTTGTCGGAAATAATAGCGAAGAAACGACATGAAAATTACAGCAGGCAAGTGACAATATAAATAATTAGACCCAAACTTAAAAAATGAAAATTAAGTAAATTAAATCTGATCCCACGTAGTTCATCATTAATCAGACCGCACAAATACCAATAATAATAAATATTATTATAATTCCAACTACAAAACTAAGTATCTAGAAAGGAATCTAGATGCAAAGCTTCTCTGGGAAAAAGATGTAAAAAAGAAAAAAAGCTGGAGTTAAAGTATAGGAAAATGTTTTGGTTAATTATCAGCTATATATATATATATATATATATATATATATATATATATATATATATATATATATATATATATATATATATATATATATATATATATATATATATATATATGGAATTCAACTATGGGTGTGTTCCGCGAAATGTAATAAATACAATATAAGTTTTCTGGAACAAATTTTGAGAAGTATTGTAGGTGCATCCAGATACTACAGGACTGATTACTTACAACGAGACTCTCAGATATAGACTCTATTCTCATGTCAATGTCGACGTAATACAACTCGTGGTTAACACCAGAACAGGACACGGAGTCTGAAGAATCAAACTATTTGTTCTTATGTAGTGTGGTATAGTGAGGTGCACTTAATAGAAAAACAGGAATGTTAATACATAAATATTCTTAGAGACTAAAATAGAGCCGATGGGTCGTCCTAAATAATAAATTGTAGATTATTTAGCAACTACTAGTAGCAACGAAATAAATAATTTTTGAAAAAATATTTCATCTTGCTCTAGAAATTCCAATTAATAACTAATAATTAGAATCTCAACAATACTGTTCCTTTGTTTTGTATTAATACTACACACTACCAGGTCAAAAAATTTGGTACCCTTGAGTGGTTTTGTTTGATTTATGTTATTGAGAGAATGCCTCAACATTGATGTGGTGAAAAAACCTTTGTTCATGACTCAGGTCTTTTAATAATCATATTAATGCTATTGATCATTCAATTCAAATCCCTCTTTATTTCTGAGGTACTATGGAACATTAATACTACTATTCAATACTTTATTCTTAAACCACTGATTTATGACCAGATTCTTCTTGTTTGAACAGCTTCATATCTGGACGTCATATGTCCTTATAGGGTTAAGAACTTTCAGTACTTTATTATATGTTGGCGGTATAAATATCCTTCCAAATAGTCAATATTTTCTTCTAAATTTATGGGCATATATATTAATTTTAAAAGATTTACATCAGATGGTGTTACTTTTTATTAAATCGCAATGGGCACATTTGTAACTACCTTCATATTGATAGCCTTCACTTTTCAGTAGATATCATTTCCTTGAAATATGAACAAAACTTTTTTTCAGTGCATTGAAAATGTCTATCGAGTAAATAGCACAAGCAAATATAGCTACGGGATAGAACCACCATAGAAGAGTTTAGAACTATTTAGAGTGCTGTGTAGTAATCGGCCGAGTTTCCATTTGTGAATTGCCACTGCCACTATGATGAGCGATATATTGAAATGTGTAAATTAAATGTAATACCATATACCATATTAATTAATATAATAATGTATGTAGTTGTCAGGTAAGTATCATATCTCCTTTATATAAAAATTAATTGCTGTTCATTAGTCCTGCTGAAATCGGTTAGACCGAATTAAATAATTTTGTTTACCAAATATTTATAGATGCTGGGACAAGGTTTATATGGTGAGAAATTATAGAATAATTGCAAGGAAAATATTAAAAACAAAAATTTGATTTTCCGATACTAAGTGCCACTATCATTGTTATAATATATATCATTGCTATACCTGAATATAGGGAAAACTCATTATTTATACAACTTGTAATTTATAATTTTAGCCACGTAAAGAAATTATTTTGTTTGATGCTTTCAATTTTAATGATTTTGAATTATTTAAAGGTGACGTCATGACAACAATGAATATTTTGGCGAGTATTTAAAACCTAAAATATACTTAAAATGATGAGAGTTCACTGACTATTATCGTGTAAAAGCTGCCAAGCAAATAGAAATCACCTATCAGATATTGGGTATTTTAAGAAAGGTATAAAATATTATTCGTAGATTACTTTGAACTTTCCAACAGTAATCCAAAGTACTGATTTCGATCAAAATATTTCTGAGAATGAATATTATCCTACTGGACTGATTCGACAATCTGCAGTTATGATTGCAATTAAAATGTTATTCGTAGATAATAATACTTATTACCCACGGGTGGATTGACGACATTCTAAGAGATTAATAAAAAAATAAAAATGTCTCGAAATACACACAACCATTACAAATGCAACAACAAATTTATCACACTAGCAGCGCTGTTGTCATGCCCAAATGCAGATCATCCATTCTTACAAATTTTAATAAAAAATGTATTTGTAACAGTTATACTCACAATCCAACGGTGAAGGAACTATTGTCCAAGAACTACAAATGGTCCTTCTTCAGAACAACGACTTAATCAAAATACCTAAAACAGCTTCGGGTTGTATGCTATCTGACAGCCATAATATCAGGATCAGACCTGATAAGATACCCGTTCGTCCACAATTGATGAAATGGCTATTACTATTATCGGAGAAAGAAAGATAGATCTTGGTGACACCAAGTTCACCGTTCCATCCACTTTATCATATAATTTTCATTGCTATAATTTTCTAATAAACGAAAATATTATTAACACGAAATAAAACGCATATTATTAAAATAACTTTCGATATATTTAAATCTATACTACTTGATATGCGGCCGAAGTAGCCGAATAACGACAGCACATGTGTGCGTATTTCCCAGACTACGAGCAGTTATTCTTCAATTAGTGGTCGTCCACAGGCCCCTCGGGAACTTGGGGTACGGTCCCAGAATCGCTACTTATTTACGGATTACATATTACGGCGAGTAAAACATGTGATTTATGATATACGTTTTATTTTGCCGAGGGAAAATTGACCGTCGGTTTTGGAATTACCTCGACGTAGTACGAAAACGTCGGGGATGGTTGGACTTGGGGCCGAATGGATGGTGGAGAGTTAAAGGCGAACCGTCATTGATATGGACGTGCATCACGATAAGGGGGGACCAGGGGCGTGCCAATAATGTAACGTTATAAAAGGCGTATCTAATAAAGACACAATTGTTTCAAAAAATATAATAAATGTTAGACACAACAGGCCAATTGAAAAGTCACCGGCCTACCGTAGTTAAACACTTTTTTTTTGCAAAATTAGCTTTTTCATTCAATATAATTCCCTTTACACTGATTATAGCAACCTTCCAACTTCTCGATACCACTTTTGTAGTACGATTTGTCCTTCCTTTCGAAATAGGCCTAAGTTTCGTCGATCAGCTTTCATTCGATGAAAATTTCTTCCCAGAGGGCATTCTTTTGAGATCTGAGAAAAAGAAATAGTCGGTGGGTGCCATATCTGGATGAGGAAGCAATTCGAAACCCAGTTCATGGATTATTGACACGGTGCATTCTTGAAGAAGCACTTCCTTTTTCTTCAAATGCGGCCGTTTTTCGGCGATTTCGTCCTTCAAACGGTCCAATAACACTATGTAATAATCGCTGTTGATGGTCCTTACTTTTTCAAGGTAGTCAATGAAAATTATTCCATGCGCAGACCAAAATATAGACGCCATAACCTTGCCAGTCGACAGTTGCGTTTTCCCCCGCTTTGGAGCGGCTTCATCGTGTGCAGTCCACTCGGATGACTGCCGATTGGACTTCAGAGTAAAATGATGGAGCCATGTTTCATCCACTGTTACATATCGACGCAAAAACTCGGGTTTCTTACGCTTGATCATCTTCAAACACTGCTCCGAATCATAAACACGTCGTTGTTTTTGATCAAAAGTGAGCTCGCACGACATCCATTTTGCACAGAGCTTTCTCATACACAAATATTAGTGAATGATATGATGTACACGTTCAGTTGATATCTTTAGAGTGTCTGCTATTTCATTCAATTTTAATTTACGGTCATTCAAAATCATTTTGTGGATTTTTTAATATTTTCGTCGGTAACAACCTCTTTCGGGCGTCCACTGCATTCACAGTCTTCGGGGCTTATTTCACCACGTTCTAAACTTAACATATCAATCCTTGATGGTTAATCCTGAGGCAGTGTCCGGAAACTCGGCATCAAGCCAAGTTTTTGCTTCAACTGTATTTTTTCCTTTTAAAAAGCAATATTTTATCAACACGCGAAGTTCCTTTTTATCCATTTTTTTAACAATAACAAAAGTTGCTTCACTCAAAATGTTATACTTTACAAACTAATGATCCGACAGTTGTCAAATTTATACACGCATCTTTTGAGGGTTAGTGCTATCTAAAAAACATCTGGATTTAATTCTAGTAGCGCCATCTATGTGTCAGGCCGGAGACGTTTCAATCGACCTGATACTAGGTATACGGAAGTACGCCTTGAACTATTAAGCGTAAGAAAAAATATATTCCAATAGACAGAGAAACGCCCAAATCATGCAACCTGGGATAGCCGTCAGATTGGTGACATAAAATGTATAAACAAACCCGGCGGGTAGCCATGCGAGCTAAGAGTTTGGCTCGCCGACAATTACATATTGGGATCGAATCACACTGGAAATAAAGGTTTCTTTTAAAGTTTATAAAATAATTTAAAGAATAGTGTTCGTTTTTGAAACGATATTATAACGGGAAGTGAGTAATTAAAACATTATTAAATGAAGTTATTTAACTTCAGGCGATTATTCGTTGTAATTATTACAAAGTTTTATTATTGCAAGTTTAGATCACTTTGCAATAATTTAAACCAGAACCAGCTGTTGGGAAAGTAATTAATATCACTGTCTAACTCAAAACAAATAGATGAAAAACTATTCAAATAAAATAAAATATTTTTAAGAAAAAAATTAAACCGATTTCAAAAAATAAATAAGAAAAAATAAAAATAAAAAACAATAAAACTTTGATTTTTAACACAAAAATAAAATTTCAAGATAAAATATCTACATAATTATCGTTGTAATAACTAAACAAAAATAATCAAAAACTTATTTAACTTATCTACTACACGTATTTTATATTCTACTATATACACACAATTTAGCTTAATACCTACTAGCGTTGGGAACTATCGACTGAAAACAGTCGAAAGAGTCGATAGTTGCAAAACAGTCGAAACAGTTGATAATCAAAAAACTAGCGTCAAATACACGGTTCTACTGTTTTGTTCAATTCGTGATGTCAGTCGAAGATGCACGAACCCTTTCCGGTATAAATTACGAGAGAGTCCTTTCCTCTAAGATATAGAGGAGATAATTGCTTGAATCAGTTATTTTTTTTAACGGTAGAATAAGAGAGATGTACTTTTATATTTGAGTGTTCTATGATCTGTAGAAAAGAATGGAATTTTTCTATGGAATGGAATAATACCCCACAAATGTTTTGTTGTATTTTAATATGTTAATTGCTATTTTCAAATAATATACTATAACAGATATAAACAATACAGTAGAACTTAAACAAAACCTAAAAGCTAAAGATGTACAATAACCATAAATACTAAATAAAAATTAACCGTATACCTAATCATAGAAAAAAACTAATTGATGACATAATTAAAAATTATCGCACAATAACTGCTTGAGCTTTTTTAAATAAAGTAAACACTTCATTTATTATTGAAGGAAAGCATAAAGCATACGACAGAGCCTGAGTTAAAAATCAGTCTAATGAAACTAGTAGAACCAAAAATAGTAAAAGTACACGACTGAAACAGTCGATAGCAAATCAACAGTCGGGCAGTAATCAACAGTAACAATATCAGTCGGACCGAAAACCGTCACTAGTAAAAAGTAGTAAGTAAAATCAGTCAAACCAAAAATAGCGATTGAAATAGTCGATAATAAAAAGTAACCATTTACTTAACAGCCGATAGTCGATTTCAGTCGATACTTCCCAACACTAATACCTACCTAAACCTATTTATCTATTTACAGTATTATTACTAAAACTACTACTGTACCAACTGACTACTTTGAAGTCTGTGTCCAACGAATTATTATTTTTGTATTGATCATTATAGAAGATATAATTTGATAGAAATGAAACCTTATTATTCAAATGAGTATTAGTTTTGACAACACTTGGAAAAGTTGAAAAATGTTGGATGGCAATGGCAAAAATTGATGACAAATAATTTATTTGGTTTCTAGTTGATATGGTCGATATGGACACCATCTCTCATTGATAATACCCGCCTCTCACAACCTAATATTAGGGTTGGTCTGTAAATTGCTTTGTACAATTTCATTTTAATTTTGCTGAATTTTTCCTTTTTATTATTGACTTTGTTATTTATAGCGAAGTACAATATCGTGGTTTTTCGAAATCTGGAACTCGTCTGAGTCTCCCGGCATCGATTATTTTCAATATCTTTACCTATATTCTATTTTTGCACCCTCAGTTTGAATATTTATTAATTCTGACTCTCCCACTACCATAATGTTCGTTTTACTTTTATTCATTATCAGTACATATTCTCTTAATATACACTCTGATATCCAGCCTAAAAGTTTTACTTGTTATATTTTATGAAAGTAAGACCGTCATAAATTTACATATGTTTGAAAATAGAAATGTTTGAGCCTAAAAACGTGTACTTGCTTCACGTATTATTTTACCCATTTAACTAAAAGAAAAAAAGCCTCCGAAGCTCATCGTTTGCTGATAAAAACGTATGTTGAGTATACTCTAAACTTAGAAACATATGAGCCAAAAAACCCAAATCGTTTTGGTCGCAAGACGATGCTCTCTGTTTGAGAAACCTGGTGAAGCAGTTAATAGCGATCGGTACCACCAACACGAAGACACGGTAAAGTGATTTTACAGCATGATAACGTGCCGTGTCGTAAAGCAAAACCGGCCAAGTAAGCGTTGAAAACGTTTGGATCGTACACATTTTCGCATCTGGCGTACTCTCAGCCTTTCTATGTCCGACTGTCAATTCTTTTCATCAACAGGTCACGTGCTTGCAGAGTAGCATTTCGGCCAGCTTCGAAGAAGTTAAACAATGGCTCCAAGAATAGTTTTGCTCAAAGGACAAAGTTTTTTTGAAATTTCATCCAAAAATCGCCTAAAAGATTTATTGTTAGAATCAAACGGCCAATACCTCGAATAAAAAAATGTTTCAATTTTTTTTCAAAATTATATACTTTTATCCCAAAAAAAACATAGACCTAGAGTTAATATTCCATCAGTTTCAAATTTTCTCTAGGTATTCTGGCCAATCAGTTATTAAGATAACGACATTATCAGCGAAAGGTTCTATATGTGGTCCTTTTTTGTTTATTTGAATTTTCTTTATTATTTCACCCGTTAATATTATAAACAGGGTTGGGTTTAATCTTCCGTCCTGTCTTATCTCCGGTTGGGTCTTGAAGGTTTTTATTTTGTTGAATTATTTTTATAGTTTTATAACTTACATATCTTTGTTCTAATATCTCCCATTTTACCTCTCTTCTTACTATGTCAACGGTCCTTTCAAAACTAGGAATATATTTTTTAAATTTATTAATATAATTTATAATACATATATTTTTTGATCAAAATGAACAATAAGGAACACAAATGAACCGTTGACTAATTTGTACGTTCATTATAAACATATATTCGATATTCCAAAGATATTGTATATTATTTTAGACTCAACGTTCTATTATACTTGATTTTAGAAAAAGAAAACTTAACCCTGATGGAAAATCATTGTAAATTTAAAATGGAAGTTTATGTACGATGTATTCCATTAACGGAATACACGGTAAAAATATGCGCTCGCGTAACATGAATGCTCAATGGTGGCAGAATATTATTGGAAACATTATTCAAATATTATTCATTGTTTTTACAAACAAGAAAGACATGCCGTCGAGGAATATTTTAATAAAAAAGATCAAAGGCAAAATGCGACTGAAAGTTGTTTTCTAATATCGCGGCACTGCTTTTACCATTACGCGAACACGTTTGCTATAAAAATTCAAATAAAAACTATGGTAAAAATATCTTTCCCTTACATGCAGAATAAAGCTCTATCAATTATTTTGCTTCCATTTTGCACAGTTACCCTTTGGTCCCAGTTTGATTACCCGGTTGATATTCGTGCACCTGCGAGTTTTGACCCAATGACCTATTGTGTCGGAGTTTTCTCAACTGAAGCTTTGATATATTTTCTGCCAAAGATATTTCCCAAAGCTAATTGGAAATAAGGATTTGCCATTATAATAATGTCTTTCAGTTTTAATGGATTTTCTTAAATTCTGAAGCTTTATTGTGAAAAAATTTAGTATTCATTCAAAGTATTGTCCATAGATAGCCGCTACATTTTCCCATCTTCCAAGCAATTTACGGATTCCGTATTGAAAGAACGATGTTTCTTATGAGCCTATCCACGAGTCTATTTATTTTTGGTAGTTTTATAAGAAATGAGACACTGCTCAGACATTTCACGGCCTATATGTCGAAATAAGTGGTAATCAAAAGGAACAGTGTCTGGAGAATACGGCAAGCTCAGACAATTTCAACGCACTGAAAAAGAAATTGTTCGCACAACGAAATGACACATACTTAAAAGTGAAGACTCTCAGTGAGGCTTCAACATGAGATTGATTATAATTGTACACAATGCGATTTAATGGTCAGTAACACCATCTGTTGTAGATCCTTTATAAATATTTTATAGGCTTGATAGTTTTAGGAATTCCTAGGAATTTCCAAAAGTCAGGCACAGTTAAATCTGTTGAATAAACAATATATTGAAATGTAAATGATTTTAGCGACGGTTTATTGAATTATGTAAGCACTTGCATTATTTTGGTGGAAATTGATTTGCTTCTTAGAAACCAGGTTTGTCTTTAACGAATCAACCACAATCTACAGCCAGTCAACCACAACTAATTAGTTATTTCAAAACATTACAGTAAATATTTGAGTCTTTTTATTTCTTCCATATCATAAAGAAAATTGGCAATAAAACTTTGTTGGCGATTTTCTGGCCACATGTTAGCTATATTACCGAAGAGCTTGTTTTACATTACTCGTTAAACTCTTGTTTATTTCAGGTTCATGTTATTAGATCAATTATCAATTATTTTAATTATTTATTTTATAGATCGAAGCTTTAAGAAATCAATAGTTCATTGAATGATTACAAATACGTTACTATAATTTCTATATTGTAAAAACTAATGTACCTAATTGTGCTTCTTAGTGATTTAATTAATATACAATTATGTATTACTTCATTTAATACTCGATGTGCATAATTATATCATAAAAGTAAATAAAAATAAAATATACTAGTTGTGAAAATAATATCATTTATGATACTATTGTTATAATGTTATAACTTAATATATATAGTTTGTTGATTATTAAAACTTAGAATGGAAATTAGATTTAACTAAATGAAAATTAAAAAAGTTTAGCGAGTATTTGCATATATCTTAATATAAATACATTTGACACTCTAAATAATGTTATATATCAAATATATTTCTGACCTTGACGTCAAAAAAAGCTTTAGTAATATTAACATATAATTTTTAAGTTGCTTTATTTAGCCTATTATAAGAGAAACATGATTAACTTGTAATCGTAATCGTAATTGTGGTCGAATTTCGATCACGGGACGATCACTAGTTTTTTTAATCGCAATTCAATGTGGTCCTTTTCCAGCAGCAGCGAATGTATGGCAGTCTTCATATGCACAGCTGGCTATAAGTATCTTCAGAATATTCAAATTATTTTTTTTAATTGATTACAATTATGGAAGATATAATATGAAAAATGGAGTTGAAAATATGGAGTAAAATGTGGATATGGAGTCGAATATCTAGATACTCATTAGAAAACTTATTAGTTAACAATAAGTCTGGCTTCACTCATATTTAACAATCTTATACTAATTTTTAAACATAACAACGCTCTACTACCTATTATAATACAAAAGAAAAGAAACTTTTCACACTAAATGACCAAAAGTATACCCTCACTTCTGTATCAAATCTTATCCAAATATTTATTACCATTATATTCAGTTTACATATACAGATAATACAAACATTACATGTATAATTATATGCATTACGTATCCAATGCTATCCGATACAGAAACAAGCAAACAGACTGTAATGAGAAGAAGCTACGGGTTCCCTTCCCCGCAAACGGCGATTCAGGTTTATCCATCATGGATTTAATTCAATCATAAATAAGGGGACCGTAATCGCTGTAGGCCAGAGGAGTGTGTGTTTATTTTGTTTGGGGAATGAACCGATGTTCCAAGTGCACTAATTGAAGCAAACTCTTGCAAACATTATATGCATGGCCTCAGGTATCAGACTTATAAGATAATTACTGAACTATATTAATTATGGTTTTATGTTTTGCTTCTAAATTCGCCACTTCAAATGGACTTACCACATGAAAAATAAACGGTCAAAAAAGTTAAACAAACAATAATGAGAGAGATTAATATTAAAAAAGCTCCTGGTTATGATTTAATTAAACGTAAAATTTAACAAGAACTATCAGAAAAGGATATAAAATATTTATATTTATTGCTATGGTATGATTTAGTCACTTTCCTAGTATCTGGGAAGTAGCTAAAATATTAATGATTCTCAAACCAGGAAAAATACCAGAAGATGTCACCTCCTACCGGCCCATAAGTATATTTTAGTGATGATCTCGAAAATTTTCGAGAAACTATATATATAAAGAAGCTATATATATAAAGAACATGTAATATATTCAGGAAATCCGTAAGTTAATGTACTAGGTCCAATACTATATATTCTATGTGCAGACGATCTACCCACCACAAAAATAACTACTCTGGCAACATACGCAGACAACACAGCAATCTTAGAATCTCATGAAGATCCAGTCACAGCATCAATGAACCTACAAACCCACTTGGAGCAAATACAACTATGGTTCAAGACATGGCGCATTAAAGCCAATAAAACAAAATTCACCCATACAACCTTTGCCCACGTATATATATACTCAACCCTATTTGGTCATATGGAATCCAATTATGGGGTACCAGTAGCAAATACAATACATCCATCATTCAACGGTTCCAAAATAAAGTATTGGGTACCATTTTTGATTCTCCATACTATATTTCAAATTAAGTAATACAACGAGATAATCATCTAGAACCTATAACGAGTGTAATTTAATTCTACTTCGAACTACTTCGAAATAATGTAAGTGCATCCCAATGTACTCGTTAATTAGCTAAATATGCGACGTGATAGTGAAGTGAAACATTTAACACCATCTTATATCATTATTGAACATATATAGACTTCAGAATAAGCTTTAGAATGAGATACATGCCCTGTATATACATATATATATATATATATATATATATATATATATATATATATATATATATATATATATATATATATATTATAATATAAAAGAAAAGAAACTTTTCACACTAAATGACCAAAAGTATACCCTCACTTCTGTATCAAATCTTATCCAAATATTTATTACCATTATATTCAGTTTACATATACAGATAATACAAACATTACATGTATAATTATATGCATTACGCCATTATATTATACATATATATATATGTATATATATATATATATATATATATATATATATATATATATATATATATATATATATATATTAAAAAATACATTGTCGATTGTTTATGACTTTATCTCAGGAATAGCTATGGATATTAACCTAAAGCTATGGAGTCTATTCGAAATATTTTTTATGACAGCTGTACGTCGGTTACAAACATCTCCAAGATAATAGATTACTAAACTTTATGGTTTAAAATTACTTAAAATGAATACAGATTATTTCGCATCTAGAGTGTCATATTGTAGGATCAAGTCAAAGTTCGTCCTTGACCAAATTGGCTTTGTATCGCACTGCCATTCTCGTAGCAGTATTACCATTTTAAATAATAAAGCAATGTTTGGATATAAAACAAAGCTATATATATTTTTATTACTTTTTGTTAAAACACTTAGTAGTCATTGCAATAGTAACAAAAATAGTTGTAGTTGTATAAAATAGTAAAGACTTAAAAACTAGGTATATATATTTAGAGTAGAACTCATTGGTTCTTACTTATTTTCCTATAGTAATGTTTTCAAAAATTTCATCATAATCATAAAAATATATCATAACAAAATCACTAATTGCGTTTTATTCTATCAAAACAAAAAACAATGTCCGGGCAAGACAACGTCAGTTGGGTCCACTAATATTCATATATAAATTATCAAACAAAATAACGAAATGCGTAGCGTTTCAAAAAAATTTATTTAAAAATAATTTCCTAAATGTTGTTGCATCATAATATTCTACCACGTAAGACTTCAAACTCACTATCTTCCAAATAAAAACATTAACATATCACGTTAATCGCTATTTCTAATTAAGCATGAGCTAATTCGGATTTGAAATAAGTGAAAACGGGCTAGTGTCGCAGGGTAGTGTGTTTGTTCGGGATCTTTACCTGATATGCACAGGTGATGTTCGTGAGTTGCAATAGCTGCTTTTGCTTTCTTTTTATATTAGTACGGTACGTCCACAACGGTTTTAGGTATAGGTCAAGAGAGAGCAGTAATAAGATTGCAAATAAATTGCAGTTTGAATGAGACTACGTCAATATTTAATACAAGGGAATTAAAAACATCCCTATTACAACAAATAGTACCCAAGTGCCATATTATAATAGTTAAATATTAAGGAATAACAGTGGATGTGAAGCTGCGCTTTATAGCTCTTATAAAGAAGAAGAAAGAAGAACTGCATATTAAATTTAAAAGAATATTTTCTATTTGGATCTATTTTTATCTATTTTACTCGTTTATCGTTTACTATTTTAATTTATTTGAAAGAAAATCTCGCAGTCTGCATACAATAAAGTAACGAATCAAAAAAAATCCTTGACCAAATGGCATAAGAATAATATGGACATAATTCAACGGTTTCGGGTACTGAGACCCATTGAAAACTTACCCGAAATCTTGAATAAAGACTGTTTCACCACTTATTGGTATATGAAACCAATTTTTGAAAATTAGTATTGCTGACCAAATAGGTATAATGTGGTTGGCCTTCTTTTTTTTTAGAAATGTTGATTGCATCGGTAGAATTCAAGTTTTGTCAATTAACTTTGAATCATTAAAATATCATTTAAAATAATTAATTAAACCTTAAGCGCAGTTTTCTTGAAACTACGATCTTCACAGCTACTGACATAATTTTACAAGTTCTATTTTTGTCTGAAGCGAAACAAGTAATTCTGTCAAATTTATACAAAATACCTAGTGAACATTTCGACAAAAGTGTGGATAATATATTCCAGGTGTGTCTTTTCATACATTACTTTATTCTGTGTATTTTATCGTTCGATAAAAGTGTTTGAATTGTTATTTGACAACATATTTTAGTACAATTATCAAAACTGAGAACGAAAACTCATATATCATATAATAGAGTTGACGTTCATAGGTTACCATAATTTGTTCTTCATTATATTTGCTATAATAATTACTATTGCTGCTCGATAAATAAAATACATGCTGACTAGATAAAATATACTATAAATTGGTAATTATCAAAGCCAAAAAACACCAATTATACGTATGCCAGCAGATAAACCAAATATTACGATCGGTTTTTTCCAGAACGGCCATGTTTATATGATACGTTTAATTTTAGAAATAATATTTGTAATCTCTTGTATCAAGACCACAGAACGCTGTTGATATGTTCATGTTTAAATTTAATTATCTCGCTTTTTATAGAGTATATTCATATTTTTATTAACATGTTAATTATTATTTAACAATATTTCAATATATGTAAAATGTTATCTCGGAATATATATATTTTTTTATTTGACGGGATATGTAATATTTTGCTCACTTCCATTTAATTCGGTTTTAGCGAAACATATGAATATACGTATTCGTGTATTTATTTATTATTCTGTTAATTAATATCAAATATAAAATATCCAGTGCGCTTTTCAGCCGTTCGGATGATGTTGTCAGTATTAACAAGAGCAAAAATTAAATAAAACCGTCTGATGGGTATTTTTAGAAACATATTAATTATTATCTCCATATATAGACGAGGAGCAGATGCTACGACAGATCGAATAGAAGTGCTTTGTTGCTAAAGTGACTCACAAATGATAAGAAATGTAGGAAAAATAATCGTTGGGGCAGATATTCATTCGTAAAATGAGTAGGGAAAGAGAACAGTGTATCACAGATGAAGGTGAAAGGAGAAACTCTAGTACACAATGCGAAAATGTACTCAGAAATAGGGCAAAACTAAATGCTGTCCAAAGATCTCAAAAAATATAGAGGAGAAGATGAATATGATCATTGCCACTACTGAATCTCTTAAATAGGAAATTAAGGAAGAAAATAAAAAACTGAATATTGAGAATAATTAAATTGATTCAGAAATGAAACGAATCAGAAATGTAGCCTCTACGGATAGAGCCACAATAAATTGAAATATGGTTTGGAAAAGAACAAAAATTGAGAAAAAGATGATAGAAGATACATAAACTTTTATCAAAGGCACATAAATAACAATTATACAGAACTAATCATGAAAATCATGAAAAATTAAAATGCTCTTAATAGATAATATATATATATATATATATATATATATATATATATATATATATATATATATATATATATATATATATATATATATATATATATAGACTTATCTAAAGAGTAGAGACAAATAGAGAGAAAATAACAAATAAAGCGAGAAAAGAGGAAGAAGGACCGAACAGTAAATTCAAGATATAAAAAGTTAATAATAGCTACATATATGTTGACATGAAACACGAAAATAGATGGACTGGAAAGAGAAGACAGGAAGCGAAAATGAATGAAATTGGAGCGCAGTGGATATTTAGGGGTGATGACGATAAAAGGCAAAGACATAACGAATAAAAGGGCAGGACACGGAAAAGCAAAGAAAGAAAATAAAGCAAGTTGCAAAGTGATGAAAGGAGAAAAGATAAAAATTAACAAAAATGAGAAATATTTGTAAATGGGGACTTATATGAGGATTTGCCTTCAACGAAAGAGCTTTGGAAGAAGAATTTGAACAGGTTGCGTTGGATATACTAACAATAACTAAACCAAAGAAAAAGGGATATATAAAAGGACATTTATAAAATGAGTAGCGACTATACGCTCCAAGCCAAAACGACACTATTTTTAACAAATAAGTTCTGGGAGGATATAACAGAGACAACTGATGAAATGGAAGGAAAATTATACTTTCTGAAAATTTCAACAGCATAATAGAAGGGTGGACGGCACATACACTATGATAGTCGAAAAATATGGAGAATAGAAACTGAAAGTAATATATCACAAAAATACCACTGAAGAGGTGAAAAACATCAACCGAAGCAAGAAAACTGAAAAAACATATCAACGGAATTTGCACATGTAGCAAATGAAGGCAGATACTATGGAAGAAGATTTTTTTAACAAATAAATCAATATGATGGCGTTCAATATGATACTACAAATTACCCCAACAGTCTGATGTTGATCTTCTAGAAGTCTTCATGTTGCAGCTCGCATTGCAGAACCGTATGGCTTCAGAACAAACTAACATATTAAGAAACCAACAGTGAAAAACAAACCGATGTATTAAAAACTTGAGGATCCTCTGTTATTGTAAATCTCAACCGAATTCAGTTAGAGCAAGTGCAGGAGTTTATGTGCTCAGTAATACAAGAGAAAAAATAGTATCTACTGTTGAAGTAACAAGTCTAATCGACCAAGTTACAGGAGCTTTTGTTTCCCTAAAATGACCCGTTTGATAAAAAGTAAATAGTTCACTCAAAATTGGAAATCGCCTCATTTAAACGCTTATTTTGACAATCCTTCTGCACGACCCCAAAACACTGACACTGTTACATTTTAATAGTTACAAGCTCAAAGCGTTTTAAGTGGCACTCTTAAAACCATGCTTAAATTGTTTCTCTTAGAAATCGTATTAGGAATGAAGTAATTTCTTTAAAATGCGACAACCAATTGAGAAAGAAATCCAAAGGCGCACATTGCAATTATTTGAATATTTTTGTCGTATGTAAAGTGTAGGAATTTGTCACAGATTTCTGCGGTGTAATCACATTTTGTGTAGAAAACACAACCAACGTATGATGATGATTTAAATTTAAATAACCTTACTGCGTCCTCTGAATTTTATCCGAGCTGATTCAGCATAATTCCTTTTAAATCTAACGTTAAACAAAGATAAAACAAATCTATATTTAGAATATATATTTTCCATTCATTTAAATGATTATGATTTACTAATTACTAAGTAAATCGTTCATTATTTAATTCAGCTTTCTTCGTATTTATTTAATGTCGTTCGTACACAACACAACCTGGGAGTAAAATGGATCGGTCGTTATTACATCAAAAAGCTTATCCATCACTTCATGAATATTAAAGAGAATTATATGCCGTAAAGAGGGACCCTAAAGTTTAAGTAATTGCGGGGGTTTTATTTTATTATAAACCAATAAGCTCGGCCTAGTTGTAAACACGCCTTATGCAAAAAGTTTTGGTCGCAAGACGGAAGCTTTGGTTAATTTTGCAGTCGGATGTACCGTAACTTCGTTGAATATCAGGGAGGTAAAGGAAGAGGGCGACACTTCGTGCAATTCCGAGGATAGTAATTGATAACTAGCTTTGATTTAACCAAGATTGAAGGGCTATTTTGGTTTTGAATTGTTTTCCCCTTTTGGTTACAATAAATGATGAATAATTTGTTATATATGTGATCACGGCAGTAAGCATACGGAAATGTTATATCAACTTTAAATTAGTATTCTCTCGGTGAGTGAGTAAAATATCTTACTCAGTTGCTTTGCAGGATTTATTAAAACAGATTATCAAAATGTGAAAGCAGTCACGCCGTAAAAGATAATGAAAAACAAGCTCTCATTTATATTTCAAGTAACATTATTGTAACCGTGATAAAAAGCGTTAAACAACGATGCAGTGATAGATTCCAATAGGTGAATTGACCATAGTAAAACATATTTTTGTGGCAAAATTAGTTTTTTTATTCAACATAATTCCATTCAAAGGTGATACTGATTATAACCGACTTTTGTATGAAAATGTATTCCCAGCGAGCATTCTTTGAGATCTGAGAACAGGAAATAGTCGCTGGGAGCCAATTATGGAGAATACGATGGATAAGGATGCAACTCGAAGCCCAATTCATGGATTTGTGCCATCGTTTTCACTGACTTGTGACTCGATGCATTGCCTTGGTGAATAAGCACTTTCTTTTCCTTCAAATGCGGCCGTTTTTCGGCGATTTCGTCCTTCAGACGTAACGTAACGCGCTACGTAATAGTCGCTGTTGATGGTGCTTCCTTTATTAGCCTTCCTATTAGGTAGTCAATGATATTATTACACGTGAATCCCAAAGTACAGACGCCATAATCTTTCCAGCCGACTGTTGTCGGATGACTATCGATTGGACTTCGGAGTGAAATGATAGAGCTATGTTTCATCCATTATCACATATCGACGCAAAAACTCGGGTTTATTACGCTTGATCATTTTCAAACACTGCTCCGAACCATCAACTCGTCTCTATTTTTGGTTAAGAGTGAGCTCGCGCGGCACGCACTTTGCACAGAGCTTTCTCATACCCAAATATTCATGAATGATATGATGTATACGATCAGGTGATATCTTTAGAGTATCTTCTATTTCATTCAATTTACGGTCATTCAAAATCATTTTGTGGATTTTTTAAATGTTTTTGTTTCGGTAACAACCTCTTTTGGGCGTCCACTGCGTTCGCTGTTTTCGGTGCTCATTTCACCACGTCTAAACTTAGAAGACCAATCCTTGATGGTTGATTTTCCTGGGCAGTGTCCGCAAACTCGACATCAAGCCAAGGTTTTGCTTCAACTGTATTTTTCCCTTCAAAAAGCAATATTTTATCAACATGCGAATTTCCTTTTTATCCATTTTTTTCACAACAACAAAAATTGCTTCACTCAAAATGTTGTAATTCACAAACTAATGATCCGACAGCTATCAAACTTAAACATGGATTTTTACAGGATTAGGCCTAACTAAAAACATATGTATTTAATTCTAGTATCGCCATCTTTGTGTCAGTCCGGGCTTTTCATTTAGGAAAACATGTTAATTCAATATTGACTGAAAATCAAACAATTATACCGCGAAAGCTGACCTACATATGTTTAGAAATATATTTATATGTGTATCATGGCTTGCTCAACTTTATCAATATAATTCAATTAAGATATTTTTAAGAATTTAAAACCAATCCTCCAAGTTTTTGAGGGGATGTTCTAGTCTAGAGGTAAACTTTTACATATTTTTTAAGTTTAAAAAAATGTCGGCAAATTACGATTGTTCGAGATTTTTTTGGTCCTTTCCGATTGTTTTTAATAGTAAATATATAATTTTTGTTGTCGTTTTACCTTGTACGACAGAACAAGTATAAGTGTAAATAGACAATTTCAAGTATATCGGTTCGGCAGATCTTGACATATCATATCAACGGTCTCTAAATAAGTAGTTTCGAGAAAAACGAGTTTAAAATTTCGGGCAAAACTGTGTCAATTTAGGAGAGATGCTGCGTTACTAATATTTCTTTAGTTATATCTCTAAAAATAATTCATATATTGAGAAGACGTCTTAAGGGCATATTAAAGCGTTAAGCTTTGAAAATATTTGGATTGATTTTTACAATTATCTAGAGTAAAATTCCCCCTTAAGTTTCTTAACCAAAGACATATGTTTTGTTATTGTCCTATTATTATATACACCACTAATATCTCTTCTTCAATTTATCCGAAACTTAACTTGAACTATTATTCAAAGCAGTGTTCGAAAACATCTTCAGTGAATTCTTTCGTAAAAAGTGTAACAGCGAATTTCACAGCTGCAACAAATAAATCATATCCTTTTTTAATAAATAGTTGCGTTAACAAACTGCATCCTTCATACTATTTTCCTCTAAGAACCATGATAGACCTTTGATCATAAAATTAATTGAACTATAAAAGCAATCTCCCGTACACCTAACCGACTGAACTTAAATAAGAGTCTTATTTTTAGTCCAAAATAGAATAACAGTTATTTGCTTTACAATAGTTTGCTTTATTAGTGTAGAAGTAGTACACGACTGAAATTTCTTCTGTGCTGTAAAAAATTAACGTTTTGTTTTCGATTCCTTATGCATGTAAATGTATGAATTTCCATAGGCTTTGAAATGTTTAATTAAGAACAGTTATAAAACAACATTTGCACTATGGCCTTATTGTTACAAAGAATAAATACAGCTTAATGGCTCTAAGTCTGTATATGTTAAGTTTGTGTTGCAACAAACTGAAAATGACATCATTATATCACATGGGAGAGGTATAATTTCTCAAGTAGTATCAGCGAAGTTTCTCAGCATCTATCTCAATGGTAGGTTAAATTAGAGACATCATCTTTAATAAAAATAATCGCAGATTAAACTCAAATGAAAGAACTCTAAGAATTAGTGAGAAAATAGTTTCAGGTTGAATTAAGGGCAAATATATTACTTTATGAGCTAATTATAGAGCCTATGAACAATCCGGAAACCGACTGGTAGCACAACGCTGCCAAAATAAAGATTATCGATTTATTACCAGTGCATGTTGCTATATATTAAGGAATAATACCGGCAAGGCCTTGAAATCAAATAAATCGACGAACTGCTCCAAGATTCCGTTTTAAAACATGACAAAAGGTTACCAAATTAGAGCAACTTGGAGACAATACAGCTACTCGAAAACGCACAAGAAATCAAAATATTGAAGCGAACCAAATCACTCCAAAATATATAGTTACTCTGAACTATAGCTCTACTGGTTCAATTTTATTTTAATTTGGGAACTACTTGTAGCGAAGAATAGTAACAATAGAACACTAATAATTTGTATATTAAGATTATAGTAAGCATATAAGATGTAATAAAAATATATATTAATGAAAAGCGTTGAAATTTTAATTGTAAGACTTGTACCCTTTGTTTATGTAGCGATATGCTTAAGAACCCAATTTTCCAAAGCCGAATATCCATCAATTAATACAATAGAGTTTTCAGTTAAACTAAATAACTTATATCTCGTTAATCTGTGATAGTCCTAAATCAGCCTTTCCTACATTAGAAAACAAACGTAATTTATGAACTTGAAATATCTTTTATGGACAGTTTCATTGTGATGCGTGTTGTTCTTGTTCCAGTGAATAATGTCTACTTACTATGGAAATTGCGATCATATATTTTAACCAACAAGATCGTTAACTAGTAATAGAAAGACTTATCGCTCTTTCTGGGCCATTGAAAACCGCAAACTCTGTTCATTTCGCCCATTTCCTCCTGTTAATTATAACGGGGATTATACCGAAGTAATTATTTAAAAACAAAAAGTGCTACGGTGAAATGGAACGTTACCACCATTTTATGTTTTACGTTAAAACGGCTGCCTAAGTAGCTGTTAAATTTTTTCTTTATCTTATCATAAATCACTACATAAAATACTAAATTATCTACAATCCCTTAATTTTAGTTTATGGCATTTCAAGCCAAGGATTTTTTCAACAGATAGTGTTACTGGGTATTTGCAACCAACTTCATGTTGAAGCCTACTCAGGCTTCATTTTTGAGTACGTGTAGTTTCGTCGAAGAGTGAACAAAAGTGTTTCTTAGTGAGTTGAAAATGTATTAGTTTTACTTTCATTTGAATCAAAGTGAGGCTGAAGAGCATCGAATGCGATGTAAAGCTTGCGGTAAACATGCTTCATCGATTTCATCATGAACATTAGTTTCAATGCTTTAAAAATGGTGATTTTCATACCAAAGAGTGAGAGCATTCTGAACAGCAAAAATAATTTGAAAATAAGGATTTGAAGTCATTGTCTTATGATAATGCGTGTAAAATGAACACAGATGTTTAAATGGATATGTAAAATCGGAAAGGTTTTTTACATTTTATTGTTGTTGAGGGTCAAAGTGAAATAATGGAGAATACCTTGTAGAAATGTTCATTGGGTCGGTCGGAATGTGTGGCTGGCGATGCGATTATTTGTCCCAACATTCACTACTATTTTTTGGAAGGAATTCGCATGGGAAGTGAAAACACTGGTTGAATATAATGAATGAACTGTTGTTTATTGCGATATTAAATGATACATGTGGTCGATGGGAGAATGGACAGGATATTAGACATCGTCCTGGTGGTGTTTTATAGCCGTAAACTGCATGGTACTAATTCACCAGACTTGCCAACCTTTGACTTTGATGTAGGAGAATGCATGGTAGCCTAAAGGGTTGTAGCGGTCGCTACATCACTCCCCCCCTGGTGGAGCTGCTGTGGAACGTATCTATATGTAGTGCAGGTTCCAGAGTGCACCCGCAGTTACGCAATGAATGGCCTAGAGACTGTTTATAAGATGGGGATACCAACCTAAGTGAGGAGTTTAACGGGATCAGCTGCCATCGAAGTTGTAGCAGGACGTCGTTCATCTTGGGGTGTTCCTATTTGTTTCAGTGTCCCGTTTCGTGATGCAAAGGTGTTAATGTGTTGATGTTATTTATGATTGGATTCTGTGATTTTCGTCCATCAGGCTAGTCTCGTTTATAGCGAAGAACCGCATGATCTGATGATCTGTGAATGAACCACACATCAACATTAATGGGAACGTCGAATATCCATCTAATCCTAGGCTTAAGGCTATATTTGGTTCTATCAGCTTGGTGTCGTATACCATGAGCTGCTAAAATTTAATCAAACTATTAATGTGTATCGCTATTAACCACAACTGATGCATTTCAGCCGCACATTACTAAAAACCGTCGGAATATAAACAAAGACCACATGTTGCAAAATCTATAAAAACCTACTTAGACGCATTAAAATACTGTCTCAGCCGCCGTTTTCTCCAGGCTTTTCTCCTTCTGATTACTTGTTCCAACATATAAGTCATGACTAGTTTTAGCAACGCTTCACTTCTTATGGAAGTAATAGAAAATGGAACGATTCGATAATAGCATCAAAAGATACATCGTCCTCTCGAGGTCTGAGTCCATACATTACCTAAAATATGGGAAAAACTAGCGACTATAGGTGTACATGGATAATAATAAAAGATTTTTATAATAGAATGAATAACATCGATTCTTTGGTGCTGATATTCTAAAAATCGTTTCCATTTCCATTGCGGCATTTAAATTTCTGCTTTTACTCAGAATTTAATTAATCAAACGAGAGACAAGGGCAATGGTCTCGACAGCAACCATTTTCAGTTGCATACCTGCAGACAATAGCTGAAAGCAAAAGAAAGGTTCGGCGCTTTATTGCAAGCCCTGTGATCAATAACGGAAAACAATTAAAAACGAAAAACAAGTGGTCCTTTTAACGTCGAGACGATCATATATTTTTCTCAGTTATATTCTGATCGATTATGTTATTGTTAAATATGGATTAATTTTATAAATGATCGCAAATTTAACTTTGCATTTATTTGGATCAAAATTACCGTTAATGTAATATACTAGGATTGTGGTGACATACGTTATATTACACCACATTTGAATTTCTTAATTTCCTCTATTTTAAATTATAATGATAACCAATTACAAGCCAGTTATACACCATTGGTTAGTACATTTTCAGTAAGGACATGTTCAAAGATAATGTACTTACGAGGGAAGCCGTACAAATTGTTTTGATTAATGCTACATATATATATATATATATATATATATATATATATATATTACCTGGCGCTCTTATACATAGATCTACCTAGGAGGATGTTATACGTAGCTTTTAATATACAGCGATTGTATTTGTTGAATATTTCGTTGCAGCAACTGACACGAGCATCATTTTGAGCTTTTGTGCGAGTTATGAGAGATTCAACTTTTAACAATTCAACAAATATTTTTCACAACTAAATATTCATGGAATATATTATTGGTGCTGACCATACTAATGTCCATAGATGACTCAATATCACGATAGGTCACATGGCGATCTTGCAATATCATAACTTATTTTAGACCGATTTTCGTCCCTGAAAGAACTGCAGCCACGATCAAATTCGTTATACCAACGTTTCACAGTGACTGAGAATGGGGATTCATTGTCAAACAAAGATGTAACTGGATCGATGTATTCCTGGCAAATCACGTTGAAGGTTGTAAAAGTCCACCACACGGTAATGTTCACATGTTCTTGTTTGATTGAGATAACATTTTTATAACACAGTCACTATAAACAGCACAAGTTGTGCTCATTTGACAAGAAATTCTGAAGAAGGTTATGGGTATAAAGTTCAATCTTCCAATAGGGAACGTCAGATGAAGCCTAATAACATTAGGTAAAGCTTATAATATAAATAAAAACCTTAAATAAGGAAATTCAGTTATCGAGATATTCTTTTAGAATATAGATTCTTAGAAAAAAATATTAAGAAAAATCGCTGATGTCCACAGATACTATATCAGACTGATATTCAGGCAAGTAAAATATTGGAAACGACACAGCACAAACTCTATTTTCAAATTAACATCGAGCTATTGAAATTTTTGTATAGCAATAGAATAAGACACTAACTGTGTTTAAAATTTGCTTCAATTTGAAGAAAAAGGCGGCTGAAGATCATCGAATGCTGGGTGAAGCTTGTGGTAACCATAGTTCATCGATTTCAACATGTGAATACTACTTTTCGCATTTTTTAAATGGTGATTTTGACACCAAAGGCAAAGAGCGTTCTGGACAGACAAAACAAATGAATATGAGGATTTGAAGGCATTCTCTGAAGATAATCCATGTAAAATGCAAGTAATATACACGGAATTGTTGGGAGTAACAAAAGAAACAATTTCGAATTGTTTAAAGAATATCGAAATGATACAAAAGCTTGGATATTTCGTACCAATGTTATATTACATAAAAATAAAAATTACCGATGCACACATCAACTTGTAAATCACAATCAGACCACATTAAAATAAATACTAACTGTTATCAATCCATTTTGGGATACAAGAGTACGTTAAAGAAAGGGTAATATTATGTTTAAATTCTGATAGTTCGAAAGTATAAGTTTGAAGAACATCTGCTAAAGCAGTGAGTTAAAAAAAGCCAATCTTAACTAAATAAATGATTCCAATTAAACTAAATATAACAAACGATATACTAGCCGTATATATAAATGACAAAGTTATATTTAGATAACGTAAATATCATCATATAGAATCAGCGCGACCGCCTGCCTAACGGTGGACTATGTTCGCTGCTGTCGGTCCCAGGGGAGGCATCGCGGACCAGATCGGTGACAATGAGACATATCGGACTGGATAGTGCCATGCTAGCGTCAGGATAGCAGTCAAGGAGCTGTCCCCGAGGAACACCCGAACGGGGACCGGAAACTAAGCGACTTGTTCCTGTACCTTTATAGGAATGAATTAAATTAGCTTTGTTCTGGAATATCCGCTGCGATGTGACATTTATTTTAATAAATTCATGTTGGAGTAGGTTTGATTAACGGGTTTTGGATTCATGGGACTTAAATTTTAAACTTCCAAAAATTATTATGTTTTTTTACAATGAGATCCACTGGGTCCTCACAAGTACATCTCGACAAGACCGACACCATTATTTGTCAGTAATATTTATTATATTTGTTTCTTAATACGTTACATGAGCTAGAAAAGGATAATTATCATATAGGATATTATAACACATAGCGATGAATAATATTTTAAAACAATAATCATGTCTCCAATTTACCAGAAAACCCATCAAAATTCATAGTGCTTAATTGAGGAGTTCAAATGAAGACTTGATTACATTGTTGTTTACGATATTTTAAAAATTTATTTCAGTTGTCTTCGCAATTTCTCAATGACTTCAAAGCCCAAGTTAACTTCTATGTTCTTCTAGATACTTCAGTATATAGCAACAACAATTTCAGTCAAAATTAATATTTGTAGAGGACGGCTTATGCCACAAAGTAAATAAAGAACAATATTCACAAACGGAATAACTGTTATAAGATCAATAAATATTAATAAGTATTAATAAATATTATAAGAAATGAACATATCGAATATTACGGGCATAGATACTCATATAATTGATATTATAGATAATAATTTAGATATTGTGTTAGTTAATTTCAAGATTTAAAATTAAAAACTGGGAACAGAGATATGAAACGTACCCGGTCTGCAAGAACGAAGATTTAAATGTGTAGTCTATGAACAGTTTAGTCAAATCTCACTCAACCTCAAAATAAGATAAATATATTATGTAAAGAGTGTTTGATATTTCATTGTTAATATTTTAATATTCTGAAAATTTTGTTTTATAAATGACTCAAAGGCTTCAATGATAAAGTTAATAAAAATATAAATTGGAATTGTAAAAAATTATAATTAAGAAAAACGCCAGACAATATATTCAATTACTCAAATTCAATTCTTAGGTCAGAAACAAATTAATTTAAAACGCATTTCGACATATGGCTGAAAGCCTCAATGATTGTTTCTAACAACTAACGGCCATTGAATTAAAAGGTATAAATCAATAATAATAGGAGATTGAGGTGAATCTTTTATATTGCTTGGGATCTGTCTCATGCATTGAAGGCCGAACAGTAAAACCCAATTTACTTGCCAGGCGACATGACTTCCCAAGTTTTGTAGGCAAAATCAAGAGTAGGAATACAGAACATGTATTTTGAGAGATATTTGAAATACTATAGCTATCTTGTAGCCATTTTGCAACAAAATTGTCGATTTTAATCCGATAGTTGAAATCTGGCGATTTATGGTTACCACGAAACTTGTGAACAACAATGTGGTGACAACAATGATGTGAATGCTGCTGATTTCAGGTTTGAAACATTTTTTTGTGTAAATGATGTGGCTCGGTGAATGGAGGTAAAACGAAATGAAACAGTGGTGTTTACATCTTGTGATCGTTATTTATTGGCTATATAAAAAAATGTGAAAAATACAATTAGATAAAACGGATGGGAGCGGTGTTACCTGTTGACGAGGCTTGGGCAGTCGATGGTGGTACGTCTAAACCAAACGAGGGTTGAGCACTGAATGACCGAAATGCCCTTCAATAACATCCCAGATAAACGTCTCGGGGTTGCCGCCAGCTATTCGTTATCGGGTTCTATTTGGCGCTGCTGGCACCCCGCCCCTGTTCAACATCTGGGATTAAATTTTTGGGTATTTTGTAGACCGTTATTCCACGATGTAAAATTCGACATGCCTCAAAGTCGCTACAATTTTATAAATATTATATTTATAAATATTTTATTTTTGAGTCGTCGCTTAGGTAATTTTGCCAAATTAAATGCTTTTCTTCCATAACGAAATCGCTTTCATTGATCACCACTGATAAAGACGAAGTGCTTGAAGTATTTTGTGCAATTTTACGTAGATAAATTGCCAATTGATCGCTATCCATATTTGGAACAGGCTTCGACACTGATGATACGTCAGGGTATTTATACTATACTATTTTTTGTATTTATATACAGTACTACAAATGGGCATATTTGAAAACATTTTCCACGTTTACCGAGCATATAACATCCACAACCGTAACAAAAACGCTTTGAATCGACTTTGTAACGTTGTATTTGCATTTTCGCAGGTCGAGCGCTGCCAATATGAGCGAACTAGAAAACTAAAACCAATCTTGAGAGACGAATTCATGATCTCAGTTCAGGACATGAAATAACGATAAGAATGTTTCTCGTCTACTCGCTTCCAAAAGTTGGCCATATAAGTTTATGAGTATTTTTTCGACAACATGTCGTTTAATTTATTCAACTGAGGTCAGTAGACATCTGTTGTAACAGTGGCATTAGGTTTTGGCAACTCCTTACACACTACACTTTGATTATCCCGCTTCATACACAGCAAATACTTATGACCAAAAATATTTCTCTATAAATAGTCGATTCATCTACTGCTAAGCTGTCTGAAAGTCCTTTAAGAATTTGAACTGAATTTTCATCCAATGAGTTTTGTACTTCATTGCCATCGAACGTTTGTGCTCCTCCAGACCGTTCTTTGTCAATGACATCAGTTGATAAAACCAAAACCGACCATTAGTATGTGACAGAGCCGCCTTATGTAACCTTTATTTATTGAAGTTATAAAATATGAAAATACGCTTGGGCAGGAAATACGATGGTGACATGGCTAAAGTGCATAATGGCACGTGACTGACTGGACGTCGATACTAGTACTCCGCAATTGTTCGACATCTGGGATAATATTTTTTGGGTATTTTGTAGGCCCCTAATCCAAGATGTAAAATTCGACATACATCAAGTTGGGTACAATACAATAAACCTAATGAATGTCGAAAATGCAATGTTGAGTATTCCGTGATAATCGTCTATATACACTAGATAACTCAATAATATATATGGTACTCGTTTCGGCTACATATACTAAAACTGGAACGATACAGAGAAGATTATCATGGTCCCTCAAATCGTGAAACTTTCCTCATTTTTAGTGAACGGATAATGCGGCTAAATAGGCAGCCTCCTCGCCCTTCCCCATCACGGGTGTTTGTGCCCCTACTGAACGTACCATATAGATATAACGTCTTTGCGCCCAGGAGGCCAACCACAGATGGCTCTTTGAGGTTAAAACTGCTTTTTTCTCCTCTCTTCGCGTTCCTAGCATCCGTCATCATGTCATAGCTTTGAATCGACTCAGGGACACTGTCGTTTCTCGCAGGGTCACTTAATGACTGCTCACTGTGGGTTTTGTGATCGTGCTCCTATTTCAGTCCACCACATACTGAACAACTGCCCACGGCTCACTCAAATTAGAACCAAGTATGGGCTGCAATATTTTAGAAATGCCTTTTTTTCTCCATAGAATATAGCCTACGCAAAATTTAGTGTTAGTGACCAAATAGCCATTACCAGTTCGGTATGAGTGTTGACGTGTGCTGTCTGGATAGAACCTCTACTTCGTTATGGTTGTGTTTGTAGTACTGTATTAGTATTAATTTTTAAATTGTACATGCACTATTTATACTTTTAGCCCCCCTGTTTGTGTTAGTAATTTTATTTATTTACTAATTTATTATTTTGTATATACACTTTGTCTGTCCCTGTCCCTTTTATAACAACACCCTAATATTATACAGTATCGAAGTGACGAAACCCGCCAAAACGACAAAGAAAGTATAAATGGTAAACCGCGATTTTATGTAGATGAACGCCGAGGCGAATTTTAAGGGTTGGATTGTTACACATTCCTTAAGTTCAAAAATATATATCACTGATTGAAAAATCATACAATCTGTTTTAGGATTCGTTGCTAGTTTGGAAATTCAATAGTTTTAACGTTGCATGTTGCCGATCGGTCGGCAAAGTTCACGAGAGACAGGAAATCGCGATTTGATAAATTAAGCCAGCTTTTTTATCGGAAAACATCTACCGTCCGAACAATTCCATGTTTAATTTTCATGTTAATCGTTTAATAATTTCATAGATTCTATCTCCGACGCAAAACTGCAAGTAATGACAAACGGCCGGGGCCGTTTTTTCCCTCGATTTAATCTTCGTAACACATGTTAACATGCACTAATAATTACTCACTTTAACGGGGCCCCGCGGGGTGTCGCTGTAAAACACCGGACAAATTAAAATATTTGTGCGCGACAGCAGGAACAAACATTCACGGCGCTCTTGATTCGAGTTGCGAGGCGGACAGTTGAAAGAACGTGATTCTCTGAAATAACTGTTAGAAATTGCACAACAAATAAATCGATAACGCCTAGAAGAGAGAAAATCGACATTTCAAATGCACACATGATTTCTTAAATCATCTATATAGTACCTCTCTACGTATATAACATTTAAATTTTAATGTAAATTTAACATATGGTCTATTCAAAGTGTTCAGTAGTACTAATACGTCATGGATATTCGTGACGTTGAGACATTGCAACGTTGCCGCATCAACTCTGAGTTTTACTTCAATTTGGATTTGACATGCCAAAAAATTCTAATTTAAATCAAATAATTAAACAGAAATGTTATCAAATATAATTTATTTTAACGTCATAGTATATCTAATACATATATTATTGAAGGACTTAAAACTACAATTAAGAAAACAGGTATAATCGTTTGTAGGATAGATTTGTTTTGTTTATATTGACCTCCTTTCCACACCGCCCATGAGTAAAGCATATTTACCTCGTCGACAATAGATCTAAAAATACTTCTTTATATATATATATATATATATATATATATCCTACTACATAGTAATCTGTTTCATTGACACAATAATCTAATATTTTGTCAGATTTTCATCGTTACATATATTTTTATTAGAGAATAGAATTAGAGATACCATTATGAGATACTATCCTCTTCTTCTGTCTACGTATCTTGATGTTAGATCTAGTATACTATTTTTCCTGAGGCGTATCTTAGACCGCCCACTCCCTGCAGTTCAGACGCTAACTGGTTAATGTGTTCGTCTAGTGTGGTTTGATAGTCCTCGCTGTATGACTCAATTTCGTCCTTTAGCGTAGGCAGATTCAAATCTAGCTTTTTGTTTTATTTTTGGTTTTCCACTTTATAACCCATAATTATTCTATTTTAAAGAACTGTGCAGACGTTTGACAAACGGACGGCTTTTACAGGCTCATTCGGTTACATGTTCGAACTTGTCAAACATCATTCTATCTCTTTTAAATACAATAGTAAAAATCTAAAGTGAATTTACAACTTTCGACAGGCATATGTTGATGACGTGATTTCACTGTTGTTCTGAATAGACTATATATATTGTTCACGTACGGTGGATTATTGTCATCGCTTTACTTTGACGCCTTCCCAGTATTTCGATGTTAGTATGGCTGCTAGTGTTTATAGATGACCATTTTACTGACGTTTGACAACCGTGACTTGTGTCTGATGGGCCAGTACATGCTCCGAAACTTGCAGTCCAATAGATTCCTTTTGGTCTAAGGTGTTTGCGCCAAGGTCGGTCAAGATGGATACCCAAGTATTAGACGTCATCTAATTGTGGAATCTCCATATTAAAAAATTTCACAGTTGGCCAGGTTTTTCTTCTGAGTGTAACCTTCTTGAACCGACTAACCTGTATTGGCTTTAATATGCTAGTGCTAGAGACATGCTTCTTTAGGATGCGGAGTCATAATTCTCGTGTGTTTAAAAAATATAAGGTAAAGATTAAAGATAGCATCTTTTTCAACTCAAATTTTATTTTGATAATTGGAAGAAAAGTATATTAATGTTTTAATTTTATAGAGTATTATCCACATCTTGTCAAATGCTTGGCTAATGTCAAAGAAGGCTGCGTTTCCATTAAAAACTAAACAAAATTTCATTTAAAAAGACACACCACTGACGAATTTTTAAAATAACAAAAAAGTAGTTCGTATATAACATTCAAACTGGTAATACTAGAAACTTGTACTAATAATTCAATTTGTTCATTCCTATTTAACTAGCAACATTTGAGAAAATAACATAAAATTTATAAATTAACTATTAGAAGACAATATAGATAAACAGAAAACCGTTCAAAATATTTGCAATACGCGTATCAGTTTTTATTTTCTTTTTATATATGTAGCTCTTAACCAGCTCATATGTCCAGCTTTTTTTGAACTAATATACGTACTTAGTAACTAACATTCTCTGGTTAGTGGGTTAACAAAACTCCAAAGATATATATCTATATAGTTTGCTCGTTTGAATTTTTATAGTAACTTTGGAACAACAACATAGACCTTTAAAATAAATATTAGAAATTTCGTTGGAGGTTGTAACCTGACATAATCATCTGTTGATAAAAAGACAGCAGAAAGTAGTGTTAATGTACAATTATCAAATTTAATGACTTTGACATTCCTCTACAATAAAATAATAGTTCCCATTTAGTATTATTGAGCTATTCAGTAAATATGAACCCTGATAATGGTACGACATCTATTCAACATTCGATGTTAGCTATATGCAGCTTATGTAGCTAATATTAACTACATCTGTGATGAGATTTGAGGATAAATTGCTACTGAAGCCCATCAAAGATTTTTTTAAACTTGTGTTGATACTACTCCATCTTATACAAATTGTTAGTTTTGGGTTCAACGATTTAAAAGTAACCATAAAGACTATGGATTCAAAGACATATTAGTATTATTGAGTTATTCAGTATTGCATTTTCAACATTAATTATTTTTATCTCACATATGCTACCAAACATTTTATGGTGTTGCTGATTCAACACAATTTCTTGCTTTGAGATATTTAAAATGACAAACAATTGTCTGTACGTCCAAAAACAATTTTAGCATAATTAATTGCAAGATTTATTGGACAAAAACGCAGCTCAAAATCTCAAGAAATGTTTATACAGCTTATCAGTTGACGAATCAACTGCTTGCAAGTGTCTACAAGCGATAGAAAAGTTTCTGTGATGTATTGTAACTGTCCATGAAAATTGAACCTATTACAACAATTTCAAGCACAAAGAAATCATGACAGACGCGGCAGTCACATCAAAAATGGAGCGAAATATACATTACCATATAGTTTTGGTATGTGTCTAGTGGTGTCAGCAGAGTGTAGTGTATTACGGGCTATTAAAACAGAATAAAACTTTTACTTCAGGTGTCTATCGACGCCAATTGAACAAATTGAGTCGTGTATTGTTGCAAAAAATCAACAAAAGCTAATAATACACGGAAAATCATCCTTCTGCGTATCAAAGCTCAGCTAGCGTTACAAGAATTAACATGGCGCCTATTGATAACCACTTGTTTGGATGGTTTGGCCGTCACACGAAGAAATCCGTGATTGCTGCAAAGCGAATATTGATCTTTTATACTTTTATATCGCCATGTTGTCAGAAAGGTGGAAAAAAGTTGTAGAAAGTAAAGCAAAATATGTTGACTACATAAAAACACCTAATATTAATATTATATAATATATTTTAAAAATTATTGTCTTTAAAAATAAATACATTTGCAATATATTGTATAAATATATATATATATAACAACTCGAATCGATTTAATGGTTTTAAGTTAAATTCTCGTAAACCTTAATGATAACCATTTAATCACCTTTAAATCCTTAGATGTTCTCTACCAAATTGAAACGTCTAACAAGGTGGGATTCGGCGTGATAGAATGGGCCGGCGTAACATAATGGATATTTCAGAGCCAGTCATATCGTGTGTGGTCAGAAAAAGCATTATAAAGAGGAATCCGAGAAAACGTTCTCGCCAGGTGTTGCGTTTGACACCCATAATTCATTTGGCGGGGTTCTTTTTCCTTTGCCCGGCGAAATGTTTTGTCAACAGAATAAAAGATACGGTTCTATTAGTGCTATAACGATATCGATGCGGGGCCATTGTAGTTCGTGATACTTAACCATAAATTTCGCTCTTTTTGCATAAGTTTTTATTTATGAATTCATCCCGGATATTTTCTGAATACGGATTACACACATTAGGTTCGGGTGAAAAATAAGTTCAGTTTATCCTAATAGATGGCTTTAGTTGTTTAACCTTTACTATCGTCGCACATCACTATCAACATCAACGCAACAACACTATCGTCGTCAATAACAGCATATACAAAAGATCTTGAGAGATCATGATCATCAATCATGACATATCTTGATCTTTCTCACTTGAGAAATACTCGACAAGAATAGTACAGTACAATCTCCATAAAGCAACATTTATGGAAGATTGCGAAAGAGGATCCCTAAAGCTAAACTGCGAAAAAAGTAGTGTAAGGATCATGAAAACTGGATACTTGATGATTGAAAAAATGTGGTACATTCCGAAGGTTTATATATGGAAAACCCCACAGGAAATCTACGATCTGATCTGCCTGCTTCCAATAGACAAGAATATGATGGTCTGGTTATAATTTTGGCTACAATATCATGATATTGAGCTGGTCTTCAAATATGCATCATTTACCATATTACTGTGGAATGGATATTTGGACATCCTCAGTGGTGCCACGGCTATATTGCAATAGGTTAAGGTACACTTACATACAGCGAAAAAAGCCTTGATATTAGGATCAATAGAATATCATCAAACTGTCCTGGCCAGCATAATCGCCAGATTTTATAACTAATAATAAGATAGAATGATATATGGGCTGAAAAGGAACGGGAGTAACAAAGAAAACTGTTTTTTTTTTAAATCTTTTTAATCTCCACCAAGAGCACAATCATTCCAACGTCACTCTAACATTTTATTACCATTTTTTAGAATGATTTGTCTTTTGTCTCATAATACAACTGTAACAAATTGCTGTACACTCAGATAACGGTCCTATTGACTTCGGAGTAAAGTGATGGATTCATGTTTCACCCATTGTCACATACCGATGCAAAAATCCGGTTTGTTACCCTTAGATATAGCCAAACGCTGCTCAGAATCATCACCACGTATTTGTACCCACAATGAACAGGACTTTGTCATAGTCAAATGTTTATGCAATATAAAACCAACACGTTCTTTTGATATCTTTACGATGTTAGCTAACTCACACAATTTCACTTTTCAATCAAAACGATTTTGGGGATTTTTTTACATTGTTTGTTGTTACCAAGACCACGCTTGAAGTCAGCAAGCCAACGTTTAATTGTTGTTTCTCATGGAGCGGAGTCCTTATAATTCTTTTCAAGCAATTGCTCCGCTTCAACGGTATATTTCCCATGAAGAAGCAATATAAAATTAAAACACGAAAATGTTGTTGATCCACTGTTTTGAAAATAATAAGAGTAGCGTCACTCTTAGCACAATCTTAGTCAACTTAGCACACAAAGTTATGATTATAAGGCCTTAAAATTTAACACATTTCTTTTGAAGGTCTCTACTAACTGAAAAAGATATGAATGTAACTAGCACCATCTATGTGTTAGGCCCGGGATTGTTCAGTTCATGTAGTAATTGGTAAGAGCTGAGAGTGGGACTAGATTTCGATCTACAACGTCATTAAAGCAATTGGGTGATGTTTTGGTACATGAATTGGACAAAATTCCATTAGACACTACTCAGATAGTCTACAAATTTATTCGACAAAACATCATATTAAAACACGATATTGTATATATATCTCAACTATTCATATTATTTCATCGCCTTTGAAATAAGATAAAATACTAGTTAACATATGTGGCAGTTAAGTTTGTACATTTGTTTGTATATAATCACATAAGCTGCTAGGGGAGTAATATAAAAAGCTACTAAATAAATAAGTTAAAAATATTGACCTAAATTTGATATTAAATACCTTTTTATAAATATTTTTTATTAATCCTATTTTATTAGTTTGATTATTAACAAACAATTTGTTTTTACAATAAGTTCAATCTAGGTATATATCTAGGAGGACCCATCGGCCCTGTCTTAGTCTCTATTGTAATATTATTTAGGACTTGTTGTTACATTATTGTTTTTCTTTTAAATGCATTTTACTAGGCTACACTACAGTGCACTACACAAGACCAAATAGTTTGCTTTTTTTGAGTATATGTCCTGTTCTAGTATTACCAAGAGTTGTATTACTTCGGTATTGACATAAGAATGAAGTTAATCATCACGTCTTTTTGCAATTATCTTGATTTAGTGACTGACAGTTGGTATATGGAGGTACCTGTGTAAGTAATGAATCCTTTATTATCTACAGTACTTTCCATGACTTTGTGCTGGAAAACTTGTATTGCATTTATATTAGTTTTTGTGGAACATCCACAGAATTTAATTCCATATATCCTTATCGATTTCAATATTTGCTTTTATAACATCAGTTTATAGTATACTGATAGTTGTGATTTTCTTCTAATTAACTAATATATTTTTCTATATTTTAACACCAGTTCTTTCATTTCTTTTTTATGTGTTAAATGTTAAATGTTTGTTAAATTTTATTTTCCGAGTTTGGATCCAATTAATCTATTTGACTAGTGATTAGTGCTTAATATAATTATGTCTATTGTTAGCAGCGTAACTTTTTATTTCGCCGACTTGCCATTCTCGCTTTAAACAACAATTCCCGATATCGGAAAGCGTTTATCTTCCGACAACAAACTACACGTCTACCTGCACCGGGCCAATTAAAAACGAATGCAATTTTTGCATTGATACGCTTCCGGGTTTCGCGGACACGAAAATCCAATTTACTTGCAAGTTACCTAAACCAAAACTAAGCGAAATTACGTTAGCTCGAACGAAATCCCATTCGAAATTCGTCGAAGGACGTATGCAACTTTTGATTTGTTTACGTAATTCGATTCAGATGCGAACTTATACGCGTATCATAAATTTGTTTAATTAGGAGCGTATTGGCTCGTCTCGGATGTATGGTACGTGTGTGTGTAGAGCTCCGTACGTGGAAAACCCTTTTAAATGAAGAAAGTTACAACGGGACAAATTTATATCAATTCTGTTTTAAGTGAATTAGGGGTGAAAAACACCGGATCAAAGATTTCCGAATTTATTTGCCGATTGTAACCCGCAATAATTAAAGAATCACTTTGCTGTATCGAATTTGAATAGCACAAATACCATAAAGATATAAAAAATTATATAGTCTACTTGCCATCTAGGTTAGAAAATAGCCCTTATTCCGATACATAAAAAATATGATAAAAGATACACTAATAATTATAGGAAGATAACACGTCAATTGAAAAGTCCCCGGCCTACCATAATAAAACACATTTTTTTGGTAAAATTAGTTTTTTAATTCAACATAGTTCCCTTCAGCGGTGATTCAAGTTTTCGATACCATTTTTGTAGTACGATTTGTCCTTTGCTTCAAAATAGGCCTCAGCGAAATTCGGCGATCACCTCTTCATTCGACAAATATTTCTCCACAGTGAGCATTCTTTTGATATCTGAGAACACGAAATAGTCGCTGGGGGCCAGATCTAGAAAATACAATAGATGAGGAAGCAATTTGAAACCCAATGCATAGATTTTTGATATGGTGCATTATCTTGATCAAGCAGCACTTTCTATTTCTCCAAATGCAGCTATTTCTCCGCGATTTCGTCCTTTAAACAGTCCAATATTGCTATGTAATAGTCAACAGCGACTATGGCCCTTTATTTTTCAAGGTAGTCAATGAAAATAATTCCATGCGCATCCCAAAATACAGATTCCATAACCTTGCCAGCTAACTGTTTTGTTTTCCCACGCTTTGGAGCGGGTTCATCATGAATGAGCCATGTTTCATCCATTGTCACATATCGACACAAAAACTCGGGTTTATTACCATTGATCATCTTCAAAGACTGCTCTGAATCAGCAACTCGTCGTTCTTTTTGGTCAAAAGTGAGCTCACGCGGCACCCACTTTGCACAGGGCCTTCTCATACCCAAATATTCGTGAATGATATGACGTACACGTTCAGTTGATATCTTTAAAGTGTCTGATATTTCATACAATTTCAATTTATAGGCATTCAAATTCAACCTCTTTTGGGCGCCCACAGCGTTCACCGTCTTCGGTGCTCATTTTACCACGTCTAAACTTAGCATACCAATCCTTGATCATTGATTTTCCTGGGGCAGCGTCCGAAAACTCGGCATCAAGCTAAATTTTTTCTTCAACTATATTTTATCCCTTCAAAATGTCCTATTTTATCAACACGCGAAATTCCTTTTTATCAATTATGTGTTTATCAATTATATAATAAATGTGTATTATGGTTCAGAATATATATAAACTTTTAATTAAAATGTACGAGAAGAAAAATAATACCAACAGTTTTGCATATATTGCAAATACATTTAGCAAAATTAAGTGATTAAATGTAGTTTTATCAAGAAAGATGTATACAAGTAATAAGAGAACAAACTAAGAGTAAATATAGTAATATCAAAACGACTTTACAAGGAAACATTATATCGAACTAAACAAGAACTAAGCATAAAAGGTAAATAGGCTCTCTAATGAAATTCAAATACATTACTCAGATATACAATTGTTAATTAGGTGGAATAGGTCTTCGGGGAATACTACTAGACAGAAAATGCGCCTAAAGGTCTACCTATACTAATGTGGAAAAAAGTTAAATGTAAATATAATAAAAGAACTCTAACCTATAAACTATTGTGGCTGAACCATTAATTTATACTTCCCGTTCTTCGATATTATATGCTTTAAATGTACTATAATGTTAAAATAAACTATTATATAACATTTTTGTTTAATTATTTTATATAGATTAGAATTTTGTTATATATCAAAGCCAAAATGTACTAAAACTCAGAGTTGCTGCGGCAAAATTGAGACGTTTTGACAGATCACGAGGTACACAGCTGTTTTAAATTGACTGTTATTAAAGCAGGACAGATATGGTATAAAAATATAGAAAAAGTAGACGATTTTGCAGATAATGTACCGATAAAAATGATAGGCCGGAACACCTGCAGAATATCCCAAATAAATTGAAAATTATATTGAAGATGAAGAAAAGCAAAAAAATTACATGGAAATGGGAAAACTAAAAGTAGTTATCCAAACTGAGGTGACAAAAACAAGCAGTGTAAGCAAGAAGAGTGAGCTGAGTTTTCTATCTCAGCTGATGCAAATGGAATAAATAAATACATGGGGCAAGAGATAAAAGAGACACTAAACAAAATACACCTATACCACTTTGTAGTAAAAAAGTTTTCTTAATTACATACAATATATTTTCTGTACTTTGTTTTCAGTTTGAGGGATGTTTTTTTTTGACATTGCCTCAACTGCTAACTGCCAAAATACTAATAATCAATCTACTATAAACCGTAACAATATTATTGTAATGATGGATTTCATAATATTTTTATTACAATTGTTGTAGAGTATAATTAGGAGTGCTTCAGAAGGTAAAATTTGTTACACAAACACTTCAAGATAAAATATAAAATCATTGAACAGGTTCTATTAAATTTATATTGATATTAATAACATTTTATAATTTCTGAATAATATATATAGCCAAACAAACCAAAAGGTTATTGTTAATTTAACATCAGAGTATCATTTGAAGTGTTTCAATGAAAAACCCAATTTTGGTTTTCGATGGTTATTAGTACATCAGTGGCAGTTTTTCATTTCATTTAGAGTATCCATCCATCCTTAACCACTAATTTTTGGTATCATTCAAATATCTTCCTTGAGTGGATCAAGATTCGAGCATAACAAATAGCATTAGTTTCATATGTCGATGAGATAATGAGACACTAATTTTAATCTAATTAGAGCAGATACTTTTAATTTCTTATTTAATTTAAAAATAATCAAGATTTTGAAATAGATAGACAATAGATTTATATAGCCGCAGTTAAAACTACACCTCACAAGGCGCCGTGGCTTAGTTGGTTAAAGCGCCTGTCTAGTAAACAGGAGATCGTGAGTTCGAATCTCGCCGGGGCCTAGTTACACTTTTTTCTTAATTCCGCAAAATATAATATCTAATAAGGTAAATAGTAATTTTACATATAAAACCAATGCAATTTATTTAAGACATAGGTGGTTATTTGCAACATTCTCACAATTAGAAGATTAAAAATAAGTATATCACCAATTATTCAAATGTATATATAAACATTTTTATCATAAATTAAATAAAATATCCATGATTGTTTTAACATTTTTGGAATTTCATGTCAACTATCAGAGTTATAAGTTGCATAGATTAATTTTATTCAAAGTTATCATAGTTGTCTTAATATTACAAATCGTTTTTTTTTAATTCTCATAAAATCATTCGAACATTACAATATAATATAGGGACAGTTTCCGAGGGCTTAACAGAAATTTTAAAAACAGATTCAGAAACAGATTCGCGAGAATGTCTAATATAGCTAAACATACTTTTGGTTTAAAATTATCATTAAAATTTCTATCAGTTGTATTATTTAGTCTATTTTTATAAATGAAATACTAGTAGTTACATTGACAGAAAATAACTACATTATATTTTATAATTACGAGAGAGTCGGAGGTATAGGAGCAAGAATAATTGCCAGATTAATTTCTTTAATTTGAGATTTTACAGAAAATTACTTGTTGTTTTTCTATTTTTGTGTATGATTAAGGAATTTTATACATATTGTATTCCAGGATATGAAAGTGTAACTTGCTCTAACCAAAAACAGTGAAAAATTAAATACTGATAAACTTAAGTGAATATCTTCCGAGCTCCTAGATTAATACAGGAGGGTTTGTTCTTCGCATCTTTGCAAGACCGGATGGTTATAGACACAAATGAGGAAGAGAGCACTAGTTAACGAATATGTAGTTCCTAATTCTAATTTAAATAATAAGTATTTCATCGTGGCTAAAGCACATAATTAAGCTGAATTATATAACATCTGTTTATTCATAGATCATTTACCTTAACGGATAGTAGTTCAATATCGGAATCTGCAGAAGTTGTTCCATCTACAGTAGAATCTCCACAAATAGATAGAAGTACAAGTTTAATATTTTTTCCAAAGAAAATAAATTGAGAGGTTTCTTCACAAATTATTCTGAAACTGGTAGATATGAACCAAACAGTACAGAAAACACCAAGAAACGGTTTACATGTTACAATATTGCAATAAAGAATTTTTATATATACTTATGCATAGAATAATTCTTAAAATAATTTAATGTTATATCTTTATTATTCTGTTACTATTATTATATTATGTTATCTTAGTATATTACAACTGTCATAATTTAAGGTTCTCATTCATTCTCATATTTTATGTCAGCAAATGCCAATTCTTGTTAGTATAATCACTTGTAGGAAGCATCCCCACAGAACATTGCAATAACAAAAATAATAATTATTATATATGTTTAGTTAATAGTTTGGTTTGATATAAAAGAAATTTTGATACTGAATGAAAGGTACATGATTTACATATGTTACGTTATAATTTCGTCTAAAATTATATTATTTCACTAATTTAAAATATGTCGTATTTGGTAAACATAGAAATTGTCAGATTAGATATATTATTTATTATAGATATATTAGTATTTTTTCATATGGTTTCAAAATATTCCATTTGAATGTTGATATTTTAATACCTTTTAACCGACTTCAAAAAAGAAGGAGGTTCTATGTTCGGCTGTATATTTTTTTAATGTATGTTCGCCGATGTCTCCGTCAATTATAGACCGATTATCAAAATTCTTTCAAAAACCGTGCCCTTCCGAGGTGGTCCCATTAGAACCAAGTTAGGAACAAATGAGGGGTAGCGGAGAGGGAATCGAGGGAAACCCTCAAATTTCAAAGGCACGTACAATATTTCCACATATGTTTTATATAGAATAATTAGATATTTGAGTATAATGTTATGACGAAAAATAGGAAATAAGTTCAGTATAAAAGCTATTCAGTTTGCTTTTTAAGCATTAACCATATCATTTTAGAAGTCGTAGAAACATTGTAAAACTGTTTCTATGATGTAATAGTTAGAACGTTAAGTTCGCATGCGAAGGTCGCGGGTCCGATTCCCAACAGAACAGCAACTTTCTTTTTTTTAATTTGGTTGGAATATGTGTCTAATCACCTAGACTAGATAGTGAATCCCAGTGCCTGAAACATTCCTTATTTTCAATCATTGTATCTTTAATACTATTTTCCACATACGGGCTGTACTTTTACTTGGGTTATCCATTGTAATACTTCATAAAATTTATTGAGTAAATATCTAACACTAAAAAGAGAAAAACTAAATATTTTTACAAAAAAAAATTGAACTGACTTCAAGAAATAAATAAGGAACTGACTAAAATGTAAAAAATAATGAAACTTTGACTTTCAACACAAAGAAAAATGTTTTAAAATATGATATCTACATAATAGTCGTTGTAATAACTATATAAAAATTAGGGCGAAGCTCTCAAACAATACGAAAAGAATAATATAATGTGTGATAAAGACAAAATTAAAAAGGAAAAAAACAAATCTAATTTAATATAAATATTTCGGCACGGTACCGACTTTAAACTGATTTTTATTTACTTATTACAACGATTATTGCATACACATTTTATTTTAAAACGTTTTTTTTTGTGTTAAACGTCTAAGTTTGATTATTTTTTACATTTTAGTGAGTTCCTTATTTATTTTTTGAAGTCGGTTCAATTCTTTTTTCGTAAAAATATTTTTTGTTAACTAAAATACGTTTTTTAAATCTTCGGCTATAAATATCCACGCTTAGGGTACCTTCTTTCGATTAAGAGATACAATACTTGGTTACACCTTTCTATATGGTTATTACCTCCTATGGGTCTATATTCTGTGATTAGGACCTCCTTGAGAATAATCACAAATTCTAGACCTTCAGGAAAGATTTTGTTCTCACAATCTTAGATGAAAAAGCAATTATATTATCTCATCCAGTATAAAGTTTCCTAATCAATTTTAAGAGTCACATTTACTTTGGTTTATGTTGAATATCGCCTGACATTTTTTCATAATTTTTGTAATAATATTTTCATTGCAAAAACAGGCTTACAGTAACCTCCCCAACTTTATTGGTCACCTAAAATGTCAATAATATAGCCAATGTAGAATTAACGATTTAGTGCAAGAATAAACCAAACGACCAACCGAAAAGTATAGGGGTCAGACAAAATCAATATGGAATTGAACTTTTTCGCATGCAGATTATTAACTCCGAGAACCACACCAGGTAAAAAAGGTATTATTAGATCTCACGTATCGATAGTAGATCATATCAACACCAATGCATCCGAGATAAATATAGGGGCGGTCCTCCTTAATGGAAATAAAACCAATAAATCCATTTTTCTCGACGTGCCAGATTATTAAACCATATCCGTCCCTATCATTATCTCGCATCTCAATCGGAACCGCAGTGCAAATAGTCTCCTGCTATTCGGTTTCTTTCCGTCTCGCCAACAACAACAACGGTCCCATTTAAATACAATTAATTCTGATTGCGGCCTGCTCAGTTATAATTATAACGTTGACTCTTGAGTTATTGCGATTTTAAATACCGCGTTACGCTATCGAGTCGCGGGCCATTGTATTGTCGAGATTTGACAGGGAAATATTATTAATGACGTTTTAATGTTATGCATGTTTAGCTGCGTTATAATCATTGTGCTTTTCTGGAGATGTTTTGTTCTGGACGTCAAGAACAATGATATATTATGGCGCTCAAAAATGACAGAGAATGTCTCGAGAAGTAATACCATTCGGTAATCACTCGGCCTGGGGAAACGGGGGAGGTAGGCGGCTCGCTAATAGACTGGCTAACTCCGGACAAGCAAGCCAACAGGCAAATATTTGGATTCCTCAATCGCAGCTTGAGGAATTAAAACAATCCGTCTTCCAAGCGGTTCATGCCCGTGAATGGACACTAGACCCCTCAGATCCCTAAACATCATGTCCTGGAATGCACAATCAGTACGCAACAAGATGGAGGAACTTGTCGACGTACTGACCAGTCACAACATCGACATATTTCTGCTCCAGGAAACATTCCTCAAACCATCCATCCGTTTTTCGATACCGAATTATAAAATCTACAGAAACGATAGGACCGCTGGCAATGGTGGTGGAACCGCAATTTTAATTAAAAAGGGAATCCGTCACTTCTTATTACCGTCACAACATACGAACAGTTTTGAATCAACTTCCATCTCAATTATCCTATCAGACAGGAAAGTCAAAGTCACTTCTATGTATCGGAAATGTACGGATTATAACCCCTCCGAATTCAAGGCCGTGTTCAACGGAGACGTAGACAAAATTATTGGCAGCGACTTCAACGTACACCACCCTTCGTGGGGCAGCATCCGAACTAATCAGGCAGGGGTTGATATCGACCGACTGAGCCCGGATCTGGGTCTGGGACTGATAATCCCAGCAGAACCGACACACTAATACAACCTGAACATACTTACATTAACAATTGATTTCTTCATAATTCAAAACACACAAAACCCCATTAACGTACCAGTTCTCGATGAAATGGACTCCGACCACCGCCCGATTACTCTGACGGTGGGAGACTTCCAGATGATCGAAACCCCGTATGGAAAACAAACCCGAAAAACAGACTGGATATTATTTCAAGAGATCCTACTGAAAATAGGTCCAATCCCCAAAATAAACAACCGCGAAGAAATCGAGGAAGCAATTACCAAGCTCACAAATTATATTCAAAATGCTCACAAATAGGCAACGGTCACAATTCTATCTCCGCAAGGCAATTACAACACAGCATTGCCGCCAAATATCAGGGAATTAATTCGCTATAAGAACAGACTCCACAGAAGAGCCCGTGAAACCTTAGACCCCGACGTTAAATGGAAGGCGAACAGGCATCCAGTCCAGAGAGAGGAGAAATGGGACTCACTTCTCTTCAATCAAAGACTTGATGCGCCCGCAGACATATGAAGAATCTTAAAAAGTCCAGCGGGGAAAGTCAAAAAAGACATTCCCCCCTGAAATCTGAAGGGTCAGGTAATTTCGCAGTCTCAGACAGCAAAAGTGCCACTCGAAACAAAAAAGTCATCAAAGAGGCCAACAATCTAGGGAAAATAGCGCCTCCAAACTATCTCCAAAACCATCTAGTTTCACCAAAGGTGTTACAAAAAATCATCAGCAATCTTAAACCCAAAAAGGCACCTGGATACGATGAAATTTCAGTATTACAACTCAAAAAGCCCCCACACAAGTAGCTCTCGGAATTAACCAACATCATAAATTCCATCATGCGGCTGCAACACTTCTCAAAAATTTAAAAACATGCACAGATAGTCGTGATTCCGAAAAAAAAGAGCAGATTCTTCGCCTTCAGACTACAGGCCCATCAACCTGCTAAGTTCAATGTCCAAGAATGCTGAAAGAGTGATCCCTTTTGCACTCAACCGGTTCACTAAGCAGAACCATATCATACCAGATGAACAACACGGGTTCAGAGCCATTCATGTGCACATCAGTCCACTATACTGGCCGCAGACATTCACTTCGCTATGAAGAAAAAGCACAAGCTCTGCGCGGTCTTTTTAGACCTAACAAAAGCGTTTGATAACGTTTGGCACGACGGCCTAATACACAAAGCAATCGAACCAGATTTATACGAAGACCTGATAATTTTACTGCGTTCCTTTTATCGGATAGATCCTTTCAAGTAAAGATCGGTAATACATTCTCCAGTCCTAAATCAGTCAAAGCAAGAGTTCTACAAGGTTCCCCACTAGCTTCAGAATTATTCAGCCTCTTCATGTCAGACATCCCAATGAAGAAAGATGTGGAAACTGCCCAATACGCGGATGACACAGCTTTCTCACCAGTTCCCGTTCTGTAGATGCCGCTCAGAGAAAACTTCAAATTCAATTAAATGTCACAGTCCAATGGTGAAATTTCTGGAGGTTGCAAATCAACCCCCAAAAAACCCAGTCCATACTCTTTCACAATCAGAGAGATATCCGCGCCTACCAGTTGAGAGTGGAAAAAGTCTCGTGGCGACAAAAAGCCACATATCTCGATCTCATCTTTGACCGTAGATTCCTATGGTCATCAGAGATAAATAAAGCAATTTCCAAAGGCTACAGTGTCGCCACAGTGCTTAACCCTCTCATCTGTAGATAAAGTAAATTGTCTCCGATGATTAAAGTTTTGCTTTACAAGCTGGCCATTTACAAGCTTATTTAACAAATGTTTGAATGAATGTAATGTTGAAAGAACAAAAGTAAAATCGAAAATAAATCGAATTAAAAATATTGAAAAAGAATATAACGGCCATGTAAAATACAATTTTGCGAAAGATCACGTCGAGGTCACCACTTTAGGGTAAATGATGTGGCTCGGTGAATGGAGGTAAAACGAAATGAAACAGTGGTGTTTACATTATGTGACCGTTATTTATTGGCAATATAAAAAATGTAGAAAATACAAAATAGATAAAACGGATGGCAGCAGAGTTACCTGGAGACGAGGCTTGGGCAATCGATGGTGGCACGTCTAAACCATGTTTCACCTATGTTTCTGGGTATTTAGTAGACCGTTATTCCACTATGTAACATTCAACATGCCTCAAGGTCGCTTCATAGGTAAGCTATTTGTTGCTTTCTAGTTTAGTTAAAACGTATTTTAAATCACCTCTAATGGTTCTATATTTTCAACCTTTGTTGCTTTTCCTATTTTTCCTGCTGCATCTTTATTTGAACTACCCATTGTAATACTTAAAATAATAACTGCGCAAATTATTGGGTAAATATCTAACACCAGAAGAGAAAAATAACTTATTATTAAAAAAAAAGAACCGACTTCAAAAAATAAATAAGGAACTTACCAAAAAGTAAAAAATAAACAATTTTAGATTTTTAACAAAAAAAAAACGTTTTAAAATAAAATATTTACATAATAATCGTTGGAATAATTAAGTTTAAATAAACAAGAATCTTATTCAACTTATCTACTACACATATTTTATATTCTACTATATACACATAATTTAGCTTTATACCTACCTAAACCTAATTAACATATATATTTACAATTTTATTTTAACTATTACTAAAAAAAGAGTGATTAGTTTGCAGTCGATGCCAAACCCAAACAGTTACATTAAATTGGATTTGTTTTGTTCCTAATTTAATTTAGGGTATATGACATATAATTATATTATTATCTTAATATTCCCTGGAGTCGGCACCGACTTAAAAGTGATCAGTTGGTAATAGTTAAAATAAAATTGTAAAAAAATCAAAGTTTGGTTATTTTTTACTTTTTAGTGAGTACCTTATTTGTTTTTTGTCGATTCAATTTAGAAAAAAAATATTTTTACCATTTTTAACCAGAAATCGGAAATGAAGGAAGGATGAACTTAGTCTTTTATACTGCTTGGAATCTGCTTTACGCATTAGGCCCAACAATAATCACTCGTAATGCCTTTGTCCCAAAATCTTTGGTATAACTTTTCGATTTGTACTATGTCTTAATGTAGCTGCTCATTTCGCCCAAGTTTTGTGGGAAAAAAGCAAGATCTGAATACAGAAAATGTATTTTGAGGGACATGGGAGCGCCATCTTATGGTAATTTGGCAATAGTCGATTATGTACTTGTACTCTTTTTATCGAGAAAGTTGTGAACAACACTTTGAAACAATGCCCATGCTTCTGTTTCTTCAAGTGTTAAACATTTTGTAAGCTTTGATTCAGACATTAGTTTTCAAGTATCAGTTCCGAAAAATATTATTTGCTTCATCGCTAGCCGATGATGAAGACAATTTCCTTAAAGTAATTCGTGCATTTATACCTGTACAATTAGGTAATGCATCATGCATGATGCATCAGTCATGAGAGTTATGTTGAGCTACATTTACATGCATCCCACCAAGAGCTGAATATCTCTAGGCTTTCTAAGAATGTTTGCCCAACAGTTTTTACTGAAATAATTGTATCAAATTATGTTTAGTATTTGAGTAATGGGTAATAATAAGCAGCGATGTGTTATTTATCAAAACAAGCAAAGTGTTAAAATAACAATTGCCGGTTTTTAACATATAGTTACCAAACTAATATTTTGAAGGATTTTGCAGACGTTTGACAACTCGACAACTTTCGTAGACTGATTCAGTTACAAGTTCAAACCTATCAAACAGCATCTCTTTTAACTGGAATATTTTGAGAAGCAAAATATGGCCTGATTCTAAAACGGATTTACAAATTTCTGCAAGCGATACAGTAAATATCTTGATGACGTGAGTTCACTATTATTTTGAATAGACTACAGTTTAGGTTGTTTAACAGTTTTTTTACATTAATACGTCACATGCGAGCACTTAATATAATAGAGACAATCTTACAAATTATATTAGATGCTTCCTGGTAATTTACTACCGTTTTCAAGGTGTTGCACACCAGTTAATAGACAATGAAGGGCGGGCCGAGACAAAGTGATAACTATTCTTTCTGATCCGGACGAATGACCATGAATTAATAATCGCTTCGTTAAACAGGATAAAATTTTAATATGGTAATTTTCTCCGAAGAAATGCGTTTATAATTATCGCCGTTTTGTTCGTTCGATGCTCATAAGAGAATTACAAAAATTATAAGGAACAGGACCTGTCTTTGTTAACAGTTAAGTGTTTTTTCTCGACTAATCAATCTTTGTTATTTTGGGCATCGAATAAAAAAACCTGATTAATAAGGACATTGTGTAGGTTTTTTATTATAAATGGTTGCGTTTGAATGGACTTTTTGTAGCCAGTTCGTTATGTACAAAAGTCTAATTAGATTTGTCATAATTCTTGTTCTTTCATGTCACAGAAATTCTATGGGGCTACTATTATTTTTCATTAAGTAGATTGTTGATTGAATTTACTTTGTTTTTGAATAGGGTTCATCAATATATATATATATATATATATATATATATATATATATATATATATATATATATATATATATATATATATATATAATTATTAATTAATTGTTTAAATTTAATTTATTGCATTTAGTAGAATGTCAATCCAGTCACTGTTATACGTTTTATATATTGGGTATGGGTACACCGTCATCTACTCTTGGAGCTTCATTTAATACGAAAGGCATTATTGGAAGTAGCTTTGTAGTTTTTGTTCAGGAAAACAGTCGCATTCAATAAGAACTAGATGAAAAGTGAAGTAATACTTTTCAGGAACCGCAGTAATATCCTCCCTGAATATGTTGTCCGTTATTATTTCCCTTTTTTAGTTTTTTTATTAATTCGTGCTATTGAGCCCTTGTTATCAACACTACTCCAAATTCAAGCGTGCCCTTTAGACATTTTAAAAATGCCAGTTGTTTTATTTTACTTTTCGGTCAGCGCTAGTATATCCAACATAATTCACTCAAATTCTTCCTACCTTGCCTCTTCTTTACTTGCAAATCCTCATACGATCTATCCCCATCTTTCACACATGTCTCATTTTTGCTAGTTTGTGATCCCCTTTTCACTCTAATCCTTGTTAAGATATGTATTATAATATATTTTTGTTTTCAGCTTTGAAAAAATTGTATAGAGGTAAATTATTTAAGCATCTTACATACGGAAACATTTGTTACAAAAAAAACTACCACAATAATTGCAAATAATATTAATGGAGTGAGTTAAAATGTTAATTGTTATGCCAATTAACATAATGTTAATTATATTAAAACTAAGACCATTGAGATATCGTATCATTCGATCAATAAGCAAAAATAAAAGAGATCTTGTTAACTTGTAGGAATACAAATTATAGTATACTAAACTAACTAATTTAATTAATTTATTGAATTATCTTTAATAAAATAAATCTTAGATATGTAAATAATAAGAGAAAAAATATTAAAATCAATATAAAAACTTGTTAAAGCCCAAAACTGTGGGAGAACCAAACAAAAGAAGGTAATTTGGAAGTCCGAGTCAATCTATTTTATTCTATCTAAGTCAATCTAAATTAATTCATATGTTTAGATATAAAACTTTTAGTGAAGAGCATTTTCTAAGTTGAACTGGATTGAACATTTCTCTTCACGAAAAATTCTTCTTTTTGAGAGGTCGAAAGGGTATTTTCAGGCTATTTATATGGTAGCCATTTTCTCTCCTTTTATAGTCTGCCCAACGCATGCAAACATCTCAAAACACTTAATTCAGTAACTGCTAAGTTCTCTGAAAGTTCTGTAACAGTTTGAGCTGGGTTTTCATCCCAATAAGCGTTGTAATTCATAGTCTTATTTTATTAACACCTATACACATTGAATAACTCAATAATAATAATAATAATAATTTAAGGAATTTAGTTTAGTTTTTAGAATTTACTTAAGTTAGGTGAGGTTGTTTAACAGTTGCTTATATTGTTTCTTCGTTGAAATGACTACAAGCCTTTAAGCACGTTATTTTATTAATATGTTTGATATCAGTTTGGCTTCCGTAAGAAATACCGAAATAACAACTAAATTAACAAGAACTTAAACGATAAAAAATATTGCTCCGCTACATTTCTCAGTATATCTCAGGCCCTCGACAAGGTGTGGCACACTGGACTGCATTTTAAATTGAAGAAGCTTTTGGACACGGGGATCTAATACTAGCCACAAGAAACCTCCAACTTCATCTTAACAAAGTCGAATTGTGGTGAAAACGTGGTGCATCAAAGCAAACGAGACAAACTCTACCCATGTAACATTCACATTTTGTAGAAGAACATGTCCCGCAGTATAGTGACATAAGGCAAACAGCATGCTTGATAGGGTGCAATTCTAAATATCATTAGATAACAAGGTTTCGCTATATAGGTCAATACTTCATTTGGTCCATTTGGACATATGGTATTGAACCGTGGGATGCAACTAGCAAATTTAACATAGCTATACTCCACTGGTTTCAGAATAAAGTGTTACGAGTCACCGTCGATGCCCCATATTACGTCTCCAACAAACTGATTTAGCGCTATATTACCATAGAACCCATAACGACTGTGACTCGAAGTATTAGTGCGAAGTACTCTGAAAGACTATTAGTGCATCCCAATGCACTCTCCAAACAGTTAAATGTGCGCGATGACAGTGTAGTGCATAGGCTCAACCGTAAACTACCATATGAACTGATTAACAAACACACAGAGTGGGATTTAATAATTTCTAGAATAAGTTAGAATAGTCTTTAGGTAAATTAGGATAGACTTTAAAATAAGTTAGAATAGTATCTAGAATAAGATTTAGATTATAAGTTGTACAGCAGATCACTTACTGAAGCGATCTTCTGCGTGTCAGGATAGTTATATCATATAACGGAAACCATATAATAATACTTATTGCCCATGGGCATACTGTTGAAGTTCTAAGAGATTAATAAAAATAAATATTGGATATTGTTGTGTTAATATATCAAATATATTTTTTCTGTCTAAGGTAATTTATAACTTCTTACCAATATATGTTAACAAAATATCCAAAACGAATTCGCGGAAAATTCGGTTAATGTAATAAATATAAAACGAGAAAGAATAACAGCTAAAATAGTCATTTATATCTCGTAAAAAGCAGGGAACGTAGGAGAAACATAAAAGTCATCTCGAAACTAACGATTCATCACCAGATCAACATTCACTAAAAGCGATCGAATCAATTTGCTTTATCCATTCGAAACTATAACCATATAGACCGAGTAATTTCCATATTCGTCGAACGGGGACATCAAAAAAGGAACGAGAAAGAACGACAATAGGAAACGCCAGTGAATGATGATTCAACTTTTCGCATAAAACGAATATTGACGTGCGTTTGTTGTCGAAAATTGATTAGTACGAGCCGGAGCCGACGGCACGCCGAACGACAAAAAGACGTCGCCGTCATTTTTAATGACTCACTTCAGTACGCCCCGATAAGTTTATAAAACTGCAATGTCATAGCGTCGTCTCTGTCCGTGAAACTTACCCACTAAATAAACTTCCAGGCTAATAGGGATAATAACAGATGTGTATCTCTGGATAACAAGGCAGTTCATTACTCATATCTTCCGAAAATGTGGACCGCAGGAGTTTCATAACTTAAGGGGATGCTGGTGACAATAAAAGATCACGATATTCGAGACAGTAGGCTTGGGACAAACTGCACCATAATTACAGCAACATATATATGTGAAACTAATACTGACTGTTTTTGATTTATAATCACTTACTTTTATAGTTTTCTTAAATTATATTTTGTTATATTTTAAATCTTACGTTAATGATTGAATTTTGGTCAATTCAAACTACCTGTACATGATCGTTCCTAACACTTTTGAGAGCTCATGTAGTGCATATTTACGTCACTGTAGCTTATTTCATTGATCACCTTTATATAGCCTACAAATTAATTTAAAAAGATCTACAATAGATGGTGTTACTGTGTACTAAATTGCAACGGGAATATATGTAATTAACTTCATGTTGAAACCTCACTGAGAGTTTTCACTTTTCAGTGCGTGTAATTTCGACGAAGCGTCAACAAACACAATTTTCAGTGCATTGAAAATGTCAGTTTATACCGAGTAAATTTTATATGTGGGGAATTTTATTTTTTTACTCCAATTTGAAGGAAAAAGGCGGGTTAAGGTTATCGGATGCTGTGTGAAGCTCATAGTAGCCGTGGTCGATCGAATGCAACCTGTGAATACTGGTTTCAACATTTCAAAGGTGGTGATTGTGACACCGAAGTCAAAGAGCGTTCAGGACAGCCAAAAAAATATAGAAAACGACAATTTGAATGCACTACACGATGAATTGTGTGCAAATATGTGCAAAAAATGATCGAAATAGTACAACGCTCTACTACATGTTGCACAACCATTACTAAACTGGGAAGTGCTACTCCACCCGCCGTATTCTCCAGACCTTCCTCCTTCTGACTACTACTTGTTCCACATATGAGCCATCACCTGTCTGAGAAATGATTCACTTCTTATGAAAATAGATATATAAGATAGCCTAGAAAGATAAATCGCACGTTCGTGATTTAATTCCTAAATTGCCTGAGAGATGGGGAAAAGAAGCGGCTATCGATTAGCACTTTAAAACATATTATACCGATTTTTCACAATTATGTTTCAAATTTAAAAAAAAAATCCTTTATATACAATGTATAGGCCTATATATAAGTGAATGCTCGATCGATGTAAATAAAAGGCCGTCTCGGGTGGCTAACATCTACCTGTTCTAAATGAAGAATTCTATGCTAAGTTAATTGTGTTATTTTTGATATCTTAAAATCAAACTCTTTTCCAAAATACCTTTTTTAAAAATATCTCTTTGAACTACAAACCAATATTTGAATTTGTTTTGGGGGTACCTACTTTAATGTGACATAATAATCAATAATCAATATTAAGTTTGCACAGATATGATGGATAAAAAAAAATGTATCTCCGCTTACTGAATTTTATGACAATAACGCATTTCAAAGTTATCTTGACAATGGTTTTCTGCTCTACTTCTCGTAGTGGTAATATGTTTCACAGGTTCAGTAACTTCCAAGTGTATTTTATTGTTATTAACCTTAGTTGTTCAACAGTTTTCCCAAAGAAAGGGTATTTATTATACTGATTGTATAACATGTAGAAAGAAAGTGACTTCAGTAAGTAATCCATTGTGTGAATTTCTTAATATTATTTCAAATGTTCCTCTAAAGTTTATATCTGTCAATTATTCAGATCAGATTTACACATTAAATCAATCACATTTAGTTCAATGGCAAGTACTTTCGCAGGCACTGACACTCTATTAGAGTGCTTCATATTAACAATTTTAGTTTTACTGGTTATCGGTTTTAGAAGGATATCACACTGTATAACTTATTAGATATGTAATACGGAGAATCCAACACTTTGTTTTGAAACCGTTGTATGATAGTTAAATTAGATTTGCCAGAAGTATTCCATAGTTAAATTCCGTAGTAACAGATGGGAATTGGAATAGGTAGATTGACAATGGACAAATGGACAACAAATAGGATTTGTACAAAACTATCTTTTTATATCAGGTTAATTTAGATTTATGTCCGATAATCTAATACATTTGTTTATTTTAAATCCAAGTTAAAATATAACTTTTAAAAATTAGTAGCACTATCTCTGACTTAGACGGGGTACTTATCATATTACGCTTATATATTAACTATATAAATATTAAGCTCTTTGTAACTATTAAGCATTGTCATACATTACAGCTTATATCGGTTCTTTAATTACGTGCTCTCCCTTACTTTGACCATGGATCTAATTGTTTATTCATAAAAATGCACAAATCTTAATTGCAACAATCCCATACATGCTATTAACTAAGCTAGTTATCTTCTGAGACAATGTTTAATTTGGTCATGTTTCAAAATTCCATCAGTTCATTCGTAAAGTTCGATGTGATAAAGTATAGTAAGAAATACATATTGTAGTACTGTTATATAGTAACTGTCAACAATGAATATTATATGAATATTTTGGTTATGGATTATTTGAAACTCAAAAAGATGACTTAGAGAAATTCATCTTGAGTTAAGAATACGTTAAAACCATTTTAAATAGGGTTTCGATGAACATTCATATGACTTTTTGTCTCAAAAGCAATATATTTTAAACTTTATTTAGCATTATGTTACATATTTTATAGAGTTAGTACTCACACCGAGGTACTATGAATCAATCACAACAATGATTATTATTGCCTATATTTGGAATATTTTGCAATGGTCATGATGAGCAATTCCTTTTTAATGTCACCACACATTTAGCAATACGTTTATTAGTATCAGTAAAGGCTTTGAACAATTTGAAACTCAATAATGTAAATTGTTAACAAGAATTAATCTTGTGAGCAATGTTGAGGTCCTTTTGGCGATTAATCTTAATCATATAAATAATGATAAAGCCACGTCTTTGGAGAAATCGAAATTATGTTTACCTCAACCTTATATTTTGTATCTTTTTGTCCTTTTAGAAAGTGTCACATGTCCGTCACCTTGCCTTGAATATTTTCTTGAATGGAAATTAAGCTTCAAAATAATTTGCGACAGCATTATAGGGTCCATGGATCAAGTTTCTTAACTCACCACGCTACGATAAATACAATTTGCATTCATATCGAAACATTTTCATATTTTATTAATCACATTGGAACTTTTAAAAAATATGCTTCACTTGGTCTGCTTTCTCTATAGATAGTTTCAATTTAGATACTTGGCCAATTATATGTCATTTATATATGACTGTGGGTGTTTATTTGCGAAGAATTATACTTCAAACGGAATCACGGTTGTAACATATAAAAATAAACGGTTTATTTAAAATATTTAAAATACATAACAGGTGATCTCTGGTGTCAAGTTGTAAAAATGCGATATGTTCTTAAATTAGCAGTGGAGTAGTTGCATCAGTTTATTCTATTAGGACTACGAGCAAAATAAAATTACATTATCAACTAAATCAACCTATTGTTTGTGGAAATGTTACCGTTTCGTGTACGCCGTCCGGACCCCATGTCTAAATTCTAATAATAAACAGACCTCATAAACGCCACTACAATGAGGGCCAGTAGCCGGGGGTATCACTCCCATTTAACAAACGACAATTATCCGGTATTGTTCTATTAAAAATCTGTGTCCCCTGTTTGGGAAACGCTCATTTTCTACTTGTTTAGCGACGCCCGCCGTTAAATGGCCCCGTCGACCTCATTGAAGGTCTCAGAGGGTCCCTGGACACTACGTCGATACTATTCTTCTGTTATTTTTATGCTGGTTTTATTAGAATTTATCGCGTCGTATTAATAATGTAAATTGATGGACGTGCAGGCACGGTCAGTCATTCTGCTGTTATAACCGATATCGGAAATATAATCAATTATTCATGTAATGTTTTATGGGTTTTCAGTCATATTCACTCCATCTTTATGGAATAGTAACATTTAAACGATAAACGATACGGTAGTGAGAGCATGTCTTATTAAAATTAAGTAGGTAAGGAATTAGGGACATCTGCTTTTTTGTTATATTATCTGCTTGCATGTATTTTAATCAGCGGTAAATATTGGTGATAATGCAAACTATCAATCAAAACAACTGTAAAACCATCTAACCCGATTGTTAAACTCGATTGATTTAACATTCTATATATAAGATAACGAATTCTGATGTGAAAGCCCATCAATTTTTGGAAACCTGTGATGATGCTGTTTCCTCACATCCATGCTTCTTTTAGCCACAGAGAAATAGAGATTTTAATTTATAGGAAATTTTGGAGAAATGTTTCGCCACGTCCAACATCTACATGTTTCTACCTTTAATTATTACTTGTTTTAATCGCTATGCTAAGAGCCACGACGAGATCTGATTGATTCACTTCGTTTTTATAGTGCGCTTATTGTTTGTTTGCTCTTGGCCATTCCATTTTCAATGTGCTTTGCGTAAGAAACAGTACAAGCCCAGAATATGTACAAATAGAGCTGGATCAACATCAAAATTACAAAATTTCAAGTAGTCAATCACATTTCTGTTATTAATTGTCACCATTATTTTCTAAACATATTTTACTATATTTGTAGTGCCTGTTCCCTTCGTTTTAGGCCCACAAACAGGCAAGTGCCGTCGACCTTTAAACGAATTCCAGAAGATAATGGTACATTTATATTAATTTATCCTGTACTCATTTTTCTGCTTATTCTTACCGTTAATTTCTAAGTTCCATTTTCTTATTCTCTGTTTTCGATTTACTATTTTCATGTTTCTAGAATTTCAACCAGGATGTTTAAATTATACGCCTTCTAAGTCTGTACAAATTCCAAGAAAAGCTATAAGACATTGTATAGGTTTAATAATTAGCATTTAGAGGTAATTGTTCTGACTCTCGTAGCTATAACAGTCATTTGAAGATATTCACACCTTATCAAACACATTTAACACCGAAGGAGGATCAAATGAAACTTCAATACACTAAGAATTTTGGTGCAAAGCGATTCAATATCTAAAGAGTGCAATATTTTATTGCACAAGTAGATTATATTTTGGTAGACATTTTAGGTAGGTAGGATATGGTAGAAAAAAATTTCATTAAATGTCAAAAAGTTTGAGATAGGTAAATTAAGTGACTGTTACTGTTATAATTTCAGAAATAATTAATATATAATTCAATATTATTCCCAGAATGTTATTTTGAATTTTTAATATCCGCTAGAAAGACCATCCACTACAACACAAATGAACAAATGCACAAAACTAACTGTTGAAACAAAGTTAGCAATGTAAAAACTAATTCAAAAGTTACCGAAAACTCCGATTGCTTCGGGAAACTTCGAAAAACTAACGGGAAACTTTAAACTAGTTTTAAAAAATATCCTTCCGACAATAAATTCGTAAACATATGTTTACCATTTCGTTCCTTCCGATTCTAGTTCTAATTGAAATCGCGCTCCATATATCTGGCTGTAGAAACAGTCATATGATACCGGTAGCTGAAATAATGAAACAATTTACCTTGTTTTTCATTTAGATCATTATTGGAAATTTGATAAAACCAACAAACAGCAACAAAGCAAAACAAGTTTTAAACAATTGTACAGCATTGTGTCTCTTCTTAACTAGAATAAAATAAGAAGGAAAACATTATGATGACTGATCCTAAAACGAATTTACAAATTGTGGCAGGCAATACATTATACATCGTGATGACGTATGTACAAAAAAACAAAGAGATCCAAGGATGCCAAGAAGAAAGCCAGGAGATATCTTTCCCAAGAGTTATTACATTTTTTTTTCTAATTACTATCTGTTGCATTATTAACTCTTCAATTTAAAAAAGCTGTTCCAGACATAGAAAGCACCATAGCAACTTATTATCACTCATCATAAAGTTAGTAAAGAGGTTACACTCAGCATTGGATTGCTCGCTTTCATTCCGAAATTGAGATTAAAGAGCTTTATTTGTTAAAAAGGAGTTTTTTTCTTCATATTTTCTTGAATTATTATTTTGTTAAAACGTAAACAAAAATATGTACCATTCAAATAAATACTACGACGTTTCGAATATTTATAGCACTTACAAATCCATCTGATAATTCGATGATATGGGTACTTCCTTACTTATTCCTTACAATGGGTATAATTATTTATCGGTACCATTATTTATCGGTACCATTATTTATCCGTGATAGGATACGTCAGCACAATTAATTACTGATTCTGTTAGCTTCATCACACAAGGATCCAATATCAGCCACAAGAAACCTCCAACTTCATCTTAACAATGTTGAATTGTGGCTGAAAACATGGCGTGTCACAACAAATGAGACAAGATCTACACATGTGACATTCATCCTTTTTTGAACAACATGTCCCTCAGCAAAATTGAATAATCATGAACTTCCACAAGCAGACAATGTTAAATATCTGGGAATGCATTTTGATCGACGTTTGACATGAAAAAAACATATAGTGACAAAACGCAAGAAGTTTGGGCTTAAACTAATTCAAATATATTGGCTGATAGGGCGTAAATAATTATCATTAGATAACAGGGTTTTGTTGTATAAGTCAATACTTAGGCCCATTTGGATCTACGATATTAAAATGTGGAGTATTACTAGCAAATCTAACATAAATATCCTCCAGAGGTTCCACAATAGAGTATTGCGAGTCATCGCTGATGCCCCATATTACGTCTCCAACCAACTAATTCAGCGCAATATCTCCTTAGAATCCATAACGACTGTGATTCAAAGTGTTAGCGCAAATGTGTATAACGGAAGTCATGTTTTAATACTTATGGGCAAAGTGTTGAAGTTCTAAGAGATTGATAAAAAAAATAAAAAAATTCTATTAACTGTCACTAATATTAACTGTCACTGCCGTTATATTTCATTATTATCTGGCAATGGAAGTATCTATTGTATTAATTACTAATTCTTGTCAAATTTCATGTATTTCATCTAATGTATTTCAAAATTTCGCCCTTATCAGTGAATATTGGTTGCTCATGTACGTTTACATCTCATTTTTAGAAGTGTAAGCAGACCACTGCGTCGAGATATTGTGCTATTTATTGTCGCTCTTTATATTATTCTATTTAAAATATATATTTTTATACCCCATATTTAAATTTAGCTCTACACTATTAATATGTACGAATGTTTCCAAACTAAAGCCATGTATTTATAGAGAAATTCCCTTTTAAATGAATTCACACTCAGAATAAAGAAAATATTAATTTCCAACACTTATTTCCTTTAGTTCTGTACCATTTAATTTAGATAATCTTCATTCAAACAGCTAATTTTAAATAAATTTACATTTACAATTAATCAACTGCGAAAAAAGGAAAAGGCGAAATAGAAGCCCAGAAACGGTGGTGGATTTTTTCTGTTTGGAAAAGGGCAATTCTTCAATTTTATCGCGTAACTGAATTTCGCGGCATTTTATCATCGAAGAACAATGGGCGGAATCGCGTCGAGGTAGATGATTAATAATTTTACCGATAAAAAGATTAAACATTGCAATTTCAAACATTTTGAAGTTGCCGCGCTTATCGCAGCCACCTCGTTATTAACAGTAACGTTAAAGATAATAAGTCAAGGGGTGGAAAAGTTTCGCGATACATTTCGATCCGATTATACTGTTCCCCCGTGCGGCCATCACATTTTTTATTAATGATTCGGGTTAATTGCAAACGGAAACATGGGGTGATATATTATTCCAAAGGCCTGATAATTATTTGGTTCTTGCATGTATTGTGATCATTATACATCAACGGTACTTGACTCAGTCGCATGTACAGTTATCACAACTTGCTCTATCAATTATGTTTGAGTATATCTGTGTGAAAACTCATATTTTCATAACAGTGTCAAAAATAAAATTTAGATATACGCTTAATTTTAACATTACTAGTAATGAAGTTTCGGTTTTTGCTATCACAATGTGATCTGATGAGCAATGATTTTAAGTTATTGCCCTGATTATATTTCAATCCTTGGGCTCCCAACATAGCAGGTCAATTGAGAAGTCCACGGTTTAACACATAGATGGCGCTACTAGAATTTGTATTTTTCGTCTGTATTTTGTCTTGCGCATGGAATAATTTTCATTGACTACCTTCCGAAAAGTTGCAGGATCGCTATAATCAGTGTATAAGCCTTAAAGGGAATTATATTGAATAAAAAAACTAATTTTTCCAAAAAATGTGTTTTGTTATGGTAGGCCGGGAACTTTTCGATTGACCTCTTATAATTGGTCGCGATATTTTATAAATTTAAACTTCAAATTTACATTGTTTGTCCTAGTGACTTGTAAATTGTCATTGAAAACGCCATACGAATTCGAATTTGTAAACGTTTGAATAGAATGAACGTTACAAGAATATCTTGAAACCGGCCATTCAAAATTGTAGCTTAAAAATGCGTTTCCTATAATTTTCTATAACTTTTTCCCTTCTTCAGCGAGTCTAAACCATGTGCTTTAAACTGAATAGCATGGGAAAAGTGCATAACACTTACCGATGATTTAATCACTGAGCATACTGTTTTCAAGATTATTATTCTAGCTGTTAATTCAGTAAGAAGTACCCTAATGCCGAGTGTTTTTTAAGACAAACAGTCATTTAATAGTTTGCACTTAGATTCTCCAATTAGTATGTTGTCGTGTTCATGCCACACATAGAGACAGCAGTAGGTATCATTAACGATGTAAGAGAATCGACACTCGGCTAAAAGATGTAACCGGTTTTCGGCGATTTCGTACTTCAAACGGTCAATAAAGTTATGTAATAGTCGCTGTTGATGGTCCTTCCTTTTTTACAGATGCCATAACTTTGCCAACCGACTGTTGCGTTCTCCCAAGCTTTGGAGCGGGTTCATCGTGTACTGTCCACTCAGATGGCTGTCGATTGGATTTCAAAGTGAAATGATGGAGCAATGTTTCATCCATTGTCACATATCGACGCAAATACTCGGGTTAATTACGCTTGATCATCTTCAAACACTGCTCCGAATCATCAACTCGTTGTTGTTTTTGGTCAAAAATGAGCTCGTGCGGCACCCACTTTGCACAGTGCTTTCTCATACCCAAATATTCGTGAATGATATGACGTACACGTTCAGCTGATATCTCTAGTGTGTCTGCTATTTCATTTAGTTTTAATTTACGGCCATTCAAAATCATTTTGTGGATTTTTAAAATCTTTTCGTCGGTAACAACTTCTTTTGGGCGTCCACATCATGTGGCGTAAAAGATATCAATTTAGAGTATCTGCTGTTTCGTTCAATTTCACTTTACGGCCATTCAAAATCATTTTGTGGATTTTAAAAATATATTCGTCGTTAACAACCTCTTTTCTTCGGTGCTCATTTCACCATGTCTAAACATAGCATACCAATCCTTGATGGTTGATTTTCCTGGAGCAGTGTCCGGAAACTTGGCATCAATACCAAGTTTTTGCTTCAACTGTATTTTTTCCATTCAAAAAGCAATATTTTATCAACACGCGAAATTCCTTTTTATTCATTTTTTTCACAACAACAAAAGTTGCTTCACTCAAAATGCTATAATTCGCAAAGTAATGATCAGACAGCTGTTAAATTGATACACGCATCTTTTGAGGAATAGGGCTAACTAAAAAACTTATGGATTTAGACCTACTAGCCCCATCTATGTGTCAGGCCGGGGAGTTTTCAATTGACCTGTTAGTATTCAGAATGATTACAGTAGAAATAAACACGATATTTACACCTTTTAGATACTATATTCTGTATAAAACTCTGTGATCATGTATAAATTTTTCGATATAAATATGTTTAATGTTTGATATCAGATTTTATAAAATGAATCTATGGCAGGTTTTATGTAACTCACGAACGTATCATTTGTAACATATAAATGGACTTCCTGATACTGGATTAACGTCAGATAAAAATTAATCGCGATGCTAAGAAAACCAGAAAACATCCAAATATATGATGATTCAGTTAAATTACCCATGCTAAGATAAATGGCGTATCTTTCGGATTCTCTGTGTACTGTCCTAGTTTCCCAGTGATGGGGTGGGATACTTATATCAAGTCTCAGTAAGTTCCTGTTTTTTCATTATCAGTTTGTGTAAGTAATTTATTATAAAGGAAAGTACATTCCTAATGGATAGTATGGTTATACTATCCTAATGGATATATATATATATATATAATATATAAAATATCCTCTATAATTATATATAGTATATCCAAATTAGCAAGGAACTTACGTCATCAAGATGTACAATGTATTGCCTATTACAGTTTGTAAATTAGTCCTAGTTAAGTGATACAATGCTGTAATACATTCGAACATTAAACATGAATCAGCCTGCAAAAGTCGTCCGATTGTCAAATGTTTGTAAAATTCTTCAAAACATCAAAGGTTGTTTTAGCAGTTTTCTTGGGAGAGGCTAATAAGTAGTCGGTCAGAAACAGATTACATATCTAATCAACAACTTGGAAAACGAACAAGGTAATGGGGGGCCCGTTCTTACCAGTAAAATGCGTTAGAGAGGTAAGTATTAAATATTAAGCTGCTGGTGTTTGTGCCAGAAATATTTTTATTCTGTTGCATATGCATTGAATATTAGTACGGATACTATGACTAAACTATAAAAAAAAAGAAAAACAATATAATTTTGGATTCCCTAAAAATAATGGGTATACGTACTTTGGTGTTAGATCCATTCGAGATAAAATTCATGAAATGTATAAAAACAGTGAGCAGTTTTTTCACTATAAACATAATTTAATACAATCATTTCAGAGATAAATATTAGCATGGAAAGTATTCATAGAAAACTTAAGGATATGCAGGCTTTTCAGGGATATAAATAATCTTAAAACACTATTAGGAAACATACGATTTAAATAGTATAAAGATAATCCACGAAGTAGTCTACTACAGATATCGTTTTTAAAAGAATACAATTTTTAAAAGAAAATAATAAATTTATGGAAGATTTGTTATTTCACTTTATGTGAAAAATAAAGATATTTCAAAATGGAACATTAGGACACTTTTGTCAAGACGTTAATAAAAAGAGTTTAAAGATAATAAAAGTTCGAGGAAATAGGTAAAAGTTAAAATATCATTTGATTAGGTTCTGTAAGTGATAATTTTTTTTTATAATCCATTACATATATATTGCTCTATATGCTAGAAACAGGAATGCACCAAAGATATAGCAAAGAGTTAACAGCAAAAGCTGTAATTAAGAAACGACTTGGAAATACAAATTAAATTCTGAAGGTATTATGTTAAAGAATGAAGTATTTCAAATTGTTTCTTGTCAAATCTAAACGAAATTTTAAATTGTATTTCCTATAATTTACTTTTTTAGAAATAAGCCTGAAACAAAAGACGCATTAGTTCAGATGGCAGACCACAGAGTAACGTCTTCAATGTGGCAAATAATTACTACAATAGACATGCAGGCTGAAACAGATATACAAGCAAAAACTGTTTGGATATGTGGAAAGGATTATCTACAATAACACTCTTAGGTTTGGATGAACTCCATTAAATACACAAAAAAAAAAGAGAACTGAACACACTATATATGAGTATAATGTATGGGGAGAGAATGAATACTAACTGTTTTAGTGCTTTTAAACATTTATACTCATATAAAAAATCATATACTTTTATAAACTGTCTCTAATCTTTTAAAAGCATTGCGTGAAATTCTCATCAGGCATATATATCATATATATATATATATATATATATATATATATATATATATATATATATATATATATATATATATATATAAATATACATTTAAATATATATATATATACCTCCCAAACTTAGAGTTATCTATGAAATAATTGTAATAAATTATGTCTATATGGAAAAAAGTTCTTTATATATTTTAAAAATTTAATGTCGAATAAACCAACATCAAGGTGATCTTGATTCGTCACTCGCTCGGTATTTAGACGTTTTCTTTTCGGTGAATTTAGTCACAACATCTGTACTAATATTCAGCGCAAGCTGCAACACAATAAAGTTATTATCATTAAAAACTCCAGAAGCCTAATATTTAACAGTAAAAATCTTACTTACCTTTCTAGCGCATTTTAGTGGCAAGATTGATAAGATTGATCCCCATTACCTCGTTCATGACCGAAGTTATTGGTTAGGGACGTAATCTGTTTCTGACAAACTATTCAGTAGCTTCGGTATTTTCGATCGAAGTAATCGCAAATATTAAGCAACCATTTTAAATGTATCAAAACAGGCAAAGCACCAAAAGAACGTCTGCCTGTTCATACTCCTATTATCACTATTGCTTTGAAGAAATTTGCAGACATCTGACAACTAGATGGATATTATTAACTGATTCGATTACATTCTTGACCGCATCAGAAAGTATTGTATCTCTTTATTAACTAGAATAGAACGAGAAGGAAAATATTGTCTCGTATTAACATGAGTTTACAAACTTCAATAGGCAATACATTATAAATTGTGATGACGTAAAATTAATACTATTTTGGATAGTAAAAATAATAAATTACTAAACATTCTATAGTCGAATTAGATATTTCTCAATGTAATTACATATTCGTAAAAACATTAGAACCATTGCCAAAGTCACGCAAACACTACGTCGGACCTCCTCGCGATATGATTCATACCAACATCACACCGAAACAAACAAAAATGTTTCGCACTGCGCTACTTTCGTTCGTTACTTTGGACGCTCGAATTTAATATATTCTCACTTGGGCCGGCGGCCATTTATCAAAAGATGAGAAATCCGGTATCCAACTCCGCCGTTTGGAACGGTGCTTATTCACTTATATCTTTATAAAATACGGCAACATAAACCTCATGAAATTTGGAATTAATGCGTGGACTTTAAGTGAAAATAAAGATATAAATCATAAAGTAATTCGGCAAACGTAGGGATCCCCGTCGGGTTTTTTTAATTCGAAAGAAATACGAAAACGTATTCGGAGGAGAATGTTCTTTTATGCACGACACAAGGAGGGCGCATAAATCAAGTCGGGTGAACGGGAACAACTTACACGGTATTTTCGAAAACTGCGAAGCAGCTGGAACAACTTTCATTACACCATCTCGTATAGTACCCGCGTTTGTTTGTTATACGTATTGTTAGGTAATAACAATGATACACTAAACACAGAAAAAATAGACATTTAACTTTATAGGCTATTTTGGAGGAATGTTTCACGCCGTCCCATATCTAGATGTCACGAGGATACATTACTTAACAAATATCTCTAGATTTGGCGCATGTGCCCATCCCGCATAAAAAATTATAGAACAGAATAAACAATATTTTCTTCCTTTTCTAATGGTGGTATGTTCTTGTCGAGTGGATTCATACAATTGATCAAGTGAAAACAACAAAAAATCTAAAATATTTTGATTTTGTGTTACATGGTAACAAGAATAGGGAAAAAAATGATTCTTGTATTGGAAGTAGTCAATTCATTAATGAGCTTTGTCCATCAAGAATAGTAGCAAAATTTTTAGTAGCTGGTAATAATTACACATTTATTTTAAACATGATATATTTTAATAATATTTTAATTTGTATTTTATAGGTAGAATTTCTTCAGAGTGAAAGTCGAAAAATGTGACATGAATGAGAAGACATTAGAAAAGATTTCGCTAGGATGCAAGAACAGTGGAGAGCGATATTATGAAATAATTAAATTTGCTAACAAAACTAGACCTGAATTGATTTACCTAACTGATTGACCAGACCACATGTGAGTTTTCTTCTATCTAATAGCAGCACAATAGTTTTACTATTCTTTAGATGGTTTTACTATAGACACAAAATGCTAAGACCGATACTGATGGACAATATGTACCAATGGACATAAATACCGATGAACAATACTTAATAAGATATAATTTATTAATTTTTCAGAGCTTTGCTATACGTAAGAAAATCCCAAAAAACGAATTTACATCTTGTATTGAACTACAAAAGATACTGAACAACGTTAATACTATTAAGATTCATTATAAAATCGCATAAAACCTGAAATAATACCCGTTTTTACATGGAAATAAAGCCGAAAAATTCGGCAACGTCGGATCTCCCATCGCGCTTTTTTTCTAATTCGAACGAAATAAGAAAGAAAGAGGAAAATGTATTCCGATGAAAGGCCCCCTTTCATGCGCTCCACGAGAACGTCCCATAAATCAGCGAAAATGAATGAAAACCTCTTCCACAATAACTTCGTGGAGTACACGGGAGCTTGAGCTAAACCAATATCTCAACATGTTGTGTAAGTTTCTGCTCGTTCTACCGAAAGCGTATTGTGAGTGGCGTCACTTTGCCCTGAAAGACGCTTTTGAGCCACTTATGCATGATTTAGGAGATTATAATATAAGGTGGTCGCTTTAGAATTTTTAATTTATTTTGCCTCTTCTCTCGCGTCATTTTTTTTTCCTTCATATATAGAGAAGTATAAATTCTAACTCACATAAAACTGATTTCATCACAATATTAAAATTTAAACAACACTATTCATTAGATATTATTAACCTAGAAACCTTGACCCATAAATTTAAATAAAACATACCTAGACGTGGGCGTGAGTAGAGAACTAGTTTTCAATTCTGTCATAAATAGTGTAGTAGTGTTAATTTAATAATACTGATAATAATAATACAAAAATATAAGCTTAAACAGTTCCTATAGTAATTATATTTTTACTGCCGAATATACTGCAAGATTCAGTTTGTAAAAATGTAAATTCATTTTAAATTCGAAGCAGACCTTTCCTTCTCATTTTACTAGTTAAATTCTCCTGGATAAAAAGAAACAAAGTACTGCCTGAGGCATCGTAACATGCAGCCGAATCATAATTAAATTAAAAAATTTCATAGAAAACTGTTAGCCTGGGAAGCATTTCTAGAAAACTTAGGAAAATGCGACTGTTTGAGGGATGTAAGTCATGCCTTCATATTTTAATAGGAAACAGAATTTAGATGGTGCAAAGATAACCCCTGAATAGGTCTAATGGAGCATCCAGACAAATAATAATAATAATTACATAATAAAATTAAGGAATATTTGTTATTTCAACACACTATTTTTATGAACAAAAGAAGTGGATGGAAAAAGGTAAAAGATAGAATAACAACAAGTCCAAGGGCGACTACAATGAGGAAATGAACCATAACATAGTTTTGCTATGGTTTGAAAAAAGAAGCTGTTAAGGAACTTGAAGGAAACATCAGTAATTATTATAGACAATGCACCATACCATAACATACTAGTGGAAAAGATATCAACAAGTGGATCTACAAAGGCTGTAATTAAGGAATAGATTGCAGAACATACATTAAATTTTGAAGATATCGTTTTAAAGAACTATTTCTAATAATTTTTGGTGACATAATGAAACGAAATGATGAATAATTTGTGGGATTATAACCCAATGCTAAGAAATATGAAAACAGGGTGATGAGAGTGGAAACAATTAAAGGTATATAATTAATATAGGATATATGTAGAAAATGTATTGTCGAGTTTGAAATATGTGTATAATTGCAATTAAATTGTATTTATATGACAACAGTATTTGATTTGAATGCATGAGAAGAGAATGAGGTACTAAGCTATTAAATTAACATGATACATTAACATACAGAAATGAAGAAGTAAAAAGGAAAAAGGAAACCTAATGTTATCTTATTAGTTCGAAAGTTTTATCGAAAAAGTTTCCTTAGCAATCCTCCCAGGTCTTCTTAGAACGCATTGTATATATTTAAACTGAAGAAACTGAGGTGATAAGTATAGCTATGAAGGAATATTAACTATGCATCAGACATGAACAAACGATCTTATCAGCTTTGGCTAAATATTTGATGAATACTGACCACTACATTAAGTTCAGCAAGATCTAGGCTTTAGTAAATCCTCAAGGCTATGAAGAGGCTATTTGACAGAAGATGAAAGAGAATTTTGTGATTTATAAGCACCAAAATTGTCTTAACCTAGGCATGTATTATCAGACCAATGCGTTACGCCTGATAGGATAACATCATTCCGATTTTTCAATTATTCAACAGACAGAAATTCTAGGATAGTTAGTCATTGTTCACTCCGTCCTTGCTTAAATACGATAAACCTGAAGATGTAATATGGAATGATTGGGAAACGTCGAGTTGTTTCAGTGTAAATCGGAATCCACATACTGATATCAAATTAAATAAAAATAGCTAATGTCCTCATTGCAAACAGTATGTGTGACATAATTAAAATATTAAGTAAATATGCTCAATAGAAATAAATATTTCCTGATTTGTCCAGGCCTTGTTAACTGACTATTTGTTTTATTCTTGTATACCTTCGAAATTATACAAACTACCATTATGTGGGCTAAGAATATGTAGAATTTCTCTAGTGCTTAATACATATGTGGAATATAGACTGGTATTTATAATAAAATATCTGCTCTCTCGTAGCAGCTATTCAATAAACCAAAATTAAACTTAAATAATTACTTAAATAAATAATTTAACTTAAATAAATAGGCTTATTAAACACTTACAATGTTAGTAGGTTATGATTATTTTTTTCAAAAATCGCACAATAAATTTGTCAACGCAAATAAAACGAACGTAATTGGACAATAATTTTTAAATAAACTTTAGGTTATAAAATTTAAAAAGAATAAATTTGTTGAAAAAATGTGTTGAAGAACAAAATAATTAAACAATGATTATGTTTAAATCTTGGATGTTAAAGGTATTTCCTTAAATTGGTAAAAATACATTTTACTTAATACGATTGATGAAGAAAGTTAAAAATATAGAGAAAGATCCTTAGAGTAAGTGATTTTGAAACAAAAATATATACCTGAAGGAAAAAGGCCCTCTACGATGGCCATTCTCTTCTCAATAAATATTTGTACTTCAAAGCCATTTTCCTATAGCTCTTTGAGGTTCGTTATGGAAACAGAATAAAACGACTGACTGACACAGGCGATCTCACGTAGAGAAATCAGAAAAATTGCATCTTAGAAAGAACTTGCTTTAAGAGATCTAAAGATTTAAAATTGTTTGATTATTTCCTAAAATTACGGTTATTCTTCGAGTGATGTACGTATGAACATATTCGAATTGTTGCTTCAAATGGTCATCGATTTATTATTAACTTTTTGTCTTACGAAATAATCGTTTTGTTTCCTTATATTAGAAATTAAAAAAGGAAATTAAGACATTCGAAAACAAATATGCGGAAGGACTGTCCATGACAGTTCCATGTTAACTCTTCGATAATATTAAACTACGACTCAACAGAACCAAAATATGTGATCTGTGTAGTTGTGTAGTGAAGTATACTAACTAATAACACTGAAAATTGATGATGATTTTTATTATATTTTACTACTGACTAAGTAGGGTCCAATTGGTCTTATTTTTGAGACAATCTGTAAGTTAGTCGGCAACAATAATTTTTGGCAATATCTTAGTTTCTGTGAACAAAAGTTTAAAACCAAATCGATGAGATCATTTGGTAGATGAAATTAATTTATAATTTTAAAGAAATTATGCATGCTACATTCATAAAGAAATGATTGATGTGTACTAGTAACGAAGCCTCTTTAAACTATTATTTTTACAATAAAAATATTGATATATCAAGGAAAATAATAGAACTAGGGCAACGGAATTACCTATTCCATGAATCTTCGAATGGCGATCGAACATTGAATGAACACTTCAAAAAAGGGTTTGTACTTCATCATCCAACCACCATTAAATTTCAAAATTGCTTAGCAAATAAATTAGAAGTTTTTATTAACTACAACTATCTTGTAATTTTGACTTCGTATTGTTTTTAAAGTCCCATATTACTCTTTCTATTTCTCGTCCATACTTACATAGGGTATAAATATAATGCACAGTTTTTACACATAATTTAACAATATTTCTTGAAAAGGATTTTATCCCTTCAAATTCAGTATCGAGTTATTCAGTATTGAGTTCACTGTTATCGCGTTGTTGTAATACATTTTATGTTAATGCACTCCTACTTTGTGTACACAGTGCCAAATTAGACTAAAAACAAATTAAACAATTGCTTAGGACATCAAGTATTGGGGGGCATCATAAACAACACACACAAAATTTCTGGCTATGAAATATAATACTATCTTACTTAGGGATAGAGTTGTTGTTGGTACTGTTGGTACCTTTAGGTCTTATATACCATGAGGCGTTAAGAATGCTTCGAATAGGTTTGAATCATGTTGATGTTGTATTTATTTGTGCAGCCCCAACTGCAGTACAATATTTGCTTATATAGTCACAATTTATTGTGGGATATTAAATCGTATTGCACCTTAAGAAACCACCAAATTGTTTGAGCCTCATACAAAGTCTTACTCGTTTCTTTTTAAAGTTAAATGAGACAATTTTAACAAAGTAACTGGTGCAGTTTTCTTTAAAATCTGATATGAGAACTATTAAAAATATCAACTATTTTAAAAAATGGAGTGTTTGTTGTAGACTTAGAGTCACGAGGAAAGATTTCCATCAAAACTGAGCGGCCACCTAGAGAATTACCAAGTTTTATCCAAAGAAAGGGTGGTTTCTCGCACAGCGCATACAACAAGTTATTGTCTGATACGCCAACTAAAGAAAAACTATACAAACGTCTTCCTAAATAATTCCTTGGCATATTGCATCTCTCATATATCCACGATGGACATTCATTATTCACCCGCTTCCGGAAAGTCGGTCGCGTATCAGCACAAACGACTCCGGAACATTCTTAAATGACAGCCAGAACTGAGACGGACTATATCCCCAGACGATCACCTTTAGAAACAAGATCCGCCTTGGGCGGCTCAATTTTTCAAATACGAATTGCGGAGAATGCAATACGGGAAATTCAATTTAACCGACACTAGGACGATGGAGGAGGCACTCGGACAGCAAATCCCGAACCCTTTGAGTACGTTATATGCATATTTCGGATGCATCTCAATGAAAACGATACGTGTCTTTTAACTGAAATGTTCGATGGTCGATTTTAATGCGCGGACGTATGGAAATTGGTAAATCGATTCAAACCGATTTGTTGATGCTTTTTTGTTCATTCGACTGCCCCTTTCTGTACTTTCGGTAACAATATAGTTTATTTTTAATGTACTTATTACATTGGAGGCCGATAAATTTACGGAAATTTGGAAGCTATCTTCGATTTCATCAGATTTTTTATTATTTTAATTTTTACTAACGAACACTAAATGAAAATGATATGAATATGAGTATATGAACACTAAAAAAAATTAACAAAAAATAAAACTAATAGATTTATTATTCAATAGACCAAAATTAAACGTATATTTACTCTCTTTTCATTATATAGAAATTAGCGTTGGGGACTATCGACTGAATCAGTCGAGTCGTCAGTCGAAACAGTCAATAGTCGAAAAACTAGCGGTTCGATGCGGTTTCAAATGCACGGTTCGGCTGTTTTTATCCATTCGTGATATCAGACGAAGATGTATGAATTCCTTCCTGTATATGTTGAGAGAGTGGAAAGGACGGAGATAATTGCTTGGATTAGTTTATTTTAAATGTGTTTATTTTTTCAAACCGTACGGTGAGACGGGGATCTACACATTTATTCCAATATTATTAATACATTCATATTATTAAAAAAACATAACAAAAAATAAAACTAATAGATTTATTACTCAATAGACCAAAATTAAACGTATATTTACTCTCTTTTCATTATATAGAAATTAGCGTTGAGGACTATCGACTGAATCAGTCGAGTCGTCAGTCGAAACAGTCAATAGTCGAAAAACTAGCGGTTCGATGCGGTTTCAAATGCACGGTTCGGCTGTTTTTATCCATTCGTGATATCAGACGAAGATGTATGATTCCTTCATGTATATGTTGAGAGAGTGGAAAGAACGGAGATAGTTGTTTGGAATAGTTTATTTTAAATGTGCTTATTTTTTCAAACCATACGGTGAGACGGGGATGTACACATTTAAAAAAAGAAAGAAAGAAATAATTGCTGAATACTATTACGTTAAAATGAATAGTTTCATTTTAAATGAAGTACAATTATTTTTATATTTGAATGTTCTGTGGATCTGTGAGAACGGATGGAGTAATGACACCCAAATATTTTATCGTATTTTAATAATATGTTAATTGCTATTTTTAAATAACATACTCAAATATATATATATATATATATATATATATATATATATATTTATACATAAAACGTAAAACCTAAATTCTAAAGTTGTACAATAAACATAAATACCATTCAAAAGCACAATAACTATAAGAGCCTTTTTCAATAAAATAAAAGTTTCCTTTATTTATTATTGAATGGAGATATTCTTTAAATTAGTATTCAAATGTTCAGCTTTTCTCCCATGAGAAATGAGAATGTTTCGCTGAATACATCATTCTACTGAAAAGTTGTAATATAAAAAAAATAGATTATAAAAAAGAATTATTTCCCTTACCTGCTGATAAAATAAATCTCAACCAAAAATTGTCGCTATCATCATTAAGTCTTTATATTTTTTAATAGCTAAGAAAATAATCCCAATCTTATCAGAAATGTATTTATTAGAAAATTTAGTATAAATATTGAACATTACTGCTAGTGCAAAAACTTTCAAAAGGTTTGTACAAAAATGAAGATAGACCGAAATGAAAATCAATCAAAAAATATTTCCTGTTATTGAAACATACAAAAGTGTTACTTTATTACTTTTTATCATTCACAATTTTAATCTTTTTATATATAAATTCGGTACATTTTTTTTTCAATATCGTGGCTAGGACGACAGATTCAGAATGTTAAAAATCAGTCGAATGAAACTAGTAGATCCAAAAATAGTAACTAAAAGTACTACTGAAGCAGTCGATGGTAGATGGTAATAAAAGCAGTCGGATCGAAAATAGCGACTGAGAGTAGTTGACTGAAACAATCATTAGTAAAAAGTAGTAAAATCAGTCGGACCAAAAATAGCGACTGAAACAGTCGAAAGCAAAAAGTAGTCAATTACTAAACAGTCGATAGTCGTTTTCAGTCGATAGTGTCCAACGCTAATATAAATGCTTTTTCTTCTACATCGTTAAACTCTTACAAATTTGGTATTAATAAGTATTTTTTTCATAAATCGTACAATAAATTTATTAACCCACCTAAAACAAATTCAATTAAACAATAATTTTTAAATAAACTTGTACATTTAACTTAATAAAAAGTTCTTGTTTTATAAAAAAAAACTACAAGTGTTGAAACATAAAATTTTTAAACAAAATGACTATTTCGTTTCTGCAGCATAAGCAACTAATAATTACGTTCGAACTTTAGATGTTAAAATATGTTTCCTTAGACTGTTATGGAGAAATACCAAAGACTTGATCTGAACTGAAAATAATGGACGGAATTTGTACATGGAGCAAGAGGAAATGAAACATAAACATAATTGGCCTATCATTTAACTAAGATTCGTAGTTTCTCAATAGCCTCTTCATAATTATTTCCTATGGCAATCACTGCAGTGGTATCAGCAAAAGTTGCGATTGTTTCATATTCATAATTCAGGATATCACTGATATACAGTGTATAGAGTATATAGTCCTAGTACACTACCTTGCGGTTCCCCTGATCTTATTTCTTTTAATTCAGAATAAACATCTTCTTGCTTAACATATTTCTAAGAAATAAAATAGTAAAAGTTAAATATATTGTTGTTATAAACTCGGTTTTACTTTGCTAAACAAGCCTTCTTTCAATAGTTTGTGGAGAGCCTGAGCGACACTCAGGAAAATAATGGAGCAGATTGTTCTTTTTTTTATTGATATTTAACAGTGACTCTTGTGATACTATAGTCAAGTAGTGTCCTCTAATTTGCAAATATTTTCATCCATTATAGGTTTTCATCTCTTAGGAAGTATTTTTTCATGTAATTTCTAAATATCTGCAACAACGATATATATCTATATCATGCTGCATCTTGAGGCGGTTTGCCTTATTTGAGAATCATTATCACTCCGAAACCTTCCATATAATAGGGACATACTTCAATATGAAGGATTCGTTATTAAGATCTCTTCTTAAAAGTTCCTTTAGAGCTTCATCAGTGATTAGGTCAAAACAGCTTGTTTCGGGTTGATTTGAGTTTTAATGTCATCTGCGATCATTTGGTGAAATAATCATGACGAAAACATCTGCTCGCGGTAGCTAAGGCTACCATCCAGATCGAATATTCGGCTTTGATATAATTTTTCGTTCATATAAACAGTTTTCTATCGAAACGTTTTTCATACACCGAGTTATTTAGAGCTGTTTTATCTACGCATCTGATCTTTTACTTATTTGTGTCTTTTCTGAAATAGGAATTGTATTCTCTTTAGAAAACTTGTTTCTTATTGTTCTACAGTTAGATTTCCCGAGCTGCTTGTCGAATGTTTTTAACGAACTAGTCAAAGTCGTTATCTATAACTTTAATTCCAAAACTTCCCAAATTGGTCTTTTTTTTTGTTCTGGTCTAAAACCAAGCGGGAGCAGCTATATATCTCTTTCCCGAGGAGCTTACTTACGGACCGATTTAAGATTTTGTAAAATAAGCATTTGGTGGGAATGGGAAGTCTGTTAGATGCGCAGATTAGAGAAAATAGGAGGTTTGCTATCCCCGAACCTCTATGGAATTGTAAATGCCAACTAAACTGTCGGTCGAAGTAGAAACCTATGGTTTTCAGGGGCAACCTCCAGAATTTGAACCACTTGATCGCATGATTGAGCTGCTTCTATAAACATTCTTGAATGGTAACTTCAAGACTGGTGGCTGTGAACAGAGCAGTATCGTCAGCGTAAAACAAAAAGTCAATGTGCTCTTTTCTCGGCAGATCTGAAATAAAGAATTTAAATAAGGATGGGGTCAGAGGGCAATCTTGAGGTACACTAGCGTCGATTTGTTTTCGACTTGAAAGTGTTTTACTGATCGTGACCTAAAAAGATCCGTCAGATAGATAGGACTTGATGAGAGCGGTTAGGTTTTCTGGGAGGCCTAACCGCACGCATATTACGATCAAACCGTCGTGCCAGACCTTGTCGAAAGCTTTCCAAGTTGGTCATCTTGTCAGTTAAGCTCGGTGGACTTTCTTTTTGAATTACACTGTCGCTTAGTACGAACAGTATTGAAGTGTGATCTAAGTTCATATCCCATGATTCTCCAACATATTAATTATTTTTTGGTCAACACTAGTTTGAGCAGTGTAATTTGCACATATTAATAAGAAATCTAATTTATCATATTACGGTCATGCCTCTAGTGATAAGATCAAACAAATTCCAGACATGTAAAAAGAGATTACTTGGCGAGACCGTGTTATTTTCTTCTACAGAAATTCTAATTCGCCGTAAGAAATAGCCCAAAACACACCGAAATTATTTAAATCGCCGGTGTTTATACATTTTAATCGGACCGTTTAATCGCCCTCCGACCGGCCAAGTCATCCAAGAAAATAACGTAAATTACAGAAAATTAATACTTAGGACGAGAAATAAAAAGGCGACGTTTCGAGCTGAGACGATCGGGCACAGTCTTCGAACGAAAATTAAATGTAAAGCGTCTCTAAACTTAAGCTTCAGCGTTTAAGTGGTTCCTTTCTAAACGAAAGATTGACCTGGATTGCATTATAATCGAATTAGAAAATTAAAGCGCATTAAAAAAGGCAAAGATCTCTATCCTGGGAAAAATTATTAATATGCAACATTCCGTTTAGCGAGTTAAGTGGAATATATTTTTAAAAAAATAGCACGACTTTGTTGTAATTTAATCATCAGGACAGATTCATATCATATTTTCATCAGCAGCTGACAAATAAGATTTATTACATTGTTACTAATGGTTGCTCACTATGAATCCAGACAGTTCTGGTTTAAATATCCTTGTCGACCTGACTGTCTATTATAACAATTCTTTGCGATATACCACATCAACTTAATTGGATTAAATATGTGACTCTGTGACAATAAAATTTAGCAAACTGATCTATCATGTATCTTTTCTCAGACTTATTTCTAAAAAAGTAATTTACATAAAATGCAATTAAATATTTCATTTATATTTACCAAGTAACACTTTTGAAGTAGTTCATTCTTTAACATGGTTTCTTCAAAACTTATTTTATGTACTTTAAACCATTCCTTAATTGCAGTCTTTGCCAGAATTGTTGGGCTTTTCTCTTCCAGTGTACTATTATATGTCCATAACAATAACTGATGGTTGCTCCAGGTTTTGTAAAAATTGATTTTCAAACCACTGCAAAAACAAGTTAAGGTTCATTTCTCCATGATAGTCGCCCTTAGACTTAGAGGAAAACACTAATTCTGCACCAGGAATAAAACCATTAGTGTTTCCAGTATACTATTTCCAAAAACGATTTCTGCAATGAATTATTAATAAATGTTATGACTAACAAAACATATTCAATACTTATTCGAACGTTTACCTTTTTTCATAAATTTTTGTTGTCTTTACACTATATCCCTGCCATGAGTGTTCCAATACACTATTCTGAAATATCCGTGTGTCATCTAAATATACAAAGTGATATAATAATTCTTACTTGATTTTATTATATGCTTTCAAAAACAATGCTCTGGAAGTTCCATTAAACCTCTTCGTCATTTATCTTTACACCACTTAAATCCTATAATACCCAACATTGCATGAAGGGATGTTCTACATACCTTAAATAGTTGCATATCTTTCAGTTTTTTATGGCTCCAGATTAACAATTTTCTCTGAAATAAATGTATTAAATTATGTTTCTGTTTCTCTTGAGCTTGTGTTTTCAGCTACCAAATATATATATATATCAGGCAAACACCGTTTCCGCATTTTTAAGCCGTTTGTTTCGATTTAGAAATATACTGATAGAGCTAAGCCTCATCCACTGTAATGAAAAGGTACACAACATTGTTTTAACTCCCATCTGTATGCACACTTTGTTATTTTGGACACTGCGCAAATAGTTTGTATCTTAATATTTTCAGAATCATTTTGTTTCGTGTTACATATTTTGTAAAAAGCTATATGTTTATCATTGAATAATATATCAGATATATGGCGTTACTACATTAGATAATGCCCATTATATATCTTAATATTAATGGGATCAATTAAATATTAAGCTATATCAGCGAAAGTAGCATCACGTTTCATTTAAACAATACCTTTCCTCTGTACATTCTTGTCCCTTTTATTGAATCATGTTGGACCGTTCGTTAATTATTCAGAACTGACCTGTAGAAGCCGCTTTTAAATCCCTTTTAAGGGCTCATTAATGTTTAACTTTAAAAGTTGCGCATGGGATAAAAAACGCCACTACAGCTTTAATATATGGACAGTGGACACCATTTCCGCTTTATTATTCACAGGAACACATTTTAACGGAACACACGCATCATTTTTACCTCGAATGTAACTTCATAATAATAAAATTTGCAGAATCGTTTGCCATATACATGTTTACAGCTATTTTCTTGTATAGAATTTTAAATTGTACGGTAATTAACTCACGGAATATTATTTTAGTGTAGAGTAGTACTTCTCAACTAACTCACTTTTTAAAATTCATATGAATAAATAAAAAATGAAAAATTAAATAAACTAAATTAGTTCTTCCCAATCCATTATTAAGCTTCGTGGTCTTGTAGTAGATTTCAAATAAGAGTAGAAAATAAAATTAAATAGGAAAAGTAGACAAGAGCCTGACATCCGCACCAAAATTTTATTTTGCTACGTAACCAATTCTCAAAATAAATTTAAACTTGCATTAAATAAGGGAAAATAATGTAATTAAAAGTTTCACAGTCAAAAGGTCGACAGTCACATATTTCAAACGACCGACCAGACGAACATACCTACAAATTTGTGACTCCGAAGTGATTAAAGTACCTAACAGGTAAACCAGCTCAATATGAAGCTACTCGACAGGTGCTTGAGACGTGTATAGGAAGACAGCACGAATGGAACCAATCAACATCACATGCAACATGACTAGCCTGATGGACGGAAACCACAGAAGCCTCTTGCATATCATCAACATATGATCACCCTTGCATCACGAAACGGGACACGTAAGGCATCACGCTTACAAGTACCCTCAAACAAATCGGGTACAAATCAGCTGATCCCGTAAATCTCCTCGTTCAGGTTGGGATCCCCATGTTATAAGCAGTCCCTAGGCGATTCATAGCGTAATTACGGGTGCACTCGGCAAGCTGCAACACATAGAGGTACACATGCAACCACTAGGAGGCAGCTCCACTAGGAGGGGAGTGACGTAGCGGCCACTACAACCTTCGTCACCACGCATTCACCGAAAGCAAGTTCAAAGGTTGGCAACGCCAGGGAATGCGGTTCCCGGCTACAAAAGACCACCACGACGATGTCTAGCTCTCTTTTCTTTCCTCTACCCCCTTGTAACAGTACTACTTTCACAGTACCGTACTTCCTTTAGCTAACCTAACATCCTGCCAATTCTTCCATCGGCCACATGTATCGTTTAATATCACAATAAACAAGTATTTCTTCAATCAGTGTTTTTAGTTCTGGTGCATATTCCTTCCAGAAATAGTAGGGAGCAAACAATCGCATCGACAGCCACACATTTCGACCAACCGACCAGACGAACATTTCTACACTTGTTTACTTCCCTGTAGTCTGAACTCTCTTGGATTCTATATAACTTTTAATGGAAACATGGGAAAACAATGCGAATACTTAGAGAAAGTCGACTTAACTTAAGAGTAACAACCATTACTAAAATGTAGTGACCTGTCATGAAAAATATTTGTCGAAATAATCATTCACACAATTTAAATTTACAAAATAATATCTCAAAATTAATTCGCGGCCCTTATATATAATTACCGAAATTGATTTTATTCTTTTTTCGTCGGTTATTTTTCAGCAGGATTCGAGACTGCGACCCAAATTTTGCTTTGTTCGACGATGTATTGTCCGGAGTTATCGAAAAAGTATTTTAATTACGTTTAGTGCCCCGGAAAGCTGAAAAACTTTTCCTTAATTTTAAATCACTTCAGAAGTAATTTCGTGAATCAGAAGTTTTATCGGAAAAAATCACTGTGCCCTTTTGTCTCACTAAATTTCTTTTCGAGTCCGCCAGTTTTGTTCCGGGTTAGTCCGCTTTGCGTTAAAGTGGATCGGGACGACTCTATTTGAATCGGGAATGGTGAAAATATTAAAGATTCATTGCGATGAAACCTTCATAAACTCCCTGTGTTCTTTATAAACCTTCTGATTTTAACGAGATCATTAATTCTTATTGTAATATCAATACTTTAAATTCATTTAGCTTGTAATTGTTCTCTAAGGAACTTGGTAATATTCAATATAGTATGTAGATTTAAATAATCACTGTTAGTATCAAACTCAGAATAATCGATGAAGACTGGCACACCAATTTCTATTTATAAACAAATACTAGTCAGTTGTTCAAGTAACTATATCATATTACGGATATAACTGAGATATAATATTGTTCAGTCAAATTTTAAAAAATGTATTTTCTAAACAGATGAGCCACATTCTTAATTTCTGCATTTCTAATCGTAAGTATAGAATTAGATACGGCTACAAATAATCAGAATTAAGACTATCCATGCGTATGGTCACATTTGTTGTTGATACTGGCTACAGGTAGCATCATTGAGACCACAGTAATAGGTTGTCAATAGCACCTTCTGGTACCTTGGGTAACCTTCTGTGTTAACGTGGTTTTGTGAACATGGGGACTCTTCTGATGATGTCCGTGATCATCTGAAATCTCTGCTGCAGCTCATATCGATTTTCAATCAGCAAAGGTGGAAGTGGTGCTACATAATATTATCGGGAGGTCAGTCAGGTAAAGAATAGAGGGCTTTATATTTGTGATAAACATACTCTGATTGAAATAATGACGACCCCTTCTTGTCATTAAACTACCTTAGGTAGGTAAATATTGATACTTTTAAATATTACATTGCTGCGGTTTTTATTGGAAATATTTTTAACGTATTGTAGCTGCACCGAATACTAATTTGTGCACCGAAAAGTACCTAAAATATCTCAAAAATTAAGATTATTATAATGTTGTATTCACCAAAAAGAAATAATCCGATATAAGAAGCGGGTGATGAATCAAGTTCACCTTGATGTTAGCTCTAATCGTGTTCAAATCTATGAAATTTATACAATTTGTAACAGTGCGTAGTTTTTTTTTTATATATAAACATTTTTTAATACAATTATTTCAGAAAAACCTGCTAGTATGGAAAATGTCCGTAGAAAACTTAAACATTCAGTTTTTTGTACTATGTATGTACTTCATCCCTTCATAAACTGTTTCGAAACATAGGTTTTGAATGGTATACAGATAACCCACGAAGAGCTTTAATGGAAGTTTCAAAAAACTAAAGAAAATTGGCAAGACGCTATTTAAAAGATTCAAAAATAACAAAAGTTGATCGAAGAAAGCAAAAGAATAATATATGATTAGATTTTGTTAGTCACAATATATTTTTATAGTTCATTGCATATATATCATTCTTCACTGGAACGCTGGAAACATGTTGGCTTTATTCCTGCAGCAAAGTTAGTGTTTTCTTGGACATTGGACATGGTTTTCTTGACAATAATATAGTACAATACCATAGTATATTGGAGGAAAAGATCCCAACAAGTGGGTTGACAAGGCATGTAATTAGGGAATAGTTTACAAAATATAAATGAAGTTTTGAAGAAATCATTTTAAATAATGAACTATTTCGAATTGTTACTCGATAAATATAAATTAGAGAAAGAAATTCTATATAACAAGTCAATTGAAAAGTCACAGGCCTATTATTGTACACATGTTTTGGCAAAATTAGTTTTTTTTTATTCAACATAATTCCTTTTAAGGGTGATACACTGATTATAGCGACCCTCCAACTTTTCGATACCATCTTTGTACTACGATATGTCCTTTGCTCCAAATACGCCTCAGTTTCGGCAAGCACTTCCTCATTCGACGAAAATATCTTCCCTTCATCAGGCAGCATTCTTTTGAGATCTGAGAACAGGAAATAGTCGCCTGGACTCAGATCTGGAGAATATGGTGGAGAAGCCCAATTCACGGTTTTTACTGATTTGTTACACGGTGCATTATCTTGGTGAAGCAGCACTTTCTTTTTCTTCAAATGCGGCCGTTTTTCGGTGATTTCGTCCTTCAAACGGTCCAATAATGCTATGTAATAGTCGCTGTTGATGTTTCTTCTTTTTTTCAAGGTAGTCAATGAAAATTATTCTATGCGCATCCCAAAATATAGACGCTATAAACTTGACAGCCGACTGTTACGTTCTCCCACGATTTGAAGAGGGTTCATTGTGTACAGTCCATTTGGATGACTGTCGATTAGACTTCGGAGTGAAATTATGGAGCCATGTTTCATTCAATGCCACATATCGATGCAAAAACTCGGGTTTACTGGGCTTGATCACTTCAAACACTGCTCCGAACCATTAATTCGTCGTTGTTTTTGGTCAGAAGTGAGCTCGCACGGCCCCTCTTTGCACAGAGCTTTCTCATACCCAAATATTCGTGAATGATATGATGTACATGTTCAGTTAAAATCTTTAGAGTGTGCTATTTCATTCAATTTCAATTTACGGTCATTTAAAAACATTTTGTGGGTTTTTTTAATGTTTCCTTCGGTAACAACCTCTTTTGGGCGTCCACTGCGTTCACCGTCTTTGGTGCTCAATTCACCACGTCTAAACTCAGCATACCAATCCTTGATGGTTGATTTTCCTGGAGCAGTGTCCGGAAACTCGATATCAAGCCAAGTTTTTGCTTCAACTGTATTTTTTTCGCTTCAAAATGCAATATTTTATCAAAACGCGAAATTCCTTTTATCCATTTTTTTCACCATAACAAAAGTTGCTTCACTCAAAATGCTATAATTCACAAACTAATGATCCGACAGCTGTCAAATTCATAGACACATCTTCTGAAGTTTAGGACTAATTAAAAAACATATGGATTTAAGTCTACTAGCGCCATCTATGTGTCAGGCCGGCGACTTTTCAATTGACTTCTTAGATTGGAAATTAACAATTTAGTCATTAAGTGACTCAAATACAATTTTTGAGATGTGGGCTCATAACATAATGCTAACAATTACAAAGACAGTGATGAGAGCGGAAACAAGGCAAGGCAAAATAAGATGGAAACACAGCAGCGAAGGAAACAAGAACAAAATACGAAGATATGCTCTCTAGTGAAAGTATAATAATCTCTAAAGAAAGAGTAAACATGTAAGTAATGACTTGGATATACAATTGTTAATTAGGTGGATTAGGCCTCCAGGGGGGCACCGCTACATAAAAAAGCGTACACAGAACTCTACCTCATAGGTGGTGTGGAAAAGAGTGCAACGTATATATAATAGAACAATACTACAAATTGTTGTTGCTATAGAATTAATTGTTTTTTAAGGCCTTAGTTAATATATGCATTAGATGAGCTATACTGCTAAAATAAATTATGTTTAATAAGATTACTTTTACTTCATTATATTGTTATATGTCAGGTTCTAAATAAGCCAAAAGTCATATTTGATAGGGCAACGTTCTGATGTCATATATTTGATGACGTGCATTGCATGTTTTATTTTACGTACAATATATAACAATGCCTCCTAATACACTCATCCTAAAAATGAGTATTAATAAAATGGAAGTAAATTGCTGGCGAGTAAATGAAGGAATTTATTTGTGAATACTCTTACCTAAACCAATCGAAGGCTCTTGGTCTTAATAACCGAATCCAATAAAACCACCAACAATTCCTTTGAGGCCGACCGTGGCGGGCCTCGATAATTTCTTCCTGTATTTTAAAAAAGCGACGCAGGAAAGTTGGCTTTCTCTTTGAAAATTTCTCGGCACTTTTCATTGGTGCAAATTTCCAGAAAGTAAATCGAGATTAAATCCATGCCATCCCACCCCAGAGAAAGAATTAAATTTAAGCGCACGGACCTCCTTAACAGAGCCGGCTTTTTTAATCTTCTAAATTTTACAAAAGGAAATAAGATGGCGGATTTGCAGGACGAGGCTCTATTGCTTTTACAGTCTATTAGGCTTAAGCGGCGACCATTTTTAAAAGTTCCGTTCTGCCCTTTCTTTATTGCCCATTAAAGCAAACCTTATGGTATTTTTTTTTGTTGGGGAATTACATTTTACGTTCATTATATTTAAATTGAAATTGATAGTCGGGTATGAGGTATATCGCAATATTTCATAAATTAGAATGTTTTCTTTAAGTTCATGTTTTTGCTCGTTGAATTATATGTCTGCGAATTTCGTCCCAATATAAAGTTCTAAGACCAGATTAGATAGACATTTGAGATAAAATTCAAACAGATTATTTATTATTCGTTGCATTTATGTTATATTCACTTTTCGAAAGAATCCTTCAATTTAGTTTCTTTAATAACGTTTATAATCTTATATTTCATTTCAGCGTCCCCAATCAACTAGAGATAATGTCGAACCAATACTGTGCTGTTCGTGTCGCAGAACTATACCGAATATTTTTCTATATTATTCTATATTCTTCTATATCTAACTGTTCTGGCCTCGAACAATGTTAGTCCTCTATTCTTCAGATCAATTTGTATGATTTCGAGTCTTTATTAGCAGCTGTTTGCTGGAGATTCCACCCAAGATATCAATTTAATCACAGAAGTCTATGAGGAATTGGTTCACAGATAAGTGTTCAGACCACTGTAATCTAAATTAATGTTTACCCAATTATTACTCATATTAAACGAATTACTTCAGCACTTATAAGATGTCAAATAGTATATTATTATTTAATTAATATATTGTTACTAGTCGTTTCCGTCTACCCTACAATTAGTCTTTATAATAACTTAAATCTAGGTATATAACTAAGAGGGCCCATCGGCCCTATCTAATTCTCTGGTGAAATAATGTTTATACATGTCACTGCTGAACTTTTTAATATATGCACCTCACTACACAATACAACACAAGATCAGATGGTTTGATTCTTTTGAATCTGTGTCCTGTTCTGGTGGTATCCAATAGTTGCAATATCTCAATATTCGTATGAGAATGGAGTCTTTCCTCATGCCCCCTTGCAATTCTCTTGATTTCTTGACTGATATTTGGGTACACCCTCAATACCTCTCAGGAAAAATTTGTATTTGATTTATGTTACTCTTTGCAGAACATCCTCATAATTGAACTCCGTATATCTATATAGGTTTTAGTATTTGCTTGTATAATAGCACTTTATTATGTACTGTTAATTGTGATTTTCTTCCAATTAACCAGTACATTTTCCTATATTTCAATTCCAGTTCTTTTCTATTTTTCTTTATATGTTCCTTCCAGAGAAGTTTTGCATCGATGTTCGTTCCAAGATATTTAGCGTTGTTGCTATATGGAATAATTGTGTTATTTAATGTTATTGGTGCTTGTACGGTTTGTTTATAGGTGAACTGTACATATACAGATTTAGTTTCATTAACTCTTATTTTCCAAGCTTGTATCAAATTATTTATATTGTCACTTGCCTGTTGTAATTTTCGTGAGGCTTCTTCACTATTGTCCCCGACAGCTATAATCTCATTATCATCAGCAAATGTAGCCATCGTAATATTTTAGAGTAGATAGAGCATTGGTCCCATTACACTTCCTTGTGGTACACCTGCTTGAGCTTATTTCCCTCCGTCTAGTGATATATATAGGTTTTTGTCATTTCGCCACAACGTGAACAACAAACGCCCAAAACAACAACGCCACAAAATTTACATACGCAGATCTGAAGCTATTAAGCTGTATTTTCCAGTATTTACTACATTTGTAAATTTTGTTGACCGCTGCTAGTATTTTTTGTAACCTTAGATAAAATGTTTATATCAGGAAGGAAAAACATAATATATTTCGAGAGAAGCGAAGAACTTTATAAATATTATATAAGTAAAAAATAATTGTTAGTACAAATATAACATAATTTTTTTAACTGTGTTGCTTTTTTTAGTTTTATTTTCTATTATTTCTAATATTAATTAAATTTTATTTTGTGTTATATGAAGTGGTGAAATAAAAGAACTTTATGGCAGCTTCTATAATTTGAAGTAAATACGTAAGGTTAATAGATAGCAGTAAATAAATAATGAAATAGAAGGAAGTTCATTAAAATTGAATGTTATTAAGAGCACCTGATCTCTATTCGAAAGAAAATAAAGGTAATTTCGCTAATACCTTTACTTTAATGTTAACTACTCCCCCGGAATATTCACCCTAACAATATTCTAATTTTAACATCTCAATTTGTTTATTCGTAATCAGCAATCGTGAGCACGGAAGGCCCGCTCATACTCCATCTACCCCAGGAATTACTAAATTTTCTGTTTAGCATTCAGCCTAGCTGCTCGCGTTGTTTGTCATTATCCCGCTTTATGTTTTCGTAGGGCATTCTGCGACATCTAACGAACAAATAATTCAATTACATTTCTTACTTCAGCATCGGATACTGACATGACCTACAGAGTTATAAGGCCAGTACGGTAATCTAAAATTTTAAGCTGTCGCATATTTTGAAATAACGCTTAAACGTTTTTATAACATAAAGGACTCAAATTGATTATAGAGTTTTTTAGCACTTGTTTTACCTCTTGTCTGTCTTGACGACTCTTCATAATTTTGCTAGATCTGACATATTATTGGTTTGTTCAAATTATACGCATTGGTAGTTACAAAGAGCAGCAGTCAATCTATTTCGTCTATAAATATTTTCAGTTTGTGAAGATCAGTGTTGAACTGAACTCAACGTAAATAGTGTGTTTGGTATTAACCAATATTTCTTTAATTTGAGAAGCCCCTGTAGGTCATTGAAATATATTAGATATTCTCATATAACAATTGGGACAAAAGCCCCGCTACCATTTTGATTTCGCGCCATCTTGCTTATGTGACGTTTAGCTCAGCTTCGCTTTAACCATTGTGTTGTGTAGCGCCACAAGAACGAGCAAAAATAGTGACGATATTTATTGAAAATAATCGTTCCTTTATTGCCTCCCAGCGGAATTTGCGTCAAAAATATCCTAATCGTCCAGAACCTCACAAAACCACAATTTAACGTTTACGTACGAATAGTACGGTACGACAGCAGACAGACCGCATTCTAGAAGACAACGGACGTCTCGTAACGCTGAAAATGTGACTCTTTTCCGCGATAGTATTACAGAGTATCCAGAAACATCAATTCGGAGACGTGGTTCCTAGTTATACATTTCTGCACGCAGTTTAGGGCCAATTTTGAAAACTGATTTGAAAATGTTCCCGTAAAAAATTCAATTAGTTCAAAAATTGCTAAAGAAAGATCCTGATCAACGACTTGGGTACAGTAATGCAATCCTAAGGCTGTCTGGAGAAATTGAAGATTTTTCGTCTAAATTGATAATGAGCGATGAAGCCCATTTTCTTCTCAATGGCTACGTTAATAAAACGAACAGTCAGTTTTGGCAAACACAAAATCCTTAATTAATTCATAAAGTATCATTGCATCTACAAAAAAGCAACTGTATGGTATGGTATTCATGCTGAAAGCATCATTGGTCTGTAATGCTGAATGGTATCAAGACATGGTTCGAAATTTTATGGTGCCTGAAATTGAATAGCAAGGACTAGAGGACAAATGGTTTCAGGGAAATGAGGCCACAATACACGCAGCTCGTTTATGTAAATAAGCCCCAAACGATTCAACAATTTAAAGACAATAATCGTCACGAAATTGAAGAAATTCAGCCTCAAATGTTGCAGGATGTCATGAAAAGTGCCTTAAAAAGAGCCGAAATTTGCATACCAATTGCGGTCACCACTTAGCCGACGATAATTTTTCAATCACAAGGAAAAAAATGTTAAGATGAAATAAACTTTTTTATTCAAAACTAAACTTACTTGTCTTTTCTTTGAGCAAAGTTATAGGCAATCAAAATCGTACTCGACATTTACCCGACGTTGTTCTGTGATGATTAGTTCTTAAAAATTCATTTATTGAGAAAATAGGTACAATACAAACTATACAAAATATACACTTCGATGTCAAAATAACCACTTTTAAAACATGAAAGTCAGCATTTAATGAGCTTCAACGGCCTTTTTGTTCAAATCGAAGCAAAAAAAGCAAAATTTCCCACAAATGCGATTTACTCAGTGTATATTTTTGATTAATTTATTGGCCTATGACGTTTTAATCAACATACTCTCTATAATTTTCTACAACTTTTTCCTATCTTTCTAGCGACGTCGCGATATCCTGTTGGAACAAGGATGTTGATTTGGCAATAATTAAATCATATATTTTCGCGATATATTTTCGTACTACTTCAAAATTTAAAATCTAGGACCCGCCAATCCATGATGCACTAACTTAAACAAGTGGTAGTCAGAATGCGCTATACCTAGCATATACAGTAAGTACACTGAAAGAAAAATGTTCTTACCTTAACTGAGAAGCAATGAGACCGTAATATTAGTGGTTGATGGGCATTTTCGTTCATTGTATTTGTAAACATCTTGAAGTAGACCATTTTCTATCTATTAAACTGCCTTCTTTGAAAATTTAACCTGAATTTTCGGCCAATAAATCTTGCAATTATTAAAAATTCAAAACTTTTTATTTCTCCAAACTGTATTTCGTCATTGGCTTCGAAATCGCCACTTTAAAATCATTGAAACCAAAACTGGCAATTTAAATATGACGGAACAGTTTCGGCCATACTTTTCTCAAAGTATTTTATGGCCATCGGCAACACATATCTTCAAATCATATAAAAACAGTAATGGATATCGGAAATACCAATTCCAGCATTCTAAAAAAGAGCGGCAGGTTTACACATTTTCCGCCAATAAGCTTTTCCTTCTTTTTTAGTCCTCTGTAATTCGATAGCCTAATTCACAATTATATTAATTACATTTTTTATTGCTCTCATTATATCAGCTCTTCGGTTGTTAGTTTTTCCATTGTGAACTAAGGGAGAGTTGTATCAGTTCCTAGATTACTTTTAATTTTTTTTAATTCTCTTAGAAGATTTAAAACAAATAATACATAGAAACTAATCTAATACATTCACATCAATTAAGAATTAATCAATTAGAATGTGGAAACGTTCAATAATTGACTAGGTACATAAAATCATAGATTTTATCCAAAACGCTAGAGATAAAGAAGTTTGCTCAGTCATATACTTGGACGATAAAATCTTGTATAAGGGACTCATGTAAAAAATTGATAGAATGTTACCGAAGCAATACACTGAAGTCTTAAACTGTAATATAGGCGGGATTTTTAGTGTTAAACAAGAAGAAGCTTACTCAACAATGAAAGAAACAAAAGTAAAATCAGGTGTACCGCAAGGCAGCTTTTTGGGTCCTCTTCTTTGCCTTCTACACACATATGACATCCCGCAAATAGGAACCATTACAATGGCTATATTTGCTGATGATATTACCATACTTGTTATTGGAGGCAATGATGAAACTAAAAAGTTGCAAAACCCAAGCAACAATATAAATATAAGTCGACCCAGATATAGAGATTAAAAAGTCAGTGAATGTAATATAGGTATATATATATATATATATATATATATATATATATAATAAGAGCCTATAATCTATTATATATATAATATATATATATATATATATATATATATATATATATATATATATAATAGATAATATATATATAATAAGCCGTAATATAGGCTAGAAGTAATCTCAGCATAATACAAGTATTTAAAAAAAAAGAGAAATATTGTGGATACACCCAGATACTACAGGAACAGTTACACACAGACCTTCCAATTCTAACTCATATAGAGGAAATTAAGAGATTCGCAACATGTTAATAAATAAAATAAATGGTAAAACACTAGAAAGTGCTACTCAATCTTAATTTTGTTTATTTTGTTAGAGACTAAGTAAGGACCAATAATAATAAGTTATAATAATAATAGTAATAATAGTGATAGCTAATAATAAAAATAGTGATCAGTGGTATCGGCAAGGACTAGTTACAACATATTAATAATAAAGAAAAGAACACCGTTTTTTCGTCAGGGTGTTTTATAAAAATGCTGCGTTGCACTGAAGACGAAACGAACAAAAAGATGTCGAGTTTCTTCTTCGTAACCAATCAATATGAGTAACACTTCAATCGTCAGCCTCATTGTTTTATTTTCATCAGTAAGCAATTTATCTAAGCGCCGGGACAAAACGGGCCCAATATATTTAAAGGGGACATCGACTGTTTCTCACTTGGCTCGAGGGTAAAGTTCCGTTGACGATAAACCGTTACATTAGACTGGAAAGTCGTGGTGTTCAATTCGGCGTTTTGACCCAGCATCAATCTCCTTTAAATGCCCTAGGGTGCGTGCAGGACTGGATTTGTTATCCTTTGAGACCATATATCCTTTTTCCCGAAAGGATCTGAATAAATAACTATTCTATTTTCGTTTTCTTTTCCCTTTCTTGTCGGAGTTTCGCAGGGTCATATTATAAGGGTATTAGCATAACCCAAAGGAAGGCTATTTGTAAATTGCTTTGGGTTTTCAGGCGGGCTCGGCGAATAAATCAGAGCTTTTAGGTGTGGAACTGCGTTTTGGATGTTTGTTTAATAATGCGATATTTGCAGGATATCAATTTGAAAACTCAAACAGCTTTCGGTTTTTGTTTGTTCTTGTATGTCTTTGTTATTCAACGAGATCTAATAGTGAGGAAAATAGAGGTAAGACCCATCAGTTTCAAGATGGCTGACTCAATATGTCAATTCAAGTGACGAAGCCGCATGTTAAGAAAGTCTCGAATCATGTCTTATTACCTTTCAGCAGTAACAGTAACTACAACATTGGTCATTTTCAATAAAATAGGGACCAATAATGTTTACAGCATGAATACCATACCTTACAGTTATTTTTAGTGGATGCAATGATATTTCATGAATTAATTGAGGTTTCAGTATCAATAAACAACATCGAAAAACAGAATTAATGTAATTGGCATTTATTAATTTAGAAAAGGCATTTGACACAGTAGGAACAGAAAAACTACGGGCTATACCAAAGACGCAAAAGTAATGAGATTGAAAAAATAATGACGAAATATATGTACATATATACATACGGACTAACCCTAACATTCTAAGTGAGACTTAGGTATTATCAAAGAAAGCAAGAGTGATACTCAAGCACTAGATATAAAATACGTAAAGATATATAGAGTCAAGGGTGTACCAATGATAGTCAGGATAGGAAGTATTGAAATTAGGAAAGGCGTCAATATTGAATAAATGCAAGAATATATAGAAAGAAGACAATTTAGTTCATAGGAACCAGTGTAAATACAGCGCATGGAAGTTTCAAGACAGGTAAAAAGAGCATGGTAAGCGAGAACGTAGAGGAGAAACATCGGAGGATCTAAGAGAACCTTGTATGAATATATTAGAGAAGTACTTCAGAAGAGAGAAAAAACCACGAAGCAAGATGAATGACACAAAATGGAAAGGGAAGAAATTTATATGTAAACAAGATTTTTTAGCAATCAAATATGTTTATCACTACATATAAAACAAAGTCGCCTTTTCTATCCCTATATCCCTATGTGCGCTTAAATCTTTAAAACTACGCAACGGATTTTGATGCGGTTTTTTTCAATAGATAGAGTGATTCAAGAGGAAGGTTTATATGTATAATACATGCATAATATACTAAGGCAACATTGCTAATTTTAGAGGTTTCTAACGTGATGTCGTAAATTAACCTATTTTTTAGGCTTATTTAGCAATTAGCAAAAACGCTGCCTAACCCTACGAGTTAGATCAAATTAATGTACTACAGTATTGTACACCATAAAAAGGTCTACAAAAAAGTCCGCGATGGTATATGTTTATCTTTTAGGGATAACCCACATTAACCATTCTTATTGTTTATTTTTTACGTGAGAAAATGGCTTATTTACGAAGCTATTTTAAGCAAAACGGCATTAATCCTTATCGAATTAAGTACCTTAAATACAGTGTGCAATTAATATAGATCAATATAGTTCCTTACAGCATGTAAATTAAACAAATATTTTCGGAGATATTACAAATTTAAAATTTGCGTTTAAAAATGTGTAATGTAATAAATTTGTATGAATTTAGATATTCCAAAGATAGCAGGAAATCTTCATAGTAAGTATAGGGGAAGAGGAATTGTTTTACTCCAAATTTAATGCGTGCAGGCCAAGGGCAGTAATGAATGAACCAAAAATACTGGATCGATTTTAATCATGTTTTCATTGAATGACATAGGCATATATATTTTATGCCCGTGCAAAGTCGGAGCGGGCCGCTATGTTTTTATATACAACGTTCATATTTTTTCTGTAGTGTATTTAATTTAGTATCAGCATTGCACCCGTGCGAAGCCGGGGCGGGTCGCTAGTAAATTTATATAGAACAACCTCCACCGCCTTCAGTTATGAAACCAAACTTGCCATTTCTAAACCATGGTTGCCTTTAACACAGTCCTAAGTTATATTGGGTGCGAAATTGGTTTTGTTAAATTCCTGTCGGTCCATCGATTCGATTTTGCACGAAGACACCCACCGATCAATCTGTCGCGAGCGAACGGATCTCTGTCAGGTACAGTCGCGCCCTTCACCATTATTATCTACAATTACGATCCAGACCTGTCGGGCTCGAGCTAATTTCTGGTTCCGAAATCACAATTAAGCAATTACGACGGTTCGGGACTCACGGACGGCGATCTTCTCAAGGAAATGTCTGTTTAGCGGGAACAATAGGGCCGTGGAGACGTCTTCTAATCGACATCGGGCGATACGTTGCTTAATGGCGGCCCCGACCAAACAAATTGGCATGGCTGACAAACGTCTTTATAATAATAGGCTATTAATAATGTGTCGAATAAAAATATTATTAGCCTAATAAATATCTATGAGTTTAATTTTATTTTAATATGAGATGTAATATGAATACGAAACATACACACAATTTTAAGTTAGGGTTAAGGTGTTGAGCTATCATTTGCTTTTAAAATAGCTGCAATTCTTTATGAAATTAATTCGTATAGAGTGTCTGAATGGTGTCTAACCTAATGTTCCATTCATATACCAAAACATTCGCCAATTCTTTCATTGATTTTGGAGATGGAAACCTACTACTCACTCTCTGCTCCAAAACATATCTTAACGGTTCATGTTGAGGCCTGGCGATTGTGCAACAACTAAAATGTTTTAAAGATTTTCTGGTGGTCCTCTAACCAAGACTGAACCTCTGTAGATGTATTTATGAGCGCAATATCATCTTGAAATAGGACAGTGTTTGGCAATATTATGCTAGTCATAATAAGAACTTCAGCATTTAGGATGTCAAAATATTCATTAGCAGTAATTCGGTCAGTAAATCAATCATTAAATGTCCAAGTTTTATGACCGTTGTTTCACTTCTTCCGCAGTTTAGCGTTGTCTTCCGTTATTACGGGTTTCACAATCGCAGCCCTTCCATGAATTTTAGCCGTGTGGAGCTTCGGTTTTCTGCGTTCACCGAAATAGTGTTACTCAAGTAAGTATTGAGTTCTGCTGTAACGTTCTCCGCGATACTTTTATGTTTTCTGGTCACAATCCTTTTTAATGTTCATCGGTCTCTATCAATAAACTTTAGGTTTCGCCTAACTTTTTCTCTTCGCCGAAGATCTTTTACCAGGTTTTATGTATGGTGTTATTGCCGTTAAGACCTTCGAATATCTTTCTAGGCTTTCGAGGTCCGATCGCTTGTTCTAACTATTATACAAAAAAGTATAATACTCTGAAATAACACCTCCAATACTTGCACACTTGAACGCAGTGTGGCGATAACAATAAGATATGCTGTAGTATTAATATTAACTAATATTGTTTCATACCCTCTATATGAATCAAAATATTTTTCATAACTTTCAACAACTTTCTCCCATATTTCTGGCGATATTGCGACTGTACCATGTAGAAAGAACGATCTTGATTTGGCAATAGACAAGTCATCGATATATTTTACAAATATATGTAGGATGTAATTCTTGTCCTATAAAAAAACTCATACTACAACAGATTTACTTTTTTTAACATTTTATGCGAGTAATTTATGAGAAAGATGTGGGCTTGAAAAAGGATCCAACCTTTTCTTAAGGCTCCTCAATATTCATTTTCTTCTTTTTCTCGTCCTAATTGCCTTCGGCCTCATCCTTAACAACATACTTCATTTTTGTTTTATCCTTGTATCCCCCTTCGTTTTTCTAGATCCAATAGGCAAATTATATAGCTACCACCACCCGAGGACCCAAAGTATATTGTTCAATATCATTATGTTTTGAGATCACGGCGATTTTGCTAACTACCAGCTAAAAAATGTGCCAGCCTATCCATGCTGCTTTTATATGAACAAATGGTATCAGCTACGTATGGTAAGTACGCAAAGTACGGTCGAGTTTCCACCTCGAACTGCAACAGTATATCCTTCATAACTTTGATATGGATCACTATAGATATGGATGGCTTTACTGGGCCAAACCATGACTTTTTGAGGTTGAGATTGGCTGGGTGGATTCGCTTTTCACCACCAGCTACAATATAATGTGGACCAATTAAATGAGTAGTAGACCAATTAAATTTCAAAACAATTTAATATAAAATTCTATATAAGTACAAATATTATACAATATCAAAAAGCTAAAATATAAGTATATACTGAATATATATAATCCCTATAAAGAACAAATAATAAAATATAAATATATAAATAAGAAATAATTAAATGTCGATATAAAAATGGCTGCAATCAAATAAGATGTATTAAAGTTTCTTTTTGTTCACTCATTATGAAAGCAGAGCAGCACAGCTGAAAGTCTGTTAACATTTTACTTACTTATTCAATACAAAAATTTATTGAGGCAAGTTATAATTATTTTTGCAATTTTATTATGAAAAATATAGAATGGATAATTAGAACGGTTAAATCATATGATATTCGTTAGAATAGAGAAAGCATACCAAATAGTATTACTTTAAAGAACAGCAACATAAAATTAAAATGTATGATATATATCAAAATTACTGCTATGCTCTTATTATGGTAAAATCGAGGAGTTAAAAAGACAGCTTAAGCATCTATTAATAATATAATAAAACAAACATGATAATATCTTGTCTATAAAATCAAGCTCATATTGTTTATCTACTAATTTTATTATTTTATTTTGTATTGATATATTTTTTAACATCTTTGTTGAAAAGGTTATATCGATTAAGGAGCCTTAAGCCAAAATAATAATTATAAGTATCTTAACCAATATACATTTGTTTCAAGTAAATGAACCCCTTCAAAATAATTAAGTTTTAAATTGATGGCACTTTACAAACAACTTTTTAAAGGGTAACAAAAATGTTCATGTAGTATAATTACATTTACCTTCAATATAATAGTATTGCCTCATTTGAACACATTTTGATTTTAAAATGTGAGTAATATTTTCATGATTTCTTCTGTTGTATTCCTGTAAATAATTATATATATATATATATATATATATATATATATATATATATATATATATATATATGAACACAAATGCTGTGGCAGCTATCATTACAATTACAAGTATTATCTGAAACTTGTAGCTTGATAGTTTAATATTATTAAAAACAGACGAATAGTCAAAGTTAGTTACATTTAACATGAATTTCATCAACTAAATATCAACTGTACTTATTTTAAGGTAATAAGGCGTTGAAAATAACATTTATCAATTTCATAATTTTGCAATGAGTAAAAAGTATACCATTTAATACATTATCTATTTATCAATAAAGTTCTTTTTCTTTTCTTGCTACTATAACCGAATGTTTATGTTATTAGTAATACTAGTATCTTGGTGAATGTTTCCCAATATATTAATTTGAATATTCGTAATTATTCTACTTTATATTTAAATATCAACATCTATCTATATTTAACTATAAATGCTTAACGAAAATTATTGCTGAAAACATTAAGCCTTCCAGCAAGAGTAATTAGAACCAAAACAGCAGGCAATATTTAACAAAGTACGTTTTAAATTGTCATCGGAGAAAATGGCGCCGGTATAAATAAACGAAACCCATGCAGAAAGTTAAAATATTGTTATAATAATTAGGAACCCTACTGGTACTCGATATTGCCGCCATCCCGACCCTAATAAAATTCCGGGCACTAATTTTAAATTTCCAATTTGCTTAATCGCAATCAGCACAAACTCGCCATCCGCCCCCGAAGAGTTACTGATTATTTAACAGTAAATTTTGCGTTTGGCGTTCGGCACAACTTTATGTTGTCGCAAGACATTTTGACACGTTCGGCGAGCGTATAATTAAATTAAAATTCTTATTTAGAGCCGTTGAACGTTGACGCGAACGTGGAAATTAGGAAATTGGGCTAAACAATGTAACCTTTTAAGCGGGATGGGGTGGTGTGAGGTCTTTATAAGGAAATATACGAGCTCTTTTCTCTTCAAAAGTGGAAAATAGAGGACAGTCCTGAATAAGTTCTGTTGTTAAATGGATAACCCTAACTGACCCGGCAAATGTTGTTTTGCCCTATAAATTCTAGATAGATTCTCGGTTTCTACAGAATATTTTGCAAAAATAATGAATTAAATTATTATAAGTTGTAGAGTAAATGTGAGGATATGGTGAATGAGTGAATGAGGCATGGATCACAGTGAACGACAACGGATTATACAAATAACAATACACCAAACATTATTTTTTAAAATTTATTGTAATTTATAATTGTAATTTATATTTTATAATAATTTATATTTATAAGTAATCCCTTGATGCAATAGAGTGTACAGTATTTTTTTGTTATCCCATCTTTAGCTAAAGCATACAGACTGGATTATTTTCCCAATCGAGAGCATGCAACGTATAATTGTCCGTGTGAAAAACATGGTGTGCTCAAATCTAAGCCACAAACAGAGAATACGCTAAAATGCAGGGAATGATGGAATAGTGTGAGCGTGAGCCAAATATTTGTGCTCATTCTTTCCCCACCTACAGCGTATAATCTGTAACTAACCATGCATTCGTTTTAGGTTAGTAAATATACAATACGTCAATTAAAAGATAATCAGTTCAGTAGTCGATTCATTACGGGGGTTTGTCCATCAAATATAGCGGCAAAAATTACAAAATGTCTATACTTCAGTCACAAATATAAAAATCGAAAACTGATAGGATTTTGCAGAGTGCAAGAGTGCAAGAAAGGAGCTGAATCGAATAAACAAAACATATAACATTAATTAACATATTAACAATAATCATCAATGAAACCCAAATGATCTAATGACTACGACTCTGAAGGTGGAGGAGTGAAACAAACAACGAGAAAAAGAATATATTTTTATAAAAGAGCATATGTTAGGTAAATAAATTATTGGTTTGTAAAGATAATGATATATTGACTGGAGACTTATTTTAGGTGAAAAGTACGATGGTGTGCAAGATGAAAATTCTGCTTTGAGATAGATGAATTACATATACAAATATGATTTCTGGACTTTTCGTACATAATATAAAATAATATTAGATAATATCAAGGCTTAATGTTAATATAATTTATGGACTTTGTCTAAAAATGTTTCAATATAATGTCTTTTTGTAAATATGGCGCATGACTTGATGTAAACAAATCTAATAGAGCATGAGTTTTTATTTTTTTGTTTAACAAAATTACAATAAGCAATTATTAAAATATATATTTTGATTAGCATTTAATTTAAAATATTTCATACAAAATTAATGATAATTTTCATATTACTATATTTACTAGTCACTAAATTATTTCGCAGTATTTCCTTTACTATTGTGAAATATTTGATTATTTTTTAATTTCATAGGACTTAATTTCTCCGTTACGGAACGATATACAAAAAAATATATATTAACGTAAAATTTTAAAGAACAGTTACTAAAAAATGTATATGCGCTTGCGTAGAGATTGACCCGAGAGCGCTTCTTCACTCAGACTATTAATTCAAATAAAAAAACGCGCATGTGTTAAACTGAAATTACCTTCAGTTTACAGTATCGTCACAAACAGGCATCGTTTGGGCTTGAGACTTATTCATAGTCATTGCAAATGCCAATTCAATTGGAAATGGTTATATTGAATTGGCACATCTCTGGGTATAATGGGAATTCGTGGTGGTAATGTATTTTCGCCATTGGAACTCTTAAAATGATGGCTTCCACAAAGTTTTTCATTAATTTTTTAATGACTAACCGCGTGCCGTTGCACAGCCGTGATGGGTTCAAATTACGATACAAAATATCCGAATATCCAACCTTCACTTGTAAATTATGCGGTGGCATGCCTAGTAAAATTTGGATCAACACTAGAACCACAAAAGACGGGGAACAGAATATACATAATGCTTGAAGGTAACAAAAAGTCATAGCTGGCGATGTACGTACAATAAAAAATATCAAAACTTATCTCCCCTGCTTTTTTAAAATATTATTTACAATATACATTGTTAAATAACAGTTTTCAGCACTGAAACGTAATCAATTGTTTGCAAACCTACGGCCGTTACTCCCCGTCAACCCAAATTAGATTTTCTTCTCTCCAGGACAATTCCGAATTTATAACGCGGACTGCTGCCATCGGAAGTACCATTCCACTGAAATATTGAAATTACCGCATTCGAACCCGTAACTCGTCGAATCTCAAGTGTTCTTCGCATTCCCCAACAACTTTTCATTGTCAATTCAATTTATGGATTGGTTTATCTTACCGGAAGTGTCTTCAAAAAGCATAAAATAACCGAACGGAAAAAGCAATCTTCTATTTGTCGACGGCGATCGCGCACAAAGGTATATTGTAGTTCGGAAAAAATCGGCCGTATTTTTCGGACACCACTTCAAACGATGCGGATTTGTTTGCAATGAATATCCGATGATATTGATCGCAAATCGGATCTAATGCAGATTTAATGTTATTGAAAAATTACAACACGAAACACGCTCTTTCGAGTTTCGCAACGGCAAAATACATCGATAGTTTCATTGTACTTGTTTTTTTTTAATTAAAGCTTTTCCTACTTACACTCGAAACTTTGAATAAATATGTATTAGGTGCTCTAATGTTTTCAGAACCTTTTTGTCCCCATAAAAGGGCATTTATTGGATAAAAATTGGGAGAATATATATTAATAAAAATATGTTCCATCATTTTCTACAACTTTGTCGCATCTTTCTAGCTATATGGCGAAACCGTGTCGAAAGAACGATGTTCGTTTGGTAGCGATGCAAACATCGATCCAATTTCGTACTTCTTCAACATTTGTTAAACCATAATCATAAAGCCAATTTGGACTTATGGGGTACAAATATGGGGTTGTACTAAAAATTTAAATCAACTAGTCATCCAACGCTGTCAAAAAAAATTCTTCGATTAATTACCAATGAATATCGCTACATAACCAACAAAGAACTGCACGATGACCTTAAAACACCAAAGAAGATTACTAAATCATACTAACGTGGAAGTAATACAACTACTGGACATCGCGCGGGATATCAGAAAATTGAAACGAACCAAACCATAGGAACTTATATAAAGTGTGTACCTTTCATGTAAACTATAGCTTAAGTTATTATAATATTATAATTGAGGAATACATATTGATGTATTTATCTTGCACTCGTCTTGCTTGCGAATTAATCCAACTACAAATGAAATGCAGTAATAAATTAATTTATAATTAAGATTGTACTAAGCATATCTAATGAAGATGTTATCAAAAAAAATTGTTAAGACATTTGCCCACCAAACTATGCTGCGTCGATCTAGGCAAGTGGTAATCAGCAGAATCTATGTCTGGTGAGTACGTCAATTTTGTTCAAATGACATCGACAGAAATCTGCAGTAATAGTTTTGGTTCTAATTGCTCGTGACTCTCGCTGATACCACCATATACAAACAAAGCCCTACAGATATAAATGTTCGGTTTAGATTTTTTAGTTTAGGTTTGTACTTGAGATTGTCGTAATAGATATATTTTTCATCTTTAATTGCACTACTCCATTGCTTACTGCTATCTTGCGTGAACCTGCTGTAACTTCTTTGGAAGTTTAACTTAGGATTTTGTACAATAAGTCTTACAATTAATATTCTTCACACTTTTTTTACCCTCCAGGATATTTTTTGTTATTGTCGTCAAAATATCCACTTTTAAATCATTGAAACCAATACCGACATTTGGAATAAAAGGCAATAGTATCACCATACGTTTAGAGAAGTTTTTGATGAGCAACGGCAGCTCATTTCTTCACAACAACAAAAATAGTGAATCTCGAAAACCATTTTCAGTTGTTGACATTGATACTTCACACTCTCAGAAATGGAAATTGCTGATACAGATACATGCATGGAAGAGTCAAATGTATTTATTGGTTATACAGTAAAGCAACATAATCGCTTTTGAAATTACAAGGACTTATTGCAATTTAACGTATAAGAAAGTATCATAGTTTTATTAATAAATACAAGAATATGAACCTAAATTAACATATAGAATGCAACAACTACATATTGTACATAATAGAGAATATAGGATGGTTACTAAATTTATGTAACGGACATAAAAAAATAAATGTAAATAAATATAAAATGAGGAAATATAAGATCAACTTGATAGGAGACAAAGTAGGTTTCAAAATAATGAAGAATTACGAATATGAATGGTTTAACTTAATTTAACGATGTGTCAGATAAGATTGTGATGAGATTATCTGATCGAGATTGGTATGAGCAGAAACTCTATTTAGCTACTTTACGTTTCCTTATAATTTCTTGAGGTTTCATCAAATACTTATCGAAGTCAAGAAGAAAAAACGTGGCTTTTCTGATATATTAAATTAGCCATAAGTTTTGCTATATTCTGTCAAAATAACAGAGTTATACATATATAATTTCTCCTAAATATCGAGTTTTCTGTCTGAAAATATAAATTTCCAACCAGCATTACTTTTCTTGGTTCATTTAAAGAAAAAATCAATGAAGGTTTTGTTTACTTGTAGAGACTTACGCTGGCATGATCGAGCCATAAAAACATGTTAAACGTAGTTTCGACAATTCAAATGTGAGGATTTCAATGTTCCAGATAAAAACGTCCTGATAAACCAAGAACATGTTAAGGTGCAGAATTACTAAAGATATGGCATAAAGATCCAACACAAACATAAATACAATTGCCAGAAATCGAATGTCAGCCAAATCAAAATTTGTGAACACATCTCCACAATTTCAGATAACAAAACTAGTCAAAGAATTGTTGACATTTTTTAAATGGATTTCTTTACTCTCCAGATCTGGCTCCATTCAACTGCCACCTTTTTGCATCGACGAGGCATGTGTTTGCAGCGCCACACTTTGCTGATTTCGAAAAAGCTAAAAAAAACTGGTCCATCAATAGTTTAAATAAACGAGGAAATTATTATTTTCAAATAACATTCACAAATTTCCTCAGAGATGACCAAAATATAGAGAATCAAATAGCCAATACCTTGAATAAATACTAAATGTATAATGTAACAAAAAATGTAACAATCTATATTAAAAATAACGTATTTTTTTAGAGAAAAAACTGGAAGGAAATTTGCCTAGGATACACTGTCGCAGTTCGAATGGGAAATTCTGTCACATTCAGCGTAATCACCGAACATTATTCCTTCTGATTACCGTTTGTTATAACTAAAGATCAAGAAATAAAGAAGAACAGAACTGCTAAAAAGAAAATAATTCCAATGATAGGATCGCTGCCAAACCAACATCGTTGTTTCGATATGGTATCGTTATGGTAAGTTACATGAAAGATGGGAAAGAATAACAGAAAATAATGTAAAATATTTCTATTAATATATATCTTGTGTATAGAATTATCATGTCACAATATTCGTTCCCATACTCCTCCGAAACGGCTTGACCTATTCTTGTGAAATATTTTATTCATATTCAGTATCATTATTATCATTTTTATCCCGCTCGATAAAATCAATTATTATCACTTGGTATGTTACGTTATGTGCAACGGCTGTGCAACGGTACGCGATTGGTCATAAAGAAATTAATGAAAAAGTTATGTAAGCCACCATTTTAAATGGCAAGTTTCGAGGTGAAAATATATTAACACCAGGAATACCTATTGTACCCACAGATGTGTCAATTCAATTTAAGCGTATTCAATATCCGATTATATTGGCACTTGCAATGACTATTAACAAATCCCAAGGCCAAACAATGTCTGTTTGTGGCTTAGATTTAAGCACACCATGTTTTTCACACGGACAATTATACGTTGCATGCTCTCGAGTGGATAAACCATCAAGTTTGTTTGTATTAGCTAAAGACGGGCTAACAAAAAATATTGTTCACGCCATAGCAAGAGATTAATATTATGCAATGAATTAATGATATAAATAATTATTACTTAAAATAAGTTATAATAAATTAAAAAAGTTAATATTTGTCTTTTTATATTCCCTCGTCGTTCACAGCGCTCCATGACTTTTTCTCTCATATAAACATCCTTACACACCTCCAATAAGTTTCTTTTTACACTAGAAATTCTCTAGAAATTATATACATGGCATATATATGTATATATATATATAGATATCTGATGTAAAATATTTTAATTAATATATATATATATATATATATATATATATATATATATATATATATATATATATATATATATATATTCAAGTCCATCATTTTCAAATCCAAAGTTTAAGATTCCATTATTATTCTTTAACATTCACATTCATTAAGATTAAAGGAATTCGAGTGGAACCTACAAAGACAAACGTTTGTACACTATAACAGATGTAATACGTCGTCCTACAGGTAATTCGGAGATTCTTTTTCCTCCTCTCGGATAGCTCCCGAAAATATACGTTCACGGCTCGCGTTGTTCTAAGTTTAACTTAAAAACTCGTTTACTTTAACCAAATGGGTCGTAATGAGCCCAGTTACCGTTCGATTCGTTAATTGAACGGTTTAAGTGTCGGACTTTGCCAGCTTCGTCGAGGACGAGCTAACTTTATGGGGACCGATTAAAATTTCACTCGAATTGGGAGACAACGTAAGAGGATTAGCGCAACGACCAGACATAAACACTTAGAAAAACAATAGAAGGCCGTATCTAAAGGGATCGTTAGGAGAAAAAAGAAGAACTAACCATTGGCGGAAACAAAACGGTTTTAGATTAAGTGATTAAGAGGATAAAAGGTGTTGCTTTACAATTACAAAAATTAAATTTAAGGAAAGCAAAAAGTGATAGAATAATTAATGGAATTAACTTTTGTTTGGCAACCATTTTGTTTCTCTAAATTCTATCGATCAGGGAGAGAAATTGTAGAAATTGGTGCCTAATACATTTTTTAAACAATAAATAAAACAATCTTCAAAATCTTCGCATTTCTAGAAATTTAACTCTCTATTGTGGCAAATAGCTTAAAAATGATGCTGATTGAATGTAGTGAATCTTAGAATAGTCGTAGTTAGAAGATATTTATGAAACATAAATAATATAACAATATCACCTGAGTTAAAACAAAAAGGTTTACCTTCAAACAAGAATGGTAGAAAACTTACATTTTGTAATACTTAGTGACAAAATATTCTCTTCATTGTTTGTGTAAACTTTATGGAGAAAATGTAAAAATTTCGTATATTATAACTACATTTGTCCGATGAATGTCGTCGGAGTAAATGTAATTAAAGCACAGTATAAATATCCTGGCGTATTATCAGTGACGGAGCCAGTTCCACGTATTGGACAGTAATCCATTACCACTTTCTTCAGATACAAGTTCAAAGAATGCTTTCAAAATTTCGTCTTTATCACCGCCGAGGAATGAAAGCGATTTCGTTATGGAAGAAAATCATTTAATTTATTAAGGAATATTTGTCATAAAAGATGAAATATGATAGATGATAGATGAAAACAAATAGCTGATGCAAAGTTTACAATATATTTATCGCCTGATGAAGTAGCAGCATGTACACAGTTTCAAAGTGTTGTTCACAACTTTCTCGGTTCCCACAAATCAAACCGTTTTGGACAAAAGAATAGGAGAGGCTAAATAAGGATGAAATAAATAAGCAAAGAATTATGACATTTTATTTAAAACTTAGATAACGAAATTATTCAGCCTGGTGTATTTATTTTTTTACAATATATATTTTAAGTGAGAAATATGGATAAAAGATGAAGACTTTTTTTTGTCCTGGTCTAAAACGAGGTGGTGGAACGCAAGACGCATACCTGGACACGGAGTCTTGTCCTGAAGTGACAAGTTGGACTGTGAATTTGATTATTCCTGACAAACCATGGAGCGTTTAACATTAACCCCTTAGAAGCTTTCACTGGAAAACTTGGAGCCGTTTCATTTGCTTTGGTGTAATAAACTCAGCATAGGTCCGTAGAGGAGTACGGACCGAATTAACATCTTAATATTCTTAACGTCAAAAAGGGCAGATCAGATAAGATAGCAGGTTTGTTATCCCCGAACTTTTCTGGATTGCTTTCTGGATTTGGGAGTGCCAACCGAACCGTTGATCGAAGTGGATACCTAGGTAAGTGACGTTATCCAGCCATGGAATTGTTGAGGTGTCGATCTTAAATTACGCGACGCGAAGTGTGTAACGCTTCTTATGCTAATGATGGCCTAGGTTTTCAGGGGGTTGATTTTCAACCTCCAGAATTTGAACCACTTGACCGCATGATCGAGCTGCTTCTGTAAAAGTTCTTGAATTGTAACCTCGAACCTGGAGGCCATTAAGAAAACTGTGTCGTCAGCGTAAAACGAGACGTCAATGTGCTCTTTTCTCGGCACATCTGAAATAAAGAGGTTAAATAAGGCTGGGGCCAGCGGAGAATCTTGAGGTACGCTAAAAGATAAACACTATTATACGCAGCATTTAAAACGAAACTAACTTCATAATTTATATAGATGGAACACATATAACAAATGGAAGAAATTATGAAATATTATCAGTATATTTTTAGATAGTTTAAAGAATTGATAAATATTAAGGTTTTTAATGATTAATACAATAAGTGTGTAACTATATGATATTTTATTGTTTGAATTTTGTATCAATTATTTTAATTATTTACTTTGTAAACCTAGGTTTTGAAAAATCAATAGTTAATTTATTTCCAATCTAATAAAAACTTGCTCGAGATTCTACCATTTGTCAATTTCTTCTTCAATGTGTCTGATCGAGCTCACACAAACTGAAGTAATTATTTTCGACAATGCCTTTTTCCATATATCCAAACAGTTCTGGTTTGAATATCATCCTCGACCTGAATGTCTATTGTAATAGTTCTTTGCCATATTCCATATCAACTCAATTGGATTCAATATGCAATGATAGGAAGACGTAATACTCTATGACCATAATGTTCAGTAATCTGATCAACAATGTATATTCTCTCTATAAAATATAATTAAATATTTCATATATATTTACCGAGTAACAATTTGAAATAGTTCATTCTTTAACATAGTTTCCTCGTAACTTATTTTATGGGCTTTAAGCTATTCCTTAATTGCAGCCTTTTTTGATGCATTAGTTGGGATTTTCTCCACCAGTGTACTATATATATGGTAGATATAGTGTGTTGTACACAACAATATCTGACAATACCTCCAAGTTTTTTAAAAGCTGATTTTCAAAATACTGCAAAAATAAGTTATGATTCATTTCACCATGGTAGTCACCCTTGGACTTAGAAGAAAACACCAATTCTACACCAGGAATAAAACTATTCCTGTTTCTAGCATAAAGAACTATATGCCCGCAATGAATTATTAATAAATGTTATGACTAACAAAACCTGATCAATAGTTATTCCAAAGTTTACCTTTTTCGTCAACTTTTGTTGTCTTTACACTATATCAATTAACTATCATCTCGCTATGAGCGACCCAAAGTACATTCTGAAATATTCATGTCTTATTTAAATATATAAATTGATATAATAATCCGTCCTAAATGTTAAAAATTGTATTCTTTTAAAGGTAATCTCTGGAAATTATACCCCTTCGTGGGTTATCTTTACACCACTTAACTCTTATATTACCCAACAGTGTATGAAGGGATGTTCTATATCTCTCAAATAGCTCTATATCTTTTGGCTTTTTATAGATACTTTCCAGACTAATAAAATAAATATACTAAATTATGTTTCGATTGAAAAAACTACTTATAGTTTCTATATATTTCGTATAATTGATCTCCGACAGAGCTAACATCAAACTGATATTGATTCGTCACCTAAACACGGCTGTGTACCCGTACTAACATTCAGTGCAGCTGCAACACGCAAGAAAATATTTTCATTAAAAGCATCCGACGATTTGAAATTTATTAAAACAAAGCGTTAAAGCAATATTTTTCGATTTATAACCCGTAATTATAATATTTTGAAGAATTTTGCAAACGTTTAACAAACGCGCAATTTTTGCAGGCTCTTTTGTTACATGTTCGAACTTCTCTAAGAGCATTCTATCTCTTTCTAAACGAATAAAATAACAAGGAAAATATTGTCTGACTCTGAAACGAATTTACAACTTTAGACATACATATGTTGATCACGTGTGTCACTACTGTTTTGAGTAGACTATGTATATATATATATATATATATATATATATATATATATATATATATATATATAGTGAAAATACTGTGAAAACAAGTTTTAGTAACATACATTTTAAATTATTCTCTTTTCTCCTTTATGAGAGAAACATAAACAAATTAATAAATTATAGTCGAATTTCGACCTCCGGCCGATCATCAATTAGAATAAAAGAAGCTATTTCCTCGACTTCCATTGATAACTTAATTAACGGATTATTCAATTAGACACGTTATAAACGCCAGTCTCCCGATCTCTTCGATATGTCATCCCATAAATACAAATCCGTGTTACGACTCGGCGTTCGAGACAAATCGCCTCCCGTCAGTGATCTCATTGCGCCGCAATCGAAACGTGAATAATACAGACGTCCCGATCAACGGTCACGCGAGCGTCCGCTGTCACATCCACTAGATTATTGTTACATTTTCAATAAAAGATAATTAAAAGGGTCCACGGGCGAGCCCTTTTGGCGCCTGTCGAAGCCATACGGGCGTGACGGTGCGGCATCGCCGACATCTTATCCGAGGATCTGATCTCGATTAAATCCGTCCGCAGCTGCTTACGAAATTAATTTATAAACCAGAAGGCGACCCCACGGGATTCGCCCGTGGCGGCAGGGCGTCGTGGCGTTCAAGCGGGTGTGTTTTTTTTCGGTTTTAATAACTCGCGTTACGGACGGCGGGCTTCGGACGTCCTGTATGTGTTCGGCGTGCGATGGAGATGAAGTCATTAAGGCTATTAAACAGAGCATTAAGAGATAAGAGCGCTAATGAGATGTTGGGTTAGATAACAACTACTTGGTCGGCATATGTTAGGCTTCTTTGCTTGAAATATGTAAAATATGCCCAGGAAAATGTATTAATGGTCAATTTTTCCTATAATTTTGGCATATTTGAAAAATATGGGGTTTAGTCTCGATTATGCCCGGCCTATGTCTGCAATGTGGACTTACATCATAAAGTAGGCTAGGAACTAAATTTTTTAAAATAAAAAATATTGGGAAAGTTATCTACTTTCCAACTTTTTCACATTTTTTTTGACACATTCGAAAAAATACTGATATTGGTCTCTATTACAATCAGCTTGTTGTTACAGAACTATAATTGTTCTTTCTTTCCTTTCTTCACTTCTTAAAGGAGCCACATTCTTCTCTGTGAACTTGTTCTAATGGAAACTCGCTGAGATTTACAATAGCCGGTGACTCAAGATACTCTTCATTAATTAATTTTTTTTATTTCTTATTATTTAATAACCTACAATTTGTTTTTATAATAACTTAAATCTAGGTATATAACTAGGAGGACTCATCGGCCTTATCTCAGTCTTTTGTGAAATAATGTTTATACATGTCACTGCTGAATTTTTTAATATCTGCACCTCACTACACAACACTACACAAGATCAAATGGTTTGATTCTTTTTAGTCTGTGTCCTGTTCTGGTGGTATCCATTAGTTGCAATATTTCAATATTCGTATGAGAATGGAGTCTTTCCCCATGTCCCCTTGCAATTCTCTTGATTTCTTGACTGACTGTGGGTATCTGAAGGTCTCGATGTAGGTAATCAGTTCTTTAGTATTTAGGTGCGCCCACAATACCTCTCAGGACTTTGTTCTGAAAAATTGGTATTTGATTTATGTTACTCTTTGCAGAACATCTCCATAATTGAACTTCGTTTGTACATATAGGTTTTAGTATTTGCTTATATAATAACAATTTATTATGCACTGTTAATTATGTTTTTCTTCCAATTAGCCAGTACATTTTATAATTAAATAAATTAAATTCTTATTTAATTCTCAAGCAATATGTCTCTGCTATGCGAACTTATATCTCGAGGTATGCTAGAAGCTGTTTTTTGCATTAAAAAACTTATTAGTTAGTTTCTAAGTTAGTAACTCGCCAGTCGGTAGGGTTAATGCCGAGGACCGTGTTTTGGAGACCGCGCTAAACTCCGGGTCCAGGTCCAGTCCAGATAAACCCTCGTTGGTAAAAAAGAGACTTTAAAAATATTTTAAAATTTCTCAATTATAATCGGCTTATTTCTTCATAAGCAGACTTTTTCTTTCAGAACAGTCTCTTTCTTGTCCTGTATTAGTAATCCAAAGTGCTTGAACTTGTACTAAATTGCTGTTCTGACTATGTTTGCCCTAACAACATTCCCTTGAGATCTACAATAGCAGGCAACTCGAGGTTTTCTTCATTAATTCTCATTAAATAAACATTAAAAATATGATAGCAAGTTTGGAACCAAATCAACTTTAATTAACATTAACTAAATGTACCATTTTTAATAAATAAATACAGAAAAATATACTAATATGAGGAAATATTAAATATTATATTTTAGCGTAGTCAAATATCCAAGCAACTCTTAAATAACTCATGTATAATGATTTATAATAAACTTAATATTAAATTATATATTTTTCTTATTGGCGGTATCTGGTATATTATTGTCCAAATCAGATTGTCCAAAAGTAAAAAATGTTGGAATTTTTCAAAATATCTCAGAGGAATCGGAATGGGATTCTCCCCCTTTACTTAAATTGGTTTTGTTTGCTTTCTAATTAAGACAACAATTCAGGAAGAACAAGAAGAGGCATTAACCTAAAAATGGAAATTAAGGAAAATGGAACTTGTTAAACCATCGGGATGAAATTAAAAGCTATTTATACGAGAAATAAAAAACAAAGGATTCTTTTTGTCTTTGTTCTACGAGCAAATTTTATTTTTCTGTGTTTATATATGCTGTAATTAGTCTCTGACGGTCAGTTTCAACTTTTCAAAGATCAAAGATCAAAGGGAGATATTAATTGACGTAATAACAAAACATATCAAACGGTTACAAATATAAAATAATATTTTTTATATAACAAGTTTGACATTTTAAGATAACCATGGAGTGGGCTCGTGTTAATTATTTATTCACCTTTTGTAATGGTGAAGTTATTTATTATGGTCAAGAGAAATTGTTAATAAGGAACATAATTTGATTGTTACATATTATTTGCATGAATCCACTCGTATTTATTATGTTCATGATAATTCGCTAGATCAGAGAGTATTGTGCTATAGTTATATTACTACAGCTAAAGACCGATCCGCAGCGTCGAATGCGTCAACCCTGAAATAGTAAAGAAGTTTGTTCGTGACTCTAGGCAGTTTTCGATAGTCTGATTGATAATGTCTAGTTCCAAATATCTAGATAACAATTTCTAAGGTATCTCTAAAAGTTGAATATTAACATCACTCCTCAACACATTGTTCTGAAACTGATAAATAATTTCAAAATTGTACTTCTTAACCAACTCCTTATCTGGATGTCGCATGTCCATAAAAGCTTAAGGATTTCTTCCAAATAGCCAATACGTTCTTATCATTGTAATATACACCATCATTCCTAAGTATTTTTAACGTTGCACATTTTTACTTTTAAAATATCCTAAAATAGGATTATTTATTGTTGTTATACCATCTTTACCTACTTAACAGTTTGAATATATATAATTTATTGCTTTTTAGCAATGCCTTAATGTTTAGTCAATTTGTTTCTCTACTGTGAGTCTAAAATCTGTTACTAAATAAGCATCTCACAACTACTTAAAGCAACGTTTCCATTAAAAGCTCCTATATATTACATTAACACTAGTGCGTTATTGTTTTTAAACACATTATCATTAGGAAAAAACACATAAATTATCCCATATGACAGATAAGCATGTTTATGGCAATATAGCAAGAAGTTGCTGTAAAGTCCAGATTTACTATTCGGCGATAATCATTTGTTCATAACAACAATCAGTGCATTTATTGCAAAATGAAATCATTATTATTGATGATCATTGATTGATTGATGAAAACGCCACTCATATATCGTCGATTAGTGTTCTAAATGAATAAAAATAAATTTACTATGAAAAAAACATGAATATTTTCTTCAAAATTTAATACCTATATATTAAATAAATATCTTTGTAAATGAGAAATTTTGTTGTAAATTCGAAAGGAAGAAAAATATTTTAATTTCACCCGAACAAAGAAACGTAATTTTCATTTTGTATTATTACAAGGTTAAACTGAAACCGTCCATTCCATATCAGATTTTATTCCTTCCTCCTGATGTGTGGGTAATTTCATTTGGATCTCTCCGACGAGTTTCTCTTTCATTAAATTCCATTTTTAGGTTAATGCCTTTTTTTGTTCGGTTTTTTTTGTCGAAATGGCTGCCTTAATTAGAAAATAAACAAAAGCGATTAACATGAAGGGGGGAAAGAGAATGCGATATGGCTTTCTGGCATTTGGGAATTCTTTCTTTAATTCCCCGGTTTTTATTTCGAAAACAGGGCGTTGGTTGGTGGTTGATTAGACAGTGAATATCTAAGGTTTAATAAAAAATATAGAAATAAAATTATTGATGATTATCTAATATTTTAGCAAAAAACATGTATTAATAAATATTGTAACTAAATTTAAACGTTTTTAACGTAATATTAGATTGTCTTGTTTCTTTTAGATATATATTTTTGACAAAATTTATAGATAGAAGAAAATGAGCAATGGAATAATAGTATATAAAACACTTCAAAAGGTCAAGTTCAATCATGTTTAGGTATGGTCAGATTATACAAAGGTAAATTACTAAAAAATCTAATCTCCATTGTATCTAACCCTTAAGGGCTACAAGTATTTCATCTGGATTGGACCTACAATTTAACATGGGCCTCGAACCACAGTCCTAGCCATTAAGTCTACCGACTGGCGAATGATCAACTTCGAAATCATCCCAGAAGTCATCCGGTCTTACCCAGCCTGGTTACTGGCGCGACTGGGATCATTTTCCTTGTCGGATTTTACACTTTTGTCTAAGGACAATCACAAATGTTAAACAATCGCAAACGTGAATCTAATAGGGGATCATGCCACAGCAGTATTCGAACCAGCGATTGTAGCTACAGTGGAAGAGCCGTCCGGCCGCCTTTACCCTTGCGCCAACCAAGTCGGCAGTTTGAGTTTTATTTCATGAGTAAGTTACATGCTATCACCCTTTCTACAACGATTAAATTATGACCATATGAAAGTAGGCAGTCATAATAGTAATTATATCATTTATCATACCATTCTATAAAAACTACTCTTATGTTATTATACTAAGACAAATTTTCTAAATATATAAAATATAGGGGTCGTATATTTTTTCTTCTTTTATACGAGGTATTTCCGCCACGGCTTGTGGATCCAAGTTATTTCAGTTGGTCATATCATTGTTGAGGAACGAAAATAAAGTAATTATGGGAATAGAACAACTTATCAAGTAATAGGGGTGTTAATTAAATGGTTTCCTTGATAAAAATCAGTTTCTCTATTAATGTGATAGTATTAATAGATGTCACACCAATTATAATCCCAAAAAAGGATATAATTTGATATACGAGTAAAGCAAAAATGGATTTTTCTTAGCTTCGAAACAGTGATTGAATTTAATTTTGGGCTCCGTAAGGGTTTTAAGCGTTTATTGGACGAATAAAATCAATGTTCACGAAACGGTTCAGTTTGGTAAATAAGGAGAAATTCTAAACAACATAATTAAGTGAATCCAGTAATTTTTCCAGTTATATTTTTAATCGTACTGTCGTGTAGTATAATGTGTAGTTATATTTGGGCAAATGCCGATCACAGTTCTAGGACAGTCATTAATATTAGTTCAACTAGTCGATAGAACCTGAGATTAATGCGAAATCTTTGGTTTTTTTTGGTAACTTAAGGCTACAGAATATTGCTTATTGAACAAACATTTTTCAAACATCAATTTTTAGTAACACCACTATGATATTATTTAATAATAAAAAATTTATATAGTTTCCTTTAAAAAGTTCGTCAGATTATCACAAATAATATATCCAATTCAAACCATCTTCCCCAAACATTTGTCAGTTGACTCCGACCACACAAAATCAAGCAAACATAGAACACATGTTGGTTAATAATAAAATACACATATCGACCATTTTTCGTGACTCATCAAATGAAGGTAGGTAGAAAGACACTGACCAATCATTAATCTGTTTGTCCTAAGTAGCACTCGGATGTGTTTTTGTTCCACTGTTGACCAATATAACACAGCACACAATATACTACAGGATATACACCTTTCTCTGTCTCTGCCCCATCCGCACTTTCAACTTTCAACTAAAGTTATATCTTAAAGACAGGCATTTTATTATGAAACTTGCTGACGAATACACTGTCTAAGTACTGATATACCCACTTTTGTATCTCCTGTATACAGTTAACGTACCGACCTCTTTGTGAATGCATCTGGATCACATTCACAGGATCGAATGCCACCGGACACCCATAATATTGACATCAGACCTTACAAAATAGCTGCTCACCGCACGCCAGGAAATTTAGTTCACCAAAAATCGAGAAATATTGTTATTGTCGAAGAAAATTGCCAATATAGATGAAAATAATTATTTCTACTGTTTATAATTTAGAAGAATCTACCATCACGAACAGAAGTACAAGGTTCCTTCAAGAGTGTACCGAATAAATTAAATAATATTGAAATTTAAATAAGCCCAATAACGCCTAAAACATTTTTAACAAGCAGAGCAGAAAAAGCCCAAAACGTAATAAATTCAATTTAATCGTTATAAAATCCAAGGCCAAACATAATAATCTCGACAAACAACAACAAGAAATAGCGTTGATACAAAACTGAGAAAACTGAGAAAAGATAAACATGAGATATATTAAAGAATGCAGCAGAGCAATATTTTTTTTCAATTAAGTTGTTATTTATTGAATTTCTCTAGATAGTTACGTTTTCGTATAGTTTCTCCAAAATCTTAAATATCAGAAATAACAAGGTTATATGACAATAGGAGGAAATGTCCTCTGGCTTTTTCCCTGGTCTGCGAATCATAATGATTTGTATCACTTTCCAAGTTCTATGGAAGAAGTTCAGATGTAATAAACATTGATTTGAAATTGAATTGAATTGATGTAGAAACATTCCTTCAGTTATTAGATGAAATCTGCAAGATATTTTGCCATCAATTTAATTCATTATTGTTCGTTTTGCTTCCCTAACAGTACATTTTTCGTGTAGTATATTGATATATTCATTTGAAATGGAATGTTAAAAGAGTCAATTAAATTGTTTTCCGCATTCCTGTGATTATAATACTTATCATTAATATATTTATTACTCATTATATGAGTTTTTCATCTAGAGAGAATATTTTTGTGGGGTAGTTTTTTTATACAACTTTTAAAGTTTCTCTCGCCTTTCAACTACTTTATATAGAAGATGATCTCTTTCATGTTCTCATTTTAATGGAAATAACATTCAAAGTTCGCTGAGTTTTGTTGACACTAAAGAAGTATCAAAACGAAGAAAACAGAAACAATTAGTCGTGTTGATTCATCTTGTCGAATCCGCAGCGTCGATTGCGTCAAGCTTGAAATAGTGAAGAACTCTTTGTTCATCACTCTGGGCTGTTTTATAATGTCTTTAAAGTATCTAAATATCTAAGGAGTTAAGAATTTCTGAAGTACCTCTAAAAGTAGGGCATTAACGGCACTCCTCAACATATTGTTTTTCTTGACCAACCCCTTATCTGGATGTCATATGTCCATAAGGGCTTAAGGATTTCTTCCAAATAGCAAATACAATCTTATCATTGTAACATATTGTTCTTCTTTACAGTAGCCTTCCAACTATTGACCTAAGCTGAATTTAATCACTTTCTATTGGCTATAAGGATAAGCAATTTTAATTAATTTGTATTCCATTCTATATAAGATTAATTTGGTAAAAAATAACATGATTCTTTAAAAACCATAGCCCAAAAACAATAATAAATCCATTTTAGTCGTTATTAAATCCAAGGTCAAACATAACAATCTCGACAAACAACAACAAAGAATAGCATTAATCCAAAACTGAAAATGAGGAAAAAACCGAAGCCCGCTCAGCCATCGTAATGAAATTATAAGCTTTTCACGAAGAAGATACATAAAAAAGAAAATGTAAACAAAGGCCGGTGCTTGGCAGAGGCTTGTAAAATATTTATTAAAAAAATACCTTGAGCTTTTTTTGTGTCGAGAAGAGATTGTCTTTTTTTTCTGTTCTAGAAAGGAAATTATTATTTTCATTAATTACATCAAGTTTTTGTCGTTTTCTATTTACGTTGTTTTGTTTTGATGGGGGAAGAGACAAATTAATAAAATTAGAACGCGTTTGTTGTGACATTGTAAATATTTCTTCTAATTAATTTCGCTTTGCAATTTTAAATTTTTACTTTTAATTTGATACGTTTTTGAAATTTTAATATAACAATTTGAAAGAAAATATTTATTAAAGGTGATACAAATTAGTTATTACGACTAGCCGACGTTTCGTAATCAATACACACTCCAATTCAGTGGAATTATTTCTTCGGGAGGTCTGATACAGAGGCTCACTTGATCAAGTATCCTAATTAAGCAAATATCTGCCATGGCTGATATACGACTGAGTGATCAACTGATAAATTTATGCTTTTTCACGATAGGATTGGCCTTATATCCCTTGTATTTTCTGATAAAAAAATAGCCTTATGTAGTGATACATCGTTGATGTTCTTCTATCAGTATACTCACCATCCTCCCCGTTTGTCCTATGTACTGTTTTCCACACTTACAGGGAAGCTGTTACATTCAATGAATTCCTTCTGGCATTAGGGTTAAACAGTACCTGAAAATACCCTCTTGAGTTATTAGAATATAAATTTATTGTTATGTTTCATTACAAGCATTTCAATGTAGTTTGTTGCTCCTTGAAGGAATGGGAGAATTATAAAAAAAATCTCTGTTTATATCTCCCTCTGTTTCCCTTGTCATAATATGTGTTCACCATTGGATGCTATTGCTTACTTAATAATATTTTTAAACTTTATCAATTTTCAGAAACCACAGCTTTGTGATGATAAAGGCTTATTCTCTAAGCAACCTCATTCAAGAACAAATAGCAATCATTCCCTGTATACAAATTTATATGAATATATATTATAAATATTAATAAGTCAATAACTCTTAATAACAAGCTGGTTAGTACTAGACCGCATAATGAGAAATAAGTTGGTAAATTCTTATAATGTGTGTAACAAACTTTGACTAAACTCATGTTTTACATTATTAATCCCTTAGCATTCCACCATCAGTATTTGTTATATATATTCTTATATCAATATAGTAGTGTACATCATATAATTCACGAATATTTGGGTATGAGAAAGCTCTGTGCAAAGTGGATGCCGCACAAGCTCACTTTTGGCCAAAAAACAACGCCGAGTTGATGATTTGGAGCAGTGTTTGAAGATGATCAAACAAAATAATCCCGAGTTTTTTCATCGATATGTAACAACGACTGATACATGACTCCATCATTTTACTCCGAAGTCCAATCGACAGTCATCCGAGTGGATTGCACTCGATGAACCCGCCCTAAAGCGTGGGAAAACGCAACACTCGCCTGGCAAATTTATGGCGTCTGTATTTTGGAATGCGCATGGAATAATTTTCATTCACTATCTTGAAAAAGGAAAGATCATTAACAGCGACTATTACATAACGTTATTGGACCGTTTGAAGGAGGAAATCGCCGAAAAACTGGCACATTTGAACAAAAAAGAAAGTGCTGCTTCACCAAAATAACTCACAAATAGTGTCACAAGTCAGTAAAAACGATGGAAAAAATCCATGAATTGGGCTTCGAATTGCTTCCTCCTCCACCGTATTCTCCAGATCTGACCACCAGCGACTATTTCCTGTTTTCAGATCCCAAAAGAATACTCGCCGGGAAGAAATTTTCGTCGAATTAAGAGGTGATCGCCGAAACTCAAGCCTATTTTGGAGCAAAGGACACATCGTACTACAAAAATGGTATCGAAAAATTGTAGGGTGGCTATAATCAGTGTCACCCCTGAAATTTAGTTTCAATTCCGCGAATCTATTGGACAACTTAGTGTCATTATAGAGATATAAACATGTTTCTGTATGGTTATTTAAATCCTTTTATCTTTTATAGTAGCTCAGTAAACCTAACATTTTTTTCTTATACTATAAATTTTTTCTCGCTGTCTATAAAAGAATGCCGAGCTTTATTAAAATATAAATAAAACAGGTTAATATAGAGCACCTAATATAGTGTTCATGTCTCTCGGGGGTGTTTTTTAAGGCTTCAGTTTATGCGCGTAGACGGTTTTTGCGACCTTTTAATCTTTATCCTTGTGAGTGGTTGCGTTGGTCTTACCGAAAACAACACCCGGTTTACATGCTTTTGGTTTGCTTGATATCAGGAGGGATTGTTAAAGAAGAAAAGAACCGCAAAAAATTTATAGTAAAGTATTTTTAGGCATTTTCGTGGGTCTCATCTACCTACTTTTATTATATATTTACGAAACAATGGGCTTGAATACATATATAAAATGTGTCACAGTATCTGAAAATGTGTGAAAATGTGTCTTCGTTACTTTATGAGATCTATTTTCGAAAATTAGTTTAGTCCTCATTAATTGCACTCTATTAAATATTTTTCGTAACAATTATTTTATATAATTCGAAATAATTCTAAAATGAAAAAGATAAAATTAAAATTACTGTTTCCAGTAAAATAATAGCTAGCACATAATATTGTTATAATATATTATATATATAAAAAAATTAAAGTTATTTTTCATTCATAAATAATTACATTCTAACTACTATTGGAGAAATATAAAAAGTCAATTGAAAAGTCTCCGGCCTGACACATAGATGGCGCTACTAGAACTAAATTATATCATTCATATAATAATAATTATTGTAATTTTGAAAATATATTCTTAATACTATTTACTCTGGCGCTCGTTAAATGAAAACGTTATAAAAAATACACAAATATAAAAAAGTCTTGTCAAGACAAGATTTAGCATGTACAATTTATTCAAAAACTGCAGAAAATGTCACCAAAACAATATACTGGACTTCTAAACTCTTACACATCAGTAAGAGTATTTAGAGTGAATCAGGAGGAAGGAAGCTTATTATAAAATAAAATAATTCAAAGCAGGTGTACTACAGGGAAGTGTATTGATCAATCGCTAATAAGTATATAAAAATATGTAAAGTAATTAATACTGCAAATTAATTGTATAATACAATTATACCAGCAATAGAAAATCTCATAATGGCTCCAATTGCTGATGACGCTGCGAAACTTGCTGTGATAGACAACAGTAAAGCAGCGATCAGAGCATTAACAATAGACAAGTAACAACAAAATAATTTTAAATGTTCAAAATGTAAAAACTCAAACGAGTAGAAGTGTTGAACAAAATTGTGAACAGAAAGATCCTTTAAGAAGAAACATTATTATTTGGACTATTATTATTGTGTACGAAAATAGAAACCAACTCATTGACTGTATGGATGAAATAGAAGGTAAATTCTCCAGTAACACAGTATGTGGTGTAGCAGCCTTTATTCGCCATACATTAAAAGATAAATTGAACCTAATGGAAAAAGGGACGCTATTAATAATAACATCATTAATAAAGCATCGGTTATAATAAGTTATGAGCCACCAGAAAATAAATGCAACCGTCCAGGCAATAGTAAATTTAATCAACGGATTTCAGCTTTAGAGGTGTGTGATGTTATAATAAATTGTGCAAAAGATCTATTTCATTTTATAGAGCATCTAGTTGTTGCAACACTTTTCTTTTCGGAATACTTTCGAGAGTATTTTTTAAATATATTTTAATGTCTCCTTTTTACCAACGAGGGTTTATCTGAACTGGACCTACAGTTTAACGTGGGTTCCGGACCATGGTCCTCGGCATTAAGCCTACCGACTGGCGATTGGCGAACTTAGAAATCATCCCAAAAAACATCCAGTCTTAGCCAGCCTGGTTACTGGCGTGACTGGGATCATTTCCCTTGTCAAATTTTGCACTCTTGCCTAGGACAATCACAAACATATACTTACAACTATGCGCCAGCAGGATTTGAACCCGCGACTATAGCAAAAGTGGGTGGACCGTCCTGTCACCTTTACCACTGAGGCAACAAAGCCGGCTTGCAGACTATTGCAATACATTTCTTGATGATAAGCTAACTTACGTATATTCCTTTTATCCCTCATTTTATAAAGAACGATTACGAACTGAACTGTCACTTGTTAAGTCAAGAAATGATTACAGAACATTAAATGGTGCCTCTTCTAAAAGTTTTAAGACGCTCAATCTAGGGGACACGTTGAAGCAGGCTTGATAATTATTAGAAATCGTGGTAAGAACTGTCATGGCAATATTAGCAGCCGAAAGATTTTTCTTAACACTAAAGCGCGTCAAGACGTTTCTCAGAAATTGCCTCTCATCGCTTCACAGCTTTCTGCATGCTATCTATCGAAAAACAGTTTATCTCTGAAATAGCCAATTTTAATAACAAAGTGATTACCAAATTCGCAATTTTCAATAACTTATAGCTATAGTTTACATTAATAATACACACTAAATGTTCACACAAGTTCGTATGGTTTTGTTCGTTTCAATCTCCTGACATCCTGTGCGCTGTCCAGCAGTTGTATTGCTTCCACGTTAGAATGATTTAATAACCTATTTTCGTGTTTCAAGCCGAAATCCTCCACAACTTCGCAAATCCATTTGATTTCCAGGTCATCGTGCAGTTCTTCATTGGTTACATAGCGATAGGCATTGGTAATCAATCGAAGAATCTTGTTTTGACAGCGCTGTATGACTAACTGATTTGAATTTTTAGTGCAACCCCATATTTGCACCCCATAAGTCCAAATTGGCTTTATAATTGTATTATAGATCAACCTCTCTGATTTTAGATCAAGTTGAGAGTATCTTCCGACTAACCAGCATAGTTGTTTTATTTTGGTTCTAATGTGTTTTGCTTTTTGTCTAACGTGATGCTTCATAAAAAGTAAGTTTTTTTGCAAGAATTGAAAAATTTCTTTCAAGAACCACCACTGATTAATAGTAATAAAAGTAATTAAAATTAGAAAACTGGAATATATGGCAGCAAAAAGAATATATGTAACACATATGCAAACATTATATTTCATATATGATAGCATACACTGACATTTCAAGTAAAAATAAATTCGTCAATGCGTTACACACCATACACTTCCATATCAACCCTGTGACATTGTAATATAACTAAATAATCTAAAATAAATTAGCAATCGTCTGAAAACCTGATTGGCAATCAATACAAAGTAACTGTTCGAATCGATAGAAATGCAGAAAATCCAGATAGACCGCAAGACAATTTTATACTAATTCAGAATAAGTTTAAGCGATATCCGGTTACGTTGGCGAACGCTGCATAATGCATATTAAGTAGCGAAATAAAGCGAAACAGTTCCAGAGCTACCCTTAAATTTATCGTACAGAATCGATACGGTATAATCTATGCAATAGCTTTACCTAAGGTAATGTGGCCCTTTTCTTTTATTGCCGCGAACCTTTCGTTAAATATTCGGGAATACTGGCGGAACGCTTGAGGATTTCAACTATTTTACGAGCGGAATAATTGCAGACAAATGGTAAATGCAGAGTATCTACTTTATTGGTTCTATTCGTTTCCTCGCCGCTTTGTAAGTTAGCGTTTCAGCGGCGGCAACTGTTAAAGTTGCTAAGACATGCCCGAATTGTGGAGGAGTTGATGGTCGCCGATAAAAGTCCTAGAGAATTTATCAATTGTTTTCTATTTTGAGTAGTTTAGAAATGAACTTTTTGTATGTCCTTTTTATGGTACAATTAAATTGAGATATATTACAGGGTACTTTGCATATGAACTGGGTCCATTTTATAAAGTAATTTTATTTTTTCGCCGACTTCGAAAAAGGAGGAAGTTCTTTGTTCAGCTGTATATATTTTTTAATGTATGTTCGTCGATTTCTCCGTCAGTTGTGGGACGATTTTCAAAATTCTTATTTTTTCGAAAGGGTGCACTTCCGAGGTGGTCCCATTGGAACAAAATTAGAATCCCTTGGGGGGAAGAACCAAGGGAAACGCTCAAAATCCAAAGGCACAGGCACGTACAAAATTTTTAAATAATTTTATCTAAAATAATCAGACATTTGGGTATAATATTATTGCTGAGCTGATGCTCGTTTAGCGCAAAAGCCATTCAGTTTGCTATTTAAGCACTAACTATAGCATATAAGAGATCGTAAAAATATTGTAGACGATTGCTTCTATGGTTAAAGCGTTTAGCTCCCAAACGGAGGTCGCAGCTTCGATTCCCGGCGGGCGCAATAACTTTTTATTGTTTAATTAGAACATTTTTCAAACCATCTAAGTTTAGGTAACGGACCGGAAGTGTTCCATATTTTCAATCGTTGTTTGTTTATTCCTTTTTTTCATCACACGGGCTTCACAGCCCTTTACTTGCCCTACCCATTGTAATATTAAATAAAATAACTACGTAATTTATTGAGTAAGCATCTAGCACTAAAAAGAGAAAAATAATATATTAAAGAAAAATTGAACCGACTTCAAAAAATAAAGAGGAATACCACAAAAATTTTAAAAAATCAAAAACGTTATTTAACCTATCGGCTACACGTATTTTATATTCTACTACATAACATATTACCTGTCATTCGGATTATTTTGCTTCCTTAGCATCCCTTGAATTTTATGGAGAATTGGTTTGAAATTTGCTACAAAAGAGGAAAGATAATTTGTTGGTTTACATTCAAACTATTTTGTCATTTCGATATTATCAACTCGAAATAGTATAATTATTTTTAAATATAAAAGTAATATATAATAGTGACATAATTTTACCAAAGGTCCAACGAAATAGCTTCATCTTCTACATTTTTCCATCTTGGCAATCTTTTCGTACTTCGAAGTTTAGAAGGAAAGCCAGTATTAGAGACACCTACTGGTCTCTGTGCATCTAGGGTTTAACTGTGCTCTTAGTAGGATCCTCAAACTGACTAGATAGTGGAATATACCGCTTAATAGCTCTATATCGCTCGCTAATTTTGTATTGCGGTGAAATGACAAGAAACCTATTTATATCACACGAAGAATGCCCAATTCTTTACGCTGAATCAGCGAATAACTCGGCATTCATCTTGATGGGAATAACCTACATGGAGATATCATGTTAGGCAAAAACTCGGTCCAAATCAAACTCAAAATCAAAATCAAAAACTGTACTAGTTAGTCGGAACATATATTCAATTCAACTTGAACTAAGATCAAAGAGATTGCATTCTCAGTTAATTAAAACCTCTTTTTGGAATTATATGGTTGTACTAAGCACTAACAAAGTTAAGGTGTAATCGAAAATAAAGTTTTTCCATTTATTTCCAATGCTTATATCTATTTTCCAACAAAAAACTACAGGAAGATGACCTCTAAATGAAATAAATCTACAAACTTATCCAAGATTTCACTTTAAAACATGATATAAGGTTGTTAATCGCAGCAACGAAGAAGCAATATATCTACTGGACCATGTCCAGACTACCAGATAATTGAAAGGAACCAAACCATACGAATTTGTGTAGTGTATAAGTATTACTTTTAATTTTAACTTAAATAGTCTAATTTAATTCAATTTTAATGACTACTTTTGCGCTCCCAAATTTATATGTTTTTATAAATATTTTTGTATATATTTATAAAAATACGCAAGATATAATTTATAGAATCCAATATACTAATTTATAGTATAATCGTTTTGATAAACCTAAGAGTGCGAATACATGAGATCATAGTGAGATCTATAAATAATGCATCATATAATAAAATTACCTTACTATTAATATTAATTTAATTTACATTTTAATGGCATAAGAAATTTCCTATCTGAAATTTCATAAATATGTAAGGAGTTTTACGCAAATATCTAAATGAATAAAAATAAAATTGGCAAAAAGTCGAGGAAATATAGCTACCAGTATGGAGTAGATTTCAATTTTCTCGTACTGTGTGGTCGGATCGATAATATGATTGATTCATATTCGAATGGCAATGTTAGGTGGCGATAGCGGAAACTGACCCATATTTCGCCGCAAAATTCGTATGCAAAAGGTATATAGGGAAGGGCTTTAAATAAATAAAAACCGCGCTGGGCGATGCGCCTGCGAAATAAATAACTGAGACGTTGTGGTGGGCGATATTCATGAGGATCCCACTATTTTCCTAGATTTAGCTATTCGATAAATAATATTTTATGATGCAATATTTATAAATCATTTATTATTTTCTAGCTGGGTCATCTCATAATAATTCGGTTCATATATTATATAAGTCAGCAACTTTGGTATTGGATGCAGCGAAATTGACATGTAGTATTAACAAAAGAAGATATGGCCAAAAACAATCTATATAGTAGTCATAATAATTAAAAAAGGAAATAAAATAAAAGAAGAAATCTTAGAGAAAGTGAGCTCAATGAAAATCAAGTACAAATTAGGATAAATAAGAAAAAAGAGCAAGAGCATTTGTTGCGTTTTTTCAGACAGAATCGAACAGATATATCAAGAAATTGAGAGCACAAAGGACGTGCATATTGAAGAATTAAAGACTGTGCTAAGCAAACTGAAGAACGGAAAAATATCTGGTCAAGAAAAGATAGTATAGGATATGTTTTAAAAAATGAGCCAGGAAGCTACTGAATTATTTTTGGATGTTTACAAGGGATTACAAACTAAATTATAAAAAAATTGAACCGACTTCGAAAAATAAATAAGGAACTCTACCTAAACCAATTTATCTATTTACAATATTATTTTAACCCCTACCAGCTGATTACGTTGAAGTCAATGCCGAACCCAAAAACAAAGTTGTTTTGTTGGTATTTTTTGTATACATGCCACAAAATTATATTATTATTTTTGTATTGTCTGTGCTTTTTTTGTTAAAAATATTTAGTTTTTTCCTTTCTAGTCTTAGATATTTACTCAATAAATTACGCAGTTATTTTATTTAATAAAGGTGCAGGCCGTATGAGGAAAAATAGGAATAAAGAAACAGTGATTAAAAATAACGAACTCTTCAGGCCTTGGAGCCCGCTATCTAGCCTAGGTGATTTGACAAATGTTCTAACTATCGAACCACCGTTTGGAAGCTATACGTTTTAACCATTACACAATAGAAGCAGTAGTCTACAATTTTTCTACGAGGTCTTATATGCTACAGATAGTGCTTATGAATGGCTTTTACACTGAACGACTTGAGATTTTCCATCACATTATCTCAGCAATAACATTAACACAAATAGCTCATTATTTTAGATAAAAAATAAGTGAAGACTTTGTAACTTTGTATGTGTTAGGGCGATTTACCCGCGATTTCGGTTCACCAAGTAATATACTGTATTTTGAACTATTTATGGACTTTATTCACCTATTTTAATTTCTACACACTGCGCGTGTTATCTTAAACGTTTACATTCTTGTTCTCTGTTTTAATTCTTACTGTTTTGACGGTTATATACAAACTTAACCTAACCTTTTACAACTGTCAAATACTACAACTAATTACATCGAGGATATCGGAACTATCTTTCCCATTGAAGAAAGAACTATTGCCTATCGACGTGTAAATCATATATAATTAAATGACCTGATGAACAACATAATATCCTGACTTGGTTCCAATGGGACTACCTCAGAAGTGCACTATTTCGAATAAAAGAAAGAATTTTGAAAATCGATCCACTATTGACGAACATCTACGAACATACATTAAAAAATATATATACAACCGAACATAGAACCTCCTCTTTCTTCCAAGTCGTTTAAAAAAGATGTATATAAATGGAGATAAGAGGGACTGTTATAATTACAACATATAATAAATTATAGAAAATCGTCTAAATCATCTAGGGCTCGTAAAACGCTCACAAAATCGTCACTGAAGACATCTTAAAATCAAAAATTTTCAAAACTCAAGCAGGACTAAGACAAGGCGCAAGTTCAAGCCTATAAAGGTTTATAATATTAATGGATGAAATAATAATTAAATGTCAAATAGACAATACGTATAACATACCTAAATATTACCTCCAAGGATGTATTTTAGCGAAAATACTGAAATTGTAGTAAATGAGTTTTTTAGGGCCACGTTAAGTCATTCTAAGTTAAATGTTATTATTCAATGCCCACGATAAAAAAGTCCCATTTTTTCAATTTTTTTTTCCAGAATAACTTGATTATCTCCATCTTCTTTATGGTCACTAAAATTCATTGCTTAAATTTACTTCATTTAATCACATCCACTGGTCTGTTCACTAATATATTCTATTAGAGTATCAGAAATTGTAAATACATATCAAACAAACTATCAAAATTACTCATTTTAAAAACTAAGATAATTAAGTCATTGTAATGTAACAAATAAAATATTTGGTGTTCATAAAAATTAATTACTTCCCACATATTTTGCGTCTCGACAATGTATGTATTGTAAATGTATGTTAATTGTATATTTTCTAATATTCGTGCATATTTGTTTGTTAATTACGCATCGTAAAGTCTATTTTTATTATGTCTTATATATTATATATTCTAGTATTCCCCTCTCATATCTCCCCTATAGGAGGAAATTTTCTGTCCAGGGGATAGATAAAAACGTCAGATCCAAGTATTTCTATGGCTAACTCATGGACAGTAGTTGCGTAATTTAGTCAACATATATTTTTAGTACGGTTTTCTATTAAAACACACCACAGTTATACCGAGAGGATATTATTTTTAAACTTGAAATCTAATTATAAAACATTTTTGAGTCATAAATTCTGTATACCAATAATCTGCTAATTCATAATTATATACAGAATAAATACAGTTGATTCTTGAAAATAGGTCCATTTGCCTTTAAAAACACCTATAAAAACTCGTCCCTTTATATAAGGTATCCTACAAATATATCCCCTGTGTTGAGTTTTTCCCCTGATCTTTTACAAAACAAGATAAAGTTAATAAATTGACCGGCTACAAATATACACAAATGAGTTGTTTCAATAACAATTTTATACAATTAGATTAAAATTCTAATATTCATGTATTGCTGTCTTTTCTAGCAAGTAAGTAAGAGTTATAAATATATATCTATATATATATATATATATATATATATATATATATATATATATATATATATATATATATATATATAGATTTTCTTGGTTTAAGTGACAATAATACATCAGTTACCCTTAGCCTGGTGATTCATCCAACTATTTGATGTTTAAGATGCCAGATATTTGATAATATTAGTTTTTTATTCATTTTTCTAAAACTAAACTCAAATTAAATATAGTGGTCCGTATTATTTGGTAATTGAAACAGGAATAAAGTTATTACATATATAATAAATAAAACAGATAAAACCTAACCTCAAACATTATCGTCAGTGTTATTTACCTCGATATTACATTTATGAGACACATGTAACATTGTAATCGTGTAAAATAGTAAATACTCCATAATGGTCTCCATAATAATAAATACTTCGAACTAAAATACACAACTTAGGTTTTTAATGACATGTAGTTAAATTAGGGAATCTCATACCTTCCATACACATTAAAATGCCTAATTACAACAGAAAATTATTACAATTATCAAGAAAATCGATGAAAATCATACTTTACCAAAAGAAGTTTCTGGATTTACACATTTTCCTTGAAAAATTATTTAGGACTGTATCATAAGTACCATTTACTGATTTAAATATATGATTAACAAGGGAAAAATATGGTGTCACCGATAGATCATTAAATGCGGGTATTTCTAAACAAACGATAACGATCACATTACGGCCAGATGTAACCATAACTAATCTAAACCAACACACCAACACGTACAAAAAACACATAGAAAAGGGAGTGCATATTGATATAGTAGAGTGTCACGATCTTCGTCATTTTTTTTTTAATTTATGGCATAAATAGCGTCATCCATTGTTCCCCCGTTCGACTACTATTCTATAGAAATAACGAAATGAGTTGTTATCTTCAACAACCGTTGGGGACAACCCACTGTGACACTTTGGGTGATTGAGTAAAACGGGTGTTTGGGGTGGTCCGTCAAGGGTTATCTAGAGAGGACACGGCTTAGCTAGATGATAACAAAAATAATGGATGTTGTTAATATTGTTGCTTGATAGAACTATCAAATGGGATCCTTTCAGGCGACAGTTCTTTTGTGTGAAGGATAATACGCAGCTGATTAACTTTTATATTAAAATTAGTTTGTCCTAAAGTGATGCATATTTCAAGATGTCTTGTTTAGATAGCAGCTATTGTTTTAAGTAATTATAAACAACATATTATTACTTATAATTTGCTTTTATAATAACTTAAAATCTATTTATATATTCAAAAGAAATCATCGGTTCTTATTTAGTCTAAATATTTAAGTAAGGACGTCAGTAATTTTGTTTATGTATTAGCAGTGTTGTTTTTTCCGCTTAACGACTTCACTGCACTACTGGATCATATGGTTTGATTCTTTTGAGTCCCTGTCCTAATTAATTGGTATGCAAGAATTTCAATACTTCGGTATTCACATGAGAGTGGTGTTAACTTTCCTTTGTCTCCTTCCGATTTTTGTTGTTATATGATGTGACACACCATTTTTCGGTTAGAATAGAAATTGTGATAGAAAACACAAAACTTGCAGTCAAAGGCTTTTGTTAATTTGTGGAGATAACTAGGAAATGGTATAAAGACTTTAATTAAATATAAATGGATATACTGTTGCTAATTGCTTTTTAATTATGCTTCTTACTTTGTAGTTTTTAATAGAGCAGCAATAAATTTAAGGAAATGAGAACACACTTACCACACACAAGCCTTGTGTACCTTCAGACAAGATGAATCTCATAGTCAAATCGAATAACCAACTTTAACTCGAAGTGAATCAAGTTTATAAGATCATAGAGATCACTAAACGTTAATTCTTTGAAGTCAAAGTAAAAACTAAGCCAAAGCAACTTAAAAAACAAATTCTTAGCAAAATGATATCCGGTCCATGTTGATGGCATTATTAGCAAACCGGATTAAATCATCTTTTCTTTAATTGTATTATTTTAACTCTTTTAAATTACAATCTCTAAATGACTAATAATAATTTTAACACAAAATATAAAAAAATCTATAACCTGAATAATTATCAATTAAATTAACATTAAATTACACTAACAATTTATTAAAATCCGCCTTATAAGTCACATACGCCAGAGAATCTTAAAAAGTATATAAGTAATTTTTTGTTCATATGCGTTTCATGATCGATAGTCAAAAAACTAGCGACTGAATATAGAAATTACTATTTTCAGTCAAATGCACGGTTCAACTGTTTTGTTCAATTCGTTATGTCAGATGAAGATGTATGAACTGGTCCTGTATAAATTGGGAGAGAGGAAAGGACGGAGATAATTGCTTGAAGCAGTTAATTTTATATGTGCTTATATTTTCAAACAGTAGAATAACGGAGACGGAGATGTACATATTCCTTCACGTAACTAACTTAAAAAAAAAGGAAAAAAATAATTACTGAATACTATTAACATGCATTAATAATTTTATGTAACGATCGTAATATTCTCCATTTGTGGTATATTATCAGTGTAGAGTAGTTAAAGCATTGGTGTCAGTTTTATATTAATTTGATGCGATTTAACACTATCTACGCTATTTTTGGTAAATAGTTTAAAAGTTAATTTTTGTACCATATAACAGAAACTGTGACATAATGGCAGCTTTTCATGTTAAATATAGTTAAAGAAACTTTGAGTTCTATATAGAAGAATGTGCGCCATCACAACGACTTCACAGTCCTAATAAAATTCGCTTTTATCTTTTCCATTTAATCAATTTGCGCACGATTTTAAGCCTAATGCTGAAGAAAATTAAATAGTGAGCTTTTTATTCGCTGTATACGGACCCAATTTAGCTTTATAGCCCCAGTCGCACACCTACATAAAAAACAACATAAAAACAAATCGCAATGGAGTATCAAGTAGGTAGGTGCTCGTATAAATCAGCCGGGTTACCGGGCCAAGTCTCTCAGCTCAACTACGATTGGGTTAAATCCCTTAATGGCCCTAAATGGACGCATTTGCAATTGTCCTGCTCGTACGATGTACCCTCCCAGGACAAGACTGCAATCTTTTCTACTTAAAATAGATTTAACTTTTTATTTAACGTTACGGCAAGTGAGAGTACCGATAAATATTTCTTCAGTTTTTAAGCCATTATGCACTCACCTAAATTCCATAATTAAACTAATGTCATTTATAGTCGGAAAATTTTAGTACCAAGGGACCAAGTTCTTAAATAAGTTTAAATAAATGAATTATCGTAGAATTTTAATTAACATTACAAATTAAAACTTATTTATTCAGAGGCGCATGTCACTTCCACTGTTCTGTTCTAAGCAGAATATCAAGATTATTTATGTTTCGTTTCTACAACTATTTAATTTGGATAGAGTTTCTGATTTATTCTGGCCTATTTGTGATATATTAAGTGAAGTTCAGAAAAACATTGAAGAAGAATCTAGACATACAATATTTACAATAACTTAGTTTAAACGAATGGGATAATTCAATAATCTATTATTTAGGATAAATGCAGTGCAGTTAAATACCCTCATTTCAGAGTAATGTTCAACTATGATAGTGAAAATGAGGACAAAGATCGCTAATTCGCTATCAAATAGAAAACCTATCTAATCGGAACTCAAACTGATATCATTTTATTTTCATAATATATATATATATATATATATATATATATATATATATATATATATATATATATAGACGTTTTAGTCTACGCACTTCACTGTCACTTTGCATATTTAGCTGATTAGCGAGTACATTAGCATGCACTGACACTCTTTTGAAGTACTTCAACCAAAAAGGTTGAATTACACACGTTATCGATTTTAGGGGAATATCACTTCATTTGAAACATAATACGGAATATACAAAATCGCACGCAACACTTTATTTTTGAACCGTTGTATGATGGATATATATTAAACTTGCTAGCGATTCGCCATAGTTGGATTCCATATGACCAAATACGCCTGAGTATAGATTTCTACAATAATATCTTGTTATCTAAAGTTAACTCAGATTTGCGCCCGATAAGCCAATACATTTGGTAGAGTTGTGTCCGTTTGACGAGCATGTGCTTCTTGTAAGTTAGGCGTCGAACTAGGTGCATACCAAGATACTCTTATTTAGCATCCTCTGCTTGCGAGAGTTGACAGTTATTGATATAGACTGGTGGACATGTTCTTTTACGCAGCGTAAAATTTATATAACTGGATTTTGTTTCGTTATAAGTAATAAGTTTAGTACACGATAATGAGTTTGCAATCTGAAACAAAGATGGCACCACAAATGATTACATATGCGAAATTTAACATCGATTGTTGGTAATTTTAAATACTTATTAACTAATATAATACAATATTTGCTAAAATATTTTAAACATTACTAGCAATATTACATCAAGGTTGACCATAGTTGTCTTGACTTGAAAGATCCACCTCAATATAGCAATCTGTGAGCAAATAGTTGTCAATTGATGAGATCAATGGTGATTTGGATATCGCATTTTGATCTTACGCTATTTATTTTAAGGATTCTAAGTTTTATGGTATATATCGCTTGATTCAACTTTCAATAATTATCTCACATAATTCCAGCTTGATTTGATTCAAGGTCGTCAGTCGAATTTCATTAATTTAAGCTGCATATGGCTTATACATTACAATTATAGTCTATCCAAAGTAGCAGTGAAGTCAAGTCATCTAAATTTAAGACGCCAAAACGTCGCAATATTGCCGCATTTAACTCTAACTCCTAATTTATTTTACCTTTATATATTACAGCATTCTAATGTAAATAAAATAAAGAGACAAGTTTTTTATAAAATATCATTTATTTTAACATTATAGTTCAATATTAACTACTACTTTGAATAGATTATTCACTAGTTATTAATAATCTAGTACTTTTTAGTTGATATTGTTCTTCAAGTCTAGACCTAAGATCTCAAACTAAAATTTGAATCGTGTATCTATGAAACTCTCATCTCGGCTGTCACACATAGTTCAACTATACTAATTTAATAAGTTTTTATCTTTTTAATCTCCAAGTAAGCCCACTGTTGTTGAACAGGTGTAACATAGTACTTCGACGTTTATGCAATGTCACTTTTTTGGACTATAACTTCTTCACTCACCATAGGTACGGCTATGTCTTGGCAAGTCTTCCAATAACTTTAAATTGATAAAATTGTATCCTATTCATATTGGATTTTCTGTACAAAACATTAGTTGCAGATCGTCGGTAATTTGGATAGCGGTCGAAGCAACCATCACATTTTTTGAGCCTCACGTTCAATATTGACCCAAGAATACTAAACTTAACTCTAATTCTAAATTATTGACTATAAAGACTCTGTAGCGACCTTGAGCATGTCGAATTTTACATCGTGGAATAGCGGTCTACAAAATACCCAGAAATATAATCCCAGATGTTGAACACGGGCGGGGTGCCAACTGGAACCCGACAACGAATAGCTGGCGGCAACCCCGAGACGTTTATCTCGGATATTATTGAAGGGTATTTCGGTCATTCAGTGCTCAACCCTCGTTTGGTTAAGACGTGCCACCATCGACTGCCCAAGCCTCGTCTTCAGGTAACTCCGCTGCCATCCGTTTTATTATTTGTATTTGCACATTTTTTTATATTGCCAATAAATAACGGTCACATCATGTAAACACCACTGTTTCATTTCGATTTACCTCCATTCACCGAGCCACATCATTTTTACCCTAAAACTCTAAAACACTTGACGCAAGGACGCACGTTTTTTTAATTATATCCAAGAGAACACGTATTTTATGAACTGTTGAGTTTTATTTCTAATACCACATTGACTAGCTGAGGTGACTTCTTTTTCTCCACAAAATCGTTAGATGCATTCTAAGAACAACTTCTCATACTTGTTCTTAAGTTATTGAAAAGTTTGGAAGATTGATAGCAGTGATGTTGGCCAATATAATGTTTTGCGATTTACCTGATTTACCTGATCCACTGAATAGACATACATGGCAGTCGCACTTCAACGTTGAATAGATGTGGAAGTTTATTACACCCTTTCTTAACAGCTATATAAGTACTTTTTTAAATATATTTTAAAGTCTCCTTTTTACCTACGAGGGTTTTTCTAGACTGGACCTACTGTTTACGTGGACTTCGAACCACGCTCCCCGATATTAATGCTACCGACTGACGAGTAACCAACTTATAAATCATCCCAGAAGACATCCTATCTTACCCAGCCTGTTTACTGGCGTGACTAGGATCACTTTTCTTGTCGAATTTTACACTCTTGCCCAGGACAATCACAAATACCAATGAATCACAAATATAAATTTACGACCAGTATTCGAACACGCAACTATCGCAACAGTAGGAGGATCGTCATGTCGCCTTTACCAATGCGCCAGTCAAACCTGCTGTTTAAGTACTGTTTGAATTGTTATCTATATGAAATATTTTAAATCTTCTTATGTTTTTTTAAAGTTATTTAAATATTATTAGTTTATAAAATAGGTAAAATGATGATATTAGCTAAATTCATCTTATCAAAACTAATAGCGTCTTATTTGGTTGAACGAAAAAACTAATTTATACACTTAACACTTTTTTAATTTTTGTTGATAAACCGCAATGTCGATAGGCGAAAAGAGAAAAATCAATAACGAAGAAGCATTGGCGGCGCGAGAGTGTCCCATCTCTGGCTGTCGGTGATGTATGACGTCGGGGCCAGGTGACCCCCACTAAAGTTGACAGCGTTTAACCAAAGCCTAACTGATTTAATTGTGGTTATGATTTATGAACGACCCGTGACATCGTATTGTGCGACGTTCTCGTTTTGTATACTGTGAATTACACCCAGCTCCAAGGGTAACGCGACCGAGCGCACCCCGACCAGATATTCATTATATTTTATTAGCGGTGACGTGGGTTTATTGAAAATTTTATTCCTAGTACGAACAAAGGCGCCAGATAATAGTAACAGTTTATTCAACATCTCCTTTCGAAATAAATTGCTCAGGATATTTTTCAAAATTGGCTTCCAATTTAATACAGAATAATTGTGGCTGCAAAATAATCATTATAAGAGTTTTCGGTTATCCCTAGTGGTTATTTTATATATGACATGTGAAGGATGACTCCAGTAAGTAATCCTCTGTGTGAAATATATTTTTCTACATGTTCCTCTATGATTATGCATTAATCAAATCAGATGTTATTAAAAGTCTTTGTCGGTGATTAAAGTGCAGTAACACTATTTCGAAGTAACAGGTCAATTGAAAAGTCCGCGGCCTACCATAGTAAAACACATTTTTTTTGGCAAAATTAGTTTCCTTGATTCACCATAATTCCCTTCAAGAGTAATATACTCATTATAGCGACGTTCCAACTTTTCGATACCATTTTTGAAGTACAATTTGTGCTTTACTTCAAAATAGGCCTCCAGTTATTCGACGAAAATTTCTTCTCTGCGAACGTTCTTTTGAGATCTGAGGACAAGAAATATTCGCTGGGCGCCAGATCTGGAAAATACGGTGGATGAGGAAGTAATTCGAAGCCCAATTCAAGGATTTTTGCCATCGTTTTCACAGACATGTGACACTGTGCATTGTCTTGGTGAAGCAGCACTTTCTCTTTCCTTAAATGCAGCCGTATTTTGACGATTTCATTAAAACGGCCCAATGACCCTATATAATATTCGCTGTTGATGGTCTTTCCTTTTTCAAGGTAGTCCATGAAAATTATTCCATGTGAATCCCAAAATACACACGCCACAAACTTGCCAGACGACTGTTGCGTTTTCCCACGCTTTGAAGCTGGTTCATCGTGTGCAGTCCACTCGTATGAATGTCGATTTGACTTAATAGCAACATGTCACACATATCGATGCAAAAACTCGGGTTTATTACGCTTGATCATCTTCAAACACTGCTCCGAATCATCAACTCGTCGTTGCTTTTGGTTAAAAGTGAGCTCGCGCTGGACCCACCTTGCACAGAGCTTTCTCATACCCAAATATTCGTGACTGATATGATATACACGTTCAGTTGATATCTTTAGTGTGTGTTGTATTTTTTCTCTTCAAAAAGCAATATTTTATCAACACGCGAAATTCGTTTTTATCCATTTTTTTCACAGGAACAAAAGTTGCTTCACTCAAAATGCTATAATTCACAAACTAATGATCCGACAGCTGTCAAACTTATACACGCATCTTTTGAGGGTTAGAGCTAACGTATGGATTTAATTCTAGTAGCGCCATCTACGTGTCAGGCCGGGGACTCTTGAATTGACCTGTTATGCTTCCTAAGGTGTTACATATTGCAATAGAAGCCCGGGCTTCCAACCACATCTGTTTTTTAAAATAAGCTTTAGCAATTCAGCTCGTCTAACGAGAAGTAAAACAGAAGGAAGCAAGACCAGACGAGATTCTGCCGAAACGTCGATACTGTTATATTAATTTTGTTTATTTAATCTTTTTGTAAGTAGCTGTTATATAATTTATTTTTTATTTCTATTTTTATTTGCTTATAATATCAAATTGCTTTGTTTTACATTAAATTAATGTATATTTACATACGAATTTTAATGTTATCCTAAATATTAATTATCAATTTAATTAGTTGATGAAGTGAATCATCATTAAGACGGTATTCTAATCTAGAGGAATGATTTTAGGTATTTTTAAGTAAAATACGAAACAAACAAATACTATTTTTATTGCCAATTTTTCGCCAGATATTTATTAACGTTTAAAGAATGCAAAAGAAGAAAAAATTGAAAAATTGAAAATCCAAAAAGTTGCAGGCAGATGAAAAAAAAAATGGCACACCCTCGCTGACATGATTGCAACAACCTTCTTAGTAATCTGAAACGAAAAATTACGAAAATTCTTAATCAGGTAAGAAGTAAATCTATTGAACAAAAGTAAAACAATTTTATTTCGCCAAATTATGGCTGTTTTTTAACATTTCCAGTTTCTTTAAATAGTAAATATCTAAAATATATAGCAGACTTTGATACAATACGAGAATGTGTAGACCTACACCAAATTTCAAATGAATCGGTCGAAATATAGGTTTAAAGTTTTGTTTATAGATGTCGCGTCACTAAAACAGCTATATCTCCGAAAATAATTTCTTGAAATCTTGAAAATTTCTCGTAAGGGAATATTTTTAAACGGTTAAGCTCTGAAAATATGAAGAAAAGGTATACCTCTTTAATATTACAATATTTCGTCAAAAAATAGAATCCAGTATCTACAAATTCCAACAAATCAAAGCCATCCCACACTATTAATTTTCGCAAAAAACTACTTACAATAACCAGTACCAACATTATAAATATATTTTAAGGCAACAAACATACCGAATTAATTTTTGTAGCATCATTAATAGATATATCATACTACCCTTTTTAAAATCAGTCTGATGTTAGAGAAATGCATAATTCATTTGGTGACAAATGAATTTCTAATCCAAACCAGAACCATAAACATCCGGTGGCAACACTTTCAGATGTGACAGTAGCTTCTTTCTTATTGGACCCATGTTATCGGTTATATCGTCGCTTATATTTATAGCCTAGTTCGGTGCCGAGTCTAAGCCGCCAAAAAAAAACAATTTATTATGTATCTCTTTAATAAATTATATTTGATTATTCCGCATAATAAATCTTTTAAAAAAATAGTAGCCAGAACAGAAATAGTGCTGAAATAGAAGATATTAGTCAATCTTCCTTTAAGAGATGATATTTATTTAACAACTGGCCGTTTGAGTAAAGGCGATGGATTACATTTTTCTCAATTTTTTATTAGCTTATATTGGCATGAATTATAAACAAACTGTTAAAGAATGTTGATGATTTTAGACAGTATATATTCTTTATAATTTCTTAACATATATAATCAACTTTATTCAGTAAATCGAGCTGTAAACCAACACAATTTAATCTGCCGTAAGGAACATGATTAAATAGCATTTAATTAGAAAATTAAAAAAAACACAGTAAGCTGTGTTCGTAAGACCTTTCGCATTCACCATGTTACTTTAAATATATCTTAATGATAAAAAAAAGTAAGAAATACTAGAGTTAAGGAAAATGCAATGTCGATAATGATGTTTCTTTTAAAAATTATTCAACGAAGTAATACTTTGGCGCCTTTAAAATGTAACGGTACACAAAACATTCTAAATATGAAGGTAGCGTGATTCGTTTATTGAGCGAAAAGTTATTACGCTACGAAAATGTTTTTTGAAACAAACAAACCCTACTGGAACTCATTGTTACGCCGTCTACTTTTGTTAAAATTAATATACAGGCGTAGCAAGTAGGATTTTCCATCTGGGTGCTGAAACTTTGATATTGTTATTTGTGCTCGACAGAAAGGTAAATCGAAGTATTGATTTTCGTAACGAGCTGTGCGTACACATCGGCTGGATGTTTGATAAAGGACTGCTGAATTAGGATTAATGGAACATGCACAAGGTCTTTTTTACGTTCTTTTGTAACGCAATATTAAGTCAAACAATTGTTAAGATATTATAAATTATAAACTGTTATATACCAATTAAATAATATGATAATGAACACTTTTTGCTTTACTTGGAACAATGGAAACAATCACTTCATCAATGGAAAGAAGTGATAAATTAAACTAAAGTCGGTGTTATGATCTGATTTTCTTCTGATGCAAATAGCGTCACATTCTATGATAGAAAACGACTCTCCTGAAGAAACGACGTTAGTTTCATCCTTTCTTTCATTAATCTCTTAGAACGTCAACACTCTGCCCGTGGGTAATTAGTATTATAATATGATTTCCGTTATGCAATATAACTCTACTGATATTTAGAACATCGCTTCAGTAAGTGATCTGCTGTACAACTTATAATCTAAATCTTATTCTAGATACCATTCTAATTTAGTTTAAAGTTTATACTAATTTATTCAAAAGACTATTCTAACTTATTCCAGAGATTATTAAGTCTCACTCTATGTGTCTATTAATCAGTTCGAATGGTAGTTTAGCTTGGGGATTATACACTACACTGTCATCGTGCATATTTAACTGTTTGGCGAGTGAATTGGGATGCACTAATAGTCTTTCGCTTCGAATCACACTTGTTTTGGGTTCTATGGGGATCTCGCGCTGAATCAGTTTGTTGGACACGTAACGTGGGGCATCGACGATGACTCGCTACAGGATATCTATGTTAGATTTGCTAGTAATACCCCACAGTTCAATATCATAGGTCCAGATAGGCCTAGGTATTGACTTATACAGCAAAACCTTGTCATATAATAATAATTCGGATTTACGCCCTATCAGCCAATATATTTGGTTTAGTTTAAGCTCAAGCTGTTTACGTTTTGTCACTAAATGTTTTTTCTATGTCAAATGTCGGTCAAAATACATTCCTAGATATTTGGCGTTGTCTGTTTGCGGAAATTCATGATTATTTAATTTTATTGAGGGATATGTTCTTCTACAAAGGGTGAATATCATATGGGTAGATTTTGTTTCATTTGCTTTTATACGCCACGTTTTCAACCACAATTCGACTTTGTTAAGATGAGGCCTCTCGTGGCTCATATTGGATCCTCGTGTAATGATAAAACCGATGTATCGTCAGCATATACTGCAACAGTAGTGTTTCTGGAGGTCGGTAGGTCAGCTGTATACAATAGATATAACAATGGGCCAAGAGCATTGCCCTGCTTGACTTGACAATAAAAGGTCTGTCTGTGAGGTACGATTTCAGCAGTTGAAAGTGCATATGGGGCAAAAGCTTTTTCAGTTTAACAGGCAGTCGCGTGTGCCACACCTTTCTGAGAGAGGAAAGGACGGACATTATTGCTTGGAGCATTTAATTATATATATATATATATATATATATATATATATATATATATATATATATCGACAGAAAACAGTCGACTGAAACAGTAGTAAAAAATAGTAAAATTGGTGAAAATAAAAATAGCAACTGAAATAGTCTATACTAAAGAGCAGTCAATTACTAAACAGTCGATAGTTAATTTCAGTCAAAAGTTCCCAACGCTAGTTAAAATATTTACAACCTTTCCACCTGATTAATAAACATATGGAATAGTTATTAGAATAACATAGAATAGAAGTAATGGAATTAGGTATAATACTAGTTTATAAGTTTGTATAGGAAACCACTTGTTGAAACGAATTTCTACATGTCATTATATAACATAAATCCCATCAAATTCTTATTGCACATTGGGAGATTTTGTGATTGTCATTAGGCAGAAAAATACGGTAAATTGCATACTGCAGGTCTGAATAACAAGATAAAAAAACAGTTACATTTCCGGCTCACATTAATTGGCTACATGAATGCATTCTTATGTATTATTTTCTATTTCTATTTAGCATTATTCATTTTCAAACCCATTAAACAATATTTATACCGTTTTATATTAAATTGCTCATTACATCTGTATTATGTTGTGTCGAATATTGGAATATCGAAATATTGGTAAATATTAAATATTTATGAATGCATCAGTTTTAATTTATTCCTTCGGCAAAATATTTTGCAATTTTCATTGGTACAATATTTACTAAAATATCACCAATAGATCTGTAATCGAAACTGATTACACTGGAGATGTTCATTATTTGACTGAAATGTAATTGTATTATTTGCCCTGTTAATTAAATGCACTCGATATTAATATTAATATCGAATTTTGGCTTAATTACTAACAATCAATCAAACGAACTAATCTAATTTAGTATATTGTGAGATTATCTAAATTAAGCGCTGTATTTTCTCATTCTCTCTTTCGTACTACATGCTATGTATATTGTATTTGGTGAATCCATCAGACACATATTCCTATTTTGCCGTTTATTCCTTTATTCCAGAGATTCTTTTAAACTCATTTAGAATTATAATTCTCCAAATTCATGTGCTTCACTTAATTTTGGTTTACAAATCAAAATTTGGAAATATCAATGTAATTAAACAAACTATTGTTAACCGTGCTCACAAAGGATGTAAGTTTTGTTGTACTCGGTCTTACTGTGTCTCTGGAAAGAGGAGGATCTCATTCACTCTGCTATGATAATATCATCTTGTACATTTTACAAGGCTAACAAACAATATTAAGAATGAAGTAATCCACTTTAAATATATCTCTAATAAAAGTATATTTATTTTTCATTAATTTGTAAATCTTGGATGGGGAATATCATTAAATAAAACATATTTGGTTACATCTTAATAGTTAGGAATCTCTGTAATGTTGGCACTTATCAGGCAATATATGGATAATATTCCAAGAAGACAGTTTTTCCTTTAAACTAAACTATTCATCAAAATATTTTTGTTCTGCCAGTGCTGCTACGCAAGCGTCCATCATCGTTTGGAGTTATCATGTATTTCAGCATATCGTAGATGTTTTTTTAATCAATTTTCAGATCAAACTGATCATTTATTGTCAGTATCGATCAGCATTAACTACATTTCCAGATTTCAACAGTGCTTAATATACTACAGCAACCTAGTTCCAGCACATACTGAGCAAAGGTCTTGCAACATTATTTAAAAAATTAAATGTTTCATCACTCGTTACTTCAGAGTTTTTGGCTTTGTCAATTTGTCTTAAGCGTTGTTCTGCTGTAATTTTCTTTGGCTGGACTTACTTTTTTTTTTGGATGTGCAGTATACATCCTTTATAATTGGCAGGGTGACCTTTTTCATTGCACAACACGCATGTCGCTACACTATTGCGTTGTTTTCTGCACTGAGTTGTGTGATGTTTACCAGCACATTTCACACATCTTGGTTCCCTACTGCAAAAATGTTTAGTGTGTCCAAGATTTTAAACGTTTCTGCATTGTGGTATATTATTATTTTTCTTCGGAGGTTCCACTTTTATCCTACAGTCTAGTCAATTATCTAATGACTACTCTATACCACTTATCACTTTTTAACTGATAAGTGTGGTATTCGAGTTTATTGAATGAATTATTTTCTTTCATCTCAATGAGATGCTTTTTTACATTCCTGTAGTTCGTTTCATTACTAAGGGTTACGTTAATGTCGTCGTTAGACAAAGCTTTACACTGCACTCGGCCAGAAGCTACTCCTTTTATTTGTAATCTAAATAAATTAGAATTGCCAACATTGCTTGCCTTGATCGGAGGGGGCAGAGGGATTTTGTCTTCTTGCTTCTTTTTTTTTCATGTTTATAACATTTCTTGTGATTGGCGAAGACGTTATCTCTGACTTCCTTCCCCTATCTCTAATGCTAGTTCGTCTTCATCAGTGCAGTAATCTCCTACATAATTAGTATGCCTTTTTGGCGTATCTTAGATGTTATTAAAAAAATCACTCGTTACTAGTCTATGCAGAGTTATTTCTGTCCTGTCATACTTTCAAAACAGCATTTAACTGACGATGTTCCGCTTTTCGAATTGTCATTCAATTTGTATGGCATCCACCTTCCCATCTATTGGGTATTCCCCATTGCTCTCGGCATCGGAAATTGCCACTCGCGCACTACGCGTGTAATACGGATATAGAAACCATATATTACACACAGTGTTGCCAGAATGTGAGAAATTTGCCAAATTGCGGGTAATACCGTGTCAATTGACCAAGTCGACATTACCAAGCGATTTGATTTCAGGTATCTTTTATTTTCTTTTATATCCGCTCTAAATACTTCAGAAGCTTAACAGTTGCAAATTAAATCACTCGTGCTAGTGCTGAAGCGGTTTCCAATGCTTCGTAAATCATCATATGTTGCATTTTGATCAACATGTGCTTGGACTTAACGTAACGTTATAATTCATAGCATCACACGCTAATTCATATTATGAAAAGATAAAAAAAGTTATTTATACGGTTGGGACTTCTCTCAATATAATTTTGAAGGGAACTTGTGGTAAATACTTAATCATTTAAAAACAGAGAACCGCATTCGATTAAATATAAATAATGTAGTGTCTTAGTAATATAATAAGAATAGTAACAAGATAAGCAATTAAGAAATTAGACAATCGTGTCAAGTTTAACCCATCAAGTTAAATGCTTGCAAGAAAAACATGTACAAACTTTTAATCTAAATCTTATTCTAGATGCTATTCTAACCTACTTTAAAGTTTATCCTAACTTATTCTAAAAAATATTCTAAGTTATTCTTGATATTATATCTCACTCTATGTGTCTATTAATCAGTTCGTATGGTAGTCATAGGATAGTTCGACGGGTAAGATAGTTCCGATGTCCTCGATGTGATTGTGTTAGTATTGTGTGTAGTTATAGTGTTTAACATTTCTAAAAAGTTAGGTTAAGTTTGTATATAAGCGGAAAAACAGAAAGCATTTTAAAAAGAATAAGAATATTAGCATCTAAGATAACATGTATAGTGTTTGGAAAGTAAAATAAGTGAATAAAGTCCACAAAGAGTTCAAAACATAGTTTAATATTTGGTGGTAAATAAAAAAGTAATAGGTTTTTACGGTCCATTATATTATACATATAGTTCTTGCAAAGTTTAACCCATCAAGTTAAATTTTGCAAGAAAAACATGTACAAACTTTTAATCTAAATCTTATTCTAGATGCTATTCTAACTTTGTACCCCACAGTTCAATACCATAGATCCAAATGGGCCTGAGTATTAACGTATACAGCAAAATCTTGATAACTAAGAATAATTTAGATTTGCGCCCTATCAGCCAATATTATTTTACATTTGGTTTAATTTCAGTCTAAGCTCTTTGCGTTTTGTTACTATATGTTTTTCCATGTTAAACGTTGATGAAAATTCCTAGATATTTAACGTTGTCTGCTTGTAGGAGTTCGTAGTAATTCATTTTTAGTGAGGGACAAATTCTTCTCCAAAGAGTGAATGTCACAAGGGTAGATTTTGTCCCATTTCATTCGATACGCCGTGATTTCAACCACAATTCGATTTTGTTAGGATGAAGTTGGAGGTTTATTGCAGCTGATATTGAATCCTCATGTGGTAATAAAACAGCTGTATCGTCAGAATATGTTGCAACAGTAGTGCTTCTTGGGGTCGGTAGGTCAGCCGCATATAATAGATAAAAGAGTAGATCAGGAAAACTTCCCAGTGGAACACCTGAACATATTGGATTGCCTGTCCTGAGGTATGATTTCAATAGTTGAGAGTGCATGTGATCAAAAGCTTTTTCAGTTTGCTGTCCAGTGTGCCGCACCATGTAGAATGCTTGAGGTATATCGAGAAATGCAGCGGTGCAATATTTTTTACCGCTCAAGTTTTTGTTAACTTGGTTGACTAATCATGTATTTGTTCTGATGTTCCGTGTTTATTACGGAAGCCAAATTGATGGTCTGGTATAATATTTCTCTCTTCTGTGATTATTTTGAATCTCTGGATGTATAGTTCTTCAAAAAATTTAGAGATCTCAGGTAAAATGCTTATAGGATGCAAGAAAAACATGGCAAAAATGTTATAATTCATAGCATTACCTTTTATTTCATATTCTGAAGGGATAAAAATAGATATTATTTAAACGGCAGAGACTTGTTATATTCCTAAAAATTATTTTGGAGAATTTGCGAGGAATCAATAATTTTTTCTACTTAATTTCGATAGTAATTGGAATTGGATTGTATTTCGAATTTGACTTGGATTATTGGAAGTATAAGAGGCAATCTCTATATTATCTATCGTTAAACATTATAACGTATATTGTACCTATATTTATATTTAGTTTTACGAAACGTACTCTACATAATTCTCATATTAGTCATAACCTATCGAGCTTACGCCCCATCTTGTTGAGACTGTCACCCTGTCTACGGTTCACTACGGCTCAGCGAGTAATCCCAACTAGACACAACCTAGGGCACCAGATCGCACATCTGGCCTAGGGTAAGTGTGATCTCCCGCGGCGACTCCAATTTATTAAAAAAACTTTTTTTTATCTATCGAACTGGTTGGTTTACCAGCAACCGGGCGTTGTTCTATTCGGTTTCGCGTATTCCGAACGCTGTCCATAAATAATATTGACCAATGTGGGCGTCGACGGACCAAAAAAATCGCGAATGTAAAAGGCAAAATCTCCCTCCCTCTATTGGCATTATTAAGCGTCCCATTGTTTTATCTGGTTTAGATCTTGTTTTAGCTTGAGAGTTTCATTTTGTGTACGTTTTGATGCGATTTGTACGGTCGGCTTGATGGAGGTTTTGTGGTAGAAGTTTTTTGGCTCTCGAATGGTTTAGTGCCCACGAGGATTGTTTAGTCGTTTGCTTGACGGAAATGTTCCGCTTTGTAACCTTACATTTCCACGTAATGTTTCCTATAAGCGCACGTATTTGTGTTTGTTATTACATTAAGGGGGTGTTGTTGCGTCTTTATATGTAAACGCGATGTGCAATAGTTCTTTCTTCGATGGGTAAGATAGTTCCGATGTCCTCGATGTGATTGTGTTAGTATTGTGTGTAGTTATAGTGTTTGACATTTCTAAAAAGTTAGGTTAAGTTTGTATACAGAAAACATTGTAAAAAGAATAAGAATATTAGCATCTGAGATAACATGTGTAGTGTTTAGGAAGTAAAATAAGTGAATAAAGTCCATAAAGAGTTCAAAACATAGTTTAATATTTGGTGGTAAATAAAAAATAATAGGTTTTTACGGTCCATTATATTATACATATAGTTCTTACAATAAAACAGCCAGTACACGTCACAGATGACGTCAAATATACTGCCAAATGCACTTTATAAAAATGTTTTTCCTTCTCATTTTATAAAAAGAGACAAAGCGCTCTTTGATGCGTCTGAACATGTAACCAAATGAATATATAGAATTCAATTTGTGTTGGTACTGGTTTTCAAAAGTCTATAAAACTATTTCAATACTTTAATGATAATAATTAAAAGTTATAAACTCTCAAACGTTATAAACTAAAGTCCAACCTGATACGGCAATATTGTGATGTGCTGACGTCATAAATTTTGATGACGTGGCTTTAATATTTTATTGGACAGACTAAATTCTAAAGGATGATTCTCGAAAATGATATCCATTGGTTCTTGAGTTTCCACTAATGACTTGAAATAATAGTAACTGTATATTAGATACGTATTATATAGTAATTATTCCTACAGTAACAATAAAATATATATGTTATGTAATACGTCCCTGACTATCCAGTCTCCATCTAAATATTCTAATTATCTAAAATATAATTTTCTAAAAAACTCTGACATCCTGAACAACACCTAAGTTTAAAAAATAAACACAATATCAAAAATTGAGAGTTAGGCTAGTGAATTAGGGGGTACAAATAGGTACATTCTTCTCGATATATTTCTAATCCTAGTACTACTCTGAAACAAAATATAACAAAACATTTTTGTCTAGTAAAGACATCGCTATTGTTAGGACTTTATAAAACAGTGACGATTTAAATATAGCCCGTTTCTAATATTTTTGGCTTTTTAATGTCAATGCTTTCTGTTATAGAGGGCTATACAAAGAATTCTGTTAAATTTTCGAGTAAATCGTTTAAGTAGAAGTTGAGATATGACGTGAATTAGGCAGCAAAAAAAATTGTTAAAAAAAGCATGCCAATCAAAAGGTTTAGGCAGCATAACGCCTATAATATCTCTCAACACTCAAATTCGGCCATTCTACGATTCCTCACTCATAATTGGGATTTTTTTAAATGCAAAATTAATATGTAGTTATTATTCGGAAATTATTTCGCATATAAGCAATTAAAAGAAAGGCACGTATCTGCAGAAGCTAAGACTTAGATTCACTGTACTTTATCGCAAATATATCAGCTTCTGTAATAAAAAATAATTGGTAATTACATTATTTATTATTGTGTTTTTTTAATGGACTGTAGATAGTGTAATTTCTACAGTATCATTAGTAATTTATTTTTATATTAGTAATATCAAATTAAACAAACACACATCAACTTATGACTTGATAGGATACTCATGATATTACCAATATCATCAAGAAGCCTCTTCGCTATGCATGATCGCTAGGCATCAATTGAACTTTCTAAAAGTCCTCAAAATATAGAGAAACAGATTTTCGGTAGATATACCTTGTATAGGGCTTATTTCACTTATTTCTTATTTCATTAGGCTTCACGACGACTTTCACTAACACTCTCACCAACTAGCTGATTCATAACCCATTTATCTAACCCTATACTGTTTTAATATAAACAAAATACTTTACTTCAAGCGATTAAAAAATAGCACTTAGTATACCGATGCATAAAAATAGAGATAAAAGAATCTGTAATAATTATAGAGGAATTAGTCTGTTTTGCACAATCATGAAGTTATAAAAGCAAAATATAGATAATCGTCTAAAATCTGTATATAGAAAGTCTTATTCTGCTTAGAAAGTTGCGTATTCCGAAATGGATGAAATATGCAAGAACTAGAAATTTAGTATAAAACAAATAGTGGAGCCAGTTTAAGTAAAAAAAAACAGATATTCCTAAGAATTAACTGACAAGCCCAAGCACCTACAGAAAATTTTCAACAGAAGGAATATGATACTAGATAATATGAAATAATAATGAAAAAAAGCAAAACTAAAATCAATTAGAGGTGTAATGTATATTGAGGGTGTAATTTTGTACCTTGTTATTAATAGTAAATTAATTAATAACGAAAAAATAGCCAGAAAAACTAAAATGAAAGTGTGTAAAACATTTTACAGACCAATCCTAACATTCGGCTGCGAGGCGTGGCTATAGTCAAGGCAGATAAATACAGAAAGCAGATATAAAATATCCCTGAAGTAGAGAGGGTGTAGCAATAATGGACAGGGTGAGAAATAAAGATATTAGAAAAGATCTCAATATTGGATCAACGAAAAAGAACATGTGAAATACCTAGAAAAAAGACAACTCACTTATTGAGAAAACTTTCAACACTTGGTGGTAAGACAGGTAAAGAGTATATGAAGAGCAAGGATGCAAATGAGAAAAATCATAAAAATAAATTAGCAAGAAATAGTAGATACTAAATATAACAGACTTACATCAGTCACTGTTAAAAATTGATGTTTGAAAAATCCGTTTTCCATCAATAAACTTATTACACAATATTTAACATACAATACCAAAGACAATTCCACATTTTAATTATGTTATAACATGTATTCTTCCCCTAGGACAATCATCCCTAAAACGAACAAACAACAGAAAAAAACAAACGATGATCGTTTCATTTCGGTTGGTAAAATTTAATTCGGCAGCCCTTCATCAAACATCCAGTCCATTTATATGCACAATTCGTTATGAAAATCAATAGTCCGATTTACCTTTCTGTTGAAAGCAAATAACAATATCAAAGTTTCAGCAACCAAACGCAATACATCATCCATCCCGTAACAAAACACACCACTCGTATTCAGGTTTTATTAATTTTCGGAAGGGGTGGGGTGCGGCATCTCTCACAAAGGCCTATGGCACGATACATATACTCGATTGGTACTCTATTATAGATTAGCCGGGTCGGTTGATGCATCTGCTTTTTGGGTGTATAATGTTTCGCTTTTTGGAGATTCGCTGATTAACAGTATCGGAAACTGTTTGTATTTTCACGAGATAAATAAAAATCAGTTATTACCCAATATTCCGAAGTAGCTTCGATAAACTCCTAATACAATATCCCGATTTAAAACTGATAAACTATAAAATTTAAGTCTATATCTAGCCTACAAAGAAGTATCTGAATGTCCACAAAATAAGATGGGTAATATTATCAGTTCTGAATCATCATTACCTCGGATGCCGAGCTTTGGTCAAACTAGTGGAAGGTTCGATTGCTCATAAGTAATAACAACAAAAGAATAACTTGTTTACTTACCAAAAGTCACTAAATTTTCTCTAAAAAGTCTCCAATGCATGGATTGCCATGTTCGTTTTTTTTATTTCTTAAATAGATATGCCTAGTACAATCTTAATTTACAAAAACTTACATCAACACAAAGGAGATAAATACGTCAGTATGCATTTTTAAAACTGTTACCATAACTACTTAAACTAAATCTAAAGACTTTCATCTAAAGTCACTTACATGGTATAAATCTTCATGTGGTTTGGTCCAATTCAATCTTCAGATTTCCTAGTCGTTAACCAATCGTATTGCTCCACGTTGCTGTAATTTATAAGCATTGGTAATTAATCAGGCTTTTGACAAAGTATGGCATACGGGCTTGCAGGTTAAACTAAAGAAACTTCTCCCTCATCCGGACTATCAGCTACTAAAATCGTATCTCGCTGACAGACATTTTATTGTAAATCAAGGCGATGAACATACCGAATTAAATCCCATATATTCAGGAGTTCTGCAAGGTAGTGTACTGGGTCCAGTACTGTATCTTCTGTATACGGCTGATCTGCCCACCACAAAAATAACTACTGTGGCAACATATGCAGACGATACAGCAATCTTAGCATCCCATGAAGATCCAGTCACAGCATCAATAAACCTACAAACCCACTTGAAACAAATACAATTATGGTTGAAGACATGGCGCATTACACAAGAATCAAAGTATATAACGTTTACCCTGCGTAGAAGAACATGTCCACCGGTGAATATCAATCATCGTCAACTCCCCCAAGCAGAGCATGTTAAATATCTTGGTATGCACTTAGATCGACGCCTAACCTAGAAGAAGCACATACTCTCTAAACGAAAACAACTGGGACTAAAATTATATCAAATGTATTGGCTCATTGGGCGCAAATCCAAGTTATCATTAGATAACAAGGTATTGCTGTATGAGTCTATACTCAAGCCCATTTGGACATATGGAATTCAACTATGGGGTACCGCTAGCAAATCTAATATATCCATCATTCAACGGTTCCAAAATAAGGTGTTGCGTGCCATTGTTGATGCTCCGTACTATATTTCAAATAAAGTGATACAACGCGATATTCCTCTAGAACCTATAACGAGTGTAATTCAACGTGTTTTTGTGAAGTACTTCGAAAGAGTGTCAGTGCATCCCAATGTACTCGCTAATCAGCTAAATATGCGACGTGATAGTGAAGTGCGTAGACTAAAACGTTTAACACCACCTGATCTGATTACTGGACATATGTAGAGTTTAGAATAAGCATTAGAATAAGACTAATTAATTAACATAATATTTTATACAGAAGATTGCTTAATGAAGTGATTTTCTACATGCCATGTATATATAATATAAACAGAAGAAATACTTATTGCCAATAGGGCAGATTGTGGACTCACGAAGAGTAATAAAAAGGTAATTAATCGAAGAACGTTGTTTTGACAGCGTGGCATTAGTAGTAAGTTTGATGTTATTAATAAATGTTATTATTTACAGACAAACTATGCACTTTAATATTAGAAATCAAATTTGGAATATCTCCCTACTCTCTAATACAGTTCTTTGATTTTGAGTCTGACGACTAACATTATGTATATGATATATGTTCATTTTATGAAAAACTTGCCTACAGATGATAAATGTTTGTAAAATTACAATTTTTATATCATCATGTACATTCTATCATCACATATGTTAATAAATAACGGTAAATTAAACAGAGACTGTTATATTTTTCGAAAGCAATATGGGTTTAGTTTGATTCGATTCTTTTTACTGAGACTGTGATGCCAGAGGTCATCACGAGGTATTTGTTCTTCGAAGAGCTTTCATATACCAGAGGCTATGATACTCTGCAGATATTCCTGCAAGTAGGGTCTCATAAAAATTTTACATCAAATCGCCATTTATATTTCCTAGTACTGTTTAATAACATCTTACTTTCACAATAAAAGGAAGACGAGTTAAAACATTAGGAGGTAGGAACCCAGCAGAAATATTCTAATGAATATTTTTATTGCAAGAAGAACGAATTTGCAAGTTACGAGCCTATATTTGTTTGCGAGTTAGAAAATACTAGATATTCCTACATGTTCTAAAAATAGACGAAAATAGAAAACGATTTGTAGACAACATAAACTTTTTTTAACTATTAGCTATTTTGTACCAAAGTAAGAGGAATTTACCGAGAAGTTTAATTTTATTTCATAATTCTGAAGAGTTCTGTATATTGGTTGTCGCATCCGTGAAAATCTACATCAAAATGCTTTAATAGAAAGCGATACTCAACTCGCCGTGTTCACTAGATATTGTTCCATTGGACTATCAACTGCTTCGATAACTCATAGGCTGATCAAGCAGTTACTTCAAAATTGAGCCGATTCTTGAATAACCCCAACAGATGAAATAATTTTCCAAGGAATAGCCGTATCTAATAAAAATATAGTACCAAATTAAAATATTATATATATATATATATATATATATATATATATATATATATATATATATATATATATAGGGTCACTCTTTATATTTCGGAAATTGGCAATAGTGTTGTCATGTGAGTCCATCTCACGGTTCCATCGTAAAGTTTGACATTTTTGACGATATACGTGCTAAGAAAATTTTGTCGCACGGACGCTATTTGTTTATTTTATATTTAGTTGAAAGTTTCGTCTCGGCAAAAAATGGAACTGAATCGTGAACATTTTCGTGCGATGATTTTTTACGATTTTCAACGTGGATTATCACAACAAGAGTGTATCAATCAACTTAATTTGACTTTTGGCTATAAAGCTCCATCAAAAACCACCGTGCATCGCTGGTTTAGTGAATTCAATCGTAGTCGTAATTCACTGTCCGACGAGTTTCGTGAAGGTCGTCCAAAATCAGCTGTTGTGCCAGAAAACATCGATGCTGTGTGCGAAATGATTAAGCAAGATCGTCATGTCACCTATTGTGAGATTGGGACATCCCTAAGCATTTGTTCCATCAGCATATATGCGATTTTACATGAACACTTAGCTGTGCGAAAGTTATATTCGCGTTGGATCCCACAAAATTTGACAATCGCTCAAAAAAAGGCTCCTGCCGATTGGTGCAAAGAAGTGCTTAAGAAATTCAAACGCGATGCTTCGAAAGACGTTTATAAAATTGTGACAGGTGACGAATCATGGATATATTCGTATGAGCCTGAAAGTAAGCAGCAGTCGGCTGTATGGGTGTTCCAAGATGAACCAAATCCAACAAAAGTTGTTCGCGCACAAAGCAGTTCAAAGATAATGGTGGCCTGCTTCTTCGGGAAAACTGGTCAAATTGCAACAGTTGCTCTAGAGGATCGTAGAACAGTAAATTCTGATTGGTACACAACCATTTGTTTGCCAGAAGTCTTCGATGAAATAAGGAAAATAAACAAGAGACGACGGATTGTTGTTCATCATTACAATGCGAGCTCTCACACATCGGCTCAAACAAGAGACTATTTGAGCACTCAGAACATCGAATTGATGGGTCATCCGCCGTACAGCCCTGATATGGCACCTAATGACTTCTTTTTGTTTCCATCCGTGAAGAATAAACTGCGTGGTCAACGACTTTCATCGCCCGAAGAAGCTAGCAAAAATCATGTTTTGAAGATACATTATTCGGAATGGAATAAATGTTTTGAAAATTGGTTTAAGCGTATGCAAAAGTGCATCGATTATCGTGGCGAGTACTTTGAAAAACAATACAAATATATTCGCCGCTTAACTATTTGTTTTTTTCCAATTCCCGAAATATAAAGAGTGACCCTCGTGTAAACACACACACAAGAAATGATTGAATAAAATATTTTATTAAAATGTATTTACTGTATTATCTGCCTTAACCTAAATTGGGAAATATTGGATTTACTTTTATATTTCGGTCAATAACATCTTGATTGATCGAGAGAATTTGTCGGATGTTTGATTTGGATGCTGCCAAGACACAGATGACAAATGGCATCCGCTCAACTAGAACAAAGTCAGAAACAAAGTTGATTACTCATCACCGGTTTATCAGCTGAGTTATGGGCCTATAACTTGTAATAGGAAATTAATCGGCAGACGTCATGTACGATTGATTGGTATAAAAATATGTTATTGTTGGAATAGTTCTCTTAGTTTAGTGGTTCCAACAAGACGGCATCATTTGATCGACATACTATAAATCTTTTGATAAGTATGGGTTTATGATGATGATGCCTCATTGTTCCAAATAAAATAATTAAATAATTTAGGCAACTTTTGCGGCATATCTTCTCCTAATAATCAATAAGTTGCTGTAATTAATTTAGATATAAAAAGCAGATATATGTTAAGTTCCTGAGTGATCCAATGGAGTAATCTATTATAGGTTTATTCGTTTATCAGGACAATATGAATCGTTATTGGTCCGCCAAAGCTTGTTATCCTACTCCTGCAGATCCTACTCAATCTGCACTAGAACAGCCTAACTTATTCTATATAAATAAGAAAATATCTTTGTAGTATATTTGTGATTAGTTTGTCGCTGGGAATAAAGATGAAAATAATGCATTTTTGTCAGGCGGTAACAAATCTGTGCAAATAAAGAACTTAGTAGATGTAAAGAAAAGGCATTATAAATGGTCTGCAGCGAGTTTCGGATCATATAAGCCGCCTATATAGAATTGCTATTGAGGAATTATAAACCTTAAAATCTCCTTTATTGGGAAAATATCAGCGAATAGATCAGCTTATTCTACAACCTTATTATGAAATACGATACTCTCTATAGGGACTTCTTTATGGATTATAGTATTTAAGGATTCACAATTTGGGTACTTTGGAATGACAATATTCTATCCTTTTTCACTAATGATTATCACTTCCATGGTAGTTAACATCTTAATGTTAGAAAAAGTTTAATTTATTATTGGCAATTTATATGCGACATATAAATGTAGTCTTCCAGATTACTATCGATGATTGGTTCTTAGGAATTGAACTTAGGAATGTAAGTGAATGATGTTCAGCTCATGTACGCAGGAGCAGAATAGATGAATTGCAGATGAAATTCTGCCGAAATGTGGTCGAAATATTAAATGTTCTTTTCAGAATGAATTCAAATTTTTCTATAAGGTTTGACGGAAAGAAAAATTTTAAAAATAACACATAAAATTCTAAAACCTAAGAGAACTTAACGAATCGGTCTACGGCGAAAAGTTTCGGTACATCCATTATACAGATGGGGTAATAATCGCCCATGCCAGTTATTTGATCGGTCATTTTGTTGTGAAGACATTTGATTGGTTCGTTGATTAAATTTTCCACAAAGGAAATTTAGATTTATAAGTACATATATCTTTTAGATCTATAAATATAAACCTATAAAATATGCTTTTAATATAACAGGATCTATTAGAATTCTGTTTCTTTGTTTTACTATGTTGAAAACAAATGTATTACCCTTGTTTGTTATAATTCGAATAACTTCATTAAGGCAAAAATATGTCCATCTATTCACCGTCAATCATTCATTATAATATCGACTCGTTATTAATATATACTTAACATAATAGTTATAACATATTATCCTGAAGACCATGACGTATCATATAAAGAAAAGGTTTAAAATGTATATTTTTAAGAAATATGTGTAAAACTACTGCGACATTATTAACATAATTGTTGAGGTATGTATAATTTTGTTTCCATGGTTTCTAATAGATCCAAACCAAAACTGCGTTGGATAAGTAGTAAACGTAGTAATATATTTAGTCGGCTTAGTTGGCGCAGTGGTAAAGGCGATAGTACGGTCCACCTGCTGTTGCGATAGTTGAGGGTTCGAATCATAGGCAAAATCCGACAAGAAAAATGATCCCGGTCACGCCATTTACAACGCTGGGTAAGACTGGATGTCTTCTGGGATGATTTTTAAGTTGGTCACTCGCTAGTCGGTAGGCTTAATACCGAGGACCGTGGTTCAGACCTCACGTGAAACATAACCATATTTTTAAAATGTAATGCAATTTAACACTATTCAAATATTGACTTTACGATAGAAATATTCTTGTAGTGTAATCACATTTATTTTTTTATTTTTGATATTTTACCATTTGAACACATTTTGGGTTTATACCTTGGCCAATATATTTATAACTAACGGCCATTTGTTGGCAACAAAGTGAAAAATAGATTGACTTTCTTGTATATCCAATAGCCTTATGTATCTAATTGTAAAAATAATGTATTCAAATTTGAATTGAAAATTCATTGGTTAGAGAGAACGATCGGACCTGCAAGTATATTACAAAAATATAATTTCGGAATAACAATAGCCTTATGTATCTAATTGTAAAAATAATGTATTCAAATTTGAATTGAAAATTCATAGGTTAGAGAGAACGATCGGACCTGCAAGTATATTACAAAAATATAATTTCGGAATAACAACGTTATTCGAATATAAATCCATAAAAGTGATATCACATTCTGGCAAATTATATCCTTATTGAGCACGAGTTATAATATCTCACCGATACACATCCACCCTTTTCAAGTACAACACAACGTTTTCCTTCCCCACCATCATCGCACAAGTTATGCGTCGTTTATATTTATAACGGGCATCGGTGTCGTCCCTAAACGACTTTTCTTCCGGAAAAAATACTCGATTTATTATATATCAATTCAGTACATTACATTTAATTTTGCTCGGCCATAAATCTTTTTAAAAAATGGTAGTTAGAGCGTGAAAGCTCCTGGATTCGTGGCTTTAATACAAAACGAAATTATACCTGACCGTTGATAAATGTGCTACCGTTTACCTTTCCTTTTCCTTCATAGTTTATGATAATCGAATCGCTGTTTCTCGAGTAAGCAACCGAACAAAAAATGTAATACTGATTTTCGCCTATTTCATGTCTTCATTATTTATTCTTAGTTTTTGTAATATTTATTATTTATTATCTCCTTATATATTTCCACAGTTATAAAAGGTTTGATACATGTAGAGATAGAATCATATTCTCTTTATCCTGATAGTTTTCTTTTATTCGTTAATACTAAATGTAAATAAACAAGCAAATATTATAATAAGAGAAATTACAGAGAGAAATTTGTAGCGACCACTAAAACCATTTAGGCCACCATGAATTCACTTACATCAGTCAAAGGTTGGCAACGCTGGTGGATTGGTACCATGCGGTTCCCGGCTATAAAAGACCACCACGACGACGTCTCGCTCTTCTAAACTTACATAATTTAAACAACTTCACAGACGCACACCACCTAATCCCAAATGAACAATTCGGTTTCCGTGCCAAACTTTCAAGCTTTCATCAAGCTGCCCGCGTCGCAGCAACAATCCACCAAGCATTAAGAAAACGTCGAAAAACTGGAAACATCTTTTTAGTTGTCACCAAAGCTATTGATCAAGTATGGCACCACGGTCTAATATTCGAAGCGAAACAGCTTGGTCTACCGAATGACCTAATCTCTTTGATAGATTCATATTTGGATGGTAGGTCCTTTCAAGTGAGGATCGGTTAACTCCACAAATATTCCCAGACAGCATTTTATGCAGATGATACCGCTTTTTTCACAACCGGTTATAGTCCCGACGCTATTCGCAATAGACTTCAAGACCAGCTAAACCAGGCGATTGCGTGGTACAAATTCTGGCGGCTGCAGATAAACACGAGCAAAACTCAGGCTAATCTGTTCCACCGCAAGAAGAAATTCCGCCCCTATCGCCTCCACATTGATAAAGTCCATATCCCCTGGCTCCAGAAAGTTTCATACCTCGGTCTCCAGTTCGACCGCAGATTCCAAAGTAAACTCCCAATCTCCCAGAAAGCGACACTGTATAAAATGCTAGTCCATTCAGTCTGCGTCTACGGAGCACAGGTGTGGTACAGGTAATCTTAGAGACAACTTGAACTACTCCAAGTGTTCCAATCCAGAAAACTCCGCGCGTTACTCAATTCCTCATGGTTTATGAGAAAGGTCAACTCTCACCTCGCATCAGGCATCTCGTTTGTGAATAATTTCACGAACATACTCAGCGTAAGGTTCTCCATAAGCGCCTTAGAACGCCAACAGAACGACAACACCTTGATTAAATCGCTACACATCCACAGATCTCGGTTGTTAACCAACTACGACAATCCCAGTCGTAAACCAGGGTATCTGTCGCCCGAAAAAAACTCACTATTCTGAACCCTAAACAACATCAGCAAAAGACCATTTGGTTCTAGGTGGTCATCATGGAAGAAAACAAAAAAACATGTCGCTCTCTTTTCTTTTCTCTACCCCCTTGTAACTGTACACTTCCACAGCGCTACCGTACTTCCTTTACCTTAACCTTAAACCACCAGCTAATGTCCTGTCCATTCTCCCATCGACCATATGTATCATTCAACAACGAAATAAAACAAGTTTTTATTCAACCAGTGTTTTCAGTTCTCGTACGAATTCCTTCCACAAAAAGTAGAGAATGTTCGGACAAAAAATCGCATCGACAGCCAGACATTCCGACCGACCAGACGAATATTCCTACAAATTAAAATACGATATAAAGTAGAGCTACTACAATCCTCTTTTAGTGACCGTTTATACTGAACTGCAGGCTTCTCTCCATATTCCAGTAGACTATGTTAATTCGCAACAACTTCATCCCTCCTTTACTGGCCTTACACCTTAAAATGTAATGTGTGTACCGGGAATTCATGGACGAGGGATGTTATATATAGCTATAGCTCGTTGAGCACCTTCAATCCAACTTTGGCATCTTGCAGCTTCAGCTGCGACACTTTAGAAAGAACTTCGCCTAATAATACCTAGGAATGCTTTAAGTAACTACGGAATGATTGTCTTTTGTCTAGACACTAAGGATTTTAATCTATTCGAAAACACACCAAACACCTCTTTCCGAATCCACTGTTCAGGTAGTCTTAAAATAAATAAACCTTGCATATAGCCACGATAAACTGCTGCTAACGGTATATAACACATATATATCTTAAACACTACTAATTGTGCTATTTTAGAACATCACACATACCTGAAAAAAACTGAACAAAGCTATTTTCACAAGCTTTTTTTTGTTCTGGCCTAAAACCAGACAGTGGAATGCATGGTGCATACCTGGTCGCGGAAACTTGCCCTGGAGTGATAAGTTGGACCGAGTTATGTGTGACGGCCTCTGGGCTTACTAATACACTAAACCGAAACCACCTTATAGTTTACCCCTGTGGATTGCTACCGCTACTGCATTCAATTTGGGGATATGGCACCAGTTGACCGGGCAGCCATTATTGGGCACGAGGGTCCGGCGATTCTGTTAATTCGCGAACTTGAATTAACAGACGAATGGATACTGTCGTATGGGGCCAAAAGTTATATATGCAGCAACGGATGAGGTCATTTCACCCTGGAAAAGGGGGATGTTAGCAGTGACGCTGTATTAAGCTCCCACCATATCGAATAGCTCGCGAACAAGCGCCTTTTCAGAAGAATTTGAGCTGAATTGTTTGTGGAATGATTGAGATATGAAGTGCTTCTAAAATGTCAATTTTTCTATGAATTTGATTATTTCTGACAAACCATGGAGCGTTAAAAGTTCTCCGGATGAGCTTATTTTGGAAAACTTGAAGCCGTTTCACCTGGTTGGGTGTAACAGACTTGAAGTAGACATTAGATCCGTAGAGGAGTATGGACCGAATTACACATCTTGTAAAATAGGCATTTGATGGAAATGAGAAGTATGCTAGAATGGCAGATCACAGAAGGTAGGTTTTTCTGGATTTGGAAATGCAAACCGAACCGGCAGTCGAAGTACGTGATGCTATCCAACCATGGAATTGTTACGGTGTCGATCTTAAGTTGCAAGACCCGCAGTGCGTAACGCTTCTTATGGAAAATGATAGTCTAGGTTTTTAGGGGGTGAATTTACAACCCCCAGAATGTGAAACACTTGACCGCATGATCGGGCTGCTTCCGTAAAAGTTCTAGAATTGTAACCTCGAATCTGGAGTCCGTGAAGAAAGTAGTGTCGTCAGTTACTTTGAAACCTTCAAACCAGACCTGGCCTCCCTAATTACTACTTGCTTTCAGGTATCCCGAGAATGTCGAGAATCCAGCACAATAATAATCTGGCATTATTTTTTGCATGATAACATTTTTTGCATTTGATGAGACATATTATATATAAACATAGCTAATAGCTTGGCGGTGAGAAGATTGTCACAAGTCTTACGCGCCGAACGAAGTTTAACACATGAGTTAATTTCATATAACCTATACTCATTGGTAATTAAAACATCCTGCGGATGTGCAGCGATATAGAATTACTAGCCCAGCAGACTTGAGTTTACCTTCTCAGGACATATGTGAAAACCAATGTGTTGATGTAAAGATACCAAATCAAAATATGCACATCTTGCTGTCTCTACAGGAAGCTTCTTTCCATGAAGCTGAAGCAACATTAAAGCAATATATGTAATTATATATTACATTATATATAAACATTATATATAATTATATAACCTACCACTAAAGTAACTATGTTGTATATGTTTAACAAAGTAAACCTGTAAGCTGCCCAACGACAATTTGGTACGCTCTAAAATATAACCAATAATCAGTTATTATTAGTGTACAAAAATCTAGTTGAAATGTTTGCTCCAAAGTTGATTTTTCATTGTAAAAATCAACTCCGGCAGTATACAATTTCTCATAAAAATTCGTTTCAAATTTTTTTTCAATTTACTGTCCATCCGACGCAAATATTTCATATTAGTTTAGCATAATAGCAATATATCAAAGAGCATGGTGAATTTATTTTTAATAAAAGAGGGACATATATTATTCCGATATTAAAACGGCACAAAAAGGCCAAAAGCTTCCCAAATAAAAAACACGATCAATAACCATAACTCGGAATGTTTCTGTTTGGAAAAAAATATTTCACTTTTGTTGGCGTCAAAGTTATTTTTCCCTGTAACCGACACACAAACGAAAGGGTACAGTCGCAAAGTTATGCGTTCGTTTAGGAACAGTTCATGTCACAAACATTTTTGCTATAAATAACCTGAATAGCTACAATTGAATAAAATTAACTTGTTTATATTTTATTGTGTTTATATTTCGGGTTGCGAAAATGTTTATTAACAGCGAAATAAAAATAGAATATGGAAATATTCTCTCGCAACTTAAACGTATTATTAATACTGATCGATTTTGGTGACAAGCAATCCTACGTTAAACAAAATGCAATTAATGCATAATTGATTTCGAAAATTAATATAAAATATTAGAAACACGAAATAATATCTATCAATCCATTCTTTCTTTTTTGTTAAATAAAATATTTTGTATGAATTATGATGAATTGTCAGTACAATATCAGATGGGTAGGATTTTTGGTCTACTATTTAATTTATTTATTCTTATGACATTCAGAATTAACATCGACAATAAAATGATGTCACTACATATCATACACCTAATAATAAATATATAATAAGTTGCCGTTATAAAAGCAAACACCGATATGGGTCTATGGAATCCAAATATTATGTGAAAACAAAATACATATTTTTCATCATATATCATATATTCACTCGGATACTACAGAGGTGATTGCCTACACTGAAACTTTCAGATACGAACTACTACTCAGGAACTCAAGAAAATCACAAAAAAACATGAAGAGAGACTTCATTGTCCTTTTAACAGGGAACTAATGTAACTCTTATTTAGCGCTCGATTAGGACGCATGTTTAAAATAATCAAATCATTAGATCTAGTAGTGCTGTTAAGTTTATTTAACAGAAAAAACACTAGTGTTAGTGTTTAAATATATAATAAGATAATAAGATAATAAAATAATGAGACAATATACCTAGATATTGTCCTAGATATATACCTAGCTTTTAATTTATGTTAAAAACAGATGTTAGTTTAGTTGGCAACAAAATGTGTTACTAACAGGAGCAACAATATACAAATCGACTCTATCACAAACGAACATCCAAATTGATCCATGAATCACTTCTATGATCGATCAAATTCACTCATTAAGTTAATCAGTGCCCATTCATTTCTTGGCATTTCCATTACAGCTCAGTCGTGATCAAAAACCAGATAAAACCGCTAAAGAGTGTAATTGTGTCAAGAACCTGGAAAAAGTATATGTACTCTACAATGCACTTCAACTAATAATGCGTAAAGGTAGTGAAGTAAAGTGCGTAGACCAAATCTTTTACTAACATTAGATCTAATTAATAGACAAATGTAAAGTTTACAGTACGATTTATAATATTTTAGATATTAATTTCAAATAATTTTCTTCTCGTTATGCATATCATAGAAATACTTATTGTGCACTGACAGATTTTTGAACCATTAAGGGTAATAAAACTTTTTCTATTGTTAACGAATTCATAACATATTGTGCACAAATCTTTTTGGAACACAAAACGTCTCTTAAAGCATTGATCACTGTAACTAATAAAATACGGAGCTTTTTACGCACATTATATATTTTGCTTCAACACTGCTTAATTTATAACTGATTTAATCCAATATAGCATGATTTACAAGCAGCTTGTTTGCTTGCAATTTTATCCTTATCTGATTTTAATAGAAGTTATTATCTATAGTTAAGTTATTTTCATGTCCTACATGTGTTTCAATATGTTCTATTTCACATTAATTTCCTTTTCAATCAATTTTATACCAACCGGACAATAAGAATATATTTTAACACTTCTCTTTTTTGAACACCTCTCACTTTTGATACACTCTTTTTAATTCCAGATCTTTTTAATTCCTATCTGTATGTAATCTCAAAGGTCGTAATTTTGATAAAGTATACTCACATAAAACAGATCGCGTCAAATTTATCTGTACATTTACTTTCGTATTATCTGTGCCTAAATTAATATAATGTAACGAATTTGGTATATAATTGAATACACTTTGCAAAATTAAAGTAAAAATTGAAGATACATACTTAGATGGAATGTCCTCATATGTCTCTTAAGATTGTAACTATTATCAAAACTTTTTTGACTATATTAAAAAGTGGGTAATTTATTAATTACTGCGTACCCTTTATTTTAAAAATATGAATAATACAAGAACAAAGAACTACAAGCAATAAAATTCTTAACCCAACAAATGGAGGATGATGAACCCAATCTGGAGTATGTAGTCCCTTGAATTTTTCCTCTCGTTTTCTTGTATAACATATTGCAAAATCAAGTGGACACTACCGAAATTCGCTGAATGCAGGCTATAGTTCTCCAAAATTAGCTATTACTTCTTAATACCATTTCCTGTAGTTATATATCACAATTGTTGAGCGTCGTTCCAGTGGTTCATCTTGTATGCTTGTATGGCCACTTTTATAGATGCACTGGATAGTTTATATTATTTGTAAAATTACAGATTTCCCTTCTTCAAACATCATCTTAAAATTAATTATCATTAAACTTGCTAAAAATGCCCTTACAGGTTATATTTAAATTATATGTATTAAATTATATGAAATTAACTTTTAATTTTATAACATATGAAAGATCTTACGTAAACGAATACGTTATTAATTGTATATTTTCACAGATGAATTGAAAAATTCCCGGCCTGACACATAGACGGCGCTACTACAATTAAATCCATATGTCTTAAAGTTAGCCCTAACCCTCAAAATATGCGTGTATAAATTTGACCGCTGTCGAATCATTAGTATTTTGAATGAAACAACTTTTGTTATTGTGCAAAAAAATGGATAAAAAGGAATTTCGCGTGTTGATAAAATATTAGTAGGAATTAGAATATATATAGTATATTAGAATAGGTTAGGAAAAGTAAGGCAAAACCTTGTCTTGATGCCGAATTTCTTGACACTGCAATATTGCTTTTTGAAGGGAAAAAATACAACACACACTAAAGATATTAACTGAACGTGTACATCATATCATTCACGAATATTTGGGTATGAGAAAGCTCTGTGCAAAGTGGGTGGCGCGAGCTCACTTTTCACTAAAACAACGACGAGTTGATGATTCGCAGCAGTGTTTGAAGATGAACAAGCATAATAAACCCGAGTTCTTGCGTCGATATGTGACATTAGATTAAATATGGCTCCATCATTAAGTCCAATCGAGAGTCATCCGAGTGGACTGCACGCGATGAACCTGCTCCAAAGCGTGGAAAAACGTAACATGGCAAGGTTATGGCATCGGTATTTTGGGATGCGCATGGGATAATTTTCATTGACTACCTCGAAAAAAGAAGGACCATCAACAGTGACTGTTTCATAGCGTTATTGGACCGTTCGAAGGACGAAACCGCCGAAAAACGGCAGCATTTGAAGTGAAAGAAAGTGCTGCTTCACCAAGACAATGCACCGTGTCACAAGTCAGTGAAAAAGATGGCAAAAATCGATGAATTGGGCTTCGAATTGCTTCCTCATCCACCGTATTCTCCAGATCTCGCCCCCAGAGACTATTTGCTGTTCTCAGACCTCAAAAGATTGCTCGCTGGGATGAAATTTTCGTCGCATGAGGAGGTGATCGACGAAACTGAGGCCTAGTTTAAAGCAAAAGACAAATCGTACTACAAAAATGGCATCGAAAAGTTGGAGGGTCGCTATAATCCCTATATCAACCTTGAAGGGAATTATGTAGAATAAAAAAGCTAATTTTACCAAAAAAAAATGTGTTTTACTATGGTAGGCCGGGGACTTTTCGATTGATCTCTTAAAATACAGGCTTTATGAGTCTAGAAATATATATTCTTAAAACTCAAGTTGTATAGCCGATGTATAGCTTTTTACTGTAACCTTTGAGGACGATACTGCCATTTTATGAGGATTCAATTCTCTATAAATATTAATGTAGTCGCGTGCTACAGAATATAAACACACAAAACAAAATGTGTTGCAATAAACGTACATCTATAACAAATTTATATGGTCATAAAACAGTATTTTTTCACCGTTCAAGCAAAAATTCCACACTGCTACCCTACTATACGATATAAAGAAAAAAATAGCCGAAGAAATGCTTTGTTAGTATTCCGGGGGAATAGCAATACAAAAAGCCCAATATCCTCGACAGCCAATGAAAGGCAATCATGGACGGTAATATTTTACGAAGACCATAAAATTTTTCCATACCCTGTATACGCTGAACAAGTATATTTTCGTAACAGTCCGTTTGATTCGATCGAGTGGCCTTTCTCTTTTCAGTTACTGCTTTACTTTCAAAAATCAATCTAAATGTACTTATCCACCTTTTCAGTTGGTATTCAATGATGTATTTATTTGGGGACTTTAGATAATTTTGAGGTGTTAGAATGACAAGTAATATCTTTAGTTTTATTATCTGGTACTCTCCTACACCTCAGAATTATTTTTGACCGACTTCGAAAAGGAAGGAGGTTCTATGTTCGGCTGGTCAATATATATATTTTTATATATTTTAATGCATGTTATGTTCGCACATTTCTCCGTCAATTGTGGGCTGATTTTCAAAATTATTTTTTTAGTCGAAAGAGTGCACTGCCGAGGTAGTATTATGGAACCAAGTCAGGATCTGATGGGGTGAAGGGGCGAAATCGAGGGAAACGCTCAAATTTCAAACGCACATAGAAAGTTTTCACATATTTTTTGCTTAATAATCAGATATTTAGACGTGTAGTAGATAGGTTAAATAAGGTTTTTGTTTATTTTTATTTAATTAGTACAGCGATTATTATGTACACAATATATTTTAATTTTTTTTGTGTTAAAAATCCGTATTTATTTTTTGAAGTCGGTTCAATTTTGTTGTAATATCTTTTAATTACTTTATTTAAAGGACTTAACGATTTAAGGGAGATGATTTTATTTTAGTGAGTGGTCAGCGAAATAGAGCACCGAGCTTATTTTGACTCATCAAATTTACCTAAGACTTACACGCATACACGCTTATATAAACATATGAATATAAAGAATTTGGTAAAAGTAGACCAATTAATTAGCAAAACCGTCAACGAAATGACAAAGTTTTATGAATTAACAATTCAAATGTTATTTAAGAAATGCAGAAAGCAACATTATTTCATCAGATAATAATGTAATCCCATCAATTGTGATAAATCATTAAAAAATCATTCATAAATTGAAGACAGCTGGTACAAATCGCAGCAAGATAAGGTTAAATCCACTCAATTCTATCACCACCAAAAATCAAAAATTAGTTAAAAGGTCTAAGATTTCAAGAGATTTTCGTCATGATAACATTTTGAAAAGAAATTAAAAAATGAAATTAATGTTGAAAGAAAGTTCTATGTTACAGCAGTAAAATTAAATTTAAAAAGGAACTACTTTATGCAAAAAATGTTTTAAAATTCAAGCAAATTTTGTTTCTCAGAGAAAAAAGATAACGGTTAGTCAAAATATCAACAATGTTGCACGAAACCTCCATTCAAGGGTCCGAAGCCCATTTTACGAAAAATCACGTCGGGGTCACCACTTTGGGTATTAATGGTTCGGTGAATGGAGGTAAAACGAAATGAAGTAGCTGTGGTTTACATAATGTGGCCTTCATTTATTAACCAAATAATATATAGATAAAACGAGTATACCCTGTGTTAACTGACGATGACGCTTGGGCAGTCGATGGTGCCAGGTCTGAACTGAATGTTGTTTTGTTCTTCTTCCATGATGACCAGCTAGAACCAAATAATATTTTGCTGATGTCGCTGTGTGTGTTCGGGTTCGGGATAGTGAGGGTTTTGCGGGCGACAGAAACCCTGGGTTACCACTAATATTGTCGTAGTTGGTTTACTACCAACCGAGGTTTGTGGAATGGTAGCGATTTAATTAAGGTGGGTGTTGTCGTATTCTGAGGCGCCTATGGAGAATCTTACACTGAGCATGTTCGTGGAATTCTTCGCAAACGGGATGCCTGATTGTAGACGGGTATTTGCGTACCTTACAAACCATGGTACATTGAGTCACGTGCGAATTTTTTTGGATTGGAACACTTGGAGTAGTAGAGGTAGACTGGATGGACTAGCATTTTGTACAGAGTCGCTTTCTAAGGGATTGGGAGCTTAATTTTTCTACAGAAGATTGGAAATAGTAAGCTGTACATGCCATTGCCTTTATAAATAGCACTGACTATTGAATTGAACTGACTATTGGAATCTGCTGTCGAACTGGAGACTGAGGTATGAAACTTTCTGGAGCCAGGAGAGAGTCCCTATCAATTTGGAGGCGATAGGCGCGGAACTCCTTTTTGCGGTAGAACAGAATAGCTTGAGTTTTGCTCGGGTTTATCTGCAGCCGCCAGAATTTGTACCACGCAATTGCCTGGTTCAGCTAGACTTGAAGTCTGTCGCGAATGGCGTCGGGTCTATAACCGGTTGTGAAAAAAACGGTGTCATCTACATAAAATGCTATGTGAGAATATTTGTGGAGTGGGAAATCAGCCATACAAAGATCGAATAGGGCTGGGGCTAGTAGAGCACCTTGTAGGACTCTGTTTACGAGAGGAGACTGCGTCGCCGACCCTCACTTGAAAGGACCTACCGTCCAAGTATGAATATATCAGGGAGATTAGGTCATTCGGTAGACTAAGCTGTTTTGCTTTGAATATTAGAACTTTTCTTAATGCCTGGTGGATTGTTGCTGCGACGCGGACAGCTTGATGAAGGTTTAGATGTTTAGCATGGAAGCCGAATTGTTCGTTCGGGATTATGCGGTGTGCATGTGTGAAGTTGTTTAAAGTGTAAGTGTAATATCGCTTTTTCGGCAAGTTTGGAAGTGAACTAATCAGGCTGATGGGCCTGTAATCAGATGGATTGGACTTTGTTTTGGCATTTTGGGAAATGCTTTAAGTTTAGAATGCAGTTGAAAATGTTAGCAAGTCCTATATATAGTTTCTTGTTAGTGATGTAGATGATTTGCTGTTATACCATCTGACCCTGAAGCTTTTTTAGTAGACAGACGCTTTATGGCGAGATGAAAATTTATGGGAAAGACTATGCTCTTCAGTAGATGAACCGACTGGAAGTCTTTCCTCTTTAGAGCAGGTCTAAATGCTGGTCAGTGCCTGAATGATCTTAAATAGCATTCCATAATATCCGAGATCAACGTCTCGGGGTTGCCAGTTCCTCGTTATCGTTTAGTGAACATTGCCACTGACGCCCCGCAAGTGTTCAACATCTTATTAATATTTTCTGGGTATTTTGTAGGCCGCTATTCTAAGATGTAAAATATAATATACCAGTATATTATATATGAAGTATAAATAGTAGTATGAAGTCAAAATAATGCGAATAAATAATTTTTCAATAAAAAATCCTACATTCTAATGGACACAACGTCCTAAATATCATCAGTTAATAATTGATACTCCAGAAAAACTAAGGTCTCATAGGTAAGACCACCTCCAGTCCATTCCTGCCCGGAACGAGCTTAAATATGCCGTCCAAACGGTCAGCAGGGACGACAGAAACATATTCCGACCTTAAAATAACGTCTGCCAGCGTCGAAAGCGATAAAGTCAGGAAGGGAAATTAATTAAATTAAAATTTCAGGCGGGTACTCTCCGACCAAAGGAAGAAAAAATACGGTAGCGGCGGCGGTGCGGTCCGGGGCATTAATTCGGTTTTCGACAAATTTCGGATAAAAAGAGACGCAGGAAGACGAAACCGTTATTACTTTGGCGTTAATTTCATTTAGAAGAAAACGTTAAAATAACCCGGAAAACATCCGTGGCGTCGGAACGACTTTATTTTCGTTGTAAATTTAATCAGGAACGGTGTGCGGATTGGACCTTCAAAACGGAAGTGGGTTCTTGACAGGATGGCGGACACAACATAAATGTTAACGAACGCATCTATAATTCAACAGTTTTGGTCTGAACGGTACGAAAATATATATTCGTTTCTAAAATGTGCAATTTTCAATATTTAAGCATTCATTTTACCTTGGAATTCTTTTATGGCCTTAAATTACACATAAACAAAGTCAATAAGATAAAAAATCGTTAAAATCAACACACTAGAACTCGATTCGCATTTTTTGTGCATTACTACTCGAAATAATATAGTTTGTCCAAAGTAGCAGGGAACTCACGTCATCTTAATTTATGGCGTCAAAACTTCGCGATGTTGCCGCACTTAACTTTGATATTTCACGTATTTTAGTTCATTTTAGCTTTGATATTGTGGTGACGTCAGGCCTCTTCTTCTCATCGCGAACTGGCCACAGAATAAGATCGACCAAAAACGATCAAGGGCGCGCAGAAAAATTGACAGCAGATACATTCATCTTTCGACGTCCAAGCATCTTACATTCAATTAACAATCATCCGTTCAATAATCAAACATTCATACATTTTCATAGTCATACATAGTTAATTAGTTGTATAATAGTTAGTGTTATTAATAAAGTGTCAAGGGAAACATAGTTTCATTCAATAAATTACTCGAAGACCATAATATTATAATGGAAACATTCTAATATAAATAAAATAGTGGAAAAAATGTTAATATAATAATATAATTTATTTTTGTTTTATATAATTTATTAAGTATTTGAATGGACAATTTGAATTGTAGACCATTTGTCATTGGCTCTGGTGCTTGTTAAAGCTCTGAGCTGGTCATTCCTATATAAAATATCCGGGACAGTTTACGAATGAGTCTCCGAGCACCTGTTCGGTAGCGTCGCGCCGTTACTGCACTTTTTATTCCCCTTAGTTTCCTCTCATGTTCATGCCCTGATCTCTAGCTTGGCCGCTTTCTTGCGCGCCTGCATGTGCCTCTTCTTGGCTGCTGTTTTGGGTTTCCTTCTTTTCAAATTCGATCACCGTTTCGCCTCAAACGTTGATCTTTGCAACAGTTTCCTCATCGACTAGCCTGTCTTCGTTTCTTAACTAGTAGTTCCCGTCGGCTGTCCGATGCCTTTTTTCAATTACGCATGTCTCCAAGATATGCGTAGTGTCTTCTGGTCATGCGCGACATTCGCAGAGTCCATCGGTCTCCTTCAATTTGAATCTGTGCAGGTAAGCTTGCATATTCCCGTGGCCTGTCCTACTCAGTCCTATGTTTCCTGTCTCTACTTGTTGGCAGTATTTATAAAGGGTTTTTCCTTTAATGGATTGTTCCCAATATATCTGCCACCTTCTTTTTACCTCTCCTTCTTTGATACTTTTGATGATTCTGGTGCTGATCCATCCGTGGTTTGCCAGCCATATTTCTTCCTTTTTCGGTGGCTTCTCTCGCGAGTCTGTCCGCGGTTACCATTTCCTCCGTTGTCATCCCCCGAAATCATCTTGGCGATATTTCACTGCCGGTTTTCTGCAAATCTAGCAAGGTTATTTTGATTTGCTTTATGTCCTTGTTTCGTATGTTCGCATACTCAGCCCACCATATGGACATCCTACTGTCCGTTCGTATGGTGATTGGTCCCGGGAGGCTTCTATACCGTACCAGTTCTATGGCTTTCTGTATCGCCACGAATTCTGCCGCTCTGGAGATCGAAGACTCATCTCTTCCTTGATGTCCGTTCCTGTCCGTATCACGATCCCTCTGCCTGCTTTCCCTTCTTTGGCACTAGCGTCTGTCCATATCTTGGTGGTTTCAACGCTGTTCATCGGATTTTCCCACGGTTCCTCCCATGGCCTTGGCATTTCCTTCGGTTCCAATCCTTTTGGACCGTTGGAGTATCCGTACTTGAATGGACAGAGATTGCGATTTTACAAAATATGAGGTTTAAGTACGATTATCCCAGTTATGATTCCCGAAATTTTATTTAAGCTTCAAACTCTACCTTATTTGACGTCAATGGTATAGAGTTTGAAGTTCTACTGTATCAATTTACTTAATATTTTATATTCATCTGTATCGTAAAACATGATTTTTCCTCAAGTACAATGGGTAGGATAGACGTTTCCATATAGATTCCCATTAAGCGTTATATTTTAAATGTAAGAATGCAAAACAATACAAACGATTAAGCTGTTCGATGTTATTGTCCAGACAATTACAAATTAAAATATCAATCCGGACAAAAAACGCTCAAACTAAATAACACAAAGGGTTATCAATCAATTACTATCAGCGTCCCAATTTCAAATACAGATATTTATAGATGCCAGTAAATAAATTGGCAATCTATAAACGACTGGTTTATCGAGATTATTGTTTTAACTGGCTAGAGGTGGCTAATATGTTATAACAATCAAATTATTTTCATTATAAAAAACAACAAATATTTCTCAAAAACTATTTAATGAACCTAATAAAAAATGAATGAATATATAGGTATGATATGGTCTTAATACATCAATAGATCTTCACGATTTTGCTGCTTTTAACTTTAACATTATATGTATTTTAGTTTATTGTAGGTTTGATATATAACAATATCTACCCTGTACTTTAGTATTTCGGACCTGACATATCAAAATTCTAATCTAAATAAAATAATTAAACAAAAGTATCATAAAATATTACTTATTTTAAAATCATAGTACATCTAATGCAATTATACAGTCAAGGTAGTTTGTGTTTAATTATATTTATATTGGACTCTTTTCCACATCAGCTATGAAGGAGCGTTTTTTGTATACTATCTTATAGGAAACTGAACCAACTTTAAATAACTTAAAAAATCTGGTTAAGAGATAAATTTCGTGTCATATATTTGAATAGTTCAGATCTCATTAAATAAATCTATGAAATATGAAATGAATTTATGAAAAAAAAATCGAAGGCCATAATATTTTATCTAAATATATATTACCAAATAAATTTTATGGAAATACCAAGGAACCAATAACATTATTTGAAATGGCTTAATTTAATACTGCTAATTAAATCTAGAAGTTGTCAATTTAGTCTCGAGTTCAGAGGCTGTTAAACGGGATAAAAAAATACTTCAATATGTATGGAAAAATCAAAAAATTGGACACCTATGGAAATAAAGTGCACATCAATCATTCTGTGATGGATTTCGATTTAAAACCATGAGCTTTTTTATTCAATTTTATAGACCTGGTATGAACAAGAAAATGACGGTGTATATTCAATGATTGAGTATTAAAATTTTTCAAATCACGGCGAAAAATATGCACAATATATAAATTTTACATATATATGTACAACCCAAAATTTTAACAAAATCATTATATTTTACATATAATAATATAAGTGTATAATAAGTAGTTCAGTAAGAGAGAGAATTGAAACAACGGACTTATTTATGTAATCATCTTACATTAGACATGCTTAGTACAATTTTAATGTATTTTTTACAAATTACTCTGCTTAAGCTACAGTTTAAATAATACTTATACACTATAAAAGTTCCTGTGCTTTTGTTCGCTTCAATCTTTTCATTTCCTACATGTTGTCCAGTACTGTATTGCTTCCGTGTTGCTGTGATTTAGTAACCCTATTTCGTAGTCTAAGACGAAATCTTGGATAACTTCGTAAATCCATTTGAATTCGATGTCAGTATGCTTCTTCTAGTTATTCGTTCGTAACGTAGCAAAAAATATTGGTACTAAAATTGAAGTAGTTTCTTTTGGCAGCGTTGGATTAATAGTTGGTTTGATGGTTAATAGGTTTATATAACCAAATAGGTTTTACCTAACAAGCCGATTTCTATTATATTTTTCTTCTGTAACCCAAAAAAATTAACCACAATAACTATCAAGTTTTATTCATTTACCAACTTGGATATATATGTATATATATATATATATATATATATATATATATATATGAATATGATATATATAAATAATGTCATGTTTGTTTCTTGCATCTGATGACATATATCACAGGAAATAAGCGGATAATAAAGGTAGATTCCACATTTCATATATTTTACGAATTCTTCAATTAATGCCTTGAACAAACACAATAACTCGGTTAATTTTTTTGTAAAATCCTAACAATTCTAGAATGATTACCTTATATTTTTTTAGTAACTGTTCAAAACTATATAAAACTAGACGATGAACACAATAAATGGCATCCAATATATTCAGGAGTTCTACGAGGTAGTGGAATGGGCCACAAAAATAAATGTTAACTTACGCTTACATCACGGCAGTGTTATTTCATCACGAGGATCCTGTTAAAGGGTAGCACCAAATTAAATATTGATCAAGTATCTATCGACCACTATAATGATATCGCGATTAGAATGTATAATGTACTAAACATTGAGGAAAATGTTTCATCACTGACCGTAGATACATCAATTCGACTGCCTGAAAATCAAGTGAAAAATAATGGTATATGTATAATGTATCCAAGTGCAAATGAAAAGTAGTAATAAATTAATTTAGAATTAAGATTTTACTAAGCGTATCTAATAAAGATGTTATAAATAAAATATTATCAACTGGCAATGTGATTTCTATTCATTCCAACAGGTACTTACGAATGTTTTTTTTGAACCGTACCATATATGAAAGGGAATTTTTGAAAGAAGAATGGAGAGGAAAGAGATAACTGCTACATTCTATTACGCTCAAAAGAACAGTTCTAATTTTTTATATATTTTATGTGATTGTAAAGAGGAATTGAGTAATGACCACTCAATACTTGTATTGTATCTTCTCTATCAATCTTTATCAACTATTTAACATATCGCACATCACACATTCCTAAATACAAAAATAATTCTTAATCAAGGATATTTTATTAGTAGGATTACTATTCGTTGAAATTTCAATGAAAGATGTCGCTTCATCAAATATCAAAACACTAAGAAAACCGAAAAAGTCAATTAAAAAGAGCTATAATAGTTGCCAATATAATATAAATGTAATCAGAATTAGTTTTCTATTTGTCAATCAAAATCTTGTTCTTTTTGACTTATTACATTAATAAATAAGTAATTTTGAAAATAGATTTCTACAAAATATTATTATTTACAATCATACTACAAACAAAATATAAAACCATATATACTACATATAAAAATAGTGAGTTACTGAACAGTCGATAGTCATTTTCGATCGATAGTTCCCAACACTAATTTTAAACAATTTTATATACATGTTTTAAAATGATATTTCAAAAATGTAAGCGCTTATTGTTAGATATCTATTATGCTTAATCCGGATTCATAATAATAACAAGTACTGTCATATTGCGTCAGTCGAAAAATAAATATACAATAACATATTAAAGTTAATACCGGTTGCAAATAACCAGTCATGTATACAAATCTACGAATATGCACAAAATTCGAAATGGATATTTGTTAAGGATTAATTTAATAGTAAGGATTAAATTCAGAGCTTCATGCTTTTCTAAAATATATAGTCCATTCGGTCGAAAAATATTACCAGCGAATAAAATAAAAATATTTATGTAGGATATTCATGAAAAAAAAATATCGAACGTCTATGAAATAAATTGTACATCAATCATTTCGTGATGGGTTTCGATTTAAAACAATGAGATTTTTAGGTTCTATTCTATTTTATAGGACCAACAAAAAAATGTTTTGCGACAGATATTCGTGTTACATTTAAATGGAATGAATGTATGTTTCAACTGAAACACGAAGCGATAAAACATATTTCATAGAAACAAATAAATAAATGATTTATTTTACATGAATATTCTATTTAGAGTCAATAATATTAATAGTAAAAAGCTGATGATGAAGACATATTAAACACAAATATCTAATGTCGAAATATATTATATCCTCGACACATAATACAAATACTAATGTTAGAATAATGAGATAAACTAATCGCTAACAGTTGCAGAAAATAATAAAATGTGCGATTATAAAGAAATTTGTTAGAAATAGTTTTTAAGGTAACTCCAAAGAGAATTAAAATGTTCCCAATCATTTTCTTGGATGTAAACTTATGTAGATCTAATCAAAAACATGTGTAAACAATTTCAATTAATTGTGTGAGCGTAAGGAAGCCGGTAGTTTTCTTTCCTGAAACGTTGGTCAATTCATAATATACGAACTGTTCTTAATATGCCTATACACTTGAAAGTGGAGTTTTATTTTTGAAAAATATTTCTAAACTATTGGTAAATATTGTATTATCTCCTTGTCGTTTTTACTAAATAAATGGTCACTAGATTACCTAACCGCACTTGATAAATCAGTGATTTTATGAATTTCGCACGCATTAACTTTAAATGTATCATTGCTGCTCTTAACAGCCATCTATTAATAAAGCGTTCTGTAATACCCAGGTCTCGTAACCGAATGTTAGAGTTGGCAAAATGCTTCGTACACTTTCATATTGGTTTTACTTGATATTTCCTCTTGAATTAATGAATTTGATATTTACAGCGACATATGAGTACAAAATCATGGGTTTCCTAATCCTGTGATTCATTTCCTTCCCCAGGCTTCAATTACCTTTGATTTTCATATCTAGACATTTAAATTCAGTTTTTTGTTCTATTTTTACATCCACTGTGTGGAATTTTATTACTTCTGGCACTCCGATCACCATGATTGTAGCTTTAGTTTTATTCATGTCATTCCGTATTTTGTTAATGTCATATAAATTCGGACATCTAATTTCAATTGAAGAAAATTGGCAAAATTCACGAAAACATTATATTTTACATCATAATTGTTAATACGAAAAAATTGCGGATTCTAGATATCAAATCCTCATCAAATTTAACATATTACTTATTTTACAAAAGTAAAAACGCGTTTTTTTCTCGTACTTCTTTAGATCAGTTTTTATTCTATTTCATCATCAATATTTTTTGTCAAGTTCCATTTATCAGTAGTTGTTAACATTATGTTCGAAATAGTAACAATTTTTCCCTAAATATATGTCTCTATATGGCATGATAAACTGCAATAAAATCCTATCACACGCCATTTTAAGTGGAATACAATGATATACCACGATAATACTTTTCCTTCCCCCAATCTTCGTCCATTATACATAATTCATTGTATGCACTTGGCCTTACAGGATTCCTGCAAACACTTCACACCTGACGGAAAGAGAAAAAAAATACCGCGTCTGGACAGGAAAAGTGGATTAATGCACCCCAACTACTTGAATGAGTCACACGCCCATTTTATTGGTTTTCACACCCGTCCATTCCCGACAGATATTCCATAATTAATAGTCCGTCTTGTAGACAGGTTTCTAATTGAGTGGGAAACTGTCATTCGTGACAAGACGGGAATACGATCGAGACAAGGGCGATATTTTCGGTAGGTTCGGTCTTTGATTGCTTTCTGAGAATTAATTAATATTGTTCCTTCTTTTATTAGGTGTATCTTAATGAAGTTTTATTCAAGCATTATAAAATTAAAAGTAACAGATATGATTCCGTTTCTTTTGGGTATATTTGGGCACAATTTGGGTATGCAAAATATTAGGTGAGCGAAAAATTCGTAGCATTTTTCAGTAAGACTTTCAAGACTTAGAGATTAAATATTCTCTACTATTATGGACAAGGGATATACCAAATTGTTTTTACAGTCTTCTGGAAAGAGCCTTCATTTCTAATAGCTATTCCTAACTCCTAAAGTAGTGCTTTAGATTGTGAACTAAGCTCTGGCATTGTTTTATGAGAAATTAAATGAATTTTAGGACATATTACTCGGCAGGTTTCGAGAAACATTGCTGCTGGATAATAGTACTTTTTGTTGTAGGTAAAGGAGGCCCTAAATTAATGAATTTACTGTTTTTCTTTTGTCAACATTAGTGAAATATCCAGATTTTCAATGATCTATAAGATTCCTGGTTAATAAATTTCCAGAGCCTAACATTGTTTACTTTTTTAAATCGATTATCTGAAGGTGTAGCTATTTCATGATCTTTTTCTTCTTCCTGATGACAGTATCACCACCTAACATTCCTAAACATAACGACGACAGCCTATGAACTTCACTTGTATGCTTCACGCTTGGTTTCACTAAAACAAATTCTCAAAAATCGATGAAAATGATGATCAAATTGATTCAGTTGCACTTCGAATTTGTTTGTTTACCAACTCAATTTTATTAGCCGAGCAATGTCACGCCAAGAGTGCCTTGGATGTAGAATTTAAAAGAGTGCTCCCGGTAAAGAAGAGTGGCCCTATTGAAGAAGTGATTTCAGAAATGGAGGCCTGTAAGATGTATTACAATCTGCTAAAGTCGAATGAAACTGATACTGCATACGTTTATAGACCAAAATACATGCAAGTACCTAATTAAAACAAGGATAATCGTTATACAAAAAGGTACAAAAATATTTTTAACGAAATAATTGAACCGACTTCAAAACATAAATAAGAAAGTCATTAAAAATTAAAAAATAATAAAACTGAAACTTTCACCACAAAAGAAAAACATTATTAAATAAAATATGTACATAATAATTATTTTAATAACTAAATAAAAATAAATTAAAACCATATTTAACCTATCTACTATTACTATTATTATTAATAAAGTGATGAGCCACCATTTGCTTTTAAAATAGCTGAAATTCTACAAAGAATACATTCGTAAAGTCCCTGAATAGCTTTCAAGAGAATATTGTCCCATTTTTATGCCAAAACTTCCGCCAATTACTTCAACGATATTTAGTTACTCATTCCTTGTTTTAAAACTCCTGGGTGCTGGCCAAGTTCGATGATATTTTGATGCTTAAATCAAGAATGGACCTTTTTGACTGTGTGTGTGGAACATAGCAGTGTTTGGTAGTGGTATATATTATGTTATGGCAACCGCCACGACTCTTTGGGCCACCAGGAATTCATCAAAACAACTACAAAGATTGACAACGCCGGTGGATTGGTACCATGCAGTTCCAGGCTGTAAAAGACCATCACGGTGACGTCTCGCTCTCTTTTCTTTTCTCCGTCTCCTCGTAATAGTACCACTTCCACAGTCGACCACATGTATCATTTAACATTGAAATAAACAGTATTTCTTCAACCGGTGTTTCATTTCTCGTGCAAATTCCTTCCAAAAATAGTAGTGAGTGTTCTAACAAATCGCAGCGGCAGCCACACATTTCGACCGACTGACCGACCCGACGAACATTCCTACAATGTCATAGTAAGCACTTCATCATTGAGGATGTCGAGATACTCATTCGCGATAATTCGGCCACCATCATTTCCATGCTAACTGCCTGCGTCCTGGCAGTCCTGACTGTAGGGTTCTTTTAAGGTTCTCTTTATATAAGACCCACCGATGGTAAGAACAATGTAAACTATAATTCATCATAATCATGACATCTTCTTTGGATTCAGATTCTTCAAATTGTCAACTGTTCCGGTATTAGTATCGTTGCACCGTTTCTTTCGCAGCTTAACATTAGATTCCATGCTATGAGATGTCTTTCGTATTTTCCGTTCAAATGGATACGCTTAAAAATGTTTCGGTCATAAAATTCTACGTTTTGAATGGATTAACCACTGAGGAAATTTATTCGAAGATCGCAGAAATTGACAGGGACTTCGTGATCTACACTCCACTAAAAAGAACTGTCCACTATTTAGAGTACAGTGGTGAACTATACATGATGACAAATCGCCAAAGATGTAACTAATCATTGATGAGATTTTAGCGCTTTTGCACTTGATTGGAAATACTCCGCCGAATAGTTACTGGCAAATGTTATTCAAATTTCTTGGTCAAGATTCTGATTTAACGAGAAAATAATTGTGTCTCGTCAAGATTGCGCACCTGCACGATAGGATGAGCTCTCGATGAGAAAACTGCCGGGTTTAGAGTACGACTTGCTTGACAATTCTTTTATTCTCCTCGAACCCCTAAATACTCCCAAACTTCAAGAAATTTGTTTCTGGGGGGCGTATGGCGAATGAAGATGTTGAGAAGGATATAGATGTGTAGAATATTGTCTCAGGCTTCCAGATTCTCAAACCCGGAAACTAATTATGGTATTGAGGAAAGCTAGAGAAGGTGTGTTAAAGCCCATGGAGAATATATGAAGAAATAAAATAATTTTTATCTGAAAACGGAAAGATATTTTATTGTCACTACCTTTTATTATCTACCCTCGTAAAACGGTAAATACAGAACAAAATATGATATTTATGGCTAAAATAACAGTCACATATAAATTAAGCTCGAAATACATAGATTCGCCATCGATAAAACAGGCCCTCGATTCCGCGTGTAATTAATAAAAATGCAAAATAATTAATACCATAACTTTCTGGACGTATAATGTATCATGTTAATCCCAATCAAATATGATGCTGCTGGATAGCCCGAAAGCCCTAACGGTCGAGATGGGCCCAATGGGTTCGGAACACATGCAGGCCTCGTTAGACCGGCTAATACGGCAACGAAATTAAATTTGCTCGCGAAAGACTGGGCAAAGGGGCCGTTGGTCCGATGACCATCGGTAATTTCGAGAGTAATTGAGGGGAAACTTCCTTCACGCCTTCGTTTATTATCGCATGTCTCGAGATGACCTGTTTCTTATCAGTGGCGTACATTGGTCCAACTTATCACTTAATCGATCCACTTATATCTATATATAAATAACTATGTAACTACGGTATCGCCATTGATAATAGAAAACATAAAAGTTTGTTTGTTCTTTGGCAAATCATAAAAATCTCGTCAAGTGCCTCTAAATCAAAAATAAAAGTAATTTTTAATTAACTTTTTAATTATTAAAAAATAAAGGTAAGAAAAGCTTTAAACTATTTTTTTTATAAAATCTTTATTAGATATGCTTAGTACAATCTTAATTATAAATTAATTTAGTACTACTTTTCATTTGTACTTGAATTAATGCACAAGCAAGACGAATGCGAAAAAATACATTAATATATATTCTTCAATTATAAAATTATAATAACTTATAACTATAGTTTACACTAAATTTGTACACTTTATATAAGTTCGTATAGTTTGGTTCGCTTCAATCTCCTGATATCCTGAGCGCTGTCCAGCAGTTATATTGCTTCCACGTTAGTATGATTTAGTAATCTTCTTTCGTGTTTCAAGGCGAAATCTTGGATAACTTTGCCAATCCATTTAACTTCCAGGTCATTGTGCAATTCTTCGTTGGTTACGTAGTGACAGGCATTAGTAATCAATCGAAGAACCTTGTTTTGACAGCTTTGTATGACTAGTTGATTTGAATTTTTACTGTAATCCCATATTTGCACCCCATAGGTCCAAATTGGCTTTATAATTGTCTTATTAATCAACCTCTTTGATTTTATATCAAGTTAAGAGTATCTTCCGACTAACCAGTATAGTTGTTTTATTTTGGTTCTAATGTGTTTTGCTTTTTGTCTAACGTGATGTTTCCAATTTAAACAACCGTCAAGATGAATTCCGAGGTATTTAGCTGATTCTGCTTGAGGAATCGGGTTTAATATAATATAAATATAAAATTCAATTAAGTTGATAACAATATTAAAAAGAAGAAAGGAAGGATCTCTGTGGAATATCGTTTCAATCAAATAATTAAACGTAAACTGCTTATTGATAATCAAAAAATGCTAATAAAAAATTAAGTACACTCTTAATTTTCAAATGTCTGGCTATTTAAAAAATATTCATTTATCCTCAATAGCTGATTTTCTTCAATGTGATTTGATTGATTACATGTGACCGTTATTTATTGATGTTATGAAATATTGAGAAAATACAAATAGATAAAAGGGATGGCAGCGGTGCTACGTGAAGACGAGGCTTTTGATCGTGGCACGTCTGATATGAACGATGGTTAGTGACTGTATAGTTCAAACTACCCTTCAATAATATCTGAATTCAATATTTCAAGGTTACTAATTCTTCGTAATTGTTTACTAGTAGACGCTGCTGACACCCTGCACGTGTTCACTATCTGGGATTTTGTTTTCTGGGTACATGCCTCAAGGTTCCTACACCTTCATATATTTTAATCAACTAATATTGGAGAAAATGTGTCAACGTAAACAACCTAATATAATTATTAGGTTCAATGTTTTAGGATATTCCTCTATATAAAGTAATAGTTTATCATTTAATATGATTAATAATAAGAGTTATTGTGTATGCTAATCATAGAAATACAAAAAAATGCCCTGACGGTGCCCAAATTTTTTTTTAGGAATGGTGATGACGCACCGTCATATCCCCATTATTGGTTTTGGTTTCCATGATTTAATAGTGCTGATTTTTATGCCAATGACAAACAACGTCCTGGATGACTAAACGAGTTCGAAGACAGTGAATTGCGAGACTTATTGGATGAAAACCCAGCTCAAACTCCCACGAAGTTCCAGACAGCCTAGCAATTAACAAATTTAATGTTTCCAAACGCTTACATTTTCTGAAAAATATGTAAGCGGAAACAGCTCCTTTATATAATACCAATAACAATAAGTTAAGTCACATATTTGTTTCCTCTCAATTAAAATCCTAGCAACGTTTTATTTTGTAATATTTTAGTCACAACCCCTTTAACTATTTACTCATTAAATTAGATGATGTCTAGTTGAACTTCTTGACAGCTTTTATCAGTAGGAAATTTTTAGTACGGTAGAACTTTTAATAGGTTCAGTAATTTTTTGGCAGATTGATGAAGATATTGATGTAACAGAAATATTTTTTATTAATTAATTTGACTGAAAATGAATAGTGACTACTTTTATATTTTTATTATGTAAACAAGCAGTATTTGAACACTCAAAATGATCAGAGCCCGTTGTAGAGATACTTTTCGAGATATAGATAGACAAAATATTTCAAGCAAAAAAAAACTAAGCCCCAAACTTATTTATTTGAAATATAGTTCATTCAAATTAGGTCATGACAATGCAAATTAGGTCAAAACTAACTAGGCTAGCTGTCCGGCTGTCCAAAGGGAGGACAAGAATGTTCCGCTTTCGAAAATAAATTAAATAAATCAGTAAATAATGTATAAACCAATTGCAAATACGTAAAACAATTATACCATTTTGTAGAGGCAATTCGAACTGCAAATCTGAAGGGAAATGTAGAAAATGATGTAACATTTTGCATGTGGGATACTTCTTTATTTTTTGTCTTATTTTCTATAATTATAACTTTGCAGTAGGATATCTGAAAGAGTTCTGTAATTCATTTAACACGAAGTATTAGTAAGTATTAAGCTACTTTGAAGAGTTTTTAAAATAAGGGAATAAAAATAGTGGCTCCTGGATAATTAGTGACTTTGTGACTAGGGGTATATGTATAATATATAATATGTTGCAAGAAACTAACACTACTGTTGACTCGCAGAATGTAAATATTGCTACACCTGCGCTTAATAAAGAAATAATCAATTCTTTGATGAGTGATATTAGTTCAACGTGATAACAGAAGTGCTTGGATAAGTACATTTAATAAAAATATCAACTGGAAGAGGTCCAAAAGGAGACGCATTTATTGATAATGCAAGTATTGTTGGTTGTAGTCAACATACAAAACTGGTCGATGAAATTTAGTTTTTATTCTGTCATTGTTGAAGACTGTTGTTGTAAACTTATGTTGTAAAGACTGTAAAACTGTTGAATTCGAATACTTCTATAATACAAATATATATTGTTCTTCAAAGATTTTATTCACTTATAATTTTTAAAAAATAGGTAAATGAATTTAATTAAAATAAATGCTAAATTAAAATGTTAAAATTATTAAATATTGAAAGTTAAATGAAGGAAAGAACAATTCTGAGAACCGAAGTTAGCACAAAAAATTCTTGCAATCAGTTTCATTCTTACTAGATGTCATTAATGGTCACTATTAGGCCTCCTACTAGTTATTTAAAATATAACTTTTTATAATAAAATCTGGTAAAATAATAAATATTTTTTACACTTTTTGAAGCTTCTCGCTCTGATGGAAAGAAATTATCGCGTTAGTCATCACACGTTGCTTCACTCGCAAAGTATAAAAATTAATTTCCAAATATTTCAAAATTAATTTTAAAGTGTTTCCGGGAATTTTCTAAAAAGTTTCCTGGTTCTTCGATACGAGCGCCTCTCAGGCAGTTTTCGTTCATACGCCTCTGGCCCTTCGAGAGATAATAGTTGGTTAGAGGGTGTGCGAGCATTGAAGAGATACTTAAGGAGTCCCTTTCAGTCCTAAACTGACAAAACTCGCATTTACCAAAAAGGAGCCGTAAATTTACAAGTCTATTTTCACGCAGCAGCGAAAAATTCGCGAACACAAATTGAGATACTAGATTGGGATAAAACGGAGGAAGAATTCCGATAGACCTTACCCGAGTTAACTCGAGTTAAATGGGTAAAAGTATTTTTTTATCATTTATCGTTATTTTTTCTTCTTAAATATAGTATATCAAAACTAACAAATAATTCACGATATTATTATTCATATTTATATTTACTTTTCTATTGTCTTCTTCTTTCAATCTAATATGTATTGGATATGACCAGATATGATTTGTTATATTTTCTAAAATAAACAGAAACAACTATGAAACGTGAAGCTGAGTACTGAAAACTGCAGAACTATTACTAATTACAGTGATTGCATCTAAAGTTGCAACATATAAAAGAAGCGCAATATGAAATATAACAAGTTAATTTTACGCGGTGTACAATAATTTCGCAAATATCAGCTATAAATTAAAGTAAAAAAACATTTGAAACTAATAATATTAAATTGGAAAATGTGTAATTTTGGTTTTCGTTAATAGATAGTTTTTAAAGTGGCTTAACGATGCAATACTAGAGGCGTTTGACGGGTAACAATAGAAGTTGAGTAACTGTAGAATATCCTAGGAGTTATTTTAGATACCCAAAAGTTAATGTGTTTTGAAAATGGAGATTCCAGAATACAATCGTTGTCATATTTTTCATGGTTATTCCTAAAAAGGGAAAAGTATATCACAGATTCATTAAAAATAGTTTGGTGTTGACGCCTTTGTAAATGCGGGTCTGAATTGGCTTTTTAGTATTAACTGAAAGATGTAATTTCGGTTTTCATTAATAGATGGTTTTTAAAGTGGCTTAACGATGCCATACTAGAGCGCGTTTGACGGGTAACAATAGAAGTAGAGTAACTGTAGAATATCCTAGAAGTTATTTTAGATACTCAAAAGTTAATGCGTTTTGAAAATGGTGATTCCAGAATGCAATCTTTGTCATATTTTTCATGATTATTCCTAAAAAGGGAAAAGTATATCACAGATTCATTAAAAATAGTTTGGTGTTGACGCCTTTGTAAATGCGGGTCTGAATTGGCTTTTTAGTATTAACTGAAAGATGCAATTTCGGTTTTCATTAATAGACGATTTTTAAAGTGGCTTAATGATGTCATACTAGAGCGCGTTTGACGGGTAACAATAGAAGTTGAGTAACTGTAGAATATCCTAGAAGTTATTTTAGATACTCAAAAGTTAATGCGTTTTGAAAATGGTGATTCCAGAATGCAATCTTTGTCATATTTTTCATTTTTAATCCTAAAAAGGGAAGTGTATCACAGATTCATTAAAAATAGTTTGGTGTTGATGCCTAAGTAAATGCGTGTGTGAATTGGCTTTGTAGTATTAACTCATTTAGGATATTTCCTCATTAAAATTGAATCTCGCCCTGCTAGTCCAATTATAGAAAACGTTGAGATTCTTACAAATATCGAAGCAGACAATAATGACATTAAAAAACAATAATCTTTGCCGGTTTATAACCTGTAGTAATTATAACTAATATTTTGAATAATTTAGCGTACATCTGACAACCGGACGACGACCAGTTGTGAGACGTATGCAAAATTCTTTAAAGCAATAGTGATAAGAGGTTTTAACTCTTACATATGAATTATTGTGGCTGTATAATTAACTGTGGTTTCTAGATATGCTAAAATGTTAAAATTAATTATATGTCATAATATTTTGTTCAATTGTTTTATTCAGATTAGAATTTTTTTTATGTCAAAGTCAAACTGAACTAAAACTCAGAGTTAATTCGGCAACATTGCAATATTTCGATGTCACAAGTATCCATGATACATAACTAAAAGAACTTTGGAGAGACTATATTTATTATTTTAGTTATTATGAATAAAATAAGTGCTGTTATATATTAATATATATATATATATATACGTTTGTTTATCGACACCAAATCCTTTTTCAATAAGGGCATTATGTCTATCACGTATTTCTTGTGTAAATTTACTCCGGCCTAGTGGTTCTATTCATGCATTTTCTTGGCCTGGCCAAAATAAGGTTGTAAATTCGCCCAATTCTCTTCAGCGAATGTGGGTTTCGCCAGTTTAGGACTAAAAGGGTCCTTTTAAGCATCTCTTTCCGTTCTTTTTCCTGAATCAGTATATCTTTCGGATGGCCGGAATAGTAACGAGTGGTGGAAGAGTGAACGTATACGTAACTTCAATTGGTCGTTTTCCGAAACAATTTCTTCGCTATCGAATTAGATTACGGGCTCTAGCTGGAAAATATCCGGTGCGCAATATAACGGTGCGACTGGCATTTTCGTAATACTGCACTTCTCGTATACGGCTTTTAGATATATGCAGGGATGTTTGGATGAACGCTGCCATGTTTCCGAATCACTTTCTCCTATTTCTGTTTACATAACGATAATTTTCCTTTTAGAGATGTTTCCAAATATGCTATTTATCCCCAGTCGCCAGAATGCAACTGTAATTTCATTCAGTTATAGTTTTTCTAGCAATTTTAAGACAGAAGAGGAGAATTTGTAGGACTTTATACACTATAATTATGGCATAATTTAGATACCGAATCAGTCATATCTAGGTTCCACTGATTATTGCCTTAAAATGAGTAAAATTTAAAAAAAGTCAATGGGAAAATATACTCGTTTCAAACAAAACCAATAAAATATTTTTCATCAAATATGCTGTTGAAATTTATTTATTTTATTTATTTAGTTTTGGGTAATAATTGAGTCAATATTTTACTCCTACAGCGTTTTCCAGGTATAAATAAACTCATAAAATTATTTTGTATCCTTTGCTTTGAAAATTTCAAAATGTTCTTCACTAAAAACACATTTAAAGCAACAAACGCTTAGTTAAAAAGGTATAAAATATTAACACACATGACATCATACTATTTAAATCAACTAGTCATATTCTAAGCAACTGAAACACGAACTGTATGGTGAAATGGTGTTAAATTCGGTAGGATTTCAACTAGACCAGGCAAAATAGAGAAATCAGATATCGGTTTTCGCTTAGATACGGAGCCCTTAATAAATCGGTCTAATTGCAAAGTAACAATTGACGATCGATAATACCATCATTTCTGTCTAATGGCAATAAAAGCCAGCTCGATATGAAATATTAACACCTATATTTTGACGGTTAAGTAACTTGAGGTCTTTGAGATTATATTAGATTTGCACCTAATGGGCATGATTACTACAACTTCTAGAAAAACTACTTTATGATAATTTTACGTATTCGCTTTAACGAATATAAAATTTATTTCGACAGAACTACAGGCTTTCGGAAAATAAACTTTTTATAACCGTATATTCTCAAAATATAAAGATAAATATTGATTAAACACAAGCCAGTGTCAATCAGATTACAATATGATTAGATCATAATGAGCTCAATATCTGGTTTCTTGTAAATCAAATAGTTCTATGAAATTCTATATACTTCACTCCACTAAGTGTAACTGATACATATTTAACAAATGATACAGAAACAATTTCATTTGATCAAGCTCTTATAACTTGGTATGTCTGTATTATGTCACATATAATACAGACGTACACATAAATTTGAAGCATATCAAACAATACTTGAGACATTGAAGTCAAGTAAAATAAAAAAGAACCAGTATCTAATTTAAGAATGCATAAAATAATTGAATATATTAAAACATATTATATCTAAACACAAGTGTTGCAGATGCAAGTGCTCTTATTTACCCAAATGTACACTTTATTTACACACATATTTCAAGGCATTTTACTATACCAGATACATCTACATCTACCGAGCCCAAAATATACACAAATAATAATATAATTTTATGACATATACACAAAATTAAATCACGAACAAAATTAATCTAATGTGTAGCTCGTGCCGACTCAATAGTCAGTTGGTAATAGTTAAAATAGATTTGTAAATAGATAAATAGATTTAGGTAACAGGTCAATTGAAAAGGCCCCGGCCTACCTATTCAACATTCAACATATTCCATTCAACATAATTACCTTGAAGGGTGATACACAGTGAGACACAGCAACCCTCCACTTTTGAAACCATTTTTGTAGTATGATTTGTCCATTGTTTCAAAATAGGCCTCAGTTTTGGTGATCAAATTCATTCCACGAAAATTTCTTCCCAGCGAGAATTTATTTGAGATCTGAGAACAGGAAATAGTCGCTGGTGTGTGATCTCGAGGATACGGTGGATGAGAAAGCAATTCGAAGCCCAATTCATGGATTCTTGCCATAGTTTTCACTGACTTGTGACACGGTGCATTGCCTTGGTAAGGCAGCACTTACTTTTTCTTCAAATGAGGCCGTTTTTCGGCGATTTCGTCCTTCGAACGGTCCATTAACGCGATATAATAGTCGCTGTTGATGGTTCTTCCTTTTTAAGGTAGTCAATGAAAATTATTCTATGCGCATCCCAAAATACAGACGCCATAACCTTGCCAGCCGACTATTGCGTTTTGATGGAGCCATGTTTCATCCGTTGTAATATACCCCGCAAAAACTCGGGTTTATTACGCTTGATCATCTTCAAACACTGCTCCGAATCATCAACTCGTCGTTGTTTCTGGTCAAAAGTGAGCCAGTGCGACACCCACTTTGTACAGAGCTTTCTGATACCCAAATATTCGTGAATTATATAATGTACACGTTCAGTTGATATCTTTATAGTGTCTGATATTTCACTCAATTTCAATTTACGGTCATTTAAAATCATTTTGTGGTTTTTTAAAAATATATTCGTCGGTAACAACCTCTTTTGGACGTCCAATGCGTTCACCGTCTTCGGTGCTCATTTTACCTCGTCTAAACTTAGCATACCAATACTTGATGGTTAATTTTCATGGGGCAGTGTCCGGAAACTCGGCATCAAGCCAAGATCTTGCTTCAACTATATTTTTTCCTTTAAAAAGCAATATTGTATCAACAAGCGATATTCACTTTTATCCATTTATTTCACAATAACACAAGTTGCTTCACTAAAAATGCTATAATTCACAAACTAATGATCCGACAGCTGTCAAATTTATACGCACTTCTTTTGAGGGTTAAAGCTAACAAAAACATATGGATTTAATTCTAGTAGCGCCTTATATGTGTCAGACAGGGGACTTTTCAGTTAACTAATTAGGTATTAAGCTAAATTGTGTGTATATAGTAGAATAGAAAATACATTTTGTAGGGAGATTGAATAAGGATTTATCTAGTTTGTTTTTATCTAGTCATTACAACGATTATAATGTACATATTTTATTTTGAAACGCTGACATTTTTTGTGTTAAAAATCTAAGTTTGATTATTTTTTACCTTTTAGTAAGTTTCTTATTTTTTTGTTTATAATTTAATTTACAATCATCATACCTATTAAATATAAACATGGTGGTATATGAACAAATTAAATGAAATTAATTTTTTTCAACTTATTTCCGTCTTTGTACATTTTCATACAGTATGTATTTTGTGAATATCATACTATTCGAATCAACTAATCATATTCTAAGCAACTGGAACTCGAACTGTATGGTGAAATAGTGTTAAATTCGGTAGGATTTCAACTAGACCAGGCAAAATAGAGAAATCATATATCGGTTTTCGGTTAGATATGCAGCCCGTAATAAATCCGTCTAATTGTAATGTAACAACTGACGATCGATAATACCATCATTTCTCGCTAATGGCAATAAAAGCCAGCTCGGATCTATAATTATTAGAATTGTTACTTTCAGTGGAGGTTTTATTGAGGTACTAAACCACGTTTATATTTAATTACGTCCTTTATGGTTCAGAAATATAAATCAGTTCATTCAATTGGAAATCCAGAAACAATGGCGGAGTTCGTATTTCTTTTTATATTTTTTAACGTATTTTCCCAAGTAAGTTTAAATGAAATTGCAGCTAAATAGATTAACCTGTTTTTTTTATATCCAATCGTTCTGGAAAACAATTGAGCAGCTGTGACCGGAGTAGTTATGTTAGGTTATCAGTTATTGTTTAGGAAGTCGGAAAGATAAATGAGTAATATTGTTAATTGTGTTCGTAAAATTCTAATATTCATTTACCAAAGTATCGTTTTAATAACATCTGCATTTTTAGATCTTTATTGCGGTATTTTGATCTCTCCGGCAAATTGCCTGGAATATAGAAAACCTTTTAAAATTGACCATTGAATGCTGTATATTTTGGGCGTAAGGAGTTCCAATTCTCTTACTTTTTTTTCACTCTTTATCTTTATATTGGCTAATAATATCAATTCGCGATAATTCATAAAGTCAGGGTCAAGAAGACTAAATCGAAAGACCCATATGAAAGATGGCTTTGATACACTTAAATTATAAGTAGTGAAAATAAATTAAGTAGTGTAAAGTAAAGGGTTTCATTAATTCACAAGAAAATTCAGCTGAAATCGTCAGTGGTGAGCAACCAGGGTGCAAAGTGAATTAGCAAAAAGAGCCCAACGACAGTTCGCTATGAGAGCTATAGAAGAAGTTTGAAACGAAGAGAGAACTAGTTGTTTAGTATGGCTAGTTTATAAATAATATATAGTCCGTATCTGAAATGACACCAATCCATCCAAAAATTTTTTCAACACGCAAAATTATTTTGTATCCATTTTTTTCACTATAAAAAAAGTTGATTCATTCAAAATGCTATAATTCACAAACTAATGATCCGACTAATGTCTTTTCAACACTGTTATTCTGCGCACTTAAATAGAGAAATGTCACCGCCTATTTTTTCTCGGTCATTATCAGTCATGATTAATTTTGTCATGTCGACTCTTTGTGCAACTCATCTGCTGTTGTTTTTTTTACGAACCGCCATCGTAATATTCAAACATAGCCGTCATCGTAATAAGAACGAGAAAGGTATCGGTATCAGTTTATTAGCGAGGATTTATCACCGACCATTCCATGTTATTTAAATCTACATATATACCAGGGGGGTGACCATCCAAGAAACCCCAAGTAGTAACGAATTTACAGAATTTTGTAGTTTAGTGTGGATTTTGAGAAACGGTGATGATTGGTATATAATGAAAATAACCGATCTGTTTTGAACTGAAAATAATTGGCCCCCAATGTACCCATTTTGTTCTCTTGCCTATATTGGAGAACCTCTCTAATATTTCCTTCTCTAGATTATTTAGATATATTATATATGAACAAAGCAATCACTGAGCTTTACTTGCTTTATTTACATTACTTATAATGGAATATATTGGCAGAACGTTTGGAAGAAATATTCCATCCAAAACTTGGGGACAATGTTCTACCATACCTCAAACCCAATAACTGTTCGAAATGGATTACAATGCTTACGCCTAGGGACGTTTGATTTGGAAGAAACAGAGCGCCACTTTAATTTGAAAAGACAACTGGCTTTAACCTTGCTACGGAAGAGATTCTTAAATATCTCCAAAGAAACGCATGGTTAAATTAGCCAACCTGTGTAATTTTTGCATTCGTTAAACCACATACATGGAAAACTGCTGAAATCCTTATTATACCGACATCTAAGTGAAATTGAATCTTCTATTTTTTTATTACCAATTAAGGCAAAGCGATTCAGTGCAAAATAAATTAGTTGTAGTTGTTTATTAGTAGGTTAAGTCAGACTAAATTTAAATGTTAGTTTTATACTAGTTTTAATAAATACATTAAGCAAAATTATAATTAAATTATCTTGGGTGAACTCCATAAAATTCATTCAAATTCATCAGTCGCCATCAATTTTTGACAAAAACATAAGGGGTAATCTTAATCTGGAATCGTCACATTTATCAACCAGTCATTATTGTTTAACCTCTTAATTCTATTGCTCACCTTTGTTAACAACAGGTAACAGCATGGTAATCATCAAAATCATATCCCTCAGAATTATTTTCCCCACTTCAGCATCAGTTGCATACAGCTCCAGTTATTCTTGTACAGCATCTACTATTTTGGCAACTAACTCAAGAAAATTAAGGATGTTGAACCAATAGCTTCAGCAATAGGAGGTTATAACGACGATCAATGATAATTAAATTTCTGAAATTCTAAAACTAGTCTATTTTCATCTTAAGGAAACCTTGTCCATTATATGACAAAAGGAAATCTCAAGCCTATCTATTATATCTCAAATTATATTGGCAGACATTTTGATTTGAAAGGCTTTAGGCAACTTCGGTCGGATACCGTCGTTATTAGTTTTTTCTCAACTACAGTAACGTAGTCACATACGGATTAATTACAGAACAGCTCCAGAAGCTAGGTACTGATTACAGTCACCGTAGACTTATCATGTCTTCGCCGAGGTACCAGAATTGCTAACGTATCGTCGTCGAAGAAAATAAGCTACCACATCGTCGAACAATCGATCCTTCCACAGCGTGGATTACGGGAACTCTGTCCGAAAAATAGTTTTTTTTCAACGTCGTCGATAAACCACAGTCAAGTACTACCAAAGCGACGATGAAGCAACGGTATCTGTAGGACCGAAAGATATTAAGAGCCGTACCATATCGCAACCGTACCAACTATAACCGTTTAGGTTTATCATATCCATATGTTTCAAAGCTCTTTCCCTGCAGCACATTTTTTTTGGTATATCAGTATTTTGTAATTGATATTTTTGTCATATTTTTTTTGTGTTTTTATTTGTTTAAAATAAATGTATGTAATATTCTGGCAGGGGAGTGATATAGCGACCTTGAGGCATGTGGAACATAGTGGAATAACAGTCTACAAAATAACCAGAAATATAATCCCAGAACTTGAACACGGGCGGGGTGCCAGCAGCGTCAACTAAAACCTAGCTGGCAGCCTCGAGACGTTTATCTGGGAGATCATTGAAGGTTACATTCGATCATTCAGAAAGCGACCATCGTTTGGTTCAGACGTGCCAACATCGACTGCCTAAGCTTCGTCACCAGGTAACACCGCTGCCATCCGTTTTATCTATGTTGTATTTTTTGCATTTTATATTACATCAATAAATAACGGTCACATAATGTAAACACCACTGTATTCTGACTTTATATCAGACACATAACATTCTAATTCATTATAATCTTCTTCAACATTTTCAAAAACATACTCATTTGTAATTAAAAATTTCTTTAATCACACATTGTATACAATAATATTTTTAGTACTATTTAAAAAGCGTTGAGGGTTGATGAGGTCCAAATACCATTTTTCTCACCCGGTAATGAAATGGTGAAAAAAATTGAACCCAAAATAAAATCATAAAACATTTTAACTCTTGCAAATCAATTTTCAACAAAGGAACAAAGATATTCTAAGCTTCCTAATTCCTTCGTTCTTCATGCTTAGCTTCAGAACTACAGAACTGTTGAGCTTCTTTAACAACAACGCTATTCTAAAAGGACTAAATATCTTCCGATAATTCTCTAATTCTTATCAGGCTCGAAGGACAAACAAATTTATATGTTATTGTTCTCTTACCTATGTTGAAGGACCATTTCTATAGCTCCGTAGTGAAAACATCTTTTGGAGCCCTTTTATTTGAATTATTAACACCTGATGACTGCTTCCATTAGGATTCGCTGTAAATTAACTAAACAATCCTTATGCGTGACTTAGTTTATTGATAAAACTCTTTACCATACAATGAACCAAAGCAAGCTTTAACTTAGTTCTTTCGAATTATATTCTGATTAATGCATATTTAACGTTGACGTTCAAATGACACGTGCTTAATATATACTAATAAATTTCTTAAGGTGTAAAATATATGAGTATTAGTAGAACTGTTAGATCGTGCTAAACTTTTTCTTCTCAATCTCAACAATTAAAAATTTAACCACTCAGATCTGATGAAAAATTACATACTATTTGAATTCATTCCGAAATCAACCTACCTTTTATATGAAGGCTATCAACATTATTTGATTCGTTTTTTCACTACTTGTAAAATGCGAAAAGTTTTGATTTATTTGCAATACAAAGTTACTTATTTAAATTGTAAAAATCTCTTTTTTTTTCCTTGGATATGCACGAGAGCCACATGCTACAAAAAGCAAATTTTGGTTTCCTAAAATAAACTTTTGTTTCGGAGGTCTTCAACTTTTTCTTTTGTTTGTGGAATCCAAGAGAAAAATATTTTTATACGAATATTAAATGTTTTTTTGTCTTATACGGAACGACATTTTACGATGACTTCCATGAATACTGTCATTTACTTTACGAGTATTTTAATTATTAAGCAAAAAAATAAGAATATCTAAAATATTAATATTGAAATTATTAACGGAAACAATTTAAAATTTGTTGGATTATTAATTGCTTGATTGTATACGGAATTTTATAAAATTGGGAATAGAAAATTTAACTTAATTCCCAAAAAAATATAAATATTGAATTTATGATATGTAGACTGAAGTTGTTTACTACATAGATCACTATGTACTAAGTCGTATTATTTTTTTCTTTACAATACACCTTGAAATGTTGTTGCCGAAAATATAATAAGACTCTTGAATCTCTTTTCAGTGATTCAAAAGTGACGGGCCTGTCCGGGATTTGAACCCGGGACCTCTCGCACCCGAAGCGAGAATCATACCCCTAGACCAACAGGCCGGTATTGGTTGAGGTCGTTAGATGCTATAGTAACAAGTGTATAGAAGTAGTTGTTTTTACAGAAGTTATAGTTAGGGGAATATTTACCACTTTGAGAAATTTACAAAAATTAATCACGTTTAAGTTTTAGGAACTTTTAATCAAGATTATAAATAACCTGATTGAATTAGAATGGTAATGCAAGCTATGAGGAAACTTTCAATTGGATAGGGTCCTTCAAATTGTATTTTTAATAATTGAATGTTTTTCATTGAAAATAAAAAACATTTTTGCTATAATTTATTAGCCAGATATCGACTAAGAAAATTTAATAGAAAAAGTTTATTAAGGGGTTATATTGCCCCGGTGTTCAGCGACATCAAATAAATAAAATCAATCAAAAGACTTACTTAATAGATACCGAAATAAAATGCAAGTGTAGGTGATCAAATAAGTAATTAAATGAATAAATAAATAAAATTTTGTATAGATAAATATAATCCAAAAATGAAACTAAGAAGGAAATATTTGATTTTAATATAAAGGCCGATATACTTAAGGAAATTAACCAATTTGCGCACATCTTGAAACAAAACATTACACATTACTAAAAAAATTGAATAGACTATAAGAATATATCTATTTTCTTACTTTTCTCTTTTTACTTTTATGTTATATACACAAATATGGAATGATAAATTCAGTAATACATGTGTGTATATTAAAACATAAAATAGTGCATAAAATAATTTTGGAAATTTATATTTGACTTTAGCATTTATATTAAAACAATAACAAACACATTTAGGAAATTTATTTTGTGCAATTTATAAACAAATTTAAATAATAATAATTGGTAAAAGACTCAAGGAATAAAAAATCATAGAGTTACTTATCGCATTACATTAATCTTGAACCACCTTAATATTTATTAATATTCCAAAATGTTTATGAAATGACTGTCAACAATTGAAAATTTTATTTATCCTATATGTTCCATCTATGTAAATTATGTAGTTAGTTTCATTTCAACTGCTACATATTTTCATTACTTCATTTATGTATTCGTATAATATTTATTTTTTGTCCATATTTCTCACCTAAAATATATATTTAAAAAAAAACAATAAATAACCAGATTCATTAATTGAATAATTTCTTTTACTAAATTTTTTATATAAAATTGCATATTCTTTGCTTATTTATTCCACTCCTTGATCTTTAAAACAATAGCTGTAATTTCTTTTCTTGCCAGTAAAAGTTTTATATTATGTGTTTTATGTAAGTCAGACATTTTTCTTCTACGGTTTCGTTAATCTACTGCTTTCTACTCCGTCTCATGTCCCAAGTGGGACATATTAATTCTTGATGAATTAATTTACGTAATTATTACTTGCAATATTTAGTTAAAGTGTTTTTTAGAAAATGCTTTTATTAATTAAACCTGAAACCGCTTATGCCACAAAAATTTACAGAACACACTGATTGTACCGACCCTCCCACTTTTCGATACCATTTTTGTAGTATGATATTTCTTTGCTTCAAAATAGGCCTCAGTTTCGGCGTCACTTCTTCATTCGACAAAAATTTTGAGCTCTGAGAACAGCATATAGTGGCTGGGGGCCAAGTCTGGAGAATACGGTGGATGAAGAAGCAACTGTCCACTCGGATGATTGTCGATTGGACTTAGGAGTGAAATGATGGAGCCATGTTTCACCTATTGTCACCTATCGACGAAAAAGTTCGAGTTTATTATGCTTGATCATCTTCAAACACGTGAGCTCGCGCGGTACCCATTTTGCATAGAGCTTCTCATGCCCAAATATTCGCCAATGATATGATGTACACGTTCAGTTGATATCTTTAGAGTGTCTGCTATTTAATTTGATTTCAATTTACGGTCATTCAAAATCATTTTGTGGACTTTTTAAATGTTTTCGTCGGTAACAGCCTCTTTTGGGCGTCCACTGCGTTCACGTTCTTCGGTGCTCATTTCACCACGTCTAAACTTAGCACGCCAATCCTTGATGGTTGATTTTCCTGGCAGTGTCCGGAAACTCAGCATCAAGCCAAGTTTTTGTTTCAACTGTATTTTTTCCATTCAAAAAGCAATATTTTATCAACACGCGAAATCCCTTTTTATCAATTTTTTTCACAATAAACAAAGTTGCTTCACTCAAAATGCTATAATTTACAAACTAATGATCCGACAGCTGTCGCCGTTAAGGCTAACTAAAAAACATATGGATTTAATTCTAATAGTACCATCTATGTGCCAGGCCGGGAACTTTTCAATCCACCTGTTATATAAATATGGAAAATTCTTCACAATTGAGCCACAGAGGTATCTGGATTCGATTGATTCGGAAGAAATTGGTAAATCAGCAGCCTGTTTAATATTAGTTGTATATATATATATATATATATATATATATATATATATATATATATATATATATATATATATATATATATATATATCCATTTTTTAAAGAGATAGCAAATAAAATGGAGCCCTGCTTAATAGGTATTCTTGTTCGATTTCGACAATTTCTATATATTAGTGGTTATACCTTGTTTATTTCTGACTTGTCCAAGAAATTATATTAGTTTATATGCAGAACATGTAGGTACAATGAGTTGAAATACATTACAGCATACACATGAACACTACGCGTTAGTTGCAATAGAAACATCTGTATAATCCACAAAAGTACCAAACACTATATATACATGTATATATATACATGTATATAGATACATGTATACTATATATATACATGTATATGTATCAACCTTATTTCAAATTTTCAAGCGATCTTGGATCATGCATCACTTTGTATAACATATTCATTTGATTTCGAGGTCATCGTGCAGCTCTTCGCCGGTTACGTAGAGATAAGCTTTGGTAATTGACCGTAGAACTTTGTTTTGGGCACGGGATTATTAGTTGATTTGATGTCTTAATGCAACCTCATATTTGCACACGGTTCAAATTGGCTTATGTTTGACTAATAAACCAATCTCTTTGATTTTAGGTCGAGTCGAATATCTTCAGTTTAACCAATACTTTAACCAGTAGTAGCTTGACATTGAGTCTAATCTGCTCTGCTTTTTATATAACATGAGAATATTATATGTTATTTTTGTTTTATGGAAAACAACTTCCATGAATACTTCCATTCATTCCTTTTTAATTATTTTACAAAAGTAATAATAATATAAAACACTAATATTTAAATGTTTACATTTCAAAGAATGAACATATATTTTCTTGTAATATACTTGATAAAAATAACATTGAGACTCCATGATCTTAGAAAAAAATCTGACATTTTCAGTTATTTGATTGAGATTGATAAACTAGAGATGTGCTATATATGTTATCAGTAACAACCCCAAAGAGCGATCATTAAAGGGAAATAGGACTAATCAAAAGTTTGTTCATTTACAAAAACGTTGATAAGCATCAAGCATCCACTCCCGTTCGAAGACCTCTTTCGGATCTAATTAGATGCCAGATAGGTTATGTTCCAGCAGGGCGCGCTATTCCCCTCCAGATGATAACAAATAAATAAAAATTCACCTCACACCCCGAATCTGTTATCGATACATATTTCGCCCCTGAAAAGCCTTATAGTCGCTGTTTTCGATTTGTCAGCATTCTCGCCGACTTCCACAGTCGATTTTATCACTATTATTACCCCGAAGAAATGGAACACTGGATGCCGATGATTATCAGAAAATTTAATAAATACTTTTTTTATTTCCTTTCTTTCGGTTCCTGTTCATTTATATACCGATAGGGAAAATACATTACAAAATGAGAGGAGGATGACACTCTTTGACGACTATATCTGACGATTTTTCTCGACTTATTGCCTTTCTGTTTATCGCTGGATGATATTTTTTATATTTATTTCAATATACTGTTCGAAAAAAAAAACTTCGCTGTCAATATTATATATAAAGACATATTGCTAATTGAATTTCAATTAATTTAGAGCATAATTTAATTTTAATGTTTAATTTCTTATAAATTCAAAGCTTCTAAGCTGGTAACTCTTCACGTCCTAAGCAATCTTTCAAAGTCATCCGGAACTATGAGGCAGAATTATTATATATAATACCACTCTAATCCATACCATCCTAAGAATCAATACTGACCAGTGCAACTACGTCGATAATAATACTATCAATATATTGGGTTATAGGTAGGGGTTCAAGATAATCTTAAAATACCAGAATTTTACATATATTTTCGTCCCACTTCACATTCAAATCTATTTCAGATGTTAGTCACCACAAATATAACAGTAGGAAGCAGACAATGTAGACACTGGTAGTATGAACCTATTTTTTTGTAAAAAAGCTATCAACTTATAAATGGAAACATATAAATGAAAATAAATAAGCGAGTGGTCTCATACCAGGTCTTGAATAGTCAGAAGAGAAGGCTTATAATGTCATAGTTACAACGAAACCTTTTGCAGAATGATGTCAGAGTAACAAAAGGTAAAAACATTTCACCATCTAAACAGCTGAACGGTACAGATATTGAGGAAAGGGAAAGGCAAATATCGAAGTCAATAGTTGACAGTGCCACCAAAATATAGCCGCCAGCTTAATATAAAATAGAGCCAGCATAGGCGACAAACGTTTACAAATACCAGAAGATCGAAAATTAGCCAATATCATCGATTTCGGGAAAAACTGCAATTTAAAATGAGATATTGGGCCATAAGTAAAGTTAGAATCAGAAACTAATATAATTGGTATAGCTGCCAATTAGGAAGTTGCTGCATTTAAACTAAAAGCGGACGTTGTACCAAATACTCGAAACATAGCAACACCATACCAAAAGTAAATGGAACTTTCGTAAAATCATACGATAGTAATCACTTTAGTTTATATGCAGAATATGTGGGTACAATGACTTGAAATACATTACAGCATACACATGAACACTACACGTTAGTTGCAATAGAATCAACATATACATCAAAAAACACAGAAAAACATCTATATATATATATATATATATATATATATATATATATATATATATATATATATCCAATATATATATATATATAATCAATTCATCGCTGCCCTTTACTTTTCTGGTATATATATATATATATATATATATATATATATATATATATATATATATATATATATATATCCAATATATATATATATATATATATATATATTGGATTATTAGTTAATTTTAGGTCAATTTTAGGTCAAGTTGAATATTTCAGTACATTTCATTTAATCAGTACAGTAGCTTAACTTTGAGTCTAATCTGCTCTGCTTTTTGTCTAATATGAGAATATTATATGTTATTTTTGTTTTATGGAAAACAACTTCCATGAATACTTCCATTCATTCCTTTTTAATTATTTTACAAAAGTAATAATAATATAAAACACTAATATTCAAATGATTACATTTCAAAGAATGAACATATATTTTCTTGTAATATACTTGATAAAAATAACAAATACTCGAAACATAGCAACACCATACCAAAAGTAAATGGAACTTTCGTAAAATCATACGATAGTAATCACTTTGATAGTAATGATCCATCACAACATAGTAACTTCGAAAATAATTGATAATCCAGAAACTCCATTTCCTGATATCGAATCATTAATGAAAGAATTACAGACAGCAGAGAAATCTTTAAACTATAGTAAAACCGCCGAAGTAGTGAAAAAGAATCAAGTCATAGCAAAAATGATCAAGGGTGGTGGGAAAATATCATTGAAATTGAAATATACCAGAAAAGTAAAGGGTAGCGATGAATTGATTATGCTAAATAAGAAAACACCAAACGAGCTAGTAAGTGTTTTTCAACAATTTACAATGTAAATATCATAATATCATAAAATATCATAAAATAATCACACTTAAATAATTATATAAAGCCATCTGAATTTTATTCAAGAATTGCGAAAAACAATAAATTAAAAAATCAGTTGCATTAAATATTACAATCAATATTTGTTTCGTGTCATTTTAATATTATTTGATTGTCATTCTATGCTTTTCTCCATTTATCGCCAATTTATTTAAGTTTATATAGAAAAGAAATAAATAAAACTGTAATAATTTACTACATAAAACTAGATATAGAATGAATGAAGAACAAGAACAAGAATGGAGCTAAAAAAGAAATACACCCAAAAAAGAAAACAATGTATAAAATACAGTATGAAAGATAAGTATGACTAGTAAAATTAAACAAAAATTAATTGAGGTTAAATGTTAAAAGTTTACAATAATTTTTTGTGCAGAGAACCGAAAAACTTGGTAATGTGAGCTTTCAGAATGTCATGCCTAGAATAGAAATCTATTAAAATTAAAAATTAAAAAAAACACATTATTCTGAAGTATATTATCAAAATAATGAAAAACAATTATTTTTTATTTATTCTCATTAGGGAAAATTTATTATAATCTAACGAAATTTACTTTCAAAATTTGATACGAAACGCTTTTATAGAGCGACGCCATTATATGAAACAGAATCCCACAATATCGGGAACAATTTTACAACGTATTATTTTTTAGGCGCTATAATTTGTACACTGTTTTAAACCCCTCTTATAAATTTCCGATAATCATACGGTGGGTTAGGACCACACAAAATTTTAATATATTGCCCCAACGAATTAAAATACAATGGACGCTGGGAAATAATCTAACCTAATTTCGTAAAATTGTGCATGTAAAATCTCTTTCGTTGTTTTTTAATTTGAAATTATTTTGCAAATTGTTTCATAAAAACTCTAGTAGATAAAAGCATCTTTGAACATTGAAATACTAATTTTCCTTGTGGTTTAAACGACAGTTATGTTTTCTTAGTTCAACATACTATCGAATGTTGGCAACACTACTTCCGTGTAAATAATTCGACCCATATATATTGCTCAGTTTACATGACAAGTATTCTAGGTTATGTCTCAGTGTACTATATCCTTGGTCCTCCGATGGTTAAAACAAACGATTCGTTAAATGAAGCAGCTGAATTATTTAACGTTTCACAAGCGAAAGCAATGACAGCTTACATAATATATGGTAAAATATTATCGGTGGACAGGAATAGCAGTCGAAACATGAAGTCAACATAAGTAACAGAGACCGAGGAATATTCTGGACCCAGGGAGGTTCTGTTATGATTTGGGTGGCAATATGATGGAATTCATATTACCGCGACTGTTTCCATATTACTTCGATTGAATGACATCATCAGCAATTAAATACTTACTATAACCTGTATACTGCTTCCAACCACACAACTCCAACACCATTGAACTATTAAAAAAGCGTTATTATAAAATTTTAAAATGGAGCAACATTCCATTGAAAACTATTCAGAATCTCTACGTATCTATCCCTAGAAGAATTGAAGGTGTTTTAAACCAAATTTTAACTCAACACCTTATTAATAAATCTAAATACTTGAAACTTCCATCTACTACTCATCCTCTGTTACATAGAACCTGAAACTCATATAGAAGTAGAAAGAAGAAGCCTTCACTAGCTCGTATTGAAGGTTTTGAAGAAAAAGATGATAAACCTCACTAATTGAAACAATGGCTTGAGTGATCTCATTATACATCTCTCATTTTTTTGTCATAGAAAAATTCGGAGTTTCTAGTATCAATATTATAGCAATTAAAGTTTCTACAGATTGTCATGTTTCTTGTATGATATAAATTGCTGAATATATATCAAGATCTTGAAAAGTATGATACACTGAGCTACAAGTTAGACTAAAAAAACTTGTTGTCTTATAAATGGACAGTTTATTATAAAACATGATGAGAAATACATTAAACTACAACCAAAATAATCATAATTGAATGTAAACAGATAATCTCCTAAATATATAATCAAGCGAAAAACCAGTTATCGTTTATCGTTATTACTTTCCATTGAAGAAGATGCATATCAGTAAATGATAATAATTGTCAATTGTCCCAAGTAGGAAAGACATAAAATTAGGCACCTAATTTCGAAGAAACACATTGTTAAACCAAAACAATTTAAATTTACTGTCTGGTTTATTGGAAGCAAACCGAAGTTGTAACCTTTAACAAAAAGCTACTGATCTATTAGTTAATACATCTTACATAATCACTCTTAGGTCTTGAAAAACTCCAGAGCATCTTTCCTCCCAATGACGTCCACATGATAACTTCATACTGATGATTGGATCGCTACCAAACCAGTATCATTATTTCAATAGTTATAGAAAGGTGGAATACCTCAATAAATACCGTTTGAATATATAAATGTGATCAGCATACATGCAGAATCTATTGGGGCTTTTAACCCTCGATTTTCGGTTCACCAAATATTTAAATATATAGATATTAACACGTTCATCAATGACCTATTTGCTTTTAATGTGCTATTTAGCTTTAGAAAATAACAAACTATGGTTTTAACTCTTTATGGAATTTATTCATTTTTATTCATGCTAGATGACTTATATTCTATATTTAAAAATTAATTAATTATTTATATTTACTTTTAAATATAAAGACGCAGTACCTGTGTATTGTTTACCAAAATATGATTAATATATGAATAATGACTATAAGTAATATGCCCAAATATTACGACAATTTTAGTTAACAATATTATACTACTAAAATTAATATAGCATGGTTCGTTGCATTTTATATGCTGTAGTACATCCCATCATCATCAAGCAGCGATATCACTATCAAAAATTTATGAACCTCACCTCTATCGTTTCGGCATCCCAAAGTCACCATAGAAAATTATTAACTATCTAATTACCATTCGCATAGTTAAGTAAGATCCGACCCTCTGGAAGGAAAATGGCTTCTGATGTGGCCGGTGTTTTAACTGGTTCTTAAAGTGTTAAAATAGAGTTGGGAAGCGCTCTAAAATTACCACAGTTTATGCTGCGACATTTTCAACTCCATCACCGTGTAGCTATGGCTATTATATACTGTTACACTTAGTGTTAGAATTAGGACGTAGCGTTTCGATAAAAAAATTAAAACATCAATAGTCATCGAAGGTGATAATTGTCAAACGCAGGCCTGCAGTTTTCATAAGAATTAAATTCTCAACATCGGAAAATTAAATGCCATTAATCGGAATAAAAATTAACGTATATCATAATTCTGAAAAACGATTTCATGATATGTTTGGTGTTTCTCCTTTAATGCACAGTCTAATTAATTGTAGTTATTAGTTAGTATTTCATTCAATTTGGACAATTAAATGCCTATGATTTTTTACATTTGCCATCATTGCGATATATTAGGTCCAGTAGGTAAAATATATCCAATATGGCTTTAACAAATTATATCTTCCACTATAAAAATCCGATAGATGTACACTAGACGGCATTATAAATCATATATTTCGTAATACAATCTTATTTGAGAGTTTTATAAAACCTTGACTTATTTCTGTTTGAACTCACCTCAAAGATGAACACCAGCAAATTAGAAACACGTATATTTTACACTTTTTCTTCGATATAGATAAAAACATAAGTCAGGCGACTAAAAATATGAATAATGGTTATGATTATTGTACTGTAATAGGCAGTCAAGTGCAGGTTTGGTATTGTTGATTCCGTTTCGGTAACAGCCATGCTAAAGTTAATTGGTACGAGCGTTTGTCAAAGAAACCTACAATTTGTCTTTACAGCAAATTAAATATATGTATATATTTAGGAGGTCCTATCTTAGTCTTTGGTGTAATAATGTTTATGTATTATCACTGCTGTTTTTTCTATTAAATGTACACAAGATCAAATGATTTGATTCTTTTGAGTCTATATCCTATTCTGGTGTTATCCAAGAGTTGTTTTACTTGCATTTGTCTTAATTTCCTGGGTAACAATAGGTACGTGAATGTGTCGGTGTCAGTACTCAGCCTTATAGTTTCTTGATGCACCATCAATAATTCTCAGAACATTGTTCTAGAAAAATTGTATTATATTTATATTATTTTTCTCGGAAAATCCTCGTAATTACAATTTATTTTGTACTGATAGTTGTGATTTTCTTTCAATTAACCAATTTCAATATATTTTAAATTCTAAAGATGCAACATGCTTAAGACATGTTGAAAAATGTGGCACCTATTTCTATTTTATAGGAGCTAGACACAAAAACACATTTGAAGTAATTTGAAAGAGGTAATGTATCTGCGAACTGAATGGTGATTGGCGATAATAGTCATTGTTAAAACACGACGAGCTGATGTAAACGATGGCCAAGGCATTACTGACGACCAGGAAGGTTTTACTGTGCGTTTGTTATAAGTGACAAAGAATCATACTATATGCAGCTCCCCTTCGACCAAACTTTTAATTAAGACTAAACTAATACTGTGAATAATTTTTGAACTTTGGATAGTCAGTAGTAAGTGAAGTAAACAATCACCAAAAAAAAAGACCAACTTCGGCTACAAGGGCAGGAAATGTATTTAAACAAGACAACAGCAGGCCCCACACATTCATAGTAACTAGCCCGAAGCTCTTTGAGCTTGGTTAGGAGATTCGTATGTATTCAGCTTAAAATCGAAACCCAACACCAAGTAATTACCTGACATTGTTTATGGTTAACTATTTTGCTAATGAAATATTTGCCTTGCAAGCTTCCAGCAGCTGTCCGAAGTTTGAAAATAGAGGACAAAACTTCTATAAGAGAGGCATAATTGAATAACATTCAAAATAGCAATAAGTTATCGGAGAAGTATGTATAAACTAAGTATATTAAATAAAGCCTTCAGTTTCATGAAAAAATTATACATTGCTTTTTACTATACCTGTTGTAATCAATTTCCCTCACCTGTAATTTTCATCGCATGCGAATTTTTTATGAAAAGTTTTTTTGTCAGAACTGTCAGACTTGATCTGTAAAATAATTTTTTATTTTCAACTCAATGGACATTCAGCTCGCATACTTTTCATCACTTGATATCTTTATTCTGGACTTCCTCACTTCGACTTTCTATTTTATGCTGTGAGTGCTTAAACTATAGGAACAATATTGTTAAGTGTTCTTTCACTGTAGAAAAAAAGCATCTCTAGTTAAATAATGTAAAATTATTGTCTTTAAAACATAAGACATAACGACTAATATTATTTAAAACGTATAATTAAAAAAAATGTATTTGCTAGACATATACTTAAGTATTTTCAAACAATTACATTGATAACACTTTTCTGCTGCTTGTACTTTCTTCATGGTGATTTTCCCTCAGCATCAAGAAATAAGTTCTTCCAAAATTGAAGTTACTTGTATTGACTGACTTTTCGTTCTCAAAAACTAAATAGAATAATATTTTTATTAGTCTAAGTATACATCACCTAATTCGCTCTAATCAGTGTTCAACTTTTCATGACGGATTACTCTATTTTGTATTTTATTTTAACAAAAAATTACCAATATCTCCTTAAATTTAAAAATAATAATATTTCTTAAAATCTATTAATCACATCAGTGATTGCTGGATTCTTAGATCACCTCAACGCAGGGTCCATATGTTGCCTTAAAACGTATTTATGCCGGCTTGGTGGCGCAGAGGTAAAGGCAACAGGACGGTCCTCCTACTGTTGCGATAGCCGCGGGTTCGAATCCATCTGCGGCATGGTCGTAAATGTATTTTTGTGATTGTTTATTATTTGTGATTATCCTAGGCAAGAGTGTAAAATCCGCCAAGGAAAATGATCCCCGTCACGCCAGTAACCAGGCTGGGTAAAACCGGATATCTTCTGGGATGATTTCTAAGTTGGTCACTCGCCAGTCAGTAGACTTAATGCCGACGACCGTGGTTCAGAGCCCACGTTAAACAGTAGGTCCAGTCCAGATAAACCCATAGTTGGTAAAAAGAGACTTTAAAATATGTAAAAAAACGTATTTGTCCATTATATATTCAAATTTGCTATAAAAATCAAAAAGTTAAATATAATGATAGAAAATAAATTAACCAAAAAATTATTTTAAAATGTATTTTGTTAAAAGGTTTAAATTTTAAAATATTTTTTTAAAGCGAATTATTCAAATTTGTGTCAAGAGCCTAGAAACTATTAATTTCACGATATATTTAACACTAACACGCAAAACACACAACCAAATTAATTATCAATTGTGTGTTTATGTTCAGTTGATAGCGACAATAATTAGTTGCTCTTATTATCTTTAAAATATTTTTGTGTTGTATTTAAGGGCACTGAAACGTAAATGCGACAATAAAAACAAACAATTACTATGTACCTGAAAGACGTCGTTATCCAATTACTTTTAATTACATTTATATGTTCTTGTATTAAAAAAAACATTTGTTATATTCCTTAAATAATTCTAAATAAAAATAGATTACTTTATTTACCATGACTATGGCCCATGACAAATTGCTTCTGTCTGCTTAAAGAACCTAATAGAAAATCAATCGTTTGATTATAAACTTGTACAGGCTATAAAAATTGTTTTTAACAAAAAAATTATATAAATGCAAAATGACCACTAGCTTTATTGTCCCGAAGATAGTTAATTATTTTAAATTACGTTTATATGTGTATATATTTTAATAAAGATATAATTCGTAAAATATATAATTATAAATAAAGTTATTTAATATCAATTCTTTCATAAAAAGTCATGTTTAATGTTAAATGTCTCCCCTTGCGGAAATTTTGTTTAAAGTAAACCATCTCTTCAAACGACTCACTGCTCCTGGCTGGTTTAAATTTAATTAAAAATGTTCCTTTATAAACAAAAATGACACAAAAAATGAAACACAGAAGTATATACCGAACAAAATAACTGTAGATGTGGGAGGAATTTTTTTCAAAACAACTAATATTTAATTTGTGACCGCAGCAAAAAATATAAAAAGTTAACTGTTTTTTAGGTTTGTATTTTAATATTGAGATATGAGAATTTCAAATATATGTTCTGTATATATACTTTTTAATATTTGTTTGAACGGCAGAATGTAATTATATATGGATATTTGCAATTTCCTTCAAATTAATATTTAAATAATTATTTCTATTTTTTTGATAAAAAATTAATATAGAAGGTTATCAGTAAACAATATTAATAAGACTTGTTCAACTTGAAAAGTAGAACTTGTTATAAAAATGATAGCAAAAGTCATAATAAAAATTCGCGACACTAATAAACATTTAATATAACTCTAAATTTTTGTAGATGAATATATTAACCAGTGGTAGATGTTCAATAACTCTGATTTGTTAAAAAATCTCTCTTAAGTTTATATATGTTTTAATTAGAGAGTAAAGTATACAGTATACATGATATAAAATATCATCAAGTAGGCATCTTATTTGACTCTGATGTATTAGTCCCTTATATATGACTAAAATATTTGATAAATAAATATATAAATAGCCTAATAAATATAATAAAAAATAATAAAAGAGCCCTCATACCAAACTTTATCGGAAGTTATAGCTAAAAATAATAATAAAGATCTAAAAATAATGCAGAACAAACCTTATTTTCTTCTAGTGATGTTTCTGTGATATTCTGTTGATATTTTTTTGGTAATACTGTGAACCTGATCAATAGTGGCATATTGTTTCCTGAAATCAAATTGATAGTCCGGAATAAGATGATTTTCCTCAATGACTAGAAAATTGAATTAAATTTGAGATTATATCGTTTCAATAAAAGCTTTTAGAACAATTTGGATATTGTCGGCGATAATATCTCGCTATTTTATGAAGTGGTTTTCTTGGGTTAAGAATCACAGTAGTGATGATTTTAACTGATGCTTTTCTTGGAAGTTCCTTTAATAATTTCTCGGTAGTCAGGGTAAAACTAGGAGCCTTTTTAGCGCTAATATCTTCAATGTTCTCTCTAAACTTCGGTCAAAGTGGCAAATGGAATTCTCATCATTTCCTGTCCAATAACACAGGATAAATATTTAACGCCATCCTCTGTATCGGATTGAAATATTCCTTCAAGGTGGTCGGCAAATCTTGTAGCCTTCTTCTGATTATCTCTGGACCAGCTTCCGTTCTCATTATGTATCAGAGGGGTTTACATGAAAGGTCCTTTTAAGTATCCGGTATATCTCCACAGAGAATAATTAGCACTAGTGTAGGAATGTTCGTTTGGTCGGAATGAAGGAATTCGCACAGGAACAGAAAACACCGGTTGCATAAAAACGTGTTTATTTCATGTGTTAAGTACTACATGTGTTCGATGGGAGGATGGACAGGATATTAGGTCATATTAAGGAAGTATGGAGCGTCATGGGCGTGGTACTGTTACAAGGGTAGAGAAAAAGAGAAAGAAGCGTCGTCGTGGTGGTCTATTATAGACGACAGTAAAAAACCTATCCATCCTGGTCTATACAAGTGTCTATTGGCTAGGACTGCACATGCGAACTTGTTCTAATCTAGCCTCACAGTTTTCACAACTCGCGTCCTTTTCTATCTCACCTTTCGTACCACAGTCTCATTTGTGGCTAAATGTCATTTTTAGGTTAATTTTGTATTTAAATTTGGTTGAGGTAATTTAATTATTTCATAGGCATAATTTGGGGCAAACAATGCGAAAATAAGTGTATAAGGTACACATTATTAGTAAAATATTATCATTCTATAACACTAATTTTGTAGATTGCTAAGGAACAAAGGGTATATTTTTATATTAAGTAATATGGAATTGACGATTATAGTACAGGTAAGAGTGAAATATGGTCAGGCTTGTATACGATTTTTGTCTATTTGTTATTATACTTATATCTTTCTGATTTCACAAATATTTTAAAACATATTTCGAATCAATACAAATATGGCAATATAATCCTTGAACAATGTATCAAAAAATGCACTAAAAAGGAATGCTAGGGTGTCAGTTGAAAATCTATTAGATTCGTTAGATGATCTAGAGATAGAAATCTAGTAGATTTGATAATTTAGATAAGGATTTTGAACGCTAAAGATCAAACGCTAGTAACTATCAGGATCGTATAATTGTTAATACATACAGTTCAACAAAATTCAGGCGAGTTTGAAATCAAATATTACAACAAAATATACAATGTAATTATCAATCAAACCTGCGAGAATAGTTGTAAAACTTTGTATTGTAGAGTTTGTGAGATTTGTGGGTATAGGTATGTCTGTAACTGTCCAGAGAATATGATAAAGAATACTCTGTGTAGCATATACATTTGTTATGAGAATATATGATATAGAGAATACATAGAATATAATATATAATGTAACTAGTTCTCAAGGTGAGAAGACACTGATTAAATTGCAAGAAAAGAAATTAGAAAAATCATACCAAAGAAAACACACAGTGAGAATCAGAAGAAGCGAATAAGGAAAATGTTATCGATAACAGAATAGACAATATATCTACAGATTCGAAATCAGAAAATCAAGAATCTCATATCGAAATTGTTAATAACATAGAGGTGGTGCTTAAAAGATATTAACAAAAAAAGCAATTCGAAACGAAAATGTACGATAAGTTATTTTGATTCAAATCTTTGTTTTAGTATTTTATTACATTTTCTTTATTTATTTTATTCTATTTATTCCAAAACAATTTGTTAAATGATGTAAAATATCGACATTATTTATATGCTCAGAGGAATTATATAAAGTGATAGAAATAATAAATCACAAAGCCAAATTAAAACCACTTTCTATTAGGTACACCTTATATTTACACTATACTGAAAATTCATGACACTTCCTTTAAACGTTTAGCTTTTTTCTTCTTTTGAAGTATCCGTAAAATCAGAGTATAAGTATAATGACAAATAGACAGACAACGTATAAAAACATGACCATATTTCATTCTTACCTTTACTATAATCTTCAAATAAGTTCTGTTTCCAGTTTATTTAACATAAAAATATATCCTTTGTTCCATAACAATCTACAAAATATCTTATACACTTATTTTCGCATTATCTGCCACTAATTTTTGCTATGAAATAATCATATTACCTCAACAAAATGTAAATAAAAAATTAACCTAAAAACGACATCTAACCACAACTGAGATTGTGGTAGAAAAGGACGCGAGTTGTGAAAACTGCCAGGCTAGATTAGAAGAAGTGCGCATGTGCAGTCCTAGCCAATAGAAAATTGTATAGTCTTGAATGGATAGGTTTTTTACTGTCTTCTGTCTTTTATAGCCGAGAACTGCATGGTACCAATCCATCAGCGTTTCCAACCTTTGAACTTAATGTAGATGTAATAATGGCGACTTAAAAAGTTGTAGCGGTCGCTACACTAACATTATTGGCAAATCCACACAGAAATGCATGCATGGTGTCCCTTTGTAGTTGTTTAATGTCATGTCTCATTTGAGAATATTCAGCATTCAGCAAGATTATTCAGCATAGTTTTTTCTTGCCAGGGTTTTCGTTATTACTGATATTTTATTGTTGTTTTTAATCCCTGAATTTCAAACGCAGTTTTATCGATTTTCACTATATTTTTTTCTATCCTATTCCGACATAAATAAATCCTATTGATACTGCAAAAAAAACGGCTACCGATTTCGATAGACTTAACAACTAAACACCGCACCCGAACAAATTTGATTACGAATGCACCAACCCATAAATATTTATGGAAAAACACCAAGCGGGCAGAAAAACCCCAACAAGAACATCGCTTAATTCGATTTTTAGGTCACGTAATCGCGCTTTTTTGCACCCCACCCCAAAATGATTTATATAATATCGCTGAAACTGACCCGGGTAAAAAAGAACCCTCTCCGATGAACCAGAAAAACATCAAAAACAGGAACGCCACGCCGCTCCATCGAAATCCGCCGTTGGCCCGCAAGCGGAAATAAAAAATAATCGGCTTATGATAATTCTATTTTGCCGCTGCAGCAACCTAACCGTTGCCGATCTCGTCTCTGGACGATTCTTTCGCGTTTTCACGCCAACGGCGAAACGGGCCCCGATTTGGTCGCAAATGACTTGTGAGTGCGTTCCGGGCGGACGAGGGCCTTTGTGAGCCTTTTTTGCGTTTAAATGGCACGGCGAGTGTGTTCATCGGGGCGAACTGACCCGGGTCGATGCTCGAACTGCCTACGTGCCCTTTTCGCTTCATTAAGACCTTTTGGATTCGAGTGGCAAAAACAGTAGCTATAGTTTTAAAACTTTGAAACGAAAACTGTTTCGTACTTTCAATAGAATGTAACGTGTAGCCGCTAATTTAATAAGAAAAAGCACTGTGCTATACTGTCTGACAGTATTGTCAGAATTCAAACGTGCAACTGGAAGCAAAGAAACTTCGAGGGAGTATATTTGAATTTCAGAAACGTCTGGGAGTTTGAATCCTATCAACTATTCAAGAAAAAAATGGCGACTGAGTAAAATTGTATATTGTTTCTCTCACATCTTCATCACAGCCAAAAATTTTCTTCTTTGCTTCTTGTTATCTTCTCAATATCGGGCTGACATAAGTCGACTTCTATTTGATGTCATTTGTAATATTCTGTTATAAATTTCAATACATAATACACCATAAACAAAACTTATATTATTTGGATATATAACTTTTAAATATATAACTTTACATTCCATACTTACCTTTATTTTTCCATATTTTAAAATCAATGTATGTTACAATACTATGAAGAGCACAATAATTTAAATATTAATCTTACAAACTTGCTAATGCAGCACAAAATCTAAATATTAAGGATTATTTGTTGTAACTGATCAACAATGCACTCTAAAATGGCTTATTATATATACATTACATGCTATAGAGAGAAAAAAAAGAGACCGCAAAAGCTCCTCTATATACACTTTCGCTAGTAGATGGAAAGTGTCGATGAAGAGTCCAACAGTCCCTTTTCTCTGAAATCTCTCCATCTCTAATTTTCAGTCAATATGGTTCACTCTACTTTTCTTACCTACAAAAGGGCATATCACAATGGGCATATACACAATACTTATTTATTATCTAACAATGACATTTAAAACAGCTTCAATTCTTCAACAACAAGAACATTTAGTTCTGAAATATAGGGAATATTAATAGTTTTAATTCATTATTAATTTCGCCGGTCACAAAATATTTCGTTGCCTATGTTTTATAGGCAACGTTGCCTGTGTTAATAATGTATTACATGTTGACTTAATCATTCGATTTTTATTCGACATTTCAGTGGTAATTAAAACAGAATAAGCAAGAGGAAATAAAAAATAATCGGCTTATGATAATTCTATTTTGACGCTGCGGCAACCTAACCGTTGCCGATCTCGTCTCTGGACGATTCTTTCGCGTTTTCATGCCAACGGCGAAACGGGCCCCGATTTAGTCGCAAATGACTTGTGAGTGCGTTCCGGGAGGACGAGGGCCTTTGTGAGCCTTTTTTGCGTTTAAATGGCACGACGAGTGTGTTCATCGGGGCGAACTGACCCGGGTCGATGCTAGAACTGCCTACGTGCTTTTCTCGCTTCATTAAGACCTTTTGGATTCGAGTGGCAAAAACAGTAGCTACAGTTTTAAAACTTTGAAACGAAAACTGTATCGTAGTTAATAAATAAAAGTAGTAATAAAATGTAACGTGTAGCTACTAATTTAATAAGAAAAAGCACTGTGCTATACTGTCTAACAGTATTGTCAGAATTCAAACGTGCAACTGGAAGCAAAGAAACTTCGAGAGAGTATATTTGAATTTCAGAAACGTCCGGGAGTTTGGATCCTATCAACTATTCAAGAAAAGAAATGGCGACTGAGTAAAATTGTATATTATTTCTCTTACAGTCTTTGCAATGCTTTTACTTTAACTAAAAGAATAATTTTCTTCTTTGCTTCTTGTTATCTTCTGAATATCGGGCTGACATAAGTCGACTTCTATTTGATGTCATTTGAAATATTTTGTTATAAATTTCAATATATAATACACCATAAACAAAATTTATGCTATTTGGATATATAACTTTTAAACATGTAACTTTACATTCCATACTTACCTTTATTTTTCCATATTTTAAAATCAATGTATGTTACAATACTAAGAAGAGCACAATAATTTAATTATTAATCTTACAAACTTGCTAATGCAGCACAAAATCTAAATATTAAGGATTATTATATAAAATGGCTTATTATATATACATTACATGCTATAGGGAGAAAAAAAGAGACCGCAAAAGCTCCTCTATATACACTTTCGCTTGTAGATGGAAAGTCTCAATGAAAAGTCCAATAGTCCCTTTTCTCTGGACTCTTTCCATCTCTAATTTTCAGTCAATATGGTTCACTCTACTTTTCTTACCTACAAAAGGGCATGTCACAATGGGCATATACACAATACTTATTTATTATCTAACAATGGCATTTAAAACAGCTTCAATTCTTCAACAACAAGAACATTAATTCTGAGATTTAGGGAATATTTATAGTTTTAATTCATTATTAATTTCGCCGGTCACAAAATATTTCGTTGCCTATATTTTAATATTAAACTGTATAATAATGTATTACATGTTGACTTAATCATTCGATTTTTATTCGACATTTCAGTGGTATTTAAAACAGAATAAGCAAGAGGAAATAAAAAATAATCGGCTTATGATAATTCTATTTTGTCGCTGCAGCAACCTAACCATTGCCGATCTCGTCTCTGGACGATTCTTTCGCGTTTTCACGCTGACGGCGAAACGGGCCCCGATTTGGTCGCAAATGACTTGTGAGTGCGTTCCGGGTGGACGAGGGCCTTTGTGAGATTTTTTTGCGTTTAAATGGCACGGCGAGTGTGTTCATCGGGGCGAACTGACCCGGGTCGATGCTCGAACTGCCTACGTGCCCTTTTCGCTTCATTAAGACCTTTTAGATTCGAGTGGCAAAAACAATAGGTACAGTTTTAAAACTGTGAAATGAAAACCAATGAAAATGAAAACTGAATTATAACGTGCAGCCGCTAATTTAATAAGAAAAAGCACTGTACTATAATCCCAATATTATCAGATTTCAAAGTGTAACGGGAAGAAATGGATCTTCGAGAAAGTTTATTTGAATTTCAGAACCGTCTGGGAGTTTGGTTCCTATCAACTTCCCATCTAGTACTATATAGCTATAAACCATTCAAGAAAAAGGAAAGGCGACTGAGTAAAACTGTATATTATTTCTCTCATATCATTTGCAATTATTTTATGTGAACAAAGTATTTATCTCCTTTGAAACATCCGGAGAAAGAGGCAGAAGGCATACACTTGATATACAATGATACTTCATATTTTAATCGATGACTTTTTCCCATTTTTTATCAAAACCATCATAATTTCCTTGCGGTAGCATCTGAGAATCGCTGGCCTGAAATTTCGTGACATAAATTCATCCAAATGGTTTTCACCAGAAATCTTGATGCCGAGCTTCCGGAGGTACTGCCCCAGGAAAATCAGCCATCAAGGGTACACGTTCAACGTCATATCATTCACGAATATTTGGGTATAAGAAAGCTCTATGTAAAGCAGGTGCCGCGCTAACTCAGTGTTCATCAAAAATAACGACGTGTTGATTACGGCGTGATTTGGAGCAGTGTTTGAAGATGATCAAGCGTTATAAACCCGAGTGTTATGGTCGATATGTAACAATGGATAAAACATGGCTCCATCATTTCACTTCGAAGTCCAATCGACAGTCACCCGAGTGGACTGCACACGATGAAACGGCTCCAAAGCGTGGGAAACCACAACAGTCACTAGCAAGGTTATGGCGTCTGTATTTTGGGATGCGCATTGAATAATTTTCATTGGCCACCTCGAAAAAGGAAGGATCATCAACAGCAACTATTACATAGCGTTATTAGACGGTTTGAAGGACGAAATGGCCGAAAACCGGCCGCATTTGAAAAAATAAAGTTCTGCTTCACTAAGACAATGTACCGTGTCACAAGTCAGTGAAAACGATGGCAAAAATCCAAGAAGTGGACTTCGGATTACTTCCTCATCCACCGTATTCTCCAGATCTGGCCCCCAGCGCCTATTTCCTGTTCTCAGATCCAAGAATGCTCGCTGGGAAGAAATTTTCGTCGAATGAAGAGGCGATCGCCAAAGCTGAGGCCTATTTTGAAGCGAAGGACAAATCGTACTACAAAAATGGTATCGAAAAGTTGGAGGGTCACTATAATCAGTGTATCATCCTTGAAGGGAATTACGTTGAATAAATAGAACTACTTTTGCCAAAAAATTGGTTTTAGTATGTTAGGCCGGTGACATTTCAATAGACCTGTTATTAACAATGTTCCATAATTAGAAACTAACATTATATCATTAAAACAATTTTATGGAGATCAGATCAAATGCTAGCCAACCAAACGTATAAACAGTTTTTAATTCATGTTTGCCTTTTAGGAAGTAATTAAAAAAATATAGCGTAAAAAATCTCTTGGAATCTCCACTTATATGTTCACTTAATTCAGAATATTCTATGGGGTGTTCCCTTTCGCGCTACAATATGGCATTATTAAGTAAGTGTTACTACAGATATGACTTTAAAACCATCCATTGGGAAAAACCGAAATTACTATTTCCCCATATATATTTATTATATCTACATATTATTCATATATTAGAACATATTCATATATAAACAGCATACTCATTAATATTTAATCACTGAAGAAACCCCTTTCAATCCAAAGGATGCGTTGACATAAAAAAATGAATAAACGGTGTCGCGAAAATTATAGGTTAAGATTCCATTAATGAAACAATCCAAAACAGGAGACGAATAATCGCGGGATCGAATCCACCGGTCTCACATTGTTAGAGTGATCCGAATCCCACCAAACACAATGGACCCGAAAATAGAATAATTTCTCATTAAAAATAATCGCATTTAACCACGAGGCTGCGTCCTCCGCTTCCATTTTATCGGGGCCGAATTTCTTTCACTGAGTAATTGAAGAGGACGACCCCCTCAAACAAAAAGGGATAATGCGTGGGTTCGGTGACAGGTGCAAAATGGAAACTCCCTCCCGTATATATCCATTGGAGAAATTAAGCCTTAATTGGTTTAATTCTTCTTGTCGCCGGTGCATTCTTGTCATTCGACAAGAACAAGAGGAAAAAACGTTTTATCTGACGAGAACAATGGCGGCAACAATGAATGATATTCGGACGGAATTTGATTGATGAACTGAGATGCGTTACTGAAATTTGGGGAATGTTTATAGTCTTAATTCATCATTAATTTCGTCGAATACAAAATATTTCGTTCTCTGTTCTACTGTAAGATAAAATTGTACGATAATATATTACCTGTTGAATTAATCCTCCGATTTTTATTCGAAATTTTCAATGTACAATGTTCCAAAATATTTCATTCCATTTTATAAGAATTCCATTAAGAGAAAAAGCTTCTAATGCACTGAAATTGATTATTGAAAAATCTGCCAAGGAATAACCATCCCAGTCACGCCAGTAACCAGGTTGGGTAAAACTTCAAAAATGGTCTCTAATTCGGCCATTGTATGTACAATCGGTATGCTTAAACCCGATGACCGTGGCTCGGAGACCACCTTAAAATGTAGGTCCAGTTCAGATAAAGACTCATTGGTAAAAAGAAGACTTTAAAGTATATAAAAAAAGGACTTAAAACAATTAGAGAAGGCTCTCCATTAAACATAATTTATCAAGAATTAAAAACTGATCGGGCAGTGACCGTAGAACTCTACTAATATGGTATAAATACAACGTGCGACAGAAGTCCCGCCACTATTTTGAGTACCTATAAATTTGCTCAAAGAATAGATAAGTAAGTTTAGTTTTCATAAAAAGGTTATTGGCTAAATGTTGACCGCGATTCATTTTTTAAGGCATCCTGCAACATCTGATGCAGAATTTCCTCAATTTCGTGACGAATATTGTCTTTAAGATGTTGAATTGTTTGGGCTTATTCATATAAACTTTTCATTTAAAAAACCCATAAGAAAAAGTCTAATGCTGTTAAATCCGGAGATCTGGCTAGCCAGGGTAAATCGCCACTTCGCGAAAGGAGTCTTCATGGAAAAGCGTCATTCAATAATTGAATTATTGAACGAGCTGTATGTGCTCTGGCCCCATCTTGCTGAAATCACATATCCTCCAGTCTTTGCTCTTCCATTTCAGGCACAAGAAAATTTCGAATCATCTCTTGGTACCGTTCTGCAACACCTTGGTCATTTAAGATTCTCCTGAGGGGTTTATTTTAGAAAACTTGAAGGCGTTTCATCTGGTTGGGTGTAATAAACTTGAAGTACACATTAGATCGGTAGAGGAGTACGGACCGAATTAACATCTTGTAAAATGTGCATTTGGTGGAGATGGGAAGTCTGCTAGAAGGGCAGATAAGAGAATATAGCAGGTTTGCTACCCTCGAACCCTTCTGAATTTCTTCGGTCCAAGTGGTTGAGGTGGTACGTGACGCTATCCAGCCATGGAATTGTTGCGGTGTCGACCTCAAGCTACTAGACTAGTGCATTGTGTAACCCCTTGTTTTCTTTCTTTTTTATAGGTGTGCTATCTTGTTTTCCTTCTTCGTCTTTTCCAAGACTTTATTTGTCTGTTACTTCTCTCTTCTATTTTCTATTTGTTCTTCTCTATCTTCTCCAGCTCTTTTATCGACTTAATTTTTCTCCGTATTTTTTAAATTATTCTAGTTTCAAACCTTAAGACCCCTTTCGCTTTCCAACCTTCAAGGTCCTCATTGACCTTGAAGGTAAATTTCTTTTCTACTAACCACTATTTACTTATCGAAAACATAATTATATATATTTTATAGTTTCCAAAATATATTAAACCATAAATAAAGAGAGAAAATGTGTTTTAACATATATTATAAAATCAATTAACATTATCTTTGATGTAACAATTGTTAATTCCAAAATTCGTCTAAAAAGATATTTAACAAAATGGTATGTGACAATGGATGAAACATGGTTCCATCATTTCTGCACATGATGAACCCGCTCCAAAGCGTGGGAAAACGCAACAGTCGACTGGGAAGGTTATGGCGTCTGTATTTTAGGATGCGCAAGGAATAATTTTCATTGACTACCTTGAAAACGGAATTACCATCAATAGCGACTATTATATAGCATTATTGGGCCATTTGAAGGACCATATCGCCGAAAAACGGCCGCCATATTCATCATCCACCGTATTCTCAAGATCTGGCACCCAGCGACTATTTCCTGTTCTCAAAATTCAAAAGAATGCTTGCTGGGGAGAAATTTTCGTCCAATGAAGAGGCGATCGCCGAAACCGAGGTCTATTTTGAAGCAAACGACAAATCGTACTACAAAAATAGTATCGAAAAGTTGGAGGGTCGCTATAGTCAGTGTATCACCCTTGAAGGGAATTATGTTGAATAAAAATAACTAATTTTGGCAAAAAAATGTGTTTTACTATGCGGCCTACCATAGGAGACTTTTATAATTAGCAATCCAAGTTATTTGCGTATAAAAACATTTGTATACAACAAAACCTGAGACAATGAGACCATACCAGTTTAATATTATTCAAAACACCATCCCAACCCACCAAACATCCAATCCGAGAACAAATAAGTTGCAAATTGATGGCGTTATTAATAAGCCCCGCGAGATGGCGCCAGCATCATTGAATTATGGCCACATATTTAAATATTGGGACGTACTAATTTTAATATTAATTTCGGAAGGTGCAGCGCGGACGATAAATCACCGTAATTTCGGGATAATTTCGGGAACGAACTTTAATAAACGGGCCGATAAAGCCGTTAAAAAAGCATTCTCTGGTCCAAGATAAGATCCAGGTGCGTCGGTAATACTTCGGAGATCGCCATAAATTATTTATTATTGCTGGTCGTAATTTAACTTCCGCAAAATTTATCTCCGATATCACATTGGGACGATATTAACCGCATCTGAATATCGGGAAATGTGTTTGGAAGAAATCGACAAACAAAGGCTACCAAATTTAAATATAATTTAATTGATTATGTTCTGAGATAGTTAGATTTATTATTGTTAACACAAGATAATAAGAGTTTTTTTGTCGGTATTTATTTATTAAAACACAGACAAAGATATGTACCATTCAAGGAAATCATAAATCATTCCAAATATCTATGGTATTTAGGATACCATCTGGTAATTGGATATTTTAGACCTTTTAATTTTGTGTCATTTATGTTTTTTAAAGAGTTTGAACGATAATTTATAGTGAACTAGGCGGGATTGTCGCCTCTTTTAAATTGTGTAATTTGTTGCCTTTGTGAATACTTAGCAACAGAAATAAATACCGTGAATGGCAACATTGTTGATGTTTCTCCGTGGGCTGGATTTGCCAGATGTGATAACGTTACATGACCAAGGAAAATAAGAAATTCATAAGAGTTTATTTATGAAGACGCGACGTTCAGAATCACTACCTTTTTCTTATTTAGTTTATTTTACTGTGTTTTGTGCCGCCCAACTTGAGTTTCATCCAATGGTGAGTTTATTCACAGAGTATTCCACTTTTCTTTTTTTAATTCCCATTTATTACTTTCTATTTCTTAGTCTCTATATCTTCTATTCATTTATTTATATATCGATTTATCTTTATCCATCTTATTCTCCTCTATTTTATTATTTCTACGTATTTTCGTATATTTCCCATAATTCTTAACTTAAGGTGTAAATAGCTCTAATATAATTTATGATGATTTCTGTTTTTATTTATTTAAAATATATTAATAAAAAATACTATATTTCTTCAATCAATTCAACTCAATACTTCTTTAAATTGTTTATTTAATTTGTTTATTTATTATTATGTTTTGTTTATTGGATGTTCTCTAGGGCTACTGGATTTAAATCCATATTTTTTTTTACTTAGCCCTAAGCCTCAAAAGATTCGCGTATAAATTTGCAGCTGTCGGATCATTAGTTTGTTAATTATAGCATTTTGAGTGAAGCAACTTTTGTTATTATGAAAAAAAAATGGATAAGAAGGAATTTCGCGTGTTGATAAAATATTGCTTTTTGAACGGAAAAATACAGTTGAAGCTTAGCTTGATGCCGAGTTTCCAGACACTGCCCCAGAAAAATCAACCCTCAAGTATTGGTATGCTAAGTTTAGATGTATGTGCACCGAAGACGGTGAACGCAATGGACGCCCAAAAGAAGTTGTTACCAACGAAAACATTAACAAAATCCACAAAATAATTTTGAATGACCATAAATTGAAATAGAATGAAATAGCAGACACTCTAAAGATATTAACTGAACGTGTACATCATATCATTCATGAATATTTGGGTATGAGAAAGCTCTGTGCAAAGTGGGTGCCGCGCGAGCTCACTTTTGACGAAACAACGACGAGTTAATGATTCGGAGCAGTGTTTGAAGATGATCAAGTATAATAAATTCGGGTTTTTGCATCGATATGTGACAATGTGACAATGGATGAAACATGGCTCCATCATTTCACTCCGAAGTCCAATCGACAGTCATCCGAGTGGACTGCATACGATGAATCCGCTTCAAAGCGTGGGAAGACACAACAGTCGGCTGGCAAGGTTATGGTGTCTGTATTTTGGGATGCGCATGTAATAATTTTCATTGGCTACCTTGAAAAAGGAAGAATCATCATCAGCGACTATTACATAGCGTTATTGGACCGTTTGAAAGACGAAATCGCCGAGAAACGGCCGTATTTAAAGAAAAAGGAAGTGCTACTTCACCAAGACAATGCACCGTGTCACAAGTCGGTGGAAATAATGGCAAAAATCCATGAGTTGGGCCTTGAATTGCTTTCTCATCCACCGTATTCTCCACATCTGGCCCCCAGCAAAAGACTGCTCGCTGGGAAGAAATGATCCTCAAATGAAGAGGTGGGCGCAGAAACTGAAGCCTATTTTGAAGCAAATGACAAATCGTACTACAAAAATGGTGTCGAAAAGTTGGAGGGTCGCTATAAACAGTGTATCACCCTTGAATGTAATAATGTTGAATAAAAAAACTAATTTTTCCAAAAAAATGTGTTTTACTATTGTAGGCCGGGGACTTTTCAATTGTTGACTGTCTCTGCTCAGGCTTGTTGCTTCGATAGGGATTTTCTTCGCTTTTCGGAAATTTTTCTCTGATATATTCAATTCTGGCTTGCTTAGGCCGCCCTCTGATTTATCTGAGGTAACCCCTTTTCATTATGTATTCATTACTGTGGTCTTATCTATCTTTGTTCCAGTATTGAGGCATTTCATTTCTACCGCTTGTATCTTACTTTTATCACTTTTTGACAATATCCACGTCTCGAAACCAAAAGATGGAGTTGGTCTCTAAATTGCTTTGTATATTTCTACGTTAGTTTTGTTTGATATTTCTATTCTATTTATTAATTTGCTATTTAGAGCAAGTACGAAATTATCATAGTGTTTCCAACTTTGGCCTTTAGCTTCATCTCCTGGATTCGGTTGCTTTAGTTGCATCCATTGCATTTATTTGTTCTGACAGGTCAATTCCGGCAGTGGAAAAACAATTTTTTTTGCAATATTAGTTTTTTTCTATTCAGCATATTTCCCTTCAAGTGTGACACACTGATTATAGCGATCCTTCAACTGTTCGATACTATTTTTATAATACGATTTGTCCTATGCAAAATAGTTCTCAGTTTCGTCGATCCCCTCTTCATTCGACGAAAATGTCTTCCAAGCTAGCATTCTTTTGAGATCTGAGAACAGGAAATACTCGCTGGTGGCCATATCTGGAGAATACGGTGGATGGGGAAGCAATTCGAAGCCCAATTAATGGATTTTTGACACGGTGCATTGTCTTGGTGAAGCAGCACTTTATTTTTCTTCAAATGTGACCGTTTTTCGACGATTTCCTAAAACTCGGCATCAAGCCAAGTTTTTGCTGCAACTGTATTTTTTTCCCTTCAAAAAGCAATCTTTTACCAACTCACGGAATTCCTTTTGCCTCTGCCTCTGAAAAGTTGCTTCACTCAAAATGCTATAATTCACTAAGGACCCGACAGCTGGCAAATTTATACATGCATCTTTTGAGGGTCAGGGCTACCTAAAAAATATGGATATAATTCTAGTAGCGCCAGCTATGTGTCAGGCCGGGGACTTTTCAATTAACCTGTTATTTTTATACCCTCAGTTTGGATATTTATTACTTCTGACTTCCATCACCATAACTTTTGTTTGGCGTTTATTCTTTATCATTTCATACTGTAATAGAATCATATTATATCTCTAAGATTTTTTGTAGGTGTTCTGGCATATCAATTGTTATTATCGCCCATGACTTCATTATTATTAAAAACCTGTTCGACATTGAAATCAGATTGTATTTTTTTGCTAAACAACCGCCTATTTTATGTACAACACCAACTATAGCTCGAATTTAACTTGGATCTGCTTTCAATTAAATCAAGAAATACTAGTAAATTTTCATTAATTTTTTTCTCTGAAAATATTGACGAACTTTCTCCAACCCACTAGTTTATATTTAATTCAACTTGTGATCAACAGGGATAATCCAACTACCAGGTAGATTTAACGTCGGTTTCCCTAGAATACCTCGGGATAAATCGATCCCGAACATCTATCTAATTTAACCGATTAATTTGGATTTCCGAACTCCGGACCCGATCCGAAAAAACTTTTTTTCCTCCGGGCTCCGGATTCAGATTAAAAACAACTTTTGTTTTCGTTGTTTCGGCCCGGCCAAAGTTAAAGAGATTAACCAGACGTAGATTGGACGGTAAATTGAGGAGGAGCCGCCTCCGCAGACGCCGATGCCGCCGCCGCCGCCGCGATTTTAAAGTTGCCGATGGCGATTTAGTAAGTTCCGATCTTTACGGGAACCAATTCCGATTGAATCGCATCTACGGATTTAACTTTAAGGAGATCCCTATAAGTAATTCAGAGAATCCGAGAATCGACTTATAGGGCAGGTGGGAATTCATTATACGAATTGAATTTGTTCGCTTTTTTGTTCGGGGATCCAAACAGCTTTTATTTTTTACCATAAAAATACGTATTCCCTACGATATTCGAGTGATTCAATACATGAGAAACCTTTGTATGCTCATGTTTCTTGTTTTGGATGGCTATATTATTTATTTAGTCTTTTATTAGAAAATAATTTCCTTTAAATGTAAATTCAAATACAAAACAGCGCATTCACCATTTCTGGTAATGTTTAGATATTATGTAATAAGGCCCAGACTATCCGGTCATCTGTTTTTTAACTACCTTAATGATGAATAAGTGAGACGAATATATAGTATTAAATAAAATAGTTTTCACGTTGGTTTTTGTTTTCTAAACCTTTTCGTAAAACATAACTTATATACCTAAATATACCCATATTACATTGGATATATTTTAATATTTTATGGTTTGCTGGATATTAAGCAGCTTTTTAGTGTGATAAACTCTTGACTCTAAAAATGTATTTATTCAGAAAAATTAACAGAATATATTTATTTATATCTTATTACTAGTCGTTGTCGACTAACTTACAATTTTTCTCTACAATAACTTAAAATTAGATACTTTTCTAAAAAGACCCATTGGTTTCTATTTAGCCTCCAATGAAATACGTATTCCCTACGATATTCGAGTAATTCAATACATGAGAAACCTTTGTATACTCATCTTTCTTGTTTTGGATGACTATATTATTTATTTAGTCTTTTATTAGAAAATAATTTCCTTTAAATGTAAATTCAAATACAAAACAGCGCATTCACCATTTCTGGTAATGTTTAGATATTATGTAATAAGGCCCAGACTATCCGGTCATCTGTTTTTTAACTACCTTAATGATAAATAAGTGAGACGAATAATATAGTATTAAATAAAATAGTATTTTCACGTTGGTTTTTGTTTTCTAAACCCTTTCGTAAAACATAGCTTATATACTTAAATATACCCATATTACATTGGATATATTTTAATAATTTATGGTTTGCTGGATATTAAGCAGCTTTTTAGTGTGATAAACTCTTGACTCTAAAAATGTATTTATTCAGAAAAATTAACAGAATACATTTTTTTATATTTATTTATATCTTATTACTAGTCGTTGTCGACTAATTTACAATTTTTCTCTACAATAACTTAAAATTAGATACTTTTCTAAAAGACCCATTGGTTTCTATTTAGCCTCCAATGAAATACGTATTCCCTACGATATTCGAGTGATTCAATACTTGAGAAACCTTTGTATGCTCATGTTTCTTGTTTTGGATGGCTATATTATTTATTTAGTCTTTTATTAGAAAATAATTTCTGGTAATGTTTAGATATTATGTAATAAGGCCCAGACTATCCGGTCATCTGTTTTTTAACTACCTTAATGATAAATAAGTGAGACGAATAATATAGTTTAGGGTAAAATGATGTGGCTCGGTGAATGGAGGTAAATCGAAATGAAACAGTGGTGTTTACATAATGTGACCGTTATTTATTGGAAAAATAAAAAATGTGAAAATACAAATAAATAAAACGAATGGCAGCGGAGTTACCTGAAGACGAGGCTTGGGCAGTCGATGGTGGCACGTCTTAACCAAACGAGGGTTGAGCACTGAATGACCGAAATACCCTTCAATAATATCCCCGATAAACGTCTCGGGGTTGCCGCCAGCTATTCGGTGTCGGGTTCCAGTTGGCACCCCGCCCGTGTTCAACATCTGGGATTATATTTCTGGGTATTTTGTAGACCGTTATTCCACGATGTAAAATTCGACATGCCTCAAGTCGCTACAATACTCCCCTGCCAGAATTTTACATAAAATTACTTCAAACAAAATGTGCTGTGTAAAATGGGCTTTAAAAAAATATGATAGTTCGAAACGGTTGTGGTTGCGATCTGGTACGGCTGTTGATATCTTCCGGTCCTACAGATACCGTTGCATCATCGTCGCTTTGGCATTTGAATGTGGTCCATCGACGACGTTGAAAACAAGCTATTCTTCAGACAGGGCTCCCGTAATCGACGCTGTGGGAGGATCGACTGTTCGACGACGTGGTAGCTTATTTTCTTCGACGACGAGACGTTAGCAATTCTGGTACTTCGGCGAAGACATAACGAGTCTACGGTGACTGCAATCGGTACCTAGCTTCTGGAGCTGCTCTGTGACTAATCCGTAGTCACATGCGTTAGGTTAATTCAGAAAAAAACAAATAACGACGGTATCCGACCGAAGCTGCCCAAAGCCTTTTAAATCAAAATATCTGCCATTATGACGGAGACGGCGAGCGAAGGAAGACATTGTGATTTAAACATAGCGCCGAAAGAAATGTTTAGCCGAGACGCTGATGATTAAGCAGTGACGTAAAAATATTCAAAAGATTGTGAAATAAAAATTTTGACAAAAAAATTTTTTTTTTTAAATGAATTGGAAATAATGAAATTAATCGGAATAAAATGAAAATGAACCTTGAAGGTAAAATTGAAAACGAATCGAATTAACAATATTTAAAATTTTGAAACAAAAAAAAATATAACGGTCATGTAAAATACACCATTTTCTACGTACCCTCCATTCACGAGTCCAAACCCAATTTTGCGAAAGATCACGCCGGGGTCACCACTTTAGGGTAAAATGATGTGGCTCGGTGAATGGAGGTAAATCGAAATGAAACAGTGGTGTTTACATAATGTGACCGTTATTTATTGGAAAAATAAAAAATGTGAAAATACAAATAAATAAAACGAATGGCAGCGGAGTTACCTGAAGACGAGGCTTGGGCAGTCGATGGTGGCACGTCTTAACCAAACGAGGGTTGAGCACTGAATGACCGAAATACCCTTCAATAACATCCCCGATAAACGTCTCGGGGTTGCCGCCAGGTATTCGGTGTCGGGTTCCAGTTGGCACCCCGCCCGTGTTCAACATCTGGGATTATATTTCTGGGTATTTTGTAGACCGTTATTCCACGATGTAAAATTCGACATGCCTCAAGTCGCTACAATAGTATTAAATAAAATAGTATTTTCACGTTGGTTTTTGTCTTCTAAACCTTTTCGTAAAACATAGCTTATATACCTAAATATACCCATATTACATTGGATATATTTTAATATTTTTATGGTTTGCTGGATATTAAGCAGCTTTTTAGTATGATTAACTCTTGACTCTAAAAGTGTATTTTTTCACAAAAATTAACACAATACATTTTTTTTAACTTATTTATCTTATTACTAGTCGTTGCCGACTAACTTACAATTTTTCTCTACAATAACTTAAAACTAGATACTTTTCTAAAAAACCCATTGTTTTCTGCTTAGTCTCTAATAAAACAAAATAGAGAAAATAGAGAAAAACATAAGATCATACGGTTTATTTCTCTTCAGTCTGCGTCTTAGCTCAATGTTTTTCAAGAATTGTAGCATTCGTTTACATGTACCTTTCCTCCTGTCTTGTTGCCATATTGTTAATTTCTTCTGCAACAATTGGAATTCGAAGGTCTCTTTATTGTGAAATAGTTTTATTATATTAATATTACTTCTCGCAAAACATTCCCCTTAACTAAATTCCGTCCATACAGACTTTAGTACCTGCTTGTATAGCAGCAACTTATTTTGTACGAATCATATAGACGGATATCCTTCCAAATAACCAATCCTTTTTTTGAATTTTAATACGAGAATCTTTCTATTCTTTTTGATGACAAAGTGTTACGTCAATATTCATCCCTTACATTTAGCATTATTACTGTATGGAATAATACCTTATTGGTATATTAAGAGTTTGATTCTAGTTGAAATCAATATGCACTCGTTTACTCTCATTGACTTTTATTCTCTATATCTGGCTAAATATCCTGGATGATAAATAGGAGTTTAAGAGATTAACGTACTGCTTCGGCTATATTTTATGGAGTTTATACATGAGTACATTATTCCACTTCATTCAAAGGATAGCGCTACTATGGCCAGCAAACTTGTTTTCCTTCGTAAGCTTTTTAGTGTCTGTGAGTCTATGTAGTTACCTAGTTGATTATTGAATGTTTGATAAAATCAAATTGATATATAGGTGTCAGAATTTTTCTATCCATGTTTAATTTTAACCTCTTCAACGGGAGTTCTTCAAACACTTTGTATTTTACACCAGTATTGTACTACCAAGTACAATACATGTTTAATCAAAATCCGATCTCCATGATCATCTACAACTTTTTAATATTTGTGGTTATATAGCAATACTGTTTAGAAAGAATAATGTTGATTTGGCAACGATCAAATCATTAATCATCATTTGACAGGAACTATTATGCAAGATCAAAGTCGATTAAAGGTGGTTAGGATTAGTAAGAATCTAGAGCTCTCTATAAGGAAGAAAATGTTTCTTTGAAGATTTCTAGTTTATTTATTCATGCAATTAATACTATGCTTATTCATTCTATATGCTTATGTTTTATTTGACCTGACTGTTATACTTTATATTATTAATAAAACATTTGCTATTAGCACAATCGAATTTTGAAGGCGTGTTATTGAAACTTATTAACTCTATCTAGATATTATTCAAGGAAATGGCTATCTGCACTTCCTCTCTATATAAATTTAAATCATGGCAAATCTCACAATCATCTCAGTCTCCGTAGTATTCTTCAAAAAATTGTTTTAAAATATTTGCTTCAATCACCTACTTTTAACTAGTCCACTTGACCTATTATATATTAAAATACAGAATATATAAAACCTGACTTATTCATAATGTATAGTTCTATTCATCATATTTTTTCAATATGATCTTGTAAAGTTTTGCAAAGTTAATATTAATTTCATAAACACACCAAGTTAGAATTTTGTATAGAGCTTAATTATTAATATGATGAAGAATAGTGCTCGAGTAAAAACATAAGTCAAGAGAAGAGCACTATTTAATCAATTTATGTATAAAAACGAATTTAATGTCAACCAGTATTAGCTAAAACGTTTCTCTCGTCCGTTTTCAGTAATTCTTCTTTAAACGTAACTTAATTTGTGCCCTCTTAATATTTACTTTTATGCAGAATGAAATTAGGATGATTTAAAAGGCTTTTATTTTATCCCCGGCAACATAATAGATTTTTTTTTGTTATCAAGTAAAAAGATACTGTTGCAAGACAGCATTTGCTCCGCAGTTTTTTTGGCTGGGGGGTTCGCGTCTAGACATCCTAATTGATATTAATATCTAAAGACGTTTTTAATATTTACTTTGACGTTTTGACGTCTTGAATACGTAATAAAGTGTTTTTATGTATAATGTACGTAAAATGGGAGAAATTAAGCCGAATTTAATAGGTGGTTTATGATATATATCGAGAAATACTATACTATATATTCTGATATCTGTTTATTTTCGGCTTTCAACAATTTGTTGTTACTGCTGTTTCTTCTGTTGCAAGTTGCGATTCGGTGCCGCGTTCTTTAAATATTCTTAACCTATTATTTTGATCTCCGATAGTATTAGTCTTTTGTTTTTAGGGTCGCCCTCTATGATTTTGTTCTCTGCCTTTTTTAGAGTTGCTACTTGCATCTACCATTTCACTCATCCTTCATTCGATAGATATGTCCAAACAATTGTATCAATCGAATAACAATAGTGTTCCGTCGAGCCAACTTTTAGTTTTCATTCAGTCTATAACAATTTTAACAAAATAATGTCACTTTAATTCTGAATATTACGAAGCTTTTCTGAAGAGACTCCCATTGCCTCTATTACTCTATGAGGATAATTTATTTTCGGTACCACGGAATATTTGTTTATATCCTCACTACAATAATATAAATTGAAGCTATAATCTATTAACAAATAACAGAGAAATGTATCTCGATGGAGGCGCCTTCATAGGTAATAGTAAATATGTTCGGTGAAGAAACTCAAGCTTAATAAACAGGCTTTCTCTTAACGCTCGACTTCGTTCCGGCCGCAAGAGCATTGAAAAGCTTTTTAAGTAGGAACTCGTAACCTAACTGTGCGAAAACCAATTTAGATTAAAAGCTCTAATGTCTTAATTTCGTTCGCTTCAGGTCGGAAAGTACAACGGAATTCATTATTTAGAAGATAATTTATACGGCGGCAATAAAGAAAAATAAATTTGTCTTGTCAGGATCACGATAATTTACTGACGTCTAACCAAGACAAATGTAAGTCATGATCTGCATTGCGTGTTCAGGTGGAGATTAAGCTCATTTTCCGTTTTCATTTCTTTGTTTGTGCGAGCGTAAGTACGCTACCCTATGTATGTGTGGGAGTGTTAACTTTTAGAAGAGTTTTAAATGTTTCAATGTACACATAATTGTACATGTCTATATACATTACTTAATGTTTAATTTTGATATATTACTGCGACATTTTTAACGCTAAGCTTGTTATAATATTGTATTTCATCACCTTCAAGAGCATATATTATTATAATTAACTGGACGAATAAAACGATAAACTTACCGCTCTACTGATTAAACTTCTCTAAAATAAGAACAGTAATATAAGAATACATTAAATACAATTATCACAAAATGCCAAAAAAAGCATTTGGCACATATATTACAACTAGGTCTAACTAGTGCCTAAATTACTGCCCAATTGCTTCCTTAACAATGTAAGTCCAAATCTAAGATTACAGATTTAAACCTATTTAAAGTTTAGTGGATCTATTCCCTATTTATTTTATCCAAAATAACACTGAAATTATGTCATCAAGATGTACAATATATTATCTATTGCAGTTTGTAAATTCGTTTCAATATTAGACAATAAATTCCTTGTCAGTTTATTTTAGTTAAAAAGAAACACAATGCTAACTGATGCGTCCTGGAACGTGGAACCAAATCAGTCTACAAAAGTCGTCCATTTGTCAAATATCCGTGAAATTCTTCAAAACAGTAATTATCAGTGATAATAATTCCAGATTATAAAGCGGCAAAGGGTGTTTTGCTTGTTTTTTCGTATTTTTTTCGTTTAAAATATCAAAATCCATTTTGGTAATTGGTCACTTTGGTTGAATCAAAAGAACAGAAAATTATTGACATTACAATGTATTATTCCTAAACACACTGCCATTTAACTTAAATTAAAACTGGATAAATTAGTTCGCAATTCGTGTCCTCCGAATTATTACGAATTTATTCTGAACTCCACCGCCATATTTCACGTGTCCGAACCAAAACTGTAAAACAAACGTTTTAATTAACACAAATTTGTAGGGAATAATTTAATAATATCAACAAAATACGAACGGCGTTCCATAACGTCGCGTGCAGCGCCAACTTTTCCCGAACGGAAAGTTTGCAGCGCGACCTGATGGCGCCCAGGTAAAACTAGTTAAAGTTATCGCTACGACAAAGTTGCCCGCTTGCAACAGCTTCTCTCTTCCAGATTTAAATTTGCCGGTGTCTCTAAGTAAGTGCCGTAATCTAATATTAAATATTTACTAGCGCGGTAACCAAATATGTTAAAGACACAAGACCCCTTTAACTTAAAAGTTTTAGACGCGGGCTCGAGACATGAAGAAAAACATGTGTAGGAGATAAAAGTGATATAATTATTATCTCAGTTTGCCTAACGTTAATGTCGGAGATTTATGGCAGCATTTCAGGTAATATAGATATCTACTAAGTTTAATATACTGAATATCCGAATTTATTTGACTGTAAATCACTTAAACTATATAACTAAACTGTTAACAATATACCGATAAAATTGTTATTTTCTCTGGACCAACTGGATCAACGCAGCATGTGTCCCAGATGATTGGAAGATGGCTGAAACTATCATGATACCAAAGCCTGTATATATATATATATATATATATATATATATATATATATATATATATATATATATATATATATATATATATATATATATATATATATATATACTGCTGGATACTGCTGATGTAACATTTGCTGATGACACTGCATTTCTTGCTTCATGACAATAGGGAAGAAGCCACACGAAAATTAGAGTAGGCAAGTGACAATAACAAGTTCGATCAGTTAGTCAGCTAACACAAACTTGGAAAATAAAAATTAACGAAAGTAAATATGTGCATGTTAATTCATATATAATCTGATCACACAAGCACCAATAACAATGAATAATAATATCATTCCGCAGAGCAACAACGCTAAGTATATCGAAGTGAATTTTGACACAAAACTTCGCTGGAAGGAACATGTAAAAAGGAAAAGAAAAGGACTGGAGTTAAATGGATATTAAAATCCTAAAATATATGAAAATATGCTAATTGGAGGAAAATCACAATTATCAGTACATAATAAATTGCTATTATATAAGAAAGTATTGAAACCTATATGGTCATAAGGAATTTAATTATGAATGTTCAGCAAAAATCAATATGAATAAAAGTTTTCCAGAACAAAGTCCTTAAGAATATTGTAGGTGCACCGAGATACTACAGGACTGATTACTTACACCAAGACCTATAAACAGCGATTGTCATACAGGAAATCAAGAAATGTACAAGGAGACATGAGGATAGACTCTGTTCTCATGTTAATATCTACGAGTGATACAACTCTTGATACCAGAACAGGATACAGACTCAAAAGAATATAAAACTATAAAAAAATTAGAATAATAGTATAACAGAAGAATACTAAAAATAACAACAGCAGTGCTAATACATAAATATTATTACGCCAAATACTAAGATAGGGTCGATGGGTCCTCTTAGATATATACCTAAGTTTAAGTTATTGTAAAGACAAACTGTAGGTTAGTCGGTAACAACTAACCTACAATAAATGACAATGCCGATTTCAAATAGCAGTTGGTCCGATTGATGAACGAGGGAATTCTCCTAGAGTAAACTCCTAGGATTTGGATATGACAGCATCAAAAGAGTAAAAATTCTGCTTTCTTCCACTGAACGAAGCTTAACAAAATGGGGACCCAGTTCTTTACAATGCTTATTAATATCCTTTGAATAAACATATTCAATACTCATATCGCAAATGCATATTCTTAATCTACAGAAGAAAATGCTACCAATAAACAAAATTTGAATAGCTTTATTCAAGATTTCTCTAGTGTTTACTTTATAATAGAAGCTCATAGTTTATTTTAACCTTCTAGTCATCACATTAACAGTTTAATTGAAAAGTCCCCGGTCTGACACATAGATGGCGGTACTAGAATTAAATTCTTATATTTTCTAGTTAACCTTAACCCTCAAAAGATGCGTGTATAAATTTGACAGCTGCCAGATCATTAGTTTATGAATTATAGCATTTTGAGTGAGGCAACTTTTGTTAATGTGAAAAAAAAATGGATAAAAAGGAATTTCGCGTGTTGATAAAATATTGCTTTTTGATGTGAAAACATACAGTTGAAGCAAAAACTTGGCTTGATTCCGAGTTTCCGGACGCTGCCCCTGGAAAATCAACCATCAAGGATTGGTATGTTAAGTTTAGACGTGGTGAAATGAGCACCGAAGAAGAGGCAGTGAAAGCAGTGGAAGCCCAAAAGAGGTTGTCATCATCAAAAAAATTAACAAAATGATTTTGAATAACCGTAAATTGAAATAGCAGGCACTCTAAAGATATGAACTGAACGTGTATATCATATCATTTGGGTATGAGGACGCTTTGTGCAAAAAGGGTGGCGCGCGAGCTCTCTTTTGACCAAAAACAACGACGACGAGTTGAAGATGATCAAGCGTAATAAACCAGAGTTTTTGCATCGATATGTAACAATTGATGCAATATGGCTCTATCATTTCACTCCGAAGTCCAATCGACAGTCATCCGAGTGAACTGCACACGATGAACCCGCTCCAAAGCGCAAATATCAAACTGGAAAACGCAATAATCGACTGGCAAGATTATGGCGTCTGTATTTTGGGATGCGCATGGAATAAATTTCATTGACTACTTTGAAAAAGGAAGGACCATCAATAGCGACTAATACATAGTTATTGTACCGTTTAAAGGACGAAATCGCCGAATAAGCTGCATTTGAAGAAAAAGAAAAGTATTGCTTCACCAAGACGATGCACCGTGTCACAAGTCAGTTAAAACGATGGCAAAAATCCATAAATTGGGCTACGAATAGCTTCCTCATCCACCGTATTCTCCAGATCTGGACCCCAGCGACTATTTGCTGTTCTCAGATCTCAAAAGAATGCTCGCCGGTAAGAAATTTCCCTCGAATAAAGAGGTGATCGCCGAAACTGAGGCCTATTTTGAAGCAACTCATAAATCGTAGTACACAATGGTATCGAAAAGATTGAGGGTCGCTATAATCAGTGTATCACCATTGAAAGGAATTATGTTGAATAAAAAATTTACCAAAATATTGTGTTTAACTATGGTAGGCCGGTGACTTTTCAATTGACCTGTTAACAGCATATTCTCGTTAAAAGTAGAACCATTATAATAATATTAAATATACAAAATAATAATAAATAAAAAAAATTATGATTATTAATGATAAAATCAATAATTAATTCAAAATTATTTTATAAAACTTAAATAATGCAGGATATATACACAGTAAGATGTACACCATGTACATGCATGCACTTGTACTAAAAATATGTGCAAAAAGTATCGGTTTAGAGAAGAAACAAAATTCCCTCAATAAAATAATACACCTGCTCATTCACTTTAAGAAATAATCACTAAAATCCAGTAATATCCAGCTTATTCACCAAATTTAACTTCCTTTGATTATCCTCGTACAAAAAAATGCGTTCAAAAGATGTCAGCCGTATTTTTCAGGCGTTTCAGAAAATCACTAGAATAATAGGTTTTTGCGAAAATATTAAACAATAATTTAAAATGAACTTTATATGGGCTCTAAAAATTCAGAGAAAAGTCTTAAAGACATAACGGAACAATCGATCTAAGAAGACACATCAAATGTTCCACGACAAAATAAAAAATTAAACATTTCGTTATGCATGTTACACATAATTTTCTACTATACAAACCTTTATTGTTAAATGTATGCTGACACACATTTTAAAAGCTTTCATAGCATTTAGCATAGTTTAGTTAGTTAGCCCTATTAATTTAATGACCAAAAACCTTTTACCACAGTTTCAAGCAATTAGTCCTTGTTTTAGACAACATAGAGCTTTAGTAGTTATCACTTAGTATACAATGAAGGTGGCGGTGTTTCTCTTTGTCTGCATAACACTTTCCATGTCCCAGAAATCTCGAGAGAGTTTTATAAAAACCTTGTTGGATGACCACATACGAAAAAATCATCATATTTGTCTCCACGATAAAAGTGAAAATATGCTGGAGATGATTTATTTAAATAAAATACCGGTGAAAAGTTTTAATGCATCTATGACTTGGGTTCATTGTGATCTATACTTAATCAACACAGATTGCAAGGATATTGAGAAACTTCTGTATATATTACCACCGCATAAACCAATTTTACTATTTTATTTCTCTATGAATTCAACTTGTGATCTCAACAATAAAAAAATATACGAAAAGGGCTTGGCAATAGTGGAAATATTAATTGACGATGAAGCAATCAGCATGAAATATGCTATAGAAAATGTAACGGATGTTTTCCTCAAGAACAACTACGTGAAACTGAGGCAGCAACATTGGGATCCCGAGAAATTTCTTCAAAGGACCGGTCGTCCTTTCATCGTCTCTACGTTCGACTGTCCACCATTTGTAGAGATATCACCGGACAACATATTCAGTGGAGTGGAGTATTATTTTTTCACCGAGGCTACGAAGAATTGGCCTATAAAGTATATGATCGTCGAGAAAGAGAAACAACGGGTAAATTATTTCATAAAGGTCGTCAAAACCATCAACATGAAGAAAGCAGACATGGGGATATGTTTCCTCTGGCAGCGATCTTTAGTTGATTTTGGACTGGTGTTCTCAAGATATATGTTTCCTACTTGTATCACGTTCGTTGTCCATAAACCCACACTTTTAGGGGACGCATCATTTTTGTTTCAACCATTTCAATCGTTCAGTTGGCTATCTATAGTGGTAATCGTGCTTATTCTGTCTGCTCTATATTATCTGTTCAATCATGTCCCCCATTATTATAGCGGCAACATATACATGTTTTTTTCAGTTCTTTTTCTGGCACTGATTTGTGTATATCACTCAGCAGGTATGACAATATTACTGAATTTTCCGAGATTTTCGCAAGACTATGTCAAAAGTTTCAACGATCTAGTAAAGCACAACATATTATGGGAGGAACCAGAAACAGAAATGAGCAGCTACTTTGCGAATTCCGGTGATCCTTTAGCTGTTGGTATATCCAAAAATTTTAGGCAGAATTCTGACAAGGAGTTGATGAACAAACGTTTAAGATCTGGAAGATATGCCTTGCTGGTGAAGCTAACTATTAGCTCCATAGTGGCTGAAACGGAGGATTTGGATGAATACGGTCAAACTCACTTGAGACTGCTTCCAGGATGTCTAGCTCTCTTTTATAGCAGCGTGGGCTTACCCAGGAATTCACCCCTTATAAAATATTTTGATGCAAACGCTGGAAAATATTTCGAGACTGGTCTGATACGATACTGGGAGGCCTTGACCGTTCAGAAACCGGAGTATCGTTATATGGCAAATTTTAAAGAGATATACGTGGACCAGATGAAGTATCAGGTTATCGATATGAAAAAGCTTAGCGGAATATTTTATTTTTTAATATTTGGATATGTAATCAGCTTTTTAGTTTTTCTTTTTGAACTGTCCCATAATAAACAATGAAGAGAAACTGCACAAATAGACGCATGAAACAACGTTATTTATCACACAAGTCTGGTAGAGTTAGCTTAGCTTAAAAATAATAAGCAAAAGACTACATAATTATCTGGATTTAATGACTGTCATTGTATTTGTTGCAATAAAATTTGAAGCAGATTAAAAAATACTAAAATATTCACTGACGTTTTTCCACCAACAAATGCCTTTAATGAATCATGAACCTATTGTTCTACAATTATAACTTTTTGAAATTCGAAAGCTTCATCCACAGACATCAATACAATATATTTTATACAGATAACATAAAATTAAAAACATTGAAAACCCAAGTAACATACGTTGCTAGAAATTATTAAGTTCACAATCACAATCACATTCAGTTATTAAATTAAATTAAGAATTATTATTACTAACTAGATACAATTAAAGATACTACTAATAGTAGCAAATTATATCAACCACCGGTTATTCACTTAAATAAAAAATGTTATTCTGACTCAAAATATTAACGAAAGAAAAAATTTTGTAATTTAAAATTTACATTTTAAAGAAATATAACGTATATATCAAAACTGATATATAGATTTAAACTTTACTAATTCCTAGAGAGTGCAACTACGTTTTAAGGAAACTGTAAAGCTAACATGGGAAAAACAAGAGGTGCAGTACAAGATAAACAAAGAGAAACAACTCAAATATTAAAGTATTACCATTAGTCTGGAGATAATATGTGCACAATATAGAACATTTTCTCGCGCGTACAAACTAAAATTCGCCAAGCTTTCGGCGGAGCCTTATGGCGCCTACGACTAGTTGAAATTACAACTAGAGAAATTACGTTTTCTTGTAATATTTAAATGTACCGAATGTACGTCCTTATTTTGCGAAAAGTAAAGCCGTTTTAAATTATGGATTGTTTTAAGTTTATCGTAGTTATAAAATTAAATATGTGATCAATGAATTAGACTACGTTTTTTTTAACACCCAGTCCTCTAACTTTTAACTCTACTCACACCACAAAGAACAGGTAATGGCTGTCTGACGAGACCTATACATCGAGGGGAATTGAATCATTCGCTAACTTATGAGCTAAAGTAATCATTATTTTATAGAATACATACAAAACAATAATAAAAAGAAAATACCCCATAAAAAAACATAATAAACGCACAAGCGAAATAACAAACAATTATGAAACGCGTAAAGTTTAAAAAAAAATTAATTAGCAATTAAAGGGCAGTGTTCGTGTCATTATCCCACGGACAGGGGTGTTTTTCAATTCAGCGCTATTCCTAAGTTCCAATATTTTATAGGTATGGCATTTCAAATGTCTAAAATCCAACTTTAGTATTCCTATAACTTGAACTGCAATAACTTCATTTAGCAATTTCAAGAAATACTTCGTGTAATTACAAAAGGATTACTAATCCATCGTCTTCTTTTCTTGATAATCTGTTGAAAATAAAAAAGCGGCTTATTTTGATTGTATATACGACAATTCTTATTTTCTTATCTTAATATCAAAGAAAGTATTATGATACAACACAAGACTACAAATAAACACATGATGAAGTATAGGATTACTACCTGATCATATGCGTACTTAAATAAAATGAAAACTTTTAAATTTAGTTTTATTATTAAAGACTCATTTATGACTAATTAACAATATTGTTTATATTATTATTTAAGCTGATCCTCTTTGAAAAGTAATTCATCACTGGTTTGCTACTATTCATATTTTATGACAATTAGCTTGAACAAAAGCTAAAAGACTATATTGATATTTTCCTTACACCACATATGAGCTCTAAATATCTTTTGTATATCTAGATTCTTCTTTTGTAGCATTATATTATTCATATGGAATTGTTATATCTATGTATTTCGTATACTTTTACAACGCAACAACCAAATATGTACAATATTGTCTGCATCAGTATCAGTGGTCATATATTTATTTAATGTATGTTCGACGATTTCTCCGTCAATCATGGACCTATTTTGAAAATTCTTTTTTTATTATTCGAAAGAGTGCACTTCCAAGATAATCCCATTGGAACCACATCAAGATCTGTTGGGGGAAGGGGGGAAATCGGGCATGTACAATATTTTCACATATTATTTATCTAAAATAATCAGATATTTGGTTATAAGTAGTTGAGTGTAAAAGCCATTCAATTTGCTTTTTAAGCACTAACCATATCATATGAGAAGTCGTAGAAACATAGTAGGTAAAACTGTTTCTATGGTAATAATTAGAACGTTAAGCTTACACGTAGAGGTCGCGGGTTCAATTGCCAACAGAGTAACAACTTCCTTTTTTCTAGTTTGGTTGGAACATTTGTCACCTAGCACCACTATATATATATATATATATATATATATATATATATATATATATATATATATATATATATATATATATATATATATATATATATATAATATATATATATATATATATATATATATATATATATATATTATTCTATATATATTCTCTATATATATATAATATATTATTCGTCAAATTTTTACAATTACACATGTACTTTTAAACAAATTAATAATTAGACGAAATTATAACCATAAAATTCACCAATTTTATGCAAAAACGATTGTATCATTATATGTCTTTAAAAAGATGCACCCCTATTATATCAAGAAAATATAATTCCTTAAAAATATACAAAATCATTACGAGATTCATTGTTGACTGAACACGAACATATCAAAACTTCTTTACAAAAGTCTTACAAAAAGGCACCGGCCAAGTGTTACGAAAGATAACGAGACCCGATGTCGATCAACCGTTTTCATTTCTCGCTGCCACCAACCCCACCGACTGCGTGCAACCCTCGTCGGATCACCGGTTTATCGCAGTGATACATTCTCAAAAATTCGAATTCGCCCAAGAGGGTGAATTAGGTTTCCATGGAGTCCAAGCTGATTAACAATATTTCAAGTTTGAAAATTTGTATTTATCTTCGAGAAGAGGGGTGCCTTCGCCGACCGCCAACGTAACGCAACGTTTTGAAACAAGTTGGGGAGCCCCATCTGTTTGCTATTTTAATAATGCCATTGCTGAAATATAATAATGATGCCGGCAATTCTATAGATTCGTTTTTTATTTATCCATAAATTAGTTGTCAATTTTTTTTAATTTGAAGCTTTTTGTGAAAAATTTTTACAACGTATTTTATTCAAAGTACTGTCCAAGGATAGCCGCTACATTTTCCCATCTTTCAGACTAGTTACAGATTCCGTCTCGATGGACGATGTATCTCCTGAGTCTATCCAAGGATCTACCCTATATTGAGTTGATAAGGAGAGAAAACAAATTTGTAAATAAAATACAATTTCTCCCTTTTAGCGTAAATTAAAGCACAAAAACGATTTTGTCAATTTAAATGAATAATTTAATAATATATAATGGTGAAAAGAATTATGAATTTCATATGAATGAAAGAAATATGAATGAATTGGATGGAAATGACTTACTAAATCGTATGTCTAGCTAACATTGACTTCATCATGGGAGCCAACTTATGATTGTATACGCGACATATAGTCTATCCAAAGTTATTTTGTTCTTCATACGTCATACGTCATCTAAATTTGTTACGTATCAACTCTAAATATTAGTTCAGTTTGGCTTTGACATTCAACAATATTCTAATGAAAATAAAATAATTAGACAAAAATATTGTTATCAAATATAATTTATTTTAACATTAGAGTACATCCAACGCAAATATTATCAAATGGCTTAAATCTACAATTAAGTACACAGTTATAATGGTTTATAGGTTAGGATTGTGTTTGATTATATTTACATTGAACTCTTTTCCATACCAATTATGAGGTAGAGTTCTAGGCGCGCTTGTAGCTGTAAAACATTTTTTTTTCTTGTTCCAGAATGACCAGTTAGAACCAAATGGTCTTTTGCTGATGCCGTTTTAGGTTCGGGAGAGTGGAGTCTTTTGTGGGCGACGGAGACCCTAGGTTACGACTGGGATTGTCGTTGTTGGCTATGTACTGAGGTTTGTGTATGGGTAGGGATTTAATCAAGATGTTGTCGTGCCTAGAGAGAACTTTCCACTGAACTTGTTCGTTAACGAAGGGTATTCCTGATGTTGTTCCCCTGGAGGCTCTATCCACCTATTTATCAATTTTTTATCCAAATAATATATTTTACTTTCATTAGAGAGCATATTTACCTTTTACATTTAGTTCTTGTGTCCTTCCATACAGTGTTTCTTTGGAAACACATTTTAATATCACTGTACTTCCTTTTAGTTTATTCTGACACTACCTGTATACATCTTTCTTGATAAAACTAGATTTAATCACTGCATTCTCCTTATTTTGTTAGTAAAATAGTAATTGTTCTGCCATATGCAAAGCAGTTACTATTATTTCCCTTCTGACACATTTCAATCAAATGCTCTTATATATTCTCAACAATTACACACATACCTATGCAATTAAATATCTTACTGTCTACAATAAGATTTTCAACAGTTATCATGTCTTAATATATTATATATATATCGTATATCATATATTAATTATATACCCACCTTTACTTGTTTTCCTGTTACCCTGTCTTATAAATTTGCAGCATTGAACAATATCATATTCAGGCAGTTTCATTCAAGTGAATAAGTAACCTGTAAGTTTCCAATATATCTAACATTTGTTCACAATTTCTTCTTCAATGTGTCTTATTGAGTTCATCCAAACCGAGGGTGTTATTAACCATTCCTGTTTCCAGCACGAAGTACAAGATATCTATCTACTGAAATAACAAGTCTTCCTACATTTTATTACATGCTTTTAAAAGTCTTATTCTTCTAAAATCAATATCCGGAAGTTCAACTTGATCTTGATTTTTCAGACTAATAGTTTCCTTTGAAATAATTGTATTAAATATTTGTATGTTTGTATTGAAAAACTACTCACTGTTTAATACATTTCATATATTTAGTCTCTGATAAAACTGACATCAACCTAATCTTGATTTGTCACCCGTTTCGTATGAGGACGGTTTTTTTTTTCGGTGATTTTTTTATTTTTTGAGATATTTCTGTGACCGTATCTATACAAATATTCAGTGCAGCTGCAATATGCTGAAAATATTTTCAATAAAAATCGCAGCAAATTAATATTTAACAGTAAAAATGTTTACCTCTTCAACGAGTTTTATTGGCAAGAGGGAGCCATCATTATCTGTTTCCTGACCAAAGTAATTGGAGAGCGCAATCTGTTCTGTCTGGTTTCAGAATTTTCAATCAGAGTAACAAAACAACACAAACAAAACATTAGAATAACGTTTGGCAGTTTATAAACTCTTATCAATATTGTTTTGAAGAATTTCACATACGTTTTACAACCGGACGACTATGACTAGTTCAGTTACACGTTGGAACTTATCAGACAACACTGCATCTCTTTTAAACTAGAATAAAATGAGGAGGAAAATATGGTTTGATACTAAAACAAATCTACAAATTTACAAAAAAATTTACAAAAAAACTTTGGATATACTATATAAGAATTCTACTGTTGTTTAAAATGTTCTCATTTGGTTCTTCGATTATTGTTGTCTTTGTCAAGTTTTGCTACACCATACGAACGCCTTCTAATTACCAGTTTTTTCAGATCGATAAAGCGTGACTTGTCTGGCAGACACGGCTCCAAATTGCTATGTTCCCAAACCCCCATCACCATGCTTCCAAGAAAATAGGAGAGCGTTGTAGTAAACTATGGAAAATATTTTAATATATATCATAGTAGCCATTTCTATCAATAAATGGATTTCTTAAAGTGAAAAAATTATTAGAAAAATTTGAAACACCTCACAGGTACATACATATTTCAATATTATCCCCAACTATAGCAACTAAATACTTTGTGAATGTAGGGCGTTCATCCTCTCTATATAATCTATTTGTACATCTTATAACTGTTTACGCACGGCTCTATTTATTTTTCTTGTTGTTCGACGACGCAGAAAATCCTCTTGCGAAAATAAACCGAAAATATACCAGCAGCATTCTACATGGAGAAAAAAGTCTTTATTTATATTACGTTAATGCCATTTTGGAAAAGGCCAATATTTGGCTTTGGAGACACACCGAGAGAAACGTTTTAAGCACTAAAAGCGTTTCCGATATCAAACGGATATTCTCCGGAAAAGAGATCATAATGTAAATCGGATATTACTTGCTTTCAGTCGTTTTCAAGACGCTGGTCTGATGTTCTCTTCCTTTTAGTTGCTGCGTGTTGTCGGCGATGGTAATCTATTTAGTTATATTATTACGTAATGCTCATGATCGAGCTTAGAATAAACCTTGTAGGATTTTTTATTATATTACGAAACAACATAAATAGAGATGAAGAGATTTTATCATAAAGATTCGTCAAAACATTTTAAAATTATTATTATCATATTACGAGATATACTTAGAGATTGCAAGCTTTGATTCATTTTTATTTACTTTGCCGATACTCAAAGAAACTGCACGTAAATATATCTGTTCCACATTTTGCTATCATAAGACAGTTTATGTTACTTTTTTGAGAGAATTAAATCATTAAAAATTATAGTTACAAATAAATAAACAAAACATGATGATAATTTTCCTGGATTAACTCTTGACTTCATCAACTGCTAATCGGTGTCAAAGTTTTCAGTAATAGTTTGAGTTGAGTTTTCATCCAATAAGCTTGTAATGCCCTGACTTCTTTCGAACTTTTTTGGTCCACCCGTTTTTGAGCGACAAAACTAATGCCAATTTCGATATTATGGATCAGTATCATCATACATTTCTAAAATTGTTTGATGGACTTCGACAGCAGTCTTCTTCAACTCATGCAACAAATGTAATGGATGCCGAAAATAGAATCTTGAGCATTCCATGATTAACGTCTATATACACTGAATTAGACAATAATAATAAATTAAAAGTTAATATTTTATGTAGAGAAATGTTAAAACCGTCTAATTTAACCATTGTTTACACTCATAATTTTTCATTTTTACGAGTAGATATCGCTGGTAAAAATACATGCTAGCACCTAATATACCTGAGTCAAGTTGTAACCAAACATAACAATAATCAACAAAACAAACAACTCAAAATTATTATCTTAATTGAAAAATAACTTATTTTAACTACTTATTATAACTATTTTAACTGACTAACATTTTCAATAATTGGACCAAACTGATACTCCAGAATATTACACTTATTCTGTTAATCCTTTTGGTGCAAAATTCATAAACACTGAAGATTATAAGTAGCAAGCTTATAAGCCAGTGAGAGTACCCAATTTTTTTCATAGGTTTCTATGTCATAATTATACCAGCCACTTGCCAAATAGTAGGAAAGTAATTAATCCATGAAATGTTATGAAAAAAGTATAATAAATGAAATATAACAAATAAACATGTTAATAAGTTTATACACTTTTCTGAGCATTCTTGTAAAATAGTACTGAATACTCCAATACATCCAGGAACTCTAGGGTTAATTTGCCCTATTATTATTTTGTTTAACTCCTTTAACAATAACGTTTTCATAGGGTCGGTATACCTATTTGATATTGGGAATTTAAAAAGTTTGTATTTTTATTTTATTATTTTTATTTATCGGCATATAAGTTAGACAAGAAAAAGAGGAGATAAAATTATTTTGCATCTGAAAAAAACAAATGATAATATTTTTGTGACTTATTTCTAAACTTATGTTATGTTAATCTTATGTTCTTATAAAAGATTAGATATTAAAATAGCATCAGACGTTTAGCTACATTGTTGACAAATCCGCGATTTTACTCCATAGAATGATCGTGATTTTGACGATGCGATATGGATGGGCAAATAGAACGTGCTGAGAAAAATATTATATAGGTTTGGAAAAACCAACATCTAAAAATTATATAGTAATGTATAACCTTGAACAAAATACAAGCAGGTGTGCCACTGGAAAATGTATTGAAGCCAGTCCTTTATATGTTGTATTTATATGCTTGAACTTGTCTACATTCAATTCAAATACAATACTGGGCAGAAAAATAACGTAACATAATGAATAGAAATAAATCAGTGCATACTGACTTCATCAATAAAACAATGATTAGTCCGAACATAACTCTGAATATAAGCGTGACCCTAAAAAAGAAAAGAAATTTTACTACTTATTGAGTAGATAGTAGCCCTGTCAATATATAATAATATTTTACTTTACCAACAAGCCTTGAAACCAATGTGGACTTATGATATTCAACTATGATATTCAACTCCGAGGATGTTCCAGCTAAAGCAATAGAAATATTATATAAAGATTCCAAAACAAGGTACTGCGAGGTATTGCTGATGATCCCTGGTACATTTGTAATAACAATCTGCATAAGGAGCTGTAAGTAGAAACCGTCGATAAAGTTATCAAAGACCATGTCCAATGGCATTAACGGAGACTTCATTAGCACTCCAATATTGGGATTCTCCAGCTCCTAGATAATCATGGCTTAGACAGAATATTAAAGAAATTAAAACCGTTTGATTCAGTGCAATGAAGTTATTAGTAAAAATCAATGTACATTAAAAACAGTGAATAACAAGTCAATTGAAAAGTCCACGGCCTCCCATAGTAAAACACATTTTTTGACAAAATTAGTTCTTTTTATTCAATATAATTCACTCCAAAAGTGATACACTGATTATAGCGGCTCTCCAACTATTCGTTGCCATTTTTGTAGTACGATTTTTTTCTTGCTTCAAAATAGGCCTCAGTTTCGACGATCACCTCTTCATCCGACGAAAATTTCTTCCCAGCGAGCATTCTTTTGAGATCTGAGAACAGGAAAAAAAATCGCTGGGAGCCAGATCTGGAAAATACGGTTGATGTGGAAACAATTTGAAGCGCAATTCATGGATTTTTGCCAACGTTTTCACTGACTTGTGACACGGTGCATTGTCTTGGTCAGGCAGTACTGTCTATTTCTTCAAATATGGCCGTTCTTCTGCGATTTCGTCCTTCAAACGGTCCAATAACGCTATATAATAGTCGCTGTTGATGGCTCTTCCTTTTTCAAGGTAGTCAATAAAAATTATTCCATGCCCGTCGCAAAATACAGACGCCATAATCTTGCCAGACGACTATTGAGTTTTCTCACGCTTTGAAGCGGGTTCATCGTGTGCAGTCCACTCGGATGACTGTCGATTAGACTTCGAAGTGAAATGATGGAGCCATGTTTCATCATGCGAGTTCCATTGTCACACATCGACGCAAAAACTCGGGTTTATTACGCTTGATCTAAACACTGCTCCAAATCATCAACTCGTCGTCGTTTTTGATCAAAAGTGAGTTCGCGGCACCCACTTTCTACAGAGCATTCTCATACCCAAATATTCGTGAATAATATGATGCACACGTTCGGTTGATATCTTATCTTACGGTCATTCAAAAGCATTTTGTGGATTTATTTAATGTTTTCATCGGTAACAATCTCTTTGGGCGTTCACTGTCTTCGGTGCTCATTTCACCACGTCTAAACTTAGCATACCAATCCAAGCCAAGTTGTTTCTTTAACAGTATTTTTCCCTACAAAAAGCAATATTTTATCAACACGCGAAATTCCCTTATGCAATTTTTTCACAATAACAAAAGTTGCTTCACTCAGAATGCTATAATTCACAAACTAATGATCCGACAGCTATCAATTTATACACGCATCCTTTGAGGGTTAGGGCTAACTAAAAATCATATAGATTTAATTCCAGTAGCGTCATATATGTGCCAGGCCAGGGAATTTTCAAATTGATTTTGAATGGAAAAAAAATTGTAATTTTAAAACTGTAGCAAATTAAGATAAAAATTATTTTGTTAAAAATTATTAGTGTTAATTTACTAAAATGCTACAATAAATAATAAAAAAAAACATATAGAAACATTATTTTTTAGTATCTTGAAAAAAAATCCTCAAAATATCCCCATGTTGATAAAGTTTTCCTTTATATGAACACATAAGAGCATCCGTTACAAGAACGACTCTCGAGGAAAGAGCCATTACGGAAGAAAAATCCGAACTAAACATCGGCCATCTGTAACGCTGGCCGGCGATGAAACCTATAAAGGGCAATAATCCATATTTCCAAAACTAAATATTTATGTTCCAGAAAGATAAATAGCCTTTCTCTGAATGAACTTTAAAATATTTCCCGAACCAGTCAGGCGGCGCGCGGGACCGGCAACTTTTGGCATGGAAACTTTTTAAAATCTAGATTTGAAACTTTCTCATATCATAACTAACAAAAGATTTATATCCACTTAGAAAGTTAACTGGAATTTATCTCTCGGGTCCCCAATTTATATGAATATGCACGAAAAGTTGGCGGACGGCTCGAAATTAAACTCCCAGAATGGGAACGTTTCCCGTTATAGTTCAATATGTCACCAGATAATATTCTCTATCATAAATATCGTCTTTATTTCTACAATCAACATTCTGTATGCTAAAATTCAGTAGTTCATAAAATATGAATACTTATAAGAGCTTTTTCTAGATACAAACATTACAAAAAAAATATTACACAATCAAGACAGTTTTAGAGAAACGACAAATACAGCAAAAATGGGTAAGGTCTCTCAATTTTGGCCTAGTCACTAAAGACATACTACTGTTGAAAAATTTGGTTCTCAAAAAATAAAAAAAGTCCCAGATCTACAACAAAGCAGTATATTCCTGTAGTAATTATAGTTTGTTGTAATGCCATCAAAAGGAAACCAATGTCTAACTGCTACTCAAATAACTGCTTCGTCAACTCCCCCAAGCAGAGCATATTAAATATCTTGGTATGCATTTAGATCGACGCCTAACCTGGAAGAAGCACATATTCTCTAAACGGGAACAACTAGGACTAAAATTATATCAAATGTATTGGCTCATTGGGCGCAAGTCCAAGTTATCATTAGATAACAAGGTATTGCTGTATGAGTCTATACTCAAGCCCATTTGGACATATGAAATTCAACTATGGGGTACCGCTAGCAAATCTAATATATCCATCATTCAACGGTTCCAAAATAAGGTGTTGCGTGCCATTGTTGATGCTCCGTACTATATTTCAAATAAAGTGATACAACGCGATATTCCTCTAGAACCTATAACGAGTGTAATCCAACGTGTTTGTGTGAAGTACTTCGAAAGAGTGTCAGTGCATCCCAATGTACTCGCTAATCAGCTAAATATGCGACGTGATAGTGAAGTGCGTAGACTAAAACGTTTAACACCACCTGATCTGATTACTGGACATATGTAGAGTTTAGAATAAGCATTAGAATAAGTCTAATTAATTAAGATAATATTTTATAAAGAAGATTGCTTATTGAAGTGATTTTCTACATGCCATGTATATATAATATAAACAGAAGAAATACTTATTGCCAATAGGGCAGATTGTGGTCTCACGAAGAGTAATAAAAAAAAAACTGCTACTTTAAGTGAATAACGAAAAAAGCCAGTTTCAACTACAACTGTAAAGAGACATTTGCTGTCTACTGACCTGAAGATGTTTTTTTAATCTAAGAACTTCAAGAATTTGCCAGTGCCAGAATATAAATATACTGGCATGTAAGTGATCTGCTGTACAACGTTATAATTTAAATCTTATTCTAGAGACTGTTCTAACTTATTGTAGAGATTATTATATCTCACTCTACATGTCTATTAATCAGTTAGTATGGTTATATGCGTATGAACTTATGCACTTCACTATCATCGCACACCTTTAACTGTTTGGCGAATGTATCGGGATGCACGAACAGTCAGAATATTTTGCACTAACACTTGGAATCACACTCCTTATGGGTTCCAAAGGAATATCGCGCTGAATTAGTTTGTTAGAGACGTAATGATCGACGATGGCTCGCAATACTTTATTCTCGAACCACTGCAGCATAGATATGTTAAATTTGATAGTGGTACTTCGCAATTCAACACCATAGGTCCAAGTGGACTTATACAGTAAAACCTTGTTAACTAAGGATAATTTAGATCTACGCCCTATCAGCTAATACATTTTGTTTAGTCTAAACCAATGCTATTTGTCCTTCTACAAAGGATAAATGTCACATGCTTAGATTTTACCTCACTGCTTTGACGCTCCATGTTTTCAACCAGAATTCTATTTTGTTTAAATGAAGTTGGAGATTTCTTGTAGCTGATGTTGAATCCTCGTGTGATGATAAGTATAAGTATATGATAAAAGTTTTTTCCATTTATCCTGCAGTCCAATTCCACCTTATCGAAAGCTTGAGTGACTAATCATTATATTTGTTCTGTTGTTCCGTGTTTATAATGGAAGCCAAATTGATGGTTTGGAATAATATTTCCCTCTTCTGTGATGTACTTTTCAGAGAGCTCTTTTAAGATTCTTCTGGTAATTAAATCAAAGCCAGGAATATTTTTTTAACAATCATTTATTTCACCATTGTTTGTTTTACCTCTCTAACAGTAAATTTCTCATGTAACAGAACCCTTTGAAACGGACTGTTAAGAACGTCAACTATGTCATTTTCTTTTCATGCAGACATTTCAAACATATACGGATTAAATGGGTTTCTTAAGTGCTTAGAGAAAACTTCCACTTTATCATTCCTAACCCAAGGTATTGTTATCAATTATATATTATAGGGTATATTAAAGGGTGGATTGTATTGTTGATTGGTCTCCTTTCGGTCAACTCTCAAACCTAAATCTGTATATATGTTAAATTAAAGTCTTAACAAAGTGAGGTCTGGTAGATTTTTTGGCATTACGTGTTTTAGAGCCTATATACTCCGAATCACTAAAAAAAGGGTATTACAACCCAAAACTGGATATCCGGTCATACATACTCCAGCAAAAACGGATCTTACCTTATATTATAAATATATATATAAACAAATTTACAACAACAAAATAATTAAACTCCCACCAACGATATAAATATAAATTAGGCCCTACTTAATTTAACTGTTATCCCTCTCTCAAAGAATATTTACTTCTCGACGATCTCCTCGATCCAAGCCAAGATCCTCTGTTTTTTCCCGGTGATGTTATTAAATTAATTTCAGATCCCCGTGTTTGATTTATCTTCTCATCTCGGCTTGATCTCTCATCTTCGAGTTCGCTCATGTCTCCTCCATCGACATTACAAATAACGAAAATACCCCGGTGCCTACACATTTTTCTTTTTCATAAGTCGACGCAAACTAGGGTTTCGGACGACATTATAGAGGCCCAGAGGGCAGCACGTGTTATCATAAGCTTTCGGGGCCAATGTGAAACCCCGAAGAACTTTACGGCCGTGCCGCTGACAGCGTGCTGTGGCGTTGCGACGGTGTTGTCACGTTTCTTTATCTGCTTACAAATCTTACATTATACAGTTTTCACAAATATCGGTAATACTGAATGGCTCTGGTCGTCCACAGTTGACAATTACTCTGAAGTGCAAAAAAATCACGCAGCCGGCTTTGTGGCGCAGTGGTAAAGGCGATAGGACGGTCCTCCTACTGTTGCGACAGCAGCGGGTTCGAATCCTGCGGGGGCATGGTCGTAAATGTATGTTTGTGATTGTTTAAAATTTGTGAATATTCTAGGCAAGAGTGTAAAATCCGACAAGGAAAATGATCCCAGTCACGCCAGTAACCAGACTGGGTAAGACCGGATGTCTTCTGGGATAATTTCTAAAGTTGGTCACTCGCCAGTCGATAGGCTTAATGCTGAGGACCGTGGTTCGGAGCCCACGTTAAACTTTAGGCCCAGTCCAGATAAACCCATAGTTGGTAAAAGGAGACTTTAAAATATATTTTTAAAAAAATCAAGCAAAATTGTTTTCAAATCACATAAAATTAAATTACGTAGGATTGTGCTTTGTTAAACGTAACAGGTGTATTTTATAAGAAACCCGATATGTGCAATTTTATCTTAAGAAATTAATATTAAAATATTCGCAAGGTTTATTTACAATGAACAAGAAAAAGCATGGAGAGCAAAAACAAATCGTTCTACAAAAAAGACCTAACAGGTTAGGATTATTAAATGTATCACACTCGATGGAAAGTCGAATCCAGATTGTGTTGATATCTACATCATCTTAATAATTTTTGCAGCAACATTGCAGTTTAATTCATCCCTATAGTTTCATCTGCAATTTAACTTCAATAAACTGAAGTAGATTTACAGGAAAAAAATTAATATAATAACAAAGCTTTCAGTTTTTTTATATTATCTGAGTTTTTCGAAACAAGTGTTTCAATGTTACATTTAACGCAATTCGTATTTGATACAGTTATTACGGGTCCATGACATTTCCCACGTAAACATTCAGCTATTTTGAATATTCCTAATACTTCAATTAATAAGAAAAAAATCAACATTTTTGTAAAATTCTATTACAGCTAATTTCATTATGTAAAAAATCGTTTTGAGATTTCTCTCTAGAATCTAAAATGATTGAAATTATGAACACCTTAATAAATAAATTATTTTCTACAATTACTTCCCCAAATTTGATTATTATATTTATAAATAGTTTTTGTTGTAACTTTAGTTCACGTGAATTTAACCAAATGCAAAGTTGGCCATAATGTTATCCTCGCTTTTCATATGGGCCACAAAAATAATTTTAAATATACGTCTTCAATATTAGCAATTAAAGAGGCTGATGCTTATTAGGAACGAAGCAAGAACTGACCATTCCAATTTAACATTGTACCGGTGCAAGCTTGTTTGATCAAAAAATAAAATTAATTATGGAATATTTAGATACCAATATTTAGTGGTCATTACTCCGTTCCTCTTTACAACCAAATTAAATATATAAAATATAAAAATAATTTTACATCGTTCAATGTTCAACTGTTATTTTGAAGGTAATAAATTATAGCAATTACTTCTTTCATTTTCTTTCCCACGAAAAGTTCGAAAGAGAATATATGCATCTCCATCTCCTTTATGATATTGTTGAAAAAAAAAGTAGTAAGCACAGGTTGGAATAATAATATGGAAATAAACCAATTACTGTTATTATATTATCACTGTAACTTTTGAAATAGTAAAATATGATTAAATATATTTGGAATCGTTATTTGAATCTTTTTTTTCACAATGCAATTTTACAAATTTAAAGAATCATTTAGAGAATCAACCAATTATCTCCGTTCTTTCCTATCTTAAAATTGGTACGGGAAGGAATTCGTACATATCCTTCTGTTATCACGAATAGAAAATTAGTCGAAATGTGTATTTGGCTGAAATAGTAATTACTATTTTCAGTCGCTAGTTTTTTACTATCGACTAGTTTGAATGTTTTGGGACTATCGACTATCTACTATATTCAATCGATAGTTCCAAAGGCTAATTTTTAACTAGGGTAAAAAGTAAAATCCAGTTAGAGCTTTTGCTACGAATTTTACATTTTTGGAAAGTCATTTGGCAGTATATTGGACGTCATCTGTGATGTGCATTGGCTGTATTAGGATTATAAGGGTATTAATCGGACATACTTCCTACTGTTTTTAACAGAAGTTTTGGTTAGCAATTGTAATCTTAAATTGCGTTTAGTACAAAATGAAATCTTCCACTAAATAACACTAATTTCAATATTCGGCTTTCACTTTTTCCTCTCAGTATGTTATACAATTTCAAATATTAATGCTGAAATCTTAGATATTACAATATAGCCCGTGCTAAATAGCAAGTTAGACAAAGTATCAACTAATTAAAAAGCACTCTAATGTAACAGTTATGAAATAGCACAGGTTTAAGATTAAAAAAAAGATGTTTAATTTGCATTAAAATGTATTTTTGCGAATAATATGGCGTGTTGTTGAATGGCAAAATATAAATTAAATCCTTATATCTAGACATCTTACCCATCACCTCCATTCAGTTGTAACGAAATTCATTTTAATATCTTCGTTATAGCCGGCGTGGTGACGCAGTGGTAAAGGCGATGGGATGGTCCTACTGTTGCGATAGCCACGGGTTCGAATACTGCTGGGGCATGTTAGGCATGTTACCATAGGCAAGAGTGTAAAATCCTACAAGGAAAATGATCCCAGTCACTCCAGTAACCAGGCTGGGCAAGACCGGATGTCTTCTGGGATGATTTCTAAAGTTGGTCACTCGCCAGTCGGTAGGCTTAATGCTGAGGACCGTGGTTCGGAGCCCACGTTGAACTTTAGGCCAAGTCCAGATAAACTCATAGTTGGTAAAAGGAGACTAAAACATATTAAAAAAAAATATCTTCGTTAAAATATTTAATTAGAATTTTGAAGTAGTCAAAAATCAGAAACTAATAAATAATCCTTAAGATAAATTTAACATAATAAAGCATTTAGAACACGAGGCCCGGGCTATCTCAGAAAACACGTCTAATTAACAGACTAAAACCCTTATCTCGGAAGTTGATTAAGCGTTATTCCGATTATAGTCACGATCGGGATTGTTTTCCGCCTGTCCGACTCACGCGTAATTCGCCGTGGAGCCGACAACGTCGCGCCGTCGAGCAAATAAGGCGCCTACGGGAACGATAGTTGTGGTCTGCGTGCTACCGACGTCCCGATGCGTGTCCGGCATTCCTGCCGCTTTTCCCCCGAAAAAAAATATGTGCACGAATCCGGCGTTTTTATTACGTGATGATCATAAAACCGGATCGTCCGGAGGGGCATTAACGTGTACCGATGACTCGAAAAAACCTGGTCGACCAGAAAAAAGAGGCAGGGCGAATTTAAAGTGAAAAAAAACGGGCCCATCGGGGGTTTCGCCGCGTGTAAATTGATTATAACACGTGTCGATTACCGATGCTGTTAAACTCTAAGCAAAAGTCGATTTCTGTTAAATGTTTCATTCGAAGAATCCGGAATGGAAAATACAATTTAGATGTTAGATCCCCATATTAAGGAAACGAAACATTTGCATCTATTTTTAAGAATATTGCACAAATGCAGAAGTAAGAGATTTGGGCATAGTAAATGTATATCGGGTAGAGGTACAACAAGCTAAAATATACAAGGTACGTGACGTATTTGCTCAAATTATTGCTTGTGTGATTCTATAGTCCGTTCAGTAAGACAGTCACATCATCTGAATTGATGATATCAAAACGTCACAATGTTGCCGTATCAATTCTGATTTTTATTCTAATAGGTCAATTGAAAAGTCACCGGTCTGACACAAAGATGGCGCTACTAGAATTAAATCCATATGTGTTTTAGTTAGCCCTAAACCTTAAAAGATGCGTGTATAAATTTGACTCCTGTCAGATCATTAGTTTGTGAATTATAACATTTTGAGTGAAGCAACTTTTGTTATTGTGACAAAAATGGATAAAAAGGAATTTCGCATGTTGATAAATTATTGCTTTTTGAAGGGAAAAAATACAGTTGAAGCAAATTCTTGGTTTGATGCCGGGTTTCCACTGCCCCAGGAAAATCAACCATCAAGGATTGGGATGCTAAGTTTAGATGTGGCGAAATGAGCACCAATGACGAGTTAATGATTCAGAGCAGTGTTTAACGATGATCAAGCATAATCAACCCGAGTTTTTGCATCGATATGTTACAATGGATGAAACATAGCCCCATCATTTCACTCTGAAGTCCAATCGACAGTCATCCGAGTAGACTGCACTATGAATATATCCGAGTTACTCACTATGAAACGGCTCCAAAGCGTGAGAAAACGCAACAGTCGGCTGACAAGGTTATGGAGTCTGTATTAATGAGATGCGCATGCACCGTGTAAAAACTCCATGAATTGGACTCCGAATTGCTTCCTCATCCACCGTATTCTCCATATCTAGTCCCCAGCAATTATTTTCTGTTCTTAGATCTCAAAAGTATGCTCGCTGGGAAGAAATTCTCGTCGAATGAAGAGGTGATCAACGAAACTGAGGCCTATTTTGAAGCAAAGAACAAATAGTACTAAAAAATGGTATCGAAAAGTTGGTGGGTCGCTATAATCAGTATATATGACTAATAAAACCTAATCAGTTATTATTCAAACGTTTACCTATTTTAACCAACTTTTTTTACATTTCATACATAACTTTTTTACACTATTTTTATATTATCATACCATAAGTTACCATTGGATAAAATGGTCCCAATCTGAAATATCCATATCACATTTAAATACAGAAATTGGAATATAAGTCTTGCTTCATTTAATTATATGCTTTTAAAAATTTTATTCATTTAAAATCAATGTCTGGAAATTCCAATAGACCTTTTCGGGTGTCATTTTTATACTTTTAAACACTATATTACCCAACAATGTATGAAACAACCCTAAAAATAATACATGTCTCAAGTTTTCTCTAGATACTTTTCAGAGTAAGAGTTTCCTCTGAAATAATTGTACTTTAGTATCATAGTCATATTTATACTTTAAAAAAAGCTGTTTTTATATCTCGGTTGAAAGTACATACTTTGTTCCCTACTAACAGGCAAGAAAGTTAAACATTTACTCCCTGTGAGAAGTACACCCACGTCCTCTATAACCGCCTCCTAATAAGGGAGAAAAGGGACTATTAACTAATAAGGTAACCAGAGACTATTTATTCTGTGGCTAAAACAAATTGTTTACCGCTGTCATTAACATTTCTACCTCTAACCTTAAAAATAATCATCAATGTTGTTTTGTCGTCACTCGATTCAATAATCCAGAAAAAATGAACAATACTTTATCCTTATCTAATGAATCCAACTTTCAAATTTCAACTTTCGACCCTTCGTAATATACTATTTACATATATTATATATATGACGTCTGATAGAACAAACATCAAACTGATCACGTTTCGTCAGCCGCTTCGTATAAAGACGGTTTGTTTTCGGTGAATCCAAGATTATATTTTTCATTTTTTAAGACATTTCAGTGAGCGTGCTCATACTAATTCTTGGTTCAGCTTCAACAAGTTAAAAATATTTTCAATAGAAAGTTGAGCAGAAACTTAATATATAACAACAAACATGTTACTTCTAACGAGTTTTCCTGGAAAGAGATGTCCTCCATTATTTTTTTTTTGTTCTGGCCTAAAAACCAGGCGGTGGAATGCATGACGCATACCTGGTCGCGGAGACTTGCCCTGGAGTGACAAGTTGGACCGGGTTATGTGGGACTGCCTCTGGGCTTACCAATACACTAAACCGAAACCGCCTCACAGTTGACCCCTGTGGATCACTACTGCTACTGCATTAAATTTGGGATATGGCACCCGCTGATCGGGCAGCCGTTATAGGGCACGAGGACCCGGCGATTCTATTGATTCGCGAACCTGAGTTAACACACAACTGGGTACTGTTGTATGGTGGCAAAAGTTATGACTGTAGCGACGGATGAGGTCGTTTCAGCCTGGAAAAGGGGGAGAGCTTAGCGGTGACGCGGTGCTAAGCTCCCAGCATGTCGACCAGCTCGCGAACAAGCGCGTTTTCAGAAGAACTTGAGCTGAGTTGTTGTTTGAGATATGAAGTGCTTGATTTCTGGAGTGTCAGTTTCCCTATGAATTTGATTATTTCTGACAAACCATGGAGCGTTTAATATTCTCCTGAGGAGCGTATTTTGGAAAACTTGAAGCCGTTTGACCTGGTTGGGTGTAACAAACTTGAAGTAGACATTAGATCCGTAGAGGAGTACGGACCGAATTAACATCTTGTAAAATAAGCATTTGATGGAGATGGGAAGTCTGCTAGAAGGGCAGATCAGAGAAGATAGCAGGTTTGCTATCCCCGAACCTTTTTGGATTGCTTTCTGGATTTGGGAATGCCAACCGAACCGCCGGTCGAAGTGAAGACCTAGGTACGTGACGTTATCCAGCCATGGAATTATTGCGGTGTCGATCTTAAGTTGCGAGACGCGCAGTGCGTGACGCTGCTTGTGGAAGATGATGGCCTGGGTTTTCAGAGGGTTGATTTGCAACCTCCAAAATTTGAACCACTTGACCGCATGATCGAGCTGCTTCTGTAAACGCTCATGAATTGTAACTTCGAACCTGGCGGCCGTGAAGAAAGCAGTGTCGTCAGCGTAAAAGGCGACGTCAATATGCTCTTTTCTCGGCATATCTGAAATAAAGAGATTAAATAAGGCTGGGGCCAGCGGGGAACCTTGAGGTACGCCAGCATCGATTTGTTTACGACTGGAAAGTGACGCCCTGATCTTGACCTGGAAAGATCTGTCCGAGAGATAAGACTTGATGAGAGCGGTTAGGTCTTCTGGGAGGCCTAGCCGCACGCACTTTGCGAACAATCCGTCGTGCCAGACCTTGTCGAAGGCTTTGGTTAGGTCCAGAAGAACTGCTCCAAGCTTTTTACGTTGGTCAAGAGCATGATGGATGTGTGCAGCCAGACGGGAAGCTTGATGGACGGATGAGTGGTGAGCGCGAAAGCCGAATTGTTCATCTGGAATGATGTTGTTTTCCTTTGTGAAAGAGTTGAGAGCGTAGAGTATTGCCCTCTCGGCAAGCTTCGAAATGGCGCTGAGAAGGCTGATAGGCCTGTAATCAGATGGAGATGATTTTGCTCCTTTCTTGGGTATAACCGCTGTATGTGCGTGTTTCCAAGACGCCGGGAAGTGTTGCAGTCTCATGATGGAGTTAATGATGTTTGCCAGTTCTGCGAGCTGCTTATGCGGGAGCTTTTTTAACTGGGTAATCGATATTCCATCGAAACCTGGAGATTTTTTGGTTTGAAGTTTGCCGATCATAGTCTGTAGAGACTTTGGAGACACAAAATGGTTGAGAAGAAAGGCGGGGGTTACTGGTCTCTTGGCGGAGTTGGATTCGTTGATGACAGTGTCAATGTCTTTAGCTTTAGTGTTCTGTGCGGGTGGGAGGCATTTCATTTGAGCTTCGTAGGTCTCTGCAAGGAGCTCGACTTTTTCTTGGTCAGTGACTGCGAAATTTCCTGTAACCGCTGACTTCAGGGGAGGGATGACATTGTGCGTCTTCCCCACGAGGCATTTGGAGACACGCCAGAAGGAAGGGGGGCCATCCAGCCTTTGGTCCGCGAGAAATGAGTTCCATTTCATTGCTCGCCAAGTCCAGACGGCCGCCCTTACCCTCTTGCATGCTCTGTTCGCCTCCCTTTTGTCTGCAGCATCAAGGGTGAATCGAGCTAATCTGCATAAACCGTTTTTGATGCGAATTTCACGTTTAAGAGAAGCGGGAAGGTTGTTTTTCCACGGCTGGGGTTGTGATGAAATTTTGACTGTGGAAGATTCGTGAGCAGACTGAATATCGCGAGTTAGCTTGAGTACGGCTTCCTCGAGGTGTTCTGGTGTGTTAATTTTCGGAATTGGATCGGATTTCAGGAGAAGAGATTGGTAGTTTTTCCAGTCGGTTTTTTTCCTGTATCTTGTTAGTGGGACTTGAGTGGTGGCGCAGTTTCCGAGTTTGAGAAGGACCGGACGATGATCAGAGTCTAGTTCGTCAAGGACTCGAACTTCGGAATCGCGATTTACGTCTTGAAGAATAAAGAAATCAAGGATTCTTGCTGCGCCTTGAGAGACTGTACTAGGGTGATGGGTGGGTTCATCTGGCAAGGCAGGACCGTAGCCCAGATCTGCACTTAGAGCTACGATGGCGTTACCTGCGGGATTCGCTCTGGAACACCCCCAGGTGGGGTGGTGGGCGTTGAAGTCGCCACCTATTATTTTCGGAAATTTTCCTTCGACGAGTGATCGGTATTCGGCATAGTTGAATGCAGAAGATTTCCTGTACAGGGATGTAATCACGAAGGGACGTTCTTGGATATCGATTTTAATGGAGGTTGTTTCGAAGTTGTTTACTGATAACGATGGAAGGAGCTCGTGTTTGACTCCTTTTCTGACGAGAATGGCGGTTCCACCGCCTCGACCCAGGGTTCTATCGTTTCTGTAGACAAAAAAGTGTTCGAAAGAGAGACGATGCGAAGGTTTCAGGAAAGTTTCCTGGATGAGCACGATGTCGACGTCATAGAATGTCATGACGTCTTCCAATTCCGCTTGCTTTCCGCGTAAGCTATTTGCATTCCATGTCATCAGTATAAGAGATTTCGGAACAGCCATTTCGAAGAGTTAAAGGCTGCTGAAAGTTATAGAAACAGGTAAGTGTTGCCGCTTAGGCGGCGACATTTGGAAAAAGACGAGCAAGTTGGTGAGCCAGGGCGATCACTTGTAGGAAAGCCTGCGGGTCAGTAAACGCCTGCATTGTGGAGTTAAGGTCCGGTGTATTGGTTGGAGCAGGAGTTTGAGTTGGAGCAGGCTGTGTAGCGCTGGGTAACTTTTGGGCTAGCTTCCTGCCACCTTGGTTACTCCATGCAGAACCTTGTGGAGGCCTGGTTTCGGTCGGAATTTTTGGTTTTCTTGGAGAAGGACGGCAGCTGCAACCGCTGAAGTTTGCGGTATGAATTTCACCGCAGTTGCTGCACTTTGGAGGTGCTTCTGGGATTTTGGTACAGGATCTAGTGTCGTGATGCCCGGCACATTTGACGCACCGTGGGGGGGCTCGGCAATATGAGCTGGAGTGCCCGAAAAGCTGGCAGTTGAAACACTGCACTGGCTGGCCGTTTCCCCTCTGGACCTCGACCTTCACTGTGATGACGCCGAATTTGGTCATATATATGATCTGTCGCTCTTCGCGAGGGACAACTACCTGAACAATTGGTAGTTCTATCCCGGATTTTAATTTCCATCTTTGCACAAATTTGGGATGGAAGCCTTGATCAAAGAGAAGTTCACGTACTTCGTCAATGCAGAGTGATTCTGGGATGTTTTTTATTATTACCCGGAATGCTCTCTCCTCCGGATGACAGAAGGAATGGCAAGGGTAATTCCTTTCCTCGAGCAGGGTAGTGAGTTTACGGTAATTGTCGCTTGTGGCGACGAATAAGAAAATGCCCTCCTTTTTGTTTCGGGTTATAATATCTATTGATTGTGCCTTAGTAATTCTAATGAGCTCTATGAACCTCTTCTTGTCACGGAGCACTATAGGCGGAATTTTTTCCTTTGGAGGACTTTGAGAAACAGTCGCCGAAACGGTTGGCACTGTTTTTGCTGTGGAGGTTAAGACTTGTTTAGTGGCCTGGCTACTTACCTGCGCAGGCTGGGTTGGTCTTGTGGTAACTTGCTTCGGTACTGGCTGTGGGGCCGTCTTGGTGGTCGGCTTGTTTTGCACTGGTCTGGTGGCATATTTTGTAATCGAAGGCTGTACGTTAGCCTTGGCTTTCGATTGGGTGGATTTAGTTGCTGGCTTGGCTACCGGATTGGGTTGTGATTTGGGAGCCTGTTTTCCCTTGTTGCCGGCCTTCGGCAGCTGGCTTTCCTAAGGTGGAGTGACGGGCCCTCTTTTCCTTTTTCCCACCAAGGTGAAACCGTCGTCTGAGTCTTCACTTTGGTCTAGGTGTTGTGCCGGTTTAGCTGGTGTCTGGGACTGGATTTCTATGGCAGCGGGAATCTTTACTTCCATGGCATCTTTTTGATGGTTCATGAATTGTGTTATCGTAGCTGTGAGAGTTTTTATTTCTTCATTGAGCTCTTCGGAAGCTTTTTCGCTCTTTTCCAGCTTTTCCGTCTGTTTGGCTTTTGCGAACGTTTTAAGGTCAGCTATCTGCTTTCGCAGGTCTTCGTTCTGTTTCCTTAATTCTATAATGAGCACTTCTCGGCTGTCTTCTGAAGATGGTCCATTTGAATTTGGAACACTGGGATTATGTTCAGGAGGCGACGTCGGCTCTGACGTACATGACGCCATTGCCTTGTCTGTAAAAACGCCTTTTCGGCGCTTACAGACGCTTTTTTTTTGACGTAGGCACTGGTGAAACGTGATAACGGGTCGACCGTCTTAGGGAAAGTTTCGGGTAATTCTCGGAAGCGCAGGTAGGTTCGGCGGACCGGACACGACCGTTCTCTTCGAGAGCTAGCACGGAACTGTCCTCCATTATCTTGTTCCTGTTCGAAGTAACTGACACATTTTGTTTGGGTTCGGCATCTTAAATCAGAGTAATAATAAGTAGCGATTTAAAATGTTAAATGCAAGCAAAGCGTTAGAACAGCCATTGCCGGTTATAACATGTAGTTATTATGACTAATATTTTAAAGAATTTTGCAGACATTTGACAACCGGGTGACATTTGCAGGCTGTTTCGATTACATGTTTGAATGCATTACACAGCAATTTGGCTCTATTTAAATAGACTAAAATGAGAACGAATATATTGTCTGATACTTAAACGAATTTATAAATTACGGCAGGCAATACATAAAACATATTCATGACTTATATATATGTTCTATAGATATGCGATTATGATATCTAAATTGTTTTAATTTCCATCACTTCGATGGTTCTACAAACACAAGCTCAAAAGAGCGTTCCATAAGTAAAGACATAAAACAATAAATAAGACACAGAGTTCTCAATATTTTTCGACTTATTGTTCTATTTAGTCTCGTCACACAATTTTCTTTCCGATTTTCCCGTTGGCCTTTCTACGTTTTCCTTTTCTTTTAATAAAAAATTATTTCGCTCGCTCTGCTCAAACGCATGTCACGTTATTCGTCCGAGAGGCTTTTCCTTATTGGAATTGATTTACAGAAGAAGATTACTTCAAATCGTCAGTCACGCATCTCGAAATTTGTCATGTCTTCATTGTTGCCACTCACAAAAGGAGACAAGCGTCTTTTAGGCGTCTCTGATTAAAAAATGACTGAACTTTCTGTAAAAATATTTCCTTTGGGGAACGCTTTCCACGAAAATACATCAGTAGAACGAGTTTTTTTTATATAAAATACATCATTTGTAACGTTTTATTTCGGTTATAAAATTGGCGTGGGGAGAATATCGGTTCTGTATAAAACAATTTTATTTCTAATCAATATTTTCGCTGTAAAACAAAAATGTGATTTTTTCGAAAACCAACTAGGTGAGCATAACAACACACTAAAAATAGTATGGATATTGTTTCAACTTCGTATTTCATCCCGCAGAATAACATTTTATTACGGAACCTGCACGTAAAATATAAACAACGCTTATTTTCAAAATCCCATCAAATAAGAAATTGGTTGGATAGATATTATGGGAATCATGCTACAGGAACCATGACATAGATAACTCACTGAACGTATAGAACGACATTATTTTAAATATACAATATTTAGGGCATTTTTACTGCAATTGTAGCAAATATTATTTGTTTAGATATAGCTACATAGCAAAAATATTGTGTTCCAAGCTGTGAGAGTTCTAATAGAATTAATTTCCTTATTTTGGATCTAATTCTAACCTAGATATAGCTTTTACAAATAATGGAAAGCTTAAGGCAGTCCCTCATATGCAGGGTTGCCAATGCCACTTTTTGATTTCCACATATTGGGGGGGAAAATGAGCTAATTTCCCACAAATTCCGCTCAAAATTATTTTAAGAGATGAAAGAGTCTTAAACGTTTAAGTCATATTTATTCTTTAGCCTTACAAGATAAGGAATAAAATGTAATGTGTAATAATACGAAATTTTTTCTTGCAAGTATTTTGTTTGACTGATACATTTAAAAACGGCAGTACCAGCAGTAAAAAGATCACAAAATTTATGCTTGAAAACAAATTTGACGCAGCATTTTTAAAACAAAACACTTTATGAAAGTAGCATTCGCCATCGATGTTATCTTCATCAAGTTTAAACAAATGTCGATCAAAATCATATTCAGCTGGAAACTCGTCGTCTAAAATGCCTAAAATGTTTTGTAATAATTATGTAGGAATTTGAAGTTCTCGTAGAAGTGTTCCGACTCGATGAGATGTCAGAAACCCCGCATTTTCCCCACATAATACCAAAAAATCCCCACAAGTTGGCAACGCTGCTAATAAGATTATTTATAGTGGCACGAAAATGTGCCATTTCTATTTATTTTTGCATGACTCTAGATCGAAATATGGAAAAGATTTGTTTAAAAAAATATTATTTTAATACGTAATTCAAATATTACTTGTTATATATGTTTACAACTGAATTCATATACATAACATGTGTTTTATAACTAATGATCACAAACAAATGTCGAATTCATTCATTCAGGCCTACCAATATGGTAAATATAATTTAACAATTCTAAGAATCTGTTTTATTTTCATTAGCGGATGATACTGTAATTTGACATTTCCATTTAATACTAAAATTACAATACTACTAAACATAGGAATTATATTTCGTACCCGCAAAAAGCGGTATTTCTAATACTATAAATTATTCCCACAACAAAATTAGAAAAAAATGTACAAATAGAATATGTTTTAAAAATATTACTGAGAAAAGGAAAAGTTTTCATTTTTATTGAATGGATGGTATCTTTTTACATAGCGTTGTAAGTTGTTTTTGCTGTTATTAAAATGTAATTTTCCACTATAATCATTTAACGCTTTAGAGCCTTCTGTTAATAATTTCGAATTGTGCCTAGTTCCATTTGTACGTATCAAAAATTACATAATCATAAATTAAAAAATATACCTCGCCGCTACGAAATTTTACTAACTTTGATAATAACATCTTATCAATGAAGCAGGCTGGAAACATGGACCTGCCTCTATTGGAAAACCCCATACTATCGTGTCTATAATTCTTCCTCTTTTTTAACTTACTCCGTCCTTTACGAAAACAAAACGGAAAGATTTGTCCAAAAAAGAAATCGAGCCAAAAAACCTAATAAAGCCGAAGAATATCACCAAAAAATCTGATAAAATGTAGACAATCTCTATAAATGACTTGTTTTCAACCAATATACCACGATATATATTGGAAATACACAAATACATTCAAGGGACATCGGTTTTTATGCGTAATATAGGCGCTGCTTGTTATTTCTAGAGCCAGCCTATTTTCTGTTTATTCCCAAATTTATTCCGTCAGTTCAGACGTCTTATATAACACTGAATATTATATTTATGTCTGTGTATTATTTTTTATGTACCTCCAAATGTTTTAATATAATTGTGAAACAAAATAAACTTAATAAATTTTAAATTTAGCTTTATAAATAGATATAAGGTCAAAAAAATTACTTCTTGTTATACCAAAAACATTATTTTATATATAAAATATACAAATGTGTTTTCAATAGCATCCAAAATATAACCTAAGAAATCGCAAATAACAGACTCTCTTCGATGCAACGCTAAAATATTAACCTCTGAAATTCAATATATATCATATATTCGCTAAAGTATTATTAGCATCATTCATTTGTTACGGCAAAACAAGTTGGATCATATAGGCCTACTTCGCTGATACCTGCGATATCAAAATTATTTGAAAAATTGTTGTTAAAACGTATTAAACCATATACAGAAATACAAGATTTTCAGTTTGGATTTCGAAAACAACACTCGACAATCCACCAAGTGTACAGAGTAAGGGCGGTTGTTGAAAAGGCATTCGAAGAAAAGAGATTCTGCCCTGCAGTATTCCTAGACATCTCACAGCTTTTGACTGGGTATGGCATTTTGTGGTTAATATACAAAATGAGCAAATTACTATCGCGGAATTATTGTCTAATGGTGAAGTCATATAGACAATTTAGAGTCTCAACCCTTAAAACTATTTTGGCTGGAGTTCCATAGGGTAGTATCTTGGGACTACTCCTATATCTGTTCTACACTGCTGATATCCCAACAACAAAAGAAACAGTACTTGAAACATTTTCCGACGACATAGTTATCACGACGAAAGTTGTATATCTGCCTAAAGCTACAGAAGGAGTTCAAATAGCGGTCAACAAGATATGCAGATGCACTAGAGACTGGAAAATACAGCTCAATAACTCCAAATCTGTCCGTGTTAATTTTGCGTTGAGGCGAAATGACAAAAACCGAATTATATCACTTGACGGATGCCCAATTCTTCAGGCAGAATCAGCTAAATACCTCTGAATATATTTCGATGGTAGGTTAAACTAGAAATATTATGTTAGACAAAAAAGCAGAGATAAGATTCAAAGTCAAGCAAATGTACTAGTAAGATTCTCTCAACTTGACCTAAAAACCAAGATATTGGTTTATCATCATAAAGCCAAGTCAACTAGTAATCAAACGCTCTCAAAAAAAGTTTTAAGATTAATTACCAATGCACGATGACCTCGAATTCAAATATATATATACGAAGTGATCCAAGATTTCGCCCTAAAACATGAACTAAGTTTGCTAAATCAAAGCAACGTGGAAGCAACACAGCTACTGAACAACAAGCCGGATATTAGAAGATTGAAGCAAACCAAACCACGACCTTGTTTAGTGTATAACTTAACTATAGCTTAGGTACTACTATAACTTTACTTTATAACTATACTAATAGTTCTATTTTAATTTGGGAACTACATATTGATTTATTAATCCCATACTTGCATTTCTTGTGTGCTTGTGTATTAAAGCAAGCACAACAGAACAGTGGTAATAAATTAATTTGTAAACTAAGATTGTACTAAGCATGTACAATGTTGTAACCAGACTGGGAATGTACTTACAAGCATATTAAGAAGAATCGAAATTACTTTTTCCCCAACATTTTTTTAAATACACAAAATACTACAATGACAACAAAATATCTAAATTTTATATCAAATAGTTTTGAAAACCCCTCAAAAGAAACATTTAATAACGTACAAATATATTACGAATAAAGTCACGTATAAACACAATGGTTGAACCGTACAATGCACTTGTCAGATACCACAATAGGAAACAACGGATCATCCGCTAGTCGACGTTTGGTCACTTCCACCGAACAGCAATAATGCCCATTTGTATTTCTGCTTGTTACATGGACAAATGGTCAAATAAATTTAGTATTGCGATGTTTCTCTCTAATCCGCTAGTTGGGTATCGACACGAAAGCTTCGGGTTGCGAAAGTTACTTTTCAAATAACGGGAAATGGTCACCTAGATTTAATTAAATTGTGTATGATAGTTTGAGAGGAATATTGCTTCAATTATGTAGTAGAAATTTTCATAAACTCATTATATTTAGGCGATGAATAAAGACTAAGGTTTTATATAGTCAAAGAATCATGAAAATAAATCTCTTCTTGATAAATATTCAAGAATATATATATATATATATATATATATATATATATATATATATATATATATATATATATATATATATATATATATATATATATATATATATATATATATATATATATATATATATATATATATATATATATATTATATATATAACTCCTATATATTATATATATATATATATATTATATATATATATATATATATATATATATATATATATATAAGATCAATAGATTTTATAAACATTCTGAAAAACTTTAGACAGTAAAGTAAAATGTTAGTACTTAATATACACCACTTAAGACTAGCAAATATATTCTTAATCTACATTCCTTTTTCTATAAAAGCAAACTGGATTTTACTTTAGAATTGTTAGTTCTAAAGTAGTTGAATTAATGTCAAAATCGGATAGCTCATGATGTATTGATGTTCTCGAAGCTTCACTGGACTTCGATCGCTAAATTTTTGCACAATATCTCCGTCTATGATTCTCTTTTCTTTATATGTAACCATTCCTTTAAATATTGCTCGATTTCGTTTAGTTTCACCAGCGATTTGTAAATGTAAACTGGATCTGTTAGGTGTGTCATTGTTAATTCATGTGGAACTCAAATATCAAGATTCTTTTGAAATTTAGCCTTACGTAAAAGATACAGAACTATCCTATGGTGATCTCGTTATATTTATAAACCTCCGTGTCCAGAACATCGAGCATTGCTCTGATAACTGTTTCTTTTTTCCTAATGGTTTTCTCCCTCTGGTTTGAATAATATAACTATATACCGATGATAGCTGTTCTAACCCACAAATTAACTAACTAAGTGTACATAAGATTATATCATATTAGATTATACACAGCACAATTATAAGATTATACACAGCAAGAGAACTTTACCGTAAGAGATACAAAATACTACATATACTACTGTGATAAAAAATAGTATGACCTTAATAATAATCAAATTGATTTCGATCCCTTTAAACTAAATAACCTGCAGAATTAGTGTTCCTCTAAGTCCAAGGGTGACTACCACAACTTGACTTTGCAGTAGTTTGAATATCAGCTTTTAACGAAGAGGAACCATCAATTATTGTTATGTACAATATACCATATCTACCATATTTATATACATATATATATATATATATATATATATATGTATATAGATATATATATATATATATATATATATATATATGTATATAGATATATATATATATATATATATATATATATATATATATATATATATATATACATATATACAATATATATATATATATATATATATATATATATACTATATATATATATATATATATATATATATATATATATATATATATATATATAGTACAGTGGTGGATTGGAAATAAACAGCATAGTTATTAACTTGACAAATATTTCTAAAAGTGATTGTGATTGAATAAAACTTTATGAATGTTGGTTTATGATTTAATACTGACGATTACCAAGACAGGGTGATGAACGAAGAAACCACTAAAGGTCAGTATACAATTAATATAATTGTGGGGAATTGTATTATAGAGTGTGAAAGCTTTATGAGCATGTGCGTTATTGTTCAGAATATACATGAACGTTTGGTTAACATGTATGAGTAGAGAAATAACACAAATTGTTTTGCAGATATGGCAAATTCATTAAGGAGAATACAGTGATTAAATGTAGTTTTATCAAGAAAGATGTATACAGATAGTAACAGGACAAACTAAAGCGAAATATAGTAATATCATAATGACTTTACAAGGATACATTGCATCGAAAGAAACAAGAACTAAGCGTAAAACATAAATATGTTATCTAGTGAAAGTAAAATACATTACTCAGATATACAGTTATTAATTATGTGGATTAGGCCTTCGGAGGATACCACTACATACAAAACACGCCTAGAATCCTACCAATACTAGTGAGGAAAAAAGCTCAAAAAATATATAATAAAACAACTCTAACCTATAAATTATTGCGGCTGTATAATTAATTTTAGTTTTAAATCCTTCGATAATAACTGCATTTGATGTACTGTAATGTTAAAATAAATTATATTTAATAGAATATTTCTTCAAATATTTTATTTATATTAAAATTTTGTTATATGTTAGAGCCAAAATGTACTAAAACTCAGAGTTGCTGCGGCAACACTGCGACGGATTGAAAGGTCTCCCGTGTCACTGCTATTTTGAATTTATTATATATTATATTGCAGTATCTAGCAATATCAGATACATATTATCAATATCATGTGGAAACATCAGTCCTGGAATAAAGAAATTTAGAAGTGAAAGTTATATAGAAAAATCGGGTCCTACTTTTAAGCTTTTCGGAATCCCCGTTACGCGGCCAAATGTAAATCAAAAATGCAACAGCTATATGTGTGTTTCTCTCTCGTTCGGCCGCGGTATTAATAATTCTAACCTAAGCAGTTAACGGCCATTTTTAGGTGACATAATTTGTATTGCTTATTTACGCCAAGTTTTTCAGTATGTGTTTTTATATATACTTGACAATTACTTTAGATAATTCTCCGTATTTTAATTTATTAGTAATAAAAAGAAAATCTTAAAGGGATCTCTCATGATCTCCCATGCAGTTCCAGGAAAGTTTGTAATCATTTTAAAGATGAAGACTATAGACCAAAATGTGGAAAGCCATGGCTGAAACAAGATATAATTCCTACTAGTAATTTAAATAGTAAGTATTTTGTTAGATAATAATGATTTATTGCATTGAAATAATTAAGCAATATATATTGAGATTGTTTACCTTTACTACAAGACAAGGAACATATGCTCCCAATGGCAATATTAAACCAAATAAGTTTTTTTAGGCTGATAGATATATAGGAGATTCTTCTACCCCAACAAGACCCAAAAGTAAGTTTATAGTAAGAAACTTATGTTTATTATTAGAGAATGGAGGTTCTAAGTTGAAACTTATATGTTCATTTACAGATAAATCATCCTGTGCCATCAGTTTCGTTTCAGATTGGATGAAAAACTAATGGCTTTATTCTTATTGAAATGCAGTGGCAGAGGATATAAACTGTTATCGAAGATATTCTGCTTGCCTTCTAGAAGAACATTAATTCAGATATTGAATAAGGTTCCTTTTTGCTGCTGGAGTAGTAACCTCTAATTTTGGTTGTTAGTTCAGAAACTTGACTGTATAGACCGAACTGCAGTTGTCATATTTGATAAAATTTACCTCAATTTAGGTAGGTTGTTAATTTAGTTGATACTAAAAAATAATACAACAGAACCATTAATAGTTATATTATTTTATTTTAAAGTTTGTTTTAGGTTTGTTTTACATATTGGAGAGAAGATAATATCGGTGGCTTACGTGTTTTGGGTAGTGGAGATATCTCTGTGATTATATAATATCTTTATGGTCAAGGAAAATTAATGTAATTGTAATATTTCAATAAAATATATTTAAATATATTTATTATTTTATTTTTCCAAGTAAAATTAAACGATTTTTTTTTAATTTTCCGCTAAAATGTTTTACTATACATTTTTAAATTTCCCGCCCTAACGAACTGTCCAACGGCGCATGCATAAGTGCCCTCACACGGGGATTCCGAGCGTAACTTAGAACCAATTTTAACATAGGAGATGCGCTTCTAAGTTTCTTTATTCTATGACATCAGTTTAGACAAATCCCAAAATGTAAGAGACAACCCTCGAATGATATTATTGTGGTTTTACGAAAATATTTTCTTTAATAATACATAATTGTATCCTATTATTCCCAAATTATTTAAGTCTACGTTTATATGTACATTTATAAAACAAAAATATAATCGATTACGTAGTGATGGGTGGTAGTAATTTTATGTTGAATTATCATTAGTTTAGATTAATCTAACTTTTGCGTGCCATTTTGACTTCGGTTGGTTATATTATTTTTCCTCGGCAATTTTCCAGCTATTACAGCTATTTTCTATACAATGATTATTGTTACATAATTCAAAGAAAATTTGATTATATAATTGAATAAATCGCCAAGTGTTATTACAAATAGATGATGATAACAGATGATTTGGATATGATCCATTAACTAATTGCATCGACAAAAATAACATAATTGGTGAGCAATAAAAAATAACGGACTGACATTTTCTAGGTTTAAGTATTTATATACTTCATATTAGGCATCCAATGCTTAAGATCCTTGAATTAACTGAATGTAACTATTGTTTTATAGTTATTATTTTGAACAACTATATAAAAGTCGAAGAAAATTTTGAGCTAAGTTCAAATCATACGCCAGTGATTCTGACGTTGAGCGAAAATATAATAAGCAAAGAAACCCAACATTAACAAACAAGAGAACAGACTGGGAAGGATTTGCTGAAGCATTGAACAAAGAAATTCAATTAAATGTACCCCTCAAGACAACCGAACAATTAAATTTTGAATCAGAAAAATTCGTAGTAGATATTCAACAAGCTACTTGGAATAAAACTCCAGAAATTAAGAGTACAACTAAAGGAATTAATTATCCAAAGGAAGTGAATGAAAAGCATGAAAAGAATAAAAGTAGCTGCAAAATGTAAATACGAAAATAATGGCAACAATACAGAACAACTGAAAATAAAAATAGTTTAAACAATATATCCCAAAAACTGAAAAGGGAAATACTGGAAATTAAAAACAAAACCATAAATGACTATCTGAAAAATTTAACAGATGATAAAGAAACTGATTACTCATTCTGGAAAGCCATAAAATATCTAGAGCGCTCATGTCTACACAGTCCACCTATAAGAAACCTATGTGGGAAATGGGCACGTGACAATCACCAAAAAGCAGAAGCATTGCTGAATATCTAGAAAAAACTTTCAGATCAAACGAAACTAAGATTGAACATAATTTGACGGACATGGAAGCTGAAAATTCGATGATTGAGTGACTAATACTTGACTTGACTTCTTGCATTGCTTGCTTTTTGAATGAGTGACTTGACTTCTTGCATTAAGGAAGCCCTTACAAATAACTCAAAGTTGGTTATTAACCATTTTCACACAAATCCACGGTTCGACTGTTTTGTTCAATTCGTAATGTCAGGCGAAGATGTACGAACCCTTTAAAACAGTCCAGTTAAACCCTAGTTAGTAAAAAGATGATTCAGAAAGATATTTGTATTAGTCTTATAAGTTCCATAACCCACCTAAAGGACAGTAAGTATTTTTTATGTTTATATTATGGCATATAGAAAATCACTTCATTAAGTCATGTATAAAATACAATTTTAATTAATTAGCTTTATATATATATATATATATATATATATATATATATATATATATATATTCGAAAGTACCCTTTTACCAGCTATGTGGGTCTCTGGACTGGACCTAAAATTTAAAGTTAACCACGGTCCTCAGCATTAAGCCTACTGACTGGCGAGTGACCAATTTTAGAAGACATCCAAGAAAGCATCCGGTCTTACCCAGCCTGGTTACTAGCATAACTGGGATCATTTTCCTTATCGGATTGTACAGTCTTGCTGGAACAATCACAAACATAAATTTGCGACCATGCCCCAGCAAGATACAAACCCGCGGCTATCGCAACAGTAGGAGGACTGTCCTGTCGCTTTTACCACTTACAGCCGGCTATCAATTACACAAGCACGTTGAATTACACTAGTTATTGGTTCTAGAGGAATATCGACTTGTATCACTTTGCTTGAAATATATTATTTTGGAACCGCTGTATGATGAATCTATTAGACTTGCTAGCGGTTCCCCATAGTTAGATTCCATGTGACCTGAGCAAATAGGTTTGAGCTCAACTTGGATTTGTACCCAATAAGCCAATTCGATAAGGTTGAGTTTAAGGCTTGGTTTGAGTTCAAATGTATGCAGTAATATCTTGTTATATAATGATAACTTGGATTTGCACCCGATAAGCCAATTCGATAGTTTAAAGCCAAGTTATTTCCGTTTGACGAGTAGGTGCTTCTTCTAAATTAGACGTCAATCTAGGTGCATACCAAGATATTTAGCATTTTTTGCTTGTCGGATTTGACAATTATTGATGTAAAGTCGTGGACAAGTTCTTCTACGCAGCGTAAAAGTTATATATGGATTTTGTATCGTTAGCTTTATTACGTCATGTCTTCAGCCACATTCGTATTTGATTCAGGTGTGTTTATAGGTTCATTGATGCTATGGCTGGATCTTCATGAGAGGCTAAGGCTGCCCTGTCGTCTGCATATGTTGTCTCAGTAGCAATTTTTGTTAGGTAGATCGGCTGTGTACAGAAGATATAGTACAGGACCCAGTATACTACCTTGCGGAACTCCTGAATATATTGCATGTAATTCGGTATGTTCAATTTTGAAATATAACAAACAATATATTTATACACCTATTTAAAATTATTAGTAATTTACTAGGTACTTTTATTCGCATTTCCTCCTTTCCAAATGAAATCAAATCGAATCCATAAGCCACCGAGTTAAAAAGAAAAACTTTAAACAGTACGCTAATACCCTCTTCCCCATACCCCTCTCAACGACCCAAGGCCCGTTCCCGTTCCCGTTTCGCCTGGGGAGCGTTTTTCTATCGAATTCCTTCTCGGCGGCGTTCCCAACGTCGCCCTTTCCTAACTTCAATGGGTTAATCAACGCCTATTCAAGGAATCGTTACAAATACGAGATGCCTAAATAAGCAATAACCGTCCAAGTTTAGGGCCGATTGAACCGGCGCGGTCCTGCCCAGATTGAAAAGTTCGGCGTCAAGACGCGACTGAAAAAGGAAAATTAGGCCCGCCTTTTTTGATACCCGGCACCGGTTTAACGAGAATTTGTCGCCTTTCGGCTCTCCTTAGTTTATTCCCCGGCTGCCCGTTTTTGTTGAAGTCCAATAAAAAATATTAAACGCTTTAAGAAGATTACGATTACGCCAGAATCAAGACGATTTAATCGACGATCTAATTAAAGGCCTATTAAAACGGTGAAGATCATCACTCTCTAGGACAAGATGCACTGTCTCTTATCTATGTGCAAATGTTGCACAAACAAACATATTGGCTATAACAGGTCAATTGAAATGTCCCCGGCCTGACACATAGATGGCGCTACTAGAATTAAATCCAGATGTTTTTAGTTAGCCCTAACCTCCAAAAGATGCGTGTATCAATTTGACAGCTGTCGGATCATTAATTTGTGAATTATAGCATTTTGAGTAAAACAACTTTTGTTATTGTGAAAAAATAGATAAAAAGTAATTTCGCGTGTTGATAAAATATTGCTTTTTGAAAGGAAAAATACAGTTGAAGCAGAAACTTGGTTAGATACCGAGTTTCCGGACACTGCCCCAGCAATATCAACCATCAAGGATTGGTATGCTAAGTTTAGACGTGGTGAAATGAGCACCGAAGACGATGAACGCAGTGGACGCCCAAAAGATATTTTTATCGACGAAAACTTTAAAAAATTCCACATAATGATTTTGAATGACCGTAAAATGAAATTGAATGAAATAGCAGCAACTTTAAAGATATGAACTGAACTTGTACATCATATCATACACGAATATTTGGGTATAAGAAAACTCTGTGCAAAGTGGGTGCCGCACGAGCTCATTTTTGACCAAAAACAATGACGAGTTGATGATTCGGAGCTGTGTTTGAACATGATCAAGCGTAATAAACCCGAGTGTTCGCGTCGATAGTGACAATGGATGAAACATGGCTCAATCATTTCAATCCGAAGTCCAATCGACAGTCATCCAAGTGGACTGCACACGATGAACCCGCTCCAAAGCAAGCTCCCAGACAAGGTTTTGGCGTCTGTATTTTGGAATGCGCAAGGAATTCTTTTCATTGACTACCTTGAAATAGGAATCAACAGCGACTATTACATAGCGTTATTGGACCGTTTGAAGGACGAAATCACCGAAAAACGTCCGCATTTGAAGAAAAATAGAGTGCTCCTTCACCAAAACAATACACCGTGTCACAAGTCGGTGAAAACGATGGCAAAAATCCATGAATTGGTTTTCGAATTCGGTCTCCAGATCTAGCCCCCAGCATCTATTTCCTGTTCTCATGTCTTAACATAATGCTCCCTGGGAAGAAATTTCCTTCGAATGAAAAGGTGATGGCCGAAACTGAGGCCTTTTTGAAGCAAAGGATAAATCGTACTACAAATAATCAGTGTATAACCCTTGAAGGGAATTATGTTGAATTAAAAAAAATAATTTTGCCAAAAAAATGTGTTTTACTATGGTAGGCCTGTGCAACATATTTATATCTATCCATCGCCAACACCCAACATCGCCAACAATAAACATTCGAAGATTCACAAACGGGGAGCCAGCAGTTGACAGTGCGCGAGCATTGTTACCATTCGATAGAAAGAAGATTAAAGACTAGAATTATGAAGTCTCTCTCAGAATTATGCTCTAAAAGCATTTAAGGAAAAACTATTTCAAACTAGCCCAACCAACAAACCAAACCAAACGTCGATCAACCAAACCATGTCCAAGAAGCTATACTCCAACTTACTCAAGACATCAGAAAGACCCACAATGCAGCATCCAAAACATAGCCCTTTCAAGATATCTAAATAAATTGCTTAGAGTCAAAAACTTACTGTATATAAGAACTGACACTACAAACGACCCAGAAAACAAAAGGGAATCGAGGCAAATCGCCAAGGTAATCAGGACGCCCTAAATCCATGAATATAAGAGCAGGAAACATATTTCTGAACGAATTTGGCAATTAATGTATATCGAAAATAAACTATTCACCCCTTCAATTCTCCTGAGCTCCTGTGAGCTGTTTCCTTGAATACTCAAATACGACTTAACTTAATGTCAGACAGAATAAATATAAATAATATCTTCATATAGTATGACAATCAACCAGTTAAAAATCTTCCTAAAAAAACAGCCAGCGGAGGTGTTAAATATCATTAACTCCATCCTCAGATTGTAACCTTTCCCCAAAATTGAAGCCATATTATGCCCAGCAGTCAACAGACCAGTAGCTTTACTATATTCTTTAGGTAAAACTGCAGAAAGGACAACATTCCGTGCCTTTATGCAGATATTCATCTAGTTCGCTCCTTTAACTTTCATCCTTGCATCATGCCGTGATATTGTCCACAAACATGTATAAGATATTTAAAAAATAAAGTTTGGATGGTCTTTTTAAGCCTCCTCAAAACTTTCGACGAAGTCTGACATGACAGGTAAATCTTCTAAACCATCAAATTAGACATTCCCCTCGAACAGATCGCATTAATCAAATATGTATTTTCTTCGTCCTCCCGTCGCCCACATGCAAGTTATAGAGAGAAAAAAAATAACACCTACACACCAGTTTGTATTCAATATTTGATTCAACAATTCACCAAAGAATTGATCATTGAGATGCATATAATAACTGATGTAATTAAAAAAGCCTATGAAGTTTAAAAATTAACTTCACCTATATTCTTGGATGTAGCACAAGTCTTCAATAAGGTCTCTCATTACGGCCTTGTACTGATAAAATACACAAAATGTTACCGAGGTAACACAATGAGCTATTAAAATTTTATACTACAACCAGAATGTTTACAGTCAAACAAGAGAAAGCCTACTATATAATAAAAGAAGCTAAAGCATGTATACCACAAGGAAGTGTATTTGGGCCTTCTTTAATTCTTTACCTACTCTACACATGTGACTATGTGAACACATGTGACTCTTGATGCAAAACTTCGTTGAAAGTAATATATAAAAAAGAAAAATAAAGAACAGAGGTTCAATTATATGAAAATGTATTGTTAATTGAAACAAAATCACAATTATCAGTACATAATTAATTTCTATTATACAAGCAAATATTCAAACCTATATGGATATACGTAATTCACTTAAGCGGTTGTTCCGCGAAAATTAATATAAATGCAATACAAGTTTTCCAGAATAAAGTCCTGAGAAATTTTGTAGAAAATCATTCAGGATGCCAAGAGAATAGCAAGGGAAAATGAGGAATAACACCAGAAAAGACTCAAAAGAGCATAATAGGGGAAAAGAGCATTAATGAACAATGATAATACATAAACATTATTAGAAACTAAGAGATGGTGGATAGGATCTCCTAGATATATATCTAGATTAAAATTATTGTAAAAATACTTTCTATTATTCAGTTTACTGAAGGTTATTATAGATAGTGGCTATTAACAATGTAATAAATAAAGTGAAAAAAATTAAAGTTAATATCAAATAAATAATAAGAACGAATTCAAAAATAAAAATGAGTATTTTAAAAAACTTATATTTTGTAATGATATTTGTGTAAATATACTTCATAAAGTGCCATTCACTCAATATCATATAAGCGTTATCCCATTTTTTGGCAAAAAAAACGCGACCGAATGAACGATAATTCTTCTTCGCCGACTTTTATGAATGGCGCTAAATAGAACGGTTACCATTTGGATGAGAATATTGCAAGGAATTTATCGTTCTTTATGCGAGAGGTAGAATTCTCGTAAAACGTAAAATCGAACAGTGTTTACGATCGTATACGTTGGCGGCATATATTTTGCGTTTTTCAATCGGAAAAATGTTGTTTTATGACTGAATATTTTTCAATAATATTTATATATACGTTCGATTGTTTTATGTGGCCTACATATACGTAATGCTCTGGAGGAAAGAGGCGTTTTATTTGGCAGCTCTTAAATATTACTTTGTGATTGCATTGTTGTAACTCGTGTTGATATCGATCACAAATGGTGTAATAGGAATATATCGATCATGGACTAATATATATGTTATTGGTTATATCAAACAAGGTAACTAGACAATCATTGAAAATATGAATAGTGGAATAGTAGTGAATTGTCAACTTAATTAAAACTTTTTCTTTAAAATCCTACACCTAAGACCATTCTATTTTGAATTCCAATAAGCCTGGTTAACGTTAGATTGTTATTCTTTCCACAAATATTTCAAGCTGCCGGCTTCGTTGACGCAGTGGTCAAGGCGACAGGACGGTCCTTCAACTGTTGCGATAGTCGCGGGTTCGAATCCTGCATGGATGTACTTTATATTTGTGATTGTAATTGCAAATGCCTTTCTAGGCAACAGTGGGAAGTCGGACAAGGGCGTCTTTTGACATGGTCTTCTGGAAGTTGGTCACTGACCAGCCGTTAGGCTTAATGCCAAGGATCATGGTTGGAAGCCCACGTTAAACAGTTATACCTACTGATGAAATAAACCCTCGTTGGTAAAAAGGAGACTTTAAATATATATAAAAAATATTTCAAGCATTCCTTAACATAGTCGAGTTCGGGCACTTATATCACAGTTCAAGCTTTAAGGTCTCCAAAGGTATATTAAAGCTACGCAAAGTTCCATACATACGTTGTAAGGTGTAGGGCCACCAACTTCAGTTGGGTTTGCTGCCAACTAACCTAGTCTACTAGAATTTGGTTAGAAACCTGCAGTTCAAGTTATATCGCCATCAAATTATTCAGATAGATTCCATTAGCACAATTGCTCAGTTATTGTTGCAATTAATTTGTTAATGCTCAAGATCCATATACATATATTAAGGAAGGGTACAATAGTCTACTTAGAACAGGTATTTGTATTGGTATTCTTTATTTCAATAGATGCTTTCGCTAGAACTGGGGTGCTCTGGGGTTTAAAGTGTGTAAGCAATTAAATTTAAGCAATAACAAGCTTGATGTGATCTCTTATTCAATAAAAAATATCTTTGGATTATTTTCAAAGATTTATCTACTCTTAATTTCAATATTCTAGTCATTTATTATAATGTAGTAGTTAGAACTAGTAGTATTAGTAAAGTGGATTGAAAGTACAAGATTCCTTGTATTAATATTTTGATCTCTATTATTTCAAAAACTGATATTTTAAACTCTGATCATATCATTTTTCATACCTGAATAGACAGTACTCATCAAGCTTTAAATTTGCAACTCACAGCAATCAACATTAGAGAAAGGATATGACGTATGGAGGACAATGTTCCCACTCCTGGGTGGATCAATCAAACTACCAGTCTCATATAACATCTTTGTATATCAGACAAGAGTAAGTTCCATTTTTCTAGATCATTCGTAATGGTGGCCTCGTTTCCTCAGAAAGTTCTTATCACGTTACTCCAATTATCTTGTCCAGAATTTGATCAACGCTTTGATCCGTTTATGTTTCCTATCATAAACCTGAACAACATATACATTGTAAAAACATACAGCAAAGAATCCCAATCATTACCTACTGACCTCAAAAATTACACAAAATAATTCTCAACTTCCAATAAAATCCATTTATGGTTGAAAATACGACGGGTTAAAGCAAACAATACAAATCTAAAGTCATATGACTCCGTAGTACTGTAAATATTAAGAATAATCCAACAAACAAGGAATTTAAAATATATTAATCAGACATAGACACATAGGTTTATCAGACACAAAGCAAAATGATAATAGGATCATTTTTAAGCTCATTTGATTGTACAGTAATCATATAGTAGTTCCAATATAGACATTCTCCAGGGCTGTCCATTGTTAATAAAATGCTGCGTTCCATCATCAATCTTTTTGCTATATGTAGATACGTCTCAAATAAAATACTATATAAACATTATCATTGTCCATAACGCAGATTATTAAAGACTAAAACTCTAGATTCAGATTCCGTTCAGAAAGTTGCGTTCAAATATACTATTCATCGAATATTAATGAATACTTTTATTCTCTTCGGCTATCTCAAACCCCAATCTTCAAATAAAATGTTAATCACACTATTTATCACTTATCCTCACTTATTATATAATACATATTATCGCCGTATTTTGCTTCAATTTCTAATGTTCGTGCACTTTTTGAACACCCTTTAAATGAATTGTCTTTTACTTTCATTTTACTGTTTTACATTCTTAAATACTTTTTACAAACTTTTTCTTAAAAGTTATTAAAAAGTTATTAAATAATATTCACTTGTTTTAATTAAACACACATTTAGTTTGTCAACAACTGATTTTAAATATATAAATATTATTTTCCCGAAATTTTTAAAGATGCTTAAACATTTGTAAATAATTACATAAACGTTGTACTGTTTATTAAACATAATAACCAAAGTAACAACAATATTTCATAATTAATTTAATAAAGTATTATATGCAGCCAGCAATAATAACGGCCAAGAGACACAGCAATGGGGAAAAATAAACCCACTATAACCAGTTAATCACTTTAAAACAATGCCCGTTTTTATTCGCTACTCTATAGCTTTACATAGCCAACATAAAAACCAATCATCGATATCTACAACTGAAAAATATATGATTGTAAAACAAAAGCACGACCAATTCAAAAACGGCAAATATAACGTGTTAACGTATGTGGTCGTAAATACGGCTCGATATTGAGTTTTATGAGGAGTTTTACCTCCTCCATGGCAAACCATAAATTTCCTCTGAAACTCTCATCTATACAGTCGCGGTTCTATTTAATGCTATTCACAAAAGCCAACAAAGGCAAATTATGTTTCTCGTTCTTTTGAATTTCCACGCACAAAAAGCGATTTGCTTCATAACCAGATGATAGCTATCGAATATCCTGGAGAGCTTTCGAAAAAAAACACGCATGTAGACGTGTCGGTATATTTTGTGTTTTCTTTGTTATCAGCAGAACATGAAAGATTTTAATTTAGATGAAATTTATATCTGATTTTTAATACTATAGTACAAACAGAATCAATAATCAAGTACTGATACAACAGATGTAGATGATAGCGTTGATAATAGCTTTTTGTTTCAATTCATTTCATTTTTTCGGTTCAATGATATAAACATAAAATAATACTCGCTTAATTCGCCTGTTAGTTTTTTTTTATTTAAAGATTACCTGGCACATATTTTAACAGAGAAAATAAAAATTTGGCTTTATAAGCAATTTTGAAGAAATGTTTCGCGACCTCTGAAATGTGGATGACAGTACTTTGAACTACTCTGATTAGTTAATTTCGGTTCAATATCGCCTATCCAAGATAATTGCTTGGAGCAGTTAATTTTAGAGGTGTTTATATTTTTCAAGGGTAGTATAAGCGAGACAGAGTTGTATATATATTAATTCACTTTTCAAGTTTCACAAAAAGCTTCGCACTCTTATTTAAAAAATAGATAGATCATGTAAAACATCCCAAATTATCTGAATTAAGCATCTGTGTCAGCATAGTTTTCACCTGGTCTGTATACAATTATATACTAGCCGTATGGACTTCTGAGCTACCAATGGACAATAGTTGTAAAAATATTGGCCAGAGTATAAACCTAAAATGTGTTGAAATAGAACAATGTCAAAAATATGAAGATAAAATTGATTAAATTGCAACAAGATTTATATCGCAGAGTCAATCAACTTTTCAATAGTATTAAATTGCATTGCATTTTAAAAATATCTTTATTAAAGTAGCATCAATATTTTAAGGGACTAATTTATTTAAAGAAATATATTTTACCAAGTAATGAAATAAACATGTTATGGCATAAAGGATACTTATCCGAGACAGTTTATATTTTTCTTTTGGATCTATTAGATATCATCGAGCCGAAAATAAGTATGCCTCAACTATTATGTAAAGAAAAGAAATTAAGTGAAATTTTTATTTATAATCTGTTATGGCTTAATTCTGTATAGCAAGATGAGAAAAAGTTTATAGCGCGTAGTGCGTAGGTTTCTATCTGCTGTCTTAGTTTTATTTATTTCAGTTCTATAGTCAATTCAAAACAGTAGTGTCAATATATGTCTGTCTAAAGTTATAAATTCGTTTTACAGTCAGACAATTTTCAGATCAGACACATTTTTGTTTCATTATTTTATTTCTATTAAAATTTTGTTATATCTCAGAGCCAAAATGTACTAAAACTCAGATTATGCCAATTTGAAAATTTTTGGGATGTCAGATTTTATTAAAGAACCAAGTCAAACGTCTTTACAGCAAGATGTTTTACAGGTGTCTATAATGGAGATTTAAACTGACCAATCAAGTTATTTGAACGGGCGATTATAACCCCATCTAGACGTAACGAAACGAAATAAATTTTAAAAAAGTAGACACCAATCTAAAGCTATTTAAAATACACTAAAAGTTCAAAACCATTAATTAGGACCACTGGAGAGTTGCTATATAACTGGATGAAATACAGATTTATGTATGCACAAATACTATGTATATACATAAATCAATATATAGCAGTCGGATGAGTTACCAGAAAGCTGGAAAAACCTGAAATTGCCAAACTAAAATTTAGAATACTAATAATTTATTATACATTAAAGATATACCTGCTTCTACATTGAATTATAAAATGATAAATGATTTTATTTAATGGAACTAGAGTTGGGATGTAAATCATTGGAACATTCCTCGGCTACGCCAAGAAGGAACGGAAAATGCATTATTAATTAAAATTATTGCAGCATAATTAAAATATTCTTCGGCTGACGTTCCGAAACGTTCCCATTAAAGCGCCGAAGGCGACGACTTTATTTCCCCCATTTCGGATGTCTGTGGATTTAATTAACGGAACGATCTCGGTGTCATTGCTTGGTCAAGGTCAAAATTCAGTTTACACTAATGGTTTTTCTTTTTAGGTCTTCGAAAATCTATCGAAAGGATATTCTTATACGATATCATTAGTATTATCACTATACATTATTATAGAGAATTCTTTTATTTGAAGCTTTATTGTAAAAAATAGTTACAATATAGCTTTTAGTCAATTTACAGATTCCATATCGAATAAGCGGTGTGTCTTTTCGATTAGGTTTTCCAGGAATCGACCGATTCTTTAGTATCTTCGTAAGATGTGAAGCGTTGCTCAAACAGGTCACAACTCATATCGGAAAAAGCAGTAATCAGAAGGAGCAAAGTCTGGAGAGTAGAATTTTAAGATTTTAATGTTTCCAAGTATGATTTCACTGATTTTACAACACTTGGTTTAGCGTTATCATGCAGAAGAATAACATTGTTGTGCCTTTGTTCGTGTTCCGGTCATTTTTCGCGCAGTGTTCAGCCTAAACGCACCAATTGTAGTCGATATAAATCCCCACTGATGGTTTTCCACCAAGCTGTTTCCACTAAATACACAGCATAAGGGAACAATGGACACTCGGATTGGCAGTTGATGCTGACATAGTGGTCTCCATTTTTTTTCACTTTATACTAACGCAATGAATGCAAAAAACTTTTCGAATGTTGGCGTTGAAACAGCATTTCACAGATGCCCAAAATCTTTTCAGTTTCCCTTATCTTTAATTTATACGGCAGAAAATATCCAAGATTTTGGATCAACCCTAAATAGCGATTTGAAATGGTTTCTTGTTTTACCCCCCAACAATTTATATATACTAATAATCCTTCTATGATCACAAAATAGCTAAATATAACAAAAACCTTTTGGAATCTATATCAAAGTGCAATACAATTACTTTTAACTGAGCATATGATAGACCCATGGCTTTCAAATAATTTATAATTATTACTTCGTTGAATAAGAATTACTATTGTAAATGTCCATCTAATCTGCTCGGCTTAAATATGGATTACTTCAGGTCTTCAAGATAATGCAACCCTTTAAATGTGCCAGAGTATCCTATCTCAAAGCTATATTAAGGTCATGGATAGTTCAATAATTTTTCATGTAATTTTTTCATCATTTAAAAATGTTTTTAAAACTTTATTTTGAAGATTGTTTCTCATTCAATGGTCCAGTTTCTTCATCAAAGATCAAACAAGTTGTAGTAGTCAAGTAGTTTTAATAAGTTGGCAATCATATATCAATGCATTATGAGAGTTTGTTATAATAACATTTGAATTATTTAATACCTTATAAAACAAGTTTCATTTTTTTTTCTATGTTTTAGAATCTCCTTTTACCAACTACGGGTTCATCTGGACTGGACCTATATTTTAACGTGGGCTCCGAACCACGGTCGTCGGCATTAACCGACCGACCGTACCGATTGCCGAGTGACCTACTTAGAAGTCATCCCAGAAGACATCCGGTCTTACCGAGCCTGGTTACTAGCGTGACTGGGATCATTTTCTTTGTCGGATCTTGCACTCTTGCCTAGGACAATCACGAATATTAAACAATCACAAATATAAATTTACGACCATGCCTCAGCAGGATACGAACCCGCGACTATCGTAACAGTAGGTGGACCGTCCTGTCGCCTTTACCATTGTGTCAACCAAGGCGGCTCTTTCAGTATTTGGTTGAATCGTATACATGATATTTCTACAAGCACAACCCGCAGACGCAGATGTACTAACAGTAGACTAAATGTTGGATAACCTTACGAGACATGCTATTTTTCAAGGTATATAGTAGAAACACGATCACTTCAAAATATCAAATATTCGGATTATAAAATCTATATTTTCTTTTTTCAAATAATAGGTCAATTGAAAAGTACCCGCCCTGACACGTAGATGGCGTTACTAGAATTAAATCCATATATTTTTCAGTTAGTCATAACCCTCAAAATATACGTGTATAAATTTGACAGCTGTCGGATCATTAGTTCATTTCGTTGTCAATGAAAAAAATTTATAAAAAGGAATTGCGTGTTGATAAAATATTGATTTCTGAAGTGAAAAAATACAGTTAAAGCAAAAATTTGGCTTGATACCGAGTTTCCAGACACAGCCCTAGGAAATTCAACCATCAGGGGTTTGTATGCTAAGTTTAGACGTAGTGAAATAAGCACCGAAAATGGTGAACGCAGTGGACGGCCAAAAGAGGTTGTCACCGACGAAAACATTTTAAAAATCCACCAAATGATTTTGAATGACCGTAAACTGAAATTGAATGAAATAGCAGACTCTCTAAAGATATCAACTGAACGTGTACATCATATGATACGTACATCATATGATCATTCATATACGAATATATGGGCATGAGAAAGCTCTGTGCAAACTGGATGCCGCGCTAGCTTACTTTTGACCAAAAACAACGACGAGTTGATGATTCAAAGTAGTGTTTGAATCAAGCGTAATAAACCCGAGTTTTTGCGTTGATATGTGATAATGGAACTGGAATGATGAAACATGGCTCCATCATTTCACTTCGAAGTCCAATCGATAGTCATCCGAGTGGACTGCACACGATGAACCCGTTCCAAAGCGTGGGAAAACGCAACGGTTGGCTGGCAAGGTTATGGCGTCTGTATTTTGGGATGCGCATGGAATAATTTTCATTGACTACCTTGAAAAAGCAAGGACCATCAACAGCGACTACTACATAGCGTTATTGGACCGTTTTAGGACGAAATCGCCGAAAAACGGCCGCATTTGAAGAAAAAAAAATGCTGCTTCAACAAGACAATGCACAATGTGTCAAAATTCCATGAACTGGGCTTCGAATCACTTCCTCATCCACCATATTCTCCAGATCTGGCCACCAGCGACTATTTTCTCTTCTTACATCTCAAAAGGATGCTCTCTGGGAAGAAATTTTCGTCGAATGGAGAGGTGATTGCCGAAATTGACGCCTATTTTGAAGCACAGGACAAATCGTACTACAGAAATGGTATCGAAAAGTCGCAGGGTCGCTATTATTAGTGTATCATCCTTGGAGAGAATTATGTTGAATAAAAATCTAGTATTGCCAAAAAAATGTGTTTTTTTCTATGGGGGTCGGGGACATTTCAATTGAGCTGTTATGTATTAAAAAGTATTTTTCATTGAGACATAAATATATATTTACTGTAATATTGTAATATAAAACGAAATATTATTGTATATTGTACTGAATTATTTCATTTTTTATTAAACCTTCGAGACTTATTTTCGCCATATATTTAATAACGTTTAATTAAATGTTCTATAAGCGAAAAAAAAATTGGGATTACTGCCACCTAAAATATGTCGCCTAAGTCTCCAACCTACTCAGCTTAGTAATACTGGTCCAATAGTATAAAAATCTAGCAAGGAACTGCAATATCAGTCCCAACGGTAAACAGAATTGATAAACCAAATGTTACCTGGAACTGGTAGTAAACCCTACTTGCTAAAGAAGAGAATAAGATTAACAACATGAGGTTTAACACTCAGATTTCGAATAAATCGAAAATATTAAGTTTAATTTCAAAATTAATTTTATTATATTAATGGGGAACTTAGTGAACTATTAAAAAAATTAAGAATTAAAAAGAGAAAAAAATAAGATTAAGAAGATTAAAAACTTTATTCTCAGAAAAATAAGGATGAATATTTCATCCAACTACCATGGCATCCACTATAGACATTTAGACGAGTTCTTAATAATTATATTTGAAATTTGTTGTATTTCTACTTCCAATATCAGCTTGATCTAGTAACAAGATGTTATAGAAACGCTCTCTGTTGGCTGATCTCTAGAGCCAAGTTTCTGGTTCTTAAATAATTAACTTATAAACAGCTTATGATTTAAGCACTTACACAATATAAATAATTCTAAATTGTAATCATATTATAACGTTAACGTTCCTATTAACCTATTCATTTCGAGTTATAGAACTAATATAACCAAGTGTAACTTCAAGTTTCTAAACTAAACAAATTTTTCAATAAAGCTACAGCGCGTATAAATTAATATCCATTAAAGTTACGGACAAATAAAACCAATTAGAATTAGTGGAACAGTTGACCGACACCTTGGAGCATTAAATCGTAAAATTTGCGGTAAATTTCAAGTTTCGTTCCGGCATTTAAACCGTTGCATTCAACAGGAATTTCGGGATGTGCAACTTCAGAAGCCATTTCGACGGGATAATATTAGTTTAGGCGCAATAAACACGCTCCATTCGGTTTTATTTAATATCCGAGCGGAATTGTTTCGCAGCAAAATATGAAATTTATCACGTTTAGAACGAAGATTACTTTCCTACTGTTTTATTCTAATTACAACTATAATCGTAAACTTTTGAACATGATCTATTAAAGTATATTATAGTTTATAATATTTTATTTTTAATTAAATATCTATAATTGTTTTTACGAAAGAGAAGTATGGAAACAAGAAGGTGTATGCAGCACATGAATAGAAGCATTAACATGTGTCATGCAAAAGAGGAAACATACAGAGACAGAGTTTTGTTAACACAGTGTACAAGATTTGTATGTGCGGGCTTGGTTGGCGCAGTAGTAAAAGCGACAGGACAGTCCCCCTACTGTTGCAATAGTCGCGGGTTCGAATCCTGCTGAGGTATGGTCGTGAATTCATGTTTGTGATTGTTTAATAGTTGTGAGTGTCTTAAGTAAGAGTATGATCCCAGTCATGTCAGTAACCAGACTGGTTAAGACCAGATGTCTTCTTGGATGATTTCCTGGTAGGTCACTCGCCACTCGGTAAGCCTAATGCTGAGGGCCGTGATTCGGAGCCCACGTTAAACTTCAAGTCCAGTCCAGATAAACACGTAGTTGGTAAAAGGAGACTTTAAAATATATTTTTAAAAGAATTGTATGTGAATTTTGGAAAAAGCATAAAATTAGCGAAAATAATTTACTATCGGATCAGAACTTTACTCGGTCAGTATATAAAAATTTTAGATATAATGTTGGTTAAGATTGGTGCAAATAATGTTTGATTTAACAAAACTAATAAGTACAGAGCTTTATTAGGTCACTATATAGATTTTTTTAAATTTAACCATTTAACCTATATAGTTAATTTGAATTTAACCAACTTTTTTTCCTTAACAAAAAATGAGTTTTATTCCTTTTTAAGAACTCGTTACCTTTCCGAATTTCCATCTCCGCGCTCAGTTCTGGTAAGTAGGTGTATGGTTTAATGAAATTTTATTATACAATTTCGGAACAGCATATTTTCATTAAATATTCCTGTAGGCATTAAAATTAAAAACATTTTGTTTTTGACGTTTTTATTCGTTTACGCATATAACTGGATTTATTTAAACTGTTAATTTTGGAATGATTTCATAAATATTAGTATCTTTTCTTTCAACTTTTGTAATTAAAGTTAGTTATATATTTTAAAAGAATTTATTTTAAAAAGCTGGGTACATAGTTTCTCAATGTATTATTCTTTAATAACCACTACCTTATCAACGGTTTCATCCTATTGTGTGTACGTGAATTTACTGAAAAATCTAGTTTGGAAAGTTAAATTTATTATTTAAATTAATCAGTCAAATTATGACCGTCTCATGGGATGTGATTAGAAACAGGAAAATTGTAGGATGTTGCCACCTCACATAAATAAATCATAAAAAAATCAAGGCAGTATTATTTTATAGACTGAAAGATAGTGGCTTTGTTTAATCTGTTAAAATACAAAGACTATAGGGACTTTTATTCAACTCAGTTGACAGTTTTTGTCATGTCAACTCACTATAGAATGACTTTTAGAATAAATTTAGCGACTTTAAAACAATTTGATAGAAATATCCGAAATTAAATTTTCACCAATGTTATGTTTCACTAACGTGCACATAATATATGTTAGGTGTTTTATGAATCACAATATTCTGAATGTTATAATTAATAAGCTAATATTCATTTATTATCATGCATTGGATAGATTTTAATACTTCAATCAAGTCTCTTTGTTGTCTCGACCTCACACGTGTCACACGTTATAGTTCAAATATTTATTTCTGACTATTAAATTACACATTATTTTACAGCTACCATGCAATTTATTGAGAAAAATATTTATAATTGTTAGAAACAAAAAGTAAATATCGTATTATTTCTAATAAAAGAAAGTAATATATATACTTAAACCCCGTAGAAAATCGATTTATCACTAAAAATACTTCCAAAGTAAATTAACCCCCCACATGAGAGTATAATTATAGTCTATATATATATATATATATATATATATATATATATAACCAATATAGTATTATATAACCAATATATATATAACAAATATAGTTCCAATAAAACAGCTAATGCACGTCATCAAAATTTATGGCGTCAATACAACACGGCAACTGGTATTTTGGTTTACAATATTTGCCGGTTTATAAAACTATCACCACTAATGCATTGAAGAATGTTATAGACATCTGCCAACCAATATATGTTCCAATAAAACCGCCAATGCACGTCATGAAAATTTATGGCGTCAATACAACATGGCAATTGGTATTTTGGTTTACAACATTTGCCGGTATATAAAACTCCACCACTAATACATTGAAGAATGTTATAGACATCTGCCAACAGTGTCGACCTGTACCAATGCTAATCCAATATTATAGATTGATTCTCTTACATATTCTGGCGCGTCAGACAATATTCGATCAAATTTTAAGTACAGTAAAATGAGAAGGAAAGCTCTATGTCCGCTCCAAGTTTAAAAGGAAGTATACGTTTTTACAAACTGCATTTGGCAGCATATTCAACGTCATTCATGACGTGCATTGGCTGTTTTTTTAGTATATAGTCTCCTTTTTACCTACTAGGGATTTATTTGGACTGGACCTACTGTTTAAACTTGGCACCGAACCACGGTCCTCAGCATTAAGCCTACCGAATGGCGAGTAAACACCTTTGGAGATCACCCCAGAAGACATACGGTCTTACCCATATGGTTACTGACGTGACTGGGATCATTTTCCTTGTCGGATTTCGCACTTTCGCAGAGAAACCTCAAACTACAATCAAACTAACACTAACACGCAGGGTCGTATCAGTTATGCGACATAACATAACATAACAATATGCCGGCTTGGTGACGCAGTGGTAGAGGCGACAGGACGGGGTTTCTACTGTTCACGGGTTCGAATCCAGCTGGGGCATGGACGTTATTTACATTTGTGATTGTCTTTAGTTTCCTAACTTTAACATATATATATATATATATATATATATATATATATATATATATATATATATATATATATATATATATATATATAAATATATATATATATATATATATAAATATATATATATATATATATATATATATATATATATATATATATATATATATATAAATATATATATATATAAATATATATCTTATATATATATATATATATATATATATATATATATATATATATATGTTATGTCTTTTGACTGATGAATCGACATTAGAATAAAATAAGATAGACAGTATTGTTCGTTCATTTGATTGAATAAATCGCCACTTCTCTATACCAAAACTAATATAATGTTTAAATAAATTACTAACTTAGTAAGTTTTTGTTTTGGATATAACATATTTCATAACTGAGATACTTTACATACTTACTGAGAAGAAACAATTTATTAAAAATAACTTAAATTTTAAGTAAGTTAAAAGTTTAAATTATAATCCTTACATATTTCAGAACTTACATGCTTTCAACTTTAAGAAAATAATAATAATAATTCATTTTGAAACGAATTTATGACATATTAAAATTGACATATCAAATTACACCATAACCTTACTCTCTTGATGTGTCATTGTCAGCGAAAAAAGCCGTATAAATTTACCGTGAGAAATGTTGTTTAAACTACTTCCGAGCCTGTTCCAAGCTCCGCATTTATCCAAATCTTTCTCCATGATCCAGCTACCCTTCCATCACGTGCCGATCGTCGTCGAACAGTCGGGCAAAGGCGAAAGGGCGTTCGACATTTACTCCCGGCTCCTGAAGGAGAGAATTATTTGTCTCATGGGACCCATAAACGACATGACTAGTTCGGTTACAATAGCCCAGCTTCTTTACCTGCAATCTGAATCGACCACCAGGCCTATTCATATGTATATAAATTCGCCGGGCGGTGTTATAACGTCAGGTTTAGGAATTTACGATACTATGCAGTATGTACTTCCGCCGATTTCTACTTGGTGCGTCGGACAGTGTTGTAGCATGGCCTCGTTGCTGTTGGCTGCCGGTACGAAAGGTATGCAAAATAAATTATTTTGGTCTCTCATTTATATACAGTAAGATTATCAATCGTAAAGAAAAATATAGAACAGGATAATACAATTTTACATAATATAAGTTTGGTGAAAAATTAATTTGAGTTTTTTCTAATACATTGATTTAGTCATATATCTCTAGTGGTACTTATTCAATTAATTCGTAATATAATGCGTTTGAAAGGTAATATTTCGTAGAATATTCTATATATAAAGTAGTTCGTTTAGAGAATCAAAATTTACTACACCTTGAAAATGGAAATTCTAGAAGGTCATGTTAATCAATTTTTGGTTTTTAATTAACATTAAAATTGGTTTTCGTCGTTAATAAAGTCGACCAAATAATTAGAAATATCGAGATAGACCGAAGTATTTCAATTTGCACCATAATTTCAAAACTAAACATTAAGTACACATAAGACTGGACATCAAAAGAAGTTCGATAGATAAGTTTCATGTGAATTAACAGTGAAAATTGTAATGAACGTGTTTTTTTTGTGACTTTTTCTGAAACAAAATGAAATCGAGCCATTTTTGAGATGAATAATCATGAATCATGAAAATGAAATCATGTGCTACAATAATTGAAAAAAAGTGCAGTCGAAGCCCATAAAAACTTCACAAATGATTGGCGCAACAGAAGACGCTTCTAAGTGTAATTATAATAATTTAATTCTAATTTAATTACTGTCAACAACTAAAGCAATTGAAGCAGGTGATTTAAGGATTTAGTCAAAAGAAAAAACATTGTCTTCCATCGCGATAAGGTTAATATTAAGATATTAGCTGGATGTATGTAACTTTCTATATGATACAGCCAACATCTTGTCCTATCCGCCTACCGTTTGTTCAGGTTTCTGAACTAGAATAGTTGTTCGGGTTCATGATTTAAAGGTGTCTTTAAAATAAGCTTGTTAAAACCACCAGGTTCAGTTTTTCAGCCCAGAAATCTCAAAAATTCTACTATGAGTTTATGTTTATATATGTTTGAAATGTATATGACTAAGTTCGCTTGAAGGCATTAAAAAAACAAATTAATGTCTCTCTAACCTAGTACCAATTATAAAGTTTTATTTAATACTTCTTAGATTATTTGGGCTATGTTTATTACCATTGATTTTCTTCAATATTTGATAATAACTAATTCTGATTAATATTGTTATAACACATGCACTTATCAATAATAGTAGTAATATCAGTTAACAAGCAAAAGTATTCTAAACATTTTTCTTATTTTTCATTCATAAACATCAATTTAATATTAGTTTTCAACAAATTCAAAGCAACTAATTATTCACAAAGTGGTACATCTTATTTTGGATTAAGACAAAACTTTTCCAAATATAGATAACATAAAGGCCAATTAGGTATTACTTAATTTAATTGGTTATATGTTCTAGTATATTTGTACTCCCTATGTGTGAGGAACAAGATTTTTTGAAGTATTTTGAAATAAATTTTCTATTCTTGGCATATTTTTTAACAAATATCTCCATTGTGCACTACTAAATCCAACCACTCTAGTCGCAGTAGATAACAGTAGAGATAAAGCAAAATATTATTTTTAAATTGCTTACAAATAAAATGTATCTTCATTCATCGCTTGTAGTCTTTATTAAACATCTTCTAAAAGTTTATGTAATATACTCATAACTGAACACTTATTGGTTCAAATAAATTATAGCTAGGAAATTCAAGTATTTATTATATTTACTTTCTATAAGATACTTACATATATCAAATTTGATACATTTATCTCTGACTACCTGCAGGTATGAGAAACTCTCTTCCCAATGCACGAATAATGATCCATCAACCATCGGGTGGCGTTACGGGCCAAGCAACCGATATTAAGATTCAAGCAGAAGAAATCCTGAAAATCAAAAAACAAATTAACAAACTCTACGAGAAACATACGAATATGTCCTTGGAAAAAGTGGAATCTAGCTTAGAAAGAGACAATTTTATGACACCGCAGGAAGCCATGTCTTTCGGTCTCATTGATAATGTCCTCACCACCATCACAGAAAATAAAACCAATGATGAAAATCAACACAAAAAGAAAACTGGAACAAACGTTATACAATTTTAATGCATTCTAATATTATTATAGTACGACAACTTGTAATACATTGTATAAATTATTTCATATATTTTCATTCTATATATTGCATTTTAAATATTTTTAATAATTTGTAAGTTAACAATTTTTTTTAGACATTTTGGATAAATATCGATTACAACTGGTTTATTGCTACGGCAAATATTCATCGATTACAACTGGTTTATTGCTACGGCAAATATTCATCAATATACAAAACACGGAGTACTTCCTAAATTAGTCTAAAAATAGTTTTGAGAACGAAGCGTTTAAAGTTTCAACACGTATATACTAATTGAAAAATTCAAAATATTCTTATTTTTATTCTTTATATTTACTCTGCAATCTCAACACTGCAATTATCTCGTAAAGATTTCATTTTATAATTACCATCACATCGGAGGTATTAATAACAACCAGGTATAAAGTCACTATGAAAGGGATTTAAATTTTACTATAAGAATATCAGGACATTGTTAGTATATATTAACTTTATATGCTCGCAACTCTCATCTGACTGCAACCATTTACCTTATAATAGGAATATAATAGATAAGTGAGCTAACAACATAATATCAATTTACTTGTTCCAATTAGTGCCCCTTAAATGCATTCTAGAGATAACAACAATGAAAATACCGATATTTTAAAACAATATTATAAATTCTAAATTCTATATCAAATATAATTTGCCTCATAAATCAAATATTAACGCTATAAAGTCTTCAAATACTTAGTAAATAATAGCATATGTAGCACAAAAAGATGTTTTACATTTTTGTTTGTAATGTCATTTAGATATAAATCAAGTATTGACATTGCAGAGTCTAAATAATTAATACATTGAAGAGATATGTTTTTTAATGTGTTAAATTTTTGTTTACAGTGTCATTTAGATTAGATTCATTAAAACATATTTAGTAGTGCAAATATTTATGTTTAAACAAGGCTGTATTTATTTCAATTGATGGTATAAACGTAGACAAAATATGATATTCCTTTTAATATGATAAAAGCAAGCTATTTAAAGCATGATGCTGTTAGTGCCGCAAAACTTCTCATCAAATATCGCCACTGTCGACTATCTGGCTTTCTGAACGCAAATGGTATTAGTTTCCTATTTTTCATTCTGTCATAACTTCTTAAAGCTGCTCTTTCCATCTCCGGAACTTTCGGGGCAGAAGATTATAAGGAATTAATTCACCTTGTTATTATAACTAGAAGTCTAATAAGAAAATATCCTCATACCAACCAGTTTCATCAATATTTATAAAACACTTTCCCTATAAAAAAAAGGTTCGGTTCATTCTCCCTGGAAAACCCAGTCGTCGCCTTACCTTACCACCTTTAATTGCTCCAGACTGTACACAAAATAAACGACTTCTTCGCCAAACACTATTCTGTGGTGAAAATAAATCATGGTGAAATCTGTTCAACTGTTCAAATATGAATAATATTTATTATAAAATGCCACCATAGCAACTTTAGTTATTATAAAGGAAGAACAATTAGCGATACAATATATACAGAGACAAAACTGACCAACTTTGGTGTCAAAATAAATTTAAAATATTTTATTGAATATTCAATATCAAAAAGTATTATTTGAATCCAGTTGGAGGATAGATACACTTTAATTCTTAAGTTTTATTAAGTAGTCTTAAAGCCCCTAGTAGTGAGATAGATATACATAGCAATATAAGGATAAAAACAAATTAGAAACATCAATTCACCTTGGTATTAATGAAGCTTTATAAACGCATTTTTAGCACTTTTAGTTTTGACCACAACAGTACATTTCCAAATACGGTAATATTAATTTTCCTCTAAAAAACTTCGCATCATTCTTTTAGCATTTATTATACAACTATGGTGGTGTTAAAACGTTACTGCTTCTGTTTTATATTTGTTTCATTACTTATTATTATTTCTTCAGCTATAATAGAATCAACATTAAATAATATTTCCACGAATATTGAAAGGTATAAATCAAACACGAATTCCATATTCAAATGGTGTAATGTTTTTATACCGGAAAAATATAATTTCAGTTGGTATATTCAAGAATTTTTAAAAACTGATAAATGTACGAAGTACATAAGGTCTCATAAAGACGTGAAGTTTATAACCAAAGATACAATGCATACTCTGACCACAATCGTTGTCTCAGAATTAAAAGATGTCATTCTAATACTGAACAAAATGTTAAAAGATGAAATATTTGAAAATAGAGGAAAAATTAAAATATTGATATTTAACGAGGTAGAAAGAGATGAGTTAATAAAAACTTGCAAATATATATGGGATATAGGTATATTAAATGTTGTTTTTATCGAAATAACTGATATATTTAGCAAAATAATTCTTTATAATCCATTTACTGACGAGTTGAAGATTATCGTTGTTCATAACATGGATTTAGTAGATGAATTTCCTGATAAACTAAAAAATATGAATGGATATCCGTTGAAATTACTGATTTATCCATATTTTAATAAATACGATGGTGACCATATAATTCGGATGAGTTTAAAGAAATATTTTAATTGTTCTATAGTTCACCAACCAGCTAACAAATATGATGATATACCGTCAATAAAAAGGTCGTTAATTGACACAGGTACAGATTTTTGCGTACAGACTATACCAATGAAATCATCATTATATGTAGAATTAGATCGCTTGACCACATGGTCCATCTCTAGTAAAGAAGACCATATAGTTATATTAGTTCCTAAACCCAAACGTGTCAGTGGGTTGAATCATATTATTGATAATATACTATCAGTTAAAAGTATTTTAATAACATTTATTACCTTGTGTTCTGTGGCTTTTATTGATAAAATTTTATCAACAGAGCACCTAGACTATTTTGATAACTTACTGTTCTTCATAATGGCTACAATCCAAGTATCACCATACACAAATTCTAGAAAAAAATCACTGGTAAAGGCAGCCTGGTTACTTATTTGCATTATTATTCACGTAACAAACAGCGCCATTATCTTAAAATGCATATTAAGCAACTCAAAAGACACCAGGATTTCGACATTGCAAGATCTGAATGCCTCTGAAATACCTGTATTTTATTATGCAGGAAATATCAAGGAATTCAGGTTCAAGAAGTCGCATCGGATTCCCAAAAATATCTGGTCAGACATGATTCTAGCAAATAGGGGAAATGTTGCTTTAGTAGGACCATTGATTGATGTTAAGTACTATTTAAGTGAAATTTACGAAACGAAGAACTATGAGATTATGAAGGAACTTCTTATACCGTGTCTTGGAGCTCACGTGGTGAAGCGTCGGTCTCCGTACATCTCCAGGCTGGATTTGCTCAAAGTAAGACTAAGGGAATTCGGATTTTTTTCGAGATTCTCTACACCAAGAAAGGAAGAGTATCTGGATAATGGTAAAATCAGCTTCAGTCAATTACATGGAATATTTTATTTATATTTTTGCGGATGTATATTGAGCTTGGTAGTGTTCGCCGTAGAACACGTTATATATAAATTAAAACAGAAATAAAATAGTTTAGCAGCACTGATAATTCGTTATTAAGGTGAACCTATTTTCTGCGAAGTAAAATAGAACTTAATACTTCAGATATTTAAAGTATTTAGTAGTATTTGTAGTAATTGTCACTAAATATTTCAAAACAAATTGCACCACAAGAAATGTAAAAGAATTCGTAGATGTATTTTGATTTTTTCGCTTCGTAATATTCGCTATAAAAAATATAAAAGTGATACTATTTAATAGCAGTAATAATTATATATTACAATGACAAGCAATTTAAAAATTATGATAATATTGTTGTAATAAGAAATAAAATGTAGCTCTTTTTAACTTTATTTGTTGTTTGTGTACGTATTCATTATCATCAACTGGCATTCTTATCGAATATATTTATTTCTCAGTCAACTTGCTGCTACAAATCTGTTAATGTTGTATATTTAGATAGTTCTATTTCATTGCATATGGAAGATCAAAATGTGGATTTCACCTTCAGAAATAGTCAACGGATTCATTCATTCTTCAATCAACAAATCACTCATCCAGACCAATGTAAATGTCCTTAGATATGTTTCTCGACTATACGTTGACTGTCGCTCATAATTTACTTTACATTCCAAATAGTATTTATTTGAAATACTACGAGCTTATATATGTCACACATCCTAGAATTTACGCAGCACAATTGACACGATTAACATTGAGAAAACAAAAGTCAGGTCATATTTATGATTGTTTTATAACCATTCTCCAGCACACATAATATTAAAGCAACAAAATCTCCTGTAGATTTGACAATATAACTTATTATTTCAGTCGTGGATGATACTTTATGCTTCTCTATTAGTCTCAAGTACCCAAACTCCTACACCTTCATCTAATCCGTTTTAGTTAAAATTTAAGTGTTTTCATCATCAAGCCATATTGTTTTGTTATACAACTGAACCATGAAAAATATTCGAAACTTCTTCCGATATCCTTGATAGAGTTTAATGAATTTAGGCTATACGTTATTTTCCATTAAAAGTAAATATCTGATTAGTTCAATAAATTTTAGCGTCGTGCTGGACATCTTAAATACTTTCCGCACGATTATGATCAAAAGTAGTGAAGAAACGGCATCTTCTTGGATATCTTCATGTTAGCTGATGTTTGAGGAAGGTGTTGAAACATGATGTTGCTCACCACAATATATATTTACATTTATTGGGTTAATTTTGAATGTGTTTGATTTCAATTGAATTAATGCAACTGGCAATAAAATTGAACCGCTATCATTAATCTCTCCATAGTCAAACTTCCTTAAAACTTCTTCCCAACCACTTCATAAAAAAAACGTAAGAACAATCGTTAAGACATCTGTAAACAGTCAAGGATCATGAGATTGGTTACATGATCTTATCTGCGTAGACGCAAATGTTGAATCAATGACGCTTTTTGTCCACTATGAATCACTGATCACCACTGCATTATCATAGAGAGAAAAAACAGGGTTTTTTAACAAGCATTCAACAATTGACCAGGTCTACAGGATAACAGATGTTATTGAAAAAGCCTACGAAAGTTAAAAAGTATGCTCAGCTATATTCTTAGATGTAGCACAAGCCTTCGATAAGGTTTGGCATGAAGGTCTTGTTCATAAACTACAGAAAATACTACCAAAACAATACACCGAACTATTAAAATCATACATTACAACGAAAATGTTTAGAGTCAAACAAGAAGAAGCTTACTCTACAATAAAAGAAGCTAAAGCAGGTTTACCACAAAGAAATGTACTGGAACCAATGTTTTATCTACTCTGCACTTGTGATATACCACAAATGGAAAATATTACGATGGCTATATTTGCTGATGATATTGCGATTATAGCTGTCGGAGACAATAATGAAGAAGTCTCACGAAAATTACAGTCAAGTGACAATATAAATAATTGGACACAAGCTTGGAAAACAAGAATTAATGAAAGCAAATCTGTACATGCGCAGTTCGCCTAAAAATAGACCGTACGTTCCATTAGCATCAACGCTAAATATCTCGGAATGAATCTTAATGCAAAACTTCTCTGGAAGGAACATATAAAGAAGAAAAGAAAAGAACTGGAATTGAAATATAGGAAAATTGGCTAATTGGAAGAAAATCACAATTATCAGTACATAATAAATTGCTATTATATAATCAAAGATGGTCCGCAGTTAATAATAAATAAAATAAAAAATTTTCAGAACAAAGTCCTGAGAGGTATTGTGGGCGCACCCAAATAAAATAGGACTGATTACCTACATCGAGATCTTCAGATATCCACAGTCAGTCAAGAAATCAAGAGAATTGCAAGGGGGCATGAGGAAATATTCTATTCTCATGAGAATATTGAAGTATTTAGATACCACCAGAATAGGACACAGACTCAAAATAATCAAACCATCTGATCTTGTGTAGTATTGTGCAGTGATGTGCATATAATAAAAAATACAGCAGTGACATGTATAAATATTATTTCACCAGAGACTGAGATAGGGCCGATGGGTCCTCCTAGTTATATACCTAGATTTATGTTATCATAAAGACAAATTGTAGGTTAGACGGAAACGACTAGTAACAAAGTAATAATTAATAAACAAATCAATAACACAATATGAATTTTTCATCAATGGCTATTAACTTATAGTAGACATCGTTCCTGATACAGTCATGCGTAGCTCGAATAGAGCTGCAACAGCGATGTTATGTTTCCACCATCGAGTAGCAAAAAATAATATTAACAAAGCTTCGATATGGTGGGATTGGCAAAAGTGTAAAAATGTAAATTGCTATCGACTATTGTGTATCGACTAAATTAATTTTAACTAGTGTTAGAACAAAGAGGAGCAACAATGTCCGAAATAAGATTAATTTATCGTCTGTGAAATAATGTTTGTTTTATTTGATAAGATAATTCCCATTAACCATATTTAGTATCAGTAATAGTCAGTCGTTAGTAGTGAGTCAATATAATAATTTCGATCGATTTCTCACTATCATCTACAGTTAAAAGAACAAACTATCAAGGACAGATGACCACTGTGATTTTCCTTCTTTGAATTATTACTGTTACTCCATTACTCATCGCCTTACAGTATATTATACAATATAAACATTATTTCATTTATTTTTCAAATAGAATTTGACATGAAAAAATCATGATTAACTTTCTTTACTCAAATTGATTCATATAATAACCAATTTTCGGGATTTTATATATTTTTTAATGATTTTAATCATGCAATTTTTGCCGAATAGATAAAAGAAAGCTCTTCTCTTTGTTGAAGTTGTTTTGCAATTGTAAATTCAAAATAAAGTAATTTCAAAACCTTGTCTATATTTTTTCTCAAAGTTGCTTTGTAGAGTAGCTAGGTTATCAACCGATATCAATTTGTGGCCTAGATCTATCCACAAAGCTGACTGAACAGAATCTCACACATTGTTAACGTTCCTTTATCCCTGTACTTCTCCCAGTATGTATGTACACTTTCTTTACTCACAGGAAATCTTGTACTGCTACCTTTAACTTATCCAATCTAGCTTTGGGATTAGGAATCCTGTGAAATTTTAAAATAACTGTGCGGTTTGTGGTTCCTTGAAGAAATGGAAAAAGTGCTTGGTAAATTTCCTTGGTCCTCTCTTAATCCTTTACACTCAAGCTGCATCCATATGAAGAAGGATATGTCTGGGGTTCAGTATATCATTATTAGTTCAAAGAATCTGGTTTAGATGTATTTTACGGCTTTAGGCGGTTTATTATTATTAAGAAAAGTTAGAACTAAGTATTACTTAACAGTAAGAAGTTATTAACAATACAGTAACATACACAGAAGATATAAGTCATCTAGTATAATTTGAATTCCTTCATTAAATTTGTAAATAAGGTTTATAGGTTATACAAATATAATCGACAAGGAAACCAAACTCCTTTGTATAACTGCTACAGCTTCGACGTTTTTAAAAAAAAGCTTTTAATTATATTAACTATAAGACTAACTATACACGTGATATATCAAAAAAAATAATCGTTAAAGATGCATATTGGTATTTCAAATACTGTTCAGATAGCGCACAAGTAAAGATAATATTTATTTGTACAAATTACCTTTTTGAACGACTTCTTTTCCTGATGACATCACATCTTTAGATCAACTTATCAAAAGGAACAGGTACACTAAACTTCTTACTACTAAGATAGGTTTTGTCGATGTCGATGACGCCATATATTTGCTCTTCTAGTTTTCCTGTTGTTTTGCTTGCTCTCGTTTCATGCCCCTTTATCGCTATTGTTCTTAACATGATCATATAAATGCTCCAGTTCGTATTTCTTAACCCGACGAGGATTCTAATTGAATAAAATAAAACTCCGACGAAGTTAATAATAAATAATTCATCCGGACGTTCTCGAAATTCAACATACGAATGCATATATGGCCGTAAGTTAGGAATCAATCGAGCCGGATTAGGACTGGCATCGTAAACCTAATGCATATATTATGAGACCGTAGTATTATGGTAAATAACGCACGGTACGGCTTGGGCGGGCTTGTATTTGCTATTCCATCATTTCACGAAAATAGGGTGGACCTAGATATCTCTTCCCCGTCCATTCTCTTATTAAAGTTTATTTCGATTTGCTTTTTTTACGTATATGTATGGATAGCGATGGTTTTACGTATATATTTATAGAGCAAGCTTTATAGGTTTCTGAAGATCGAGGAACAACATAAAGAATACAGAGGAAAATGTTTGCTTTATATAGGGATATAAGGCATCGTATTTGTCAGACGAATTCCCGATAAAAGTAATAAAATAATATAACAATGAATTAATTCTAATTAATTTGCCATTATAGTCTTTCTTTTTCGATTTAACAAAAAAGGAACGAAAGATAAACTATTTTTATTATATATAAACTATTATTAAAGAATATTGCGAATGGAGAAGAGTGTAAGATATAACAACGTTAAACTTTGACTAGAACTAAAATTTATACACAAATAATGTAATTATTTACCTCCCACTAAATTTTCATAAGACCTTTTAATAGAGCCTTGACAGTGTTGCTATTTGATTCATTACATGAAAGTTCGTTAATAAAATATATAGTACCTATTTTTGTTTCTTACAACTTTGTTCCTCTTTATACATCCTCGCCCAATATCTTTATATGAGACATATTATCTTGAATATATAATATATAAAGAGAGTAATTTAGCAACAACTAGTAATATATCAATTAATAAAATACAGAATACAGATTAACAGTGCGAAATTATATAAATTATATATGTTATAGGGAATTCTAGATTTAAAATATAACTTGAATTAACCAAGGCTGTAAGTCAGGAATTTGTTATTTTTGATATTTATTATTTTATATTTATTATATTTGCATTTCTAGTGACAATAAATCAGTATCAAGAACAAGCGCTCGAAAAAAATTGTAATATTATTAAATATTGTGAATGGAGAAGAGTGTAAGAAATAAAAACGTTAAACTTTGTCTAGAACTAAAATTTATATAGTAAATGAACCATAGAAATTTTGAATCATTAAATTTTATACCGTTTGGACTTAAATTGTTGTTATAAAGTTTATAAGATACATTTAAAAACGGATAAAAGTCCATATCAAAAAATAGATACAAATAAAATCTATTAGTTATGCTTTTTCAACTGTCTTATAAATTTTCAGTATGATAGGTATTGTTGTTGCCGATATTTCAGACTGGTACGGATTAAATACTGTTTTTAAATGTTTATAGAAAACTTCCGCTTTATCTTTATCATTCTGTAGTGGATTATGTCGTAGAGGCTTTTTAAAATTTTTTGTTACTTTGCTGACATATACGTAATATCCAATATTCCGTTGCGTTAATCAGTTGGCGTTAAGTTCTCTAAATAATTTTGAATTCCTTGATTTTCTTCCTTATTTATTAGCACTTTCAGCTCTTTCGTGTTGCATTCCTCGTTGCATTTTCTCTTGTTTTTCGCAGTTTCCTCATTTCACCAATTTTTTGTTTAATTGTAGATGAAATATAATTAAGCTTTTGATATATCGCGCTATTAGCTGTTGCGTAAAATACGGCCTCTTGTATCATTTTTGTTATATGGTTTTCTACTGTTTCTGTAGCTCTTTATATTTTGAGAGGTAAGTTTAGAGATATTAAACTGTCTAACTTCTCTCTAAATAATGGTTAAACTTCTGCTCAACGAAACACTCGAGGATATTTCTGGAATCAGTAATGATTAACGATTCTTTATAGGATTCTGTTGTAATATAGGATAAAGCCTTGAATATCGCGAGGACTTCAGCGGTCCATATTGAACCCTGTTCAGGGAGCTTTCAAGGAAACCTCTTCGGGGAGGGAGGGAAACCAAGAAGTTTCTCAAGAAGAATATTTAGTTTTTTTAGTAATTTAGAACTGCATAATATTACTCACTGAACAAGTATTCTTTATATTGTAATTTTTACTAATAACAACTGAGATATTATTTAATAGTAATAAAATATCACAAAACTATACATTTGTATGATTATAACAAATACGTACATTTCCTATAAGACGTATATTTATTACGTCAAAAACTTTTCATTCCACTTCCAGCCAGTATCCGTCCTACGTCCGAATTGACACTGATTCGACTTGTAAAAGCTCCAGACGAGAACGGTCTTGTCAGGTAAAGCGGGAGCTCTTCACGTCGATCGCCACTTACCGTAAATATTCGCGGAAACTTTGACAGGCCGAAATTGAAAACCAACAACTCGTACGGCTTGCAAAATTTATTAGGTCCGACCAATTGGGATCGACGATATATAAACATGTAGCGCAGAAAATAACAAAATCGAACTGGAAATGGCACGACGATATTTTTTGGTCTCGTTTATTTTATAACGTCGGGAAATCCTATTTTACGGAAATATTTAATATATCGATGAATTTTACTTGTTCGTTTATATTTCATTTTAATATTCTAAAGACGCAATTTTTTAAATTATTTTTTAATAGCATTCTAGTAAATTAACACTAATAAGTTATTTGTTATTATTCTAATTTGCTACGGCTTCAAGATTACAATGCATTTATTCTACAATAGACATTTTTGACTAAAGATCTGTGTCACTGTTTTTAACGCCCACTGAATTTTATTAATAAATTCAATGAACTCGATGAAGTGGTCTTACTTTCTTTAATCATCTAACTAAGTCATCATTATCTAGAATCTAGAGAACCTCAACGTTGATGTTTTGATGGAACGTTTTGTTGAATCTTTGCACATAGTCCTTGATAACCTTATTCTCAGTTTTTACCTTCAGGTCCTTATGCAGATTGTCGTTACGAATATATCATGTGGAATCAACAATGCCTAACAGTACCTTGTTTTAGAATATTTGTATAATATATCTAATGCTTTGGCTAGTACAACTACAGAGTTAAATACCATGATTTACTATTATTGTATTGGTTCGCTATTATTGTATTCAAAACTTTGGATATTGTGGAGTACAGAGTTAATTAATAACATAGATTATGAGTGATAATCTAATATAATCCAACTATAGAATTTGTGTACTTAAATCAATGAAACTCATGATTAAGAAGTCATATATTATGGGTTAGATTAAGGAATAGTTTCTTAAAATTGAAAAACGATTGAAGTTGTTTAATTAACGGACAGAGGTTCCTCACAGTGGGGACATGCGACCTCCATGTAGGTCTCAGTTGGAGATAGTATCAACTTATTAAGATTTGTTTCTTTATATCTCTATTCCAAAAAATTATCTGGAAAAAAATTTCCACAGAAGTTACTGTCTATCTTAGAATCGATAAATGGGAAAAATATTTTTGATTAGTTAGCCGTTTATAGTAACTTCTTTGACGAAAAAATAATTAGTTTTCTGTTATGCCCTTATGGCTGCTTATCTAAAAGAAAAATATGCATTTTTGTCTTCAGTTAGCCATCTAGAGTAATCAAGTAGTTGAACCACTAATGGATAGGCCTAAAAACATTGACAATGATAATAACAATTTCATAGAAAGTCAGAGAATATAAGCAAGTTGTTATATTAGTTACTGAATGAAATTATAGGCTTTAAGATCTTCTTTGTTGCAAACATACTAGCAGATAAAATAGTAGAAACAAAATAGTGGAGTAAGGTAAATTTATGCTTTTTTCTACAACTCATAATGAACTTATCACTATAGATGACTTCACAATTTGAGTACTTTAATTAGTATACTCTAACCGTATATGGGAATCTGTGACTACAAAACTGCCACTGGTCTAAAAAATTACTCTAATATCAGCCAGTTTCATCCTTCTTAGTTTAAGTGATTACATTAAAATAAATCTAATGATAGATATGACAATAGATGTGAGTTATTACATACTTACTACAGCATTAAATTTACTTTCTGTTTTCTTTCTTATAACAAAGTTTTGAGTTATTTCTATACTTCGCTGGCAAGTAGAGCTGCTGAATTTTAAAGAGCAGCCATAGCTTGGACTTTATATTATTGGACATTATAGATTTATAAGTCTTTAACGTCAAGGATTAATTAACTCTTAGTTTTCTAGATAAAACATCTTCATCATTCCGTATAAAAAATGCTTACTGCGCATACCTATACCTAAGCAGGGATATAAGAGACTTAGATATCTACCTAAGTGCACAGTCATCAGTGTGGTCGCACAATAATCAACAAAAAGAAAAAAAGCTGAAAAATTAATGACAAATCAAACGTAAATGAACTGGAACATAATTTCACGACAAGAGAAGTTACCAAAGTGATAGATAGTGATAGATACTCATATCAATATTAAACAAAGCACCAGATTATGATAAAATAACTGGACAATTGCTGTAAAAATTACTGATATCCCTAACAGATATCAATCATTTACGAACTTTATTGCCATGGAATTAAAACGAGTCACATATATTTGGAAAAATAAGCTAAAATTATTGTAACCGCAAAACTTAGAAACCACCAAATGAAGTAAAATTCTATCCCACTGCTGCCCTAATTGGTTAAAGCAGTCGAACCGTGCATTTAACTGAAAATAGTAATTACTATTTTCAGTGGCTAGTTTTTTGACTATCGACTGTTTCGACTGTTTTCAATCGATAGTTCCCAACGCTAAAATGAAATATTAAATATCAGCTAGTATTAAAATTAAAATAACATTGGTTTGCGCTTGCAGATTAAGAATAATAAGACATTTTAAAATTAAAGTTGCTTATTATAATTTAGTTAAATTGAGTGTAGCAACGTTCCCATCATATTTACGCGATGTGTAAATAATCGACCGTCAGTATGTCCTCTAATTTATTAACGTAGAAAACTCATCGCATTATTTAATTAAACTGCATAGAACTGACGAGGTATAAAGAATTAACGAGACAGAAATAGACGTTCCACATCATCAATACGAATGATATGATTATGCCATTGCGGGAGGTTTGCATTCGTTCCACCCCGGCGCCGTGGGCCACGTGGCGCACGCCATTCGACGATTAGTTTTATTATATTTCGTCGTTGTTGCAAGTTTTGAGGGGGCCGTCGAATAGGAAGTACGACGGGTCCCGATCTCGTTAGTCTTACTCGGATGGAAATGTATGACGGCGGCGGCGGCGGCCGGATGGACCAGACCTGGAACGTGTCAAATCGGTCTTTTTTAATTCCGGAGGGTGGGACGCTCTGTGCTCTAAACGATTCCCATGAAATCGCAGATTACGACGATTGATGGTGTTTGGTTAAGAGCTGGTCTTTGGCTTGCTTTTTTTTTGGTTATTCCGGTAGTATTTTAAAATGAAATATTGTATTGATATTGGACTGACAGTAACGTTACCTTACAATATCCTGTAATATAATTAGTAATTATATAAGGAATATATATAGTTTAACAAGGGTGCATATATGTTGCATTATACGACTAGTACTGCACCCAACTGCATTGTGATCTGAGAAGTTTCTATCTGTTTTAAATCCAACAATATACGTCAGGATAATTTCTACCTGTTTTTACCCTCAGTGTCACAATGTATTTCAACCATTCTCTTCTTTCAGTTAAATACTTTTTTTAAGTAAACTGATAGGTTTTGTTTTATAAACCCTTTCACATATTATAACTGGTGCAGTCGGTAAGATTCTGGTTATATCATAAAGCTGAACTCCTTGGAATTAATTCAATAAACCGGAATCACATCAATTATCAAGAAATGAAGACACGTTCACGTTGGACTGGCAACCGCTCCGCAGTTACTCAAAACATTTCTTGGTGTAAAGTGAGATTTGGACAGTTAAATATGCAAGGTGGATTGAAGGGGTTCATCGACCTCTAGCCATAAACTATTCCAACAAACATTCAAGCTTTGCAAAATATCCCTAGTTCGTGGAATCCCAGCATCACACTTCAAGATGGCGGACTGAAGTTGCTGTGAGTTAACACAGTTTACTGGAATTTGGCACATAATTTTAATATAACTAAATAAATAAATAAATTAATAAATTTTAATGGAACTAAAGAGAATACAACTCTCCATACGGGACCAGAACCATTCCTATGGTCTTCTCTTCTCTCATTGGCTACGGTTTGCACTGTAATTTGAAGGGGTTTCTGACTGTTTTGAACGGATGTTACAAGGTAGCGTGGTCTTCTAGGTTTCTATTCGCAATTGGTTATGAAAAAAATTTTGGCCAGAAACTCATCTGCCATGATTCATTGCCATTGAAGCAGGACCTGCAAACTACCTAATATAAGAGCTTTCAATTTAGTGTTATTGAGTTATCCAGTGTCCAATTGAAAAGTCCCGGCCTACCATAGTAAAACACATTTTTTGGCAAAATTAGTTTTTTATACAACATAATTCCCTTCAAGGGTTCCAACATTTCGATACCATTTTTGTAGTACGATTTATCCTTTGCTTCAAAATAGTCCTCAGTTTCGGCGATCACCTTTTCATTCGACGAAAATGTCTTCACAGCGAGCATTCTGTTGAGATCTGAGAACAGGAAATAGTCGCTGGGGGCCAGATCTGGAGAATAAGGTGGATGAGGAAGCAACTATAAGCCCAATTCATGGATTTTTGCCATTGTTTTCACTGACTTGTGACACGGTGCATTGTCTTGGTGAAACAGCACTTTCTTTTTCTTAAAACGATCCAATAACGCTATGTAATAGTCGCTGTTGATGGTCCTTCTTTTTTCAAGGTAGTCAATGAAAATCATTCCATGCGCACTCCAAAATACAAACACCACAACCTTGCCAACCGACTATTACGTTTTCCCACGCGTTGAAGCGGGTTCATCGTGTGCAGTCCACTCGGATGACTCTTGATTGGACTTCGGAGTGAAATGATGGAGTCATGTTTCATGCATTGTCACATATCGATGCAAAAACTCAGGTTTATTACTCTTGATCATCTTCAAACACTGCTCCCAAGCATCAACTAGTCGTTGTTTTTAGTCAAAAGTGAGCGCGTGCCTTTGCACAGAGCTTTCTCATACCCAAATATTCGTGAATGATATGATTTACACATTCAGTTGATATCTTTAGAGTATCTGCTATTTGATTCAATTTCAATTTACGGTCATTCAAAATCATTTTGCGTATTTTTTAAAAGCTTTTGTCGGTAACAACGTCTTTTGGGCATCCACTGCCTTCACCGTCGTCAGTGCTCATTTCACCACATCTAAACCTAGCATACCAATCCTTGATGGTTGATCTTCCTGGGGCAGTGTTCAGAAATTCGGCATCAACTCAACTTTTTGCTTCAACTGTATTTTTTTCCTTCAAAAAGCGATATTTTATCAACACGCGAAATTCTTTTTAATCCATTTTTTTCACAATCACAAAAGTTGCTTCACCCAAAATGCTATAATTCACAAACGAATGATCCGACAGCTATCAAATTTATACACGCATCTTTTGAGGGTTAGAGCTAACTAAAAAACGCTAGTAGCGCTAATATGTGCTAATAGTAGCGCCGTCTATGTGTCTAGACGGGGACTTTTCAATTGACCTGTTATACGCTAAATGTTATGCTAAATAATCTTCGGTCAAAGCCGATCAAACTCTATTAGAAATTTACACTGATGCTATTCATCTAAATTAGTGATACTGAACACTAAAAATTACTTAGAATGCATTGCTGAATTGCAGAAAATAAATTCATTTCCGGAGATATATTCATTCAATAGTTAATTTTAAACAAACAAAATTTTATTTTTTGCACCGTGATGATATAACATTTAAAATATACCAAGCAATAGTGATCAAGCTAACATACATAAATACAGTCCAAAAGTTCTTTTTGTCCTATTATATTAATAAATAATATTGAAAAACCGAGTTCCCAAATGCTGCTACATTAATGTACATTGTTTTTCTGCAATCATGTTGCAAATAAAATATAAAATCTTATATTTACATATAAGGATAAATTCAGCTATATATAAGCTACGACCTGGAAGGAAAAATCAGAACATTAAAAACTAGTAATGAATGTTTCAGTCGCTGAATTGTCAACTAGTAGAGACTAAAAATAATAATATATAAAATATTGGGATGAACTAGTCACGAGTGAAACTGGTCGATCGCCTGAAAGTAGTTAAATCAAACAGTCGACAGTAAAAAGTAGTTAATTACTAAACAGTCGATAGAAGTTTCCAGACTACAGTTCCCAATGCTACTCATAATCATTCATCGACCCATGAATGAAAACTCGACCTATGAAGCGGCTTGGTGGCACAGTGGTAAAGGCAATAGGACGGTCCTCCTACTGTTGCGATAGTCGTGGGTTCAGATCCTGCCTGTTTCTGATTGTTTTAGGCGAGAGTGTAAAATCCGACAAGCAAAATGATCCCAGTCACGCCAGTAACCAGGCTGGGCAATACCGGATGTCTTCTGGGATGATTTCTAAAGATGATCATTCGCCAGTCGGTAGGTTTAATGCCGTGCTTCGGAGCCCTCGTTAAGCTTATAGGTCCAGTAACTAAACCAAGATGTTGATGTGACTAAAATCAATAGAACTTTACATTACTCAACTCATGAAGACCCAAATATAAACCTTTTTTTTACATCCATCCAACCCCAAAATACTTTTATTTCACTATAATGCTAGATAAGAATATTCAAGTTACTGAAAAAATAATTCCATGGAAATATATATTATTGATAGCACTTAATTTTGAACATTTTAATAATTAATTAAGATAATTATAATATTTTGCAGCCGATATTTTAATTAAAGATGGCTTTTGCATCCATTACAACGAATCTAAAAAGGGTGTAGTTTAAGCTTGAATTATGGAATCACGCCGCTACACTATCCTATCTGAAGCACTAAATTATATCTGCCTAGATTTGAATTAGAGTCTCCGGAATTATCACGTCAGCGATGACGTATTTATGGCGACAAATGCTAACGGCATTATTTGTATTTCAGATAACATTAAACAAATTATTAAATTCGAACATATATATACAACATATATTGTATACGGCTATGTAATATAATCATATACATATAGTTTATGTATATATTCTACAAGGTATAAATCTGTCAAATTAATTTGAATTTTACAGACCTTTATCATTACTAATGGTAATAGTACGTAAGAAAGGTTAAAATTAATTTTACTACAAACACTAACATTTAAATATGTTAACCATTAAATATGAACTCCGAAACTTTTTCATCTCAGAAAGTCCGACAAGAAGAAGCGTACTCTATAAATAAAAATAAAGCCTGTGCATAAACATATGGAAGCATAAGGGACTCATATATATACTTAAATAAAATGTTACAGAATGTTAAGCAAGAAGAAGCTTACTTAACAATGAAAGAAACAAAAGCAAGTGTAAAGCAAGTTCTTTACCTACTTTATATACTTATACACCGCATATAATCATACCACAAATAGTGATTATGGCTACATTTGCTGTTGGAACAGCGAAGAACCAACCAGAAAACTGCATACGCAAGTAATAAATTAAATAAGTGATCCCATAAATGGACAATAAAATTCAACGATTGTAAATGAGCGCATATAGAATTCACTTATAACTAGCTTTGGGAACAATCGATTAAAAACAATAGAAAGAGTAGACCGTTTTTTTTTTCAATTCGTGATGTCAGACGAATATGTACGAATACTTCATCACTACATAGTATAAAACAAAGTCGCCTTTTCTGTCCCTATATCCCTATGTGCGCTTAAATCTTTAAAACTACGCAACGGATTTTGATGCGGTTTTTTTCAATAGATAGAGTGATTCAAGAGGAAGGTTTATATGTATAATACATGCATAATATACTAAGGCAACATTGCTAATTTTAGAGGTTTCTAACGTGATGTCGTAAATTAACCTATTTTTTTAGGCTTATTTAGCAATTAGCAAAAACGCTGCCTAACCCTACGAGTTAGATCAAATTAATGTACTACAGTATTGTACACCATAAAAAGGTCTACAAAAAAGTCCCCGATGGTATATGTTTATCTTTTAGGGATAACCCACATTAACCATTTTTATTGTTTACTTTTTACGTGAGAAAATGGCTTATTTACGAAGCTATTTTAAGCAATACGGCATTAATCCTTATCGAATTAAGTACCTTAAATACAGTGTGCAATTAATATAGATCAATATGGTTCCTTACAGCATGTAAATTAAACAAATATTTTCGGAGATATTACAAATTTAAAATTTGCGTTTAAAAATGTGTAATGTAATAAAAATTGTATGAATTTAGATATTCCAAAGATAGCAGGAAATCTTCATAGTAAGTATAGGGGAAGAGGAATTGTTTTACTCCAAATTTAATGCGTGCAGGCCAAGGGCAGTAATGAATGAACCAAAAATACTGGATCGATTTTAATCATGTTTTCATTGAGTGACATAGGCATATATATTTTATGCCCGTGCAAAGTCGGAGCGGGCCGCTATGTTTTTATATACAACGTTCATATTTTTTCTGTAGTGTATTTAATTTAGTATCAGCATTGCAACCGTGTGAAGCCGGGGCGGGTCGCTAGTTCCTGTATAAAATGTGAGACAGGAAAGAAGGGAAATAATTGCTTGGGGCAGTTAATTTTATATGTGGTTATATTTTCCAATTGTAGTATAACCGAGACGGAAATGTATAAATTCCTTCACGAACTAACTTTAATAAGAAAAGGAAAAATATAATTACTGAATACTATTATAATAATACATAACAGGCAATTTTTAATTTCATTTTAAACGAAGTAGAATTACTTTTATTTTTGAATGTTCTGTGGATCTATGAAAAGGAATGGAATTTTATATTATATCCATGGAATAGAATAATACCCCACAAATCTTTTATTACATTTTAATGTGTTAATTGCTATTAATTTAATTAATTTAATGCTATGAATAAATTAGCAGATTAAGATTATTAATGTAATAGGGTAAAAAGATTAAAATTGTGAATAACAAATAGTAAAATACTTTTGAGTGTTTTTATTGCAATAATAGATAATATTTCGATTACTCTCTCGATTTTTGTTAAAAAGTATTTCCGTTTAATATAAATAAAGCATTTACTTTATTTAAAATAGCTCTAGTAATTATTGCGTGATCATTTTTCATGTCAATTATGTTATGGATTAGTTTTTTATTCTATGATTAGGTATATGTTTAATTTTGTTATTATTGTACATCTTTATATCTTAGGTTTTATTTAAGTTCCATTGTATTATCTATATTTATTACAGTATATTATTTAAAAATATCAATTAAAATATTAAAATACGATAAAACATTTGTGTGGAATTATTCCATTCTATTGAAAAATTCCATTCTTTTTACAGATCCACAGAACATTCATATATAAAAATAATTATACTTCGTTTAAAATGAAATTATTAGTTGTATGTTAATAGTATTCAGTATTTTTTTTCCTTTTCTTTTTTAATGTTAGTAGATGAAGGAATATGTACATCTCCGTCTCGTTTATACTACCGGTGCTAAAAATAATCAGGAAAGGGTTCGTACATCTTCGTCTTACTACACGAATTGAAAAAAAGCAGTCGAACCGTGCATTTGACTGAAAATAGTAATTACTATATAGTAATTAATATATAAAACAGTCGGTAGTTTTTTAACTATCGACTGTTTTCAGTCGATAGTTCCCAACACTAAAAATAACATATAATATAGTATATGATATTTTTGTAAACACACGCTGCGATTTTATAGGAGCTTAGCAAAAAAAAATGATTAGCTAAACAAATCGTAATAACCGTGTTTAGGTCAAAGCAAGTAACAAAGTCAAAGAGTCGTAACCCCTTGAGCCGTATACTGTGTGACTGCATTATTAGAATTTTAACAGTATTTGCTTTGAGATTTCCAGTTAATCTTTTCTTTGAAGTCAGCAAGGGGGGGGGCGTACGTGTTCTCGTTCGGTGCGCTTTTTAATAAGGGGTGAGGAAGGGAAACGACCGGCACTCTCTCGTAAATAGGAGGTAAAATATTTTCTTTAGGGCGTCGAATTTATTTCATAACGCGGCACGGTGCGGCGGGGGGCGACGGGCCGGCTCCACTCTGTCAGATATTTAATTTAGTTGATAGATCTTTAATTGTAAGGGTTCCATTAGCGTCTGCCCTTGTGATTATTAAAATTGCGTGGGCGTTAGTTTTTTTCTTCACTTCGTTATTAATTTTGAAAATTGGCAATTTAATTTTTTACCAATTTTGGATTCCAGTGCAACAAAGTATACATAAAGGGAACAGCTAAACACAAACAATAAAAGATAAACAGCAAGCAAGTAAAACCAATAAAACTAATGTTATGTTAAATTTTACATTTTCGGTTTCATCATTGTAGCGACCTTCAGATTTTTCGAATTTTCCCGCAATTCTCAGCAGCCCACAGACCTCCTCGAGACGTTGTACCCATGGTGAGGTGACAACAAGTGGTACTGACAGAAGGTACGATGTAGCAACCTCGGATGGTGAAGTTTCTTTTCCGTTCCTGACTCTGAGAGTGATCAGACGTGTCGACTGTTTGTATCACCTGAAGGTAACTCTGCCACGTGCATTGTTTCTTTTTAATTTATTTCAGTGTGATCCTGTTTACTTTTTAATATCTGTTCTTGGTATAATTATATTCTGTTCGTCTAGAAGTAAATATTTATTCTTCATATAATTATATTCTATTCGTATAGTTGTCAATGTAATTAGTTCTATTCGATTTATTCGAATTGAATAAAAAATGCCGCAAAAGCTATAGAAGATTTTGGAGAATATATCCAAGAGTTAGTTCGTTATTTCTTATATGAAGTTAGTTTTCTATAAATGTTACATTGTGCGACTTGCGCTTGTGTTAAGATCGACTATTACAAGAAATGAGATATCCAAAAATATCATCAAAGTCGTTTTGTTTAAATGAATAGTATTTTGTGATTAAAATTCCTTCGTATTACTAAACTGGCACAGTAGGTAGGAGTCCGATCATAAGGATGTTCTCTTTTGAATACATTAAAATAACCGAAATTAAATTAATTATCAGAAAAAGAAGGCAAGGTGACGTTGGTCTGGCATTCGCACTTACTTCAAGACCCCTAGCCATAAACTATTCTAATTAGATAATATTCAAGCTGTTAAAAGTAACCTCAGATCGTGGATTCCCGGCGCACAAAGGTCACAGTTCAGAGTGGCAGGCCACCAAAAGCGGATTGAAGTTGCTGTGAACTAGCGTAGTCTATTGGAATTTGGACTCATCAAAACTTGGGAAACCATTCCATACCATGGTAACATGGAAATTTGGGTAGATACAGTGACATTTAAAAGATCAGCAAAGAGAAACTGGTGATCAAAGATAAAGGCGATACTCACGAACAATTTTACAACTATAAGCTGCCCAGGTGGGACAAACAACGATCACGCCATCTCTGTGGTCGTCCTTTAGTAGGGAAGTGATTCACCTTGCGACTATATATGTCCAATAATTATAATTGTAAATGTCTTTAGGCAACAGCGGAAAATCTGGAAGGAATAACCATCCCAATCACGTCAGTAACCAGGCTGGGTAAGACCGAATCTGGGATAATTTATAATTTAGTCACTCGCCAGTCGGTCAGTAGGTATATATATATATATATATATGTATATATATATATATATATATATATATATGTATATATATATATATATATATATATATATATATATACCTGTTTATTATCAGTAAGAATTAAGTTGCACTAATCCACTGTACTAATAATGTAGAAATAAGTACAAATTTTTTGTTAATTTGTAAGTTTGGTTTATATTTAACATTGTTTCTGTCGTGGAACTTCGTGATTTCATTTCAACGCCCTGCCGACCTCAAACTCCACTTAAAAAACCTTTCTAAATAAAATACTTTGTTGCCTCAACAACGTTCTTAAATTAAAAACACGTCAAACTTATTAATATTTACTCTTTGTATCTCGACGTGGAAATCAAGTCGCAACATAAACTTTTCGCGGACACAAAAGTACAGCCGAACGCGCCTTCGTATTTACGTTTCGGATTTTTGACAAGTTTAAAATACGTACACGGAAAACCACTTTCTTATTTTAATTAAGCGCTTAAAGCCAAACTTCGTTAGAAAGCAAACAAAGATTTTTCTGTATTCGAAATACAAGAAACGTCCATTTAAAAATGGAAAACGTTTTCTTAGACGTTTTTAATTCGTACTGGAAATGATTCCGGTTATGCTGATGCGCTTTCCCCTCTTTTGTCGCCTTCGTCTTCGATTCGTCTTCTTCGTCTCCCTCGTACCCTCGGGATGATAAAAATATATAATTCGATTCAAAATAAGCATTTGAATTTATAAATAGCTTTGTGTTGACTATGGATATCGCTCTGTTCAAGAATAAAGTAAAATTAGGGAAGTTTTAATTTATTTTAAAGTGAAATTTATATTCCAAACCGAAATTGTGTGCGTGTAATTTAGAACAGCAGTACTTCTACAAGTCAATAGTCGTACAAAGTTGTTCAACAAGTTCGTGAAAAGGAAACCGAATTTATCGAAACCATGCTATTCAAGATTATAGCGACCCTCCAACTTTTCGATACCATTTTTGTAGTACGATTTGTCCTTTGCTTCAAAATAGGGCTCAGTTTCGACGATCATCTCTTCATTCGACAAAAATTTCTTCCCAGCGAGAGCATTCTTTTGAGATCTGAGAACAGGAAATAGTCACTGGGGGCCAGAGCTGGAGAATACGGTGGATGGAGAAACAACTTGAAGCCCTATTCATGGATTGTTGCCATCTTTTTCTTCAAATGCGGCCATTTTTGGCGATTTCGTCCTTCAAAAGGACCTATAACGCTATGTAATAGTCGCTGTTGATGGTCCTTCCTTTTTCATGGTAGTCAATGAAAATTATTCCATTCCAAAATACATACGCCATAATCTTGCCAACCGACTGTTGCGTTTTCCCACACTTTGGAGCGGGTTCATCGTGTGCAGTCCACTCGGATGACTGTCGATTGGACTTCGGAGTGAAACGATAGAGCCATGTTTCATCCATTCTCATATATCGACGCAAAAACTCGGGTTTAATACTCTTGATCATCTTCAAACACTGCTCCGAATCATAAACTTGTCGTTGTTTTTGGTGAAAAGTGAGCTCGCGCGGCACCCACTTTGCACAGAGCTTTCTCATATCCCAATATTCGTGAATGATATGATGTACACGCTTGATCTCTTTAGAGTGTGTGCTATTTCATTCAATCTCAATTTACGGTCATTCGAAATCATTTTGTGATTTTTTTTAATGCTTTCGTCAGAATCAACCTCTTTTGGGCGTCCACTGCGTTCACCGTCTTCAGTGCTCATTTCACCACGTCTAAACTTAGCACACCAATCCTTGATGGTTGATTTTCCTGGGGCGGTGTCTGGAAATTCGAAATCAAGCGAGGTTTTTTCTTCAACTGTATTTTTTCCCTTCAAAAATCAATATTTTATCATCTTTTCTTATATATTATACAACAACCTTTTTTATATTATATTCCTTTTTATCCATTTTTTCACAATAACAAAAGTTGCTTCATTCAATATGCTATAATTCACAAACTAATGATCCGACAGCTGTCAAATTTATACACGCATCTTTTGAGGGTTAGGGCTAACTAAAAAACATATGAATTTAATTCTAGTAGTGCCATCTACGTGTCAGGACGGGGACTTTTCAATTGGCCTGTTACATATACCCAGTAACAGAAAATAAACCATAAATTCAGTGTATAATTTTTCATCTTATATCAGATTATTCAATAATAATAAGTGGTAGTCGACCTTTTGTTCATATCACTATTTTACCTGCAAATAATTAAATAATCCCTTTTTTAATAGTATGTTTACTTATTCTGATATATTATTCTCAGTTAGTGGATATCCAAAACGATGAAATAGAAAAGATACTAAACAAGCTTTATATAAAAATTAAATGATATAAAAAGATTTTGAGACTATAAAGATTTAAAACAGTGCTTACCTATAGCATTCTTTCTAAAAAGCCACTTTAAATGTAAATAGGCTAATGCTAGACCGAAAACTAAAGTGTTAAATGAAAGTCTGCTTGTTATGTAAATACTGGCTACTTTTGAGAGCATGTACACTTTGAAGTTTTAAACATTACATATTAATTTTGGCGCTGTTGTCTTTTCTTGTCCGACTTCATGCATCCATTAAAAGTAGCGCTTTGAGCGAGGCTATTTTTATGCGGATCTCTTTTAATGTCGGTTGGTGATCAACAGTCGTTGCCAACGCGTTGTCTGGATCCAATAATTTTTTAAATGTACATTTTAATAATTGCTATGCAATTATAAATGTAATGTATTAACGAAATTGTTATAGAATTTAAATTTAATGAAGTTGTTAACCAAGGTAATGTTGAAATATAAGGCAAATTAAATAAATACAATAAATAATGTTGATAGTGCCATGGTGACTAATATTGAATACACTAGACACTATTAATTACCAACAACAACTAAATCTATTAATATTATAATTTATGTTTGAATTTAACATTATGTACATAGAAACCTAATATTATCGAAATATTTGATTCTTTCTAATTTGTAAAGGAATAATGGTCTGAGGACGAAATAATTACGACTTTTCCAAATTATTTTCTAATTTCAGTTTCTCTTATTTTTTGCTTTTTTTCGCATTCGGATTTTCCTAATAAATGCCTTTGAAGCATCATTTCCCTAGTAATATTTACTAAGTAAAGTTATTCTATATAATAGCTGCTTACATATATCTGGTTAGCGATATCTCTTGGTGGAAATGCAGAATATTAATGTAAACAACTATCAAATCATCTTAACAGTTCTAATTTAATGTTATTGAGTTATTCAGCGTAAAATACATGTTAATCATAAAAGGCTCAAAAGCTTGGTCTTGATCCTGAAGCCCATTAAATAAATATCATCAACACGTCGTATCGCAGTTGTTGGTTTTGGCTTCAACAATTTAAAAGTGGTGATTTTGATGTCAATACAATAAATTGCTAGACTTATTAAATGAAGACCAAGTTCAGACCCTGAGACAACGGATCTAACTGATGAAACAGCTGTATCCAGATGTTCAAAGGTGATGAGAAAAATCAAAGAAAAAGTAAAACGGCTAACACAAAAATTTAATAAAAGTGCCATTCCGAGCAGTTTCAAAATCGCGATTCTATTGCTTGAAATTGAAAATGAGGAAAAAGTAAAAATATTTTCTGTATTCTGAGCAATCATCTAATATTTTCGCGATGCAAGCAGGGATCATATAATCAGCCAAAAATATGTTAGAATCAAAATGGAAATGATATTCATTGAAAAGGCTGATCGAAGATCCAATTTAGTGAATCAATAGACTTATTAAACTTTTGGGTGAGCTGAATGTAAAACAGAACACAAAACTTTCTTTTAATAATAAAAAGGTAGAATTATCAATTAGCAAGTATTATTATATTGCTCGCTAAGTACAACATTATGTCGACAAGTTAATACACTTCATTAGAAGTCTAAAACTGCTTCCATAATAAGCAAGTACGTGTATATCTTAAAATTTTACAAGACATTCCTAACCTTTTTAACAAATAATCTCAGGGAATTAACGTTGTTGAAACAAAAATGTAAACAGATAGGTGTCCAATTAACCTTATGTACGAAACTAGAAATTCTCCGGTTGACTGTATGGATGAAAGTTCAAAATAATAAAGTAACATGATCATAGAGCTTTAAAAAGTACATGCAACAGTAAATTTAAGGAACGAATTTGTGCTTTTTGTGTTCATGATGAATTTTATGAATTTTGTATTCGGAGTATTTGGAAAAGTAATGCCTATAACTTTGGTATGTACATTTTATCTATGGAAAGGTATAGGGAAATGAAACATGTATATAAATTGTGATAACAGTGCTCATGACAACATTTTAAACCAAACAACAACTGAGACTAAGGTTAAAACAAACATTAAAACAAATGAAACTATTTTTCAGAAATGCAACAATGACCGGAGATCGTTTAATAATTATTTCTCTCTATCTAATGAAAAAGTATTCAACAACTCTGTGAAATAGTGAACAGAAAAAAACAGGATTTAAAAATATTTAAGTTATTACTAGAAAAATTTCAGAACATTTTCTTTGATCTTTCCTAGAACTTCTAAACGTCTACAAACAGTCAAATGTCTGAAAGTTTTTTAGGAGCTTTCATCCAATTCACTCTATTCGAACTGTTTTTGATCCCCCAGGCCATTCTTTGTCATTGACGTCAAAATCAGCACTTTTAAGTAATTGAAACGAAATCCGATAATTGTGATACGATGGAGCAGCATCACTATAAGTATTTAAATATGTTTCATTGGCTTTGGCAGAAGATTTCTCCTAATCAAACAATATTACAAGTGTAACTTCGAGCATTCCATTATTAGCGTCTATATAACAGGTCAGTTGAAAAGAATTATAGTATTTTGAGTGAAGCAATTTTTGTTATAATGAAATAAATGAATAAAAAGGAATATTGCCTTTTGAAGGGAAAAAAATACAGTTGAAGCAAAAACTTGACTTGATGCCGAGATTCCGAATACTGCCCTAGGAAAATCAACGATCAAGGATTGGCATGCTAAGTTTACACTTGGTAAAATTAGCACCGAATACGGTGGAAGCAGTGGATACCGAAAAGAGGTTATTACCGACGAAAACATTTAAAAAATCCACTAAATTATTGTGAATGACCGTAAATTGAAATTGAATGAAATGGCAGATACTCTAAAGATATCAACTGAACCTGTACATCATATCATTCAGGAATATATGGGTATGAGAAAGCTGTGTGCAAAGTGGTTGCCGCGAGAGCTAACTTTTGATCCAAAACAACGACAAGTTGATGAATCGGAGCAGTGTTTGAAGATGATCAAGCATAATAAACCCGAGTTTTTGCATCAGTGTGCGACAATGGATGAAACATGCATCAGTATCAGTAATGAACCCGCTCCAAAGCGTGGGATGACGCAACAGTCGACTGGCAAGGTTATGGCGTCTGTATTTTGGGATGCGCTTGGAATAATTTTCATTGACTACCTTGAAAAAGGAAGGACCATCAACAGCAACTATTATATAACGTTATTGGACCATTTGAAGGACGAAAAGTTGCCGAAAAACGGCCGCATTTGAAGAAAAAGAAAGTGCTGCTTCACCAAGACAATGTACCGTGTCACAATTCAGTGAGAACGATGGTAAAAATCCATGAATTGGGCTTCGAATTGCTTCCCCATCCACCGTATTCCCCAGATTTGGCCCCCAGCGACTATTTCCTGTTCTCAGATCTCAAGAGAATGCTTGCTGGAAAGAAATATTCGTAATATGAAGAGCTGATCGCCGAAACTGAGGCCTATTTTGAAGCAAAGGACAAATCCTACTACAAAAATGGTATCGAAAAGCTGGAGGGTCGCTATAATCAGTGTATCACCCTTGAAGGGAATTATGTTGAAAAAAAAAATTATTTTGCCAAAAAAATGGAAAACTGTTATTTTATGTAGAGAAATGTCAAAACCTTACAATACTTTCTCTTTGGCTCAAAATATCTTTATAACTCAGTAGATTGTAATCAGCTATATAAATCTATAATGCCTGACAAGGATATTTGCTAATTTTTTGGCATTATAGTCGTGAAATTGAATTACGCCCAAAGTATGAGATGGAATCCGACAACGTTTCCTGTTTCTGACTTTGAAACAAAGACACGGGCCGGGGAAATGAATAAATCAGGCGCGATTCCGCGAATTCAGGTCGAAAGTGTTTCCAGCAGGACAACAATTAAATAACATCGAACAAGACGAAATTACACGATCCTTATTTAAATGATAACCCGCGGAGAATGACAAATATGGGAACTTGATAAGGGTAAAGGAGACGTAACATAACGGCGGCGGGGCCGGAGTTATGCGCATCAAATCTAGATTATTTTACACAAAAGCAATTTAACAAAAGACCGCAATTTCAATTATTTAAGGCAGATGTGTGGGGTTTCTCTGTTCGCGCCCGTAAATTCTGATAATTGTTAGTTTCCAAATCCGTTTACTATAGCAAATTGCCAGCGCTACTACGAATTATTGTATTTGATCGGCTTTGTTTCGGACCGATTCTTTGTCGAGATATGCCGACATCGTTTGTTATTGGTCGTTATTTCCGTTTTTATTAGCCTAGATTCGAATCAAACCAGCTTGTGATATATTAGGATTATAAAGCATCTCGCGTCCAATAACTAAATGGTCTCAATAAATCAAAACATATCATAAAATTCAAGGCACACCTGGACATGTTATCGTGAGATTGGACTCCACGACAAAACTTTAGCACACTACCTATTTTTCATTACAACTCTTAATAAAAGTAAATTATTAGCTTTCAGATTCTACAAATAACGACAGTTGGTCATTGATTCATGGTAACATTACAAAAAGTCAGTTATTCTTTACTTATAGCTTCCCCGTAAAATCATGTGTAAGAAAATATAGAACGGTATGACTCATTCGTTAAACGAGAACCGGGCGATGGGAATGCTGAGATGTACACTTTTTGGATACAAAGGCCTTGTTCGGGAATCATATAGTTTCTTAGAGAATCTCGAAGAGTATCTTGCTGGCGTAACTGATAGACGATTATTATTGTAATCACCATTGTAACATCTCGTATATTATCAAGATAGTGACCATTATAATGTTGAATATTTGTATTTTATTAAACAAGAAATTCTTACACATGCTACTCGAACGACACGACAACATTATAACTAGTGTTGGGAACTATCGACTGAAATTGACTATCGACTGTTTAGTAATTGACTACTTTTTACTATCGACTGTTTCAGTCGCTATTTTTGGTTCGACTGATTTTACTACATTTTATCAGTGACTGTTTCTTTCAGTCGACTGTTCTCAGTCACTGTTTTCCGACTGATTTTGTTACTATTTACTATCGACTGTTTCAGTCGTAGTTTCAGTTACTATTTTTGGTTCTACTTGTTCCATTCAACTGATTTTTAACGTTCTGGTACTGACGTCCTAACCGCGACCTTGACAAAAATGTACCCAATTTATGCTTACATAGATTTATATGTAACATATGTTATGTAGTTTTAAGACTTTTTTGGTAGTTTGCTTGTAAAGAACAATATATTGTATATTAATATTAGTAAGTATTGTAATAGGGTAAATAGATTAAAATTGTGAATGATAAATAGTAAAATATATTGACTGTTTTTATGGCAATAATAATATTAATGTATAATTGGCGTTAATATTTCGATTACTCTCTCGATTTTTGTTAAAAAATATTTCCGTTCAATAATAAATAAAGCATTTATATATCATGGATTAGTTTTTTTTTGATTAGGTATATGTTTAATTTTTTATAATATTTATGGTTATTGTACATCTTTAGTTTTTAGGTTTTGTTTAAGTTCTGTTCTATTGTTTATATTTATTATAGTATATTATTTAAAAATAAAACTTAATACATTAAAATGCAATAAAACATTTGAGGGGTATTATTCCATTCCATAGAAAAATTCCTTTCATTTCTACAGAACCACAGAACATTCAAATATAAAAGTAATTCTACTTCGTTTAATATTAAATTATAAGTTCCATGTCATGTATTATTATTATATTACTATTCGGTAATTATTTTTTCCTTTCCTTTTTTAAAGTTAGTTCGTGATGTAATTTATACGTCTCTGTCTCGTTTATACTAACGTTTGCAAATATAACCACATATAAAATTAACTGTCACAAGCAATTATCTGCGTCCTTTCCTCTCTCCCAATTTTTGCACAAAAGGATTCGTATATCTCCGTCTGACATCACTAATTATAATAATAATACTATTTTCAATGTCTAGTTTTTTGACTATGGACTGTTTGGACTGTTTTCACTCAATAGTTCCCAAAGCTAATTATAACACAGCTAGGTTAAAAACAATCTGATCAACATTATGTAGTATGAACAGCAGCATTATCTTGCTAAAAATATAATTCTGACCGGAAAGTTGTGTTCAATATATATCTAAACGTCAATTCATTTAATATAAGTTATTACTATTATCTTTCCCAGAAAGGAATTTTATTTTTGTCTTTCCTTCAAAATCTGTCGAAGATCTCCAACAGGTAACACATCCTCCAATTGCCTACTGGACTTCAAATTATCTGTTCTATTCTTAAATCCTGATATTAAAACTTACATAAATAAATAAGTATTACCCATTAAGTAGCTCCCTTGATTAGAATATTATTCAAAATTGTCGGGGAAAGTTAGCACGTGCTGGATACTAAATTGACAAACAATTTAGGAATGTTGAACGATTGGATAAAGTTGAAACCTATATGAAATGCTACGGAATAGGCCAATTCAGATTATGAAATATATAGAAGGATGAAATTATTGAAACAAAAATTTAAAATACGGATTAGTCCCTTTTTAACCTGGCTGTGTTATAGTTTTGTCGCGTCTTTCGAGCAGCACGGTTTTATGCGAAACAATAGCTTATACGACAAAAGCGTAAACGCATAAAAGCATAAAAGCTGTAACTAACCACCTTCAATCTTGGGATACAAAAGCTAAATGTTGCCACCTTGGTTGGCGCAGTGGTAAAGGCGACAGGACGGTAGTCCTACTGTTGCGATAGTCGCGGGTTCGAATACTGTTGGGGCGTGGTCATAAAATGTATGTTTGTGACTGTTTAATATTTGTGATTGTCCTAGGCAAGAGTGCAAAATCCGACAAGGAAAATGATCCCAGTCACGCCAGTGACCAGGCTGGGTAAGACCGGATGTCTTCTGGGATGATTTCTAAGTTGGTCACTCGGCAGTCAGTAGGCTTAATGCCGAGGACCGTGGTTCGGAGCCCGCTTCCAATCCAGATAAATCCTGCTTGGTAAAAAGGAGACTTAAATTATATAAAAAAAGCTAGAAGAGTTATAACGAAAAATATATAGTGAGTTAAGTTTTGTCGTGGAATGTTGTAGCAATTTTTTATCACAATCCCATTTTCTAAACTAAATAAATATTTCTAACTCACTATCGATGTTACACAACATGGACATTGTACCAAACGCTTCGGATATTAGGGAGTAGGAATAAATCTATGAACAACAACATCCAAAAAGCAGATAGAACCTTTGAAAAGTTACACGACGTTACAGTCATGATCAAGAATAATATTTAGCAACTCCGAGAACAATTGGCATGACAGAAATAGAACAAATATTGTTTAAATTAAAGTGTAACAATTATATCCAAACTAGTATCTTTACATCTACAGTAATTAAGAGTGAAACAAAAGTTTTTTGACTATTTTATTATTATAATCCCAGATTGAATGACCAATCTAACTGATAAAAATATGATTTTGGAATTGAAAAACTTTCCGATTCTACTACGAAGGTAAGCACACAATTTAATTTTGTTACTGCAGCATTACAATTACGTGCATTGATACAGACAATTTAAAGGTCACTATTTCAAATGGTGTTGCTAGGACGATATAATGTAGACAATATTGTTTCCTAAAACTTATAAATAAAATCAATCGAAAACGTGTTTATCAGACTACAATGGGCTACAAGGACTCATCACATACTACAAAAGTATCTGTGAACTTTTATCTTAGCTGACCTACCTAACAGAATTATTTCCATCTAACCAGTTTCTATTCATCGACTATCATTTTCTAGTAAGCTATTCAACAGTTATCAGAATGCCAAAAAATATCTTACTGAATGACCACTTCGATAGAAAATACAATGATAAGAACTGAAGTAGAAAGATATATAGAGAATTAAAAATGTATGATGGGTTGCCGAGATAATTGAAAAATTTTGTAGGAATATATTAGAAGAAAATGATAAAATGATAAGTGTTGATATGTGCGTATAAATATAAATTTTTGCTTTCATTACTACCGCTTTGATTATATTTATTTCTTTGGTTATCTATTATTACTTTTAATTTTAGTTTAATTTTGATTATTCTATAGTAGCTGTTAGTTAATTAGTAGTATATCGATATCAATAATTTTTTAAACATTACAATTATTATAGCTACAAAAAACTTTTCAGCAACATATTAAAATTATGATTTTATGTTTAACAGTATTCTTGTTGTGATTGTTAAATGTATTTCCTTGTTCTATTTTCATACCCAATTAGGATATTGATTACTTTTGGCTCTTCCATCCTTTTATTTATATCCTTTATATTTCCATATTCTCTTAGTATCTATCATGTTCCATCTGCTTAAGTTTTTCTATGAATGTTCTAGTTTATCAATTGTTCTTATTACATCATCTGCAGTAGCTCCTATCGACATTTCTATTTTTTCATATTTTTATACCCCATATACATTAATGTTTTATATACTTAGTATTGTTTATTATTACATCCATTATGGATAGGATTCGGCTTAAACTTCCACCTTGTTTTAGTCCTTCTTGAGTTTGGAAGGTTTGTGTTTGATCAACTCAACCTTAATAGGTCAATTGAAAAAGTCCCCGGCCTACCATAGTAAAACACATTTTTTGCCAAAATTAGTTGTTTTATTCAAAATAATTCCCTCCAATGGTGAAACACTGACTATAGCGACCCTCCAACTTTTCGATACCATTTTTGTAGTACGATTTGTCCTTTGTTTCAAAAATTTCTTCCCAGCGACCATACATTTCAGATCTAAGAACAGAAAATAGTCGCTGGGTGCCAGCTCTGGAGAATACGCTGGATGAGGAAGTGATTCGAAGCCCAATTTATGGATTTTTGGTACGGTGCATTATTTTGGTGAAGCAGCACTTTATTTTTCTTCAAATACGGCCGTTTTCGCGGTGTCGTCCATTAAACGGTGCAATAACGCTATGTAGTAGTCGCTAATGATAGTCCTTCCTTTTTTAAGGTAGTCAATGAAAATTATTCCAAGAGCATCCCAAAATACAGACCTGAAAATACATTGTGTGCAGTCCACTCGGATTACTGTCGATTGGACTTCGGAGTGAAATGATGGAGCCATTTTTCATTCATTGTAACATATCGATGCAAAAACTCGGGTTTATTACGCTTGATCATCTTCAAACACTGCTCCGAATCATCAACTCGTCGTTGTTTTTGGCCAAAAGTGAGTTCGCGCGGTACCCACTTTGCACAGAGCTTTCTCATACCCAAATATTCGTGAATAATATGATATACGCATTCAGCTGATACCTTTAGAGTGGTTGATATTTCATTCAATTTCAATGTACGGTCATTCAAAATCATATTCATCATCTTTTAAGAGTTAGGGAGGCCTAACAATAAACATATGGATGTGTCAGGCCGGGGACTTTTCAACTAACCTATTAATATGTGTGTTATTTTTATTATAAATAACAGCAAATTCTTCAACAATCTCTACTTTTAATTTTTATTTAATAATTTTTATTTCCAACTGGTCTTTTCTCCTATTTTTTTAAATTTGTTTTCATATTAAAGCTTTCCAAACTCTAAATACTAATCACTTAGAAGGTTATTGTCTCCATTAAATACGTCCGTAATTGATGATTGTTGTTATATTTTGGACCTTGAACTGCGTCAACGAGTTATCAAGAAGAAATTCGAAACACTTCATCATCATCGTAAATATATAAAGAAATTATCTCGTCTGTGGCACAAATCGGAATTTTTGTGTGTAATACGTTGATCTTTGGACGAGACTACCAACACTATCGCCACGATTTTATGCTCTTTTTATTTATTTGTGAAAAAAATGTATTTATCTACATCGCGTGAATTATTAGTTAGTGTTAGTTTCGTTCAGCTGCAAAATGGTGTTGAAAAGATTGTTTGTTTTCAGTGTATCGTACACGTGTCATAATAAAGTAAAGGTAATATATATTATAATATATTTATTATTGCAGTTTCCGGGGTTGGCATTTTGTATTTCGGGATTTCCGATCAAAAATTATATATTAATATAAGTTATATATCATTGTGGCTATATTATTTTTCAAAATATTGCCAATAGCGATCAACATACAAGGTTGGAAAAAAGTAATTTCGGTTTTTCCTAATAAATGGATTGAAAGTCGTATATCTCTGATAATACCAAGTCTTACCATAGGACGTTCGAAAGGCAGCAAATAACATTCTAAATATAAAAATAGTTTGATTTGTTTAATCAACCAAAAGTTACTATGCCTTGAAAATGAAGAATATAGAAGGTTATTTTGCTATTTTATTTCCAAGATGAGAAAAATTCTTATAGTGACGAGTACTTTAGCGAATACCCATACGAGGATTGGGTTACTTCTTTTAGCACAAGCAATGTTTAACTTAACACATTCGCTGCGTCTGGTTAAGGAAACCAGAACCAGAAGTGGAAACCATTACATGTGCTAACACTCGAACAATATAAATAAATTGAAAAGTCCCCGGCCTGGCACATTCATTATTCTGCATCATTAGTTTGTGAATGATAGCATTTTGAGTGAAGCAACTTTTGTTATTGTGAAAAAAATGGATAAAAAGGAATTTTACGTGTTGATAAAATTTTGCTTTTTGAAGGGAAAAATTCAGTTGAAACAAAAACTTGACTTGATGCCGAGTTTCCGAACACTGTCCCAGAAAAATCAACCATCAAGGTGTCAAGGTATGCTAAGTTTAGACGTGGTGAAATGAGCACCGAAGACGGTGAACGCAGTGGACGGCCAAAAGAGGTTGTTACCGAGGAAAACATTTAAAAAATCCACAAAATGATTTTGAATGGCCGTAAATTGAAACTGAATGAAGTAGCAGAGGCTCTAAAGATATCAACTGAATGTGTACATCATATCATTCACGAATATATGGGTATAAGAAAGCTCTGTGCAAAGAGCGAGCTCACTTTTGACCAAAAACAACGACGAGTGGATGATTCGGAGCAGTGTCTGAAGATGATCAAGCGTTAAAAACTTCAGTTTTTGCATCAATGTGTGACAATGGATGAAATATGGCTCCATCATTTGACTCCGAAGTCCAATCGACAGTCATCCCAGTGGACTGTACACGATGAACCCGCTCAGAAGCGTCGGAAAACGCAACAGTCGGCTGGCAAGGTTATGGCGTCCCTATTTTGGGATGAGCATACAATAATTTTCATTGACCTTGAAAAAGGAAGGACTATCAACAGCGACTATTACATAGCTTTAATGGATTATCTGAAGGACAAAATTGCCGAATAATGGCCGCATTTGAGGAAAAAGAAAGTGCTGATTCACCAAGACAATGCATCGTGTCACAAGTCAGTGAAAAGGATGACAAAAATCCATGAATTCGGCATCGAATTGCTTCTTCATCCACCGTATTCTCTAGATCTATTTTAAAATTTGGAGGGTCGCTATAATCAGTGTATCATCCTTGAAGGGAATTGTTGAATAAAAAAAATAATTTTGGCAAGAAATGTATTTTACTATGAGGCCGGGGACTTTTCAATTGGCCTCTTACCTATTATAATGCTAGAGAAGACTAGAACGTACAACGATATGCTGTTTCGAGCACCTATTAGGCGTCCTTAGCACCACAGTAAATAATTGGCAGGCGCCGCTGTGGCACTAGACAAATCGAATGTCTTAAAGATGAGTCTCACCCTGGTCGGTCAATCGCTGAAAATGTCGATAAAATTATACATATCGTAAAGGTATACTCCACGACAAAACTTTAGCACCTTACAGATTTTCCATTTCAACAAAAATAAAATAAACAAAAATAAATGTTTAGATTTTAGATTCTACAATTCAAGTAAACATTATATAGAGACAACTATTGTTTACTTATAGGTAGGGTGGTTAAAGTGTTGGGCTGCTATAGCTTTTGAAAATCAGCAGAAATACAATTCATTCCTGGGAAAATTCGAATTGCCTTTTTCAGCAAAAATAAAATAGAAATATGCTAAAGTTCTGTCACGGAGTGTAAACCATACTTCGTCTTATTTCTGCGGAAATAAACATCGCCCAAGAAATAGTTTCGAACCTTTTACAAAGACTGTATACGAAAAGAAGATCGGTATTTAAATTCCCCATCAATTAACAGTGCAGAATTTAATGGATCGAGTCACCCCTGAAATTAATTTATTTTTAAATTAAATTTCTTTTTGGAATAAATTGGGCAAGTATTATTGACGCAATCCACATTGACGTATAGGAAGATGATGCTAAATATGTGATGGGGTTAAAAAGGATTTTTTTATCACGATCAGCTCAAACCATGCCAAACCATTAATTCCATTCTCTACTGTCAACAATTAATGCGATTTATGTAAGCAATTAAAAAAAAGGACAGAATTAAACAATATATTTCAGATAATCAATTAATCATACCACACACACATCTAATGGCTCGGCAACAATTGAGATATTGGCTGGGAAGGCTTGATGCATCCACCGTATTGTCCACAACTTGCCCCATCCCACAAACACTTATTCCGATCTGCAAAACTCACTTAATGGTGTAAAAAAGAGGCTTGTGTAGATTGTTTGGTTGAGTTTTTCGTCAAAAAAACCTATAGCAAAAAAATTATGGTCACAAAAAATATGGATTAATATTTCAAGTGCCGCCTTGGTTGGCGCAGTGATAAAGGCGAATCATTTCGAATCCTGCTGTGGCATGGTCGTAAATTTATGTTTGCGATTGTTTGTTATATATGATTGTCCTAGATAAGAGTATAAATCCGACAGGGGAAATGATACCAGTCACGCCAGTAACTAGGCTGGGTAAGACCGGATGTCTTCTGGAATGATTTCTAAGTTGGTCAGTCGCCAGTCGCTTGCTTTAATACCGGGTGGTTCGGAACCCACGTTAAACTGTAGGTCCAGTCCAGATAAACCCTCGTTGGTAAATATGGAACTTTAAAATATTTAAAAAAAAAGTATTTGGAGTATACATAAATAAATTATATTAAAATCATAAGAAAAATCGACATTACCTTTTACCATCACATCATGATCGGTATACGTCTTTTACATTTTTAAAAATTGCAGCCCAATACAACTTCAATTTTCAACAATATATAAAATAATTTTGTAGTGTTATTAAGAAAACTATTAATATTATTATATTGTTTTACATTCACGGTTATGAATCATAATTAAGAGTTATCATATGTTTATTTAATCAACATAAGAATTTTATTAATTATAATTTTGAAAACACGTAAACTTGTCATATTAGTAACACTACAATATAATGCATAACAAATGAAATATCATAAACATTCATACTGTTTCATTGTTAAGTGCCAGACAGTAGACCTTTCAATCCTTTTTATTATTTACCTGAACCTTTACTAATTGGAAACAAAATTTGAGCACACAACTAATAACAAAACTCCACTCGAATTAACATTTCAGCTAAGATCTTTAAGAATGGTCGCATTCCGAAGAGGCTTGGGTTCGTTAAGCGCAGCGGAAACAAACGAAGCCACTTTCAAAAAAGTGTTGATCGCCAACAGGGGCGAAATCGCCTGCAGGATAATTCGGACGGCGAAGAGGATGGGCATCAGAACAGTTGCCGTATATTCCGTTGCAGATTCACAAGCGGTGCGTATATATCTACTGTTTGTTTTATCCTGACGGTATGTAGAACAAATATTTCATGTTTAGGATGGACTCGGAGTTAATTATGAAAGATTAATAAATGTTTATAATGATCAACACGTATACAATATTTTATAATTTGTAAAATGCTTATTTTACAAGATGTTGTCTACGAATCTAATGTCTACTTCAAGCTTGTTACACCCAACCAGGTGAAACGGCTTCAAGTTTTCCAAAATAAGCTCCTCAGGAGAATGTTAAACGCTCCATGGTTTGTCAGAAATAATCAAATTCATAGGGAAACTGACACTCCAGAAATCAAGCACTTCATATCTCAATCATTCCTCAAACAACAACTCAGCTCAAATTCTTCTGAAAATGCGCTTGTTCGCGAGCTGGTCAACATGCTGGGAGCTTAGCGACGCTTCCCCGCTAACATCCGCCCTTCACCAGGCTGAAACGACCTCATCCGTCGCTGCAGTCAAAACTTTCGCCTCTATACGACAGTGTCCAGTCGTGTGTTAACTCAAGTTCGCGAATCAAAAGAATCGCCGGGTCCTCGCGCCCAATAACAGGGGTTAACTGTGAGGCGGTTTCGGCTTAGTGTATTGGTAAGCCCAGAGGCAGTCCCACATAACCCGGTCCAACTTGTCACTCCAGGACAAGTCTCCGCGACCAGGTATGCGTCATGCATTCCACCGCCTGGTTTTAGATCAGAACAAAAAAAATTATAATTTATTTCAAACGAATTATTTTTTACTTTTCACAATATCACCTTGTCGCCATTCATTCCCATCTCATTACTATGCGGGTACATATAGATGGCGCTAGTTTTAATGCTTTTTCAGTTAGTATTAACCTTCGAAAGTAGGCTGTTAAAATTTCAATATATTCTACTCATAAGTTTGTGAATTATTGTTCCAAGAGTGTCACTACTTTTGTTATCTTCAAAACAATGGATCAAAAAAAATTTCGTGTTTTAACTTTACACCGCTTCTTAATGGGAAAAAATACCCTTCAAGCGAAGAAATATTGAACAAAAAAAACGCGTTTCTTTTGTTACGGCCGCGACTCTTCAGCCTATCAAAATATATAATTTAAAGGTAATAGGATCTTTTTTGACTGAAACTATATCACAATTACCACTACCACAAAACATTGAAAACAATAGCAATACGTTTCTATGACTAAAATGTGTTCACTGTAAATTTATAAACAGAGTTAGGCAGTATTTTGTAATTCAATAACATTTTTAAAATGTTATCTGTAATTGGCATTTCAATTACATGATGCTAAGGTATTTTATAGTTAGTATTTGAAATACTTATGATTTCAAGTCGACTGAAGTCATAAAATACTGTCTTGACATCAATTAACATATCACTATCCCACAAGATGGACTTGTCTTTGTAATTCTATAGTCGAGCTTATGAGAAACACATCCAAATAACATCATTTATTATAGAATTGGGTAAAACAAACACTTCTAACTATAGCAAACTTCTACCTACTTTAATGTCCGTAAGAACAAAATTAAATCGGCTGCAGGATTGCTATTTGATACATTTTACAGTTGTTGCACTACAATGAAAAGACAGCTTAGAAAAAAGAATCGATAAAATTTTTAAACTGCTATCCGAAATCTGAAATAAATGCAGCTATATTGATGTCATGCTACCCTCGTTACAAAATGCGAAGATGAGAAGCAACGAATTAAAAAATCTTAAATTAATGCCTTAGACAAGTTACAAATGTTAAAAAAGCAAAGTAAAGTAGTGAAGAAGATGATAATTTTATTATATTGTGAACAGAGACACGATAGTAACACACTAGTGTTCATGAAAGCATACTCTTCTTTTGCTAATTAATAGGCTGGACCGAATCAGGTCTATTCTATTTACATAATCTAACACCTGACTGTATTTTGTATTCAAGATAGAAATAGTTAAAATAATGTAAGCAAAGCATGTATTCTGCCTAGATTACATTTACTACAATGGCCCATTTACAACAATATTTAGTAGCTTTCAGTAACACTTTTCTTTGATGTAAAGTGAAAAAAAATGCAAATGGAAATTCAAAAAAATGATAAGATAAGACTTCTTTCAATCCCAAAAATATATCTAGAGCTTATTCTTTATGGGAGAGCCTTGAGCTTCTTCAACGATTAACTGATGTACCATATAATTCATATATATATATATATATATATATATATATATATATATATATATATATATATATATATGTATATATATATATATATGTAAGTAACGATTATTCTTATGCATGTTTGTAAAATGACAGCCCAATAAGTTCTTTTGTATCTTTAGAAACACGTTAAACTAGCTGACGAAGCCATCTTCATAGGACCATCACCAGCAATAGAATCGTATTTAGACTTCGAAAAAATCTTGAATGCTATTAAAGAAACAGGTGCCGATGCTGTCCATCCTGGATATGGATTTCTCTCGGAAAATCCAAAATTTGTACAAGCACTGGTAAGTTATATCAGTAACACAAAACAATATATAGCAGGAAACATATTCTTTAAAATATATACCAATATATATATAAGTGCACACATTAGGTTCAATAGTACTAAAAACTTTCAAAAACAATATTATTTTATTACTTAACGCAATAAATATATTTTTAGTATTTCAACATTTACTGACGAATAATATTAAAAACAAACTAAATTGTCATCTACCCTGGTACATATCGTTCTTGAACATAGACCCAAAACCAAAATCTACACGATTAAAATTGTTTGTTTATTCCTTTTTAAGCGATATTATTTATAAACGTTGTCTTAATCAAACATTATCCTACTATTGATGTTATTGAGGTCAAACGAAGATTAACAATATTAAACAGCAATTTCATAATGGGATTTCATGTTATCGAACCTGCCATTTACCAACAGTCTCGCACAAAGCAAAGCAAAGAAAACCACAAACTACCCACTAATCTCTATGTCTAATTCTTGAGCCTTTGAGGAACTACCTAAAGCTTATTTAGAGGCTATTACGCTACAGATAGTTCACCTCATTTCCTATATAGAGAATTAATGAAATTGGTATATATATATATATATATATATATATATATATATATATATATATATATATATATATATATATAATTTATGAACAGTTTAAAGTTTAAAACAAAATCTTATTATATACAAACAATACTACTAAATCAATCTTATTTTAATATAAACGAAACTCTTAATTCTCAATTTACCTATCGTTTCTCATAGTTAGACTAAACACGACACAATATATAACATATCCCTCCTCTAGAAAGGACCAAAGGAATATACGTTGTTATTGTGGCGTTTAGACAACTTTAGCTAAATTATTTGTAAATATCGAGTGTATATTCGTCCGCCAGTTTGCTTTTGAAAATGTTCTAAATTGTATTGTTTTTTTATCAAAATATCCATGATATTACGTGTATAAAATGAATTTCCCAAGTTTTAGTGTCCCCTAATTGCAACATTTTACAGTTAAGCAACTGAGCTATTGGATTGTACCAATTTTAATAGATGTGACCAAGATGACAAACTTCTTACTAATCTAGTTCAGTTCACAACAACTTCAGCCCGCCTTTGATGGCCTCATACCCTAAACTACGATTCTTGTACCAAGAATACATGAATTAGAAGCTTTTTTCAACGCATTTATGCCTCATAATTCTAATTGTTCCTGACTAGGAGACTTTGACATTCTTGAGCTTCACATTGAGCTGCTTAAATTAATTGAGAAACAATTGGTAATCTGATATCGAGATATCTTCCTTTCTTAATAAACTATGTATTTTCTTAATAAATAAGTTGAATCCTTTTAGCTGAATGAATGATCAATAGATAACAGCTTTATGATTCCAGTTTATCTAAATGTTATGGCAATTAATATTCTTTTAATAAAATACTAATTAGCTTAAACAAAATCATTGCCTTAATGGAAATAATATTAAAATAATTATTGAAAATATATTGAAATTGAATTTTGTCAATATTGCTTCCATTTAAAATCGATAATATTTCGCAACTTTGTAACTCTACCAGAACTTGAACGAATAACTCCTATTATTTTTAAACTAACATTCATAGGTCATGTTGATTTATTTACATATAATAAAATCAAAGAAATTTAAAAAGTTATTAAAACTTACAAAATGATTAAATAAATAATAATCTGGCTTAGCTGGCGCAGTGATCAGAGCGACAGGACGGTCCTCCTACTATTACGATAGTCGCGGGTTTGAATCCTGCTGGAGCATGGATGTACTTTATGTTTTTGATTATAATTGTAAATATCTTTAGCCAACAGTGGAAAATCTGGAAGGAATAACCATCCCTGTCAAGTCAGTAACCAGGCTGGGTAAGACCGGATCTGGGAAATTTTCTAATTTAGTCACTCGCCAATCGGTAGGCCTAATACCTAATAATATATATATATATATATATATATATATATATATATATATATTTATATACTATTTGAAGTAAATTATAAAAAACTCATTATATATAACGTTAGTACATAATGCATCTTTTAAATTACAAAATATCTTATTAAAAAACGAAATTTTACATAATTTCCATTATATAAATAAGTGTCTACCGACTTTTTATCCAGATTAAACTTTAATTAAGGGAAAGTAAGTAAGTTTTATTTTTGGTTACATATCCCTTGATATGAGATGAGGTCAAACAGATCATACGTCTTCATTCAAAAACTTTAATATGTGGTTTTTCAAAAGTTACATCTCCTATGTTTATATCGTTATTTCATTGCTGCCTCCTAATTTTTTTTAACTTCAAAATTTACGTTCACTTTTGGCGTTCAAGGTTATATAGTTGACGGTTTTACATCAAATAATTATAATAAAATGTATTTCCTCTTACTGCAACGATAGTCGGGGGTTCGAATACCGCAAGGATGTACTTTATAAAAATATAATTATACTTTATGTTTATAATTGTAATTGGAAATGTCTAGGTCACCGTGTAAAATATAACCAGAACTAACCTCAGTCATTACAATCTCAATCATGCCAATAAAAAGAAAGAACAATATCTGAAAGGGTTTAGAAAACAAAAACTAATAATTTTATTGAAAATATTATTTTAGTTGACGGAAAGAAGAGACACTGGCGGTAATAACAGACCAACCCGTCTCACTCGTTCACCATTCAGGTAATACAAGAAAAAACGTATGACCAGATAGTCTAGGCTGTATTACATAAAATATTTGTAATTTATTGTCGCCTTTCTATTATATCAGCTGGTGGAAATTTCTTTATATAACAAATAAAATCTAGTCTCCCTTTTTTAATATCAGTGAATAAATATTTATTAGCTAAATGTCACAATTTATACAAATCTAAGGTATAATCATCACAAAACCTTTTAAATACATCATTTAATCATAAAAAAATGTAATTCGCAGATAATATAAGCAGTGTCAAACACACTCTATCAATATAGCATATATTTTTATAAAATCACGTGCGTAATATCCTTAAACAACATTTTCGTGTTCGAACAAACAAATCCATCGAATTGCATATCAATTTTCAGTTATTCTCCATGTCGCAGGCAGCGATCTTCATAAAATGCAACCGGTTCAATGTTGTCTGAAATTTTAGGAAGCCGAGAACATAACCTTCATTGGACCATCAGCTGACGCCATCTCTCGAATGGGTGACAAGCTGCAATCGAAACGGATGGCAGTGGCGGCGGGAGTGAACATCATCCCTGGAGTCGATGCGATAGTAGCGGATGTTGATGACTGCGTGCTTGTAGCAAATCATATCGGATACCCTGTAATGATTAAGGCGTCTGCTGGTGGAGGTGGGAAAGGAATGAGAATAGCGAGAAATGATCAAGAAACTAGGTAAGGGGCAAATGTTATTAAATTTAAGACAAAAAAAGCAAGATATGTCCACTCGATTCAGTTTTATCTCTGAACGTTAAATTTTTTTTAGTTGCAGTATTATTGATGTTCATTAAAAAATAATATTTCAAAATTGTGCGAATGTAAAGGACAGGATGAAAAGAAATATTTTATGGCAATCTGATAGTTTTGACTTTTATTAGAAAATATTCATCATATTTTATATACTATTAAACATCCTTATAAATCAGCTATCTATAAATATCACGAATTTTATCGACATTAATAATATATCATAAAACTATTAAGTTCAATATAATCCTTTAAACCAATTTGATTCCAGCTTCTATTCGTCTTCCGTTATCAAAAGCGAGTAATATGCGTGATTTTCATAATATGCAGATATAAGCATAATTCAATGTAAAATGTATACACAGAGATCCAGAGAAAAGAAGTTTTTAATTATGCGGTAACTCCCCAAGAGCTAAAAACCTGTTTAAGAATAAGAACTAAGAATAATAATTAAGAATCTGTTAAAAACGATACACTACTACAAGATACACATAAGAACATAGATTTTCTTTAACTCTTGAACCAAATGTACCTGTTGATATTTGAAGACATAACATAAGAACATAGACAGAACATTATTTTTCAATAATTTCTTCTAATTAATTGTCTTAGATTTTAAATTTTGTTTACTTAAAATTAAAAATTTCATTGCCTACATAACTAAGATTGAATATTATTCTATTAAAAGTACACAAAAAATATACCAAGGTTTTCAATAAGTCGGTGGATATGAAAAAACATTACTTTATTTTTGAGGACAGTTTTCCTTCAACTTTCAATAAACTGATTCCAGGGATTATCCAATTTGTGGATCCCATCGACGTAATGATTTTTGAAAAAGCCTGCAGCAAACCTTTTCAACAAAAAAATCTTTTAATATTTAAGAATCATATTTAGCTCACAACTGACAAATAAGCTAAAATTCGCAACAAACTGTACCTGAATTAATTATTCTTAAAAAGGCTTTTAGAAATGTGTATCTGGATAGAAAAATAACATTATGGCCCTGGAACGATTTTAAATTAATCAGTTTATTTTTAATACATACGAATAATTGAAAATATTGTTGCTGTAAAACTGTAAAATGATAAAATGTATTAATATTGTTTAGATATCTTTGTATTATATAACATATATCTCTTTTTAGGATTCAAAATAAAGTTCCAGAACAACACAATTCATACTTTGTACTTAATATAATTACTATTTATAGTTTAGTTACACTATTATCATAACAATGAGGCAATTAAATTAAAAAATTGCTAAATATTAAACTATTTCTTAAAACAATATAAATTATTTAAATAATTCTGTATATATATATATATATATATATATATATATATATATATACACTAGTTTATAGTACCTCAAGACACTTTTCTTTTTAGAGAAGGATATTTACTAGCATCCCAAGAAGCAGAAGCCGGTTTTGGAGACAAGCGATTATTAGTAGAAAAATTCATCGAAGATCCCCGCCATATTGAAATACAGATATTAGCAGATAAACACGGAAACGTAATACATTTAAACGAACGAGACTGTAGTATTCAACGAAGAAATCAAAAAGTGATTGAGGAGGCTCCCAGGTAAAACCATTCAAATATCTCTCAGCAATAAATCTAACTTTAAGAAAATAAAAGACACGTTAATTATCAATTCCATATTTTATTATTTTTAGTGTATTTCTAGATAATGCCACCAGAGAAACAATGGGCCAACAAGCAATCGCACTGTGCAAGGAGTTGAATTATTCGTCAGCTGGAACCATAGAATTCCTGATAGATCAACGTAGGAATTTCTATTTCCTGGAAATGAATACTAGATTGCAAGTAGAACATCCAATCACCGAATGTATTACGAATATCGATATAGTGGAGCAAATGTTCCGGATTGCCATGGGTTGCCAGTTGAATATCAAGCAAGAAGATGTTAAAATTGATGGTTGGGCTATAGAGAATCGGATATACGCTGAAGATCCGTATAGGAGCTTCGGTATACCTAGTATAGGAAGGTAAGAACAGCTATTTTTTTTAGATATTTTAGAAAACTAAATATTTGGGTACCAAGCAGTAACGACAATATGCAATAGCAAAATAAAAATAGAATAATATAGTTATATATGTAAGGACAAATGGTTGTATATTAAATAATATCCATATCAGTTTGGTTTGTCAAACTTAACTAAACAATGTTAGGAGAAATATATATAATATCATATAAAACATATTCATTCATTCATTTATTCAGAATATTTTCTATAGAAAATGGAACTGTTATACGAGAACTTGCGATGGGATGTCGCCACTATCAATAACTACGATGATATTAGGTGCTTTAAAGTATTGATTAACACAACAGTTTTCCAAGGAAAGCTCAAAATTGTATTTTGGATATTCATTCTTTTGATTTGATATCAAAGCCTGGTTAGTCATCCAGAAAGAAACAAGACTAAATTAATTAACTATTTCAGTTAGAGCCACAAATTTTGATAGAAATTTAATTCTTTCGATGAGGTATCGCCATATTACCAGATTACAAAATGAGAAAAATTTGAAGAAAATGATATAAAATATTCTGATTATAAACTCAAAATATACTATTGAAATGAATAATTACATGCAAGCGTCTAATTTGTCAAATCTGTCTATGTCAGTTTAATGTGGCTAACAGAGCTTGTAAAAAATATCACATAAAAATTCATTCATTAAGCGTCTTTAGAGAAAATGGCATTATCATACGAACTTTAGGGCTCCCGTCGCCGTTAATTATCTAGATGTACTAACAGGTCAATTGAAATGTCCCCGGCCTACCATAGTAAAACACATTTCTTTTGAGAAATTAATTTTATTTTATTTAACATATTTCCCTTCAACGGTGATACACTGATTATAGCGACCCTCGAACTTTTCGATCCCATTTCTGTAGTACGATTTGTCCTTTGCTTCAAGATAGGCCTCGGTTTCGGCGATCACCTCTTCATTTGACGAAAATTTCTTCCCAGTGAGCATTCTTTTGATATATGAGCAATTCGAAGCCTAATTCATGCCATCGTTTTCACTGACTTGTGACACGGTGCAAGGCAATGCATGGTGAAGTAGCACTTTCTTTTTATTCAAATGCCCCCGTTTTCGGCTATTTCAGCCTTCAAACGGTGCAATAACGCTATGTAATAGTTGCTGTTGATGGTACTTCCTTTTTCAAGATAGTTAATCAAAATTATTCCAAGCGCATCCCAAAATACAGACACCATAGCCTTGCCAGCCGACTGTTACGTTTTCCCACGCTTTGGAGCGGGTTCATTCATCTTGTGCAGTCCACTCGGACGATTCGAAATGAAATGATGGAGCCATGTTTCATCCATTGTCACATATCGACGCAAAAACTCATGTTTATTACGCTTGATCATCTTCAAACACTGCTCCGAATCATCAACTCGTCGTTGTTTTGGTCAAAAGTGAGCTCGCGCGGTACCCACTTTGCACAGAGCTTTCTCATACCCAAATATTCGTGAATGATATGATGTATACGTTCAGTTGATATCGTTAGAGTGTCTGCTATTCCATTTAATTTCAATTTACGGTAATTCAAAATCATTTTGTGGATTTTTAAAATGTTTTTGTCGGTAACAACCTCTTTTAACAGCCTCCACTGCGTTCACCGTCTTCGGTGCTCATTTCACTACGTCTAAACTTAGAATACCTATCCTTGATGATTAGTTTTCCTGGGGCAGTGTCCGAAAACTCGGCATCAAGCCAAGTTTTTGCTTCAACTGTATTTTTTCCCTACAAAAAGCAATATTTTATTAACACGCGAAATGCCTTTTTATCCTTTTTTTCACAATAACAAAATTTGCTTCACTCAAAATGCTATAATTCGCAAACTAATGATCCGGCAGTATCTTTTGGGTGTTAGGGCTAACTAAAAACATATGGATTTAATTCTAGTAGCGCCATCTATGTGTCAGACCGGGGACTTTTCAATTGACCTGCTGTAATATAATAAACATGTAATGACGCTTCATCTCGAGTATGCATTGAAAAGTGCCTGATCTGCTTCTAACTGGTCTTAAACCCAAAAGAGATCTATCCATTATATTGATATCTGGATGTGAACTCGAAGATATTTACCAATGAAAATGCTCGAGTCAAACAGATAGATTATATTATTAACACGTATTTAGTAATATTCTTCAAAATAATGACTTAATTCTTTAAAAATCAATCAAAAGGGAATGGTTAGTTATATTATGATGGACTGCAATTAGTTTGAACTCTGGATACTTGTATCAATAATTATATTCCCTAAAGCTAAAATATAATAACTTTAATTTTCCAATACTTAACTGAAATTCATTAATTATAGTTAATAACAATATATGTCTCTGAAACTCAGATTTTTTTTTTAATTTGAACAAAAATTATATTTTCCATAATTAGTGTGTACCTGGCTTGAATAACATCACAATTATTCATAGTTGAGCAAAAATGTACTTTAGTACTTTAATTACTATGACGTTAATGACATAGCAGCAGATTACTTAAAAACCACAGTATAATATAGTAAAGCAATATTGATGGAGTTGCTAACAACATTTAGATATTGGGCATCACGAAATATTTCTCCAAAATTGCCTACAAATTTATTTTCTCTGTGTTCTTAGTCAATACATGTAAATCACCGTTTCCAACTTCCTGTCAATGGCTGTCAACTACAAATAAAATGACACAGCTCAAAATCTCACAGTTGTCCGTTAATAGACAGTAATTGAAGGCAGCAGTGGGAAATTCAAAGTCCCTGACTTATAAACTACCTTCAAGCATTCATGTCATTGTAAGAAATTGCAAGGGACAGTTCATCTATATTATACTTCATAAAAAAATAGCATACATGAGTCTTTCAAGTATAAGAATAATTGCGTTAATGTATGACATACAACTTGTTTTGTTCGATTTTAATATCGTCCCGTCTTTATTGAAAAAACGCTACATAAATCAGATTAAAACCTAGATAATTCGACGATTCCCTAAAATTACACCATCTGTTCTAAACCTTTTTTATCAACACGCTTTTATTTCAGAATACACGAGTACAAAGAACCCAATCACATAGAAGGTATACGATGCGACAGCGGCATAGAAGAAGGCAGCAAAATCAGTATGTACTACGACCCCCTGATATCGAAACTAATCAGTCACGGCCGAACCAGACAAGAGGCGATAGAAAAATGCACAAGAGCCCTGGACTCCTACGTGATCCGGGGAATCACCAACAACATACCCCTCCTGCGGGACGTATTAACCGAAGAAAATTTCCGAACGGGTCGCATAAGTACGAACTACTTACCCACCATTTATCCGGATGGATTTAAAGGGTTGTCCCTGACCGTACGTGAGAAACATAAACTGGTAGCGGTGGCCGGAGCTCTGTTTGCCTCCAATCAAATTAGGAGCAAAAGTTTGATTAACTATTCCGAATTTAGAAAGCGTACCAAAGTTAAGGAAGATTGGAAATTATCGATCCGGCTGGACGAAGAGGTATTCAGTGTCAATGTCAGCGATGGTAACGGTCTGTTTAAATGTAAGGTGAATGCTAATTGGTTGGAAATAGATAAGAACGGTATTAACTTGGCCAAGTCCCTATTAGAATTGGAAATTGACAGAGAAAGGGATATTTTCCAGATTATATCTAAGAATGCTGTAGGGGATTACCATTTGATGTAAGTAGTTTCTTGTAGAATATTTTATTCTCCAATATATAGGGCAGTATATAATAGGTCTAGTGAAAACTAAGACCATTATTTTTCCAAGAGATTTTTTAATTACGTCTGACATTAGATATATTAGTACTATCTTAATTTACAAATGTATTACTACTGCTCTGTTGTACTTGTATCAAGACACATTAAGACGGATGCGAGATAAATATATATATAGTCTATTCAAAGTTTTTTTAGTAATGCGTCATGGCTATTTGTGACGTCGAAACATTGCAATGCTGCCGCATATACTCTGAGTTTTAGTTCAGCTTGTCTTTGACATACAAGAAAATCCTAATCTTTTAATTTTTTTCTGACGTGGGGTAATTTTGCTTGAGGATTTGGATATCTCTCAAGTGATATAATGAGGCTTTTGTTATTTCGCTGTTATATCACTATTAATATGGATATATTTCAAGCTATTAAGCTGTATTTCAATCTATTTTCAATTTGTGGGTATTGTTAACAGAGACTTATACTTTTTCTATAGATTTAGACATATAAATGCATTTTGGTATAAAAATTGTGTTCGCTAGCAGATTTTTCAAGTACTCTTTCTTCTGGCAGTGCAGAAGAGAAATAAGAATGAGCCCAAGACACTACCTTGCGGAAGTCCAGCCGATAAAAATTTACATATTGAGAATGCCCCTTCATGCGAAACTATAAATTTTCTTTCGAACAGATATGATTCTAGTAATTGATAATAGGTCCGTGGCAACGATTTACTCATCTTGTTGAAAAGTACAAATTATATACCCGATCAAATGCCTATAAGACGTCCTAGACTAATAAGGTAGTGTTTATTTTCTTGAAACGCCTTTTGAATAACGATTTGGTCAATTTTCCATGATGTTGAAAGCCAAACTGGAAATCTGGTATTTATACAAGTGATTTAATAAGTTAACACGATAACTATTCCCAAATAATTTGGATATACGTGCAAAAATGTGCAAAAGATCATGGAAATAGCCAAGTTCAACCACTCAAATACAAGAACTGTTTGTAATGCACGAATTTGTATCAAAAATCACTAAAGAGTCATATTCTATGACCTGATGACCAAAGTTGAGTGGGGTGTCTGAAGGAGGCAATCGCCCAATTTTGGCCACTAAAGCAGTATCTGTGTTTCACCAAGATAATGTCAAACAATTATCAATAGAGACTCGCCAGGACATCCGAGAGCTTCAACAATCGCCTAACTTGCTATTAATCATTTATTTGTCATCTTTGAAAAATATCATCCACACCGTATCATTGTTTACCGCAAATTTTCTTTAAAAATTAAAATTGTCAATGGAATATCCGAGTTTATTCTGTTTAAATAGCACGATTTTATCGTGAACAATATATAGTTTCAACAAAACGTGAAAAAATTTAGTTATTACATTAGTTAATCACATTGATCATGTCATTTAGCACCAGTTATTTGTCTATACTAAAAACACATTCATTGAATGAAACTCAACGTTACAAATCTTGACAAAATTTGGGGCACCCTATATATGTGAATCCCAAGAAATAAATTGTGAAATAAAATAACTCAACTTGATATATTGTAAATATAATATGAAGAATTGATGTTCACATTTTCGCCATTTTTTTTTCGGCTAAACAAAATATCTTAGACCTGTTATCGCTCAACAATTTTTTAAATATTTCTATTAAATCTGTTTATTTATTAATACATTGTTAATTAGTACTAGTGTATGAATGATAAATGGCATCTTTATATTTAATGTGAACTTTAATAGAATCCATAATATAGATTTTTCTATAGATTTCGTGGAAATAACTATAAACTTAAAATCTTAACCCAAAAGGCGATGGATTACCACGGTTTGATGACCAAAAAGGGAGAAAATTATAAGGTGAACAAGCTAAAATCGCCTATGTCAGGATTAGTGAAATCGTTGTCATGCACAGAAGGAGAAAGTGTTGTAGAAGGTCAAGAATTATGTGTACTAGGTAAAAATCCTTTATACCATATCATTATTATAACTAACCTCAATTCCTTGTTATTGTAGAGGCAATGAAGATGCAAAATTTAATTACAGCTCCTTCGAATGGAACTATAAAGGAAATCAAGTTTAATGTTGGCGAGAAAGTAACAGAAGGTGATGTCTTAATTAAATTTGAATAATAAATAATATTTATATATTTATAAATTGGCTTTTTCTTTATCCCCAGTCAAACAAATTATACTACTAAGTCTTCCTAGTAGTCCTGTTTTGAAACAATACGATATAAATGATGAGAATCAAAGAAATTGCTCTTCTGGTTACTTTGTCAAACTATTAGTGCCAATTAAGTTACATCACAAGCTACATGTATGCTGATGAATAAAATTTAATCTTGACTAAACGTTGTTTAATGATTGTATTTACTACTTAATATGGTATTTGAAAAAGGTTTCTCGGAATTAAGCTTATCCCTAATAAACTGGCCATCTTAGACGCCATTCCCGAAGATATTCGCTCGTACGCCGCCTAGTTATTGGTGTATTAATTAATAGTCACAAACATAAATGACGTGCGAGATTTGTATCCGCGACTATGGCAGTAGCAGGAGCAGTCCTTTGTCACTTTAGCCGCTATAGCTATTGAGTTTACTTTAGCTACCAAGTATGAAATAATGCATTAATAAACTATTAAAAACGATTTATTTCTTATCATAGACAACCATTTTTCTTTCTAGTCTAGAAATAGATCTACTTCTAAACATTCTTTAATCAATTTAAATGTACATATTTCTACACAATGTTTAAATTTTTTATTATTTACCATACATTGTTATCGTCTTCTGTTTTACATTTATGTATAAGAAATGAAACAAAAATAAAAACAAAAACAAAAAAATCTATTAAGAACATTTAAACACAGTTTCAGAAAGTTTTGTCAAATATTTCAAAAATCAGCTGGTGGGTTTTGGTTTCTATATCTTTTAATTTGTAAAATAATGAAACGAAGGGGATCTTAATTAATTTAATAATTTAAAAAATAAATACTTTCGAATGTATGAATCAGTTTACATAACATAGAGCTTCATAAAAATATAATACCAAAAATTCCTTAATTCAACAACCAATCGATCTTATTTTCATTTATTGTAATATCAAAAAGTTTTGTACATTGAAACTTATTCAAGACATATAAAAAACGGTTCTTTTATGTTAGATATATATTGTTACAGGATATAATCAATAGGTATTTATACTAATATATAAATTTAAACAAGGATATATATCTTTCTGCAGTTGATAAGAATATTTTATAGAACAGAATAGTACTACATTGATTAAACCTATTGAACAACTCTTTAACAGCTCTAATTAGATGCTAGGTACTTTAACACTGCTGTTATTATAATATTGCTTAAAATCATTCGTTTCTTGTTATCCTAATTTAGCTCTATACGACTTTTAGTAACTCTTTAAATTTAAAATACTACTTAAAGGACACCTTTTTGAAGTGATTAAAAAGCTTAAAACCGAATCGAAGAACTCCACATATATTGGATATTTATTTTGAAAACAAAATTTAATTTATTTATTACATTGATAGTAGTCGTTGCCGACTAATCTATAAATTAATAATGACTATTTTATATCGTCCCTCATGTAATAATGTATATATAATAACATTACTGTTTTACTATTAAATGCACCTCACCTACACTACACTACATCACAAAAAATCAAATCACTTGAATCTTTTGAGTCTGCGTCCTCCTCTAGTGTTATTTAAGTATTGTAATACTAAGATATTGGCATGATAATGAAGTCTCTCTTCATGTCTTCTTGCAATTTCTTTAATTTCCTGAGTGACGGTCGAAATCTGAAGATATCGGTGCAAGTAATCAGTCCTGTAGTATCTGATGCACCTACAATACTTCTCAGGACTTTGGTCTGGAAACCTTGTATTGTATTTATATTACTTTTCACGAAAGATCCACATAATTGAATTCCATATGTCGATATAAGTTTCAGTTTTAATATATAACAGGTAATGCGAAAATATCGTCAAATATCGAAGCCCAATTCATGGATTTTTGACACGGTGCATTGTCTTGATGAAGCAGCATTTTCTTTTTCTTCAAATTCGGCCATTTTTCGGCGACTTGGTCCTTCAAACGGTCCAACAACGTTATGTAATAGTCACTGTTGATGGTCATTCCATTTTCAAGGTAGTCAATGAAAATAATTCCATGCGTATCCCAAAATACAGACTATAACCTTGCCAGCCGACTGTTGCATTTTCCCACGTCTTGGAGCGGATTTGTCGCGTGCAGTCCAACCGGATGACTGTCGATGGGACTTCGGAGTGAAATGATGGAGCCATGTTTGTGTTAATGTAAAATGTTGTAAAATGTTATAATTCACAAACTAATGATCCGAAAGCTGTCAAACTTATACACGCATCTTTTGAAGGTTAAAGCTAACTAAAAATCATATGGATTTTATTCTGGTAGCGCCACCTATGTGTCAGGCCGGAGAAACTTATGCGGCCTGATTATACGCGAACTGCATGTGCACAGATTTACTTTCGTTAATTTTTATTTTCCAGGTTTGTATCCAATTATTTATGTTGTCACTCGCCCGTTGCAATTTTCACGTGGCTTCTTCGCTATTATCTCCGACAGTCGAATCGCAGTACCATCAACAAATGTAGTTATCGTGATATTTTCTATTTATGGTATATCACATCGGTAGAGTAAGTAAAGAGTTGGCCCCAATACAGTTCCTTGTAGTACATCTGCTTCAGATTTTCATAGTCCAGTGTTGTGTTTTTCCGGTAACATCTTCTGTAGCTTATGAACAAGGCTGAATAAAATAATTATCAATGTTGCCAATTATGGACCAATAAGCGTAAATGAAACTAAAGCCTAATAATATAGTTTTAAACAACTTAGTCTTTCAAAATTAAGTTAACACTCTAAACAATTAATTATTTTTCTGTGTCATGCTTTGAAAACGGATCTTTCCTCCCTCGGAAATCGAATCCAAGAAACGATTTTGACAAAAATAATTATCCGCAAACGTTTCAGCTTTCTATCGGCCTCCCCCAAAAGAAAACAACCCCGCAACGCCGGAACCGAAAGGGCTAGCGACCCTAAATTTTCAATCGCCTTCCCGGAGAAGAGAGACGAAAAAACCGACGAAAAATCAGATCCCGTCTGATGGAGGAAAGGGCCCGGGGGTGCGTGCGAGCGGAAACATTATTAAATTGCCGCAATGGGGTTTTTTATGCACTTTATCCTGCCCTACAGGACTGCTTGTCTTGCACAAGGGGGCGCTTAAGTGCGCGAGCCCGCCGTTGCCTATTGTTCGTTCAATTTAATGAATTTCCACCCATTGTCGCCCTCGGCGTACATGCTGAATACGTACGTCCACGTTAATATCTGTCTCTTTGGATTAGCGCTGTTTCCATTCCTCTAGGACCACTGACGAGTGTCAAATGTGTTGGGGGCACGGTTACACGTAATTATTGGTGCGGTACAGTCGTAAAAGAACACCAAACCGCTATTATATCTGAGATAATATTGTTATTTTTATTCTATTTGCATTTATTTTTAATTGCTTAAAATTATACACTCAGAACTACAAAATACTTTTAAATCAGCCAGTCTACTAATCAGTAAAAGAAGAATATCCTTTCATGAATACGAAATTTTTAAATGTACTCTGTTAGACAAACACCCTATTATTCATAAATGCCAACTCTCTGTCTCCTGTTACTCCCTGGCATTATTTCATGTTCTTTTTGTAATGTACCTTTAAGACATGAATTGGAAAATTTTGGATTATTTGCCTGTCAGCTGTTGCTGGTAACTAACGTATTTTGTAATTAGGATAGTAGCATAGCACCAATATTGCTCCAAAAAATGCATTAAAACATCTTTTTGAGCTCTCTTTTAGTTGTAAACATAAACAGTTAAATGTCTCAAAATGCAGTACTTCAAAAAATAGGACGCAACACTGGGGTTCAGAAGGTTGGTCCTACTACCCTTTTCTATCACAGACAGAATAAAAACGTTAAATACTCCCGATATTCAAACACAGAAAACAAACCGCTCAACCCTGTTTACACTACCAGTCAAACATTTGGAACCTCTATTTGTTGTTGACATAAAATATAGTGCAAAAAGTCTGTAATTGTTTGTGGAATAACTAGTTATTTTGAAAAAAATGCCGACACACGTGTTTTATAACCAGAAGGTTTCTTAAAACAGCACTAATTGTAAATTTTTTAGAATTGACAGTTTTAGTCATTGCATATAATGATTTATCTAAATAAGGGCCAGTTAGTTCTATTATTGCACAGAGTAGGGGGTTTATCTTTGATGGTAATTTTTGAAGAAATTGTTACTATTATTGGTGAATGATCAGAAGACAAGTCGAAACATGATTCTGCATGACACTTTTTTGTATCAATATTTTTTGTAATACAGAAATCTATAGTATCTGGATTTTTATTTCTGTCTGAAGGCCAATATGTAGGTTCACCAGTCTAGTTATGTTTTAAATTATCTGTGTTTATTTCTTTTAACAGTTCTCTACCTTTTGAGGTTATTATTCTTGAACCACATATTAAATGTTTTGCATTGTAATCTCCTCCGGCTATAAATCTATTACCTAGCGTACTGAAGAATTCTTGAAAGTGTTCTGCCTTGTTGTTATGTTTGGGTGGGCAATAAATAGCAGACGTTGTTAATGGTCCATGGACTTCCTCTATGGTTATACTGGTGGCTTGCAGGTAGTCTTTACGGAATTTTTCTTTTTCGAAATGTTTTTTATCATCTCGAATGATTATGGCTATACCTCCATGTGCTTTATCATCAGAGTTATTTGTATGATAAAATTTATATTTGGGAATTTTCAAATAATTTTTGTCAGTAAAATGTGTTTCGGAAACCATCACAACGTCAATATTTTGTTCAGTTACGAACATTTTTAGTTCCCTGACATGTTGTTGGAGCCCATTGGCATTCCAGACCGCGATTTTGTAACTAATGGTTTCAGGCATTAGGCAAGTTTGCTGACGACGGTTGTGAGTAGACCAAGCATCGTACTCATTTGATCCATTAGTTTAGCCATTATGTTTTCTAATCTAGAAATGTTGCTGCTAGTTTCAGTAGGTTGTGATGTGGTTTCTCGATTAGCTAGTAAATACATATCAAGACTTCTTATATAATGCTCTTGAACTAGCACAAATAATACATCGACTACTTTAATTTTATTATCGCAATAAAATAAACTTTAAAAAAAATTTAAAACATCAGGCATCATTAACAATAAGAGTAAAATTACACGACTAAAAATATCAAATTAGGGGAAAGCTCTTTTAATCCATCTAGGCGGCATTTTCGGGGCCCACTTTACATCTGAAAATGCGCTGTAATAATATCGTAGGAACTTTTTATGTAATTAAAAAAAATTCCCACCAAAGTTCACCTTCCTTTGTTACAAATGAACCTTGGCGTATACTTTGTTTTCCCCGGGCAAAATAAAATACACTAACGACCGATGTGTAATTGGATAAAATAACAAAAGAATTTCTCTTTTGTTTTTATTTGGGACACGCGAAAAAAACGGGAAATTAATACCTACTAACAGCTTTTGAAATCGCAGATGGCGCTGGGCCCGGGTCGGAATTTGCTTTGGACGTTAAGTGTGTTTTCCGAGGACTTAAAATCGTAAATAAAATTACGTTTAAGTGTTTTTATTGATTCTCGATTGTCCGACGCTCATCTGTCTTATGGTCGGACAAAGAATCGAGAAGAGACGTCTTAAAATTCAATTAAATTGTTTTAATGTGTATCTCTTAAAACGCACAGGTCGGGAATGGATGGAAATGATGATTATTCTTCTTATGCAATGTTTTACGATTAGGGTGGATGGTTGTCGGCAAGCTCTGGCGAAAATTTTGTTTTGACCGCAGTCAATCCAAGTCAGTTTGGAACAGTAATGTAATTTTGTCAAAAATCATATTTAGCTCAAATAAAACCTTCACCAGATGGCAATACATGCACAGAAGATTACTGTTTTGTGCGGATTGTGGACTGGCGGCCTCAATGATACGTAAGTTCTCATCTCACTAACTGAATGGTGAATGCTAAAGAATGCACAATGGATGCCACAATGGACATTCTGCAAGAGCAACTTGAGGGTAGAAGATCTGTGCTTTTAAGCGTTTGCATATATACTATTAAGAAACATTAACTGGTAAAAACATGCATCAATATAAAAAACTGTTACACAATGTGAGTGTTTTTAACATTCTTTTAAACAAAATAGCAGTTTTCCCTCTACTATCATTGCATTGCAGAAGCCTTCATAGCTTATCATCATTATCTGCACAAAAAAACAGTTTTATGTTACACAGAATATTTATGGCCAGAAGTTATTGTGTATTAGCAACTATTAAAACCGAATTTTTATTAATCTCTTAGAACTTCAACAATCTGCCCGTGGGCAATAAGTATTATCATATGATTTCTATTATATAACAAAGCTATCCTTACATGTAGAAGTTCGCTTCAATAAGTGATCTGCTCTACAACTTATAATCCTATAATCTTATTCTACATATTATTCAAACTTATTTTAATAGTCTTTCAGAGTAAGCGCAGCAACACTCCAAATCACACTCGTTATGGGTTCTAAGGGGATATCGCGCTGAATCAGTTTGTTGGAGAGGTAATATGGGGCATCGACGATGATTCGCAGTACTTTTTTCTGGAACCTCTGGAGGATATCCATGTTAGATTTGCTAGTAGTATCCCACAGTTCAATACCATAGGTCCAGATGGGCCTAAGTATTGACTTATACAGCAAAACCTTGTTATCTAATGATAATTTTGATTTATGCTATCAACCAATACATTTGGTTTAGTTTAAGCCCAAGCTGTTTGCGTTTTGTAACTATATGTTTTTCCATGTCCAATGTCTATCAAAATCCATTAAAACAGAATGAAACTGTTACTGCAGATTGAAGATTGCTACCTACGTCAATTTAAGGATTGAAGTGGTGTTGCTGCAAAAATTACCAGCAAAAGCGAGTAACTGATGCGAAGGTATATTTTTGTATGACAACATTCAGCCAATATCTACAGTCTACTTATTAATCTATTTGTCACGTAATAGGAGTTACTTAAAGAAAATAAACCGAATCATGAAAAATTATCTTAAAGACATATTGTTAAAGACATGTTTTAAAGCTCATAGTTCTTAATAACAATTAATTTAATACTTCATTAATAACAATTATTTTATACGAAATAAAGTGTTGAAGGAAATAATAAAATATTATATTACTTACGCCATCTTATGTAAATGTTACGACATATAAATTAAATACTAAACAATTTCAATTCAAACAATAGGACCTGAAAATGTTTAACAATATTTTTAAATTTGTACTTCCTAAAATATATTAATATTTTCAAGATTTTTACTATTTATACATACTTGTCGTGAATCTTATTTTATTTTTTCCGTTTTTAAATATATTATATTAAGATTAATTTAGATTTTTACTTTTTCATAACTAACAAGCTAGAAAGTCTCCGCTCTAGCTGCTAAATCTATTGTTGACTAAATTTTAATTTAAATAAAAAAGTAATTTCTGTTTTTAAAATAACTTCTTAATTTGTGATTCGAAGTGATAGCATAACTCAATATTCACTCGAGTATTGACAGGGGCCCTACAAACATAACATTTATGGAAGGCCTGCGATTTTGAAACCCATTTTAATCGAAGCCTACACTAAGCTGCTAAAGTAGTGCAACGATCATAAAACCTGGACACCTGATGATTAAAACATAATGGGGCATGGCCCGATAAATCATCATTTACGGACTGATTTAGGCGAAAAAAGCTATCCTGATTGCTTGCCCAAATCGATGCAGCGAAACCTGCAATAAAGAAGTGCGAAAATCGATCAGTAATGATGAACGAAACCAACCCAACATCGTTCTTTCGACACACTATTGCCAGGCCGTGTTGCCAGAAAGATTGAAGTAAAATTGTACAAGTAAAATAAAAGGGTATTTTCATCCCCACATAGCAGATCAATTGAAAAGTCCCCGGCCTACCATAGTAAAACAGATTTCTTGGCAGAATTAGTCTTTTAAGCGACCCTCCGTCTTTTCGATGCCATTTTTGTAGTACGATTTGTCCGTTGCTTCAAAATAGGCCTCAGTTTCAGCGATCAGCTCTTCATTCGGCGATAGATTATTCCCAGCGATCATTCTTTTGAGATCTGAGAACAGGAAATAGCCGCTGGGGGCCAGATCTGGAGAATACGGTGGATGAGAAAGCAATTCAAAGCCTAATTCATGGATTTTTGCCATCGTTTTCACTGACTTATGACACGGTGCATTGTCTTGGGGAAGCAGCACTTTCTTTTTCTCCAAATGCGGCCGTTTCTCGGCGATTTCGTCCTTCAAACGATCCAATAATCCTGCGTAATAGTCGCTGTTGATGGTCCTTCCATTTTTCAAGGTAGTCAACGAAAATTATTCCATACGCATTCCAAAATACAGGCACTATAACTTTGCCAGCCGACTGTTGCATTTCCCAAGCTTTGGAGCGGGTTCATCATGTGAATCATGTCCACTCGGATGACTGTCGATTAGACTTCGGAGTGAAACGATGGAGCCACGTTTCATCCATTGTCAGACATCGACGCAAAAACTCGGGTTTATTACGCTTGATCATCTTCAAACACTGCTTCGAATCATCAACTCGTCGTTGTTTTTGGTCAAAAGTGAGCTAGCGTGGCAGCCACTTTACACAGAGCTTTCTCATAATCAAATATTCGAGAATGATATGATGTACATATTCAGTTGATATCTTTAGAGTGTCTGCTATTTCATTCAATTTCAATTTATGGTCATTCAAAATCATTTTGTGGATTTTTTTATTGTTTTCGTCGGTAACAGCATCTTTTGGGCGTCCACTGCGTTCACCGTCTTCGGTGCTCATTTCACCACGTCTAAACTTAGCATATCAATCCTTGATGGTTGATTTTCCTGGGGTAGTGTACGGAAACTCGGCATCAAGCCAAGTTTTTGCTTCAACTGTATTTTTTCCCATCAAAAAGCAATATTTTATCAACACGCGAAATTCCTTTTTATCCATTTTTTTTCACAATAACAAAAGTTGCTTCACTCGAAATGCTATAATTCAGAAACTAATGATCCGACAGCTGTCAAATTTATACACGCATCTTTTGAGGGTTAGGGCTAACTAAAAAACATATGGATTTAATTCTAGTAGCGCCATCTATGTGTCAGACTAGTGACTGTTCAATTAAATTGTTAAATAAAAACTTACGCTGTTATGAATTCTTATTCGATTCAAGCTCAATATCAAAAAGATGGATAGCATTTCAAACTCAATTCCAATCTAAACAATTAAGACTAAAAGTATCAAGACATTAACGGGTTTAACGATATCGTATTGACGTGTAGGAGACATTTCCATATCAAACAGTATATTTATGAAATGTCTAATTCGCGTTCTCCCCACACATAAGATAAACACTTATATTGATTCTTGGTAAATTGACGTTACCAGACGCAAATTACCAACACAACGTTTTGCACTTAGGTATCCGCCGAATGCTAATACGTTCGCAAACGCGTATGACGTGCATTATACGCCTGCTTGATAGAGGGGTATTATGTTTGAGTTCTCTTAGCATAGACAGGTTGAACGTTTCATCGATATCGTTGTAATCAAGCAATTATCTCTGATATACGGCGATATGCACTCATATACAAAAGCTTTGCATCTGCCAACGCTAAGAATGTGGTAAACAGAGATGCAACTTAGACTACGGTACTTCTGATATAAGCACGTTCGTTTACAGAAGCGGGTCTAATATATGTTGGCAGATATAGCGAAATATAACCTTAATATTCTATACAAAAAAAACTAATATCTAAATATGAGGAACATGAATAAAATATTAAAGTTATTAAATACTATATCTATATTTAATAAAAAATCGTGATCTGATTTTGATAGCAAAATTAAACCATTATAACAAGCCTTTGACAACATATAGTATACATAATCATAATTATTATTATTATGTATAATTATAATACATTAAACATATACTAACTAACATAACATATATCATAACAATTCAGTTGAAAAATCCCCGGCCTGACACATAGATGGCGCTACCAGAATTAAATACATATGTTTTTATTTAGCCCTAACCCTCAAAAGATGCGTGTATGAATTTGACAGCTGGCGGATCATTAGTTTGTGAATTATAGCATTTTGAGTGAAGCAACTTTTGTTATTGTGAAAAAATGTTGCTTTTTGAAAAATACGGTTGAAGCAAAAACATGGCTTTGATACCGAGTTTCCGGACCCCGCCCCAGGAAAATCAACCATCGAGGATTGGTATGCTAAGTTTAGACGTGGTGAAATAAGCACCGAAGACAGTAAGCGCAGTGGACGCCCTAAAGAGGTTGTTACCGAAAAAAACATTTAAAAACTCCACAAAATGATTTTGAATGACCGTAAATTTAAATTGAATGAAATTGCAAACACTCTAAAGATATCAACGGAACGTGTACATCATATCATTCACGAATATTTGGGTATGAGAAAGCTCTGTGCAAAGTGGGTGCCGCGCGAGCTCACTTTTGACCAAAAACAACAACGAGTTGCTGATTCGCAGCAGTGTTTGAAGATGATCAAGCGTAATAAACCCCAGTTTTTCCATCGATATGTGACAATGGATGAAACATGGCTCCGTCATCTCACTCCGAAGTCCAACCGACAGTCATCCGAGTGTACTGCATACCATGAACCCACTCAAAATCGTTGGAAAACGCAACAGTGGGCTGGTAAGTTTATGGAATCTGTATTTTGGTATGCGCATGGAATAATTTTCATTGACTACCTTAAAAAAGGAAGGACCATCAAGAGCGACTATTACATAACGTTATTGGACCGTGTGAAGGACGAAATCGCCGAGAAACGGCCGCATTTGAAGAAAAAGTGCTGCTTCACTTCGAATTCATTCGAATTGCTTTCTCATCCACCGCATTCTCCAGGTCTGGCCCCCAGCGACTATTTCCTGTCCCCAAGTCTCAAGACTGCTCTCTGGGAAGAAATTTTTGTCGAATAAAGAGGTGATCGACGAAATTGAGGCCTGTTTTGAAGCAAAGGACAAATCGTACTACAAAAATGGTTTCGAAAAGTTGGACGGTCGCTATAGTCAGTGTATTAATTTCCTTGAAGGGAATTACATTGAATAAAAAAACTAATTTTTCCAAAAAAGAAATGGTAGGGACTTTTCAATTGACTTGTTATACTAAGTTCAGATTACAGAATTCAAAATTTCAATCAAACCTAATTAAATTAAATACATAGTGCATCGTACATACCATTACATAAAGGAGGTCATAAAAGAGAAAAGGAGAATAATTATAGAGGAATTAAGATATATGAGAAAATTATAGATTATCTAAATGTCTAAAATATGTAGTAAATAAGTCATAGCATCAGTCACAGAATCGCAGAGCAGATTCCGAGACCATATATATAGTATAAGTAAAATTTTAGCTAGTAATCTTTAGTGTAGGTCAGTTAGTCTATATATATCTAGCTTTTATTGGTTAGTTGGAAAAGGTAATTAACAAAATAAGACAAGCAACAGTATGTGTTTTGTTATATCTAATAAATGTAAGTAATAAAATTGTAAGAATAATTCATGAAATATACAGTGCCGGCTTGGTTGACGCAGTGGTAAAGGCGAAAAAACGTCCACCTACTGTTGCGATAGTCGCGGGTTCGAATCCTGCTGGGGCATGGTCGTAAATTAATATTTGTGATTGTTTAATATGTGTGATTGTCTTAGGCAAGAGTGTAAAATCCGACAAGGAAAATGATCCCAGCCATGCCAGTAAGCAGGCTGGGTAAGACCAGATGTACTCTGGGATGATTTCTAAGTTGACTACTCGCCAGTTACTAGGCCTAATGCCAAGTACCCTGGTTCAGAGCCCACGTTAAACTGTAGGCCCAGATAAACTCTCTTTGGTAAAAATATACTACGAGTATCACTGCCGTCACTGCAGAAAATATGGAATTAAAAACTTTCAAAACCCAAAAATTATAATATTAATGAACAAAATAATAAAAGGATGTCAAATAAACAAAGCAAGACTACATATAGGATAAAGTAGACGTGGTGTCGTTAGGAGCTTCTGCAGATGTCTTACTATTAACAACTGTTAGGCCAGAAGACCTACCGTAAATTTTAAACAGACGGAAATGATACAAAGAAAATGTGACAACCAGAAGTAATAAATATCTAAATTAAGAGGGCAAAAATAAAACAAGTAATTGTATTTAAGTATCTAGCATAGAAATCGAAAGCAATGAAAACCAAGAGATGAAAATTAATACCAGATAACGATGAATATGTACTTCACTATAAATAGAAAATTCATAAATAAAAAACAATTATCGAACAAAACTAAAATGGAAGGGTACATAGTAATTTACAGACCAACCCTTACTTTCGGTTGCAAGACTTTGGTATTGACAATGACAGAGAAGGGTAGTAAGAAGGGTGGAAATAAGGTAAAGTAAGGGTGTAACAAAGATAAACAGAATAAGAAGTAAAAAAAAATGAATTTTCATATGGATAAAAAGGCAGCATTCACTAAACATAACACACCTACACCAGTAAGTAGTAGAAGAGGTATTTTTTATTATATATGCTTCATTTATTCAATGTATATTAAACAAGGAATGATAAAATATTCATTTTCGGCATTGCCAGTTTGGTTTCAATGATTTAGGTATTCAAGTGTTGAATATTAATGACGAAGAACATAAATTCCAAGACATTTTGTACCTAATTTATTCAAAAAGTTATAACAATGATCTGTTTTTTTTGTTTTACGAATATGGAGGTAACTACTGTAATTATATAATAAGTGGTACTTAGAATTACTATATGAAAAGCGATAATATCTTACAAAAAGAACTAGGAACGCATAAATGATCTTCCTATCTCATTAAAGCCAATCTCTCCTCATACAAAACCAATAATTGGTGTATTAAAATCGACCCACGACATGAAAGTTTAATTCTGTTTATAGACTCTTTTTATCGGGCCCCATTTTGTATTCCCGACCCCTCGAGGTTTAGTTCAAACATTCCCAAGCCCCCCTTTTGAAATTGTATTCTGTTTTGGGGGCACAAACTGTCAATCAAAAAGAACGAGCCAGATTAGAATCCAGATTGTGAAAAAAATCAATTATATACACTTTTTAATTCGCTTTCTTAGCCATTCTTCTCAAGCTCGTTAAGTGATACATACTTTTATGTATATAATTCAAACAAAATTGCTTACTTATAAACACCTAAAGTTGATAATTCTTATGATACCTATTATCTATATAATTGTTTAGACGAAAATTAATTTAATTGACAATTTTTATTGTTATTGTTTAATTATATTATCCTTAGTCTCAATAAAGTCATCATGATATAAAATTAAAATTGAGAAAGCAATTGAGAAATTGTAAGAGAAACAGAACTTTAGCACAATTGGAAATTTTTAAAATCTCTTTTAAGTAACATGTTGTTTTATTTTCTCTTATTCCTTTTAAAATTAAATATGTTTATAAACGGTTAAATAACTTAGACATAATATAAAGGAAATAACCCTAAGGAGTATAATAGCACAATAATAGCACAATCGCCAGTTAGGAACTGAAAATGATATAAAATGATAAACTATGATGATAATTTGAAGATACAGATTTGCGTTTGGAGTGTTCTAGCGCGCATTCAATTTGTCATTATTTCAACGTCATTCACGTCAAATTTTCTTTTAAATCAATCGTATAAGCATGTGCAATTCCAATACTTCATCAAGTACAAAACCAGATGTTTTAGTGCTTTAATGTGTTTAGTCAAAATTTAACATATCAAGATTTCCTATGAATTCTTCAAATAGATGCCTGCTTAGTTTTTTGTTTACTTTAGCACAATTGGAAATTTTTTAAATCTCTCTGCAACCTCCACGGTTACAGGTTAGTAAACATTTTATTAAGATAATGCAATCCTAAAACCGTAAAGATTTAGATATGATCGAAATTTTAGAAAGGCATTTAAAACTCCAAGGAAGTATTAAAGTAAATGTTTATTATCTAAGCCGCATAAAACTAACAGAAGTGATGAGATGGTGTGTACAATATATTAAAATACTTATACGTGATGAAAATTACCTAGATAAGTTATTGGTATTAAAATTAGATAGCAATACGGTTATAACCAAATTAACCTGTAAAATTTCAATGGATAATAAAAGTTGGAAACACTGTAGACAGTGGCAGTTTGTAAAGATTAGATTCATTGAATGATAAAGATTGAAGTGATGTAAGGCAAGGTACTGGACTTAATACTGTATCTCTTAACATATATACAGCCGATCTACCGACCATAAAAATTACTACTGTTGTAACATCGCAGACGACAAAGTATTTTTGCATCTAACGAAGATCCAATAACAGCATCACAGAACCTCCATGGTAAAATGTAAACTGTCGCTGAAAACATGGCATATTAAAGCAAATGAAACACAATCTACCCATGTAACATTCAATCTGCTTCGACGACGAACATAGCCCCCAGTGAATATCAATAATTGTCAACTTTCCCAAGTAGAGGATGTTCAATATCTTGGTATGTATCTAGACCGACACCTAACTTAGAAGAAGCATACACTTGTTAAACGAAAACAACTTATTATTAGATATTGTTATATCAAGCTACCATTAGATAACACGGTTATCATATGGAATCCAACTATAAGATACTGATAGCAAGTCTGGTATAGCCATCATACAATGGTTTTAAAATAAAGCGTTGCGTGCTATTGTGGATGCTCTGAGTGTAATTCAACTCGCCTCAATTATTGCTATTTTGTATTCTGTTTAGAACGTTTGAGAATGCAAGTTCTTGTACCAAATTTTGTAAAAAAATTCATCGTCTACTTCGGTCATTACATTTCCAATTGAGAAAATTTTTAGCATCTTCTAGTTGAACGAACACATGAATATTCTTTATGTTTTACGATGAGACATGCATTTATGCGCGTAGGATTTCGACACGCAAAAGGCGAAGGACGATACGCGAAAAAACAAAGGTATTCAAACAAAACCAACATAAATTCAAGCAAATAAAACAAATTCCAACTATAATCATTTCTTTAAAAAATTCGGCTTAGTAATACATTTTTCTAGAATTATCTGGAAGAAAAAAAACATCAAGAAACATTTGGAAAGTTATTAAAAAGAAACCGTCGCTCGGTGAGAGAAAGGTTAAGAACCAATAACCAATGTGCCTTCCCACCAAAATATTTTCTTTACAGGTGCCTATAATGGAAATTTCAAATAAACAATCAAATTACCACCAAGATATTGGACGTTGCAATTTTTTTCTCCAGAAACATCTATTGAATCACGTTAGACAAAAAGCAAAACACATTAGAACCAAAATAAAACAACTATACTGGTTAGTCAGAAGATACTCTCAACTTGATCTAAAATCAAAGATGTTGATCTATAATACAATTATGAAGCTAATTTGGACCTATGGGGTGCAAATATGGGGTTGCACTAAAAATTCAAATCAACTAATCATACAACGCTGCCAAAACAAGATTCTTCGATTGATTACCAATACCTATCGCTATGTAACTAATGAAGAACTGCACGATGACCTGGAAATCAAATGGATTTGCGAAGTTATCCAAGATTTCGCCTTGAAACACGAAAGAAGATTATTAAATCATACTAACGAGGAAGCAGTACAACTGGTGCACACGCAGGATGTCAGGAGATTGAAGCGAACTAAACCATATGAACTTATATAAAGTGTATACCTTTAGTGCAAACTATAGCTATAAGTTATTATAATTTTATTATTGAGGAATACATATTGATGTATTTTCTCGCACTCGCCTTGCTTGTGAATTAATCCAAGTACAAATGAAAAGTAGTAATAAATTAATGTATAATTAAGATTGTACTAAGCGTATCTAATAAAGATGTTATAGAAAAATCTATTGAATTATTACCCTATTACTTTATGGCAATAAAATAATCTAATCGATTGATATTAATAATTAATTTTATATTTTACAATAACATTTATTAAATACAGACAATCCATTAATAATATTGGACACATAACGCTACGAAACATCAATAGTTGGAAAATTGATTCGTTCGCAAGCCAATGTGGAAATTTCGTATGCCTCTCATGTTTTTCATATTGATATTCGTACCGAATGTAATGAGATAATTAGGAATGCGACCGCGAGCTATACGAGTCATCTGTCAGTGATTTTCCATTTAACCATTGCATTTTCTAAATATTAAATATTGTCAACGCCGACAGATGCGATATAATAACAATAACGTTATGCATTGTTGTCTCTCTATTAATGTCACGTTTGGTAGTATATTAATATAGAGCTTTATTTCGTCATAATTTAGAGTCATAAGGTCACGCTATCACAATAACAAAAGTAAAGCCAACGATTGTTTATTAACTATCTTTATTAGAGAACTAAAATGTGTGCTTTCACAAATAATTTTTCGTCGTTCAACATTTTTTTCATTCAAGTGATAAGGTACACCTCGCATATCGACAATATATTATTTGCGAGTACTCCAATATCCGAAATTCATTAGTGGCTATTTCTGGAGAATCCCCACCGGTATTCGGTAAACTTCGGTAGTTTCCGCCTGATTTTGCGACGTTGCCATTTACGAGCAATCAAGAGGTAGTATAGAACGTACTACAATAGCCATTTTGAATTAGCCAATAGCCAACTCTGACACTGGTAAGAGGTCTTTTTTATAAGGCTAAGAATGTTGTTCTTTATAGTTTATTTGTTCTTGTACTGTTCATATTTTAATTCTAAAGGATACATACATATGAGGATATTCCATATCTAGGTATCCATTCAATTTTTACTTTAATTCTGCAAATTGAATTCAATTCTATACCAAATTCATTATATTTTAGGCACATTGACCCTGAAAAAAAAGTACAGATAAATATGACCGATATCTCATCATCCACAGCATTAAAATTGAACAAGAAACATTGAAGTTTGGCTCGCTTGAAGATTTTTAAGTTTTGCGGGTTCCTATTTTGGTAAAAATATTACTACTTCCAAATTTGAGCGTATAAGGGTGTATGAAAGGGTGCGAGTTATTAAAATCAGTTAAAAATATGATTGCAGCCAATCTAGCTACTAAAATTCGTATGGATGATATATTTGATAAAGCACGAGCTAATTTAAATACTGGCAATTTGAGAATATTAGATTTATTGATTTATGAAGATTTATATAATATTCACCAAGCAAAATTGAATTCCACAAATAAACAGTATAAGAGTGACGCTACAGATGTCATTATTTCAACGTCATTCACGTCAAATTTTTTGTTTGAATCAATCGTATAAGCACGTACAACTCCAATACTTCATCAAGTACAAAATCAGATGCTTTAGTGCTTTAATGTGTTTAGACATGATTTAACATATCAAAATTTCCTATGAAATCTTCAAATAGATATCTGTTTAGTTTGTTTTTTTTTACTTGCACTGATAATCTTTGGTTGTTGTCTGTATGTAAGTTATATTTAAAATGTTTGAAATGTATGTATACTAATAACATGCATACCAAGCCATAAAAACTTATATCTGTAATATCTGATATATAATATCAAATTATTCAATCAAATATATATCATTTACCCTTAACCTGGTGACTTACCCTTGACCTTTCGTAATCTAACCATGATGGAATTTGATTGACACTTAGTGAAGGCTTAAATATGATTAATATGTTTCTTTATATTTTGGGAAGATATACCAGTATCGAACGACAGTAAACGTTCAGTTCAATCTTATAGAAAAATTTAGTGACTACATACACACTTGTGCGACTAAACCAGTCACATTATATTAAATATAATATTGTATATTATTTGATAACTGAAAAAAGAACAATATTATTAGGGACTCATATACACAATAAACAAAATAAATGAGACCTAAACTCAAATGTTATTAATATTGTTGTTTTCTTTAGAAATAGCAAATACTTACATTAGAATGATGTTCTTTCTGTGAATAAATTCGAACTATACTAGCTTGTTCCCACAATGCAAGCATTTTGTTCCTTGGAACAAAAATACACAACAAATGTTTAGGGTTTTTAGCAATGTATAATTGTATTAGGACTCTGACACAATAAAGACACAGTATAATATCTGATTGTAACACAAGATTATTAAAATAATATATAAATAAGGCATACACACATAAAAACCGTCCAATGCGACTAAAACAACTATATCATGCGCATGTTTGAAGCGTTTTAGCGCGCATTCAATTTCTCATTATTTCAACGTCATTCACGTCAGTTTTTCTTTTAAATCAATTTTTTGCAGAAATAACCTTTATTCCTGGTAAAGTAAATTCGTAGAATTATCATAAAGTAGTATTTCAATAATAGTCATGTAGCCTATTGGTATTACTGACGTTTTATATCAGTGAGGCACCCCTAATTACTTTTAATTTTAAAATTCATAATTATCCTTTACCAATTAAGGTTAATTTACAAATAAATGGCATCACTTGGATATTTTCTGTCGAAATAATATATTTTTAAGAAATCGTAAATAGCTTATAACAATATGAAAAGTTCTTCAACGTTAATCATCATGCCTATTGAAATATATGTAAAACAACACAACTTTCCATTCGCTCTCGCGCTATACAATGACGCGTTAATTGATGAAGACAAAAAATCGTCAAAAACACACGCACGATGTCCGTTTTACACCGAATTTTAATCCAATACCGATGTCCAATAAACTTTACAATACGCGGTCGAAATATTTCAATCGCCCAACACATTGAGAACAAGGGCGGTATACCCCCTCAAATATAAGCCCTCTAGATACCGACATCCGATATAATTGATCGCGTATATGTTTAGGACAGCGGCACAATGGTATATAAAGTTGATCTTCGATTTTCAATTTTAATAATTAACGATTAACTGCAGTCACAATACACAAAAAGCAATTCAATTATTTAATATTATTGTTACGACAATATTGTCATTGCCAGTGTCATATTTCTGTTCAATCAGTTGTATTGGTTATGTCCTATTAAAATAACTATAACCACAGAGAAATAGAGATTTAACTTTATAGGAAATTTTGGGGGAATGTTTCGCGACGTCCAACGTCTAGATGTCGCACCTTTAACTTATTACTTGCTTTATTCGCTATGCTAAGAGCCGCGACGGGATCTGATTGCCTCCCTTCATTTCTATGGTACGTTTGTTGTTTATTTGTTTTGAGCGCTATTTTCGTAAAGATAGTGCGCATAGAGTAATAAATAGAGTGTTAACATAACACAAATAATTTCAGAATTGTTTTGGGTGATCTCAGCAGGTAACAATAATCATAAACATTAAATAATATGTATTAAAGTTTCCTTTTTGTTTCTTCATACTGAAAGCAGAGCAGCACCGATGAAAGTTTGTCTGTTAATATTTTACTTAATTGTTTGAGATTTTATTGAGACAAGTTATAGTTATTTTTACAATGTTATTTTGAAAATTGTGGAGCGGGTAATTAAAACCGTTAAATTGTATGATATACGACAGAATGGAGAAAACATACCAAAAAGCAAGATTTTAAAGAATATAAGCAAACAATTAAAATGTATGACGTATATCAAAATTACTGCTGTGCTCTTATTATGGTAAAATCGAGGAGTTTAAGGATCTATTAACAATATAATAAAAGAATCATGACATAGATTTTTCGTCTATAAAATCAAGCTCATCATGTTGGTTTACAGATTGTATTATTTTATTTATATTAATGTATTATTTAACATCCTTGTTGAGAAGGTCATCTCGGTTAAAGAGCCTTAAGCCAAAGTAACTTTTATAAGTATGTTAACCAATATACATTTGTTTTTGCCTATTTAAGTAAAACCTCTATATACACTCTATAATTAGTTCATTAGTATATAAAAGTCGGTAGTACAATAAGTAAAGCGAATTCTCGATCTAGGAAGTGTTTTGTACCCAAATGCACATATAGTAAAGAAATGCAGAATCGTTTCGAAGAACTAATTGAATGTCATTAAAAAATGTTTGATAATGCTAAAAATCCCATGTCATGTGCCATATCATGTTTGCTGTAAATTAATTCTAGATAGTAATCTCCTTCCGAAAGAAGCTGATGAATAGTTGCAACTCCAATAAAACAATAGGTCCTGAATGCAAATCTATCAAGAGAGGATTAACCGAAGTTCAATAAACGAGGACTTTTGGTGTAAAATGTATTGCCCAAGTAAGAACAAATTTGTTAAAGTGTCATTAATTTATAACTACTTGAGGTTTTCATTTCATTAAAGAAAAACTACATTATTCGGTATGTTTGAGAATTCATTTGAAGGGTTCGATATAAGTTAATTTTATTCATCTCATTCATTTTTAGGAAATTGTGAAGAGGATAAACAACTCTTTAGATAATTTATATTCTATACTAACGGGGGATGACTCTGTAACTTCAATTCCAGATGTTCCTATAAATAAAATAATCAAGGCAATATCTTATACCACAGAAAATTGTTTTATTATACTGTCAGTAGGTCTTGAGCTATCACTTTTATTTTATTCCGCGATATTGCCACGTCGATAATATAACATATTTTTATTAAGTATCTTTAAAAAATATAAATTTAAAACCTTTTAATTGTACACTACATAATGATTTTCCAGATAGAATATTACAAATAATAAGGGGCGCCATATACTTTTGTACAGATAAACAGAATTTTAACAGGGAAAGACTCAAATTTTGCTTTCAGTATAAGAAAACAAAAAGACAGAATTCTGATATATCCCTAATAGATTAAATTGATGACACTAAACAAATATTGAAAAGGGAAAAGACTGAAGAAGTAATTTTGATTGGATCCAAAGTTCTTTGCTTATGACTTTATATATATAATATTTATATTTTATAGATATATTTATTTTTTAGTGATTATATTTATTTGGTCCAATGAATTAATAAATTTATTTCAGAAATAATTTTTAAACTTGAGTGAAAATGCCGCAACTGCGTGGCAAACTTTATTAAAGAACCAATGAAATGTCTTCACAGCGATAGGCTTGTTTACAGGGGCCTATAATGCAGATTTAAATTCACCAATCAAGTTACTTGAAAAACCGATATAACCCCATCTGGAAGTTGGGCAAAGGAAAACTTTTCGTCAGAGTCTCCTATTGAGTATTGTCTCTATTACTCTATGGATGTCCCAAAACTTCCATCCGAAAGAACAGAAGGCCATCATATTCGGCCCTCTGGTGATTCAGACACGCAAAACATGGTTACGGGTAGTGTTGGGAACTATCGACTGAATTCGACTATCGACTTTTTAGTAATTAACTACTTTTTACTATCGACTGTTTCAGTCGCTATGTTTGGTTCGACTGATTTTACTACTTTTTACCAGTAACTGTTTCAGTCGACTGTTTTTTCAGTCATGTACTTTTAGTTATTATTTTTGGTCCTACTAGTTTCATTCGACTTATTTTTAACCTTCTGGCTCTGTCGTCCTAGCCACGACATTTCATATATAATATATATAGTTTTATGATTTTTAAATTTATGATTTTTTGTAAATAACAATATATTGTAAATTAATACAATAGGATTTTGGAACGATAGTTTTCAAGATTGTTAATGTAATAGGTTAAAAAGTTTAAATTTGTGAATGATAAATGGTAAAATACATTTGACTATTTTTATGGCAATAATAGGTAATATTTGGACTAGTCTCTCAATTTTTGTTAAAAAATATTTCAGTTCAATAATAAATAAAGCATTTACTTTATTTAAAAAGCTCTAGTAGTTATTGTGCGATCATTTTTAATTATGTCATGAATTAGTTTTTTTTTATGATTAGGTATATGTTTAATTTTAATTTAGTATTTATGGTTATTGTACATCTTTAGTTTTTAGGTTTTGTGTAAGTTCTACTGTATTGTCTATATTTATTAAAGTATATTATTTAAAAATAGCAATTAACATTACGATTAAAAATACGATAAAACACTTGTTCCATTCCATGGAAAAATTCCATTCCTTTTAACAGATCCACAGAATATTCAAATGTAAAAGTAATTCTACTTCATTTAAAATGAAAGTATTAATTGCATGTTAATAGTATTCAGTAATATTTTTTTCCTTTTTTTAAGTTAGTACGTGAAGGAATATGTACATCTCCGATTCGCTTATACTACCGTTGTAAAATATATACACATATAAAATTAACTGTTCCAAGCAATGATCTCCGTCCTTTCCTTTCTCACAATTTATACATAAAATGGTTCATACATCATCGTCTGACATTACAAATTGAAAAAAAAAACATTCGAACCGTACATATAACTGAAAATAGTAATTACTAGTTTTTTGACTATCGACTGTTTCGACTATTTTGCGACTACCGACTGTTTCGACTGTTTTCAATCGATAGTTCCCAACGCTAGTTACTGGTGTACCCATTTACGTTCCCATTCTATATTTCTATGTTTTCTGTGTATAACTAATTGTTTTTTTATAAATCAAATTACTGTGTTTAAACATCGATTTTCAGTTTGAATATATAACGATTCAGTTGAAGTAAAATTACAAATCACAAAACAATAAAATTAGTCATTTAATAGTATTACCACAAAGCTTTTTCGTAATTTCAGCAGACTAGAAGTAATTTGAAGAATCACTTAAGATATTATCATGCGACAATTCATAAATCCTCTCGTTTTTTCGGTTGTTTCGTCGTGTTTGCGTTATCCGAATGAAAAATAAACAGAACATAAAATAAAGCGAATCCGAATATCGACGATAAAGTCTACGTGAAATATTCGCCACGCTTACGATCGAAAAATAAAAATCTAATCAGGGAAAAATATCACGTATTCGGAGATAAATAAAAAAGAAAGTAATATGGGAAAGTGGTAGAACGTCCTTAATATTCTTCATCAATTTGCCTTAATCCCCTCTATCCGGATTGTTTGTTGGATCGAAATGTATTTTTATGAAAGAATGTTCTGTAGATTACTGTTTTATTTAATTAATAGTAGCTCTATTGAATATTGTCGTTTAATTGTAATTTATTAGACTTATAGATAGATATATGTTACATCAAACGACTAGTACTGCACTGGCTACGGACTGTACTGTGATCTGAGAAGTTCCCATCTGTTTTGAATGGTGTTACAGAGTAAGATATCTAAAAGTAGGCGCCAAGATGATTTCTACCTATTTTTACCCTCAGTGCCGGTTTGTATCGCCGTTCACCCAGTAGAATTTTCTTTCCATTAAATGAAATAGTTTGTTAAAGTTAATTAATAGTTTTTGTATCCGGTATTCTTTAACATAATATAGTTTATATACAGGACCAAAAGGTATAATGTGTGGATACGGAATACAGCATTGTATTTCTCAAGGCAGGTGTACATTGAAGATAAATTAAAAAAGCAATATAAGTGAGAGTTTCAGAAAACTTTATGGTAAATGGGCACAATAGTAACCATGTTCATGTTGAGCGCCTTGACCACCAGAGGAATTATTTCTTTAAATAAAATTATTGTGTTCAAGGATGTAAATGTTAAAATAAAGTGCATTATTTTAAAAAGTATCCTGCGCTAACCCGGAGATTGTTTTTAATATTAAACAATCATAAACTTAAGGGAATGGCTTATAAGCTCCTATATAAATACGGGAAGGTTTGTTCTTTGCTCTTCAGAACGGATAACCAGAGAACTAAATACGGAAGAACATTGCTTAACCAAGATGGCATTCCTCATTGTAATTTAGTAAGGTTTTCAATATGTACATAATTGAATTGAGATACATAACAGACATGTGCTTTTTTGAAACAGACGAATCTGCGCCTTCAACTTCAAGCAGGTAAGAACCAGACATTTCAACACCAAAAAAACCAAGATCACTTTGGTAACATTGCAATCAAGAATTATCACATATATTTGTACGGTGAGTAACTCATGTATATATATATATATATATCTCTTTATTAATCTGCTATTATTGAAATAATATTTTATCTAAATGTTATTTAACAACATCAAAAACCCTTTTACTCATTGCTATATATGAACTTTATGTACAATTAATTAAAACAAAATGCTCAATCATATTTTGTCAGCAAATGCCAATATCTTTAATACAATTAACTTTATCGAGCATCTTGAACAGGACTAAATGTTGTTTGTTTTGGCTCAAGAAAAAAATCAATAGAATACTTACTTACACGTTACGTTAAATACTTACAAGTTATATATAATTAAAAAAACTTCCTCTGTGTACATATATTTATGAATTAATTGCTCTTAGTCCCGCTAAAACTCTAGAACGGCTAGACCAATTTTGCTAATTCTGAATATTTTTTCTGAATAATTGAATTATTTGTGGATGACAATATGGTGAAAAAAATATGGAATAATAGAGAGAAAAATAAAAATACGGCTCGGTTGTGTTGTGCAAATGCAAAAATAAAATTGTCACAATTGGTCGCACCAGATCCATTGCGCTCAATAGTTTCTGGGACAGGAAATGGTTCTAATCACTTCATGGCCAACATTCAAAAATATAATAGTTTTTCCAAATGATGTACTACGGGATATTATCATGCCAACTTTCAAGGTATTATACAACAAAAGGTTTTTTGGTAATATTTAAATTTGTATCAGAAAAAAGGTAACTTAAATATTTGCAGATACAAGGACAAATTGATCACTTTCGAGAAGTGGTGTTACTACTTAGATGCATATAATCAATTCCTACACATTTATTTTATGGGTAATCCAGATTCGGAAATTGATAGACAACATTAAATTAAATGAACAATATTTCAAGAACAAAATGTCAAAATGTTCAAAATAGCATTGCATCGAATTCCATCTGACATCCATGATATCGCCATCAGACCTAACAAAACAGCTGCTGGTGGGCATGTTAGGTTATTTAATTCACCGACAATGGATGAAGTGATTATTGTTACTGCCAAAGAAAATTTGCAAGATAAACATAGGTGATACGAAGTCCACCAGTTGTATATCTATTTAAATTTTTCATATTTATTGTACATAATAATTGCCGGATTAGATAGTATTTTTTGTGATGGATCTTGAAAATATTTCATTCAAATGTTAGCTAAAAATGTTAAATTAATATCTTTTTTTATATACCGCTATAAGTATTTCAGGCTTAGCGCGCCCTCTGCTGGTTAAGACGCGGTTACAACTTTATGTATGGAAGATCGCTTTCTATATATATTCTGAATATCTTCGAAAACTTTGACCAACGGTCTCACATTCAAATCTAAAAAACTAAGTATACCCGACACCCACGATATTAATCTCTGATTCACTACTTTCTTGGAGATAAGTCCCTTTGCTTTTCCGCAAAAGTAGCAATCCCTGCATCCTCCAGAGGACAACCCTGTAGAAAATGCTGGTTCAATCAGTGAACCTATACGGCCAAGTACCAAGTCTGGTACAAGTACAAAAGACAGCTTTAAGTATTCCATTCCAAGAAAGTCTGCACCTTACAAATATGGTTTTACAAATATAAGAAATGTAAATTTCTTCCTTGAGTTCTTACGTTATCCCAGCCTACTTCTAAAGGCCTTACTCGTTCATCATTTGCTATAGATAGTCCAAGTACGACAATCCCAGTCATCACTTAATATATCTGTCACTCGTAATTTTTTTTAACCTGAACATCAAGCAACACCAGTCTAAGACCAGTTGGATGTAGCTTACCACTTTAACACAAGAAAAATATATGGCTTTATTTTGTAGAGAACTTTGCGTATAGCAAGTAAAGTTTATTGGCTCTTAACTCCTGCATAGGCCTTTTATATAACAGAAATGGAAAAGCTACTGCGATTATTGGATTTTAAATGTAATTTCCCCATGTCTTCACCAACTTCAATATTTATACTCACACCTAAGGATCTACGAGGATAAATACACAAAATAATCAAAAATTTCATCTTTCCAAGAAAGCAGTCGTACAGTTGATTTCTGAGTTATTTGCGACTAACGCCATCTATCGGTAAAAAAAGCCCCCGAACTTTTTCCCAAGCCCAACATAAAACAAAAACGTTCAATTTAGGTTATGTTCCATCATACAAAGTAAACCGTTACTATGTCGTTCGATATAAGAGTTCAAGACGCTAACATCAGTACCATTATAAAGCTTGCTCTCTGAAACCGCTAACAATGTACCGAAGATGGTCGTATAAATAAGATGACGCAGCTGCTGCGCCCGATACTGTCATTATAACGAAGGGGGATGCCGTTAAAACGGCCAACTAGCTGAATCACCCCCCACTACGTTACGTGAAGTTTGCTTTAAACTCGGCCCACTGCTGTTGCCACACAACTTTACGGTATTGGCGATAATCAAATTCGCCTCGGATTATCAAAACCAACGATAAATTCATTCAATAGAACGTAAATTCGAACAAAGCCACTGAATTTAGCTATAGAACCACTTGCACGTTATACTGCCTCAACTATGAATGTTAAAATGATAATAATGCTAAATATTATGGCGTTATAATTGATTAGTTGTACTATGAAATCATTGTATTAAATTATGTTTATATTGAAAAAGCTACTCACTGTTTTTATACTTGTCATATATTTGATCTCTAATAGAACCAACATCAAGCTAATCTTCATTCGTCACCCCTTTAGTATAAGGACGATCTCTTTTCGGTGAATCTAAGATTATATTTTTCATTTTTTGAGATAGTTCAGTGACTCTGTCCATATTAAAATTCAGTGCAGCTGCAATACTCTAAAATATTTTCAATAAAAACCGCAGCAACTTAATTAATAGTAAAAAAATATTTTTCTCGTTAAAAAAAATTTTACTGCAAATTTTTTGCTCCATTATCTTGTTAGTGTTCGAAGTAACTGATTAGAAACACAATATGTTATGTTTGGCTTCGGCATTTTCAATCAGAATAATTATAAGCAACGATTTGAAATTTATTAAAATAAGCAAAGCGTTCAGATAACGTTTGCCAGTTTACAACCACAGAATAACTTATACTGTAACTTGAAAAAAAGTTTCTCTATTTTGAGATTTAAAACCTGTAGTTATTATAATTAACATTTTGAAGAATTTTGCAGAAATTAGACAATCGGATGACTTTGGCAGGTTGCACTATATATCTTTTAAATAGAATAAAACAAGAAGGAAAATATTGTCTGACTCGAATTTATAGTTTGCAAGAGGCACATGTTGATGACGTGAGTTCATTGCTATTTTGAATAGACTACAGTTCTTTAACTATCGACTAATTCGACTGTTATGCGACTATCAACTATTTAGCCATATATTCAGTCGATAGTTCCCAATGCTACTAAATATATCAATATAACTAGGACTAAAAATATCGCTAGGTCACAATAAAAAATATGTTTTGTATATTAAAACAATTTTTGTATCCAAATCAACTCAACGTCGTGCAGTTTTATTAGTTCAATATTTATGTAGAATTTAACCATCATTAATTGACGAATTATGATACAGTTACGATAATTAATAGGGAACGGCTTCGGCCAACAGTGATCCGTGTACAAAAGGCATCTTTGTCAAAAGGTTGGTCTCGGTCCGTATTCAAACGGATAATATAAATCAGCTTCTAAACGTTGGCTCGACTTGGTCGTCCACAGCTGGCTCGGCTGACGATTCCGGCCACGGAATATTTTCTGGGTTATAATACCTCGAATCCCTTTTGTCCTAATGGATTGTTTAGTAATTGGATTGGACCCGGCCGAGGCCGAATTGGAAACCGCATCAGGCGAAAGGGCACGTTCCCAAACAAGCTAACGAGTGCAGGACTCGTACATATTTAATGGGAAACGGCGGCGAGAGGAAATATATAAAGGAAGGTAATGAGACGTTGTAACGAGAGCGGCCCGCCGAATTATTCTATTAAGAAACGTCCGGAAATTCGATTGAATTCTTCCTAAATATTATTACGTATTGGTTAATATGATATAACGGATTATTCATTAAGTTTAATCGTCCGACAAGAGGTGTTTTGGTAAAAATAGTACTTTTCTACGAACAAGTGTGAGGTTTCGTGTACATCTGTCGGTTTATAATTTAAATGATGACTGAATAATTAATCACAAAAATATCACGGTTAAAACTTACTAGTTATTTTCGGCATTTTCAAACAAAGTAATATGATATATTATTCAGCGACTTAAATTGTCAAAGTAATAATTGTCAAAATCGGTTTATAACCTGTAGTAATTATAACTAATATTTTGAATAATTTAGCGTACATCTGATAACCAGACGGCGACCGGCTGTCAGATGTATGAAAAATTCTTGAAAGCAATAGTGATAAGAGATTTTAACTCTCACCTATAAATTATTGTGGCTGTATAATTAACTGTAGTTTTTAGATTTACTATAATGTTAATATAAATTATATTTCGTAATATTTTTGTTCAATTATTTTATTTAGATTAGAATTTTTTTGTATGTCAAAGCAAAACTGAACTAAAACTCAGAGTTAATTCGGCAACATTGCAATATTTCGACGTCACAAATATCCATGATGCATTACTAAAAAAACTTTAAATAGGCTATATAATTTTTATTTATAATCTTTTATGTTATGATCATAAACATGAAATATTAAATGAAGTAATATATGTTTACATAATAAATTAAAATAAGAATTAACAAAATTAGGCGCTTTATTTTTTATAATACAGAAATTATATTAAAGTAATGTATTTATAATCATTTAAAAATAGGTATATTAGGTCTATAAAGTATATGACTAAAATAATTAATAAAAAGTCCAAAGAAAAAAGTGTCATATAGTCTATTTAAAGTTTTTGTTTGATCAAGATGTTTAATGTAATACTTCCCGCAATTTGTTTTAGAATCATACAATATTTATTCATTTTATTCTAATTAAAAAGAGACACAATGCTGTTTGATTAGCTCGAACACGTAAACGAATGAGCCTGTCAAAGTGGTCCAGTTGTCAGACGTATGCAATATTCTTGGAAGCAATAGTGATAAGAGGTTATAACTCTAACCTACAAACTATTGTGACTGTATAATTAACCGTAGTTTTTATATATTTAAATTATATTTAATAAAAAAAAATCAATTATTTTACTTAGTTTAGAATTTTGTTGTATGTCAAAGCCAAACTGAACTAAAACTCAAGAGTTGATGCGGTAACATTGCGATGTTTTAACGTTGCAAATTTCGATGACGCGTATACAAATAAACTTTGAATACACTATAGTTATATTTTTTATTACATATTTATCAATTACCGTTAATAATTCATAATTTCTTTTATTTGTCCCATATGTCTCATCTAGGCAACTTATTTAATTACTTTCACTTTATCTACATATTTTTCACTACTTCATTTATGTATTTTTTATCTTTTGTACAAATAAAAACATTTATTTCCCGCAACATTATAGAATGGTTCATCAATCAATAAATCATCTCAATTATCAATCATCTTTCTGAAAAATGCTTCTGACACTTGTAACAAAATAGACATAATAACAGTAGCCAACAATCACTACAGCTAAGTATTAGTGTAAGAAAATAATAATTAGTGGAAAACAGATTTAGAAAAATATATATTCTAAATATTAAAAATATTATTTACTCTAAACGGATAGTATACAATGTCCTTTTTCCAAGATCAAAACATAACACCTAAAAATGTTTAACAAGAGAGTCAACAATTTCAACTCACTTTTTTTGTATAGTATTTGAAATGCAATTTTTTTAAAATCTAAACTGACATTTGACGTTTCAAGACTGAGCCATCTCTGGATAAAAAACTACTTCTAAACAACTATAATGGAATAATGGAACACCGACAGATTATTAATGATATTAAACGCAAAATATTTTAAAATTATTTGACATATATTGGCAATAACGTCATAAAATTCAATAGTATACTAATTTAGGGTTTTATTTTTTCCTAACTACATAACAGTTAAGATATTTAATTACAGTATTTGAGTAATAAACTATAACCAGTTCATTATACAACACAAAATACATAATAAACTTCAAAGTGACAAGTTCGACGTAAGAAAAGGCACGATATTAAATTAAAAGCGTAGCCCGCTTGACGGGTCGTCATGGCAATATTTCTACGGCACTACAAACAAAACAAATACTAATCAAGAACCGACGACGAACTTCACCACAAATATTTGACGTCTAATTCGTAAACAGCCGGTTATTTGGCATGAAGTTTAAAGTGACTCTTAGCCAGAAACTGGACCGAACCGTTCCGGTCACTTGCGTAGGATGGAGTAACACTGAGGAAGTTTACTCAATTAGGTAAGCTCTAATCTGCATTTTAATGATTGTCTTCAAGGCACTTGTCATAATTATTTCGATGTAAACCAATCACTGTCATAATGATTATAGTCGTAAAAGTTATGTTTATATTTTTTTGGGTTAATAACATGCAAAAGTTTCGCTACGTCCAATGTCTAGATGGTGTTATAATCGCTCTTTCAAATAATTTGATTGGTTTAAATCTCCATTATAGGCACCTGTAGGGAAAAAATTGATTGGTTCTTTGATCCAATTTGCCACGCAGGTGCAACACGTGACAGTCCTGACGTCACGTTTCATTAACCAATGAAATTTAAATAAAAAATAATAAATTAAAACATAAAGGATAAAAGGATAAGGGCATGAGATATTACCCTGCATCTATTAAATCACCCACAACTTAATATACTAAGAGTTTTATGAAATAACCTCAAATATATACTACGGTACAACGTAGTGCAACACGTGACAGTCCTGACGTCACGTTTCATTAACCAATGAAATTTAAATAAAAAACAATAAATAAAAACATAAAGCATAAAAGGATAAGGGCATGAGATATTGCCTTACCTCTATTAAATCAGCCACAACTTAATATACTGAGAGTTTTATGAAATAACCTCAAATATATACTACGGTACAACGTAGTACAACACGTGACAGTCCTGACGTCACGTTTCATTAATCAATGAAATTTAAATAAAGAACAATAAATAAAAACATAAAGGATAAAAGGATAAGGGCATGAGATATTGCCTTACCTCTATTAAAACAGCCACAACTTAATCTACTGAGAGTTTTATGAAATAACCTCAAATATATACTACGGTACAACGTAGTACAACACGTGACAGTCCTGACGTCACGTTTCATTAATCAATGAAATTTAAATAAAAAACAATAAATAAAAACATAAAGCATAAAAGGATAAGGGCATGAGATATTGCCTTACCTCTATTAAATCAGCCACAACTTAGTTCACCGATAGTTTTACGAAATAATCTCAAATATATACTGCGGTACAACGTAAAATTTTGTTTATTGTTACTGGAACATCTGGAACTGAAAATATGGTATCAAGTTGAATCTTCTCAACTCCTCGTAATACTTCCCCCTTAGTAAAGAATGTAAATTATCTAAAACACCTGTTCATCACGTCATGTTCATCCTCTTCACAATAGCTTAAAAGTAAATGAGATAGGAAAAAAATATGATGAGGCTTTAAATTATTTTGCAAATATGCTTGTTGAGGGATGTATAATCCTGAATCCGTGAACTCCAATAAATGCAAAATAATTTTCCTAGCAATCTTAGTTAAGTAGTCTTAAGTCAATATGTTTATTCGGATAGTTACTCAAATTATTTTTCAATACAACAAAACACGCAGTAACAATCATAAATTTATTTCATACTTAATCCAGTCAGTTTGAGGTCTTTCGTATTATCTATCTTCTTCGGATGTTACTTCAAAGAAAAGCGGTACTGCATTTTTTTTACTGTGCATCCGGATACACAACACTTCCTAGATCGAGAATTCGCTTTACTTATTGTACTACCGACTTATATATACTAATGAAGTAATAATCTTTAAACGCACTATTCCTACGTCAGGCATACTGAAAATGGCACTTCATAGATCGAGGATCTATTATGTTGTACTACCCACTGATATTATACTAATGAACTAATATTTTAATCACTAAACCGTATAAAAAAAATTAAATATTCCTACGTAAAGCACACTGAAAATGTTCATAGAGTAATAGTAAAGAAATATTTTGTTGTAAGAACATTTGATTGGTTTTGTAAGTGTAGATGAGTAGTAAGTATTGAGATTTTTACATATTATACAACGAAAATGTTTAAAATTTATAATTTAAAAAAAATAGATCTAAATACCCACCCACATAATATAACAATTTTGACGGAGTTGCTAAGTATGGCATAAGATTACCTTGCCTCTATAAACTTTTATCTTATTTTGGTTTACGAACTATTACCTATAACAGATTGTAAACAAAAGTTTCATTTAACTTATTTTTTGAACATAGTTGCTGCCCTGTATCTTGGAGTTAAATATGATGTTTAATGGATCGAAAACAAAAATCCAGACTGTCTGAGCTAAGTAACGTTATGCCGCAACGTATTGGCATGGATACTTAACTAAAATACATAAATAAACATTCTTAAATTATACATTCTTTAAATAATTAACCCCTTAAAAATTGATGCTACTTTAATAAGCTTATTTTTAAAATGCAATGCAACTTGACACTATTCAAATGTTGATTGACTTTGCGATAGTTTCATATTTTCAACATTGTTCAGTTTGAACACATTCTAGATTTATACACTGACCAATATTTTGTTAGTAACAAGATGATAAATATAAATTTTCTAAAAAAACAGTATATTTCAGTATATAACCAGTGTAATTCAAAGTTAACTTGTACATACGTCATCTAAATTTGTGACGTCAAAACGTCGCACTGTTGCCGCATCAACTCTGGGTTTTACTTCAGTTTGACTTTGACATACAATAATATTCTAATCTAAATAATATAATTAAACAAAAATGTTATCAAATTTAATTTATTTTAACATTATAGTATATCTAAAATCTAAAGTTAATTATACAGCCACAATACTTTATAGGTTAGAGTTATAACCTCTTATCACTATTGCTTTCAAGAATTTTGCTTACGTCTGACAACCGGGCGATTTTGACAGGCTCATTCGTTTACGCGTTCGAACTAATCAGACAGCACTGTGTCTGTTTTAACTACAATAAAATGAGAAGGAGAATATTGTCTGATTCTAAAACGAATTTACAAATTGGGTCAGGCAATACATTAAACATCTTGATAACGTATGTACTAAATAACTTTGAATAGAAAACGCTACGTATATAATTGTATACCTACCAAGTAAAAGCAATGAGGGATTTTTTACATATATTTGACGTATTTTTAATAAGAGTCAGAAACTTCTTGAAAGGAGAACAGTGCCTTATTATTTTGCTTTCAGTAGACCAGGTTATACTTTCTGGAAAACTAATTAGAAACCCGCTAAAACAACTGTTCATATCTGTACTCAGAATATGCCAACAAGAATAAAAACAAACACACCAAAAAAACGAAACGAACCAATCAAAGGCCTTGACGGTTCTTAGTATAGCGATTAAAACAAGTAATAAGTTTAAAATAGTGACATATAGATATTGGACTTTTCGAAAATTGACTATTAATTTAATAGAATTAAACCTCCCTTTTATCTGTGGCTAATAAACATGACAAGTGTAATAAAAATAAACGTAAAGAAATTATTCACAACCTTAACTTGTTATTTAACCAACTAATTTATTTCTATAATATTATCGTAAGTGCAAGAAAACTAAACTTAAGCTCTGTTAAATTGAAGTGATAAATTTTCGTCCTGTAAAAATATTTTTCAGTGATGACAACCAAATTCTGTCGTGGTCAGTTTCAATCAATCAACCGACGAGAATCGCTCAACTGGACAAAGACCTATTTGCCACTGACATGCAATTTCTTCCGAGAATGGGATCAACGCTTGGCAAACATGGCGATTTAATTTTAGTTACGTGCGCTGACGGAAAGTGAGAGAAAATGAGTTCGGAATTTTGTCGAAACGTCCAGAATTATTTCAATGTTTTCCTAGGTTCCACATAATTAATAAAACTGGGAGAATCGAACGAAGCGTGGAGGGCCATAAAGGGGCAATATTGGTGGGACAGTGGGGTAACGACGGTACAGGATTGTTAACAGGTATTTAACAAGTTATATAGCTCAGTAAAATAAGTGACTAATTATGAAAACTGTACTACAGACTCGTGATTATTATATAGTATATCAAAAGAAGTTTTGAACTTCGCAAACATGTTGCCATATCAACTCTGAGTTTAGTTTAGAGTTTGGGGGGAGGTTTTTATGTAGTTGTATCCCCTGAAGACCTAATCCACATATAATTTTATGCTTAGTTCTTGTTTCCTTCGGTACAGTGTTTCATTGTAAAGATATTTTGAGATCACCGTATTCCTCCTTAGTTACTTATACCACAACCTGTATGCATCTTTCTTGATAAAACTAGATTTAATCACTACATTCTCCTTAATACATTTACCATATCTGCATAACAGTTATCCTTTCTCTCCTGGCATATTTTAACCTAATACTCATATATATTCTGAACAATTACACGCATATCTGTGCAAGTAAATCTTTTATACTCTCTAGAATAACATTTCCTACAGTTATCATATATTAATTATATACTCACCTTTAGTTGTTTCCACTCTCATCACCCTGTCTTATAAATTGGCAGCATTGAATCATATTATATTCAGAAAGTTTCATTCAGGTGAATAACTAAGCTGTTAATTTCCAATCTATCTAACAATTTTTAAGACAATGTTTACGATTTTCAATTAATATTTGTTATCATAACACTATTTTCATTATCATTTTGCCATTAGGTATAAATGCCACTGGTCCCTTTTTGAAATATCCATATCTCATCTAAATACATAAATTGAAATAATAAGTATTCCTTCATATAGCATACAATAAAATATGCTTCTAAAAAAGTGTTCTTTTAAAAGCAATATCGGGTTATTCCATTAGACCTCTTCGATTCTTTTCAGACTAACGTTTCCTCTGAATTAATTTTATTAAATTATGTTTATAGTGAAAAACTACTCACTGTTTTTATACATTTCATATATTTAATCTCTGATAGAACTAACATCAAGCTGATCTCGATTCATCACCCGCTTCATATCTAATATTCAGTGCAGTTGCAACACGCTAAAAAATATTTTAAATAAAATTCGCAGCAAATTAACATTTTACAGTAAAAATTCTTACATTTCTAACAAATTTTACTGGCAAGAGGGGGCCTCCATTATCTCGTTCCTGTTCAAAGTAACTGAGACGCAATCTGTTTTGACAGGAATTTGAAATGTATTATAAAACTATTGTTTTGAAGAATTTTTCATACGCTTGACAACCGGACGATTTTTGCAGGCTAGTTCGGTTACACGTTCGAACTTATCAGATAGCATTTTGTTTCTTTTTAACTAGAATAAAATGTGAAAGAAAATACTGTCTAATTCTAAAACGAATTTGCAAATCGCGGCAGACGAAGCCCATTCATGGATTTTTGTCATCGTCTTCACTGACTTATCACACGGTGCATTGGCTTGGTGAAGCATCACTTTCTTTTTCTTCAAATGCGGCGATTTCGTCCTTCAAACGGTCCAATAACCCTATGTAATAGTCGTTGTTGATGGTTCTTCCTTTTTCAAGGTAGTCAATGGAAATTACTCTATGCGCATCCCAAAATATAGACGCCATAACCCTGCCAGTCGACTGTAGCGTTTTCCCACGCTTTGGAGCTGGTGCATCGTGTGCAGTCCTCTCGGATGACTATCGATTGGACTTCGGAGTGAAATGATGGAGCCATGTTTCATCCATTGTCACATATCGACGCAAAAACTCGAGTTTATTACGCTTGATCTTCTTCAAACACTGCTCCGAACCATCAACTCGTCATTGTTTTTGGTCAAAAGTGAGCTTGCGCGGCACCCACTTTGCACAGAGCTTTCTCATACCCAAATATTCCTGAATGATATGATGTACACGTTCAGTTGATATCTTTAGAGTGTCTATTTGCTGGCTATTAGCTATTTCATTCAATTTCAATTTACGATCATTCAAAATCATTTTGTGTCGGTAACGGCACCGTCTTCGGTGCTCATTTCACCACGTCTAAACTTACCATACCAATACTTGATGGTTGATTTTCCTGGGACAGTGCCCGGAAACTCGGCATCAAGCCAAATTTTTGCTTCAATTTTATTGTTTCCCTTCAAAAAGAAATATTTTATCAACACTCTAAATTCCTTTTTATCCATTTTTTTCACAATAACAAAAGTTGTTTTACTCAAAATGCTATAATTCACAAACTAATGATCCGACAGCTGTCAAATTTATACACGCCTCTTTTGAGGGTTAGGGATAACTAAAAAACTGGATTTAATTCTTGTAACGCCATCTATGTGTCAAGCCGGGGACATTTTGAATTGACCTGTTAAATTAAGTCAAAGATAAACAACAAACAATATCAAACGATTACACCACAAACTTTCCGATACCCCAAACAGGAGGCCGGGAAATTTATGGAAAAATAAACTTTATTTCCACGTCTTAATTACGAGCGAGACGGTAATCCCGACCACACCTAAACGCCGTCGCAATCCTCTTAGAAATGGCTGATGGCAAAACGGTAATTCCCTCATTTTAATGTCTCTCCTCAGCTGTTCACTTAAGACAGAAGATTTCGGTTATACAATCCCGCTTTTCTAAAAGCAATTTCCTGTCATGTTTTAATGCACCATAAAAGCTGGCTGGGTCGCAAGGACGGCTCTTCGTTAGATCGCGCCGTACCGAGCACGATACAGAACTAATGAAATCAATTTGGGTTTTAGTTAATTATGTACAGAAGTTACGGGGGGCGCTGGCGTAAGAGGGGAGGGCGCAAATTTGCCTCGTTAAAAAATAAATGGTATGAGTTGCTAGACGACAGCAAAAGCACCCTGACATGAGTGTGCATTGACCAGAACTGCTCATGCATGTGTATGTATTCTAAATTGGCTTTAGATTTCAAAACTACGTATATAGTATTTTCAAAGTTATTTTGTAAATATGTCACTTAAAATTCTGACGCCAGAACGTCGCAATGTTGCCGCATCAACTCTAAGGTTTAGTTCATACAACACAATTCTAAACTAAACAATTCTAAACTAAATAAATTAACCAAGTAACCAAACCAAACCAAACCAAGATGTTATGAACATGAATTTATTTTAACATTATTATACATCGAAAAACTGCAGCTAATTTTAAAGACACAATAGTTTATATGTTAGAGTTATAATCTCTTATCACTATTGCTTTCAAGAATTGATTAAAATTGAATTGAATAAAATTGATCACTGAATTTTATCTAATACATTTAGCATATCTACAAAACACTATTCATCCTCTCCTCATATATTCTAACTTAAAGCTCATATTTATACACATAAATCTTTCACCCCCTACAATACCATTTTCTACAGTTATACTCTATTAATTATGTGTATTATGCTTTAGTTATTTCCACTCTCATCAATCAATCTGCCTCAGGAATTTCCAGAATTTTACAGTATTATCACATATCTTGAAGGTTTCCTTTAGTCACTGTCGCTTTCGAGTCACTGTCCTAGTCAATCACTAAACTGTCAGTTTCCAGTCTGTTTAAAACATGTTCAAGATTCCACTATTTGTCAATTTCTCCTGTGTGTCTGATGAAGTTCATCCAAACCGAAAGGTGTTATTGTAGACAATTTTTTCCAGATATCTACTTGCTTTTATATCGTTTTCGACCTGCATATCTACTGTAGTTCTTTGCCATATCCCATAACAATTTGATTTGACTGAACACTAAGGCCATATTATTAAGTCATTATTATTCAGATTTACTATGTATGTTTTTTCAGGCCTATTTCTAAAATATTAAATTACATATAACACATAACTATTGTAAACATAAATTTAACCTATAAATTACTTCCTAACCACAACTCTCGTAAATAACAACACGTGCTTGTTTTCGCGCTTGCCATCTGTCAATCTAGTTTAGAGTAAACGCGCATGAACAGTTCTGACCAATATGCACGCACGCCAGGGTTCTTTTAGTATCGTCAAGTTTCTAGCAGGGTTATCTTTCTTTTTCTTTTTTCATTAGCTGGCGAGGACGGTTTCATTAAGATATGGTCCCGAGGTGGGATGCTGCGTTCCACAGTGGTGAGCAGTGACAGTTCGGTATATGGAGCCTGCTGGTCTCCCGATAGTCAGAGCATAGCTTACACACAAGGAAAATGTGTTGTCATCAAGCAACTTGCACCCAACACCAAGCCATTACGAGTACGTATTACCAAGTCATGTTAATAGTGTTTGTTCATTAATATTAGGCCCTTGCATATATTTTGGTACACTATGCGTGCCAATTCGATACATATGAGATTTATCTACATCAAATAACAGTTTTCCATTTAGCAGTTATTTAGTTATTCAGTTTATAAAGACGCTGATAATGGATATAAATAATATTTGATTGGAAGACCTCCGAAGTCAGTTCATGAATCAACTATTTTCAGAGGTTTACATGCAATAGAAAGAACCAAAAGGAGGATAAATCACTATCAGACGCATTAACTGGACTTTCAACATCATGACTTTATTACTCACCAGACCAAAAAAAAGAAGAGCATTCTTTTTGGCGTATATCTGTAGTGTACTACAACAATCCCAATCCTAAAAAAAAACATGGGTGAGTCCAGAAGAGCCATCCACATCAACACAGAAGCGGAATATATATGACTATACTCCATTAATGGAGTGCTACTCCATTTATGCAAGTGTGTTATGAGTTGCTAAAACTGAATGAACAAATGGAACGACGTATTGTGGGAAAAACAATCAGCAAGAGTATGTAATAAACGCAAAGTCATGTTACATAACAATACTTAGCAACATGTTCCAAGAGTTGTGAAGGGAAATTTGGAATATTTTATCTCGGATGGGAAATAGAGAACTGAGGTTTGTGAGAAGAAGGCAAATCCCTCTGATTATCGCGTGCTTTAATCGATGCCGATGCCGTTTATAAGTACGTGCAACGAAATATCCAGATGAATCCACTGCAAAGGGAAAGTAATTTCTACAATTAGTTAAGCATCTCAAATACCAAACATTACCAAACCTATTAGTCTGTAGAAAAACTCATAGGATGTATCATAGCAATCCTCTTTATTCTGAGTAATATACGTATTATAAAGAAATTGCTTCTAGATTGACCAATGCGGCAAAAATGTGTTTGTTATAATGAACTTCAACATGGCTTCCAACATGTTTATTAAAACAGTTCATTAAAAACCGACGTTTCATCACTCTGCATCTTCACGGTGGAAGATTTAGGCTCTCCTAATTAGACTGTCCTATTTAATCAAATATCTACCACAACTGTGTTTCAAATTTGTTGATCAATTACCGGAAGTCCGATAGAGTTGCTCTTATAAAGTTTTGTTGAGATTATTTTAGTGTTTATGGACCTCAAAAACCTCTCGATGTTATTATCCTTTAAAATAGTCGACTTTATCGGACCGTATGTTAGGGCTTGATAAACATTGGCTGAACCCTGAACGAAGAATAACCGCAGTATTCACTTCGATAAAGTCAATGTTCTAGCCGCTCCAATAATGCCATTTTAAAACAAATCATCAAGAAGACAATGCTCGCGTTCTTTTTTTTATAACATCTTTATTAGATACACTCAGTACAATCTTAATTTACAATTAATTTATTACTACTTTTCATTTGTACTTGGATTAATTCACAAGTAAGACGAGTGCAAGAAAATACATCAATATGTATTCCTCAATAATAAAATTATAATAATTTATAGCTATAGTTTACACTAAAGGTACACTTTATATAAGTTCATATGGTTTGGTTCGCTTCAATCTTCTGACATCCTGCGCGCTGTCCAGCAGTTGTATTGCGTCCACGTATGATTTAGTGATCTTCATGATGAAATCTTGGATAACTTCGCAAATCCATTTGATTTCCAGGTCAACGTGCAGTTCTTCGTCGGTTACGTAGCGTTAGGCATTGGTAATCAATCGAAGAACCTTTCTTTGACAGCGTTAGGCATAGATCCAAACCATAGGTCCAAATTGGCTTTATAATTGTCTTATAAATCAACCTCTTTGATTTTAGATAAAGTTGAGAGTATCTTCCGATTAACCAGTATAGTTGTCTAATGTATTTTGCTTTATGTCTAACATGATGTTTCCAATTTAATCTACCGTCAAGATGGATTCCGAGGTATTTAGCTGATTCTGCTTAAGGAATCGGGCATCCATTGAGTGATATAATTAAGTTTTATTATTTCGCCGCAATGCAAAATTGACGTGGACAGATTTGGGGCTATTAAGTTGAATTTTCCAAACTTTCGTCCATTTGTAGGTTTTGTTGACTGTCATTTATACTTTTTCTACTGCCCTAGGCGGAGATATGTCGTTTGCCATAATAATTCTGTCGTCAGCAAAGTTCCAAGTACTGTTTCTTTTGTTTCTGGAATGTCAGCAGTGTAGAGCAGATAAAGGAGAGGTCCTAAAACGCTACCTAGTGGAACTCCAGCCGAGATACTTTTAAATGTCGAGAACGCCATTTCGTGCGATACTCTGAATTTTCTTCCGAAAAGATATGACTCCAGCAATTGACAATAGTTACGCGGTAACAATTTGGTCATCTTACAGATTAATCCCAAATGCCAAACCCGATGAAAAGCTTGTGAGACATCCAGGAATATTGCAGGGCAGTAGATCACATTCATGAACACAAAACAATCTCAATAGAAGAAGAAAATCAATAGAGACCAACTCTAACAGTTTAATATACTTTCCCCACCCCAAAAGTAACTTCTTATGGGTACTCCCAATGATAATTCTTAAATTTTAATATTTTTCGTAACAAGCCATGAGGGATGAATATTTCAGAACTACATGAATGAATTAGTTATCCGTTACATTATCTTAAAAAGATTAGCACTAAGGTTAAAAAAATTGTTACGTTGTGTGAAAACACGCAGACCTAAATATTTTGAGAATTCCATCATATTATGTGATTCTTACAGTGGAAAGCTCACGAGGGTTTAGTGCTGTGTTTGGTTTGGAGTGCAGCGGCAGACATATTAGTATCTGGAGGAGAGGACTGTAAATATAGAGTATGGGATAATCAAGGCAGGCCTATGTTTTCCAGCGCCCACCACGATCATCATATAACATCCATCGCCTGGACACCAGCAGGAGATTTATTCGCAGTCGGATCTTATAACACCCTGAGGCTCTGCGATTATTCCGGAGTAAGTTGTAGTTGTGGTAACGAGAGAATGGTATGATAAGTGCCTGGTCTTGGAAAGAAAACCTATTTTGAAGTGTGAAATATATCTTATTAATTTTATCTTACATTAGATGTGCAATCTTAATTAAATTATTACTATTGTTCTGTTATACTTGCACTAATAGACAAGCAAGGCGAGTACGGGATTAATACATCACTATGTATTTTCCAAATTAACATGAAACTAAACTACTTGAGCTAATGTTAAGAATAAAACTTATACACTAAACATGTTCGTATGGTTTGGTTTGTTTCAATCGTCTGATTTCCTGCGTGTTGTGCAGTAGCTGTGTTGCTTACACGTTACTGTGATTTAGCAACCTTATTTCATGTTTTAGTGCGAAATCTTGAATCCCTTCGTATATCCATTTGATTTCGAGGTCGAGGTCATCGTATAGCTCTTCGTTGGTTACGCAACGATAAGCATTGGTAAATAGTCTTATAACTTTGCTTCGGCATTGAATTACTTGTTTGATGTTTTAGTGCAAGCCCATGGATCCAAATTGGTTTTGTGATTGACTAATAAACTAATTTCTTTGATTTTAGGTCAAGTTGAGAGTGTCTTCCAACTAACCAGTACATTTTCTTGACTTTGAATCTAATCTGCTCTGCTTTTTGTATGACATGATGTTTCCAATTTAACCTACCATCGAGATGTTTGCCGAGGCATTTAGCTGCTGATTCTGCTTGAGGGGCGGGCATCCGTCAAGTGATATAATTAAGTTTTTGTCATTTCGCCGCAACGTAAAATTAACATGGACAGATTTGGGGCTATTAAGCTGTATTTTCCAGTCTAATCCATTTATAGATCTTGTTGATTGTTACTTGTACTTTTTCTACAGCCTAAGGAAGAGATATATCTTTTGCCATCATAACTGTGTTATCGGAAAATGTTTCAAGTTCTGTTTCTTTTGTTATTGGGATATCAGCAATATAAAGCAGAGATAGGATTGGTACCAAGACACTACCCTGGGGAACTCCAGCCGAAATAGGTTTAAGTGTTGAGAAGGCCCCTTCATGCAAGACTCTATAAATTTCCTGTCGAAAAGATATGATGGCAGTAGTCGACAGTAATTCCGCAGTAGCAATTTGCTCCTCTTATAGATTAATCCCAAATGCGATACTCGGTCAAAAGCTTATGAGACGTCCAGAAATATTGCAGGGCAGTATTTCTTTTCTTCGAATACCTTTTCTACAACCTCTGTTACTCTGTGCACTTGGTCGATCGTCGAGTGATGATTTCGAAGTCCCAACTGGAAATCTGGTATTTCTATGAATTGTTTAATACATTTCAACGGCAGTTCTCAGATAATTTTGATATCGAAGGTAGGAGCGAAATAGACCTGTAAGATCCAACTTGTTCTACAGGTTTGTCAGGTTTTTAAGCATAATTATTCTAGAAATTAAAACATTCCGGAACATCTTTGAATCCAACTTATATTGGAGAAATCAGATTTAAATTTAGAGCTTCATCGGGTTAATATATAGGATTTGTATACATTGTAGATTCTATATCATTCGGTTGGAATATGTTAGCTAAATGTCTTGCGAATAATTCAGCTTTTTCATCGTTGCGTCGAACCCATTTATTCCGATCATTTTTAATAGGCGGTACTCCAACCATTGGTATTTTAAATCTCCGAGTTACTTTTCATAACGAGTATTCTTTGTCTGCTTCCGGGCTTAGTTAACATATTTTTCGAATCAACTCTGTTTGCATTCTTTAATCTTTTGATTTGTCTGATTACCAATTCTATTAAATATTGTTTTGTCCACAGCAATTTTGGTTCTGTTCAAATAAATTCCAACTATCTGGGTTAAATAGCCTTGAGCCAAAATATTGACAGGTTAATTGAAATGTCCCCGGTCTACTATAGTAAAACACATTTTTTTTGGCAAAATTAGTTTTTTATTCCCTTCAAGGGTGATACACTGATTATAGCGACCCTCCAACTTTACCATTTTTATAGTACGATTTGTCCTTTGTTTCAAAATAGGCCTCAGATTCGGCGATCACCCCTTCATTCAACGAAAATTTCTTCCGAACGAGCATTCCTTTGAGATCTGAGAACAGGAATTAGTCGCTGGGGGCCAGATCTGGAGAATACGGTGGATGAGGAAACAATTCGAATCCCAATTCATAGATTTTTGTCATCGTTTTCACTAACTTATGACACGGTGTATTATCTTGGTGAAGCAAGTATCTTGGTGGTCCAATAACGCTATGTAATAGTCGCTGTTGATTGTCCTTCCTTTTTCAAGGTAGGTAATGAAAATTATTCCATGCGCATCCCAAAATACAGACGCCATAACCTTGCCAGCCGACTGTTGCGTTTTCCCACGCTTTGTGCAGTCCACTCGGATGACTGTTTAACTGTTATGTGATAGAGCTATGTTTCATCCATTATCACATATTAACGCAAAAACTCGGGTTTATTACGCTTGATCATCTTCAAACACTGCTCGGAATCATCAACTCGTCGTTGTTTTTGGTCAAAAGTGAGCTCGCACGGCACCCACTTTGCACAGAGCTTTCTCATACCCAAATATTCGTGAATGATATGATGTACACGTTCAGTTGATATCTTTAGAGATCTTAGATATTATCATTCAATTTCACTTTACGTCAAATCGTTCAAAATCATTTTGTGGATTTTTTTAATGTTTTATTCGGTAACAACCTCTTTTGGGCATCCACTGCGTTCACCGTCTTTGGTCATCATTTCACCACGTCTAAACTTAGCATACCAATGCTTGATGGTTGATTTTCCTGGGGTAGTTTTTGCTTCAACTGTATTTTTTCCTTTCAAAAAAGCAATATTTTATCAACACGCGAAATTTATTTTTATCCATTTTTTTCACAATAACAAGATTTACTTCACTCAAAATGCTATAATTCACAAACTAACGCCGACAGCTATCAAATGTATACACGCATCTTTTGAGGGCTAGGGCTAACTAAAAAACATATGGATTTAATTCTAGTAGCGCCATCTATGTGTCAGGCCGGGGACTTTTCAATTGACCTGTTAGTTATGAGTATCTTAATCAATATACATTAGTAATTTATTTTAGATTTAAGTAAATGAGCCCCTTCAAAATAAGTCACACGCATACATCCTTAACCTAGCTCTTCCAAGGAAAATCCAAAGGTGTTGAAACTGAAGATACATTATAATCAAATAATAGTGATTATAATTAATTAAGTCACAAAAATGTTGCACGTATTCTATATCAGGCACGCAAAATGGCGTCATAAACAAACTGAAACAAACCAGAGGAAGAAACAATTACGTTATATAAATGAGCCAATGAAATGTCGTTGTAGGGCAATTCAAACGAACCAATCAAAATAATGGCCTCACTGCCTGGATTGGTGGGACCACTCAAAACATTTCATCGGTTTCGCCTATTTAAATTGATTAAACAACAATTAACAGTAAATTATCTTCAAATTCCTTACCATTAATTAATCTATTCCTGGTGTAGGCCAGATACTTATCATAAGGCTTTTGCATATAAATATATTATTATAGATCATATATTTAGTGGTCTAGATGTCTAGAAAAACCAACAACCGGGAGCATTTATAAAATAGCTTGGTCAAGTGACGGAACTCAACTCGCAGGTGCTTGTGCTAACGGACATGTATTTTTCGCCCATATAATAGAGAGACACGTCCATTATCTGAATTACACGTAACAGTTTTTCATGCCTGCCATTCATACAGAAGGATTATTCAATAAAATTTAATTTTAGGGCGTCTCTAAGCGAAAGAAAAGTGGTGACGGTGAAAAATATTTTAGATGACACTGTCGAGTATCTAGAACTGCCCGAGAGGGTCATTCAAATGGCGATGAGATACGATCACTTGGTACTAACTACACCGTCGCAATGTTTCATTTACGGAGCTAACAACTGGAATACTCCGTTTATTTTCGAGTTGAAAGATGGCGCTGTAAATCATTTGGAACTAACGGAGAAGTGGGCATCACAAACATTATCAAGTCGTACTTTAAAACCCCAATTTTTGTTTTAGAAACTTGCTGATCATTGAAAAAAATAATATCGGAATATATAACTACCAGGGGAAGTTAACCGGCCAACCAAGATGGCCAAATATGAGATTAGATTACCTAAGATCTGCCTTGATATCGTTTTCGAATGACGCTCTCGCCGTTAGAGACGCAAACGATCCAAAACGTATAAAAATGGATATTAAAATGCAATAAATTTAAGTAGGCTTTTTTTCAGTGATACACATCATAGACTTGTCTAATAATAGATACACAAACGAATCGTCAATAGCTGTCCAGCATACTGCGACTGTTGTCCAAATATCTCTGGATCAACAGGGCCCGCCAACTTGTCGAACTTTAGCAATTCTGGATAAATCCAAGGATTTACACATAGTACAAGTTAAAAGCGCAAGCAGATGCTTTTCAAAATTGGGTAAATTTAATATGTACACTAAAACGTATTTTGACGTCTTTTAAACAGACTGACAAATAAAACCATACGCAACCTACGATATATAGTGATAATTTTTAGGGAGAAAAATTGATTCATTTAAATGGAACTCCACGATAAACATCCTGGCGGCTATACAAGATGCGCAATTGATTGTATGGTATTGCCCATCCGCCGCGTTCAATTCAAAGCTATTACATATATGTTCATTGCAATATGACTCGCCGGAATTGGGCAGAAATCCAAGAATAAATGACTTTATCGGAAATTCGGTTTCGATTAGAAAGGCTGATGGGTCTTTGATTAGTGTGGCAATATCGCCCTTCCCTGAATTAATCCATAAGTAAGTACTCAAGCTGAATAATATGTTCGATTATCCGGAAAAAAAAAATATGTTATAGGAAAATCCAAGATAACAGATGGTCGGAGGCTCTTGATTTATGCAGAAGCGTTAATAACGATATGGTCTGGGCCTGTTTGGCCGTTTTGGCCACTCAATCAAACTCTGAAACTATTGATATAGCGGAAGAAGCTTTTGCTAATATAAACAATTATGAAAAAGTATTTTATATACAACATATAAAGGTATCAAAAACTAAATTTCAAAATTTTCTCTTCATTTAATTATTGTTAACATTATTTTAGACTCTACCTAGCAAAGCAGAACAGAAAGCTCACATGGCCTTATTGGGTGGTAAAACGGATGAAGCAGAATCCATACTACTTCACAATGGAATGGTATTTCAAGCCATTTACATTAACATTAATATACATAATTGGACTAGGTAAATCATAACACTCAAGCATACAACTAAAATAGATATTAATGATTTAAATTTTTAGGGCGTTAGATCTTGCAACAAAACATAAATCCCACATCGACACCGTGCTGTATCTTAGAGAAAAATATCTAGAAACGTTGGGTAAACCCGAAAACAACAACAAATATATTAGTTTAAGAGAAACGGTATATTTAATTTATTGGTATTGAAATATGTTATATCGAAATATTTCTTTTTGTTTAAGGTTAATATTGATGAACTCAAAATTAAGGAAAAAATTGCAACAGAACAAAATAGAATAAGGCATTGAAGTAATGGAATAAAGTACATTTTAGAGGGTGTATGATATATTACAAATAAATAAAACTTCACGTGTTGTTTAATAAAAGGAATGTACACTAACTATATAAGAATCATATAACAATAATTCAGTATCATCTGTCAATCCTTTAACTGTAGATATTGTTGATACTGACCTTTTCTCATAGGATCTAATTTCAACAGACGTTTATAATATAATACTCTATCATCAGTATGATCACCATCACTTAAAATTAAACTTCCTGTTAACCAACACTTTGCCATTAAAATCCCTAAAATAAACCTTAGTGAATATAAATTTAATTCTAAGAAAAACATAATACATTTGCAGTCAGGTTCTAACTCTTCCAACTGCTCAAATTGCTCCATTAACTTTTCCTTTTTATCTTTGGTTAAGGCTGGGTTACTTAAAACCCATCTCAAATAGAACCAGGCACTGCTATCAGCTGGATCAGTAAACACCGCACTCTCTACAAGAGATAATTCACCTTCCACGCATGACTGATCTAGCTCTCTTAATGTACTCCTATAATGCCAGGATGAATAATTTGAAAAATTTGCATTCAATCTATCAGTAGAAAATTTGATTTCCGATGTCAATGTGATTCCTATCTTGTTGATTAAAAGTCTTCTATAATCCCAACAATGAACTACAAATATATATAACATATATAATTTAAGTGTAGTAAATACTCACAATTCCTATCATCGTAATTTAAATATTTTGTGCACAACATAAATTCCTTTTCCCAATTTGGTTTTGGATGAAGAAGCAATACCCAATAACGATGATGCCAAGAACCATATGATTTTGGGTTTGCAACAAGGCATTGTTCAGTTAGTGAAATTTCTGTATTAAGAAACTGTCCAAATTTCTCTTCTCCCTCTACTTCGTCTTCTTTACTATAACATATATCAAGAGATACCTAACAATAAACAAATACATTCTACTCTATTACCTTTTATCCTGTTCGATTAATATAACTTCCTTACGATAATTCCACAATGTATAAATATCTGGATTCACACATAGTAACTGAGCAGATATTCCGAAAGATTCTTTATCATATGTTTCTTTTTGTCTTGATGATAAAATCTTCTTCATCCCCATTTGATAAGCCACTAATTTTTTTTGTTGTTCTTTTTTTTTCTCTGCTTTCTGCTCTTCACTAGATTTAACTTTTAATCTTCCGTGCTAAAACACAAGGTATTAAACAGGAAAACTATTGTGAAAAAAAAACAAAAATACCATTTTTATAATATTTAACTATCTAGTTATTCGGGAGACTCTATGCCTCTAACCTATAATACGTAATTTGACGTTCCTGTCAACATGTAATCAAAATTAACACTTGGGTATTTAATTGGCATATATGGGTTTAAACTATATTTAGAACTAAGACACTTAAATTTAAATAAAAACAATGATTCTCCAAAATTATTAAATAATTTTATTACACAATTTTATATCTTATAAGAAAACTTAAAATTAATTTTCAAGAAATGATACAAAGTCTGTTAATTTATACAACTGATCCTCACTACTAGGCTGCACAACAGGCTCTGATACTTTCCTGACAGGATATACCATCTTAGTGTCAGGTTCTACTCGCCAACCTCTTTCTAGACATGCAGCTGCACATACATCTACCGATAAACCAGTCATAGATGCGACTGTATCTAATGTTATAGATGAATAAGCCTGAGAAATCAAATCAACAGCTCTTTGCCTCACTACATCTAAAAAGATTATATTGAAATTATACTTAAATATTATAGAACTAAATAAAACCTTGAACATTTCTCATAATTTCTGAAACAGTTTCCGACCAATTAAAACCATTTAAAGATGCATAAGTAGCAGTAAAATCACTCTTCCACAAATGTTGTCCTACTTTCCATATTTCACCTAATTCTGGATTCGTATTTTTAACCGTAAGAGGTATTCTTTTCCATAAAAATTTTGCATTGCATCTGAAAATGTATATATGAGATATATATTGGCTGGTATTAAACTGCTCTCACAAATCATTTTGATAAAGATAAATTGCTAATAATTGAGAATATACTTGGGGACTTGCAATTCCAGTTGGTGCCTAAAAAATTGTTCTGAAAGTCTTCAATGAACAAACTAAATTATCCAATGATACCTCTAATTCTTGACGTTCCAGGTCTTCTATTAATTTATCAATATTATTTACAACCATTCTTTACAAATACGTATTTTTAGTCTAAGAGAGAATACTATATTTATTTTTCCGACATCTCAAACTAATATACCATCACAACAACTAAAAATGCTAAATACGTCAACTGTCCCTTATTTTTATTGTTCGTCCCGCTGTCAGAAACTTTTATGAACGTTAATTTTATGAGGCTAAATAGAAATGCGCTTGCGCCCAACCAATCTGTGATTAATGAAATCGCTGTGAACCCTACTTGTTTTACTTGTTCAAAAAATTAGCCTGTCAGTAAAGGAAATCAGAAGTTGGCTACAGATTAAAGTAATATATTGTGGAAAAATAATTATATATTTCGTAACAATTCCTAATTTTATAAAAGGAGGGAGACAAAATAAATGAAGGGATCAAATGTAGAGAATGAGAATATAAAAATAAAATTGAGCGTTTTCTAAATTTTGTGAATAAAAGTGGATTCGATTTCCATCGTTTTCCAGTCTCGTAAACTTCTCTGAACTGACTGACGAACCTCAAATTTTGAGATTTTCGGAAATTTAAAAATTATTTTTTTAAATTATAAAACAATACTTCAAACGAAAGGCAAACATTGCACCTGTGATTTTCATCACAAAACTAAACAAATTATCTATATTTTAAGACCTTCATATAGCCGATGAAGTGAAAAACAGCCAGAAAAGAAAAAGTTCAATGACAAAAAATTGTGTAAAACAAAAGTATTGTTATACAAAAATGTATTTAAATTTACCAAAACTGATCCAATAATAGGCAATCAAGTTGGCAATTGTAGTTCTGAAATTAGGAAACAAATAAAAATCAATTATTACCGAACTATTTAAGTACAAACTACTATTCAGTTTTGATGAATGAATATTTAATTGTGAGAGGAAATATATGAATATAGACACTCATTTAGAAAAAATATTGGAGTTTACAACTTATTCCCATTGGCAGTAAAAATGTACTCGCATAGACAGCAGACTTGTGTTTGTCTTAATCATTGGTTGGATGAAACTTGAAAACTAATCAATGTTAAGTATAAAATTTGTTTTGCATATGATATTCATTAAAGCCATTCACTAGTTGAGTAACAAAATTAACTGGCACTAACTTAAAAATGAACCTACCAATACTAATTAAAATAATGAACATCTGACAAGATTAATTACTGACACAAATAATTTTTTAGGTTTAATTACTAAAAACATTTGGACTTTTTTAATAAAAAGCCAACATTTGTTTTTTTGTAAGCGATCATCTGCTCTATCAATAAAAAGCTGTGGATTAGAAAAAATATCCGAAACATAAAAAGCTGTGGATTAGAAAAAATATCCGAAACAGAATCTGCTGGATATAAAATACTTAGAATAAAAATTACGTTTTATTTAAAAATTCATGAAGTTCAATTAATGACATATACAATTACTGGGTATTAATTTTTTTATGGTGAAGGAAAATTAGCAGCAATTCTAGATCGTCTGGATCTATGCTTCTTATTACGCTTGTGAGATTGTCCCTGTAATAATATCTAAATGAAGAAAACAAATTATTTGAAGATAACAGAGAACTTACGCTATTTTGAGTCGCTTTATCAACTTCGGATACATTCTCTTGATTTGTTATAGAATGGCTTACATCATTATAAGTAGACAAAGGTACTTCTGGTGTTTGATCACTGGTATTTTTGGAGGTTTGTCGTTTAATCACTTGAGTGGGTACGAAGGGATAGTTCAAGGCAGTTTTCAAGGCTTGATCCTTCCGCTGTTCAACTTTTACGAGTGTTGAAGATGCTACACTCTTCAGCGGCTGCATCCATGTTTTCGGTGGTTCCGGTAGAATTTGACTTTGTTCATGAGGTAACGGTTGCTTGGCTGAAGACTAACATAAAAATATTGATTATTAATGTATTTTGTTAAACTCCGAATCGCAAGAAAAATGCATAATTTAAAAATACCTTCTCAATTAACTGTTTCAACACCATGGTCGCAACATTCTCAGTAGCGTCCGCTTTTGTTTTAGCAGGCTGTCCGATAATAAGCTCCTTGTTTGGTAAACTGATTTGCGCAGTAAATACGTTGTCTCTTTCCAAGTACTGATACCTTGGCATACCCAAATTATTTGACTGATAATAAGTTGATAGTTTAACACTTGGCAGTGCTTTCTCTGATATTTCCTAAAAATGTTTGTAATGTAATGTATGTAAATGTTTACTATGATCAAGCTAACAAAATCTATTTACTAACAGGGGATACTGAACTTTCATAGATACATTGGAAATCATATGGAAAATTCTTACTTTCATTGATAATTATTAGATATATAAAAATATATTTTTCCTTTTTAAAATAATGACAATTTGAAGGTGTTCAATAACCAATAATGTTCATATATGAATATCTCACTAAATATTCCTAGAATTAATTTTCAGCACAAAATCTGATTCTAGGAATATATGGCTTGAGAATATATAAAGAGAAAACCAAAATACTGATGTTCATGTCAGAAGTTCATGTATTTGGGATCAGTAATACGGGAGAAGTGTAGAAAATAATCTTTTTTTAGAACTGCATAAGCAAATGCTTGTGAGGGATCCCTCTCCTGTCCATGATCTATTATCTCTATTTCATCAATAACCATGACACGTTCCAAAAAAGGGCTCAATCCCATATCAACAATGCATAGCGTTAATTCTACAAATTTCTAAAAACTAAAGAAATTCTACATTCTATTACAAATGACGTAAATATGTTTGGAAAAATAAATCGTCGTGATATTTTAAACAAGGATTAGCTACGAGAATACGCATTTAGCATAACAATATAGAGAAATAATAAAACTTACCGCTAACATTTCAAAGGATACAGTAGAAGAGGTATCCTTTACACTGACATTCCTCTGTGGTTCATTACGTTGATCCTTAAGTTTGAAAGATTCATTTTTCTCTTTTTGTGGTGAGTTAATTCTCAAAAGATTATTAAAGAAATCTGGATCCACAGTAACACCTTTATTTCCAGAGTTGTTCTTAAAATGAAAATTTAATAAGTCTAGTAACATATAACGTGATTGTAAAGCAATTATAATATTAAAGCCCGGTTAAACATGACAAAAAGCACCCGTTTAACGATAATGTAGAAAAAGAATATTACCGCTAGCATTTCGAAAGGTACATTGGAGGAAGCATCCACTACACTAACATTACTTTCTAACCCATTTCGTTTCGCGTTGATTTCTAAAGACTGGTTTTTCTTCTTTTTTGGTGATTTAGTTTTCAAATTCAAAAGGAACTTTTCATACAAAATATCATCATATTCGGTAGGTTTTTTTCCCTAAAAGAAAAACATCCTAAGTTAAATTGTATTATTTTAACAATCTGATTTGTACCAAACATCTCTTCATTTCTGCACTGTCATTGTTAACTTCCTTAGGGAAGTAAACATCATTGAACTTTTGCTTGTTCTTGGATTTTTTCGGACTGGAAGGTTTGCATGACTGTTGGTTCTTTTCATAGGCTATTTCCTGAGATGTGACAGCTAATTGGTTGAAACTGGCAAAGGCCGAGCCTTGTGTAGATAAATTGTTCGGTTTTGTTTGGTTGAAGAAATTCGGTTTATCAGGATTATTCCAGTCATTTCGTTGTTTGAACATCATTAAGTTATCTGTAATAAGATAAAGTTATAGAAGGCACTTCCTCAAACGTTCGAGATATCACAAAAGAAAGTTTACATTTATTTAGCTGCAGAAGAGTTTTTTTAAACAAAAACGGTGAGCTTAAAAAACGGTTATTTTGTCTTACTTGAAAATGGTTCAGAAGGTCTAAAGGCGATACAACACTGGAACAAATAAAATCTGTATGACCAAGTTCATTAAGAAGGGTAGAAAACTAACTGGAGAATATTAATGGGTCTATTTGGCAAGATTCGACCCTTTTATTTGGAAAAGGCGCAAGTGCTATAAATGTACATAGCTCTACAAAATTCATTTGGTGCAAGAATTAAAGTTCCAGGAGACTGGTCTGAGACTTATAAAGCCAACGCAGGCGATTGAGCGGTTTTCATATTTAAGGAAGCGGAACCGCTAATGCTAGTTTAAATGTATCAGAAATGCCAAAAAACAAAAGCTCATTCAATAGTCCAAAGTGATCATATGGGTTGTAACATTGTTTTTAAGAAATAATTTCCGAAAATTTGCACTATCGCATTATATACAGCCCTTCTAATAAAATAGCCAATGCACGTTTTAGACGATGTCAAATATATTTCCAAATACAGGTTGTGAAAATATAAAATTCGTTTTAAATTCGGAGCGGGTTTTTCCTTCTCGGTTTACCCTAGTTAAGAAGAGACGGGACACTATCTGATACGTGGGAACGTGTAACTGAATCAGACTAAAATACGATTCGTATTAGTACCGGTCGACACTGTTGTTAAATGTCTACAAAACTTTCAAAACATTAGTGATGACAATTAGAGGTTACTAGCCGACAAACGTAAACCAAAACTCTAAGATAATGTGTTACTGACGTCATAAATTTTGATGACGTGCACTGGCTGTTTTATTAGACTATATTATAAATATTCTATAGATAGATAAACGGCTTTCTTTTTTCAAGACCCCTGACATAAACATCAACTCTACCTTGTTTGCCCATTTTCTTCTCCAACAACCTAGTTCCATAACTTATATTTATGAATGCGGTTTTGGGCAATCTGTAACCCCTTCCTGGTGAGCAATAACTCAAACTCAAACCGCCGTCAAACGGTTCGTCGAAAACGATGTCGTACATGGTTTCCGAGTCGTTTGCTGTCGAAATAAATTCGGACTTAAAGATAACTGTGCCTTTTAAGCCGAAAGGCACCGTATAACCATTGCGAATATTAACCACTCTGTCAAACAATTCTACGTCCATTTTATCATCGGGTAATAAATTTCCGCGAATCAATTCTGGCTAAAAATAAAATGTAATTAAACTTATTTCAATACGACATGGTCCCCGTACCTTATACAGAAAGATTGGTTTAACTTGCATCGTAATTTTTTTTGGTTCAACCTTTTCCAGATAATTGTCCACTGTAGATTCGACTTCCTTCACAATAGCTGGGTCCGTATATACACTGCCACAAAAACGTTTTTCCATGCTATAGGATGGCAAACTCTTCAACCAATCTTTTAACTCTTTAAGTTTAGTTTCCCTGGAATTGTTATATTAAAAATGCTCGATAGAAAAAAACCTTATAATCATATAATCTACCAATTGTCACCAAATATTTCCTCAGCTGATGAAAATGCGTTTTCGTTATGACTGAAATATTGGAATATCGCTGGAAAATCTTCAGAGTACCTTTTTACCAACTCTGTGCACTTATCTGAATAGTACCAGGTATTATTCACCTTTCTCGTGTAACCAGGAACTTCATAGTTCTTTTTCGTAAACTTTAAATCCAATCCGACATTCACATTTTTCCAGCCTCCTTCGCCGTCGGGCACCGACACATATACACTGCCGGTGATTCTCGAAAGGAGAAAAGAGCCCATTCCTGCAAATATAACAATAAGTTTCATACCTAGTAAAGTTTCAAAGTATACTCATGAAAAATCGCAGTAACGAGAAAATTAACCAATTTATAGAACATATTGTCGGAATATTATTTGATTTTATCAAATTGGTACAGTTTATTGCATTCTTGGTGAACCGATACATACCCAACTGACTAGCCACCACATTTATGGGACGATAGCTGTTATTAACACGTATATGAAGTTTTCTAATTTCAGTAAAATCTGGCTCTGAACTAGTAGAAACCGATATTTTGATCCTACCGCTTTTTATAGCTTCTTTACTATCCAGTACCTATAAATCAATATTTGTAACACCCAGTATATGAACATTTGTAAAATTAAGCTCACAGTTCCTTTAGAGCCATAGTATGGATTGCATAATGTAAAACACACAGCGCCTGCCTGAAAGACATCAAGAACATCACGAAATACTGACTGATGTTCATCATATGCTGCAATATCCGAAACGATAGTTTGTAGAGGATATACCGACTCAAATTCAGCGAATTGTTTTTCTAATGTTAAACGACCGTTTTTACTAAATACGTATTTACGCCCAATCATCTTTTGTACGTGACAGAGCACCCTAACCTTTCCAACCTTAATACCTAAATGATCTTTATATCTAAAAAAATATATAAGGTAAACCACTACTCAAATATCGTACCGTTAGTACCTTTCAATGATACCACTTCCATCTGTAGCAAAACATTTATCATTTTCATAAAGTTCTATAGTACAATCAGAATATATCTCGGCATTAGGTTTCCAATGATACTTCCTCTCTTTAGTTGAAATTGCCACTACTCTAAAATCAGTGACAAAATAGAGAACCGCCATTTGATCAGTATTTATAATTTCATTAAAATTCTGTGATAACGGCCCACATAAAAAATATTTCTATCTCACGTGGATAAAATTAAAATGAACCCAAATGAAAGCCATAGAAACACGACACAAAAAAATATTTCGTCTTATTAGATTATTATTAGATTCAAAGTTAGATTTCTTAAAATTGTAAATATATAAAATATAGAAAAAATCCACTTAAAAGTACTAAAATCAAAATTCCAATTCTAGATATTTAAGATAACATTAGATTATTATAAAATAATCTTCGTTAGTTAACGTTTCTAATTTGACATTTTATTTTTTGAGGACTTGAGTATTTAAACAATTAAAACAAAGGAACATCAATATTGCAATTAATAAAGAAAACTCAAATCAAAGTTACCAAAAAATAACCAAGTGATCATCCAAACACATTTACATGAGTTTGATCTTAAAATATGGAATAAAATAAAATATATATTTACCGTGCTTCCACTAAATGGGGCCAAGATACAAATACTGTAGTACCTAACAAATGTAAGGGTGGCGTGTCCTTATCTTCTTTTGAAATTATATTTAATATCATACTCTCATAACGGCTTGCTTGGTTAAAAACTCTAATTTTTGCCTTTTCCAGGTTACCCTTAAATTCAAACGTGTTTGTGTTTGTAATAAAAATTGTTGCACAATTGTCACTCACTACATATTGCAAATGTTTCATAGTTGGAAACCCTGGATAGAATATATCAAATACTGCACCGGGATAGATGCCCTTTATTAGTTTTTCTTTGGGAATCCTTATGTCCTGGAGAGACATAGTTACGATTTTTGCGTGGTTATGTCTAACAACAGGAAAATAATCTGGTGCTTCCAAGCGCCCTAAATCATCATTCGTATAAGAAAATAAATACATTGGACCATGGGTATTTCTGTCTTTTTCTTCAGGTGTTAATTTTTCATTACAGCTTCTCATAGCCTTTAACAGTATTTCCTACAAGGAAAAATATACATTTACATTAGTATCCCTTTCATATTCATTTCAAATTGAGGTGTACCTCATCTAAGAAAGGAAGCAAAACTACTGCTTCCCACTCCTGTCTTTTCCCATTGAGATCTGTTAGGAAATTATCTGGGTAGAACTTTTTCAATGGTGATTCATCACTTGTCATTAAACTATGGTACACAGTGGGTAAAAGATTTTGGCTAGCAGGTGGTAAAACTGCTAAAAGCTAAAAATTAAGATTTACCATATGTTCAATATTACTTTATGCAAACATACCTGTTCATATGGTTTAAAAGGGGCTCCCAAGTCAAATTCAATATTTAAATTTGAAAAACCCTTAATGTCGGAAATATACGGGGCATAGTGATGAGGATAATACCACGACCAGGAACAGACACCGTTATAGTAATAATTCAGATTCCATTGTATAGCTTTAACATATCCTTCAGCTTGGTCTCTCAAAACTTCTCTAAAAATATATACGTTTTTTGTTTTTATTTAGGGAAATACATTTTTTTTTAATATCTGGAAACTCACGGTGTTACTTTAGCATATTCCAATTTGTTTTTATAATATTCTTTTTTAAAATTTTCGAAAGCAATATCATCCGATTCATCATCAGCCTGATCATCTGAGTCCTCCAAACACTATAAACATTTATCTTTAATAACAATTCTCAAGAAAAATAGTTAATATACCATATCATTAGTTTTCTGTATTAAAGCAGCTAAGCCAGAATCCATTTGTGGTTTGTTTGGTTCCAATTCCAGACATTCAAATGCTTCATCTACCTCATCATGTGACCAAGGCTCTAATTCCTTGCCACTCTAAAAAGATTTACTGTCATAATGAAAATAATTCTTACAGAATTAATATTCTGTACCGAAACTTTAGAAAAAGCATTTTGTTTTCTACCAGTTTTGGCCTCCATATACAATAAGTCATCTCTAATTTCTTCAAAGTTCTCTAAATCAATGTTTGCAAGTGTTTGCATAAATTTTTCAAACCTAACTAAATTAAGTGTTCCAGCCTCATTGATGTAGCCTAATTAACAGTATGGATTATTTTCAAATAAAACAATATAAATTAAACTTTTACCATCCAAGGTGGGCAAAACTTCCATGTAAGCTTTGTATAAAGTTGGCAACGCGCCATTAGCAATATGTAAATTAGGTAGGTGAGGTATGAAATCATTTCCAACCAAGAAACCCATAAGTACCTAAAACTCCACCTTTACATTTTATGTGAATTTTATAGAATATTAATTACCCAATCATCAATGATATTCTCTAAATCAAATTTAAAGTTCACCAATTTATCTTTTACAGGTTGAAATTCCAATTCAATATATTCCCTCATTAATGATAAATGTAACAGGAAAAACGTTATTTCTTCAGGTACTGAATCCCTCTTTGAGGACTTTTTACCATATTTAATCTACAATCAAATATACATGCATTTACAGATACAAAATGTAAAAGGACAATTGTAAAACCTCCTCTCTAAGTAAACTGAAATGTGGTTCATGGGTACATAAGCCTAACATAATAAGATCAGCATCAAGTCCATATAAACAATGCCTCGTATTTGGATCATAGCCAGGTTGGGCTTTTAAATACCTTATATAGTCCATGATTTTATGTTCACCTTCACCAGGAGTCTTAAGAAGTATACGTCATTTATTCCAATTTAAATTATATTTACTCAAATTACCTCATGACCGGACAAAATAACAGTAACATCTCTCCATAAAGGATCATTTGAAACTTTATCTGTCACAAAATATTTTAACTGGCTATGTAAACGTGCCATAAAAATTGTACCAGGAGTGATGCAATTTGAATCAAATCTTGCTTCTGTGGGTAAAGCTTCCCCTTTTTTTAATGCTTCCCTTTCCATTTTTTCAGCATCTTTTGCAGATCTAAATCTACGACCTCTTTGTTGATTCATCTTAGCCCTAGGAGCTACACCGTCAATAGCCATAAAAAACAACTTTCTTGGTCTTATCATACGAAACAACACTTCCAAATAGTGAAAGATATCTTTAAAAATTTTCTCTTCTGTGATTCGAAAATGAGGATTATTATCATCTGGATGAGAACAAATATGAATAATACCATTCATATCCAAATACATGTTATCAAATTCAGGAATCTACAAATTATAGAATATAAAATACGAAACAAAGTCATTTACAGCTTGATAAATACTAAGCACCTGGTAATCTTTAACAACTTCACTCAAACAAGGATATCGTTCACTAATAAATCTAAAAAACTTTGGTACACCCATGATTACAAATGTTAAGATATCTTTCTCTTTTAAAACACTTAATAAACAAAATAATATTTAAAATAAATTAATATTATTAACTTGAACATAATAAGTACGGGACGTAATTACGATATAAAGGGAATAACAATACTATCGAAGTTGAATATCTCGATAACGATAATAAATTTATAATGAAATAAATATTATTCATTAAAAACTTCTAGTATTATTTCACAATATTGACTAATGTTGTATGAATTTGGTATTATCATATTGATATAGTAATAAATTACAGTGATTTTAAAAAATGTTTAATAACTTTGTATGGAAAGGCAGACTATCGAATTTAAATAGTATCGATAGTGCCCCATTGTATTTTTTTCAGATAGGTTATATTGAATTGTCATATTAAAAAAATACATTTTAAATACAGAATACTGATTGAGATACATTGTAGTCTACCTCCTTTAACCAATGAGGGGTTATCTCTTTATCGGTTAACCACGGTCCTTGGCATTAAGCCTACCCACTGGCGAGTGACCAATCACTATCTCAACAGTAGGTGGACCGTCCTGTCACTTTTATCACTGCGCCAACCTAGCGGTATATTAACAGGATTTGAACGCTGTAGGAATTTTTCTAGTATAATTTAGCAATTAATGTTGTTGATGTTCTTTTTCTTGAAATCTTCTTCAATTTCCAGGAGTTGACTGTTCTCATATTACCTAATTAATAATTTTGATGTCTCTCTAGTTATCAGGAATGCATCATGTGCCCTATGTGACTTATATAATATAATAAAATAATAATTGAATGAATACTTTTCACTATGTTTCTCTCGGCAACCATTAGGTCTCTTTTTGATTGGCTTGAAGTTCCTCAATATATTTTCAAGCCCTTTGAATGTTAAAACTTCTTTTACTAAAGTTTCAAAGAATAATAATTTTAAAATAATCTTGTTTAACGATAAATAAATTATTATTTTATATGTTCTATGATAAAATACAGTAAAAATATATGAGAATATTATGCTATTTCTCCTTACAATTAAATGAAATATATAAAATTAAAATAAAAAATACATGAATTGTAAATTCCCTTTTGATATAGATGAAATAGAAGTATACCAATTATGTTATTGTTAATTTACAGATATTAAAATACGATATATATTTTTTGATTATTCTATTCCTTTTTTGTAAATTCAAAGTAACACTAAAGTGTAACATTAACGTGACTTTGTCATTTGAAAATTATTTAAAATAAATTAAACTCTACTTCACAGAGATCCCAGCAATTATATTCCTGCTGTCCTCTCTGCAAATTAAAACAGCTGAAGCGTGCATTTGACTGAGAAAGTATAGAAATCATCATTTCATTATTGAAAAATACTATCAGTTGACTACTTTTTTGACTATGGACTATCATTAACGATAGTATGAAAAAATATTGAAATGTTAATACATATTGATATAAATCTTAAACGGCGTTGAAAAATAAAACACTATATAAACGCAGCTAATTTTTATTGGAATAAATATATTATATACATTTTACCTTTCCCAGTATAAATTACATAATTTTCTGTAATTTAATATGAATCACTTATGAAATTATTGGCATGCCTATGAAAAAGGCCTACTAGAAATAGTATACGAACAATTCCTTAATTTTATAAGCAAAATAGACTACCATACTATTCAAGGCATTTTGTAGTTTTAAGGTGTGGTGGTCATCAAACATACTATATGAAAAATACATCATAAAATCTCAAAAACTTATACATGTATATGTAATTCTAATTAATCAGCGATTTTATGGAACTTTAAGTACAACTATACTTGAAATCTATTGATCAATAAGATATCATACTCGCTTTGGTGTAGTTTAATTCTAATTCTAAACGTCGGACACTTTTAGGCCAATTCAATAATATTTTAGAGTAGTGCAAAATATGGAAACTAGTGGAAACAAGAAACATATAATAAATAAGTTTAAAAAAATACAAAATAATCATTTTACACAAACATAGGAGATAATTGCTAAAACACAATAGTAACTATTAATGGAAACTCCTTTAAAACGATTTAAAATATGCACTGTGATCAGTAGATTCCAAGAAGGACATTGGTATGTATCAAGAGGAAATGAAATTATTAAAATCAAGTCTCTTTCAGTCTGTAATGGAGATCTGAGCGAATCCAATCAACGCCTTATCGTCCGGTACTTCATTACTGGCGACACCAGAATTCTACAATTATAAGGAATTTAAGAACGACATTTTCCCCAGAGTTTCACAAAACCTACCAGCTGGAAGGTAACGACTTTTATTGCATGTCTCTGATCGATTAGTTTCTGTAGGTTTTGCGTTATTGCCGTTATGTCACTACCATCGACCAGGCCAGCTCCGACTAATTCGCTCGCGATTCCTTCGGCTGAATCCTTACCGACAGCAAATTCAAATCGTATGTCGTTAAGTTCCCTATTCGCATTTCTGCAATTAAAATAAACCTCAAAATATTATCAAAAAATAATAACTATCATAAACCATTAAAAGGGAAAGGACAAAGGACTAACCTAAAGGGAATGGATCTTTCGGGTTCCCTGAAAAAGTATATAAAATGATATTAATTCCTATATATTTCTATTAATTTCATCCAAACGAATTTTAACACACAAAAAAGTATTAAAATATTTAAATTGTGGATATATCATATGGTCTATCCAAAGAAGTAGTGAACTTCGTCACCAATATGTATAACGTCTTGCCGATTGTAGTTTCTAAATTCGTTTTAATACCGCACAATATTTTCCTTCTCATTTTATTCCACTTAAAAAGAAATAAAATGCTGCCTAATACCTTTGAACATGTAACTGAATCAGCCTGCAAAAGTCGTTCGGTTGTCAAATGTCTGCAAAATTCTTCAAAGTATTACTGGTAAAAGGTTATAAACAAACAAACAACACGTTGTTTTGGAGCTTCGCTTGTTTTAAAAAATTTGAAATCACTGCTTAATATTTTTGATTACTGTGGTTGAAAATACCGAATAAATACTCAGTTAGAAACAGATTACGTCTCTAATCAATAACTTCGATCAGTAAGAAGGTAATGAGGGCCCCCATTACCTTCTTACCAGTAAAATACCTTAGAGAGGTAAGTATTGATACTATTAAATGTTAAGCTGTTGTGGTTTTTATTGAGAAAGGTAAAACTTAGATTAATTTCTGATTAGATTTTGTAATCATATTTTTTAATAATTCATTGCAGATATATTCCTCTTCATGCTAGGAACAGTAATCCTACAAAAAAAACCTCAACAAGTGGCCAGCAAATACTGTAATTAAGAAATGGCTTACATAACATACATTAAGTTTTGAAGATATCATGTTACAGAGTGAAGTATTTCAAATTGTCATTTGATAAATATAAATGAAATGTTTAATTGTTTTTTGTAATTTACTTTTTTTAGTAGTAGGGCTAAAAAAAGATACACAGTAGATTAGATTGCTGAATAATATGGTCATAGAGTATAAAGTCTTCCTGCCTATCACTGCATATTTAATCAAATCAATTATGAGATGTGGTAGAGAATTCTACAGTAGATATTCAGGTCGAGAAAGATATATAGGCAAGTTCTGTTTGGGTATGTGGAAAGGATTGGCAACATTAACACTCTTCAATTTGGATGAAGTCCTTCAGATCCACAGAAGAAGAAATTGCCAAACAGTAAAATCGTGAAGTAATGTTAGATTGGAAATTAACAGCTTAGTTATTGAGTTGAAAATTGGTTCAGAATGTGACAGAGAGTGAATGAAACCTTCTAGGTGTGGAATTACGATTCAATGCTGACATTAACAAGATAGGGTGGTAAGAGTGGAAACAACTAAAGGTGAGTATATAATTAATCTATGATAAATGAAAAAAATCGTACTGTAGAGTGGGAATGATTTATATGCATAATTGTCCAGAATGTATATGAACATTGAGTTAAAATGTAAGGGAGAAAGAATACTAACTGTTTTGCAAATATGGAAAATACATTAGGGAGAATGCAGTGATTAAATATAATTTTTTCAAGAAAAATGTCCACAGGTACTGACAGAAGAAACTAAGGAGAAGTACAGTGATATCGGAATGATTTGACAAGAAAACACAGCAACGAAAGAAACAAGAACTAAACATAAAAAGGTAAATATGTTCTTTAGTGAAAATACAAAAATTACTTAGAAGTATAATTATTAATCGGATGGATTAAGCCTACAGGGGACACCATATGTGGTTTAGAAAAGAGAACAAAGTATATATTATAAAATAACTTTAACTTATAAACTATTGGGGCTGTTTAATTAACTGTAGTTTAAGTCCTTCGATAATATTTTTATTAGATGTACTATAAAGTTAAAACAAATTATATGTTTTAATATTTTTGTTTCATTATTTTATTTACATTGGAAGGTTGTTTTATATCGAAGGTAAAATAAACTAAAATGGGTAAAATATCCGTAATAAATATTTGACATAAATTGAGATGACGTGAGTTCACTGCTACTTTGGATAGACAAATACAGTAAATTTGGTTCAATTCACAGGTATGATCAAAAATGTCCGTCGTAAATTTTGAAACGTATTAGGAATTTTCATTCAATTAAATCATCTATCTTTAAAATAATAAAATCGTTCAACCAAAATTAAAACGATGAATAATGCAAGAAATGTTTCAAAGAAAACGTTGAACCTGGTGTACTAAGCAGTTTCACCAGAAAAGTGCGACCGATTTTTTTATCGAACAAATCTTAGAAATCGAAAATTAAATTCCTTTTGAATTATATATGAACACTAGTAATATATAGTAATGTAGCAATCCTAATTAAATTAATTTTGTTTATTCTATTAAAGCGTAATAATCACTTCATCGACACATTTTTAAAATTTGTTCCATTGTCCAAGCTAGAGGAATTTGCCATTATCATGGGACTATGTTAAGTTAATGTAATGTTTATCAGATTAGAAATTTAATGAAACAATTGAAAAGTAAAATTAACAGCTCTTATTTTTTAACACAATACTTTATCAGCTTCAAATAGTTTGGAATATAAAGGTTCTTACATAATTTATGATTACCCATTCTTTTTGAAATATAAAATATCAAACCATATCGCGCAAACAGCAGCGTATTTATGGGTTTGAAATATGAATCACTTTACTTGATTCATTCCCACTTGGCCAAGCCCATTCATCAGTTTTCTTGCTGCACAACTGATAATGTCTAAAATAATTTCTTACGAAAGTGTGTCCTTGAGATTTATTTTATCGCAAATGCAGATATAATTAGAAAGACTTGTTAAACGCTAAAATATTTACGATTGAAATTATTTTCTATAAAAAAAAGATAAAATGGTGGATGAGCTTTGTAAATAACTGCCATTTGTATCGGTCCATAAAAACTAACCATGGTAAATCTCAAACTTAGGGGTAAAAGGTATTCTTCAATCAAGGCATCCGAAATTTTCGCCTCACGCGTTAGTAATATATAACGTGGGACAAAATAATTTTGTTATTTTTCAGATTTTGATATTGTACCTACCTCATCCTTAACACCAAATTTACAGGTGGTGGTTCACTTTCACTACTCTCATGATCCGATCCTGATGATCCCGCGGACACCAGCGTATTCATCGGTTTGAAATCAGAATCGCTCTCGCTCGATTCGTCCCCCCCTTCTTCCTCCTCGCTTGACCAAACCCATTCGCCAGTTTCCTTGCGGTGCAAACGACCGGAAGCCCCGGGTTGTCTCTTGGAAGCCTACAAAATTCATGGATTCATTTTATTTGCAACGTCAAATAATTTGTGGATTACTTTTTGAACTCTCGTTTCTAAACTAGGGCCGGTAGCAACTAAAGTTTGTTGAAGATACTTCTTATCTTTGGCTTTTTTGAAGAACGGATGTTTCAGTAATTCGGCAGCTGTAGGCCTTTTTGATGGTTCCTTTTGTAAGCAGTCTGTTATCATTTTTCTAAAAGTTTTACCATAAGCCTATAATAAATATCACTTTTAAATTATTGGAAGGATTATTTCAAATATAAGGATTGCCACCATTCACCTTATACTGATCCTTTTCTTCAGCTCCAGTATCTAAATTCGGCGGCTCATTTTGTAATGTCAACATAAGCACCTTCATAGGAGGGTACTTATGATAAGGGGCAGTTCCTGTGGCCATTTCAATAGCAGTTATGCCAAATGACCAAATATCTGCTTTGAAATCATATCCATGATCCTTTGATTAAGAAATTATAAATAATTTAGAGATAGGCGATATGTTATTACTGGCGACACAATATCCAAAACAGAAACTTAGTATTACAAGAAGCTTAAGAAACTTCATTGTCAAAATGATAATTTTGATCAAAAATAATATTTACTGACAAGGTCCATTTTTTGATGAATGACTATGTTAACAATTGACATAATGTCATATATAGATTTATGCAGATATCTAGACTATAACTATATAGACGAGATTATAACTCAAACTTTGTTAAATACATTCTGCGGCAGAATCATTGAGAATTGGAACAACTTATGTATTCTAATCCACGCTACCTTGAAAAGCTACGGCAGACATTTGAGCAATATTACATCATATACATAATGGAATACATGTACCTTTCAAAAATTGACCCGCCCTTATTGAAAAACTTTATTATATTTATATTGTATCTTATCTAAGGAACAATTTGATCAATTTAATAGTGTTGTGAAAAAAATTAGTCATATCAAGATATGTGTTAGGAACAGATTATAAATATTATCAGTATGATTAAGACTGTTTTAGATATCTTTTTTTATTATCATAGTTAAATAGTTAAATGACATTACCTGCTCCATTACTTCAGGAGCCATCCAACATGGAGTGCCTACAAATGTGTGTCTAACTTTTTCTCTTGATAAATCCCGACCTGTAGCAAGCCAAGCAGACACGCCAAAATCAGCAATCTGAACAGTACCATCTTCACCAAGTAAAATATTTCCTGCTTTAATATCCCTACAAATATCTGAAGATTACTACAATTGCAATTAACTACCTATGGAAACAAATTTTACTAACCTGTGAATTTGTCCATTACTATGAAAATATTCTAAACCTTTTAAAACTTCTCTTAAAACAGTGGCAATAGTAGATTCATCAAACACACCAGCTTTACAATTAGAAAATTTTATTTTGTGTTTAATTATATCAAGAAGGCTTCCACCTTCTAATAACTTTAATACCAACCATAATTCTTCACTGACAACAAAACTGGTATAATATGTCACAACATTTTCATGATTACAAGATGACATAGCCTGAATTTCCTTAAGAAGTTCATCCATGGAAGTGTTCCATTTTTCCAAATTAATTCTCTTAATAGCACACTTTTCATTTCTTGGTTTACAAAAGGCTCCATGAACTACAGCTGTAGCACCAACACCTTAAAAACCAGACCAAATAATGATACACAATATACACACAATTATAAAATTATAAAATCTTGTTTATATATACAAATCGAGGTCATCTTAATTAGTATCACAGCTAATATATTATATATGCAAATATTTTATCAGGTTTTACAGTTCAAATATAGTAAGATTTATAGGAAGGAGTATTAATTAATTGACCTGCTATTATGAATATGCAACGTAACTGATATATGCAAGATATATCTTATGGGAGTTTATAAAAAATATACATCTTCATAATATAGAGAAACTGGTACCGGAATTCGAACACCAAAAAAGTACATAACCTTAAGAGAGTAGAATTGTATTTATTTTTGGAAAATATGTTTAATGTCCATAGTTATATTATATATGAATGAAAAGTATTTTTTTAACAGAACAAAAATGACAGGAATACTGACCGATTACTTTTCCTAGTTCATAATCATCTTTGGAATTTGGCCACGGCACTGACGGTTGGGACGTTGACGCCGCCATTTTCCTTGACAGGATATTGCCTATATTACCGATAGATTGTGTAGCTGCCCTAGCATAGCCACCTAGCGACAAGTGTGGATAAATCACATTTTGAGACTTTTGCCGGAAGATGCCATGACTACCCGGAGGAAGTAATTCCTCTGATATTTTCCTAAAACAAATATATATCAGTAAATACTTTATTGAGGGGTATAACTGAATAAATGAAACACTAAATACATTTAATTGATCGATAACAGAAATACCTGACAAGCGTAGGTTTTTTTTATAAGACTTTAATAGGAAAATCTCTTAATTAAATTTAGTATTATCTCTAACAGTTGTAGGATTACCAAACAAAATGATTTAGAATCCTAAAATATATAACCAGTAAAACAATAAATACTACAGTTTTTATAGGATCAATAAATATAGATAAATAAAGATTCTATTGATATAAAAAATTAGTAAAATACATTCCAATTCAATCTCTCTTATTATGGGTAACAAAGTTAATTGAACTGATAACAATGTAACCGTTGAGACATATTAATTTTCACAGAGAATATTAATCAGTGTTTGTTAATACACCTGATATTATTTGGAAACTGATTTACTATTAATCCAAGGAGGCTTAGCAAGATAATCAAACGTAATATGTTGATAAACTTTACGATATGCCTGTGAGGGTTGGAAAACGCATAAAACCCATTGCAAAAACTAATTTTTCGCAGTCATTCTAAATCATCTCCAACATTATGAACAGGTTAATTATCTCGGTGGTGAGTATCATATTAAACGAATTCATTTACATTATTTTAAGTAAATTCTCATTTTATTACAATATTTTTGAAATTCAGTCGATATCATTACATTCATTACTATCATATGACCTTACATAATTTAAATGAATATAAATGAAAAACTACCTTTTTCCAATGTTCAGCGTACTGAAAAATCGACCGTTATGAAATGCGACCTCACTGGATGGTGGCTCCATCTTATAAACACCAGTTTTCCGTCTCCGAAAGCTACTAAAACAGAAACAAAATATTTACAGTAATCCGTTAATATGTTAATTTATTTAGGTATAATTTATAATAAACCATACGCAAAGAACATTTTAGAGTTATAAATTGCTTATTAACGTAAGCCGGTCACATTTTATTAATTATATATAATTTACGAGAACATATAAACCAAAAGTATAAATACGGTTGGGTCACTAGAAAAAATATTTCGTTTTTTTGTTTTTCAATTTGTCAAACTACATCAGTGCTAAAATCCTTGTAAAAATAAAGTGCTTTTACGTTTTATAATGCGTCATTCATTGTTATATATTAAAACTTGCCTTATTTTAAATTCAAATTATACATCAATAAAAAAATATGTTAGAGGTATAATATGTATTGTGCATATATATATATTGACAAATGAGTCAATTTTTAATTATTGAAACACAATAAGGTGGACATTTGCTTGTACATACCTTCAAATAAATCAAGGCACACTTGGATAAACGCATAATGTATTTATAAAACTACAATGTTTCAAATAAAATTATTTATATTTAATGTTATTATTAAATGTCATAAAATTAAATTAGAAAAAAGTAGTTACAATAGTGAATATAATAAAATAATTATATTAATATGGTTAATATTATTTATTTATTAATTATTTTCGAACATATAACCTATATCTGTCATTTCTCTTTGTCAAATTTTGACGCAAATTATAAATATACCTGGCGGGACGTATATCAAACCCTCTAGTGTTGCTGATACAAGTTATTAGAGATCACTGCAGTGTTGATGTTTACACTACGACCTTTAAATAATATAATAAAATTATGTATAAAAATAGCCTTCCAGATCTATATTTAGAATTCCTTTGAAATCAGACGAGTTATCATGCCGGAACGTAAAAAAATTGTTCTTCGGTGTTGCTTTGAGAATCAAAACAAATAAGTAACCGTATGAATAACGAGCACAATTTGTTTATATGCGCCAACTTGATGGATAAATATAACAAATTTCCTTTCGAGAGATATAAATAGAACTCTTATATGGTAATATACTCTAAGGTCATATTAATTTATACTCTCTAGTGTAGTATTGCTCAAAAAACTTTACATCTATAATTTATAGTAATATTATTGTATACAAATATATATCCTAAAGAAATATGGGTATTAACAAATAGTAGAAAGGTTAATTACTTACATCTATATAAATTGCTTGGGAACTGAATTTAATGTTAACACTAGGAGTTAAAATTACTAACTAAATCAGGTAATCATTTTTATGTTATTAATAAATCATTACTTCGTTTAATATCAATTTAATAGCGAATATTGTTTGTTAATGGCTTTAATGTTTCTAATGTAACCGCATATGGTTCCACTGACTTTTTTATTATTAGGGTTATATATTTTTTATCATTTATTGGAAAATATCCAGGTGGTCAGCTGGTTTCTATTTTAATATGCATTTTCATTTCGAATAACCATGGGGAAAGACTTGTTTTTTTTTTAATTTAAAAATATGCAGTTACTTTCGGTATGAAGAGTTTATACTAATTGATTGTAGATAATGTGTATGTTTTCGTTAAAACCTTTTTAATCGTTTTTCAATTAGCTATTAATAATCTATATCTTACTTGCCCGCTAGCAGTTATGGAGATAATCTTTTGGCGCCTTCACAACCATAAACAAACCAAAACGAAAATATCCATTATTTATAGTAAACAGATGACTTAGAACACATTCGAAATATATAAACCAGCCGCATTTCTAACCGTACGTAAAAAAATACATATACTATCGCGCAGAAATGAATTCCTTCGACTAAAATTCACCCGCAATCAAGGATACTTCGGTGAATAAGTATCAAATGTTGCTTTTTTCCATCACGAGCGATGTTTACAACACTACCGACCACATATTAAAATAGTTTTATTTACGATGTTATTTTTTTGATGCACCTGAATACTTAAACTATTATAATCAGCCTTTATTCGCAAAATTGTTGAATGTCACCTGCTATATTTTCTATTACTCTTTATAAATGTCATTTGTAAACATTCACGTATAATAAGTAATATGTATATGCTATAGGTGAAGTTGTATGACTGTTGAAAATATTTGTTCTTGAAAAATTCTTTTGTTCAAAGTTATTTGAAATGAAATGTTTTTAAAATGTATTAATTTATTCAATTTATGCTATCATTATCTTACTGTTTTATTTTAAACCACTCAAAAATCTCTGTAATTCAAAAAAACGTAATAATCAAACAGTAAATTGAGATTGATATAACTATTGTCGGTTCCAATTAACGCCAGAAAAAGATATTTTTTTAAAACTTACTTTTTTTGTTCTGCTATGCCCGTGACACTGGCCGATTTTTCGTCTGATGTCAACATTATCATCGTATCGTGAACCTTCGGTGTCCTTTTATCAGCTTGAGTACACCAAAAACACTGCGGCCACACCAAGACTAAATGTGATCGTGTCGTGCTGGAGTCAATACCAAAAATTCGTTAAGAAATCGAAAAAACGAACATTGATGCACTTTGTCGATGTGTACTTTGGTGACGGGATAATATTTAAATTGAGTGAAGTCATTTTCGACTAACTGATGCTAAACTGGAGGGGCTTTAGGGGACTGATGAGACCTCTAATTTATCTATTAGACTCAATTAGTGAGTGTACGTAGGTAGGTTTAGAATACGATGTATTACGAAAATTTATGCATGCCGTGTACGATGGGGAAATCTGAAGCATTTTGAAAATATTTAGTAACGGAAATATTTTTAAACTAGTAGGTTTTTCGTGATGCCAGTTCCAATGCACTCGCAGTGATTTCGAGTTATTTTTCTTTATTGTTATTTTTGAATATGGGACGATGCCATTTATAAAAATGACATCGGTTTCCTGATATGTGGAACAAAACAAAGGAATGCGACCTAAAGACATAAATAATAGAGATAATTAAAATACATTTATATCATCGCATTTAGATAAAATAACTAGTTTTAGTCATTAACATTTCATTTAAATCATTTAGGGATGCTGTTATTTAGATATGATCTAGTTCTATTAACAAAAAAAACCGTTTTTTTCTATACATTATATATATATATATATATATATATATATATATATATATATATATATATACTTTATTTGTTAATACCGACAATTTTAGTACAATTTATTATGGGGTCAATAATACTTTTTATATCTGCTTAACGTTGATATAGTCAATTTTGACAACTAATCCAAAGATAAAAGAGTTACATTGGCAGTGACAATGACATTGACAGTGGCAGTGGCAGTGACATTGACATTGACAGTGACATTGACAGTGACATTGACAGTGACCTTGACAGTGACATTGACAGTGACATTGATAGTGACATTGACAGTGACATTGACAGTGACACTGACAGTGACACTGAAAGTGACATTGACAGTGACATTAATAGTGACATTGACAGTGACATTGACAGTGACATTGACAGTGACATTGACAGTGACATTGACAGTGACATTGACAGTGACATTGACAGTGACATTGACAGTGACATTGACAGTGACATTGACAGTGACATTGACAGTGACATTGACAGTGACAGATAGTTTTTGTATTTATATTTCATAAAAATAATGTTTTATCATAAAATAAATTATTAATATTTTTTAAACTAATATTTTACATTCTCCTATATACTTTAACATGCTTGAGCCATATTCCGTATGTATTTTAAAGATAACGCTGATGTTGTGTTTCTTTAGCCTGAAGAAAATATCTTAGCTATATCCAAACTAGGAAAGGATACGTCTGAGATCATAAAATTTGTTTTACGGATTTGCTCTTCAATGGTACAATTTTTGTATGGTGATTGGACATCAGTGATTGAATAATAGTCCATATCAGACGCCACCAAAACAACATGTCTGCCACAGGCTTCCAACATCCACCCGCCATAATTAAAAAAATCCTTGTATACATAAAAGCAATTTTATAATAAGTATTTTTTTAAACGCGTCTATGTCTACTAAATGTCGAAAATTATTTTATATAATGTTTGGTACAAATACAATTAGATACACCCACCTGTAGTTATAGTGGAAATATTTAAATTAAGTCGATTGGGTTAATGAATCAGACTTTTTATTTATGCTTGATATATTTTTTCTTTGCACGCTAAACAACTGAAATTAAGCCGCTTTTTTCTTCTTTATAATTTATGTAAAATGTATGTTTAAACACAACTTTTGGTAACGCTTAAAATTATGAGTTTGTGTATTTTGATTTTTATTTAGACATTTATTATTAGTACAATATTGTACAATACTGGCAATAAATATTTTACGAATTCATAGTAACAAATAGCTTTGAAAATAATGAGAAGAATTGGCAGTAACATTAATAAAGATAATGATAGTGACAGTAACATTGGCATTAACAGTTGACAGTGACATTGACAGTTGCATTGATATTTGTAGCTTTTAGTTTTAAAACAATTTGTAATTATGAATAACCCCATGTTATAACCTGCTTTCAGACATGTCTGCTGGTCATATGTCAAGCACATCTAGAACTATTAGATGAAACAAGACGTCCCAGTTTAGAAACACAATTATTATATCCGTTTGATCCGGAGCCTCTTAAAAATGATTTCAACGATGACCTGATCGAAGATGAAATCGAGTACTTTTCCAATTCACAGAATGATAACTACGACAATTACGACTTTTCACCACCCAATGGACAATTGCCTGATGGAACTAACATTAAAATGGCGGGACCCCTTACTTCATATCTGAATGGGAATAGAAACAATGATGAAAATTTATTAGACAATAATGTCAATAATATGTCTTTCCAAAGAAAAAAGGTACCAAGGAATCATTTTAGTGACTTCGATGTTTATATTTATCATATTTTTTCAGAAAGGACAAGTGCTGTGTCGTGTTCAGAAAACAATCCATCATCACAATGAAGCAGGCTACGATTTTTTTCCAAAATCCTTTACAAGTTATAGCTGCCATCCTGTTACTCCATCCAATAAAGATGTATTCACTACCGCAAATCATGTAAGCATTTTTATTTATGGCTGTATCTAATAAAAAGGTTTAGAAAGTAAAAAAATATTCATAAGGGATTACTTTCTAAACAAATATAAGACGTTGTTCATTAAGTTTTGTGTTTCATAATCTTTTGTTTTTCAATTAATTCTTGGATCATTGATGACCTCAAATACAAGTCTTGGATATCTCATTAAGCCAGGGTGAATATTATTATAATATATTTTAACTGATTTTTTTGAAGCCTTAAGTTTTACTGGTTATCTTTCTCACAACAAACTTTCTTGAACAACCCATTATAGTGGAAGAGAGCGGATATAAATTTCCTGATTTTTAACCGTTTCAGGAAACTTGTTACGTCACCGGAAATAATTGCATCACTTTAGAGAAACAACAGTTGTTCTTAAAAAGAAGGCATAACATTAACTGCTGGTCGCATTTTGTTGAAGTCATTGGAGCTGGATGTAAATGCCTTAAAACGCTTCCTTGAATAAACTATTTTGTTTATTGACAATAACTGCAAATTAAATAACTAATAAACACGATATGTATTCTAGAAATTCTTCAATATACTAATTTGTTTAAAGATAAATCGTTTGTATTTATGTATTTGTCAACCACATATCTATATTCCAATCCAATAAGTCACTAAAGGCATAAATTGGTAAAATATTCATATTATTTTTTACAACGTATGCAACCATTAAGTGTGGAAAAATTTATTAATTCGCATCTTATGCAAGTAGCAATACATAGAATGTGTATTATGTTTTACTGTATTTTAGATATTGTAAAACTCTTAATATAGCCTATTAATTATCTATATTTTTGTACCAATTATATCTTATAAGGCAAACATCCAAAAAATATTATCGTTACACGTGTCTTATCTCTACTGAGTTTTTGACCCCCAACTCAGTAGAAATTATTGATGAAATTTTAGATAATTGATACAAAATTTTTCTTTTTTAGGATGTTTGTTTAGTTACATCAAAAAATAAGTGTTCATCGTTACAAATGAAAAGGTTTTTCCTTAGAAGGAATTCCACTAATACGTGTTGGTCAGATTTGATATCCTTAGACGTGAACTCCGGATGTGATTGTCTCTATCATTATAATTATAGAATACATTTATAAAACTATTTTACCATATACTTAAGAATTTATTTCTATGTTTATATATTACCGGTTTTCAAATTTGTATTGAATTATATGTAATATTTTATTGGGCAATTAAAATTAAATGTTGCATTATAAATACATTTTTTATTAACCTACAACCCCTAATTGTTACTTTTAGTGACATCTATTGTATGATAGTTGCAACGCTTGATATAATTATGGCCTTTTGATAGATGTCGCTCTAATCAAAATATGACATTATGTTGACAAGGCGAGTTAGAAAGAAGGATAGATTATGTGAATTTTGCGGTTTAGCGTGTTTTTTCTGTTGAAATTAAGAACTTGTAGTTTCAAGTGTAGAAATATTGATAGTAAATAAAACATAATAATTGATAACAACGCAAGACTAAGTGTTGTCACCAATAATGGGTATGTCAATTGCTTTAAAATATTTATTCAGAGGGAACATTTAAGACGTTTTAGTTAGGTTAGAGTTCAAAAAATATAAACTTTGCTGAAACTAGAAATACATTTGCATTTAGTTTCACTTGAATTTTATATAATAGTATATTTTTGTGTATTTATTAGTGAAAATTTTTACTTCAATAACATATCATGAAATAAAATTTTAATATGAACATTAATAACTTCAAATGTCGGTACGTATTAGTTAATACATTTTCATTATTCTTCAGATATCTTTATGCACCTAGTTACCTGCTATTATATGTTTCGTTAATATGTATTATGTTTCTGTTAACCTTGGGGTATTATTATATACTGACCAATGACCAGTAAGACTTTCATTTCAACGTGCCTATACAGCCTTTTTAAGCCCTGGACACTTTTGCTTACAGTAATGTTTAATTAGTAATGCTAAAGTCTTATTGATAAATTATATTTATATATTTTTACTTTCGTATCTAATGTAAAGCTGTTAGGTTATTTTTCTTATTATTTTTTACTTACAAAGTACATTGATAACTGCTAAATTAATATTAGCTATAAGATACCTAAGATGCTGTACTTAGGTGTACATTTCTTGGCTAAAATTGATACTAATTTTATGACAATTGTTGATAATAGAAAGAAGTACTAATCTCTTATCATTCCAATTTCAGACATATTTATGGGATGAATACGTATTTTAGCGTTATTATATATCTGATTATTTATCTGGAATATTATCTAATATATTTAAACGATTTGGGTATTTGCTTTATGAAACTGTATTTTCGGAAATTAATTTTCGCTTTATGGCAGGTATATCTGTTTTAATCAATTAAGATGTACACTTTGAGTTAAGACGTATCAATGCAAAACATGTACGATATAATCTTTAGCTATTTTAAATGTTATTTTGATAATTTGAGTTGACTCTTGCACATTTCAAAGTATTTTCGGTATAATCATATTAGTTCATGACTAATTTGATTTTTAGTTCTTTTTAATTGAATTGTTTCTTGTTTACCGTGAATTAAAGTTTCTTTTTTACTTCTGTAATGTTATTTTTTGGCACTGATGGTCATTTAGAATAATGATAAGCGAATATCGTATTACGTCAAACAAATTATCCATTATATTTTTGTTTTACTATTTTCAGGCCGTTTTACATTGACCAACGTAACGATTGTAATTACATGTTAGATACATTTTCCAAGTTGTTTTGCGATACCGTGTTATAATTAAAAATAAACGTAGCTCTAGTTTTTTTTGGTAAAATCCAAATTAGTGTTAAACCTGCGTTAACCCATTCAGTATTTCTTGTTGCTCGATTGTTTGGTGTTAGAAGTTCACTTGAACATGTGTCTTCGTTTACGTCGTTGCGTTTACGTCATTTTTATATTTTTCCTTAGTTTTCCTATTTCGTTTTGGATGGTACCATATTGCATCTATAGTATATCTAATGATTTATTACATAAATATTGTATACATATTTACATTGCTGCTACCTTGTTAGATTTTTTAAAAATCATTACCATTCATTATACAGAATGTGTCATATTAACCTTATTTATTATTCAACATTGAATAACGAATATTTTGGGTTTAGTTGATTATTCCGATTATACAGTTGATAGAAATTCCATTGTTAGAAATAACTAGCGTTGGCAACTATTAACTGAAAACGGTCGAAACAGTCGATAGTTGCAAAACAGTCGGAACAGTCGATAGTAATTACTATTTTCAATTAAATGCACGGTTCGACTGTTTTTTTTTTCAATTAGTGATGTCAGACGAAGATGTACGAATCCTTTACTGTGTAAATTGTAAGAGGGAAGGATGGAGATAATTCCTTGGGGCATTTAATTTTATATCTGCTTATATTTTCCAACGGTAGTATAAGCGAGACCGAGATGTATAAATTCCTTCACGAACTAGCTTTAAAAAATAAAAGGAAAAAAAATTATATATGAATAGTATAATAATAATAATACATAACATGCAATTTATAATTTAATTTTAAACGAAGTAGAATTACTTTTATATTTGAATGTTCTGTGGTTCTGTTTAAAGAAATGGAATTTTTCTATGGAATGGAATAATACCCTACAAATGTTTTATTGTTTTTTAATGTGTTAATTGCTATTTTTAAATACTATACTATAATAAATATAGACAATACAATAGAACTTAAACAAAACCTAAAAACTAAAGATGTACAATAACCATAAATACTATATAAAAATTAAACATATTAAGTAATCATAGGAAAAAAAACTAATCCATGGCATAATTAAAAATGATCTGAATGAAATGATATATGCCATAAAAACAGTCAAAATATTTTACTATATATCATTCCCAATTTTAATCTTTTTACCCTATTACATTAACAATCTTGAAAAATGTCGTACCAAAATGCTATAATATTAATAAACAAGATATTGTTATTTACACGCAAACGACCAAAAAAAATCATAAAACTACATATAAACACATATTACATATAAATTTATGTAAGTATAAACTGGGTACATTTTTGTCAAGGTCGGAACGTTAAAAATCAGTCGAATGAAACAAGTAGAACCAAAATTAGTAACTAAAAGTACGATTGAAAATAGTAACAAAATCAGTCGGACCGAAAATAGCGACTGAAATAGTCACTGGTAAAAAGTAGTAAAATCAGTCGAACCAAAAATAGCGACTGAAACAGTCGATAGTAAAAAGTAGTCAATTACTACAGTCGATAGTTCCCAACACTAGAAATAACAAACCGTTTAGCTTACTGATTAGTTACACTGTCTAAAATACAATTTGAACACTCTGGTCATTTTCCTTATAATTGGACGTAAATTGAAACTTTTCATTTCAGATATTTTCCTGAACAAAAACAATACAAAATGGCGAATGTGACATGAGCGTTAGATCAGAGGAGCCTCGAAACAGAGGCTCAACAAGTAAGTCCTCCGTACAAGATAAAGTGGAGACCATATTCTACAGTTGGGGCTTGCTATGTAGTAGTCATCCAGCTTACGTTCTCATATTTGTGAGCGTCGTCATTGTCAGTTGTTGGTAAGTACCGATTTTATTATAAGCATTGTTGCATTTAAGCATTGCATTGCAAGACGACAGGACGGTCCTCGTATAGTCGCGGGTTAGAATCCTGCTGCGACATTGTGATTGTTAAAAAAGAAGAGTGCAAAATCCGTCAAGGAAGATGATCCTAGTCACGCTAGTAACAAGGCTGGATAAGACAAGATGCATTCTGGGATAATCTCTAAGTCTTTAGGCCTATACCGAGTGCCGTGGTTTGAGCCCACATTAGGCAGTAGTCTACATAAACCCTAGCTGGAAAAAAAGAAGACTGTTGTTTTTTAGAGAGCGCCCCGTAATTGGGGGGGGGGGTGCAGGGGGTCGAGTCGAATCTCACTAGGTAGTGAGGCAGGATCTCGTTAAGTATCACGTCATTTTGCCCTGTGTAACATAGCGAGAAATTTTAATAAAATTAAAGGAAAACATGTTTCATGCAAAATCGTTATTCAAATCGTTACTTTTAGCATTTTCCATGTATATTTTTTATTTGCTTTTATCTTTTATTTTATCACTCTATTCAATTTATCGCAATTTTCGAAACGTTTTCAATAATCCCCAACATAATTAAATGGCGCGCCCTTATTGTATTATTAAGATTTTGTATCTCCATATCAATCTTTTCTGGTTTGTTCAACAATATCATTCACGAATAGTTGGGTACTAGAACGCTCTGTACAAAGTGCGTGCCGCGCGAGCTCACTTTTGACCAAAAACAACGACGAGTTGATGATTCGGAGCAGTGTTTGAAGATGATTAAGCGTAATATACCCGAGTTTTTGTGTCGATATGTAGCAATGGAAGAAACATAGCTCCATCATTTTACTCCGAGGTCCAATCGACAGTCATCCGAGTGGACTGCACACGATGAACCCGCTTCAAAGCGTGGGAAAACGTAACAGTCGACTGGCAAGGTTACGGCGTCTGTATTTTGGGATGCGCATGGAATACTTTTCATTGGCTACCTTTAAAAATGAAGGACCATCAACCGCGACTATTACATAGCGTTATTGGACTGTTTGAGAAAAAGTGAGTAATCAATTTCTTTATCATCTGTTAAATTTCTCAGATAGTCATTTATGGTTTTATTTTTAATTTCCAATATTTCTCTTTTCAGTCTTTGGGTTATATTGTTTAAACTATTTTTATTTTCAGGTGTTCTGTTTTGTTGCCATTTTTTTTTCGTCATTTACGTTTTTCAGGGACTATTTCCTTCACTTCTTTTGGATAATTAATTCCTTTAGTTGTACTCTTAATTTCTGGAGTATTATTCCATTTATTGTTATCTGCTACCGATGGCTGTTAAACACAATCTGAATGGTGCAGCTTGCTCAAAATTTCACAGTAATCTATTAATAGATTAATACTTCACGAAAAATTCAAAAAGCCACTGACTTTTCAAGCTGCCCTCGTATGTTTCGAGGGATTTAAAATGAAAACCTGAAAGGTCTAAAATTCATAGATCTGTCAACACAATAACATTGTGATTATTAACAAATTGGGATAACATATTGGCTTCACAATGATTCCATTTTCAAATTATTTTATGAATAATATGCGTATCCAAAAATACGTAGGTCGTAACCTTTTCGGTGGAATATTTTTTACTTATTTTACGTAGTCGTTAAGGTTCCCATATAATTAAAGAATTCCCAGATTCTTTCTTGTTTTCGCTAATTTAACTATATCAAACGATTGCCTGATAATGGCGCCATTCCCTAATTGTTTTCGATAATATAATAAAGATTTCGGTGTTTTGCTAAGCGAATTTAATTATCGTTTGGTAAGTGAATTTAACCAAAATATTATCTCGACGTTAACCTTGACATCGGTGCATCGGTTGAAGGACTGTGTGTGTGTGTATGTATATGTGAATCTTTAATTACATTCGTCAGGATAAGATGAACCAATATACGATTCCGAAATATATAAGTAAAACGAGAATGTTATGGACGCCAGTGCTGTGCGCGCTTGAATGAATCCCAACCTTAAATATTTACCGAGTTAATTTGCAAGCAGCAATTTTTATACATAGAAATCGTTAAAAATTAACGTGTAAAAATATTAAATATAACAAGTCGATGGGGAATTAGTTTTGTTTATAATGCTGTGAAAAAAAAATTTGCATACATTTTTTTTTATTTTCATACAGTGTCAAAATGAAATTATTTAACCACATACACTCAATTATATCGACAGAGTTTCGTCATTCGAATGGAGTCATGATGGTAACTATGAAGAACCTCTGTGGTTTTTGGTTAAAAAACCGAGTGGAGTGGTTTCTACAGACGCCACTAACATGAGAAAGTCACAAGAGTCTATTCATAGGGACTTCGAATTAAAATTTAATTTTGTCATTTTGCCAATTCGTGTAAATTATGTATATGTCAATTATAAAATTTCCCTTTAAAGTTAAATTTATTATTTAAGTTTATCGGTTGAAATGTTATCTTATTTATAAAAATATATGATTAATAGATCATTTTTATTATAGTAAAAAAATAGCAAATGAAATAATACACTCTATCCAATAAAACAGCCAATGCACGTCGTCGAAATGTATGACCTCAGTAATGCCGGTTAATAACCTTCAATGATCATCACCAACGTTTTGAATAATTTTAACAATTTATACATTTGACAACAGGGCCGACCAATACCAACACAAATCGAATTTTATAGATTGATTCGATCACATGTTCCAACATATCAGACAATATTATCTCAGTTTCTTTTTAACTAGCGTTGGGAACTATCGACTGAAAACAGTCCAAACAGTCGATAGTCAAAAAAATAGCGACTGAAAATAGTAATTACTATTTTCAATCAAATGCACGGTTCGACTTTTTTTCCATTCGTGATGTCAGACGAAGATGCAGGAATTCTTGTCTGTATAAATTGTGAGATAGGAAAGGACGGAGATAATTGCTTGGAGCTGTTAATTTTAAATGTGTTTATATTTTCCAAGGATAGTATAAGCGAGACAGAGATATATATATTTTGCTTTATAAAAGAAAAGGAAAAAAATATAATACTAATTTCTATTAACATGTATTAAATAATAAAATTTTAAAGGAAGTAGGAGTATTTTTATACTGAATGTTCTGTGGATTTGTAAAAAGGAATGGAATAATAACACCACAAATGTTTTATCGTGTTTTAATATATTAATTGCGTTTTTTAAATAACATACTATAATAAATATAGAGAATACAACTTAAACAAAAGTTAAAAACTAAAGACGTTCAATCACCATAAGTACTAAATAAAATGTAAACGTATACCTAATCATTGAAAAATCTAATCCATAACGAACCTAAAAATGGCCAATGTCAATAACTACCAGACCGTTTTTAAATAAAGGTTTTATTTATTTCTGAACGGAAATATTTTAAAATTACTGGGAATATTATCATGTTCAACTTTTCTCCCGTGAGGCGATTTCTACGATCGTTAATTATTTGCACAGAATTTGAAAAAACTCGTTCCGAGGGGACAGATGTTGCGGGTATAGAGAAATATTTTACGTGTAACTTATATAATTCAGGTAGTGTCATTTTATGGGCTTGCCAAAAATCCAATGGGTTTCCTGAACGCCCAATAAATGGCATTTCCAAATACTGTAAAGTTGCTGCAATACTTGGAATAATTACTTCTTTCATTCTAGCTAAATAAAAATCAGAATATCTCTAGATATCAATACATTCTTGATCAGTAGTTGTATCTTGAATTTCGAGTTGTGCAACTATAAGTTAGAATGGAAGATACCTCTTTTGTGATAACTTTTTGTATCGCCTCAGCATTATTTGCAATACGAAATCCTGCTTTTTTAAAGTATATCGTGTTCATTTCTAAAATTACCAGTCTTTTATTGATGACATTTATTAGACAATTTTGTAATTTTTTCCCCATTCACTTGATAAAATCCGGAATTTGATGGAATGTTACAATCCTCTTATTAACGGTATAATTAAATACATCGTGGGATATTTTTCACCACATAACTCAGTGGTCATTATTTCAATGAACTTTAAAAGTTGAACAAATTCTGTTAAGATAGTCCATTGGTCAACACATAAAAACAGTGGTGCTCTTCTTAATATCCATCAAAATAAATTGTTGAATATTAAAGTAGAGTTTTCCTAGCAGAAAATATATTTATTACAAATATTTAATATACTTTATTCACCTCTTTACCGTTAATATTTTTAGAAGAAATTTACACAACTGCTATTGCAAAAACTTCTTTTGGAATCGATGCAATTTCTAAAACCATTTCTAAAAGGCTTGGACAAAAATTGTGAAAGTTTATTAAAAAATACCAGTCCAAAGTATTACTTATTATGCAGTCAAAAGTATATTACTATTTATCATTTACAATTTAATTTTTTTGCCCTCGAAAACTAGCGTTCCCAAATGTTGCTATATTAATTTACAATATATAGTTTAGTTATTCACAACCAAACTACAAAAATATATATAAAACCACATATATTACATATAAATCTATATAAGCATAAATTCGGCGCATTACTTTCAAGGTCCCGCATAGGACGACACAACCACATTGTTAAAAATCAGTCGAATGAACTAGTAGAACCGAAAATAGTAACTAAAAGTAAACGACTGAAATAGTCGATAGTAAATAGTAATAAAATCAATCTGACTGAAAATAGTCACTAGTAAAAACAGTCCAACCAAAAATAGCGACTGAAACAGTCGATAGTAAAAAGTAGTCAATTACTAAACAGTCGATAGTCGATTTCAGTTGGTTGTTCCCAACACTATTTTTAACTATTATAAAATGATAAGGAAAATCCGCTCCAAGTTTAAAATGAATTTTATCTTTTTACAAACCGCATTTGGCAGTATATTCAACGTCATCTATGACGTGCATTGGCTGTTTTATTGGAACTACTATATGCACCATAATAAATATAATATATTTAATAATAAATGAACATTACAATAACAAACCAAGTTCTTTATCAAAGGGTACATTTCTCTCACCCTGATATAATTTTATAAATACCTGATCGACGATGAGCAAATCTAGATATTCTACAGTTATTACCAACATAACATCTTGTTCTATCAATATTATCTTTTCATGTTTCAAAATATATAATGGATTGATATTTGAACTATTACTTTCATAAGCCCAATTTTGTCTAAAATATAAACTACAGGGAAGTGAACAAGATGTACGATAACAATTAAATTCAGTTTGGTTATGTTTGACTTTTTTATTGTTCGTGGCCGTATTTCGAGTATATAATTTAGCTAAAGATATTGTTTTTCTTTTCTTGACTTTCTTGATCAATAGATACTTTTTATGTTACCTTAATTTACTGGTATAACTTTCTTCTTCCTTAAATACCTTAAAAATAATACGACACTGAAAATGAAAGAAGCAAAAAAACGTTAGTGTCAATTATGGCCAATTTCAACATTGAAACTAACAGCATCGATATATTCAATTATGTTTTACTTATTATGTATTACATATTATTGATGAACATTTGGATTTTTCACATCACCAATATGAAATGTGCCTTGTACGTCTGGATTATATATTCTTATCAAATATAATGATTACCCATCATATTTTTTAATAACCACTAGAAACAATGATACTAATATAGATACATACAAATACATACATACCCTACCACATGGTATTAGATAATTGCTTGCATTTTACATTATCTGTCATTGCTTGAGCTTTGAATATTAGCTGGTAATTTTGTTAATTGTTTTTATTGGTATTTTACGTTTTCGAACGAATTTTGTACCAATAATGTATAGTATACGAATAGATACTTATTATTATATTAACATTATTATTAATATATATACATGAACTTAATCTGTCGTCTCAGCTTCGCTGTATTTTTCGCTCTCTAGTGTTTTTTGCTTTCAGTTTCATCAAATTTTTCAACTGTACATAACAATTTAACAAATCAGCACAAACATAGTCGTAGAATTAGCAAATAATAATTACAAATTGACGTATTTTATCAAAACGGACATACGCAGAACAAGCCATACGTGTAGTTTTCTTTATTTATTTTAGAGTCTCCTTTTTACCAACTAAGGTTTATCTAAACCGTACCTACTGCTTAACGTGGGTCCCGAACCACGGTCCTCGGCATTAAGACTACCGACTGACGAGTGACCAACTTAGAGATCATCCCAGAAGACGTTTGGTCTTATCCAGCCTAGTTACTGTTGTAACTGGGATCATCTTCCTTGTTTTACGATTTAGACAATCACAAACGTAAAACATTTTAAGCTCGAGTTTTTTAAAAAATATTTGTTTTAATTTGTTCGAGACTTTTCTTTAACCAGAAAAGATAATCATCAACTAATTATTTGTCTTTTAAAATTAGCGCCAATTAATTAATTAATTATTAAAGTTATGCTATTAAAATTAACGTCAAACAAACACCACTGTAAATGTTTTCAAACGCCATCTATACTTTAAGGGACATCATTTTTTTAGAATTTAAATTATTATTTTTCCAGCATGCCCTTGGTGAACATACCTCTGCCATTGACGTCGCCGCAACAAGAATGGGTACCAACGATAAACGCAACAACATCCTTGGATCCCTATTGCTTCGTGCAACAGGTAGTCCTGAAAGTGGCCGTGCTGCCGTGGCAGAAGGATTTACATTTAGGTGACGCTTTCAGGGCGCCACTTTATGAGGCGTTTAAAGTATTAGACATCGTTCGGAATTTCGAAGATAAACATAGGTGAGCACATCGCATAATAATGAATTTAGTGCGATCCAAATATTTCCGGATACTTGATAATAATAATAATAATAATAGCCACTTATCGTTTTACTTAAATAGGAATGCGATTTACAGATATTAATTTCACTAAAGTATTAAAAAAATAATACCCGTGTATTTGATAAAGTCTGATTCGCTTGTGTTTAGTGTAGGTTTTGTTTTGAAATGTCGTCTGGCTGGTTTCTGCGCCTTATATGATGTATTTAAGCCATTCCGAGAATTTATACGTTTGTTTAATTTATTAGGATTTTGCTAGCCATTATAGACAATAGTAATAGCATTTTTGACAAATTTACACCAAGCTACAAAAAATAATAACTTCAGCCTTCAAAATATGTAAATGTAATTCACATTGTTTCCGTGGTTAATATCAGAGTATGTCTACACTGGGACAATTTTCCACAACTCAATGCAACTTTTGTTACTAGAAGTTGTTTATATTATTTGAACTAATTATACTTGTACGCTTTATCTACGCTGTTGTTGTGACAACATGAATGAGATGTTATTAATAGCTGCAGCGTGTTTGATAGTTTACATAAATATTAGATTCGTCAATTATGAAATGTTAACGATAGTGATATCAAAGGCAAAAGTGCTGAGGTATTGTCAAAAACAAAATAAGATATTAACAAACTAAGAATAGTAGAGATATATTAAGAACCAATACAAATAACAGAGAACGATAAAGAGGGGGAAGGAATAAAGTGACTAGGGTATCAGAGAAATTGCAAATATAGGTAGAAGCTAATAGGAAATGACAGGAAGACTTGAAAGGCAATGCTTAGAGACTAATGGATTTCAAAGAATCTAGAGAGATTTTTTAGAACTTGCGAACATCATTCAAGTTAGTCCAAGAAAAGAATGCGTTGAAGAAAATACCTTATCAATCAATTAACTGATTAGAAGCTTTAGAATATTTTGGCCCTAACCCTCAAAAGATACGTGTATAAATTTGACAGCTGTCGGATCATTAGTTTGTGAACAATAGCATTTTGAGTGAAGTAACTTTTGTTATTGTGAAAAAAATGGATAAAAAGGAATTTCGCGTGATGATAAAACATTGCTTTTTTAATGAAAAAAATACAGTTGAAGCAAAAACTTGACTTGATGTCGAGTTTCCGGATACTGTCCCATGAAATTCGACCATCAAGAATTGGTTTGCTAAGTTTAGACTTGGTGAAATAAGCACCGAAGACGGTGAACGCAGTGGACGCCCAAAAGAGGTTGTTACCGACGAAAACATTAAAAAAATCCACAAAATTATTTTGAATTACCGTAAATTGAAATTGAATGAAATAGCAGACACTGTAAAGATATGAACTGAACGTGTACATCATATCATTCACGAATATTTGGGTATGAGAAAGCTCTGTGCAAAGTGGGTGCCGCTCGAGCTCACTTTTGACCAAAAACAACGAGTTGATGCTTCCGAGCAGTGTTTGAAGATGATCAAGGGTAATAAACCCGAGTTTTTGCGTCGATATGTGACAATGGGTGAAACATAGCTCCGCTTATTTCACTTCGAAGTCCAATCGAGAGTCATCCGAGTGGACTGGATACGATGAACCCGCTCCAAAGCGTGGGAAAACGCAACAGTCGGCTGGCAAGGTTATGGCGTCTGTATTTTGGGATGCGCATGGAATAATTTTATTGACTACCTTGAAAAAGGAAGGACCACCAACAGAGACTATTACATAGCATTATTGGACCGTTTGAAGGACAAAATCACCGAAAAACGGCTGCATTTGATGAAAAAGAAAGTGCTGCTTAACGAACACAATGCATCGTGCCAAAAATCCACGAATTGGGCTTCGAATTGCTTCCTCATCCACCGTTTTCTCCAGATCTGGGCTCCAGCGACTATTTCCTCTTCTCAGATCTCAAAAGAATGTTCGTTGGAAAGAAATTTTCGTGAATGAAGAGGTCATCGCCTAAACTGAGGCCTATTTTGAAGCAAAGGACAAATCATACTACAAAAATGGTATCGAAAAGTTGGAGGGTCGCTATAATCAGTATATCACCCTTGAAGGGAATTATGTTGAATAAAAAAATTAATTTTGCCAAAAAAAATTGTTTTACTAAGGTAGACCGGGGACTTTTTAATTGACCTGTTATAGTAGTTTGATGTACTTTATAATTTCATAACAAACCAGTTAAGCTATCATATTTTGAAAGCTTAGCATGCAAAAAGTATTTTTTGAAATATTGGTTTATGATAGGTAATCACAAACTAGACACTCTAGAGATTCTCTACACTCTTAGAGTCATATACTAAAAACTAATTTAATACTTTACAAGCGTTTTGGTACAACTCTCAAACGCCTTTATATCTTCTGATATTAATTGAAAAAAAAACAAATAGAAACATTTTGTGTTAAAATAAGTGTATGTCTTATTATGTTAGAATAGGGTCAGTGGATAATAGTACCTTTGTTATTATTGACCGTAAAATTGAAACCCGTCGTTGATGGGTGATAAGATAAACCGAAAAAATGGTGCCAACATGATTGATTTTGAGCCAAACAAGCACCATTTACGGAAAGTGTTATTTTGTAATTTTTTGTAAAATAATGTAGTAATATAGACAGTGCAGTACAAAATCAAGTGTCCCGGAGCTGTTTGAAGGCGCGGAATTGGAGAAGTTGCTGGACGATGATTATTGCCAAATTCAGCAGGAACTTGCCCCCTTGATTAGAAGTTACTCAATCAATTTCCCATTGATTAAAAATATCGAGAATGGTCGAAAAGACGAACATTGGCATATGAATTAAGGCATTAAGACTTTGAACGATGTTTTTTCACTTGTCAAGTACTCCGACGTTTCCAAACTACAAAAGAAAGGGGTTTTGTATCACCTAGTTGCTGTTTATCCACCACCAAGACAATGTCAGACACTAAAATCGGACATCCTACTCCACCCGTCGTATGCTCCAGATATTGCTCCTTCGTGTTATCATCTATTATCTATTTAAAGATATCAAACATTCATTCTGAATGTTACCCGAGAGATGGGTTGTGGAGTGTATTTCCTCGAATAAATATGTAATAGTTTTTATTATATTTTAAGTCTGCTTTTACCAACTATGGGTTTATCTGGAGTGGACCTACAGTTTAACGTAGGCTCCGAACCACGGTCCTCAGCATTAAGCTTACCGACTGCCGAGTGACCAACTTTAGAAATTATCCCAGAAGACATCCGGTCTTACCCAGCCTGGTTACTGGCGTGACTGGGATCATTTTCCTTGTCGGATTTTACACTCTTGCCTAGGACAATCACACATTTTAAACAATCACGAACATAAATTTACGACCATGTCCCGGCAGGATTCGAACCCGCGGCTATAGCAACGGTAGGAGGACCGTCCTATCGCCTTTACCACTGCGTCACCAAGCCGGCTGTAACAGCTTTTATATAATAAAATTAAAGTGCTTTAAAATTTTAAAAACAATGGTGGTTTTTAATTTGTCCTAATATAATAAATTGTGTCTTCCAGGAATATAACATACATAAAAACTGTCGTAGATTATTTATTGAAAAATGGAACCGAAACGAAAGTAATGATTTATTTTTATTACAGCTTAAGAACTCTAGGACATGTTTGTTTGCACATAGAGGCTGTCGCTAAAGATGATTCCAAAATGATGCCGCAATACAGCTGTTTGGTTCTTTCGCCGGCTAATTTTTGGCTTCAAGACATTCAGCAATTTACGGCGGATAGTTCTATATTAACGACTATTTTCAATCAACACGTAAGAATAATATTTTATATATATATAGTAAATTATTCAAGAAAACTTATAAATATACATCTAGTAGTAGTTTTTACTATCTAAAATAACCTTGCAAAAAGTATTTGTTTATATAACCAGCATTTAATTACACCCATTTTTTACTTCATATTTTCTAAAATATAGTAAACGCTTTAATATACACATGTAACAACCCTACACTGGATATGCCTATGAATAATAATGGTGCATATACATACATAATTATCGCTAATACTCCTCGCTCTGCTAATTATATTGTTCCATCTTATGTTGTGTTAGTTCCAATGCAAATTTATTTAAATATATTTCTGCCTGAATGGAAAATTGATTCGCGTGAGTTTGTAACTTGTTCCAAATGAGATCGGTAATAAATTAAATTGTTTAATAATATCAATTTAACCATTATAGTCAAAACAAAAGTATTATACCCTATTATTTTTGTACTTATCATGTGTGTAAAATGTATGATGCTTAAAGGGCTAGAAATTAATTTTTCTTTCCGTACAAATGTTTCAATATCTAATGTGGCTGTGAAGGTTTCAAAATAAAGTTGGTTAGAAATGTACATGATGCAATTTAATGCACAATTTAGAACCTTAACCTGTTGTAAAACCCTTAAAACTAATTTATAGGCCTAATCATTTTAGAGAATATATGTTTTTATACACCCGATAATTTTGCTTATTCACTACATTTATATAGCGAAAAAATGTGGACAATAAGATAAGATGAACTTTATTTAATTGTATTTTAATTTTTTTATGTTCCCTGTATTGCATGTAAATAAAGATACTGCTTTCCTAGTAGGAAATGTTATAAAATTGGCATTGAATGTTATTTACTTGTCTCATAGAAATTCCACAAAGGAAAAGCTTCTGTGGCGGAAATGCTGTTTGGGATGAATCTTCAGGACACCGGTATTAGAAGGTATCCCTTCAGAAATCGACAAAGAACCATTCAGTTTGCAGTAACTTTGTTTTTTAAGGATTTGGATAAGAGGTAACGTGAACTAATGACACTACTGAATAAATGCCCTTGATAGATGTCGCATTTTTCTAGGTTCATCGATGGCTTGCAAGATAAACTAAAGGCGGCATATCCCTTGCATCAAAACGTATCTAAAACTTTAAACCCCTTATTGAACGACATATTGATCATAAATTATCCAGGGGAGATCGATTATTTCGAACTGATCCCAATTATTATCGCATTCATCCTGTTGTTCTTGTACTACTACTTCTACGTTTGGAAAGTGGAAGATATAAAATCAAAAGCTGGCATGTCTATTACGGCAACTATAACTGTACTATGCAGCCTACTGATGTCAATGGGAATCTGTTTCGTCTTTGGTCTTACTGTAAATAACCAAAGACAAAAGTGGGTTTTCCCTTATTTGGCTATATTGTTTGGACTAGAGAATGTACTGGTATTGACCAAGAGCGTTTTAATGACGCCCCTCCACTTGGACGCGAAAATACGCCTGGCCCAAGGATTAAGCAAGGAAGGTTGGTCCACGACCAAAAATTTACTCGTAGAAATAACAATATTTACCTTCGGCCTGATTACCTTCGTTCCAGTCATCCAAGAGTTTTGCATATTTGCGTTGGTCAGTCTCATATCGGGACTGTTCCTCGAGATTTTTTTTTTCGTCACAGTCCTCGGTATTGACCTTAACAGGGCGAGTAATTCGATCGAGAAGACTAATCAGAATTTCAGAAATGCTCTGTATCAGCCCCTGACCACGTCCGATATATCTTTTCCAAATAAAGGAATTAGCCGTTCCAGATCGCATCCTCGTTTAAATTTCGCAAATGTCGTGGCTGGGCAGAAATCGCAAGAAAAGAAACCCTCACGAAGAATTCGTATAATTAATGTGTGGACAAGAACGAGGTTTTTCCAAAAATCGTTCATGGTCTTAATGGTATTGTGGATTTGTATTATTATATACAACAGCGATATTATAAACACCTATTTTCTGAATTCCATCGAGGAACGGCATAATCAGTCCAACAATTTTTTGAATAAAAATTATTTGTCTTTGAATTTTTTCCCCTTTCCCCAATATAATTCATCAAAGCATTTCAATTACGTTACCTATAATCCACTGGATTTTGAGAGTACTATTGCCAATCAATCCCGAGATATAGAAAAGCTCAAGCCCTCGGAGTATCCGCATTACCTGAAACTGTCTCCTAGTCATTGGTCACAAATTTTGAAGAAATACAATGTTTCTCTTAGTGGAAAAACGATTGCCGTGTTGCCCAGCATCAAACTTTCGCATGTTATCAGTCCAGAACAGGCAGTGTTACTACGAAACCCAGAAGAGAAATATGCTAATTCTTTCCAGTGGAAAGCCCTAGGTGTGGCACTGGATCCTATTGATTTTAACGGAGATGATTTCCCAATAGTTGATCAGATAGAACAGCCATTTTATCCGAGATCCCCGGTGGAAATTATGGTGATAACAGTTCTCATATGCATCAGTGTAGTTGTGTTAACATACGCATTCGTGGTACTGTATAAATGTATATGTTCAAGAAACTATGCGGAATGGAGAGCATCTTGGTATCCGGATAAGAACGATGAACCCGTAGAAGATCAAGTTCTCTTGGAAGCTGTACCAGTTGTTTTAGAAGGTCATAATCAGGAAGTGAGTGTAATGTTCAGTTTCAAATTCTAAAAATGTTAATAATATTATCTTTTAGATTGAATGTATCGCAACAGATGGAGTACATCTAGCCAGTGTATGCTTAGGCGGACAGTTAAAAATATGGGACAATAGTACCGGAGAATTAGTAAAGGTTATTGATCGGAAGATGTATTTTAATTTGGAGAGCGATAACTCTGTTGTTGAATACGATGATCCCTCGGACTATGAGTCTGGGTCTCCCCCATCAACGGACGAAATGTTTCCAAAACTCCACCAGAGGATTAAAACGGACTTTTCGCATTTAAAGCCCAGGCCTGTTAACGAGCCATTTGATGCTCATCTCGAATTCCATAAAGCTTATAAAAGTCATTATTGTAAGAACAAGAAAAATGATATGGTCCCAAAACGAAGACAGCTGAGCAGAGATCATATAAATAAATCTGGAGATTCTAGTAGGAAAACAGCCGGTTTTGGCAGCACCTCGGGCAGGTTGTCATCCGTCTGGTGTATGGATTATGTCGATAATTTGATAATTATAGGTTGTGCTGATGGAAGACTTGAATTATGGGAAGCAACTAGTAGTAAGGTTAAGGTAGGTTAAAATATCATCTATTTACAAGAAAAAAAATATATATATCCCGATTTCAGTGTATATTTGAAGATGGCAATCAATCAGGCATTACCAATGTGAAGATTGTTGGCTCAAAAATTGTAGCAGCTAGGTTATGCGGGTCGCTAGATTTCCTACAATTGCAAACCTTTAATCAAGGCAGACCAGTAGACTGGAATTTTTCCTGTGCATACAGAAGGACGCATGTCCGTACTGGTTCCATGGGTTCAATAGCTGATCGTGATACGATAAACCAAGTTAGTGTCCAGCATATTTATCCCTATGTTTGTTTTAATTCATATCGCTTTGTGTTTCAGAATGATACAGAAGACTTAAAGTGTATAAAATTACTTAGCGTTAAAGCACATCAGCAACCTATCACATGTTTAGATTGTGAAGGAGGGAGAATAGTGACTGGAAGCCAAGATCACACCGTAAAAGTATACCGAGTTGATAATTGTGAACCTCTATATACTTTGCATGGTCATTGTGGTCCTATCACGTGTTTGTTTATTGACCGAGTATGTCCTGCGACGGCAGGAAGTGGATCCCAAGATGGAATGTTATGTGTTTGGGATTTATTATCTGGTAAACATATAAACAGTTACCTTTTGTTGTATATCTAGCGGAAAAACATTTTTAGGCACGTGTATGTACAGCATTCAAGCTCACGATGGTTGTATAATATCTCTAACATATTCAGCCAGCTATGTAATCTCGCTAGGAATAGATGATAGACTGTGCGTGTGGGAACGTTTTCAGGGTCATCTTTTGAATTCCATATTCGTTGGTCACATTTTTTCCAACCACGTTTTGATGCTGGCCCCGCATTTAGTCGTGACAGGTCGAAATGGAGGATTAGTGATATGGGACGTCCGTAGTGGTGAATGTGTACGAAATATTACATTGGGACGAGATCCATTTGTGTTTATAAACCAGTTAATATTACTAAGAGACGCGGTACTTTGTGATTATGGTAAACAGTTACGCATTGTACGATTTCCTTTGATCACCCATAAGTTTGATTGAAATCATCATGACAGCAGTGACAACACCTTTTTTTTTAAACGAATCACTATCGTTATTTTCCACTAAACCAAATGAACAAAAATGTGTGTATATCTCAAAAACTTTTTTCCCAATTATCTCTAAAATTTATAAATATGTATATAGTTAATATTTTTATATTTCAAGTGGATTGTACAGTATCTGTGTTAAAAAAGCTTCTCACCTTTTCATGTACGTTGAATGATGTTCCTCTTCATGTGAACAAAAATTACATTGTGCCTTTTAACGTGGTTTCGATTTTTCTAAAAGATGCGCATGTATTTATTGTCGTTTTTTTAAATTAAGGTCTTATTTATTTTGATTTTATATGATGGTCTCTTATTTTGTAATGTTTCCATAATTTGATAATAATTTTCTATTAAAATAATTATGTGCTACTTTAATAAAAGGCTTAAACAGCTTTACAATCTTGGTTTTATTTAATTTCAAATAAACTGCGGTTCGTTACATACCCGTTAACTTTCAGCACGAAATGGATTTAGGTATACTCTGTGATTTTGAAGTATAACCTCACTTTGTCAGTTTGAAACGAAGTAGAAATATTTTCTCTATTTCTCATATTTTGTACCTTGAAACAATGTTTATTCCTAAGCAGTGTTCTTTTTTAAGATTAATTAGTAAAAGTTATAACAGGCAGATACATGGGAATTCTAAACGAGCCATAATATTGGGAATTGAAACGTCCTGTGATGATACTGGCTGTGGAATTGTTGATACTCAAGGGAATTTACTTGGCGAGGCATTACATTCTCAACATTTGACTCATTTAAAGTAAGAATATATATATGTACGACATTAACCATAAATATGTTTTAATTTTGCTAGTAATGGTGGTATTATACCACCAATAGCACATGATTTACATAGACAAAATATTGAAAATGTTGTCCAACAAGCATTGAAGTCGGCCAGTTTATCTCTGAATGAAGTAGACGCTATTGCAACGACTGTTAAACCAGGTTATTATATAATTCCCTTATTACATAACAGTAATAATTACTTTATATTTTCAGGTCTACCTTTATCATTGATTATAGGAGCAAAATATGGAAAATATTTATGTAAAAAGTATCACAAACCTTTTATACCAGTACATCACATGGAAGCTCATGCATTAACAGCTAGAATGTTCGATAAAAGCATAGAATTTCCATTTCTGGTTTTATTAATTAGTGGTGGACATTGCCTGTTGGCAGTTGCAAATAGTGTTGATGAGTTTTTATTGTTAGGTGAAAGCATTGATGATGCTCCTGGAGAAGCGTTTGATAAAGTACTAGTTCTTTTTTTTTTTAGTATATAAATATTTAATATAGAATTCTAGATGGCAAGGAGATTGAAAATAAAAAATCTACCTCAATACTCTACACTTTCTGGAGGAGCAGCAATTGAATTAGCTACTTCAGAAGCTACAGATTTTTTAGAGTACAAATTCAATATCCCTATGTCTCAATACAAAGATTGTAATTTCAGTTTTGCTGGAATCAAGGCTGTTTTTCTAAGACATATTTGGAGAGCAGAAAAGAAAGGTTTTAGTATGGATTTATATTTCATAAAAATGTTTTAAAAGTTGGATTTAGGTATACCACCAGATGGTGTTATGTCAGGTTATCAGAATCTTTGTGCTTCATTTCTTCTAACCACTACAAGGCATTTATGTCATCGTGTACAAAGAGGAATGGAATATCTTGCTAGAAAAAAACTTATTCCTCCAGATAAGCAGACACTGGTAATTTGTCATGTAATAATAATACAAGTTAATTTATTATTATTTATTGTGTTTTAGGTTGTGTCTGGAGGTGTTGCATGTAACAATTTTATAGCAGAAGGTCTACAGATTGTCTGTGAAAATTTGAATTACAAATTCATAAGACCACCTCCAAAGTTTTGTACAGATAATGGAATAATGATTGCTTGGAATGGTGTGGAGAGGTAATCAATAGTATATCATCCAATATTTACTGTATACAATCTGTAGCTTATATTAAATATGTACATTATTTGTTTCAATGGTTACTCAGTATTGAATTGTTTTAGGATAGAGAAAATAATATATAGTTTTTCATTTTGTTTATATATGTATATTAATCAGATCACAGTTTTAAAATCATGTTCAATTTATTTTTGGTTTAACTAATATAATTTTTTTTTAATTTCAGGTGGAATGCAAATATAGGCGTTTACAAAAACTTTGATGATATTGAAATTGCAAGTACCAGCCAACTAGGGCAAAGTGTTAAAGAAGATGTAGCAGCAGAGAATATTAGTTGCAAATGGGTCAAACTTTCCTCACTAGCCAAACCAAAAGTACAAATTGATTCAGAACAAAAGTCAATGACCAATTAAATTATATCCAATATATATAATAAATAATTTAATTAAGTCATATTAATTGTGGACCTTTCTCCGAAATCGAACTCTTGATATCCTCATATAATTTATCAATTTTATTCGTATTTGAAACATCATTCATTATATCCAATATAGTTCTTAGTTTCTGCTTAACAAGTACAATATCCTTTTCACTTTCTTTTGCTGATATTGGTATTATATTTGAGAATTTTAGACACTTACTTGGTCTTATCTCTTCAGAATATCTTGAAATAAAATCTAAAACAATAACATTAGCACACATTGTCCTACTCAATATTACTTATAGTTGAAGTATTACCATTGAACTCTTTCAGTTGTGTTTTAATTTCTTTGAATTTTTGTTCTGCACCATCAGTATCCATTTTATTAATTAACAAAAGAGATGGTTTATTTAAAAGATCTTCATTATATAGCTCTAATTCCTATAAAATATACGATTACAATACATTAAATACCATATAATAATATACCAACCTTATTCAATAACATTATAGTTTCTAAACAAGTTCTATGGGGATATTTTGTACTCAATTGGAAACCATTTATATCAACAATCATCAGCAAAAGTTTTGTTCTCTCAACATGTTTTAAAAACTTATGTCCCATACCTTTGTTGTAGTAAGCACCTTCAATTAATCCTGGCAAATCAGCTATTGATATTTGCCTCAAGTCATTATATTTTACTATGCCTAAGTTTGGTCTTATTGTGGTAACTAAAATTCACACAATAAAATAATTTCACCATATAAAAATTATACATACAAGGATAGCTTGCAATCCTCGGTTTGGCATCTGAAATAGCTTTTAGTAGAGTACTTTTCCCAGCATTTGGAAATCCTACTAAACCTATATCAGCAATTAACTTTAGGTCTAATCTTACATGGTATACTTGGCCTCTTGATCCAAGAAAACCATTTTTTTGATGCCCTCCAGTACCACCTTTTGCAACAATTAGGGTGTCCCCATCATTATTTAATTCACCTAATGAAATGCATATTTTAACAGCAAAATTGTGTATATATAATTATGCAATATACCTAATTTTTTTCCTAGATCAGTAATTATAGTTACACCAGTTGGTACTTCAAATTTTAAATCTTCTCCAGGAGGCCCCAATATAAAATTGTGCGAAGCTGACTTTCCTGGTGTTGCCATATATCTTTTAGACATATTATTTTTGTAAACCTTTTCCAAAGTTATACCTTCTTTTGCTTCAACTATTACATCTCCACCTTTTCCTCCAATTCCACCAAACCTATAAAGATAATTAATTTTCGGACCATACACTTATTTAAATTATAATATATTGTTTTTTTACTTCGGAAGACCATTTCCACCGGGTCCTCCCGATACAAAAATACGAAGGGAATCTCTAAAACCATCCTTTAAATATTTCCTAGGCCTTCTTATTTTCTCTAAAAGAGTTCGTGTGAAATATACCATGGTTTTCGATTTTTATACTATCATTGTTTCTTAATAACGGATTATACTTAATAATAGCTAAATGATTTAGTTTGGTTATGGACACAAAATATTTTGTGGTTAAGGGAAACATTTTATTTCTGCACAGATTTCTGAAATTAATGAGCAATAACTTTTTAGTTCGACCTTTCGCTAGGAGATGGCGCATGTGTGGTTTCATAAAAGTGGGGAATTATTGCATTTATATTATTTATACATTGGCAAGAAAAATTGTATTTCATTATTAATTTACATGAAATAAAAGGACATATAATTTTTAAGTAATATAGACTTATCCTGAAAATTTAAAGGGCACTTAGACACTGAAACTGGAACATTTTCAGTTACAGGCTTAGGAAAAAGCGGGCGAGGCTGCCTAGGTAACCGCCCAAAACGTCATTAGGGTGTGGAGACATCTGCCGATTGGTGTATGTTAAAGGGAATGGGTTTCCGCATCAGAATTTAAGAGGATGGGAGTGATGGTTGACAGAACAACTTTTTGAGGTAATCACATAGAGATTTTTTTCAGGTAATTAATTACATATGTGATGTTTTAATTACTATTATTAATTATAAATTTTTATAAGGAAAACATACAGATAAATAAAATTTCCCTTTTAGGTTGACTTCAATACCCTTTTACTAATGTTTTTTTTTTTATAAATCTATTTTCATTTATTCTGATTTTGATATTCTATTAGTTGTTTTACATATTGAAAATACATATTCAATTTGCTATTTAGTACATTAGTTAATTATTAAATTGCTTTTAATGTATAATTTATAGTGTCATGTTAAGTCTTCTTTTGAAAGCGCTTGTTAATTATGACAGTTGTCAAATTTGTTTAATATGACTTTTTGGGATTGCTCTGTTTACTTCTGGTGATAGTGCTGTCATTTTACATATTTAACAATTTTTAACGTATATTATGCCTAATCAGTGCAAAAGTAGCTCAGAAACTGTCTTGAATTAATTCCAATGGTTTTTAATATATAGTAATCGGTTTTTTATGAATTTTAGTAATCTAAAATGCACTGATATATAAATGTCACTGAAAGTACATCCATAGTGTTCTAGATTTCTAATTTTTTTAATCAATTATGTTTAAGAAATGGAAAACACCAAATAGACAATGTCTTTTATTGATATAAAGGGGAATGGTTTAAACGCCATCGAGATTTATACCTGCAACAGAATAAGCTTAGCCCCATATCGAATACCTATGATAAGAGAGGCCCCAGCAGTGCCATTGTCGTGCCGTTCGCGATCTCTCCAACCCTGGCGCTCGGCTTGCGGAAGTTGGGCGGAGTCAGGGTGCGCGTGGCGGGAGGTGGTCCGGTAAGCCCCGAGTGGCTCTGCGTCGAACCGTCCTCGCGCGTCATGTGACCGCGACCGGTCCGTTTCGGCGAAATTGGCAACGACACCGTTTTTGTAACGCCGGTCGTGGGTCTACACGGACGGTCGCTACGGTTCTGTCGACGAACAGAAGAGTTACAGCCGAGGAAATTAAAAAAAACACATTTACATCAATATATTCGGAAAAAAATTGGACTGGAGTATGTAAACATACGGTGGCAGATTGACGGGATGCCATTTTAATAAATAACAATTATAAAATACGACAGGACAGGACGGGCCCGTGTTTTGTTGTTTTATATTTGTAAACAATAATCGGCGACAAGTTCGGATCGATAATTTATGTAGTTTGTGGTGATTGTGTTTGAGTTGAGCGTCGATTGTTTGACGTTCCGCTGATTTACTATTGTTTTATACGGGGACACGATGAACGAGTTACCGGAAGCTTTGAATTTTACTGGACGGCCTGATAACAACAACATGCACCCTCACATATTGTCAGCTGTAAGTTTTATATTTATTTTTGTTTGTACTATTTTATTGAGCAAGGCCTCGTATTTGTTTTTATTTGTACAGTTTTGTGTATCATGTACTAACGATAACACGTAAAATATTACCTGTTTTTTGATTAGCTAGATCTTGTCATCTAGCAGTGCATATTAAAATAAGAAGAGAAACTGCTTGGAATTTTTCTAAAATACCTAAATTGTATGATTCCTTGTTATTGATTTAAAAATATTTGTTTTGATATACTATTTTAATAATATAACAGGGGTTTTGTCAACATCCGATCAAATAGGCATACTGATCTGTCAAATCACCTCAGCATGCTTGATTGGTTAGTACTGGGTATTAATATTCAATAAATTCTCTTACAAGCTTTTCGGTAAAACTTTATATTTATTTTTATTATGGTTTCCCTATATGATGTTATAAAACAGAAATTTAATATGAAAATAAAAACATAAGAAGGCAACAAAATGTCCCAATTTTTTCTAGTATCTAAAGTTATAATGATATATAGTTCTAATGATATGGCATGTTCATTCTTTATGGAAATGATTGGATATAATATATGTTATAACATTGAATTAAATGGATTTAGTAATCTCTCACATTATCACTACAGTATGTTAATCATTTCTATAAATCGAAACCCTATATTCGATGTGAATGAGAGTATGCTCTTTAGGTGAGTTTAAAGACTGTATATAACATTTAGCAATTTCGATATTTAATTATATATATTGTAACGTAAACATTTTATAATTGAAATCCATTATATGATAATATAATGTTGTCCACCGAGTCCTCCAAAAATAAATATGTATGAAGGGAATCTGTAAGACAATTTCTGTAAGATATTTTCAATTATCTAATTATTTTATTACTAATATAAACCTTTTTTTTCGTTCAGAATATTTGCTATTAATAGTATATACAATAATGTGTTTTAAACAAATGTATCAATACAATAATAGACTGAGAGACTAATAGAGGACTGTTAAAGCGTAAAGCAACATATTTGATTCAATGCGAGCTTCGACTGTTGAGTTGAGAATGTTGAATTAAGCTACTACAAATACTATTTTGCCCGAAAAGTTTATCACTGCTTAATTAATGATCATGTATGCGATGATTTCCATGCAGATAAGAAAGATGAAATGATCTGAAATTGGAATTGGACAATCAAACGAATGAAAGAAATGGATTTTTATAGTTTAATTGAGTAGCATTTGTAAACATTTCTAAAAGAAAACCTCCAGGTTAATTCCTATCATTCTTTAATGAATTATTTACCCCATTGCACTGGTATCTTTGCTGTATTCTGAAACGGAAAGAATGTGACACTTATTTTTGACGATCTTTGGAGGTCAACAACCGAACATCCCAAAGGCAAAAGATTCCGATTGAATACCACCATCCATTGGATCGAATGTGATTTAACATAATATTATATAATGGAAATGTTATCAAACATTTAGCGTGGCCTGCGAAATGTAATCAATCTGTGTGTTGAAGTTTTATTAAAAAACAAATTGCGAAATTGAAAACATTTGATAAAATTACAATAAACAAAACACTAAATTTTAATATTCATTATACGATTTCGTTCGGCTTTAATAATGTGTTCCATATTTTATTGTAACTTTTATGTATGTACGTAGGTTAATGGTAACTGGGGTATTGATCCTTGGCAATTCATGAAGGCTATTAATGAGCGATCCGAATATCATCATCATTTAGTGCCATAACAAAGATTCAGATAACGGCTTGGCCAGTTAGGATATCAGGTTTATAGTAAATCCACACATGCCGAAATATTGCTACCCAAGTTTTATATATGTTAGTCTTATACAGTTTGTTATCCTCAAAAGAACATTTAAGTTTACTGGATTGATTAAAAAGCTTTACAATAAGACTTATTTTCTGCACTTTCAGTAAATGAAGGAGCTTATTCACGTGTTCACTAAGATGAAAATAAGCTGTTGTATTTTTGCACCTGAATTGTGTAGGATTTTTCTTGTGTAGAATCAAGAAAGGTTGTATTGAAACACCTTGACAGCTTGGAACATTTTTGATTTGCTATTAAATTCGAACAAATTCTTTCGACTATAACCGAAATAAATATGATTGCTTGAAACTGACATTATAATAAGTTATTTCAATACAATGGTCTCGAAATTGCTGAAACTACCCTAGACCAGACTGCCTAATCTATAGATATTGGAAATTTGGAAAGAAAAATAGTCTAATTTACTGGAATTAATAGCAAAAAAAAATTGAATTCTTAAAATATCAGTACCTGTATATTTTTAAAGTAATTGATAACAACAAGATTTTTTTATTAAAAGACAGAAAAATAATCGCAATTGATTAAATAGCAGAAATTTTCTTAAAATTCTACTAAAATGTTGACTAGAGATGTTGGATAAACTGATGCCACCTTAAACGATACAAAATTTGTGCATTTATGGACAAAATACGCAGAATCTATCTTATCTTGTTAATGATCTAACTAATCATTAATATTGATTGATATTACAATTAAATCAGTTCTCGAAAGAAACAATGTAGTGATGATAATAAAATACTCAACAATCAGGGTAAAAACAAGCGAAAGAACAAGGGAAAATGCCCGAAAAAGGAGAATTATTTTAAATAGATAATATGTAATAATGCAAATTAACCAGGATCCTAATAAATATAAATAGAAAAATTGAGAGGAATCACTCAAGAATTTTCTATGTTGAGAGTGTAGGGAGTGCTACGATCCTTTAGGCCACTACGCATTCACCTACAGCAAGTTCTACCTACATGCGGTTCCCGGCTATAAAAGGGCACCACGACGACATCTCGCTCTCTTTTCTACCACCTTGTAACAGTACCACTTCCACAGCGCTACCGTAATTCCTTTATCTTAACCTCACATCCTGTCCATTCTCCCGTCGACCACATGTATCATTCAATGTAAAATAAACAAGTATTTCTTCAACCAGTGTTATTAGTTCTCGTGCAAATTGCTTCCAAAAATAGTAGTGAGTGTTCGGACAAACAATCGACCGACCGACCAGAGGAACATTCCTACAAGAGATATAATGATTAATAATATTAAGCGTGGATAAAAAAATATATATCAGCTCTTAGCTGAGAAAATAAAACAGTGAAATAGAAGAGATTGATTTGGTTTACAAAACGAATAGGTAGGCAGTATTGTTGGAACCTTGGTGGATCCAATATATCACCACTTCTTTTCTTAAATAAAATTGTTTGAGTAAAATAGAACTCTCGTTTTTCATCCATACGTAAATCAGAACTTATATTTGTGAAATAGTCACAGGATATGTACAGGTGGCTAAATCATCATCAGAACGGAACCAATTCCACACTATCCCACAGTTAACTTCACAAAAATGCTTCGCTATTCGTTGAAATCGTACACACGTATTTCATCTCGATCTAAGGTCATTTTGGGTCGTTGCAGCTTTGCATGTATCACAACAAAAAAACTGCTTATACAATCGGTTCAACAACCGACATCTTTTCCCATCAGGTGTTTGATATGTAAAAATAGAATTTGTGCGATTTTTGCAGATCTAAGGGGCGGCGGGATGGGTTACGGATTTAGCACGGCAAACGTTCCGTGAAACGTTTCTCACTCGCTAACTGTCATCGAGAATTCGCACTTGACGTCAGGCGGCTTTATTCAGAATCCGATAGTGGCATTTTTTTCATATTACTAGTTTTTTTTTAGCGATCTCTGTTCAATTCATCGAAAAATCGATTCAGTCAATTGATCCAGAAAGTGAGGACGATAGACACGTCCTTGAAGGATCTAACACTTCGGATCTTATGTTTTAGTTGTTTCACTGAATATAATTCACTGAGCATAATTAATATATTTCCATAATTGACCTAAATTTTCTAAATGATTAAACGATCACTTGAATGAAGGTTGCTAAGAAGCAAATATACCTCTTCTGTTTTAACATAACAGTTATTTTCTCACTGTGAATATAAAGTGGGTTTTCTTAGTAATCCCCAATTCTCCATGACAAGCGATCCAATTATCGATTCATTTTCACATTCCTTCAGCAGCTTCAAAAGTGTATCTTTCACAACTCTTGCAACGTGTGATTACGCTTGTCATGGTGTTGGTGAAGCAATACGTCGTTAAATTTATGTCGACGAACAACAGTTTTAACAGCTCCAAATACACTACCCTTCGTTGATCTTACTATATATATAGTAAAACTTTATGGCCATGAAGATTCCAGTTCGGTGTCGATGTGGAGTTTGTCGTAGTAGAAACACTTTTCGCCAGTGACAATATGCTACAGAAAGCTCTTCTTTTTTGTCTCGGAAACAATGAAACCGCGATGTTGAAATGATTCAAAATGATATTTTCAGTCAATTCGTGTAGTTGCCTCTTTCCTAGGAATAATTGATCACCAACTGCTAATCCGTCTTGTATTTCTGACCATTCTTCGTCATTGACATCAAAATTACCATCCAAATTAACCAACAACATTTTTCGGCGAGTTCGCCCTTCAAACGATCCAATAACACTATGTAATAGTCGCTTTTGATGGTCTTTCCTTTTTCAACGTAGCCAATGAAAATTATTCCATGCGCATCCCACAATACAGACGCCATAACCTTGCCAGCCGACTGTTGTGTTTTCCCACGCTTTGGAGCGGGTTCATCGTATGCAGTCCACTCGGATGATCACAACTTAATATTTAACTCATTCGTTTACGTGTTAGAAGTAATTAGACAGCATTTTGTCTCTTTTTAACTACTATAAAAAGAGAAGGAAAATATTGTCTGATTCTAAAACGAATTTACAAATTGCGACAGGCTCTACATTAAACATCTTGATGACGTATGTACAAAAAAACTTTGAATAGACTATATATGTTTTATAAAGTTGCAACGTTAATGTGACTGTTGAATCGAAACATGTGTAATTATTAAATTGTCGACTATTTATGAAAATCAATGTCAATTATGTAGATTGTTCAAGTGTAATATTAAACTACATACAGTGGACCTTCAATACTACAAAATAACAATTTTAAAAATTATAGTGTTTAATAGTGAAAGTTAAACGAATTAATAAAAAATAATCAATATGTAAAGTGTCATTCACAATTTCGAATAAGTGCTTTTGGCAAACTTTGACTTTAATGTTTTGTAAGTACCTGTTTTAAAGAATATGGTATAAATTACAATAGATGACGGATGATTTAAATAATGCTGTGGAATTTTTTGAAAATAATTAATTTATTGAAAAATAACAGTAGAAGAAAAATTTAGTTTTACTTTACAATATTATTCCTTGTTGAAGTTTTTGCTTTACCCGTCCGCACTAGCTATGGGTAATTCTCTATATAGATATATATGTATCTCTTACATATAATGTCTGTATAATACATCCCCTGTTCAGCTTAGTATTCAGCAAAGGATATTTGAAAATAGTTGCTTTAAATCAAAATATGAATTTCTCCACATAGCGCCCCCTTCTCGGTTTTACATTTCTTCTAATGGTTTTAAAATATTAAAAGCTCGTGCACTTAAGTGATATATTCTTTAAAACCACTCATTTATATCGTTTTTTAATCTAATAGAAGTGATAGAAGAGGCGCCATTCTGCCATACTATTGACATGATGACAAAAAAGCGAAGCTTCCGGTATATATGCACAGTGTCTTGGACTGAACAATTAATATACATATATGATTTTTATTGGTAGTGTCAGCCTAAAGTCGGTCTTAATATAACAAATCGTATTAATACTGTTAGCATCATCTTAGTTGACTTGGTCTAATAGATATGTAGACAAATATTTGTCAATAAATATTAATTATAGTAAAAATTAATTATCATTTGTTCTGAAACGAGTCTGATGTTATTTGAGATTTACGATACAAATGGAGAGAATTATACATGCCCCGTTAACCTAGAGTACTTTGCAATTAAAAGAGGTCTCAGGATACGGGAATGATTATCGTTCCACGCATTGTCCAGAGCAGTTCTCCAGTTTTTAACGAAAAATATCATAGCCAATGGTTGTAGCATTTATCTTTAATATAGTAACTTGTTAGTAACCATTAGAATTCTGTAATTTTACCCGTAATTGTTCCTTGAACCTCACACCAATGATATTTTCACTCTTTGCATCACCAAACCAAGTTTGGTCAAAGTAAAATCGAGGATACCTTACTTTATATTCCATATTTGCAAAGTTAACGAAGAACGAGAGCAAGAAGTTCGAAACAATCTCTCATTTACTCATTGCGATTCACTTTTCAGATACCGTCGGACTTACAAAAAATCTATTAGTCACCCAGCTGCATATCGTAATTCTTATTAAACAATTCGGAGAGAACGGGCAATATTTACTGTTGATTGTTTATTGTTATTATTTAAAAAGTTTAAACGGCTAGTTTATTTTATAAACTGTGTAATTAATTTCCAATAAAACGCGCAAAGGCGAACGGCACAGTTTATTTGTTTTCGATCGAGAACACAAAATATTTATGATATTTAATTCTAAAATATTTAAACAATTGTTTTGACGCCATCACCTCGTTTCGTACACAATCTGGAAGTTGGTGTTTACGAATTCGCGTTCACGATATCGTGTACACTGTTGCCTAAAGTGTTTGTGCCGTATTGAATATCCCTGGAAACTATTCCGTACTTTCCTTATTTTCACTTCCACATTTTCGAGTCCGAGAATAACGTTATTTTTTTTATTTGCTGAATTTAATGGATGTTTTTAAAAACAAACGTTTATATTGTTGTAGACTGAGTGTTTCGTTGTATCTGTAGTGTTTTATAGCCATATTAAATAAATGCAAGAGTTATTCATAGTTTAATTAAAATGTAGGAAATTGTATTGGTTAATTAGAAGAAAATCACAATTATCAGTGCATAATAAATTGATATTATACAAGCAAATATTGGACATGCGGAATTCAATTGTAGAGATATTCCGCGAAAAGTAATATAACACAACTTTTCTGCAAAAAGTCCTGAGAATATTATAGGTGCACCCAGCTACTGCATGACTGATTACTTACACCGAGACCTTCAGATACCCACTGTCACTCAGGATATCAAGAGAATTGCCAGGAGACATCAGGACACACTCCATCCCATGTCAATATCGAAGTAATACAACTCTTGGATAACACCAGAACAGAACAACACAAACACATTCTAGATATATACCTAGATTTAAGTTATTGTAACGATAAATTGTAGGTTAGTCGGCAACGACTAGTAACAACGTAATAAATAAATAAAAATCCATGGTAAAATCCTATTGAGCTTAGGAAAAAGCTTGTGGCGACTTTCCCGATAGATGGAGCCTATTGCAAATATCTCACTGAGTTTATAAACATTGAAATTGTTGTGGATATTCGAAAGTTGTTTGCATTTGAAAACTGAGGAAGATAACAACGAATTTCCGCAAGTTTGTGAAAGAATGTGTCTTGGATACGGCAATTAGAAAATATTTTACCAAAATCTGCGATGGGCATGCTTCGTTCGTTTTCATTTTGGTAATTTTAATGTGAAATATGAGCTACATTATGGTTCTCCAACTACTGGAAAAGCTAGTCAACAAGATAAGCATATTAAATATGATTTCATATTGATATGATTACAAGCTTTGTACCATTTAAATAAAATGGACTTTTACAAGAAGCTTGATATATATGTTTTTCCTGGATTAGCACGAGAAACAGGTGGATTAGACAGTTAAGGTGGACAATAAGTGGGGATACTTCAAACAATATAGACAGGCTTTGAATTTATTTTGATGATCATATCCCTGATAATCTTCGTTTAGCATTCTCAAAAAATGCTCTTATATTAAATTGTGATGCGTTAACTATAAGAACACTTTAAATGCTTCAACTCTTAGGTGAATTATTTAATTAAAAAGAATTTTTATATACGATGAAGAATGCATTAATTATTATACCTCTAAAAAATCTGGATAATGGCTAAACTCATTAATTAATTGATTGATAATGGAAAATCAGAGTGGGTTGCAGATAATAAATATACTTTTTTCTAAGCTCTCTAACCATTAATTCAACTGTCCAAATTGATTCGGGAATATGTTTTGTTCCATAATAATAAGGTCACCAAAGTTGACTTAAAGGTACTCAATTAAAGTCCACTAGCTATAAGTTACTATAATTAGGAAACATCCTGCTCTCAAAAACACCATATTTCATAGATTCCTGGTACAATCATCGCAATAGAACTTTTAGTAAAAACAGTATAATTGAGAAGACCATTAGAGGTAATCTGTCGAACGAAAGTAATCGATACTCATCAGTAACTTTACTTACATTCCATTGTTCGTTTCTTCGTGAAAGGGAAGTTATACACAGGGATTAATACGGCACTAGATGTTCTAAAGAATCGATGGGTGGTGGTCTGGTGACTTGATGTGACGACTAATATGTTTACATATGTGTCTTTTATTTATATTAGAATAGGGTTAGAATTGCCATCTTCATTATCATCCTCCCATTGCAAGAAAACGAGTTTGGGCTCTAAACTTTGAAGATGAGTGTATAAGGATAACCTTATTCGATTTCTAATATTTATGCGAAAAAAATATAACACGAGTTATACGAATCTTCAAAACAAACTGATAAAGACACTTGTTCTTTTGTAACGTTTCCATTTATCTCGGTCGTCCCCGTCAACTATTATTAGTATACCCACATTACCCGCTGATAACGACGAAAATTTTAATGTCGTTGCAAAATTAATAAGAGTCAAAGTTTGTGGGAACGCGCATTCGAACGAGGGTAACGACAAAATCCAGTGCATAATATTTTTAGTGACATAAACGTTTCCGGTTTTTTATTTTTGTGTTAAATTTTGCTTCCTTTAAATATTTTAATGGTTATTAAGGCACCTCTATTATTAAATTAATATTCTTCGATTATGATAGGTAAATGTATCAAATATCTATTATAGCAACCGAGGTATTGCAATGATTTTTTGAAGTGTGAAACAGTATTGTCATAGTGGAATAGCGGTCTATCTATTATGCATTATAAAAAATATGTATAGTTTTGCAACTCTCTCCCTCTTTCCAAAATATAAATTATATATGTAATGTAATATGATCCTGATTATCTGGCCATTTGGTTTAAAACCACTTGAATGGGGAAACAAGTAAGACGTTTTAGTCTGTTTCCTAATAAACCCTTAGTGTCGCCTATCCTTTCCCTAAAATAAAAGTTTTTTTTTTAATTAAAATAATACTTTTCATTTTGTTTTACATTTTTTAACTTATATATTAAGTTTATCAAGCCCATAGCGCACACTACACTGTCGTCCAAATCTTATTTTAATATAAATTAAATCCGTAAAATTTAAACATTTTATCATTTCACAGTCAGAATGAAACAACTTTTGTTATTGTGAAAAAATGGATAAAAAGGAATTTCGCGTGTTAATAAAATATTGGTTTTTGAAGGGAAAAAATACAGTTGGAGCAAAAACTTGGCTTGATGCCGAGTTTCCGGATACTGTCCCCGGAAAATAAATAATCAAGGATTGGCAGTGGACGCCCAAAAGAGGTTGTGACCGACGAAAACATATAAAAAATTCATAAAATGATTTTGAATGACCGTAAATTGAAATTGAATGAAATAGCAGACACCCTAAAGATATCAACTGAACGTGTGAGAAAACTCTGTGCAAAGTGGGTGTCGCGCGAGCTCACTTTTGGCCAAAAACAACGTTGTTTGATTGATTGAAAACAAAGTTGATGATTCGGAGCTGTGTTTGAACATGATCAAGCGTAATAAACCCGAGTGTTTGCGTCGATATGTGACAATGGATGAAACATGGCTCCATCATTTCACTCCTAAGTCCAATCGACAGTCATCCGAGTGGACTGCACACGATAAACCCGCTCCAAAGCGTGGGAAAACGCAACAGTCGGCTGCCAAGGTTACGGCGTCTATATTTTGGAATGGGCATGGAATAATTTTCATTGACTACCTTGAAAAAGGAAGGACCATCAACAGCGACTATTACATAGCGTTATTGGACCGTTTGAAGGACGAAATCGCCGAAAAAAGGGCCACATTTGAAGAAAAAGAAAGTGCTGCTTCACCAAGACAATGCACCGTGTCACAAGTCAGTGAAAACGATGGCAAAAGTCCATTAATTGGGTTTCGAATTGCTTCCTCATCCACCATATTCTCCAGATCAGGCCCCCAGCGACTATTTCCTGTTCTCAGATCCCAAAAGAATGCTCACTGGGAAGAAAAATTCGTCGAATAAAGAGGTGATCGGCGAAATTGAGGCCTATTTTGAAGCAAAGGGCAAATCGTACTACAAAAATGGTATCGAAAAGTTGAAGGGTCACTATAATCAGTGTATCGCCCTTGAAGGGAATTATGTTGAATAAAAAAAACTAATTTGACCTAAAAAGTGTGTTCTACTATGGTAGGCGGGGGACCTGTTATCAACGCACTAGGAGTGTTTTTTCAAAGCATGTATATCTCCTAATTATAATGGTATGGCTAAGGGACTTTGAGCATTTTCAGTCCATCTTTGGTGACATTATAGCTGTCCGAATTTCACTGAACTATATCAAGAAATGTTTCATAGAACTGCGAAACGATTGGACCAATCCCGATGAGAACCATCTATATTATTCCGGTGTATTTACGTATTAATGTAACATAATTAACTCACATTGTTTTAGAAAACTAGAATGAAAAAAATATAACACTACAGAATGTCTTGAATGTACAAAATACTGTTTAAAATTAAGACAGGAACCTTATAACATAACTATTTAATACGGAACAAATTATTATCGAAGATATAATTACTGTCATACGTTATATATATATTACTGTCATACGTGCAAATATTTTAAACTAATATCGGAGTGGACAGAGACGGTTTAATTAACGCCCGCGTTCAAGTGTTATGGCTTCATAACTGTCGCTCGGCTCTCAAAATTATTCTCTGCAGTTATTATATCAGTTTCCAGTCGTAAACCAATCAACGACGATGATTTGTACACTAATAATAAACATGGAAAAGAACTAAATAAAATTATAAAATATAATCGACAATTGTCGCCGTGCGAAAACCTCAACAAATCACATGAACATTTTTTGCTTTTTTATTTTTAACACTTCACAAAAATATTTCTTACGATAATTATTAATATAATATGTTAAAAATCATTTTAGTAAGTGATTTCCTGTATAAAATTTGTAGTTTAAGGCTAACTTTAGATTAAGTAAAGTCTAGATATGTCCATTAATCAGATCGGATGGTAGATTTCGTAAGAACTTGTATGTTTTATACAGCAACAAAAATATATGACAGAACTTTGGATTAACAGAGTAGGGTACGATGCGATACTAACTTGTTTTCACTATATTTTAATTCACTATTCCAGTAAATACAATCAAGTATCACTAATCAAACAGTATTAAAAACAAATGCAGACTGTTTGGATTACTGGATTGTACAGAAAAAATCATAGTAAATAAATAATTTTTTAATGTTCATACTAATGGGTGGCAAGGGTGTATATATTTACGTCTGTACTACATATTTTTGATTATTACATTTCAAGTCTTAGTATCCCCAAATTTCACTAATCCGTAATTGAACATTCACCCTGAAGTTTCTTCGGAGTAGGTTAGTTTACAATAACTTCAGCCTTTAACGCCTTTGGACACCTAACACCCTGAATAGTTCACGAGATAAGGCCTAAGGGTGTTTTTCAAAACATGGATGTTTCCTTATTTTACACTCAAAAATGCATTAGAATCAAAGAACGGTGAATATACTACAGTTGATACAACGAAAATGATACAGATCATCAGTGTGAGATTTCAGGATATTATTCAAGATGATAAAATTTAAAATAAAATACTAATAAAACAGCTACCTCTTTAGATCAATGGTACAAGTTGAGATTGCAGATTTTGGGAATTATTGGCGATAATAAGTTATTGAAATTCACAAAGGATCACGGAATGAACTGCCAACAATAAGCTTGCAACAAATAAGTGAGATGATACATCTCTTCATCGCCTGAAAGAGTTTTGAATGAACAACTACTGCTCTAATGCTGAAAAAGTCAGATATTATATGGAAAAATATAAATTGGATTTTAGAGTGATGAGGCTTTCAATACGTCAACTTTTCAAGGAATCAACTAATATTTGAAGAATCTTACCTGGCGTATTAAAACCAATTAAACAAAATATGTAACTTTTAATTTGTGTAAAGAAACATGGTAGAGCTGCTGGAGGATGCTAAATATCTTAGGTTACATCTAAATGAAAACAACTTGGACTTAAACTAAAGCAAACCAAATTCTACTGTCTTATCGGACGCAAATTGAGGTTATCCCTAGGTAACCATATCTTGCTTCATAAATCAATATTTTGGCCCATTTGATCTTACTGAATCCAACTATGGACTACTTCTAACAGTTTTAATATAGTCGTCATTCTATGGTTTCAAAATAATGTATTGTGTACTTAAGTTGATAATATATAGTATGATTCTAATAAAGTGACACAGCGTGATATCCCTCTAGAACCTATAATGAGTATAGTTCAAAGTGTTAGCGTTAAATACTTCGAAAGTGTATTATTGTACCCAATTAGCTAAATGAATGTCATGATAGATGGATAGATATCGACTTTAGAGCAACATATTTTACATAAGAGGTCACTTACTGAAGTGATTTTCTACAGTACATGTAAATAATAATTATGATAAGAAATAATTATAGCCCACTGGGCATATTATTGAATTCCTAAGGGTATTAACATATTATTGTAAGCTTAAGATGGTATTAAGTTGGTTAGCAATATTCCAATTTCAGCTGTGAAGAAAACAGAATATTTACTGGTAAACCTTAAAGGTATATTATTTCAGAGGTTATATTCTTACTATTATAGTTACATATTAGTAGATTCTACGAAGAAAATTGTTCAGCGAATCAGATAAATGAGAGTGTAATAACAGATGGATAGATATCGACTTTAGAGCAAGATCTTAGACACAAGAGGTCAATTACTGAAGTGATTTTCTACAGTACATGTAAATAATAAGTATGATAAATAATTATAGCCCACTGGGCATATTGTTGAATTCCTAAGGGTATTAACATATTATTGTAAGCTTAAGATGGTATTAAGTTGGTTAGCAATATACCAATTTCAGCTGTGAAGAAAACAGAATATTTACTGGTAAACCTATTATTTCAGAGGTTATATTCTTAGTATTATAGTTACATATTACTAGATTCTACGAAGAAAATTGTTCAGCGAATCAGATAAATGAGAGTGTAATAACAGATGGATAGATATCGACTTTAGAGCAAGATCTTAGACACAAGAGGTCAATTACTGAAGTGATTTTCTACAGTACATGTAAATAATAAGTATGATAAATAATTATAGCCCACTGGGCATATTGTTGAATTCCTAAGGGTATTAACATATTATTGTAAGCTTAAGATGGTATTAAGTTGGTTAGCAATATACCAATTTCAGCTGTGAAGAAAACAGAATATTTACTGGTAAACCTATTATTTCAGGGGTTATATTCTTAGTATTATAGTTACATATTACTAGATTCTACGAAGAAAATTGTTCAGCGAATCAGATAAATGAGAGTGTAATAACAGATGGATAGATATCGACTTTAGAGCAAGATCTTAGACACAAGAGGTCAATTACTGAAGTGATTTTCTACAGTACATGTAAATAATAAGTATGATAAATAATTATAGCCCACTGGGCATATTGTTGAATTCCTAAGGGTATTAACATATTATTGTAAGCTTAAGATGGTATTAAGTTGGTTAGCAATATACCAATTTCAGCTGTGAAGAAAACAGAATATTTACTGGTAAACCTATTATTTCAGAGGTTATATTCTTAGTATTATAGTTACATATTACTAGATTCTACGAAGAAAATTGTTCAGCGAATCAGATAAATGAGAGTGTAATAACAGATGGATAGATATCGACTTTAGAGCAAGATCTTAGACACAAGAGGTCAATTACTGAAGTGATTTTCTACAGTACATGTAAATAATAAGTATGATAAATAATTATAGCCCACTGGGCATATTGTTGAATTCCTAAGGGTATTAACATATTATTGTAAGCTTAAGATGGTATTAAGTTGGTTAGCAATATACCAATTTCAGCTGTGAAGAAAACAGAATATTTACTGGTAAACCTATAATTTCAGAGGTTATATTCTTAGTATTATAGTTACATATTACTAGATTCTACGAAGAAAATTGTTCAGCGAATCAGATAAATGAGAGTGTAATAACAGATGGATAGATATCGACTTTAGAGCAAGATCTTAGACACAAGAGGTCAATTACTGAAGTGATTTTCTACAGTACATGTAAATAATAATTATGATAAATAATTATAGCCCACTGGGCATATTGTTGAATTCCTAAGGGTATTAACATATTACTGTAAGCTTAAGATGGTATTAAGTTGGTTAGCAATATACCAATTTCAGCTGTGAAGAAAACAGAATATTTACTGGTAAACCTATTATTTCAGAGGTTATATTCTTACTATTATAGTTACATATTACTAGATTCTACGAAGAAAATTGTTCAGCGAATCAGATAAATGAGAGTGTAATAACAGATGGATAGATATCGACTTTAGAGCAAGATCTTAGACACAAGAGGTCAATTACTGAAGTGATTTTCTACAGTACATGTAAATAAAAATTATGATAAGAAATAATCATGGTCCGCTGGGCATATTGTTGAATCCCTTAAGGTAATAAACATATTATTGCAAGCTTAAGATGATATTAAGATTGTTCGCAAAATGCCAATGTTATCTGTGAAGAAAACACGATATTTAGTGGTGAACCTATTACTTTAGAGGTCATATTGCTACTATTATAGTCACATATTACTATATTCTACGAAGAAAATTGTTTATGTTAGCAATCAAAACGCGTAAATTGAAAAAAAAACGACTGGAGTCGATCGCTTCGATGGAAATCGAGCAGGCGTTCCAGTGTGCGGTCTCGTTCGAAAGACTACTACGACTATTAATAGGAAAAGATATCCGTTCGGCCAGCGACTGGCGTTTTCATTTCCCCAAACCAATAATTTAGAGCATAATGGACCGTTTCTTCGTAAACAGAAACGCAACCCGATATGACAATAAATATAAATTTTTTCTCGGTCAGCGCATTGAACGTGAGCCCGACGCGATGTTGTTCCGTCTGGGTATTGGGTTCCACCAATAAATCCATTGTGCCGGTGACGTCGACACACTGATCCATTCATTTGTTCGTTCGAGATTTGGTAAGCAGATCAGATTGTCCACGAAAAAAATATATTAAAATAGAAGATCGTTTTAAATAAACGAATTATTATTCGCCTATATCGATTGTATTAAATAACTTAACTGACGTATGACGCGAACTATTGTCAATTGTTATAGTCGCATTATTGTATTTCAAAAGAAAATAGCATGAAGGAAAATAGCTGCAGGGTAGTGCTTTGGGACCACCCTTGTATCTGATCTATACTAGTGATATCCCGATAACATAAGAAATTATTATTGGAACATTATTACCAACATCACAGTTATTATGCCAAAATATATATTTTTGTCTAGGACAATGGAAAATGTACAAGAAGCAATTAACAAGATCCACTAGTTGTAGAGAGTTGTCCAAGAGATTAGAAAATACAGCTTAATAGCTCGATATCTGTCACTGGTACTTTGCGTTGTGGCATAATGACAAATACCTAATTATATCACTTGAGGGATATCCGATTCCTCAAGCAGAATCACTGAAATTCTTTGGCATTCATCTCGATGTAGGTTAATTGAAAACAACACGTTAGACCAAAAGTAGAGCAGATTGGTTCACAATCAAAGAACTGGTTAGTCAATAATAAATAAGAGTCTGTCTAATATGGAGTTGTATTGACACATCAAGCCGATTGGTAATCCAACGCTGCCAAATCAAAGTTCTTCGATTAATTACCAATGGTTATCGCTACGTAACTAATGAAGAATTGCACGAAATCGAATAGATCTATACCAGGTTATCCAATATATTTCCTTAAGAACTTACTAACAACCTGGAAGAAATACAGCTAATGGGGAACGCGCAGGATATCAGAATATGGGAGCTAAGCAAACTACACGAACTTTTGAAAAATACTTCGTTATTTTTTTGGCCTATATATCGATATTTTTGTTATCCGATATTTTTTGGTATTTTTTCAAAAAAATTAAAAATATTTCTCAAACGTGTTGAAAAAACCATTTAATTATTTTTAATAATCTTTAGAATTGGCTTAAAGGTTTATTTAAAATATCACTACTTCTTAAAACATTTAGAGAATATCGATATTTTTTTCTCCTGTATATCAAAATATCGATAATTACCTCCGTGGCCGACACCTCTAATATAAGACACAAAAAATAGTATTGGGAATAACCGATACAATGGAAAATATCATTTAAATAATCTAGTTATAATTTGCTTTTTGTTTATAACAAAACGTATTAATTCAATGCCCAAAAAGAACAATTCAAATATTAACCGACTCATATATGAGTATATATTGTAGGCATGTTGTATTTGAGCGACTGATTAAAGAAATATTCCAATCCCTATATCAAAGGGTCATGAAGGCTGATTGAAGAGGCCCTATTCAAATTTTTAGTATGATATTTGATTCTGATAAAGGATGTATGCCCATATATATGACACATAATTCAGATTACATATCATAAAATATGTCAGTCTATTATTATCAATATAAATGTTATGATATTGCCATACAAGATTACAATTTGTCTTTTGTTGTCCTATATAATGTTAGCGCTTCAAAACTGTATCATGATCGATGTTTATGTTAATGTCGTAGCAATGTTGTGGCTTGAAATGTGAGGTTTACCCAGACTGACAACCAGAAAACTGATTTTTAACCGACTTCGAAAAAGGGGCTGTCCGGCTGTATATATAAATTTTTGTTGTTGTGTAGTTAAAACATTTGTCAAATCATCTAGGTAGAGGACCCCGGGGCTTGAAGCGCTTCTTATTTTCATTTATTGTTTCTTTATTCCTATTTTTACTCATATCGGCTGCACCTTTACTTGGCCTACCCATTGTAATGTTAAATAAAATAACTGCGTAATTTATTGAGTAAATATCTAATACTAAAAAGAGAAAAATAATATATTTAAAAAAAAATTTGAACCGACTTCAAATTCTTATTTATTTTTTCAATTCACTAAAAATTAAAAAATAATCAAACTTAGATTTTTAACACAAAAAAAAACATTTTAAAATAGAATATGTAGATAATAATCGTAATTATTAAATAAAAATAAACAAAAACCTTATTTAGCCTATCTACTACACGTATTTTATATTCTATTATATACACATAATTTAGCTTAATACCTACCGAAACCTATTTATCTATTTACAATGTCATTTTAACTATTACCAACTGACTACTTTGAAGCCGGTGTAGAACCCAAACAGTTACATCTATTTAGATTTGTTTTGTTGGCAATTTAATTATTTATGTTTGTCACAAAATTACATTGTTACTTTTGAATCTTATGGGTTTGGTATTTGGGCTTATGTATTTTATAATTTTCGAGGAACCTGTGCAGAAAAGGAAATGACATGATTCTGGAGGGCTATCATCTCCATTTTCAAAGCTCAGCAACCTTTGACTGAGTAATCGAATGACGCTGTTATATCGAGGGTGTTCTATGGAGTCTTACCTTTCAAGTGCGTTATAGTATTGCTTCTTTGAATAAGTATTACTAGAGATATACGATTTTAAAGTCTTCTATGAAAAACCGAAATTATATTTTTCCCAGGCTTATAAAATTTAAAATATACAGGATTATTTTTCAGTTCTAAATATTAGATAACATTTAACTTTTTAAAAATGTATTAACATATTACTACTAGTCGTTGCCGACTAACTTACAATTAGTCTCTATAACGATTAATTATGATCATAAATATATTTAAAAATTCAGAAAACTAAATCTGATCTGATCTGAATCTGAAACGATATCTGTTACATCGAATTCCATGGTTTGTCACTTCTCTACTCGACTAAATAACGGTGTCGATCATGGAATGCCCAAAATTGTATTTTCCAGATCCACGTTTGTTGTTTTATTTTAATAAATTTGCTGCCAAAGCCCATCAAGCAGTTTTAGAAACTTATGGTGATGCTGTTTCGTTATATTCCAATTGTCTGTTTTGGTTTCATTAATTTGAAAGGGATGAAGGACCAAAAAAGTTCGAAGGCAGTGAATTTTAAGATTTGTTGGACGAAAACTCTGACCAAATTATACCATTTGACTGAATTAGCATAATTTTGAAAGGTTTCAACATCGTGGCTTCATTGTTTGCACAACAATTCCAAGCCCAAAAAGGCATGTCTAGTCCCTGGAGAGCTATTCATTTTGACATCGAAGCGATATGTTTATGCCCATAAAATCTTACTGTGAATATGGTGGGATCAGCAAGGGGTAGTGGGTTCTGTTGCACCCTGTATACTACCAGACATTACCTTACACCTTCTGATTACCACTTGTTCAAACCAATGCAGAATGGTTTAGTTGACCATCATTTTTCTTTCCACCAATGTTTTTGAATAAATGCCTTTCTAAAGTGAAATGCCTACAAAAAGAGAATACATGCAAACACCTAATATATTTAGCCAAATAACTAAATACGTTTAAGTCTGTTCTTTTGTGTTAAGAAAACAACACAAATACGTCTTCAATATTTGCCTCATTGGATCTTGAATCTTTTTCGAATATATTAACGTCAATCAGTGACGTTAGTATACAATACGCACAGTTTATTAATTATTGATAATTAATTGGAATTATTTGACGTGGAAAATGATCATAACCAATTTTTCACCAAAAAAAGAACAACATAATTGCCCGATGAAACTTTGATCTTTCGCCGTTAATACTGTATTGTGCACGTCATCGGTATTTACAAATAGTGCTAATTTTAAAACCGTATTTATTAATAATAACGTTCTATTTTTTACTTCCCTATCGAATTTTCACACATGATAACTCCGGCGACCTTTTACTTTAAAAACATTCGGGATTATTTCGCGTCCCCATGTCGTAACCGCGGGAATTGTTTACGAATTCTTTTAATTACTTTGAAAATATTTCTTTGTTATTGTAGTATAACTTTATTGAAGGAATTAGTAGGAGGTCTGTGAGTTGATAAAGATGTTGAAACTCAACTTTTCCTATTAATTTAATGATTTTCGATATTTGATATCGTTTAGTTTTTAAAAAATTGACTGTACTTGTACTTCTTCAATCTTAATAATATTGCTCATTATTTTATAGCGAATTTGATTTTACGAATGGTATTCATATAGAAGTTTAATGGTTCTTATTTATTTTATATGTTTCACATGGTCAATTGCTATATAGACAGAAATGTAGGTTAGGGCTAAGGCAGTGATATTTCGAAAAGAAGAAGACTGACTTTTTTCTTAGTCCAGATTTAGTAGTTAAAACAGATTGGTCTATTACTAATATGCTTTGGGGTTAAGGTTGAATAAATTTGTGGGTGACAGAGACAGAGCACATTGCATATTGAGCCTCATTTAATTTTAAAACAGAATAATCCGAGTTTGGCGTATGCGTACTACTAAAATATATTATGTTTAAAATGAATGTCTTATTACCAGTTACTACAGTTTTTGCTACTATTCTTGATGGACAAATCTCATTAATTACTTGACTACTTCCAACACAACTATAAAACTCCCACTATAACTAAAATTGATGCTGTTTGGATTTTATAACTTTTGAAAATTTAACTTTACATTCGGCACTTACCCTTGTTCTTTCATATTTTAAAACCAATGTATTTTATACCATCAAGAATAGCACAACAATTTAATTATTATTACTATAGAATTATTGATGTAACACAAAATCTAAATATCCTAAATTTTGTTGTTTTGACTTGGTCGACTGTACAGATCGACTGAAAAGAATGACCGCAGAAAAAGTAGACAATATAGTTTATTCTTTTCTATGGTTTATTCTATGCAGGACAGTGCGCATGCGCCCAATCCGGAGATAGTTGTGAAGTAATGTATCCTCGCAACTGGAACTGTGGAAGTTGGAACTATCTACAACAGATTGTGTTGAGCAATGGTAAGTTTTGTAGGGAAGACTTCACACTGAGCATATTTGTTAAACTTTTTATAATATATGTAACAACCCCAACATATACACTTAGTTTTTGGCCTCTTTGTTATTGTATGATATTGTAGAAACCATATATATATATATATATATATATATATATATATATATATATATATATATATATATATATATATATATATAAATCAACCATAATGAAATATTTACTGTTTTATTGTAAATTCGGAATTGCATTTTGATGAAACAATTAAACTCTTCTACATTTGATATCATTTGATAATCATCTGGTCATCATGTAAAATTTATGTAAACGTTCATAAGAGATAAACGTTCAACGACTTCAAACTGATCGGTTGTTAGTACTTAAAATAATATTACAAATAGATAAATAGATTTATGTAGATATTAAGCTAAACTGAGTGTATATGATAGAATACGTTTAGCAGATAGGTTAAATAAGGTTTTGGTTTATTTTTATTGTTATTACAACGATTATTATGTACATATTTTATTCTGAAATACTTTTCTTTGTGTTAAAAATCTAAGTTTGATTATTTTTTAATTTTTGGTGAGTCCCTTATTTATTTTTCGCAGTCGGTTCAATTTTTTAGTTAAAAATATTTTATATACCTTATGGCGGTTCCGAAGTACACCTTGAACAACATTGTTATGATTGTTTTAGGATCCCATTCTATATCTACGTCTTCTATATATTTTGTTGCCAAATATGTAAAATTCAGATAGGTGCGTAGATCCGAGATATTTGATCAATAATACTAAAAAATTAATTAAATACGCCTGTATCACGATTGTATCGAATGACTAATCGAATAAGTTTTCTGTGGAGTCGTTGCTTGCTGTATTTTCAAGTGAAATTGCAACATCAAACATGGTTTTCTGTGTCCTACTTCTCAAACGCGTAAGAACATCACGTATTGTAACATCAGCAATAAATACACGGCGGAAGGTCTATTGCGTGGGCAACAACAAATGTTTTATTCTGATTCGAACAATATTCGAGTTCAGATGTGCACGCAAACTTTTCGGCGTTGTCGTTTCTCGAAAAACGACGGAATTCGTTTTTGTGCAACGATTTCGGGGGAAGTATCGGTGCGTCCCATAAAGCGTGCGCTACAAATATTTGCAATCGAGCAGAAAAATGTATTACACCTGATTTAAGCAATAACGCTTTCTATCAGGGTCATATACGCAACTATAACAAACCGACTAAATTTATTTTTTTTGGTTAGCTAGAACATTGAGCCTGTCTGTCTATAGAATGGCATTCAGTTTTTTAGATTTTACTAGAGTTATAGATAATTTTCTGATTTTTTATCAGCTTGCTTTTAGGTAATTTTATTCCATTAAAAATGATATCGTCGGCTTGGTTGGCGCGGCAGTAAAGGCGACAGGACGGTCCTCCTACTGTTGCGATAGTTGTGGGTTCGAATTCTGCTGGGGCATGGTCGTAAATTCATGTTTGTGATTGTCCTTAGGCAAGAGTGCAACATCCGACAAGGAAAATTATCCCAGTCACACAAGTAACCAGGGTGGGTAAGACCGGATGTTTTCTGGGATCATTTCTAGATTGGTCACTCGCCAGTCGGTAGGCTTAAAACCGAGGACCGTGGTTCGGAGCCCGTTTTAAACTGTAGGTCCAGTCCAGATAAACCCTCGTTAGTAAAAAGGAGACTTTAAATATTTAAAAGAACACTTATACACGATACCAGTTCGTGTGATTTGGTTCGTTTCAATCGTCTGATTTCATGCAAGTTGTCCAGTAGCTATACTTTTTTACATTGCTGTGATTTAGTAACATTATTTCATATTTTAGTGCGAAATATTCGACAACTTCAGCTCTGCGGTTGTTAATGTTTAATATATGTTTTTTGTCTTTGGATTGTCGTAGTCAATCAACTTCTCATCACCATTTTCAATACACCATAGGAAACTTTTCTTAACTGGTTAGATTTTTTTTCCTTTTAGATCTTATGCAGTTCATATACCCATAGATTCATCAGTTTTAAGTCACCATCGTTAAGCCTCCTAATATTAAAATTACATACAGTGTCATCCTTTTTTATCAACTGTAATTTTTCTGGACTGCTATATTAATTACCGGCTTGACTGGTATAGTTCTTTATTGGGTTATACAATATTTCCTATGAACCATCACGATTATAAACAATCATAAACATAAAGTATGTATATGCACTCTGACAAGATTAGAACTACCCCCTCCATTGTCACGGTTGTAGGTAACACCCTATGGCGTTGACTGACCACTACCGAGCCTTCACTGATACCGGTTTCATAATAAAGAATCAAAGGAAGTACAAGAGTTTGAGGAGCTATTCTATTTTAGTGTCATGAAGAGTTAAATTTTTTTTGAAATTTTTTCCTGAGAAATACTCACCACCAATCATTCAATGTTTAAATACTACGATTTATGACAATTTAATTTTTTTCGTAATTAATTTAATACCTAATCTACTTAATTTTTGAGAAAATTTTATAAGTTTATATAGACAAGGTCTCCTAGCACTGGTTGGCACTACTGGCACTTATTTTTTCGAAAATAGATTTTGAATATCATTCGTGCTTAGTTTATGTATCATTTAAAGCAATAAAATAATGGAAAAAAATTGTTTACAATTAATTTGTCTCTCTTTCCGATCTTGAAGTCATGAATTGTATAGAGACTTAATATAAACCAATTAATATTTCTTCATAACTATCAACACTACAAATATATAACACGACTATCGGTGTAATTAATTGTCCGCCTGCTAATCTATAATCTATTTACATTTTTTTCGGTTGATTTCGAGTTAATTTGGGTGCCATCACAAAATGTTACTACAGGACTTATAGTTATCGTTGTGTGTTTAACTTTGACGTAGTCCGGGCTAAAAAATCTTATTTTGCAAAAACAAATTATCAAAACACATTAATACAATCGCCACGGCTATGCATGAGTGAATCAGATAGAGTGTATACGTTTCATTAACGCTGGTAACCTGTATACAGGGTGTCTCGGATAAAGATATTATTTAATAATTGGTAGTTGTAATAATTAGTACATGAGTACTTAAATTTTACTGTAAACACATTAGAGTCTTCTCAATAAATCTTATATTTACACTTTGCAGACTTTGTTAAATTGTAATTATTTTTCTACGAACTTTTTCACAGATTCTCTATTGAAGTATCTTACCCTTTTTTAATTTTATGTTGATATTTTTGCATTAAAATTGGACAAATAACTTGTTTGTTTATTTCTCCTTCATCTCCACGGATAATTGTCACAATCTTGCAGTTGACATATTAATAATAACTTCAAGCATTTTCATATTCAAGCTGTCAAGCAACATGCTTTTGTTACATAAAAGCATGTTAAATACTTCAGTAACTTTGAGGGTTCAAATAGAATCAAATTTTTCTTGCTATATATTTTATTTACCTAAAGGCAACTGAGGTGTCTCTATTAAATTCTATATACTTCATTTTCACCATTTGGCAGTATATTTAATGACTGACAGTGGTTGTTTAACTTATTTTTCCAATTTTTTTCATTGTCTATATTATGCTTTTTTGCATCTCTATTAATCATCATTTTGCATCATTTGACAAATATTATTGAAATATATTACTTTATATAAATTAATTATCCCAGATGGTTTCCAGTTTTCAGCTATCGTAACAATTCAACAGACGCATTTAAGTAACAGACTTCACCTTCCCTATTTAACAGCCACCATCTTTACCTCGTCTTTCACTAACTCGATAATTATATAATTTGTCAAATTTTGTCGCACCATGGCGCATCCGCCATGTCGACGTAAGGAGGTCCGCCTCCCGTTATTATATAATTATATTTGCACACTCTATATCGCCGAGTTATCTTGTTTATATTTCGTTATTCTAAAACACGATGTATTTCGATTCATGTCGAAAAAATACTGGAAACTGGACGGAACAAAAATAAACTTCGGCCATTATCTCTGGGGAAACATAAATAAACAAACAAATAAAGAAATACGTATGCAGTCTGATTTTTAGAAAGCGCTGGCTCCATTATGATAGCGGGCATCGAGCATATAACACTGATTATTCAACTATTAAGCAGTTATTGTAATCTGTTGATATGCGGAGGGTATTTTTTCAATTATTTGATACTGGTTAAATGGGTCTGTGTTGCAGGAATGTTTGTAGTCAGCACGGGAACTTGGTGTCATAGACAGCGCCCGATATTTCTTGTCTTGGCGTTTCGGTTTGATTCTGTTGTCCTTGATATTTGAACCATTGTATTTAAACTATAAAAGATATACGGGCTAAAATTAAAAATATCTTTTACTTATAAACTTTTTTATTTAAAAACGAAGAAATTGCGAACTGTTGAATTGAACTGCCTATCCAATCTTATTTTAACATAAGTGAGACCTTAAAACCAAAAATAATAATATAATTTTGTGACATTAGTAGTTAGGTTAAATAAGGTTTTTGATTATTTTTATACAACGATTATTATGTACATATTTTATTTTAAAATGATTTTTTTTGTGTTAAAACCCTAAGTTTGATAACTTTTAAATTTTTAGTGAGTTGCTTATTTATTTTTTGAAATCGATTCAGTTTTTTATTACAAATATTTAATTTTTCTCTTTTTAGTATTAGATATTTACTCAATAAATTACACAATTATTTTATTTACTTCAACAACAAAAGAAACACTTCTTGGAACCTTTGCTGATGACACAATTATTATGGCAAAAGATATATCTCTGCCTAGGGCAGTCAACAAAATCTACAAATGGACAAAAGATTGGAAAATTCAACTTAATAGCTCCAAATCTGTCCACGTTAATTTTGCATTAAGGCGAAGTAATAAAAAGTTAATTATATCACTCAATGGATGCCCGATTCCTCAAGCAGAATCAGCAAAATACCTTGGAATCCATCTTGACGGTAGATTAAATTGGAAGCATCACGTTAGACAAAAAGTAAAACACATTAGAACCAAAATAAAACAACTATACTGGTTAGTCGGAAGATACTCTCAACTTGATCTAAAATCAAAGAGGTTGATCTATAATACAATTATAAAGCCAATTTGGACCTATGGGGTGCAAATATGGGGTTGCACTAAAAATGCAAATCAGTTAATCATACAGCGTTGTCAAAACAAGATTCTTCGATTGATTACCAATGCCTATCGCTATGTAACCAATGAAGAACTGCACGATGACCTGGAAATCAAATGGATTTGTGAAGTTGTGCAGGATTTCGCCTTGAAACACGAAAGAAGATTACTAAATCATTCTAACGTGGAAACAATACAACTGCTGGACAGCGCACAGGATGTCAGGAGATTGAAACGAACAAAACCATACGAACTTGTGTGAACATTTAGTGTGTATTGTTAGTGTAAACTATAGCTATAAGTTAATAATTAATAAATAATTATAATTTTATAATTGAGGAATACATACTGATGTATTTTCTCGCACTCGTCTTGCTTGTTAATTAATCCAAGCACATAGGAAAAGTAGTAATAAATTAATTGTAATAATAATAATTAAGATTGTACTAAGCGTATCTAATAAAGATGTTATAAAAAAAATTATTTAATATAACAATGGGTAGGCCAAGTAAAGGTACAGCCCGTATGAGGAAAAATAGGAATAAAGAAACAATGATTGAAAATAAGGAAGGCCTCGGGGTTTGCTACATAGCAGCTTAGGTGATTTGACAAATGTTTTAACTAAACTAGAACAACAAAAAGTTATTGTACCCGCCGGGAATCGAACCCACGACTCTCGGATGGGAGCGCTCTAGCCATTACACGATAGAAACATTTGTCTACAATATTTCTACGAGGTCTTATAAAATTTCGTACGTGCTTTTGAAATCTGAGGGTTTCCCTCGGTGTACATGATGTACAAATGGCAATTTCAACATAACCTAGCCTATTAGAGCAGTAGATATAATCTTTTTCGTGTATGATTTAATTTAGTATAATCTATAGATGACTTTTTTTATCTATAGATATCTGTTGGCCACTGTTGTTTTAAATTATTTATCCACTAATGTATATTGTGTTGAAGGAGACAAATTGAGCAACCTTAATGTTCTGTTTTGGCATCGATAAACTGGATTGTCCGGAATATTATGCTCAATTTGTTACAGTTGTTATTCTTGTAAAAATATTATCTTCACCAAGTGTCACAGTGTTACAAAAAAGCTATTTTTTTGTTACCAGTTGCTGTTGGAACTGTTCGGGTCCTAGATGGGCTATAAGCTCTTATATCGTTGGTATTGAGAATATCTTCCGACTAACCAGTATAGTTCTTTGACTGCTAATAAGCGCTCAATAGCCTAACGTAATGTTTCCAATTTTACCTATCATCGAGAAGGAGGCCGAGGTATTTCGCTGATTCTGCTTGAGCAGTTGGATATCCTTCAAACGACATAATTAGACAGATTTCGAGATATTGAGCTGTATTTTCCAGTCTCTAGTTCATTTGTAGTTTTTATTGCTGTAATTTTTTTATAGCTTTAGGCAGAAATATATCTTTTACCATAATGTGCTTTCAGTAAATATTACAAGTAGTCTTTTGTTGTCAGGATATCAGCAATGTAGGGCGATAAGAGTTGTCCCAAAGACATCACCCGGTGGAACTGCAGCTGTTAAGATCGAAACGACCACATATTCAAAATGTATTCTCATCCTTGAAAAGCATTTTGTCTTTCTTCGAAATACTCAACCATTAATATTAATCAGTTTCCATCGTAACCTCTGTAAATTCCCAAAGTTCAAAACGATAAAAGACTATAAACATATATCCAATTTAAATGTAATTTTGAGCTACAAAGAAAAATAAGTTTAAAAAGCAAAATACACCTTATATTTGTTTTTATTTTGCCAAACATTAATCTTAAGAGGAAGTCAGCAATTTCATTACAAACGACATACATTTGAACGGCTTAAGTTATGGTAAACGGATAACCTGACACATCAAAGATGCGCATAAATAGACGTTACCATCCACCGAAATCACGAACTTTCCCTTTAGCAACGAAAATAATCGCCGAAATTCGTCATCACTCATTGTTTTTTTTCTCTATTTTTTTCAGGATTTACTAACGAGCGAACTGCACAAAATAAAATTGGAACCAGATGTCGGTAGTTATCCGTTGCCATCGTTGTCGACCACGTTGTCTCTACACCCACACGGTAAGTGGTCTATGATTTATTTCCGAAAATGATTAGTTTTTGAGGTCGCACAGTTCACTTTGCGAATAAAATAGTTTTACGACTAATTTCTGTCAAGTGTAAATGAGCATAATTTTTATTGAAACGCCAGTTTCTATATGATTTACTGTCGGGAGGCTTGGAAATACGACAAAGAACAGTAGCTGAATGAACATTGTGACACGTTTTATACATAGTGTTAGTTAACGGTCTTATTATTGTTAGACTAGTTAAATAAGTTAAATTATATAATAAAAGAACTGTTATATTGGAGCATATGTGTATTTTTGATAAACGATCAAGAATTTGAGTACTTAATTTCTTATATATAACTTAATCTAATTAATATAATATAATAAAATTATTTGAAACGTAAGAAAGACCTAATTATACGCCTATTTTATTAATTGTTACTGTAAATATGAATTAGTTTAGAGCGATTTTTATATAAATTCAATACTCTATTGGAAAACATGGAAGTGCAACAGAAAACATCAGCTAAATGAACATTGTTAACTTATAACTGTTATATTGGTTATCAAGAGAAGTGAGGGTAATTAATTACTGAGAGAAAACTGAATGATACTGGAATGTTCAATGCACTCTTATTTTTCAAACACGTTACGTAATGGCTTAATCGAATAAGTATTACTAGGGATATAGCCCTTCCAATAAAACAGCCAGTGCACGTCATAGATTACGTCAAATACCCTGCCAAATTCAGTTTACAAAAATGTAAAATTTGTTTTAAACTTGGAACATTTTCCCTTCTCATCTTGCTGGTTAAAATCTTCTAGTTAACAAGCGACAGAATGTTGTTTAATGCGTCGAAATATGTAACCAAATCAGTCTGTAAATTGAATTTGTGTTGGTACTGTTGTCAAATGTCGACAAAATTATTCAAAACATTAGTGATAATAATTAGAGGTTCCAACCAACAAACCTTGTAAACCAAAATTCTGAGTTATCGGCGATATACGAAGTTTCAAGGTAAAGACGACAAACAAAAATTCAAATATTACTCGTAAGAAATATTAAAAAAATATATCATTATTGATATGTTATAATACTGCAAGCCAAAAGTCCCTAAATGATAATAAGTTTCGTATCTAACACATTTCCGGGCCTAACACATATATGACGCTAGTATTACATTCACCGCTTTTTCAGGTACGACATTTTATGAAATACTACTCATAACTTTGTAATTTATTGTGCCAAGACTGACAATACTTTTCTTATTTTCACAACAATGGATCAAAAACTATTTCGTGTTTTAATTTTACATGCTTCTTGATGGGATAAAATACCGTTCAAGCGAAGCGATGGATTGAAAAGTGTCATATGGACTCTGGTCCATCAGAAACAACAATAAAACGTTGGTTTGCTGACTTTAAATATGGTCGTAGAGACACCGATGATTTAGAACCCAGTGGACGTCCAAATAAGGTGGTAACATCAAAAAAATCAAACAGGTCAATTGAAAAGTCCCCGGCCTGACGCATAGATGGCGCTACTATAATTAAATCCATATGTTTTTTAATTAGCACTAACCCTCAAAAGATACGTGTATAAATATGACAGCTGTCGGATCATTAGTTTGTGAATTATAGCATTTTGAGTGAAGCATGAACTTTTGTTATTGTGAAAAAAATTGATAGAAAGAAATTTCGCGTGTTGATAAAATATTGCTTTTTTAAAGGGAAAAAATACAGTTGAAGCAAAAACTTGGCTTGATGCCGAGTTTCCGGATACTGTCCCAGGAAAATCAACCATCAAGGATTGGTACGCTAAGGTTAGACGTGGTGAAATAAGCACCGGAGACGGTCAACGCAGTGCCTAAAGGAGGTTGTTACCGACGAAAACATTTAAAAAATCAACAAAATGATTTTGAATGACTAAATTGAAATTGAATGCAATAGCAGACATTCCAAAAATATCAACTGAATGTGTACATCATATCATTTGCGAATATTTGGGTATGAGAAAGCTCTGTTCAAAGTGGGTGCCGCGCGAGCTCACTTTTGACCAAAAACAACGACGAGTTGATGTTTCGGAGCAGTGTTTGAAGATGATCAAGCGTAATAAATCCGAGATTTTGCATCGATATGTGACAATGGATGAAACATGGCTTCATCATTTCACTCCGAAGTCCAATCGACAGTCATCGTGGGAAAACGCAACAGTCGGCTGGAAAGGTTATGGCGTCTTTAAGATGCACGTGGAATAATTTTCATTGATTATCTTGAAAAAGGAAGGACTATCAACAGCGATTATTACATAGCGTCATTGGGCCGTTTGAAGGACGAAATCGCCGAATAATGGCCGCATTTGAAGAAAAATAAAGTGCTGCTTCACCAAGACAATGTACCGTGTCACAAGTCATTGAAAACGATGGCAAAAATCCATGAATTGGGCTTCGAATTGCTTCCTCATTCACAGTATTTTCCAGATCTGGGCCCCAGCGACTATTTTCTGTTCTCAGATCTCAATATAATGCTCGCTGCGAAGAAATTTTCGTTAATGTTGAAAGAGGTGATCGCCGAAACTGAGACGTATTTTGAAGCAAAGGACAAATGGTACGACAAAAATGATATCGAAAAGTTGGAGGGTGGCTATAATCAGTGTATCACCCTTGAAGGGAATTATGTTGAATAAAAAAAACTATGGTAGCCCGGGGACTTTTCAAGTGACCTGTTACAAAATCCTTTTGAGTGATCGAAAAGTGAAGTTGCGTGGATTAGCTAACATCGTAAAAATACTAAAAGAACGTGTTGGTTTTATATTGCATGGACATTTGACTATGAAAAAGATCTGTTCAAAGTGTGTGTCGCGTTTGCTCTCTGTTGGTCAAAAACAAGAACGTGTTGATGATTCTGAGCAGTGTTTCGCCATATTTAAACATAATAAATCGGAATTTTTGCGTCGATATATGCCAATGGACGAAACGTGGATCCATCACTTCACTTCGGAATCAAAACGATCGCATCTGAGTGGACAGCAACTGGTGATAAGCCTATTTTGAGACTAAAGATAAATCGTTCTACAAAACTGATATTGAAATGTTAGAGCGGCGCTGAATGATTTTGTAGTTCTTGATAGAGATTAACATACGTTGATCAATAAAACAAATTTTGAACAAAAAAAAAAACATTTTCTTTGTTACACTCGGGACTTTTCAGCCCATATAGAGAGTGTAAAAATCACTCAATTAATGTCACATTACAGAATGTCTAAATATTTTCAGATGTGATGCTCATATTGAATCTCAAAGTGTTAAGTTTTGAAAATATAAAAAACTTTTTTTAATTTCTAGATTAGAATACCCTCTTAATAAAAAGTATTGACGGAAACGCAAGACTTTATCCGTATTTATTTACATTCATAGCAATGTTTTTGTTTATTCGAAAACTAATAGCTGATAGTGTCTAAAAATAAAAATAAAACAAAATATTTTCATAAAGTAAATGTAAATATAAAAGTATCATTAATTTTATTACGGAGACGATTTAAATAGGAAATAATTGTGATTGATTAATTGTATTTTTCAACACGCGTGGCATTGATATAAATAGGCCCCCATAGATTATTATGTTTTTCTAGTAAAACATATAGTATTAGTCGATTTTGGTTATAAACAAATGCTGTTAATCACATTTTCAATGCTAAATAGAAAAAAAATGTGTGTTTATTCTTATATATGACACATACATAATTTTGATGTCTGATGGATGAAAACAAACTTTTTACTTTGATAAATAAATTTGTTGTTTTGAAAATATTAGAGATGAGACATATTAGAGAGATTGTGTCGGCTGGGGAATCACAATTTTTATCCGTTATCTCCATTCTAAGTTGGTTCATTTATTTTTTTGAAAGAAACATGGTTAAACTGTACTGATAATACTATTTTTACAAATATTTTCGGTGGATATTACCTAAATTAATGTTAATGACCATGACGGATCCTCAAAAAGAAAATTCCACCTCGACTACTTTCCGGAAAATTTGAGATATGTTAGTGAATTGTGAACAAAAACAAGTGAATATGAGTAAAAAGGTGCCTCATTGAAAAAAAGAAAAGTTTTTTGGGTGTGCTAGTGAACGTATATTAGATAAAAAATATATATCGTTAATAGTTTATAAATAAAATACGTAAGAACCGAAAGGTTGTCCTAAATATATAACTAGTTTTAAGTTAAAAAAAACAAATTGTATAGTCTATCCAAACAAACAGTGAACATACGCCATCAAGGTGTTTAATGCCGCAATTTGTAAATTCCTTTTAGAATCAGACAATATTTTCCTTCTCATTTTATTCCAGTTAAGATGAGATACAATGCTGCCTGATACATTCGAACATGTAAGCGAATGAGATAAAATGATATAGTAATATGGTTTTTATTGAAAATATTTTAGCGTGTTGCAGTTGCACTGAATATTATTAAGGGATATAATCTTGGATTCACCAAAAAAAAGTCCTTATACGAAGCGGGTAACGAACCAACATCAGTTTTAGGTTAGTTCTATCGGAGATCAAATATATGAAATGTATAAAGACAGTGAGTAGTTTTTTGTATATTAACATAATTTAATATGATTATTTCGGATGAAGCTGTCTGGAAAGTATCTATACATATCTTAGAGCAATGAGATACGGTATTTGAGGCATGTAGAATATCTCTGCGTACTGTTAGGTAATATAGAATTTGTAATATAGAAATGAGGTAAAGATGACCCACGAAGAGGTCTAATGGAACTTTCAGGCGGGACTTTAAAATAATACAATTTTTAAAGCATATAATAAAATCAAGAAAGACTTATTATTTCAATTTGTGTATTTAGATGAAACATAGATACTTCATTATGGGATATTGGGTCACTCATATCAACTCATGATAATAAAGAGTGTTAGCACAATAAAAGTTAATGGAACAAGATAAATGTTGGAATAACTGGTTGGGTATAATTAGTCACAACATTTATTAATAATTCATTGTAGATATATTGTTCTTGTTCTTAGAATTATTGAGTTGGAATGGTTAATAACACTTTTGGTTTGAATGAACTTGATCAGACACATTGAAGAAGAAATTGAGAAAAGATGAACTCGTGAACAAATGTTAGGTCGATTGAAAATTAACAGCTTAGTTAAAATTCACTTGAATTCAAGTTCGTGAATGTGGGATTATGATTCAGTGCTGACAATTTCCAAGACAGGGTGATGACAGTCGAAATAACTAAAGGGGAATAAATATACGATAACTGTAGGAAGTTACCACTACATACAAAACATGTCTATAACTCTGTATCATGGGTGGTGAGGAAAAGAGTTCAATGTAAATATAATAAAACTAACTCTAACCTCTAAGACATCTGACAACCGGACGGCGACCAGCTGTCAGACGTTTGCAAAATTCTTGAAAGCAATAGTGATAAGACGTTTTTAACTCTTACCTATAAATTATTTTGGCTGTATAATTAACTGTAGTTTTTAGATGTAGTATAATGTTAAAGTAAATTATATTTGATAACATTTTTGTTCAATTATTTTATTTAGATTAGAATTTTGTTGTATGTCAAAGCCAAACTGAGTTAAAACTCAGAGTTGATGCGGCAACAATGTTTCGACGTCACAAATATCCACGACGCATTACTAAAAAACTCTGAATAGACTATATGTACCATTTCTCTATTATTTTTTGAACTAAACCTGATTGATAATTTAATTAAGCACATTTTATTATTAGCCGTTGATACCGATTTAATTTTAACTAAAAGATGACTATCGAATCAAAATTACACAAACACGGGTCCTCTTTCCTTGCTCTAACGAGCAAAATAATAATTCGGAGACGCTGATAAGGAGGGTCAGTGATTATCGGCGTCCCGTATCTCTCGTCTTCTAATTTTAGGAGTCATTCCTGTCGTTGAAGCGTGAATTCATGCCGTCAAAAGTCTTTTAGACGATGGCACGACGCGAGAAAATTAATAATCATGAAAAATAATTTTGGTAAACAAGATAATCGCTCGATGGCAATTTGACCGATACGGCGCCCAGTTGTTACACTTGGAACACAGTTCAAAAACATTATAAACATTCTGTCTTATGTCATGTTTGCGCTGAATGAACATTTTCACTAAACTGGTTGTTTGTTTATTTTCGAACGAGAATATTTAAATTCGCACTTGCACTACGTCAAAATAGCTTCGAACTGTTGTAGTGTGTCCTATATTTAACGATTGCACGTGTTTTGACTCTTTATTTTATAATAGGGTTGTCGAAAATATATATCAATGTTTTTTCCAGGCCAAAGATCTTTTTTCTTCCTGTTGGTCAACATTAAATTTAATTTTGCGATATATAGTTGTTTTATAAGGACTGTTGAGATATTTTTTGCTCTTCATATCATTTTTGAATTATCATTATTATTTTGTCTTCTCTATTCAGCGCCCTGGCAATCTGTGTCAAAATGGTAATCCACTCTAAACCGTTTGTTTGATGTACTTTTTTCAGGAGAGAGCTTGCATTTGTGGGCACAGCTTCCATCCTTCTATGTGAATCTGTTGCTGAGACTAAGGATGTCAGACGACTGCAAAAAATCTATACATCCATGCCTATACAAGTTTTGATTGGCTGGAACTGCACATGCGCACTTGTTCTAATCTAGCCTGAGAGCCTGAGATCTTATTTTCAATAGTAAATAAACTATTCTTCTAAATTTAATATTCAGTTTTTCGGTATTCTTCTTAACATGAGCCTTTCAGCATACCTTCGTGTCCAGTATATCATTCCTAAATATTTTGCTGTATTAGTATATGGCACATGAGTATTATTTATATAAGATTGGCAAGACTTATTTAGTCTCATTTAAACTGATTATCCATTGCTTAGTTCAATTATTTACAATTTCATTGCTGCTTTTTTGTGGTCTTTACCAATAACCATTATGGCAGTATCAACAGCAAGTGTAGCTATTGTACAATGTTGCTATTGTAAATAGTACTTGTTAGTCTCTATTACTGACTTCAGTTTTTAATAAGTGGATTTCGAATAATTTGAAAATTACCGGCACTCAGGAGGCCTGTAAGATGACACTTATTTGGCGGCTTTGCGGGTTTAAGCATCTTTATCGTTTCCATCATTTTCTATATCTGAGGTACCTATTTTAATTTAAAAGATGCTTTAATTAAGTATGTAAGTTTTATTATTGTTGTACCTGGAAGCTGCTTCAAAATTTCTCCTGTAATCCAAGAACTTTCTGCAATTTCTTTTTCATTCAGTGTAATAGACCTAACAAATGTTGGTAGTCTTTGTCTTCAATATATTTTTTTGATAACTTGTTTGTTAGATATGCTTAGTACAATTTTAATTATAAATTAATTTATTATTACATTTCATTTGTACTTGGATTAATTCTAATTCTAATTCTTATAATAATTTAAGCTATAGTTTACACTAAAGGAATACACTTTATATAAGTTCGTATGGTTTGGTTCACTTCAATCTTCTGATATCCTGCACATTGTCCAGTAGTTGTATTGCTTCCACATTAGTATGATTTAGTAATCTTCTTTGGAGCTTTAAAGCGAAATCTTTGATAACTTCGCAAATCCATTTGATTTTCATGTCATCCTGAAGTTCTTCGTTGGTTACGTAGCGATATGCATTGATAATTAATCGAATACTTTTGTTTTGACAGCGTTGGATGACTAGTTGATTTGAATTTTTTGTGCTGCCCCATATTTGCACCCGATAGGTCCAAATTGGCTTTATGATTGTCTGATAAATCAATCTCTTTGAATTTAGAACAAGTTGAGAGTATCTTCCAACTAACCAGTTTAATTGTTTTATTTTGGTTCTAATGTGTTTTGCTTCTTGTCTAACATTCATTCATTGAGTGATATAATTAAGTTTTTATTATTTCGCCGCAACGCAAAATTAATATGAACATATTTGGAGCTATTAAGTTGAATTTTCCAATCTTTCGTCCATATGTAGATTTTGTTGACTGCCACTTGTACTTTTTCTTCTGCCTTGGGCAGAGATATGTCGTTTGCCAAAATAATTGTGTCGCCACCAGAGGTTCCAAGTAGTGTTTCTTTTGTTGTCGGGATGTCAGCAGTGTCATCAGAGGTCCTAAAATGCTAACTTGTGGGACTCCAGCCGAAATAGCTTTAAATGTCGAGAAAGCCATTTCCTGTGTAACAATTTGCTCATCTTACAGATTAATCCCAAATGCCAAAACCGATCTAAACCTTGTGAGACATCCAGGAATATTGCAGTATTTCTTTTTCTGAAACGCTTTTTCAATAGCCACAGTTAGTGATTGTTGAGTGGTGATTTCGAAAACTAAAATGGAGGTCTGGTATTATTACAAAAATTTTAACCCATTTAAATATTAGCTTCTGAAATATTTTTGATAATGCAGGTAGCAGTAAAATAGGCCTGTAAGATTTGACTTGTTATGCAGGTTTGTCAGGTTTTTAGAGCATAATTATTTGTTATTCCGCATTTCCGGACTCTAATATATTTAATTTAAAAAATATTGAACATTTTTGTAATATATCGCTGTTTTTCCAGCAAAGTTCATTTTGATAAGCCTAACATACTTTTTCTTTAACTCGCTCTGAATTATTACTGTATTCTGCTTTTCAGCAACAGAAATAAGTTGAAGCAAAATTATTTTTTCTGACGGGGAAACAAATAAATACCTAAAAATCAACCCAATTTTTTGCATCTAAATAATTATAACAGATTTCAAAGTCTGCAAAATCCATTTTTTTCTATATTTCATGTCAAAATTATGCCATTTAAAGAGTCGCATTGATTCTCTGCAAGCGGTTGCAAACAGATCATGTTTCGGATAGGTTTTTAAAAAACATTTTTCAATTAACGAGTATACTTGCGCAGATCTAATATTATTTATTATTATTTTCCTTAGACCCTCTGTATGTTTCTGTTATTTTTATTCTAATGTTTAATTAATGTAATCCAACGCTAACGTGATGTTTTGATCGTGTTTATCGTTTGTTTTATACACATATGTAATATTTGTTTATGCATAATAATCACGAATTATAATTAAAGCGTTCTGAACTAAATTTACATTGAAACGGTCGCTGATAGAACGTCTAAAAGAAGTATCCTTATCAGTCGTATGATAAAATTACGTTTTAGTTTAGTGCAATCAGTGCATCGAACGATTCTCAAATTATCAGTTGATTTTATAGAAATATTGGTTTGAAGATTAATTTAGGAAAATATTAAGTAGTACTGATAGTTTTCGAATATCCGAAAGCAATATTTTGTTGATTATTAATATCGGAGTTATGAATAACAAGTAAATCAATGCCCGCCAAGTAATTGCTTCCACTTATTCTCCAATATATTTACGAATATATTAGGCGCTTGCATATGTTTCGATCGGCGGCATTTTTTTTATGAAAGTGCGAAATACGTAACAATTGTTAAATTTAATAACCAAATTCAAATGTTAAATTAGAAAGTTTTACCGTTTCTCTACATAAAATAACAGTTTTTTCATTTAGTTTATAGATTTATTCAATATATACAGACACTATATTAAGGAACGCTCAAAATTGTATTTTCTACCTTCATTACTTCTCTTGCTTGTTGCGTCAAATCAAATATTATGAAAATCTGAGGAGATTCTGCTCCATCCTATCACAATTATAGATATTGTTCCTGCGAATCTTCTGAATTTATAATTTTTGACAATTTTGGTAATATCTTACTAATAAAAAAGAAGAGTTAAAACATCGTTAAGTGGTCGAAACTTTATTTAATACAGTCTCTTCTTACACTGCACGGGACAGTTTTTCGTTCATTAAAGTTGACAGAAGAAAGGATTATTTACACTTTTACACCAACTGACGATTTTTTTAAAGTCACAGTTTTTGTCTTTAATTTGATCTTAAATTTTATCTATCTAGATCTCTTAAATTTTTAAGTAATCCTTTTTTTTAGTTAAAGTAATTACCAATAAATCGAGCTGTGAAAAACCAGTAACATTTAAAAAAGAGAGTTAAAATGATTGTATTGTATTGTATTCGAAGATAAAACACTGACAGGTTTTTTCCTTTAACCAAACAAAAATCCAAAAGTTATTGCTCTTAAATGTTATAAAATTTCTGTTATGTTCTTGTTGACAATGAAAAATGAATGTGGCGTCAAATTTTTAGTTCTATTAGACCAGATATAACAACCAGATATATATGTTCTGAAACAAGGCAGAGCAAAGTGTTTTTAATAGAATCGCTATTAGAAAGATATATTTTATGTAATAAAGAAATATAAATCTTCATTAATGGTCTTTATCGTTATTAAGAATTCTAATCAGTCAGTTATTTTTATCATTTTAGCATATATTAAGCAACAAAGATCACATACCCAAAAAATAGTTTTTTTTGCACAATACAAAAACAAATGATAACGGTAGTAGACACCCAATATGTTTCAACATCTTCAGATGTCACACCCCTTCTTCTATATTTCTTTATTCTTTACTTTTAGTTAGTGTAATTTTTTGTTAAAATAAAATATCACATAAATTTAAAATAAATTATCAATGATCCTCTCTGAGATTCGAACGGCTATGACTAGATTGACTATGGTTTATTTTTGTTTTGCATATCTGTTTAGTGTTCTAAGTTCATTTTGGCTTCATCAAAACAGTGAGCTAATCTTAATAATCTTAATACGGCACTTCATAATATTTATTATAATAATGTTTATGAATAATAATAATATTTATTAGTAAATAATGTCCAGGCTTAACTTATTTAGTAGTGATGTATATATGTTTAATGTAGTTAATTCTAATATGAAACATCGTTTGTAACATATAAATATTTTCAGATTTGTTTAAATAAAATAAAACATATCGTTCAGTACAGTGTATGCCCTGTTTATGAATTTGTTATCTTTGTATGACGTTTTGTTTCAAACATTGAGAATATTACAGCTTACTTTAGTTTGTTTCTATTGGACTATGATATGTTAGACGGTAATGACACAATAATCTGGAAGGTTCAAGTAACCAGTATTTTCAAGGCAGTAGGGAATTCCAATAGATTGAAATTTAAAAACCAAGCAAAAATTACAACAAATAATAGACCTATAATGGCAATATTTGTAAAATGTATAATTATTTACAGTTAATATTTGTTTTAACAATTATTTTAAAGGATAACATAAAATAAATATATAGATATGTGGTTTATAGCAATTAAATTTCATGCATTTTATAGAAGAATGTTATGTCTTTCAGGTAGAATTTTACATTTGTATACAAATTTGTATCTTAATATACGCGAGTTAGAAATTGAAAAATTCAGTAAAGATTGCCCCAGATTCACAATAGTGACTTGTAATTGTGATGAAACTAGATTAAGATAGATAGTATTGTTATTAGAAAAATGGTTCTTTGGAAAGAATAGCGCCCAATTAGACGGTTTCTTTCAATTCCGATATGGTTATTGTTCATTTACCAATCGATTTCGATATGTGTAAAGATGAAAACATTTTTACTTCAGTTAAAATATTTCATTTCAAGATAAGGAAGTGATCATTTGTTAAATCGGACAAAGCATTAAGGTTACTGCCGGCTTGGTGCCGCAGTGGTAAAGGCGACAAGACGGTCCTCCTACTGTTGCAATAGTCGCAGGTTCGAATCCTGCTGCGGCATGATCGTAAAATCTATATTTGTTATTGTTTACTATTTTTGATAGTCCTAGGCAATTCCGACAAGGAAAGTGATCCCAGTCACGCCAGTAACCAGACTGGGTAAGACCGGATGTCTTCTGGGATGATTTCTAAAGTTGGTCACTAGCCAGTCGGTAGGCTTAATGCCGAGGACCGTGGTTCGGAACCCACGTTAAGCTGTAGGTCCAACCAAAAAATCCAAGAAGTTGACGGTAACGGTACATTTGATACGTTTGAGCCGAGTACTATGCAAAAAACGGTCGGAATACGAGTAAAGACAGAATAATGTTACAGAACCGGTGAAAGCATACTTGGAAACATTATACGAGGATCACTATTTATATTTGGGGAATTGGCAACACTGTTGTCATGTGAGTCCACCTGACGGTTCCATCGTGAAGTTCGACTTTTTTGACGATATACGTACTCAGAAGATTTTCTCGCACGGACGCTATTTGTTTTATATTTTATATTTAGTTGAAAGTTTCGCCTCGGCAAAAAATGAAACTGAATCGTGCAATCGAACATTTTCGTGCGATGATTTTTTACGACTTTTGACGTGGATTATCACAACAAGAGTGCATCAATCAACTTAATTTGACTTTTGGCGATGAAGCTCCATCAAAAACAACCGTGTATTGCTGGTTTAGTGAATTCAATCGTGGTCGTAGTTCGCTGTCCGACAAGTTTCGTGAAGGTCGTCCAAAATCGGTTGTTGTGCCAGGCTCATGTCGATTAGTGCAAAGAAATGCTTAAGAAATTCAATCGCCGTGCTTCGAAAGACGTTCATAAAATCGTGACGAATCATTGATATATTCGTATGAGCCCGAAAGTGAGCAGCAGTCGACTGTATGGGTGTTCCAAGATGAACCATATCCAACAAAAGTTGTTCACGCACGAAGCACTTCAAAGAAAATGGTGGCCTGTTTCTTCGGGAAAACTGGTCATATTGCAACAGTGCCTCTAGAGGATCGTAGAACAGTAAATTCTGATTGGTACACAACCATTTGTTTGCCAGAAGTCTTCGGTGAAATAAGGAAAACAAACAAGAGACGCCGTATTGTTCTTCATCATGACAATGCGAGCTCTCACCTCGGCTCAAACAAAAGACTATTTGAGCAGTCAAAACATCGAATTGACGGGTCATCCGCCGTACAGCCCTGATCTGGCACCCAATGATTGCTTTTAGTTCCCATCTGTAAAGAATAAACTGCGTGGTCAACGATTTTCATCGCCTGAAGAAGCTATTAAAGTGTTAAAAAATCATGTTTTGAAGATACCTCATTCGGAAAGGAATAAATACTTTTAAAATTGGTTTAACTGTATGCAAAAGTATATCGATCATCGTGGCGACTACTTTGAAAAACAATTAAAATATATTCGCAGCTTAACTATTTGTTTTGTTTTCTTATTCCCGAAATATAAATAGTGACCCTCGTAATATCACAAGTATATAGCTTATCAGGCTTTAAACAGGTACTGATACAGGGGATAGACAAAATAACATGCACAATAATAATGCAAAATAACAATAATCTACCGTGCAATATGGTGCATCTTGTTTCATATTGGTAACACTGTTTCTGGGTAAACAAAAGCGATCGGTGAAATGTGTGATCCCTCACATGCTGTTTAACGGCAATTACAGCATTCGCAAGACGTAGTAAAACATCATTAGTGAAGAGGAATAGTAGGCGAAACCCAAAGAACCCGGCAGTAACAGCAGAATTCAACACTCACTTGAGTAATATTGTTTTGACAAAAGTATGAGACATTTGACATCCGTGGGAACATTCCGTTGAAAACTACGAATCTATTCCGCGAAAAATTGCATCTGTTTTAGAATCAAATGCTATCTCAACCCTTTACTAATCACTACATATTGTGTATATGTCAGGTGTTTATATTATTTTGTCTATTCCCTATAGTCAGATTTTGTATTATATTTTTCAACATTCTCTGATCAGAGACCTTTCGATTAAAAGAAACAAAGCAAAAATCTCGCGAATTTATGTATGTGTATTGTCTTTTTTTTTTTCAAATAATTTCAACTAGAATCGATTATGTTACCCAAATTAACCTGGTGCTACCCTCGTGTTCACGTTCCCCTCGCCCCGCCGCCGCCGCCACCCGTACGGCGGAAGAGTCGGATTACCGTGTTGCACGTGAAATCGATCTCGCGATTCGTCGATGTTTCGCGCTCGCCATCCATCGCCCGGGCCCTCCGGCTACCCCGACATCCGATACGAGCGGCGTTGCGCTACTGTTTACGAAGGACACACTCCCAGGGCCAAATTAGGCGGAACGGAATCATCGGGACCCATTAAGCCCTAATTACTAACGTTAATTAGCCCGTGTAGCTTGTTAACGGGGAGGCGGTGGTGAAGAAAATCGTCGGATCGAAGAGGGGAGAGGAAGGAGAGGGCTACTGTAGTTAACGTGTAAAAAGGTATTTTACCAAATATAAATGTGAATTGTTATGAAGGGAATATAGTCCCTCCAAGGTTTTTTCAACGTTTTTATTCACAGAATGTTAATTTGCTTCCTGTGCAACTATTTCATATTTAAGGGGCTATTCTTTCTTAGTTCTCCTTTTTTACCAACGAGGGTTTATCTGGACTGGACCTACAGTTTCACGTGGGCTCCGAACCACGGTCCTCGGTATTAAACCTACCGACTGGCGAGTGACCAACTCAGAAATCATCCCAGGAGACATCCGGTCTTACCCAGCCTGGTTACTAGCATGACTGGTATCATTTTCTTTGTCGGATTTTACACTCTTGCCTAGGACAATCGCAAACATAAATTTACGACCATGCCCCAGCAGGATTCGAACCCGCGACTATCGCAACACTAGGTGGACCGTCCTGTCGTCTTTACCACCTCGCCAACCAAGCCTGCAAGGGTGAATTCTAACTTAGAAATTTGAAGATATGATTTTTTTATATTTTCTATGTCTACACCATTGAATATGCCCTTAAGCGGAGTTTTCAAAATTTAAATTATTTTCGGAGATTTAGCTGTTTTAGTGGCGCGTACGTTATACGTACTATTTTAAAATATTCGGAAATTTATATATTATATTTTTCGTAGCCCAAATTTGGCGAATTTTTAACAAATTTTTGATAAAATAGAAGAATGTATAAAGAGGCTACACCAAATTTCAGTTCGCAGGACTTGGTTGGGATATATCAACCATCTCGAAAAAAATAATTTCGAGAAAAACGAGTTTTCGAAAGGTTTCTTTTTTAAATGCTGCGTCAGCTATATCACCGAGAATAACTTAGATTTAGAAAGAAAATATTTTAGATTAGAAATCCTCTTAAGGGCCTGTTCTTAAAGGCTTACGCTTTCAAAATATGAAAAAAGATTTTTTCAAATTTTTAAACTAGACTACCTATTTAATTAATTGTTTGGTACTATTTTTTCACTGAACTTACTATCTGTGAGATTTTTGCCAACACAATAAAAGCAATCTAAATAAATAATAAATTAAAAACTAATAATAAAGTAAAGTTGAAAATCAAAAGGTACCAGGAATTGGTCAACAAATCACAAAATGTTTGTTATTCAAATTTTTCCCATCAGATTCAAAGTTCGAAATATTATATATAAAGCATCTACTAAGAAAAATGTTTTCCATCATTTTCTATAATTTTCTTTAGCTTTCTGACGACATTCGATTCAGTCAGAAGAAGAATTTACTATGTCTAGTAATTACGCGGAATATCACAAAACTTCCTATTCAGAGTCCAAAAGCATATCCTTCATAATTTTTGCAACGTATTTGTTACACACTATTTGAACTGTGAATCTATTACACATTATGTTACACATTATTGCAGGTTTTTTTTCAACGTCGCTAGACATCTACAATTACAGTTGCTAAAACTGAATGCTGTCTGAAAGTTCTTTGAGAGTTTGTGCTAGATTTTCGTCAAATAAGACTTGCAATTCATTACATTTGAACATTGTTGGCCTTATTTGTTATCCGTTATCCTTTATGTGTCCTTTATCGTTGATGCCAAAGTCGCCATTTATAAGTGGTTGAAAAAATCAATTCGGATAGGTCGAAGCAGCATCTCTATAACTTTCTAAAAGTGTTTGATTTGTTCTTCAAACAAAGAACAAAATTAAGAAACGCCGAACTGAATAATTCAATAATATTAAATATAAAACTATTATTTTATGTATAGAAGTGTCAAAATCATGGTATTTAATAGCTTTATTAGGTTAATAGTTGTTCACATTGATACTTACGCATTATCACTAATAGATATCGTTAATACATTCAAATTATAATCAAGCGTACTTTTTATAGATTTAGAAAAAAATACACCGAATCAAACATATAATCGTTTTAAAATCTTTGTAACATAAACATTTAAAAATGTATATTATATTTTTTCTGTTGAGTTTTCATGTTGTAAAGTCACTTGATTACTCTTTTGCTTCTATAACAATAATAATTTGTTCTTAAACGAAACAACTACATTATACGAAAGCTATTTGTAGTTTGAACCTTGGAAATATCATATGTTGTTAGGCTTATCTAATGTTATACTGACTGTTTTACGTTTCCAATTGGAAGTTTGACTTTTATAATCATAGAAAACTCTTGGGAAAACAACTTTTCACCATTAGGCTCAATATACGAATAGAAAACCTTGTATAGTAATATTTCATGATGCTTTATTTAGCTGGGTTTTATTTGGTTCGTTTAGGTACTATTTTGCACACGAAAGTTGAGCTTCATTTTTAGCATTTATTAGCCAAGTAATCGTTCTGCCATTAATTGCCACTTTTATTATAATACGAAATTTGCTTAAAATAGATAGACGAATTTAAAAAAAAACGTGTCACTCCAACCGCTTCAACCATCTATTGACAAATATTCCCTGCTCCACACTTTGTGGATCGAACCAATGCCCGATTTATTTATTTTGAAGTTTTTCTATCACAACATGTCACCGAAGTTGGTACGTTTCAAAAACAAGGTCAAGCCTGTAACGAGGTTTATCTCGCGGGGGTCACGGGTCACCGGGACAAACAAAACCAACTGGATGACGTAAATGGGACGTCAGTTTTTTTTAATTTCATTTCTCCATGAATCGTATTTTATGTACCAACAAAACAAAGTGTAAAATGTGCGTATGGTTTGCGTTATTGTCTGCTCAAATCAAGCGCGCAATTAAGCATATCCGACGGAAGAAATGTACGAACGTACTGATTTTATCTTTAACTTTGTTCTAGTCGCATAACGTATGTTGCATCCAGGTTTGAGGGTATCCCAGCCTAGAAATCTGAAAACCCGATTTTCCCAATATTTTCAAAGCTGAATCCATTATGAATAAGCCCTTAGAAGGATTATTCAAAATCTAAATTATTTTGGGATATAACAGACTAATTTAAAAGTCTCCGCTCTGACACATAGATGGCGCTAGTAGAGTTAAATCTAAAGGTTTTTTAGTTAGCCCTAACCCTCAAAAGATGCGTGTATAAATTTGACAGCTGTCAGATCATTAGTTAGTGAATTACAGCATTCTGAGTGAATTAACTTTTGTTATTGTGAAAAAAATGGATAAAAAGGAATTTCGCGTGTTGATAAAATATTGCTTTTTGAACGGAAAAAAAAGTTGAAGCAAAAACTTGGCTTGATGTCGAGTTTCCGGTCACTGCCCCAGTTAAATCAACCATCAAGGATTGGTATGCTAAGTTTAGACGTGGTGAAATGAGCACTGAAGACGGTGAACATATACAAAATGATTTTGAATGACCGTAAATTAAAATCAACAATCAATCAACTGAACGTGTAAATCATATCATACGAATATTTGGGTATGAGGCAGTTCTGCGGAAAGTGGGTGCCGCGCGAGCTCTCTTTTGACCAAAAACAACGACGAGTTGATAATTCGGAGCAGTGTTTGAAGATGATCAAGCGTTTTTGTGTCGATACGTTACAATGGATGAAACGTGGCTCCATCATTTCACTCCGAAGTCTAATCGACAGTCATCGATACAGATGTTAAGACTTCTTGAGTATTCCTCACGATTTGATCTATATCGCAGAACTATATGTCTTGAGAAGTAAGAAAGAAAATACAAAAGCATTAACAATTGAGGAATCGCTTGTTATTATTAATCACGATGGTATTAAGTTTGAACCACTGCAATTGCAACAATGAGAGTTTAAGTACCTGTGATTAGTAATATAGTAGAATACCATCTACACCTAATGTAATAAGTCGAATAGGCTAAGCTCAAGAAGCTTCTGCCTCACTAAAATAGTGCGTCAGGAAAAGAGAAAAAACTTAAATCAATACTAGGATACGACTATTTTGGACGCTTACTTGCTCGCCAATCCTTCTTTAGTTTCGAGACTTGGGTAGTGTTGCAGTCAAATATACATAAGCGCTTGAAGTCTTTCAGATTAGATTTCTTAACAAAATGTTATTCAAATAAGATTCGATAATTAGTGCACATTTGAAATACAAATCTAGAAACAGAGATTGCAATGGCGTGTAGATGTTGTTGAATGAATGGTTGCGACCAATCATCAACAGTATGCAGTACCTACTGTGGTGTCGCCATTATAAACTTCACTATTCAGATTCAAATTAAGTGATTGTGTAGCTCTCATGGAATTGTTGTTCTATATTCTGAAACTTTGCAGTCGATCCTTTTAGAATCACTACAGACCACGAAAATATTTCAGTTAAAACAACTCGTAAAAATTAAGTTATGCACCTATTATGTCCGCGAGCTTTTCTGGAAACTGATACTCAACAAACAGAAATAAATATTCAAGAGTGTGTTACTTAAAATAAAGACACTCTCCGCGCTTGACTTGCCTTTGTTTTGTTTCGAAAATACTTAGGCAAAAGATTCGTCTTTATCCCCATCGTTCGCCCTCTCCCCTTGCACCCCCGCTCCGACGGGAAGAGACAATATAAATCCCACTTAATGCCACGTTTATAAATACGTCGCCACATTCAATCGTAACTGTCCGCGATATTTTGCAAATATCTTTCAAAACATCTAATAAAATATCACATATTATTCACGATCAGGTGTGTTTGTGTCAGTAGGAGGGAAGGAGGCTTCGATGCCTCGGTATTGGACATTTTCGATGACATATATAGGCCAGCAAACTTGCCTTACGCAAAAATGTTGTTATTAGTTATCAAAAGTTTTATATACCTATATAGAAAATACTCTCATTATCAAATTTAAAGAAATAAATAGAAACGTTTCTGTTTTACCGTCGATAAATGGATACAAATGACACATAAATCACGAATTGTCTCAATTATGCATGGACTATGGTATTATTTTATATTTATGATACCCTAATGCAACATGTTCCCTATAATCAGATAAGCATTTGTATTCGGGTGGTTGAATAAATGTAAAATGGTAATTTTGTAAAAGATTTTTGTGGTTGAAAACTAACCCTTACTAATGAGTTTTATATTAATTTATGTATTTATATATTATTGCTTGATTGCATATTACACGAAAGCTTTATTTGCATCCCTTTTGTAGGGGATTGGGGACATTTCAAAAGATGAAACAAACAAGATTTTAAAAAGAACATGCTTTATCTTTTATCCACGAAAAAACGATTGCTATCTTATTTACTTAACATGTACTAATTTTTTCCACATAATATATCAGAGGCACCTGGTTTCGATCGCAGTAGTTTGAATCTATAATATCTGTTTTTAAGATAAATCAACTTTGGTAAATGTTTTATGTATAACAAAAATATTTTTAACAAAAAACAACCCAAACAGTTATATTAATTTAAATTTGTTTTGTTGGTAATTTAATTTTTTATATATGTCACAAAATTATATTATTATTTTTGTATTTTTCGGCATCGACTTCAAAATAGTCAGTTGGTGGTAGTTAAAATAATATTGTAAATAGAGAAATAGTTTTAGGTAGGTATTAAGCTAAATTGTGTGTATATAGTAGAATATAAAATATGTTTAGTAGGTAGGTTAAATAAGGTTTTTGTTTATTTTCATTTAGTTACTACAACTATTATTATGTAGATATTTTAATTTAATTTTTTTTGTGTTAAAAATCTAACTCTGCTTAATTTTTATTTTTAGTGAGTTTCTTATTTATTCTTTGAAGTCTGTCCAATTTTTTGTTTAACAATATTTTATTTTTCTCTTTTTTGCGTTAGATATTTACTCAATAAATTATGCAGTTATTTTATTTAATATTACAATGGTAGGCCAAGTAAAGTTGCATCCCGTATAAGGAAAAATAGGCATTAAGAAACAATGATTGAAAATAAGGAACGCCGGGTTCTTGTTCCCGCCGGGAATCGAACGGGCAACCTCCGTTTGGGAGTTTTAATAATTACACCGTCGATGCAGTTGTCCACAATGTTACTACGAGGCCTTTATATGATACAGTTAGCGCTTAAAAAACAAATTGAATGGCTTTTGCACTGAACGACTTTCGATTTTATGTCACATCAGCTCAGCAATAACATTATTAACACAAATATCTGATTGTTTTAGTTAAAAAATATGTGAAAAATGTGTACGTATCTTTGAAATGTAAGTTTTTCCTTCGATTTCCCCCCTTCTCCCCGACAGATGCTGATTTGGTTTCAATGGGATCACCTCGGAAGTGCACTCTTTCGAATAAAAAAATTTGAATTTTGAAAATCGGCCGACAATTGACGGGGAAATCGGCGAACATACATTATAAAAAACAGCCGAATATAGAATCTCCTCCTTTTTCGCACTAGGCTAAAGAATAGTCATGAGAGTACATACAACATACAAACGTTACATCAACCGTCTCACCACCACCTTGAGTTATATATTCAATTATGGTTAGCGGCATTAGAAGCTTTAAAGGATTTGGGAATTGTAATAGACTTGAGATTGTGATACTTAGTAGGCAATGTAATTTTGTTCAATTAATATTGATAACAAGCTTAGTCTTCATTAAAGGTATTCATTTTGTATCCTACATTTGGCACAACCTCTGGTTTATTACTGATATAACTTTAAAAGACACAATAGCTATTAGAAAAACGTTTGTGTAAGACTTGAAATATCCTCTTCCTTTATCCTCTATCAAATATCCTCTTTGTTTATATAAATGACAAATTATATTGTGAAACATAACAGGTCAATTGAAAAATACCCGGCCTGACACATAGATGGCGCTATCAGAATTAAATCCATATGTTTTTTACTTAGCCCTAACCCTCAAAAGATGCGTGTATAAATTTGACAGCTGTCGGATCATTAGTTTGTGAATTATAGCTTTTGAGTGTATCACCCTTGAAGGGAATTTTGCCAAAAAAATGTCTTTTACTATGGTAGGTAGGGGACTTTCAATTGACCTGTTAGAAAGGTGGCTGGAATGCAGTTGTGCCATCATAGTGTCTTTGGTCTTAAAACTAAAACCATTCATTATTCATTATTTCAATGAATTAGAGGTCTAAATAGACTTATAAACATCTGAAAACAGTTTATAAAGACATTATTTGAAGATAGTAAATATTTTTATTTAACTACTCTTAAAATTATCGCAATTTCAAATGAAACACGAAAATAATCTAATTTCAACTATACTTGCGAAGAGACATTGGCTGTCTGTCGGTTTGTGAGTGAACTAAAACCAAGAAAAGTATTCTATGGACTGATTAGTCCATATTTCAGATCATCCAGTCTATCAGCAGTGTATTGTACAGACTGTTAAGAGCATGGTGGTAGTAGCATAATGATATGGGGATGCTTGGGTCACTAAAAGAAGGTCACGAAAGTAATGATATATGATTAATGCCATATATTAATATATGGCCATATGATTAAAATTGATGGTAGACCGAATAAAGACCGCTATAGTTCAAGAAAATGCCATTCCTTATCTTATCTGATTTATTGTCGTTTTTTAATTACCTTATTGTTGCTAAACTTTTAAACGATAGTGCATATAAATAATTTAAAAGTATCACATTAGCTAGATATTAGTTTAACTTGAAGCTTTATTGTTACAAATTGGTACAATGTATTTTATTAGATAAAAAATTGTCCATAAATAGCCACTATCTATCTTTTGAGGCTATGCACGAATAGATCCATTTATTTTTTGTATCATCATAAGAAGTGAGGTGCGGCTCAGACGCGACTCATATATCGGATCAAGTAATAATCTGAAGGAACAAGGTCTGGATAATATGGCGGGTGGGGTAGCATTGCCTATATAATGTTTCCAAGTATGCTTTCACCGGTTCTGTAACATTATTGTGTCTTCACTCGTATTCCGACCGTTTTTTGCATAGTTGTCGGCTCAAACGTATCAATTGTAGTTGGTAGCGATCCCTATTTATGATTTCATCGAGCAATGCATTCAAATCATCGTCTTCAAAAAAATCCGGATGTCCATAAGTCGTTATTTCATTAAAAAATGTAATGTAAATTTACTACAGCGACCACCAAAGATGCGTTGTTAGTCTAAATATATTATCGTTTTGTTGAAAAAACTCGTTTTTGATACTTTTTGTTGACAATATCTTTTTTATCGTTCAATCATTTTATCTGCGTTTGTACAGCACTGCATACCACTTTACACTTTAAAATTCATAATTACGCAAAACAAACGCTCAATAATAATTGTTAACTAATTGTATATTGTCATCATATTATACCGGTGAACATTTTTTTTACAGGAATCTTAGCAAATCGATTCATCAGATCATTTTCGTTTCATCAATCATCGTTTTGTCAGAAAACCTTTATTTCCCGCAGAAACAGTAAATAATTTACAACATTATAGAATTGCTATCCTAGTTACTCATCATTCCATTTCACCAACTATTTTAAACGGAACTATTCTAACCAACATATCATAACCGATGCTTTTAGAATCGGACCCCGCGACTTCACAAATGAATCAACCGAACAAGTAACAGATTATGGGCAAAAGAACAACTAATTCGGTGCGATGCCGCGGCATCCAGCACTTCTCTTGTACCTTTTTCCAGACTCGTCGCTCGAAATGAATGAATCTCCCATCTTAATTTAGCGTTTCCTCTATCCGGACCGCCACCCCTAATTGCCTACAGAACGGGCTGCTAACACCCGACAATTTACATCTCCGTTACGGCTCTTTGAGCGGCTATTTATACGCGCCGCCACCACATCCAGCGGCATCTCGGATGGCTTCAACTAATTTCGTGGTTGTCCGTAAAGGATTTAATAATTCTCGAATATTTATAGTTTCCTCGGCTATTAGTGTCGTTCAGTGTTCGTCAGTACTAACAGATCCATTTAAAATAATGGCTTTGGGATGAGACTATGTATAAAAGAATTTAAACAAAAGGTGTGTTCGGGGATTAAATTAAACTAGAATTAAACTAGAAGAATAGAACTGATTCTTTTTGGAACATTTTGTAATGTAGTTTTAGTATTTTTAACTTAAAACTTAATATTAAAATCATAATTTAGCATTATATAATTAATTTTAATAACAATGGACTAAATACATCAAGCTTATAAATGAATTCAAAAGGATTTACAACAAATGGGATTTACAATTGCAAAGTTACAAACCGCATCACATTTCCAACCAACTAAATGTTAATATATGTGTCATTTAGTCTAATTATGAACAAAAATGTTTTTATAAGTCACATTTGCGGAAGTTTCACTTTTTATTTTAATTTGAACAAAGATGCGACTGAAGGCCACCGAATACTGTGAAGCTTATGATAACCATACTTCATCACTTTCGACATCTGAATATTGGTTTCATTATTGTAAAAATGGAGCTTTTGACACCGAAAATACAAACCATTCTGGACTGCAAGGTTGGTTTAACAGTGGTTTGCATTGATACTATCGCTGATCAAAATGCATGTTCGCATCTAATACGTAATTTTTAACCGACTTCAAAAAAGGAAGAGGTTCTATGTTTGTCTGTAAAGTATACATGTATTATTAATGTATGTTGTGTATTAATACATGTGTTATTAATATATGAAAAGAGCACTTCCGAGGTGATCTCATTGGAACCAAGTTAGGATCTGACGGGGGAAAGGGGAGAAAATCGATGGAGAACCTCAAATTTCGAAGTCATATACAATGCTTTCATATAATGTTTATCTAAAATAATCAGATATTGGGGTATAATGTTATTGCTGAACTGATGTGACGAAAAATCGGAAGTAGTTTAATATAAAAGTCAGCCAGTTTGCTTTTTAAGCAGTGTCCATATCCTATGAGACGTCGTAGAAAGATTGTAACCAACTAATATACTATAATAAATATAGACAATACTATAGAACTTAAACAAAACTTTTTTTTATTACTCTTCGTGATTCCACAATCTGCCCTATTGGCAATAAGTATTTCTTATGTCTATATTATATATACATGGCATGTAGAAAATCACTTCATTAAGCAATCTTCTGTATAAAATATTATCTTAATTAATTAGTCTTATTCTAATGCTTATTCTAAAGTCTACATATGTCCAGTAATCAGATCAGGTGGTGTTAAACGTTTTAGTCTACGCACTTCACTATCACGTCGCATATTTAGCTCATTAGCGAGTACATTGGGATGCACTGACACTCTTTCGAAGTACTTTACACAAACACGTTAAATTACACTCGTTATAGGTTCTAGAGGAATATCGCGTTGTATCACTTTATTTGAAATATAGTACGGAGCATCAACAATGGCACGCAACACCTTATTTTGGAACCGTTGAATGATGGATATATTAGATTTACTAGCGGTACCCCATAGTTGAATACCATATGTCCAAATGGGCTTGAGTATAGACCCATACAGCAATACCTTGTTATCTAATGATAACTTGGATTTGCGTCCAATGAGCCAATACATTTGATATAATTTTAGTCCCAGTTGTTTCCGTTTAGAGAGTATGTGCTTCTTCCAGGTTAGGCGTCGATCTAAATGCATACCAAGATATTTAACATGCTCTGCTTGGGGGAGTTGACGATGATTGATATTCACTGCTGGACATGTTCTTCTACGCAGGATAAACGTTATATGCGTGGATTTTGATTCATTAGCTTTAATGCGCCATGTCTTCAACCATAATTGTATTTGCTCCAGGTGGGTTTGTAGGTTTATTGATGCTATGACTGGATCTTCATGGGATGCTAAGATTGCTGTATCGTCTGCATATGTTGCCACAATAGTTATTTTTGTGGTGGGCAGATCAGCCGTATACAGAAGATACAGTACTGGACCCAGTACGCTACCTTGCGGGACTCCTGAATATATTGGATTTAATTCGGTATGTTCATCGCCTTGATTTACAATAAAATGTCTGTTAGTGAGATACGATTTTAGTAGCAGATAGTCCGGATGAGGGAGAAGTTTCTTTAGTTTAACCTGCAAGCCCGTATGCCATACTTTGTCAAAAGCCTGAGATATGTCTAGGAAAGCAGCCGAACAATATCTTTTGGCATTTAGGTCAGCATTTATTTTGTTTACAAGTCTATGCACTTGTTCTATAGTCCCATGCTTATTGCGAAAGCCAAACTGATGTTCTGGAATAATTTTTCTTTTTTCTATTATATAGTTTAGCTTTTTTATGTATAATTTCTCGAAAACTTTCGAGATTATTGGTAATAAACTTATAGGTCGGTAGGAGGTCACATCTTCTGATATTTTTCCTGGTTTAAGTATCATTAATATTCTAGCTACTTTCCAGATACTAGGGAAGTAATTAATTCGTAGCATAGCATTAAATATAAATGTTAATAGTTTTATAGCCTTTTCTGATAGTCCTTTTAAAATTTTGCCAGTAATTAAGTCATAACCAGGAGCTTTTTTAATATTAATCTCTCTCATTATTGTATGTTTAACTTTTTTGATCGTTAATTTCTCGTGCGGTAAATCCATTTGAAATGGCGAATCTAGAAAGCTAGTAATTTTATTTTCGTCATCTTTATGTAGCTGAGACTGGAAAGGTTTAAAAACATTTTTTAAGTGTTTTGAGAAAATGTCGGCCTTCTCTATATTGCTTCTCGCCCAATTATTTTCGCTTGTTTTAATAGGTGGGTTATGCTGCTGGGATCTCCTAAGCTTTTTTGTTGCTTTCCACAACGAATAGTCTGTAGCCTCAGTTGATGTCAAGTTTTCTAGGTATTCTTGAATGCCTTGATTTTGTTCAATTTGGATTAGATCTCTCAGTTCTTTTATGGCCCTATTAAATTTTCTTTTATTCTCTTCAGTCCTTTGCTGTTGCCAATTTCGTCGTAACTTTCTTTTCTCTGCTATCTTTTTCTGTATTGTACATGATATATGTATATTTTTTCTTGGAAATGTTTCACTGTTGGGAGTCGCGGAATATGCTGCCTCCTGTATATTTTTTGTAAGATTTATTGCTGCTATTTCTATATCTATTTCAGTTTGTAATGGTAAGTTTAGAGAGATATTTTGGTCTAAGTTTTCTCTAAATGAGGGCCAGTTAGTTCTATTATTGCACAGAGAAGGGGGTTTATCTTTGATGGTAATTTTTGAAGAAATTGTTACTATTATTGGTGAATGATCAAAAGACAGGTCTTTGAGATCAAAAGACGAAACAGTCTTTGCGGAATTTTTCTTTTTCGAAATGCTTTATATCATCTCGAATTATTATGGCTGTACCTCCATGTGCTTTATCATTAGGGTGATTTGTTGGTGATTAGGAATTTTCAAATAATGTTTGTCCGTAAAGTGTGTTTCGGAAACCATCATAACGTCAATATTTTGTTCATTTACGAACATTTTTAGTTCCCTGGCGTGTTGTTGGAGCCCATTGGCATTCCAGACGGCGATTTTGTAGCTATTGGTTTCAGGCATTAGGCAAGTTTGCTGACGACGGTTGTGAGTAGACCAAGCATCGTACTCATTTGATCCATTAGTTTGGCCATCATATGTTCTAATCTTGAGATGTTGCTAGTTTCAGTAGGTTGAGATGTCGTCCATTCCGATTTTCAACCATTTGGGCATAAGTTATGTCTGGTTGACTTGTTCTGGTTGGCAGTGGTAGATTGGTATTAGTGGATTGTTTTTGTTGATGCCTTTTTTCCCTTAAGGCAGGATAGAGTTTCTGTTGTAGTTGCTTGTGAACTGCGCAACCCTTGTAGTTCGCTGGATGATTTCCTTTACAGTTAACACATTTCACTTTTTCATCGCGAACTTTACGAGTACAATCTCCTGTTTTATGTTCTCCTGCACATTTTACGCATCTATATGATTTGCGACAGTAAGTCTTTGTGTGCCCGTGCACTTGACACCTTGTGCATTGTGGTATAGTTCTTTTTATATGTGGTGGTTCGCATTTAATAATATTATTTTCCAATTTGGTGATTTCATACACCGCCTTATTATTTCCATTAGGTTTTATATCTATATAAAACATAGGCAGAGGTTTTTTTGTCGTGTGATGTCGTATATTGTGAAATTTACGACCTCGTGACCTTTTTCAGCTACCTTGATGGTGTTAAAGTCCGTCCCGTGATGTAATCCTTTAACACGAATTTAAATGTTGTCTCGGATTTTGGCCTGAATGTATGGTATTGGGTGTTTCTTTCATCTAATTCTTTTAGAAGAACTTTAAAGTGATCCGCTTCGAACAATTGGATCTTAATTATTTCGTAGCTCACTGTTTTAATTGTGTAGTTCGCAGTAATGGTTTTCAATAGGTCATGGATGTTTTTTTTATTATTCCTACCTTATAGACTGTTATTGGTGGTGGTTTGGGAACAAGTTTTTCAGGGCTTGGTTGTATGTTCTCTTCAATTTCTTCCGACAGGTTGCTAAAACTGCTTTTTTGTCTCTATCGGTTTCTGCAACCAATAGTCACTGATTCTTGTTTGTTTCCTCGCGATTTCTTCTTCTGGACTTCTCAATCGTTTTTTCTTAATAACTGTAGTCCATTCTGATGGTGGAGTTTGCGTTTTTGCTGTTTGTTCTAATCTTATATCAAAGTGTGCAGGTGATTTGGTTGAATCGCTATGGTTTGCCATTTTTAGATTTTTAATATTTTATTTAATTTACTTCCAGAAGATAAAAAAAAATAAATAAATACATTGTTTATTTCACGCACTTCATTTTTCACTTACGTTATTTTGGCACTAGTTTTTGACCAAAAATACTATAAATGAATTTCAAAAGGACTGTTGTAAAATAAGATGAAATAATTTTAAAATACTAATAAAAATGAGATGCAGTCCTTTTGTCTGGTCACGTAAACACGTATTCACTACACTTTATTTCCACTGAGAGACGGACAGCCGCATCTGTTATACGTTTTTAACACTCAATTAAATAACCGTAATAAAATACTGGGTTTTTTTAAAGAAAAGTATCTTTTTATAGCTTGGACCGTATTGAAAATACGTCTTCAACCTACGAAGGTTGGAACTGAACTCATCAGCTTGATTTACAATAAAATGTATATCAATGAGAGACGACTTTAGTAACTGATAGTCCGGATGAGGGAGAAGTTTCTTTAGTTTAACTTGCAAGCCCGTATGCCATACTTTGTCAAAAGCCTGAGATATGTCTAGAAAAGGGGCCGAACAATATCTTTTGGCATTTAGGTCAGTGTTTATTTTGTTCACAAGTCTATACACTTGTTCTATAGTCCCATGCTTATTGCGAAAGCCAAACTGATGTTCAGGAATAATTTTTCTTTTTTCTATTATATAGTTTAGTTTCTTTATGTATAATTTCTTGAAAACTTTCGAGATTATCAGTAAAACAAAACTTAAAAACTAAATATGTACAATAACCATAAATACTATATAAAATTAAACATATATCTAATCATAATAATCGAAATATTACGTATTATTGCCATAAAAACAGTCAAAAATATCGTACCAAAGTGTTATAATATTAATATACAATATATTGTCATTTACAAGCAAACTACCAAAAAAATCATAAAACTACAGATATTACATATACATCTATGTAAGCATAAATTGGGTACATTTTTGTCAAGGTAGCGTCTAGGACGACAGAGCCAGAACGTTAAAAATCAGTCGAATGAAACTAGTAGAACCAAAAATAGTAACTAAAAGTACGACTGAAACAGTTCATCGTAAATCGTAACAAAATCAGTCGGATCGAAAATAGCGACTGAAAACAGTCGACTGAAACAGTCGATAGTAAAAAGTAGTCAATTACTAAACAGTTGATAGTCAATTTCAGTCGATAGTTCCCAACACTACTTAATACTAGCCTAAAGCGATTTATCTATTTACAATATTATTTTAACTACCAACAACTGACCAGTTTGAAGTCGGTGTATATATGTATATAGTAGAAAATAAAATACTTATAGTATATAGGTTTTTTTTTTGTTTTTTTTTATTTAGTTATTACAACGATTATTATAGACATATTTTATTTTAAAACTTTTTTTTGTATTAAAAGTCTGTTTGATTATTGTTTACTTTTTAGCAAGTTCCTTATTTATTTTATGAAGGCGGTTTAACTTTTTTGTTAAAAATATGTTTATATGTTTGATATTTCCATTATTGGTAACATCGTTCCCATTGTTATTCAACTCAAAAAAAATAAAGATGGCGGCCGTCTAGATGGATGATGGATAATATAAAAAACGAAAGCGTGGACCGGGGCCCTTTTTCCGTAAATATCGTTTTGAAGAACGTGCCGGTTCAGCCGCCCACGTCCAGCTGCCCCGGCTACGTGTCCGACGGGGCCATTTGCGAACGACTCGGCTCGCCTTACATTCGATGGAACGTTTTTCTGCTAAATTGCCGAGCTTAAACGCCATGTCGTTAGCAAAACAATGTGTTCTTTATGGGGCGCAGTTCTTGTTCCAATTTTAGTTGCGGGATTAGGAATAAAAATAAATATCCTCGAGTATTAATAGTTGGCAAACAATGCGCCCGCTCCGCCCGAGACATTGTGTAAAAAGTGTTTGATTTTTTTTGTTCTGTGAGGTGATAGCCACATTAAATAAATTATAGACACGTACTCCCGCGCGCACACACTTACACTTCATCATCCCGTTGGATAACAGGTACTAAAAATATCAGATACTCTTACCCAAATAGAAACTTTAATAGATTTTGTGTTAATTCTTTTGTTTTGTATACTTTCGTACCAGTTTCAGTCGACTTTCATAGAAATTGATTTTTTAGTAACAATGATTTTTTATTTTTTATTATTTTGTATAAAAAGTACGTATATTCAAATAGTTTTCTAATTATATTAAACATTAATTTATGTTAACCAAATATGCTCAATTAACAGGTCAATTGAAAAGCTCCCGGTCTACCATAGTAAAACAAATTTTTTGCCAAAATTAGTTTTTTTATTCAACATAATTCCTTTCAAGGGTGATACACTGATATAGCGACCATCCAACTTTTCGATACCATTTTTGTAGTACGATTTGTCCTTTGCTTCAAAATAGGGCTCAGTTTCGGCTATTACCTCTTCATTCGACGAAAATTTCTTCCCAGCGAGCATTCTTTTGAGATCTGAGAACAGAAAATAGTCGCTGGTGGCCAGATATGGATAGTACGGTGGGTGAGGAAGCAATTCGAAGTCCAATTCACGGAGTTTTGCCATTGTTTTCACTGACTTGTGACACAGGTCTTGTTACATTGTCTTGGTGAAGCAGCACTATCTTTTTCTTCAAATGCGGCCGTTTTTGAGTAGTAGTCAATGAAAATTATTCCATACGCATCCCAAAATAAAGACGCCATAATCATACCAGTCGACTGTTGCGTTTTCCAACGCTTTGGAGCGGATTCATCGTGTGCAGTCCACTCGGATGATTGGTCTTCGGAGTGAAATCTACATAAAAATATTTAAATAAGGTCTACCAAACCAAACATCCGTAGTCACTTGATATTATTCCTTTCTATTACTTCCACACGTTCCAATTGATGATTTATGACTCGACGGGATCCAGTTGGAGCAAATGCAGGAGTTGAATCTGCAGCTCAAGTAATAAACCAATTCTGCCAAGTTACAGGAGCTTTTGTTTTTCAAAGATGGTACGTGTGGAAGAGAGGAAGTATTACAGTCAAGTCTGAATATCCACTTTTTCTAACGTTTGGCAGGATCAATTCTTTTGTATGACTCCGAGAGTTGCACAGCGTTACAGTCTGGCATCTGTACGCTTGAGGTATTTCAAATGCGATGCTTGAGGCAAATTCTACATATTTCTTTCCAATATCATGTTAGAAATGAAGTCATTTAAAATGCGACAATCAGAGCACAGTTGAAGAACAAATTCTTGTTGGTCGGAATTTTCCACAGACTTATGTGGCTATATCGATCTTTTGGGTGGAAGACGCAGCGAGAAACTCGGAGAAAGATATGAATTAAGATCATAAAACACGATCTGAAAAATAGGATACTGACATTGCCCGAGACCAGAGCAGCTGACAGAACGCCAACTGCGGTCAGATGTAATGAAAATGATTCAAAATCCGAAGTTAGCTTTTACTTCACTTAACAAGAAGTCAAAAATGAAGCTTTCAAAAATAGGAAGAATTTTTTGCAATTCAAAATCACAATGAACATTCGAAACTTATTAGTTAAAAGCCTTTTCTGTCCATCAATCTCAACATAATTGTCTAATTCTTCCATTTTCTTCTGTTTCAGTTCACCCACCATCCCCAAACTACAGTTTAACCAGCGGACAAGCGAGCGTCTTGAGTAATCATAGCAACGCCTCTCATTCATCGGCCGAGACACCCGACGATAACGTCAGAGCCGCCAGCACCAGTTCCGGTCACTCGCCGCAACCCCAACCCTCATCCTCGACGACGTCCACCACGTCCAGCACCACACAGAGCAAACCGCCATATTCGTACGTGGCTTTGATAGCTATGGCCATCCAATCGTCGCACATGAACAGAGCCACTCTGTCCGAAATATATTCGTACATAACCGCCAAATTTCCATACTTCGAGAAAAACAAGAAAGGGTGGCAGAACTCCATCAGGCATAACCTCAGTTTGAACGAGTGTTTCGTGAAAGTGCCGCGCGAGGGCGGTGGCGAGAGGAAGGGCAATTACTGGACTCTGGATCCCCGTTACAAAGATATGTTCGAGAACGGGAATTACCGCAGACGGAAGAGGATGAAGCGACCGTACAGAGCGGCACAACCTTATCCGAAAGCTTTCTTCGGGGACGCTTTGACACAGCACGGACTGACGCCTTTGACCAGAAATATATTCACCACGCCGCCCTCGTATCCACCGCCATATTCGAGATACGAGCCCACGTGGCTTGGACAAAGTCAGCTGACGTCTTATAGTACCTGCAATTCTACTGGATATCCGCAACAAGGGTAAGTAATCAGTCTCAGTCTTAATATTTCTCTTGTTTCTTATCATTATTAAAAAAATAGAACTTTACTCCATCCTTTTTACACATAATAGAATATAAATGTATTCACAATGTGAAACTATAGTCTAGGAAAAAAAAATGTTTCTTAAACATTTTAAAATACTTTGCGAATATTGATATTTTTTCTTAAAAATATCGATATACCTTTTGTAAAATATCAATTTATCAAATATCATTTCTTTCTTATTGTTGTAAAACAAATTCGTTTCAAATGTTTTCGATATATCGAAATATCGATATATTTTTCGACGACCGATATCCCTTCTACAACATTCCCACCTCATGATGATTTCCTGATGAAACAAATTATAAAATTAACTTGTAGGTTTTATCAAGTTGAACAATATGTGGTATAATATTTTTATGCGAAAAATTAATCGTTAATGAGTTTGTTTCATAGCTTCCATATCCATTTTGGAAATTGGAAAAGGCATTGGTGATCAGCGAACTTCTTGAACTAATAGAGATTAGTAGTTGCAGGTAGCATTCACCAGTGATCATTACATAGTTAATTGCACCTTTTTGATCACAAATAGCTATATTTTAAGTCCATCTATCCAATATTTACAATAGCCCATCAAGTCCTATTGTAATAAATCAAAGCTTCGGTATTTATTTACAATTCGACGCTAAAAATTATTGTCAATCATACAAATTGGAAGTTCTTTGGACTTCTATAGTTGCGTTATTAAAAGCATCATTGTTTTTAAACTAATCCCATCTTTTATAAATGTTGCGAAACACCCGATTTTTTTGCAATTTAGCAGCTTTATGATGAGCTAATTCAATATATACTAACAAAATGTTTCTCTGCTGTCCTGTTGTCATTTCAATCAAACAACAGGATACATCTTCATTATTGGATCATAGCTGAGAAAAGTGTCTATTTCTCAACCAATACGTTGGTCTTGGTGTCACAGGAAGAAATAGAACCTAAACTTACTGATGTTAGACTGTAGCGGTGTTCAAATATCGAATCCATACAGAAGGATTTGTAAGACAACTGTTTGTAAAAAGCGGAAGAATGTAGTCATTATTGTAAAATTTCGTCTCTTCTATACTCATCATCTTAAAGGAGCAAAAGCTCATGCATCTTGAACGAGCTTTGACTGAGTCGATTTACTACTTCAGCAATAGATGCTACTTTGTTCTCCTAAACCCAAGTAACCTAAATATCAGAACTTGCTCTAATTCGATCCCATTGAGATTTACAATAGCAGGCGATCCATCATTTGTCCATACTTTGGTTTTTTTCTTCATTAATTCTGAATTGAAGAATGTTAGAAACCTCAACATTTGTATCAGTGAATATAAAACAAACACTAAATCGGCCAAGGAGTTTTTAGCATCATATTGAACTGAGCATCTAACAATTTTTAAAATTTCTTTCTATAATTGCATCTATCACTACACTGAAAAATTTAACATGATACACAGAAAGAGCGATACTGATCGATTCTTCTATGTTTGTACCTAATAACACAATAGCATAATAGATTTGTTATTGTTCACTCCTAAAAATTAAAAATTAATTTTAATTTTAAAAAATTTAATAAGTTTGAAATGAAAATCTGCGGTGTGCTATAGTTTTGTCGCAAATTGTAAATGACCTAATATACAATTTAAGGATTCATTCGTTAATTTTTCGGTAATTTTTCGAGGAGAGCCATCACCGAGAATGAACTGTGGTTCTTTGTTTCTGGTTGGAAAAGATAAATCAAGTAGTTTTTAAGGTTTTTTTCTTAATTCCATTCAATTATTGCCGCGGAGATTGCAACAAGTAATGAAAATGTTTTAAAACAAGTTTGTCGTCTGTTTCTATTGTTCATTTCTAAGTTCTGTGTAAAAAACCTGTAAGTAAACAATGGCTGTCTATAATACATGAGTCAAGAGTTGAAATGAAAAATCTGCAGTGTGCTAAAATTTTGGCGCTAATTGTAAATAAACTTAAACTTAAACTTAAACTTGAGAGATTCTACTTTTATTATACAAACATTTTTTTAAAACTTTACATCGCAGTACAACGCGTGCCGAGTACATCGAATCATTAATAAAATGAATGTTAAAAATGGTTAAAGAATATCTTCATTTTATTTTCAGTTATCCACCGCCAGCAGCATTCAGCCCGTGCAGTGTGCGACAAGAGGCTGCCGCCAGATATCCCCCCTATTGGCCGCCGTCAGAGAGTGAGTACCCCCCCGCCACCCATAGTTCACCCCCAACTGACTCTCAGCTCCTATTCCAGTGGTGACTGCCGTGAAGAACGAACCAACCCCGGACAATTCAATGTACGTCACCCCATATTTCCCATGAAACGTCCGCCCGCCGTCCGTGGGGCGAAGAGGGGAGCGCTAATGCGAAGCGGGGGGTGGCGTAAGCCGCCGTCCGCTCTCTATACTAGATAAAGACAAAGACAATGATGGAAATAGTTTTATAGTTAGGAAAAAAATGGATACAAAGTGGCCACACGAAGCTTTATTACGTTGGATACATCCAAGTCCCGTCGACAATGATATTCTCTTGTGTTCTATTTATGTTCTACCGTCCAAATTGTCCAAAGTCTATTATTCCCCGAGTAGGTTCATTTAAATAGTGATTCTCGTAATAGTTTTGTGCTTAGTATAAATATCAACCGTTGTTAGACTCGTGACATTTTTTAATTTTTTTTTTCATGTCTAAAACAGAAAAAACAATACTGATTGATGTTTAAACAATAAAATATAAGAAATATCGAATAATAAATTAAGAATTGATATTTTGCAGTATGAATGGTTGCAAAGCCATAGTAATTTATTTTGAATCAAAATTTTATAGAGTAACTTCGGGTAATATAAGCCTTTCTCAACGTTCTTTATGGAGATTTATAATTAATTTTCTAAACGATTAATTTAAAAACATAATTTAATTTTTTTCATTAACAGTTTAAACAATTAGAACAATAAACACAAACAGTTGTTAACATAAACAGACAACAATTTTAAACATGGTGGATTCATATTTAAATGAGCTATATTACCTGCATAATAAATTAATAAGAAACAAAAAAAAATTGCTCTATTTTACAAATCAGAATTTGCATAAAAAATATCCGTTTTCACTCCTGAGTATATTATTACGTTTATTACGTATTATTATTTTTATTACATTTCATTCACTCTTTTTATTACACTCATTCATTTTATTCACTCTGCCACTTAATGACATTTGCGGAACAAACCACCCCCCTCCTCCTTGCCAAAATCACATATGTTTTTTGGTACTTAATATCTTTAAAAAAATTACAATATTACCCTTAAATACAAGTATAATCCATGTATTATTACGGTTATCGATTATTATAATCGATACAATTTTATTTTAATGTTAGAATTCGAAATAAAACTGCCTTTTCAATAGAAGTCAGTTCAAATTTATCATTTTTCTTTTTTAAAATGTCTTGTAATTAATTTTCATCAATATTGCTGTCGTACAAAGGTTCTTTTTGTCTATCCAAACTGGACATCTATACCAGTTTTTGTTATCAACCTTTACCCAAAGAAGTGTTTTCAAATTTTTTAAGTATTGTAATATTTTTTTTATACGGGTATAAAGTACAGAACGTTTTAGCAACCTATCATTCATGAGGTTACTTCTGTGTGGACTTTTTTTTTAAACTACCATCGTCCAAAAATTTTTTTGACCCTCCAAGGTAAACATTTATGTCTCTTTCGTTTTTTACTATTATTCACAATTTTTTTTCAAATTTATCATGTTTTTTTTGTAATTATTTATTGTAAGTGGGATGTAATCATAATAAAATGAAGTAAGCAATGCTTTTCTGTCTCGATCAATAGTTGTTCTATGTTCTAAACCAAACTATATCTGTGATCTAAGTGATAACCATAAGAGGCACCATGAAAAACATTTTTGACATTTTTATCTACCCTAGAAACTAGCAAAGAATATGCTTTAAAACTGTGTCCATACTGCACATTAAATTTTTCCTACAAGATTATAGCAATAAAGAAACAATTAAAACTTCAGGAACTGAAATTAGAAAAACAATATATATATATATATATATATATATATATATATATATATATATTACGACGGAGAGTATATATATATATATATATATATATATATATATATATATATATATATATATATATATATATATACTCTCCGTCGTAATATGTGATCACTTTGCCACCCTGCATAATGTAAAACAATCGATTATGAACAGCATAAAACATTGAAATCAAGTCTTAATTTCATTATAATGAAAGTTTAATTGAGATAACAGAAGCCGAAATAACTAATATGATTTTGTTTTTATTTTTATGTCATCGCTGAACACGTTAAATTAGTTATTTTGACTATTTTCTCATGATAATACGGCGATTTAATTTTATTTTCCATTGTTTATGTTAAATGACAGTCAATATCGAATTAGAAACTGCTTCCAGACACTTAAAAATAATTTGAATTTAAGATTCATTTATTATTATTACATTATAAAACGAGAGTATTTTGTTCAAAATGTTGATAAATTATTTTCGTCGAATATCTCCCACAGCATTTAGTTATATTTCCGATTGTTTCCGTATACGAGGGTGGACTGAAAAGTAATGCTGGTCATGCTTATAAAACATGAACAGAAACAAATAAAAAAATCGAGTAACTAATTAAATTTTTAAGTTTCATTTATTATTGTTTTAAATACTGATAAGTAGTAAGTACTTAAAATAAAAATCATTTTATTACCTGTTGATTTATTACAATAATAGGTCTATTGTCGTTACCATAAACACAATTATTACAAACTAATAGTGTTTCTTATGTTGATTATTTTTTAGCTAGCCCTCACATTTTAGAATTTTTTAATTTTAAATGCGTTCATTAGGATTTTTTATTCTAATCTTATTTTTTCTTTAAAATATCAATAAACTCTATTGGAGAACATAAATTAACGACCCGGTGATGATTATTATTCGTTATTTTTTATATTATATTGAACTAAATTATTTTTTCGACGTTTTCGGTCCATAAACTTTCATTTTTGTTTTGTTTTCCGTTGTTTATATTCCGTCCTTATAATTGTATAAAATATTAGATTTTTTTGTTTTTATTTTATGTATTTATAGTGTACATTTGTAGGTCAAACATTTCAAACATACAAAAAAAAGTAATAAATTATCCCTTCTGTACAAAAAGTTGTATATATTTCGTTTTTTTTTCCCAAATGTCCCAGTAATGAGACTGCAAATCATCATCAACGTTTATTGATTTCGCCATGTCATACTAACAGTAGAAATCTGTTTGGAAAAATTCCAATCGGAATAATGTTGATTTTTTTGGAATTTTTCTTCGTATAAAATATAGTTGTGCGATAATTGTATTATTTAGCAAATTTAATATTATTGATAACTGGTATCACACTTGCTTAATATGTGACTAAATAAAATAATAAACTATTAGAAAAAAATATGGAATTAAATTTCTCAATATTAGGGCCACATTTTGAAAATTGAAAAAAACATATAAAAAAATTTCGAATTCATCATCATCAATCCATAGCATGCTTGGGGAGATTGTTTTTTTCTCAACCAATACGCTGCTCTTTGTGCTGCAGGATGTCCTTCTCCGGGATATCTTCTATCCAAGAGATCCATTTCGCTTGCGAGAAATTCGTTTACTTTTCATTCGACAGATATGTCCAAATCATTGTAATATTCGTCTCTGAATTTCTGCTTCAACTGCACACTCATCTTAAACGAATGTCATGTCCCCATAAGACGATCTGGAAGAGAAACATATAGAATCTTTGCCTGATTGGAATGTCTTCTCTCTTCCACGCCTTCTTAGAGAAGTAAAAGCTCCTGTAGCTTGGCCGATTAGGCACATTACTTCAACGGTAGATGCCTCTTTTCTTCTCCTGTGTTATTAATCCCAAATACTTGCATTTCTGCTTTCTAGCTGGATTCTATTGAGATTTACAATAGCAATTTTGTCATTTCTTGATTAGTTTCCAAACCATATGGCTTTGCAGTGCTCAACTCACATTAAAGAACAAAAGTAAATATTTATAAAATCGCGTGTTATGCTTCCACCTTAACTGTTTCCTCAGTCTCAAATATTTGACCTTATAAATACTTAAGATGCCGAGGTTAATATTCACCACGTGTATATCTCTTATCAATTAATAGCTGTTACAAATATATTTCTAAACCGGTCGTGATAAGAATTATTTAAATATCATAAACGGCAGAATTCGTACAAAATATGATAATTGTCCATTAATTGTAGTAACTGGACCCTGTGTCGTCAGTAAACAAATATAACTTTCTTGTTTACATTTTTATGTAACAATATACTATTTTTTGGAAACACTGATTGGAGACTTTTGGAGACACAGTGATACACTGATTATAGCGACCCTCCACTTTTCGACACCATTTTTGTAATATGATTTGTACTTTGCTTCAAAATAAGTCTCAGTTTCGTCGATCACTTCTTCATTCGAGGAAAATTTCTTCCCAGCGAGCATGCTTTTGAGATCTGAAAACAGGAAATATTCGATAGGGGCCAGATCTGAGGAATACGGTGCATGAGGAAGCAATTCGAAGCCCAATTCATGGATTTTTGACACGGTGCATTGTCTTGGTGAAACAGTTCTTTCTTTTTCTTCAAATGCGGCCGTTTTCGACGATTTCGTCCTTCAAGCGGTCCAATAACGCTATATAATAGTCGCTGTTCCATGCGCATCCCAAAATACAGACGTCACAACCTTGCCAGCCGACTGTTGCGTTTCCCACGCTTTATAGCGGGTTCATCGTGTACAGTCCACTGGGATGACTGTCGATCGGGCTTTAGAGTGAAATGATGGAGCCATGTTTCACCCATTGTTACATATCGACGCAAAAACTCGGGTTTATTACGTTTGATCATCTTAAAACACTGCTCCCAATCATCAACTCGTCGTTGTTTTTGGTCAAAAGTGAGCTCGCGCGGCATACACTTCACATACTCAAATATTATTTCTCATACCTCAATGAGCTTTCTCATACCCAAATATTCGTGAATGATATGATGTACACGTTCAGTTCATATCTTTTAGAGTATCTGCTATTTCATTCAATTTCATTTTACGGTCATTCAAAAACATTTTATGAACTTTTTTTTTGTTTTCATCGGTAACAACCTCTTTTGGGCATCACCGTCTTACTACGTACTCAACGTGTCCGGAAACTAGGCATCAAGACAAGTTTTTGCTTCAACTGTATTTTTTCTTCCAAAAGCAATATTTGATCAACACACGAAATTCCTTTTTATCCATGTTTTTTTTTCACAATAACAAAAGTTACTTGCTTCACTCAAAATGCTGTAATTCACGATCTAATGATCCGAAAGCTGTCAAATTTAAACACGCATCTTTTGAAGGTTAGGGCTAACTAAAAACATATGGATTTAATTCTAGTAGCGCCATATATGTGTCAGGCCGGGGACTTTCCACGTTATTGGACCGTTTGAAGGACGAAATCGCCGAAAACCGGCCGCATTTGAAAAAAAGAAAGTGCTACTTCACTAAGACAATGCACCGTGTCACAAGTCAGTGAAAACGATGGCAAAAATCCATGAATTGGGCTTCGAATTGCTTCCTCATCCACCATATTCTTCAGATCTGACCACCAGCTACTATTTCCAGCTCAGTCGGTAGGCTTAATGCCGTGGACCGTGGTTCGGAGCCCACGTAAAACAGTAGGTGAAGTCCAGATAAACCCTCGTTGGTAAAAGGGTGACTAAAATATATTTTTAAAAAATCATGTGGTGGGAGCAACGTAGATGCAAAATGAAATATATTATTCCCGAATGTTTATTTATCATCCGTGTGCAATTTCCATTAGATTTATTTTGTTTTTCTTTCATTTTCCGTCCGTAACAGTTGTATAAGCGATTTTTTGTGTTTTCGCTTATTTTTAGGAGACATCTTTAGGTCCGGCCGATCGAACGAATAAATTATGCTTTCAACAAAAAGAAATGTGTTATATTTAATTCTATCTGACACATTTTCACACAAATATATTGTTTGAATCGCGTTGACGGGCGTTTTGGAATAAGAACACTGGCTCGGCGAAAACTGCCCACTGTTAAATCGAGTTGGAAGAGCCAGTCGTAAAATAAAAATATATCTTTTCGCGCGTTGAGCAATGGAGAGGCCCTATAAGTTGGATACAAAACAAACCAATAAATTTATTGGACAGACAAATCTATAATATATTCGATGTCACCTATTGGGTCAATCTATTTTTATCGATACGGAATTAACAAGGTTTTTAATAAAAGCCCGTTTCAAAAAAAAATGCACCTGTCCATAGCCGAAATACTGTAAATAAATTGATACTGTCGTTATTCTCTCTCACTCTGTCTTTCTCGCTTCACCGTCATGGTTTTCTTTCTACTTCTATGTTTTATCTTTCCATACCAGTTCCATTCGGTACAATTTTATATTTCTGAATTAATTTTTGTTTTCTTATTTAAATTAATGGATAATAAATCACAATTCATCTTAAAGTAGAAGTAACCGTTGAAAAGGTGCTTAAATAAAAAAATTCTACCCCACAAAATTCTTAAACGTCCTACAGATTTTTAACTGGATAGGGCATTTTTTGTCCCTTCTTCTGTTCGCGACTATACAACAGTACGGTTGACATAACAGGAACGGGGACAGACATAAAGTGTATATATATGGTATAATAAGTTAACAAATAACAGGGGGGCTAAAAGTATAAGTAGTGTGACCCTTTAGGCCACAACACATTCACCTACAGCAAGTTCAAAGGTTGGCAACGCCGGTGGATTGGTACCATGCTGTCCCGGGCCGTAAAATATACCGTACTTCCTTTACCTAACCTAATATCCTGTCAATTCTCCCGTCAACCACATATATCGTTTACTGTCGGAATAAACAAGTATTTCTTCAATCAGTGTTTTTAGTTCTCGTGAAAATTCCTTCCAAAAATAGTAGTGAGTGTTCGGACAACAATCGCATCGATAGCCACACATTTCGACCGACCGGCCAGCCCGACGAACATTCCTACAAGTTTTTATACAATTTAAAAATTAAATTAGACATAAATACAAGTCAACAAACACAACCATAACGAAGTAAAGATTCTATCCAGACAGCACGCACTAGCACCCATACTGAAGTGGTAATGGTTATTTGTAGCATTGGGAACTATCGACTGAAAATAATCGAAACAGTCGATAGTCAGAAAACAAGCAGCAAACAAACAAAATGCGCGGTTCGACTGTTTTTTTTTAATTCGTTATGTCTAACGAAGATGTACGAATCCTTCCCTGTATAAATTGTGAGAGAGGAAAGGACAGAGATAGCTGCTTGGAGCAGTTAATTTTATATGTGTTTATATTATCCAGCGGTAGTATAAGCGAGGCAGATGTACATAATCCTTCACGTACTAACTTTAAAAAAGAAAAGGAAAAAAATTACTGAATACTATTAACATGCAATTATATTTGAATGTTCTGTGGATTTGTAAAAAGAAATGGAATTTTTCTATGGAATGGAATAATATCCCACAAATGTTTTATCATATTTTAATATGGTAATTGCTATTTTTAAATAATATACTATAATAAATATAGACAATACAATAGAACTTAAACAAATCCTAAAACTAAAGATGTACAATAACCATAAATAATAAAAGTTAAACATATACCTAATCATAGAAAAATAACTAATCCATGATAATTAAAGGTGATCGGGCGATAACTACTAGAGCTTTTTTAAATAATTTACTTTATTTAAAAAAGCTCTAGTAGTTATCGTCCGATCACCTTCAATTATTGCTTTATTTATTATTGAACAGAAATATATATAACAAAAATCGAGAAAGTAATCGAAATATAACCTATTATTATCATAAAAAAAACAGTTAAAAGTATTTTACTATTTATCATTCACAATTACATATTCATATGTAATTGTGAATTCTTCTATATAAGCATAAATTGGATATTTGCTCTCTTTCGAAGTCTGGGATATCACACATTTCACTAATCGCTTGTTTTTACATTCTCAGTGTTGCCAACATGTTACAAGATATACTACAGATGTATTACATAGCATTCATATTATTTTTGTCTATTGTCTGTATATGTATATATACATGACGTATTTCCCATGAATGATATTTCCAAACATTGTTATGCTGCTAAATATAACTTTTTTATATTTTTTTCGAAGTTTTAATTGGTTAAAGACATGTTTTATATTATTTTCGTTTTTTTTTATTTTTTTATATATATATTTTAAAGTCTCCTTTTACAATGTATGGGTTTATCTGGACTGGGCCTAAAGTTTAACGTGGGCTCCGAACCACGGTCCTCAGCGTTAAGCCTGCCGACTGACGAGTGACCAACTTTAGAAATTATCCCAAAAGACATCCGGTCTTACCCAGCCTGGTTACACAAACATAAATTTACGACCATGCTCCAGCAGTATTCGAACCCGCGGCTATCGCAACAGTAGGAGGACCGTCCCATCGCCTTTGCCACTACGCTACCAAGCCGGCTCTATTTTATTTTGAATTACTTTCCAAACATATCAAGTCTACTTATATTTACAATGCTACATCATAATTTTTTTTGATAACATCTTTACACATGCTTAGTACTATCTTAATTATAAATTAATTTATTACTACATTTCATTTGTACTTGGATTAATTCACAAGCAAGACGAGTGCCAGATAAATACATTAATATATATTCCTCCATTATAAAATTATAACAACTTAAGCTATAGTTTACACTAAAGGTATACACTATATAAAAAATAAAATAAGTTCATATGGTTTGGTTCGCTTGTCTTCTGATATACTGCGCTTTGTCCAGTAGTTGTATTGCTTCCACGTTAGTATGATTCTATATATATTCTATATATTCCACGTTAGAGTAATCTTCTTTCGTGTTTTAAGGCGAAATCTTGGATAACTTCGGAAATCCATTTGATTTCCAGGTCATCGTGTAGTTCTTCGTTGGTTACGTAACGATAGATATTGGTAATTAATTGAAGAATTTTGTTTTGACAGCGTTGGATGAGTAGTTGGTTTGAATTTTTACTGCGGTCCCATATTTGCACCCTATAGGTCCAAATTAGCTTTATGATTGTCTGATAAGTACGTTAATGATTGTCTGAATAATTTCCTTTTTTTCTTAATGTTTGAAATAAAGAATAAATAATGCCGATTAGATTCCAATACAATAACAATCAAATAACTTAACCATTAAAACTTAAACCATTAATCGTTTATTAACATTACGGACCAATTAAATTTTATTTAAGAATTCAAAAAAGTTATGTTATAAGTATTTAATAGTATTCGTGATATATTGAATATTGATCAACAAATTCAACTCAATAAATAATATATAGAATTCATATACAAGACCCATATAGGAATGAGCAGGAATTGAGAAAAAGATTTTTGTGAGTGGATACATGAAAAACCACTTACAAATACCATGCTATATTTTAGGAGAAATTTGAAGACTTTTAAGGATATTTCCGGCTGTAATTTTTCAATTCCTTCATTCTAAAATCAGCATGTATAATGTTTCATGAATTTTGTCGTTGAGATATCGTCCTTGACATGTTTAGTAAAAAGTAGTTTTTGAATTATTAAATAAATACCAACAGATATTATTTCTTTTTTTTTAAATATTTTTTAAAGTCTCCTTTTACCAACTAGGGGTTTATCTGGATGGGACTTACAGTTTAACGTGGGCCCCGAATCACGGTCCTCAGCATTAAGCCTACTGACTGGCGAGTGACCAACTTTAGAAATAATCCCAGAAGTCACCCGGTCTTACCCAGCCTGGTTACTGGCGTTACTGGAATCGTTTTCCTTGTCGGATTTTACACGCTTGCCTAGGACAATCACAAATTTTAAATACTCACAAACATAAATTTACGACCATGCCCCAGCAGGATTCGAACCCGCGGCTATCGCAACAGTAGGAAGACCGTCCTATCGCCTTTACCACTGCGCCACCAAGCCAGTTAGATATTATTTCTAAATAATTAAGCTATAATCTGAAACAAACATATAGAATATATTTAATTTATTAATCGAGCCAACCTACGGAAAGTGAAGAGAATTTGTTGTTGAAAACTCGGCGAGCAGCTTCAAAAAAGGTATAGATTAATATCATATACAGCGACATTGCATATAGTTGAAAAATGGTAATGGATGATGGTTAAGATTAGGAAGATTGGATGAAGGAGTTCTGCAGCACAAAGAACAGCGTGTTGAAGTTCTAATTGGAATGCGCCTTCTGGTTATTACTTATTCATATCGATGCAGAATGGATTGGATGATTGGATCACCAGAAAAATGAGAAAAGAATTTTGTCTTCATTAACAGGTCCATTGAAAAGTCCCCGGCCTACCATAGTAAAACACATTTTTTGGCATACTTAGTTAAAATTTTAAAAAAATTAAATAAAAAATATTTCCAACATAATTCCCTTCAAGGGTGATACACTGATTATAGCAACCCTACAACTTTACAGCCTCAGTTTCGTCAAGCACCTCTTCATTCGACTTGGTGATTGTCTTGGTGAAGCAGAACTTTCTTTTTCTTCAAATGCGGTCGTTTTTCGGCGATTTCGTCCTTCAAACGGTCCAATAACGCTATGTAATAGTCGCTGTTGATGGTCCTTCCCTTTTCAAGATAGTCAATGAAAATTATTCCATGCGCATCCGAAAATATAGACGCCATAACCTTGACAGCCGACTGTTGCATTTCCCACGCTTTGGAGCGGTTTCATCGTGTACAGTCCACTGCGATGGCTGTCGATAGGACTTCGGAATGAAATGATGGAGCCATGTTTCACCCATTGTCACATATCGACCCAAAAACACGGGTTTATTACGCTTGATCATCTTCAAACACTGCTCCGAATAATCAACTCGTCATTGTTTTTGGTCAAAAGTGAGCTAGGGCGGCACCAACTTTGCAAAGAGCTTTCTCAAACCCAAATAGTCGCGAATGATATGATGTACACGTTCAGTTGATATCTTTAGAGTGTCTGCTGTTTCATTCAGTTTCAATTTACTGTAATTCAAAATCATTTTGTAGATTTTTTCTTCACCTTCACCACGTCTACCTACTAACTTAGCATCGCAATCCCTGATGGTTGATTTTTCTGGGGCAGTGTCCGGAAACTCGGCATCAAGCCAAGTTTTTGCTTCAACTCTATTTATTCCCTTCAAAAAGCAATATTTTATCAACACGCGAAATTCCTTTTTATCCCTTTTTTTCACAATAACAAAAGTTGCTTCACTTAAAGTGTTATAATTCACAAACTAATTATCCGACAGCTGTTAAATTTATGCAGGCATCTTCTGAGGGTTTGGGCTAACTAAAAAAGATATGGATTTAATTCTAGTAGTGCCATCTATGTATCAGGCCGGGGACTTTTCAATTGATCTGCTAAAGGCTTTATTAAAATGAAATAAAAAAATATAATGCAAACACCTAATAATTTACAAATAACTATTAACTATACAGACAATATTAACTGCGCAATGTTTAATATTTCACGTTTTTAAAACTGCACTGACATATCAACTTTAAAAGGCTTACAATAAAGGGCAACAATATTTATAATAAACTACAATATACAAAATATACATTTTAAGACATCTGCCATCAAACATTAACCAATTCCAATATGTTTTGAACAAATATTATCAAAATTCGTAATCATCTATGTGTATTAAAGTAAATAGTAAAACTTTTTACCAACAAACAAAACAACCTTGTTAGAAATATTAAAAATAGAATGGTTCATTGCTGCGATACGTACATCTAATAGATTTGGGTAATTTATTGGCTTGTTATTGATCTCAAGACCCATATAATTACGAGCATATTATCCCCGGAACTGTAAATAACGTAAAGTATATTTTGTTGTCATTTTAAGAGATTCAATAATAGTTTTCTCAATACTCGTGCGGACCCGCTAATAAATCAAATTCAATTAAGTTCACTGGGACGCTATCGGTGTAAAACTAATATTTTATATTTGTTTGTCGTGGATAAATGGAAAATTAGTGTAGAAGAGACGATGCAATCGTTGCATTAGAGGAACACATTTTTAGGTTTATAAAAAACTCGAGTAAAAGTATAATACATTCATGAAACAATTTTTTTACATATTATATTAGTTATGTTTGGTACACTCTTAATTTACAAATTAATTTATTTCTATTGCTCTGTTACACTTGCATTAATAGGCAAGGAATGTGAGTACTGGGTTAAGATGTTACATCAGTATTTATTTCCTAAATTAGGATGAAACTAAACTAGTTAAGCTAAATTTAGGAATACACTTATATACTAAACAAGTTCGTGTGGTTTGGTTCGCTTCAATCTTCTGATTTCCTGCGTGTTGTCCAGTAGCTGCGTTGCTTCCACGCTGCTGCGATTTAGCGACCTTATTTCAAGTTTTAAGGTGAAACCTTGGATCACTTCGTATATCCATATGATTTTGAGGACATCGTACAGCTCTTCGTTGGTTACGTAGTGACAAGCACTGGTAATTAATCGTAGAACTTTGTTTTGGCTGCGGTGCCACCCGATAGCTCCAAATTGGCTTTATGATCAATAAAGCTCTGTTTGTCTAACATGATCCAATTTAACCATCCAGATGTATGCCGAGGTATTTAGCTGACTCTGCTTGAGGAATCAGACATCCATCAAGTGATATAATTAGGTTTTTCTTATTTCGCCGTAACGCAAAATTAACATTCACAGATTTGGAGCTATTAAGCTGTATTTTCCAGTCTCCAGTTCATTTGTAGATTTTACTGTTACTTGTACTTTTTCTACAGCATTAGGCTGATATATATCTTTTGTCATGATAACTGTGTTGTCAGAAAATGTTCCAAGTACTGTTGCTTTTGTTGTTGAAATATCAACAGTGTAGAGTAGATACAGTAGATGCAGGTTTAAGTGTTGATAATGCGACTTCAGCGAGACCCTTTGTTTTTTCTCTTCTTTCTTTCTTAACACGTTTTAACAGCACTTTCTCAAATATTTTTGATATCGCAAGTAGCAGCGAAATAGATCAAGAAATAAGATCCAACTTGTTCTGTCAGTTTGTCCGTTTTTTTAAGCATAATTATTCGAGCAACCTTAAAATATTCCTGAACATGCTTCAGTCTCAAACAGGCATTGAATATATATGTCAACATGATTATTGCTTTTCGTGGTACCTCTTTTAATAAACCAGGTGAAATACCATCAATTCCAGAAGCCTTTTTAGGATTGAAGTTTTCAATGTCTGTGACAATATCCATTGAAGAAATCAGATTTACAGCTACTTCTGGCTGATAAATAGGCTTTGTATCTATTGTAAGCTCTATATCATTCGGTTAGAATACGTTAGCTAAATGTTCTGCGAATAATTCAGCTTTTTTATCGTTGTGTCGTACCTATTCATTTCGATAATTTTTAATGGACAGTACTGCCTATTTTTAATAGTAGTCAGTAATAATTGGAATTTTTAAATCTCCGAGTTGCTTTCCAGCGAACGAGTAATGTTAACCACCTTTCGGGCTTAATTCGAAATTTCGCTTACTTATTTTTCGAAGAAAAAATCTGTTTATATTCTCTAATCTTTTTACTATTTAGGGTAAATGCTGTGGCTCGGTGAATGGAGGTAAAACGAAATGAAACAGTGGTGTTTACATTATGTGGCCGTTATTTATTGACTATATAAAAAAAGTGAAAAATACAATTAGATAAAACGGATGGCAGCGGTGTTACCTGGAGACGAGGCTTGGGCAGTCGATGGTGGCACGTCTAAACCAAACGATGGTTGAGCACTGAATGAATCATACGCCATACCCTTCAATAACATCCTAGATAACCGTCTCGGGGTTGCTGCTAGCTATTCGTTATCGGGTTCTAGTTGTGTTCTAGCACCCCGCCCGTGTTCAACATCTGGGATTATATTTCTGGGTATTTGGTAGACCGTTATACCACGATGTAAAATTCGACATGCCTCAAGGTCGCTACAACTAATTATTAATCCTACTAAATATTGTTTTGTTTACAGCATCGTCTTTCTTCTATAATTTCATTATTCTATTAATTTCAAGGGAGCATTTTTATATATTCTGATTCCTCTCTTGATGTCGGAGCTTTTTTTGTAGCAGACCGAATTTGTTCAACTATATTAAGAGTTTGCAGTTTGCATACTTTGGAGTCTCACGTTTAAGCTGATTCGTTCCTGCATTATAAGTCTAAACGTGTCCCAGTTAGTAAATTTATTAGTAAAATTAGTCTTTTATCTTAATTTTTTTAGAATTGTCGTGCCTAGTGTTAACACTACTGGAGTTTGATTAGATAATAGTTCGCACAAGCTCTCATTTGTATTTCACTTGGTGAGATGATATGAGATTACTATTTTATATTACTGTCGGTGGACGAGTAATTCGTTTCCTTTTCCAGGTGTTATTAATCATGAATCTTGTGTCTAATAATAAATCTTGTGTCTAATGTTAAAAATAAACCTCTGTATTGTTGTTGCGTTATTTTGTATCTTGGTAGATTATATGTAGCTCCAATTTATATTTCAACACCGTTCATTTCAATGCTAACTATAGCAGCTTGTATTTTTTCTTGTTAGCGTCGTTTTGTTGGAAATGCTGTTTATTTTATTTTATAATTCGACTGTTCTGCCTGGAGCATGCTCGATGTGGTGTAGTGTCTAGTAGGCATCATAACTCATCACAAGGAATCACTCATTTTTGTTTTTCTTTGTATCGTTTTGGGATTTTTCCAATTTTTTTACCCCGTTTGCTAACTGACTGAAATTGTGTCGCATTTCAGTCCGAAAAAATAAATAAACTGTGTGAAAGTTTGATCTGGGTTTGAGCTGAACCTCCAATAAGTCCTTTTTTGGTCCTCCAGATGGTTGTCATAGAATTTAAATAATCGGTTTTAAATCGAAACCTATACCGATAAAATGGATATGATTCTAAAAGTGTTTTACGCGCTGCGGTAGCAGATTTTCTCAAATCAAACAACAAAAATAATGAATGGCGAAAATGTAATTAGTGTTCCAGAATTAGTGTCTGTATACACTGAATAATATTTAATCGAAAACTTTTTTTTATTATTTAATTATTATATTGTTACTCGTCGTTTTGTGATAACTTAAATCTAGGTATATAACTAGAAGGATCCATCGGCCCTATCGCAGTGTCTGGTGAAATAATGTTTACACATCTCACTGTTGTATTTTTATTAAATGCACCTCACTGCATAACACTACACAAGATCAGATGGTTTGATTCTTTTGAGTCTGTGTCCTGCTGTGGTGATATCCAAAACTTTCAATACTTCAATATTGTGATGAGAATGGAGTCTTTACTCAGGTCCCCTTGCAATTATCTTGATTTCTTGACTGACTGTGGGTATCTGAAGGTCTCGATGTAGGTAGTCAGTCCTGTAGTATTTAGTTGTGCCCACAATACTTCTCAGGACTTTGTTCTGAAAACTGAAAATGTATATTTTGTTTATATTACTCTTTGCAGAACATCCCCACAATTGAACTCCGTATGTCCATATAGGTTTCAGTATTTGCTGATATAATAGCAATTTGTTATGTACTGATAATTGTGATTATCTTCCAATTAGCCAATACATTTTCCTATATTTCAATTCCAGTTCTTTTCTTTTCTTTTATATGTTCCTTTCAGCGAAGTTTTGCATCAAGATTCATTTAGAGATATTTAGCATTGTTATTTAATGTTATTGGTGCTTGTACAGTCTGACTGTAGGTGAACTGCACATGCACAGATTTACTTATATTGTCCAATTATTTATATTGTCACTTGCCTGTTGTTATTTTGGTGTGGCTTCTTCACTATTGCCTCTGACAGCTATAATCGCAGTATCATCAGCAAATGTAGCCATCGTAATATTCTCCATTTATAATATATCACAAGTGTAGAGTTGATAAAGCATCGGCCCTAGTATACTTCTTTGTGGTACTTGTCCTCCCCAGTACACACCTCCTTTAGCTTCTTTTGTTGTAGAGTAAGCTTCTGCTTATTCTCGCTTAACTCTAAACATTCTGGCTGTAATATACAATTTTAGTATTTCGGTCCATTGTTTTGGTAACATTTTCTGTAGTTTATGAACAAGGCCTTCATGCCAAACCTTATCAAAGGCTTGTGCTACATCTAAGAATATAGCTGAGCTTACTTTTTTACTTTCGTAGGCTTTTTCAATATCATCTGTTATTCTGTGGACCTGATCAATTATTGAATGCTTGTTAATAAACCCAAACTTGTGTGTTGGTATTAGGTTTTTTCTCTCTATGATAAATAGAAAACTGAATAAAAACCATTGAGTTTAACAATTGGGTTAGATTATTTAATAGTTGTTCACATTTGTATTTCGCATCAATTCGGATCAAGATACATGTAAGCACCTAACACTTTACAAACCTCTGGTTAACCTCACGCATACACCAGCAAGTGCTCATAAAGAATAAACAATTTTATGTTTTCTTAAATCGAACATCACGGTGTCCCCGCTTGTTATAATAATATTAATTTATGATTATGGACTAAACGCAAAACGAAGCCATGCCGTTGTCTTTTTTTAAGCCTCCGGCACGTGCACGCCGCGTCCGACCAATAAAACGCCTAAATCAATTCGGATTGACGCTTACTTAAGATTTACATTAGCGTAAATTTTTGTATCGAAGACGTTTTCTTTTAAGGCGCGACAGGAAGTGAGGCTGAGCGTCGAGCGGGTGCTGGGAAGATATAGAGGCAACAGCTGAGAAATTCCCAAGTCCACAACTTATTTGTTACTAGCGCAGGCAGAATGTCTGTCACCGAAAAAATTTAACGTTTTTATTTTTAGAAAGCCGGTCTATATTTACGGGGGAATATCTAGTGAATGCTCGCCTATTAAAATATCTCGAATGATCAAGGTGCTAGAAAGTCGGTTTAATTGACACGCGTGAAATCGAGCGACGAAGGGTAAACGGAGATCTTTGGATAATTGTGTTTACGGAGATCATTGATGATTACGGATTGTAATACGAAATAAATACTCTAGTAGAGATACCTTCATTCAAAGAAACATATAGTGAATATGATGATAATATTATGAAATGTTAGATTTTTTATTAGGCCTATAAATTTTATCTCAAATTAAATCTCATCGAATCGCGTACATTAGTTTTTTTTTTGATTCAACATAATTCTCTTCAAGGGTGATACACTGATTATAGCGACCCTCCAACATTTTCATACCATTTTTGTAGTACGATTTGTCCTTTGCTTCAAAATAGGCTTCAGTTTCGGCGATCATCCTTTCATTCGACGAAATGTACTTCCCACAGAGCATTTTTTTGAGATCTGAGAACAGGAAATAGTCGCTGGGGGCCAGATCTGGAGAATACGGTGGATGAGGAAGCAATTCGAAACCGAATTCATGGATTTTTGCCATCGTTTTCACTGACTTGTGACACGGTGCATTGTCTTGGTGAAGCAGCAATTTCTTTTTCTTCAAATGCGGCCGTTTTTCGGCGAGTTCGTATTTCAAACGGTCCAATAACGCTATGTAATAGTCGCTGTTGATGGTCCTTCCTCAATGGTCAATGAAAATTATTCCATGCGCATCCCAAAATGCAGACGCCATAACCTTGCCAGCCGACTTTTGCGTTTGCCCACGCTTTGGAGCGGGTTCATCGTGTACAGTCCACTCGGATGACTGTCCATTGGACTTCGGAGTGAAATAATGGAGCTATGTTTCATCCATTGTTACATATCGATGCAAAAACTCAGGTTTATTACGCTTGATCATCTTCAAACACTGCACCGAATCATCTACTCGTCGTTGTTTTTGGTTAAAAGTGAGTTCGCGCGGCACCCACTTTGCACAGATCTTCCTCATACCCAAATATTCGTAAGTGATATGATGTACACGTTCAGTTGATATATTTAGAGTGCCTGCTATTTCATTCAATTTCAATTTACGGTCATTAAATATCATTTTGTGGATTTTTTAATGTTTTCGTCGGTAACAACCTATTTTGGGCATCTACTACGTTCACCGTCTTCGGTGCTCATTTCACTACGTCTAAACTTAGCATACCAATCCTTGATGGTTGATTTTTCTGGAGTAGTGTCCGGAGACTCGGCATCTTCAAGACTACTTTTTAGTTGCTCAATTATCAATTTTAGTCACATATATAATGTAAGATGTAATAAAAGAATACTTTTTGAAAATGATAGTTTTAATTTATCAAGACAAAGAACAAATAGATTGATGATCCATGATAAAAATATCCAACACTTCAAGAATTACTTAAGTCGTTTGGTGTTGAGTTATCAACAGTAGGTGAAAGAAAACATAAAGAGAAGACAGCACCACTGAATAATCATCTGTCGATGATAACAACATATGTAATGATGTGTCTGAATATTCCAAAGAAGACAATATGTAATGATGTTAGCAAAAATAAACAATTATGGTACCGTTGCTCTGAGTCAGAGTCTTCAGGCTGCGATGATCCTAAAGATTATATTTGTACATTTGTTCAGATCCTTAGAATGCCTTATGATAATTTATTTTTACTCTATAAATTATATTTTGTTGATTGCTTTAAAGTCTTGATTTGTTCAAGTGATGGTTCTCTCTTATAACATGATCAACCATATGCGGGGTAATGGTAGCAAAGGTTAACTAACTAAGGGTTTGATTTTTAATATTTGTCGGTAATTACAGAAAGACTGATAACTAATTGTAACTCAAACTAGTATTTTGGTCTACTTTTTCTTATATGGCTCCAATTTCCCCATTCTCCCCTACTGCACCCTCCGTATTCTCCATATTTTGCCTCGTCTACCTACCACTTATTCCGATTTACTCTAATGAAAATACCCATTATTGATTCTTTCTGAAAATGTAGTAGATTCTGAATGAAAAATGCTATCATATCCACTGTTTTCAAAAAACCCTTAAATTTTATTCACAGTTCTACTAAAAAATCGCGAGAATTACCAAAATAAAACATATACTGTGAGAAAATACAGAATGGCATTGTTGAGGAATTACGTAAAGGGCACCTGATTATTGCATACCTGGTTATTTAACTAAGTGTTTGATTTTTAATATTTGTCGGTAATTACAGAAATACTGATAACTAATTGTAACTCAAACTAGTATTTTGGTCTACTTTTTCTTATATGGCTCCAATTTCCCCACTCTCCCCTACTGCACCCTTCGTATTCTCCATATTTTGCCTCGTCTGACTACAATTTGTTCAGATTTACTCTAATGAAAATACCCAATATTGATTATTTCTGAAAATGTAGTAGATTCTGAATGAAAAATACTATCATATCCACTATTTTCCAAAAACCCTTAAATTTTATTCGCAGTTCTACTAAAAAATCGCGAGAATTACCAAAATAAAACGTATACATCATGACATACTCTTTCACAATTAAATATAGAACAAATCTAGAGTCATTAGACTAATGCCTGAAACACAATAATAACCAGAATTTTTAACGATAGGCCCCGAACCGAAAAAATATTACAATATTACGGCCATGCCCTAGTTTATTGTTTCCAACGCATAAACTTCATTAAAATGTGCTGATATCGATTTTTACTCTGTTCGAATTATATTGTTGATAATTGTTGACCTCAAATTATGTAACAGATCGTGACAATCTTGCAATATCTATATATAGGGCAAACGGTTTTATATCGTATCTATTTTTAATAAGCTCGGCGATAAAAAGTGAAGACGAAATGGAATAATGTCATTTTTATAACATGTTTGGACGTTTATTGAGTGATTACGGACAATAATAATGTTTTTTTATATAAATTATCAGTTTGAGTGATTTTTGATTCTCCATAATCGTTCGTTAACATTTGACTATTGCGAAATTTTCCTTCAAAAGGCTTTGTTATATGATTTATACAATATATGCGATCAAAACAATGATTAATGACAAAATTTTTCCATAGAGATTGTAGTTATAGAGTTGCTTTCAGGTCACTATTGGTTTATTGCTATTTCATGTTTTTATCTGGATAGTTTATCTTAACATGGTATTCGGTCATATTAATTATGTTTTAGAAAAAATATATCATTGGCACTTTAGAAAACTTAGGAATAATATAAATTTAATCGTAAAGATGCAACTTTGAAATCATCATAGTACAGAAGTATTCAATACGTCTATACAAACTATAAATGAAGCTATTTATAACATCAATTATACATTTCTAAAAATTAATCCGAGTATATAATTGTTACGTCTTTACATACCAATTATATACTACGTCTTTTGGTACTTACGTTTTGGTTCGATTTTTTTTTATTGGTAACCGACGAAATGAACAATATAGTGAAGATGAGGCGACAAATAGAGTTTATGAATTAATCCTAATAAGTATCTGTTGGTATATTATAGTCTATTGAAATTTTTTTTGTACATACGTCATCAATGTTTAATGTATTGCCTATAGCAATTAAAATTAAATTGTAAATTGGTTTTAGAATTCGACAATGTTTTCCTTCCCATTTTATTCTAGTTAAAAAGAGACACAATGCTGTCTGATTAGTTCGAACACGTAAACGAATGAGCCTGTCAATGTCGTCGGGTTGTCAGTGAGCAATCGGGTTGAGTCGTCGGCTTGAGCATTAGTGATAATAGTCATAATTCTAACCTATACACTATTGTGGCTGTATAATAAAGTTTTTAGATGTATTATAGTGTTAAAAACTACAACTGGTTAATAAAATATATGATGTGTAAGTACATTCATAAGCATATGCAAGGATGGGTACTAATACTGTAATAGACAATATTTATACATGTTTGGAGTAAGAAAAGTACATAAATGCTACTGGATGATAAACAAAGTTACAAGAGAAAAATCCAGCTATACAAAGAACATTTAGAGGAGGTGGCGAAAAACATCAAATGCAAAGGAAACACTCAATACACATAATTTATCGATGCCGTTACTTATAACATTATGTCAAATGTGATATTGAAATATATTATATTTGACATCAACTTTGTTTTGTTTGTTTCGTTTTCTTTAATGTACCTCATTTGAAAGTTTTTAGTTATATTATCTTAAGTTATTTAGTGAAGAAGAAAGGCGTATTAGTAAATTCGAGCAATATAATAAGCATCAATTGATACAAGTTTGATTTTATTTTGGGTTAAGTTTTTTAACTTTCAGTTCCTTTAATTCTCCTAAAATATTTATAGTTATGATCATAGAGTAATAGAGATGCCACTCAATAGGGGACTATGGTGCAAAGTTTTGCTCTACCCAGCATCCAGAGGGAGTCATAATTGGCCATTCAAGTAATTTGATTGATCAATTTAAATCTCCATTATAGGCACCTGTAAGAAAAATATTTTACTGTGAAGACATTTGATTGGCTCATTAGTAATGTTTGACACCTGACAGCCATGTTTAATTGACCAATGAAATTTAAATAAAAAACAACTTTTTTCTGAAATAAATTTATAAAATAAAATTCAATTAAATATGAATATAATAGTTAAAAATAAATAAATAAATAATTAAAAATAAATAAATAAATAATTAAAAATAATAAGCGCACCTTGTTAGTACTTTTAATATTTTATCTGAAAGATCATTATGTACAATTGAAGAGTTTCAAATTTACCTTTTTTGAAACATTTGACAAGAATTTAGTTATAATATACAACGTGGCAATATTGCTGAGTAAAATAAGACATAGCTCAAGGAGCTACTGACAGTAAAATAAAACAATTTTGCTGGAGTCTGGGGCACAAGATATTGTCTTGTCTCTATAAAATCAGTCTCAATTCTTGGGTCTACTGATTTATTCATAATTGTAAGTAAACAAATATTGCAATTTCTTTTTTCAAAAGTTTTACTAAACAACCTGAGATGTACACTACGGTACAACGTAAAACTTTGTTTACTCCTATAGGAACTTTATTTACTCCTCAATTTACTTTTTTAACGCAAAACGCTGATGCATTTCCTCACTATCTGTGCATCTGGCCACACAATACTTACCAGAACGAGAATGCTTTGCAGCTACCGACTTGTAGATACTAATAAAATAAAATAATAATTAAATCTATAAATGTTATAAAAAGTTGAACACACTGTTCTCTATGTGCTTTATGTGCTCTATGTGCTCTTGTGCTTTTATGTCTATTATGCTTTCAATGTGCTTTATACATTGAAAATGGCGTACAAAATAAATAAACAAACCATAGAATGAACTGAACCAATCAGATCCCGTCGCTGCTCTTAGCATAACGAATAAAACAACCAATATGTTAAAAGTAGCGATACCTACATGTTACTACTATTTCTCTATGGTTATGATCGCATTCTGATGAAGAATGAAAATGTCATATATAACCCAATTAAATTGAAATGTTATTCATTTTAACTAAGCGCGTACGCGCTCAACTAGCTAACAATATAATACATCTTAATCATTTCCCTGTACTCTATACTAGCTCCTTGATAGACCTTGAATCAAATATTTGACATTTATATATCAAAATAATAACTATTTGTATCAATTTTATCCTGTAAAAAAGTCTAATTTGGAAAATAGCTTAAATATTTTTAAAATTGTCTCAAAGAATTTTTTCTTCAAGAAACTTTCCTTTCATTAACAAATTTGATGGATAATGAATTTCATTCTTGTAAGAAGATTTAGGTTAGGTTTTATTGGTTTAACTCTATTTACTATTAATTTCATATGCGATAATTTTATCATTCAGATATAAAATAGTATATTGGAACGAAAATTGTGAACGTACCTTGTTATTTAAATGATTATTTATTTATTTAAACTTCAATATGTTTTCCAAATGATTTTCACACCAAACATTTTTCAAAAAGTTAGAAACCGTAATCCCGCGCCTTCGGTACTCCTATGGGACGTTGATTTATAACGACACGATTCCACAGTCGGCACATGTTTGAAGTCAGCATCTTGTTTTGTAAATAGGGCTTTCAATCTGTAAATATGTGAACGAGGGTGGCGAAAGGGCCGACCGACTGCTAAATGGGGATGGAAGTCGTCAATTTCAAGTGATATTTCTGTATCCGGTGGCTGGAGGATTTTAACATCTCATCCGGAGCTCTGCTTCAACTCTCTTTCTCTCTCTCACACACTCTTTCCCCGGTTGATTTACGACGTACCTTCGTCATTTTATATTCAAAACAGAAAAAATGACAGCGAAATTATGTTTATTACCCGTTGGATTTATGTTGTGATCGCTGGGATTAACTGAAAACCGTTTTATGTTTCCTTTAACTTTAAATCCGTAACACAGAAATATCGATGAAAGATTTTCAAAAACAGCAAATATTATTATATTTTATGTACTAATGTCAGGAGTGTTAGTAGAAACATAATTAAGCGCTTCTATTTTGTTAGAATGACACAATATATCAGAATAAGGATTTGAAATCGGATTTTAAGTGTCTTAGTCCAAAATCAGATTTAAGTTGATTTACAAAAACTTAAATATGTTCTATAGAAGTATCACTATCACCATATAATTCTCAAGAGTTGGTTACAGCTAATTTTATTTCAGACTGTTAAAACAACAATCCGCAACAGAAGAAAATAACATAGTTGACTTTGTTAACACTCCGTTTCAAAAGGATCTGCCACATCAGAAAGTTACTGTTAAGGAAGTAAAACAAATAATTGTTAAAGGAATCAAGCTAAAAAAGCTCCCGGATTTGACCTAATTACTGGAAGAATCTTAAAAGAGCTCTCAGAAAGGTTCATCAAATTAATAACATTCATATTTAATGTCATGCTAAGACTTGATTACTTTCCTAGTACTTGGAAAGTGGCTCAAATCATTATGATTCTTAAACCTGGGAAAAAATTAGAAGACGCCTCCTCTTATCGTCCTATAAGCCTGTTACCTGCGATATCTAAACTTTTTGAAAAACTATACATTAAGAGACTCAAAATAATCGCAGAAGAAAGTAATACTATTCCTGCATTTCTCGATATTTCTCAGGCCTTCGACAAGGTGTGGCACCCTAAACTGCATGTTAAATTGAAATATCTTGCCAAAAATACCATAGACACTTTCAACTGCTGAAATCATACCTCACAGACAGACATTTTATTGTCAAACAGGATGACGCATACACTGACCTACACCAAATATACTCGGGTGTTCCGCAGGGCAGTGTTCTTGGCCCATTGTTATATCTATTGAATACAGCTGACCTACCGACCTCAAGAAACACTACTGTTGCTACATATGCTGACTTAAGTTTCATAGAGGTTCTACTTGATTTGAATCCCCTATCATAGGCCAGCGTTAGAAGCGAAGAAATATTTCGATATAACCGAGAATAAAAAATACCAGAGAACCTCGAAGAAATTATCGATACTTCTATTCTTCTTATTTTTTCAACAATATCGTTATTTATCTGCAGCAACCCTAATTTTCGAGGCAAAAACCGGGAGGAGAATTCTAAAAAAAGGCCGATACTTTACTTCAAAAACTGCAGTTTTTAAAATCCATATTCGTTTTTAAATTTACAATGGCGAGAAGAAGTCTAAAATTCCAACTTCGATACGCTATTTTGAAACAATCGATATTTGAAATGTATATCAATAGGTCGATATTCGACATCCCTACCACACCAAACTACCTGACAGTAGCCCAAGTAACTAAAATTCAGATATAAACTAGGGATGCCGAATTATTAAAAACTACAATTCACGTCACGCTATCTTGTAAATAATACCAAAAACTCGAGCTGTATCTTTAAACTCTGCGCTGTCAAAACAAGATTCTTCGATTGATTACCAATGCCTATCGCTATGTAACCAATGAAGAACTACACGATGACCTGGAAATCAAATGGATTTGCGAAGTTGTGCAGGATTTCGCCTTGAAACACGAAAGAAGATTACTAAATCATACTAACGTGGAAGCAATACAACTGCTGGACAGCGCGCAGGATGTCAGGAGATTGAAACGAACAAAACCATACGAACTTATATAAAGTGTATACCTTTAGTGTAAACTATAGCTATAAGTTATTACAATTTTATAATTGAGGAATACATATTAATGTCTTTCTCGCACTCGTCTTGCTTGTAAATTAATCCAAGTACATAAGAAAAGTAGTAATAATTTAATTGTAAATTAATATTGTACTAAGCCTATCTAATAAAGATGTTATAAAAAAATTGTCTTCAATTTTAAAATTGTTCGTTTGTCGCATTTTTTATGAGCTCTAACGATAATACCCGATATGTGCCCGTAATTATTTGTGTCAACCTTTTCAATATTAGCTATAACATTCTCAAATTGTATTTGTATACTAAAAATGTAAAAATGTATTTTAATATAAATAATTAATTAATTTATTATCTCATAAAACAAAGGACCATAATAAGTAACTAATCACTAGCAAAACTGTGACATTTAACTGTTTTGTGTGCGTTTTTTCTCTCTCATATATGGCGTGAAGTAAATTGTTGCTAGAGGAATGGACATTAAAATGGCCGATATAGACAATCCGTATAACAACTTCTTAGTGCTAGACATTCGCACTTTAGGAACAGAAGAAACGATATGAGCCTCATATCTACTTGGCATTTTAATAGTTCTAAAAATAAAACCGTTTACTTTTGAATTATTCCAAAATATACACTCACCGTTTAAGTTTGACTTTGGCAGCTTAAACGATAAACAAAATTGATTTCCACGGAAACGCATATTTGACGTTTTGATACAAGACAGCAGTGGTTATTTCCGGATTATGTTTAATAATCGGTATTCGGTAAACTTCGGTAGTTTCCGCCTGATTTTGCGACGTTGCCATTTACAAGCATTAACACTTGACATATGAGGACATTCTATCCAGATGCCATCCATTCAATTTTTATTTTAATTTTATAGATTGGATTCAATTCTAGACCAAATTCATTATCCTTAATTATCTATTATTATTAAATATACCTTTATATGGATATATCTCATCAAAACCACAGGTCGTTGATCAGATAGTCATTCCATAGCATTAGAATTGAACAAAAAACACTGAAGTTTAGCTCGCTTAAAAATGTTTAACTTCTAAATTTGAACGAATCGATCAGGAATTCATAATAGTGTATCAAAGGATGAGAGGTGAGAGTTATTAAAATCAAATAAACATTTGATTGCAACCAAACAAACTGCTAAAATTCCAGTGGATGTTATAGTAGATGAAACTCGAGCTAATTTGAGCAGTGCCAAATTGAAAAGACTAGATTAATTGACTCATAAAGAATTATATAATATTCAGCAAGCAAACTAATTGAATTCCTCAGGAATAAAACATAAAATTGAAGCTACAAGTGTTGAAGCATTAACGAGTTTAAAGATTCACAGATTTTAAACAATCACAAACATAAACTAACGACCATGCCCCAGCAGGATTCGAACCCGCGGCTATCGCAACAGCACGAGGACCGTCCCCTCGCCTTTACCACTGCGCCACCAAGCCGGCTTAATTTTTGTTATATTCTTCAAATGTACGTACATTTTGCAAGAACAGACAATCTCGCAAATTCTTGTAAATCCTTGTGGGCATGTCATGATTCTCCAGAGTTAATCTTATATTTTATTTTAAATAAATGGCCGAAAATAATCACGAAGAAAATTCATGATACTGCGTCCTACCGATATACCATCGATCAAAACTTTAATTCAGTAAAAGTCGATTTAAATTTTGAGGAAAAATGCGCGAAGAATATATATAACACAATAGAACAATATATATAACAAAAATCTAAATATGTTGACAACACGGTAAGTCGAGTGTGGGCAGACGTAGTTAATAAAACGATATTTACATTAGAAACGATGTGTTTGTGATACAAAGATGACTGTTTACTGAAATATTTACAGCCGTTTACTAAACATAAAGCTTCAGAACGACAGTTTTCAAAATACCTGCGCAGCGATTACGGATCCTGTTTGTTTTGAAACTCATTCAGGTACACTATTATTTTTATTCCCGCACTTTGTGATAACATACTAGGATCATTAGGAAGGATGGAGGCAAATATTACATTAGTTATTTTGAGGTTTCTTTATTTTTTACCATTGTTACAAGCTAATCATTTCAAACTATTTAACATGATGCCTTCATTGAAATATTACTAGTATTTTTATTAATGCAAATTCAAATGCAGGAAAGTAAATGAAACAAATGTACAATAATGTTATTTCAAGCTTAAGTGAAATAAATCAAGTGATATTGATACTACACTAATTTTTTTCGTAAAAATATACATATGTTAATTGTCCTTGACTATTTAAGTGCTCAGTTAAATATATACTAACCTGGACACATATGTACAACAGGAATCACAGACGTTTATACCATTACTTATTATTTATTTTTATTTTAAAGAAATAGCAGCAAAAAATATAACAAAAACTGTACAAGAGGCCGCATGGTACGCAACACCTAATAGCTCGATAAATTAAAAGTTTAATTATATTTCATCTACAATTAAACAAAAAATTGCTGGAAAAAGGAAACTGCGAAAAAATCAGAAGACGTCTCCTCTTATCGTCCTATAAGCCTGTTACTTGTGATTTCTAAACTTTTCGAAAAACTATACATTAAGAGACTCAAAATAATCGCAGAGGAAAGAAATATTATTCCAGACCATCAATTTGGCTTCCATAATAAACACGAAACAACAAAACAAATACAGAGATTAGTCAACCAATTTAAATAAATTAAAAAATACTGCTCCGCTGCATTTCTCGATAATTCTCAGTTCTTCAACAAGGTGTGGCACACTGAACTGCATGTTAAATTGAAAAAGCTTTTGTCCTATACGCACTTTCAACTGCTGAAATCATACTTCACAGACAGACATTTTATTGTCAAACAGGGTGACGAATACACTGACCTACACCCAATATATTCGGGTGTTCCACAGGGCAGTGTTCTTGGCCTATTATTATATCTATTTACAGCTGACCTACGGATCTCAAGAAACACTACTGTTACATATGCTGACAATACAATGGTTTTATCATCACACGAGCATCCAATATCAACCACAAGAAACCTCCAACTTCCTCTTAAAAAAGTGGAATTGTGGTTGAAAACGTGGCGTATCAAAGCAAATGAGACAAAATCTACCCATGTAACATTCACCCTTTGTAGAAGTAGATGACCCTCAGTAAAATTGAATAATCATGAACTTCCGCAAGCAGACAACGTAAAATATCTGGAAATGCATTTCGATCGACGTTTGACATGGAAAAAACATATAATGACAAAACGCAAACAGCTTGGGCTTAAACTAAAAAAACCTACCAAATGTATTGACTAAATTATCATTAGATAACAACGTTTTGCTGTATAAGTCAATACTTAGTCCCATTTGGCCGTATGGTATTGAACTGTGGGGCACTACTTACAAATCTAACATAGATAACCTCCAGAGGTTCTAGAATAAAATGTTGCGAGTCATCGTCGATGTCCCATATTAGGTATGCAATAAACTGATTTAGCGCGATAACCCCTTAGCACCCATAACGAGTGTGATTCGAAGTGTGAGTGCGAAGTACTCTGAAAGACTGTTAGTGCATCCTAATGCAAGAGTTAAATGTGCGCTATGACAGTGTAGTGCATAGGCTCAAATGCAAACTACCATACGAACTGATTAAAAGACACATAGAATGAGATTTAACAATCTCTAAAATAAGTTAGAATAGTCTTTAGAATAAGTTAGGATAAACTTTAAAATAAGTTAGTGTAGTATCTAGAATAAGATTTAGATTATAAGTTGTACAGTAGATCACTTACTGGAGTAATCTTGTACATTTCAGGATAGTTATATTGCATAACGGAAATCAGATAATATTACTTATCGCCCACGGGCAGATTGTTGACGTTCTAAGAGATTAATAAAAAAAATTGTCATTTATCAAAAGTAAAAATGTTGTCTATTAATATTTGTTGATTAAAAATAAATTAATAAGACAAGTTAACATTTCTTATAATCTATTAAACCTACAACAGTTATCTTATTATTAATAAATCGATGTTGTGGATTTGTGGATAAATACAGAATAACAACATAACCTCGGTTTAGTCAATGAAAAGTGAGTTTATGTGAATTTTCGACAGCTTTATGCGGACTATTAAGTTTTACGACACTGTCTTTCCAATGTGGTGTCTGTAGATTTAAACAGTTTATTTTTATTAGGAAATTATATCGTTGACATCCACATAAATTAACACATATTGCCAGAAAAATTCTGAACGATAATTTATGCGCGTTTTAATAGGTTTGACAGAGTATTTGACAATCAAATAAGCGGACGATCTCTTAATTTTAAATATATATTAATATCAAACACAACTTTGAAGAATTATCCCTAACATAGTAGCCTTCGGTTTCATAATTCATAGCCACCATAGTTATTTCCAACTGCACATTTCACAAAAAAAACACAAACGACTTAAAACTATTAGCAGCAGTCTATGGCTCCAGATCGAGAAAGTCGTAAAACTTAATAGCGCGTAAACCTTAAAAAATAACCCAAACGTCTTTAGCAATTAAAAAATATTTTAGAGTAAAATGGACACATTAATCCTTCGTATATCCAAACTGACTATAAGCATAGGGTAATAGAGAGACAACTCAATAGGGGACTCTGGAGAAAAATTTTGCTTTGCCCAACATCCTGATGGGGTTAAGTCGGCCATTCAAGTAATTTGAATAGTCAATTTAATTCTCCATTATAGGCACCTGTAAGGAAAACATCTTGCTCTGAAGACATTTGATTGGCTCTTGGCAAATTTTGGCACGTGACTGCCCTAACATCACGTTTAATTGACCAATAAAATTTAAATTAAAAACAATTTAATTTCTGAAATAAACTTATTAAATAAAATTCACTGAATGAAATAAATATCTCTAAAACTGCAAATTTTGTATAAAACATAAATATAGTATAAAAATAAATATATCTATAAAATATAAATATTATCATAAATAAAGAACTTTGGAACAAATCAAAGTTATCTCTTCTCTTTCTTCCCTTTTCATATTTGTTTAAGGTCATCTATTTAATAGGATCTATTAGAGTTCTGGCTGTTTTAATTGTTTTCTTATACTGAAAGCAAACTTTAAGTCTTTCTTTGTTAAAATTCTGTTTACCTGTTTTATCCAAAACTATATAGTGCATATTATTTTTAACATTTTATCTGGAAGATCTTTGAATAGTGTACAATTAAAATGTTTTAAATTTATATTTTTTTAAAGATGTTTGACAAAAAATATATTATTGGCGTGGTAATATCGTGAGATAAAATAAAAAACATAGCTCCTAAACATAGTTTTAATAGGCTGACAGTATAACATAATAAAACCTGACATCTGCAATTAAAGGTATAAAGTGAAGGTGCAATTTCTCAACTCCTGGTAATACATCCCCCGTTAGTATTACACTATTTAATTCCTGAATCGCTATGCACCAAAATTCCTACCGTATTGAACTTTGGTTAATAATCTCTTAAAAGGTTTGCATTCGGGAGCTATTATTTTAGTCGAGTTTCAACTATGAGATAATTGATCCAAGAATAAAAGTATATGGCCGTTTGTGTAGCTTCGTTAAGAAAGGGATTAATTTCTAAAATTAAGAAATAAATATTTGATAGTTTGTATGATTATTAATATGAATAAACGTACCTCAACTTACAACAACAAAACACGCTGTAAACACGATTATAAATTTCTTTGATGGTAAATCCAGTCACTTTGAGATTTTTAACATTATCAACCATTTTTAAAGACAGCTAAATACTTCTTAGAAGTAAAACCATTCTGTACTTCTTTACTATCTGTGCATCCGAGTACACAACACTTTCTAGATAGAAAATTCACTTTACTTATTATACTACCGTCTTATAAATACTAATCTTAATAACTTAAACTAATTAAATAACTAAATAACTTAAACTCTAAACGTAATAAAAATCTAAATACACTGCTCCTTAGATTAGACACAGTGAAAATGGAATCAGAAATAAATAAACAATAAAGACGCTATAGAAACGAAGTGAACTAATCGGATCCCGTCGCAGCTCATAACATAGCGATTGAAACAAGTAATAAATTAAAAGTAGCGACTTCTACAAGTGGGACGTCGCGAAACACTTCCCCAAATTTTCTTATAAAGTTAAATCTCTATTTCTCTATGACTATAAGAAAAAAATCATTTAAATATACAAGATATAATAGTAGTGCCAATTTCTGGAGAATCCCAGTCAGTATTTGGCAAACTTCGGTAGTTTCCGCCTCATCAAGAGGTAAAGAACAACATATTTTGATTATAAATAGTAGACAGTAATGGATAAATCATAGATTATAATACTATTAATAAGTACACCCTGCGTAAGTAAAAGTGCAGATAAATATGACTCGATGTCCTTTATATGAGTATATCTAATCAAAATATAGTTCGTTGACCATAAATCAACGGCGATAAAGTTGAACAAGGAACATTGAAGTTTGGCTCGCTGATTTCTAAGATTGCGATTCCTATTTTGCTAAAAATATTACCACTTCTAAATTTGAACGTAATCGATCTGGAATTATAAGAATATATCAAGTGAGAGTTATTAAAATCTGATAAAAATATGATTGCAACCAAACACGCTACTATAATTCCAATGAATGCTATATTGGATGAAACACGAGCTAATTTAAGAAGTGGCATTTTGAAAAAAACTAGATTTTTCAAAGACATACAGACTGTGATCTACTGACTCATAAAGATTTTTGTAACATTCATCAAGCAAACCAATTAAATTCCACAGGTACAAAACATAAAAGTGACGCTACAAGTATTGAAGTGTGGGTAAATGAGGTCAAAAACACAGGATGTGTAATATTGTTGAGTAATTTTTTAAAGATAAATGGATGCTTCGGTTATTATATATTGATAAATAAATTATATTTGTTACCTTACATGTTGTTTTATTTTGTCTTTCCCCTTTTAAAACTAAATATATTTATAAAAGGTAAAACAATGTAGACGTAATATATAAACTTAAAATAATAGAGAGTAATATCAGTTAAATTAAATTTATAAAAAAAAATTAAATTAAATAAATAAACTTGCGTTTTGAGTGATTTTAGGTTAATTTGTGAATTTCAGAATATATATTATACTCTTCAAGTATACAAATAATTTCGCAGAAGAATAACTTTGGCTTGTTAGTATCTACAAATCGTTTTATTTTCTCTTTTTTATATTCAAAATTTTTTATATTATAGAGGATGAAAAATATACCAAAACATTTTAACTTGGATCTCAATAGAAATATTAGGTTATATAATATTAGATGAACTTGTGAATTCAAGATAATTTATTCTGTTTATATCATACACGTATAATTTTAAAAAACTGGCAACGTTGCAAATTTAAATCCTTGTACGCATACGGGGATTCTCCAGAACTAGACTTTCGTGATATAATTTTCTGGAAATACTTCTAAACTGTCATTTAAATTTGACGATTATATAAGCTGTAGAACTTTAAAAATAATATGTTTACAAGGTAATAATTGGAGGAAAAAGCACGTAAATATATACAGCCTAACCAAAACAAAACAGTAATAATTAAGGCTGTCGATACATAAACGTAAAACAAAACTAATAGAACGAGACGGAATAAAAATTAAGGAAAATCAAAATAACTGCCACACGAACTACACCCGAAAAGCTAACGACACGAGCAGCAGACGCGCATTCCTGACTATTAAAAGCGAGATTTATGACCGAAAAAAGTTTCGCTCCTAAATGTCTACAAATTGTCGAGCCGGTAAATGAGCCTCATTTGTCACGGGCGCTAATACACTGCCGAGTTAATTTCGTGAACGTGTCACCCACTAAATCCACATTGTCGACACTTTTATTCGTTGACATTTCTGAGGTTTTCGGTCCGGAGGACGCACTCAATTTTGCGATGCTAATTAAGCAGCGCGTTGAAAGATTGTAATAACTTTACGGTTTTCTTCGTTAATACAAAAAAATCTAATACTATATAGCAAATCAGAAAGAAGAATAAAAAAATAACAAGAACAAAGAAATATTCAACAAGTAATTAAAATATAGAAATACGAAATATATACCCAAAACAAAAATAGTGTACTGTAATACTATATTTATCTAGTAATTATTAATAAAATTATTAGAAATAAATTTACTTTTATAAAAGGTTAGTCTTATGAATATTATACTGTAGCATTAGCACAGATTTATTTTAATCTTATTAATCTCAAATGGTCTACGGTAATATTAAAATAAAACCTTAAAAATATTATTTATTCTTTTCAAAATTTTAAATTGTAATTAATGTCGAACATTGGGAGACATCTACTGCTGATACCTATGTACTAGCTGAAGAAATCTATAGATAAATTATTGCCATGTACATTTAAAATACTAACCTAAATAAATGAAGTTCTATCTGTCATTTTATTGGATGTCTGTCGGTGAGATTTAATATTTTTCGAAAAGGAAAAACGTTTTACAAAATGGCTTTTAATTTCTCAGCATTTTCATATATTATAGCCTTAATTGTAGATGCGTTCTTAATATTCTTCTCACTATTCCACGTTATCGCATTTGATGAACTTAAAACTGACTATAAGAATCCTGTAGAGCAATGTAATAGCTTGAATCCTGTAAGTGTTAAACCAAATAAGTATCATTACGAATATGTAACTTAGGGTCTATAATGTTCATGTTATTATTTAAGTAATCTGCTAATATTTTCGTAGATTCGTTATTATCACTGACCACTTGATAATTCTTAGAAATAGATATATATTTTATTATTTCTTTCAGTTAGTTCTACCCGAATATATTCTCCATATATTTTTTAACTTCCTTTTTGGTGCCGCGGGAGAATGGTTGTCATTACTCTTCAACATACCACTGATAGCATATCATATAAACCGATATAGAACAAGGCCTGTGATGTCTGGTTATGGTATCTATGACCCCACAAGTATCATGAATGCTGATCAACTAACAAGATGTCAAAGAGAGGGATGGATCAAGCTGGCCTTCTATTTGCTTTCGTTTTTCTATTACTTGTATGGGTATGTAATAGCATTAGAAAATGAACATATAGAACATACTTGATTTATATAGTACACTTTTTTTCTGTTGATAATAATGTATGAATAAATAACAAGTTATTAATAAGAAAAAGCTTGATTAATGTAAGAATATTAACTATTACTTATTTGTACTTTTCTTGTGGTGTTGTTTTTAAGTTTATCCATTAACTGAAGTGGCTGTGACAGTTTTATGAGGCAATATTTAGTAAGTTGTATGAATTACTAGAATAATAAATATATATCTGATAAAGTCATTTTCAATGAAATTATCAAAAGCAAACAAATATAAATTAAATTTATCTAAGAATGACATTTTTATATTTTTTTTACAATTTAATTGTAAATAGTTCTTATACTAAAAAGATGCTTATAACATAAATTAACATAATATTTTTGATTTTTTTTATGATGTTTGCTTGTCAACACCATAAGATCTCTATTAAATGCATTATATTAAATATAAATATATAATATAAAAGGCATTATATGGAACCGAAATCTATTTTATCTGTTTGTTGCAGAATGATTTACTCGTTAATTTCATCTTAATGCAGTTGAGGAATGAGAACAAACCGGAAGATCAAAAAAGCAGCAAAAAGATGAGTTATTAGGGTTTCGGTTCTTCTGTTTATGTTCATGGCTTATAAAATATATGCCTTAATGGAGGATGTATAACTATTAGGACTGACATCCCAAATTCAGTTTTGCTTTATTGATGGTTTAATGATTTTTTAAGTATTCTGCATTGTAGGTAGACTTTGGAATAATTGTAAACAAAAAATTATTGTATTTTGTTTTAAACACCATTTATTGTATAGGTTTACTTTGTAAATAAATATTTATAACAAATATATAGCATAGTTTTTTTATTTCAATATATAGTATAAAATGTTTAAATAAAAAGTTGATCATTATAGAAAACAATATAGTTTTTTGGATTCTCTTTGGAATGTTACACAGGTCAATGGATTAAATGTATTATAATCCATTATAAAATACAAGTTTTTAATGATATGTATAATATATCAAATATTTGATAACAACATATAAAAATAACTTTTAGATGGCTAATATTTCTGTGAAATAAAACTGATGAAACAGATAAACAACCTTTTTCAAATATAGTCATTAAGTTCATTAAAAAAGCAACTATAATGATACAAAAAAATACATTAATTCCCAAGTTTTGATAATAACCACTCCTCTGTTAAATCTTCCAGTTCTCTAATTTCATATGCTCTTGAAACATCAGCTTCTTTTTGCAAAGCAATTTTTGAACCAGCATACATCATTTGTAGTTCAGCATGACTGTCTCTTGGAGTAAAAAATAGGAAACAAAGAGGAAAGGACGTTCTACCATCCTTATGTATCTGTTTATAAGAAAGAATTATAAATCGCGGCTGATGGCTTGGCAGGCTTTCTTGTAAATCTTCTATTGTTGTATCTTCCAAGTTTTCATCTATAATTATTTGTTGTTTTTCCCGATCAACTTTTACTAAAACAAAGATAAATTATCATGTATGCTCAGGAATTAGAATTACTTTCATACAAACAAGGGCGGACGTATCTTGTTCTTTTCTGAATCGAAATGTTTTTAAAGCATTTTTTACTTCCTCTGTTATTTCACATATATTTACGTTTCCTGACTAAAATTAACGCTTATAAAAATACTCAGTCAGTCATAATCTCTTACCATATTTGAACAATAACGCTCGATTAAACATCAACGTACCCTTTACTCAATAGACAATAAAGCATTTGTCAACTTTGTCAATGTTTGTTTTAAATGCTATAAAGTTAGGTGCATGACTGAAATATGTCACTGAACGTCAAAATAGAAAAAAGAAGAAATATGTCATTATTTTAGTTTTTCTGTGTTTTAGTCATCATAATAAGGGCCAGTAGTTGTTTTGTGTAAATAATTGTGTAAAATAGTTTTTAAAAGGCAAAATGACCGTAATGGAATTTTTTGGCTGTGCGTTTCTAGCGTTTGGACCGCCTTTTGCGATGTTTTTATTTACTATAGTTCAAGATCCAGTTAGGATTATAATTTTAATAGCAGCAGCGTTTTTCTGGCTGCTTTCATTGTTATTATCGTCGTTGCTTTGGTTTGCAGTTCTACCGTTAAGAAAATACTTGGTTTTTGGAGCAGTATTTTCAGTGATATTTCAAGAATCATTTCGATACATAATTTACAAGATTCTAAGGAAAGCTGAAAATGGTTTACAAAAAATTACTGATGACAGTGCCACTCTGATCGATAATAAACACATCTTAGCGTATGTTAGTGGTTTAGGATTTGGAATAATAAGTGGAGCATTTTCATTAGTTAATGTCCTGGCAGATGCAGTTGGTCCAGCTACTATGGGATTAAAAGCAGGAAATGAAATGTTCTTTTTAACTAGTTCTGCTACAACTTTATGTTTTATATTACTTCATACATTTTGGAGTGTGATATTCTTTAATGGATTCGATACAAAAAACAAACTACAAATTGCCTATGTGTTAGTTACACATTTGTTAGCTACTTGTCTAACCCTATTAAATAGATATCATATATATTCTGCCTCCCTAATACCTTTGTATACAATTGTATTTGTTACAGCGGTATATGCATTTAAGGTTGCAGGAGGGTCATATAATAGTTTTAGGAGATGTGTTTGTTTAAAATGACTGTATATCTTGTATAAATAAAGTGCTTAATTTATTTAACTTATAATATTTCTTAGCATTTTAAAATATATTGTATGAATATTAATGTTGACTTGTAAGTCTATCCTATTAAACAAATATTTTTATTCTGGCCATTTTATTTTTAAATTCTTATTATTATGCCTTTGTTGTAAAGTTGTTCCTGTATGTGTGTATCGGAGTATTTCAACATTAGAAATGCTTGAATAAATATCGAGATTGAAAGAGTCAAAGAGACCGAATAATTGCCAAAATAAGAGTCTAATGTATTTTATTATGTATCTACCAAAATTTTGTTCTTTTTACTTTATTACAGTCATAACTAATATTGAACTATATTATTTATATAATATATATATCTTATTAGTTTAGAACCAACTTTTTTATCATTTAACATAAAAATATTGAATATCCTGTATACTTTTAACAAAATCTTTTCCTTGAGGTACCATCTCTGTCAAAAATGTTGTACTAACCGACTAATATCAAACCAACATTACAGAAATTTATATTATACTGCTAAACATTCTAAATTCTGTTTGGTGCCCTCTCAGGAAAAATTCATACATAAATTCATAAATATAATATCTATATTTTCGCTATTACATTATAAAGTAAATATATAGATATATCGTACACCATTTTATGATGGAATACAAAATATTACAATTCTTACAAAAAATATGAACTGGTTAACTGCTGAACTAAAAATAGTCCAATGAATCAGTCGATAGTAAAAAGTAGACAAATACTGTCGATAGTCGTATTCAATCGATAGTTCCCAACGATAATATTTTTGATCCGCATATCGATATTTCTTGTTCATAATATCGATATTTTTGTTAACCCATATCTGTTTTTCTTTTAAAGTAAAATTCAATATACCAATATTTTTAAAAATATCATCCTTAGGACAAAGCCATATTATGTTCAAATTAATTTAATGATAGGGATATGCCACAGTAGGTATGATCGATATTTTTTCAACATCCTTATGTCATAGATCAAGTCAATATATCAACTACGACTTGAACGTAAAAAGTTTTAGGTTAAATAGTTCAAATTAGAGAGTTGATTTTGTTGTTAATAAGTGTTTTAGCCCACCGGTGTTTTGTTTATACACTTTATTTTGTTAATTGGTATTTTTTAATAATGCTGAAAGCGTGTCCAAATTCAATTGATGTTATAGTAAGTATTGTTGTACATTTTTGCAATCATAACAGTGCGTCTCTTTAAGGATCTACAATTTAAATTGCAATGTCGGTTGAAAATTTTCAACAACATTGAACTATCCACATTTCAAAATACACCAAGTTTAATATCTTGTGCAAGCAGGTATGGATTGTTATTTGTGGGTACTAATGAAAAATATTTTCAAGGTAAATATTTAATTTTTAATAATTAAAAATATAAATTTTGAACATTTCTTTTTTAGTTATACAAACAAATAATTTACATAATTATTTTTCAAAGGACAAGGAAGTTTCAGATTACCCTAGGCGGAATGTAAACTTACCATCATTACTAAAACACATTTGCTGTAATTGTGACAGTACTATTTTAGCAATTGTTGTTGAACAAGATCAATGTCCTTTAGTAATATTTTATGATATCCTATCATTTTTTACAACCAATATCAAAATTATTAAAGAAATAAGATTATCAGCAACTCCAAATGTTCATGTCAATGAAATTGGTTGGAATCCATCTATACCAGGAATATTTACTGCTTGTAAAAGTGATGGAACACTAGGAATTTATGAATTGAAAGGAGATACTGTTGATATTAATTCTCTCCCAACAGAATCTGGCTCAACATGTTTTTGTTGGAGCCCAAAAGGTAAACAGATTGCTGTTGGTGATAGAAGTGGTAAAATAACACAGTACAAACCAGATTTAAAAGCAGTGAGAATTATTCCTGCACCTACCCTTAAAGTACCCCAGGCACTTATTAGTTTACAATGGGTTTCAAATTATCAATTCATTGGTGTTTATCAAGAATTACCTGAAGGATCTGGAAATGTTATTGTTATTGATGCTCCTAAAGGTGCTGAAATATCCTATACAGATTATGATGATATTTGTTATAGTGGAGTAACCCGTCCTCCTCAATTTTACCTAATTTATCAACCAAATTGGTAGGTATCATAGTAATGTATTAAGAGTTCTGTATACAATAGCTAAGGTATTTTGTAGGAATGTTATAATGGTTGCATCAGCAAATGGTAGTGAGGTAGGAGTTCTTAGTAATAGTGGAGACACCTGGATACAATGGATTATGCCAGATTCTGCTAGAGCAGAAATTCCACTTAATGTGGACTATCAAGAAACATTCCCCATAGGGTTAACATTAGATATAAGTTCTACTACACCATTACCTTGGGGAGAAGCAACTATACCACCATGTCCACTACTCTGTATTCTTTCTCATGAAGGAGTACTGTCTTGTTATAATGTAATATTCCTCAAAGAGGGGATTCCTTCAATTTGTACTCCACCTGATGCAGTACCAGACCAAACTGGTTTATCACTTTTTACTACTGCAAATCCAACTAGTTTAAGTCAATCAACACCTGTAAAATTAACGACAACACAGACTGAAACAAACGCGACTAAAAATTTGAATGCACCAGTTTCAAAGCCATTTTCCTTTGACGCACCCATACAAAGCACACCTCTGGTCCCAAATAAAATTTTACCTAACAGCGCTGGTCCATTTGGTGATCAAGTACAGATAACTCCAATTAAAGCTACATCATTATTTGGTGGGCAAACATTAGTCACTCCCGCCACTAAACCAAGCACCGATTCGGTTGCTACCGTTGAGAAACCGGCAACTACAACCGAAAAATATTCTTCTATTTTTGCTGCTTTGAACACATCTAGTACAGCACAGCCCACACCGGCTGCGTCAGTTAAACCGATTTTGGTTACAACGAAGCCAGAAGCAAAACCAGTTCAGGATGTTACCCCTCAGCAATCTATGAAGGCCACAACAAAATCTGAAATAGATCTAGTAACTCCTGAACTGAAGGCTGAAACAGCAGCCATATTATCACAGATGATTAAAGATGAATGGTATATTTTGGAGACGGAACTGAGGTTTTTATTGAAACAGTGCCAGTCGGTTAAAATCAGCCTTGGAAGTGATCAGGAAAAAATTGATATGGTGGAACAAATCGAAAATTTACAAAGCTTTTTGAAGGAAGCCGTTGATATAAGCGTCGGACAAAGCAGCGAAATACATTGCCTGAAACAAAGTGTTATTCAGTCGTGGGCTTGGTTTGAAGAGGCAAAGTCGCATTATAACGTGTCTAAAAATGTGACTGTTGCGTTGTTAATGAGGTTACAGCCTTTAGATTCTGTTGCCGATAAGAAATTGAAAGATATTCAACAGCTGATTTACTATATTGAATCACAATTGTCGCAAGTCAACAAGGCGTTAGATGAACAATGGGCGAATTTTCAGAATCATACCAAAAATAGTTATAAGGTAAAATTGCCCACCATGGAGGCAATATTTCAGACGATGGTGCGGCAGAGCGCCATCCTACAAAGGCAGACATACGTTTTAAAAGATATCTCGATGCGGCTAAGGAAGAAGACTTCTGTGTCGAGTTCATTGTTGCTTTCTCTGGAAAAATCCACTGATTTGGTAGATGATTTGAAAAATTTGCACCTAAGTACTCATGATGTTCTCGAATTACAACGGGAGAAAATTAAACATTATACTAATAGTTTAACGATGACCAAGATTAGAAACTTGAGAAATTTACTCAAAAACAAACCTGTAACGAAGGTTATTGCTATTAAGCCTCAGTTATCATCTTGGGTCATGGGTCAGTCATCTGCGAGCAAAATTCGGCAGTCCATCGCCTCATTAGGAAATTATACACCTGTCTCCAGAGCTTCGGTGGCTAGGAATTTAAATTTTACCCAACCAGATCTATCAAAAGATGTATTGGTAACATACAGTAAAGAAGAAAAGAATACTACAGACATATCAACACAACCTTTAACGTCAAGTACAAGCCAAATCTCGTCGTCATCTGGCTTTATCTCTCTATCTAAAACTCCATCTGCTATAATAAATACGCAGAGTAGTGCCTTTGCGCCTACGGGATCTGCACCATCAACAGTAATCACCGAACCGAAAGGTCCACGAAGGTCCTCATCAAATTTCTCCTCAGCCCCAACTTCTAACGCATTCAATTTTGGTTCTGAAAATTTCTCAACGATTTCTCTCATAAAGCCAACAATAAGCAGTCTCACTCCAAAATCTCAGGCAGCAGTAGAGAAAACCCCAGTAGAAACTACGAGTTTAGGATTCTCATTTAGTCAAAAGAATACTATTACTACTGCCGCAACAATACAATTGAGCATATTTTCTACAACTTCTTCAGGTGCATTTTCGTATACTACACCAACTAGCCAAGTAGGAAAATTATCAAGTCCTAGCATTGCTGCACCTGTTACACCCTTAAACTTAGTCAAACCTATACAACCTCCATCAACTGTTGCCTCAGGAACATCATTATTTGGTTCTCAGCCGTCATTGTTTGCAGCTGGTAATATAAATAAGCTTTCAGCCATTTCGTCAACGCCTTCAAATGGCGCGATCTCATTATTTGGTAATGGACAAGTAACAATTACTAAAGCTGTCCCTTCTACTTCTGCTAGTAATATGACAGGAAGTATATTTACAACTACTGTGAATACAACAAATGGTTCCAAGAATGCGGAAAGTTTGCCAATTTTTGGCACAGCCGCGCCAAAACCACCTACAACAGACGTTACTAAAGATAGTGCTACCATTTTCAGTCACTCTACCAGCAATGTACCTACCTGCTATCTACCGGCACAGTCGTCTATTTTTACTTCAAGTACAAATATAAGTTCCTTGCCAACAGCAAATGTTACTATTCATCCAGTTTCAACGGTTACTGCTGGTAGCACGAGCAAACCATTATTTTTTGGAAGTCCCCCAACGACTAGTTTGACAACTTTATCTTTTGACGGTTCAACATCGACTTCCGCGTCTATATTTGGCGGTACAAAGACCACAGTGCCGTCTACAGCATTTGGAACGGCTCCAACGGCCTCTAGTACACCATTTGGGAGTGCTACAGCATCAACTGGTACATTATTTGGGGCGGCTGCAACAACGTCCAGTACTTTATTTGGAGGTACTGCTACAGGTTCTCTATTTGGGTCACCTGAGGCCTTTAGCTCGTTAAAATTATCAACAACTTCGTCGGCTCCTCCCCTTTTTCAAAAGTTGCCTACCACTGCCGCCTCATCATCAGGCGCCACATTGTTTGTTAATAAAGCTGCTACGGTTACCGTTGCACCATCAACACCATCATTGTTTGGTAACGTACAAACTTCTTCAACTCCTGCAACTCAATCAATATTTGGAAACACGCAAGCTACTTCAGCAGCTACATTATTCGGAAAACCTGCTACCACTGCCGCCGCATCAGTTCCCCCTTCTAACGTTAAATCTCCGACATTTAGTACCGTTAGTGAAACTAAAACAAATACTACTATTACAAGTACAACTACCGGAACAAGCTCCAGTCTGTTTGGTTCGAATTTTTCTTCAGTCTCGTCACCTTCCACTTCGTTATGGGGCAAAACTGATTCAACTGATCTAACAACTAAGACATCAGTTAGCCCACCAAGTTCATCAAGTATCTTCGGTTCATCTCCAAGTTCGGCCAGTACCACTACCGCATCTTCAAGTATTTTTGGACAGTCTGTTTCTAGTACATTCCCAACATCAACGACAGCGCCGGTTAATATATTTACTGGAGCTGCTACGAATAGCATTTTCGGAAAAGCCAGCATAGCTCCTACAAATATATTTGGAGCATCAACTGGAAATAGTACCACAACTACCGCATCTCCTACAGCTGCAGGTATTTTTGGAAAAAGTACCACAGCTGTCTCAACATCAGCAAGTAGCTTTGGAAGTCCTAATAGTACTACGTCATTTGGTGTACAAAATAACTCGATATTCGGAGGAAATAAACCGTCCGTATTTGGGCAGGCTAGTTTTGGAAATCAAACTGGATTTAATACACAACAACCTCAAGCCACAACATCATCTTCAGTATTTGGGCAGGCTGCTACTTTTGGTTCAGGCTCTGTATTTGGACAAACTACCACTACTACTTCCAGTGTATTTGGAAATGTTTCTGCGGCAAGCAGCAGTTTTGGTACAGGTATAATACAAGCATTTGCATGTGAAATGTAATAAAATATATGTTTCAGGTTTTGGTTCGACATCAACTAGTACAGCGCCGTCAGGATCTTTCGGTTTTGGTGGTTTAAATGTTAGTGACGGTAGTAGTGGGAGCGGTAATGGTTTCGGAGGCACCGGTAATGTGTTTGGTGCTGCACCGGGAGCAAATCCATTCGGAAAAGCTGAACCCAAATCCACCTTTGGACCTGGCACGACGAATATGTTTTCCAGTCCCGCATCGACATCATCATCTGCGTTCGGCAGCTCTATAACTAGCTCAAGCTCAGTTTTCGGATCAAATGCACCTTCCGCTTTTGGCAGTTCAGGTAAACGTTTTATTTGTTGACACAGGAATATTGCTATATTATTAAAATGTAGGTGGAGGTTTCGGTGGCACGTCAAATACATTCTCATCGTCTCCATTTGGTCAAAAACCATCATTCGGACAACCGACTACTTTTGGTTCTTCTTCGCCGTTTGGAAATCCACAAAGCCAGGGATCGTTCAGCGGAGGATCTTCTTCAACGGTTGCTCAAACAGGCTTTGCATCACCGGCAGCTTTTCAAAAGCCTGGCGGTTTTGGTAGTGCTCCAGTTTTCGGTGGAGCGCAGGCAAATGCGTTTGGGGCGGCACCCAGTTTTGGTGGTACTCCAACATTTGGATCCGCTCCCGCTTTTGGTACCCCAGAAAAAGTATTCGGGGCCGCACAGCCTAGTGGTAAGTTCGGTTATTTATACAGGAGTCAAAATTGAAAAATTCGTATTTTACATTTTGGTTGCATGGCAACGGTTAATTAACGGGTGAGGTAGTATCTTGATCGGCGCTCCCAATATATGGATGACAAGAGTCTAGTTCTAGTGAATCCCCTCATGCGCACAAGGTTTTGAGTTTGCAGCGTTGCCAGTTATTGAAAATTATGGGTATATTTGAAGAGTATAATATAAATGGAATAATTTATCTTGAATTCACAAATTAACCTAATATCATATAATCTAATATTTCTCTTGAGGCCCAAGTTAAACACGTTTTTATATATTGTTTGCCCCCTATTAATATAAAAAATATAATATGAAGAACCTTTAATAATTAAATTCACAAATCTATTACTTTAAGCTTATATATTATGTCTAAGTTATTTAACCTTTTATAAACATGTAAAGAAAGAGAGAAAATAAAACCAACATGTAAGGTAACAACGTGAGAATCCATTTGTCTTTAAAATTATTCAAAAATGTATCGTACACATCACTAAAAAATACCTTCATTAATTCGTCAACGAATCTGTTCAATGTACAAAAACAGCAGGGAAACCCCTCTCAATTCATTTGATAACTGCAATTATTGCAATTAAAATCGATATGTACAACGTATGTGTTTTGTACTTGGATTTTGATTAGATTCAGTTGGTTTGTTTACTGAATATTATATAATTCTTTACGAGCCAATAATCTTTTCAAATTGGCACTACTTAAATTAGCTCATATTTCATCCAATATGGCATCCATTTGCAACTAGTTTAGCTGCAATCATATTTTTATCTAATCTTAAGAACATTCGCTTCTCACTATTTGATACACTCTTATAAATTCCTGATCGATTATGCTCAAATTTAGAAGTAGTAATATTTTTACCAAAGTAGAAACCACAAACCTTAAAAATCTTCAAGGGTGCCAAACTTCAATGTTTCTTTTTCAATTGTAATGCTCAGCTGTCAACGAGCTGTGATTATGATGAGATATACTCACTAAAGGATATCAAGCCATATTTATCTGTACTTTCACTTTCGCAGGGTCAACTATGCCTAAAATTTCATTATATTTTGGCATAGAATTGCATCCAATTTGCAAAATTAATGTAAAGACTGAATGGATACGCACCTGTTACTGACTGCCATCTATAATCTAAATATGAACAGTACAAGAAAAGTAAACTATAAACATTTGTTAACCTTACAAAACAGAGCTCCTACTGCCGCTGTAATTCTTTGGATCCTACCTTTCGATTGTTTGTAAATAGCAACGTCGCAAAATTAGTTTTCCGAAAGCGATTGGGATTCTCCAGAACTAGCCACTAGTGTATGGATTTAGTCCCTAAACGCGTCTTAGTAAAAAAGAAGTTTTGTACAAGAATTCGCTAACTACCAGACGAAACTTCGTAAAACTGTTTTTTCATTCAGTGGACCTATATAGTAGCATCAATTATTACAATTTTATGAAGAAAAAATATTGGAATTGTAAGTTTTTTCAAGGCGTAGACCAAGTACTGTTCTTCAGTGATATTGAAATGGTCCCCATTTAATAGGTTTTGTAAAAGAAAATTGCAGATATTAGGCCGCAACGAATCCAAATTTACGATCACTCACTAAAACTCGTTGAAATTTTGATTACCATTAATTACATTTTAAGAAACTCTAATTAATATTGTACAATAACTTCTATTTTTTAGTACTTGAAATTCACCAATGGACACACTGTATAACTCATATATTTTATGATTTATTTTAGCGCCCTTTGGAGCTGCATCTACCCAGCAGCAAAACGCAGGATTTGGTAATATAGCCTCTCAAAATACTATAGGGTTTGGCAATTTGGCACAGCAAGCCAATACACCAAATTCCATGTCATTTTCAGGGTAAGTTTATTTCTAGTTGTAAAAAAACACCTCATATTTAGAGAGTCATTCCTTAATATATAATTTAATTTATTTACAGGGGTTCTTCTTTTTCTACTTGGCGCTAATGTGAAGTACTATTGTGTAACTGATATTAAGGATTGTTCTGTAAAACAGTCAATTTACCATATTGTTAATGTTCATGTAACATATTAATGTAATACATTTTAATTTAGTTTCTAAATATATGAATATTTTCGGTGTATTTGTCGTATTTAATTTTACATATACTAGTACTCTGAAAAAGTTCTTGTTGCTTCATCAGACTTCACGTAGAATTAAGTTGTTTTGATATGGCCTTCTTTGGTTTAGTTACACCTAAATCTCTACTAGTTGCGTTATTATTGTAGTTCATATACAAAAATTGTTGTTAGTAATAGTAATAACTGATTTTTAGTTTCAAATGAACGAAATATTATCATGGTTCTAAAAGCTAGGCTTCCATAGAAAAAAGATAAATAGGAAGATAATGTACAGTTTTTGTGAAATTATAAATATAAATTTATCCGTCTTATCGGCATTGTTGTATTCATCAGCAAATGAATTTAAATATTTCAGGGATGCTACATGCTACAGTCCGTCTAATAAAACAACGAATGCATGCCGTAGGTCAAATGTATATTGCCAATTGTAGTTTGTATGTTTTTATTAACAATGTTTTCCCCATTTCATTGTAATTTAAAAAAATATATAGTGCTGCCTAATATATCTGAACGTCTAACCGAGTGAGTCTATCTAATTCGAGTTGTGTCATGTTGCCACATCTCTTTAAAATTCTTCAAAACCTTAGTGACAATAACACTGTGCGACATTTTTTTCTGTAATATTAAATAAAACTATTTTTTTGTTGTCAAATTGTACCGGCCGAACATAAAAACTTAAACAGATTTTTTGTTATACACATACCATTTTAAAGTTATAAGTATAAAGTTTAAGTACAATAATTATATACAGTATGAAAATTTTCAATCATTTATTTATTTATATTATTGAAAATAATATATTATTAAATGTATTATTATGTTATTATTAAAATAATAATAATATATTTACAAATAGACGATGAATCAAAATAACTCAACTTTTGTGCCATTCTTGCAATCTAGATCCCAATATTTCAGCTTTACTTACAGACAAATTCAGAACATGTATCAAATCATTCAACTCGTGCTGTTCAATTAAATATGGTTGATGCATGGAGTGACTGGTAGGGAGATATTTATAGAGAGATATATATAGAGTGCGATATTTGCCTATTTAGCTCAGTTTTTTCTTCGTCATTGCTTGAAATAACAGGTTCTTTGAAAAGGTACTGGATATTTCTCACTGTGAGGAATCGGATTTGATACTGATGTTACATTTGGATAATCTATTTTACTCTTTTTTCTTGAAATTCCTATGGTACTAGTCAACAAAAATAACAATCATGGGGATGATTTACTTGTTCCCGCCAGACCATTGGCACAGCAAAAGACATAGAAACAGGCTTCCTAATATACCATACGTCATTTAATTTTACGTAATTGCAAACAACTTTCGGGGTCAATTCCTTATTTTGTCAGTTGGAAGTTTTCCTTGATATTTAATAATATATCTTCCACAAACATATCAGAACTTATTCTTTCACTTTTTTTCGTTTTCGAAAAAAATGCAATAATTTCCCAAACAAATTATTAGAATAATTTGTAAGAATACTAAAACTTTTAATTTATAGTCATACAGTGTTCTAAGTAATAAAATAAATCCGCAATTAATTACGTTTACTCAATTTTTTTTAACGAGGGTATACGTAAATACGGTACACTATTACTATGGAACATGACGTGTTAAACAAATATATCAATAGACAATGTTTTTAACAATGGAATAAGGAATTCAAAACACGTAATCTTATTTATGTAATGGTGGGTACAGACCTGAGTATTCGGGTCGAGCTGATTCGCTGCATTCACAGAAAACACATGCATGCGCATCGAATTAATCTATGTTTTGTCCTTTTTTTATTAATGCGCCGAATCCGATCGAACCGAATATTCAGATCTGTGCCCACCATAAGAAAAATTGATTCACGCAGTATGATTTGAGGTTATAACAGGCACATGTAAAGCAAAATTTTAAGTTGATTCACCATTGCGACATGCTGACGTCATAAATTGCAATGACGTGCATAACTAGTTTTATTGGACGGGCTATAAATTATTTTTATATATTAGATGAACTATAACGTTAAAAAAGATTATATTTTATAACATTTTTAATTCATTATTTTATTTATATTAGAATGTTGTTATATATCAAAGTTAAAATAAACTAATACAGCAATGTTAAGTGCGGCAACATTGCGACATTTTGACGTCTTAAATTGAGATGACGCCAGTTACATGCCTGTTACTTTTTCTATGGTTTACTCCAACTTTGTGTAGATTATATATAGCATTTCATCACAATAAAATATTAGGAAAGAACCGTAATACTATTAATTGATTTCTATTAAAATTATATTACTTGATAAATCAGTCACATTACAATAATTACACTACTGATAATATATTACACCATAAAGTTTGAACAGATTACATTATTTTAGTATTTTGTAACAATTTCAAGATATATTTAATCATACAAATGAAAATATGTAATAATGGATTGAAATATGCTACAATATGTTAATGCAACACATGTTTGTTTTTGAATATATTAATACTATTGTCAGTACCTCCAGACATGAGGTATTTGTTATTTGACCAATCAACTGTGAGTACTTGGCCTTCATGACCTCGTAAATTATATAAAGGAGCTTTTGGACTCCTTGTATCCCACATTTTTACAGTAGAATCATAGCTTCCAGACAAAAACAAGTGTTCATTATATTTTGACCATGTTACACAAGTTACCTATAAAGATTCAATTATTTTTCCTTATTTGTAATGATTATTACCTTAGATCTTACCCATAGTACATGTGATGTAAACATTGATTTACATATAGATCCTTCAGTAGATCTAGGATCATACAGACGAATATTTCGATCTGCTGATGCAGCCAGTAATGTGTTTGATAATGTAGACCAAGATGAACTTAAGAAAGCTTTTTGATCAACAATTTCATTTTTGATACCATTTAACTGAAAATAGAAATTATGTATACCACCAATACTAATACCCATTATAATATAATTACCTCACAATCCCAAAATTTAATAGTATGGTCCATTGATGCAGTACAAACAGTATGGTTATCAGTCCAGTTTACTGAAGAAATATCCTCCTTATGTCCTTTTAATGTGTGTAGTGGAACTCTAGTAAAAATTCCTCTTGCACCTCTTAATCTTTTAGAACTAGGTTCCCCTGTATCATCTGCATTCAAAGATGCTGACCATAATTTCAAATTTGTGTCCCATCTGAAAATATTTAAATTTTTAACAACCATTTTATATTACCAATTATTTAATACTTACCCTCCTGTTGCTAATGTTGCACTATTTGGACTTACACTAACACAGTCAATGCCCCTTTCATGTCCCCTTAATTGTACTTTGGGTATCATTTGTTCTGACCCCTCTACCCATTCCCAAATGACACCTGTTTGATCATGAGAAACACTGACAAAACCTTTAGATACATCATTTCTATCAATCCATGTTACACCTTTAACCATTTCAGAATGATCTTTAACAGACACCACTGGTTTTCCATGGGAAGTCCATATATTTACGGAATTATCATAACATCCAGACAAAATCCTAAAACCTTTTCATTTTTATAAATTCAGGAAAACAAACCATAAAAATACCATTTATCGGTGCATTGAATTGATGATACCCAATCATCATGTAAAATACTATCTTCTGGCTCAGGAGCTGGTGTTCTTTCAATATACTCTACATCAATTGTGCTTTCTGTTGAAACATTACGCTCTTGTAAATGTTCCAATAATGTCAATCTAATTAATTCTCCAACAGCTAAAAAATCAAAATCTTTTGGTTTTAAAAAATCCGCGCTGCTTTCTTTTAGCAACTCGTTTAATAACTGATTTAACGCTTTAGGGTCTATGTTCGAGGGTACAGAGACAGGTACATCAGGCACTGAATATCTACGGATTAATATGATTCAATTAATTACTAATTTTATTAGAAATAAAAGAGTGGATTTACATTTCCTGTTTGGTTAACAATCTGATTTGTAACTGGCATTCGTTAGAGTATTGCATTTTTACGGTGTGCTCGGTCTTATTATTTGAAAATGTCTATACACTAAAAATAGAGGTTCGAGTTAAAAACTTCTCCATTGTGGCAATAATATTATATTCACCTAATAGCAAAATAGAAATTAAAATATTATAATTAAAGTAGAAAAGTTACTCTGTCGAAGTATAACTTGTTCAACAGTGAACCAGTTAATGCCTAAAAACTAATTCAATTTATTTTATTAAACTAATGAATTTACTTACAAACCGCAAATTTGAAAGAAGATCGGATATCTCTGCAAGGGATGTCGTGGGAGCAATATTTTCGATATTTGTTTCTTTCTTTTGTTGATGTGTTAACATTGGCATAAAATATCCATATATAATTGTATGTTAAAAGTTAAAATTTATCTGAAGAAATAATGAATTGTATTAGAAACTGATATGATATAAAAATATATTATATGATGGTCTAAAAAAGTTTCGATACAAAGAGGAAAACGGTATTTGGCTCTAAATCACTATTTCGATACTGACATATACGTCACAAAACAATATCTCATTTTGAAATGGCGTGGTGTAAAATGGTGATTGTTATAATAGCTGTTTAAGTTTTAAGATCTGTACACCATTTGTAGTGCCCTTTTTACATTGTTTTGACTGTAAAACTAGAAATTGTGAAGACTTTCATCCGAAAAAAAAAAAAAGAAAGTGTGTTGGTGTTTTTCCAATAACTATGGATTTATCAAGTATTTTACCATCGCCAATTCAACCAGTCTGGGATAGAGATGATGAAAGAAGGAAAAGGGCTTCTCAGATGCCTTCAAAGGAGTTGATTTCTGCACAAACCATTGCACCTCCCTATGGACAAAGAAGAGGCTGGGTACCACGTAATGTTACAGATTACGGAGATGGGGGAGCATTTCCAGAAATCCATGTTGCACAGTACCCTCTGGAAATGGGACGAAAAAAGGATACTACTTCTAACGCTTTAGCAATTCAATTAGATCTTGACGGGAAGGTTAAATATGATGTTCTAGCAAGACAAGGACATTCAAAAGATAAAATAGTATACTCAAAACTTTCTGACCTCTTACCAGTTGAGGTTGTATCAGAAAATGATCCATCATTAGAAAAGCCCTCCCAAGAAGAAGTTGATGATATTACAGATAGAACTAGACAAGCTTTAATGAAAATAACTAATTCAAAAATTGCTGCTGCAATGCCAGTACGTGCAGCGGATAAACAAGGTCCTGCCCAATTTATACGTTATACACCATCACAACAAGGTGCTGCATTTAACTCAGGGGCCAAACAGAGGATTATTCGTTTAGTTGAAGCACAGGTTGATCCAATGGAGCCGCCAAAGTTTAAAATTAACAAGAAAATACCCAGAGGGCCACCATCACCACCAGCACCTGTGTTGCATAGCCCTACACGTAGAGTAACCGTTAAAGAACAGAAGGAATGGAAAATTCCTCCATGTATATCAAATTGGAAGAATGCTAAGGGATACACGGTTCCTTTAGATAAAAGATTAGCAGCTGATGGTAGAGGTTTGCAACAGTTACACATTAATGAAAATTTTGCAAAATTAGCTGAAGCATTGTACATAGCAGACAGAAAAGCTAGGGAAGCTGTTGAAACAAGAGCTCAACTTGAAAAGAAATTAGCTCAGAAAGAAAAGGAAGCTAAAGAAGAACATTTGAGACAACTTGCTCAGAAAGCTCGTGATGAAAGAGCAGGTATTAAATCATCAGGATCAGGTCATTCAAGATCAGTGGATGATGAAGAGCAAGAAAGAGATATGCTAAGACAAGATAGACATAAAGAGAGAGCAAGGGAGAGGAATCTTTCAAGAGCTGCTCCAGATAAAAGAAGCAAGTTGCAAAGAGAAAGAGAGCGTGATATATCTGAACAAATTGCACTTGGGATGCCTGCAAGAGGAGTATCTTCAAATGAGGGACAATTTGATCAGCGTTTGTTCGGCCAAGCTAAAGGACTTGGGCAAGGATATGGAGATGATGAGGCCTACAATGTGTATGATAAACCTTGGAGGGATGGTGGTTCTATGGCAAATCATTTATATCGTCCAAATAAAAACATTGATAAGGATATCTATGGAGGAGAAGATCTAGAAAAAGCAATTAAAACTAATCGTTTTGTTCCTGACAAAGAATTTAGTGGAACAGATAGGACAGCTGGAAGAAGTGGGCCAGTACAGTTTGAAAAGGAAGAAGATCCCTTTGGTCTGGATCAATTCTTATCACAAGCTAAAAAGGGTAGCAAGCGTAAGGAACCAGAAAAAAGGGATGAGCGAGATAAGAAAAAACGCAGGGATTGATTTTCACAATTTGGATATTCATCAATTTACCAATTCTGAAATCAACTTTGTTTACTTTGCTAATACAAATAAATTTGTTGATTATAAAATGGTTTTATATCATGTTATCACTTAGTTTCATTCCCCTATTTGTTTGTAGATTTTTTAACAATATAACAAGACTAATAACAATATAACAGGAATATAATCAATTTAGTTAAAATAACTCTTTCACCCTCAATTTATAACTTAGGCATATTTTTGTAAAAAAAAGGTATTTTAATACTGAAAACATTCCTTTTAATCTGGTTTTTAAAATATTTAAAGAATACTTTGGGGCCCATATACCAATATTTTTATTTTATCTTAAAAATATCAATATATCTTTTGTATCAGACTTTCTGGTTGTTGCAAAAAAATCAATATATATTTTTCACTGGTATATCCCTAATTTTAAAAAACATAAATCAAACTAGGGATGTCCAAGAAAAAAACCGATGTTTTTGACCGCTCTATCAATATATTTGTTGGCCGATATTATATTCCTTACAGGAAGATATTTCTTAAAACACTATAAAAAACCTTATTTTATCTTCAATAATTTTTTGTTAAAATTATCGACAAAAAGTTATTTTGTAAAATATCGATATTTTTACTTTTGCACGAAAATTTAATTTATTTTTCTTGGGATATATCGATATTTATTTTAAAAATATCGAAATAGATATATGGAATTTCTTTAAATTAACCTATTATCCATATTTTTCTCTAGGCCTATATTTTTTTCTATGGCCTAAACCATCACATTAAAAGATTTTTTTGGTTAGGTTAACTATTTCTATATAATTTGATATCATACAACTATCGATTTAAAAAAGAAGAAGTAGTAAGCGTTGTCCGCTTAATTTGCCCTGTTTACATATTCAAATATAAACATAATTTAGCTTATAGAGAGGACTTTACTTGTTCTTTATATGTGGTATATCATTTAAAAATGCATCGACGTGGTGGGAAAAGGATTCGGTTAGATGATCCTGTCCCAGAATATGAAAACCCCATGACCCCTCATATAGAACATGAAAATTATGGTGGTAATTATGTTCAGTATGGGGAATCATATCAGGAGCAAGCTGGAACATCCTCCGATGGGATGTTCGAATCACCTCCTACACCTGGGATGAGACGAATAACTCGGTATAAGTTTAATTTTTTTTCTGTTTACATGTTACATGAATTGGTTGTAGAGCAAGAGCAAGGGGTATAACTAATCCACCACCGCTTCCATTATCTTATTCTCCTCCTCCTGAGAAACCAGGTAGAGGACGGGGGCGTGGGCGACCTCCAGGTCGTAAAAATAATGCAACAGAACTCCATTTAAGGCATGATAGTGATGATGATTCTTCACTCTATAATGTTATTAAAAGTGGGCGAGTGTCTCTGACAAATATTGTTGATGACTGGATTGAAAGTTATAAAGTAGAATGAAATTTGACACTTTGTATAAAATTTGATTAAAATTGATTTCAGGGAAATCGTAATGCTGCACTGATTTCATTAATGCAATTTTTTATTAATGCAGCTGGTTGTAAAGGACATATTACTCAAGAAATGCAAGCTCAAATGGAGCATGCGGCTATTATTAGAAAAATGACGGAAGAATTTGATGAAGAATCTGGAGAATATCCTTTAATAATGGCTGGACAATCATGGAAGAAATTTCGACAGAATTTTTGTGATTTTGTTCAAACTCTTGTGAAACAATGCCAGTACACTATAATTTATGACCAGTTTTTGATGGATAATGTGATATCTTTATTGACCGGGTTATCTGATTCTCAAGTATGTTCTTTTGTATGTTTTTCTTTATTAAGTGATGTTTTAGATACCACTATCAAATAAATTCACACATTTCCATATTTTAGATTTGTAAGAATAATAGAGAATATTTTATAACAATTTTCAATCAAAATAAAGATTTATAAAAGAACCTATCATTAAAATTTAGTCAAGTCTTAAATCAAAATAATCATGACCAAAAATATATTTCAGCAATATTATAAGAATCACTTTTAATTTTCAGTCTCAGTTAATCTGGTAATTATCACTGTATAAAAACAAGAGCATCTACACTATCTCCTTTTACATACTTTAATAATATTAATTACAAACATTGTTTTCGATTAGGATAAAACATAACTTCAACAAATTTTTTTATCAACTTTAGCTCAATCAGTTCTAATAACAACATATAATTGACTATTAACACTGCCAAACTAATCTTAAATGAAATCAAAGTAAATAATTAAATGTATGCTGGGGTCATTCTTGACAAATTATCTGAACTTTGAAATTGATTTTCAACCCTTATTTCAAGTTGTTTCTTTAGCGGTATTGAATGGTTAATGAATGTTTTCTCATCTTGTTGCAATTTGGTTTTAGAAAAAAATTATTTTATTTTGGTGGCCATTTGCTATAGGAAATTGTGTGTGGTGTTTATTTTCTTTAAACTTGGCATCTACAAATTTTAATTTATTTGTTGACACAGAACTGTTATTGTTATTGAACTAATACCGAAATTCCGTTTTGTTACCTTAATCTTATATTGAAAATTGATAAGATATAATTTTTTCAGGTCAGAGCTTTTAGGCATACCGCCACATTGGGGGCGATGAAATTAATGACTGCTCTAGTGGATGTTGCTCTTACTGTTTCGATAAATTTAGATAACACTCAGAGACAGTATGAAGCGGAAAGGCAAAAATCCAGAGAGAAAAGGGCCAGTGATAGATTGGAAGCGCTTCTTGGAAAACGTCAGGAACTGGAAGAAAATATGGACGAAATTAAAAATATGTTGACGTATATGTTTAAGTCAGTTTTCGTTCACCGTTATCGCGACACATTACCTGAAATAAGGGCTATCGCTATGACTGAAATAGGAATCTGGATGCATAAGTTTCATGCAAATTTTTTAGATGATTCATATCTAAAATACATTGGATGGACTCTACATGATAAGGTATTTTCCACAATGGTCTTTTCATTTTGATGTTATTTACAAGAGAATGTTATTTAGGTTGGAGAAGTACGATTGAGATGTCTCCAAGCTTTACAACCATTGTATGCTAGTGAGGAGTTAAAGGGTAAACTAGAACTTTTTACTAACAAATTCAAGGATAGGATCGTCGCAATGACTCTAGATAAGGAGTATGATGTGGCTGTCCAAGCTGTTAGATTGGTAATTTCTATTTTGAAACATCACCATGAAATTTTAACAGACAAAGATTGTGAACATGTTTATGAATTGGTAAGATATCTGACCTTTGTATATGTGTGTGCTTTGAAGTAGATTTGCAGGTATATTCTTCACATAGAGCTGTGGCTCAAGCGGCAGGCGAATTTTTGAATGAAAGATTATTCCAACCGGCAGATGTGGATACTGGTAAAACAAAACGCGGTAAGAGACGCTTACCAAATACACCTTTCATCAGGGACTTGGTTCAATTCTTTATCGAATCTGAATTACATGAACACGCGGCGTATCTAGTTGATTCTCTGATTGAATCAAACACAATGATGAAGGATTGGGAATGCATGACGGATTTATTATTGGAAGAACCAGGTCTTCACGAGGAACCGCTTGACAACAGGTAATTAATTTCTCAAGTATCATGAGATTAGTACTAACTTTTACGTTAAATGGTAGACAAGAAACCAGTTTAATTGAAATCATGGTTTGTTGTGTTAAACAAGCAGCGACTGGGGAACCACCTGTTGGTAGAGGTCCAAACAGGAAAGGATCTTCACTGAGGGAAATCAAACAGGTTAATTATGGGTTTTACGCGTATATTATAGATTGAATTATGATTTTTATAGACTGGCGAAGACAAACAGAAACTTACGGAACATTTTATCGTAACCTTGCCGTATTTGTTGGATAAGTTCTCAGCCGATCCAGAGAAATTGGCAAATTTGTTAAGCATCCCACAATATTTTGAGCTGGACTTATATACTAGCGGAAGACAGGAGGGTTCTTTACAGGCTCTCCTCAATAAATTAAAGTACATTGTTCAAGTTCAACATGAACCTGAGGTTAGTGGTATGAACACGCGCATATTTTGTTCGTTTAAATTAATAGGGTTTAATATGTGTAGGTCTTAGAAACACTTGCAAAAACATTGGAGATTCTGTGCTCAGAAGGGCATACGATATTTACAAAATGCGATGTCGCCCGATCTACAATAATTGATGTCATAGTAACAGCATACAAAGAAGGTATAGATGATTGGAGGAATTTGTTACTTGGCGAAGAAACTCCAAACGCCGATGAAATCTTCAACGTCGTCAGTTCTTTGAAGAAGGTTTCGATGTTCTACGCCTGTCACAACATGAATCAGTGGGACTTGTGGGAAACACTATTTCAGGATTTTAAGGTAACGCATTTCATTTTATGTTAATGTACATATCCGAAAAAATAATGTCATTTAAGGATATCGAAAGTAAACTGCCCCCTGAAGCCTTAAAGTATTGTTTGAGTTCATGCTATTACTATCTTTTGTGGGGCTTAAAAGACTTGGAATCCTCCCAAGAATCTGGAGGGCTGCAGCATTCTGACGTTCAGAAATTACGAGATAAACTAAAGGAGTTTATTGAAGCGTCTCAAATGTTGATCCGTTCATCGCCGCATACTGTTATCAAGGAGGAGGCTTACATAGGGTTATGTGATTTACTAATAATTTTCAGGTAAGTACAATCGCTGACGCACGCGTCTTGTTACGTTAAGCGTTATATTTTTAGTGATCAACTCAAAGCAGGCCACGAATATTTAGGGGAACTAGCTTGTGTTCCTGGTAAAGAGTTACAGCAGTTGTTGAACGAGTTTGTTCAAACATTTGTGTTCGTCTATGAGAACGAAAACGACAGCGACGAACCACAAATTGAAGAATTACACAAAAAAAGAAATTTTCTGGCGGCTTATTGTAAATTAATAGTCTACAATATAATGCCAACGAAAGCAGGTAAGCTTCAATATAGCCGTAGTTAATTAGTAATATAATACCTTTTTATTTTGACACTAAAAGGGTCTCGTTTAATACTACACTTTAATTGATGTATAATAGGTTGTTGAATAAGATTTGTGTTCAGTGAAAGATGATGGCTATTAAGTTACTCACTTTGTTTTTCGATTGAATTTCGGATACTCTATAAAAAGGGAGAAAGAAGACATGGGGTGGAGAAATTAATGATAATGGTTTATTACCTTCTATACCTTCTGAACCGCCAACTGAAATGGAGAAATCCAAGAAGTAGTAAATCAACAGTTTAGGATGTCTTGGTTAACCACCAGCTTCAACTGTGTATCTAAAAGTGTAAAAAGAGTGTTTCTGTGAAATTCTAAAAGAGCTACTTGTTCATCATCAGTACCTTCAGATTTTTTTTTTGCTAATTTTGCATGGCTCCAACACTGAACTCAAGCTTTGAAACTTTTGAAACTATTTGTTATCTGAAAAACACGAGACGGTGGCAGTGGGCAGATAGTGGCGGGAGTGAACCAACAATATGGGTTGAGATGTAAACACCACTCCAAGCATTGGCTATTGTTTGATGATGAAGAGGAATAAGATTAAGCTAAAACTCCTGCCAACTCATTAAGAGGTGTGAAAGATATATTGGCTAAAGCTTTAGGTTTAAGAATTTATTTTCCTTACAATAAACAAAAACACATTCCAATGTGACTTTAAAATTTTTGTGTATTGTTTCGTCATTGTGGATGAAATTTGGGTCTACTACTACCATCCAATAAAAACGACAGGGATGGACAAACAGTAGTGATGTGAACTGAAGTAAAGGCCCAGAAAAGGACTTCAAGATGTTCATAGATAGTCTTTATTAAATAATAAACTTGAGTAGTATCGTAACATTTTGGTCCCAAAGCTTTAAAAACCATTGCGAAAATCCGTAAATTAAAGTTAAATTAAGTAATTGTTGCAACATCCACCCTATTCTACAGATCTAGCTCCCATTGTTTTTTATCTGTTAAATACCCTTTTTATTAGATGGAGAGATAGTAGCCGTGTGTTGTGAGAATCTTGCATACAAGTTCAGCCAGATTATGTTGAATAACAAGATGTATTTAAGACCTTAAAATGGGGCTTTCTTATCGAACGACAAAACTTATTGAACAATCTGGTATTAATTAAATTATTTTGTTTTAAGGTGCTGATGTCTTTAAGAATTATGTTAAATGTTACAATGAATATGGGGACATTATTAAAACTACTTTAGGCAAGGCGAGGGAAATTAATAAAGTCAATTGTGCCCTAACCATGTGTCTCAGTTTAAACATGATGTTTAACGAACTGTATAGAGCCAGTGGTGGTAAAAACACCAGACAACATGAAGATTTTTTTGCACTCAAGGTAGGATTCGCGAGGGGATTCGATCGCAGACTCACCGCTGTCGCATTTTATTCCAGGAACTGGCCAAGCGATTCGCTCTGTCGTTCGGTCTCGACGCCCTGAAAAATCGAGAGGCTATCACGGCCTTACATAGGGCGGGGATATTGTTTGCTGTTACGGGTGCCGAAAATATTGAGGACCCCTCGGGTCCACCGCCGTATTTACCATTTTTGGAGATTTTGACTGAGTTTACTAATAAGTTGCTTAAACAGGATAAGAAAGTTGTTATGTCGTTTTTGGATAAAAGGATACATCCAGGTAATAACCAAATTTCTTAATAAAGGACATTTTTCAATGGAAGTATAGTACCATAGGTCAGAAAAATTGTCTCTGAAAGATTGTCGCAGTGGCTTTACGAGATAAGAGAGTGTACTGTCTTCATAACAATCAATTGTTTTTGTATATACTTCCAAAGAAAAACTCACTTTTTGACAGCTAACGTATTTATATCAACTTTTTGTTATACAACTTTTCTTTAATTTGTTTTATCAGTTGTATTGATTTTTTTTTGTTAATTTTTTATGAATTCTTATTAAAGGAATACATATTTTAAGGTTACGAAATAGTAGAAATGACGAAAATGTTTTAATGGAGGTATACTACCACAGATTAGAACAATTGGCTGTTTGAAAGATCGGTTACAATAAATTTGCCAGATGAGAGCAAATGAGATAGCAGTCAAATAAAAAATTGTTATATTACAAAAATATAGAGTACAACAATTTTAGTATATGATTATAAAACGTGAGTTTTTGTCAGTTTTGTAGACAATTTAAAAAATTAAGGCTTCCTAATATGACAATTTTTACTTTGATATTGGCTATATTTTATCTGTCAAAGCCACTGCGATCAAACTTTTCATAATAGACCAATGTTTTTGCATGTACTTCACAAAGAAATATCACCTTTTGATATACTAAAATATTTATATCAACATTTTTTTACCTGTTTTGATTTTTTGGTCAATTTTTATAAATTTTTATTAAAATATCAAATATTTTAGGCTTACGAAATAGTAGAAGTGATGACTGGCAACCACTACTGTTATACAGGAATTCGTTGCTACATGGCGAAACCGATGCCCTACCACCCACCACAAGCAAGAGGGCTTATGGCAGGAAGCGCAAGGATCCTGAATCTGATCACGACAACGATAGCCTTTCAGATCAAGAATTCCCTGGTAATTTATATGGTTAATCATTTGTTTTCCGATGTTCAATTAAGGAACTTTACACATACATTACTCCATATTTACTTATATATACACTTGGTGGTATAGTAGCTTTTTTTAAAGTGTTTTAACGCGTGATACTGTCAGTGTATTAAATTGGCAGTTGAAATATTTATTTTATTTATTTTTTTTATGAAAATTTAAAGAACTATTTAGTTAGATGTTTCTTTTTTTTTTCGATTTTAGACTAACTTGCTTTGGTACAACCGGATCCTGTAAGGCAAAAATTTAACATTTTTGTTGAAGATTATATTCAGATTTATTGTGGAAATTTTTTTAATCAGTTGTTTTTCTGTAGTATTTTTAATGAATGTTTTTTTATTTTATGAAAAATTTCATTGTATCATTTTGCTTTTTGTATTTTCACTTTTAATACAACATATTTTTATAGGTGTAATTCAAATATATTAATTTCTGTTATATTCACAACCAATATTGTAAATATATAAAATAAAATGTATGCACTCTAGATTTTTTGTAGCCATCTTGTGTATTCATTTTATTGTTGATTTTTTTATTATGCCTTCTGCATAACTTGTGGAATTTCTTAATCTCCCATTTAATTAATTTTAACGTTTAACAGAATTCAATGTGAAAACGCAGATGTTTTATATTGATTTATTTTTCTAATCAATGTATCTGAATTATTAAAAATCTCCTTATCTTTATATACATTTCAATCCTGTTAAGTTTATTGTCAAGATGAAATCAAATATATTAAATGATTACTTCAAGAAAACGAGTTTTTTTCCTACCATTGTAAGTCATTCAAAATATATAATGTAGATATCACTTTTGGTTTATTAGTTAAAATGTATTAAATATTAACATTTAATCACCTAATGTGTTAAGTTTTATTTCTTTATTATTATTTGTGTCAAAGTTATATAATAGTTACCTTTTATAAGTACTTTATCATTATTTAAAACATTACGCATACGTAAATTCTTTAATTAATAAATGTGATTTGAATCGATTGGTATTTAAATTTATTAGCCACAGAATATAACATGATATCACAACTTCTTCGTTACATTTTCGACTAAATGCCATGAAAATTTTAAGAGGTTTATTTGTGTTACTTTGGCAGATCAGGTTTATTTTGTCATTTCGTACAGTTTTTAAAAATATTTAATTGCTATCCATATTTTAACGCTTTATATCAACACGATTGTTATCTACATCCATTCTTCAGTTAAAAGGTACATTTTATAATTTCCTATTTAAATATAACCTAACATCACTGTTGTTCTTATAATATTTTTAGGAGACAATAATGGCTTATACAATGGTTTTTGAATGGATGGATGAATTTGAATCATTAACTGAGAGCGAAATTCATACATATGCTATTGAACAAGAACATAATCATGAAGTTATATTAGCACTTTATAATATTTTGGCTGAACCACAAAAATACAAGTCTGATAATGTATGTTTCGTGCTAATGTTGTTGATTAACAGTTGAATTTTTATGGATTCATTTTAGTTAATTGATGGGATTTGCCAACAGCTTTTAAATTTCTATAGATCTGGTGAACCAGAACTAAAAAAATTTACTGTTCAGTATATCCCTTCCCTGGTGTTCCTACATTTAACTGATAAGTCTTATACTGCAGTGCAAACTTTATTGGTCAGTTTATATAACCTTGAGGTATGTGTATAATTAAGGTATTATATCATTTTATTCTGGGCATAAGTGGAAAATACATTTAAACTGTTTTTAATGATGTGTAATGTTATTAGACATATTATGTAATTATTATTTTTAGGTTGTTGATTCAAAAGGACAACCTCTTACAATTTCATTTAGAATTCCAAGCATTGTTCAGTCCTCTTTATTTCATGATGCACATTCATTGGAACCAGCATTTATCGCTGAAAGTTCATTGAGAAGATGGGAGGAATGCAACACAAAATTGGTTAGTTGGGGTCCTTTACCCCAAGTTGAAAGCCTAAATGCCCAAAATAGACAGAGGGTTGTAACAGCACTGATGTTTTTATATAATCAACAATTAGCTAATATATTAACTCAGGGTATTGAGTTTACTTGTAGAGGTATAACAAGGTATGTATATTATACATGTAAAATGATTCAGTTTATTTTTTGATTGTAACAAAAAATTCTTTTTTAAAACTAACATCACTAAATTAATAATGATAATAAATGAGATTATTAATAAAAGCATTATTGGTATTGCATTACAGATTAGTTACACAGGGGTTTAATTTGTCTTCTGGTAGTACAAGGAGTTCAATTGCTAGTGATAGTAGTTATCAACAACCACTCAGTATTTTGCCTCGTGTTCAAGTTTCAGGCCCTTTACTTATAGAATTATTGCATATAGTTTATCATGGAGCACAAAGATGTGCTATTGGTGCAATACAAGCATTGCATGACATTATACAAAGAGCTACTTATGAAACCTATTCTGGTAAGATACAAAACAGACTGATGCATGATATTAATTTAGTTGTAATGGCATATATTATGTCTCTAGATGTATTATTAGCTGCAAGTGCAGTTAAGAATGTACTACAACATTCCCCATCTATATCAATAACATCAAGACCATCCCATATTCACAGTGTATCAAAATCAATGATAACGAATGCCTCATTTAGAACAAAGAAATTGCCTGGTATGTATCTCTATAGTACTTTAAGAATGAAATCATGAGATTATGGTGAACTGTGAGTCATTTAGTATTACAATTTTTGTTTATTTGTTTCTTTTACAATGCTTGTTGTTAATTTTAGATGATATTCCAATACAAGATGATGCTCAACAACCTTCCGACACTCCCCTGGATTCGATTACAGAGGAGCAAGAAGAGGGAGACAAAAGCAACAAGAAAACAGTGAGCGCACTGAAACACCTTCCAAAATTGCCAGGTTTAACGAAAAAACATAAAGATAAAGTAAAAAACTCGTCCCAAGGCGACCAGAATATGGAAATGACGTCTACGGTTGATGGTGTAGTAGACCCTTCATGTAATGATAATAATTATAATGCAGTACACGTAAGTGCTGTCTGAAATAAAATGAACAATTAGTATTATAAGATCATTATGCGAAACTATATAAATTAGAATATCCTGGCAATTTTTAATATTTTTTGGATGATTTTCTTATGGTTATATTTGAATACCAATTGGGATATGAGTATTATCAGTGTAATTGTTCCTTGTATGGTGCCAATCAAGTTAGCACTGCACAGTGTAATTTTCGTTTGTTATTTCCTGTCATCAATTTAATAAAAAAATATTTATATAGACTAATATATATATAGACAAGAACATAATCAGACAAATATAAATTGGCCAGTGTTGTGGCTAGGATATTCTAAGGGAAATTCTCTTGTATATAACTTGCATATGATATATTTATTCACGAGAACGAGATTAATGCTGACTATACTACAAAATATCTATTTTAATAATAGTCCAAGATAAAAAACTAACATAGTACTTACGTAATGCCAAATGGCCTCATGTCAGTTTTAAATATCTCCAGATCGTATATATATATATATATATATATATATATATATATATATCGAGCAGTATATTCTTAAATATATGTATACCTACCAAATATTAAACTAGAGGAGACGGAAATTTATTAATCTAGATAGCCATGGATTAAATAAAATTAATAATTGATTTTATACCATTTTTTTGAAACCAAGAAATCGGTATAAAATAAATTAATCTGTTTTTTCGCGGTTTGTTGTACATTTTCTGTCTCCGTTATTAAACTTACTTTGTGATATGTAAAGATTTAGTATATAGTTAATTTTCTAAAATACCAATATATAATGATGTATTGAAAGGTTATGCGTTATGGTTGGATGTGGTTCTTTTAAAGATATTAGTTGTTTTATTTATACATTATTGCATTTATATTTGTTCTTACTAACGTGTGTTCATTGGCGGATGTATTTATATATTTTTACTGTTTATATTTTTCTTATATAACAATAGTTGTATATTTGGAGAAAATTTTTTTTGTAACTGGTAAATAAATACACAGAAAGTTGAATTGTTTTTTATACTTTTAATGCATATATATATATGTAATATTGTAATTAAAAATATTTGGCGCTCATATTAGCCAGAGTACATTTTTAACAGTCTATTTTTAACTAAGTCTAAATTTAAACATGTTTTCCAGTGTAATTCCTGACTAGTACATGTATTTATTAATCTAGGTGTATGGATAATTTATTGTTAATTAACAATTTGATGTTAGCCTGTTTACAGTCTGGACTTGTTGTATCTTTGAATAAAACATCCTTTGAACGAATTTAGTCTTACGTCCACCTCTCCCTCTTCCAGCTGCAAAAAACCTGCTATTACTACCTAGTCTATTGTAAAGGGAATTATCAATGAGTATTTATTAAATATGTATATACGTAAAAACTGAAAAGTGAGTTAGTTATATAAAATAAATAAAATATTAGGATATAATGGCAAAAAAGTAATTTTGATTTCGGAATTTTTTGTACAACAATCTTAATGGAAATTCAGCCTAACCTAACCGGAATAAACAAAATTGTTATGCCTAATTGGCAGGAAGGTTGATTTATTTTTGAATGATGCACTACTCTTGAATCATGGCATTTTATTACTGAACTATCTTGATGATGATATCAGTTCCAAATATATAGAGCTTGTGTGTCTAACAATATAAGTGTACTGTAAATAAAATTATGTGGCTTACCAGATCTTGCTGATACAAGTCCCTATAACAAGAAGGTGATACGCACTGCCTGATACATGTCACCTTTGATAAACCATTTTTTCCTAAACATCCCTTCTCGCAGGCTGCCTCTACTTCCCTGAATGTTGCCTCCTGCGAACAACAGTCAAAGCATTACAACTTGTTTCATACATTACTGGAAAGTTTCCCGACATTTTTGTTGGTTTCCTTGTAAGGAAATTCGGGAAAGGTATATGTGACCTTTTCAGACTGACTAATCGACAAAATCGTCAAAAAGTAAGAAAAAACACAAACAAAAACGAATCCGGTGAACATTGCTTTTTGTGGTTGTGTTTTGATGAGCAGGAACATAATCAATAGACGGAATTGTATTGTGTATGCGCGCGTTTCTAATTTTACACCTATCTCTGTTAAACGCGTTGTCTAACCGATGAAAAACCAACTAGCGGTTTCTTTTTCTGACGTTTCGTGTCATTTTACTATAAACAATTTCCTTTTGTGTTACTAATTGTCATCTGTACCACAACCACTTGCTGATTCTGTGAAGAATCATCAGAATACCCGAATATCATTGTGATTAAGTTAAATCCCACCTGGTAAGTGTCTTTAAGACCGTTTTAATTATTTATTAACTTATTTCTCCTGTTATGTCCTAAAATTTAACAGAGATGTAAGTTTAGATTCTGTAACAAATGTATAATATTATAGTTTGAATTATTTCTAAACGTTACAGATAATTTTTCCGTTGTGTTATTCCAAAAATATTATTATTAAACCGGTTTATGCAACAGGCGACAGGTTGTCACCGAATTCAGTGAATTTTCTTAAGATAAAAATCATTTTCCATTCCCATCAGCGTCTTCATCCAGTAAAAAATTCCCTCGTCGGTCGAGTTTATTTATTTTGAAAATACCAGTTTTACGTTCATCATGTCAACTGGACTAAAATTTATTGTTCCAGTTTAATTCCACCTAATATGTAAAATACCTGTTCTAACGTTGGCTCGGCAAAGAATTCCGCACACCGGGAGTAAACAATTCACAAACTTGATGATCAGTATTGTTTATGTGGTGTCGGGTAGCACGCAAATGTCGGTTGTAGGAGCTTCGAAGATCGAAGTAGGCTGCGATTTTTATTTCGTCTAAAAATAGCGCACGTAAGTATGCAATTTGGTTTGTTTAGTGTTATTGTTTTATCTATACGATGAGCCTTAACATGTCTCGAAGATTCAAAAGTTTTAAGGAGGTGATTAATGCGGAGTTGGACGCCGAATGGGACGCGATGAATTCCAGTATTTGGGTAACGCTAGGTTTTAAATTCCATATATTTTTTCCCTCATTGTTCCAAATACATCAGTGGTAGGATATTGTTATTATTTCTATACAGACAGCAACATGTGTCACCTAGAGATTTATTGTTTTTGTATTATTGTGAAAGCCAATTATTTTATGCTCTGGTTAAGACTGATTAAAACTATTAATAGAGTTATTTTTATTCCATGATTATAATATAATTGTATCTTTCGAGTGCAATTAATTGGAAAAAAATATTATATGGGGTAGCGTAATTGAGTGAATAAAAATGCAATAGTTTAATTTATTATATTTCTATTATTTTATTGAATTATGATAATTTACAGAAAGAAAATAAAATTACGGTATCTGAGAGTTAATACAATAAGTTATACTGTAATTTGCTTGGCTTACTAGGATATTTTGCTTGTTTATAATTCATTAAAATCAAAAACATTTAAGAGAAAATAATTTAAGGAGGATAGAGCCAGTTCGTTAAAAATTGATTTAAATATGTAATCATTATATTTTAGGATTATGCTCTATTTCATAAAATGTATTGAAAAGTGTTGTAGTTGTAGTCAACCCAGCGGTTAATGTACTTCTAGTAGTACCAATCTTCGCCGCCGAAGAATAGTGTTGAGTAAACCCAGTCCAGTTGACTGAAACCTTTCACAATGTGCTTTTAGACAGGATGCGCGCGATTTCTCTCGTTCATTGATTGACCCCACTACACAGTCGCCGTTGGAACACAAGCGTGCCCCCTCTGTCCATGTTGTTTGTTGCCGGGGTAGTTCATAGTTTGAGAAAGAGCTCAACCCTGTTCGGGCGTTGTTCGTACACAAATACATACACACAAAGTAGTAAAAACAAATCAGCGTGCATGTAAACAATAGGACTGACGGTTAGAGTTTTCGGTCGTGCCAATACAGGATCGTTTTTGCCTTGTACAGTGTTTTTTTTTCTTCGTGAAGACTGTTCCCGAAACGTAGCCAAACTGTGGGGTGCCGGCGGTTTTTTCTTTCCTCCCCAGGGAATGTACTACCCGGTAAGTTCAGCCCTAATATTCTAAACGACGCGAGAAACGACAAAATCGGCGTTGAAATGCGGTACTTGTTTTGGCATCGAGTATTTTTAACCTTCGTTTCGTTTGTTGAGGTTGAGGTTAAACGACGAAAGCTACAACAGATATTTTTAAATGGTGTTCGGTTCATGGAGCGGTCCAGATGCGGGTTAGAAAGAGGTGGAGCACATTTTTCGACGACCTTTCTCAATAATTATTGTGCCCTGTGACAGTGGCGTCCTTTCGATTTTTCTGTTCGCCTCCGATTTTCTCTTTTGTTTACCTTTTGTGTATTTATTTTATAACATTGTCTACGTACTGTTTTCTCTAAATTTTCTATAATATTGCCGATGTTTCAAGCTTTATCAATGATTTCTAAAGGAAGCCGGTTAACGTTAACATACGTTTAACAATCTAATCGTGTTTAATTTATATTTCTTGTATTATAATTGTTGCAAAATATGTTTGGCGGGATGTATTCTACGTATAAAATATAAACCGAAAGTCTTCTGTTAATACATGATACAACATAATAAGGAAATATAACCTCACAAAACAATTCAGGTATTGCGATTTAAATAAATAGTTTTCATGTTATCTTATGTTAATACCAACAAATCAAAGAAATAATAATAATAAATAATGCCATCTATAAACTATTATTTACCTTTGATATAATCTTTTTATGGATAATGAATATATAATTGATGTTTGAGCAATTTAGATTATTTAAAAGAAAAATAATTGGTATCGGGAACTTGTAAATATAATTAAAATATTGTCATATAAATGTTATATAAATATTTTGGTTTATGATGTTTTATAACTACATTGTTTGCTCATCACTTTCGTCAACTTCGCTGTCTTCATATTAAATTTGAAATCATAAAATCGTTTTAACACCGCCCGGTTTTTTTTATTAATTTAATCAGAACTGTCGTAAATCTAACGACGTGTTGTAAAAGTTGATTTGAGGCCCTCAGGACCGATGTAGCGTTAACATTTTTTGTGATTATATTCATAAAATTTTTACGAGGCTACAAGCTGCAAGGTTTCCAAATATTCTACGACAGGAAATACGAAAAAATTATAAGTGGTCTCGTATAATAGGGACAGTAATTGTGTTTGAGTCATCGGTTAAATTGAACTGACAGCCACTCATTAAGAGTGTTAAAGGTTTCGTTTTGATTAACCTTATTTCGTATCCATTGCATATCGTATCGTATATCGTTTCCATTGCATTTTGCGTATCGGAATATTTCAAGGAATTCAATTTTAGGGCAACCATAATAATAAACACTCCAATTCCTGCTTAAAACCGGGATGCCAACACATTCAGTTTTCAGGTGTCAATAGAGGGATTAAAATAAAAACACAGGTCGCCAGTCATTGAGGAAATTATTATAAGTTGGGCCGAGAAAAATCAAAATTGGCATCTTTCCATAAAAAAAAACGTACAAAAGATTTAAAAAATATAGTATTTTGATGAGACTGCAAATATCCAGTAGCCTTCTTTGCACTGTTTATGTCGTAACTAGGATCTTGCAATAAACTTTTCATTTGTTCTAATTTAAGTGTTTAGTTTTTAAAACTATCGAGCTTAAAATAAATAAATCTATTTTTCTTCAGTATTGTTGATTCATAAGTGTGATTTCGTTTGAATTAGGAGTTGCATCACCAGTAAATATTGAACATTTTGGATAAATCAGGGATTTTTGTTGTTGATTTTTCTAATTTCAAGAAAACTTCATTGTTATTCTACATTGTTGATAATTTCAATTTGGGTTTTAAATGTATTTAGTAAGTTTAGTTATATATTGTCAGACAATATTTACGGACATATTTGGGCAATATATATGGATGTTGCTGTATATTTTACTCCGTATAATGTGCTATTTCATTTTTTATCATTATGGAGAAAATGAAACAGTCATTTATTACAATTTTACTTGAATGCGGCTTTTGGTTATTGCGCTATATATATTTCTAAGGGAAAATAACAGAGGCTTTAAAACTACGCTAAAAAAACAGAGTGCCCTCTTTTAAATTACTTGATGTTTTGTTTGTTTTTATAATAAAAAATAATGCATTAAATTTCGTAAGAATTTAGGTTAATAATGTGTATTTATATCAGTTTTTTTTTTGGTATTAGTATAATAGTTTGTCACAAATTATTATTAAATACAAATGTCATCATACGAGTTAGTACTTGTTATTAGCGTTGTATTGTTAATGATATTAACTAGTTTTTCTAATAATTAAATTATTAAATAGAATAAGTTCTTTTTAAACATTAATTTTACAGTGTTTAAATTATTAACTTGTTTTAGCATCGCGTATTTGCTATATGGAGTGATTGAGAAGTTCTTCTGGAAGTTTGGGAAAAGGAATTGACATGTAGAAAGTAATATTTTGAATATATGACTTTGTTCTTATTTATGGCCACCGGCTGCTTGTTTCTATCGGTTTTAATGAAGTTGCATCTTCATTAAATGATTTTGTCAATCGAATCAAATGTTGAATATAATTAAAGGCATACTTATTTCAGTTTTTAGTTATTTGTTAGTTTGAATAGAATTGTTGCGAGACTCAGTTGAAATTTTTTTTTATCCTATTTATATTATTATTCCTATACGTTTATTAAAACGTTTTAGTTCTTGAGTTAATATTCACAACTCATCAGTACCATATATAGTATCTTAACATCGTCGTCGTGATATTAAACTTCTTAAATAATTTATAACGTTGTCGGTGTAGATTTATGGTTATTAATTTTGCAATGGAATAAAAATATATTTTATCAATAAGTCAACGTTGCTGTTACCACAAAGAATTGTATAGGTTCGTTGATAATTATGATAATGTTGTGATAATATTGTGGATGTTATTAAAATTAATTAAGGTTTTATTTTCTCTCTCTTTTGATATATTTTGTATTGTTGAGGGTCTGGATAGCGTATTAATTAACATTGGTGAAGACGTTCTTTTTTTTTATTAACGGGCTATACTACTTTCTGAACTTGGACGTCTCTTGGATTTTTTTTTCTTCAAAACTACTCCATGCAATTTTTCTTTTTATACGACAGGAAAATGTAATTTCAGGCGGTTTTAACATCACGATTTAAGAGTCTCGAGAATCATGACATGCTCACAAGGATTTGGATTTTCAACGTTGCCAGTTTTTGCAAATTATACGTATATTTCAAGAATATAATATAAATAGAGTAAATTATCTTGAATTTACAAATTAATTTTTAAAGGAAAACAAAACAATAAGTAAGATAACAAAAATAATTTATTTATCAATTTTTGCAAACACAAGCATTTAACTTTACAGTGGGGTATGTATTTAGAAACTGAGTTTGTGGCTTATATAACAACAAACATCCTGTATTTTTGACCTCATTTACACTTATAGAGTCATTTTTATGCTCTGTACTTGTGGAATTCAAATAATATAAATATTTACTAAATGAATAAATCTAGTCTTTCCAAATTGCGGCTGCAAGATTATTTTGAATCTCATCCAATATAACAATAAGATTGACTGCAATAATATTCTTATCTGATTTTAATACAAATATCTTGACCAAGTCATTTTTATGTATTGTGTCTTAATCCATTTCTTTAATGTATTTTTAATGTAATCTATTTCACGTTCCTATTTCCTATCAATTTTATACCAGCCGGACAACAAGAATGAATTGTAACACTTTTCTTATGCTTACACTTCCTTAACTCTTATGAATTTCTGATTGATTACACTGAAAAACTGTGATTTTATGCTTTCATAAAGGACATCGAGTCATATTTAGCTCTTCTTTTACTTTCAAATGGTCATCTGTGTCTAAAATGTAATGAATTCGGCATAGAATTCAATTCAATTTACAAGATTAAAATAGAATGAGAACCTGGATGGAATGTACTCACATGTTTCGTCAGATTAGAAGTGTTATAAAATCTGTTTGGACAACATTCGTAGATCGATTGTTTTTCTATACTAACAGGCCAATTGAAATCCTAGCACATAGATGGCGCTACTAGAATTAAATCCAAATGTTTTTTAGTTAGCCGTAGCCCTCAAAAGATGGGTGTATAAATTTAACAACTGTCGGGTCATTAGTTTGTGAATTATAGCATTTTGAGTGAAACAATTTTTGTTATTGTGAAAAAAATGGAATTTCGCGTGTTGATAAAATATTACTTTTTGAAGGGCAAGAATACAGTTGAAGCAAAAACTTGGCTTGATGCCGAGTTTCCGGACACTGCCCCAGTAAAATCAACCATTAAGGATTGGTATGCTAAGTTTAGACGTGGTGAAAAGAGCACCGAAGACGGTGAACGCAGTGGACGCCCAGAAGAGGTTGTTACCGACGAAAACATTTAAAAAATCCACAAAATGATTTTGAATGACCGTAAATTGAATCTGAATGAAATAGCAGACACTCCAAAGATATTAACTGAACGTGTACATCAGATCATTTACGAATATTTGTGTATGAGAAAGCTCTGTGCAAAGTGGGTGCCGCGCGAGCTCACTTTTGACCAAAACAACCAGACGGAGCAGTGTTTAAAGATGATTAAGCATAATAAACCTGAGTTTTTGCGTCGATATGTGCCAATGGATGAAACATGGCTCCATCATTTTACTCCGAAGTCCAATCGACAGTCATCCGAGTGGACCGCACACGATGAACCCGCTCCAAAGCGTTGGAAAACGCAATAGTCGACTGGGAAGGTTACGGCGTCTGTATTTTGGGATGCGCATGGAATAATTTTCATTGACTACCTTGAAAAAGGAAGGACCATCAACAGAGACTAGAAAAATAGTGAAAAATATGGGAAGAAGTAGTGGCTAGTGATAATATTATACACAATTTTTCAAAGTATTTGGATTTAGGAACAATTCCTTACTTAGTTAACTAATTTTCAAACTAATATTATTCAAAAACTTTTAATGACTCTCTCTGTAATCGCTAGACACTTCTCTAAATAAACATGGCCGCGGTTTCGGCGTCTATTAAGTGGTGTCTGATGCTGTACATCGTACGTCATCGCCAGAACATGTAAACAACGAGAGTTGTGTGGAGAAACGCCACGGTTCAGATTGTTTATTTCTGTAAAGTAGAAACAGAACCATATGCAAGCCGAATGCTTCCGTCCGATGGATTTTATGGTTGCCATGCCACCGGTTCGGGGAAATTTACGTCGGCGAAGCCCCTTCGAAACCCCATGTAAAAAATGGCCAGACAGGGACTCTGAAAATAAAAAAACAACCGCCGACATCTTAAATTCGATCCGGGAAATTAATCTATCACCTATTATTAAGCATCAATTAACCCGGTAAACGGTTCGAGGATTAATTACTTTTTTAGGCTTTGGATTAATTAAACTTTGTGCCGTTTTGCAGACAAGCGAGAACATAAATCAATGGTTTTGAATGTGGCAAAAAAACGGTTAAAATACACGTCAGCATGAAGTTTAATCAAAAATTGTAGTCGCAGAACTTTAAGATTAATTTCTTATATTAGGCCTATAAATTATAAGATTTTTTTTTAATTTAACAAACGTGAAAAATCAGTAAAATTTATTTTATTTAAAGTATTGTCATCGATAGCCGTTATTTTTTCCCGTCTTTGAGGCAATTTACGGATTATATCTCGTTGTAACAAGTTATAATCAGAAAGAGCAAGGTGTAGAGAATACGACGAGTAATCTTCGTTGGGTATTCTTTCCAGTTTATTGATTCCTAATATTTTTTCACCGGTTTTTCAGACTGTAATCGGGCGTTGGCATAGTGAAGAATCGTATTCATTAATGTTTTCATTTTTTTTTGGCTTCCAAAACGCTCTTTGTCTTCTGCGTTAAAATCGCCATTTTTAAAACGTTGATACTAGTATTCACATGTTGAAATCGATGGAGCATGGCTTCTGTAAGGATGTTCGTCTTGTCGGTCGGAATGTGTGGTTGTCGACACGATGGTTTATAGGAACACTCACTACTATTTAGGTGGAAGAAATTCGCACGGGAACAGAAAGCCTTTGTTGAATAAAAACTTGTATATTTCGTGTATTAAATACTACATGTGTTCAACGGGAGCGCTATGGAAATGGTACTGTTACAAGGGGTAGAGAAAAGAGAAAGAGACGGCGTGGTTTATAGCCGGGAACCGCATGGTACCGATTCACCAGCGTTTGCCAATCTTTGAACTTAATATTGATGTAATATTGGTGATCTAAAGGGTTGTAGCGGTCGCTACATTATTTGAAGAAAGTAAATCTTCCCACAAATGCGATTTTCAATTTTTTCCAGACATTTTCAAGTGAAAGAAGAAGAAGATTTTGAAGTGAAACTTGTCAGTGAAGCTTCATCATGAAGTTGGTTACTAATTTACCCGATTCGATTTAATACAGTACAAAAAATCCTTTAAAATTAATTTATAGGTATGATTAATTTCTATTATTATACTTATATCTTAACTTTGTCTTGCAATTATATTAATTATAATCTGCCTTCTACCAGAATGAGAATGGTTATGAGTACACCGGTATGACGACTATCATTGAACACCTCTGCTTTTTAAGAGAGTTTTTTCACAGGGACGCCTGGCATATCCGTTAAAATTTGATTTTGCCACGTTGCCAGTTCTTCTAAGTTATATGGATACGTCAAGAATATACAATCTATCTTCTTGGATTCACAAATTAACATAATGTGTTCCTTTAAAGGAACCTTTATCCTTTAATCTTTTTAGTTGAAATTATGATAAATTAATTGGCATAAATGTCATCTTATATTAAAAATGTCAAGAACCTTTTGTAAAAATATTTAATTTTAAGATAAAATTATTGTAGGAAAAAAGAAAATTAGACAATATATAGAAATATAATTTACTTTTCCATTATAAAATATATCAAAAATAAAATAAAGTAATATCAATTTTTTTTTATAAACATCCAATAAAAATAGGTACTTAATAAAAAAAAGGTACCTAATAATAATAAAAATAGGTGAATAGGTAGCCTTTTTATTTTTTCAATATTATCTTTCTACATTTCAAAATATCTTCAATCCATTTTTTCCATGTTTCTCCTTCACACAAAGCACATTGGGTGATTTTTTGAACTTCTACTTTCACGGGCTTTGTCTAAAATGCAACGAATTTACTTGAATTCAATTTTGTAAAATTATAATAAATAATAGAACTCATCAACTATAACAGAATTTCCCCAAATTTCTGTTCGGTGGTTTGACAATACTCTTTTTTTTTTAATTAATTAAATCTTACTAATAGTATATAATATAAATAATAGTTTTATTTCATATATAAATAAGCCAGTGAAACTTTGATATGTTACAACTTTTAACATCTAAACAAAAATGGTAACATTCAGCTGATTGGATTCTATTTCTCGATGGCATGGAAATTAACCATATTACCGATAATGCATCCCTGAAACCGGCCACTACTCTCTGCTTTTAGTATTATCAGTATTTTCAACATATTTCGTTGCTCTATGACAAGTCAAATTATGTAGCGAAGCTTCAGAAGACAAGAATCAGACGAGATGTCAGACGTGAGATTGTTTCGTAAGACGTTAAATTCCAACGAAAGTAAATGATAAACGTTCCAATATTTATTGATTTATTAACTGGCAAAGATCTCTAGATTTTTTATCAAACTGTTTCGTTTTTTCGATACATTCTTCAAGCGGCGCTATTTTATTTTTTTGAATTTTTTCAGCGCAGAGTACTTGGTTTATGTATAGACTTTAAATGATTTCCCATAGTCTTTGTAGTTTCTTTCATTCGTTTTTTGAAGATATTCATTTTTATAAAACTTGCATGTTCCTCGTTCAGTATTAAAAAGCTTAAAATTAGTTCATATCTCGCTGGACACTGATTAACAAAGCACTAACTATACTCTGCTTAAAGCATTTGTCAATAATATCGACTTTATATCGGTCTATTTCGGATCAGTCCGGCAGTGTTCGTTACGATGGTAAAACGCGTGCTTGCCAACTGTCAAAATCGGTCCGTAGATAATTGGCGACAAATTTAAAACTGATATTTTCATTTTCATATGTCTGTATAATTGCAATGTATTAATAAAATAATTGATGACTAATACTTATCCATAGCTCTACTGTGATTAAAATTTAGTAAAAAAATTGAAGTAAAACGTCAACAATTATTTATTTTAACCTTGTTTTTAACCTTATTCAAAGTCCGTTCATGTCCGTTTTAGCTCAAAACTTTTGGAAAATATTGTTGATATACTTGTGTTATTTAAAGAAAAAAATTAAAAAAGAACTTTGTCTGAATCTGTCTAATATTTTAATGTGTTGCAGTTATATCGGGAGTCTGGTTAACAAAAACGAATGAATTGTGTTGTTCAGAACAGATGTTCTGAGAATAAATAGACCGTCATTGGACACTGTTGTGAAATATCATGTACCCATGAGAACATTTATTGTTTTTATTAATGAATTATATCATTGCATGTGTATATTTTTTCGTTACTCCATACTGTATGATTTTTTTACTTTACACTCACACTCTATTAAAGTACTTAACACTGATTCACTGATTCTTTGCATTATACTTATTATGTATCGCTTCATTAGAGACTTCGACTATAGTATGTACCACTTTTTTGAATCGTTGAATGATGGCTATATTAGATTTGTTAGAAGTGCTGCAAAATTGGATACCTTAGGACCAAATGGGCCTAAGTATTGGTTTGTATAGCCAATAGAATTTCGTTTAGTTTAAGTCCTAGTTGTTTTTGTTTAGTAAGATAATGGACATACTAATTAGGCGTCGGTCTAGATGAATGCCAAGATAGGGATGCCGATATATCGATATTTTTTTGATCGATATATCTATATTTTTTCCCGTTGATACTTTTCGATATTTTTTCAAAAGAAAGAACATTATAAAAAACTATTCAATTATTTTTAATGTCTTTAAAATAGGTGCTTAATTTTAAATATTTAGTATATTTTGGTATTTAATTGTAAGGATTCATTAAAAATATCAATGTATATTACAAAAAACTATCGCTATTTTTTTTCTGCGATATATCGAAAATGATTTATCGATATTTTTCTCGGTGGCCGATACCCCTATGCCAAGATATTTATCATCCTCCTCAGAGAGAGTTGGCACTTATTAATATTCACTGGTGGGCATGTACCTCTAGACAATGTCACAGTTGTATTTTATTAAGGGATAATTGTGTCGTTACTTTTCATTGTAGGACAATGACCGAGGTAGTGTTAGAAATCCAATCTTGTACGGATCGAGACGTAATCTCGTGCATCTACTAATTTTAACTACGCGTTATTTCATAATTACGAACTAGATCGGACGGGCGTTAACTGAAACCTATGATTTTGCCGGTGTATAACGGTATATCACCCATTAATTAACGTTACTTGGGATTAAAATGAACTGAACGTAGCTCTACTAAATAATTTCACATTTCACCGTTTCGAATTAACTGGTTTCATAATATTTAGATAATTAAAATGCTCTCATTTAATAGTGTCATTTGAAATAAATATTGGGTTTGTGGTAAAAGTTGGCGTTTATTTTTTAGCATAATTCGATGGTAAAGTCTGCAATTTCTTTTTAAAAAACGGAACCAAGTATTACAGGAATTGCATAATTGTGAGTATATTGTCGGGAATATAGAGCGACTGTGTGAAAGCTTATCAGCCACTTTCGCAATTTTTGACGGGCCATAAAAATGTACGATTGGACTTTGTGATAAAATTCTACAGTTATCCAATTCAATTATTTCAATTGTCTTGTCAATTTGTCTACGGTAGAGTTTAGAAGCAGTTATCGTGAAGTTCTACCGTGCAAAATTCGATGTTAGTACACTTAAAGCAACACTGGAAGTGTCACCTATGCAACAACTATGTTGAAGCAACCCCTTATTTTCAAGTGTCGTTATAAAAGTGGAAATATTGCATAGCCAGATACTGTAGAATTGACAGGAAGTAATAAAACGATTCAAATATGGTGGAAATATATGGGATATCTATATTTTCATGTAAATTAGTTGAATATAGAATATGATTGCATTGATAGCATTTCTCTGACAGATTTTGCAATATGCAGTGCAGTGTTGCATTTCCGGGTCAGTTTGTCCTATTTTTGCTTGTATAACCTTTGCTTTTCTTTCAGTGCCAGCGTCAGATATAATTGATAGTATTCTCTCGTTATTTCAGTTTGATTTGATCTTTCAATTCATCATCAGCTTGAATCTCTTTCTATTGACCAAGTTATTCTTAATCAATTGTATCCAAGTCATATTTTGGGGTTGCTTAGTATGTTCTTATGGTTGCTTATGGTAAAAGGAAATATTTTAATAAGATCAAAGTTGAGTTCATTTGTTTTTATTCTTCAGCGAAATAACAGGTGGAAAAGCGTGTAAACACATGTAATGTACCCAGTGTTATTGTGATACTTTATTAATATATATTATAATCTAACGAACAGTTGAAAGTATAAACAGGAAGAATCAGGGACATCATAAGATATTATATTTTATGCACTGATTATTACCAATTTAATGTAAGTGTAAAATTTTGTAATGTAAAGATAACTCTTGTTGGGATATAATTGTTGATTTATTTAAAGTTGCTAGTATTAGATTTTTTAAAATGTTACTAACTTTTTGTTTTTTTTTCAGGTAAGTTTATTATTCCAATGCGAATACTAATACGATGCTTGGTGAGTAAATGGTTCAACTAATCTCGAAAATATGTATTAAAATTTATGAAAATTGCTGCATACTATGCACATCTCGTGACTCAACGCTAACCTATGTAATTATCTAAACAGTTTGCGCTGTTTAACACAATCCTCCGTATTTTTACGATCAGTCCGTTTAATGAATAATTAATAATAAGTTCCGAGTTTTTTATTGGAAGTACTATGGACAATGCGTCTGCACGTCATACGAGACGATTGTATTGCGATGACATCAACCTTTTCTCACAGATGTCTGCGTCGATCAAGGTTTTAAGTTGCGTTTTCATTGTCTGAAACCGTGGTGTTCTTTATATATCTGTACCAACTTAGGTAATGTCGTGAATAAAATATCGTAAAGAGGTATTTTCTTTCACTATAGGAGTTAATTAGATGTTAGTCGATACTGTTAAGACAATAAAACGAGTTGACGAAATTATTTTTATGTACTATATGGCTGTTTTTCTTGCTTTTGTTACACCCTCCATTAGACATGCTTTGTACAATCTTAATTTAAAAATTAATTTATTACTATTGCTCGGTTGTACTTGTACTGTAGAATTGACTACTTAAAATTAGAAGTAACCTTAATATATGGATTGAAAAGTCCCAGGCGTAACAAAGAAAACGCGCTTTTTTTTGTTAAAATTGGCTTTAATCATCAACTTAATCCCCATCAGGACCTCCATAATCATTCCAGCGCCGCTCTAACAGGTCAATGCCACTTTTGTAGAACGAATTATCTTTTGCCTCAAAATAGGCCTGTCACCAGTTGCTGTCCACTCACATGACGATCGCTTTGATTCCGGAGTGAAGGGATGGATCTATGTTTCATCCATTGTCACAAATCTGCGTGAAAATACCGGTTTGTTTCCTTTAAACGTGGTCAAAAATTGCTCAGAATCATCAACACGGTCTTGTTTTCGGTCAACAGTGAGAAAACGCGACGCCATTGTGAATAGGGCTTTCTCCTAGTTAAATGCTCATGCAATATAAAACCAACACGTTCTTTTGATATCTTTACAATGTTAGCTAACTCACTTTTCAGTCATTCAAACGAGCTTGTCGATTTTTTTGATATTTCCTGGTGTTACCACCTCATTTGGACATCCACTGCGTTCTTTACTCAGCAAACCAACGTTTTATTGTTGTTTCTGATGGAGCAGAGTCCTTATAACACTTTTCAAGCTATGACTTCGCTTGAGCGGTATTTTTTCCCATTAAGAAGCAGTGTAAAATTAAAACACGAAATTGTTTTTGGTCTATTGTTTTGAATCAATATACGTTTGATACAAGCATGTTTTTACTGTTTACCCATTCCTTCCTCATGGATTGTACTCTATCATAAAAGAGACCTCTATCGCCCAATTATGATCATTTTAAAATGCAATTTTGTCATATATACTTATATTCATTTTATATATATTATGTTATGTTGGCTTTATCTGATAATGAACTGATGTCTTTTTGTTTTAAATTTTTATTTTTACTAACGTAATATATATAGGGGGCTTCTTACTTCCGCATATCTTAGTTCACGTGGATGGTCTCCAAATACGTTGGAAATATTCTAAACTGCACTATTAATCAGCCAAAGTGTATACGTTTTTAAGATAATTTGTTAATATTGTGTAGATAGCTCAGATAGTTAGATATTTGGATGTTATTCGCCGTTTATCGTCCAATAACTGTGTACCTTTTTTTTTGAGTATATATTAAAATTTAAATTTTAGCAATCATCCAAATCAGAATTGCCGTATATATGGGTACTATTTCTCCATCCGGCTTCATTGATTCAGTTTTTTTGGTTATTATCTTCAATAACTCGCATTGTTTAGACTTACTTAATGTGATTTAATTAACTAATGAATATAATATTATGAAAGAGTTGGGTGGTTAGCGAATTTAATATATTCACATGAATTCTAATTAATTTTCTAGAGAAGTCCTAAAAATTAAAAAAAAAAGTTTCATCTAAAATCGAAGACGAAACCAAAAAGCGCTTTTCTCGAAACCACTTTTGTTGCGATGGTTGATGGTATATCTCAAGTTTTACTAAACTTACTTGAAATTTGTTATGACTCATCTTCATATATTCTTCTATCGTATCGTTTACCTTTGATTTTTTAAATTAATTACATATTACATTAAATATGCTTAGTACAATCTTAAGTTACAAATTGATTTATTACTACTGTTCTGTTGTACTTGCGTTAATACACAAGCAAGGCGAGTACGGGATTAATACATCAGTATGTATTTCCCAAAAGCTTTGAAAATATGAAAAAAAAAATTTTGAAATTTTTAGCCTAGACTACCCCTATAATAACACCAAAGTTTTTCTTGTATATACATTTTTATAACATTATTTACATTAATTTAATTTACTAGTGTCTTGAATCGTGTAGAACTCTGGCTGAATGCTGAACGTTTACAGTTCCCAGACCCCCTGCCAATTTTATATTCTCTCTCATATCTTCATCAGGTGTATTAACATAACTGTTTACCTTTTTTTCTACATATATCTTTTCTCCTTTAGACATGCTAAATGTTTCCGTTTATATTTCTGTTGATTCATATCGTTAGACCGACTTGCGCCTAGGATTTATAGTAACCGAGATGAATAGGATCGTAATTTCCGAACAAACGTGTTAAGATTTGTACAAACAGGCGCGGTACTATTGAAGATATCCGTGACAAATGTTTGGTGAAGTTATTTGGTGAAACAATTAAGTAATAGCAGGTACGCAGCTTTTCGGATATAGGTAGATTTGTCTGTAATTAATTTATGATATATTTACTGAAAAACATTTAATACAGGGCGTTTAGTTTTAAGGGGGATATCCGTATTAGCGAGATCATGGGTATCTTGTGTCATTGTTCGATATCTTTTCTATGTCAAGCTAATTAAGCACTGGTTTTGGGGGATTGAAATAACGAAGCTAACAGATTTTGGCGATAGTGTTGCGATAGAGTCTCCAGAAACGTCATTTCGGAGACGTGGTTCCCAGTTGCACATTTCTGCACACATTTTAAGGCGAATTTTGAAAACTGATTTGAAAATGTTCCCGTACAAAATTCAAGTACTCTTGATCCTGATCAACGAGTTGAGTACAGTAATGCTAAGGCTGTCTGGTGATTGATTTTTCGTCTAAATTGATAATGAGCGATGAAGCCCATTTTCTTCTCAGTGGCCACGCCAATAAACAGAACAATCGGTTTTGAGGAACACAGAGTCCTCAATTGATACAAGAAACATCATTGCATCCACTAAAAACGACTGTATGGCGTGGTATTCATACTGGAAACACCATTGGTCCCTATTTTTTTGAAAATGACCAAAGTGTTGCAATTATTGTTATTACTGAACGGTACCAAGACATGATTCGAAATTTTCTTGTGCCTGAAATGGAAGAGCAAGGACTAGAGGACATGTGGTTTCAGCAAGATCCGGTGACAGCACACACAGCTAGTTCAACAATTCAATTATTGAATTACGTTTTTCCATAAAGACTAAGTGGAGATTTAGTATGGCTAGTCAGATCTCCGGATTTAACACCACCAGACTGTTTCTTATGGGGGTTTTTAAAATTAAAAGTTTATGTGAATAAGCCCCAAACGATTCAACATCTTAAAGACAATGTTCGTCAGGGAATTGAAGAAACATGCCTTAAAAAGAGCCGAAAGTTGTATAGCGAATCGCGGTCACCATTTTGCCGATACAATTTTTCAATCATAACGAAAAAAAAATGTAAATACCAAATAAACTTTTTATGAAAACCAAACTTACTTATCTTTTCTTTGAGTAAAATGATAGACAATCAAAATGGTAGCTAGGCTTTTGCCATACGTTGTATAACAGAACAATAATAATAAATTAATTTGTAAATTAAGATTGTACTAAACATATCTAATGTAAGATATTAATAATTAGTAAAAAAATGTATGTAATTAATAAAAAAAGCATTATATACGGTCTCAAATGCAAGGAACAAACCTTCCTATATTTATATGAGAGCTCATAAAATATTGTCTTTAAGGTTTACTTTACTTTATTGTTTACTTTTAAAAATCATTTTTTGGCGTAGAATAAGATCTTTTCGAAAACACCTCTGTTTCTTTTTTACATTTAAATTGTTTTATATTTGCTGTAATTTCTCTAAAAAATGACGTTATTAAAATAAGTTACCACACAACACCACCAACACAGGAGTACTTTTGTAGCAACAGATGTTGACGGTCGTGTTTAATTCTCACGGTTATCAAATATCAAACATAATCCAACTGTGATTGGAAACATAGCGCGCGTGACTTTATGAGTTCTATTGAATTAGAGCTTTTTAGCTAGTAGTAAGAATGACATAAACGTTTTTAACTTGTACTGGCATATTTATATGTTTGTCTATAGTTGATATTTCAGTTATTTCAGTCATTTTTCGTTACCTCAACTAGCCAAGTGTTTTTAAAAAGTCACTAAAACCACTGTAGGCTAGATCGGAGGCATTTGAGCTGATGTGTTATCTGTTTAATTACCAAGGCATTATGGCCGAACTCATTTAAATAATCCCGCCCATTGTTTTCTGTTTACGTTATTATGTTCCGATTCTTATATCAATAATTGCTGATCCCGAACCGGGGTGTCAACTATGTACTAACGTTCAGATAACGAGGCTGTTTACTTAACAATCGGATTTCGTTTATCTACTCGATAGGATCTTGAACCCATTAGTTGAGCGCCGAAGAAAAACCAACAACGGTTCTTGTGAAACGTGGATGGATAAGTAGACGTTGTCGGAAAGGGTCTAGGGGTCTGTTTGTATGTGCGAGTACGCGTTGGTGTTGGGTACAAGAAAAATGCATTAATAGAGTTTTATGTAAAACCAGGCTGGGCTTGTAAAAGATGCATTTAGTATAATTGCGTTTCTTTATATCTAATTGTTAAATAATGTTGTATTTTCTGATTTTCTTTTGTCTAATTTGCTATTTTAGGTTGATAGCTCGATAAAGCATGATGATATTCGATATTCAGACACCAAAATCTTTGAATATCGTTCCAAGTCAACTTGTTTCTTGCCATTAAAGAGAGTAGTATTCTTGTATATAACAAGGTTGCTACTGTATTTTCTATAGATTTATAGGTGCATTCATGTGATCTGATCATTTTTTAACTTTAAAAAGGCGTCTATTGAGAAAAATTAGAATCCAATATATATTAATCAACATTTTTTCCATGATTTTCTATAATTTTTGGGCATCTTTTAGCCAACATGGCGATACGCTGTCGATAGAATGTTGCTGACTGGGCAGCGATTCAATCATCAATCTATTTTCTCAGTTCTTCTATATATCGAAACCGTGGCTTTTTGGGCTTGGGATTGTCGTAGTAGATCTACTTTTCATGACCTGTCACAAGACAAAATAGAAAACATTAAAATCTTCACGGAGCCAAGCGTTGAAACGGTTTGAAATGACATTTTCAGTAATTTCGTGTGGTAACCATTTTTCATCCCTTTGACTCATCAACAGCTAAACTGTCTGAAAGTTATTTCCGAGTTTGAGCTAGGTTTTCGCCCAATAAGTTTTATATTTCATTGTTTTCAAACTGTTTTTCTCCTTTAGACACTTATTTGTTATTGACATCAAAATTAGCACGTTTAAATCGTTTAAACCAAAACCGACAATTGTGATACGATGGAACAGCATCACTATGAGTTATAAGCTTATAATAAGTTGGTAAGTTTCGAAAGCAGAGAAAATAAAATAACAAAATAATATCGAAAACGCAATTTTGAGCGATGTTAGTAAATAGACAACTATGTAAGGGAAATGTAAAAATATGTGAAAGTTATTTATATTTGTAATTTTGTACGAATTTTCACAACTAGCTCATTGCTTATCACGCAAGCATCCAATACAACATTTTTCATTCTTCATCATTATTTTTCTAACAAAGAATTATTCCGTTCAACGATGACCTTTTTCGGACGACATTTTAATATCGTTATTTAAGCAATGTACTTTTTTCTTGAATAATTGATTGATTTAAATAAACCTTTTCGAACCAGTTTCCAGTTACCAGTTTTTTTGCTAATTATTTCCAGGTATGTTTCTATGATGTATCTCTCGTTTTATAGCAGTGTTGTATATTTGTCAATCAACGTCAATCTTTGTTTTTTTTCCCATGTAAATCATGAAAATGTTTTTGCCTTTGGTTGCAGTTTTATAATATCGCACTAAATCCAACAAGTCTTTGGCTAAATCGGATTAATATTCTAAATTAAAACGTGTTTATGAAATTAATTAATTAATTATGATATTAATACAATCAAATAATTTGAATCAGATTCGTTTAATACCATTGGATAAGATTAACACTGCTATCATATGCATAATCTTAATGATGTTACGCGTAGATATAACGAACATTGCCGTACTAAAAAAATGTTGTTCAAAATGTTTTTTTCAAAATACTTTCGGCCATTGAATATTTAATGCTATGAATGTCGATATTGGGTTTATTATAATAGAGAACAATTTTTGTTCTGTTTATTATTTTTAGTTTGTTTTGTACAATTTTTGGTATTTTAGCATAAGTTTAATAAAAATCCTTCTAACGGTTTTAAAAACTGTATTTTCTCACGTAATAAGATTCTAAGAGAAAGTTTCTACAAAACACACAAACTCTTCATTGTTGAAACTGTCATAAACTACTAGCAAAGCCATCTTTCGTAGTTGTAGTTGTTTACAGATGTTTACCATAAAGTTTTTTTCTACAAATCCAGCGTTCTTCAAGTCTCTCGATGACTGTTCAAGCCTTTTGTTAAAACTTCTTTCGTTGAAGTTTCAACGAATAATAATCCGGTTAATTCTGGAATATTCCTGGTTAATGATAAGTAAAATTATTATAGTATTTAAAAAGGGTGCGATAATTGAATAGTTAGTAAAGATTGATTGAGAAAATACCACACAAATGTTTAGTGCTCATTACTTTATTTATCTTTACAATCAAGTCGAATATATAAAAAAAAATATTACTCTTCGTGAGACCACAATCTGCCCTATTGGCAATAAGTATTTCTTTATAATATATACATACTATATTATATATACATGGCATCGCAATCACTTCATTAAGCAATCTTCTGTATAAAATATTATCTTAATTAATTAGTCTTATTCTAAGGCTTATTCTAAAGTCTACATATGTCCAGTAATCAGATCAGGTGGTGTTAAACGTTTTAGTCTACACATTTCACTATCACGTCGCATATTTAGCTGATTAGCAAGTACATTGGGATGCACAGACACTCTTTCGAAGTACTTCACACAAACACGTTGAATTACACTCGTTATAGGTTCTAAAGGAATATTGCGTTGTATCACTTTATTTGAAATATAGTACGGAGCATCAACAATAGCACGCAACACCTTATTTTGGAACCGTTGAATGATGGATATATTAGATTTGCTAGCGGTACCCCATAGTTGGATTCCATATGCCCAAATGGGCTTCAGTATAGACCCATACAGCAATACCTTGTTATCTAATGATAACTTGGATTTGCGCCCGATGAGCCAATACATTTGATATAATTTTAGTCCCAGTTGTTTCCGTTTAGAGAGTTTGTGCTTCTTCCAGGTTAGGCGTCGATCCAAGTGCATACCAAGATATTTAACATGCTCTGCTTGGGGGAGTTGACGATGATTGATATTCAGTGGTGAACATGTTCTTCTACGTAGGGTAAACGTTATATGCATGGATTTTGTTTCATTGGCTTTAATGCGCCATGTCTTCAACCATAATTGTATTTGTTCCAGGTGGGTCTGTAGGTTTATTGATGCTGTGATTATAAAATATAAAAATAATTTTATATCATTCAAAAATTATCTCTTTCATCTTCTTTTAAAAAGAAAGTTCGAGAACGAATACTTATATCTACACATAGGAACATTCGTTCGAAAAACGAATCACCCGTTGGTATTAGATAGAAATAAACCATTTACTTTTGAACTGATCTGATACCGCACAAAGAATCAAAAAATTATCTCTGAACTGAAGTAGTATTTTTTTTTTACTATCCACTAATTTTTATCATCTTATCTGTTTTTATTCAATTTTGATAACCCAAGAGCTTTCTTCTCAGAACCCAGGTAGATCTACACCAGTGATAAGTTGTAATGATAAGAAAAATAACGGTACTGACTGGTGTACAAAAAAGAAATTTTTTCGACCAATTATAATTTTCTTTTTCTGGTTGTTTATTTTATTAGTAACATAAATAAAATTGCGTATAATTACATTCAGTCACGACGATTCGGTGACGACGACATATTCTTCAAAGGTTTCGGCTTCGTCACAGTTGTGGATCCATTTTATTGTTTGATTTTATCAGTTGCACTGCTGATTGTATTGCACACGTTGCCATCCTGCCATAGTGTTACAAAAAGATTTTCACTTCCTGCTATTTTTTGTTCGCCAAAGTACACTTGTTTTGATATATTTAGACTGTTTGTTATCGACTTTTTTAACATGTCGTAATTTCATTGCATACAGTTCATCACTAACCGTTTTAAGATATTTTCACTAGCGTTTTTTGTCTAGTTTTTCTATTATTAGTTTTTCTTTTTTTTGTGGTGATAAGACAACAAAGTGAAACCATCATAGTTAATTCTGTTGTAGTTGTAGTTGAGGCAATTTATTTTGTAAAAGTGTTGGTGGATATAATTTTTGATGTACAGTTTTTTGCTCTACAGCGTTGTTCGTCTACCTAGCTTATGTTTACTTGGCCACTTGATCTCTTTTCGCTTTCGAACCATCCAGTCCTATTCATACTCCATCTCTCTTCCTCTCACAGTATATATAATATTAATAATATTATAATATCACAGACAACTTAATAATATCCGCCTCTAACATAAAAAGAACGGTCTTGTATGTGAACTTTGTCATCTGACAACAAGTTTAATATATTTCTATTCCACTACATAAACATTTGATATATATTTTTATGTGCTTTGTTGTTCAGTTTCATATGTGGAATTTACCAGTTGGAATGAATCAAATGCGTTTAAGTTCCTATTATGAACTTTTTGGTTTGGTACTGAGATTAATAGCACCACTGTTTTTCGATGTATTGTTTGAAATGCTGGAACACTTGCAATTTTTTGTCTTCGATCTTGCTTGCGAACCATATAACATCATTGCATTGATTTGGATAATAAGTATTATTATATGATTTCCGTTATATAATATAACCATCCTGACATGTAGAAGATCACTTCAGTAAGTGCCTATACATTTGGTTTAGTCTAAGCCCAAGCTGTTTGCGTTTTGTCACTATATGTTTGTTCCATGTCAAACGTCGATCAAAATGCATTCCCAGATATTTAACGTTGTCTGATTGCGCAAGTTCATGATTATTCAATTTTACTGAGGGACATGTTCTTCTACAAAGGGTAGATTTTGTTTCATTTGCTTTTATACGCAACGTTTTCACCCACAATTCGACTTTGTTAAGATAAAGTTGGAGGTTTCTTGTGGCTCATATTGGATCCTCGTGTGATGATAAAACCGCTGTATCGTCGGCATATGTTGCAAAATTAGTGTTTCTTGAGGTCGGTAGGCTAGCTGTATATATGTAAAGTTAAGGTTGTACTCTATATAAGATACAATAAAAATAAAAATATATAAATTTAGTATCACGTTCATACAGACTATCCGTTGAATGATTGCATGTCATAATCGCTATTCCCGTCCGTATTAAATTGTTCCTAATTGTTCTTAATGAGTTGTCTCGTTAATTTTGTAATAATTTGTTGCGTATTTATAGCAGGACCGAATATCGCCAACAATCGTCGCAATAAACAATATTTTCATGTCTTGTCTTTAAGCCGCAATGCACAGCCTGTGTGACAATGACTTATGATGAGCAGGTGTTAGTTATTAAACGGAATTATTGTGAAATGAGTTAGGAGGCTCGAGAGTTCGCGCTTCGGGTTACAATTTGACCAATTTCATTATAGTTTTATATTCAAACGAGGCATGTCATTAGTTGCATTTGCATGTAATTATTTAACGATCAAATCAAACGATTTATCTTTCATTTTTTGAGTTATATACCTAAAACTTTTCATTCTAATTTTCGTAGAAACATTGATCACAGTCATTAAACGACAAATGAATCAGAGAATAACCTATTATCGAACATATTCGTAAAGCACTATCTGTTTAGCATCACGTTAGTCATAAAACAGAGCAGATCAGATTTAAAATCATAAAGTGTACTGGTTAAACTGAGTATATTTTCACCGTAACCTAAGATTGAGAATCTTAGTTTATCAGTCTATTATAAAGCCAATTTGGACTTATGTGGTGTAGATATGTGGGTGTGTTAAAACATCAAACCGATTAGTAATCCAACGCTGGAAAAACTATGCCTATACTGGTATATAACCAACGAAAAACTGTACGATGTAAAACCTGAAATAAGGTTACTAAATCACAGCAATGTGGAAGCAATACAGCCACTCGACAGAGCTCAGGAAATTAAAGCGAACTAAGCCACATGGATTTGTATCTTTAGCTTAAGTAATGAGATTAGTTAAATAACAGTACATCATAATTATTAACTAATGTAATTTTAATTTGGAAAATACATATTGATGTTTTATTTAGCATTTTCTTTTCTTGTGTTTTGATGCAAGTACAATATACTAATAGTAATAATAAATCGATTCGTAAATAAAGATTGTACTAATAATATCTAATGTAAGATGTAATTAAAAATTCTGTTTTGTTAATATGAATAAACATTAGGCGATATTTATTATTGTAACTGCACGAAAAAGGGAAAATTGGATCCATTAAGAAGTCTCAAATCCAGATTGTGAAGAGTGTTTACGCCTGACTTAAATTTTCCGCCGTTTATAGTGTAAAGTGTTGACCATTCCCCAAAATAGAAACAAGTTGCTGACAGTTTAGGGTTAGTAAAAAATAGAGTACTATTGAGAGAACATTTTCTCATTGTTCAGCGATATTCCAAATATAATGAACTTTTTTAAGCAATTTTCCTAAATGATGGTTTCGGTAATAGTCGAAATTAACGCATTTGGGATCCATAATCTAATGCATTCACGACGTATCTTTTTTTTGTGCGTATTTTGTACCGAAAATATCGTTAGACCTCATTTCTCGAACTTGAAAACTTTCTTTCAAACAACTTCATTGGAGAACAAAGGTGTTCAATATGGTGACACGATAACTGATTCATTTTTTCATAAATTAGATGACATGTGGATGTAACAAGAGAGTCCCACTGTTATTAACAAGTCGTCATTCATGCTGTAAACAGAACTATATATTAATTTGAAGATTTTATGTTGTTTATTAAGTATTAATTGGAATTAAAATTGAAATATACTATATAACTACACAATATTTAGCAAAGGTGGCGATATGTTACTTTAGCGTGGACTTACTTTAATGACTAGAAAGTTCAATAAATATATCTTAAAAAATAAAGAAAGAAAGTTAAATATATTATTGCAGTAGGCAGTTTTCTCCAATGCATAAATAAAATATAAGCAATACAGATGTGTTATTTAGCATCGTGTGATCGTTCTCCAGCTTTCCAGCTATTAATAAGCGGTCGTACTTAATCTCGTTATCCCGCTAGTATGTGTGAATGTATCGAATGCGTTGGTAAACATTAATTGTGTTAAGTAATATCATCGTTGCGGCACATGCGATGTTTTTAAATGTGTTTTAATACGTTTCTCTAAAGATACATGCACATGTAATCCGAAATATAGTAAACTTGGTTAAAGCCAACTGAATAAATGATACATTGCCTCGAAAACAAGATCCAGATTTTTCCAGTGATTTTAAGATAGTGAAAATAAAATGCGTTTCTTATTTTGATGAAATATGCATTTTTTAATTTATTATTAATACATTATTGGGAGTTGTTACCGTAATTAGTTAGTACTGCTGTTTTTGCTGTTAAATGCACTTCACTGCACTACAAGATCAAATGTTTTAGTCTGTAAGGACAGAGTGTTATTCAAGTGTTGCAGAACTTCGGTTTTAACATGAAAGTAAAGATCCTCTGCGATTCCCTATAGGGTTAGTAAAAAACATTCCTATACTGGGGGCTTTTTTCAATTAACCAATATTTAATTTTTTTGTTTTGCATCCCAATATACTTAGCGTTGTTAATATATGATACTTAGTGGTATTGTTGAATATGCAGTTTGATAATAAGTAAATAGCTTTGGTTTTATCCAAGTCTTGGTCCAGTTATTTATATTGTTACTCGCCTTTTGTAATATTCTGATTACTTCTTCCAACTCTATATGATATTTCGGTACAGGGAAGTTACCATTCACGAAATCAATATCTACACCAGTTTATTAATGTATTGTACCCTCAAAATTAATTTATATCTAGTCTATCAACATCTCTTACCTAAACATATTTTAACATAACTAAGAGATTCAGTTTTTTTTTAATTAAATATTGTCCATTTTCAGTAATATATATGCGATTAATAAAACTTTTTAATTAGCTAAATAAAATGTTTTAATAGAATGACAACCATATAATTTGACCCGTCGTAATATTGGATTAAATCCGAAATGGTTAAAATAATTTTCAAACGAATTTCCAACCGTGATGTGGTTGTTATAACAAGTTAAAACGATTGAAATAAACATTATCATTTAGGTAAATGGTAAAATCTGATAATGATACTCAGGTGGTGATGACAATAAAGCGGAGTACGGTGTATTTTAATGGTCTCTCATTATTCGACAGGGGTAGAATGGATGGACATATACGTTTATCGTATGCTCGTTATATCTATATATATTTCTTTCATTGTAATATGTATTTGTTGCTCTTAGATATTATCGTATGTTGGCATATGAGGGCTTTTGATATTGTCTAGTGAATGACAATATTTAAAGTAATTATATATAACTTTTAAAACTAACTGGTGGTTATTTGGACTTGAAAGCTTCAATTGAAACAAAAAAGCCTTTCTAAATGTGGTTTCCATTCATCCTGGAGCCAATTTCGACCCTTGTTTATCATTCCCTAAGCAAAAGTGTCTGCTGTAACTCTTGTAAATGAACTGTCTAGTTGGAGTTAAAGTTTCATTAAATGGCTTTTGGTAACTTTGTTTCCAAAATTAAAATTAAATTAGACTCACTTAAGCTAAACTCAAAAAGTTCGTGCGGTTTAGTTCGTTTCAATTTTTTGATTTCCTGTGGTTTGTCTAGTAATTTATTTGCTTCCACGTTGTGATGTGATGTGATCTTTTTTCATCTGTCATGGCGAGGTCTTGGTTAATTTTGTGGATTCATTTAATTTCGAGGCCATCGTGCAGTTTTTCGTTAGTTACGTAGCTATAAATATTGGTAATTACTCGAAAAGTTTTGCCAATGTTGGTTTACTAGTCAATTCGATGTCTTAGTGCAACCTAATGTTTGCACCCAATAAGTCCAAATAGTCTATATTTGTGTCTGATCTGTTCAGTTGTTTGTCTAATGTGATGTTTTAATTTATATATTAAAATAGTGAAGTAAAATTTCTTATAAAAATAATTTATTTCAACATAAGATTCAACAATTTAAAAAGTATAAATTATGTGTTAGTCTTTGACTAGATAACATGTACTGATTTATGCTTTATTTAGCAACTATTTTGGGGATAATAGGTTGTTAGAGAGAACAATGGAGTACAAGCCCGCCACCTTTTGTTAAGCCCCACGAATTAATTATCACGTAATATGAAATAGTACTTACATTTTAGTACTGTTCATATAATTTATTTATTTTTTGGCCTTTTTGTGGAAAGTGTACCTTTAAAAGTAGTCAGATATAAGAGTACAAATTTTACAAACTTTTTGCTGATAACATGTGGTAAAACTAATGTAATGTATTGCTGTCCATGTAAGCTTAATTGAACCGAAAATAGATACTAGGTAGTTTTTATTGAAAAATCTGGAAAGTTGACAAAAATACATTGTACATAATTTTATTTTGTTTTTATTTCATGGGGACATTCTTTTTTTTCATATATTATATACACCTGATGATTTGTGAACTTATAATCAAATATAATTGTTAATTTTAAATGATGAAATGTTATATGACAAGTAGTTCTGAGTGATATTAAAAACGAATCAAAAAACAGTGTTAAAAGAAATAGCTTCGGGTGTATGACCAACGATTTACAATTAAATAGCCCGATTTCAATTCACACCTTTGGCTCATGTGACTTGTTGCGCGTGATGAACTGGGTCCAGGTTGTTTTTGTAATGTCGGGCTCAAAGTACCACTTTCGAGGTACTTATCTCGGGGCCGGTAAAATGAGAACCAAAAGGAGATCGGCGGCATTAAGGACGTTTTTACTTTTCGTGGCGCGTTTTTACGGGCCTACGTCGAAGCTGTTGCGTGGAGCAAAAGAGAGATTTTGTATGTTTCGAGAGCAGAACGCAGATGTGAAACCAGTCCGCTGGAAAAAATCTTGACGACTGATTTTAATTACTTCGTATGACCACATAGGCGTGCGTAATACTTCTGTATACGGAATATGTGTATATCGAGATATCGATATCCTTGCCAGAAATGGTAAGATGTGCTGTTGAATGGTATAAAATGGTACAGCAAGTATATGTATTAAAATATGTTGTCAGTTTTATCAATGGTAACTTAAAATCTTATAATTATCATTTTATCGATATCCAATGGACTAGGCCTTGTTCTGGTAGGCCAATTAATACCAAAAGGTAATGTAGTATAAGAATTCAGAATGCTTTTATAACTAGTTCTGATGCAGAGGTAACTCAATGGACTAAGTATTCGAGTTTTTTTTATTATAAACACATTTGATTATCCTCATCCTAATACTTTCAGTACATTTGAAATATCATTGCTCTCGATATTGTTGAATAAGAGTAACTATTATTTGGAAAAAAGTAATTTCATAGTAATTTAATAATAAAGTAAACGAAAAGTGACAAAAGGTACTCGATCAAATCGGCGTATATATATATATATATATATATATATATATATATATATATATATATACATATAATTACATATTCTGACTATATGGAGTAAGGTGGATTTAAAAAATATGAAGAAACCTAAATTATTTTTCCCTTATTCCCATCAACATGATGAAAGAATATGAATGAAAGGGAATCAGAAAGGATCAATCTTGTTTTTACCATCAGTCAGTTCATAATACATAATTTTGTTCTTAATATATTATACCTAATCAAGATAAACAATATTTATTGAGCAGAGAACATATTTTGCAGGTTTTTTAGCCACCTTCTAAATAATATAATGTAATGCTCTAGATATTCCTTTCATCTAAAGTGTTATTATTTGTTGGTTTAAATTATCAACAGCCATATTTTTTAAACCTTTCTCAGGGACGCGATATTTTCCATTCTGTGACATGTTCATGCTCCTATAAATCTGTGTTCGAGTTGTAAGATGCAATGTTTTTTGAGGACTTTGTAGGAACTTGTATTTTAATTATGGAGCATGTAATGGCAACAATACTTTGGAATATTTTCCTGTAAAATTAATTAACATATGTGCTTGTGGATAGTTTTGCACTATTGAACATTGCAAGAACATGGAAATAGAAATTGAACATGTTATGCCTCACAAGTTGATTACACAGTATTACAAAGAACATTTTTCTGGTATTGTATTTAACACTATTTAAATAAAGTTTCAGAATATTTTTAAAAGTTTATAAAAATAAAAACATCTAAAATTGCAAAAATTATATCAAACGTTATGTATACCTTATTCCAAAATAGCTCCTGGAATGTATGATATTTCACCTGAATTATTGAAACAGCTGCCACGAAAAACAAACATTATGTTGACAAACATATTTAATGTTTAAGGCTGAAAATTGCTTAAGTCGGATCTTATAGGCCTATTTCGCGATATCAAAACTATTGGAAAGGTGTTTGAAGAAAAGAAATACTGCCTTGTAATGATCCTAGAAGTATTTGACCGGTTATTCCATTTGGGACTTATCTGCAAGATGAGCAAATAGCTACCGCGGAACTATTACCAATTGCTTTCAAAAGAAAATTTAATGTCCCACATGAAGGGGCATTTTCAACATTTAAACCTATTTTAGCTGAAGTTCCCCAGGGCAGTATCTTGGACGACTCCTGTATCTACTCTACACTGCTCATCTTCCAACAACAAAAGAAACAGTAGTTGATAAAAACAAAAAAATACAAAAAGAACAAAGAAAAGAAATAAAATATATATCTCTGCCTAAGGCTGTATAAAAAGTACAAATGGCAGCTAACAAGATCTACCAATAGACTAAAGACTGGAAAATACAATTTAAAAGCTCCAAATTGAACCATTTTTCCTCAGAATTCCTCAAGCAGAATCAACTAAATAAATACATCGACATTAATCTCGATGTAGGTTATATTGGAAACATTACGTTTGACAAAAAACAAAGCAGATCGGACTCGAAATCAAACTACCTTTTCGCTCCTTAACATAACTAACGAAGAACTATATGTCATATATACATATACATACATATATATATATATATATATATATATATATATATATATATATATATATATATATCATATCATAAAAAAAGTTAAATCAAAACTTTCAATTTGCGTTAAAACGTCGTGTAGCTGTTGAATTGAATTTAAAAAAAATGCTACGCCTCTGAGTATAAGAAACCCCCCAGACTAATTTATAACTCTAGTTCTCATTCGACAATTCGAAATCAGAATTTGCAGACCCGACCGGCCAGACGGCCATTTACAATTTAAATTGACCGAAGCTCGAAGCTCAAAGGGTTCGAGTTTACTTCGGCTCAGCTCGCCCTAAAACATATTGCCGTTACCTGTTTTACGGACAAATTTCAGACGGGTCGGGCTAGGGCCGGGTTTTTCCGTCCGTTTTAATTTATTTTAATTGAACGGTCTAAGACGTAATTTATTCTTTTGTGTAGGTTATTTACTCGTTATTTTATCAAGATTGTCTTACAGGAGTTGTTGGCATTTTATGCTGGTTGTAGCTCATATATTTAATTTTTAATACTACTATTATTTAATATTTTAATTGCTGACTTTTCACAAATTTTTTAATTAATCTTCGTGGTTTAACGTTTGTTTCTTTGTACATACGTCATCAACATGTTTAACGTACTGCAGTTTGTAAATTCGTTTTAGAATCAGACAATATTTTCCTTCTCATTTTATTCTAGTTAAAAAGAGACACAATGCTGTTTGATTAGTTCGAATACGTAAACGAATGGGCCTGTCAAAATCGTCCGGTTGTCAGACGTATGCAAAATTCTTGAAAGCAATAGTGATATGAGGTTATAACTCTAACCTAAACTGTTGTGGCTGTATAATTAACTGTAGTTGTTAGATGTACTGATGTACTGATAAGATTAGGCCTCTAGAGGATACAACTACAAACGTGCCTAGAACTCTAAATTATGGGTGGTATGGAAAAGAGTTCATTCTAAATATAATCAAACACAGCCCTTTACTGTAATGCTAAAATAAATTATATTTGATAACATTTTTGATAAACTATTTTATTCAGATTAGAAGTTTATTGTATGTTAAAGCTAAACTGAACTAAAACTCAGAGTTGATGCGGCAACATTGCGACGTTTTGCCGTCACGAATTTAGATGACGTATATACAAAATAACTTTGAATAGTCTATCCAATAAAATATTCACTGTACGTCATCAAAATGCATGACATCAGCACATCGCAATGTTGCCGCATTAACTTTTTGTAACCTCTGATTATTTTCACTAATTTTTTGAAAATCTTTGTGGAAATTTGACAACAGGGTCCCAGTATAAATAGAATTTTACAGACTAATCCGGTTACATGTTCCGACGCATCAGACAGCATTCTGATTCTTTTTAAATAGGGTAAAATGATATTGACAAAACTTCCATCAGTTTAAAAGGATTTTTTTATTTTTACAAACTGCATTTGGCAGTATATTCTGTGACGTGCATTAGCTCTTTTATGTTCATTTCACTTTTATCATCCACATTTAGCTCATCGGCAAATACGTTGGAACCCATCGATACTCTTTCAAAGTACTTGCCACACTATGAATTACAGTGTGTTTGGAGATATTTTGGTGCTGTTTGACTGCGTGGTCTGCCACAGTAGTAATTTTTGTGGTAGGTAGGTTAAAAGTATACAGGAAATCCAACATTGGATCTAGTACACTGCTTTATGCAGCTTTTAAATATATTGGATGTAGTTCAGTGCCTGTTGTTCTGTTATCCGTCAACCATCTGTATATAATATTTCATATTTTTGTCAAGAAATTGGATATGTTCAGAAATGGCTCCCGGCAGTATCTTTAGAATTTTGATCTTTATGTATTTGTGTTGCTGTTTATGTATTTGTTATATAATTCCATGCTTATAACGAAATCAAAATTGAGCTTCTTAAAAGCTTCTTATCTTTGTTATTTAAATTCCTTATAAATAAATTTTCTATAGGGTAGATCTGTTTTAATAGAAAGTCGGTAATTTTATATTCTTGATCTGTATGTCACTTTGTCTTTATCTGTTCCCTATCTTTTTATAGTCTCTTTTTTTTCTACAATTTTTTGCTGAATTGTGGATGATATGCGGCTTTGTCTTCGAGATGCTGCCTTTTGTATATCTTGTAGCTTTTGAGAAATTATTCTTACTTTTATCTGAATAGTGGCCAGAGAACCATTGAACGTTTTCGATTAGCTGGAAGTTAGATTGATCTTATAAAGAATATTTTTGCTATAAATTATCGGCTATATAATGTTTAGCATGTTAGCACTTATTTAGACATGTTTTCGAAGTTTTACCAAACTACTTTCGATTATTATATTTTCTTCATTTTGTAATTCACAATAATCCCTCATTCTTCGGTTTCTTAACCTACCGATTGTTGTATTGATTTAATTCATGTTTCATCCATTCTTCTAAAGAGATATAACATCTAAATTATGTTTATTAGTTGAATTTTTATTATTAATTTTCAAATTTACCTCGCAAAAGAACTTGATATTTGAAATACTATTAATAGTAAACGTTTTAGGGGCCATTGCCAATACCGTTCACGTTTTTTTAGTTTAACATTTAACGCTCTACGGTTTTGTTTATTCATATATTTTGCAATTGATTATGTAAATCAGCAAATATCTAGGTAACAGATATTTTGATATATTAGCTGAGATTTTTTTTTATTAAGATTTTACAGTTCGGTTCACTGATCCAAATTATAAAATTTTTCACTATTTTGTTTCATGGTACCATGAAGATTCTTTTTTCAAATATATCAAGGTGAATAATTAATATGTTAATTTCATTCAGAGTAACTGATGACTGAACATTTGGAGACAATTGTTGATATAACTCCACAAATGAAAATCATTAAATTTCTAAATGTTACGTTGGATACCTCAAGGAATAATGATTTAATCCATAACAATATTAGCTAAAGTTAAAAGTTGAGATTGATACATTGTATATAGTTGGTGTGGTTTGACTTCGTAAATCCATTTATTGATTTCGAGGTTATCGTGCAATGATTCGTTGGTTACGTAGCGATAAGCATTGGTGATTAATGGGACTTTGTTTCAGTAGCGTTGCATTACTAGTCTGTACTAGTGTACTTTATAATTAACTGATAAACCAGTCTTTTTGATCTAAGGGCAAGTTGGGAGTATCTTCCGATTAATCTCTGCAGTTCTTTGATTTTCAGTTTGATCTGCTCTCTTTGTTGTCTATCGTGATGCTATTCTAATACATATTAACATAGTAGTGAGAGCATTTTCATCTCCTTCAGTGCTATGAATATAGCGAATACTTTGTATTTGGTGAACGTATTTTTCGGAGTATTTCTAAATTCTCTTTCTAAATAGTAGTTCATTATTTGCTGGATGATATGAGATAAGATTAATTTTCTTTTTCTGGCTATGCTTTTGATTTGCTATTTTATATGTCGTATGTCATTTGTTATAACGTGATTTTACAATCTTAACTTGGCATCTGGGTCAAGCTTTAAGCTTATAACTGTCACAAGAAAGGAAAATAACAGATATTGATTTTTTAAATGTTATTCAACATTTGTTTTTGTTCTGATGCTTGTTTTTTTATTAATATTATATCATCTACTTTCTATTTACGAATAGTAAAATCCTACCACCTGCGAATTTTTTTAATTCTTCGGCTACGTTCAATGTCAATCGGATCTACACACGCAAAAGAATGACCTTACTTTTTATTTTCGTTCGAATTTTACTACCTTCTCGCATCGCTACATTATTTAAGATATCTATATTATTCAAAACGTTTTATGGATTCCTATTACACTAAATGAGAACCCGGGGAACGTTACTCCTACATCTTTAATGTCGTCCCAATCCAGAGCGACTAGTCGAGTTTTTATCGAGACATTAAAATCGAACGCTAATACCGAATTTTATTTTTGGAGCCTCACGTTTTATCACGAGTGGAGCGAACTGTTATTACTGTAATATACTTACAAATTTCGGTAACAATAAAGAAACAGGGGAAGTCATATTATTGCTATTGCTAATCGGTTGATACGCGTCGATTATATCCGAAGATGACCTTCGTTTGGCTGTACTATTGCATGAGGTTTTACGCTGCTTTTTATAGTGGATATAATGGTAAATGTTTGTTATTACAACACGCTTTTTAAGCTGGTTATTCAGTTCTTAATTATACGAGATTTTTGGGATAACGAGTTTAGTGTATTTATAAAATTAATTGATTTTAGTAATTATTCTTTTATATATAGAGTGCACCAATAGTCGCTTAATATTTCTTTTTATAAATACATTCTTACTAGTTGTTTCCGGGTAATCTGCAACTTGTTTTTACAATAACTTTATAGGAGAACCTATTAGTCCTTACTTAGTTTCAGTAGTAATAATGTTCATGTATTATTTAACTATAAGATCAAAAAGGTTTGATTCTTTTGAATCTGTCTCCTGCTCGAATGTTACCCAAAAGTTGAAATACTTCTTGTTAACACAAGAGTGTCTTCTCATGCCCCTTTTCGATTTTCTTGACTTCCTGAGAGAGTAACAGTCAGCATCTGAAAATCTTGGCGTAATTAATTATTCCTATAGTATCTGATATACCCAGATACTCTTAGGACCCTACAACTGGATTTCATAGGTCCATGTCAGTTTTAGAATCTGCTTGTATACCAGCAACTTATTATGTACGGTTAATTGAGATTTTCTTCCATTAACCGATAATTTTATTAATATTTTAAATCTAGTTCTTGCTCTTAGGAAACTTCGTGGACAGATAAGCATGTTATTAATAAACATCACGTTAGACAAAAAGCAAGACACATTGGAACCAAAATAAAACAACTATACTGGTTAGTCGTAAGATAGTCTCAACTTGATCTAAATTCAAAGAGATTGATTTATAAAACAATCATAAAGCCAATTTGGACTTACGATGCAAATATGGGGTTGCACTAAAAATTCAAATCAACTAGTCATCCAACGCTGTCAAAACAAGGTTCTTCGATTGATTACTAATGCCTATGCTACGTAACCAACGAAGAACTGCACGATGACCTGGAAGTTATTATAATTTTATAATTGAGGAATACATATTGATGTATTTTCTCGCACTTGTCTTGCTTGTGAATTAATGCAAGTACCAATGAAATTTAGTAATAAATTAATTTATAATTAAGATTGTACTAAGCGTATCTAATAAAGATTATTAAAAAAGTGTTATTATTAGTGAGAGTTCAAGGGGGAGGTAGCTTAGCTAGAAGGGAATATATAGGGTAATGAACGATATTTTACAGCGGTCAACTCTAAATTCTACCAGATATATTTGGCCTTCACGACGATTATCTCTGGTGGAATGAATATATGAAAAAATAAAATGTATCCCTAATTTTACAGATTTTATTGATATAGGGTGTATCATTAAAACATGAAAGGAAAACATATGCGGTAATATGTAAAATATTTCATTCACTACTTGTCTGTTTATGGTTTGTTTCTGATTCTTGTTTTTAGTAGAATAGAATAACCGCCTAGTTAATTGATTATGATATATTGAACAGTGATGCTGAAACGTAAAACAATTGTTATGCTTTAAAATTTGTTAATTAAAATTAGTTCTTGATTAGCTTGTTCATCATTCATCTAATAAGACTTTAGAATTTATTTTGAGAAGAATGATATATGACACTACCACAACTATATTTATATCAGAGCTCTGCTATTTTTCATAACAAATTTCAAAAATATTTCATCGATAAGAACACAAATTGCAAGTGTTAAGAGATACAGTTGATCAGAACCGTTTTATCCAAGTGAAATCAAATATAATTGATATAATTTGCTTAAATGAACTGGTTTTGTGCAATTAATGCAGTTGAAAAATGTAATACAATGAATTGTGAAATGAACAAAAATACATTCGACAAAGTAATTTTGCATGATTACAATTAGTATGACACTTTATTTATTTAACACTAATTAGTAAAAACTTATATGGAAAAGCTTCGTTTTATTCGGTAAATATTTTGGTTATCCCACATGTTCCACCACATCTTAAGATAGACTCAGAAGAACTGTCGATGTCGGATTCAACAATAGACAGAAAGATAAGAAAGTGCCTAACATCATATCTTTATTAAATTTTGAGGATTGAGTGCAAAACATAAAAAGAAACAGTGCATGATGTTAAGATTTTATTTGTTACATTATGAAGCTAGGCATATCCACGAAGGACATACTTTTAATAGTAGACATATTGTATGTGAACATTGGACTAATATTGAAAATTAATTGCAGTAAAAACTGTTAATGAATATATAATAATATAATTATATTGGTGACCTGGTTCATATTATTTAATTCTAATAATTGTATTGTAACATAATGAATATAATATAATGAAAGTAGTCATCGCTAGCTATATACTATTTTTTCCATCTTTTATGTATTTGAACCATGGTCAATTGAAAGATGAGGTGATGTGTGATGTCTCCAGATGACCAGATGGATTTTTGACACGGTGCCTTGTCTTGGTGAAGCAGCACTTTCTTTTTCTTCAAATTTGAAGGCGATTTCGCCTTTCAAACGCTATGTAATAGTCGCTGTTGATGGTCCTTCCTTTATCGAGGTAGTCAATGAAAATAATTCCAAGCGCATCCCAAAATACAGACGCCATAACCTTGCCATCTGTCTGTTGCGTTTTCCCACGCTTTGGAGGTTCGTCGTGTGCAGTCCACTCGGATGACTGTCGATTGGACTTCGGAGTGAAATGATGGAGCCATGTTTCATTCATTGTCACATATGGCGCAAAAACTCGGGTTTATTACGCTTGATCATCTTCTTATTACTGCTTCTTATTACTCATCAACTCGTCGTTGTTTTTGACCAAAAGTGAGCTTGCGCGGCACCCACTTTGCACAAAGCTTTCTCATATCTAAATATTCGTCAATGATATGATGTATGAACATACAATGATGTATGTTCAGTTGATATCTTTAGAGTGTTTGAAATCTTCTATAACTATTTTATTCAATTTCAATTTACGGTCATTCAAAATCTTTTTGTGGATTTTTTAAATTTTTTGGTCGGTAACAACCTCTTTTGGGCGTCCACTGCCTTCACCGCCTTCGGTGCTCATTTTACCACGTTTAAACTTAGCATACCAATCCTTGATGGTTGATTTTCCTGGGTCAGTGTCTAGAAACTCGGCATTAAGCCAAGTTTTTGCTTCAACAGTATTTTTTCCCTATATTATATTAATTTATATTTTTATAAAGCGAAATTCCTTCTTATCCATTTTTTCACAATAACAAAAGTTGCTTCACTCAGAATGCTATAATTTACAAACTAATGCTCCGACAGCTGTCAAATTTATACATGCATCTTTTGGGGGTTAGGGCTAACTAAAAATGCCTATGCCTTGTTATAACTTGTGTATAAAACTCTACGGATTATTTCCAATAGCGAATAATAAAATATCAATTATCTGGCAATCCAATATAAAATATAGGTTAATATCGAGAAACTTATTATTATTTATTGGTATAGTGAAATATTTGATCGTTATTGTGTACAATCTTACAAACAGTATATTCTGAATGTCTATTTTATATCCAGCTGGTTGTTGATCCAAAACTGTTTTTGGTTGTTTGGTGATTGGTGTAAGTGGATTTTCTGAGATTAAATTCTGAATAAAAGCAGTCCTTCTCATTTAATCTTAACATTTATTTCGTCTTTTGATACTCCCTAAGAACCCAGCGGGGCCAAGTTAAAACCAATTTGACGGAGCCTGAAGGGAACAGGATAAGCATCTTGGACCCGAAAAAGGTTTCTGGTAGTCCGCTGTTGAGCCCGACATCTCTTCCGATTGATTAGTTGGAAAATATATTGTCTCCTTCGAGCACGCAGTTTCATAACAACGTTATTTTTCATACGAGAAAATCGCTATTTATTTTTTCTCTCGTTCGAAACGGAGAAAATAATATAAAAGAAAATCGGTTTCGGGTTTTTGTTCTTATGCCCACGTACTTAGGCAACACCCTCGCCGATCGATCGATGTTATTCGCCGAATTTGCCGACATAAGAGAATGGAATGGAAAAAGCATTTCGCTAAAGATTCAATTATGTTCCAGCGCTTTGATTGTGTTTCTCGATTATTTGTTTTGTGGCCTTGTTGTTAATCTGAAGGAATTCGAACTATCTCTATAATATTTGGGATCAGATCATCGATAATTTGTAAGGAATGTTTTGTTGGTGAATAATCGTTTAAAACTAGTCGGGAATGTGTTTGTTTTTGGTCTGGTTTTTGGCTAATAGAATGGAATTTTGCTGTAGTTGAAATAATATTTTTTTATACTCAAATCGTGTGTTGAGCCGGTTTTGCAGTTGCATTGGTTAAGATTTAATATGAGAGTCGTTTTTAATGCTCCTGCCTATATCATTTTAACACGCGGTACTCTAATAATTGGTCTTTTGAATCTCGGAGTTGCTTTCCATAGCAAGTAATTACTAATTCACGTACATAATTTTCGAAGCTACTCTATTTATATTTTTTAATCTTTTCTATTGTCTCCTATTAAACATTGTTTTCTCTATAGCATTTCTGGTTCTCTGTCATACTATTCCAGCTTTTCGTCTTTTTTTTTATCAATTCCCTAATTTGAAGGGATAATTTACCTCATATTCTGATTACTCTCTTGATGCCAGGGTAGCTTCTTTTTCAGTAGATCGAATTTGTTCAATTATATTTCGGGTTGCAGCTCAAGATCGTCTATACTTTTGAGTCTTACGTTTAAACTGATTTGTCCTTGCATTATAGGTTTAGACGTGTCCCAGTTAGTAAAGTTGCTAGCTGTAAGTAGGCTTCTTTGTTTTTTTTTTCAGAATTGTCGAAATGTAATATTGCAGTAGGGTTCACGCCCTGGATGATAGTTACATTTTGTAATATTTTTTGCTGGGAGTAATTCGTTTCATTTTTCACGTGTTATATATAATAATAAACCTTGGGCCTAATTTCAAAAATATATCTCTGTATTTTTGAGTTATTTTTTATCTTGGTGGACAAGTATATAGCTCCTATGTTTATCTCAGCGCCGTTCTTTTCAATGTTAACTATCATAGTTCGTATTTCTTCTTCTTTATCTCGTCTTGCTCGTCGAAATGCTGTATATTTTGTTTTATAAATAAAACTGTTAACGAAGCTCTGATACGAGAGCTATGTCTCTGTTATTTGTTCTCAGAAATAGTTCTAGTTCCCCGACTCGCTGATTTAGCCCATTTGCGTCCCGTACTGTAATTCTTAAGAACGAATTACTAATTTTTCTTTTTCTTTAACTTGGGATTTTTCTGATTTTTCTACCCTGTTTGCTAATTGACTGAAATTGTGTCGCGTTTCAGTCTGAAATTCACTGAGCAATTTGCTTTTACCCATCTTTCAATAACATCATCTTATTTTATGTGTATCAGGCTGAAAATAGATTCTTCTTTTTCACGAAACTTGTCATGTTTTTTTTAGTTCAAGAAACTAACTTTGTAATACAAAACATATCAACCCTTATACATCAACCTATTATGTTACCTGTTCCAGGGTCATTATTTATTTGGGAGTGACGTTAAAAGAACCATAACACCGTAAAGTATACTTTCAGAGTCTGTCGGTGTCGTAATTTTTGCCATAGCACATTTTATAGGCAGCCTAAGTACACTTCAGTTGCTCGTCTTTTAGCTTTTCGAGTTTCCATTCGGTTTCTCATTATATTAATGTGTATACGTCAGGGATGTATTATGTTTTGGTATGGAGATGCGCCTGTGTTAGAAGAAACGTTTTGTTTCGTCTCCTTAGATTAAAGTCGAACTGAAGGAGGCAGGATTGTAACAAAAAGCATTAAAGACTGTGCATTGTGTCAATGGGGGGGTTGATTATTGTGAAGGGTGCGAAATAAATTTGGAAAAATATATAGCGCTTTTTTGTTTTAAATTTAAAAAGTTTGACTTCAGTCTTTTTGATCGTAATATATCTATGTTATTTTCATACATATAGTCTATTCAGAGTTTATTTGTATATGCGTCATCGAAATGCGTGACGTGAAAACGTCGCAATGTTGCCGCATTAATTCTTAGTTTTAGTTCAGTTTGCCTTTGGCATACAGCAAAATTCAGATCTATATAAAAATAATTGAACAAAAACGTTATTAAATATAATTTATTTTAATATTATAGTCTATCTAAAAACTACAGTTAATTATACAGCCACAATAATTTATAGGTTAGAATTATAACCTCTTATCACTTTTGCTTTCAAGAATTTTGCATAGGTCTGCCAACTGGACGACTGTGTTATTAAAATATTGTCTGATTTTAATGTTTATTTCTCAGTTATTTTTATATTTATTTATCTATGTTTTTATATATTTTTATCTATATACATATGCATAACATGATGTTAGAAAAGAAAACTGTAGATTAGACTCGAAATCGAATATAAAAGGGTTATACTGGTTAGTCGGAGGATACTTCTAGCTTGACCTAAGATCATAGAGATTGGTTTATCAGGCAATGATAAGATCTATTTGGATTTATGACATGTAAATATGGGGTAGAACTAAAGCATCAAACCGACTAATAATAATAAGGTAACCCAACGTTGCCAAAACAAAGTTCTTCGGTTCATTACTAATGCTTATCCCTGCGCTACCAACGAATAACTGGCCGATAATCTCAAAATCTAATGGTTTTATGAAGATAGGAATTTAAGTAATTAAATCACAGTAACGCGGAGGCAATAAAGCTACAGGATAACGCGGAAAGCAAGCAGATTATTAAAACGAACCAAACTACGCGAACTTATTTAGTGTATAAGTGTGTTCTTAACTCTACTTTCAGTAGTTTAGTTTTATTTTAATTTGGTAAATACATACTGATGTATTAATAAATTGATTTGTGAATTAAGATTGTAGTAAGCATATCTAATGTAACATGTAATAATTTGTTTGTGTATATGTGAATTTAAGTATAAAGAAATTAACAAACTTTGTTTTTTTTTCTGGTAAGTGTCGTTGTTTTGTTTACTGATTTCCAAGTGGGTGAAGCAATCGTAAGTATTTATAGTTATAATGATGGAATTACAGTATGTTTAATGTATTTTACATTCGATTTAACTTATACTATTTGGTAGTATCTTTTGGATTGTAGATGCATCTTTTTAACTTTGAGTGTTTCTGTTGATCATGAACATGATACTTGTACATTTCCTGTAGTTCAGGTAAATTAAAAAAAACTAACTTTGTGTTAGTAATAGCCTACCAATTTATATATTTTATTATCGTTATCTATTTTGTGAGACGTTTTAGAGAAAATTAATTATTCGTCATCTAGTACTTTTACTTAATCTTTTTCGTGTCTTATAGGAATAACTTTGTCCATGTTTAATCTAAGATATTTTAATTTGATATAAATAAAACTAGACTTAGATGGGAAGAATTTTCTTCTCAATGCAATGGTTGTAAATATGTTTTTATTGTTCACTTAGCATTTCGCGATCTGTCCACATCGTTTGGCGAGTGTATTCGGGTGTACTGACACTCTGACTTCAGAGTACCTTACAGTGGAACTTCGGGTCAAACTTGTTGTTATGATTTCCGGGGTTATCGCGCTGAATTAGGTTGTTAGTGGCATAATCGGGGTTGTCAACGATGGCACGTAGAACTTTATTTTCGTATCTCTGAAGGTTGGCTATATTGGATTTGCTAGTAGTACCCCATAGTTCGATACCATACGTCCATACGGGTCTAAAAATTAACTTATACAGCAATATCTTATTATCCAAAGATAATTAGGATTTACGCCCTTTGCGCCAGTACATCTGGTTCAGTTTAAGCCCATGTTGTTTACGCTTTATTAGTACATGTTATTGTTTATTAGTACAAGTTAAACTTCGATCCAGATGCATTCCCAGATATTTAACATTATGTGCTTGCGGGAGTTCATGTTTATTTAGATTTATCTTAGGGCAAGTTCTTCTACGCAGGGTGAACGTCACGTGACTAGATTTTGTCTAATTCGTCCTGAAACGTCAATTTTTCGTTCACAAATGAATTTTGTTGAGATTTAGTTGGAGGTTCCTTGTGGCTGATATTAGACCCTGATGAGATGATAAAATCGCTATATCGTCAGTATATGTTTCCACAGTAGGGTGACTGACGATATGTCAGCTATGTACAGGAGATATAACAATGGGCCTTTGAATAATGCCCTGCGGAACACCTGAATATATTAGATGTAGTTCAGTGTATTCTTTGCCCTGTTTCACAATAAAATGTCTATCCGTGAGATATTACTTTAGTAGTTGAAAGTGCGGATGAGGTAGATTTTTCAATTTAACTTGTAACCCAGCTTGCCACATCTTATCAAAAGCTTGAGATATAGTGAGGAATGCACCGGTGAAATATTTTTTATCGTTTAAGCTTTTATTTATTTCATTAACCAATCGGTAAACTTGCTACATTGTTCCGGGGCCAAAGTGATACTCTGTAATAATTTTTTTGTAATTACTTTGAGCCTCTTGATGTATTGGTAACAGGCTCATAGGACGATACGATGCAATTATTGGTATTGTTGCAACCAATTTTCGTAGTACTTTTTCCAATCTGATTGAGATAACTTCAGAATGCGCTTTTTGACCGCTACTAGCACTTCTTCGGGTGATGGAAGTCATTCATCACGTAAATTATTTTTAGGTAGGAGAATAAAACAAGGCGTTAGGTGCCAAATAAAAGTGTATGAATGTATTAATTAAGTATCTTGGCAGATGCGTTAGAGCTTATATTTTCGTGATAGAATGATTCGCCTTTTCTTCAACCTTTTCTTCAACCTTTTCCGAATATTTCCGAAGGTTTGTGTCATGTACCATTTGGAATTTTTCAGATTTTTCAATACTTGTCAGATATAATACGAACAAATTTTTTTTTGGATTTGTCATAGTGATGTTATAGATGATTTAATCTCACGGTATACTAAAATGTTCTGAAGAAGATTGATCAACGATTCTAGGTTTTTTATCAAAACGTCAGATTATCTCTGACAACAATTAGTGCTACTGCCATGGTCAGAAATAAAAATAGCAAACCTCATATGCTCTCAAGACATGCTTTTTCCATGTACTCTTTTCCCAAATCTTTCGGTATTTTTTTGTACCCGCACATCTTCTAATTATGTTATGATGTTGGTAAAGAGCGTTAAGCCCAATAAATGTCGAATAGTTTAATTGTCTTTGTACAATTAGATTACGTAATGTTCAAACCCTACTGGAACAAGATATTTAATTAATGCAGATTATCGCTTAAACATTTTTGCAGATTAAACTGGTTGAATTTGTCGAATATATTCGCGCGTCGTGCCTACCAATTTTCCATTTGCGAACGTTTCCTGTAAACCCCGTTTTGTATTTAGCAGCCACGTCGTTTAATTAGCGCCTATTCATCCGCGCGCTCTCTTTCCTATTTTCCACCCTCTGAATGGTGGCGAAATTTGCGTCGCGATAAAATTTCGCATAAGCCCGCTTATAACACCTCTGTTAAGCGTCGGCAGAACGCTTAAAATGAGATTTGAAGCCTTTAATCTGTAAACGGGTTTAATTTTGATCTCCGCAGGCTGGAATTCGAGCTGAAATTGCTGGTACAAGCTGCGAGAGTGGGTTATATTATGAGTTCTCTTTTTTAATTGAGCTGGGAAATTTGTTTGGTTATCATAAGGGTTTTGTTCGTTCTGCCGTTAGGATTTTAATTAAATCTATTCGGATTTAGGCGTCATCGATGGATGGGTTATGGTTTAAAGAATAAACATTTTTATGCCTAAGAGTTTGGTTTATGAAGGGAGCAATGTGGTGAAACAAAGAGTACGGGATGTCAATAAAATAGAGTAAATCAGTGAAAAACAGACTAAACAAAGAGACCAGGGGAAGGACAATGGAAAAACAATATAAAAATGAAAACGAAGAGTCAGATAATAAGTCCTAACCTATTTAGAAACTGGCTACATGGAAAAGTAGGTTCAGTATATTAAAGAAGTCAGCGTAATAAATAAAGGGAAGAATGAGACTATTGATATGAGAAGGGTTTCCTAAGTTCGTGGAAAACTATGAAACAGATAAACATTGATAATATGAACTCACAACTGAAAAAATATAATAATAAAAAACAGTCAAAAAGAAAGTTTATCAGAACTAGAGGAAGATAACACTACAAAAAAACCGAATATATAATGTAAATGGCCTACATCCTATACAAAGAGATGATATAGCAAGGGTTTTAATATAAAATCAAGAAAAAATACAAGATTAGATTAACAAATCGCATTAAACAAAAGAACGAGGAGGCTGATTCACTCCAACGGGGTATTGGGATGTTTCAGCTAAGTATTAATTCATTAAAGAATAAAATTATACTTTTTCAATTTGGTTTATACCATGTTTATTATGGAGAGGGATTTTGTCATCTAAAGATGACAAAATGGTGACCGTCTTGTCCAGATCAAGTAAATTTTTATTTTGTATCACAGTATTGTTAGATGGATATAGTCTCGACAAAAAACCCCTAGATTATGGTTTATAAGATGCAACCAAATAAATCCACAAATTATAAAGGTGACTTTTGCTATTATCCATATTCTTATGATGATCATATCGTTATTTATAATGGGACAACTACTAATATATATCTTTTTAATGTTTCTTTTCATCGAGGGCTGATCCAAACAGGTAATTTCGACAATACAAGAATGAACATGTTGATTATCACACAACTATATTCCTGCGATCAAAAACAGGAAGACTTGTGGACACACAATGTCAAATAATATTCTTTGTTTTTTTTTCTGCGAGCCTTGTTCGATCTTGCAGTGTGTAATTGCTTTTTGGGAATGGATTTGTTAATTAACAAAGCTAGTGCTGATGCCAGAAGTTCGTTTTATATATTTTTCGATGATTATGAACTCGGCGACTAATTCCCCTCGGCCCCTGTTTCTCGATGTATTTGGTCACATATTATGGGATATCAGAATCATCCTTAACATCTTGTTTTTGAACACTTACAATTTTTTGTATCTTGGTCCTCCAGCTGTTCTTCAACCATCGTCTGCCAAGACACTGGTCCATCGTCCCCCCCAGGTCGACCAACCGTCTTTGCGAGTTGTATCCTCGGCAGTCGACTAGTATGTGTTTGTTATATGACTAACCACATTCGACGCACAGTGGTGCACTTCTTCCCTTAATGAGAAATTCATGGGTTAATTTGCAGTAACCATTTCTGAGAAGCGAGAATAAGCTTAACTTGCGCCTGCCGATGTTAGTAGTGTTAAGACTCTGATAATACTCTTTCTTCACCTCCCGAAGCTTGTTGTTTTCTGTTAGATCCCATCTGAGTTGGTCTAGATATCTAAAGAGTCTAGTAGGGTTGTGCTTCATATCTCTACTCTAAAAGAGGAAATTTTAAGTAAGTGATCCCTGAGTGAGAAGGGAGCAACATAAAGGTGATAATTGTGCCGCTTTTTTCCAATTTAGATATTAGTTCACGAATAAGCACGCCTAGCGGGTGTAGAGACCGATATGGTAGGAGGCACTTTAAGAAGCTCATTGAATCGAAGGCGATAACTAGTCGTTTGTCTTGCACATGTTGTACTGAGGCCCTATACATGGGAAACAGTTCAGCCGTCAATACACTCGATGAAACGGGGAGTCTCAAGTGTCTTTCCGAGATCATCGATGTATATGCTGCCCCCACGTAGTCATTGCTATTGGAACCATCCAAGAATCTGTAAAGATGTTTAAGATAATTCTCAGTTTTATATTGATTGAATTGGGTAGTGATTAGAGTCAGAATTATCCCTTGGTAGATTCCTCATAGAGAGATCGACAGTCACAGAGAAGGAATGAACTTGATATATGCCTTTATACAGCCGAATTTAGGGATTTTTTAAACCCATAAATTGGTTTAGTAATGAATAATTTATGGTTGAAAATTCTCTTTTCTGTTTTTTTGGGGATTAGTTTGCAACTTAATTTTGTGCCATTTGACTATTTTATTTAGTTAGTTTAGGCGTTTGCAACTTATCTGTTTGGAAGATCGAAGACGAAGGAATTTCATTTTTACGTATTTCACATTTTGATCAGAATGTCACAACATAATTTTAGTGCAATGCTCTTTACTTCTTGCTTTACCAATTTGATTTTTACTTATATTAATATGACCGAGAATTTCAAATCGAAATCTGATAGTGTTACCGACTACTGAGAGTAAAGAATCTTCTTCGAGAAATCTCGGATAGGAAATAATGTATCCTGAACCATTTTTCAGTTAAGATAGGAATATTCACGGTCCATTTCACCCACGTGTAAATGAAAACCAACCGTGTGATACGGAACGAATGAATAATGAGCCCTAGTCGGTTGACCATTATGAAAGTCGAAAAGTACTGGTCGGCCAGGAGCCGAAACCTTTTCGTGACATCCCTTTTGATACGGAGCAACGGAAGTAATTACGAATACGGACCGCGCCCCGTGGACTCCGGAGGATTCGTGCTGAATGGAAACCATTAGTATTCCTGGGTGCAGCGGCCAAAGAAGCCGAATGTTTTATTGTTGCTTTACCGGCAATTTATCGTGTAAAATTGTTTTTTTTTAGTGTAGGTTATGTTGCGATGATTCATCTTTATATACTGAATATGATTATATTTCTTTTTGTGGGGCGCTGTATTTTAAGTCGCTTGTTTTTAATCACTGGAAAATTGGGAATACTATTTTAATTGCCTTGTTATATCTTTAAAGTTATGCCATGTATGCACGTTCTAATGTCTTATTGTTTTAAGTTTTGAGGTGGTTTACTTCTCAACTTATTTTGTTTACTTTTAATGTCCCTTAATATATAAATAAAAGGAATACTTTGAAACAAATATCACCAGAAGATACTGTTCTCTACTTTTTGTGGATTAGTTTGCGACTTAAACATACATAATAATAATTAAGTACAAAAAAGTTACACCAAAATGTTTCTGAAGTATCAACGTTGTAAGTAACACCTATGTTGTCACTATTTTTCAAAATATCTTCCAATCTGTCTGTTGAGCTAACCAAGCAGAACAGTTTAGATTTCGAACCGAACTCTTTCCTCTCCGAACACTGTCTAAACCAGACTTTTTATGACAAGAACTTCACGGGGGCAGTTCTATACAGCCTCTCATTAGCGCCTTTTACAAAGTGTGGCATCATTGTTTATTTTTTATGCGATCAGAGTACAGTAATTCTTTTTAGCGTCCTTGTTGTTTAATATCTCCATGGCTGATATTCCGAATGATGAACAGTAAAATCCGCGTTTCTTTTCGCGATATATGTCGCGAGCTTCAACATTCAGATATTTTTAAAAATTAATCTCTTAGAACTTCAACAATAGCCCATAGGCAAATTTATTTTTTTATGATTTCCGTTATACAATATAACTATACTGACATGTTGATGATTGCGTCAGTACGTGATCTGCTGTACAAACTTAGAATCTAAATCTTTTTCTAGATACTATTCTAACTTATTCTAAAGTCTATCCTAACTTATTCTAGAGATTATTATATCTCACTCTATGTATCAGTTCGTATAGTAGTATGCGTTTGAACCTACACCCTTCACTGTCATCATGCACATTCAACTGTTTAGGAGTGTATTGGGATGCACCAATAGTCTTTCAGAGTAACTAACACTAACACTTTGACTCACACTCGTTATGCGTTCTAAGGAAATATCGCACTGAATTAGTTTGTTAGAGCCCTAATATGGAGCATCAACGATGACTCGCAACACTTTATTCTGGAACCTCTGAAGGATAGCTATGTTGGATTTGCTAGAAGTGCCTCACAGTTCAATATCATAGGTCCAAATAGGCCTAAGTATTGACTTATACCGCAAAATCTTGTTATCTAAGGATACATTACATACAATACATTTGGTTCAGTTTAAGCCCAAGCTGTTTGCGTTTTGTCACTATATGTTTCTTCTATGTTAAACGTCGATCAAAATGTATACCCAGATATTTAACATTGTCTGCTTTCGGGGTCCCTTTACTTAAGGGTGACTGTCACATGCGTAGATTTTGTCTCATTTGTTTTGAGACGTCACGTTTTCAACCACAATTCGACCTTGTTAAGATGAAGTTGGAGGTTTCTTGTAGCTGATATTGGATCCTCGTATGATGACAAGACCGCTGTATCGTCAGCATTTATTGCAACAGTAGTGTCTTAAGGTCAGTAGGTCAGCTGTGTACAACAGATATAACAATGGGCCAAGAACACTGTCCTGCGGAACATCTGAATCAGTCAAATATAACGGTCAAATGGTTCAAATTTTGGAAGTTACAAATGAATTCATAAAAAACCAAACCATAACATGTAGAACCTCACACTGACTATGTTCATGAAGTTTTTCACCAATGCGATGACTGATTCGATATGGGTGTTCGTGTACCTCACAAACCAATGGGGTACTGACTAACGTGCAGACATTTTTGCATTGGAATGCTTGGAGTTGTGCAACTGAAATCAATTTACTGGTTGGAAAATTTCATGACTACAAAAATTATAACGTATATATCGGTATTCATTTCGAACGTCTGCTTAAGATGGTCAGATTAAATCCAGCCATTGCGTATCAAGAGCACTTTTCCCTTCGCTACATAGATCAAGGAAATTAACAGTCTCAATCAAAATCCTTTTGTCTCAGAAAATGGTGCGTTTTGTGGGCTTCTTACCATAATTTCGATATCAACCGGTATAAAACTCATAATCAAGGCGTTATATAGTTCAATGAACACATTTGTTGATAGTAAACGTCAATTTTATTTATCTGAATTCTTTAACGAAATATCTTAATGATTTTTCAGTATCTACAGTAATTTTCTTTAAAAAATTATAGACTTTTTAAAGGAATGTTAGAGGTTAACATGTCATAATAAATTATAATATTTATCAGTGTAAAAATAACTTTCTGTTATCTAACTGGTATTGGAACAAATTGTTGAATATCATTGTATAATCTTTGGTTATCAATTCTTAATATAGGATTTCGCATAGAGAACACAACTATTGTATTATTTATAATTGAAAAATATACTTTTTATGAAACGTTAATATAAAAACCGCGGTGTTGATTGCCTTCGCATAAAAGTCTGAAGATTTTTTTTTTGAGAATTTTCTTATAGCCTTGATTGGTTTCGGATGTGTCAAGGGAGTTTTCTTTCAAGGTATCTCAGGAATGGTATGAAGATTTCTTAATTACAAATCGGTATACCGTTGCACATGGGGCAACATGACTTTGGTGGCAGAGTCGGAACGAACCGAGCTGACGTATTGTTGATGTTGGATGTTCCTTTTTAAAACTTTCAGTGATTTTGTTTGTGAATTCAGAGACTAATGGCACCCCCGTTTCTTAATGTATTTAATTGTTTTCTGACATACCTGGGGCAATTTGAGTCATCTTTTACATCTTATTTTGGAACATTTGCAGTTTTTTTTATCTTAGTCGTATTAAACATATAATAATGAGAGAGATTAATATTAAAAAAGCTCCTGGTTATGACTTAATTACTGGCAAAATTTTAAAAGAACTATCAGAAAAGGCTATAAAACTATTAACATATATATTTAATGCTATGCTACGAATTAATTACTTCCCTAGTATCTGGAAAGTAGCTAAAATATTAATGATACTTAAACCAGGAAAAATACCAGAAGATGTGACCTCCTACCGACCTATAAGTTTATTACCAATAATCTCGAAAGTTTTCGAGAAATTATACATAAAAAAACTAAACGATATAATAGAAAAAAGAAAAATTATTCCAGAACATCAGTTTGGCTTTCGCAATAAGCATGGGACTATAGAACAAGTGCATAGACTTGTAAACCAAATAAACGCTGACCTAAATGGCAAAAGATATTGTTCGGCTGCTTTCCTAGACATATCTCAGGCTTTTGACAAAGTATGGCATACGGGCTTGCAGGTTAAACTAAAGAAACTTCTCCCTCATCCGGACTATCAGCTACTAAAATCGTATCTCACTGACAGACATTTTATTGTAAATCAAGGCGATGAACATACCGAATTAAATCCCATATATTCAGGAGTTCCGCAAGGTAGTGTACTGGGTCCAGTACTGTATCTTCTGTATACGGCTGATCTGCCCACCACAAAAATAACTACTGTGGCAACATATGCAGACGATACAGCAATCTTAGCATCACATGAAGATCCAGCCACAGCATCAATAAACCTACAAACCCACCTGAAGCAAATACAATTATGGTTGAAGATATGGCGCATTAAAGCCAATGAATCAAAATCCACGCATATAACGTTTACCTTGCGTAGAAGAACATGTCCACCAGTAAATATCAATCATCGTCAACTCCCCCAAGCAGAGCATGTTAAATATCTTGGTATGCATTTAGATCGACGCCTAACCTGGAAGAAGCACATACTCTCTAAACGGAAACAACTAGGACTAAAATTATATCAAATGTATTGGCTCATTGGGCGCAAATCCAAGTTATCATTAGATAACAAGGTATTGCTGTATGAGTCTATACTCAAGCCCATTTGGACATATGGAATTCAACTATGGGGTACCGCTAGCAAATCTAATATATCCATCATTCAACGGTTCCAAAATAAGGTGTTGCGTGCCATTGTTGATGCTCCATACTATATTTCAAATAAAGTGATACAACGCGATATTCCTCTAGAACCTATAACGAGTGTAATCCAACATGTTTGTGTGAGGTACTTCGAAAGAGTGTCAGTGCATCCCAATGTACTCGCTAATCATCTAAATATGCGACGTGATAGTGAAGTGCGTAGACTAAAACGTTTAACACCACCTGATCTGAATACTGGAGATATGTAGAGTTTAGAATAAGCATTAGAATAAGACTAATTAATTAAGATAATATTTTATACAGAAGATTGCTTAATGAAGTGATTTTCTACATGCCATGTATATATAATATAAACAGAAGAAATACTTATTGCCAATAGGGCAGATTGTGGACTCACGAAGAGTAATAAAAAAAAAATCTTAGTCGTATTAATGACTTGAAACAATACTTGCGAACTATATAAAAAACGGAATGTATCATAGATAATTATCTTATTATATTATATTATATTTTATTTTATTTTAATAATGATTAACTGGTAGTTTACGCTGGAACCCTCAGCAGTAGTTTGCTGCGTTTGATTTCGATCATCTTAGACGCCGAATACTACTACAAAAAGGACCAAAACCGCAGACGGGTTCATCAAGACGTTATTAAGATTTTGCGGTTTTTATACATGGGCGAATATCCAGTTTTCCCGTACATTTTGGCATTCTCCACGTAACCACTGGCAACACCTACGCGACATTTCGTGCAAGCCAAATTCCCGGATCCCTCCCGGCATCTCCTCCCGTCAGCATCCAACCGAACAGAGTCGAATTCAGCAGCTGCCGTGGCAACAGGGTAACCGCTCTCGCTCTGCGCGGTCTGGACGTACGACGACGCCAGGGTGTGGCGGTATTTTTAATTACGGGCCCGTTCCCGACCGGAATGGGGAGACGGATGGACGACAAGAAAGAGGCCAGCACGAGAAACGGGAGAACATTGCGGAATAGTTTGTCCCGCTCGAACGAGGAGGGTCCACCGCCGACAGTCGGTTAAATGACGTTTATTGGATTTTTCCTTTTTCCATTGCGTCGTGTTTCCCTTTGTTTATATTTATTTGTGGGGCTGGGATTCGAACGGATGCTGGAGTTTATTTTAGACTTCATGTCAGGGCATATTTAATCTCCAATGTGTATGACTTTCGGTTTATTTATATATTTGGTGCTTACTATTATTGGTTGCCGAAATTCTACCATATATCATTAATTTACTTATGTATTTTGTAGAGTTAAACTCTGCTATTGATACATGTTCAATATCAATGGATAATTATCATCATTATTCCATAGCTGGCACTCGAAACAGTTGCACATAAAACAGGGTATATGTGAATAAAACAGTAGAATATATGAATATTACAGTGTTTGTAATTATTATTTTATATTGGATTAATTAATAAACATCTTAAATTTTATCCAAATTTGGAAATAATTACCAAAATTACTTTGGTTAACTTCAAATGAATTTGAATACACTCTGTCTTTAGCATCATTACGATGGCTATTATATTATCTCTTAGGCAACCGTTTTGGCCTGTATTCTGCAGATTTAAAATTCCTTAAAAATCTTAACACTCAAATTGGACAAAGAGAGTAAGTGATTTCTCTTGTATTTGAACGTTGTTAATATATTTCATGATGAAATGTCCTTATTTTTTTGTCTTTTACAGCTGAAGATACTACAAAACAAAGAAATCTGGCGGTCTGAAAACTTGTATAGTGTTATACTATTTACATTATGTTTTGTCTGAACTGACATTCTTTCATAGTTACAACAATATTAGTCTAATTAAATGTAACAAAATCTTAAACAAAATTGTTTAGCAATAATTAAACCATTGTGCCTTATCATATTGTACTGATTTACTTGTATTTTTGCGTTAAAGTGCTGCTGCTTTATACATGTCCGACAGAAATAGTGAATCCACTGTAAAAAAGCCTTTCTACGTTTGGTTTATTTTTAAATTGATGTATTTGTAGTACATACTATAGATACGTTTTAGTTCTATAAACTACAAGGGATTAGAAAAGTAATCCAAAGTTTTCTTTTAAGCATGTTAATATATAGATTTCGGTCTGCCAAAGGGCTTGTGGAGTTTTTTTTAAACAATTTAACGGTCTTTTAAAACTAACTAAGTTTCTGTAATTGCGATGCGCTATCAAAGAAATTGTGAGTCGGGGAAGGTGATACCTGGCTTATTATTTTATTCTGTCCGTTTTCCTACTGTTATTAGCGTAATTTCTCTAAAATTAAAGGTTTGATCAGCTGGAAGTATCTCCACACATAGTATCGTCATTTTCAGTGTTTTCCTGGCTTCGCAAACATTTATTCACCATCCATGATTCACCATAGCGTACAGCACCATTCTCATTCTTTAATTGTAATTGTAGTAACAGGTCAATTAAAATAGCTTACCATAGTAAAACACATTTTTTTTTCATAATTAGTTTTTTCTATTCAACATAATTCCTCTCAAAGGTGATGCACTGGTTTTTGTAGTACGATTTGTCCTTTGCTTCAAAATAGGCTTCAGCTTCGGCGATCATCTCTTCATTCGACGAAAATTTCTTCCCAGCGAGCATTCTTTTGAGATCTGAGAACAGGAAATAGTCGCTGGGGGTCAGATATGGAGAATACGGTGGATGAGGAAGTAATTCGAAGCCCAGTTCAATGATTTTTGTTTGCTGTTTGTTCAATGATTTTTTTTGCCATTGTTTTCACTGACTTGTGTCACGGTGCATCGTCTTGGTGCAGCACTTTCTTTTTCTTCAAATGCGGCCGTTTTTCGGTTATTTCGTCATTCAAACGGTCCAATAACGCTAAGTAATAGTCGCTGTTGATGATATTTCCTTTTTCAAGGTAGCCAATGAAAATTATTCCATGAGCATCCCAAAGTACAGACGCCATAACCTTGCCAACCGACTGTTGCGTTTTCCCACGTTTTGGAGCGGGGTCATCGTATGACTGTCGATTGGACTTCGGAGTGAAATGATGTTTCCATAAACTCGGGTTTATTACGCTTGATCATCTTCAGACACTGCTCTGAATCATCAACTCGTCGTTGTGTTTGGTTAAAAGTGAGTTTGCGCGGCACCCACTTTTCACAGAGCATTCTCATACTCAAATATTCGTGAATTACATGATGTATACGTTCAGTTGATATCTTTAGAGTGTCTGCTATTTCATTTAATTTCAATTTACGGTCATTCAAAATAATTTTGTGGATTTTTTTTATGTTTTCGTCGGTAACAATCTCGTTTGGGCGTCCACTGCGTTAACCGTCTTTGATGCTCATTTCACCACGTCTAAACTTAGCATACCAATACTTGATGGTTGATTTTCCTGGGCCACTGTCCGGAAACTCGGCATCAAGCCAAGTTTTTGCTTCAACTTTATTTTTCCCTTCAAAAAGCAATATTTTATTAACACGCAAAATTCTTTTATCCATTTTTTTCACACTAACCAAAGTTGCTTCATTCAACATACTATAATTTACAAACTAAAGATACGACCGCTGTCAAATTTATACACGCATCTTTTGAGGGTTAGGGCTGACTAAAAAACATATGGATTTAATTCTAATAGCGCCATCTATGTGTCAGACCGGGGACTTTTCATGTGACCTGATAGGTTATGTAATGTAATTATCCATTAAATTTTGAACGCATTTACCTTTCCAAACCTGATGTAACGCCTAAAAGTTATATTTTCTACGAATTACTCTCCACTAGTGAAAGTTGCTCTTCTTAAGTGAAATTTAGTAAACAAAATCCTCTGTGAGTATTGATTATACTTTCGTCAAAACATACAAAGTATAGAGTGGTTTTCTAAAATGTAATTTTGAAAGATATAAGAACCCATAACGCCAATATTTCAAAACACAAACCACAGCCAATATTTTAAGCAATAATTTTTATAAGCTGATATCAATTTATTAAGATAACATTGAAAATATCCTGCAAACTCATCTAGTTCGATATGTAAAACTGTTCTTCAAAAAATTTAATACTACATTGTTTGAAACTAACTAGAACAAAATATTACAGCCGGTGCGGTTAAAGTTTGGTGATGATTATTTAATTGAGGAAACGAATTCAGTGTATTGTGGCTGGTTAATATAACATATACATATTACATGTTAGCATAACGATTGAATTAGATAGCGGTGTTACGTAGCACGTATTAGATATAATTTGCAGATAGATGCGTTATTTAAAATGATCTATTGTTTGCGTGCAATATATGTATAACGATATATATTTTTTAGGTTTAAAAATGTTGTTTTTGTTTTAATAAACATGTTATAAACTTTACCATCACATTTATTTATAAGAACGTATTACAACAAAATCACTAATTGGATGTTATTGTGATCATCTTATAGTATCTGTTTTATTGTCCAAATAGACTATTCCACCTGAGCAAAAATCCAATCCTCGTCTCACGACACGTCTCTGGGTCCGCTAGTAAAGTTTTTATAAAAACTTGGCAAGTTATTTGTTATGTTAGTGATATTTTGAATAAGTATATGCTGTTTCCGATGACTGAACACAAATGTTTGTCAGTAAGGCATCAATTAGAGCAATTGATTGATTAATAAGATAATATATCGATTAGAGTAATTATAATTTTTTTATTATTATTTAATTAATACATTGTTACTAGTCGTTTCCGTCTAACCTACAATTTCCGTCTTTATGGTAACTTAAATCTAGATATATAATTAAGAGGACCCATCGGCCCTATCTCAGTCTCTGGTGAAATAATGTCACTGCTGTATTTTTTATTATATGCACCTCACTACACAACACTACACAAGATCAGATGGTTTCATTCTTTTGAGTCTGTATCCTGTTCTGGTGGTATCCAAAAGTTGCAATATTTCAATATTCTCAAGATAATGGAGTCTTCCCTCATGCCCCCTTGCAATTCTTTTGATTTCTTGACAGACTGTGGGTGGCAGAAGGTCTCGATGTAGGTAATCAGTCCTATAGTATTTAGGTTCTGAAAAATTTGTATTTTATTTATGTTACTATTTGCAGAACATCCCCATAATTGAACTCTATTTCCATATAGATTTCAGTATTTGCCTATATAATAGCAATTTATTATGTACTGATAATTGTGATTGTAGGAATGTTCGTCGGGTCGGTCAGTCGGTCGAGATGTGTGGCTGCCGCTACGATTATTTGTCAGAACACTCACTACTATTTTTGGAAGGAATTTGCACGGGAACTGAAAACACTGATTGAATCAAAGTTGTTTATTTTAACTTACGATTGATACATGTGGTCGATGGGAGAATTGACAGGATATTAGGTTAAGTAGAGGAAGTACGGTAGCGCTGTGGAAGTGGTACTGTTACAAGGGGGCGGTGAAAAGAAAAGAGAGCGAGACGTCGTCCTGATGGTATACCCTGGAACTGCATGGTACCAATTCACCGGCGTTGCCAAGCTTTGTAGTTGTTGATGGTGAATTGGTGGTGGCCTAAAGGGTCGTGGCGGTCGCCACATGATTTTCTTCCAATTAGCCAGTACATTTTCCTTTATTTCAATTCCAGTTCTTTTCTTTTCTTCTTTATATGTTCCCTCAAGCGAAGTTTTGCATCAAGATTCATTATATTTAGAAATGAATAGAATATATAGAACGGAGTATGAGTATTATTATTGAATGGGAATGAGTATTACTTAATGTTATTGGTCCTTGTAAGGTATGTTTATAGGTGAACTGCACATGTACAGATTTACTTTCATTAATTCCTATTTTCCAAGCTTGTGTCCAATTATTTATATTATCACTTGCGTGTTGTAATTTTCGTGAGACTTCTTCACTATTGCCTCCGACAGCTATAATCGCAGTATCATCAGCAAATGTAGCCATCCTAATATTCTCCAATTGTGGTATATCACAAGTGTAGAGTAGATAAAGCATTGGTCCCAGTACACTTCCTTGTGGTACAGCTGCTTTAACTTCTTTTATTGTAGAGTAAGCTTCTTCTTGTTTGACTCTAAACGTTTTGGTTGTAATGTACGGATTTTAGAATAGATCAGTGCTCGGTTATCGAAGGCTTGTGCTGCATCTAAGAATATAGCTGAGCATCCTTTTTTACTTTCGTAGTTTTTATTGTCAATAAACCCAAACTCGTGTGTTGGTATTAGATTTTTTCTCTCTAAATTCTAAAGCAATAATAATTAATTTATAATAATATATTTTACACACGAGACAGGTCTTCTACAGGTCATGCATCTAGTAGTTATTATAAGAAATAACTTACTATATCAAATATATATTTATATAAAAAAAAACAAAGTTTGAAAGCCCTCAAAAATAATTCGAAAAATAATCTATAAAAGATGTTTATTTATACAAATAGCTTTTGAACATTATTTTAAAATAGTTTATGCATAATTCAAGCCAACAAAAAATTGCAAATTTCCATGGTAGTGTAAACTTTATAATTTTCTAATTTGACGAAGTTATTTCATCTTATTTGATCGTTACTGTCCAACCTTAGAATGATTGAACAAACACCATTTCATTTTAAATATTTAGACCGACCAAATCATGCCGTTTATCACGAACCGCCGCTTCGAACTTTTCACAGAAACCATATTAAAACGACGAGATATATTGCGTCCGAGTTTTTTTTTAATAAAGCAGACAAAATTCTCCGGCATTTTCGGCTATGGAGCATGGAAAAAATAACGCGAAACAACTGATATACTCGGAATAAATATTGGAAATTTGACGTTTTTATAGGCGTTTTCACGAAATGGAAATGTTCATGCGATTCTCCTTTGGCGTGTTGCTACCGTTACTCGCAATAATGTGCGTTTTGTGTTGCTGTGGTAGGTTTGTGGTGGGTCGGCCGTGTATTGAGGTTACAATTCTTTTTTTTTTCAAATTTTTAACCGTTATTATCAGTGTGTAATTACATACGTCGTTCGTTTTGTCCGTTACCAGGTGTATTGTTATCGAACGATTACTTGGTGAACAGATCATGATGAAATGTAAGGATTTCATAATATGATGGATGTTTAAGAATAAAATAACTATTGTGGTTGTGGAATGACAAACATTAACAGGGATAGTCAGGCTCAATCGTATTATATTGTTTCTAGTCGTGCGGTTTTTTCTTTTGATTTTGAAGGATTCACAACCAATACTATTGTCTTGGTACCCATGTGTCATGAGATTAGATCAGTTATGAGGCTTTGTTTTTTATTATGCCTGCAAACATGTCAATAACTTAACTATTTAATTACAATATTTGTGTGAAATATTATTATGTTCCGATGTTTAGAGTTTTTCTCATCCATAGTATTTTAAAGACATACATACTAACATTTTTGGAGACCAAACCCGAAACTTATGGGGTATTTTTAATACTCTTAAAGGAGAAGGGTGTGGAGAGCAGTTAAACCCTATGCAATCCAAAGGAAGCAAATATTCAATCCAAGAAGACAAGAATTCACAAACATATTAAAATCTGTAACATGAGAGAATAAATGGATAAACAGATCTGACAGAATAGTAGCAATGAAAAAAATGTTGTAAAGACAGAAAATAACGTCATGTTTGAAATCTTTTTTTATTAATCTTTTAAAACTTCAACAACTGCCCGTAGGCAATATGTATTATTATATGATTTCAGTTATATAACATAACTATCCTGACATGTAGAAGGTCGATTCAGTAAGTGATCTGCTGTACAAAGTCTATCCTAACTTATTCTAAAGACTATATTCTAACTTATTCTAGAGATTATTAAATCTCACTCTATTTGTCTATTAATCAGTTCGCTACCATACGAATACTATACCATACCATTTGCGTTTGAGCTTATGCACTGCACTACTGTATTGCTTTTAGAGTACTTCGCACTAACATTCGAATCACACTCGTTATAGATTCTAAGGGGATATCGTGCTGAATCAGTTTGTTGGAGACGTAATATGGGGCATCGACAATGACTCTCAACACTTTATTCTGAAACCTCTGGGGATAGCTATGTTGGATTTGCCGGTTGTACCCTACAGTTCAATACCATAGGTCCAAATGGGCCTAAGTATTAACTTATCCAATATATTAGTTTAAGCTCTAGCTGTTTGTGTTTTGTCACTATAGGTTTTTCCATGTCAAACCTCGATCAAAATGCGTTCTCAGATATTTAACGTTGTCTGCTTCAGTTGTTGAGTTCATGATTATTCAGTTTAACTGAGGGACATGTTTTTCCACAAAGGGTGAATGTCACATGGGTAGATTTTGTCTAATTTGCTTTGATACGCCATGTTTTCAGCCACAGTTCGACTCTGTTAAGATGAAGTTGGAGGTTTCTTGTGGTTGATATTGGATCCTCGTGTGATAATGAAACTGCTGTATCGTCGGCATCAGTTTCAGGTTAGGCTTAGGTCGGTAGGTCAGCTATATATATATATATATATATATATATATATATATATATATATATATATGAAAATAAAATCCGATTTTTTCATATATTTTTTACTCGATTATAATTTTACTGTAACAACAAGCGAGACGAATTGTGAGTTCATTTGTTGAGGATAATTGAGAAAGGAATGGGTGAATTGACTGTATTCAATTTACAATCTGTTTAGTTTGTTTATATATGTTTCCTGTAGTAGATAGAGTGGGATAAAATAAACCCGTTTTGGTAATCCAGCGAAGTTTCTTGTCATTTTCAAGCAGGCCCTAGTTAAATTCCCCCAGGTAATTTTTTAATTTTTTTTTATTCATGTTACCATCAATAGTAGGATAGTCTTTTTAGAGTTTTTTTTAACATTTGTTATTAGATATGTTTAGTACAATCTTTACGTTGTCACTACTTTTATCCTGCACAGTGTGGAACAAGCAACCAAGTCGAGTGCAGGATACATTTATAGTATTTCCCAAATTAAAATTAAATTAACCTTAATTTAAGCTAAAGTTTTATTTACTCTAGTGATGATACTATGATTAGTGATTAATTGCCAATTAAAATATGTTTTTATAAGTGTGAGAAGAAAATACAAAAACTCATCGAGTCAAAGTTCAATAGAAGTACCCATGACGGCTACATTGATTTATCGCAGTTCCAATCTTACAAAAAATATGACGAATTGTATGAATTGCTAATTATGGTCAAAAAGGATTTCTTTGTTTAATGAAGAGCCCACGATTATGCTATCAAAAAAAAAGATGAAAAAATTGTTTAAAATTACTTAATCTACATAATTTCCAGTAGCTTAAGAAGTAATTTCAAGGAGATCATATATGCTTAGAAGTCACAAAAACCCTTGTACTTTTGATAGAAATGATGTTTTCATGATAGCTAATTAGATAGCAGGCTAAGGTAGTTGAGGGGAGAGTGAGCAGTAATATTCTATATATTCGGATCATGCTATACAACTTTTTACATTTTACAAACTACCAAAATTACTATTTTACAAATTTTTTTGGAACATGGCGATGTCGTGTCGAAAGAACGGTGTTGGTTCCGATCATAAATCCCTTTTTGCACTTCTTCAGCGTTTTGAGTCTGCGTGGGACTCAAGCTATGCTGCATCGATCTGAAGAAGTGGTAATTAGAATGCTCTATATTTGATGAGTATGCTGGGTGCGGCAGAATTTATATGAGCTGCAACAGTGTATCTTTCATAACTCTTGTAACGCAAGGCATTTGGAAGGTTTTACTTAGTAAGCAATTTGATGTTTTTTGTATATTGCAGGGAAATTAATTAAAACACTTTGTAATTTCAGTAATTGGTGATGTTGCTAAACCATTTTTAAGATTGTGTTATTTGTGTGCATACATTTTGATAAGTTAAAAACTAAGCGATGACTAGCTATCTTATCTTTTGTTTCCATCCGTTTTGCTAACTTACTTAAGATTATTTAATTAATAACAGTAATAATGGATACCGTCGTGCATGTTCATGGTGTGTGCGTGATTTTAAATCGATACGATAATTTGTATGTATATATTTTTCATAAACTGCCTAGTGACGCCGACGTTTTGTGTATAAATAGCGACCTACGAGTCGTAAAATGTCTAACAAGATGGAGGGAGCATTTTTGATTCGGCAGTTTTATTGAGGTTCGGGGGCGGAATACATTTAATAACGACTTTCCTGGGCGCAAATTTTTCACTCCGCCAAATAACGTTTTCCTGTGGATTTACGATAGTTTCATTGGCGAGGACGGAAGCGACGCCTGGCTGTGAATATTGGTTAAGCGAACCGTACGTGATCGACGATATATTGGCTTCTGGCTCTACTAGCTGTTAAAAATGGCTGAATCTATAAAAGAAAGGCGTACACATTTTTACGATTCAACTTTGTGAATGTCTTTTTCGTGAAATATCGCTCGAGTTATGAAGTTATCTATTGAAAATCATCAATCTATTTGAGAAAGTTGATGCATGTGTTTGGATTTTTATCACATCAATGTAATGTAACATCACGTCAGACAAAAAGTTAAATAACTGTAGTAGTTACTCTGGATATACTTCCAACTTCAACATACTTCATACTTTCAACGGATCAAGTAGATTTATTTATCAGTCAATTATAAAGTTTATTTGGACTAATGGGGTGTAAATATGGGGTTGCGCTAAGACATAATTAATCCATTGTTTATAATTTTTTTATTTTTATAACATATTTAAGTATAAACTGGGTTTTATACTGTTCTTTCTGAAGTTTTGTAGTATTTTGCCAAGATCGAAGGTAGTGATAATGATAGTCGCAGGATGATAGGTTTAGTGAGCTCATCATTGCAATTTTTGACAGGCCATCACATAAGTATGTGGTCCCTCGTTGTTATGATGGAAGACTGAATAAAGACTATTTTATTTCAATGGCATGGGATAATATTTCCAGTTGTCCACTGTAGAGTTGATAATTTTCAATCCCATTATACAGCATCATACGATTGAGACGATACAAAACGTCGATCTGGCGTTGTTTCCAATTGTTGTACGTGATAAATTTTTTATCATCGGTTATGTTATAAGTTATGAGTTAAAACAGTTTTGTAACCAATGTCCAACTTCATCCCAATATTGATACCGCTCGTTTGTCACCTGATGTGATTAGATGATCATAGCATGACTTATCTTTTCGCACAGGCAATTTCACATTTCAGACATTTTTACAAACTTTCACACTTTCATTATTTTTCCAAATAAATTTTCAAACTCAGGCAACTTTTCAAATACGACATTTCTTATCTTTTCAACCAGATAGTAGTAACATTTAATTAGCATGGCTTACTGGTAACTAACGCAATCTATCGAAAAAGATGACTGATATAATTTTGGCAGAACCAATGTCTTTATTTTTGTCATTTTACTTTTTAGAATGAGGATAACAGGTCAATTGAAAAGTCCCGGCGACACTCACTTTGCACAGAACTTTCTGATACCCAAATATTCATGAATGGTATGATGTACACGTTCAGTAGATATCTTTAGTGTCTGCTATTTCATTTAATTTCAATTTATGGTCACTTAAAATAATTTTCTGGATTTTTCAAATGTTTTCGACGGTATCAACCTATTTTAGGCGTCCACTGCGTTCGGCGTCTTAGGTGTTCACTTCACCACGTCTAAACTAAGCATACCAATCCTTGATGGTTGATTTTCTTGGGGCAGTGTCCGAAAACTCATGAAAAACTTGTCATCAAGCTAAGTTTTTACTTCAACTGCATTTTTTCCCTTCAAAAAGCAATATTTTATCAACACGCAAATTTTTCTTTTTTATTAATTTTTTCATAATAAAAAAAGTTGCTTCACTCAAAATGTAATTCACGAACTAATGATCTGACAGCTGTCATATTTATACACGCATATTTTGAGGGATAGGGCTAACTAAAAAACATATGGATTTTTAGTAACCCTATCTATGTGTCAGACCGGGGATTTTTCAATTGATTTGTTAAATACATATATAAATCTTGATAATTTTGTTCTTGTTAAATTTACTTAATGCAATAAAAAATAATATTTAGTAGATTTAATACAATTGGGAAATATATTAGTGTGAGGGTAGGTAGTTAATTGAATGGTCGCGAAGCTAACGATGTGTCGTGAAAACTTCGTCATGGATTTGCTATTATGAGTCATTAAGTGCGTCATGAATTCTTTATTATAATAGTTCGTTAAAACCATCATTATTACAATTATTCGATATTTATTGAAATGTTGATTGAAGTTGGTTGGCGGCATGTGGTGGGTCCACAACAAGTTATACAATTGCAAGTAGATTTTCTTTTTTAATTAGTATTCTTTTTGCGAAATGTCTTTTATTTGGGGTGGGTTTCATCAAATCACTGTCGCTCTTTATTAAAGTTATTGATTGACAAGTAGTGTGTTCTTAAATATAATCACAAACATAAATTAATACAAAATACCCTCGGTGGAATCCGTATCTGGAACTATATTACTACCTAAACTATATAGGCAGAACATTCGTTCTTTGGTGTGAGAGAGTATAGAAGCATAATAGGGATACTATATGGTTTTTATAGGCTAAATGGAATTTTGAGTCTTTGGATGATATGAAGATGATACATCTAAAATATTAGATATATAAGGTATTAGCTAAAATGAAATTGTTACAGTATCATCAGGTGTGCTTCTATGATAAGAAGAGTATGGTTAATTACAATACATTATAGAACGTTGCAGTAGATAAAATTATTGGGAAAGTATGATACAGCCGGAAAGGGATCGAGGTTAATAGACTAAAGTTGAATTTATGGGGGTATATTAGTATCCAGTAACATTTTACGCACTGACAGTAAGTTTGGACTGTTTTAGGTGTTTTATTATCTAAAATTTAGTTGGCTATTGTTAAATACCAGTGCTATTTCGATATTTTTATAGGTTATGGTTTATGGTCAAGTTTTCTCTGATTTTTCAGCATATGAGGTCGCGAAAAAGATAAGCGGTGTTAGTGATGTTTTTTTTAAATACCCATTATCATTGTTTGTTAAAGCCGTGGCTTGGTTTTTTTTGTGCATTAATTTGCAACTTCCAAAATTTGAGCAATTTGCTATTAGCTGCTTTTTCAGTTTGAGACGTATGTACTAAAGCGTGGATTTTGATTGTGTTTCAAATTTAGGGATATTAGCCATGTATTTATGAACCAGTATCGATACGAGTGTGTGGAACTCTGAATGAATCTCCGAATGGAAAAAGTATCACCGACTTTGATTTAGATTAATCGGCCTTCCAAGTGCGATTATACTAGGTTAACAAATACATATCTACTTAAATTTCAATGTATGTCGAGGTTTTTTTCATGAAAGTGAGTGAGGGATAATGTTTTTTGTGTTCGGGGCTTTAAATAAACTGAAGAGAAGCTAGCGTCGCCATGGAAACCTGGAGAGAGGACAATGATGTTCCATACTCCTCAATCTTGACTCATAGCATCCTGGTAACATCTGAGGTCTCGTGAGAGCATTATCAGGAAGGTATACAGAATCTCTCCACTAAAAACAGACAAGAATTAGCAATTTTCACGCATGATAAGGCTGGGATATTGGCGGAGCCTTTTCAGTTTCAAATGACCAACTAATATGATCGGACGTTGCTATGTTTCATCAATTTTAAATATTAATATTAACTATCCCTAAATATTTATACACAGTGCCAATATTTTGTTTTTTTTTTTGTTCAAAACAGAAATACAAATTGGAGAATCCTTTTAAAAAGCAATATCCTCCGTGGACCATAAGTACGAACACACACACCATCTTTAAATAATAAATTCGGCATTGTCACGCCAATGACTGCCTTTAACTTTCAAAGGCTGGCGTTCAAATAGTAAATAACTTCCCTCCCGCGTGGGACGGCCGAAAGCCGGGGGAATTTTCTCCCGTCTCTCGTATAACCGTCGAATTCAGGCCGGAATTGTTTGCTCTTCTCTCTAAATAATCCACGTCTTCGGGAAGCTTCGTCGGCCCACGAAAAAATCGTTCTCCATCTGGCGGCCCTGGCCCGGCCTATTACATGGAGTACCTACTGTCGTTTCTCCCGCGTTTACGACCGGCCACGAAAATTGAAAGTTCTGGAGAACGTTTCGAAGGGCAAAGTATTTTCCCGATAGGCCGCTTGCTCGGCCATTAAAAGCATTCGCCATCCTTTATAATTAAGCAAGAAATTTATTAGTGGATTTTAGTAGAGTTCCGAGTTTATTTAGTTACATAATAAGTTCTTTTTTTAATTTAAAAATACTCTACAAAAAAAAACAATTAAGATTCTGCTTCTTCTGTTAAAATAATATTGGTAGACTAATTAAAAAACTGATTCAAAAAATGGCTGAGAGAAAATGGAAACTGGATAAAAGATCTCCTTATTTTATTTGAGTCATTTTTAAATTGATTCTGGAGTCATTACATAAAGCATCTCAAAAAGTCTTGAATTTTTTTTTAGAAATCTGATATGTATCATCAGGATTTCTTGATCTTTCTCCTTGTTGAGACTCATTCCGACGTTCTACGCTTTCGCAGCCTTTTTTGTAGAATGGTCTATGTAGAACGACCCTGCTTTCACCAACATTTAGTTGATGTGGATGACTCTCCTGGCATGGAACCCATGATTGGTTGTGCTTAAGATTGTCGTGTAGATCCACTTGTTATTTGTTAATCAGAATATGCCACTGGAATTTGTATTTTTTGGCGTGGCAATTAATGAAACGGTTCGAAATGTCATTTTGAGTCAATTCTCGTCCTTCTGAATTTTTCTCGTATATAAATATCGAAAGTAGTTCACTACCCATCATTCGCTAAGCTGTTAGGATGATCTTTGAGAGTTTGAGCTGAATTTTCATCTAACAAGGCTTTTTCATTGTTTTTGTTTTTAAATTTGATTCTCCGGACCAAAAAATGGTCAAATGTCATTGAATAGTTGAAATCAAGACCGAAAATTGGTATATGATGGAGCAGCATCACCATAAGTTTCTAAAATTTTCCAATGGGCTTCGGTAGAAGTTTACTTTAGAACATTAAAAGAATATCGAAAAAGCAATTTTAAGCTTTCTATGATTAGTGCCCAATTATCAATTAGGTTAATAATTAACTGTTGTTTACATTTATACTACCCATTTTTATCAGTACATTTTTCTGATCAAAGTACATGCAAGCATCTAATATATTGGCATATAGAGGCACAATACATTCATTTTTCGTGGTTTTAAACAACTCATATCAATCCTCAATTCGTTTTTGTTTTTATTCTACCAACTTACGTATGCTCAAATTTTCGTGCAAAATTGCAAATAATCTTATTAAAGATATAAAGGTAGGTGTCTCATTTGACTACATTTTGAAGTTATCCAAAATTATTTTGTATATATTTTATGTACTTTCTCAGAAAACAAGAAAAATTAAAGGGATAGTTCGTCTTGAAATTTGTATACATTTTTCTCTTACCATATTGTATTTACATAGTGATTATCTTCAAATGTAAGTAAGTTCCATATCATTTCAATATCATTTAATAAAATATCAATAAACTAAAATAGGAATATGTTTCTTCGCTATTCTTTCTTTACTATTCTTCAGAAAAATTACAGCTATTGAATTAGCAATATTCCCATAGATTATTATTTTAAGCTAATGAATTCAGGTGCATCAAGTATTTCTAAAATACTCAAAATTAGAAATTCATTTCAGTATTCCTGTTTAAAAATGTTTGCTATAAATGACCGAAGTCAGTAAATAGCCGGTAATAAAATATCATCGCTTATCTTTATTTAACGCATATTTTTTAATTATTTTATTAATTAATATTTACCATATATTTTATTCTGTATTAAATTATTTTTAAAATTATTTTAGTGAATCACAGTATTAATGATATTGTCACAGTCTTATAGATTAATTCGTTATCTTTTTATCTTCAGGGCATTAGTTTTTAAAGCTGAATCGAGTTAAGAATACAATGGTTATTGTAGTACTTATGGCTGCTAAAGACTTATATCGGTCATATCTTAATTGACTTAGAATTGCAAAAGTGAATATACATATTTAAGACGGTTTTGCAACAATATTTAATGAGCACCTAATGATTTAGTATTTAAACTTATATCTAGCTATATTTTTTGTGTTTTATATTATGTTTAAATCTTGAAATGGGGAACATTGTTTAATAAAACCTTTGATAAGTTAATTTTTCAAACATATTTTAGACGAACCAAGATCCAATGGCGTGCAATGTGTGTAACAGGTCAATTGGAAAGTCCCCGGCCTACCATAGTAATACACACTTTTTTGGCAAAATTAGTTTTTTTATTCAATATAATTCCCTTCAAGGGTGATACACTGATTATAGCAACCCTTCAACTTTTCGATACCATTTTTGTAGTACGATTTGTCCTTTGCTTCAAAGTAGGCCCCAGTTTCGACGATTACCTCTTCATTCGACGAAAATTTCTTCCCAGCGAGCAGTCTTTTGAGATCTGAGAATAAGAAATAGTCGCTGGGGGCCAGATCTGGAGAATACGGTGGATGAGGAAGCAATTCGAAGCCCAATTCATGGATTTTTGCCATCGTTTTCATTGACTTATGACACGGTGCATTGTCTTGGTGAAGCGGCACTTTCTTTTTCTTCAAATGCGGCCGTTTTTCGACGATTTCGTCCTTCAAACGGTCCAATAAGGCTATATAATACTCGCTCTTGGTGGTCCTTCCTTTTTTAAGGTAGTCAATGAAAATTATTCCATGCGCGTCCCAAAATACAGATGCCATAACCTTGCCAGCCGACTGTTGGGTTTTCCTACGCTTTGGAGCGGGTTCATCGTGTGTGACTGTCGATTGGACTTCGGAGTGAAATGATGGAACCATGTTTCATTCATTGTCACATATCGACGCAAAAACTCGGGTTTATTACGCTTAATCATCTTGAAACACTGCTCCGAATCATCAACTGGTCGTTATTTTTTGGTCAAAAGTGAGCTTTCGCGGCACCCACTTTGCACAGAGCTTTCTCATCCCAAATATTCGTGAATTATATGATGTAGACGTTCAGTTGATATCTTTAGAGTGTCTGCTATTTCATTCAATTTCAATTTAGGGTCATTCAAAATCATTTTGTGGATTTTTTCGTCGGTAGCAACCTGTTTTGGGCATCCACTGCGTTCACCGTCTTCGGTGCTCATTTCACCACGTCTAAACTTAATATACAAATCCTTGATGGTTGATTTTCCTGGAGCGGTGTTTGGAAACTCGGCTTCGAAAGTTTTTGCTACAACTGTATTTTTTCCCTTCAAAAGAAATATTTTGTCAACACGCGAAATTCGTTTTCATCCATTTTTTTTCACAATAACAAAAGTTGCTTCACTCAAAATCCTATAATTCACAAACTAATGATACGACGGCTGTCAAATTTATTCACGCATCTTTTGAGGGTTAGGGCTAACTAAAAACATATGGATTTAATTTTAGTAGCGCTATCTATGTGTCAGGCCGAGGAGTTTTCTCAATTGACCTGTTATAACAATTCATACAGTTGATTATTGTATATGTTAACTAATTAGTTAGTTTAATAATTTAAAACTATTATTTATCATTTGATTATATTATTTTCATTGGAGTTGTTTAATTTAGTTATTGTTTAATTCGATTATGATTTTCGAAAGCGTTAACATTGCTCATTTTATTTTAAAATTCTAATAAATACGCTGTCAAACATTTTTTTGGAATTGCTGAACAATATTTTTATTGATCCCTTCGGTGATCCTGGATATTATTTTTGTATCAAGGTCACACGACTTTTAAATTAGCATTTACATCACAGTCTTGCTATATTGATCGACTTCAGATTTAATAAACAAATCGAGGACATCAGAGCAAAGGTCCCACTGAATGGATATTTAATAACATTAAGTTGTTTGCTGTTTATGTACAGTAGGTGTTATAATTCAGACGTGAACTTCTTGTGTAATAACGGCCAAAGAGTTTATGTAGTTACATATTTTATGTAAAAAATTTGACGAAAATGAGCTTTGAAATATGGTGCATTGTTTTTTGGCTTCAGGACGAAAAATGTCGTAGAATCGACCTACATTTTGAATTGTCTATTCGTGTTGCATAGACAGGATTAAATGATAGTCGGATGATGCTATGCCTGGTGAATATGTGGCGTGTAGAAGATTTGAATTTTATGATGCGGTCCTGTTATCTTGTCAATAAATAACATTTTCTGATCAGTAATATATTTTTTATTGCTGGATAATCAATGAAAGACTTGGGCTTATTTCAAACACTTAGAAATAGTTATTTCGTTGTCTTTTAGTTGAGTAATAAACTCTTGTTGTAGTTTCTTTAAATTTCATTCAATAAAACCTACGGGCACTAAAAATATTGCAATCTGTACTTTTAACTCATGTAGATTTGCAGAAAAACGTTACTGTTTTATAATAAATATAATCTTAAACTCGAAGATAAGTTAGTAAAAATGAAGCCATTCACCTAACATTGATGTGTATATCAGTTCTTAACGATAACCCGTTTGATTTTCAAGAATAGTTGCTGCCAAGGTCACATTTAAACTGGTAGTTTACTCTCAATATAACTTGATGTTCGAAATATCAAGATCCAACTGTATATGTTACAAAGAAACCCCAAGGGTGTTCTAAATCAGTTCAGTTTTTTTTTGTTATTTTACATTCATAAATAAAATATATTTTATTTTTTAATATCTCATGTTATAAATCACAGATATGAGCAAAAGTAATGATGTATTTTTAATATTGACTGTTACAATTATGCTGTTATATAATTTAGGACAATATTAAATTTTAATGCGTTGGTTGGTTCTTTACAGTGCGAATTTCTTGCAGATAGCTTAACCTTGTCTGCTTTTGGTTACTTAACTTATTTTATTGATATTGTGTTCGTTTTTATTTCTTATGATTGCTTTTAATGTTGAATGAAGTTCTAATACACTTTAGTTGTCATTTTATAAGAGGTAACAGCAGTATAAGTTAAGCAATTAAATTACATATTTGAATAAATAAAATTTTAGAGAAAAGTATTTTTTTCATTGAAAATTTATGTTATATTTTGATTAAAATATATTAATTTGTATTAAACTTATTTTTGACCGGCTTCGTTAGCGTAGTGGTCAAGGCGACAGGACAGGAGGGTCCTCCTGCTATATTGCGATAGTCGTGAGTTCGAATCCTGCTGGGGCATATACTTTATGTTTGTGATTGTAACTTTAAGAGTTTTTAGGCAACATCCGATAAGGAATAACCATCACAGTCACGTCAGCAACCAGACTGGGTGTTCTGGGATGGTCTCTAAGTTGGTTACTGGCCAGTTGGTAGGCTTAATGCCAAGGACCGTGGTTCGGAGCTCACGTTAAACTGTAGATCCACTTCAGATAACCGTAGTTGGTAAAGAGAAGATTTTAAAATATAAAAAAAAACTTGTATTTGTTACTGTGAAACCTGATAAATTAACATAAATTAGTTTCAATTCCAAAAAGATGTTTTACACTATGTTTTGCCCCACCTTTCTGGTTTTATATACATTTTAACGTTTTCAAGGATACAGGAATGAATCCTTGTATTGATACATATTCCCTAATGTAGATGCTTTCAAAAATATTGGAATTTTTACAGTGAATTAAAAATGAGGAACTTGGGGATAATGATTAAAGTATAAATGAACATACATTTTGAGGAACTATCTAGGTATATAATAATTACACTTTATTAGAGAAAATCAGTAATAAAAATTATATTATGGACAAAAGCACTACATGTTAAAGAATTTTCCGTTTCTTGTAAGTAGGATGTGGTTCGAAAATATCTCTTGGAGTTTGTGAGCCTCGGGCAGTGATCCTGTTATAATGCACCACATCCTTGAGCGTAAATATCGTTGGTCGGTGAACAGAGAAAGCCCCTGGGCGGCGTGGCCTGCAAATTATAACAAAAACATTTCTGTGCAGCCTAGAAAGACACGTATTGCTGCTGCGGAACAAATCAACTGGTTCTTCTATCTGGTGGATATATCGTCGAACCGCGCTTTCTTTAGCGCCAATTTTTTACGAGACATTATTTATTTGTATAACGGATCGGAAGACAAATTATAGTTGTGAGTGGTTTTTTGTTATCGTTTCATCTTGACACCGTCTGTAATAGTGGCAATATATCGTTTCGACGAATCGGGCAATTACTACTTGTAGATGTAGCGTATTAGATCCTGTTTAAACGAGATTAATACGAATTACATTAAACGGTCATGTTTCAGGCGCCTACAGGGATTTCTAGATAAATGAATGGTTGATTTTTTGTATTACCATCATAATATTATTATTATGTAAATATTGCTTTAATTCTGCTTTAATTATGTTTTAATTTGTCCTAATAATTTTTAATGTCTGTTTGAAAAATTATGAGGACTATCAATTGCAATGGTTAAGAATATGCTTACTGAGTTCTGTTGTCGTACCAGCACGTGAGAAATCGGCGATAAAATTCATGGAATGATGAAAGTACGTGCGAAAGTACATCACATTTTACATCAATATGTCGAGTGGCGTCTTCAAAGGAGTGCTTGGCGATATTCATCCAAAAAATAGTGGATTCCTTCAAATGAACATGCACCAAAGAAAGCCAAGTTGTGCCTGTCGGACAATAGAGTCATGACCACAATTTCTTCAATACACGCAGTGACGCATTTGGAGAGATCTGATATTGATTTGAAGCAAGAAAGGCTGTATTTTTCGAAAAAAAGTTCTCTTCCATCAAGACAATGCATTGATGTAGTCACTCTTTCAAAACCTGAAAACATGTATGGGTAATTTGGGTGGAATGAAGTGTAATCAACGCCTATTTTGAGAACTTCTAGAAAGCCCATTATTAGGAAGGAGTAATGGAAAAACCTATGGTCTAATTTAATTAAAATATGAATATGTTGAGACCTGTTGACTAAAATATACCCAAGCCATTAAAAGAAATATTCACACATGATTATATATGTTAGATAGACTTTAGTAATCTGAGAGATGTAAACTTAGATTTCATTTGCTTTTTTATTTACTAATTTTTAGTAATTATTAATTACTAATTTGTTTTACTTTGTTTTGTTTTTATACTTTGTATTTTTATATTTATCTTTTATATGTTTGTTTTATTATCCACATTAATTAATGTTATCTATACGCTGTTATTGCTGTTTACTTCTTCTGTTTTACCATTTTGTCTACCCTACTTTTTATTCAATTGTTTCACTCTGCATTTTTTCTTTATACCGGCCTATTTCAATTCACTTATATAATCACGTCGGGTTCATTCGTAACTAACTTGTTGAAGCCTCACTTGACAGGCTTCATTCTTCAGTCTGTATCATTTCGTCCAAATATGAACAAGAAAGTTGTCAGTGCTCGTCGAGTCGTCGTGTCGTGTCAGTCGAATATTGTGTGAACCTTATGGAAAATATGCTCCATCGGTTTCAGCATGAATAGTGGTTTCGGCATGTTAAACGAGGTGATTTTAAAGGTATATTATTCAATGAAACCATCAATAGGGATCGCTATTGACCACAATTGATGAGTTTAATCACGATCACATGTTGTAAAACCGGTAGAATATATTTGAAAACATTATAATGGGAAGTGCTACTCCACCCGCCAAATTCTTCAGACCTTACTCCTTCTGATTAGACACATGAGTCGGAACCTGTCTGAAAATCGCTTCACTTCTTATGTAGATACTAAATTGTAATACTAATTGTAAATGGATCACGTCATGGTGGATAGCCTCAAAAGATACTTCTTTCTTTTGAGATCGAATTTATAAATTGCCTGAAAGATGGGAAAAGTAGCAGCTATCGATGGATACCTTGAATAAAATACATTTTACTGATTGTTCACAATAAAGCTTCAAAATAAAGAAAAATTCGTTTAATACTAATTTATGGGCCTGATATATCGGTGCAATATAATATTAATATAAAACATGTTAATGTCACCAACTTGGAGCTGAATAATACTGTTGGATATATGTTTGTATGTATTTCAAGTATCAACTTTTTAAAGTGTGTAGCATTATATTTATTACAACTAATTTTTATGTAATTGTCTTAAAAACAGTCTCGGTTTAAGATTCTGACGCAAACATAATACATTCTTATTGATTCACCTCACATCTATCGGCTAGTTCCTGACTTCCACCGTTGAATTCTTAAAACGAAACAATGGAATGAATATCCGCCTTTCGGTCGCTTTTATCCCAAACCCATGAGAATAACAATGAGTACAATTAATCAGTTTATTTTTCGTCGCTACACTTACTACAGCTACTCCGATTACAGCTCAAATTTTTATGCTTTTAAAGTGATGTAACACGACACTATCTTGTCTGGACGTAAGCTTTTCGGTGGACGAATTGTTTCTTTTTTACTCATTACGACTCGGAAGATCGATTACAGTATCGTGTTCGAGTTTAAGTGTTTGTTTAGGATTTACTTGAAATCTTCAAGATAATGTATAATAGGTTAAATATGAATGAAATAATTGTGTGTTTTTCAATACCAATTTTTTAAAAATTATGGTCACTTCAACACTGTTGTGTTATTTGGTGACTTAAACGTATATTTATTTTATTAGGATTGTGATATATATAAATTATTAAGTATGCCTAGTTGACAAAATCAAAACAGAATAAACATGTATCAAATACATATACGATAGACAAATTGTATAAATAAAATAATAATCAATCAATATATAAAACGAGATAAAACATAAATAAATATTATATATTTAAAATATATCAATAGATAGATAGAATATAAAAATAAATAAATAAAATTAACTTAAAAACACATATAAAACAATAACAGTCTAAAAAATTATAATTCATAATACATAATATATTAATATACTAAAACCAAAGCAGTAGATAAAATATAACGTAAAGGTTATAAATATAAAATAGTTTGGTTTCTCTAAAATAAAATGAAATATAAGATAAGAAATTAGATATAATATTGTAAATGAATTTCATGTAAATAATCAAATATTTTATTACGATCTATCGTTTTTCTAAGTTAATTATATAACATCAATAACACAATAACATCTTACATTAGATATGCTAAGTATCAATCAATGTAATCTTAATTTAATTTGTTACTACTGTTCTGTTGTACTTGTCCCAACTCAAGCCGAGTGCGACACATCAGTATGCATTTACCAAATTGAAATTAATCTAGTTAATCTAAAATTAAGAGTAACTCTTTACACTAGGCAAGTTTACATCTTTGTATGGTTTGGTACGCTTCATTCTTCTGATTTATTGTATTGTTTGGTAGCTGTGTTGCTGTGATTTATCAACTTTATTTCATGTTTTAAGCCGAAATCTTAGATCACTTCGTATATCCATTAGATTTCGAGGTCATCGTGCAGGTCTTCGTAGGTTATGTAGCGATAAGGTTATGGTATACTATTTTATACATATCACTGCATTTTTAGCAATGAAGAATATCGGGACAATAATCAATTTATTAATTGAAATGGTTCCCACTACATGGCTATAAAAGCGATATACCTCGGACTACATTTCGACTGTCTGTCCTGTGCTTCATTGTAAAGGCAAAAAATTGTAAATGCTTCATTTAAAGGTGCTAATTGTTAATTATGACGATGATCTATGTGCAACACGCTCAAAAACTGCATCAACACCAGAAATTATAGCAAAAGTACAGGGCATGGTTTTGAAAGATTTCATCTGTATCATAGCTGTAGTTTGGATATAATATTAAGAGGATAGACATTTTTGGGATACTAATAAACTGGTAAAACAATACATTAAGATTGTTATTTTCATCTCCATTTATTTCTACGAACTTATTGAATAATCTAGTAACTATTAACAGATAGAAGAAAGTATTTTAACTATGAATGCATATTCATTTTAAATAAAGTTTTAGTATTAGTCGGCAGTTTTTGTATTCTGCTGAACAGATGTTAAAGCCATCAAGGCTTTGATTAAAGTTGCGTATGTGAGTTTATGTTTCGAAGAAATTCTTATTTTGAACTTAACGAAATAATATAGGAAATATTACATTTACTAGTTTAATAATTGTTAACATTTAATTAATTAATATTTATTATCAACTTGATAGCCAGATAATAATTTGTAATATTACTAATTGTTTCGTAATATAATAAATATTTTTGATAGAAGTACACAATGTTTTACATTACAAAATTATCGTCAAAATTATAAAAATACTGCTATTTTAATAAATGATTTATATCTAAGAGTTATAATTTAATAAAGTTGTATGCTGATGGTTTTTTTTTGTTGGAAAGTTATATATTCCATAAGACTTGAAATATTCTATTCACTTGATCGATTATTGAGTACTTTGCCTGAATATTACCTGTTAATATGGGATTGGTTTGTTAAGTTATGTTATTAGTCTTAGTAGTTTGAGTTATGTTATCTTACAAAGTTTCGAAATAATTATTAGTAGAGAAATAAGCGTTTTGGTATCATCTGCACAATTTTAAAATCGTATATAAATATTTAAATATATTATACCTTTTCTGAACAGTTATTTTATTATTTCTTTGATAATTTGGGTTAGTTTTATTCTCATTTCTTCGGCCATTTTCAAACTCTAATAATATGGTATGGACTAGTGAATAATCGCTTACATTGTTTCTTACAAAAGGCCGGGTTTATATATGGAGAACCTCAAAAGATGTTTACGATCTGGACTGCCTCTACTGGACATTCTCTCATTCCCATCACTGGCCAGATTATACTGCGAATGAATATGTCGACAACTTGAATGATGAAATTCTTGCTATGACTAAAAGAACATTGCCATATTCCAAGATGATAATGCGCCCATACAGACAGCCAAAAAGTTTCGGTTTGAGGAGTTCCAGAATATAATCAAACATCTTCAAGATTACAACATAATTGAACCGTTAAAGGGAGCTTTAGAGAGTGAGGAGTCCATCTCCAAAAGAAGAAATTGGTAGATGTTTTGGTACAAGAATGAGACAACATTTTGTTGGAAATATGGGGAGTATATGGCTCGGTGAATGGTAAAGCTGTGGTGTTTACATCATGTGACCGTTATTTGTTGGCAAATAAAAATATCGAAAATACAGTAGACACTAGATAAAAAGGAGCGGCACTGGCTTTACCTGAATAGACTCTTGAGCAGTCGATGGTGGCACATGAGAACTGAACGATGGTCAGTGACTGGATGATTCAAAGTGCCCTTCAATAATATCCCAGATCAACGTCTCTGGGTTTCTGGATTGTCGTTATCGTTGTTAGGCCCCGCCCGTGTTCAACCTCTGGGATATTTTCTGGGTATTTTGTAGGCCGCTATTCTATGATGTAAAATTCGACATGCCTCAAGGTCGCTAGAGAAACCATTGAGACACTGCGAGTCTATGCAGTGAAGGATTACAGTTGTTTCAAAGGCAAATCAACAATGAAATTGCGGTATTCTTCCAATAAATTCAAATGTTTTCGAATTTTTATGAACTCTTTCTGTATCTATTTATGAACAATTTTTTTGTAAAATTTTTTTTTATCACTGTTATAAAGTTGAATGATATTGTATCGGTACTTGATTGATAAGAGACCCTAAGGAACAATCTAAACATTCGATATATCGTTACGAATGGCCACCGCTGAAAAGTAGCTCTATCTTTGACGGAATATACACGGTCGTAAAATGAAATTGCTTTCGCTTGTTTATTTTTCCGAATGCCCGAATAACCTAAACCAACAGACATTTACACCGGTATACACATATACATTTACACTGCTACGCACTCAGCGCAAACATTTAGATAAAAACAAGCGAACCGGTGTTTTATTCGCTTGATGTCGGGTATACTGTTACTTCCGCGTCTTATTAAATTTATCACATTGATGTTCACTAATTTATGTTTTTTTTTGTTTTAGGTAAGTGTCGGCACGTACAATCAGCCACGGCCAGGGTTCGACTGAGCGTAAGTTGTTACAACAATAACTGATTCAGATGGGTCGTTGAACTAACACTGGCATGTATATTCATCAGATTTATATTACCATATTTTATTAGGAGTGTCGTGTTTATAACATTAAATTGTTCAACATATCATTGGTTTTGACGTAAATATTCATACAGCAATGATTATGGGATTGTAATAATAATAGAGAACTCTAGCGTGTAGAATTTACATATTTGAAAACACCCAGTAAAAGATCTCTATATTTGGGATTGTCAAAAGATTACATTTTTTATTTCGCTTATTGGTTCAGTAATTCGCCCACTGGGTAATAAGTATTTTTAATGATGATTATTATATTCATGAGTTTAATCGCTTCAATAGCTGATCTCTTGTGTGAAAAATCTAATCATAAATCTTACTCTTCGGCAAGACTGCTCAACTTTTTTTATCGGTAAGCCCAAGAAAACGATTCAGAAAATTTTGGGCGATACTGAAGGTTTTTACAATAAAGGACCCCAATTATATATCATAATTGTTGTTTATTAAAAGAATGTAACAAACATCTTTTGCCAAATAAGAAACTATAACTGTATATAACAAGTCAATTGAAAAGTCCCCGGCGTGATACGTAGATGGCGCTACTAGAATTAAATCCATATATTTTTTAGTTAGCTCTAACCGAAAATCAACGATCAAGGATTGGTATGCTAAGTTTAGACGTGGTGAAAGGAGCATCGATGACGGTTAACGCAGTGGACGCCCACACGAGATTGTTACCGAAGAAAACATTTAAAAAATCCACAAAATGATTTTGAATGACCGTAAATTGTAATTGAATGAAATAGCAGACACTCTAAAGATATCAACTGAACGTGTACATCATATCATTCACGAATATTAGGGTATGAGAAAGCTCTGTGCAAAGTGGATGCCGCGTGAGCTCACTTTTGACCAAAAACAGCGACGATATAGCAAGCATAATAAACCCGAGTTTTGCATCGATATGTGACAATGGATGAAGTATGGCTCCATCATTTCACTCCGAAGTCCAATCGACAGTCATCCGAGTGGACTGCATACGATGAATCCTCTCCAAAGCGTGGGAAAACGCAATAGTCGGCTGGCAAGGTTGTGGCGTCTTTATTTTGGGATGCGCATGGAATAATTTTCATTGACTATCTAGATAAAGGAAGGACCATCAACACCGACTATTACATAGCGTTATTGGACCGTCTGAACGACGAAATCGCCGAAAAACGGCCGCATTTGAAGAAAAAGAAAGTGCTGCTTCATCAAGACAATACACCGTGTAACAAGTCAGTGAAAACAATGGCAAAAATCCATGAATTGGGTTTCGAATTGCTTCTTCATCTGTCGTATTCTCCAGATCTGGCCGTCAGCGACTATTTCCTGTTCTCAGATCTCAAAAAAAAAATGCTCGCGGGGAAGAAATTTTCGTCGAATGAAGAGGTGATCGCCGAAACTGAGGCCTATTTGGAAACAAAGGACAAATCGTACTACAAAAATGGTATCGAAAAGTTGGAGGGTCGCTATAATCAGTGTATCACCCTTGAAGGGAATTATGTTGAATAAAAAATAATAATTTTTCCAAAAAAATGTGTTTTACTAGGGTAGGCCGGGCACATTTTTTTTTGTACGTAATTGATACAATCGATGACATTGCTTCAATTGCAAGATTATTTATATTAGGTTTTAAATCAGATACCAATAAGTCATCAATATGATATTGAGTTAGTGATGTGCGGTATTTATTTTTTGCATAATTAAGATCTAAGAACACTTTTTCACAAACATATGTTGGAAATATTTAAAACAAGTTGTATAATTTAATGTATATATCTTAAATTCTTTAATAATTTCAAGGTAAGGTCTGCCAGGAAAATGCATCAAAAGAAGGTACATATTATCAGAAATTTGGTGATTTGAATTTGTGAGAAAAATTGTTGACTTCAGTGAAATATTTTTGCCAGAGGTTTTTTAGTTCGAAATGGTTTTAGTATCTTAATAATGACTTTCTGACTTTCTTGTGCGGATTTAAATATATTTCCATTAATTCGTAAATATACGAAACGTAATATATGTTTTAGATGGCGGATAGTAGTCACTTCACTGTCAACTTCTTAGTAATTACATTGAGAAGCACTAACACCTCTTTGAAGTACTTAATACTGACTGTATTACTTTAATACTTATCTATTAGTGTCATGTGAGTCTTAGTACAGATCATCTGTTCCTTATGTTCATAATTTTTTCATTGTTAAAACGTATTTATTTAGAGAAATTGGTATAACGTATATATGAGTCAAACTATTTTCCATCATTTTATACATTTTCCCATGTTTTTGACAATATAGTGATACCGTGTCGAAAGAGCGATGTTGGTTTGGTAGAGGCTGAATCGACTTAAAAAACGGGTAATATGAATTAGTCTATGTCTTGTGAGTAGGTTAGGTGTGACTAAATTTCCCATTCGAGCTGAAACCGTGTACCTCTCACAACTATTGTAACATTTGACGGAGTGTTGCCATACAAGATGAGTCTAAATATGTTAGTCGTTATTACTGTTACCGTTTTTTGCCATATTCACCGTTAAATCTGTATTAACTTTTGGCGCTTGGTATTGTTGCAGTAGATTCAGTTTTCATCGTCAATCAAAATTCACCACAGAAAACTCTTTTTTGCCTGAAAAGCAATGAAATCGCTATGTCGGAATGACTCGAAATTTGCATTTTTGCTCTGAAATAGGTTTAAGTATTGATTTCTGTAGCATCATTTGTTATCTAGAGACATTTTTTTTGAGATTTTTATCTGATAAAACAATAAGTTGTTTTCTTTTAACAACTTTTTCAAGTTAAGCGCCGGTCCAGATTTTAGCGTCCTCCATCATCATGGAAATTATTAATATTCCGTAGTGGACATGTTCTTCTGAGCAACGTACAAGTTTGTTTTAAAAGGTAGATTTTATTTCATTGATTGATTTTATTACACCAAGTTTAAGTCACGATATTTTATTAGTGTTGCTGTTATTGGATCCTCGATAGATGCCAAGATTGCCATGTTGTCAGAAGATATTACCACTATACTAATATTTATGGTCGGTAGTTACTTGTATTACGGATGCAGAAAAATATATTTTATTTTATTTTTGATTATTGATATTTTTCCATACTTACATACAAGGTAAATTAAATGTATTCTTAATAAACCTTTAAATAGGTACGTAATTTTAAAACCCCAATCACTATTTTTATTGATATTCGATAATCGATATTTTTTCGATGGCCAACACCCCTCGCCGGTATACAGTAGATATATTTGATCCAATAATTTCTCGTGAGTGATTTTGTTTTATCTGTCAATCCGCAATATAATATTTCAGTAACTAAAGTACTGACGTGGAAGAAGAAAATATTAAACGCTTGAAAAATACTAATCTACGTTTTATAAATTTAGTTTAGTTGAAGACAATTTCTTATTATGATCTATTCATAATTCATGGAAATGCTTGCAAAGTTTCTTTGAATTTTTAGGGGTTTGTGGCTCGGTGAATGGGGGTAAGACGAAATAAGACGGCGATGGTTATTATGTGACCGTTATTTATTGGTGTTGTATAAAATATTAAGAAAATACAAATAAATAAAAGGGAGCGGCGGCGCTAGTTGTACCTGAAGACTCTTCAGGCCGTCGATGGTGGCACGTCGAATGAATCAAAGTATCGTTCATCAGGATATCCCAGATCACCGTCTCGGGGTTGCCAGATCTTCGTTATCGCTTACTGAACGTCGCCGCTGGCACCCCACATTTATTCGATATCTGGGGTAATATTTTCACGCGCCGGGAGAAGCCGTTGATAAGTTCAGCAACCATACTTACGAGGTACGGTTCTTCAATCAGAATGGAAAAGGTGAATGTTGGTTCAAGCACCAGTAAAAGTGTATTGATCATCAAGAAACAACAAAACCATTTTCATTAGTTACATTTTCATTAGTTTTCATTTCATTAGTTATCTTTTTAAAGAATATTTCCAGATGGCTAGAAATATAGACGTTGCATTAACCTATTTTATTTAACGTCGTGAGAAATGGACAATATCATTGCCTATCACCTCAATTAACCGAACAAAACAATATAATATAATATGAATCATAAGAAAGGCTTATTATAAGATTATTGAACCACTAGCGGCAATAAAAATATGTGTATAAAGGCCATTTTGCTGTAAATCGCCTTATATATGTTTTATTATGGCACGAAAAGGTTATATAACACCGTTAGTTATATTACACGTAAAATATGCTATTGCAAAAAAACTACAATTTTATGGGCAATCTTCTTCGAAATTCCACCACTCCACCAAGACAAATCCTCGCAGTTCGGCACTGGATCATCTTCACGGGCGCGTTTCTTTATTCATATATTCAAATCACGTCGTTGATACGACTGACTGGCCTTCGAAGTTTTTTTTCCAATTCTATCGGCCCGTAGCATCAAAATTATATTAAAATCTTCTTGGAAAATGATATCGATATGTTCGGGACGGGCTTTATACGTCAGAAGCTTCCTCTGGGTATACTATTCCGAAATTAAATTGGCCCTGTTTGGGATATCAGAAAAGTGAAAATTTTTTTTTTTCGAAATATTTTATCTATCTTAAATTTTCTGTTATTTCGAAGGACCCGTAGGTTTTTTGTAGTTCAGGGGTTTAAAATATTATTTTAAAATGTAATAGTAGTATTTTTTCTTTTTGTTGTAGCGTTGTTCAAAATATGAGGATCGCTATTTATATGTTAAGTCTTAGCATAACTGAGTGTTGTTAAGTTCCATCTGATGTTTTCAATTGGAAACCCAACCTTTATAAACATAACCTTCTTCAGAACGTTTGATCCTATGACCAGCGGTGAGATTGAGTCATCCTTGGGCATTAGTATAACAAGCACTTATGAAATATTGCATGAATATTTAAGTGTGAAAAAGGTTTGTTGGCCGTATAATTTTACAAAAGATGTTCGTGTCACTGGGTGCTAAGAAATCAAGAAATACAATCGCGGTGCATCGAAAGCTGTGTGTAATATCCTCACAGGTGACGAATCTTGGATTTATGTGTGTAAGCCCCAAATAAATCAACAATCGACTGTATGGGTCTTCCAAGACGAGCTAAATCTGATAAAAGAGATTCGTGCGTGAAACACTTCGAAGCAAATGACCGCCTATTTCTTCGAAATAACTGAAAATATGACAAACATGCCGTTAGAGCAACTTAAAAGGGTGAATTCTGAATGTTACACAACCATTTGTTTACGAGAAATACTTTCACTCCTCATATCAACAATAAATAAAGATTTTCGCGCGAACGGAGAAGCCGTTAATAAGTTCAGCAACCATAATTTCGAGGTACGGTGCTTCAATCAGAATGAAAAAGGTGCTGTGAAGATTGCTTTAAGCGCAAGTAAAATTGTATTGATCATCAAGAAACAACAACGCCATTAGTTACTGTTTTCTCATTAGTAGGCTTAAAACAAAAAAAATCCTCAATCCTCGTTAGAATTAGAAGTTAATAATCGTTAATAATTAGAAGGTGCTGTGTATGACGAATTCGGCAGGTGGATCTGACACCTATTTAAACATTTTGATATAGGTTTTCAGGGATTCTTCAATAAGTCGAATGTTATTATTACTGCTTGTATCACAATATATTATATTGTTTTTCAAAACTCTGTTTAAACTTATCAGTTGCTGTTTTTTTGTCAATTGTATCGTATTCAGTACTTCCAAACCAAAAAGAACGCGTGAATATAACACGTCTTTATCGCAGGAACGTGTTGGTTATAATATTAACATGTATTTGTTGGTCAAATTGCTTGTGATATGTACTTGATTCTATATCGGGTGGCTTTCTATCAATATTTGGCATTGTTTTTTTTTCATCACTTCAAAATATGAGTCTGATAAATGAAGGTACATCAAATAATTTAGTTTTAATATGTCGAAATGAATAATACGATTTTATTTGTTGTAGTGTTGGTGAGTAAATAGCTATTGTTTGTTAGCTGTGACTTCCTGTTGACTATTTTAGAACTAAAACAGTGTCTAGTTAATTTTTATTACAGATGCGCGGGGTTTATTTAATACAGGAAATGAATTGTTGTGGCTTATATGTACCCGAGGCTTTATTTAATATAAATGGGATTAAGTCGATCTGTTGCTACTGGTAACACATTCACGGGTCCGCAAATACTCATTTATTTATTAATATAATTTCCTTCAAGACGGATGAAATCGGTTAACGCTTACCTATCATTATTGTACTTTTTATAATAATGCTTTTTGCGATGAATCTTTCATATTCTACAACGTATTAAGGTCAATTAACGACCCTTAATAACTCTAACTAACTTAATAACTTAGTAACTCTTTTATAAAGTATATTGTTTATATCGAGAAGCAAATATATAAGTTAGGGAAAAGACATTCGGTTTTCCAATCTCTATTAAGATAATCTTAGAGGTACTGTAAATGATTGAAAATATTTGTTGTTGAGCGTTGTCATAATGGGAGACAACGCCTTTCTTATTGATCAATCATGATGATGTTGCCTACTTCAGTTTCATTATTGGTGGATAGTAGAAAATCGCATTAATGGTTTGCTTTGATTAGATTCGAACAACTCATCATGAAGAATTCCGTTCTAATCTCATCAAACACTTAATCTTATTTGGCGTCAATACGGACTTTGCAACTGTGGCGATCGTCACGATCCTTTAGGCCACCACGAATACATCAACAAGTACAAAGGTTGGCAACGCCGGTGGATTGGTACCATGCAGTTCCAGGGTATAAAAGACTATCACGACGACGTCTCGCTCTCTTCTCTTTTCTCCATCTCCCTGTAATAGTACCACTTCCACAGCGCTACCGTACTTCCTTTACCTAACCTAATATCCTGTCAATTCTCCCGTCGAGCACATGTATCACTCAATATCGAAATAAACAAGTGATTATCAAACCAGTGTCTTTCAGTTCTCGTGCAAATTCCTTCCAAAAATAGTAGTGAGTGTTCTGACAAACAATCGCAGCGGCAGCCACACATTTCGACCGACTGACCGACCCGACGAACATTCCTACACAACTATTGTGAAACTTCTTGGGGCTTCGATACGATCTCTTTTTTCACATTATTATTGTACGGTTCCTCCTTTTTCGTCGAGCGTAATTCATCGTTATTCATTTTAAAAATAGCTCAGTTTCGTTTTATCATTGGTGTCCTTGTAATGATCTTGGGACATGTCGAATTTTACATCGGATCATAATAAACCGTTATGGTTATGGTTAACCAAAATGGAGACTACAGAAACAGAAACTAGTAAGGTGAGTCATTGGTTTAAAGTTGCCGAAAATCCCGTCCAGTCCAAAATAGTCCGCGCGTTACTCAGTGCTCCATGGTTTATGAGGAACGTCAACACACCTAGAATCAGGCATCCCGAAGAGTTAGAACATTAGCGCCTTAGAACACGGACAACACCTTGATTAAATCCCTACCTATCCACAAACCTCGGTAGTAAACCAACTACGGCAATCCCAGTCGTAAACCAGAGCCTCTGTCGCCCGCAAAACACTCCACTATCCCGAACATAAAGCAACATTAGCAAAATACCATTTGGTTCTAGCTGGTCATTCTGGAACAAGAAATAAAACGTTGGTTTCTCGAGATCGTTTAGTCACCAGTCAATTGTTTGACTGTCCGGGCATCATTCATGCTGCATTGCCACGCATTTTCTTTATATTTCGTAATTCTTATTTGGATAATAAATATCGATCACTTACCATGTAAGATTACTGTTTTCTTTAGTCGAATTAAACCATGACGCACATTCTTTTGTAACATTCTCGGAACTTTCGAGTCAAAAACAACCAGTACGATATTGAATTAGTATCCTTTGCATTATTAATATCATTCTTTTTCTGAAAATCCGGTGAAAGTCACGGAAAGAGTCGTCGTCCTAGTTGGAAATGAATCTTTAACGACCCTCCACCCCCTCCCGCTCCATCGTGGGACATCGATCTGAATACTTTTTCCTCCGTCGTAGCTCCTAAACTGTTCCATTATTAATACGGCAATACGCAATCCCAACGGCAAAAAACACGAATCACCTGTATTCGGAGGTCTGTTGTTCCGCGCCCGTTTTAATTTGGACGAGGCCTTGAAATTCCAACCCATTATTATTTATTCGATACTATTAGGTTTTTTTTCCGCGGCTTGACCTGGACGTTTGTGTGGTTATAACACCGACCTTTTACGCAATGGAAACTCAATAAGCGATATAATAAGTAAAAAAATGGTGTATTTGAAAGGAAACTTACTGAATCAGGTTAAGCGCTTGTTATAACTAGCGTTGGGAACTATCGACTGAAAACAGTCGAAACAGTCTATAGTTAAAAAACTGGAGACTGAAAATAGTAATTACTATTTGCACGGCTGCATTGCTAAATGTACGGTTCGGCTGCTTTTTTCAATTCGTGATATCGGGCGAAGATGTACGAACCATTTCCTGTGTAAATTGCGAGAGAGGAAAGGATGGAGATAATTTCTTCGAGCAGTTAGTTTTATATCTGCTATATTTTCAAAAAGTAGTATAAACGAGATGGAGATGTACATATAGTCGCGTTTGTAGTTGTATCCCCTGGAGGTCTAATCCACCTAATCAACAATTGTATATCCAAGTAATACATTTTATTTTCATTAGAGAGTATAATTACCTTTTATGCTTAGTTCTTGTGTCCTTCGGTAAAGTATTTTCTTGTAAAGACATTTTGATATCGCTATATTTCTCCTTCGTTTGTTTTGTTAATACCTGTATACATCTTTATTGATAAAACTACATTTAATCACTGCATTCTCCTTAATGCATTGGCTATACCTGCAAAACAGTTAGTATCCTTGTTTCATGGAACATTTTAACAAAATGCTTATGTATCTTTTGAACAATTACAAACATATCTTTCCACATAAATATTTTATACTCTATAATAAGATTTCCTACAGTTATTTTGTATTAATTATACTCACTATTACTTGTCTTCGTTGTTATTACCCTGTGTTAGAAATTGGCAACTTTGAATCATATCATATCTAAAAAGTTTCATTCAATAATATTAATTATCTAACATTTGTTCATACTTCCATCATTTGTCCAACTCTTCAATGTGTCTTATCGAGTTTATCCAAAGCGAAGGTGTTATTAACCATTCCTGTTTCGAACACGGAGCACAACATATCTGCAGTAACTTATTAATAAAATAAATGAATAAAGTAAATGAATATCGCGCTGTATCACTTTTTTAGAGAACCAATTCTATATAATAAAATGATTCAGGTATCAGGTTTAGTTTTTAACACTTCCGAATCTTCAAGTTTGCCTATTCAAATACTACTAATTCTGCGACAAACGGACATCACTAGTGCAAGTATTCTTTTGTGAGTCAACTGCAATGTCCGTTTTTGCAAATTTGCCAGTAGATTATTTTACTTAGATTGAATCTGAAGACAGAGGAAAGTGAATTATCTTTAAGCACTAAATTATCTTCAAGGCGATTGATTTTCTTTACAGACTCTATTGAAGAACAACGTGAACAACAGAAGAACGTTTCCTCAGGACGGGGATTTAAATAATCTGATATTGCGATGGTCGACCTCTTTTGGGATTTGTGTATAAAGAGTATTAAACAATATCTACATGTTATAATTAAAAAAAAAGTGTTGTCACTATAGGTTGTGGTTAATGCTTTCAAACATTTCCAGTTATATTTGATAATTTAAATTATATTGTTAAGCAATTTATTGTTTTATCCAAAAAGGTTACATATATTTTAGAGTTAATACATATGTGAGTATTTTGATTAAAGATGATTTTAACATTTTAGATAACATTCATCGACATGTCTTTTCAGCTTAAATATGTGATTTAATACCATTCAAATGTTCTACTCCCTTTCTCCCTCTGTATTTAGAGTTTTCCTTTTAATCGAAGCTTTGTTTATTTACTTTCTATTGGTATTCACTGCGTTCTTTCGATTTCTTTGAGATTATTATATACCAAGCCTTTATAAAACGTTAACATCATTAGCATACATAAACATCTTTAAAGATCTAATCTTATTTTTATATCTGGCGTTATTTCTAATCTTAGCGTTTGAGTATTAGGTGTACTGACTCGAGCAACAATAGTAAATTCGAAAATTCATTGTAATTACTCATAAAAAGATTCTTTTATGTTGGTATAAAAGGAACATTTCGGTGGCCCGCCCTAATTATGCGTACGTGAGCAAAGAAAAGGTCTGGGAAAAGAGCGCTTGGGTTCCTTAGAATATTGGCCATAAAGGTCCTGAAAATAAGCGCCATTCAAAAGGAATATGAACATTCCCACGGCTGTTTTTGCCTTCGTATTGATTAATCCAATTACGGGTGGCGAAATTGACCGCGAACGAAGGCTTTCGCGACGACAAGGTAACTTAATTATAACGGATGTTTTTTTAATGTTTGGAACAACCATCGTTTTTGTTGGAATTTTATTATACTAATTATGGGAAGAAGAGCAGCCGATGTTTGTTTTTTAATGTAACTGAAGCGGAAAAAGTTTATTAATATTTTTATTGGCCCAGTTTCGATCTTACGGATGAAAGTAGTTATTTTAAATAAACTGATTTTGGTCTAGATTTTAAATTTAAATTTTAACATTTAAATTTTTTTAAATTAAATTTTACTTACTTAAATCTTACTTTAATGTTTATATATGTGTTCATGAATCAGATCATGCAAGTACGGGATGAACAATTTTTTTTAACATCTTTATTAGATACGCTTAGTACAATCTTAATTTACAATTAATTTATTACTACTTTTCCTATGTACTTGGATTAATTAACAAGCAAGACGAGTGCGAGAAAATACATCAGTATGTATTCCTCAATTATAAAATTATAATTATTTATTAATTATTAACTTATAGCTATAGTTTACACTAATAGTACATACTAAATGTTTACACAAGTTCGTATGATTTTGTTCGTTTCAGTCTCCTGACATCCTGCGCCAGCAGTTGTATTGCTTCCACGTTAGTATGATTTAGTAATATTCTTTCGTGTTTCAAGGCGAAATCCTGCACAACTTCGCAAATCCATTTGATTTTCAGGTCATCGTGCAATTCTTCATTGGTTACATAGCGATAGGCATTGGTAATCAATCGAAGAACCTTGTTTTGACAGCGCTGTATGACTAACTGATTTGAGTTATTAGTGCAACCCCATATTAGCACCCCATAGGTCCAAATTGGCTTTTCAGGATCAATGATCAACCTCTTTGATTTTAGATCAAGTTGAGAGTATCTTCCGACTAACCAGTAGGGATTAACAATGATACAAAACACTTTTATTTAGAACTTAGATGGCTACATAAGACTTGCTAGCAGAACCCCATGTTTGGATTGCATATGATTAGATACGTCTACGTATTGATTAGTACAACACTATAGACTACCAATAACACAGCCAATGCACGTCATCAAGATTTATGACCATAGAACGTCGCAATATTGCTTCGTCAAATTTGACTTTTGGTTTATTTTGACTCGTATTATTATCGTACATCTAATGTATGCGCTATCGAAGGAACTACACTTAATGATACAGCCACAAGAGTTTGTAGATTAGCGTTGTTATTTATATTATTTTTAAATTGATATCTCCCACGCTACGTATGAGGTTCTAGACGCGTTTTTTACTTAGTGGTATCCCCTGGAGGTCGATTCCATCTAATTAACAATTGTATATCCAAATAATATGTTTTTCAGAGATTAGATTTTTATGTTTAATATGTATTCAGAGGGCATATTTAATTTACCTTTTTAAGTTTAGTTCTTGTTTCCTTTGTTGCTGCGTTTCCGTTTTTTGTTATTTTGATCTCACTCTGTTAGTTCCTTCTGATACTACCTGTGTAAATTTTTCTTTACGGAATTAGATTTAATCACTGCACTTTCTTTATCTCCTGCATTATTTGTATATTGACCTTTTATTGATCCACTCTCATCACCCTGGATTGATAATTTTCAGCATTGGGTAATAATCCCTTATCCCGAAAGTGTCATTCAATCACTGTCACTTTCGGAATCATTATTCACGTCAATAACTCTAATACTCTGTGGTCATATTGTTCACCTAGCTAGTCTACAATATATCTTTTTCAGGCCTATTTCTGACAAAGTTAGTTACATTAAACGCACTTAATTTAATTTTTATTTATCAATTAACAGTTTGGGGTTATCTTTGGGCCATTTTAAATACTATGTTTCCTAATAGTGTATGAAGAGATGACTTACATATGTCAAAGAGACTAATTCCAAGGGTTTTCTCTGAAACAATTCTATTAAATCATATTTTTGTCCAAAAAACTACCCACTATGTCTATACATGACATAAATTTGATCTCGAATAAATATTAGAGTGATAGATTGAGCATTAAGGTGATCCTGTTTCGTCGGCCGTTTCGTATACGGATACGCTTTCTTTTTGGTGAATCCATCATTATATTATCTTTAATTTTTTGAGAAAATTTAGCTACCACAATGTTTATTATTAATAAGATTAGCTGCAACTTAACAAATATCAATACTTACCTACCTATCTAACGTATATTGCAAGAGCAAGAGCCGGCCTTCATTTTCTCGTCACTTTTCGAAGTAATTGACTAGACGCGCCGTTATAGAACTTCTAATTATTATCACTGTTTTTGAATTTCGAACAAACAATCGAATATTATAGATTTTTAGGGATGTTTGTATGGCTTATGGTGGAACAGCGCTGGGTTTACCTGTAAACGAAGCTTGGGCAGTCGATGGAGGCGCGTCTGAACTGAACGATAGTCAGTGGCTGAATGGATGAAAGTACCCTTCAATAATCTCCCAGATATCCCATGATCCCAGATCGTTATTCCATGATGTAAAATTCAACATGCCTCAAGTTCGCTATATATTACTCATGACCTTATTATATAATGATAACTTGCATTTGCGTCTGATGAACCAATATATTTGATATAGTTTAAGTCCAAGTTGTTTTCGTCTAGCAAGTATATGTTTTGCTAAATTATGTATCTCGGTCTAGATGCATGCCAAGGTATTTAGCATACTTTACCTCTCTGTTGACAATTATTGATTTTGACTGGTGAACATGTTCTTTTACGCAGAGTAAAAGTTCCATGGGTAGATTTTGTTTCATTTGCTTTGATTCACCATATTTTCAGCAGCAGCTCTATTTTATTGAGGTATGTTTGGAGGATGCTCTTATTGGATCTTCTTGTGATGCTAAGACTACCGTCGATAAGCTAATTATCTCGCATGCAGTTTAATTTGATAAATAAAAAATCCACTTAAAATAATTTGTTTTCCATCTTGTTTTCAAGTGCCGCTTGAATGACCTTCGTTGTGTTCTTAAACATGTTTTATTTTTAAAGCTATTAACTCACTTTATTAAATATAAAATTGAACTTATAAAAGTTATACAAGAAACGGTCTGTTATATATTTTTTGTTTACAATGTGTTAAAAATGTTTTTAATAGACGCCAGCCTACTCTATTATACACGGTTTTACTAGATGTTTTAGTTGCGTTATATAGGAAGAACATAAAAAAATAAAGAAGTTTTTGTATTTTTGCCAGCTGCTGTATGTTATATTACTGACCTAGTTTGCGGATTATTGGGTGGCAATGTTTTTTTTAACTCGTCAGTGATTTCATGACGAATTAGTACTAAAATAAATAGCAGCGTTATTAATATCACACAATTTGTTGCTAGAAATCATAACTGTAATAACAAATAATTACCTATCATTCATTTTTGTTTATTTTTAAAGCCTCTCCTATGCTTATTGTTGAAAAATCCACTTTGGTTGCATTTCACACAGTTCTCCACCTACGTTTTGGGTTACTGCCAGTAGAATAATTTAGTGTTTGTGTAGATTTTTACGGATTTGTTTAGATTATTTAGTTAATATTAAAAAAGAAATCTACTTACAAATTTACAACTCGAAATGTATTTATGTTTTGATGGCGCCAAATCCAATCTGTATATAGGTCAGAAGTAAGTCTCTTTTGCGATTTTTCTGTTATGATAATTTGGATTATTTAGCATTGAAACTATCAAATATGAGCTATTTCATTCAGAAGTCAAAGTTCCGCTATAGGGAAGTAGTTGTCATCTAAATTTATGACGTCGGTATTTTTGATGTATTATCGCATATAATAACATGGCGCTACTAGAATTAAATCCATATGTTTTTTAGTTAGCCCTAACCCTCAAAAGAAGTGTGTATAAATTTGACAGATGTCGGATCATTAGTTTGAGAATTATAGCATTTTGAGTGAAGGAACTTTTGCTATTGTGAAAAAAAGGATAAAAAGGAATTTTGCGTGTTGATAAAGCATTGTTTTTTGAAGGAAAAAATACAGTTGAAGCAAAAACTTGGCTTGATACTGAGTTTCCGGACACTGCCACAGGAAAATTAATCATTAAGGATTGGTATGCTAAGATTAGACGCGGTGAAATGAGCACCGATGACGATGAACGTAGAGGACGCCCAAAAGAAGTTGTTACCGACGAAAACATTAAAAAAATTGATGAAAAAAAATTATTTTGAATGACCGTAAATTGAATAAACCTGAGTTTTTGCGTCGATATGTGATAATGGAAGAAGCATGGCTCCATCATTTCACTCCGAAGTCTAATCGACAGTGATCCGAGTGGACTGTACACGATGAACCCGCTCCAAAGCGTGGGAAAATGCAACAGTCGGCTGGCAAGGTTATGGCGTTTTTATTTTGGGATGCGAATGGAATAATTTTCATTGACTATCTTGAAAAAGGAGGGACCGTTAACAGCGACTATTGCATAACATTATTGGATGATTGAAGGACGATATCGCCTAAAAACGGCCGCATTTGAAGAAAAAGAAAGTGATGTTCACCAAGTAAATGCACCGTGTCACAAGATGGCAAAAATCCATGTATTGGGCTTCCAATTGCTTCCTTGTCAAATGTTGTTATTGTAGACAATACTTCTTTTCACATGTTCGAACAGTTCTTGCTTTTATATTCTTCTTGACCTGCATGTCCATTGTAGTAATCATTTGCCACACCGCATATTAATTGGATTGGATTGAAGATACAGTGATAGGGAAGAAGATATGATACTCTGTGGCTATATTGTTCAGACATCTGATCTACAGCGTTTTTTCAGGCCTGTTTCTCAAAATTACCGAGTAACAATTTGAGATAATTCACTCTTCAACATGTTATCTTAAAAAGTTAATTTATATTCGGATATATGCAATGAATTATTAAGAAACATTATGACTTACCAAGCTTCATTAAATATTATTATACCGTTTTCCATCAACTTTTGTTATCTTACAGTCTTTAGTGTCTTGCCACGACTGGCCTAATGTTCTATTTCGGAATATCCATGTTTCTTAAGATTGAAATAACAAATCTTCCTTTTTTATATGCTTTTCAAAATTATATATTTTTTTTAAATTCGCCCTCTGGAACTTCTATTAGCCATTTTCGTTGGTTATATTTACACTATTTAAAACCTTTAAAAAAAACAGAAAATTTCCTAATAGTGTAAGAAGGTATGATTTACATCCCTCAGAGTTACATATTCCTAAATTTTCTGAGGATACTTCCCAGACTAACGGTTTTGCCTGAAATAATTAAATTATATTATGTTGATATTGAAAAAGCTAATCACTTTTTCATAAATTTCATAAATTAATCGTGTATACAACCGACATCAAGGTTATCTTGATTTGTCCAAAATTATATTGTTCTTCATTTTTTTAAAATATTTTAGCCAGTACACATGTTGATATTCAATGCAGCAGTAACACGTTAAACATACTTTCTATAGAAACCTTACCCGCTTTTCAACTTTTAAGGACCCGAAGACTCTTTAAGGGACAACCTAATTCAATAACTGCTTGGAAGATATTTGAAAAAATGAATATCTTGTCTTTTGTGTTTATTTTAAAATGTTCAGTTTTTTTTCAACTCAGTAGATGTTTAATAGAAAATATATAGTATAACCATAGTATAAAATATGTAAAATTCGCCGACCTTGAGATTTTCCACAGCGTAGTATACAGTCGGTCTGTGATCTCATTCAATCCAAACCGAAGGATGATTTATATGTCAGACATGAAATGATGTTATGTTAACTGCGTAATTATTTATTCTTCAAGTTGTTTACACTCAGACCGAGGCAATAACTCGCGTTTAACGTCCATATTCATCAAAAGTGTATTGCGATTTATCTGGGTAGTGCGAAAATGATCGAGAAACACAGTCGGGCACCGTACTTAAGATTCCATCGAAGTAAATTCTAACAAGAAAGTTATTCCGCGTCCTCTTCATCTAACGTATAAGTCCATTATGCTAATGCGGTTTTAAACAAGCCGTATTAATTCACAATAGAACCATTCTGTTTTCACTTGTAGACGAAATTCGTTGTGGTTTTCTGGTTTTAGTTTTGTTTGGGATTTCGTAGCAGCTAGGTCGCGATACTTGTCGTGTGATTTCGTTGAATTCGTGGATTGTTCTGAAGGAAATATCTGCGTAAGTTTCATTTAGATTTTTAAATGAATAGTTTACAGTGGCGTGTACAAAACAATCTGTCAAAATGAGGAGATTAGCGTGTTGTTGTTAAGTGTTTGTGTTAAGTATCTTCCGATTTTTAACGAAACGAAGTGTAAAGAGTCTTAATTGATGTCGGGTGTGGTATTTACAGTTCGTGACCTTCCTTACGAATTTTATTTGATAAAAATGAACCGAATATCAAGAAAACCTTTGCGATATTACATGCGGTGAAGCTAACACTTTCGTTTTAATAGAACAAAATTAAAAATAAAAACTTTTTGATAATTCATGCTGTTTGTTTTTCTTACAAGTGTTTGGTTAACATGGTTTCATCACTATATCGAATTCTGACCATTTATATATCTTTTTATTATATTTTACATTAGATATCTTCAGTACAATCTTAATTTACATAATTAATTTATTGCTTTTGAACTTACGTCAATTACAAACAAGACAGGTGCGCAATAAATATATCAGTATGCATTTTCCAAATTAAAATTAAATTATACTACTTAAGCTTTCGTGTGATTTGGTTAGTTTTACTGGAAATCTTGGATAACTTCGTAAATCCATTTGGTTTCGAGGTAATCGTTCAGTTCTTAGTTGATTATGTAGCGATACATACTGGTAATTAATAGAAGAACTTTGATTTAGCAGCGTTCGATTACTTGTCTTATTGACGTTTTTGTGCAACCCCATATTTGCCCTCCATAGCTCCAAGTATACTTTAAAATTGAATAATAAATCAGTGTCTATAGTCTTAAGTCGAATTGGGAATATTTTTCGACAAACCAGTATAGTTCTTTGATTTTGAGTCTCATTTGCTTTGTTTTTTGGCTAACGTGATTTGGAATTGACGAAGTGTTAATAAAAATGGTCACACATAGAACAAACATTAACTAATTACATGTAACAACATGTTATACAATATATTATGCAAGGAAAAATTAACTAATAGTTGATGAAATGCAGTTTGTTTTAATATTTTTGTTTAATATGTGTTACATATTTATCCTGATTTTATTCTATTGTTTCTTCAAACTATGTTATTGTTTGTCTTTAGTTAGAATAACATTCTGAATCCCATTGCCGAGTTATTTATAATAGAAATACTTGTTTCTTTGGCGTCGATGGCTGAATGTGGAATGCGTTGTTTAAAGACAAATCCACGTCGAAGAAAACCAGTTACATGGTGACACCACGACTTTTATTTTGGTTATCTAAATTTATATGAGGAATATTGATTCATCTATGCATTTTTTTCATAAACATGTATACTATTATTCAGATAAAGCTGTCATTTCAGTATTTATCCAAAACATCACCGGGTTTTGCTATATTGTGTAATATTAAGTCTTTGGAAATATTGATTCGTATTATTGGGCATCTTAATGCTTTATATTTAATTTATTAAATTTCAAGACAAAAACTAGTCGATGTGATGTGCCTTATATTGGCTGAAAACTTAAATCTGTTTTCATTTAATATGGTGAATTTTTAAAATTATGTATGGATATATTATCTTATAAATGTATCTAAATAGTTTCCGTGTTATGTGATATCGAACATTTACATATTTGTTCATTTTTTGAAAGAATCTAAAATTGATCTTATGAACATATTCACCTGTGTTGTACTCTTCAATATGCTGATTACTAAATCTGCTACCGAAGCCATATCCCAATTATTGGTTTTGGTTACAGCAATTTAAATTTGATAATTTTTTTGTTGCAAAACTTATTGGATGAGTATCTAGATAACTTTGAGATTGATGCTTAACAACTTGTTTAAAGACGTTTATATGCGATTGGAAAGATTCTAAAAATAGAAAAAGTTGCTGTTACACAAATTGATTGAAATTTCCATTTTGAACCGTTTTAGCTGTTAGTAGTTTCGTCGCTTATCAGACCCAAAAAAATAATTTTCTGTTGGGTATAGTGACTGACGATGACAATTTTAAATAGAAGAACTAATGGGTTAGTTCGAGGAGAGTGCATCGGTACCGATGCTGAATATTCGAAGAAAAATACTATAAAAATTAAGCCAATAGAAATTTGAATTATATATTTTACTTAGTACATTACTTAGTACATATACTTAGCATATTAATGTACGAATCCATTTTCTTTCCATTACCATTGTAGGGGTTTTTATATGAAGTTAAGAGCCGATGATGATTTATGTGTATGAAAAGGGAGCACGGAGTTGGGAAAACTTTTACAATATGACTACCCTTTTCGAAGTTAAATTGCGTCTGGTGTGGGCGTCCCAGCGTTTTTTTCGCTCTCATTGAAATTTAAATTTTAAGAGGGAATCACGACAGGTTGCCGATCTAAAATTGTAATGGTTCTTTTTGGTTGACGACCCGCTCCCTCTCTATTAAATCATCGCGAGCTTTTAATTTGAAAAAGTACGGAATAATTTACGTTTTACCGCGTTATTAATTTCTTTGTTGTGTCGTACTTTTGGACGGTATAAAGGGAAATAAATAGAAATAAAAGAATCGTTCTTCAGTCTGCTTTTGTTCCTAGTTGGTTTTTGTTTTAAGTCGTACGGCTTCGGGCTATTTGGAGCTCTAGAATCTATTGCAAAGGGTTTTGTATCAGTGGATCTAGATCTCTTGGTTTCTAAGGATTACGTTTATATTTGTTATCTGTTATCTGATGAACCTTCGTTAGGGTTGTCACGTTTTATATTTTAGTAATTCTTTTGTTTATATTCGTTTCATTACTGTGTTATAGCTGCTTCATTTTTGTCATATGACAAAGAACGGGTTTATGAATGTTCGAAGGAGATCAGCAACAGCGAGTAACAGGAGCGAAGTTATCTTCTTACATGACAACGCTTTACCACTAGTTGCAAAAGAGATACTATTGCAGCTCCAAATGGAAGAATCCGGCGTACTCATCCGACTTGGCCGCCCCTGATTAGCCTTTGTTCTGATCGATGCAGGCTGGTACACGGTTTCGGAATCCTCAAGATGTTTTGTTTTTTTTTTGTTAAAACGGTATAGTGGTATATAAGGGTTTGCCAGGAGAGATGGCAACAAGTTGTAGAAATTGATAGAAAATATAAAAAAGAGACATAAAAACACCCAATATTATTTACGTGTATATTGGTGTAAATGATTAATTGTAAACTAATTGTAATCGATATTTTTCTTAATTTATAATGTAAAATTGTGTATATAATTTTTCGATGTATAGTCGATCGGTAGCAATTTTTTTTCCTCGATAAAGCTCCGCAAGTAATATTTAAACATATCTAAACAGATATGTAGAGGTGATTTTCTCGACACCATTTTCTTTTAAAACAACTCTAATATATATATATATATATATATATATATATATATATATATATATATACATATATATATGCGTTTCAACTGCATGTTGTTCCATTCTTATGCTAAATCATCCACGAATGATTTTAATGATGTAGACGTGAAAACTACTTTTCGCTCTAAGACTGCTGGCCAAAGAAAATGTTTGATGATATTCTTTATAATTGAATACTACAATATTGCAGCTAGACTCATAAAGGAACCTCCTCCATGTTTGATTGTAGGAAGCAGGTAGTCTTGATCATAGGCTTCTTTTGGGGTTCTTGGTACATAAACCCGCCCCCTTTTTAAGAAGCAATGGAAATGGCGATTCATCAGACCACATTCATCAATTCCAATCAAGTGTCCAGATTTATGATCGTCGCACCTGTTCTTTCGCAGTTATAAAGGATTTCGTAATCGCAGTCCTTCATATTAGCTTTGTGAACCGTGCTTATCGAAATAGTATTATTTAAGTGAGTTCTGCTGGCACTTTTCTCATTGTAGTTTTATGTTGTCGTTGTCTGTTATTTTGGTCGGTATTTGTTAGTTAACTTTGGATTTCGATCATTATTCCTCTTTATCAATGATGTTTTACCATGTTTAACCTTTTGTTATTTTCAAAACAATTGATAAGTAACAATTTTGCGTGTTGTTCATCAATGGAGGAAATAATATTAAAGCTAAAGGGTGGCTTCGTAGTTTCTCTAGCAGGAAATCAACTGTTATTGATTATTATTTGATGTTCAACGTTTTGGACCTGTCAATTTATAGTTGTTTCGTCCAGGGACGGTCTATGAAATAGTTTTCGTATCTTTTGTGATGTGGAGTTTACATTAAAGATATGAGAATGTAGTGTTTTTTTTGTCTCGACTTGTCTGATCTATTTTTTAACACTTCATAAATCGAAATCGACCCTTTGTTTACAGTGTGGTTTCCGCATTTGCATTTGGTTTCGAAATAGATAAGACAATAGACAAGGCCTGGTCTCGATATATGTTTTAGTTCCTATTTTAATTGTATAATCACAACGAAAGTGTACTATTAATAGAGACAGTGATATTTTAACCATTGGTATGAGGACAGGAAAGGAATGTCTCTGTGGAAAATCAATTTTCGGCTTTATTGTCCTTTCATGTCTAACTTCGCGTCCTTTAAAATCCATTTCATCCTCACTCGAAAGGAATTTAGGGTATACCAAGGACCGAATTTGTTTGCGAATAGGTTTAAAAGCGGTTTCCCGATGTGGATGGCCGTACTCGAGTTAAATTGTTTGTCCTTTGGGCATACTTTTTTTTCTGAATTTTAAATTTAACTGAGGGTTCTTGAGGACCATAAACTTTGTATAAGTTTATATTTTGGGGACTCTGGGTGAAATATCAAACAAATATTACCGAAAACTGAAAGGCTAGAACCCTTCCGTCTGTTATGTAAGTTATTATATATAACAGATATACATTATTATGTAACAGACTGATATTGGTTCCTCGCAATTGTGACAAAGAGTCTTTTAGTTCGATTCATTAGGAAGGAATTGTTAAATTGGCGTTGATCAACAAGCATCCTGTTACCTTGTCCGGAAATTAATAAGTTGTGGTTTTGACCCATCCTGTGGCTTCCCTTCCACAATCCTTTCCAACCAGTCTGAACAAGAACAAACAGAATAATGGCATTTAATTATTATTCAGTGCGTTCCAAGTGTTTTTGAATTAATTGTTCCGGAATAGTGAAAATTATTAATTAAATGTTAAAATATTTAAATAACTCGAAAAAAATATGTATATCAATTATTGTTTTTAACCCATAGCATTTGTCTGAATTAGCTTCTTTGACCTTCTAGCTATATCGGAACTTAAAATACCACTTGGAAAACATCCATTGATTACAGATCATTCTAAAATCTTAATTCAATAGCTGTTTTAGACAGATTTACAGATTTATTTAAAAAAAAACCTGGTACGTTTTTTCTTAATATTGTTCTTCAAGTAAAGATCCAATATTTCAGACCCAGTCTTAGTTAACATTTTTGTATAAGTTTAAATCACGACATATTTCTCACACATAGATTTATTCATACATGTCTCAAGTATACTAATTCTCTTGAATCCCTGGGCAGGTTTATTATATTGTTGAGTAGTAACACTTTAGACGTTTTTATGTTCTCCCAATTTCACTTGATAGACATTTCCCATTTCTAATATACCATGATGGTCACTGGCAATTTCTTGCTAACGAATCAAATCTCTGTATCCCAATTGTGAGAAACAAATGTCATGTCTTCCATATTTTGGTGAAATACAGAATTTTATTAACTCTCAGAAGAATTTAAGGCTTACCCGATTCATTGAAGGAAATGTTCTTTCCTCGAAACAAGCCCAAATTGTTTAATTTCCCGAAAGAAATCGGTCTTTATTTTAAACTCTACTTTTAACCTGTACGTAGCTTTATCTATTTCTATACATTTGTATTATATCTATGCATTGATTGTTGATATATTGAATCGTTTTGTTTTAAATTCTAAGCATTTTAACTGTTAATTAGCTTATTATTGTTACTGTTGAACCATGAGGCCTTAACAATGTTTTGTTTTGGTAATTTTGGATTACGATGATATTGGATTTCCTGGGGTTGGTCCACCAATAATTCGGATTATCGTTCAAGTAACCATCACATTTTTTTAGCTTCAACTTCCGCTCGTTTCTCTTTAACACGCTCTATTGTGAAAGGTTTTGGTATAATTACCAAGATCTAATTATCCAAGGAATTACTTTAAAGGGGTAAACACATCTGTTTTATCTCAAGAGTATTTTTATCACAATAGTACGAGCCAGCATCTTTCCTCACTTCATGTTATTACTTATCCTTGCATAGCATATTTTTTATTCTAATGATTGATGGATATTTAGATGAAATATGTTTACTTGGATACGAAAAATTTGATTTTCCTGATTGATTTTTCAAGGCTGACGATTGATACGTATAAAATATATTTAGGCGCGTAGCGATTTTCCTCGACTTCATCCTGTTTCTAATTTTAACGCGAAATGCCGAGTCACATTTTTTTTAAACCGTAATGATTTTCTCGACAGTTTTTTTTTCGTATCAATCAAGAAAACGAGACATGGCGATTATATATTGTTAATATTACCGAACCCGCTTCCTTTTATACGCCGTATCCCAACCATAATTTCTTCAGCGCTCAATCTCCGACATCGATCGATTACGCTGTATAATTTTTAAAATAACGACGACCTTGAAGTGTTTTGTTTGGCTCGTTGAAAAAATAATAAGCGAGTATAGTGAACTTGATAATAGTCGGTCTTAACTCTTTTTTTTCTCTCTTCGTTCTTGAAGTAACTACACGTAATAAAATACTAAAATAAAGGACTGGATTGGAACTGGTTTCTTTTAATCGCCGCATATTAATCTCGGTTCGAATGGGATTCAGATGATTTCGGGGTCTTTTCGGTTTGCTTGATTTTGGTTTTAGATACACGTACAGATTATTTCTAACTATTCTCTTCCGCCATTACAGTCATCTTGTTTTGGTTATGTTTAACTGTTTTTGTTCTTTTGTTTGTTTGGAAGAAAGTAAAAATTGTTTTGGTTATTTGGGTAACTTCATTTTATTATATTCTTTCAAGGTTATCTTATTAACATATTTATTTTGCCTTAATTTAATATATTAATATGGTTTTTTCACAAACACATCCTAATAATGTTCCTTAAATTTGTCCTTATGGATGTCCTCATTTCTAATATACCATGTTTATGCAAGTGTTTCTTTGTGCAATCCCGTAGTTGCTCTGACTTCAAAACGTGTTACACAGTAACAATTTATTGTGAAGTGATAATTCAGATTGTTGTTCGAACAGCTATTGCGATTTTTGAGCTTAATAAGAAGTTCATCAGCCTTATTATTACCAAATATAGTCATTGTTACATTTTTGCATTTAGGGATACCACTATTATATAGTAAGTACAATATTGGTTCGAGGACACTACCTTGTGGTACAACCGCATAAATAACTTTCAAATCTGAATATTGGTTGCCTTATTTTATTCTGAAATTACGGTCAGAAATATTGGATTTAATTTAATTATTAAATTAATGTGCTTTTCGTTTCTTATGTGTATGAAATATGCAATTATGAGAAATTTTCTTCCATTATTATTTTATAAGGAATTAATTTCGTAGATATTCAGGGTATGTTTTGCTGTAGTATTATTATATCCGTTTTTGGAAGTTTATAAGAAATATTGTATTGTCGCGTGTATGTGTATGTCAAGCTGCCACAACAATGAAAATTATACTAAAGAGATATATTCACACTGTGAAGTTAATGTCTAGTGGTTCTGATGCCGTCAGATTCCATACCGAAAAGCGAAAACCTTTTTCTTATATCTGTTAGTTATTTATTGTTCTCTATAACGTTGAGCCATGTGATATTTTCACGACAGACTTTAAAGTAATTCAATCCACAACATATTTCTATTGGCTATTCAATGTCAACTTAAAGAACTGTTTGGATTGGATTATTACTCTGGATATTTCCAAGATATACAAAATTTTGCGAAAAATACATTTGCGTGCCTTTTACAATTTCAGACTTTTTGCTGGCATTTTATAACAGGAGTGCTCGCAACATAGTACCATTCCCATTTCAACAAACACAATATAACTATTGCAATCGATCATAGTCATTCATTTTCTTGTTCAAATATTTTTTTCAGTTTAGTGTTATCAGTATTCTTATTCTTCATCGTTGCGTCGTCGATGAACAACAAATGTCAAATAATATTTCAGGCACCAAATATTGTCTATCAAATTTTGGTTTGTCTATTTTCCTTTCTTTTGAATCATTTCCATCAATCTCAATGCGTTTATTTATGAATCTATAATATCATTTAAATGTATATCGACTCTATTCACCAGACTTTACACATCGTTAGGAAGTCTATCAGTTAGACATAATTTTTGATTAAATACCCAATATATATTTATTTGATTGACTCTTGTTTCTAGTTGATATTTTAAAATGATTGAGCTACTTTTAGGAATTAAATCACGATGTTGAGGGACATTTTGAAACCATTTTTGTTCGTCAGAAACATCGAGTTTAATCCAATTGTTTAAGAAGTTATTTGAGAATATTTCTTAAATAAAGACAAGAGACGCCGTTTCATATCTTTATATTATTTTCTATATAAGACGGCCAACGAGGTAATATTTATGCCATTACAGGTATGATGTAATTCTGGACACAGACAAACAAACAAACATCATTATCCTAATAGGTTTTGGCTACATTGGAAACATAAATGCTGATAAAAAAACGTTCTAACTACTGAGCTTAAGAGATTCAGAGTTTTTAGGTTTTTTACATTTGTGCATCTGTACTATTAATATTTGAAATTTATTTTTATAACAAGTCATTAAAACCGATGCCTTAGTCAGAGCAATTAATAAATGTGACCTTGGCGGAATATTTATACGCGTTTATTTGCAGAAGAAATCGTATACGCGAAAACATTGTTTCTAAAAATTCCACTGAATTTTTACGAGATTAAACGTGTCAAAGGTTAAACTTCCATGTCATTGACGTACCACACTAATAATTGTTGTAAATTACGTCTGCGATAAAATGGACACTAACAAGCAACTGATGCATTGATAGACGAATAAATAGATTTATTTACTATTTTTAGTTGGCATTAAAAGGAAATATGGATAATTTTTTTAAATGGTATTATCATATATCGAAACACTTAAAAGAACATATATCAACAGCATTTTGCGGACTAAATTTAAATATGAGTAACTGTTTTAAATTCCTTTGGTATTTCGCATAGTCGTTTCGCGAAATCCTAACCCACATTCGACTTGAATCATTACCTAAAACATTTGATTATTCAAAATGTTCTCCCCAACAAATGAACAGAAACAGTACTATTTGTAGATCATAGTAAAATGTTGTCATGTGGCGTAATAAACTGTGAAGCGTTATTTATCTTTATTTAGGAGTGTTTATTATATAAAATGTGAATTTAACATTTCTTTTTGAGGTTATCAAGGCTATAAAACTGATACCAATTGTATATTTTATATATAGTTTAGAGATATAAAAATCACAACGGATTTGTTAAATATTCATGTTAATCGCTTGGTTGTATTTTTATCAGCGAAATCCATTCCATTCCATAGAATGCTCAGAATTGTATTTTCGTCATTAATTGCTTTGGTTACCTATTCCAAATTCTCGGAAACTTAGATCAACGATTTAAAACTGGTAATTTTGATGTCAATGATGGAAGATATTTTTTATTAGTATACTGTGTTTTGTAACAGTGTTTCTCAATAAAAGCACCACAAGGACCTTAGAATATATGGTTGATATAAAAACGCTTCCGTTATGAATATAAACAATTTCATCTAAATTTAAGTATGAGTAATAATTTCAATATATCGGTCAGTGATTAAGTAGTACATTACCGCAGAGATGATCTAGTTGGCGAAATGAGAATAATGTGTTATTTGTTTTTATTAAGGGCGGGGCTTCATCGTATATGATTTCTAATTGGTGCGTTACTAATGACGTTTTGGTAAATATGGTGAGTGTTACATTATATATATTGAAGTTCATTCATTTTAAATAAAAAAGAAACAAAATACTAAGAGTAATAGTAACCAAATTCATTAACTTGTCTACGTAAGTTTTTACCAAAATTTTTTATCCGAAATTGGATTGTTTCCAAACGAGGGTTTTATGGTAAGATTGAAGGTAAAATAATCCAAATTTGTGAAATAGTAAAGTACTCCTATAGAGAGTAACATGATACATATTAACAAATTAAATACCACATGTTATAGTCTATTTGGCATATCACAAAATAAGAATTTCTAAATATACAATGCCAATGGTTTTGCAAAATACTGGCGTCAGTCTGACACAACACGATTTCCATATGAAATATTATTTTGTGATAGTTCTAACTAGGAAATATTGGGAACATTTTGTTGAAACTCTTGTTTTAATGTTGTTTTTGTCAGATATCTTTTGCTTGTTTTGGTTAATGCACATAATCTATCAATATCAAAATTCCAAAATTCATACATAAAATGGCAAAAATAACACTTTTTGAAACGTTAAAATTAAATACCATACGTAAAATTTTTAGAAGTTTTTATTATATATATATATACATATATATATTTGTAAGTTTGTTTAAATCATTTACAAGTCTATTGGCCTGATATCTTTTATTCCACGTTGTAACATTTTCTCTTATTGCTTGCGACCTATTTCTAAAGTTTCAATTAAATAAAGAAGTCTATTAAAACGCGCGGCATTATTAGCTCGCTATTTTTAGCATTGTTTCGTATTATTTCGATAGCTTTCTGTTTGTTTTCTGTTCTTTTGATGTCAATTACCATTGACAATCCCACTGAAACTAGCGTAGATGCAATTATATGCTTATATGCGGGAAATTAACATTTTTAATGTTGAATTTAGCGAATAATAATTCTCATCAGATAATTTTACCCGGCTAAATTGTCCCTAATCGTCAACTGCAGGATTTTAATTTCAAATCCTCATTAAAAGGGTTAATTAACTTCGGAATAACTTCGTTATTGTCATTATGACCCTTTGTCTGCACGCAGACTAACTTATGGAATACTTCAAAGGCAGGGTCTCCTTGTTTTTCAAACGTTTTAAGGGACTTTTTAACGAGGCTGACATTTTTCTGATGAACTTGTAACAATTGTTCGATTTTGTTCAGATAACTTGATGTTAAGAAGATTGTAGGTTAATAATATTAAGTTCTTGATTATTTTTTTATTAATATTTTTACCATTCTGTTTCAAAAACTACAAATTCCAACATATCTCTTGGTTAGTAATTGAGGACTAAATTGTGGGAAAATTCAATTTTCGACTATATTGTTTCATCCGTAAATTTGGGTATTTTAAAATCCTTTTCGTTTTTTAAGAAATTTAGGATATGCCGAGGTGTGAATTTATCTTCAGAGAGGCTTAAAAGTAGCTTGAAAGGCCATCTCAAGTTAAATTGTTTGCCCGTTGGGTATCCTTTTTCTATGCGTTTTAATTTTTCGTGAAAACGTTTATAAGTGAAAATAGTTTTATGCTGAATGACTGATCTTGTTGAAACAATTTATTGGTCATATGAAAATATTGTGGGTTATGTTACCGATATGATATCATATTATATAAAATGTATCATATCTATCGAAAGCTACTGCTCTGTTTTCTTAGAACCATGGTTGCTATTGAAGCTCAATGGCGGATATTTCCGTTTCTGTTTAATAAAAAACAACAGTTTTCTTTCATATAATGGTTGAATTTTCAATCCATTGATTATACACAGCAAACAAAATAACATCTTTATATAATGCAATGTAGGATCTAAATGTATAGGTCTAGGTCATATCCTTCTTATATTCCCGATTTTTTTTAACTCTACTCTTTTTCTTGGAGCGATTCTTGCTGTTGTGGCTACATGGTGAATCTCTCTGAAATTTTATTTTCGAGTGTTATTCTTCTTCTTTCGTCACATAAATAGTTATTCAAAACAAGCAATACTCCTGCTATGATACAAATTAACATTGTCATAGTGTTTGTTTATGTAATTCAATTTGTTGATTGAAATAAATTTTGGTTAATTGAACATAGTTTATATTTCGATATGAAAGTGTATATGTTTCCAAATATTGCCAGTGAAATATTAAGAATTCTTGTTTATATTTATATATATATTTGGAACTCTGTCTCCATCATATCACGCTGTAAATACTTGATAGAATGCATAAGATACTCGATATTTAATCTTGTATTACAATTAGAATTCTTGTTTGTTTTTTATTTTCAAAACATTCTAACAATTCATCCTTTAGTTTTAGAATATCGTTTTCTTGGTTTCATAAAAATTATGAGTATTTATTTACCAAAGCCTCAACTAAGACCTTATTATTATTTTATTGTTTTTACTTTAGATCTCACCTGTTTTTTGTAAAAATGTGTATTGACCAAAGTAATAAAACTTGAAATACTTTTTCATAATCAGTCAATATACCAATTTAATAATAAATAAAGTATAAGTCTCCTTTTGCCAACTATGAGTTTCTCTGGACTGGACCTACAGTTTAATGTCAGCCCAGGAAGACATCCGGTCTTATCCAGCCTGATTATTAGCTTGACTGGGATCATTTTCCTTGTCCGATTTTGCACTCTTGCCTAGGACAATCACAAATATTAAACCACCACAAACATAAATTTACGACCATGCTCCAGCAGGATTTGAACCCGCGACTATCGTAACAGTAGGAGGACCTTCCTGTTCTTTTGCCACTGCGCCAACCAAGCTGGTAGATGATAATTAGATGCTTAAACACACATTTTGTAAAGAAACTTTATGAAATCGCCATAGTACCATCTTTACAGATCCCATCTGATCTTGTTATGATTCAGATTTAATCGTTGGTGCGCCTGGAATATTCTATCCCAACATCAATGCCAGAACAATTCCAGCATTCCTTTTGAAATATACTTAAATATGCTTATATTATAATCAATGAAGGTGTGACGTCAGGCGGTTCTTTTAGGAGTTTAATCTGGGATTGTTGTATTTTGTATTTTAACCAAAAATAATTTATAATTAATTTGTAATGCAAAGGAAAACAACTTAGAACCTGTGTGGCATATATATTTGTTATAAATCATTATGTCAGTGATTCTTTGTTAGTGTTAGCATGGCCGTCCTCCAACAAAATTAATTTACAATCTATGTTATTTTATGAAAAACATGTCTTTTTTCACTGTTTTTCGTGATTTGTCATCCACTAATGTCATGATTATATATTTGAGAATAACAACTAGTAACTACTTGAATTTTATGCCGGATTGTGTAAATTTGTTTAAATTATCATGTTCAAACCCAAACCTGAGTGAAAAGTATCACATTACTAATGACTTTGTAATAACGCAGTACAATGCGGGATGGGAGCGATCCTTTGCTACCTGAGATTAGTGCCGGAAACAAGTGTATCGCCGCCATTAAGGCTCCGAAATTCCCAAACTGTCCAGGACGAATATGTCATTTCGGCCGTCCGAAAGACCGAGCCCGCCTAATCTGGGCTTAAGGCAAAATAGAATTTTAAACAGGTAATTTGCACAAATTGTTTTGGATAGGATCCAAGAGAGGTGACGGTGCTACCGTCGGGTTGGGGGGCGAGAGGCGAGGGGATTATTCGTTCGAGGGTGGCGGGGACGTTTTGTGTTTTAGGGGGAGAATTTGGTGTTGCGTGCGGTGCCCATAAATCTGTCGTTCCCGCTACATGTACTTTCTCCTGGACGGGTGGCGCTTTATTAACGAAGTATTTCGGACTTAATGTTCACGGTTTTCCCACACGGGAGTATTATTTTTGATACGTTGCCATGATTTGTATGCACATTTTAAACGAACATTATTTTTAACCTAATTGTGATAATTTCCGAGGGTTTACATTATGTTATAGCTTTATAGAAGTAATATTCTATTTAGAAGAGAAACTTCCTAATTTTATAGTTTGTCATTTTTTTTCATTATTGGAGGCTTCATTAACCTCCTATTTTATTTATATTTACAATCTCCATCATAGATTTTTTTTCATTTATTTTTGGTAAAAGAAGTTTTTTTTTAATTACATCTGCTCATCACTATTTTGCTGTTTTTTTTTCTTTCTCTTTTACCAGATTGACCAGCTGGAACCAAATGGTCTTTGGCTGATGTCGCTTCGGGTTCGGGGTAAGATTGTGTTTCGGGCGACAGAGACCCTGGGTTATGACTGGGACTGTCGTAGTTTGTTTACTACCGGGGTTTGTTGACGGTTAGGGATTTTATCAAGGTGTTGTCGTGTTCCAAGGTTCCTATGGAGAACCTCACACTGAGCATGTTTATGAAATTTTTCACAAACGGTATGCCTGATTCGAGGTGTTTATTGACGTTCCTCATAAACCATGGGGTTTTTGAGTAACGCGCGGACTTTTTTGGATTGGAACACTTATAGTAGTTCAAGTTGTCTCTCCGAGACATACCTGTACCACACCTGTGCTCCGTTGAAGCAGACTGGACGGACTAGCATTTTATCGAGCGTCGCTTTCTGTGGGATTGGATATTTGCTTTTTCTGCAGAGTAGTGGTAATAGTATGTTGTACACGCCATTTCCTTTGCAAATGGCATGCTGTATTTGGGTTGACCATTGGAATCTACGGTCGAACTGGAGACCGAGGTATGAAACTTTCTGGAGCCATGGGAGAGGGACTTTATCGATTTGGAGGTGATAGGCGCGGAACTCCTTGAGGTGGAACAGGATGGCCTGATTTTTGCTCGGGTTTATCTGTAACCTCCAGAATTTGTACCACGCTATCGCTTGGTTCAGGTGTACTTGGAGTCTGTTACGGATAGCATCGGGACAGTAACCGGTTGTGAAGAGAGCGGTATAATCTGCATAAAATGCTGTGTGGGAAAGTTTGTAGAGCGGGAGTGGAGCACCTTGCGGGACTCCTGCGGAAATCTGTTTATAAGAGGAGATTACGTCACCGATCCTCACCTGAAAGGACCTACCGTCCAAGTATCAGGGATATTAGGTTACTTACTTTTTATTTAGTTACTTTTCTATTGCACTTTATATATATATATATATATATATATATATATATATGTATATACATATTTATATTAGCTCAGTTTCGCTTTAACCATTGTGTTGTATGGACGTCCAGATTTTATTATGGATAAATATACGCCACAAGAACGAGCAAAAATAGTTTTTTTTATATCATCTTTATTAGATACGCTTAGTACAATCTTAATTATTATTATTATTACAATTAATTTATTACTACTTTTCCTATGTGCTTAGATTATTTAACAAGCAAGACGAGTGCGAGAAAATACATCAGTATGTATTCCTCAATTATAAAATTATAATTATTTATTAATTATTAACTTATAGCTATAGTTTACACTAATAATACACACTAAATGTTCACACAAGTTCGTATGGTTTTGTTCGTTTCAATCTCCTGACATCCTGCCCGCTGTCCAGCAGTTGTATTGCTTCCATGTTAGTATGATTTAGTAATCTTCTTTCGTGTTTCAAGGCGAAATCCTGCGCAACTTCGCAAATCCATTTGATTTCCAGGTCATCGTGCAGTTCTTCATTGGTTACATAGCAATAGGCATTGGTAATCAATCGAAGAACCTTGTTTTGACAGCGCTGTATGACTAACTGATTTGAATTTTTAGTGCAACCCCATATTTGCACCTCATAGGTCCAAATTGGCTTTATAATTGTATTATAGATCAACCTCTTTGATTTTAGATCAAGTTGAGAGTATCTTCCGACTAACCAGTATAGTTGTTTTATTTTGGTTCTAATGTGTTTTGCTTTTTGTCTAACGTGATGCTTCCAATTTAATCTACCGTCAAGATGGATTGCAAGGTATTTTGCTGATTCTGCTTGAGGAATCGGGCATCCATTGAGTGATATAATTAAGTTTTTTTTATTTCGCCTCAATGCAAAATTAACGTGGACAGATTTGGAGCTATTAAGTTGAATTTTCCAATCTTTTGTCCATTTGTAGATTTTGTTGACTGCCACTTGCACTTTTTCTATTGCCCTAGGCAGAGATATATATTTTGCCATAATAACTGTGTCATCAGCAAAGGTTCCAAGAAGTGTTTCTTTTGTTGTTGAAATGTCAGCAGTGTAGAGCAGGAGCAGAATAGTGACAATATGTATTGAAAATAATCGTTCCATCATTGCTACTCAGCGGAAATTGCGTCAGTTGTACCGGTACTTTTGCCCCACCCTATATAATCAAGAGGAGTATGGCATAAATACACCAGTATGTATTTCCCAAATTGAATTCAGGTGGTTCGGTTCCCTTTAATCTTACCATATTTGAATCTCGTAAGCCTCGGTAGGCTTTATAATAGACTGTATTTTTAGACATCTAGGTTCAATAAATAAACCGATTTTAACATTGACAATTATTCTTTAATATCTAGCAGGATGTCGGAAAGAATTAAATACATGAAGATAATATGAACACCAACAAATTAATTCACTCTAAGAATTATTAACCATTTACAAAAGTTTTTTTACAACAGTTCTCTCCAAAAATTCAAAAACGCTCTCAATAAGAGTCATGATTGAAGACTGAATTATGTTGCACTTTAATTAAAAAATCATGTTAAAAAAATAATACTAATAACTGGTAATTCATGTTGCTAAAATATTATAAGAAGTGTTTATATATTTCAGTACTGTTTTTTACCTCTGAATCTTCGGAAAAGAGACGATTCTAATTTCTAATTAATTTGTAACGGTTCTCATGAATTTCCTTCATATTCCGGTCACTTTTAAGTCAAAAGTGGGAGCTAAACACCAGTGCTAAAGTGTGCGCTTGAAAACTCGTTTTCATTTTATATTTTACCACATCTTTTATTAATACTTCTATTGATAAAGCTATATAGATCTTTAAATTTAGGTAAGATTGCGATCTTTACTGCTAGAGTGAGTCGGTTTTTATCATATCATTGAATCTTCAGTGAATACAGTATATGCTAAAATAGAATGAATACTATATGATACAACGTGACCTCAACATTGCAAATATTTTTCTATTCATTTTACATTTAATTTCTAGCTTTTTTCAGATTTGGGCATTCAATACATATCATTACAGATCTTGTTACTTGATCAAGTAGATCTGCTGTTGTTTTTAGATTTTTGATTCATAATGGTAGGCGTAGAATTAATCCAAAGTCTAATTTTCGCTGTATTAAAATAGTTTCCTCAAAGAATTTGTAAAACTGATACATTCGAACTCATATATTGTAAATTACACGAGCAATCAAATGCAGATCAGTAACACAGTTTATCATTGTAAATACCCATTCACAGAACTATATATCTGCCTTCATTTTCGATCTTCATTTTTTCAGCTTAAGGTGTTGGTCAGAATTTCGGTATATTCGTCCTACTCTTCTTTATCCTTTTTAACCTTTACGTACCGTGTTATATAAAATTTGCAATTATGGTGGCTCTTTCTCACATCGATCTAGGTCAAATAATGTCGGTTTTCGAAATAAGATTTTGAGGATCATTCTTTCTAATAAACCCAACTGTAACTGGTAAATAGCAAGTTCAAAGATGTACTACGTTCATGAAACATCAGGAACCTCAGTGATGTTCAATAGCCTTCTTTTAATTTTTATCAACCATCTTTTTTTTCATTATTTTATTCATTATTAGTCACCAAGCTATAATTTTAAGCTTAGTAAGAAAATATACTCGAAAGGAGCTGATTTTGATCACTAAGATCTGTGAGGATTAAAAAATTAAGGTTATTCAACACTCGTTTAGGTATCAAGACGATCTAAAATACTTGCATAAATTAAATAAAAGCGATTGTTGTTCGCCAACGAGTTCAAGCAACCACACAGCATCCAAACAACTTTTTCAATCATTGAATGAAACGCACGCCAGTTAAATAACGAGATAAATATTATGTATAACTAATGTAGATAATTTCACAGTTCCAGTTTGACGTATTTAATTGAATTAATTTAGTTAGTTATAACATATACCCTATATAAAAGTTCCTCATAAACAATTACGCAGTTCATACATGACAATTGTCGTTAATTAGCGTTCTTTTATTGAGACGAATCTGATTCGATACGGGTGTAAATAGTCGTTGGCTGGTCTAGCCTAGCATCTGGCAAATTAAGGACGCTTAGAATAGTAACGAATACGACCTTGAAAGTAAATTAGAAAATATGGCTCGACATGCCTGTATTAGGGATCCTTTGTATAGTTGCGTCGTTGGAAACTGGCCAAAAAGCTCTCCGCTATCTCCGTCGGGTCAGTATACTTTCGGATAGTTTTGGATTCCGTCGCCTGTATATTATTTTAGTTTTGATCGAGCCGCATTTCCATCCAAAACAGCCCGGAGAACTATGGTAAACAAGACAGTTATCAGGAAATAATGATATGGTTCGGAATTGCGCTCGTGCTATTTGTTATTACTGGAATTTTAATTTTCATTCAGTCATGAAACTATTTGTTATTGTTGGAATTCTTCTTTCTAATAATCGAAATTAATTATATCAATATCATGTTGAGCGTTGTTGTTTTATTCTCATTCAATCGTAAAGTCATTTATTGAGTAGTTTATATATTAATATAAATATTAAACTATTTAGGATTCCCCAATTTTAACTATTATACATAGCATGCTAGATGACTATTTAATTCTATACGTATTAATATACGTTACTTGTTTCTCACCTTGGTTCTTAATTCTAAGTTAACCTAACTTCTTCATGTACACATATCCAACCTTAGATGGATATTAGGATGTTAGAGCTACCTTGCAAACCGCAGAAGACCGCAATATTACCAGTGTTGCGTCTTACTTTCAAACAATAACAATATAATTATTTATAAACTTCTGAAAATAGTTGGTTCAACAGGTAAGCTGTCTGAAATTTCTCTGATAACGTAAATTGAGCTTTCCTTCAAGAAGTCTTACAACAATATCCAACAATTTTATTGATCCTCCAGATCGTTCTTTTTCATTCATTTATGATGAAATTAATTTAATATATATTAATCAATACATTTTCCATAATTTTGTAAAACTTTGTTTTTTTTTGGTAGCAATTGCTTCAGTTGACGTTGATAAACATCTACTGTAACAGTTGCATTAGATTTTAGCAGCTCTCAACATTAGACCTTGCTAATTCTGGCTAATGATGGCTCTCTTGGACGAACCAATGACTTTGCCATTGGGATTATCGTAGTAGATCTACTTGACAATCCGCCACACTCTTCTTTTGTCCTGGAAGAAATGAAAGCTCATTTTTCCTCTTCTGAAATAGTTGACTGACATCACTGATATCAAAATAACCCCTTTTAAATAGTTGTGAACAAAACTGACAATTGGGTTATGACAAAACGGCTTCCCCAGAATTTTCTAAAATATTTGAAGGGATTCAAATATTCTCTGTATGTACAGGATAAATAAATAATAATAAACGGAAATCTACAAAAATCTACAGAAATCGTCAAAAACATTGAATTTAACAATTGGGTTAGGTTGTTTCCTTTTATTTTATGCATTTTCACGAATAGATATCGCCGATCAAAATATATGTAAGCAGTTAATAATATTATTATCCTACATTGCAATATATTACTTAATATATTGCGATTATAAGTCAGCATGATATAGTATGTTTTTTATAGTTGGGTTTTTTCAACCTTTTTTTTATTATTCTTTGATCTCTTTTTATTTTATATGGTCAACAATGTGATAATATCAATCCTGAATATTGCCGGCTTGTTGGCGCAGTGATAAAGGCGATGGGACGGTCCTCCTACTGTTGCGATAGCCGCGGGTTCGAATCCTGCTGGGGCATGGTCGTAAATTTGGGAATGTTCTAGGCGAGAGTGTAAAATCCGACAAGGAAAATGATCGCAGTCAAGCCAGTAACCAGGCTGGGTAAGACCGGATGTCTTCTGGGATGATTTCTAAAGTTGGTCACTCGCCAGTCGGTAGGCTTAATGCTGAGGACCGTGGTTCGGAGCACACGTTAAACTTTAGGACCAGTCCAGATAAACCCATAGTTGGTAAAAGAAGACTTTAAAATATATTTTAAAAAAACTGAATATTATATTTAAAATCGATGGTTATCTCTAATTTTGTTTTTGTTCAGAGTCACTTAAACCTAAGAAATTGTTGATATCGTTTCTTCCAGCTTATTTAATATTGAAAAACTTCCATTTATCGCAGTACCCTCCTGATTACTTTCGCAGTTTAGGAGAAAAGGTTTCGTCTTCTTTAACTATTCATGGAAGGTCTGAAATAAACGGCTGTTCAATAGATCTAAGTCGTAGCCTGTAAATAAATAATGCGACGGCGGAAAATGACGGTCATAGAAATAAATGGAACTGGGACCAGACGGTTACCGGCCATTTTGGTCCGAATTCCCACTACGAAATGAAGAAAGTGTTTTTCGTGTTTTTCTTTGACGGCATTGTGTTTTTACGATATTTTTTAATAGTTGGTCGATAGATCGAGCTGATATTTAAATTAATCTGGTTCATCGACCGTCACTGATTGATTCGACTGGCTATTTAATAGAAATAGGTCTGACCAAATGCCAAGTTCTTAACCAAAATAATTTATGCGTTAAAATATTTAACAATAAAGTAATTACGTCATCATTTTTATTCATTAAACGTTACAATTTGAACTGCAAGTATGAAAAAAACCGATATTTCACATCAATCACTAGCATTTAAATAAATATTATCGAGAACACGCGCATTGTCTTCACTAATGCACTATTTTGAGCCTTGTTCTAAAAATTGTTATCGGTTGTAGTCGGATTTGGCGTAAGGAATCCAAAAGATTTGAAACTATTCTTAAATTGGGAATGGGTTGAATTAAACTAATATTGATTCCGATAGTCATCATTATTTTACATTCGGAATCATCCTCAACATTATGTTTTCGAACACAATTGCATTTTTTTTTCAAATTTTATTATTATCTCAATTTGTGTCACTTACACACTGTCTCAGTTTCTTTTTTTATATGTGAAATATTTATAATTATTTATTATAGCAATTGTTTCCGAATTTCAAACAAATTCTAATGCTACTAAACAAATATCAATGCTACTCTAGGCTTTTTAATTGCTTTTCATGGCACGTTCTCTAGCTAAATCAGTAGTACATTACTATTAAATAAATAACAAAGTACAATTAATAGTAATATGTGTTAATAGACATAGTTTAATGTATATTTTATTGTATGGCACATGCTTTTATTTAGTTTTATCAACTTTGGTTCGATGTTGATTATTTAAAATTATAATTTAAGACTTAACGTATTTATAGCATCAATATTGTTATCACGCTTTTTAGCTAAACTTATCACATTACACCACGGAACTCGATATTCAATTGGCTAATTAGCATGTAATATTAATTAATGATTGTTTACCTTTGAATTAGTTATCTTCTAAATCCTTCTCTATCTGTTATTTCAATTATTAATAAAGTTTTTTTGTTGTTCTAGGTAAGTTCCTGACGATCTCCAACCATAAATTAGATTTCCCGTAGTAAGTAAAACAGTTTTGGCAGTATTCCGTGTAAATATTTGCGCTCAAAGTTCGTTGAACTGGAATCGCTTGCAATATGCTCATTAGAGAGCTGCAGAGCTTCATGTAGCGTAGAGATGGGCGACACACACGACTAACTAACGAGTTTAATTGTAATGCTTTAAAGAATCAATCGAATTTGTTGTTTAACTAGGTATTAAATTGTTTAAACTTGTATATATTGTGAAATTTTACGCAGTAAATATTTTTTCCTAGTTACCGTCCTCACGAGATAGTAATATTATTATATATAAAGTTAATGTATGGATTGTTTAATAGTAAATCATACAGATGTTTAAATATTCAGTGCCAAACCTCTAATATGAGTCTCCATCCTGTTTATGCATGCATTTTTATTATCACCAACACTGACAATTAGCAATCACGAAGTATTTCTTAATGTGTTTCGACATCGTATATTATTTATTCATACAACTAGCAATCTTATATGTTTAAAGTTTATTTTAAAATACTAAGTATTAATATTAATAATTAAGAAATAATTACCAATGTTTCTTCGATTTATTGGTTCATTATTGTTGACTGATTAATCAAAATAACTTTGATGATAGAATATAACATTGTATTAGAGATAGTATTTGTATTAGAGAAGTGCCATAACTTAATAAACAAGGCAATCCAATCAATATGTAGATCAAATAATAATGTTAAAAAATAAAACTGACAAGGGTTAACAGAAAGAAATGCAAACAAAAATATTAATTGTTAGTCAACTGTTTCCTTAAATTTTTTATTTAACTGGTATTACAAGAAACTAAGGCAAGTATAACAAACTAATGACGAATTAGTACACGCTCGCAGCTAAAGCTAACAGAACAAAATTTAAAAAAATGTATGCACTGATTATTAATCTTAGATGATAGATACATCACTATGTATTTCCCAAATTAAGAGATTGATAAGATTATTGAAATAGCTGTATTGTTTCCACATTGCTGTGATTTATTAACCTTTACATGTTTTAATACATCCTGGATAATCTCATAGGTCCATTTGGTTCCTAAGCCATCGTCCAATTCTTCGTTGGTGAGGTGGCCATCAGCATTAGTAATTCATTAAAGAATTTTGTTTTAGTAGCACTAGGCAGTTTGATGTTTTAGTGCCATCCTAGTTTTGCATAATATAGGTCCCAGTAGCCTTTACAATTATATATACAATTAATATATAACTTTTAATTTTAGGTCAAGTTGGGAGTATGTATGTATTTATGGTCAAAATGCGGGGATGGGAAAGCAATTTTCGGATATTAGCTTGAGCATCTTCATTTATTTGAATAACAAAATCTGAGGGATCAAGTACTCTTTTGGCAAGCGCATAGCCGTTGTTTTGTAACTGTTGTTGAAAGACTTGATATATTATCTTTATTGGTTATATTCTTGATATCAAAGCAAAATCGTCATCTTGCAGATTATCGTACTTTTTACCTGAAAAAGTCTCCAGACAATACGTCAATATTTTTACAAAACAATAACCTATTTTTATTACTCTTGTATCAAATTTTTTCCCTTGTTTGTTTCACTGTTCCACCAGTAGTAGTCATTAGATCACGAGTGCCAATGGTGATTAATGTTATATGATTTTGTTATTCGATTTTTCAAGTATCGTCCTCCATCACTCTTGGCCTCTTGCAAAATCCTATTTAATTTCTGCTTGCATCAGCTTTAGCTGGACAAATTTTTATTAGTATATATGTATTATTATATATTATTTATTAGTATATAATATTATTAGCAAATATTTTATTTTTATTAGTTATTACAGTTTTTGCTATTTTAGATTGACACACTCCATTATTGATTTGACTACTGAAGTGACTATCCTAGCTTTTGATTGAGGTATTTAGTAGGCTAAAAAGCCCTTTAGTACTGTTTCTGGTGCAATTTTCTATTATTTCTCTCATACCCTTTACAATTTTATTATTTGAACAACGAGAATAATTTTCTTCTTTGCTTCTTGTTATCGTTTTATATCGAAATATGCAGTTATTTCGGGGTGACCTTTTGGCATACGTTGATTTCTATTTGATGTCATTGAAATGTTACAAATTAGGTAGCTAATATTTCCACTATAAACAAAATTGAGGCCGTTTGGATATTTGAACTTACATTCCGCACTTATTTTCCGTTTCATACTCCATATTTTAAAACTAATGTTATTACATACATAACATACATACAACAATTTTCTATAGAATTATTAATGTATCACAAAATCTAAATATTCTAGATTTTTTGTTGTTTTCATTCGATCCACAGTAAATTTTGAAATGGCCGATTATATCATTACTGTATATACAATTCATGCTACAATACGTTCTCCAATTTTGGGCCTGCTCTGCTTTTCTAACCAGATTTAAATTTTAAAATGTATAAAAACTAAATCATACAGCTACTCAAAACATATTAGAATAATTTTAAGATGACCCGTGATTCCTGAGAAAGCTAATTGCATCATATTTCACTCAAGAATTATAAATAAAAAACATGTTGAAAATGATAATATCAACAAAATAATTGGTTCGAAGATTAACCAAAGTTAGGAAACTTCCATAACACTAAGAAATAATAAAAACAAAACTTGTGCAAAGTTGGTTTTATCCATAAAACGAAAGTTGTAACTTTAGGATGATATAAAACGTTTTACAACTTAATGTGTATGATCGAGCGAAGCTGTAGCGATGGCTCTTGATGTCCCAACATCGAGACGTCTTTATCGAACCCTATATAATGCATACTCGACCTTAAACGCCAGAGAAAAACTGCCAACAAACAAAGGGAAAAGGAGCTTTTGATAGAATCGTAATCATCCAGCTCGAAAATATAGCGTCGCCGAGTCCTTTTAAATTTACGAATGCCTGCAACGGCCGTTGCAGGGAGCGGCAGAGCAATAAAAAAAATCGTCGGCTTCGTTCCGTTGAAAGCGGGAGCCTGCAGAAGAGGAACGGGGACGTAGCGGCGATCGGTCCTGAACGCTTCGACAACTTTAAACGATAATTTTAATTAAAATGCCGTCGGCTTTCGCCGCCGATGCCAAGAAAATATAAATAAATCGGATGGTGAACAATTGGGGCCGTTGTAGCGAAAGTAACGAATGCGATAGTTCGTCCTATAATCGATATCTTAGCTATACCCATATGGGTTTACTCATAAGACTGAACACTCGTTTATTAATATTTTATTTTTTTACATTTTTCATATTATAAAATAATAATATATTATTTGTAATATTCAAACTAAATCAAACTGCTCTTCTTGCCATAACACTACTGTATAGACTACAATGAAACAAACAAGGTCATATTCAAAGTGTTTTTGTACATACTTCATCAAGATGTTTAATATATTGCCTGAAGCAATTTGTAAATTCGTTTTAGAATCAGACAATATTTTCCTTCTCATTTTATTCTACTTAAAAAGAGACACAATGCTGTAGGATTAGTTCGAAATCGTAAACGAATGAGCCTGTCAAAGTCGTCCGGTTGTCAGATGTATTCAAAAGCTTGAAAGCAATGGTGATAAGAGGTTATAACTCTAACCTATTAACTTCTGTGGCTGTATAATTAGCTGTAGTTTTTAGATGTATGTTAAAGCCAAACTGAACTAAAACTCAGAGTTAATACGGTAACATGACGACGTTTTGATATCACAAATTTAAATGACGTATGTACAAAATAACTTTGAACAGGCTATATATAGTATATCCATTAAAACTAAATCCGTCATCTAAACTTATGACGTCAAAACGTCGCAATGTTGCTGCATTTAACTGTGAGTTTTAGTTTATTTTGATTTTGATATATAACAATATTCTAATATAAATAAAATAAGGAAAAGAAAATAATGTTATCAAATATAACTCATTTTAATATTATAGTAAATATAATGCATATATTTTCGAATGACTTAAACTAGTTAATAGAGTTAATTTTATAGCCAGATTAGTTTGATTACTGTTGTTTTATTATATTTATATTGAGCTCTTTTCCAAACACCCATGAAAGCCTAATCCGCCTAATTAACAATTGTATATGCAGGTAATATATTTTATTTTCATTAGAGAGCATATTTACCTTTTTATGTTTAGTTTTTGTTTCTTTCGTTGCTGCGTTTCCTTGTCATCACTATATTTCTTCTTATTTTCTTCTGTTAATACCTGTGTACATTTTTGTTACATTCTACATTACTGTTATTTGATAAAATTAGATTTAATCACAGCGTGCTCCCTAATGCATTTCCTATATCAGCCAAACAATTAGTATTAATTATTACATCAATGACTTTAACCAAATGTTCGTGTATATTCTAAACACTCATATCATAAATCTTTCACTCTCTACAATATACAATACGATTTTCTACAATTATCCTATATTAATTATGTAGTCACCGTTAGTTATTCCCACTCTCATCATCTCTTCCCATTCTGAAACATTCTGAATGTGGATAATTATGTGATATGTGGATATTATCCACATCCAGAAAGTTTCATTCGGTCACTGTCATTTTTTGAGCCACTAATCAAGTCAATAACTACGCTGTTAATTTCTAATATAATACTAGTCCACATTTCCACCATCTGACTATTTCAAGTTAATCTAAGGGTGTTACTGTAGACAATCCTTTCCGCGCATGCAAATAGCTCTTGTTTGTTTATCTTTCTCTATCTGCATGTCTATTGTAGTAATTCTTTACACATTTCAGAATGATTTAATTTCATGGAATATGTAGTGGTAGAGAAGGAGACGTTACACTCTGTGGTCACATTGTTCAGCCATCTCATCTACTGTGCCATCTCTCATCTTTTTTCAGTTCTATTTCTAAAAAAATAAATTACGTGTAAGGCAATTAAACATTTTAGTTATATTTACCAAGGAACAATTTTAAATACTTCACTCTTTAACATGGTATTTTGCAAACTTAATTTGTGTTATGCAAGCTATTCCTTAATTACAATCTTTGCCGAGTCACTTGTTGGGATCTTTTCCGCCTGTGTGTTATGATATTATTGTCCATGAGCATTGTCCTTAACAATTACTTACGATTCCTCCTAGTTTTTTAACAGCTGATTTTCAAACCAGAGCAAAAACTCAATAAAAAATTTCTTCATGGTAGTCGCTCTAAGACTTGGAGGAAAACACTAACTCTACTGAGCACTAACTCCCAACTCTCTAAAACACTAACTCTCCTGTTTCTAGCACGAATAACAGTATATCTGCAATGAATTATTAAAATATATATTATGATTAACAAAACCTAATCTTTATACTTTTTGTTATTAGGGTCTTGCCAAGGATAACTTAATGTTACAATTTGAAATATCTATGTCTATACACAAATTGGAATAAGAAATCTTTCTTAATTTTATTATATGCTTTTAAAATTTGTCTTCTTTTAAAAACAATATCTGGAAGTTCCATTAGAACTCTTCGTTTCGTAACAATGTATGCCATCCCTTCATACATCCCTCAAATATCTGCATATCCCTAAGTTTCTAGCTTCTATATACTTTCCAGACTAACAGCTATGTATGAAATAATGGTATTAAATTATGCTTATATTGAAAAAACTAGTCATTGGTATGCATTTCATAAGTTTAATATCGAACATGCTTTCTTTTTCAGTGAATCCAACATTATATAGTTGTTCTTTTTTTTTGAGAAATGTTAATATTTCATGGTATCAGTAGTTATCTCAATACTTGTATCTGAGGATAACATAGCATTCTATGTCTTTTTAATTAGAATAAAATAAAATAAAATACCAATTTAAACAGTATAAAAAGTATTAAATGGTTTTTTATAATGTTTAAGAAATATAATTAATTTTTTTTTAAATATCGCGACTGATTTTAGTCTTGACGTGGGGCTAAGGGTAGATACAATGAAACAAGATATGTAAATGTTGGATTTGAAATAAATTTCTGTCAAAAACCGTAGCGATTGAGACAGATTATTTTTAAAAAATGTGCATAACTGATTAATAGGACAGCCATAGTCTTCGATATTGGATTATAGTCTCCGAAAAACTTTTTTAGTGGTGTAAAGCTTCAAAAGTGGCTTGTGAAAATCACTTCAGTTTTCACACAGAAACTTCGTAGTTCTAGAGTGACAGAGTTATGGTTCGGTACTACTGATTATGGTTACATTTTTATTTTAGTACCCAATATATTAGATGTCTCATAGCCTATTTTAAACCTGTTTTTGTCAATGATTTAATTAATTTCCGAAGATATTATATATTAATATATACTCTCCTTAATTGAGACACTTTTCAAAATCTAATAGAGAAAAATTAAGTGGTTACACTTTGTTTAACATACAGAACGAAATCTTAATCGTCTTAATATAGAAGAACGCGTTTTTTGCGTTTTAATTAAACTGACCTTCAACGGACTACTCCATCGTTCACGACGACTGAAACCCGATATATGGCTCGTTCGTTCGGGCTTAAACAGACAAAATATCTATTAACCGTTATTACATATTATGTAACGACGAATATATGCGTTCGGACCAATTAAATTCAAATTTACACACGACTGGACACACCGCCAAAGCGTGTGTTAACACGCGAGCGCTTCCACATCTGCAGTCAACGCCATCAAAATAGATATTTTGTTTTGATCTGCTCGGTCCACAGGCGGCTATTAATCGAATCAAAGTCTGATATGGAGATGTACTAGGGTGTTCAATACATTTACCAAGAAAACATGAATTTATAGCTAGAAAATGGATTTATAGTTATTCAATTTAAGTTTTTTACGTATGAGAAGAGCCAAAATTGAGAGAGATTCGTATTTTACTTCTGCGATTTGAACGTTTTTAATTGTATTTATGTATATTTATTCAGGATTTTGACGGTAAACCCTATGTCTATTCCATAGCGACGAAACTGAATATTTTAAATAAAGCCAAAGATGGTAAGCCTTTCCTACATTTTTAATTAATTCCTGAGTTATTTCACTTCATGTCACCACACAGTTTTATATTTCTATATCACACATATAAATTTTTTATTGTCTGTTGCACACTCTACCATACTCTGTTTATATGAAGGAGAATTACGAAAATCTTAATATAATATTAGGGAAAATGAATTCGATACAGCTCATGATTGGATGCTGTGTGAAAATTTAAAAATTGTCTCCATGACCCCTTGGTGTAGAATTGCTAGTTGGTCAACAAAGAAGATTGCTGCTGATGATTCTGTTGATGCTTGATTTTAAAATTATACAAAACCCATACACACACATTAGACAAAAATCATTGAAGAAACATCTCTATAAGAAACTTCATATCATAATTTACGAACCAACGGAATGCGTACTGATGTATTTATTCCACACCCGTCCTGCTGCAAGTATATTGACGTAAGTACAATACAACATTAACAATAATTTTTAAATTAAGATTGTATTAATGATATCTAATGTAAAATGTAATAAATCCTCAATTTATTACGATTCTTCTTCGAACTTGGACGCAACAATGAGTAAAAGAATAAATAGGCTTGAATATCATTTTAAAAAATTCTGACATAAGCTTGTGGGCGCTATAGAAGCCCATAACTATAACTTATATGATAGATAATCTGAAAACTGGTTGTCTGATGAACCCTTCAAGTTCACTTCAATCACAATCTTCAATTTTTTCCTAAAAACTTATAAAGGGAATTGTTTCACCAGAACATATAATAGGGGGTAAATACTCTTAGTAGCTTTAGAATTTATTTGCAATTATTTTCAGAAAGCAAAATCCTATGTACAGCTCGAAACTTTTTGTTTGCATTGTTGAATTTGACATTGTTGACATTTTAAATAATTTGTAAACAAATAATAAAGGAGAGATTATTTGAAGAAAAACGAAATATTAAATCACATAAAAAACGAGCTAGTCATATCTCATACGTGCGTTTGATGCATTCATATATTGGGCCTGGTCCGATGATCCCGCGTCTTAGACAGAAGTTATTGACCATCGAGGTCAAGGTAGCAGGTCCAAATAACCTAGGGGGCTTAAGAAATAGCGAGAAACGTTTTTGGTGGGTCGTTAAGTTTTATTAAGGCTATAGAGGGACATTGGCATCTGTTATAACGAGATATATACAAGTGAGGAACTTTGATCTTTCTTCTTTATTTGTCCGATCCATATTAGGCGCATGATGAGGATTATTTCGATTCATTTAACTTATGATTCGATATATGACATGTTATAAGTTAATTAAAAAAAATTATTGTGAATATTGTTTAAATTTCAATGAAAATACAGCCTTTTTGTTTATAGTATTTTGTTCTTTCTGACTGGTCTCATAATTTAACAAAAATATGCATCAAATGATCCCATCTTCAACTTCTTTGTAGGAGCAAACATGTGCTTCGATTATTCTGTTGTGTTAATTGTCATTTGCTTCTATATTTTGTTTAATACGATGAATTTCTATCTATAATAATCAGTTGTGACGATTTATTTCCTTTAAATTATAGTGTTGCTATTTTCCATATTTCTGAGCCACCTTTAACGATTTTTAGTACTTGCAGCTTCTTGACTTGAATTTTACTTTTTGTTTTACTTTAATTTTCGTTCAATAATTGCAGTTTTTCGGTTAATTGTTTGAATTAATGGTTAGGTTTTTATCTCTCAATTTGAATGAAAATTTACAACTATTACTGCGGTTATGTTACAAGAGACTAAAATCAGGAAAAAATTGATTTATTTATTTTAGGATCTAGATGCTGAAGACATACCACGTTAGCCAGCACCACGGTTCGTTGAAGGTATTTCAGATTCTTTAATAGTATAAATCCATTCAAGGAATTACTATTAATTCCTCATTTTCCCTTTGTTTTTAATTTCTACAGGCAGGCAATAATCTTCACAGCTTGACATAGGACTCCCTCATAGTTTTCTATGGTAGACCTAACATGCAGGTGGTCTCCGATTTTGCTTGTCACTGCGTGATCTCCACTTTATTTTGCTTGTTATTCGGGTTCTACTTTAGTTCTTGATTGTCAGTGTGGTATTTCAAACTCAGTCCAAACATTTGTTTATTTATTTTGAGTACTTGTCCTGTAGATTAGGAATTCTTTAGAAACAATAAGTGTTAAAAGAAATTGGTCTTCAGACCTATGCCAGATCATATAGTTTCTAATATATGTACCACATATTTAGTTCTCTCTTGGGTCATCGGTTATGAAAAAAAAGGAAGGTGGTTAAGTTACGTTAGTATATCTTAGTCGAGTCTTAAAAATTTATTTAAAATTATTTGTATGTCGATGTACTTGCTCGTAAAAATTTCTGATGATAAAAATTAAATGAAATTGCAGCCGGTGGCGCAGTGGTAAAGACGACAGGATGGTCCTCTTACTGTTCCGATAGTCGCGGGTTCGAATCCTGCTGGGGCATGGCCGTAAATTTATGTTTGTGATTGTCCTAGACTAGAAGAATGTAAAATCCGACAAGGAAAATGATCCCAGTGACGCCAGTAACCAGGCTGGTTAAGACCGGATGTCTTCTGGGCTGTTTTCTAAAGTTGGTCACTAGCCAGTCTGTAGGCTTAATGGCGAGGACTGTGGTTCGGAGCCCACGTTAAATTGTAATGTGTCCAGTCCAGATAAACCCTTAATTACTAAAAGTAGAATATATATATATATATATATATATATATATATATATATATATATATATATATATATATATATATAATGAAATTGCATTTTTAATATTTTTTTATTATTATTGTTCAATTGATTATGTGAAAGTAGTATATACTGTGACTAATAAAATTATTTTTAATTAATATATGGTCTTATATCTCAGACAGCGGCGCGTTATATATGCCACATATGCCGGTACTTTAAACTTTCTACGTGCCAATGTTAAAATAAAGATTCCGCTCACTGTTAATTTGTATGGGCCCCTATGTCTAACAAAAGTTTCATGCTGTTTCACATTAATCAGTCACTATCCGTATATGGCGAAATACTATTACACAGCTTAATTGCTTAATATAACGTTGAAGCTGCCAACGAATTGTTATAATCACAGACATTATTTATGTATAGTTTTTTTTTACGGATTTAAGTTCAATGTTAATATATCAGGTTCACTGTTTTGTTATCGATATTTTAGAAAGCTTTTGTTTGAGATATTTCAAGTAATTTTCGTATAATTTAGTTATAGCTGAACATATCAATCAATAAGTCTTCGGTCTAACCAGTAAAAACATATGATGATGCATTGATGATTAACCTGACAAACACAAAATTTGTATGTTGCTGGGGTCGGTAAATGCGATGAAGAGATATTCTTGCATATCATGCGGTAGGTGTGCCGACCGCCGAGAAAAATTTTGGTATATCGATTTCGATATTAAAGAAAAAATTGAGCTTTTTATAATGTTAATTTTTTTATTTTTTCGAAAAAATATCGTTACATCGGTCAAAAGTATCGACATTCGATATTTTTTCGGCCTCTCTATCATGCGGAATACTAGTATATGATGATGGAAGAATATATGAGTTACCTATGGTTTCTATATCAGCTGTTCCAGCTGCGTTACTGATGATAACATCAGGCAAATGTACGCACTCCTCGGAAGGAAGTTAAGTAAGGTTCAATTAAATACTAGAATCCGCCTTTGATGACGCTATACCCTGAACTGTGCAAATAATCCACAGACTAGGGTATTTTTCAAATCATATGATTGTACTAATTTATGGCTGGTGATCTTTGCACGGACTCAAGCCATCTCTTGTGATCTTACAGCTTCAACTGCGATCCTTTTGCTCAAACTCCACTTAACTATATCGCTTCGTGTAGCTACTGCTGCAATTGATATGTAGTAATAATGTAAAAAGACAATTTTATTCTCCAAGTATTTAATATCAATTATTTTCTTTCTTGTCGTTTGTTTTAGATTTGGGCTTTTTACCGGTCAAGTCGCCTTTGGGTAATGCTAGGGATTTTACTAATTTTACATAATAAATATGGGTGTTATTCAATTTAATTTGCATTAACTATAAGAAATTAACCTGATATATTGAGTCTGCTAGAGCGATAGGGAGAATGAATTGTTTATTCTTCAAGTTTGTGTCAGATATATCCTATTTTCAATAAATTCTAATAGATTTTTATCAAAATTACTACAATATTTTTAATGCTGTAGTTTTCCTTGTTAATAATCTTTCTTTGTCGTATATTCTGTAGCTGGTTTCATATAAATCGTGTATTATATTGTACGTTTAGATACGATATCAGCTTTATAGAATAATATAGCTATAAACAAAACTGAAAATACATCTAAAGGACCATAAAACAAACATTTTTTTGCTTTTGCGTTTATAGCGGTATGGATTTCTTTCTTGGTCGAATAAAATAACGGTTTCTTCTCGCGGTTGTTAATAAATAAATAAGCGGGAGTCGTATTGCCAGATGTGGCTTGTAAAACTGGCTAATAAATCTTGTACTTTTACCAGGAACTTAACTTGTTTTGTTTTTAATATTTCGTTAAATTGTTGCTGGTTTCGGTAATATGAATTTTACTGCTCTGCATTTGACACTAATAATGATAGAAGACGCTATAAATATTGTTTAATGGTAATTAAAAAATATTTGCGAATAAATATTAAATTATAGGTAGAAAACTGTGCAAAGAGAAATTGTATTTCTTTCATACCACTAGATACAGAAGCTGAGTAATTGGAACATATTTGTTGCAAAAACAGTTAGTCATGTTTGATTCTACTGATTTTTAAATAAAACCCGTGGAAGCAGTGGTACTTGTAAAAATATGTCTTTTAATGCTATAATAAGTTCAAATGTTCTGAATAGTTAATCTTACTTCTGATCATTTCGATTATTTGAGAATTTAGTTGATATTTGGTGGAATCATTTATCAACCAGCATAACGACCATTATTTTTTTACTATAGATATTCATGAATATCTACTTTGGAATCAATAACAATCACTCGGTGACAAGTTTGGTGAAGATGGCAAATACAATATAAATTGGAACTTGTTTATCTATCTTTTAAATTACTTTCTATAATATTAATGGTGGCACATCAGTCAACAAGTCCCTAACCTGAAACATAGATGGCCCCATATTCTAACCGTTATAAATTTAAACTCGTTCTACTATCTAAACACGTGCAAGAAGGTCAAGACAATTCGACGTTTGCTTTAAAAGGATTTTAGGAAAAAAAGCTGACTTTTGTTTGTCATTTAGTGCTTATTTCATGCTTTAAGGCAAAATCTTGGTTAACTGTCCCTAGAAAATGTTCTAAGTGCTGTTTCTTTTGTTGTTGTGATATCAGCAGTATAGAGCAGATACAGGAGTGGTCCCAGTGTTGAAAATACCCATTGTGTAGATTAATTCCAAATGCCATACTAGTCTTGTGAGAAGTTCACGAATATTGCAGAATAGTATTTTTTCTTCAGAGCACTCGGTCGATTGTGAATTGTGATTTCGAAGACCAAATTAGAACTCTGGTATTATTATAAATATTTTTAATACGTTTTAACAGCAATTTCTTAAATAACTTTGGTATCAGCGAAAAGGGCATGTAAGATCCGATTTCTTCTGTCAGTTTGTAAGGTTTTTAAGCATATTTATTGGTGTCGTATTAATACAGTCTGGAGAACATGCGATAATCTCATATAGGCATTATATATATATATATATATATATATATATATATATATATATATATATATATATATCGTACTGCTGTTTCGTTGGTTATGTAGAGATAAACTTTGGTAATTAATCGCAGAACTTTGTTTTGCCTTCACTGGATTATTAGTTGATTTGGTGTTTTAGTGCGATCCCTATTTGTACCCATAAGTCCAAATTGGCTTTATGATCGACTGATAAACCAATATCTTTGATTTTAGGTATAATCTCAATTATTCATTTCAAGGCACTATATATAGTAGTACGATAAGTTGGATAATAATATCGGTTCTGTTACAAAAATTGTCGCTCTAATATCTAATATATTCTCTAAATAAATCGAATATCATTGCATCAGATATCCGACATTATTTACCTTCATTAGACTAGCGAAATATTTAAATGATGCTCTCTGAATATTGTACGAGTATCTTGTTACTCAGCCTATGAATAAAACAAAACGAAACAGAACAATGTTGCTGAAGCTGACTTATTTCGATGCATTAGAAAGGGGAAACTCCGTTTTCAGAACAATTTTAACATATTTAATTGTATACTTGATATATTTTAGTTATCGTAATCATAATATTTGTAAGCTTTAACATGGAACTAAAAATTATATATAAATAAGAAAGAAGAAGCAGTCAAAAGAAAATATACCTGGACAAAATTTTGTACTGTCTATACAAAAGTTGAAACTATTACATAATTTATTAGAAAACTGTTATTTTACTAGAACTCAGATATCTTGAAATAAAATGTTATGAAGCAAAATATTTTTCAAGCAGCAGTTTTCTATATATTAATGTTATCGACGAAGATTGAAAGGAAATAATCCCTTCAGTTTGTTTTATTACTGTGCTAATTCGAGACTCGAGCAATCAAAAATAATTAGTGTATAGTTAATGTGGTGCTAAGTCAGGTTATAGGAAGTACATAACGTCTTAGAACACATTTGCCATATTTTATGAGTTTTTTTTTGAATTTCGTTAGTAGATCAAGGAAATGTTAGCATGCGAAGATGTTAATAATGCAATGGTTTGGCTTAAATGAAGCCCATTTTAAAGTCAATAACTAATCAATCTACAAAGAAATGTATAAAAAATTAGAAGAGCGCTCGACTAAATGTATTCACTAAGCACTATAGTTAGCAATACAATTGGATAATGATGTCGGTTCGATGCAATCAAGAAAATTCTTATAAAAAAATCTTATCTAAAATTTGAATATTATTGCATCATACGTTACTTACTAGTCTAGCAAAATATTTAAATAATGTATCAGCTTTCTGAATATTGTGTCTTGTTACGCAGATTATAAATAACACAAAACGAAGCAACACAATGTTACTATATTGCAGCTACTGGAGATGTTTGTAGAGAAATATTAGCTTAAGTCTAGTAATCTAGTCGCTAATGTAATCAAAATCATTACTATATCATTAATAGTGTTTTAAACCGTGTTGCAGGAAGTAAATAACGCCTTAGACCACATTATCTATATGTTATATAAGAAGTTAATGTTTGTTTCTTTATGTGTTAGTAGATCAGGAAATAACCCTCAATATATTTTTTAAATTAATCTCTTGGAACTTCAAGAATCTGCCCGTGGGCAATAAGTGTTATTATATGATTTCCGTCATATAATATAACTATCCTGACATGTAGAAGATCGCTTCGGTAAGTGACCTGATGTACAACTTATAATATAAATCTTATTCTAGATACTATCCTAACGTAAAGTCTATCCTAACTTATACTAAAGACTATTCTAACTTATTCTAGAGATGATTAAATCTTACCCTATGTGTCTATTAATCAGTTCGTGTGGTAGTTTGCGTTTGAGCCTATGCACTACTCTGTTATTGCGCACATTTAACTGTTTGGCGAGTGCATTGGGATGCACTAATATTATTTCAGAGTACCTCGCACTAGTACTTCGTATCGCATTCGTTATGGCTTCTAAGGGGATATCGCACAATTTGTTGGAGACGTAATATGGGGCATCGACGATGACTCGCAACACTTTTTTCTGGAACCTCTGGAAGACCCCACAGTTCAATACCATGGGTCCAAAAGTATTCACGTATACAGCAAAACTTTGTGATTTACACCCTAATCAGCCAATACATTTGGTTTAGTTTAAGCCCAAGCTGTTTGCGTTTTGTCACTATATGTTTTTTCCATGTGAAACGTCGATCAAAATGCATTCCCAGATATTTTACTTTATCTGCTTGCGGAAGTTCATGATTATTCAATTTTTCACAGGAACATGGGCGACTGTCACATGGGTAGATTTTGTCTCGTTTGCTTTGATGCGCCACGTTTCAACCACAATTCGACTTTGTTAAGATGAAGTCGGAGGTTTCTTGCGGCTGATACTGGATCCTCGTGTGGTGATAAAACCTTATTAACTTGCAGTCAATATTATCAATATCAAGAGCAATATTTGTAATCGTTTAAGTTTTTGTTAACTTGGTTGACTAATCTATGTATTTGTTCTGTTGTTCTGTGTTTATTACGGAAGCCAAATTGATGGTCTGGAATAATATTTCTCTCTTCTGCGTTTATTTTGAGTCTCTTAATGTATAAATTTCCAAAAAGTTTAGAGATCACAGGTAACAGGCTTATAGGACGATAGGAGGAGACGTCTTCTGATTTAAGAATCATAATGATTTGAGCCACTTTCCAAGTGCTAGGAAAGTAATTACATCTTAGCATGACATTAAATATGAATGTTGTTAATTTAATGAAGTTTCCTGAGAGCTCTTTTAAGATTCTTCCAGTAATTAGGTGGAAACAGGGAGCTTTTTTATCATTGATTTCTTTAAGTATTGTTTATTTTACTTCCTTAACAGTAAATTTCTCATGTGGCAGATCCATTTGAAACGGAGTGTTAAGAAAGTCAACTATATCATTTTCTTCTGTTGTGGATATTTCAGACGGGTACGGGTTAAATACTGTTTTTAAGTGTTTAGAGAAAACTTCCGCTTTATCTTTGTCATTCCTAGCCCAGATATTGTTGTCAATTTTAATGGGTGGATTATGTTGTTTTTATCTTTTTTGTTACTTTCCAGAGAGAATGTTCCGTTGCATCAATTGGCGTGAAGTTTTCTAAATAGTTTTGAGTTCCTTGTTTTTGTTCCTTATTTATTAATTCTTTCAGCTCTTTTGTAGCCTTGTTATATATTTTTTTGTTTTCTTCTGTTAATCCTCAATATGGATTTCTTAATATACGTTAAGTTATTATTGATCCAGATGAAGAGGTTTTGTTTAAACGAATCTTATTTTAAAAGAAGTGACAAATTAATCTACAAAAAATATATAAAAAATCAGTCGAGCGTTAGCCTAAATGTATCCCTCTTGAAGGAGAGCATTAGCTTATTAAGTAATATCTGTGTTGAATTGCAAAAAAGTTATCTTGTTGTCTATCTGTAAAAATATCTCTTGTCTTGTCTGTCTGTAAAAATGTCTTGTTATAGTTGGATATTGTTCAACAGATTATCTAAAAAAATTGAATATTATTGTATAAAACATTATTTACCTCCTCTAGTCTAGCAAAATATTTAAATGACGCACCATCAGTCTGAACAATGCGTCTCGTTACCCAACCTATAAATAATACAAAACGAAGCAACACAACGTTGCTGAAGCTGATTTATTTCGGCGCATTAGAAAGGGAAAAGTCCTTCTTCCGAACTCTCCGTATCGTATATATTAAATCAAGACAGTAAATTTTACCTAGCGAATCCCGCAGCAAGACGCCATAAATCTTCCCCCGGGGACTCTCTCTCAGAGCCCGCAAAATGAATGGTCGCTCGGTACGTTACTCTTACATCCGGCGGTTTCTCTATTTCTATGCGCCACGACGCCTTGGCCATCCGACACATTCGACGCTACTGAAATATTAATTGGTTCCGAACGTAATCTGTGTGTGTATGAGTGCAACTGTTTGGCATTCGGATCGCGTCCGAAATCAAATGGTGAACCTTCAAAATAAGGATGTTCATTTGAAAAAGTTTCTATGAAGGGGCAACGAATACTCAATCAGCAAGGTAGTAGCTGAATATTAAATATTTATGTCTTACGTCGCATACGATAACAGTTTTTAAATTTAGTTACATTGTACTGTATCTTGTTTATCCGTCCGGTTTTTACTTTCTTTTTACATCTTATAAATATATCCATCTCTGAATCGTTTGCAATAGTTATAAGTGAATAATAATATAAATCAATGCTGTCGAAAAAGAGTACCAAATAACTGCTACAACTCTATATTTCTATTGGAGTTCTATATTTCAACACGAGCAAAGGGTTTAAACACAAAGGCTGTTCCTTTACTTCAAATACTATTTTATTTAAGGGAAAACAAGAGGCGACAAGTTTAACGGCGATGCAAAGCGTCACTGCAGATTTTTATCTATCAGAACAGACCAAATATCATCCATCATTCAGGTAGTTTTAAAACAGATGGCGCCTTTATACAACCTGTATATATTTTTCATTATATTGTCATTTTTTCGCTTTAAATATACTTTTATCACTACATAGTATAAAACAAAGTCGCCTTTTCTGTCCCTATATCCCTATGTGCGCTTAAATCTTTAAAACTACGCAACGGATTTTGATGCGGTTTTTTTCAATAGATAGAGTGATTCAAGAGGAAGGTTTATATGTATAATACATGCATAATATACTAAGGCAACATTGCTAATTTTAGAGGTTTCTAACGTGATGTCGTAAATTAACCTATTTTTTTAGGCTTATTTAGCAATTAGCGAAAACGCTGCCTAACCCTACGAGTTAGATCAAATTAATGTACTACAGTATTGTACACCATAAAAAGGTCTACAAAAAAGTCCGCGATGGTATATGTTTATCTTTTAGGGATAACCCACATTAACCATTTTTATTGTTTACTTTTTACGTGAGAAAATGGCTTATTTACGAAGCTATTTTAAGCAATACGGCATTAATCCTTATCGAATTAAGTACCTTAAATACAGTGTGCAATTAATATAGATTAATATGGTTCCTTACAGTATGTAAATTAAACAAATATTTTCGGAGATATTACAAATTTAAAATTTGCGTTTAAAAATGTGTAATGTAATAAAAATTGTATGAATTTAGATATTCCAAAGATAGCAGGAAATCTTCATAGTAAGTATAGGGGAAGAGGAATTGTTTTACTCCAAATTTAATGCGTGCAGGCCAAGGGCAGTAATGAATGAACCAAAAATACTGGATCGATTTTAATCATGTTTTCATTGAGTGACATAGGCATATATATTTTATGTCCGTGCAAAGTCGGAGCGGGCCGCTATGTTTTTATATACAACGTTTATATTTTTTCTGTAGTGTATTTAATTTACTATCAGCATTGCACCCGTGCGAAACCGGGGCGGGTCGCTAGTTAATCAATAAACAAAATCTAACAAATATAAACATAATTTTCCACAACTTTTTCTCAACTTTCTGGCAACATGGTGATACCGTATCATCAATCATTGATCCTTTTTCGCTGCATCGATCTCAAAAAGTGGTAATCATAAGACAAGCAACGGAACTGCAATGTTGAAATCATCCGAATCATTCGTGTAATAGCCATTTCTATCGCATGTAAACGCGTCCAAGCAGTTAATTCATTAAATGCTAAGCTGCCTGATAGTTCTTTGGGAGTTTGACCAGGATTTTCGTCCAATAACCCTCGAAATTCATTGCCTTCGAACTATATTCTTCGGGCTCTTTTTTATTATTGACATCAAAGTCAACACCTTTAAATTGTTGAAACTGAGACTGATAACGGAGAAGTATCTCTCCGATTTTCTAAAAATGTTTGATTGGCTTCCGCAGCAGATTTTTTCAAATCAAACAATATTTTAAGCATTCCATGATTAACTTCTATAAAGGCTGAATACTTCAATAATACTAAATAGAAAACCATTATTTTATGTAGAGAAATGACAAAAGCCATGCAGACAAATGAAAAGGATGAATACTTAGCATTTTCACCAATAAATATCGCTGCCCACAACTGCAAATATCTTGGTCATTTGGGTATATGATGAATTTTAGTCTCTCCAACCTCATATAGTTTTAGCGACTTATTATAAATAATCTTATAATAATGTTACTTTCAATGTCACTCCAAAAATAATTTTTGAAAAAAAGACGCCACGTATTTTCTTTAATTTGTCTTGTATATCAAGATAATATCTAAAATAATCAGTTAAATTGATAATAACATTGTCAGATCACGTCTATATGATTTAAACTTTTTCACTATTTTTATTGGTATTTGTAGGTATTGCATTTCAATTTACATAAACAATGGGTTTGATAATGGCACAAACCCTTAAAATAAAAAAATATATATATCCAATTTATTAACATTGTAGTAAAAAAAGAGAATTTTACAGATTTCCTTGAATATTTTCGGTACATCAAAATAATTTATCATATTAATGGACAATAAAAATGTCAAAGCTGAAGGTGAGAGCCTATTTTAAAAATATTTAATGGTAATTTTGTTTCGTATGAAAGTTATTACTTTTAGTGGGTAGTGGTTCGTAGTAAAAATTTTTCAATACTTTTAGTTGCAGATAGTTTTTTAGTTGGTATGGTGTCTTGAGACAAAAAAATCGTATATAATTCCTGACATTTTTTATGAAATAATTATACTTTCAAATAGTCCTTTTTGATTTTTTTTTGCAAATGTATATTGACATTTTTTATTATTAAAGTTTGATAGTTAAAAGCAGCTTTTGTATCAAGTGTTGCAGATGTATTATATTTCGCCTGTTGTCTTCCATTTTCTTTTTTTGTTAGCAAAATGTGTACTTCATTACTTTCAATTTATGTTCCCAGATATTTAAATGAATTTACGTATTCTATCTTACCTTTTTAAATTTATTTATGTATTTATATATTTTTAGATATCCTCTCACCATAACTTTCCTTGTTATTTTCTGCAATATGTCTCTTTTTTGCTTTGTGTCACGTTATGTCTGCTTAGGGTTTTCTCTAGGTGGTTTAGACTATCAGTTGTTATCGGTATGTGATCAGCAAACTCTCTGCGATTTTTATTCTATATGCACCCCTATCTTTTAGTTCTGACATTTCTTTATTATATTTCTTTATTATTTATATTATAATTGAGGTTCTAATAGGAGCTAATTTTCGTAAAGTTATACATTTTACTAGGAGAAATTAGGGTTTTACTGGTTTAGTTAAGTATTCAGTTATTAAGTTCATTATATATAATCACCAAAAGGTTCGACATGTTTGACCACTAGAAAACAATCGAATACATAAAATCAGCATATATATATATATATATATATATATATATATATATATATATATATATATATTCGGTATAATTAGGCCTACCAGATGGTGAATATTTAATTTACTAATTGCATCCAGGAACGAACTGTTTAATTTGTGTGTTGCATTAACTGGTTATCCGGAACGTTAATACATCATTAGGCCCGTTAAGTATACCACTAAACAGCCATCACAAGTGGCTATAAAACAACGAATAAAATTATTAAATTAAATTGGTTAACTCGCGGTAATGGGGAAAGAATGTGGGTATCATTCGTTTTACGTTTCACCAGATATTCAGTTTAGCTGAGCATACGATAATTAGCATTTCCAACAGTTTTATATTCTATCAGGAACGCAGTATATTCTATTAGAAAGTGTTCTATTTCGTTCGTTATTAGAAAGCGTAGACATTCGAACGAGCATTGATTCTGAAATTGCCAGTTTGAATCATTGATAATATGGAATTAGTAACAATCGAGATGATAACAGTAATCAACAGTCTGATAATGAAATGGGATTAATAGATTTATAACATTTTATTTATTTTGAGGTTCAGGTCGTTATTGATTATTTATTTGATAAAATATAAGCAGAAAATGCAGCAATCCGCCAATTTGTACTGAGTAACATATGTTTTTCAACATATGAATACTCCTTTGGATGTTTTAAAAATGGCGATTTTAACAGCGTAGACAATGATCATACTAGACAGAAAAATATTAAAAAAAAAAGAATTTGAATGCTTTACTCTGATAAGGCCATCAATGCGGATCAGATGGAAACGGAGCAAAAACACAACATTGTTATTCTTCAGTAAGACAGCGCTCGACCTTTGCTCCTTCTGATTACTACTTGTTCCGATATATGTGTCTTAACCTGTCTGGTCAGTGCTTCAGTTCTTGTGATGTTTCCAAAAAATGGGTCATTCGTGGATAACCTCACAAAATACATGTTTCTTTCGAAATGGATTCTAGCTAGCTATACATGGACATTACTTTGTCCGATTATACACAATAAAGCAAAAAAAGCATTACAACTAAATTATAGTCCTAATATATATATATTTATAGATTTACGACCACCATCACCAAAAAAAAGTCCATGGATTTAAAATATATACGTTTGTTGAAAAAATATTGTTTTTCATAACTTTTTTACATTCGGAAGAAAAAGAAATATAGTCATATTTTTATCGATTTTATATCTTTATCGATTATCTTTTATGTTAACAGGCAATATATATATATTGTTATAATATTGCCTGTTAACATATCTGAGAACGATATAAGTATACTCACCATTAATTAATTAATTATGTGGATATATATAACTAAGAGTATCTTTATTCAACACCTTTTAGGAGTACTTATAAGAGATCATAAAAACACCCCAAGAGGCTGATAGTTTAAACATTATATAACTAATAAATAAGAATAATATTATACTTGTACCCTGGGCTTTTATTAAAATACTTATCGATATATATATATATATATATATATATATATATATATATATATATGTATTAATGTAATGTATGTAATTAATGATGAGTATAATTATATGGTTCTTAGGTGTGTTAACAGGCTGTCTATGGTGCGTGATTTTTTCTAGCTTGTTTTCAAGATTCAGTCTACCTCTTTATTCGCTATCAGGTTTATATTCTAGGATATTATAAAATCCTATTGATTTTTTGTATCCAGCAGTTGTGGCAAGCAACAATTTAGGTAGCAATTCTTTCTTGCAATATTACCACCTATACTCTTGCTTGTTTCTCTTTTTTGGTGTAATAGTGAGTGGTTTCTGCTTGCTTGAAGCAATATTTAAGTCCTCTTGACTTAAATAAAATGTATTTATACTTAATTCTATCTCTTTTTCTAGATTCTAATGCGAACAACTTCTGGTAATTCATACATTGAATTTGTTTGTTCTTTTGTGTACGTTTTCCTCGTTGATAGGTATAGATAAAGAATCTGTGAGTAAACACACGTATTTCAATCCAATTATGTATAGCGACCATAATGAAAGACTTACTATTAAATTGAAATTAGCAACTGTTAAATAATGCTCTTCCACATTTGGTTCTATGTCATACTTATTCATCTTCCATTACTTATTTTTTTGGAAAATGATGCATTCTATTAGAACCTTCACATCCTGCACCTTTTTTTCGTAATTATATTCATTGTCCTCAATCCCGTATTTGCCTTGTTTGTCGATAAACAGCAAACGCAATAGTAATAAATTAATTAGTAAACTAAGATTGTACTAAGTATATATAATGTAAGATGTAATTAATAAAAAAATATTCATACAGATCATTTTTACTGTAACTCGTGTAAGAATAACAGGATAAAACAAATTATTTATTCCTAAAAAATACGTTCTAATTGGCAATCAAACCAATCAATCTTCAATCTTTTTATCAACTGTAAATAACTAAATTTCATAAATATTATGTAAAAATTATAACCATCAATTAAAATTAGCAAATATCACCACAAATATCAATGTGGCAAGTGACGTTCCAGGTCAAAGCGTATAATCAAAATGAGTAAATTGAGTAGTTGTTCTTGCTTTTACATTTCTGGCCCTCTAATGATTCAGACCAACAGTCAGAACATGGTTATGACTATATTTTTGTTTTGTGAATATAACTAAAATTGAAAGTCATATGTTTGATATACAAAAACTTAAAGAAGGCGTTTTGTACATCTAATACATATAAGCGTTTTCGTAATGATAAATAATCATTAGACTAAATTATGGTTCGAGCCAATAACCACTCTGCAGTAGTTTTGTGTAACATCCTTTGTTGTTGATATGCATGAATTATATTGACCAACAAACCAGTCGTTCTGCTTCGATTTCTAGATATGTTTCTCTTCCTGCTATGCGTAACAACTGTTATTACCATCGTTTTAACTACTCGATTGCCGATCTATATTCGTAGTTCTACGACCGGATCAAAATCGTCACAAATTAAGAGCAATTATTGTCAGTGACATGCATTGTCGTCTTAATAGCAATCTTCCTTGTGTCTGTGCTTTTTTCCAGTTGTTGAACACCGACTGTATCCCCGCGTTGAAAGCTCCTGCGTCTGATGTATCCGTAAAATTAGATCGAGCAGGACGTAAAGCGGGTGGACCGGTCCCATCATCCTCCTTTTGAGTGTTAATAACAGTATTTCTCTGAACAATGGCCCTCGAGAGTTTCCTGCGATATAGTTCCGATTACTATACACGGAACGGCTTAACGAAGGTCTCAAGTGGATTCGCAATTATCGTAAATTATCCTTAAAATCAATTGTCTAGATGAGACCAGTAGCAGTATCAGAGCTGTTTTATTTGATAAAAGTTGTTTAAATGTTGATCCATATATTTTATGTGATTCTCATTTAGTATACTATCAGTAGAAACAAAATAAAGACGTTTATATCTCAACAGTATTTACTAAAAAAAAGTTAACCTATGTCTTGGTAGTTACCACAAGTTGCCATATTAGTAAAATTAATGTGAAAATACTTATTTTTTGTGCTAATTTATATTAGTATTTGATTATAATTATCTGGTATAGAATATAAAATATGGTACTTATATAAGGTTATATAAACTTGCATATCTATTTTCATATGTTCTTATACATGTATTATAAATTAATGTTTGAATATTTTTTTTCACATTCATCCTCAGTTGTGTTTTGTTAAGGTGTGTTTGGAAGTTTTTGATGTTATTATTAGAACTGCAGTATTTAAGAAGTGTATTACTGCCTTGTGTAGCTCTTAGATCATATCGAATGTGTATTCTTCGTCTTGTTTTATAGTAAAATATATGATCAAATTTTGGTATTTTGAAAGTGTGGATGAGGGAGAATCTGATTTGGTTTGCAGCCCTCTGTGCCACAATTCAAGTCATTATCAAAGGTCCTTAATATATTCAGGCATACAACCGAGTAATATCTTTTAACATTTAAATTTTTGTTTATTTGGTTTATCAGTCTATGTATTTGAGATTACAGTGATTATACTTATAGACCTTCTATTTTTTCAGATTTAAGAATTCATGGTTTCCAGTTCCACAGCCATTTTCATGTGCTGGGGAAGTCATTCATTCAAACTATTGCATTAAACATATATGTTGTTAATTTTTACCATATTCTGTTAGTTCTTGTAGAATTTTTTCAATTATATAGAAGAGTATTACATTTTAGTTTCTCTCAATGCTATTTGTTTAACTTCCTTGACTGTAATGTTTTCCATGGTATAGATTCATTTCTTTTATTTACAGATAGTTTACTTCTATAGGTCAGTATCACAAATAGTGCAACGAATAATGCACAAATTAGTCCCTTACATTTAACAACATAATTCGCCATCAATTACAGTATAACTGTTCATTCAAGTTTTTGTGCTTTGAGTTGCGGCATTACATTTTTCCCACAGCGTCTTCTAAATATTTTGCTCACGATGTATAGCATTATGTTTTCGGATTGACCAGTGACTTAGATCACTCTGACGTCACTGGAATAATTGCTGAGCTTCTAACATCTTTAGAGGAACTGAGAAATATAAGTTACTTATACTTATATATCCTATTTATCAAAATTGATACAACATATTTATACTTACAGCATAGTGGTAGTGGATGCTATTCACTAGTAAGTAAGTAAGTAACTTTTTTTTACTGTAAAGTTAAAATAATGAAGAAATTATATACATTGCAGGGTATAAAATCTTAATATTGTAACATTTTAACTTGGAATCTTAAATAATTAATAGCCGGCTTGGTGGCGCAGTGATAAACTTCGGTAAAGGCGATAGGACGGTCCTCCTACTATTGCGATAGCCGTAGGTTCGAATCCTGCTGGGGCATGGTCGTAAATTTATGTTTGTGATTGTCCTAGACAAGAGTGTAAAATCCGACAAGGAAAATGATCCCAGTCATGCCAATAATCAGGCTGGGTAAGACCGGATGTCTTCTGGAATGATTTCTAAAGTTGGTCACTCGCCAGTCGGTAGGCTTAATGCTGAGGACCGTGGTTCGGAGCCCACGTTAAACTGTTGGTCCAGTCCAGATAAATCCATAATTGGTAAAAGGAGAGTTTAAAGTGTATTAAAAAAATTAATAACATTATCAAATATATCAGAGCTTCATATACGTTTAGAGCAACCGAGATATATACGTTATATACATCAAAATTGATGATAACATAATTATATTTACAACACAATAGCAGTTGTACTCAAAATTCTAGTTCTAGTAATGTATGTTACTTTACTTAATGTTACATTATATAATAATACAGCTATTTAACTTTTTCATGTCTTTTTAAATTTTTCCCTCTGTATCGTATTATTTCTATTTTTCTCAATATTAATACAATTATAACCCTACTAATCTTAATGACATATCCAGAATAATAAAAAATAATCAATAAATCCTCGACTCGACGGCTACATCTCTAAATCTGTTCAAACCGCCTTTGTTTGTCTAGAATGCATTTTCCGAGAACACAAAGACAGGCTATTTATTTTCGGCACTGTTGCTTCTTCGACAAAGACCGGCCAGACCTTGAACTTGCCTGCACCGAGACTGATATGGCGTGCGAGTATCCCCCCATTATTTCTGTATTTAACTCTTCCGCTAAATATAGTTCGGGGTTTTCATGGTCGGAAGAAAGAACCGCCGTAGCCTAGCCCCTTTCGAATGTCCGTATCGCGTTACCGCCGGTCTGAAGCCGATTTCGCAGGAAACTGTTTGATTCTTGTTTGATTTTCTTCGCGTGCCATGAAACCAGTAACTGGACATTATTTAGTGGCCGTCGTTTTCCGTTATAAACGCTAAAAATATAATCATTATAATGCCATTTAAAACAACTTCCTATAGATTTGCCACTACAAATTGTTCTAGATTAATAATAAAGATATGTTTGAATCTCTTGTTGCATTTATTAGATTCAGGTCTCCAATGCAATGTCTGTTTAGCTCACATGATATTTGGGATAAAATATCTGTGTAGATACAGATATTGAAATAAAACTTTAGCTCAAGATTTATTGTAATTTCCACATTTAATATATAACTCCATAAGTGCATGGCATATAGATAACAGCCCTAATAAATCTACATTTTAAAAGACATATATAAATACCTCTACAATCTGACTTTTAGTTTAAATGTTTTAGATAACTTTCGTTATTTTCTATCACATCGAATATTCATTTAGGCAAAGAGAACCCGAATTTTTGCATCAACATGTGACAATAGATCAAATGTGTATCCGTTACTATACACCTGAATAAAAAAGACGATCGTCACATCGAAAAATTAAAGAAACGGTAGAATGAATACATGAACGTTGAATGTGCTTCTCTTAAACTAGAAATGTATAGTCTGTTCAAAGTTTATTTGTATATGCGCCATCGAAATTTGTGACATCAAAACGTCACAATGTTGCCGCATAAACTCTGAGTTTTAGTTCAGTTTGGCTTTGGCATACAACAAAATTCTAATATAAATAAAATAATAGAACAAAAATGTTATCAAGTTTAATTTATTTTAACATTATAGTATATCTAAAAACTACAGTTAATTATACAGCCACAATAATTTATAGGTTATCTTATCACTATTGCTTTCAATAATTTGACTGACAATAATTTCAATCCTGACAACTAGACGACTTTGACTGGCTCATTGGTTTACGTGTTCGAAGTAGTCAGACAGCATTGTGTCTCTTTTTAAGTATAATCAAATGAGAAGGAAAATATTGTCCGATTTTAAAACTTTATTTACAAATGGCAATATGTTACATGAAACATCTTGATGACGCATATACAAATAAACATTGAATAGACTATATCAAGTGATTTAGTATTTACATATTAAGAAGGAAGATTTAGATAACAACTTTTAACTCATTTTTAAGAAGGTTCTAAAACTTATCCTCTTAAATATGTCTTATTCTCTTATAATGGCTTTGGAGGCGAATGACCACCACTAATAAGATGAAAAAGTTGGTCTTAGTTGTTGATCGGTAAGAGGTAATAAGGATTATCATCTAATAAATGTTAAATTGTTGTATTAACACAACAAATTAATTATTTCCTATTTTGAGGAATTTTATATTGATTCAATTTTCATTGTTTTATTGTTGCATTTCCTGTTACTATGTATGTATACATTGCATTTCCTGTTAATATGATGGGAGACAATATTAGTTGGCTTGCATTTACTACTAAAAATAATTAAATTTCTGTAAAAAAATGTATGAAATTAAAAATCTTACCGTGAAAAATTGGGTACGTTATGTTTTATTAAATATTGACCATCGCTAATAATTTTGTTACCATTATTCTAGTAGGTCATGTAAGAATCAGCTTAGTCTTGATAATATAAGAATGAATGATCCTCGCCAGATATAGTGTTACTTTCTTCTCAGCTGGAAGGCTCTACGGCTTTGACACTCAACGACTTTTAACAGTGTTGTTTAAAATTCAACAATCTCTGAACTGAGAAAAAATTATTTTCATTCAATTAACATTGCGCATTACTTAATAATCATCCGGTATAATTAAGAAAACGTAAAATGGTAGGTTTTTTGAGTGGTTTTGGCATTTTTCATTGGTTGCTTTCAGCACAGCTCTTGATCTCGATTCTTTCACTAAAATATCAGTATCTTCAATTCATCGGAACAACAAGAAATGTTAACACGCATTGTTTGAAGGTCATAGGCCTATTGTAGGTTTGGCAATGATGTTGATTTCTAAGTGTTGTACTGTAATAAAAATGCTATGATAGTGATATAATCTTTATTGCTTGATATACCAATTAAAAGTAATTCACGTTTATTGGATTGTAATGTTAAAGTAAGGCAGTTATATAAATTGCCGAATATAGACTGGGATAAAATCTTAATTTTGTAACATTTTTATCTTATTCATCTTATTCCCGTAGATTTTTCCAGTTGGTTCAGATTTTATTCGGTCTATATATTATCTCCTTTTCTTCCTGAGAAGTTTATTCATCTTATTTTTTAAATATCTCCTGATTGTTCGATTTATATAGTATAATTTATAATAAACAAACTGAAACAAATTGATAAGGAGATAATACAAAGCTTCAGGGTACTGCTATATTAGTTTGACCGCGCCACTATAGTTCATTTTTAAATAGTCGTCCTATTTTAAATTTCAACTTCGAATACAGGACAACTAATTTTTTTACTAACAATTTAATCATTTGAATAGTTATGTTCTTCAGTATAAATAGCTTGTTTTAAATGTTTATTCCTAATTACATTTTTGTAAAAATATTCCTTATTTTTTTAATCTTGACTGAATGTATTAATTTAGTTGCATATGTTTAGTTACTAATTAATACTTTCACAAGCTTTTTTTAATTTTTCGTTTGTACAAACCTTGTCCTGCCAATAACGCACACAACAAAAAATATTTATCCATTTTAGTGCAGAGAATCTGAAGTTTTGCGCGTACATACATTTGGACGATTCCTTTTTATTTACATAAAAGGTATATGTATAATTTATGTAGTTTATATACTACATAAATTTCAGTTTACGTTAATATTAATTTTCTCTTAACGGTATTTGTCGAGAGCGATCGCAATTAATTATAAAGGATTTGACGTTTATTGGCTGAAACTCTCTTTGGGCAAACTGCGAAACGGTGAACTGTGGAAACAAAGGGACTACCTCGACAAGAGTGAGAGAGAGAGCGGTACGCGCTCTGCTTAAAATGAAAGTCAAATATTTGGTGCCTTCCTAAATTGAATCTTAAAATATTTGCCAAAATACGGAACGTTTTTCCAATACGCATAACGACTAGTGACTTATATTTTGTTTTTAAGTTGTTATCTATGGTTTAATAATTAAAACAATGTTTATTAAAAATTCAACCAGTATATGCCACATTATTATTAACAATGTTTTACCATTTTACGGGTAGGTTAGGGCTGGGGTTTCATATTGTAACACTAATCAAATTGTCTCCATATCATTCTCTGCCACCAGTGCTTACAGTTATGATCCTATATTTGTCCATGGTTTTTTCTTTTACTGATGTTGTCTAGTCATGGTAGAATGTTTGTTGTATAATCATATATTATATATATTCTATCAATGATATATTATGATCATAAAACCACATGTGCTGGTAATTCTTTTATGACTTTCATACATTTAAAGCAACATTTCACTAACGATTTTTCAATTTCTATCAAAATTCTATTCTGTTTAGAAATAGAGATTTAGATAATCGTTTGAATCTTTGAGGTTATAAAGCGGAATCTTGGAAAAGGGAGCATGAAGAACGCCTTTCTTGAGTTTTATCAGCTCCTTCAAATCATACAGATACAGATATCATAACTGAATAAATTCTTCGGGCTTCACCTCGTAATAAAAATCAGTATTTCATGTTTAAATTCGTGTCAAAACAATGGATAAAGCTGGAGAAAACATATTTTTGTCTTATTATACGATTTTAAAGTCATATATAAAAGCAGTCGATATAAAAAAAGTCTTTTTTGCAATTGTAATAAAGATTATATTTTAGAAATATGATTTCCACTAGTTGTAATTTTGTTTGACCATTTGTCAAACCGATCGCGATTTTATTGTCCCCAGCAATCCAATTTGTTTGATGGAACTTCGCATGTTTCTGCGATTTTAATTTGTGTCGGTGGCAGACTTAAATGACTCACCATCCCATCCATCGACGTCCTCAAAGGGTTTTAATAAATTTACACAAAGAGGGGGGTTTAATTTTACCAGATTGGATATAGCTTTATTTGAAGAGACGGTTCCTTTTGTGAAATGCCGAGAGCGATTTTCAGTGGCAGGGAGGGTTGTCATTAACGTAACGACGTTACGCAGGAACGCCATTAAGGGTTGCTTGCCAACGTTTACTTGGGTATTTGTTAATACCAAGTTTACTTCGAAAATTTAATTTTTTTAAAACTACTCAGTTTACATTTATTGCTGCGATTAGTTTTATTTTATATTCAATTTAAATTTATTTATTAAAGTTTATTAATTTTTATAAGGAACTCACTAAAAAGTAATAAATAATAATCAGTAATTTTTAACACAAAAAAAGTTTTAAAACAAAATATGTACATAGTGATCGTTGTTATAAATAAATAAAAATAAACAAAAACCTTATTTAGCCTATCTATTATTCTTTGAAGTCGGTACGAGCAACAAATTAGATTTGTTTTGTAATTTAATTTTTTATATATGACACAAAATTATATTATTTTTGGATTGTTTGACTTCGGACATACCTATTTCGATTTATTAAAACATTCAACAAGTGCGTAGAATAACGGATGTCACTGAAAAAGCCCATGAAGATAATCAAGTATATTCAGCTGTATCCTTAGATGTATCACAAATCAGAGATTGTCATGATGGCTTCGTACATAAGCTACAAAAATGTTACCGAAGTAACACACTAAACTATTAAAATCTTACAGCACAACCAGAATATTTGGGGTATGAGAAAGCTAGAATAAAACAAGCTAAAGAAAGTGTATTTGGCTAAATGTTTACCTACTAAAAATGTCACCATGGGCACATTTACTGCGATACTTGCTGTGGAAGACAGCAACGAAGAAACAGCCAGAACATTATAAGACGAATAGCAGTATTAATAACTGGACATAGACATGGAAAATATAAATTAATTAAAGTAAATCTATTCATGTGCAGCTCACCTATAATCAGACCACACAAACACCAATAAAGACAATTAATACAATCATTCATATAGAAACAACGCAAGTTTCTAAAAGTGATTCTTGATGCAAAAGTTCGCTGGAAGGAACCTGTTAAATAGAAAGAACTGAAATTGGAATATAGGAAAATGTATTTATTGGAAGAAAATCAAAATTATCAGTACATAATAAAGTACTATTATTTAAGCAAGTATTAAAACCTATATGGACACCCGGAATTCAATTATGAGGATGTTCGATACAAATTTACCAGGAAAGTCCCAAGAATCATAATAAGTACACCCAGTTCACTATAGGACTAATTACTTACACTAAGACCTGCATATACAGACAATCGTTCAGGACGTCAAAAAGAATCAAACCATTTGATCTTGTGCAGTGTAGTGTATTTATATATATAAAAAAACGGTAGTGTTAATGCATAAACATAATTGTGCCAGATACCAATACCAGAAACTGGTAATATGCTAAGATATTAAGATATAGCCACTCCCTGGACCCAATTGATAAATGATTATCCTCAAATCTAAAGTAGATTTTAAAAAATGAATTTAGTATCATTAAATTCCATTGTAACTTATTAACTTCTGATCGAAATATAAAATCCTGCCAGTTCTCTTTCTAATATTAGTAGTTAATGCGTATTATTATGTGTTATAGGTTCGAGTAAGGAACTTTAATCCGATTATTGCTTTATAAAAGTTTGTTTTTTGGTCTACACTTAGTTCCAACTTTCCAAATGGAGAAATATATTAAATTATTCGAGTAGGCGACGAAACACGAGAATCTTTAACGAGAGTTAGGGGAAAGTTTTAATGGAGTTTAGAAATGAAGTGAAAACGACGTTAAATTCGTTTTAGTTTTGAGGCGGGAAATAATATGATACAGCTAATATCGTTGATGTTAGCGTGAGTTTTTCCTTCCATCATCATCATCACCATCAACGGCTGTCTTTTGTGGACAGATTAATAGGTATACTGTTAGAACGTTTTCTTAATTTATCAGAAGTTTCTGTCTTTTAAGTTTATATCATTAGTTATTCTCTTTATCTTTTTTTATTAATGTATTAGGTGCTTGTACGTATTTTGATCAGTGATTTCTATTGGTAAAATGCGAAGTATCGTTTAAATTCGATAGTTTTGACATTTCTTTACATAAAATAATAATTTTTCATTTGGTGTTATTGAGTTATTACACTAAATATATGTATACAGATGCTAAATAATTAATTAAAAATGCTGCTAGATTTATTAGACTCCAGGTTTTTATATGCTATGAGAATGATCCAAATAGAGGGAAAATGGTTAGCAAACGTACTAACTTGACTTGATTGAAGGTGTCAGTTTGAACCGTTTCAATATCTCTACTACGATAATCCCACAATAAGCACAAAAATTTTGGGTGAGTCGCTCCAAAGTTGTACTGTGCATATGGTGGGATCAGCAAGGTTTGATGTATTACAAACTGTTGGAACTGTTACTGCAAATATCTCTTGACGCCCATTGAACAATGTCTCACGTCCAGTACACTCACCAATATAGCAGTTTCTTATTACCACTGGACCACATCGATTCAGCATAGTAGAATCGCTGCTAAACCAACATCTTTTTTTGACACAATAAGCTATGTTGTCAGAGAGATGGGAAAAAGTTGTAAAATATTTTGAATGATACGTATTATGCCAATTTTTCTGAGTAAATGCCTTTTCAATGTTTTTTTGTTATGTGGAAGAGTAATTACAATATATACAAGCATCTAATATCAACTTGACAGTATTGGGCTAGATGACTGTAATAAGGAATGACAGAAATATTGATTTATAATAATATACTATAAGAGAGATTATTGAAAGTACGTTCATTTTAAAATTAAAACATTCAAAATTTGCCATGTTAAGTCAAACACCTATCAAATGTCCTACGAAACATTGACGTCACTTACCGTTTCCTAACCGTTATTTCCATGTTCCAACATTTGAACTTTTTAGTGCGCTTCGATTTTATTTGAATTATTTATGTCATTTCACAGTTAAAAAATTGATAGTTGGTGCAAGCAACGGAATGAAAATATAAATTAAAAAATTTAACTAGGATTTATCAAGGCACATATCCTAAATTCGCCCACAATCGATTGGTCTATAATGACTGTACTGTGTAACCGTAACTGAAATAATTTTTAAAAGAATATTTAAACTTTTATAGAATTCAAGTGAGTGAATATTCCAAACACACTAACCATGAAATGTAGTAGAATATTAAAGAACATTAAAAAATAATCCTATCAGTTGAACACTTAATAAGAAAATTTATAAACGCAGGTACTAACGTAAGAGTACCCATTAATAGAACAAAGTCAGTTGGGAACTGGGAGAATAGTATTAAAATCAAGTACCCTCTATATGCTAAGCCAAATTCAAAATTGTATCGACGGAAAACCTAATTGTTAATTTTAGGATAATAATTTGAAGATACAGATGGAAATGTATTTGACAGGGCTACTAAAATATTCATTTTACGTAGTTGACAGTAACTACAATACAACAAAAGGTTAGAAAAATTATATGTATTATATGTGTATATATATATATATATATATATATATATATATGTGTATATATATGTGTATATATATATATATATATATATGTGTGTATATATATGTATATATATATATATATATATATATATATATATATATATATATATATATATTTATTTATTGATGGATGTTTGATTTTCTTAAACTCTGTATAGTATCAATTTACCTTATAGAATTTGGGTGAATAAAATGCACAAATTGTAATTTTGAAGTCCATTTTAAGATTATTTTAAGATTATAATACTTACTTAATCAAGTACTTTACATATCTGTTTTTAGACATACTTTAACTTATCAAGTTCCTCTATGAATTCTTAACTAGATATCTGCTTAGTTTATTTTAATTTACTTGACTTTAGTGACAACATTTGATTAATACTTTGTATATTGTTCGAAATGGTTGAAACTTCTGTTTGCCATAACACACATATCGGGCTGTAAAAATTTGATAAAATCACATTGTTCAATCAAATATGTGTTACTTACCCTTAACCTGGTAAAATATAGCCCATCGAACTATTTAATATACAAGAAACCAGATATTTAATATTGTTAAAACGCTTGAAGTTAATTCATATTTTTCTTTGCACTTTGGTCTATTAATAATTATGGCCATTCCGTAGTGAACATCAGTGAGTTCAATTGGAACCCCATTTCCCTATATCTAGTTGGCATTCGAATCTTGTATAAACATATACTGACTTCATGCACATTTGTTCGATTAAACCCATCATATTGTATTAAATATAATTTTCTATATTATTTAGTAACTGGAAAAAGAACAACATTATTATGGACCCATATACACAACAGACAAAACAAGTGAGGCCTAGAGTGAATAAGTTTATTCCTTGTAAAGTTAATAATCATCTAGCCTAGTGTCCAATTAAGGTGTATGAAATATAATTAGTTTTTTTGTATAAATAGATTCAAATTTCAAGTCTGTACCAAAAATTACTAATTATCATTGGTTATTTTATCTATTTTGGTTTCTTATATTGTGTACTAGCTCCTAATGTTAGTAAAAATACGGGGGACAAAGGAAGTGTATTTCCTATAATTTAATTCGGGCTTTCATTTTTTAGAATTCTCAGATTTTGCACCAGAATATTTATTTTCTCTGTCTTTCTTTGAAGTAAAAGTTATGTATCAGAATGAAATGACAGAAAAAAAGCCCGTAAATCAGGCGAATGTGTCAGTCTACGACTTAAATTTGGCACAATAAGCAGTTTTTCAGCTACATTTCCGAGGCATTTTTTCCAGATAAATTAAATGCCGACGCGTTACTCGTTCTCTTTCGTCGTCTTTAAGCGTCGTTAACTTTTTCCCGATTCTGCTGAACCACGCGAACTGTGGACAGAAAACGCGTTCAATTAGAATTTTTAAATTTTTAAATGCGCGATGAATATTCACGAGGTCTCCAAGGGAGTGTTGTTGCAAAAAGAATCCATATTTATCCGTTTCGAAAGTTTTTTTTTAAAATATGTACTGTTAGTTAATGTTTTATTCGTTTTTTTTTCTCGAATTTTTACGTATTTTTTTATTGTAAGTTATTGTAATAATTACGTATGTAGGCCAATTGAAAATTAATTAATTAGGAAAAATAAATAATTGATTTCATAATATATTTATAACAATGGTTGGAAAATGAATGAACTAATAGTCAATTGTTTTTAACAAATAGCGTTTATATGAGCTTTTCATAGCCATATTAACTGTAACACCAATTCAATCAAATAAATCTGTGTAATACTAATTATTATATTATTAAGATCCTACATTTTAGATCGTTTAATTTTGATATGAAGTGATAGCCATTGTTTCATTCATTATGGTAATTTTTTAAAACTATTGACTGCCGGTTTGCAGCCACGTTAATTGGGTTATAACGGCCAGATTGTTACATGTTAGATCTTCAAGACAGGAAAAGTAACAGTAATCTGACAACTAACGCCCTCCTTTTTTCATAAGTCACTTTTCTGTTCTATAACATTGAATTAAACGACTTTTTTTATCAAATTGTAGCTGCCGAACACAAAAGATTTTTTGTAACAGGTACCATATTAAAGTTATGATAAATTAAATTACTATAATTAAATAAAAACAATATAAAATTTTAAATCATATTTATTTATTTATTTATTTATATTAATTTTATTAAAAAAATAGTAATATATTTTTACAAATAGACAATACATCAATATAGGTCTGGTTTAAGTGGTCAATATAAAAAATGATCCATATATTCTAAAAGAAAATGACGAATGAAATTAACTTTCCTCTTATGAACAGTAGAATCCTCTTTCATTACAAACCAGCAGTAATCGGCTAAGATTTAAACATTCCATCTTTCTTGATAACGTTCTTCTAACTTTTTTATATTATGGTGAAATCTTGTTCGTCACACGATTCCAAAATTAGGAGGAAAATCTGAATGGAAATGCAAGAAATGCATTTTTAAAGACATTCCGCACCGCATCGTTTTATATATTTTTTGTAATAGATCATTCAATAAAAACTCGGCATTTGCAGCTTTAAGATTGCCCCTAAAACCATGAATTACTTTCTAACCAAGCCTCAAACTCTTTCGCGGTAAAATTTTCCTCGAATTCGCTGTTTTTTTGTAAGCTCTCTTGTTTATGTGCCAACAAAAATGCCTTCTTTTAATTTAGCACTGCTTAATTTAGGGAAAACAATTTTCAAATATAAAAATCCTTTACCATTTTTATCCATGTCTTTGACACATTTTTTCATTAAACCAAGTTTTATATATAAGGGTGGAAGAATCGCATGTTCTTGTGGAATAAGAGGTTCATATTTAACGTTTGATTTACCACAGAGTCAGTTATTTTTGATCAGTCTTTAATTTCATGGTGGTTTTTGGTGGTTTCTACTATCCCACAAACAGAGAAAACAACAGTATTTCCTCTCTCTAAACTAAACAATATAGAAACAACTTTTACATCAGAACAAACTTTCCAGTTATATGTATTTGATTAATATTTCTTTTAAAATCATTGATTATGCAATAGGTTTGGAAGAATATCGACTGCCACTGTAGAGTAACACAGCTCTTAAGCGTACATATTATTCACACTATTACTAAGGAACGTAACTTGTTAGACAACAAAACTAATATATAGTGTTTTTAACAAGAGAATCAGGAATTCAAAACACGTAATCTTATTTATGTTATAAAAATTGTGTCACACAGAGTAATTATTGAAATAATCAGAGCTGTTATCCAAAAACTAGAGGTATTAAAAGCTTTACCTATCTATATGTCAAATTTATAAAGAGATAATAGAGAGTAAAAATGACACAATATAGTAAAAAGTACGGTATGCATGAATGAATCCAATCATAAAACAAACTAAAAATAAATAGACCAGACCATTATCATTTCGATATCGGGTTAGATCCATTACACAATAGAGTATGATACAGACTACTTAGAATAGTACAAGATATTGTTATGAGGGACACCATCAGAAAGGTAAAGATTGGAAAATATCTAATATTACAAAGAGTGAGTTTAAGTAGTGGTACTTAGGTAGACAAGACAAGTAAAACCTTCGTTGCTGCATCTGGCTCATATTTGATAACACTGGCATTATATAATCTTTTGAGGATTTGTTCTTCGGAAATATTGCCGATGTATCCAGCTGGCACTATTCTTTAATATTGGTTAGATCCAGCCAAACATGTTTAACCTCCAAAAAAATACCGATACAAAATGGCACAGTTCCCAATCAGCAGTGTTGTTTGCAATTTCTCAGCTTTTACGTTTATTATATTTATTTTACGTTGAAAAATGCCAAATACAATAAAATATTTATTGACAACTCTTTGGCAGGTTTAGGTTTGCCGTTACAGTGTTCCTATACTGGATTTCTTCGTTTAATGCTGACATGTGGTTTGTTTCTCTTCTCACGGTCCTACGTTTTGTGTAGAATTTGTGGTGTTATCAAGTTATCTCTTTCTTTATATTTGTCGTTATTATTTGTTGCTGTTTCTTGCATATTTCATTTTCTCTCAATAATTATTTTTTTTTTAGTCTCTAGAGTCTTTGGTAATTGTGACATCGGAATCTGGGTATTGATTATGTGGATTCTTATTTATATTTTGAGCCTTGGCAATGTTAAGTGTTATTAGGCACCAATCCGACATTTACAATTGGGAGTTTGACTTTCATTAAGTAACCATAATATAAAAATGAGTAACTATAACCTTCTTCAGAAGGTTTTGTAGCTTCAAAATGTGTAAAGCTGGAAAATGGAGTGGAGTTACATGTAAGGTACGAGTAGTTATCGCAATCAGGGTGGATGAAATGCTACGTGTTCCAACGCATGCACAAAATGTATTCATATAGATTTTTTATATAAAAGATTTTTATTAGCATCTGCTTATTTAACCCCATTTCAATGGAGTGAAGCTTTTTGTTTATTGTTCATGTTTTTACCAATGTAACAGTATTGGCCAGAAGTAGCACTTCAGTGTTATCAATTTGTGCTTCTTGTTTAAGCTTTTTTCTGTTAAGAGATGTTTTTGTTTCGTATTTCACTGAATCCCGATGTTCACGCAGTGTTGTAGCGCCATTTTAAGGCAGAATGTTAAGAAGAAGCCTTAAGCCTAACACCAAGTCATCGCACTGTCTTTTTTTCCTTATTAATTGTTGTAGAACCTTGAGGAAAACTTATTTTTGTTATATCTAATGTCAAATTTACTTGTTTATTCTAAATTTCGATTTCGGTTGCTGCCAAAAAATTGTGCATCATTACAACATCAATTAATTACTGATATAACTTTAGACTAATATTTACTATCAATAAATTAGGAGAATATTTCATTCATAATTTACACTTGGCACGTATGTCGACTATAGTTTCCACATTGATCCCGTAGATTTTCTCAGTATTAATGAACAAATATTAACGCATCTAAATAGAGAGAGAGAGAGAGAGAGAGGGAGAATTTCTAAATGAAATCAACACAGTTGACTTAAAATTACCCAGCACTATTTTTGTTAAGGATCCCGGATTTGTAAAAGAGTTTTTAAACTGTTTGTTCTCAATCAATCACTGTCACAGCTATCTGAGGGTTGAATTATTACGAAAAGTATCTTAACTCCTACTGAGATTTCAAGTGAAATATGAGAAGGCTTTAAGCAGATTGCCGATAAAACATACCCAGGGGACCCATTTACTCCTGTTTTTTTTCTTGGATAATTTTTGTTCGATATATTTTCTCGATATCGCTCTGAGAAATGATTAATGTATTATTAGTGGTGATAATGTCGTACTGTTGTGTATACTGTGTTATATGCAACCAATACTTATTATGACTAATATCTAACATTATTAATTTTTTGTTCTTTTTTTTTAGGTAAGTTTCCGTTCAATTTTCACCAAATATAACCTAATTATAGACCAGGTCTTGTAAGTATAAAATAAAATAATTTGATACACATTTTACAAACTTTCACAATTTATTAATGTTGATGATCGAATATGACAAAATATCAGATGCGTAAGTTACACTATTCTGTATTTTCTGTATGCGATTTCTAGTGTATCCTGATTTATCTGACATTGAAATATGGGACGTAAAGCTGTCTTCGTGCGATTTCATATTCTCATTCTCTGATCATAACATAATGTTAGACAAAAAGCAAAACACATTAGAACCAAAATAAAACAACTATACTGGTTCGTCGGAAGATACTCTCAACTTGATCTAAAATCAAAGAGGTTGATTTAAAAGACAATCATAAAGCCAATTTGAACCTATGGGGTGCAAATATGGGGTTGCACTAAAAATTCAAATCAACTAGTCATCCAACGCTGTCAAAACAAGGTTACGAAACAAGCCATACGAACTTATATAAAGTGTATACCTATATATATATATAGCTAGTATTAGTGTAAACTATAGCTATATGTTATTATAATTTTATAATTGAGAAATACATATTGATGTATTTTCTCGCACTCGTCTTGCTTGTGAATTAATCCAAGTACAAATGAAATGTAGTAATAAATTAATTTACAATTAAGATTGTACTAAGCGTACCTAATGACATACCAATTTGTTAACGTACGTAAGTAAGTAAGGGGTTTTCTGCCCTAGATGGAGAAACATCTCCAAATGTTCCAACACATCTACATCTATACATCTGTCTCTACAATCCAACGCATGATGACCACTACAGTCCCAATTTTTCATCATACTATATTGTAGTGGTTTGCGTCTATGTAATCTTTTTAGTTTTTGAAAATTGGACAGGCAACTGTTAGAGGGGCTAGTTAGGATACACTTTCGTTTATAAGTCTTCCAAACCCCAGAACTGAGTCCCACTCCAGAGTTCTCTTGGAAAATGCACAGGCCATAAAGATACCAACGGTTATATGCCAAGAGTTGACGAGGCATACAACTTACAACTTTGTTAGTTTATTATGTCAATACCAAGAGTCCATTCAGTATGTATACATTCAGTATAAGCATCGCAATTGAAGCTGTAAAGCTATCAAAGGCGGACTGGGGGTACTGTGAACTAACATAGCCATTTGAAATTTAGAGAGAAGATTGATACTTAGTTGTTATAAGCTGTCCAGGCGGTGTCTGTCAGTCAGAGGTGTCTAGATGTAAGATTTTTGTTTACATTAGAATAATTATTCTTTTGCTTTTAAAATAAGCATTATATATATATATATATATATATATATATATACTTGGGACTGATATAGTCGTCCAAATATTTCGTACTTTTCAAGAAATCCAGTAGGTTTTCACATGAAGAGCCTCTACATAATATAGGTTGATTAATAATATTAGCAGTCCCTCGGTCGTCAACATTTTTTCATCTTTTTAATTTCCCAATATCTTCACCTCATAATCGAAACACTGACGCGGATAATAGTGATTACAAAAAGTGATCTCAGTAAATTTTGGTATTGTTTGTATATAATTATTTAACGTCATCCGATCTCTGATTAATAGACATATATAGATTAGTGATTAGTGACTACATTATTGAGTGAGATTTAAAATAAGATTTTTTCAAAGGAAATCACTTTCGGTAATTATATGGCTCGGTGAAGGGAGATAAGATGAAATGAAACTGTCGTGTTTACATGATGCGACCGTTATTTATTGACGTTGTTATATATTAAGAAAATACAAATGGGTGAAAAAGGGAGCGGTGCAATTTTCACAGTTTTACACATTGGTCAATTGATCAATTGAAGGACCCTTCAATAATATGCTAAATCGGTGTCTCGGGGTTGCCGAATCTTCGTTATCCTTTATTGTACGCAGCTGCTGGCACCCGCCCGTGTTCAACATCTGGCATAATATTTCTGGGTATTTTGTAGACCGTTATTCCACGATGTAAAATTCGACATGTCTCAAGGTCGCTACACACTTAATGAACTGTTCTTTTAGTAGGAGAATAATAATTAAAATTAGTTAAATAGTTAAAATTGTTCACAATGTTTCTATCATATTTCTATATATATTCTATATTGTTATCACGATTTATAATATACCACGATAATACTACGTGACATGAAAGTGATTTTTATTAGTTATTTTTAGGGTGGGCGTGAATTTAGGTGAAAAATCTTATTTTTAAACCGCTAATTCAATCAAACTTTTGACTCAAAGAGTGATACGAAGATATTTTTTGATTGCTGGTAAACATTGAGATATTTTTCATTTAGATTAATTATCCAGGTTTTATTTTAAAACACATTATGGGTGGACAAGAGTTTTTTATGTGTATAAATAATCCGGGTTCGACGCGGTTTACAGATTTCCAGACCCCTTTGATTTATGACTACAGAGCCGCGATGACTAATAATTTAAAGCTTTCAAATACGCCGCAGATATTTTACACACACTCCAGTTTATAATATATTATTCGAAGCATGGGAATTTATATGGGAACATTGTCTTTTCATCTAGACATTAATGTTTTCGGAATTGTGTCGAAAATAATTTTGTTTTTCATTTAAAGGATGTTGTTTCACTACTTTCATTTTTATCGTGCCTTTGTGATATGGTTATATGGTCGTAGCATATATCCAATTAGAGAGTGAACTCAACGTCACAATGTTGTCGCATTTAACTTTGACTTTTAATTTATTTTGGCTTTTTTGCACTTTCGTTAGAGAGCATACTTGCTTTTTTATGTTTAGTTCTTGTTTCCTTCTATGCAATGTATCCTTGTCAAGTCATTTTGACACTGCTGTATTTCTTCTTAGTTTCTTCTGTTACTACCTGTATACGTTTATCTTGATTTATACTTAGATTTAATCACTGCATTCTCTCTTATACATTTATCATATCTGCAAAACAGTTAATACTAATTCTCTCCCCAACCATTTTAACCAAATGATCATATATGTTATGGAGAATTTACACATACCTATGCACATAAGTCTTTAACACTCTACAATAGGATTTTCTACATTTATCCTATATTAATCTCTTGATATTGTCAACATTGAGTCATAATCTGACATCCAGTAAGTTTCATTCGCTGACTGTTACTTTCTGAGCCACAATTCAAGTCAATAACTAATCTGTTAATTTCCAATCTAACACTAGTTCACAATTCCACCAAACAGAAAACTGCTGTAGACAATACTTCTTTCTGCATATCCAAACAGTTCTTGCTTGTATATCTTTTTCCACATGCATCTCTGTTATAGTAATTCTTAACCAAACCCCATAACAATTCTATTTGATTAAATATGCAATGATAGGAAGGAATACATAACAGTCTGTGGCCATATTTTTCAGCCATCTGATCTACTGTGTATCTTTTTTCAGGCCTATTCCTAAAAAAGTAAATTGCTTAAAACGTAATTAAACATTTCATTTATATTTACTGAGTAACATTTTCAAATATTTCATGATACATGATATTCCTGTTATGCAAGACATTTCTTAATTAGAGCTGTAGCGACCTTGAGGCATGTCGAATTCTACATCGTGGAATAACGGTCTACAAAATACCCAGAAATATAATCCCAGATGTTGAACACGGGCGGGGTGCCAGCAGCGCCAACTAGAACCCGATAACGAATAACTGGCAACCCCGAGACGTTTATCTGGGATATTATTGAAGGGTATTTCCATTCATTCAGTGCTCAATCATTGTTCGGTTTAGACGTCTCACCATCGACTGTCCAAGCCTCGTCTCTGGTTAACACCGCTGCCATCCGTTTTATCATTTGTATTTTTCACATTTTTATATAGCCAATAAATAACGGTCACGTAATGTAAACACCACTGTTTCATTTCGTTTTACCTCCATTCACTAAGCCCCATCATTTACCCTAAATAACCTACTTGTTGGGATCTTTTCCACTATGGTATGGTGCATTGTTCATAACGATAACTGATAGTTCCTCCTAGTTCTTTCGTAGTTGATTTTCAAACCAGAGCAAAAACCTATTGTTCATTTCTCCATGTTTGTTATCTTTACATTATTTTTATTAGTCTTTACATAAATTAAAATAACAAATCTTCCTTAATATTATTATATGCTTTTAGTAATTGTAGTTATGTTTGGAAATTCCGTTAGACCTCTTCGTAGGTTATTTTTACATTATTTAAATTCTATATTTTCTAACAGTGTATGAAGAGATAACTTCTATTGAAAAAACTCCTCGCAGCTTTTATATATTTCATAAATTTAATCTCGAATATAACCAACATCAAGGTGATCTTGATTCGTCACCTACTTCGTGGATGCTTTCTTTTCTGTGAATCCAACATTATATTGTTTTTCTTGCTTTGAGAGATTTTACTCACAGCGTCCATACTAATATTAGAAATGTTTATGCAAGTGGAGATTTACGTTACAAGTCCATGAAACCATATGACCTGTAAACCTGGTTTTTACAAGTAAAAAGGTTAAGAGATTCGTGGATCAATATTGATCGTCTTATCGACAGCAGTTCTCTAGCTTAAAATCTAAATGAAATATCTAACAGTAGGAATGGATCTAAGACTGATTGTATCCTGATTTCATCAAAAAATATATTGTTATTTCTCTCATACCGTGGGACATTCCAAAATCGATGTAAATGCCTTATTTTGAGAATCCCCTAGTTTTGACGTCATTCACGTACACGCACACTGAAATTTCTGCGGAATCTCGCCTGGATGGGAAATAAGATCATTAATCATCTGTAGGATAATCAATTGATAAAATATTAGTTTAAGTACTCCGAACAAACGACGACACACAAAGCGAGTGTTTATGGTCAGAACAATGTATAAACCTCAACCACAAAACACAAAGGAATTAGAACTATATCTCCCACATATTACCTGTGAACAAGTTTAGCATTCATTTGCCACCAGAGGGCGCGACTGACAATATGAATAGCGGGAAATTTAAAACATTTTATTAATAATAGCAAAAATAAAGATGCAATAAAAGTTTAAAAATACATTTTATTTAAATATATGTAAAATTTATATTACAAATATTATCTCACAGGAGAATTCTTATAATTTTCTATTTCATCAGTTTTTCATTATTTATTATGAAAAGCCATTTCTGACATAGAGCAAGATCCCTAGGAAAGCTGGGTATTCTATTTGAAATGGTACTACATCCAGGGATGCAACATCTGAGATGTCTTAAGATTTAAACAAATAATTTTAACTAAAAAAGAACCCTAAAATCACAGTTAACAAAATAATAATATTTAACACTAAGTTTATAACTTTTTTAAGTGTGCTTCGTCAGCCATGTTAAAAAATACTCGCAATTCGAAAGCGACGCTTTCAACAAAAGCTTTGTCGAAAAAAATTAAACCGAGATTCTTTGTATATAAATCGAATTGTTTCTATAGGAATCATAGAATTACCAAAAAAGTCCAAAATATCCAGCAACTTCTTGATTATTTCCACCAAATATAAACAGATGTACACTATGCCTTCTTATTTTTTAGAATAGCCTTCTGAAAACAGAAAGTGTCACATTTCAGCTTTGCTACCAAATTTATACCTCGAAGCACCTAGCGGTAAATTAAGACACTAAGACACTGTATCGCATGCGCCCTTCTGAATTCTCAATATTTTGTGACCTCAACATATTGTTATGCAATTTGTAAATAATTTAACCACAAAATTTAAACGCGATAAAAATGAATTGGTTGAGGCCATTCATATGAAGCAACTGCCGGTAATCATCACAGACTGACGCCGAGAAACGGAGAACGCAAACATCCGACTCGATTGATTCGAGCTGGTAGAAGGCGTAATTTATATCAAATACGGCGCCAAGCCGTTTATTTACGAATCATCCGAAACGTTCTCGCCGTTTTTCCAACAAAAACGAATGAACGAATAAAAATTATGTTGCGTTCGTCTCTATAACGACGACCTGGTGGTTCTAATGAGTAATTAAGGCGCGAGACCAACCGGGAAGGCCAATTTAAGTCGTTTAAAGTTTTCGCAGATGTTGTCATGGGAACGAGCGACTAATGAAAACTGTGTCGGTGATGATGAAGATGCCGTCATCATAGATTAACAGTAGCTCGTAGCTTTAACATATAAATTAGTCTGTTGGTATTTTGAATTTTGACATGACATGAATACATATTGAGATATTGTTAAAGTGTATTTATCAGAATTAATTCTCTCTTTCTAGAAGTCTATCTCTTTCTTTTAAATGCTCATATTTTATGGTGTATTATACATATTTTGATGACAATTTCTTAATTATTACTCTTGGTGGTTCAAGAATCTGCTCAATAGATTATAAGTATTTTTTACCTTAACCATTATACATATACATGACATGCAGAAAATCGCTTCATTAAGTCATTTCCTGTGTAAAATATCTTACTCTAAGGTCTATATAAGTCCTATATATAATCAGATCGGATGTTAAACGTTTTTTCTTCTTCGACTTCATTATCATGTCACTGATTTAGTAAGTATTTTTATATTAACCATTAGACATATACATGACATGCAGAAAATCACTTCATTAAGTCATTTTCTGTGTAAAATATCTTACTCTAAGGTCTATATATGTCCTATATATAATTAGATCGTATGTTGTTAAACGTTTCTTCTTCTTCGACTTCATCATCATGTCAGTGATTTAGATGATTAGCAAGCACATTGTGGCGGACTAATATTCTTTTAAAGTACAGAACGTTAAGATGTTGAATCAGACTTGCAGCTCATGCAGCACTAAAGCAACTCAAAATTGATGACAATAAAATAATTTTAAGTCATTTAAAGTGGATCCATGCATCTATTTTATGTTTTTTGATACTTTTCTCAAAATGGAGTAGTTGATTATGGAACAATTTTACACAGGCTTAGTTTTCTTGTTTCAACTAAAAAATTATTTAGAAATCGCTAAATTCGACCGAAATTCCACAGTATAGCGCCTAATTATAAAACTTGACGGATGTCCGATTGCTTAAGCAGAATTAGCTACATTCCTCGGCGTACATCTTGATGGTAGAAATTAGACTCAAAGTCAAGTAAATGTACTGCTTAGTCGGAAGATACTCTCACCTTAATATAAAATCAAAGAAATCAAAGAAAAAGAATATCTATTGTAAGATATAATTAATAAAAAAAATTGCTAAATTATAAAAACTCAGCTTATCCAAGAAGCCACAACGAAAAAATCCTTCTTCCTTTCCTTCTTCGTTTTTCTTCTTCTTCTTTGTTCCATGGAAGTTTCCTTGAGGAAAACAATTGTTAGAGACGCTGTGTGGATATAAAAGGTGCATAATTTGAAGCCCATTCAGTAATATCGTGAATATATTTTAATATAACTTTTCAAACGGACTATATATTGTCATTTCAATATTATCAAATTTGTATGATCTCCAGCTTGGTTGATGCGGATAGTATGTGCGATAGTTGAGGGTTCGAATCCTGTTAGTCATATTGACCTGGTCATAAATTTATGATTGTCCAAAAGGCAAGAGTGTAAAATTCGACAAGAAACATGATCCCATTCACTGGGATGATCTCCGAAATGGTCACTCGACAGTCGGAAGACTTAATATCGGGGACAGTGGTTTGTAGTCTACGTTAAGCAGTAGGTCCAGTCCAGATAATCCATAATTGGTAAAAAGCATACTTTAAAATATAAGGAAAAATTAAATTTTTTTGTTGCTATACGTGCTTATAATGGTTGACTGGTTCTTTTACTTGAAATGTCCAAGTAAATCAACGCTTTATGCAGATTTGTCTTACAGAATATTTATTAAAAACCTATTACTGTACAATTTATCGACTCTAGTTTTCCACTTTGTCTTGTTTACTTCATGAATCTGAATAGTTTCAATTAACTAATAGCACTTACTTTTGTATCAACTTTCCTTTCAGTATGATTTATACTAGTTAATTTATTTTTCATTATCAAGAATTCAATATTTAAATTGATTGGTTGGGATTCTGAAAATAAAACTCTGACTAAAATAAAATGTTACTGTCTTGTCAATCCAATATATTAATTAGTAATACTTAAGTCGTTACGTTAAACTCAAACAAAACTAACCTTGATTGTCTATAAATATTTATGATATATCTAAAGCAGATTACAGCATTTATAAACATTATTTTAGGCAATGTATTGCATCATTACGACATATTACCATTACATGACTAACGATTTCTTTATCAAAACAGCAGGTTTTATTTGCGCGCAGAAAAGCGTTAACTGAGAAGTAACAGGCCCTTGAAAGACACGTTCGTATACGTAAGAAATATGGCGCATTATTTTTTAACAAGCGAAATCCGAACCGATTGTTTCATAAATCATAAACCACCGCAAATAAATACAAGAATAAATGTTTCTAAACGAAGCGCTATTTGTTGTCTTGGTCGGAGGTTGTTTATTTGAACCCGTATCCAAAAAAAGCAAATCTTATTTTAGCTGTGCTGATATGTAATTTTGCTGGAATAATGAAAATCGTTACAATATTGGGATACTTCTAAAAATTGCGCGAAGTTGATATAAATTAATAAATAATTAATTATTACACTTAACATATTTTGGTTTATTGCTCCCTGATAAATATGTAAAAAGTATTATATTTTTTAGTTAATCAAGTATTAATTAACTCTGACTTCGATTTTACTAAGAAAAATATTTTTTCCGAAAATTTTACTGTATTCATCAACATAACACTTCAAGAGTAATTCGTGTCAACGCTGCGTTTAATACTTTAATGAGTTCTCATAATTTTTAACATTTGGACTTATACTTGCTAATTTTGGATAACCATTCATATTTTCATGGTGTAGAAATACCTAGTAGGTTACTATCTGGCTACTTCGACAGAACAGATATAACTCTTAATATACTATAATAATATAACTCATAATAAATTATGTTATCCATTATGATGCGTGTAGGACATTACAGGCCACACAACAGTTACAGTAGAAATCTATGAGGGAGGCTTATGTGCAGTAGTGAGTAACTGGTTGATGATAAGGATGTTCTTCCGTACGAATGTTCGTAGTTATATTTCTGGCCTTGGCAGTTCTGAAGAACAAATTTTGTCAGGCACTATCTAATGTTTTCATTTGAAACTTGGTTTTATTGGTCATAAACTTCTTCCGAACATTTTGTAATTTGAGGACGATTTGTATTTCGTTTCTTGGCTAGTATCGTTATTGCATTAAAGAGGTTTATTGCTTCCACATACTATATTCTTACATTTTGATGTGCAAAATGAACAGTACATTTTCTATAACGATTCGTCATAAAAAATTTGCTTGTGAGTGACTTAAAACAGCAGATCTAAGTTTAATATGTGATTGCGGTCAGGGTAGCCGCACAGAGTTTCAGAGAGCACAGAGAGATATTTTGTATTCCCACAGTTTCAGTTATAAACCAGTTTTATTTCAGTTTTATTTTCTGATTTTTTGCATAAAATATTTGAGTAGTGATGAGGTTTAATAATGCAATTTGTGTAAACTACAGCTTAATTAAAGTAGATCCGAATTATCTAGGTTGTACAGCATATCAATGGATATATCAGAACCACCATTACTATAATTAATTTTTTTAAATTACATTTGACATTGATATGCTTAATAGAATCTTAATTTATATTAATTTATTACTACTGTTCTGTTGTACTTGCATTAATACACAAGCAGGGCGAGTACGGGATCAATACATCAATATATATTTCCTAAATTAAAGCCGGCTTCGTTGGCGCAGTGGCCAAGGCAACAGGACGGTCCACTTACTGTTGCGATAGTTGCAGGTTCAAATCTTGGATTCAGGTACATGGGGCATGGATGTACTTTATGTTTGTGATTACAATTGTAAATGTCCTTAGGCAACAGTGGAAAATCCGACAGGTAATAAGCATCCCAGTCACGCCAGTAACCACACTGGGTAAGATCGGATGTCTTCTGAGATGGATGGATGGAAGTTGCTCACTGGCCAGTCGATAAGCTTAAAGCCGAGGACCGTGGTTCGGAGCCCACGTTAGTAGTATATATATATATATATATATATATATATATATTCGCATTCGTATCATCGTACTGCTATTTCGTTGGTTATATAGAGACAAACTTTGGTAATTAATTAATCGTAGAACTTTGTTTTACCTTCATTGGATTACTAGTTGATTTGGTGTTTTAGTGTGACCCCCTATTTGTACCCCATAAGTCCAAATTGGCTTTATGATTGACTGATAAACCAATATCGTTGATTTTAGGTATAATCTCAATTATTCATTTCAAGGCATTCGGATTCTAGCTTTAGAGCTCCTGAGTTTCTCTGTTTAACTTCTGGTCCTTCGCTAAACTCAAAAAAACCGCCTCGAAAACATTGGTTGTAATGATTAAGACTATTTTAGAGACGGGTTTTCTCCGTTACGAAGACAAAAAAACAACAATGAGAATGTTAACTACAATATACAACAATTTGTTCGAAAATTATTGGCTTGAAAGCGAACAGATCTGCAAATTAAACGCCGCCCGAATGGCTTACCTACGGTACAAACGACGGTAGAATCGTACACTGTTCGCCATTAAACTTCCCGGCGTAAGTTTTCACCGAATGAAAATTTAATCGGGAAAATTTGACCCAGAACTATTCACGGATCCCCATTAGCGGGGATACACATTGCCACTACGAGGCTTGAAGTTGATGGCGGCGGCAAGAGAGGACGGGAAAAGGATGGAAGATTAATGTCAACTTAATTAAAAGCGTGACGTAGCCGGATATATTGTGTTAATTATTAAACTCAGATTGTACGAACTTAAACTTGAGCAAAATTCGCATAAGTTGTGCAGGGCTTTGCCTGTACAATCTATTTGAAATAGTTGATCTATAATAACATGGAAACAGACATATAGTCAATTCAAAATAGCAATGACATGGGAAACGTCGCAATGTTTAATATAAATAAAATATTTGAACAAATATTCTATTAAATATAATTTATTTTAACATTATAATACATCTAATACATATATTATCGAATAGCTTAAAACTACAATTAATTATACAGCCACAATAATTTATAGGTTAGAGTTGTTTTATTATGTTTACATTAAACTTTTTCCACACTAGTATAGGTAGGGTTCTAGGCGCGTTTTTTATGTAGTGGTATCCCCCGAGGTTAGGCCTAATCCACATAATTAACAATTGTATATCTGAATAATATTATTTTACTGATTTAATGAGTATTTTACTTTCATTATAGAGCATATTTATGTTTTATGCTTAGTACTTGTTTCTTTCGATGCAATGTATCCTGTAAAGTCATTATGATATTACTATATTTCCCTTTAGTTTGTCCTGTTACTATCTGTATACATCTTTCTTGATAAAACTACATTTAATCACTGCATTCTCCTTAATGCATTTGCCATATTTGCAAAACTGTTAGTGTTATTTCTCTCCTCATACATGTTAACCAAACGTTCATGTATATTCTGAACAATAATGCACATGCTCATAAAGCTTTCACACTCTATAATACAATTCCCTACAACTAAAGTATATTAATTCTATACTGACCTTTAGTGGTTTCCTCTTTCTTCACCCTGTCTTGGTAATCGTCAGCATCGAATCAAAAACCAACATTCATAAGGTTTTATTCATTCACTGTCACTTTCAGAAACACTAATCAAGCGAATGACTAAGCCGTTTATTTCCAGTCTATCAAAAACTCGTCAAGATTCTACCATTATCAATTTCTTCTTCAATGTGTCTGATCGAGCTCACACAAACTGAAGGTGCTTTTTTCAACAATGCCTCTTTGCATAAATCCAGACAGTTCTGTTTTGAATATCTCGACCTGAATATCTATTGTAATAATGCTTTGCAATACCCCGTATCCACTCAATTGGATTAAAAATGCAGTGATAGGGAGGAAAATGTAATACTCTGGGCAACATTCAGTAATCTGATGTACTATGTATCTTTTCTCAGGCTTATTTCTAAAAAAGTAAATTACATAAAATGCAATTAAATATTTCATTTATATTTACCGAGTAACAATTTGAAATAGTTCATTCTTTAATATGATTTCTTGAAAACTTATTTTATGTACTTTAAGCCATTCCTTAATTGCAGCCTTTGTTGGCGCACTTGTTGAGATTTTCCCCACCAGTATACTATATATATGGTAGATATGGTGAATTATACATAACAATAACTCATGGTTCCTCCAAGTACTTTAAAAGCTGATTTTCAAACTACTGCAAAGACAAGTTATGGTTCATTTCTTCATGGTAGTCACCCTTGGACTTAGAGAAACATTAATTCTGCACCAGATATAAAACTATTCCTGTTTCCAGCATGAAGAACTATTGTCTGCGGTGAATAAATGTTATAACTAACAAAGCCTAATCGATAGTTATTCCAACGTTTACCTTTTTCCATGAATGTATCATTCTGAAATAGTAATGCCTCTTTTAAATATATAAATTGATATAATTCTTCCTTGATTTTGTTTTTAAAAATTGTATTCTTTTAAAAGCAATCTCTGGAAGTTCCATTAAACCCCTTCGTGGGTTATCTTTACACCACTTAAATCCTATATTATCCAACAATGTATATACGGATGTTCTACATCTCTCAAATAGCTTTATATCTGTTGGATCTTTGTGGATACTTTCCAGACTAACAATTTTCTCTGAAATAATTGTATTAAATTGTGTTTCGATTGAGAAAAGTACTTACTGTTTTATATATTTCGTATATTTGATCTCTGAAACACCAAGATGATTCGTCACCTGTTTCGCATAAACACGGTTTCTTTTTGGCGAATTTAAGGTTATATTGTTTTTTATTTTTTGAGATATTTTAGTGACCGTGTCCGTACCAATATACAGTGTAGCTGCAAGCCGCAAAAAAATATTTTCAATAAAAACCGCGGCGATTTCAAATGTATTAAAACAAAAGGTTAAAACAACGTTTGCCAGATTATAACCCGTAATTGTAATATTTTGAAGAATTTTCAGAACTTTGGCAAACGGACAACTTTTGCGGGATCATTCCTTGACATATTCGAACTTCTCTACCAGCATTCTATCTCTTTTTAAATAGAGTAAAATGAGAAGGATTATATTGTCGGACTGTAAAACAAATTTACAACTTTAGACAGATACATATTGACTTTCGTGTAACTGCTATTTTGAATTGACTATACATATCATGTAGTTGTGTTATGTTGAGTGTTAAAATCTACAATCATTTCTATCGTTATTGCATTCTATCTACATACTCTATCTCTACCCTTCCTCCCCTACTGTTGAAATCTACCATAAGTTTTCCCCAGCTTCATTAATTATATCTGTGTATCTTTTCTTTTCTTTGTTTAAAATCCTATCGTCAGGGCATGGAGTCTGTACTATTATTATTATATTATTTGTTTAATTTTTCTTTTTATATTTTATAGTAATATAGTTTCTGAATATATTCTCCATTTTTCTATTTCTTCATCTATAGCTGACTCTTAGGGGAAGTGTCTTCTTCTCAACCAATAAGCGGCTGTTAGACTTCGAACATTCTTCACTAAACCTCATCAAAGTTGGCGGTTGGCTACAAGTGGTTCTGGCTTTAGAGAATGTCAGTTCCCTATTTTTCAAATCGCTTTTTATGACCGAATCTGTTCGCTGTATCTTTCATTCAAAAGTCAATTTCGCCACAGAACTCTAAAAGAATTTTATTCAATTTTTACTCGACACATGTCCAAACCGTTCTAATCTGCTTCTCTAAATTTGTTCTTCAACTGTGCAGTCATTTTTTACTTATTATGCAGCCTACTCCTGCTGATGCTCTCTTACTTTTTATCTGCCTCGCTATATATAAAACGTTTGGCCGTTACTCATGCTATAAATGCCTCAGCATTTCTTTGTTTTGGTTACTGCTAGTAATCCAACCCAGCCCGTTAAAATTTTTCCTTCAGTTCCCTTTCTTTACCCGTCAGTCCTCGTAACGTATCTTCCAGTAACCCATTTTCCAAATTTGTCTAGTTAATTTATAATACTTGTTCCCTTTTTTTACTGTTCTAATTTTTTTATTCATGTTCTTGCCTTTTGTCACAAATATATAATGTACTTAATTTAACTATAATTTTATTATTAATAAAAATATAATTTTTTTATTGTATGGCTTGAGACACATGTTGTAAACAGACATGTGTTTTCGAATATAGCAACATAAAATAATCTATTAAGTGCTGCAGTTGCTGATTTTTCTAGTCGTGAGGAGTGTAACGAGCTGGGTCGGTGCCCTAAATTATTCCCAGATGTTTTACGCACAGGCTGTCTCATTATCTGCGATCACTTAAATTTTTGTCTGTTTTCATTCAAGGTCATTCAATTTTTTTTAACTATCATAGCCTATTAAACTAATAAATCGATTTTATTCAATATTAAACCGTATTATTACCTACTTTTGCTGTCTGTATAATTGATTATGCATTGATAAATTGTATCATTGTTATCATTTTATTTCCGTGATTTTATTATGAACCAAATATTTATCCTAATCATATCTAAAATGGTAACTGATTTTATAACGTCAGCCATTCTATTGGGCGTTTTCTAACAAACCGTCTGATAGTATCATAATTAATATTACATATCTTTGTTGTAAAATATCGTAGTATTTCTCTGCAAACCAGGTTTGTACAGAAAAAAACAAAATAAACAATTTGAATAACTTTTTTAAATAAAAAAAGAACACAAAAGAGATGCAGAAAAGAAAGCAAATAAAAAGGAAAATCCTTCCTAGTTTGATGCCTTAAGTCGAAATTTTATTGGAATTGCTTCATTTTGAAATATGATGTTTAACAAACTTCATTGTTGTTGTTATTTTTGTTCTAATTATTAGTTTAGCTTGTATTACAAATAATTTATATTACGAAAATTTTAATCACTTCATCAAGGAATACCAGTAACATTATTTATGATGCCAAAATAGAGTTGACGAAGATATTGTGATGGATATGCAAATATTTCTCTATTATTAGTATTAAGTATTAACCACTTGAAAGGGAATTTGAACTGAGGAACCAAAAGAACAAAGAGAAAAAATAAGAGAATAATGAAAGAAAAATGCTTGATTAAAATCCAGGGCAAAAGAGAAGAATATCTGCCTACTCGTACAATGATGAGTTAAGGGTGAAGTATGTAACTATTTGTAGCCACGGAATTGGAACTCTTTTTCAACAAGTAAATTGGTTTCACTAAGGGTAAGGGTCTTTAGAGCAAATCATCATTTGCATTTTTTGTGGCTTAATTTGCAGTTTCCAAAATTTGAACCATTTGATTTTATGCTATATATAGCTACTTTTGGAGTTTGAGGTGTTGTATTTAGATGATCTAGAGCGTAAAAAGAAGGCAGCATATCCGCATAAAACCACCATCTTTAATTTTGAATCCATTAATGAAAGTATCAGGTTTACAACATCACTGCCAAGATGATGTCACTCTTGTGAAATCAGCCTTATTGTGAGATATATTCCTTTGACATAGAAATGAAAATTGTGATTCTTTTACTGTGGTAAAAATTTTTTACCTTAATCGCAACTCTCAATGGTTATTATTTTGTTAACAATATATGATGGCTATGACCTTTGTTGTTAAAAGTTATTACTGAGAGCATAAAACGAAATTATTCTGTTTCATAACATCAAGATAATTCCTGCCAGTCATTGTTTTACGAATTTGTTTTGGAGCAAATGAACGCTGTCCATTCTCAACCGTTAAGAAATCGTTAACATCGAAAAGTTTAGTCTTCTTTGAGGTCAATGTCGATATTTATTTAACAATGTAATCAAAATATCAACTTTTTTTAAATAGTGGTTCCCATTCAACACTTACCCTACATAAGATATTCGTATATGCTGCATCGCAATATCTATCATCTATATATTATCATTATTTCAGCCAATTTAAAACCAGATCTAGTTGTTGAGTGACGTGTGCCTTCATAAATACATTAATTGCTTGTCTATCGGACATGATGAATGTTATAGCTTCTATTAATATCCCAATATGGGATTTCAATAGATTTATGTCTACAAATAGTTTGATTAATTTGTCGTATATTGATAATATGTATAGCTAGTTTCTGATGCATGTTGATTAGATTGATATTTGTCCTACTATTTGTATCTTGATGATATTAAATCGAATAAATAGAAATCAGGTTAAAATGGAACACAAACACAAACTAAACAAACAGTATATTAGTACATGACAGTTGAGGGCAGCAGTGATGCGTTTAAAGTTATTGCGCAGGAAATTTAAAAATTTACTGACTTATGAAACTATCCTCGTATTTTATTGGGTAGATATGCAGCTCTGTCAGTATATAATAAGCTTTTTCTTTAGAAACAAGTCTTAAAAGCTCCGTGAACTTATAATGTTCAAATCTGGGGTTGTACCAGCCAAGGCAATAGAAAGAACATGCATATATTTCAAAACAAGGTAGTATGAGGATGTGGATGCCCCACGGTACATTCGTAACGACAATCTGCATAAGGACCTAAAGTTAGAAACTGTCGATAACATTATCAAGGACTATGCTCAAAGACATGAACAGAGAGACATTGTACCGCAAGGTGCTCGACTTGCCCCAGCCCTGTTCAACATGTATATTGAGATTTTCCACTCCCCCAAGAAATCAAACACAACATTTTATGCAGATGACACAGTTTTCCTCACTACCGATTACAGTTCCGACGCCATCCGTGACAGACTTCAGGCTCAGCTCAACCTGTTCCATCTCCACAAAGAGTTCCGCCGATACCTCCTCAAAATTGAAAAAGTCCCTATCCTCACTCCAGAATTTATCATACCTCGGTCTCCAATTCGACCGCAGGTTTCAATGGTCAGCATAAATTCAGCACGATATCTCAAAGGGAATGGCGTGTATATCCTACTATTTCCACTCCTCTGCAAAAAAGGCAAACTTCCACTCTGTTAGAAACCGACTCAGTATAAAATGCTGGTCCGTCCAATCTGCCTCCACGGAGCACAGATATGGTACAGGTATATCTCCGAGAGACAACTTGCATTATTCCAAATGTCCCAATCCAAAAGGGTCTGCGCGTTACTCAATGTCTCATGATTTGTGAGGATCGCAAATACCCTTCTCGAATCAGGCATCACGTTTGTGAAAAGCTTCACGAACATGCTCAGTGTGAGGTTCTCCCTTGGCGCCTTACAACATGAAAATAAGCTGATCAAATCACTACTCATCGTATACCCGGCAATCCCAGTCGTATCCCAGAGTCTCTGTCGCTCGCAAAACTCAATTATCTTGAACCCAAAACGACATCAACAAAAGACCAATTAGTTCTAGCTGGTCACTGTCGAAAATGAAAAAAAAAGACATTAACAAAAGCTTCATCAGCACATCAGTGTTGAGATTTTCCAGCCCCTTTACAAAGATCATCTGATTTAGTTAACTGAAGTTGACCTATGAATAAAACTATAAGTTTAATTAACGAGATTGCTATAATGAGTAATAAGAAAAATTATTTCTGTTAAATTTTATACAATTTTGCTTACAATATTTTTCGAAGCCCTTCCTATTAAAATATGTATTTTGAATATAGTAACTGTTTTCTTGAAGCCTCTAGTATCCAGAAACCTTGTCCTCGTCACGTATTTGATATGCGTATATATATATATATATATATATATATATATATATATCTTTCCGTGAATTCGCACTTAAAAGCAACACGTCAGTAATCCGACACGGGTTTATTTGTGGACCGTTTCCTTTGTAAAGAAAGAGGTCCAGAACCTTCGCAGTTCCATAAATAAAGCACCACTCCTTCGTCTCGGAACGGCGGCCTGGGTTAACCTTTTTGCCAACGCTATTTTCAACCGATCCGTTTTAGACCGTGAACGAAGAACGCGTCTGATATGATATGACGGGGGGCGCGGGGTGAAGGAGAAACTCTTGCCGTTTCTCGGCTTTGTTGCCTCGACGCTCGGATCAACACCGGCGAGGGTATATTTTCGGTGCGAAAATCTTGGCGAGGGGTGTTTCGTTTTCATGGCAACCAACCTCCTCGTCCGTCTGGCCCTGGGTGGGCGAATGGGTTTTTCGAGAGCGTTTTTTAAGTCGCCGGCAAATAAGGAGTCTCTGGGGCTCGCTTAGTTTATTATTTATAGAGTTTCGACGTTGTTGTTTCGTTGTTGTATCCAGATTCAGAAAGTTTTTAATGGTGTCCCGGTTTCGTAATTAACTCGGTTGTAATTGAATTTTTTATGATTACGTGTAGGCTGATGATGTTTTTCATCATTTTCTAAAATTTGTTGAAAAAAACAATCTTATTTTGCAACAATTATGTTGATTGTCTATAATATCTTGCGCCCTGCATAAATTCTGATCAGTCTTCTTAATTTAATCGGGTTTTTCCTCTCTGATACAGTCATCGCAGTTTTGCCTTCTGATTTTTTTCCTCTGTTCCTATTTCCATATTCAAGTTCAGTTTTTAGTACAATTACAGTACAAAATCAGATTTTGCAATAATATGAGTTATTATTACACATTAATAGCCGAAGGCAGGGCAATCCAAAGACAAATCGAAACAGCTCATCAACAGAGCTTAACACATGTGTTGAATGAGTTTTTTTCCGTGTAGATGCCAGTAATGTATAAGAAACTTAGTGGAATTATTTTCACCACAACATTATAATCATCGTAAACAAACGTGTTATATATATAAATTGACTGGGGTATATCTGAATTGTATGTGAAAAAGTGGTAAAATATATAATCTTGCGTAATAAATAAACAATGTTTACAATAATTTCCCTCACCATCATATGTTTAATGTAGATTCATTGTTTTCAGTAAAGAAAACATAGATAATTAAAGAATTATATACAATTTACAATGAAACCTTAAATTTTGTTCCTTACATCTATTGTAATAAATTCGTTTTTTACGAATTTCTTATTATTTAGGTTCTTATGTGTAGGCTAATGATTCACTTATTTCACTTTTAAAAAACAATTATTGAGCAAAATTGTTACAGTATATATCAATCAAAATATCTTTCATCGTTTTCTAGAACTTTTTGTCATCTCTCTAGCAACATTGCTATACCGTGTCGAAACCCTGTTATTACACCCTGTTTTTTTTCTGGCCTAAAACCAGGCGGTGGAATGCATGACGCATATCCTAGTGGATCAGCCCTAGAGTGACAAGTTGGGCCGGGTTATGTGGGACTGCCTCTGTGCTTACCAATACTGCTACTTCATTGAATTTGGGGATGACACCCGACAACCGTTATTGGACCCGGCGAAGAGCAGCTAGTAAAACTAGCTGTTGATTCGCAATCTTGAATTAACAGACGACTGGGTTAACTGGACGATGGAGGAAAAAGTCATGACAGCAGCGACGGATTAAGTCGTTGCAGCCTGGAAAAAGGGGAGATTAGCGGTGACGCGGTGCTAAGCTTTCAGCATGTTGACCAGCTCGGGAACAAGCGCGTTTTCAGAACAACTTGAGCTGAGTTGTTGTTTGATAGAGGGATTGAGATATGAAGTGTCAGTTTCTATATCAATTTGATTATTTCTAACAAACCATTGAGCGTCTAAGATACCCCCTATCTTACATATTTGTTGACTCTTCTGAGGAATTTCATTTTTGCTGTTGTTTTCTTTCTTTCTTCCATTTTAGTTTTACCTTATATTTAATTTTATTGAGGAATACATATTAATGTATTTTCTCGCACTCGTCTTGCTTGTGAATTGATTCAAGTACAAAAGAAATGTAGTAATAAATTAATTTATAATTAAGATTGTACTAAGCGTGTCTAGTAAAGATGTTATAAAAATATATATACATTTTTTTTAATGAATTTTCTATTTATAGCGAAGTGCAAATTCATGATATTTCCAATTCTGGCACTCATTTCCATTTTCCTCTCTAAACCCAGATACTTAAATGCATTTACTGGTTCTATTTTTACATCCTCTTTTTGGATATTTATTACTTCTGCCTCTTTCATCACTATGACTTTTGTTTTGATTTTATTTATTGTGATGCCACATTCTCCTACTATCATATTGTATCTGTTTAAGATTTTCATTATATGTTCTGGTATTGTTACATCATCTGCAAAAGCTCCTACCGACATTTCCATTTTTCGCTATTTTTGTACTCTATATATTCTCCAATTTTGTTTATTTAACACCTCTTCATTATATCATCCATTAATATTATAAACACAGTTGGTTTAAATCTTGTGTTTTCGCCTTGTCTTAGTCGTGATTTTTAAGATTTTTGATTTCGTGCTGTTTGACTGTTTGTTATGACCATTTTACTATTTATACTATATATTTTTTTAATTATTCTTACAATTGTATTATACTCTTTGTATATAACTCTTGTAATATAACCCATATTATAACTACCAATAATACTAAATGGAACACTTTTATTTTACGTAAAGCAATATCAAAACCAACACAACAAGTTGAATTTAATACTTTTAACAATTGTGTACATTGATACATCGTATTTTCACCAACAATCAACATCAACATACATGCAAGCACCTCATATTTAAGTAGTAATAAACAAGAATGACTTCTCAAAGACCCACCGTTATTGAAAAACTCTATGTTTGTGAACGGATAGTTTACAGATCACTTAGTCTAATTGATTACGGTCGAGTGGTATATTGATACAATTACGTAATGGACTATTGACGACGATTTGACACAACATAAGTAATTGTGACCGGTACAAGTGGTGATATTTGAAACGAATCCTACGTTCCGAAATAAAAATATATCAATAATTCCGCATCGCAATTTGTTCTTCATGCTCTGATATCAAGATGGTGAATGATTATTTTTGATTTTTGAAGATTTTTACTTGATACGTATCAGTACACGTATTATACGTATTATATGTATACGTATTAGTAAGTGCCTTTGTTAATACCTGATTGGTTTCAAAACATTTTAAATGAGGATGAGACATGTTCTATTGTGACTTGCCTATCTCGATTGGAAATGTACGTTTGCAAGCTCTCTGAAGAAGGTTAGAAGGAACTTTCTGAAATGTTCTTAGCTTAGTCTTCCTCCTGAGTAAATTACGGCATGTTATGTCTGACGCCTGGCGTCTACACTACCAGTATTTTAAATACATGCTTGATAAGGGGCTGTTCATTTCTTGCATAAAAATATTTTGGCGGAGCCTTCATGATTCTTCTGTAACATCTTAAAAATGGGGTAGGTAATACTCCCCAAGACGCGGCGAAGGTGTGCTGTAACCATGACAACAATACCGCGTTTCCTAAATCGACCTCTGAAATTTTCCAAATATTAGGTTTGTATACTGAGCGATTTTTCGGATCGATCCAAGGCCGTTTTATTGCCCATTCTCTAGCTCCCCATCAGTTCAAGGTTACCCGCTCTATAAATGAATTAGGATAATTAGTGTAATTATATAGTAATACAATTTGTCAACAGTGTGTTTAGGCAGTTCTCATTACTGATCCCAGAGCCAAATCTAAATAGGTGATATAAAATATCTTTTTTTTAAATTTCTAGTTTTTGACTGTGTGAATGCTAGTAACATATAAAGATGTTAGTGGGCTTATTTCTAACAGAACATTATAATCATTGCAAAGAAACGTTGTATATTTAAATTGATTAGGGTATATTTGAATTAAATGTGAAAAAAATCTAATACCTAATAAATAAGCAATATTTTCAAGAATTTCTATATCCTTATCACTCATTTTTATTTGAATTCATGGTTGTCATTAAAGAAAAGATATACCAGGTCAATAGAAAAGTCCCCGGCTTCAGACATAGATGGCGCTACTAGAATTAAATCCCTATGTTTTTTAGTTAAACGTAACCCTCAAAAGATGCATGTATAAATTTGACAGCTGTTGCATCATTAGTTTGTGAATTATAGCAATTTGCGCGAAGCAACTTTTGTTATTGTGAAAAAATTTAATAAAAAGGAATTTCGCATGCTAATAAAATATTGTTTTTTGAAGGGAAAGAATACAGTTGCAGCAAGAACTTGGATTGATGCCGAGCTTCCGGACACTGTCCAAGGAAAATCAACCATCAAGGATTGGTTTGCTAAGTTTAGATGTGGTGAAATGAGCACCTAAAACGGTGAACGCAGTGGACGCCCAAAAGAGGTTATTATCTACGAAAACATTAAAAAATCCACAAAATGCTTTTGAATAATCGTAAATTGAAATTGAATGAAATTGCAAACTCACTTTTGACCAAAAACAACGACGAATTGATGATTCGGAGCAGTGTTTGAAGATGATCAAGCGTAATAAACCCGAGTTTTTGCTTCGATATGTGACAATGGATTAAACATGGCTCCATCAAGTCCAATGGATAGTCATCCGAGTGGGCTGAATACGATGAACCCGCTCGAAAGCGTGGGAAAACGCAACAGCCGGCTGGCAAAGTTATGGCGTCTGTATTTTGGGACGCGCATGCAATAATTTCCATTGACTACCTTGAAAAATGAAGGACCATCAATAGCGATTATTGCATAGCGTTATTGGATCGTTTTAAGGACAAAATTGCCGGAACACGGCCACATTTGAAGAAAATTGAAGGAAGTGCTGCTTCACCAAGACAATGCATCGTGTCACAAGTCAGTGAAAACGATGGCAAAAATCCATGAATTTGGCTTCGAATTGCTTCCTCATCCACCGTATTCTTCAGATCTGGCCCTCAGCGACTATTTCCTGTTCTCAGATCTCAAAAGAATGCTCGCTGGGAAGACATTTTCGTCGAATGAAGAGGTGATCGTCGAAACTGAGGCCTATTTTGAAGCAAAGGACAAATCGTACTACAAAAATGGTATCGAAAAGTTGGAGGGTTGCTATAATCAGTGTATCACCCTTGAAGGGAATTATATTGATTAAAATAAACTAATTTTGCCAAAAAGGTGTGTTTTACTATTCTAGGCCGGGGACTTTTCAATTGACATGTTATAATACTTGGAAGAATTGTAATATACACAACTCAGATAGAAGCCTTGAGTTTCGTTCGTTATATCTATTGTAATAATACGAATCGATTTTAAAACAAAAAAAATCGGACTTATATGGTGAACCATATGTTTATAATACATGTTACGAAACTAATGAACTTGATAGATACGAAGCGAACTAATCACGATACCACCGACTCTTAATTAAATCGATCTGGCTGCTGTGGGAGTGCAATAAAGCTATTTTCGTAATTTAATTTCCATCTTACGTTTTAAGGTTTAGCTGAGCGCTATTGTTCGACTATAAGCGGCTTGCGAACGTTCGAATAAATATACGCTTCAATTTGGCCTGATCATTGCGTCTCCCGCCCATGTTCGGGGGGGCGGAGGGGGAGGTACGCCCTCGCAAATCGACTCCGATAACGAAATCAGCCGATGGCGCTTGCCACGAGGCTTTTATCTCGTTTTTTTTTGCCGAAAAAAAAAACAAGTCAAACGAACCGTTTATTCGTCAGGTATGTTGGAGCTTCCAGCGTCGAATTTTCCTGTAAATAATCCCCGAAAACAACATTTTCTTTTCGTCTGTGGGATGGGGAATGTGTTTTTCTTTGAAATTTTCCCCATTCTGTTATTTACTTAGGTTTTTAATTTGGTTTATTCAATATTATTTCAGTCGGGTACATTCCCTTCAATTAACTTTACCTAACCAAGCGTCTATTTTGATCGATGTGTATAAAATACAGAAAATTAGGAAAAAAGGAGAATAAAAAAGAGATCAAATAGAAATGGAGCATCTATTAATGCAGTAATTGGAAATAATAACTAAAAATCTGAGCAAACAAGAACAATAGTATATATAAATTTAATTTAATGACATAGATAGGCATGACAAAGGTTTTTTCCACGTTGGCAGATATAATTAAAAATCATATTAAGCATGGGTATAAAAAAATTATCCACTGAGATAACAAGAGAATAAAATTCTGAAACATGTAATACAATAAATAGAGAGGGAAAGAAGAAGAAATAACCTTAATAATTATTGGGTCTATATATAAAGATGGGCCCAGCAAATGGAGATAGCAAATGACGCAATAGATATGGTAAAAGCGATTAAAAATTAAAAGTGAGCCCAAGTAAGGACTCGGGAATATTCGGTAAAAAATATCATAAAATGAAAGAGGAACATATAATTAGAAAACGAGATAGAAGAAGAATTGTGGATAACTAATGGATTATTAATGATGGATCTTGAAGAAAATGATAGAATATAAGAAGATATAAATAAAATAGTATAAGAGAAAGAATCCACACACGTAGGATAAGAGCAAGAGCAAGTTGAGAGTATCTTCCGACTAACCAGTATAGTTATTTTATTTTGGTTCTAATGTGTTTTGCTTTTTGTTTAACGTAATGCTTCCCATTTAATCTACCGTCAAGATGGATTCCAAGGTATTTAGCTGATTCTGCTTGAGGAATCGGGCATCCATTGAGTGATATAATTAAGTTTTTATTATTTCGCCTTAATGCAAAATTAATATGGACAGATTTGGAGCTATTAAGTTGAATTTTCCAATCTTTTGTCCATTTGTAAATTTTGTTGACTGCCACTTGCACTTTTTCTATTGCTCTAGGCAGATATATATCTTTTGCCATAATAACTGTGTCGTCAGCAAAGGTTCCAAGAAGTGTTTCTCTTGTTGTTGGAATGTCAGCAGTGTAGGGCAGATACAGGAGAGGTCCTAAGACGCTACCTTGTGGAACTCCAGCCGAGATATTTTTAAATGTCGAGAACGTCATTTCGTGCGATACTCTAAATTTTCTTCCGAATAAATATGACTCCAGCAATTGACAATAGTTACGCGGTAACAATTTGCTCATCTTACAACATGTATATATGTGATGTATATATATATATATTGATGATGATCTGATGTATGTATATTCATGACATTACTTTTAAATATACGCGGGTTGTTTTGTTTGGAGAAACCAAAAATACCAGACCGTTAAATGAGCGTGACGTTTCGGCCATTTACAGTATTGTTACGTTCATTTTACTATTGCCGGACGGAGCCGCCACCGCCACCAGACTATTAGTCATATTTAGAACATTATCGATCGTGAAATTGGGGAGATTTATGTCGAAAGCCGAGGACTTGGCGCGGCTCCAGCACGTGTTTTTTTTCGTCAAGATGGTGACTCGTCCGCTAAAATTATATTAATGTTGTGAAAATCAACGCATATCCGTGTTTTTTGGTATCAGCAATATTGATTGACACTATCGATTTACACGAATACAGAAATAAATACAATTTTTCTTCAATAAACTAAATCTGTGACGGAATATATAACATATATATATTCATATCTAATAATACGACGAATATTCAGTTTACAAATAAGTATATTACGTTTAATAGAAGAAGGCGTCATGGGAGTAAAAGTGCAATCAACTGATTTCAGTATACTTGCTATTCCATAATAGTTTTGGTTTATTAAAGAAAAATTGTATTTATCTCTGTATTTGTTTTAAATTTGCCAAATTCTCATTTTAATTACAAAACTTTTCTTATTGAATCTTCTATAAGATAACCTGCAATATTATTATACAAACAAATTTATTACCATTGTTCTGTTGTACTTGCATCTATTGAGTATGTATTTCCCAAATTAAAATTGTATTATTGTACTTTACTGTTGATTTCCTACGGGTTTTCCAGTAGCTCTATTGATTCCACATTGCTGTGATTTAGTAACCTTGATTCACGTTTTACGACAAAAACTTCTTTAGTTACATTGCAATAGGCATTAGTAGTTAGTCGTTGTTTTGGCAGCATTGGATTACTAGTCGAAGTTTAGTGCAATCCATATTTACACCTTATAAGTCCAAGTATCTAAAATATCTTTTGATTTTAGGAATTTAACTACCCAGTACATTTATTTAATTATTTATGATAATATATAAATATTTTTTTATAACATCTTTATTAGATACGCTTAGTACAATCTTAATTATTATTATTATTACAATTAATTTATTACTACTTTTCCTATGTGCTTGGATTAATTAACAAGCAAGACGAGTGCGAGAAAATACATCAGTATGTATTCCTCAATTATAAAATTATAATTATTTATTAATTATTAACTTATAGCTATAGTTTACACTAATAATACACACTAAATGTTCACACAAGTTCGTATGGTTTTGTTCGTTTCAATCTCCGGACATCCTGCGCGCTATCCAGCAGTTGTATTGCTTCCACGTTAGTATGATTTAGTAATCTTCTTTCGTGTTTCAAGGTGAAATCCTGCACAACTTCGCAAATCCATTTGATTTCCAGGTCATCGTGTAGTTCTTCATTGGTTACATAAAGATAGGCATTGGTAATCAGTCGAAGAACCTTGTTTTTGACAGCGCTAACTGATTTGAATTTTTAGTGCAACCCCATATTTGCACCCCATAGGTCCAAATTGGCTTTATAATTGTATTATAGATCAACCTCTTTGATTTTAGATCAAGTTGAGGTATATAAATATAACAACAAAAGTTGTCCGCCTATAATTCGTTCTCTTAAGACCAACAGTTTAATGGAAACGTTAATAATTTAGTAAAGTAGAAGCTTTTGGTGTTATAGCTTTGGTAGGTCTGCTTCTCTTAGAAAAAAGAACAGACAAGATGAATGTGTCTACGCACTATATCTTTGATATTATTTTCAGGGAACTGGCAATTATATAAACTTAAACATATTTTTCATTTGTAACATTATTTAACATAAACAAACTTTTGTTCCTTAGGAATTTACAAAATTATTATTATTGATGCTAATTCAGCCGCTAATTTTCCCTGTTAAATAATAAATAATTATATAAACGAATCCAGGAATAATCTAAACATAAAATTAACAAAAAAATACTACCTAACCACTACTCGCATAAACAACAATGTGCTGGAATGATAGGCAGGAATACAGGAAATTTAGAAATATTTGAGAATACGCAAGAATATGTAATCGGTGAAAATTATTGTATGCTGATTTTTACTCGTTAGATCACGAATCGCACCTTTTGATAAAATTGAAATATTGATGGTAAGATGGCAGACACCATTGAGATTTATCGTCCTACATGATATTACGATTTGTCCGTCTATTACAACAAATGACACCCGACCGATTTATCACCGCGTTTTTCACCGTCTGCCAGCGCAACATCTCACCGAACGCCTCAATCTTCGCCGGTAAATTAGCTTTCCATCGCGTTCGTTCATTCATTCGTTGGCCTGTCCTTCGGCCCAATAAAATCGGCTACGCGGCAATCGTTAAGGAACTTCATAATGGCGTCGTTTATCATCCCATTTAGAAGACGCGGTCGCGTTTGATGGATTACCGGAGAATTATCAGCTGTCAGGTGTATAGAGCCGTTTAAAATACCCTCTACGTCCTTGTTTCTCTATATTCCAATTTCGTTCTCTAACCGGCATTGTTTTGCGTTCATCTGAGAGCGATATGCGTCCAAACAATAGTTGATGGGTTTGAAATGACAAGGTTTGCTTTGATTTGATCTACATTTTTTTTATGAACTAGGGACCAATACGGATAAACTGCAAGTTTCTGTCTAAATTCCAGTAGACTATGTTGGTTGCATCTTCGAGTCCGCCTTTGGTGTCCTTATACCCTGAACTGCAATTCTTCAAGACTAGGGATGTTTCTCAAAGCTTAAAATGCTTCCTAATTGGAATAGTTTATGGCTAGAGCTGTGGTTTATGTCTTTGAGCACCTTCAGTCCGCCCTTATTGGCCTTATAGGTTCAGCTGCGATACTTTTCCCGAATGCCATTTAACTACACCAAGGAATGCTTCGTGTAACTGCTGAACGATTGCCATTCCAATATCAACCAGTCTTCTTTTCTTGATAATTAATTTGACTCCGATTAATTGAATTAACTCAAAATATAACGCCCACGGAAGCCGTACTAGTTATGCAGTGCCAGTTATGAAATGTTACTGTTACTCTAAAAACTATTTTACAAAAAGAAGTGACGACTTGTCGAACGTCGATTCAAAATGACCTATAGTTGGCTATTTTTCTAGAAGGTGGTATGGCCAGAAGCGTTAAGTGTATCTAACTACTATTGGTCATTAACAATTCCCCGTAGTGGTAACATATAAGCCTCACAGGTCATTGATACTATTTAAACTCCAAGGATGAGCATCATAATTTACATACCATCTATACATATCGTAATATAAAATATATAGTCTGTTCAAAGTTATTTTGTACATACGTCATCTAAATTTGTGACATCAAAACGTTGCAATGTTGCCGCATCAACTCTGAGTTTTAGTTCGGTTTGGCTTTGACATTCAACAAAATTCAAATCTAAATAACATAATTATCGAATATAATTTATTTTAATATTATAGTACTTCTAGAAACTGCAGTTAATTATACAGCCACAACAGTTTCTAGGTTAGAGTTGTAACTTCTTGTCACTATTGCTTCTAAGAATGTTTGATACGTCTGACAATCGAACAACTTTGAAAGGCTCATTCGTTGACGTGTTCGAACTATTCAGACAGCATTGTGTCTCTTTTTAACTAGAATAAAATGGGACACAAATTGCGGCAGGCAATACATTAAACATCTTGATGACGTATGTACAAAAAAACTTTAAATACACTATAGTTAATTTTTTTAAAATTAGTTGATACAGTTTATTACAGTATGATATAGTTTAAGAATTCTTCGTTTTTCTTGGTATATTTAACAACCCGATATCACAATCCATGCTGTCACTTTAAGCAAACAAATGGGTTTCTGGTGCCTATATTGTCTATTCGTTGTTTTCTAGTAGTGTCCGTTCGGCATTTGATCACTTCTTACGTTTTCTACAATTCCTGATGATTTTTCGTACATTTAAAACTACCGAGTGGATTCAGATTTATTAATAAACACGACAGTTCTGTTCAACACTGCCTACAATCATTACTTGAAATTTATAGCAATCTTCCATGATAGTTTCTTTCTAATCAAGCTTACACTGTTTCATCCTCGAATTTCTTCAGTTGACCTAAAGTATTATTTCTCCCGTGTGTTGTTGTTTTGCAACTGACAGAAATATAAATTTATTCATTCAACTGTATTGTGTTGCATTGTGAGTTCGTTGTTGAAATAAACGTTCATCAATGATATCTGTTTTATATATTTTATGTTCATGTATAATAATATTACTATTAGTTTTATTTAATTGTATGAATTACATTATAAATATTTTAATATGAATCATGACCTATTCTTGGGAAACCCATTTTTTAATAACATTAAATTGTCTTCCGACAAAAATGAAGCCAAGAAAAATAAATCATTCTTTTATTTTTACGATTACCACATGTATTGTTTCTTTTTTGATAATACGTTCATGTTGTATTTATTATCGGTTGGATGACCGACTTGCTTGATTATAAAGCGAATTCAACTGAACATTTGGCTTATTTATTATTCTTTTTTTATTCCAAATAACACGAAAATTAATATTAATAATGATGATGACTTTTTTCAATTATATGATTTCTTTGGTACTGTTACCGTTTGTTGAAACACATTTTTGTAATTGCTCATTTTTTGGTGAATTGGTGCTCTGCAAGGATGAAATTCCAAAATATTATGTAAAATAATAGCTTGAAATATTTACTTTGAAACCCTCAAGACCTCAACGATTTTAAAACCAGAATGCAAATGTTTTGGGGCCAATCGCCTAAACATCTATCGAGTATATCAACTCTTGATAAATCTTCATTTTCACTTTCTTTTTAATTTTCTTTCTCTTCTTTCTTTTCTTCTTATTTCAGTTTTTCTTCTTCATTTTCACTACACTTATTTAACTGCTGATTTGTGTTCCTATTTCTGTAAAATAATCTTTTCCGAAGTCTACTACTACGGCTACGGCTATAAATATCTTTGCTGAGCCACTAATATTTCTATACATTTATATCCAAAATATCTGTTGTTCAAAGAAAAAAAATCCTTCCAATACCACCCCATTCTACGTCACGCGCTTCAACAATTAGACCTTAGGCTGGTCACTAAAGCTAAAACTATTATGGTTGGTTTGGAATTTTACTTTTAAATTTTTAGAGTATATTCTTGAATACTTGTACTATCGATTTATGAAACAAAATAAATTAGTGAAATTAACTAATTTATATCAAAGGTGTACATAATCAGTGCACTCTAGGGAGATAACAAGCCATTTATTTGATTGAAAGAAATAAACTGTTAAAACTGTTGTTAAAGTAGCAATCTTTTTTCATGAAAATAATTGATTTTTTCTTCTTTTTTTTTCAGCACATGGTGCAGACGGGCATGACAGGGCATTTCGGTGCTGCCGCCCCTGCAGCGGGTTTTCCCACGCAGAATGGAGAGGTGAAAGCGGCAGACGACAAACCCGCCGTGCCCCTGCTGCCACCTCCAGCCGGAGCGGCAGCGGCAGGCGCTGGGCCGCCTTTCAGCCCGCCACCCCCTCAGGTGGCGCCCGCTCCAGAACCTCCCTCGGGGTTGGTGGGGAGTCCGGCTGTAGCTGCCGCAGCCGTCATAGCGCAGCAACAACAACAAACACACGCGCAGCAAAATTACAAATGTGAACCTTTAACGCAGGTTGGTACTTTTTTTTCTTATAGAAATTCTATAAACTCATTGAGTATTTATTCTGAATAATGGAAGAACTACGATTTATAGTATATGAGTGATTTTATTTTATGGGCACGATAGAGTAAACGCTTCGGTCTGCAGTTCGTAAGGCCCAGGGAGACTCTCATTGTAACATTTATCTACGTATTAAACAAAACTAAATCTATATTATTTTTCATAAAGTCGCCTCTTTGTGTAATCTTGTTTCTTAATGAATATCAGTTACCCTTGACTTTCTCGATATCTTTTAGAAACGTCGCTTACTCATTGGGTAGAAAATCGACCACCTGTGAGTTCTTGATAAGCCAGGGGCCATCAATAACTTTAAAACAAAGGTGTAGTCTTAGATGCAATGCAGGAGGCTGCTTTTTCTCAACCTTAGGGGATTCATAAGATGGCTAACACCATTATATATCCTGTTATAATATTGCAACCAGGTGTTTCAGTCACAATCCTAGAGGTTTAGATGTGTGATAGACCACTGCTGAATATTATTGTTGATCTGATGATCTCTAACTTCGAATTTCTTGTTGTTTTCTGATAGTTGGTTACTGAACATCACTACTTGCTTTATATATAAGGCAATATATAAGTCAATAGTCAATATTTTTTCAAGTTCAAGTTTTCGGTGTTCGTCTTGTACTAGCCTGAATTAATAAAAATGGTAAAACTTGTAAAAAGACGTTATTTCTCAGTCAAGTTTCGTTCAGCTTCAATACACCTGTTCCACAAAAACTATTTCGAGGTCTGAAAAAAACCAGATGCTTTCTATATGCTTGAGGAGATGCGTTTTCATGATGTAAATGATTGTTTTCTTATATAAACTGATTTTTTTAATTTCTAGTTGACTTAAAAGATTAACAGGTAAATTGAAAAGTCCCCGGCTTGACACATAGATAGCGCTACTAGAATTAAATCCATATATTTTTATTTAGTTAGCCCTAAAAAGATGCGTGTATAAATTTGACAGCTGTTTATATAGCCAGTTAAATAGGAGACATTTCATTTCCCATTATTAACAAATGCGTTACTAGTTCAATTAGATTTAAAGGGAGTTTTCTAGTCTAAAAATGAGAACGTTTTAATAAGATGAGAGATGAGAAAATGAGAGAGTAAAAAGAGGACACTTTCAAAGGGTTAAGCTTTGAAACTATGAAAGAATTTTTTTTTTCAAATTTATAAGTTAGAATACAATTTTAATATATAATTTTACATGTATATATACATTTTGAAATTAATTAATTCCTTAATCAATTTCGGCTATGAAAAGTGAAGTATTAAAATGGCAAACGTATTGAATACCCCAATAGTTAACATAAATCAATTTGACTTCTTTGTTTACTTAACATTTTCATAATTTTCAAGTTCTTTTATTTTTCTTCTTCGCCATTTAACATACCATACGCCGCCCATTCCATAAATACTTCGAAAAAGAAGACAACAAAAAAAAAACAAAAAAACTAATCCAAAACCGTAGAGCTCTGTTCAGCAACGACGAAAGTTTAAATGAAATTTTGTAACTTCGTAATATATCCCCGTGGCTCGGTACTGCGTTTCCCATTATTCATTTTGCATTACAAGTTGGCAGATGGGGGATTTGGAAATAATGAAGATGTAAAAGTTTTTTTAAACGTGTCCCTAAAACAAGATCGATAAAATCCTTGTTTTACCCCGTAAATATTTTCGTGTTTCTTTCGACGTCAGCTTCTCGTTATTAAATAGGATTCAACTCCGTGAAGGGAGGAATAAAACGCCGGCATTATTAAGTTTTTTATTATTTTAACCTTGTCCTTGTTAATTGGCATGACTAGTTTGATTTACTGGAATGTGAAAACAAGAGAAAACCTACTTTTCTACTTACTGCTACTTTTTTATTACTCAAAGGATTTTCAGTTTAAACAACTAGAAGATATGAAGTGCTTTCTATGAACTTCAAAGTAGATGTTCAATATTAGATGATACTAGATCAGGACGATAAGAAATCGAATAATTTCCCATGTTGCACCCATCTTATGTCGCCTTACTAGTAATATACGAGGATGAATCAATGAAATACTGATTAAAGTGGTCTGAAGATCTCTGGATTTTTACGCACATAATCCAGCGTTTCCCCAGCGTATTGGTTCTTGGAAGTGACAGTCTGAATTGCTTTCAAAATATGTATATACAACTTCTTCTCTTAACACGAAACGCGTCTCAGAATTTGGAAACAGTTGAAAGTCCGAATGAGTGCCAAATGAGACTATTGATGTTCGAGCAAGTCGTACCCCAAATCCTGGAGTTTTCCCAACGCCAGCTAGATATGTTTCCGTATGAATACGTTGTCTTGGCGGAAGATACTTTTTTTCAGTCAGTTCTCTTCTCGCAAATGTTGGTATCCAGCTGGTCAAGAAATTCGAATTAATATAGGCCTGTAATTGTTCTGTACTTTTTATGAATTACCAGAACCCCTTTCCCATCCCAAAAAATTGAACTGCGTTTTCTTTGATGGTAATCTATTCCAAATGAAGAATTTTTTGTCTACACAATAGTCATTATTATCAATTTTAACAGATAATCAAAGAAAAACAAAAAAATTACATTTTTATTCATTGAAACGTCATCTCTGTGTTAGGCCGAGAATTTTTCGCCTTACCCTCTCTTATATCGTACCTGATAATATCTCCAGTACATCTAAATTATTGCCGAACTGAACTAAAGAACAGAAGATCAGATCAGAATTAAATATTAAATGGGAAAAATTATTGAAGCTCTTTAGACCACGAAAAATCGAACCTAAATATTAGAAAATTAATGATGAAATTCTGACAACTACAAAGATCATTATTATTATACCACCACTTACTTGCTTTGTTATAAACATCTGAAGTTTTCCAAAACAAGAACTAGGGGATGAGAGATAAGCAGCTTTAGAACTGAATCTGCTAAGAGAATCCTCACCGAAGTTTGAAAGTGGTTTTATACACTGTAATCTCTTGAACTCGACGAACTGAACGAAGCTAGGTATTAAACTTTTTCTTCTTGGAGTATTTTCGTTCTTAAAAAATATTAATTATTTTTTTATTTGAATTTGTTGTGTTCAGGATATTGAATGTAATGAAACGTATTAACAAAAAGTATGCTCATTTTAGTATTATAATATTTATAACATAAATATTATGACAAATGTCACATTTTTTATACGTTATTAACCATCGACTACTAAAGTCAACCTGTAGGTCGGTTTAATATATAGTGAACTAGCGACCCGCCCCGGCTTCGCACGGGTGCAATGCTGATCCGAAAATATTTGTTTAATTTACATGCTGTAAGGAACCATATTGATCTATATTAATTGCACAGTGTATTTAAGGTACTTAATTCGATAAGGATTAATGCCGTAATAGCTTCGTAAATAAGCCATTTTCTCACGTAAAAAGTAAACAATAAAAATGGTTAATGTGGGTTATCCCTAAAAGATAAACATATACCATCGCGGACTTTTTTGTAGACCTTTTTATGGTGTACAATACTGTAGTACATTAATTTGATCTAACTCGTAGGGTTAGGCAGCGTTTTTGCTAATTGCTAAATAAGCCTAAAAAAATAGGTTAATTTACGACATCACGTTAGAAACCTCTAAGATCAGCAATGTTGCCTTAGTATATTATGCATGTATTATACATATAAACCTTCCTCTTGAATCACTCTATCTATTGAAAAAAACCGCATCAAAATCCGTTGCGTAGTTTTAAAGATTTAAGCGCACATAGGGATATAGGGACAGAAAAGGCGACTTTGTTTTATACTATGTAGTGATAAAGTCATCATCATATTTTCACTAATCTGTGTTGAGACAAAAGAACAAAGACGATGATTTGAGAAGAGGGTAGATTAGACTTTGAGCAATGATGACGCTGCGGCTTAAATTTTATTGGCAATGAAATAATTTGTAACAAAGGCCAGTGGTAAATAACTAGTAGCTGGTGGGTTTTGTCCAGAGAATAGCTTAACCATTCTTTAGTCAGTCGGTAGTATGTTTCAGGGAGATAGCCAATTTAGTCTGCTGCCAAATACATCGCCCAAGAACTTATAGGGAGGGCTTGATCTAAAAAGTCAGACGTCTCGAGGGACCATGTTGTTTTTGTTTTTCCGACATTCAACCAGAATAGTGAGAATCTCGTGACACTTAGACAATCATTATTTACTTCAGTATTTTGTGCAATGCCATTAACATAGAAGTGAACCCACAGGGAACCATTTTCTATATTTACATTTTTCATTACATCTTTACATTATATTACATTAGACATTCTTAGTACAACCTTAATTTACTAATTATTATTTATTACTATTATTCTGTTTTACTTTCAAGCAACAGGAGTGCAGGGTAAATATTAGATTAAAGAAAATATAACACTTGCACACTATAGAAGATCGTGTAGTGTGGCTTCGATCTTTTAATTTTCTGAGCCTTGTCCAGCAGCTGTATACTTCCATGTTGCTGTGATTTACTAACCGTATTTCATCTTTAAGGCGAAATCTTTGATAATTTCGTAAATGCATTTGATTTCCATATCATTGTATAATTATTCGTTTACGTAGCGATAAGCATGGGTAATTAATCGAAGAGTCTTGTTTTGGTATCAAATATTGACTACTACGAAATTGGTCATCTAAGGGGGTAACGATGGTTAAATCTTATTAAAATAAAACGTCCACCTTTATCTACAACACATTCGCAAAAGATTCACGGACTTTGTACACTATCCATTTTTAAGAAAGACTTATTATTCAAACCAATCCACCATTGTTTGTAAATGTCGTCACGAATTATTGTTCAACAATATTTCCACAACACAAATTCTTTACGAAAACAAATTTTACGACGACAATTAATATTAATATATTTATATTGCACGAACCATATAATAAGGTCATTAACACGCCTGTTATCTGATTATTTCGATATTCTGCAAACGTTTAACGACCTTTTGAATCGTGTATGTGATAAAACAGGTCCCATCGATGAAAATATTTCGCCAAAAACGTCATAAATATTTTTATATTTGTCTTAATTAACGACTTAATTATTCCCGTCGTAATATAAGAATAACGTAAAAAGTTCTCATCCTGACGATGAAAGTGATAATGATAATCTCCATTGATTTCAGTATATTTAGTCCAGTGTTTAGAAACATTTGAAAGTCTGAGGATGATAAATCAGAAGAATAGCAAATCGTACCCCATTTCACCCAGTCTTTCCAGCTTGTATTTGGTCAAGAAAGTTGGAACAATAATTACGCTGGCTATGATATTTCCACTCTAAGCTACCGGCATCTGTCCATTCCTTCGACTTCGTTTCTGTGGTCTCATCTATGATCACAAATTGATTGATCTCACCCTGTTGATATAGTTCTAAGATTGCTTTTGATTAGTGTTGGGAACAATCGACTGAAATCGACTATCGAGTGTTTAGTAATTGACTACGTTTTACTATCGATTAATAGTAAATGTTTTTAGTCGCTATTTTCGGTCCGACTGATTTTGTTACTATTTATTATCGACTGTTTCAGTCGTTCACTTACTAGTTCATTCGACCGATTTTTAACGTTCTGGCCTTCCGTCCTAGCCGCGACCTTGAAATTAATGCGCCGAATTTATGCTAATATAGATTTAGTAGTTTTGCTAATATTTTTTGTAGTTTGCTTGTGAATAACTATATATTGTAAATTATTATCGCAGCATTTTGGAACGCTAGTTTTCGAGCGAAAGAAAATTAAATTGTAAATGATAAATAGTAAGATACTTTTGACTGGCATAATAGGTAATACTTTGGACTGGTATAATAGGTAATACATTTTTGATAAACTTTCACGATTTTTGCCCGAGCCTCTTGTTTGTCGAAACTTTTTTCCTAAAATCTTGAAAAATGAAATTAGGTCCCAAAGGTTTCAGAATTTGCATGGATCCAAAAGATTTGAAGAATTTTTTACAGTAGCAGTTGTTAAATTTCTTTTGAAAATATTAACCGTAAAGAAGTGAATAAAGTATATTAAATATTTGTAATAAATACATTTTCTGATAGGAAAATTGGCTATTAAAAAGAGCACCTCAGTTTTTATTTGTTAACGAATGGACTATCTTAACAGATTGTGTTCAAGTTTTAAAGCCCATTGAAGTAATGACCACCGAGTTATCTGGTGAAAGATATCCCAACGATATCTTTAATTATACGGTCAATAAGAGGACTGCAACATTCCATCAAATATAGGATTTTAACAAGTCAATGGGGAAAAAGTGACAAAATTGTCTATTAAATGTCATCAATAAAAAGCTAGCAATTTTAGAAATGATTACGGTATGCAGGAAATCCACATTTTTAGATCCTAGATTTAAAGAAGCAGGATTTGGTATTACAAATAATGCTGAGGCGATACAAAATATTATCACAAAAGAGGTATCTTCCGTTCTAACTTCAAAAGCTAAACTAGTGGCTACTAAACTAGCTTAACTACTGACCAAGAATGTATTGCCATCTGGAGATATTTTGATAAAAAATGGCTAGAGTGAAAGAAGTACTCCAAGTACTGCAGCAATTTTACAGATTTAGCAGTATTTAGAAATTCCATTTATTGGGCGTTTAGAAAACCCATTGGATTTTTGGCAAATCCATAAAATGAAACTACCTGAATTATATCAGTTACACATAAAATATTAACGGTCGAAGAAATCGCTTCACGGGAGAAAAGTTGAACATGATAATATTCAGTAATTTAAAAATATTTCCGTTCAAAAATAAACAAAACTTTTATTTAAAAAGGGTCTGGTAGTTATTGTACGATCATTTTTAGGTTCATCATGGATTATATTTTTCAATGATTAGGTATATGTTTACATTTTATTTAGTAGTTATGGTTATTGAAAATCTTTAGTTTTTAGGTTTTATTTAAGTTGTATTGTACTATTTATAGTTATTATGCTACGTTATTTAAAAATAGCAATAATAAATTAATATATTAAAACAGGATTAAACATTTGTGGTATTATTATTCTATTCCTTTTTACACATCCACAGAACATTCAGTATAAAAGTAATCCTACTTCCTTTAAAATTATATTATTTATTACATGATAATAGAAATAGTAATATGATAGTATTTTTTCTTCCTTTTCTTTTTTAAAGTTATTAGGTTAATGAATATATATACATCTCTGTCTCGCTTATACTACCATTGGAGAATATAAAGACGTTTAAAATTAACTGCTCCAAGCATTTATCACCGTCCTTTCCTATATCACATTTTATACAGACAAGAAGTCGTACATCTTCGTCTGACATCACGAACCGTGCATTTGACTGAAAATTGTAATTACTATTTTCAGTCGCTATTTTTTTGACTATCGACTGTTTCGACTGTTTTCAGTCGGTAGTTCCCAACGCTACTTTTGATCAACAATCAACAAATGTGGCACCCATCTAAATCTAAAATAATCTAATTATATCACGGTTATTCTTAACAGTAGGGCAAACATTAGAAAATGTTCAGTAAGAAACCACAAAAGTTCCTCTAATGGAGCATATTGGTTTAAAAATATTTTTAACAAATAAATTGAACCGACTTTTGTTCGTAAAATAATTTTTTGTATGTCACAAAATTATATTATTATTTTTGTATTGTTTGGGCTCGGAAACGACTTCAAATTGATCAGTTGGTAGCACTTTTTCGAGTAAAAAAAGAAATCTGCAAACATACATTAAAAATATATATACAGCCGAACATAGAACCTCCTCCTTTTTTGAAGTCGGTTAAAAATAAATTGTAGAAAACAGTAGTTAAATTTTACAACGCTACGAACTTTTTCTCAGATCCAATATTACATATACTTAAGCACTCGACTGTTGACCTTTACTGATTTCGTTTTTTCTTTCTTTCTTTTAGGAGACTGAACACCAACAAAACGGCACAGCACAACCGCCGCCTACCTCAGAGGCATCAGACAGTACAAAACAGGCCCAAGGAACGCAGGCAGCTACGGAGCTCGCGAATCAGCCCAAGAGGCTGCACGTCTCCAACATTCCGTTTAGGTTTAGAGACCCCGATCTTAGGGCCATGTTTGGTGTAAGTAACCTTGAATCGTAAATCGACCGGCGACTGGTTCTTCGTATCGGACACGCATTCAAAAGCAAACAGGTCCCATCGGATCACCATCTCAAGAGAGAGAAAGGAAAATAGTTTTGATATGGGGACCCATATGGGTCGAATGTTTTTTCAAATCGAAATGTTAGGTTTCATGAGAAATACAGAAATATAAGTTAATTTAACTAATAAAATATTAATATAGTTTTTTGGATATTTCTCTACCAAGTTGTCTTTATTTGGGTATTGTCAAAAACTCAATATCAATATAATCAACTACTAAATAATCTGTCCTAATTGTTAAATTCGATGGTTTTAGTTTTCTCTACATAAAATAATGGTTTTTCATTTAATATTATTGGGTTATTCAGTATGTACTGTCGCTGATCATGGTTAAAGCTACATTTGCGTAATTTATTACTTTTATTGTTTGGTTTGGTTTTTCTCATAAACAAATCTCCGCAGGCGTCATTCATCATATTCAACCTATGGCTGATTTTCCGCTCTACAAACTTTCCCACACAGCATTTTATGCAGATTATACCGCTTTCTTCACAACCGGTTACTGTCCCGATGTAATACGTAATAGACTCCAAGTACAACTGAACCAAGGGCTAGCGTGGTACAAATTCTGGCGGCTACAGATTAACCTGAGCAAAACTCAGGCTATTCTGTTCTACCGCAAGAAGGAGTTCCGCGTCTATCGCCTCCAAATCGATAAAGTTCCTGTCCCATGGCTCCAGAAAGTTTCATACCTCGGTCTCCAGTTCGACCGCAGATTCCAATGGTCTGCCCAAATTCAACACGCCATTTGCAAAGGAAATACAATGTACAGCCTATTATTTCCTCTGCTCTACAGAAAAAGCAAACTCCCAATCCCACAGAAAGCGACGCTGTTTAAAATGCTAGTCCGTCCAATCTGCCCCAATGGAGCACAGGTGTGGTACAGGTATGTCTCGGAGAGACAGCTTGAGCTATTACAAGTGTTCCAATCCAAAAAAGTCCGTGCGTTACTCAGGGCCCCATCGTTTATGAGGAACATCAATACACACCTCGAATCAGGCATCCCATTTGTGAAAAATGTCATAAACATGGTCAGTGTAAGGTTCTCTATAGGGACCTTACAACACGACAGCATCTTAATAAAATCCCTACCTGTCCACAAATCCCGGTAGTAGACAAACTACGACAGTCCCAGTCGTAACCCAGGGTGTCTGTCGCCCGCAAATCAACCATATCCCGAATCCGAAGCGACAACACAAAATGATTTGAAAAACATCTGCTCATCAAACACTTTTAGAAACTTTATCTAATTTGCTTTCAACGATTTAAAAGTGATGATTTAGATCATTAATGAGAAAAATAGCCTGCATGGCTAGAATTGCCAGATTTATTGAGCTAAAACTTAGCTCATACCCACCAACAAATCTGTGAGACATCTTAGGACAGCTTAGATAAATCAACTGTTACCAGACGTTTACGTGAAGTAATGAGCAAAATTCGAAACCTTTCACCATCGCCGTTTCATTGCTTGCTAAGAGTTTCCTATGGTATTGTTATTGGTAATGAATAGTGGATCTACTACGACAATCTCAAATATAGAAAATCATAAATTAGTTCAGAAGAGACCATATCGAAACCGAAGCCAGTAGGGGTGTGGGCCACCGAGAAAAAAATTCGATATATCGATATTTTAATCGATCGTTTTCGATATTTAAAAAAATCGATATATTTTCGCAAAATATATAAAAATATCGATATATCGATCAAAAAATACCGGCCGGAAATATCGATATTTTTTCGGCATCCCTAGAAACCAATGTTCATGGCCCTAAAGTATCCTACATATGGTGAGATCAGTAAAGTGTCATCTATTACGAGCTGCTAAAACCAATTGAAATTTTTACTGCAGGTGCCTATTGACGCCAATTAAACAAATTAAGCGACGTATTGTTATAAGTGAAATCATCCTCATGCATGACAACACTAGTCCACAAGACCTGTGGAGCATACAATATTGCAACCCAAATGGCAATCTAATTCTATCATACTCAACTGCAGTTTGACTGGCGCTCTGAAAACCGAACATAATTGGCAGAAAGATAAGAAAAAGTTGTATAAGATATAGTTTTATTGTTAAGATATAATATATATTGTACAATTTTTCTAAACAAATGTCTTTTTGAAGAGAAAACAATTGCCAGAACGCCCTCTTCAAATATAAAATGTTCTTAATACTCATTAAGCTTTTATTTGTTCTCTTCCATAGAACTTACTTTAAAAATTTACAGAGTACTTAAAACTTTACTTAATGTTTAGACGGCAAATGTTTTAGAACTATTGAAAATTAAAACTTTTTCCGTTAATATTGTAATAATTAATAAAATTTAATAAAATAGAGCTAGTTGATTTAACTTTAAACATTAATCCAGTTTTAAAATCATCAATCAATTGCATTTTAACTATTTTATAAAGTAAACTTTATAAAACGTATATTTTTAATCGATTTTTTTCATAGCATTTATTTTAATATTTATACTAATTTATTTATTTAAGCCATATACTTGCAACTTTTGTGGGGGAATATACATATTTTATGTATTATATTTACTAATTGGGATTGCACTTTGAAATTTAAATATAACGAGCACATTTGCTGTACCTTTTTTCTGCTCTTCAGAATAACAAAATTGGAAAATATCGATTTTTTTTCCGTTTCAAACATCCCTATAAGCAATATCTTATTGCCTAGATTATAATTACTGGGCCTCTCGGTCCTTTTCACACTCACACCAGTATCGGTCCTACTTCTTGTCTCTTCCTCTCCCACTATTTTATATAATATCCCAGACAACTTAATAGTATCCATCTGAAAATAAAAAATAAAGGTTTTGTCGCTTTTTCTCATCTGGCTTAGAATATAATTTCTGTTTGTATTAGTTTGAAACTTAATGATTTTACCACAGACCAGACATTTTTTTCCTCCCCATTTTTATTAGTATTTTTTTTTATAATTAACAACAATAATTGGTATATCTATATTTTTTTTAATTATTCTATCTTATATTTGATTTACTAATGTGGTTGATATTAAAAAAAAACAAATTAACGATTTCTTATTATTAAACGTTCAACTTAACATTTTCTACATTTTATTTAATTAATATATTCTTACTAATCGTTTTCGTCTAACCTACAATTTGTCTTTATGATAACTTAAATCTAGGTATATAACTACGAGGACTCATCGGCCCTATCTCCGTCTCTGGTGAAATAATGTTTATCCATATCACTGCTGAATTTTTTAATATATGCACCTCACTACACAACAATACACAATACCTCTCAGGACTTTGTTCTAAAAATGTTGTATTTTATTTATGTTATTATTTTTATAAAACCTCCATAATTGAACTCCGTCTGTCCATATAGGTTTCAGTATTTGCTTATATAATAGCAATTTATTATGTACTGATAATTGTGATTTTCTTCCAATTAGCCAGTACATTTTCCTATATTTCAATTCCAGTTCTCTTCTTTTCTTCTTTATATGTTCCTTCCAGCGAAGTTTTGCATCGAGATTCATTCCGAGATATTTAAAGTTGTTGCTATATGGAATGATAGTATTATTTAATGTTATTGGTGCTTGTACGGTCTGTTTATAGGTGAACTGCACATGTACAGATTTACTTTCATTAATTCTTATTGTCCAAGCCTGTGTCTAATTATTTATATCGAGACTTGCCTGTTGTAATTTTCGTGAGGCTTCTTCACTATTGTCTCCGACAGCTATAATCGGTAGAGTAGATAAAGCATTGGTCCCAGTACACTTCCTTGTGGTGCACCTGCTTTAGCTTCTTTTATTGTAAAGTAAGCTTCTTCTTGTTTGACTAAACTTAAAAATCAACATAACATAAATACTTGTGGCTTTGGCGAGTTATTCAATCTATAGAGGAGATGCTAAATGGAATCAAAGCGAAATATTCATGGTCATATATCATATTCAAGTTTTGCTATACATATGATGGAACCAGCGAGGTGTAGGTATTTCGAGCTGTTAAAACCAAATTAAACTGATGTCCACCTACCCAATTAAACAAATGGAACTTTAGCATTGAATTGCATTGTTGAAAAGTCGTCCTCTTGTATGATAGCGGCTGTCCAGATTAGAGATAGAATATAGAGCCCACCCGGATTAGGGATGCAAAAAATATCGATATTTTTTGACCGATATATCGATATTTTTGTTAGCCGATATTTTTATATAAAAGTTATAAAAAAATTATAAAAAACTTTGAATTATTTTGAAGGTTTACAAAATCGATACTTAATCTTAAAGGGCGAGTGCATTTTGGCACTTAATTTCAAACATTCCATAAAAATATCTCTATTTTTATAATATTTAGAAGATATCACTTTTTGGGGCCGATATGTCGATATTTTAATTTTTCCTTAAAAATATCAATATATTTTGTATAAAATATCGATGTTTTTCTCAGAACTTTTTAAACCCAGACTACTCACTAAACTTAGCACCTTCTGATTGTCTATCTCAGATCGATAGAATCTGAGTAGAATGGCTTAGATGATAGACGACTTAGAAATGCCAAAATGATTCAATTATAGGATCGCTGCCAAATCAACATCGTTCTTTCGACACAGTATTGCTATATTGCCACAAAGATACGAAAAAGTTGCAGAAAATGATGAAAAATATTTTGAATAATCGAAAGTGTCTTGGATGCTATTGTGCGTTATGGGGATGCCTAAAAATATCAATATATCAATATTTTCGCCCGATATATCGATATTTTTTAATACTTTTGTTAACCGACATTAAAAAAACACTTAAAATATTTAAAAAATTGTAAACCTTTACTATTGGTATTTACGTTTTCGTACTTAATTTTAAACGATTATAAAAAATATTGATATTTTTAAAATGTATAAATATTTTTCGTTACTGTTCCAAAATAAATCATTTTCCTTGGAGCCGATATCTCCAGTACGTTAAGTACTAAACATTATTTATTAAAACATCTTTAAGCCTAGTTTTTATATAAGATATTATAATTTGTTTTCTTTTTCAGCAATTCGGACCAATACTAGATGTAGAAATAATTTTTAACGAAAGAGGATCGAAGGTATGTGAACATCCAGTATAAATATTATTTTAATGAAATAGTTTTGAGCCGGCTATGTTGCTATTAAATTTCCGATTATTAATCAATCAAGCGATATTGCGGAGAAACGCTCGAAAATACCACAGCGCGCAGAGCGGGCGAGCCGTCCGATCTCTGGACCGGCCCGACGTTTTCGAGTGTTTTGATACAATCTGTGCAATTTCAGTAAAAGCAAGTGTCAATGCTGTATCTAGTTTAGAAACTTTTTGAAAGCTTTATTTTGAGATTCTCATAAATCTATAAATGTGTTACACGTTTGTCGGGGATGTACATGAGACTTATTACGATGTCGTTTCGTCGTTACTAATACAGAAATGGTAACTTATAGATTGTTGTTTGACTAGTTTTGGTAGCTAAAAAACTTTGACGGTTTTTTTAGGGTATTATTCGTATTAAAGCCTGTAGATTTTGTATTGCTAAAAGTACCACAGTGTTAATGCATTTCACGGTCAGTTCACTGCGTTTTTTAGGTGATTATACAATATATTTTACAATATTTTTGTGATTCTCTAATATTAAAAGTAGTCGATATATAACTTAAAATAATTCTCAAAACTCATGTTCATTCAGTTGCCCAGCTTTTTAACAATTTAATGAGTTCTTGTTGGGAAATTGTTCTAATACTTCGATGATCTGAACAATGGAGCTTCACCAACTACTTTCGAACTCAGCTGTTCTATAATTTGTGATTAATGGTGAATAGTCCCCGTAAAATTAAATTTCAATATGTCTTTAGATGATTATCCAGTGTATTAACAATGTTTTTGTGATTTTGTAACATTAAAATAGTTGAAATGTAATGGCTAAATAAGTCTCAAAACTAACAGTTGCTCAGATTTTTAACAATATAATGAGCTCGTGTTGAAAAATTGTTCTAATACTTTGATGATTTGAACAATGGAGCTTCACCAACTACATGTGAACTCAGCTGTTCAGTAATTTGTGATTAATGGTAAATAGTCCCCGTAAAATTAGATTTCACTCTGTCTTTAGGTGATTATCTAGTTTGTTTAACATTTTTGGGTGTCTTTAATATTAAAACATGTCGAAATATAACTGTTAGAATTATTCTCAAATATCATGCTCATTCTGTTTCTCAGCTTTTTAACAATTTCATTATTAATTTGTCCTATTACTTTAAACTTATTTGGATGATCTGAGCAAAGGATGTTTGAATGCAACTATTTTAACGAACCACTTTAATTTAGATGACTACTACCTATCTATCTATTTACAAAATAATTTATAATTGGAGCACGATTTGTGTCATATGTGTGCGATTATTTTTTAATAAATTTCAACGTAGATTATCAAGATAACGCTATATTCTAGCAGTTCTATCAACTAGTCGTCAAACTCTTATTAAGGTTTTGATTTTCATCATTTATATTGTCGAATAACTAAGTGTTATTAACTATATAAGAGCTTCATATCCATAGTTTTGTTAAATCTTCCCTATATAGGTATTCGTTTAGCATCTTCCATTATTATAATATCCCCTATTTTATGTAACAACCCCTAACAACTATGATTGTTCTTCATCATTAAGATCATGTCATTAACCAAACAATAAAGGCCTTCATAATGTCAATCCATGTAAACAAAGATGTTTTTCTTTTATCTCGTGTTAAGCCTTATATTTTCAGGACTCTGTTTTCTCTGTTTATGGTCACTGGAAACGTGGTTACCATTTTTATCTAAACGTTAATGAACTTTTTGTTTACTCGCTTATCATTTGTAAAAGCAAAGGATTTCTGGCCTCTTCTGATTTCCTTTAAACCTTTAAACTTAGGGATCACTTTTTCATTTAAGCTACGTTACTAATTTTTTATGGACCAACAAGTATGGATTTTATGACGAATTACAATTAATTTATTCGCGTCTAAAAACAAACACATTTGGACTGCAATTGAATTATTTTTGTTTTTGCCCATCAACGTATCGACTCCAATTAAGCCAGACTTGCCGAGCAATTAAAATTACTAATCGGCACGTTGAAAGTTTATTTGTTTGCTATTCCAAGTATTCGTGTTATATGTTTGGAATCTATTAATTGCATGGTGGATTTGTAATTACAGCGAAACAGTAAACCGAACGGAGGTTCCCCCTATAAAACAAATATTTATTGACGCTTGCACTTTTATTTAAATTAAATTATACTGCGCACATAGTGATTAATTTTCTTGTCAATCTTAATATTTAATAGATTACGTTTTGTTTGAAACACATTCTGTATATTGCAGGGACACTCATGATTATCAAATTCACCCTTCCTCTGGGTGTGCTATTTTCATAAACGCCTATCCCATAACGTCCCACTGTACCTTTCAATGCATCATTTTGTGTTCGAAATTTTCACATTTAGATGCCATTGGGTCATACTGTTTTATGAGCTTAATTCTGACCCGTTTTCTGACTGTTTCTTCCTAATAACCAACATGCTACAAAATACGATGTATTTCCAGTCACATGATTTGAAATCGAGTTATTTTTATAATTCTGTTTTATTGTTTAAGAGTTTTCGTATATTTCACCACTCATTTGTCGTTACATTTAATACAGATCCTTCAGAAGTATTTCTCAATGATAGTATTTTGTTAAAATGTTATGCTGTTATTACACAATGGCCCGACAAAAAACGGAATATTTCCTTCAGCACTAAAGAATCATTTGTTACTTATTTTGGATTAAAAAAGGAATATTATGAAGACGATTCAGTTGTTATAATCTTAATCCTACTAAGCCGTTTTCTCCTGTGACAGATCATATTTATGGTTGATAATATTTTTCTTCGGGATCATGTTAATGTTATGTTTCAGGAATTGTTAAACGTCTGTCTGTGGTTTGTGACTGTCGAAACAGCAGGTACCATTTATCTGTTTTTATCCTTCAACCATTTTCGTAATATAACTAACCAAGATAATAACCTAATTGCAAGATACCAAGAAAAAAAGGCATCAAATTGTGCCTACTGGTGAAAATTGTTATGTCACCATAAATCTACCGAATGAACCCTTTCCCATGCCATTTTTTATCCCAACGAATGAAAATATTGGTCAGGTTTGTGAAAGCAATTTGATTCATCAGTGTCTTTTTGCATGAAATATATTTTTTTCGGCAAAAATAACTTTCTTTCTCAATCTTCTTTTAACACAGCACATTAGCCCAGCGTTTTTCCAAGCTTTTTTTTTATAAGACCTATCCTAAGGCACTCAAAATAGGCACTTGTTTTTCTTTATTCAACCCAAATCTCTTACACAGCCATTTATTCAGGCCTATAAACACGAAATAGTCACAGGAGGTTAAATCTAAAGAATATGCTGGATGGGGTAGCAGTTCCTAGCACAATTGCCATTTTGGCAAGATGACTACACGCGTGTTTCCCAGTGCATTTTCTTTATGGAGTAACAGTATTTTCTTCATCAAATACAGTCGTTTTTGCATTAAATCAATATCAAATTTATTCAAAAGCTCTGAATAATTTTCGTTAGTGATCGGTTTACCCTTTCCATGCGTCCCAAAAAACTGGCTGACCGACAAATACAACTTAACCTTTACTTATTTTATTTGAAGTACGTTCATCCTGAGACACCCACTATTTTGATTGCTCTTTGGTCTCTGGCTGGTATTTTATGCTGTACCAACGTCGATCTCTTTTAGACGAAAATTCCTGTTTGACAGTTCGGCGTGACTTGTGCTGGTACAACTGACAAAGCTATTTGGTGGCAGCACTGATGCATTTAAAATTACTGAGCGGGAAATTCAAAAATTCACTTATTAACCTGTCCTTGTAAACTTTGTCATTTGGTTTAAAATACACATTTTAATCGATTATTTTTAATATTAGAGTTTCGTTGTTAAATAACTTTTAATTAGCTAAGATTTCAACGTCTTTCACCTAATTTAAAATAAGAATTTCCTTTGCTTAATCTAAGCAAAATATCATTTAACATACTATAACGCAACATTCGTTTATACTTTCTCAGAATAAACAATCAGAGTGGCGATGTTAACAACAGTAGGAATATTAATATTGATAAAATCTTTTTTCTGCATTGACGGTTAGAATTTTGCAAACAATGGCTGTACCCATTTTGTTTTAAATAATTATTTTGTCTTGCCACGCATTTTCACACGTTTAGTTTTCATTCTTTACTAACAGCAGAATAAAGACATCCGTTTTCATTTCATACTATTTTGCCAATTTCTCCTGAACATCAAAAATTTTATTTTTCTTTCTATAACATGTGACTCAATAAATTTTAAAAGTAACAAAAATTTTCTATATTTTTGTTTTGATCAGACTTTCATCTATTGGGAATTAAATTTAAATAAACCAAAAGATTTCAATGAAATTGGCAAATATTATATTTTGAATTGACCGGCTCTAAAAAAATTAAAATAAAAACAACGGAACTACCGCGAGATTGTTAAGAAGTTTTATAGATATGTAGTTAATGGCATGGCTTTACAAGAAAAATGTGTTTTTTAATTGCATTATTTCAATCTGGAACACAGCTTTTTGTGCTTAAATTAGAGATCGAGACGTCTATGTTCAAGTTTGCGGTACTCCACCGAAACTACAATCCTAATCACATTTTCAGTTCTAGGTTGCGCGAAACAAAATCGGATTTGTCGAACTATAAAAACAACAGTATGTAGCTTGGCCAGTTTTCTTCTTGAGACGTTTTATTATTTACCACCTTATTTAATTTTGTTCGTTGTATGGCATTTTGTTGAATTGTTCGGAATATTGTGGAAATATTATTAAATAAGCAAAGACAAATCGAATAACGAAATGTGAATGCTTAAGATTTGTGTATATATGCAAACTTAGAGATGCATCGAGCTAGAGAAGTAATGCACGACTAATTATTTTTGTGATAGAAACACTAATGGATCTGATAAAATGTGGTGTAACAAAATTATATAAACAAGGAATGAAATTAGTAAATAAGTAATCATTAAGGACATAAATAGTAGACTGTCTTGAAGTATACATTTTTTCATCAAGACTTTTTTATATTAAATAAATAAAAACATTATTTTTTTCGAACATCAGTACAATATTGCATTCTATTCACCATTAATGTATTCACATTGATATAGTTTTCAATGGGATCAAAATACCACAATAAGTATATTAAATAATAACGTACAGCTTGTCCAGTGGGAAAGTTCAAATGCCAAAGTGTTCTGTATAGTTAAAAACAACTTTTTCCACCACTTAATGACGTAGGTGTGTTATATATAATGCTTCTTGTCTCATGTGCAAATTCGTCTCATTCTTTCCAGTTTGGGCCATGAATGAACCTTCGTCGCACTTAGATCATTCTTTGGCCTTTCTCCTTTCCGTCCTTGTGGTCTTACCAATTAAGGTGTCTCCTTTCTATATGCTCTTCGAATGATTCTACATTGACTCTCTTCACTGCTCTTTTAAAAGAATTTCCGCTGCTTGGATTTTGTTTTTATCTTTTTTTTTATCTCGAAGTCGAACGTTAGAATTGAGTTTATATAATTGATTTTGTATAGTTGCATTTTCGTTTTATTATCTCTTCTGTTGTCAATACATTTTCTGTTCGTAATTCGACGCATTACAAAATCATTACTATTCCAATTCTGGTACTAATTTCCTTCTCCTAGCTTCATTACTTTCAATTTCTATTTTCAGGTATTTAAATGAATTTACTTGTTCTTTCTATCCTTTTTCAATTTGGATGTTTATTTCTTCTGGCTTTTCTTCATATCCATCACTTCACCCTCACCATAAATTTCCTATTGTTATTATTCTGTTACACTTTTCAATCTGATTTCAATCGTTGCCGCGTAATCCAAATTTAAACTATGAATTTTTCCAATGGACACCCTGTGCAAAAAAATAATATCAATAAAATCCTGTTCAATTTCACATTGTTTTAAGTTTGATCAAAATTACTCGAGGATATATTGAAAAGTAATGCACATATCTTTCTAGTACATAAATGAAATATCGTTATTTTAGCGATCAAGTGTTCTGCGGAAGTAATATAGAACAACCTCTATACACGAATGCACAATTTGATTGTTTTGTACGATTTTTAACGATTTTTAGTGAGATTCATAATCATTTAAAGTCACACTAATTATGATAGTGATGCCATAGGTTTACTGATCTGATAATAAAAGCACTTGGTTGTGAGCTTGGAAGAATTGAAGAAAAAGACGTACTGGATATTTGATCACTGTCCCAGATAATCAACAAGCAAAGTTACCGATTTGATTCAAAATAACTGACGAGTGCCCAGGAAATACCCAGGAAACCTGTCTGCTTTATTAATGAACAAATGAGATAATACAGAGTCAGTGTAGGATGGGTATTACCTCATGTTAAAAAAAAACAGCTTCGATTGGAACGCTGCAAAACACTAATGTGACCATAATGTGAAATTAACTATCAAATCTTCGATATAAAAAAAACAATAGAGTTTTCACTGACAGAATGAACTATATTGAAAAGTAAATGTATAAAGTTAGAAGAAAAGTAATTTCGCTTTTTCTTTTTGAACACTCAAATCTCTAGTAGTACTTTGATAACGCATTTGAGGAAATAGTTCACGGATCATTCGAGATTTGTTCATTTGACCAATCAAAAGCGCAAATGGAGATTCCCGAAGACAATTTTCATCATAATTTGTAGTTTTATTTCTGAAAACGGAATAAATGCAGCGCAGGGTCATCGAAACTTGTATTTATAGTGATGAGTATTCAATCAATATTGAAGTATTTTTGGAATCAGTGAATCTATAATGAAAGGTGGTTTGGTAGCGATAATAATGTACAGAGACAGAAACCACAGGCATCTTTAGTGATATAACTCGAGACATAGTCGGTGGGAAGTGCATTTATTACTTTGTGCATACTTATTCATGCTTGTAGAATATATAGTGTACAGTACTTACTGGTATATTAAATGTTTAAAATGCCTTAATTCTTGATTTGATTAAAGTAATGTGAAATGTAGTCTCTACCCTCTAATATAAACTACCAGTAGTACATGTAACTGAAAGAATTATGCAGAATTCAATTCTCTATATTTGTCAATAGAAAATACTAACGTTGGGAACTACTATCGACTGAAAATGGTTGAAGCAGTCGAACTAGTGGATAGTCAAAGAGGTAGTCGACCAAAAATAGTAATTTCTTTTTCAGTAATATACGAATTCTTTGCCGTGTTAATTTTGACAGAGGAAAGATGGATATAATAGTTTTATTCTCTGTGTTGTATAGATCAGTTCATTTTAAATAATTTTATATTGACAAGGGACAGTGTAAAAGTAATTTTATATTTTGTTTTACTTTGAATTTACAAAAAAGGAATAGGATAATGATCGTAAATATATTTCATCGTATTTTAATATTTGAAAAATAACGATAAAAGTAGAATAATTGTAATTGGTTTATCATTATTTTAAAATATATTATTCGTTAAAACTTCAATAAAAGAAGTTTTAACATTCAATAGGCTTGAATAAAGATCAAAAAGAAACCTAAATATCATTAATTATTAATCAAGATTTTGATCTTTTTGCCCTATTACATTAATAAATAACATTGAAAGTTCCACAAGGCTGCTGTACATTGTTTCTTGTAATTATATTGCAAAGCATAAAACCATATATTTATGTATAATCATAAATTGGGCACATTATTAGTCGCAACAGAAACCAATCGATAGTAAGATGTAGTCAATTACTAAAAAGTCGATAGCTGTTTTCATTCGATAGTTCCCAACACTAGAAAATGCCATGAAAACTGAGAATTTTGTAACATTATCTCCCCAAACTTCACACCTGTTGTTTATTTTTATTGTCAACACTGTTTCTGATTTAACAATAAATTATTTAAAAAAATATAACAAATATATTGCCATATAGCGCAAGACGAGAGATACAACATTATAGAACCACAATATTCCGTAACATTTCAGACTGGTCTGACCAAAACTAATTGCGACATGTTTTAATTTAATTTAATTTTTACTGAGATGAAAACTAGTTGTTAACTTGCATGGAAGTTCCGAGTTTTCTTTTTGACATGTTTCGATGTTATAAATCGGACTTAAATGTATTTGTTCTGAGAGCACTTTGACAGCAGAGGTTCGTACGCACTACTTATATCTATGGGCTTTTTGAATAGCGGATAACACTCTAGGTCGTTCCTTTTTACCAACGTTCACGTTTAGATTTGATAGCAGCAAAGCTAAGTAGGCTCGTTCTTTTTTCCACAACATTTATCGATGATTTTATACAGTGTAATTATTATATGATGCATGTGTTTACTATTTTTTGATATTGTCGAGCACTAACAGCATTTATCGAAGAACATTTATTGTTTACTTCAAACTTCCATCTTTTTTTAGTTGCTAATTTTTTGATCCAACTGTAGCTTTATCTATATGTCCGCCTAAGATTTACATTTGTGTTTTACAAACTAGTATATATTTTTTTCAATAACACAATGTTTAGATGTTAGACGATCGTAATTTTTGTAATGCATTTTAATGTCATTCGTGGAGAGACAAGAAACGTCATTATCACTCACTTATGATATATATGTTATCAATAAAGTACCGAAAATTATTTTAACCATTCACTCATTTACTTCATCATCTTCAAAGTAGTTATGCCTTTACTTTGTATTTTGTGCCTTTAAATGGCGTTAAATGGGCAAGCTGGAGCAACGAATTTACTTTTTGCAGTATCAGAAAGTTTTGGAATAGGAGAATCTGACCTTTCTTTTTGTTTTGTGTTTACCAAGTGTACCGGAAAATCATTACAGTTTTTTGGAAAATAACTACATAATTTTCAGGAAAATGGAAACATTTGTTTATAATTTCAATTAAAGTATTGGCCATTTGATTCTATACATCTTGCCCATTTTTCAGACGATTTTTGAATTCTCTCAAAAAAATGTGTTTACCCTTTACAAAACCAGTCATCGAGCCATTTCCTAACTTCTTCGAAATTGGCGAAGTGCTGCTCTGCAAACGCGTGTCTCGTTAATACGAAAAGTTGATAATCGGACGGGGCAAGGTCTGGAGAGTACGGCGGGTGCGATAATTAATATGTGCCATCCAAGTGCTTTCAACGCCTCCTTGACCGGTTTTGGTTTATGAGACGACGCGTCATCGTTCTGTAAAATCACTTTACCGTGTCTTCTTGTGCATTATGTACGCTTTTCGATCAATGCATGGTTCAAATTAATCATTTGTTGTCGATAATGATCACTATTAACTGTTTTACCAGGTTTTAATAGTTCATAATACACCACGTCACTCTGGTCCCACCAAATGCTGAGCATTGTCTTGCGACCAAAACAATGATTTGTAGTCGATCGACCGGCTTTGCCAGGTGATAACCATATTTTTCGCGCTTAGAGTTTTCAAAATAAATCCACTTTTCATCATCCGTCACTATTCGATGCAGAAATGATATCAGATCATATCTTTGAAGCAGCATTTCCATTCACCATTGTCATTCAATCGATCTTTTAGATTTTCCCCATTGCTCGTAATTTCCCCAAAGATGTTTCGGTCTACCAGAGCGTTCTTTGTCTTGCACATCGAAATCATCACTTCCGAATTTTCGAAACCACGCATCACATGTTTTAAAAGCATGCATGCCCACCGGGTCAGCGAACGATGACTTTCAGCAGCTTTTTTCTTTTGATTAAATACGAACAGTTATGCGTAGCTGCACGCATGTTTTCAGGCACGAAACTTGACACTTTCAAAGAGCTTTGAAGCTTGATGTCCGTATAATATATGTGTCAAATTGTAACATTGCATACTTAAGCATTGTGACGTCTGTTAGAAAAATCTGTAATGACTATCAGGTACACCTGATATATAGGTTGCTCTAAAAATGCATATATTGTTCTTCCACATTAACCATTTCTGGCCTATTTCCTCACACATTCTGACCAACTATTATTTGTTAACATTTTTTCTTCAAAATTAAAGCATGGTAAGAGATTGAGCGTTAGCTTGACTGTAATGTCAGTTGACTCTTAATTGTCTCCAGCATATCTGTGTTAATGGTCATTAATTATCAATCAATTGCCTACATTCGAAGAGAGTTATTACTATTGGTATAGCAGGACGAATACACTTAACAAAATCTCGTCACTATTGGCGATCAGCTGCAACAGTTCTACGAACGATATTAATATCCTATTTTCAGATCTCTTTCTATTGTCATGATCCATGTTTTTCTTCGGATATGTTTGCTACATCTTCCACCCAAAGGTTAATTTCGCTACAGAAGATGGCGAGGCAATTCGTTCACCTTTCATTCGACAGACGTCCATTGTAATCTGGGTCTTTCAATTTGTTCCTCAACTGTGCACTGATTATCCTATCTTTAATAGGTTCTCGGAAAAAAAAACAGATATTTTGGAGTCATGCAGAAGGATTAGGAACCTCTCATTTCTCTTTCCATACGCATCTTCTTAGAGAAAAAAGCTCTTACAGTGTGACTGATTCGCCTTATTATTTCAGAAGCAGATGCCAATTTCTTCACCTTTATTACCCCATTTTATTCTTTATTGATTATGAGGCCATATGACTCCGCAATGCGAACTATCGTTAGCAAATACAGCGCTATCATCAGCGAGCATCAGATAGTTCAAGGAGTTTGTATCATCATGTTGAACGCCATGTATGTCTTTAAAAACTCACAATTGCCTTCACTACCATGTTGAAAGCCTATGGAGAGAGATCGCAGGTAGATAATGTGGGACCATCGTTAGTTTATTTTAGGAATTTCATCAAAGTCAAATTATTGGGTTTGTTGAAAGAACGAGAGAGCTTTTGCTGAGCACAACCTTCATCATCAAAGTTCTTCCGAAGGAATTAAAGATGAGCCAATACAAAAGATGTTCTCAGTGACTCCTTGAACACTTTTATGTTGCACTAGAATAAATAGATCAAAATGGTTGAATTATGGAAGGAAAAAGTTCTTTTTAGCCAATCTAAATTGCGTTTTTTGGTTTCATTGAACGCACTGATGCTTTTTAAAGTTCATATCAATCAACAATTTAATTACTTCACAAATTATCCATCAGCTTGATTTTTCGAATGGTTTTGTCGTCGTATGGATATACTGATAGTACCATGAAAGAGTAATATCGTTCATGATCATCATATGCTCACAATATTATTTTTAACAATACTTTTGTATGGTATTAATATCCATTCAATAAAGTTTTAAGGCAAATTTTTGGTACGAATTATGAAAATGTATTCATCCTGGTACTTTTCTGATAAATATATAAATTTATTTAGTTATATGTAAATATTATGTATCATATCTTAAATTAGTATGGTAAAAACAATTACTTATGTTGGGATTTGACACTTTGACATTGCAATTATGTTATAACATCTAAACATCACAATTTTTAGTTTTTATGTTTTTTTTTTCCTTATTTTTCTGTAGAAACTAATAGGGTAAATAATAATGAGTTTTGGTTACAAACAAAAAGTGGAATAATTTTAAAAAATAGTTTTAACAACCAAGAAATTCACATTTATAAATTATAATTATAACATTTTTTTTATAATGATTATTAAACTGATTTATTTATTATTTATTTATGTATTATTTATTAATGATTAAAAGTAAAATTAAAAAGTTAACGCATCTTTTTAAACAAAAATTAACATCGTTGATTAAACGCGTTAGTAAGTTATTTTTCGTATTTTTTATATTTTTCGAAACTGGTGAAGTAAATATGTAATGTTTTCGATAAATTATGTTATGACAGCGACGTGATACATGCAAATTTTTCAGAAATAGTACACGAGGTTTTCAGATCCCGAACGATAGTCGTTCTCGGATCTGTCACATTATTTTCTGTTGAATTTGTACATATACATATTTAATTTATATATATATTTATCGATCAATTGTGCAATTTGACTATGACTTTATACTAAACATGACATATGATGGCGTAGTTGGAATTTGGTTTTTTTTCATATAATGATTGTGCTGTAGCAGCTGTCAAATCGTCTTTAATTTTTGTTTTATTTACAATGACATGTTCTGTCAACTTCATATCCATTTACTCTTGCACCGAGACCAGACACCACCAGCCTGTGACATGTGTTGCAACGAAATTAATTTCGGTTTTGTTTTAAAATAGGATCTCACACTAATACTTAAATATGTTCATTCAAAAATGGCCGAGAGTTAATTATAAATTATATAGTTTACGTTTTGTATTTAAAATTATATTTAAATATACTGATTAAATTACTAAAAGGCACACATTTTATTCTATATCTATACTTAAAAAATTCTATATTATTATTTAAAAAGTTTTTCACTCAAGATTTTTTACAAGTTATTTTTAGTGCACTTGATAAGTTCCCGGTCTTGTAAACTATGACAAGACCATAGTTTGCATATACAAATCCGTTGTACTTCATTATGGTCATTCGAATGTCACAATTACTTTTCATACACTCGACAACGCGATAAAAATTTAGCACACCACACATTTTTTATTACAACTCTTAATAAAAAATAAATGTGTAACTTTAAGATTCAATTACAAACTAAGAGACGTAAAATTTTGTCATTCAAGTAATGCGACAAAACTATAGCAAATATGCCAGGGGCCATACATAATAGAGGTAGATAAATAATTTTTGGAGTTTCATAGTATACCATTCCATAGTACCATATATATATATATATATATATATATATATATATATATATATATATATATATATATATATATATATATATATATATACATATTGGCAGTGAACGAAAGCGCGTCTACAGCTGCCATAAAAGCAAATGTATGAAGTGCTAGATGTTTAAGAAGAAAGACAGTTTTGAAAAGACAAATGGTAAACATTTTAATTATTAATTATTAATATTGGATGAAGATTATATTAAAAGCCTATATGAAATGCTGCCGAAGAAATTGATGAAGTTATGAAATAGAGGAGGGAATATTGATCAGTTCTTTTTTTTTTACTAACTGTGTTATAGTTTTGTTATGTCGTTCGGGTGGCATGATTTACTCACGAACAATAACTGTCTCTTTGTAATATTTTGCATGAATACCATGACCAACTGTTTTTGATCGTAGAATCTAAAGGCTATAAAAATATTTTTACTTAGTCGTGTAATGAAAAATGTTTTTAATGTGCTAAAGTTTTGTCGCGGGATATAAGTTATGGAGGTTTTTCTTCAAGTGACCAAATATTGGCTTTCTAAGATTAAAAATGTAACGGCCAAAATTGTTTGCCGCTATTCAATGTCTTTTGAAATGGCCAATAGTATTTTTGTTAGAGATGCCATGTTTTTATGTTATATTCGCAAGCTTTCAGATGATTTGTTAATGTGTCTGGACCATTTACATCGGGATCTCCAGATTATTAAAATTCCTACGAAATTAAATTGTTTGTCAGAAAGAATTGTTTCATGTTATTGGACCAAAATAAATTGTGAACCGTTAAAACTAATTTACGTTTTTACTAGAAATTATTTAGTCATTTTCATAAAATTTTAAATGAGTTTCAAGGTAAAAGTGTAAGATCCTATGTATGTAAGTATAATACGTCGGATGGTATCTGGTCTATTTCAATGGTGCATTTTTTCCTATTAGATCTTCTGCCTTGTGAATTTTCTTTTTGGAACTGTCTGTTATTTTGTTTATGTGTGGTTTTAAACGGTGTTTGGGAGATGTGTGCTCTAGATTTAGAAAGCTTTTAATTTATCATACACGCTAAAATACACAATAATAAAATTCACCAGTAGTTAGTAACCTTTAATAGCGTTTAATAATAATAATAATAATAATAATTCTCATTCTATAACCAATAATATCGTTTCAAAATATCATGGGATCTAACTGACGATATGTCGTTTTTGTTCGTGCCTCTCTTACCCCCCACTACCACTCTTTCTCTCTGTATTTTTATTTTTATTAATTTTGACGTTGAGGCGTTGATAATGCACAGGGTATCCATGCAAATATGGACGGAAAAGTCGTTAGTTCGAATGAATTAAGCTGATTTAGGCTACTAAAAGTTTGTAGCATCATTGTACTCCTATATATAAATCGAGTCGGGCATTAAGAGCATGTGTTGAGTTATTTGTTGTTTTTGTATTATAGCTACTCTATCGTTAAAACTGGTATGACTATTTATAGATGGATGTGTCATGTCATTGACTGTAGACCATACTCTAGATGCTTACAATGATCAATACTTTGTTGTATCTAACAGAAACGGAACGGAACCCGCACTGGATTTCTGTGTATGACATTATTGAATATTGAAAGAACAATCGTTGCGCGAACCAAACAAACACACGCTATGTTCGATGTATTGCTTGCTATGAGACTGTTTGTTGTTGACTATCACCGATACGGAACGGACTTCGGTCCTCTATATTTCTATAAGAATTAGACAGTTATGGAAGGACATCCACCTTTTAGCTACCCTAAATCATTTTATTTCGTTTCATTGAACGCACTGATGCTTTTTAACGTCCACTTTTATGGACACCCTGTACACAATGTTGATATGAGTCTAACGTACACGTGGGTCATGAATTTAATGACAGTTATAACTGAAAAACTTTTATATGACGTAAAATAATCTTAAGCCTTAAAAGCCTTAAAACAGTAAACCGTTAAGACGATTTTTCAAAATTTAAATTATTTTCGGAGTTGTAGGTGTTTTAGTAACGCAGCATCTAAAAAAGAAAGCACTTTTTTCTACTGAAATAAGTCGTTACTTGAAATTTCGTGTGAGGCTTGTTTCTATGGTATCAAAGTAAAAATGCTACACAATTTTTTTCGCCAAATTAAAGCTATTCAAGAGGCAAGACTTTTTTGGGGGCTCGACTTATAATTTTTTAATAATACTACAAATGCAAAATTTTGTCAATTTTACTTTATCTCCGAAATATAATTTACTATCATTCCCGAAAAGAATTTACATTTTTAAAAATCCTCTTAAGAGCATATTATTAAGGGTTAAGTTTTGTAAATATCAAAAAATCTATCTTTTCAAATTACCCAATTGTTTTCTAAAAAATGTCTCAATAGTCACGTGTACGTTTTATTTGTATTACATAGTTATGTTGCTGTGAAATATTAAACTTATTTAAATTCCAAACAGCTGCTGTTTTTCTTCAAGTATATTTGTTTTTTTATTATTATGCAGTGTGTTTTACATTCATTGAGATTTATTTACCTATTAATAGCATCGTTTATAATATATCTGAATTCTTTTCAGAGTAGTTTATAATTGGCAACAGTTACAGTTAAATAAAGTTATCCGTAGCTTCATAAATACCAAGTATATTCTTCATGCCAGTTCAAAATTCTTTAGATTTTATCAATGTTATATCTAATAATGAATGATGTAAAACATCCTGTATAATTTGTGTGTATAAGTATTCTTCTGCCTTTTTTAGACAAATAAAAGATGTTTACTTAATTACACAATGAATCAATTTCATTAGAAATTTTTGAGTTTCTTAAAATACTATTTTGTTATTAAGCCATATTTCAATCTTTTACCAATAAAAAATTAATTGATCAATGCATAGTGGGATTATATCTGTAATCACTAGAAAGTGATCAAGAAAGATAATTTCTGACATTGTTAAACTGCAAATATAACTTCTCTGGACTCAATCATTCAATTTTTTGTCTGATAGTTTCATCCACGAATAAGTGAAAATTTTAGGACTTCAAAGGTTGATTGGAGACAATATTTCCCATTGGTCAACTTCACTATTTGTTGTGTATTAAGATTCTCGAAATATACTTATTTTTCATCACTGGTAACAATATAATTCTTTTTAAATTTGAATTCATCTTTAATTTTATCTAATGTTGAGTCGCTCCAAAAGTTTGTTTTCTTTGTGCTCTATACCAAACAGTTTCTATGCCGACAGCTTTCTGCAAGAGATACAAACCCAGTGAAATAATTGTTGATGTAAACCAAATTTTAAATACAAGTATGACGAAACAGTTACTGTAAAAAGGTGGAATGACTTTTCTACACTTAATATGAAATAAATATGCTTTTAGATCTTATTACAATGATTCAAAAATATGCTAGAAACTATATTGGTTCTATTATGAGTAAAATTCATTTTTTACTAGTCAGTTCAGTAGAGTAAAGGGCATCATTCCCAACCGTTTAAAACCAAACTAGGCTTACCTTGCTGAAACATACCTAAACTACAGAAAACTATCCCTTTGTATAATGTAATTTGCCTTGTTGATAGCGATATACAACTAACGATCTACTTAATACTTAGAAACTTAAAAAAATGATACATACGTTTTTTTTAAATTTGTGGATAATTAATTTTAGTTATTGTTGGAAAATCGTTTTATTTTTGATTTTTGTACACGTATATATGCAGCTCTGTAACGTTCTATTTGACTTCTTGACTAGATAGTGACAGATGTGTCTGTTTAGGTTAGGTTTTGATTGATATACAGCCAGAAAATTTTTAAAACGAAATTACTATGTGATATGTGAAATGGTAACTTTTGATTATTATATTGTATTATTTGACAAAAGGAAGCCCCCCTAGAAGTCTAGAATGCGTGGTTCAGTTTTATTTTTATGACTATGATGAATATGAGACAATTGGGTGTAGACTAGGTTATGTTGGTGTAAGGGACTGTCAGTAGATGGATATGACGTATACGAGATAAAGAAGCGGCAATTAGTTGTTAATTTCATCTAAAATCAGTCGTTTTTTTTTCTAATGTTCCCATATTAATTACATCTATTAACATTTTAATTATTAGTTTTGAATAATTTTTTTTTCTTTGATCTGCTAAATACCAAAACATTAGTTATAATATTATAATAATTCATTAAAATATTCTACAGAAGGTAGTAAAACAAATATAAAACAGGCAAGTTTTTTTAAATATTTTTTTAATATTCCAATTTTAAATAAATAATGAGTTTCTTTATTGTATATTATATTGTTTCTTAAATAAATTCTATAATATCCTGCTTCATTTAATCTAATATTTATAATAATTCATGAAAATATTTAATAAAAGGTAGTAAAATTATGCAAACAGTTTTGAGATGTTTTAGAAAGTAAATCTTTTTTTTTCAGTATTATATTCATTTCAATAAAGAATCAGTTTCTAAAGTATTACATTTTTTCTTAAACGAATTCTAATTTTATCTGAATTAATATGTATAATTACACGTAAGTATTTAACTAAAGTAAAACACAACTGAACAACAACTAAAGTAAAGTTATACAGAATAATGAAGTTTTTTTTTAAAGATTTTTAACAATTTGAATAAAGAATGAGAGTTATCTTCTAGCTATCTTCTATCCAGCTGCGTCTAAATTAACATTTATATTATAAATATTATTAATAACGATTATAATTGTTAATGTTAGTAAAAATTATATTAATAGTAATTATTAAGATAAAGGAATAAATGAATACTGACAATGTTTTCAAACAAATTAAACAAACGTTTTTGATTAAATTTAAAGATCATTAAATTTATACCAAATATTGTAACGTGTGGCTTATTACTAATTAATTCCTAATTATTTTTATAAAAGTTGGACTTGCAATTAAAATATAATTAAAAAAAAATTATGGGAAATTTATGAATATAAAACTTAATTTTTCTTTGTTATGAGACAAGTAATGAATATATATAAGAAATAAACGCTAAACGTACTATAAGGCGTCATAAATTCGAGATATATAACTAACTTAATGATATCCCAATTTCATACCATTTTGCATTCATAAATTTGAATAAATAGTGATAAGAAAGAATAAATACTCTTCAGATATTTCATTAAATATTACTTTAAAATTAACATTTATATTATTAAGATATTAATGGCGAATCAATTATTAATAATAAATAACAACAATGTTATTAATTAAATTTAATGTAGTAAAAAACTGTATTTAATTCCTAATAATTTTTATAAACGTTAGATTTTTTGTAAGCAAAATAGGAGACATTTATGAATAAATATGAATATGGAATATATCTTATTTATAAATACAATTAATGAATATAAGTAACGCCAATCGTATTAAATTCGAATTTCATAGTATTTTGCATTTATAATTCTGAGTAAATAGTGATACATAAAATAATCTCCCTTGCATTCATAACGAAGAATGAAGATGTAGAAAGGCAAATAATGTTAAGGTAAACAATTGATCGAGTGATTTCGGAATTAATTGTTTATATTTTATGTCTTAAGAATGTTATCGTGAAGTGTTTTGGTATTTAGCAAATGATTAGTGTTACGAACAGCATACTGATAAAAAAATCACTAACGTTTCTTGGTAAATATATTCACGATTTTCTTGTTGACGTATTAAGAACGAAAACCTTGGGGCTGGTAGAAGATTCTTATCGGCCAGCTTAACAGTATAACGTAGTCTAACCCTAAAACGATCCGAATAGTTGAGCGAGTGTTGAATGAGGCTTCTAGACAGAGGCATGTCTAATGTCTAACGTCATCATGTCATTGCACGAGTTTGAAGAGCTGTTTATAATGCATGTCTTGTCTGTCTCTGCATGCAGGGGTTCGGTTTTGTAACATTCGCAAATAGTGCTGATGCGGAGCGCGCACGAGACCGACTACACGGCACCGTGGTTGAGGGAAGAAAAATAGAGGTGTGCATGACTTATAGCTCTACGTGTAGCACTGGCCTGTCCCGTCCCTCCCCGGTAAAACAAGGTCAAAACCCCCGTGTGGCTGGCTTGTTGGCTTTAGTGACTAACCGGTAGCACCTCCCCGCTTCACACGTGTTGTTTTGACGTTCTTTTGCCGCACACACTATCAGTACCAAAAAAAAATCGATAAAATCAAAACAAAAAAAAATCTGTAAGTCACTTGAATCGGTTCTCCAATGTCTGTACGTTGTCTCTAGACCGTGTCGGCCATTTAATTGGCCTGCGCTGATGACGCGACAGTTGTAGTTCCGATCTCCCTCCCTCCCGCTCACGGGCCGCCGAGGAGGTAAGTGGATAAGGCCAGGGGGGCGTCGCCAACGCTACCGGGCCGGGCGGCAGCGTTGACGGCACCCCATTGCCACAATTACCCACTTGTGACCCCGACCAAAGAGACCTTCAAATTGCCACACTTGTCATATACCCGAAACGTTCGTTTGTCATTTATCACAACCTCAAATTACTGCAAACGCTATACGTCTTGAATAAACATGAAAAGAGAGAAGATATTTTAAAGAAAACAATGTAATAATGAGTATTGTTAAAAAGACCGATTAATTTACAGAAATAATAATCATTCAAAGAACACTCAGTATATAATAGTTCTTCATATTATCTACATATTGTTTCTGTTTATTTGTTTATTTAACTATTAATAATTCTCAGTTTCCTTTCATACTGTTGAAGATATGGAAGACGAAAAAGACATAAAGATATACAGCAGAATTGTGAATATTTATATTTGTAACCCATTGGAATAACGTGGTGTTTTGTTTAAGTTTAGAGTAACGAAACAACATATTTAATCATTTTTCCTGATTTATATACTCTTGTTTTCAAGAAATAGGAAGGAATATTATATAAATGATGTAATATAATAAGTATTAATAAATTGGTCAGGTGAAGTTCGAAAATAAAAATCATATTCGGTATATTATCGCTACAGTTATCTTCATATTATTTCTATTTGATTATATATCATCTATCAAGTTTAATTAACGATTTTTTAAATTAAATGTAACCAAAATGTTCACAGTCATACAATTAAAGATATAGAAAATCAAAACTAAACTAAATGAGAACTGAACTTTCTAATACCGTGGAATAACGAGTTTTTAAATTTGGAGTGAGAAAAAACAGCACTTTTGTTTTCACACATTTTGTTACTTTTTGAAAATCCTTGAAAACTGACTCCATTACTATCAGGTAGATGATTTTCATCCAATTTTAGGCGCATTTTTTTCACCGCCATGTGTTGAAGTGATGTTTTATTGATTGTTAGTCGTGAGCTTGTTACATTACAATGTTCTCCTTAGTTTGTTTAGCCTGTTTTAAACTGGAGTAGTTGTTTTAAATGAAAATTACTTTTCGTACTAAACTATTGGCTGAATCCACACAGGAAGGTGTAGTTTGTAGTTATATACAAGATCCCCTGTGAGTGTGAAAAATTGTACATAGAAAGAACTTGGAGGATGATAAGTACGTGAATAAAAGAGCATCAACAATGTGTGAGCTATGGATATACGGTCCAGTCAGTTTTAGATGAACACTGTATGGCTGCTGGTACAACATTAAATCTAATAAAAATCGGTCTTATAGCAACCCCACAGGGCCTCTTTGAGAGATAGATTTCAGATTTATGTACGCCAAATTAATCTTAACAAAAGCAAGACCCTCAATAAGCAAGGTTGAATATATATATTATATTCAAATATATAATATGAATAATATGATAATGTGCAAGTCAATCATGAATACAATATGGACATACGACATTCAACTAATATAGGCCGCAGCAAGCAACAGTAATATTGAAATATTGGAAAGGTGTCAGAAGAAGGCTGTAAGGACATGCTCACTATTCATCTAAGCATGAGCAACAAGTATATGTCTAGATGTCGCTGTAAAAAAATACAATAAACAGCAGTTTAGAATATGGACAACACAGTGGCTTATTCTTCTGAAAGAGATTACCATATCGGAACAGAGAAGGAAAAAAAGTGAAATAGCTTCGGTATCAAACCTTCTCTCCTGCAGATCCATTGTCGAGCGATTGCGAAATATCGACTAGTTTTAGTCAGATAAACACAGCTCCGCTCCTTCTTGTTGGATAGAGACCTCTCAAATGAAGAAGTTCACTGAGAATACTCACTATTAATGAATGTTTATTGTCGTGAATGAATATTCAGCAATTAAATAAAGGTCTTCAAGATTTAGCTTCATAAAGTTAACACTAAACGTTTGAAATAAACTAAAGCTTATTTTAGTTGCTGTACAAAAACGTTTTAGTAATTCGTCAAGTTTGAACATATATAAAATATATTCTCCATATTATTTTTTTTTAGTTTATTTACAACAAAAAATTTAACTTAGTTCGAACTGGTTCTTCGTTTATATATCCTTCCTTCCACTATTTTCTTTGAAACAATATGAAGATCTATAAAACTAATAAAAATACACAGGATATTTTTATAAACAGTACAAAAACCTTAATCAGTAATATCAGTTTTCATATATTAATTAGTGTTTTGTTTTAGTTTCGGTACGTTGACACTAATCCAGCTTATTAACAGTTTATTGATACATGATATTAATGTTTTGTGAGTTTTCTCTTACCATTTTTATTCAGAATTTTTCGCCCTAATTAAGAATAATCGACGTACTTTAAAATAGGTATCAATAAAAAAGAATTTTGTTCAATGACTGGAGCAATTCGATTTCATTAAACTCTATTGTTGTTTCTAATTGAAACAAGTGGTTTAATAAAAAAAATATAGTAAAATAAAAACTATATTCCTAGTGTTTTGAGTTTATATGACGAATGATGTTATTTGAAGGCCCTTTGGTTAGTCAGATAGGTTAGTGCTTAGTTTTAAATGTAGTTATTAAGATAAGGATAAGTTAAATAAGTGACATTCCAGTTTATTATACCCCCTAATGCCTTTTCTAACAACTTATTTTAAAATATATTGATATCTGTTCATTTATTGTTATTGATAATGTACCACGTTCGACTGAAGATTGTGTGCATAATTGAGATGTTGACATAGCTAATAAAATAAAAGCAAATCGATCTAAAAACATATATTTGGCTATAGGCCAGTTTCACATCAATATTGATTTTATGTATGAACTCTCATGATTTTTACGGAGCATTACAAGCACATTTTCATTAGCCCGTATTGATTAATTAATTTAATGGATTTAATAATAATTAAACTGGTATAGAGACCATTTAACCAATTAATATTATTACGTTGAGTTGATTTATCGGTAACATTTTAAAAAACGTTTTATTGAACCATACAATCGCGGTCCAATCAGTCATTACAGTCATTTTAATGCAACCACTAGGTTACGAAATCTGTAAAATAGTGATTAAGAAACAAATAAACTTTATTGTATTGACATTAAGTTATTTTAATCGACACTGATCATTTAACAATCAATTTTATACATAATTTCAATGTTATCTTTGACAAATAAAGTTGATGTGTTAACTGCATATAATTGGCGAAAAGCCAACACTAAACTAACTTCCTATACCTTTATTTTCATCCGCTGTGGTGACATGTTGACTAATTAATTTAATAAAATTAACCATTAATATTAAATTCTTCAATCTAAGCTTTAAGTAATTTTAGTTAAAAATATGGTAAATTTGAAAGTATTACTGGCCTCTAACTAAATTCCGTAACTATTTGTAATAATATGTGAGTTTAAAATTTCTATTAAATTTGTGTTATTGTTAAAATTTGGTAAAGAATTTTTGTAAGTCTTAAAATTATTCCTTCCAACTTCCATGAGTGACATGGAGATTGAGATTATGTGAAGGTATTAAGAGTATTGCTGACCTCTAAGGTTCGTTGATAAATATTTATGAACAGGTATCACAAATATTGTTGTTGTCATAATATTTTATGTTTCGTATACAAATTTTAGGTATTTTTACAATTTGAATTTGGATTATTGTTAGACTGTTGCTAAAATTTTGTAAGCAATTTTTTTAATCTTAAAAATTATTCCCTCCAACTTCCATTAGTGACGTGAAGTTGAAAATATGTGAAACAGTTTAGAGTAGCGTAAAGTTTAGACATAAAACCTCATGAACATGAACATCTAACACAAATTCTAGATATTTCTATTGATGATTGAGTATAATTGAATATACATCTGAATTTGAATTGTTTTTAAAATTTGTTTGAACAAATTTTAATATCTTAAAATTCCTTCTTCCAATTTCCATGAGTGACCTGAAATATGTAAACCAATTTAGATTATTGCTGACTTCTAACTTAGATTGATAAAAACAAATAAACGGGTCCAAAAAATAACAAAGATAACTTAACTGATCACTGATAAAATGCGACGAATAATTTTAATAAGTAGGTACCAAAGTATTGCTGTCATTCAATTGAAGTTTTAAGCATTTCTAATGATGATTGAATTTGATTAAGGTTCAGTTTGAATTTGCATGGTAAAATGTTGATGAAGAAGTCTAATTAATGTTGGTATCCTAAAGTTATTTTTCCAACAACTCATAAAGTGACATACATAAAACAATTTACATTATTGCTGACATATAAATGCTAAAAAATAACATATGAAGCGACCAAGCTTTTACTAGGAATTTTAATATTTTTTAGTGAAAATTAAGTTAATTCTAGCTTAAAACTAAAAAAAACCTTGTTGAACAAAAACAAATTATGACAAATAAATATCAAAATATTAGAAGAGAAGACATAGACATCAATAGACAATCGTACATTGTATATATGTTAACAATGTTATGCGAGTTTGGTATGAAAAATGTGAAGCATAACGTTACCAATATTTTTTGACATTTTTGGTTATCGGTGAACATACGGCATAAATTCGACTTAGGAATTGATGAAAACTGAAGAATGAAGAGAAGAATGATTATTAATGGATCATTATTTGAAAATTTTTGTGCCAGCTAAAAATATTGATAAGAAAAATTAAAATATTTAAAACAATTTTCTTCCAATTTTTGCTCTGTATTGTTTCCATTTAATTTAGTACCTTTTTCCATTATCTAGCAACGATTTAGATTTAAACAACGTAAAAATAAGATGTTGTCTTAAACGGTTTTTACGGTTAAAGTATTTATTTCATCATCATATAATTTCTTCATCGACAGAATTATATAATTATTTTTATCATTAAGGTTAAAGACAAGCTGATTCCTAAAGAGTAAAAATACCTAAAAAGAAATAAGATCATTCGCCAAAGCAGGCATCGAAAATGATTATATCGTGTGGTCTAAATGACCGCCGATATCTATATAGGGAATGTCATTTGTTTAAACTGGTCTCGCTAAAAAACGGCATTCTAAAGATTTAATGTTGCCCGTAAGAATTTTACGGGGAACCATCAGTACTCAGCTCTTCGTCCGATATCCACTTTTTGCAACAATTATCGCATTCTCAGAGCGCACCTGATTTTTCCAAATCACTTTCTTTTTTGTCGATGTGGGTTAATACATATTGAGTATCCCATCGTTTTTAGAGTGCCGTCGAGGAGAAATAACATTTTTTTTAGAATCCAGAAAGTTATATCATGATTTATACATGGTATTAATAAATCAGTAAAAATCATCGATGGCCAATTCCGGGAAAAAATGTTATTTCACTCAAATTACATTAAAATCATTGTAAGCTAAAATCAGACAATTTCTATTTGTTCTAATAAGTATTTTGTTAAATAATTATATACTGTTGTTTGTAATTTTACTTATTTTCATATTGTTATTGAGACTTATTACAGATACCAGAAGCTCTATTACAGTTTTTGTATAACATTTTAACATTAATTCAGATATAATTTGTTTTATTTTATAATTAAATAATGTGTTTTATAGTTTATTATTGTTTTATGAGGAAGATATCAGGAGTATGCTCATATGTTGTCATGATTCTTGTTTTTTTTTCACAAAAATATTTTACTATTTTATTGTATCTCCATTTTTATTTGTTTTTTATACATATTTAGAACAAATGAAATTATACAATTATATGAACAAATTAATTTTATGAAATAATTCATGTTTATTCTTATCAAATAAGGTTTTTTTTACTTTTTTCTTATATATGGATTATATAAATTTCTCTTTACATTCATATCTATTAACTTTTTTTTAGTCAAATTTTGAGATTTATGTTTGTACAACAGAATTAAATACTATAGGTAATAATTGTTTTTTATTTTGTTATGTAATGTTACTATAATTAACGTGTTCTTGTAATTGTTAGGTTGTCTGATTTTATGTAATTGTGTACGTTTGTAACCATAGATAAGAATCAGCTGGTAAGTTCTATGGGTTTCTGTGATGCTCCATAGTCTTACCTTCTAATATAAGCACTTGTTTTGGTCTATTACGATTGTTCATTCATCTAAAATAATGCAACGAGACGAGTGGTTATATTAGATTAAATAAGAACACCTTTTAATCGTCTGTCTTTTTTTGACATGATTTAGGTTAACAATGCCACAGCCCGAGTACAAACGAAGAAACCACCAGCCCTTCCAGCAGGTAAGGTCACGTTAGAGTGTTTTATTTTAAATAACCGATCTCCTTGTTGTTGACTTGATATTTGAAGTTTATGATGACAATCACGTGGTATATAATTGAATTTACTTTTAGTACCAGTTATTCCATGGCCAGCAGATGCGGCGACGTTAAGAGCGGGAGTTGCTGCTATACAAAGAGGACGCGCGAGAGCGGCTTATCCTGCAGCTGCGGCAGCAGCTTTCGCGAGACATCCCACACCTTTAGCAGGTATGCCATCATTAATATATTTATATATACTAAGTTGTTCAAGAAATAATTTCGATTAGATTTAATTTTTGTGTAATAATTTTGTTTAATAGATTTTAAAGGTTTTGTTATAAATAAAAAAATTAATTCTTAAAAACGTAAACGTATATATTGAGAAAGGAAACATCAACTCTGAGTTTTAGTACGTTTTGACTTTGAGATATAACGAAATTCTAATCTAAATAAAATCTAATCATTTAAAAGCAACGTCTGTACACCACCACTTATCTGTACACCACTTAAATCCTATATTACCAAACAGTGTATGAAGGGATGTTGAAAACACTACTTGTTGTTTTTAAACATTTCGTATATTTGATCTCTGATACAGCTAACATCAAGCTGATCTTGCTTGCTCGCCCGTTCCGCATAAAGACGGTTTCTTTTTGGTGAATTTAAGGTTATATTGTTTTTTATTTTTTGAGATATCTTGATGGCCGCGCGTGTACTAATATTCGGTGCAGCTGCAACACGCTAATAATATTAACAAAGCATCAAAACAAGGTTTGTCGGTTTATAACCCGTAATTATAATATTTTGAAGAATCTTGCAGATAAACGGACAACTTTTGAAGGCTCATTCGGTTACACTTACTAACTTGTCCACATTTTATCTCTTTTTAAATAGAATAAAACTAGCGACCCGCCCCGGCTTCGCACGGGTGCAATGCTGATACTAAATTAAATACACTACAGAAAAAATATGAACGTTGTATATAAAAACATAGCGGCCCGCTCCGACTTTGCACGGGCATAAAATATATATGCCTATGTCACTCAATGAAAACATGATTAAAATCGATCCAGTATTTTTGGTTCATTCATTACTGCCCTTGGCCTGCACGCATTAAATTTGGAGTAAAACAGTTCCTCTTCCCCTATACTTACTATGAAGATTTCCTGCTATCTTTGGAATATCTAAATTCATACAATTTTTATTACATTACACATTTTTAAACGCAAATTTTAAATTTGTAATATCTCCGAAAATATTTGTTTAATTTACATGCTGTAAGGAACCATATTGATCTATATTAATTGCACACTGTATTTAAGGTACTTAATTCAATAAGGATTAATGCCGTATTGCTTAAAATAGCTTCGTAAATAAGCCATTTTCTCACGTAAAAAGTAAACAATAAAAATGGTTAATGTGGGTTATCCCTAAAAGATAAACATATACCATCGCGGACTTTTTTGTAGACCTTTTTATGGTGTACAATACTGTAGTACATTAATTTGATCTAACTCGTAGGGTTAGGCAGCGTTTTTGCTAATTGCTAAATAAGCCTAAAAAAATAGGTTAATTTACGACATCACGTTAGAAACCTCTAAAATTAGCAATGTTGCCTTAGTATATTATGCATGTATTATACATATAAGCCGTCCTCTTGAATCACTCTATCTATTGAAAAAAACCGCATCAAAATTCGTTGCGTAGTTTTAAAGATTTAAGCGCACATAGGGATATAGGGACAGAAAAGGCGACTTTGTTTTATACTATGTAGTGATGAGAAGGAAAATTTGTCTGACTGTAAAACGAATTTACGACTTTCAACAGGCAAATATTGATGACATGAGTTCACTGCAGTTTTGAGCAGACTATAAGTACCTGTTTTATATTTTTCTGAGACTCATGATGTACTTTGTATTACAACTTACATTATATATGCTTACTAAAATCTTAATTTGCAAAATCAATACTATTGTGCTGTTGTACTTGCATCTGTAAGGAATACGAGTTAAGTTTAAACACTTACGCACTATATAAGTTCATGTGGTTTGGTTCGCTCCAATCTTCTGATTTCCTGCGTGTTGTCCAGTACCTTTATTGCTTCTACGTTTCTGTGATTTACTAACACTTTTTTCATGTTTTCAGACGAAATCTTGGATAAATTCGTAAGTCCATTTGATTTCGAAGTCATCATATAGTTTTTCGTCGGTTACGTAGCGATAAGCATTGATAATTTTATTACCAATCGAAGAACTTTGTTTTGGCAACGGCAGATGCAAATGGTATAAAGGCGATAAGCCGATATTGACTGAAAAATCAAGGTTTGATTTTAGGTTTAGTTGGGAGTACATTCCGACTAACCATTAGAGTTCTTTGATTTTGAGGATGATCTATTGTGCTTTTTGTCTAACATAATGGCCATGGTGTATGAGACTCAAATATCTAGTAGTTGTTTAGGCAATTCTAGAAATGTCTACAGAATAAAATGTTGATTTTGAAGCGAATGTGAGCCTGATCTAGTTTCCTCTATGATGTAGCTGTTTATCAAACCTTCCGTATTTTGATTCCTGCTGAGAAATCCTTTCGTTATCGGTATTTTTTTCAAGTTCATCGATTGCTTTTTATTTATAATGAACTGATAACAATTCAAAATCTTATTCAGTTCTTGGGTGGGTCTGCAGCTATGTCAATTTCGGACACTTTTGCTAATAGTTTACGGACTATTTGAGGAAATAAAAAAGAATTTTCTTTTGTTTGAAAGTGTGGGATTGTATTGGGGAAAACTAATTTTTTTACAACAGACTCTATTAAAGACATCATTCGGTTTTTAATATACAATGATCGATGAAAAATACTTGTACGTAGATCAAATATAATATAGACACAGTTTAAACCGGGTATTTTGCTTACAGCGCAAACAGCAAAATCTCTCAATTCTTTGAATTAATGCCTCCTAACTTAAGTATTAGGGGCTTGCGTGAATTTTGATCAACAACATGTATTGATGGATATGTGAAGTATCGATATAACCAATTATTAAACAACCTAACCTTACAGATACATTCGATGGTTTCGGTATTTCTCTACATAAAACAACCTTTTTATTGAGTTATTCAGTATATACAGACTCTAATCAAGGATTTACTACGACAATGCCAAGCACAAGAAATCAAAGGTTTATCCAAAATTTTGCCACCCATATTGACAATAAAACAAAATGTTCATGGCCATAAAGTCTTTCTGTGCATATGGTGGAATGAGCAAGGTGTATTGTATTACGTACTGCTAAAACCGAAGGGAACTGTTACTGCAGGTGTCTACCAGCGTTAACTGAACAAATTGAACGACGTATTCTTGCAGAAAGAGACCAGCAATAACGAGTAACAAACGCAGTCATCCTTTGCATGACAATGCTACACTTTGCAAGATTTATGAAGGATACACCGTTACAGTTGAAATGGGGATTATCTACTCACCAAACATAGTACCTTCTGTAGTCAAAGAAAATCTTTCCACGGGTTGTCACCATGTTACCAAAAAGATTGGGAAAAAGTTTTATAAAATAATTTAAAATGTTTAGATTAATAAATGTTACTAAAAAATTAGTTCTCTCTTCGGCGTTAGAGATCTTCTTCGATAGCTCTCGTAACGAACTGCCGTTGGAGCCGTTTTATTTGTTGATAATTCACATCCTGATTGCTCACAACTGATCAAGGCGATCTTTAATATGGGTGTTTCTATCTAGACTTCTTGAACCTGACTCACGAATTATCGTGAATTGTGAGTTTATTCAATTTAGTGAATTAAGCGAATGAATTAGAACCCCTCGGTTCGCTCTATATAAGGTTCTTAACTCGCTTTCTCTCCTGACCAGTAGCCATTAAAGATTTTTCTCCAAATAAGCCAGAGGCCAGATAGCGATAATAAAATATGATCAAACATTGACCGGCAATATGCTAGAGACCTAAAATACCGCCAGAAAGCTGTAAAAGTGCGGATATTATAAAACCGGTATTTTGGGAAATAACTATTAGAATTTTACAATCATAATTAGAAATTTTAATCATTTATCTCTCCGACATCCTTACAATAAAAATATTGTATACATTTATCTCAATAAATAATTTTTTACAGTCAATTAAATGAACCGAATACATGCAAGCACCTAATATATATGGAATATAATGTTTTTTGAAGGAACTCATCCTCAGGTAGTCGACCAACGCCTACCGTCTGTTGTTCGACTTGACCGGTACAAGAATCCCTGTAACTCCGAAAATAATTCGAATATTGAAACAAAACCTCTTGAGAATACATTATTAAAGTTTTAAATTTTAACCTTTTGTTTCCACGGGTTGTCACCGTGTTACCAGAAAGATTGGGAAAAAGTTTTATAAAATAATTTAAAATGTTTAGATTAATAAATGTTAATAAAAAATTAGTTCTCTCTTCGGCGTTAGAGATCTTCTTCGATAGCTCTCGTAACGAACTGCCGTTGGAGCCCTTTTATTTGTTGATAATTCACACCCTGATTGCTCACAACTGATCAAGGTGATCTTTAATATGGGTGTTTCTATCTAGACTTCTTGACCCCGACTCCCGAATTATCGTGAATTGTGAGTTCATTCAATTTAGTGAATTAAGCGAATGAATTAGAACCCCTCGGTTCGCTCTATTTAACGTTCTTAACTCGCTTTCTCTCCTGACCAGTAGCCAATTTAAAGATTTTTCTCCAAATAAGCCATTTCTCCAACATTGACCGACAATATGCTAGAGACCCAAAATACAGCCAGAAAGCTGTAAAAATGCGGATATTATAAAACCGGTATTTTGGGAAATAACTATTAGAATTTTACAATCATAATTAGAAGTTTTAATCATTTATCTCTCCGACATCCTTACAATAAAAATATTGTGTAAATTTATCTCAATAAATAATTTTTTACAGTCAATTAAATGAACCGAATACATGCAAGCACCTAATATATATATGGAATGTAATGTTTTCTGATGGAACTCATCCTCAGGTAGTCGGCCAACGCCTACCGTCTATTGTTCGACTCGACCGGTACAAGAATCCCTGTAACTCCGAAAATAATTCGAATATTAAAACAAAACGTCTTGAGAATACATCATTAAAGTTTTAAATTTTAAAATATGACAGAAATGTTTTCAATCAATAAGGTTTCCGTTAACATTTTCAATAAATTGCTATATCTTTTTTAGGAACTCTGCATGGGTACACGCCCGTATTAAACACGCTTCCAGTCGATGGCGGAGTTTACTACGACCCGTTCCTGGCAGCCCATGCCGCCGATCCAAACTACACGAGACTGCAGGTAAGGCGGGTAGGGAAATAAACGCGCGGCCATTCGACGAGGTTGTGCCGCAGCTGGCGCTACACAGTCATAATCACGACCAGCGGCGACATCTAACGGGTTGTAAACGAACGGAAGTCGCCGTCGGATGCCAGTTCACTTTATTGGCTGATAAAATAGACGGTGACTTTTCGTATCGATATAATTTGTCGGTTCACTATGGGATGCATTCTTGGAAGCGATTCTTTTTCTATTAGTGTAAATAACGGTCAATGTTTTCTGTACATAATAAGTGTATATAGTTGTATTTCTCTAGATGTCACTACACTACATCATTAGTAGTAGTTTGGATTTAACTGCGTCCAATGGCCAATAAAAATATTACAACAATCTTCCAAATTCTTGCCAAATAATAATCAAAAATATCTAGTTTAAATATATTAAATGTTTTAAAAGCAATTCGATTCATCGTATCTCATTAAGTTATTTACTCATTTTAGTTAGTATACCTTTTAAGCTAAACAAATCTAAATCATAATTTAGTAAATATTCAGATCAAAAATATTTTTGTTGGTCACTGTTTCTTTTTTTTATCGACAAATCATAATACAATAATGATAAAGTAAAGTATTTAAAAAATCTAATAACACTGTGTGACAATTTTTATTGCTCTCTATTATTAAATAAAACGGCTTTTTTGTCAAACTGCTGAACACAAAAAGTGACTTTAAAATTATGATACATTAAAGTACTATGCATAAGTACAGTATGAAAATTTTAAATCATTTATTTATTTATATTAATATATTAAAAATACAGTAATATATGTTTACAAAAAGACAATGAATCAAAATAGTTCAGGTTTAAGTGCTCAATAGAAAAAAAGTCATATATTCTGAAAGAAAATGACAAAATATTATCTTTTCTTCTTGTGAACAGTAGAAGTGTCCTTTTTCATTACAAACATACATCTTCCTTGCTAACGCTCTTCTATCTGTTTTATATCCTAGTGAAAGTGTTCACTTTGTTCGTCACTCACCATTCCAAGATTTGGATTAAAAACATCAAAATGGGAATGCAAGAAATGTATTTTTAAAAGCATTTTGCACCCCATTTTGCGTTTTAAATTACTGTAACAAGTAATACACTAAAAGCTCGGCATTTTTAGCTTTAAGATTGCCTAAAAATCCATAAATTACTTCCTTTAGAGATAACCAAGCCGTCAAATCTTTCGCGCTAAGATTTTCAAGGAATTTATTGTATTTATTATACTTTTAATTTAGTCTCACTTAATTTAGAGATAACAGTTTTCAAATACAAAAGTCCTTTACCATTTTTATTCAACGCCTTGACAACATTTTTCATTATATCAAGTTTTATATGTAAGAATTACAATCACGTTTTCTTGTGGAATAAGAGGATCATATTTAACGTTTGATTTACCACAAACAAAGTCAGTTCTTTTTGGTCATAGTGTGTCCTAGAGTTATTGTCTTTACTGTCTCACTATCAGAGAGAACAACAATATTTCATGAAACCTCCCTGTAGCCCAAACAGTATAGCAATAACTTTTAAATCAGCACAAGCTTTCCAGTTGAACTCTTTGTAGTTGATTAAGTCTAAAATTAGTTTCATGTTTTCTTTCAAAATCACTGAATATACAATAGGTATGGAAGGATACCGGCTGCCATTATGAAGTAATATAGCTTTTAAGCGTAAGTAGTATTCAAACTGTTACTAAGGAACATGACGTGTTCGACAACCATATCAATAAATAATATTTTTAACAATCGAATAAGAAATTCAAAAACATAATCTTATTTATATTAGAAAAATTGTGTCACACAGTGTAATAGAAAATATTGAGTTAAAGATGTATAATTGTTTTTGGAGATAGTGAGAATAGCTTAATAAAACTGTTATATTTTAATAGATTAAATCATAGTTAACTTAAGCCAATTCCTTTTTTTTATCTTTTAAATCATAATATTAACCACAATAGATACAGTTCCTTTGTATGGGCGGTATTGCTGCAATAAAACGCTGCAATTTTGAAACATGTTAAATGGCCATTTGATGATGCACAAGAGTATAAATAACTCTTATAATGTGACACTCTGAAAAAAATTGTTTTGGCAAGCAATTTTTCGAGATTTTAATTTAACAAACATGCAATTTTCCAATTCTTTGATGACGTACTTTTCAATATGTAAGTGTCCCGGTCCTCGGACCCACATCATATCATGACAATCACATCGCTCTCTTATTATGTTATGTTCTTTCGGCCGTACCCAAGTTGTAACAGCTTTAATTTATTACATAATCTGATAAGATCATTATGAGTTATTAGCAAAATTATTTCGACCTTTCCAGAGCTCCTAACTTCTTCTGAGTTCCTTGTAACACATTCAAGTCGTAATCATTCCAGATTATTTATTACAGATCAAAAAAAATGTAATGTAGACAATGTGTTGCTAATCAAAACATTCAACAATTATATTAAAACCTGAAGTAAGTCCACATTACAAAACGTAGCTATGAATATTGATATTAGCAATATTGAAACCCATTGAAATTTACGTCAGCTGGCAGCATGTTAATATTTTCTTTATTTATGGAGTCATATACTTCTGCAATTCCAACTATATCATGAAGATTTCTCAAAGCCTCAAAAAGTCTGTAATATCATTTTCTTTTTAAATAGTTTTCACTTAATTATATCCCCTACATGTGGAAAAGCTGTGCTGAGAGAAGATATATTCTTCTATGGCAAAGTAATTCGGCAAATCGTTTCGCACCTAATGATGTTATTATTAATTCTTAAGCCTAAGAGAGTTGAGAACAGAACGAAAATCAATGAAAATAACAATCGCCTTCTTTGCGAATCTAACACGTTCCTCCAAATACTGAAGGAGTTCGATAATCTGCTTGCTCTGCTTAGTTTGTTTTTTTACGAGATCTTTGAAGCTCATATTTGTATTATCTTTATGAGCACTGTCCCAATAATTGATTGATTTATTCCCCTGCAGGTTTTATAATCTGGGGTAGTCTATAATCTCCTTTTTTAACATTCGAACAATTACTGTAGTCCCCATTGGTTAACTTACATAAATAACATATATGCAAGATATAATTAAATTTATAATATATTGTTAATCATTTTCCTTCCATTGGTATATCTTTGGAGACTATCTAAGAATCAATTAATATTTTGTTATTTCTATAAGACCCATAGTTTTGCAATATCTCGTCGAGCATCATACTGATAATATCCATTGATTTTGCTATGTTGCATATTTTGCCATTTCTGTTTAGTGCCTGGCTCAAGCGCATCATCAGATTTAATCATCTCATAATATATTTTCCTTTTCTTCTTCTGTTGTTGAGGTCATAGTTCACAATCATTATCAATGCTCACTCTAATGCTTACTAATATAATAATTTATACCAACATATAAATTATTTAACCATATCCATTACTGCATGGCTGGGATAAGTCAAACAAGGATTAATTTAAACTTACTCCAAAAATAATTATTCTTTTTGGTATTCTAACCATATAGAGAATTTCAAGTATGTTTATATTACTTATCTGTTAATTAGCATTAAGAAGCGAATCACAGTCTAACTAACTTATTATTGGCTTGGTGACTCAAGTTCGAGTGCTCACTTTTTGCTACTTAAGGCATGAACTGTAGTGTTAAATCCAACAAAGAGCAAGAGGTGATACCTCGTGATATTCCACGTTAAACAGTAGCTTCTGTACAAATAAACGATAACTGATAAATAAAAAACAAAATAAGATACCATTTAAAAGTAATTATATTTCTTTAACTCAATTTTTATTTCTTATTCTTATATATTTAAACATAGAATGCATGAAAACAAGATATTTCATGATATTGTCTTTCATTGTTGTATATACTATTTTATAAATGTTAGAAGAAAAATTAAACTATTAAAGAAAAGTATTTTTGAAAGAAAAATTTAAAAAAATCATAAAATCACATGTGGAAATCGTTTAAAACATGTTTTAAACTAATCTCATCTCAGATATCGCGCTTTTTTATTCCCTTTTTTTTAGTTTCAACACATCCAGTTCAATCAATTACCGAGTTGGTCCGGGAAGAAACGACCTCACCTTTCTTTTCTCGAGATGAGGTTAGGGTACATCCCTTGAAAGCGGTATTTCCACCGGGACCGCCGCCATAATCTTATCGTCTTCTCTCGGAGTCCCATACTTTATGACCCTCACGATTTTTTCTGGTCCTGTTTTAGTGCTTTTTTATGTTCTTACTATTGTGAAATATAAAAGGGGCCGTAATAAGGACTTTTAGGAACGTTCGCCATCTGATCTTCGACACAAAAGAAAATCCCGCTTTATTTCGAAGCTGACGCGGTTTTATCTTGAAATATTATTAGCTTTGTATTATTTGGTACAATTCAAGCTATTGTTATGAAGAAAATATATGTTTAAAGTCTGATAAAATGTTTTAAAATGCATGTAAATCGTCATGACTTCTGGAAAAAATTATTGTAGTTTATTTAGGAGCAAATTAAGAACTTCAAGGTTATTGTTTCTGTAAACTTACCCTAGTTGCTCATCAGCTGTTGGGACTACTCCTTAATTGTTACTTTTTGAACTAGTATATCTATTTTTTCTACTAGGACTATTTTGACTAGTATTATAGCACTTACATAGTATTTTTCAATATTAGGTATTTTAACAAAGAATTTGTGATTATGAACCAATTTATAATGGTATTTAGTCAGTTCTTTGTTAGTTTTCTAACTGTTGGTTCACCAACTCCTAGTTTGTCCTCAAGTTTAAAGTGACTTCATATTGTATTGTGGTTTTATTTGAATATTTTGATGGTATGGGGCATTCTTTACAAACTTTTTCTTAATTAGTAAATAATCTCTGATGGTGATGCCAATTTACAGTGCTATTTAGTCAGTTTGTATGTACGTTATTTTCTTTGTTCGTTTTCTAGTCATTACCTTATCATTGGTTTACCAACTCCTAGTTTGTCATCAAGTTTAAACTGGTATTAAGTTAATTTGTGGGGTTCTTTCAATTTTTTGGCTGTATAGAGTTCTTTATCATTTTAGAATAAAATTAAAATTCTAAACAGCTGTAATCAAAGTAGAGAGTTGAAATGTAAAAAACAACAAATAAAACACTACTATTGTGTCTTCGATGTTAGTCATCTTTTGTCCTAATTATCAGGGAATCTCTTATGGTGTATCAGTGAATTCGTATGATAATTATTATCTTGGCTAGTTTTCTAACTATTTGGTTCACTAAATCCTAGTTTCCCCACAAGTTTGAAGTGGTTATATGTTGAACTATTGAATTTCTGTAAATGTTTTTACTGTCCCTTATCATTGGCATCAAAATTAGTTAAAATATAGCTAGGCACTATTAACATTTTTATCATTAACGTATATATGCAACAAGTAAAACAATAATGTCCGGAAAGATGTAACATTTTAATTTTGTGGATATAATTTTAAAGATCCTAATATATATTTCACGAAGTAATTTAATAATTAACAAGATCATTAATAAAGTGAAAATAAACATACAATAAAAAGGCACTAAACGACCTATAAGGACACTTCATACATAATCGCACAGCCTGGATGTCGATTATTCCTAGTTGCGCTTTAGATGTGCATGGCTGTGCATGGCCTCTATTGTTCTAGGCCGCGGCGGCCGCAGCAGCAGCTGCTCCCTTACTAAAAACGCCCCTGTCAACTGCCCCGCAGGCCAGCTACGCAGCGGCGGCTACCTACACGGCGGTGGCGGCGAGATACGGCGCGGCGGCAGCAGCTCAACCGGTGGCCGGCTATGCAGCGGTGGCGGGATACGGAAGGGACTACGCAGATCCTTATCTCGGACATGGAATTGGACCTATGGCTGGATACGGGGTAGGTATTACGGCTAGGATTTAGGCGGTATTGATATTTTTAGGTCCCAGCTCATCCTTTCCGGCCCCAGTTTCCTTCCTTTTATTTACGAGCATCCTGTCCTTGTCGGGAACTGGGGGCATATTTTAATAAAATTTAATTGATTTTTTTATAACATTAAAGTTGAATGAACTTGAACTTGAATTATGTTGAATATCTTATTAGAATAAAACTTTTTATTGACAATTTTTGTGAATAATCAATTAAACCAAGTGATTTGACAGACTTAACTATTGGAAGAAGCTATGGCGTATCTGAGGGGTGTATAATTGTGCAATTATTTAATTTCCTGAAGGAAATCTGTTTTTATTTTATAGTCTCATTTTACCTTGCACATAGCGTCATTTTAAAATGACTTTTATCTATATACAATTTTATTTGTCTACATATTTGTTCTGTTTAGATATTTACTATGTAAGTTTTGTTATTGATTTTAAATGCGTATTCAGAAATTTCTTACATATTTGGTGGAGCTTGACTTGTTCTAACATATTTTGTCATCCACAGAGTATGTTTTCTTTAGGGATTATTTGGACTCCTGACTTAATATTAACAAAAATTTCATATCTCTGGGTTGAAATGTCTTATTCTTAAAAAATAAACAAATAGTCTATCCTATATTAGAGAAAATTGGTTACTAGAGTATGAGGTTTTTAAAAAACTAAATTTAAAGCCCCTAAATTTATTCCTCCATACTACACTTTATAATTTTAACAGTATACAAGCTTTGTATACTCTAGGCATGTTTCAGTTAACTCTCAATTTGTATGCAAAAGAACCGATGATATAAATATTTTCCTTTTTCTATATGCAAATATTAAATAATATTGCAAGTGATTACGAAAAACAAGACCGTCACTTCTTTCTTTAATTAGTTATCCTGACTTTGAGAATACCCAAGTTTTTCATGGACCATTTTAACTTGAAATTAAATGACTCCGATATCTGTAAAGTTGTATTGCGCCAAAACTGCATAAGAACTTGATTTTTATATTTTTATCATTCGTTCTACATTTTTGGAAATCTATTCAAATTACTCGACGCTCTTTATATCCGCTTTTCCAAAGGCCGTTTGTTTAAAAATAATCTTTTATTTGATGCAATAAAACGCAGCATATCTTTAATGGTAATTATGCTAATAAAGTTGGGTTAAAAGCGTTCATATCCATAAACAATTGATACATCGCTATTTGAAATTACCGCTACGATTAACGTATCGATTTCTCATTAATTGATTACCCATTTACCGTAGTAGAGGCACAATAACTCCATATTCGACAAAGGATTATTATCCACATTATTAAACAGCATTCAAATTAATAATTCAGACGAAAATCCAATTTTACTTAATAGAGGACTCTAATCAGAACTGATTAAATTGTCTCTTTTTTTCATTCATTTCATTTATTCATGTATATGTGTTTTATTAATAAAATGCCAGAAATGTATTTTTATTAGAACACCAATAACTGAAAAATAACTAAAGCAATAGTACTTTATTTAATATCAAAAGTATAGGGTTCACTTTTCACTCAGTTATTTTAAATGTCACATGTCAAATCACTTTATAATTCATGTTAGTAATTTTTGACAAAAGCTGTTTTGACAGTGTCCATTATTAGTATTTGTTTATGTGTTTAAGCTCTTCTTTTGAGACACAATCAGATGCTGAGCTTAAATATCATTAAGGATAAGTAGGGGAATCTTGATTATATGTTATACTTGTACTTGTATACTTGTACTGATCGTACTGATACAAATTTATAAAAATTTATAAAGATAACTATTTTTTACTTTCAATGTAATCATAATTTAATCTAAATTAAATCTGCAACATTATTTATTTCAGGAACAATTTTTGAACATTGAAAATGAGGATCCCTTGGAAAAACTCCTAAAACTCATTAATTTTTTTGACCCACCCTGTTCTAATGAATAGGTATTGATCACTTAAGTTTCTCCATTTTTGTCCATTTTTTGTTTTTAAACCCTTGCAGAGAATTAAACCAATATTTTTTTGCAATATTCGTTGAATTCTCCATGTTATTTTATCAAGAATACTAATTAAAATATTTGTTAATTTTTCAGGCAGCTGTTTATCGTAGCGGTTACAATCGATTTGCACCCTACTGAACATATCCGCAGCTCCGTAAGGCCTACCGAAACCGTAAAAAAAATACTCAAAAAATATTGTTCTTTGTTTTGTGTATGTAGCACAAAGAAGCACAAACATAATGAAGAAACCAGGAGCCAAAGAGCTGTAACTCACACTAGTGTAAGCCCTTGTGATAGCTCGTTTAACCCAGCTCTCTAAGTTTAGTTAACTCGTAGTTAGGTTAAATTTTAAGTCGTTTCCATTCACTTATAAGTGCATCACAAATATTACTAACTCTGTCCCACTGTATTGAAAAACGTCCCGAATTATCATCGGACCGCTCGGCTCGCATCATGTTACATTGAAACCGACTGCATCTCTAATACATAACTATTTTTATATCCTTCCAACATTCGTCGTTTTACGATTTTTAATGTTTCTAGATTACCAACGCGTAGTTTCAATAATATCCAGACGGGTAATTATCATTAATTTAACAATACGAATAACGCATAATATGTAAGCTTTTAATTCGTCTAAATAGTAACACTGGGACCAGACTAAACTGACCTAGTAACATCCACAGTAACTATTTTATATTAATAAAACGCAGGTAATATATCGAGGCGTATTCGCATCACAACCGTGTTGAACTGATACTTTCAACATTGACCTAGCCGTCATTATGATTAGAAACTTTTCAGTTCATATTCAGGACATATACTTCGATGATAATTCGGGACTACCCATTATTGCATTACCGTTAAAACGAGCAATAATTTGTAGTGTTGGGTGTAATCGATGTAATCAATTTTGCAGTATAAAGAGTTGCATAACTATGCATTTTTTTATGCCGGAATCTAGTTATAGCTTTTAATTCTACGTATATAATAATTACATACGTTATTTAAAAGTTAAGATTTTACATTAAATTATATAAAATACTAAGTCTTTCGTACTGTTAAATAATTGATTATTTCGACTATAAACAATCGCGTCTAATTTGACAACCATCGTAACGAAAAAAATGTGATATCACTGTTTTTTATTTCTGACAATCGTAGAATTGATTCAAGATATTAACCATAACCGAGTTTTCCGGAAGATATGGATATTTGTGATAGTGAAATTAAAGCTTTTCTATTTAAAGAACAATTAGGTTGAGAAATAACAAGTTTGTGTTATTGCATTTGTGTAACCGATTCGATCACCTATTGGATCCAGTCGGGATGTGTAAATATTTGATTTTCCTCTTTTTGTTTAATCAATAGTCGTTTCGTCTTCTATCCATATTAATTAACTAGTTTAGTTGGTAAGTTTAACTGATTATAATTTTATGACTGCTAGAAATTACTCTTTGTATAATTAGGTAGATATTTTATAGAGGTATCTATATATATTGTTTTTGCTGTTGTTGTAGATGTACAAGATAATTTAGCATTGTATAAAAATCAGCAATAATTCTGATCCAAACCAAATTCGAGTTCCGCGCAGAGTTTCTTTGTTTATTGTGTGTCCAAAGAACATCAAACAGGCGCCCATTTCGAGCTATAAGTGCAATGGAAACTGGAAATTCCTTTGTATGAATTATTTCTTGTTGAATCGTATATTTTGATACTCTTAAGTTAATTCTTAGGCAACCACATTATGCCTGCATAACATATCGGAGGATGTTCTCTCTATCAATTTTTTAATTACTATGATAATTAGCTCTATAATTATTTGAATTAATAATGTATATTGTAACGTGTTTTTTTTTCTTCACTTAGTTTATCTCTAGGATGTATTTCCATAATTAATTTTACGTTAAGCTCTCTAATATCGTTTTGTGATTATAGACTTTGTTAGCTAGAAATACTCAATGATGTGCCACGAATGTCCCTTACTTTAATCCTTGTATAAAAAGACAATGAAAATACATCCTATCAAATTTAAAGCCAAGTTTTTTCTAGTCGCTGTAAATATCTCTACACGTACAAATCATCCATGACTGTTTTACTCTCTTATTTTTTAATTGTTTTGGTTACGTAATAAATAGTATGTGAATTGGAAATCAATCTACTGGAGGATTCTCGAGAATTAATACGCGGTCCGTGTAAGATTTACGCCACAAACTGGAGAGAAATATCTTAGCACCTTGAATTTAGATTATGTTATATTTTTTTGTTTTAATTTTGGACATCCGATTAATGGAAAGAATGATGAACGTGTATGTGAGAATAATAAAGTTATTAAGCAACAGAAAATTGTTTTTGTTTATATGACGTTCCTATTTATATCAACCTGTGTGTTGATATTCCGCTTTACTTTTATTTTCTTCAGGAGGTGGTACCAAGTCAGCTAGAGATGCAATATATTCACTATATATATTGTCGGAAAAGGGAATATTGGTTTTTCTTGATAGTTGAATTTAAAGTAAGTAGCATAAAAAGTAAAATAAATAATAAAAGTCAATAGAACATTGTATATAGTCTATTCAAAGTTATTTTGTACATACGTCATCTAAATTTCTGACGTCAATACGTTGCAATGTTGCCGCATCAACTCTGAGTTTTATTTCAGTTTGGCTTTGACATACAACAAATTCTAATCCAAATAAAATAATGGAACACAAGTGTTATCAAATATAACTTAATGTAACATTATAGTATATCTAAAAACTACAGTTCATTATACAGCCACAATAATTTATAGGTTAAGAGTTATAACCTTTTACCACTATTACTTTCAAGAATTTTGACATTCGTGTTTATGTTTAGACGAATTTGACGTTCGTTTATGTATTAGAACTAATCAGACAGCGTTGAGTCTCTTTTTAACTAGAATAAAACGAGAAGGTCTGATTCTAAAACGAATTTACAAGTTGAGGCAGACATTTTTTTCAGTTTTTACAAAATACTATATTGAAGAGATCTTACGACATAATTAACTCAGCAACATGTTGAACATTCTCCTCATGTGATGTCACGATCAAAAGAGAGAGGCTAAACATGAGTAAAATTGAACTCTGGAAAATTTATAATATACGGTTTCGAAATATATTAAAAATATGTTTTTTAAATGAATATAGTTTCGTTTTCTTACCTTTTGTAAGTGAAATTATTTTTTATGTGAAAAGTATTTTATAAAAATTATTAAGCTCATTTTATATGTTACGCTTTTTCGTTCCCTTGTATTAAGTACTCTTTCTTTCTGATATATCAAATTGAAATTACCTTTAAATTTTGGTTAGTAAATGTTCATATTTTTTGCGTTAAATTAGTCATTAATTTTATTTATATGGGCAACTATCCTACCATCAAACAATTAAAAGAAGTATGAAGGCTCACAAAGGATACATCATACTTTAATGTATTCATATTCACGTATCTAAATATATTAATTGTTAGAGCAATATATAATAATTCATCATTTTACCTTAAAATACATTTCATTTCTAACACATACATATTTTTTTAACATTGCCACATTTGTTCCTTTTTAATTATAATTTTTTTGAGTATTCAAAACGTATAATGCTAGTAAGTTATATCTTAACGGTGAATCTATTATTTAATGTAATCATACTGCTTAATATATACTTCCATAAATAATTCCAATTCTAGAAAGAATCTAAGCATTTATATTATAATAATTTTTCATTACATTTACAATCAACGGGTGTTAGATCTGAATTACCGGATTGGTGACAAAATTCTAAACAAGATTCATTCATTTTGTGTTCAAGCCGTTTCACTAAATTCGCTGTAGAATGTAGTCAAAATTTCTAAAGTACTAAGTTAGATTTAGAAAGGACATGTGGTGTGCCATCTATTTGTCAGGCTCGAAACCTATAGAGTGATGTATTCTCTTTCACTACAATTAAGATATAATATAAAACAATGGCAATCATTACAAAACCGAAAATACTATAGTCCTTTACTATGTGAATATTTAAAAATTTAGTAAGTAAATGAATTGAATATGTACATAATGAATATGCTTGTTAACTAGCTCCTGCAATTTAAAGAATTTATTTTTAATTAAATAATTGTAATTGATTAAAATTTTTATTTAAATCGAGACAATCAAAAAACTATGTGTATTGATTGCAATTAAAACGTTTGAACCGAACATAGAAACATAATTATGAACTTGGCAAGACCATTTTGCAATCAATGCTTGATTATATGATAAAGAGACGTTCGTGCTGTAAACCCTACCATACCCAACTTATTTACTACAAGACATTGTTAATGTTAGTTTGGCTAAGTACTATTTCTATTTTTACGAAAATAGTTGAACATACATATTCCCAGAAAGAAATTGTAATGGCTATTGGCGGGAACGCGTATTCTACATATGTGTTTTTATTTGTTTAGGAATTTTGTATTTGAAAATGACTTAAACTTTACAGATGTAATAAAAGCACGTGTGTGTATATTGAGTTGCCTAAGGAGTTTAGGCGAGATCTCCACGCGCTCTGATTATCAATATTTTTCAATTGTGTTATTCACAAGATCGGCGATCCGGTTAAATCCTACTGGTGCCCCGCATCGTGCGGAATCGGCGGACCACTACGTCGCACCAGATACGTTCTATTTTCGACGGGGTCTGTACCGAGTGCGGGTTAAATTTAAATCGGAGAAATCTATTTGGGACCACTCGGCCCAACGAAAAAAGACCACGCCACAGTTCCCGAGCCCGAAATGCGCCGCAGCTTCGGCTCTATTTGTAAATCGTTACGAAAAAATGGTTTTATTTATAATAAAGATTTTCTATTTTTATCTCAACCTTGGCGTTTGAACATTCCGCGCCCTGTTGCCATGTGTAGACCTATAAACACAGACCAAACTGTTGCTTGTCGGCCGGTCGGTCGCCCGCAACTTTTCACGAATCCGACCGTTTTCCACGTGTTGTTCGCCGTGTAGTCATTGCTATATGGTCATGGCGTTTGTTTCGACATTTTCGCCCGTTGTGTCTCGAACGGGTATCGTTAGGTAACCATAACATTTTGTAGAAATTAGGGATTATACTGAAGATTGGAACGGTGGAAACTGGAGCACATTTGCTGGTTTCCTTGCCAACCAGTGGCGTAACGTCGAGCATAATAATTACAATAATATCCCTTTTCGAACGTACACTAGATGGAATGCGCGTAATATTGCTTTCTTTTTCCTACAGCAGTTTTGCAAGATATTCATTCAAAATTGCCATTTTCAAATTTGGAGCTAAACTAAGTGAGATTAAACATTTATATAAATTAAACTTTTTTATTATAACAAAATTAAAATTTTTAATTAGCGTATAATATAATTTTAAAAGGAAATATAAATTTCAATATAATATTTTTTATTGTTATAAGAATGGAAAAAATCCATTTTCACAATAACATTTAATACAAAAATGCATGTAATTTTTTTATATATTTTAAAGTCTCCCTCTACCAACTGGGGGTTTATCTGGACTAGACCTACAGTTTAATGTGGGCTCCGAACCACGGTTCTCGGCATTAAGCCTACCGACTGGCTTGATGTCGAGTTTCCGGACGCTGCCCCGGGAAAATCAACCATCAAGGATCGGTATGCTAAGTTTAAACGTGGTGAAACGAGCACCGAAGACGGTGAACGTAATGGACGCCCAAAAGAGGTTGTTACCGACGAAATCATTAAAAAAAATCAGTGATTCGGAGTCAGAGTTATTTGGAGTCAGTAATTATCAGTGTATCACCTTTAAGGTGAATTATATTGGATAAAAAACTAATTTTGCCAAAAAATTTATTTTATTATGGTAGGCCGGAGACTTTTCAATTGACCTGTTATGTTAGGATGTTTTTAAATAATGTGTGAATATTGACGCCAGTAACCAGTCTATCACCAGTTGGCACGTTTAATGCTAGTCTAGGGTGAAGGGGAATTGAAAATAAAATCGAACAAAATTGTATTGTAATTTTATAATAAGTAAATACGTTATTACTCTTTTATGATACAGTAATTGTCTGTTAGGCTGTTTGCTATTAAACGTATGCTAGCTAAATTGCCTGTTTACACTCAATTATATAACAAACGAAGCCCCAATGTTCGTAATCCGCATTTGGGAAATATATTTTGCAAACAATTGTTGAATTTGTATATTATTTAACATTATAATTGATTCAGGACATTGATCTGGGAAGGGCCTGACCTCTCTGAAGCTATGTTTTTGGAGGTGGGATCAATAATGTAATTTAATTTAAAATTTGGGGATTGTCTTGAGTTTCTGGAGTGAACTGCAAGATGGCACGTAACTTTGTTTATTATAAAATTGTTTTTTTCTGTTATCTATAGACTTAATTATTATAAATTATATAGAGGATGATTAAAATGCTCAAAAAGATTGCAATAAGAGTAAAATTGAAGGCAATGTTAAGGATAATAATACAAAAATAAATGTTCAGTGTAGTAGTGTTTCCATTGCTGATATATAAAGTTATTAATAAATAAGGTCTATATCAAATATTTTTAATCGAACTGAAGCTTCTTTTGATTACTGTGATATTAACTCTAGCATCTAGATAACGCCACTTGCCACGTCTAGAAATAATTGAACTCTATTTCGAATGCAAGACAAAACGATGTCCGAAACGATTTATTGAGTGATGTATAAAATAGGAAAGGTGCAAGAAAAGACGAACAGAAAGGTAACATTTATAGATAATAGATATAATTTAAATATTTAATATAATCACTCGAGTTTTTTTTATTATTTATTTATTACATTGTTACTAGTCGTTTCTGGCTAACCTTGTGTCTTTATGATATACAATTTGTCTTTATGATAACTTAAATCTAGGTATATAAATAGGAGGACCCATCGGTCTTTGCTGAAATAATGTTTATACATGTCATTGCTGTATTTTTTATTATATGGACCTCACTACACAACACTACACAAGATCAGATGGTTTAATTCTTTTAAGTCTGTGTCCTGTTCTAGTGGTATCCAAAAGCTGCAATATTTCAATATTCTCATGAGAATGCAGTGTTTCCTCCTGCCCCCTTGCAATACCCTTGATTTCTTGACTGACTGTGGATATCTGAAGGTCCACAATACCTCTCAGGACTTTGTTCTGAAAAATTTGTATTTTATTCATGTTACTCTTTGCAGAACTTCCCCATAATAGAACTCCGTATGTCCATATAGGTTTCAGTATTTGCTTATATAATAGTAATTTATTATGTACTGATAATTGCGATGTTCTTCCAATTCGCCAGTACATTTTCCTATATTTCAATTTCAGTTCTTTTCTTTTTTTCTTTATATGTTCTATCCAGCGAAGTTTTCCATTTAGATTTATTCCGAGATATTTAGCGTTGTTGCTATATGGAACGATAGTATTATTTAATGTTGTTGGTGCTTGTACGGTCTGTTTATAGGTGAACTGCACATGTACTGATTTACTTCCATTAATTCTTATTTTCCAAGCTTTTGTCCAATTATTTATATTATCACTTGCCTGTGTAATTTTCGGGAAGCTTCTTCACTATTGTCCCCGACAGCTATAATCGCAGTATCATCAGCAAATATAGCCACCGTAATATTCTTCATTTGTGGTATATCACAAGTATAGAGTAGATAAAGCATTGGTCCCAGTACACTTCTTTGTGGTACACCTGCTTTAGCTTCTTTTATTGTAGGGTATGCTTCTTCTTGTTTGACTCTTCTCTCTTCTTCTTGTTGTAACATTCTGGTTGTAATGTATGATTTTAATAGTTTGGTGTGTTGTTTTGGTAGCATTTTCTGTAGTTTATGAACAAGGCCTTTATGCCAAACCTTATCGAAGGCTTGTACTACATCTAGAATATAGCTGAGCATACATTGTTACTTTCGTAGGTTTTTTCAATAACATCTGTTAATCTGTGGACCTGGTCAATTGTTGAGTGCTTGTGAATAAACCCAAACTGCTGTGTTGGTATTAGTTTTTTTCTCTTTATGATCGGTTTTATTCTATTCAACAGGAGTTCTTCAAAAACCTTTTATTTAGTTTGGTGACTTCAGAGGTTTTGGGATGATTACAATTTCCGCAATCTTCCAAATGCGTGGGACGTGTTTTAATCTTAATGCTCTATTGACCAAGTTGGTGAGTTTTATAATTCCCTTTCTTGGTAGTTTTTCCAGTAATTCTCCTGTTATTAAATCGTAGCGTGGTAATCACTGAATTAATCACTGAACTGAGTGAGTAGAAGTAATAAAATATCTGCATGTTAAAGACTTCAAATCCCAGTCCCTTCAAATTACCATATAAAATTTTACGAATTATTAGTGTTCAATTTACAATATGAAAATTTGTGAACAAGTAATACTTTATTATCGTTTCCTACTGGAATAGCAAAACAATTTTTTTTGCACGCTCTATATATTTACATGAAAATATTGCCGGCAAATTTTCTCAATATTCAAATTTAATATAATTTTAATTATTGTCAAACGAATCGCCATATTATCAAGTATTTTAATTAGAGGCAGGTAGGAGTATAAGAAAATCGATATATTTGTTGGATATCATTATTAAATTTCCAATTAAATCGCGCCGAATAATAAAACATTAAATTTTTTTGCAAGGAGATACGCCACTGACCGACGCGTTCGTTTGTTTCCGCGAGAACAGAGACGGAGGTATACGCAAGTCCGCGCGCGCGAGCTAGACGACCCGAACCGGGCGGTTTTCGTCGGGAAGGAGGCGCTGCCGGTCGCCGCTGTATACGTCCCGTTCGCGTTTTTAGCTTATCAATATCCCCAGAACCGGCAACAGCGCAACGCTTGTCGCTCGCGCTGCGGTGTGTGTGTATGTGCCTATACTTAGCGTAACTACGACTGAAATGACCTCACATAAGATTGACGAATCTATTCTGACAGTTGTTTTGGGAATAAACGGCAGTGTTTAGTGGTGTTTGAGTGCGTGTATGGTGGCGTTGTGTGTCGCGACCTCATGTCATGGACAATAACTAAGGGGATGGCGGATGGAGAGGCTGCCGAACGCGAACTCGAGCAACAGATCTTGCAGATCAAGAAGCAGCAACAGATCCAGCACCAGATCCTGTTGCAGCACTTCCAGCAACAGCAGCAGCACCTGCTCGAGCAGCACGAGGAACAGCTGAAGCAGCACTTCAAGCAGTTTTGGGACAGGCAGAAGCAGCTGGAAGAGGTGCGACAGCGGGAACAGCTCGAGGCGCTCCGCAAGAAGGAGAAGCATGAGGAGAGCGCGGTTGCCTCCACGGAGGTTAAGCAGAAGCTGCAGGACTTCCTGCGCCAGAGGAGATCGGGGAACTCGAAGATAGCCCGCCCGGAGAACTCTTGCTGGTAAGTTCAAAGGTTGATCAGCTGTTTTGAGACCGTATTGCGTTTTACCAGCCCGTTTGTATGTAAACACGGGATGTTGCGTTTTTGTTTTGTTACGAACGGAACACCATATCGCTCGTCGGGCTCTAGCAGCAAAGTTAGCGGGATAAAAAATAACTTTCACGCATGTTTCTTTCTGTTGCCTGAACAAACAACATCGTCGACGCTCTGATAACGCACAAATGAGAGCGTTTTTCATGTCGTAAACTGTTTCATTCATTTTAATTGACACGGTTTTGCATCTAACCTATCTTAATAAGGATAAACATCAAGCCAACACACTAATTTTCAATAATTAATGGAGCCTGGCTCGAATAAAGAAAGAAAGAAAGAAAGTGAAAGTATCTCTGCGATCGTTATTATAACAGGTTTATTCGATTTCATAGTTACATTAAAATAAGTTTTTACGTAAATATTCCACGAATCACGCTACAGAAATAAAAGTGACATGAGGTAATATCTGAAAAATATGCTCGTAAATACGTACTGTCTATTAATTGTCGTCTTAAATATTGAGCGAAGCAATATTTGTTTTTGTTTTTCATAGATCATGAGTGTTATGAAATATATGTCAACATTGTTTTATATTGTTTTTATAACAATCCTTAATTTTATTCGCAAATATTTTGAATATTATATTGACGGAAACTATATTATTCAGGCAGTTGTTTTAATGTCATTAGCGATCTGATAGTTGGAGTATATTCAAGTATATCTAAATTATATAAAAATGTATGTAAATTAGAAATTGAATAGAATAAACATGTTGATATAGTTTATTCAATTGTTATGGTATTCCATACTATTTTTATTGTATTAAATACACCACTTAATAAGTCTCAGAAACCACTATATTTCAAGAGTGATACATATTGATTGCTTCATCATTTCGATTATGAATCACTTGTCTGTTTAATCCAAACCTCGTTTTCTAGAGAGTCCTTTTAATTTCCTAATAACCCGATCTACATAAGGAATTATTTTTTATTCATTGTTTTGAAAGTTGTTTCACTAGCATAATTGTAAGTTTTAAACTAAACGTCAGATGGTGATGACAGTTTGACATGTGTCAGTTGAAGGTTAAGGTCTTTAGGTTAGTTTGGGTGGCGGGGTCATCTTTATGTCAAGCCCCGAATTTATTGAATGATATTTATTATATAATATGTAACGTGTTCATTGAAAAAAAAATATAATTAATAAATCGGAGAGATTAAGAATTTTAATTATCAACAATTAGTGAGTTATTAAGACAGTTAGTAAGTTCGACAATTTTATTGATTTAAATATACTGTTCTGGTATTTCATACTATATTTTATAGTAGATTTTTTTATATAGTTTCTCCAAAAAATTGTGTATTCTATTCTGGTATTTTGCATTCTTTTTTTTTTGGATACATTTATATATGTACAGCCAGTTAACATGCATTTAAAATATATGTAAGTTATATATTATTCTGTTTAAATTGGCATCGTTCTATGTAGTTTATAATGGTAATGCACTTATAAAAAAGTATAAACAGCCTTGTAACTAGTAATTTCTTTTAAGGAAAGAATGTTGAAGACGAAGAATTTTAGGTATTACTTCTTGAAAACTCATACCAGACCTTAGCTGACATTTGAGGTTATGTTGATCACAAAATCATTTAGAATTATTTAAATAATGTTGAGAATAAAATGTTTTATATAAATTAGCGTGGGTTTAAACATTTACTTCATTTATGATTTATTTGATCAGACCAATGTATTCTGTTTGCATAATTATATTAATTTGGAATATGTAAATATGTTAATTCTACATCGAAAAACTATATCGCTTTAGAAATACTTTCACTGACATGCTTCAAGGGCCATTAAGTGGAACCATTTTCGCTGCTGATTCGCGTGAGTTTAAATTTACGGTAACAGAGCAAGAAAATTCAATTCCACGCGGAAAAAATCAATAGGGGAGGTTTTAAAAATACATTTAGCTTCAAAAGCCATTTATTTAATTCTTTGTTCGGATTTATTGAGTTTTTAACAATTGCTTGGTTTTTAAAAATGTTATGTTGTAAAAAAGTTGATCACGATCGTGCCGAATAAGATTTAGTATTATAAAAACTTCATGAGGTTCTTTATTGTATGACAATTCAGCGATATTGTTTTTTTTCTTTCTCAAACGAAACAAGGAAAATGTTTGTATCAATCAACAGTTTTATAAACAACAGAAATTGATTGAGTACTAATAGACAAAGTTACACAGCATTATTAGATTTTTTGAATACAGATTTAAAAAAAACCATCTCATATTCCACAACGTACCGTTATTTTTGTTACAAATCGTTGATTTCAATGACAAATTTGTTTGTGTCATGTCTGATTTAGTGATTATTATTTATTTATAAACCTCAGTAGCTACCTCGGAAGAACGAGATATGTATCAAATGAGGACCATAAAGGGAAAACAAATCCCCAACAATTAAATAATATATAAAAGTGAAGTGTGATGGTGAATAATTCACGGGAGCTTTTATAAATAACTTGAAGTGTATTAAGATACATCTCGATTACGATGAGGCTCATCATTGAATGATAATTCGGTGTTATCGTCAGCTTCCGAAAGGAAAATAACCGAAATTGTGAAGGATGTTTGTTTCAGTGACCTTGGGCGTTATTAACAGTCAGTTGTTGTTTTCACTATTTTAATAAGAGTACTTATGTAAATGTGTTTATTATGTCTAAAAATAACTAATATTTTTCTTAGTTTTAATATTTATTGGCGTATACGTATTTTAATTAGATTTTGATGGACTAGCAATTGATAGGCTTGTAGTTTTTATATAAATAGTAGACAAGAACGGATTTTTTAAAAATTATCTCCTAATGAATGGAGTTGTTTTAATCTATTTTCTTGATTTTAGTAGTGTAGGTAAAGATACTTGATATTAATAACTGTGTTCGTAAAATGGGACATGTTTTATTTTCAGGTGATGATATTTTTTGAACAAATTTTTGTTGTTGTCAAGAGTAAGAGAATATTTTGTTTAGTCGTCAAGTAATAAGTCTAAAAATTATCAGTGTTTATTCTTGAATATCGATACTTTTCAGCAGAGTGATATGTCTCACAATATTCTCGAATATACAGGGGATGGACAGAATAATTTGAACATTATAGGTAGGGTTTATAATAAGGTGTTACAACGGAATATTGTCCCATTCTTGTACCAAAATATTCGCCATTTATTTCATGGATGTTCGAGGTGGAAAACTACTCATCCTCTTGTATAAAACTTTCCATGACAGTTTAATCATGTTGAGATTTGGCGTTTGTGCTGGTCAGGTAAGATGTTTGACGATATTCTGATAGTCTTCATACCAAAACTGAACTTGTGAAGCTGTATGTATAAGCGCAGGAATTGCATCTTGGAATATGACAGCACTATGCTGTCATATGTCATATTAAGAAAGGTTTTTCGGTGTTCATAAGCTCTACCTTTTGTAGGAAACAATGCAAACGATTATTTATCGGACCATACCGCAGTTTTCCAATCATCCGGGTTTTTTGCACCACTTCATTCTCAATCCTTTCATTATTATCTTTGTTTTGGTTGAGAAAAGTATTAGTCAGTTGCAATAAATGTATGAAATATTTTTTTAATATGATATATCGATCTTTTTCCACTTCTGACATCCCTGTTTCAATTTGCATCTATGCAGTTGAGATTCTTTTCCGACAAAGTCGGTGTCATAGGATCTTGAAAGTTTGTTGAGTTTTTCTTCTGCCACACTGTCTTCATTTTTAAGTCATCCTTTTAAGCTGAAGTAAGAACTGGTAGTGTGAAAGCACTGGTGAATGTGGGATAGATTCAACAGCAGATAGAAGATTTGATTAATTCATTGACAATTCTGCCTAAATAATTCGAGTGGTTAGGTCGTTAAAACCTATCTATATAGTTTGTGAGCTCTTAACTAACCATTTTCACGGCATTTTCGTAACTAAACTGGAGTTGTAACATATACAAGTCCAGGATTTGTCCTGACAAGTTGAGTTTCTGTTAGTAAGACATTATGTTACCACGAGTAAAACACTAATTATTGATTTTTTTTAAATTTTATTATTTCTTTTTTAAACGTATGTGCCTTGTTGTTGTAGTGAACTCTAGAGTTTAAAACAATCAGCAACAAAATTTGTTACTGAAATAGTATCATTGTTTATTATCTTTATCGGTAGTTTCTACTCAGATTTTTGTATTCAGCGAATACAAAATCTTTCTGGTAACATGGCGATACCGTATTGAAAGAACGAAGTTGATTTGGCAGCGATCCAGCCATCGATCCATTTTCACACTTCGTCAGCATTTCGATGCCTCATGTCAGCTGCATCGATCTGAACAAGTGGTAATCAGAAGGCTCTGTGTTTGGCAAGTACGCTGGGTGTAGCAAAACTTCCCATTTCAACTGCAACAGTGCAATGCAAGAGGATGACATTGCGTCTGTTATTCGCTATTGCTGATCTGATTTGTTGCAATAATTCTTATACGTCGTTGGACCTCTGCAGCAACGGTTCCATTCGATTTTAGTAGCTCGGAATATATTGTACCCTGCTGATTCCACCCCATGGATAGCAGAACTTTATGAACTTATTGAACACTCTTTCAATGTCATCATGGATGGCTCTCTCGTAGACTGTTTGTGCTTGAGATTGTAGTAGTATATTCACTTTTCATCGGCAGTCACAATACGCCATGGAAAACTATTCGGTTTTGCCTGGCAAGCAATGAAACCGCCTTCTCCGCGAAATAGCATTTTCATTACTTGTCATTTTCTGCCTTTTAGATCTTGCCAATTGTATTTACAGGCCTGGAAACAGTTGGTTCATCGCTGCTAAGCCGTCTGAACATTCTTTGAGAGTATAAGCTGTATTTTTCCAAACCAAAACAGACAATTAGAATATAATGAAAAGGCATCATCAAGTCAAAGATAAAAATAACTAATTATAGTAATTAATGTCGTAAATGCCATTTAGAGCGTTCCATGGCTAAAGTCTGCATTCGGGGGTCGGTCGGCGAGAAAAATATCGATTTATCGTTTTCGAAATTTTTAAAAACATATCGGAGGAAAAAAAATCGATTTTTTTTTGTAATAACTGCGATTAAAATTAAGTACCAAAGTACACTAAACGTTTAAAATTTAGTACCAATTTTATAATGTTTAAGAAATGTTTTTAATCTTTTTCAAAAAATATCGATATATCTATATTTTTTCGGCAGCCCTAGTTTGTATACACTGAATAACTTAATACTACTAAATGTGAAACTATTATTTCATTTGTTTATGAGAACCTCAGAACCGTCGAATATAGCAGTTAGGTTAGGTTTTTTACTAAATTTTCACCAGTAGATATCGCTGATCAAAATACATACAAGCACCTAGATTATTTTTTAATCCTTTGTCGTATATTTTGTTCTATTCCTATACTACTGTAATTAATATAGCATCACTTTCATAACACTTGTGCACCATCTTTTTTAAATATAAAAAGGAGAACTCCTTTTTACCAACGAGGGTTTATCTGGACTGGACCTGTAGTTTAATATGGACTCCGAACCACGGTCCTCAGCATTAAGCCGACTGGCGAGTGATGAACTTAGAAATCATCCCAGAAGGCATCCGGTCTTACCCAGCCTGGTTACTGGCGTGACTAGGATCATTTTCCTTGTCGGATTTTGCGCTCTTGCCTAAGGACAATCACAAATGTTAAACGATCACAAACATGCCCCAGCAGGATTCGAACCCGCGACTATCGTAACAGTAGGACCGTCCTGTCGTCTTTACCATTGTGTCAACCAAGTCGCCTTGTACACCAACTTATCTATTTTATATAATATGCTGTAAAATGCTCTAATAACATTTCTGTGATAATCATTAAGTCCCGCTAGTGCCATTTGTGAATTTTTTTTTCGGGGAATTTTATCACCGTTTTTATATGTAACGACAACGTTCAAAAGAAAACGCCAATATAATTACGATTTCTCGTGCCACTTGGTGAAACATTAAAAATGAGTAATTTAATAGACTTTGTTGTAAACGAGTTCTAATTTTAGACACTTACTTATTTTCCGATAAATTAAATTCGTAGTTATTATATTTTAACCTACATTTCGTTCGTTCCAAAGCCGGGCTTCAGGACAGGATTGAGCGCGAGAGACAGAGAGAGAGATAGCGAAAAAAAAACCGCGGCAAAATTCCATCACCGAGCCGAATATTTTTCGACCTTCAGGAAAGTCTTGTTGTTTGTTGTTTGACAGAAGGAAATTATTTAGCGTCTATTATCGAATTTTCTAATTTTGTTGTTTGCTGTCGGCGTGCTTCATTACCATATATTCGAGTACAAGGTGTCCTGCTAATGAGTTACATAACATTTCGAGATCATCGCGCATATTTTAAGCGACTTTTTGTCGTGATTGAGGTTATTGTGGATATGATACTTTATATCCCTGCAAAACTAATTTTATAAAAAGAAAAACACGTTTTGTTAGTGGTGTAGATGTGTTACGTTTATTATCTATTCTCTTATGTTTAAATTGCTTTAGTTTTCCTCTCTTCTGAACTATTTCTTTGATCACAAATCAATTGAAAAGTCCCCGGCCTGACACATAGATGGCGATACTAGAATTAAATCCTTATGTTTTTTAGTTTAATATAATAGAAGACACTATAAAGATATAAACTGAACCTGTACATCATATCATTCCCGAATATTTGGGTATGAGGAAGCTCTGTGCAAAGTGGGTGCTCACTTTTGACCAAAAACGACGAGTTGATGATTCGGAGCAGTGTTTGACCATGATCAAGCGTAATAAATTCAAGTTTTGTGCGTCGATATATGATAATGGACGAAATATGGCTCCATCATTTCACTCCGAAGTCCAATCGACAATCATCCGAGTGGACTGCACACGATGAACCCGCTCCAAAGCCTGGGAAAACGCCACAGTCGGCTGGCAAGGTTATGGCGTCTGTATTTTGGAATGCGCATGGAATAATTTTTATCGACTACCTTGGAAAAGGAAGGACCATCAACAGCGACTATTACATAGCGTTATTGGACCGTTTGAAGGACGAAATCGCCGAAAACAGCCGCATTTGAAGAAAACGGAAGTGTTGCTTCACCAAGACAATGCACCGTGTCACAAGTCAGTGAAAACGATAGAAAAAATCCATGAATTGGGCTTCAAATTGCTTCAGAGACTATTTCCTGTTCTCAGATCTCAAAAGCATGCTCGCTGGGAAGACATTTTCGTCGAATGAAGAGGTGATTGCCGAAACTGAGGCCTATTTTGATGCAAAGGACAAATCATGCTACAAAAATGGTATCGAAAAGTTGGAGGGTCGCTATAATCAGTATATCACCCTTGCAGGGAATTATGTCGAATCAAAAAAAAAACTAATTTTGCCAAAAAAAGGTGTTTTACTATGGTTTTCAATTGACCTGTTATATTCATTCTAGGTTAGCTATGTAGCCCTCTGATTTTTCTCTTTTCCGTCCTTGCTTCTTGTAAAGAATGTATTACCCGTCTTGCGTACTCTCATGGTCATGCCAATTCAATATTGAGGTCTTTTCTTTATTTATTTACTTCTAATCTTGTCCGTCTTTGTTACATTCTTAATCCTTCTAAATATTTCATTTCAGCTGCTTGTATTTTGTTTTTATATATCTTTGACAGTACCCACGTCTCGCAACCAAGAGTTTGGGTTGGTCTTTAAATTATTTTATACACTTCCATTTTAATTTTTGCTTAATATTTCTTTTTTTATTTATGAATGTGCTATTTATAGCGAAGCAAAAATTCATGGGTGTTTCAATTCTTGCGTTCATTTCCATTTTATGGCTTCAATTACTTTCGATTTCTATACTCATGCACTTAAAAACATTTACTTATTCTATTTTTACACATTAAATTTGGATATTTACTACTTTTGGCTCTCCAATCACCATAATTTTCGTTTTGTTTTTCATTGACTATCATTTCATATTTTCTGTGTCTTATCAGTCGTTATTATTACATGATCTGCAAAAGCAAAAATTCATGGGTGTTTCAATTCTTGGGTTCATTTCTATTTTATGGCTTCAATTACTTTCGATTTCTATACTCAGGCACTTAAAAACATTTACTTGTTCTATTTTTACACATTCAATTAGGATATGTACTACTTTTGGCTCTCCAGTCACCATAATTTTCGTTTTGTTTTTCATTGACTATCATTTCATATTTTCTGTGTCTTATCAGTCGTTATTATTACATGATCTGCAAAAGCTCCTATCGACATTTCTATTTATTCCATTATCCTGTTTTTCCTCTTTAATATTTGACAATGTTGTAAACAGGGTTGCTCTTCAACTTTCGCCTTATCTTAGTTTTGTTTGGGTTTTGAAGGTTTTTCATCTCATGTTGTCTGTAATAACGAAGTTTCACCACGTTATAAAGTATCCCGGAAAGTGTGTTTCTTGTGTTTTTCTGTTTTTCTAAAATCACCGAAGCTTCCATTCAAAATACATTTTTTTACGCAGTTTAAAGAATAGTATTGATTTATAACTTCTAACAATTTAAGCATTTGGAATATATATTGATTTTGGATTGAAATCTGTTGGCTGAATTGGCACCTTGAGGAAGTGAACGAAGTTTGTCGTCGAGAGAGATGATGATGATGTCTCTGGTCTGTAGATATCTGTCATGAATATACCAAGCCAAGTTACACTTACTAATTAATGGTAAACTCCAACGTGAGCAAACTTTAAGGTAAACTTTTATCGTTGATCGGGACAAAAGGGACATAATTAATAGTAAGGGTAGGACCAAGGTTAAGTCGAAACTGGACAATCTATCAGAAGTTCGAAATTTTCGAATGTTTTTTACTATTTTTTTATGATTCTTATATGCGGAACAAGCTGCAAATTTAGGTTATAATAATCTAGTTAATCATGCAAAATTAATTGTTTTTTATTAAATGCTGTAGTCTCTTATTTAGTCATGCTAGTTTAGTTTTAGTATATTTAAAAAAGGGACTAAAATACTGTGATTTTAAGAAAGCTCTCTTAGGAGAACATGCGTTTGAGTGCGAGGAAAGTTTTAACTTAGCGTTTTATATATTTTGTACCACAATTTATGAGGTAGGTTTCATGCTTTTTGTACGCAGAAGAGAAATTGGTCCTCTTTTGACTATCATTAACATTGAACATCTTCCTATAGTAAATAAAATACTAAAAGGGGATCAACAAATTGCCTATGTCATGTTCGAATCCAATCTGAAGATGAGATATTCTCAAGTACGATCCATATTACACAAAAAAATACATCAGAAGAAATTTTTTTGCAAAGGAGAAAGTTGAAATCTTTTGCTTAACATATTTACAGAATGCAGGATGTGTCAAAATCTGCAAAGATATATTAGTTACGTTTAATGTTGGCGGTCATCAAATTAGAATTAAGCAACGTAAAATCAGGTGTGTAACTTGAAACAGAATTATACTTATCGAGCTCAACATTTTTTAAATATATTTTAGTCTCCTTTTACCAACTGTGGGTTTATCTGGACTAGGCCTAAAGTTTAACGTGGGCTCCGAACCACGGTTCACAGCATTAAGCCTACCGACTAGCGAGTGACCAACTTTAGAAATCATCCCGGAAGACATCCGGTCTTACCCAGCCTGGTTACTGACGTGACTGGGATCATTTTCCTTGTCGGATTTTAGACTGTTGCCTAGAACATTCACAAATTTTAAACAATCACAAACATAAATTTACGACCATGCCCCAGCAGGATTCGAACCCGCGGCTATCGCAAAAGTAGGAGGACTGGCCCACCGCCTTTACCACTGCGCTACCATGCCGGCTGAGCTCAACCTTTGTTTGGAAACGAATGAGTCACTCTTTCAGTTATAAAAAGATATTGATATCGCTATTATGTCTTATTTTAGTATTTTGTGACATTAATTTGAACATATCTAAAAAACTTGTATTAATCTTTCTATTTCTTTTAATAAAAACTTGACCCTCATATTAACTAATTATACTAATATAATATATATTAATAAAAATGTTATGTTAATTTGTTATCTATTTTAAGTCTAAAAGATAATTTTATCTACATTTTGATCTTATCTGTTATTTTGAATTTATTAATACAACTGCTATTCATTATGTCATTTGGTTATGTTTACCTATAGCATCAGAAATTAAAATTAAACTTAGATAATCTAACAAATATTGAACATAACTGGAATTTTAAGTATTTTGAGCTATGTAAATATATTCTTCAATTTTGGAGATTCTGTTTTGGGTTTTTAATCCATTCTATTTATTTGGAGTAGTTGGTATGGAGCATAGAATGTTTTGTTCAAATTAATTTCAAAGATTTTTTCATATATTCCACTATCGATCTATTTTGGTACTATTTCAGTATTTCAACATTTTTGCTAGCCAAAGCATGATTTATCGTTGAGTGGTATTCAGAAGGCGTTATGTTTAGTGAATGTGAAAGATCTTCCAATTTGAATTGCAACATTGTTGAAACTGTTTAATATGAACAGTTTGAACTTTCTTTGAATCATTCGAATTGCATGTAAACGCCTGGACACGATTGATTCATCAACTACTAAGCTGCCTCGAAAGTTCTTTCAGTGTTTTAGCTGGGTTTTCACCCAATAAGTCTTGCAATTCATTGTCTTCGAACTTTTTTGGTTTTCCAGTTCGTGCATTGTCATTGCCATCAAATTCGCCCCAAAATTGACAATTGGAATACGATGTAGCAGTATCACCATAGATTCCTAAAAGTGTTCGATGGGTTGCAATAGCCAACGTCTTTAAATCAAACAACAAAAGGTAATTGCCGGCTTGGTTGGTGCACTGGTAAAGGCAACAGGACGGTCCACCTATTGTTGCGATAGTCGCGGGTTAGAATCTTGCTGGGGCATGGTCGTAAATTTATATTTGTGATAGTTTAACATTTGTAAGTGGCAAGAATGCAAAATCTGACAAGGAAAATGATCCCAGTCACGCCAGTAACCAGGCGGGGTAAGACCGGATGTCTTCTGAGATGATTTCTAAGTTGGTCCCTCGCCAGTTTGGAGCCCACGTTGAACTGTAGGTCGAGTCCAGATAAATCCTCGTTGGAAAGTGAGACTTTTAAATATATAGAAAAAACAAAAGTAATTAATATTAAAAATATAATTTGAGCGTTTCATTTTGATGAGTATCTGCATACACTGAATAACTAAATACTAAATGGAGAACTGTTATTTTAATGTAGATGAATGCCAAAACTATCAAATTTAACAGTTATGTTAGATTATTTTACAGTTATTTACATTGATTTTCACCACCCTAATATTATTAGGACTTGGTTGGGTTAATACTCATATTATAATATAACTATTCCAAAATCTGACTATCAAGAAACATTTTAAGGCGCCATATTACATTGGTACAAAAATTAGTTAATTTTAGTTGAATTAATCACTATAAAACTGTCGAATATTTTTTTGTTCGTCTCATGTCAGATGGATTCGTATATTTAGCAGTCACCAGGTCGCTATTTTTCGTCATAAAAAATATCTGGAATACTATATTATCACAACTATATGGCAACGCATAAACTTGTTTCGTTGTGAAGGTTAGACTTGGTTTTATTTTTATTTTTATAGCTTATTTAATTACCTGCGTCTATTTTTAACACGGTGGGTACAGAGAGATAAGTGTATAGTTAGATAGTCACGGAACCAAATATTTATTTAGAAAAATTTCACGATATGAAACGTAATTCGTGAACTTGAAAATGTGTTGAGTGCTCCCATTTTTATTCTCAATCGATGTTTCGTTAATTTATTTTAATTATTTTTATATAATTTATTTATAAGATCAGTGTTGTTTGTATGTTTTTAAATGACTTCGAAAAAGGAGGAGGTTCTATGTTCGACTGCATATTTTTTCTGAAAAACTGCATTTTCGAGGTAAACCCATTGGAACCAAGTCAGGATCCGATGGGGGGAAGGGGGAAAATCGAGGGAGACGCTCAAATTTCAAAAGCACGTACAAAGTTTTCACATATTTTTTATCTAAAATAATCAGATATTTGTGTGTAATGTTATTGCTTCGTTTAGTGCAAAAGCCATTCAGTTTGCTTTTTAAGTACTAAATTATTGCATATAAGACCTCGTAGAAATACTGTGGAGAACTGCTTCTATGGTGTAATGGTTAAAGTGTTTAGCTCCGACGGGGACAATAATTTTTTTGTTCTAGTTTAGTTAGAACATTTGTCGAATCGTCTAGGCTAGGTAGCGGATCCCAGGGCCTTAAGCGCTCCTTATTTTCAATCATTGTTTCTTTATCCCTATTTTTCCTTATACGGGCTTCACCTTTACTTGGCCTACCCATTGTAATATTAAATAGTATAACCGCGTATTTTATTGAGTAAATATCTGACACTAAAAAGATATATAAAATATTTTTAACAAAAAAATTGAACCGACTTCAAAAAATAAATAAGGAACTCACTAAAAATTAAAAAATAATCAAACTTAGATTTTTATCATAATAATAACATTTTGAAATAAAATATGTACATAATAATCGTTATAATAACAAAATAAAAATAAACAAAAACCTTATTTACCCTATCTACTACACGTATTTTATATTTTACTATATACACACAATTTAGCTTAATACCTACCTAAATCTATTTATCCATTTTCAGTATTATTTTACCTATTACTAACTTGTAGTCGAAAACGAACGAAATCACATGACTTAAGGTCTAATTTTGATTAACAAAACCAGAAAAAATATCGTATTGCTTGGCGGTCTGTATCCAATTTAGACAGAAAGAACTCAGTTATCAATATGCGATGTGCACCAGTCATTGACTAGGTAGGCTCGATTTCGAAGAAGTAAATAACAATCATGCATACAGGCATAGAACCCAAAATTCGTGTCAAACAGTGATCATCGTTCATCTCTTAGTATAAGCTGTCAAACTATTTGTTACAGCCAATTTTTTAATTTGTACTTGATAGGGCAGATTAGTATATTTTTATTTTCTTGAAGATAGAGGCAGTTGGAAATATCTTATCATGTGCATAGTTTGTATGCTTCCACCCAATTATAGATACTGCAAAGGAGATATTTTCGTTCTTGCCCACGTACTATATATACTAAGAGGTAATCTTTACAATACAAGTAAGACTGCGTTTTTTTTATTAACAATGTCATTAGCATTAGATAGATAGCAGAATTCCAGATCATTGAATGCCAAAAAATCATGTGGTAATTTTATCAGAACATTATCTCTGGGTTCCAGTGCTTTAGTAGATTTCATCCCATATGTTTTACATTCTTCATCAACAATCTAATATAACAAATATAACATAATATGATCATAATATGATATGTTCAACGTGACTTTATGGGTTTGTGTGATTTCAGTTTTATAAATCAAACTCAAGATGTGGAGGACTAGCCAAAATTTTATTTTCCTGCGCAGTATTAATTTTATTCTTGAGATTTATAATTTTGGGTTATTAGTTGATCTTCTTGGAGGAATAGTTTGCCATGTACATGATTAGTACGTTTCTACCAAATTGTAGACACTGCAAATCACATTTTTCTATCTTATCCTCGAAGTAATGCTGAAAGATAATCTTTATAATATACGTAAGTTTCCGTTTTTGTGCTGAGAATGTTGTAAATCTAACAAATATTATGTACTTTTATATGTTTTCACAAAACATCAATTTTAGAAATTTGCACTAATTTAAACGGAGGTAATGAGAGGCAATTTGTGAACTCTAGAAAATACTCGGTATACTTTTTAATATATTTTTTTAAAATTAATTACATCTTACATTCGATATGCTTAGTATAATCTTAATTTATAAATTAATTTATTACTACTGTTCTGTTGTACTTGCATTTATATACAAGCAAGGCCTCTACGGTATTAATACATAAGTATGTATTTCCCAAATTAGAATAAAACTAATCTACTTAAGATAAAGTTAAAAATACAGTTAACTTCATCTGGTTTGCTTCGCTTCAATCTTCTGATGTCTAAGTCTCTTTTAAGACAAAATTTTGGATCACTTCGTGTATCCATTTGTTTCTGAGATTATGGTGCAGCTGTTAATTAATCGTAGAACTTTGTTTTGGGTGCTTTGGATTACTAGTTGGTTTGATGTTTTAGTGCAACCCTATAGGTCCAAATAGGTTTTATGATTGACTGATAAACCAATCTCTTTGATTTTTGATTAAGTTGAGAGTATCTTCCGACTAACCACCTCAGTTGCTTGACTTTGAGTCTAATTTGCTCTGCTTTTTGTCTCACCTGATGTTTCCAGTTTAACCTACCATCGAGATATATTCCCAGGTATTTAGTTGACTCTACTTGAGGAATTGGGCATCTGTCAAGTGATATAATTAAGATTTTGTCAATTCGCCGCAAGATTTGGAGCTTTTTAGCTGTATTTCCAATTTCTAGTTCTTTTGTAGATCTTGTTGACCGCTACTTGTACTTTTGCCATAGCCTTAGACAGAGATACATGTTTTGCCATTATAACTGTGTCGTCAGAAAATATTCCAAGTACTGTTTCTTTTGTTGTTGGGATATCAGTAGTGTAGAGCAGATATAGAAATGGTCCCAAGACACTAACTTGTGGAACTTCAGCAGAAATAGGTTTAATTGTTGAGAATTCCTTTTTAATAAATTAATTTTTAAATAAAAAAGGCATGGGCACAGAAGTACGATATTATCAAGATATATTACATAATTATTTTAGCTAATTCTTAATCATAATTTAATCGATATATCTATTATTATGTATCATAAAATATATTTCAAGAGTAAAGAATAGCAGAAATTCCTCTTGTTTTCTGCCAATATATTCTGTCAGAATTCTGCTTTTTTTATCTTGCTATTTTAAATATTTCTAATAGAGAGGAATTGCATTCGTTTAATTGTTTATACTAATACTATTTATACTTTCTAATGTATATTTAGCTTGATTTGGTTAAAATTTGAATCTTATTACAGAAAATTCGAAAATATTTATACGATATTCGTGAATTAATGAATAAATACATATTTTACTTAACAAAAACAGAATAAGTATAACAGTAAATATCTCAAAACGGACTATAAATAATATACTGACCTTGGCGCCGAATGATATACGATATAAAAATTGTTTTTTTAATATGTGCTTCTTTAATAATAAATATTTATTTTTACATATTCAAATAAGGCCAAGCCATTATCCAGTAGTTTTTAGTTCATTACTAGTCACTTTTGTCGCCGAATTCAAAATCAAATATCAACCTCTCCAGGGATTTTCCGTAAAATCTGCCATGCCGTCTTTATCTAGGCGCCGAACTACGAGAGCCTTATCATCTAATGTGGCTCCACGTCCTTCGATATGCACATCTAATGATTTCGTACAATCGTTATCTTGTCGTATATAAATAAATTTAACGAGTACACGGAATTGATTACGTCGGCAATTTAGAATTATGTGTTTCTACTTCAGACTTGTTGATATCTCAATCAGCGCTAAAGTGAATAATGGATAATACCAGGTGTAACGGAAAGTCGTTAGCTGTCTTTCTAATAGGTGTCGCTATCTCAAACAATACAAAATAATAATATAATTTTGTGACATATACACAAAATGGAGCTGTAGTTCCACAAGGCAGCGCCTTAGGACCTCTCCTATATCTGCTCTACACTGCTGATATTCCAACAACAAAAGAAACACTACTTGGAACCTTTGCAGACGACACAATTATTATGGCAAACGACATCTCTTCCTAGGGCAGTAGAAAAAGTACAAGTGGCAGTCAACAAAATCTACAAATGGACGAAAGGTTGGAAAATTCAACTCCAAATTTGTCCACGTTAATTTTTCATTGCGGCGAAATAATAAAAACTTAATTATATCACTCAATGAATGCCCGATTCCTCAAGCAGAATCAGCTAAATACTTCTTGACGGAATCCATCTTGACGGTAGATTAAATTGAAAACATCATCTTAGACAAAAAGCAAAACACATTAGAAACAAAATAAAACAAATATACTGGTTAGTCGGAAAATATTCTCAACTTGATCTAAAAATCAAAGAGGTTGATTTATAAGACAATTATAAAGCGAATTTGGACCTATGGGGTGCAAATATGGGGTTGCACTAAAAATTCAAATCAACTGGTCATCCAACGCTGTCAAAACAAGGTTCTTCGATTAATTACCAATGCTTATCCCTACGCAACCAACAAAGAACTGCACCACGACCTAGAAATCAAATCGATTTGCGAAGTTATACAAGATTTCACCTTGAAACACGAAAGAAGGTTACTGAATCATACTAACATGGAAGCAATACAACTGCTGGACAGTGGTCAGGATGTCAGAAGATTGAAGCCAATCAAACCATACGAACTTATATAAAGTGTATACCTTTAGTGTAAACTATAGCTGTAAGTTATAATTTATAATTGAGGAATACATATTGATGTATTTTCTCGCACTCGTCTTGCTTGTGAATTAATCTAAGTACAAATGAAATGTAGTAATAAAACTAGAAACTGCAAGAGTTATTGGATGAAGACCCAATTCAAACTCAAAAACAATTGACGAAAACATCAAATGCTGCCCAAAAAATGCTGCAAAAGGAAAAATCGAAAAATCGGCTGTGAAATGCTGCTTCAAAGGTATGATCAGAAGTCATTTCTGCTTCGAATAGTGACGGGTGATGAGATGTGTTTTTTTTTGAAAATCCTATGTTCAAAAAATCATGGTTATCAACTGACGAAGTTGGCCGATCGATTCCAAGGCCAAATCGTTTTGGTCATAATATATTCCTCTGTATTTGGTGGGACTAGTGACGTGGTGTATTACGAACTGTTGAAATCTGGTGAAGCAGTTAATAGCGATCACTACGATCGAAAAACGTCAAGAATACAAAACTGGTGTAAAGACAACTTCAAAAGGGGCTTGGTTTAGGTTTTTTTGATTTAATGATTTTAGCAGAGAAGTCATAACGGGTGAAAAAATTGGAAAGAAAAAGGAATATACTCTTCCCTGAAGCTATTATTTTTAAGCCCTCCTCAAACTACTCTCATTTTTCCATAAAAGCCATTCAGTTTGTTTTTTAAACACTATCCATATCATATCGGACGTCGTAGAAACAACGAAGGCAACTGTTTCTATGGTGTAACGGTTAGAACGTTAAGCACATAGGCGTCGATTTCGAACGGAGGCAGCAGCCGCTTTTGTTCTAGTTTGGTTGGAAAATTTGTCTAATCTCTTAGACCAAGTAGCGGACGCCGGAACCTGAAGCTTTACTTATTTTCAATCATTGTTTCTTAATTCATATTTTTTCTCATACGGGCTGCACTTTTACTTGGGTTATCCATTGTAATAGTTAATAAAATGACGGCGTAATTTATTGAGTAAATATCTAACACAAAAATGAGAAAAATTTAAAAAATGAAATGAAAATAAAAAAATGTTTTAAAATAAAATATGTACATAATAATCGTAATATCTAAATAGAAATAATCAAAAACGTTGTTTAACCTATCTAATACAGGTATTTTATATTCTACTATATATACACAATTTAGCTTAAAACTTACCTAAACTTATTTATCTATTTACAGTATTATTTTAACTACTGTGACTATAGTGACATATATACGAAATTAAATTACGAACAAAACAAATCTAATTTGTTGTTATTATTTGTTTGTTGGTATTAAGCTAAATTGTGTATATATAGTAAAATAGAAATTACGTGCAGTACGACTAGGAAATAGCTGAGAAATGATCTAGTTTTGTTCAAACACTACGTCACGCTAAATAGCCGTGGAAGTAAATATTTGCAGGTGAAAACATCACATCTGCAAACGTCACATCTGATACATCGATTACAGCTGATAATTTTTATTGAATGGTATGTTAACAGGATTAAGTCGATTTATCTTACTTTCGGATGAGCTTGATTATGTTGAATTTTTATACCGAATTGTTAATAACACAAATTATTGCAAATAATTTCCGGGTTTATCCGAGATCCTTGTAACCTACCAGTAACAATTATATTCTAATTAATACTAAAATCTTAGGCGATAATTTGAATTCGACGTATTAATTTTTTTTCGGATCACAATGATTGTTAACTGAATGTTAATGAAGTTATAATCATTCTATCAATAGTCTTCTTTTTAACTTAGTAACTTAGTCCTATATTTTTGAATACATTAGTATTAAATAATCGATATATAGTAATATTGTATTAAAATATTTAATGGTTTTTAACAGTTGAGATGAAATTCTCTTTATTCTTTGACGAACAACCTTGTCTACACAATTCATTCCTTTTAAAATATAATTAAAGCAATTATGGAGAAATATTTAAATACAACTAAAGATGTACAAACAAATACTATTAAATGAGCAAAGTGAAATAACGTAAAACAGGTTTCATTTATTTCGCGTTATGAGCTCTCTATAACATCATTATGTTGATCTTTCGGTTGAAAAATAGTGTCACTTCTTCATTTTCCTTTACTCTAAAGCTTACTTAATTTTCTTACTTAATCTATATCTAATAATGACATTTGTATAGAGTAACATTTTTCTTTTTTACATGTATTTGTTGGAACATATGACCATTGAACATTTTCCATCTTATGAAAGTCAATCCTGCTTGTTTTGACAACAGAGAGTCGATTTAATGTCTCGGCCAGGTTGAAGCAAGCTTGTGATAATCAAACAATTATTAGCTTGCTTGGCTTTCCTTGGCGACAATGTGGAGTTTGACCAAGCTTCAATCACGATATTCAAAATATAGCTTTATACTTCAGTTTTTTCAGTATATTGTATACTCCTCAATATTGTATCTGCTCTGTGTCTCCATTTTTTTATTAGTCGGTATATTTTTTCATACATTCTTCGGTACATCTTCTGCATACAAAGCAATTCCTGAAAGTGTTCCTTCCATGTTTCTATTTTTTATCAGTGCTTATGTCATTAGTGATAACGTTTCCTTAATATATTTTATATCTGCAAGATTTTAAAACTTGTTATACTTGTTACTGTTTATCTTCGTTCTCTCTCCGGGTTATATATTCAAGTTCTTTGCCTCATGTATCATGTCTCAGTTTACTTTTGCTACGGTTGCTTTCTCATATATCTCATAGTTGTCAGCTGACTTTTCGTTTAAATAAATTCTCCAGTACTGTGTTGAAACTGAAATGGAATGGATTCACGTTTCATAAGAGCTGGTTGGCTTTAAACATTTATACTAGTCCACTCGTTCTCTTTACAACTACTAAAAGGCTACTATTTTAAGGTGTTATAACAAGGTAATATACCGAGGCGAATTTTATTATTTCGATCGTATTTTAATGAAAAATTTATATATATTTTTTAGTTATATCGAAAATGATTTTGGGTTAACAAATTTTGTGATATAACATTATATATGTCGAATAATGTAAATTTTCAATATTTATGTCACAGTTCAAAAAATTATCATTGTAATAAATATGTTTTTTATTGCTTGATAATTCCTCAACTTTCATTAATTACTATTAGCGTATCTTCACATTTTTTAAATATTTGCTGTTGTTTTATCTGTATTAGTTTGATAAATTAGGTTCGATTTTGTTTTGTGTAAAATTTTTTACATATTTTTGTTGGTGTTGTGATACATTCGTTTTTATATTTTGTAAACTGTTGATTTTACACTATAACATTGAAAAAGAGATATTATTATGCTATACAGCCATATATTTTATAGGGTACTAAACGATAATGTGAACGACGACCTATGACCCATCACGAAGGTCGTTTTTTATATTTCGGGATTGTGATAAACTAATGTAAAATAATCTGTTTCTATTTTTTTACCATATTTTTTACAACATAACAGTATAAAATATTGATGTTCTTTGTTTCGAATGTATAAGTTACATTCAGGTAAATATTGATGAAACTTTGCGTGAACTGATAGTGGAAGATTATCATGTGACTGATGATAATAATGAGGAACGCAGGATCAGCGTACATTTATATTATATAAAACTAGCGTTGGGAACTATCGACTGAAGATAGTCGAAATAGTCGATAGTCGTAAAACAGTCGAAACAGTCGATAATCAAAAAACTAGCGACTGAAAATAGTAATTACTATGCACTGTAATTACTAATAATTATAATGCACGGTCCGACTGTTTTGTTCAATTCGTGATGCCAGACGAAGATGTACGAACCCTTTCCTTTATAAATTGTGGGAGGAAAGGACGGAGATAATTGCTTGAAGCAGTTAATTTTATAGGTGCTTATGCTTTCCAAGGGTAGAATAAGCGAGACGGAGATGTACATATCCCTTCACATACTAACTTTGAAAACGAAAAGGAAAAAATAATTAGTGAATACTATTAACATGCAATTCATAATTTCATTTTAAACGAATTCGAATTAATTCTTTTTGAATTTGAATGTTCTGTGGATCTGTAAAAAAGAATGGAATTTTTATATGGTATGGAGTAATACCCCAAAAATATTTTATCGTATTTTAATATGTTAATTGCTATTTTCAAATAATATATTATAAAAACTAAAGATGTACAATAACCATAAAGCTAAATAAAAATTAAACATATACCTAAACATAGGAAAAGAACTAATTTATGAGATAATTAAAAATGATCGCACAATAACTACTAGAGCTTTTTTAAATAAGGTAAATGCTTTATTTATTATTGAAAGGAAATATTTTTTAACAAAAATCAAGAATATAATCGAAATATTACCTATTATTGCCATAAAAACAGTCAAAAGTATTTTGCTTTTTATTTTACACTCTTGCCTAGGACAATCACAAATATTAAACTATCACAAACATAAGCGTACGACCACGCCCCAGCAGATTCAAACCCGCGGCTATCGCAATAGTAGGAGGACGTCCTGTTGCGTTTACCACTGCGCCACCAAGCCCGCTGCTGCTATATTAATATATAATATATTGTTATTTACAAGCAAACTATCAAAAAACTCATAAAATTATGTATAATACATATACATTTATGTAAGCATAATTGGGGACATTTTTGTCAAGGTCGCGGCTAGGACGACAGAGCCAGAACGTTAAAAATCAGTCGACTGAAAGTAGTAGAACCAAAAATAGTAACTAAAACTACACGATTGAAATAGTCGATAGTAAATAGTAACAAAATCAGTCCGACCGGAAATAGCAACTAGCCGAAACAGTCGATAGTCGATTTCAGTCAATAGTTCCCAACACTACGTAAAACCTAGTCGTCAGACAGAGATTATCCTTCACTACGACAGCATGAGCTCCCACAAAGACAGAGAAATCACAAAAAGTTGAGAGTTATTCGAACGATCCTGATTTGGTACACGGTAACTTATTTTATAACTATACTATACTATGCATAACTGTACTACTTTTATAACTAACTAGAATAAATTGTGAGGTTACTATTTTACGACACATGGAGTACTTTAAAAATAGTAGAAAATTGTCTCGAATATTTGTTGACACTTTAGGGATATTATTTGGCTCGATGAATGGAGGAGGTAGGACAGATCAAACACTTATGTTTTATATAATGTGACCGTTATTCATCACCAGGACAACAACAAAACTATTGATAATTGATTTTAATTTCGAATTACAAAATATAAAAATATAACCCTTACTTTACTACTTATTAGATTGATTCCATTATATCTAATTTTTATACTTAATCAATATGATATATATTACAAATATTTCAGGGACCTCAGACGTTAGCTGGGAGGTGAAGGTTTTGATCATTTAAATTAGACATTAAAAATTATACATAAGTAGTTAATTGTTTTTAAATTCTGACATCAGGTTTTTTAAACATGTGTCGTCTCTAAATATTTTGATAAGCAAATATTAGATTTCTAATTGTTGAATTGACGTAGATTTTCCAAGAATGTGACGTGTAACGTAACTGAATCAAGAGAAACATCGCTGAAACATTTAAATCGTGATAAACCTTGTACTAACAACTGATAAATTGTTGATGTAATTGAAATGAGAGAAGCCAGAATTGCCCGGTACAATGACTATTTATTCATTTTTAATTGATAGGAGTAAAAACAACATTGGAGTAAATATGCGAGTTGTTGACCAATATTGTTACAAAGGAACAAAGCCATGTGTTTTATATTAGGGCTGAATGGTGTAATGAGCGAGACGTCTAGAGATAGGGGTTTGGTTTATTTGGAATAGATTTAAACCCTCAGTGTCGTTTTGTGCGCCGTTCGACAAGTTCATCAACGCTTCTTTCCTTAAAATACATTATTATTTTAAGTAAATTAAAAGTTTTTGTGTTTTAACCCCTTTCACATTTCATAACTCATGTATTAGCAATTTCAAAGAAATGATCATTTTCTAAAATATATCAGGACTCTATACTACCGATTTCTATTTTATTTCTCAGCTTTGAATATAGAGATTTCAGATTTTGGTTATAATAATTAAAAAGGTCGGTTAAATTCTTAAACTGAGGGTAAACTATAGTAATGGAAAAGTTTTACCGAAAATAAGGAAACTTACTATAGAATATATTTTTTTATTAATCTCCTACAACGTCAACAATCTGCTCATGGACAATAAGTCTTACTATATGATTTCAATTATATAATATAACCATCCTGGCACGTAGATCGCTTCAGTAAGTGATCTGCTGTACAACTTATAATCTAAATTTTATCTTCTAGATACTAGTCTAACTTATTCTAACAACTATTCTAGCTTATTCTAGATATTATTAAATCTCACTCTATGTGTCTATTAAATAGTCTGGTAGTTTGCGTTGAACAACTAAAAGTCTATGCACCACACTGCCATCGTGCACATTTAACTGTTTGGCGAGTGTATTGGGATGCACTACTATTAGTAGTCTACCAATGTAGTCTTTCAGTACTTTGCATTAACACTCCGAATTGCACTCGTTATGGGTTCTCTAGGGATATCGCGCTGAATCAATTTGTTGGACACGTAATATGGGGCATCGACGATGACTCCCAACAACTCTGGAACCTCTGGAGAATATCTATGTTAGATTTGCTAGTAGTACCCCACAGTTCCATATCATTGGTCCCAATGGCCCTAAGTATTGACTACTGTAGAATATGATATCACTGTACTTCTCCTTATTTTCTTCGGTGTTCTTCTTACCTGTGTACATTTTTCTTGATAAAATTGTACAGATTTTCTTCATATCTTCTAATTTAATTTCTGCATTCGCCCTAATGCATTTGCCATGTAATCTGAAAAAGAGTTAGTATCCATTCTCTCCTTATACATTCTAACCAAATGGTCATATATATTCTGAACAATTACACACATATATTTTATTAATATTATATACTATATATTAATTATATACTCATCTTTAGTTCTGTGCCATAAACTTACATCTCAAAAGTTTCATTCAGTCATTGCAACTTTTACTATCTGAGGAACCATTCAAGTCAATCTCTAAATTCTTAGGAAGGCGTAATACTCTGTGGCCTACTCTTTAGTCCTCTGATTACAGTATATCAAGCTTATATCTAAAAAAGTAAATTACATAAAACACAATTAAACATTTTATAGGCATTTTCCCAAGTGTTGACATATATATTTAATGCCTGTTTAAGACTGAAGCATGTTACGGAATGCTTTAAGGTGGCACATACAAATATGCTCAAAAAACTTGACAAACCTGCAGAACAAGTCGAAACTTACAGGCCTATTTTTTATTATGGCAAACGACATATCTCTGGCTAGGGCAGTAGAAAAAGTACAAGTGGCAGTTAACAAAATCTACAAATGGACGAAAGATTGGAAAATTCAACTTAACAGCTCCAAATCTGTCCACGTTAATTTTGCATTGCGGCGAAATAATAAAAACTTAATCATATCACTCAATGGATGCCCGATTCTTCCTCAAGCAGAATCAGCTAAATACCTGAGAAGCCATCCCGACGGTAGATTAAATTGGAAACACCATATTAGACAAAAAGCAAAACACATTAGAACCGAAATAAAACAACTATACTGGTTAGTCGTAAGATACTCTCAACCTGATCTAAAATCAAAGAGGTTGATTTATAAGACAATTATAAAGCCAATTTGGATCTATGGGGTGCAAATATGGGGTTGCACTAAAAATTGAAATCCACTAGTTATTCAACGCTGTCAAAACGAGGCTCTTCGATTGATTGTCAATGCCTATCGCTACGTAACCAACGAAGAACTGCACGATGACCTGGAAATCAAATGGATTTGCGAAGTTATCGAAGATTTCGCATTGAAACACGAAAGAAGATTACTAAATCGTACTAACGTGGAAGCAATACAACTGCTGAATAGCGCGCAGAACGTCAGCAGATTGAAGCGAACCAAACCATACGAACTTATATAAAGTGTATACCTTTAGCGTAAACTATAGCTATAAGTTATTATAATTTTATAATTGAGGAATACATACTGATGTATTTATCTCGCATTTGTCTTGCTTGTGAATTAATCTAAGTACAAATGAAATGTAGTAATAAATTAATTTATAATTAAGATTGCACTAAGCGTATCTAATAAAGATGTTATAAAAATATACACATAATTAATTTACAAACAAAACAAATCTAATTTGTTGCTTGGCATCAACTTTATGGTAATCAATTGGTAGTAGTTAAAATAATATTGTAAATAGATAAATAGGTTTAGGTAGGGTATTAAGCTAAATTGTGTGTATATAATAGAATATAATATACGAGTAATAGATAGGTTAAATAAGGTTTTTGTTTATTTTTATTTATTTATTACAACGATTTTTATGTACATATTTTATTTATTATACTAAGCGTATCTAATAAAGATGTTATAAAAAATATTTTCCTAAGTATCTTTAAAACTTTTTCAACTAAATTTTTGTTTTACATTTACATCATTGTTTAATTATATGGCTTGTCGATCCACTTGTTGGGTTTTTTCCACCAATGTGCTATGGTTGGAGCATTGTTCGTAATAATAACTGATGACACCTTCAAATTCTTTAACAGTCTTTGGACTTGGAGGAAAACAAACAACTCCAAATCAGCTTCAGAAATATAACTATTCCTTTTTTCAGCAAGAATGATATATCTGTAACGAATTAGTAAGAGATATGGACTAACAAACCCTAATTAAATGTTATTATTTTACCTTTGTCCATCAACCTTTTATCAACCTATAAAAACACTCTTTTTATTAGTATCTTGGCAGTATTGGATAGTATATACACAAATTTAAATAATGAATCTTCTTCTATTATATTACGTGTTATAAGATGCATAAGATGATGGTTACGCAGTATAAGATGAGAAGAACCAATTTTTCATTTTTACAAACTACATTCAGCACTATCTATGACTGCATTAGATAGGCTATGTATACCTTTTAGTGATAGCAAAGGTGTTCCGATTTTTTTGGTGGTTCTTCATTGCTTCATTAAATTGGATATTGCCGTACGTTTATCAAGATTAAAAAAATGTACAAGACGTATGTTTTTCTTAATATTCTCTTTACGTTCGTTTGAAGCATCTCAAAAATAAAAAAAGGCTTTTTAATATATTTTTTATGAAGAATAATACGGTAAGTTAAAATCGATACGTTGCCCTTTCCCTATCGTTTTTTTCCTTAAAAATTAATTTATTTCTGGAACACAAGAGAGCCGAAGTCTTCTTATTACCATTTTCGAACGATTTTCTTTTCAATTTTCTCGTCGGAAAATGAAATTATGCCCCGATGAAAATAAATAAAGTGTTTCGTTCCATTTTCATGTTCTGGTTCGGTCCACGGGATGAGGATGTAATCTTTTGTTAAAACCGTTTTAATGGGAAAAAGTCGGCTTCTTTTCTGGTAAACAGTTTCGGGGAAAAATGATTTTATTCGAAATCTGGAAAATATATTGTGTTTTTTTCCTTATCGTATAAATAATTTTTAAATATTTATTAAATATTATTAAACATTTTGCTTAGATAATAAGAATCGCGGTCTGTAACCTTCAATCGTCTGTCTGGCAACTGATTGATGCTGTAAAATACTGCACGTTCTTTGAAACGGTTAATAAATATGTTGAAATGTTTTGTTGTTAACCAAAATAAGAGATAGTCAAAAATATTGATGTTTGGAGAATATGGTGGACATACCAGAAAGGCAATTCTAGTAAATTGTGATCCAGAAATAGTAGAATAGAGTGTTAGAATATAAGAATTTATTGAATAGCTTAGAATTCGTCTTGATAAGCTCAGAGTATATGCCGTTAACTCTTGGTTTTTAACCGACCTCAAAAAAGGAGGAGGTTCTATGTTCGGTTGTATATATTTTTTAACGTATGTTCGCCGATTTCTCCGTCAATTATGGACCGATTTTCAGAATTCTTTTTTTATTCGAAAGAATGCACTCCGAAGTGGTCCCATTGGAGGCGAGTTAGGGTCAGTTGGGAGAAGGGGGGAAAATCGAAGGCAAATCTCAAATGTTATTGCTGGACTCATGTGATGAAAAATCGGAAGTAGTTCAGTGTAAAAGCCATTCAGTTTGCCTTTTTTCATTAACCATATTATAAGTTTTAGAAACATGGTAGCAACTGTTTCTATGGTGTAATAGTTAGAACGTTAAGTTCAGCTGCGGAGGTCGCGGGTTCGATTCCTAACAGAGCAATAACTTTCTTTTTTCTAGTTTGGTTAGAACATCTAGTGAAATCATCTAGACTAGGTAGCGGGCCCCAGTTCCTGATACATTCCTTATTTTCAATCATTGTTTTTTTATTCCTATTTTTCCTCATACGGCACTTTTACTTGGGCTATTCATTGTAAATATCTAACACTAAAAAGAGAAAAATAAAATATTTTTACAAAAAAAATTGAACCGACTTCAAAAAATAATCAAAAAAAGGAAATAACTAAAAAGTAAAAAATAATCAAACTTAAACTTTAAAAAAAACAAAAAAAGCTTTAAAATAAAATATATACGTCATCACTCATTTTTGTCAGACTTTTACCTATTCTTTCAATAATTTTTCAAAAACAGATTCAAACAGAATAAAAAAAGTAATAAGAAATTGGTTTCCTCTATCAGTTTAAGTTAGTCGTTCCACAATCTGTACAATGAGCAAAATGTATTTCTTATCTTAATTATTATATATGACCTGTAGGAAATTGCTTCAGTAAATCATTTCCTGTGTAAAATATCTTGATATAAACATGCTCAAAAACATTGGAGATACCTTGCAACAGATAAGGTTCGTTTTTTTGGGCTTGAGATGCATAATTATTTATTTCACTTATATATGATAGGGAAGTTCGAATCTTGCTGTGGTATGGTCGTATATTTCTGTTTGTGAATACTTAAACGGTAAGATTACAAAATCTGACAAAGAAAATAATCCCAGTCACTTCAGTAACCAGGCTGGGTAACACTGCATGTTTTCTGGTATAATCTCTATGTTGGTTCGAAGCCCACATTAAGCAGTAGGTCTGATGAACTGTCGTTGGTAAAAAGGAGACTAGAATGTAACATGTAGATTCATTTGTAACATTACGTTAAATATAAATATTATTATTTTATACACTTTTCTAGCAGTTCATATAGGATTTTTCCAAATATTAGAATACACTCAGGAGTTTTTTACAGTTAAAATATCAGCAGTATAATTCACAAGTTCATCAATCAATTTTAGATGCTACTTGTTATGATGTTTTGTCATTTTAGTAGGTTCAGTATCAGTTATAAAATTAAAGAAATAAAATCCATTTTGAATGTTGTTGCATCCCATAGGTCTAAATTGGCTTTGTTTGATTGGTACACTAATATCTTTAATTTTAGGTCAAATTGAGAGTATCTTCCGACTAACCAGCATAGTTGCTTGATTTTGAGTCTGATTTGCTCTGATTTTTGTCATATTTCCAATTAAACCTACTATCAGAATGGATGCCGAGGTATTTAACTGAGCCTGCTTGAGGAATCAAGTATTCGTCAAGTGATATAATTAAGTTTTTGTCATTTCGTCGCAAAATTGACATCGACATATTTGAAGCTATTAAGTTGTATTTTCCTGTCTCTAGCCCATTCGTAGATCTTGTTGACTACCACTTGTACTTTTTCTATAGACAGAGATATATATTTTTCCATAATAACTGTGTCGTCGCAAATGTTCCAATTACTGTTTCTTTTGTTGTTGGTATATCAGTAGTATAGAGCAGGTACAGGAGTGATCCCAGGACACTACCCTGGAGAATCCCAGTTGAACTAGGTTTAAGTGTTGAGAATGCCCCTTCGTGCGAAACTCTAAATTGTCTTTCATGAAGATATGACTTCAGTAGTTGATAATAGTTCCTCGGTAGCTATTTGCTCATGTTCTATGTTAGTCCCACGTGCCATACATCTGGAACATGTTTGAATTATATTCCAAATAAATTTCTTTTAGTTTGAGTATATTTTGAAACATACTGTATGCTATTTTTTACAGTAGATTTGATCAAAAACGTTTTTTTTTTATTAGTAAAATCAGATTACTTTTCTGCCCAGCTATTATTATTAGTCTGGCTTTCTTTCTGTTATATTTACATTTCTTGATCATTTGTTTTCAATCTGTTGGAAGTGTGGACCACCACACTTTCATTAGAAACGTAAACGTTTTGAAATATTTGTCTGAGATTATATATGCTCGAAAAATTACAGGCATGTTACGATATTGACTTGAATTTAGAATCTCTCTTCTTGTTTAAATAATGTTCTTGGAAATTTGAGCTATATTTTTACGATTATTTCTATTAATTAATTTTTTTGCTCTGTTTTGGTTAAATAATTCTGAAAACTATGTTTATACAACTGATTTGAGGACACGAGCAGTATATCAAGATCTGCGATAGGTTAAACAGGTTATCCATGGAATTATTGTGGATGTATTAAACATAGTATGGATTTGTTTTTTATTGCTTGATTATTATAATTTGTATTAATGGCGATAATTATAAATTTATCTTATGTTTTGTAACTGCTAATTGTTTTATTTAAATAAGAATTTGGTAATGTTTGATTAACTTACGTATTATTAGAACGTATTATTAAAAGAAGAATATAACATCTAAGATTGCTTAGATATATTGGTATTTGTTAAGTCTAAACACTTTTCTGTTCTTGAAATGAATCAAGCAATCAATCAATTGATGTACTATAGCATCTACAGAAATTAAAAAGTCGAATTGAAAACACGTCATTTGATTTTATTCACTAAAGTCACCATATACCAAGCCTGGTCTGGTGTCAGTTCAGTGGCTAAACTTATTGGAGTCAGATTAAAAATAAGCTTGCTTTTATTCCAAGGATAGTTGTTCAGGTTGAGCTCTTACACACCATTAATGTTCGAAAATATATACAACCCTCAACTATCTAAAAGTACGAATTAAGTTAATCAGCCTCTGCACTTACGCAGTGGAAGGTTGCTGACGTTTTTATAATTCCCAAATCCAAACCAAACCAAAAATTTGTAATCATCGCTTCAGAATAAGATCATCTAAGAATATCATCATCTACGCGGGTGTACCACAAGGTAGTTTTCGCATCAATGTTGTACTTACTTTATACCAGCGATATTCCTAAATGTGAACGAGCAATAAGCAATTTTATGAACGTGAAAGCCTTATTTATTGGTGATCGTGCCTTACTAGCTACAATTATTGTAATATAAACACATTTTGAAGCCAGTGTGGACCTACGATGTAGACCTTAATATAATATTAACCTATCAAAAGTTCTTCGCAGCATCGTTAACGTCCCATGATATGTTGTTGAAATTGTTAATTGTTATTAAGAATATATGCTTTTTTGGTAAATGTAATATTAATTATCCAAACTATCAACTACTTTATATTAAAAACGTAAGAAATATACTAAAATAAAAACTATAGTGACAAGAAAATGGTGCTAATTATATCTGACTGAAACTTAACTTAATAAATACCTCTGTTTCTTTTTATTTCGAATGAAATCTTACAATAATGTGTTACCTAAGCCAATACCGTTGTTTATTTTTCCTTTTACCACCAGTAAATTGACTGGCTTGCGAGAATGATGTTTCTAATCGCTTTTTTTTTCCAATAGGTCACTCATGATGTTTCTTTTATTTGTTATTGTTGTAGTTAAATTATTATTTTATTCTACATGGATTTTCCTTAATTAAGACTTCAGTATATATTCTTAATCTTGTTAGAATCTGTGTAGAAAATTTAGATCAGTAATAGTAAGATTTCGATTTATTTTTATATATACGTATATACATGCTGTTTTTCCACTCTTACTATGTAAAATATGTATAATTCAACGTATATTTATATAACTCCGACTTATAATGGATTAATACTACTAAGCTGGCGTCAATATGATTTTTGCATACATGTTTGTGTTAAGTGTTGAATAATTTGAAATATAAGAGAGTTCTGTAAAATGGAAATTAGTATATTAAATGTTTCAAAATAAGTATGTATTTGTCTATAACAGGTCAATTGAAAAGTACCCGGCCTGACACATAGATGGCGCTACTAGAATTAAATCCATATGTATTTTTCCTTTTTTTCTTTTTTAATTAGCTCTAGCCCTCAAAATATGCGTGTATAAAGTTGATAGCTGTCGGATCATTTTCATTTTCTCTTCAAAAAGGCAATATTTTATTAACACGCTAAATTCCTTTTTATTAATTTTTATCACAATAAGAAAAATTGCTTCACTCAAAATGCTATAATTCACAAAGTAATGATCCGACAGCTGTCAAATTTATACACGCATCTTTTGAGGGTTAGGGCTAACTAAAAAACATATGGATTTAATTCTAGTAGCGCTAGTCTATGTGTCAGGACGGGACTTTTCAATTGATCTGTTAAGGAATGTAAAGTAAATGTGTTTCATTAATTCGCTAGAAAGTCTAGTTGAAATCGTCAGCTATGAGCAACCAGGGCGCAAAGTAAATCAATAAATTGAAGAAGTCCAAAGTTAGTTTACTACGAGAGCTATCGAATAAGTTCTCCAACGACGAAGATATAACTATAGTTATCAGCAAAGTTATTTTGTACATACGTCATCTAAATTTGTCACGTCTAAACATCGCAATGTTGCCGCATCAGCTCTGAGTTTTAGTTCAGTTTGGCTTTGACATACAATAAAATTCTAATCCAAATAATTGAACAAAAATGTTATCAAATACAATTTATTTTAACATTATAGTACATCTATAAGCTACAGTTAATTATACAGCTACAATAGTTTATAGGTTAGGATTATAATTGTTTTTACTATAGTTTTGAAGTATTTTGCATAGGTCTGACATCCGGCGTTAAAACGCGCATCAGCGCCATTAAACATCTTGATGACGTATGCACATAAAAACTTTGAATAGACTATAGCTTTTTTTATTAACACTAGTAATTATTGGTCTTTATGTGTTTAGTTTATATATATATATATATATATATATATATATATATATATATATATATATATATATATATATATATTATAGTCATTTTGTACCAGGCGAATTTTTAATTATTTTAATCTAAAAATGGCTTCATTGTTATCTTCTCCGAGTACCTAGAAGAAGTTCTATGTCTATACGAATATTAATGTGTTGTAGCGTTGGAATAAAAGAGCGAAAGAGAATGAGAGGGAGAGAAAGGGATAGAGATCTAATATATTTAGGGTAATTCTATTTATATCTTAATTTAAGAATCTGATATGACAGGTGTCCGGTCTTCGTTTGATAACAGATCTATTTTTAAACACATGAAATGCCGTTCGCCGCTACTGCCATCCGTCCAAGCCCGTTCCACTAAAAATAGAAAGCACCCTCGTGATGCGGGGGTGTGGAACCGGCAACGCGGGGGCGTATTTACGTCGGGGCGCGCTTTGGCGTAAGGGCATCGAGCTGAACTATGCGCGTGTCGCTCGGGTAACGGGAATAGGCGATTGTTTGTTGATTGTTGTCGTCCGAAAATGTTATTAGTTCGGGGAAATGATAAAAGGAAACGCAACAAACACAATTTGGCAAATTCGTAGAACGGTCTATGATCTATTTTTAAACAATATCGATACGGCGTTATCGATAAACGTTGCCGCAGTGTTTGTATTGGTTTAGTTCTAATTTAAAGGTTGACTGTAACTGACGGAAAACGACAGGAAATAACAAACGTAGGTATGAGATGCGGTAAATCGATTTCACGCACAGGTACCGATAAAACATCTAACATTGTATTAGACATGTCAGACGGCATATTGGGTTAATTTTCATCTATTTTATAATTATTTTTTATTGAAATGCATATGGTGCATGCATATATAATGTAGTCATCTATTTTTCCCATCAAAATGCGATGATTTATTAGATTATTTAGTTGTTTTAGATATTTTTCTTAGATCACTTAATACGATATTAATTAAGATATTTAATTAAGATTTCTCAAGTATATTTCTTGTAAATTAAATTGAAATTAGACTAATTTTTAGCTAAGGGTAAAATTAAAACTTATACACTTTATCACAACTACGTGTGGTTTGATTCGCTTCAATCTTCTAATTTCCTGCGTTTTGTTTTACCATGTTTTTTGTGTTTTAATAATTTTCTGCCATGTGTTATAGCGACCTTGGATATCTTCGTATACATATTTGATTTCGAGTCATCATGCAGTTCTTCGTTGACTACGTAGCAATAATCATTTGTAATTAATAGAAAACCTTTATTTTTTTAGGTTTAGATTACTTAGTAATATTGATTGATGCTATATGAATCCCTCTAACCTTAGGTCAAGTTGAAAGTATCTTCCAACTAACTAGTACAGTTGTTTAATTATAGTCTGATTTGCCCAGCTTTTTATCTAACGTGATATTTCCAATTTAATCTACCATCGATTTACCAAGGATTTTGCTTGAGGAATTAGACGCCTCTCAACTGATATAATTATGTTTCTGTCTTGTCATAACAATGAAAGATTCACATTTTCAGGCAGGACTGATTTATATAAGTATATAGCTTATACAGGTAACAAACACTTTATTTTACAAACTTTAGTTCATTTGTGGTTTCTAGCAGTACCATTTTTTAAGATATATTTAGATAGAAGGGATGAAAATCTTGATATATCGACTCAAAACAGCATCGATATTCCTCAAACATTTTAAAAAGTAAAGATATTTTTATTAGACCTTTAAAATTAAGTACTAAAATGCACTAAACGTTTAGAATTAATTACCAATTTAAAAGGTTTATTAAAAGCAACTAAAAGGCTTTTAAAAGTTTTAACGAATTTTTATTTTTAAGAAACTTTCGTATCGTATATTTTCACACCAGGAGATGAATTAGTTGTTGCACAATTTTCTCAGGTCGTTGTCCTTCCAAGATTCTTCAAACATGGAATTTTGCACTTTGAGTATAGTGCTTCATACTAACGGAAAGATACCCTTTCTTTTTGTCGTACACTTCTGTTCGTGAAAATGTGTTGCTTGCGGTCGAACTATTTTAGTGTATCGTTTAAGTATATGAAAGCAAGCTCTTCATTATTTTAGTGCAATCCATTTTTAAAGTATCTCTAGTTAAATAAACAATAGTTTTTTCTCATGTAAGCCCAGTTTATAGCAATAAGTAGTGTTATACTAAATATTTTACTTTTTGTTTAGTTGTTTTAAAATCTCTTAAATGTCATAAATCAGTTACATGTTAAAACGTCTCTCGATTTCTCCGATGATATCATCTTCCAATGAAACAATTTGAATGTTGCCAATAGCAACTATGGTTTCATTAGCTCAGTTCTCCGTATAACGGTAAATCGTTTCGCGTTTTAATCAGCGTGTAAGACACAATTTGCTAATTTATCAAAATCACGCCACGGGGGCTTCACAATTTCTGTGAATCATTCCAATCGAGATTTTGGATTAACCATCACATCCTTATTCTTTTTAATTATCGTCATTGAGTGTTATTTAAAAAATTATATTAGTGTTATGAATTAATTTTGACGGATTTCGCACCGAACTATTTTAAATTTAATTGTGTAATATTTCGCTATGTAAAGTATGTATTGTGACTGAGTATAGTTAACTCTAATGATCATAATGTTGATAAAATCGGGTGATAAAAAAGGATGATGATGTGTTCAAACCAAACAGAAACAAATTCAGGGTGATTTTGCTAAAAGTCAATGCTCAGACACTAGGAATATCTATATGCATGTATGCAAATGTCAAATCCGATCACAACTGCTATATTCACCAGCGACCCTTCCAATAATTACTAGTTCGATTCCAATTTTAATTCATTATTTAAAATGAAACCTGTCGGATTTGCCTAAAATAAACTGCCATAGCTAAGATTGAAAAAAGGATGTTTAATCATGACAACGCATGACTTTACACGTCTTTTATATTAACAGGTCAATTGAAAAGTCCTCAGCCTACCATAGTAAAACACATTTTTTTGCAAAATTACTTTTTTTTTCAACATAATTTCACTCAAAGATGATACACTGATTATAGCGACCCTCCAACTTTTCGACACCATTTTTGTGGCACGATTTGTCCTTTGCTTCAAAATAGGCCTCAGTTTCGTCGATCGTCTTTTCATTCGACGAAAATTTCTTCCCAGCGAGCATTTTTTTGAGATCTGAGAATATTAAATAGTCGCTGGGGGCCAGATCTGGAGAATACGGTGGACGAGGAAGCAATTCGAAACCCAATTCATGGAATTTTGCCACGGTGCATTGTCTTGATGAAGCAGCACTTCTTTTTCTTCAAATGCGGCTGTTTTTCAGCGATTTCGTCCTTCAAACGGTCCAATAATGCTATGTAATAGTCGCTGCTGATGGTCCTTCCTTTTTCAAGGTAGTCAATGAAAATTATTCCATGCGCATCGCAAAATATAGACGCCATAACCTTGCCAGCCGACTGTTGCGTTTTCCCACGCTTTGGAGTGGGTTCATCGTGTGCAGTCCACTCGGATGGTTGTCGATTGGACTTCGGAGTGAAATGATGGAGCCATGTTTCATCCATTCTCACATATCGACGCAAAAACTCGGGTTTATTACGCTTGTTAATCTTCAAACACTGCTCCAAATCATCAACTCGTCGTTGTTTTTGACCAAAAGTGAGCTCGCGCGGCACCTACTTTGCACAGAACTTTCTCATACCCAAATATTCGTGAATGATATGATGTACACGTTCAGTTGATATCTTTCGAGTGTCTGCTATTTTATTCAGTTTCAATTTACGGTCATTCAAAATCTTTTTGTGGATTTTTAAAATGTTTTCATCGATAACAACCTCTTTTGAGCGTCCACTGCGTTCACCGTCTTCTGTGCTCATTTCACCCCGTGTAAACATAGCATACCAATCATTGATGGTTGATTTTCCTGGGACAGTGTCCGAAAACTCGGCATCCCTGCAAAAAGCGATAATTTACCAACACGCGAAATTCCTTTTTATCCATTTTTTTACAATTATAAAAGTTGCTTCACTCAAAATGCTATAATTCACAAAATAATGATTCGACAACTGTCAAATTTATACACGCATCTTTTGAGGGTTAGGGCTACCTAAAAAATATATGGATTTAATTCTGGTAACGCGATCTATGTGTCAGGCTGGGGACTTTTCAATTGGCCTGTCATATGGAAAACGGTTGGACATTGGTGATCTCATTTGTCATCGCTTACGCTATTTGTTGATCACTTTTTTTGGTGAAAAACAATATTAATAAGCATTATTGCTATATCTGGATTTACGCCAAAAGAGGTTCGCCAAGTGGTTAGCATCGAAAAAAGATGATTGTGTTGATAGAGGATGAGGATGTTGATGGTGATGAGGTTATTTATGTTGATACTTTACTTTTTCACTTAGAGATATCGCTGATCAAAATACATGTAAGTATCTAATGAAAGGCTTTCGCTAATACCTCACATACACAAGTTTTACTTCATTTTAAAATCGATCCTCCTTTATTGGAAAACCCTATCTAAATTATTTTTAAATAGAATGTTCTTCAATAATTTATTTCAATATATTTTGTAATTCGTATTAGCATTTCAATATACATAAGCTGATATATCAATCTCCATTGTAATTATATTATATGCTATCATTCTAATCAACATCTGTGTATATATAAAATTATAATCTGCTTCATATTTGTCGAGCACATAATGACGTAGTTTTGAATACAAATTTTTAGTAAATTACTTGTAAACTAAAGGTGATATCGTACGCAGAGATATTATTCAATGTTCTATGGGAAAATCTGTTATAAATATTGTATGACTAACATCATTAAATAACATTTTTGCTGTGTAATATAGATGATTAACGGTATTAATTGATATGATCGATTTTAACAGATCTATTTGCAGTGTGTAAAAGTTTCATAAGTCTGTTATTGATTTAACAATAAATAGATTTCTAAATATAGAATTCAATCAATAATTATAATATATTTTTATATTATTTTTATAATTTAATTCTCCCTCATCCGGACTATCAGTCACTAAAGTCGTATCTCACTGATAGACATTTTATTGTAAATCAAGGCGATGAACGTACCGAATTAAATCCCATATATTCAGGAGTTCTGCAGGGTAGTGTACTGGGTCCAGTACTGTATCTTCTGTATACGGCCGCTCTGCCCACCACAAAAAATAACTACTATGGCAACATACGCAGACGACACAGCAATCTTAGCATTCCATGAAGATCCAGTCACAGCGTCAACAAACCTAAAAACCCACCTGGAGCAAATACAATTATGGTTGCAGACATGGCGCATTAAAGCCAATGAAACAAAATCCACGCATGTAACGTTTACCCTGCGTAGAAGAACATGCCCACTAGTGAATATCAATCATCATCAACTCCCCCAAGCAGAGCATGTTAAATATCTTAGTATGCACTTAGATCGACGCCTAACCTGAAAGAAGCACGTACTCTCTAAACGGAAACAACTTGGACTTAAATTATATCAAATGTATTGGCATCGGGCGCAAATCCAAGTTGTCATTAGATAACAAGGTATTGCTTTATGAGTCTATACTCAAGCCCATTAGGTCATATGGAATCCAACTATGGGGTACCGCTAGCAAGTTTAATACATCCATCATTCAACGTGTTGTTCATTCAAATTGTTCCAAAATAAGGTGTTGCGTGCCATTGTTGATGCTCCGTACTATATTTCAAATAAAGTGATACAACGCGATATTCCTAGGATTCTAGAACCTATAACGAGTGTAATTCAACGTGTTTGTGTGAAGTACTTCGAAAGAGTGTCGGTGAATCCCAATGTACTCGCGTGAAATGCGTAGACTAAAACGTTTAACACCATCTAATCTAATTACTGGACATATGTAGACTTTAGAATAAGAAGAATTAATGAAGTGATTTTTCTACATGCCATGTATATATAATATAGATATAAGAAATACTTATTGCCAATAGGGCAGATTGTGGAATCACGAAGAGTAATAAATTTTTTTTTAATAAAAATAACATTTTTAATAACAATTAAATAATATTTTAATATTATATATAACGTACTACATATAATGCATTGCATTTCATCATTATTTTTGTAATATTATTAACTTTTTCATTATTTTTACCCTATAAGGATTGCAATAATTTCTCACACTTAAGATAACATCAAAAAAAAATTGTTTTTAGATTATAATAACAGTACGTCTTTGAACATGTCTACCGTTTACTCTAAGTTTAAATATATTTTTTAAATAAATCAGTAATTGATTATTTTATGAGAGATCATTAGATGTATAATCAGGCTCAAGACAATTGTTATAGGAGTTCTAGTCTGTTTTTGATTATTAAATATTTAAATGGTAACTTATTTGAATTATAATAATTAATGGATAGCTTAACATCCTATGAAGAAGTACCTCTGCTTCTAGAAAAGCTCCTCCCTCCAGTACTTGATTTCTTTCTTCTTACTGTTCTCATTTCTTTATTCTTCATCTCTCTCATCTTGGTTATATTTGATTTTAAAGTTATAAATTATTAAGAATAATATCCGGGAGTGTTGTTAAAATAAGGAATCAACAGAATACTATATATAAATGTAATAATTGACTAAGAAACATCAACTAAAAAAAGCTTTTATTTTAGAAATTTGTTGATACAACATACAACCAACGTTATTTTCCTGTCAACATAATAAATAAATATTTATGCCACTGGATTCCCAATTTAATTGCTTAATTCTGTATCTATCTAAAAATGTAATGAACTTTTTAACTGCATGCAAATTTGCATAACTGCATTGTTTACAATTTTGTTGTTGTTTTGACATCATCATGCTTTTACTAATAATAGCTGATTCATTCTTGACGTTTGTCGGAATCAGTTAAAATAATTCTGAGTATTTGATCAATTTAAAATTATATATTAGGTACTTGCATATGTTTTGATCAGGGATATTTATTCGTGAAAATGCGATGTCTCAATTTAAACAGCCTAACCCAACAGTTAAATTCGATAGATTTAACATTTACCTACATGAAATAATAATATTTAATTTAGTATTTTTGAATTATTCAATGCATATAGACGCTTATACATGATTATCTTTTCATTACTTAATATACTGCTATACAGACATGTTATAGCACATGTTATATTTTTTTAGTTTAGTTTTCTGTCACACTAACTGTAATTATAAAAGAGTTACAAAGAATGACATGCATAAAAGTTAATTTTTTTAGCTTTGCATATTAAAACTTGATGAAGTGCTTTGAAGGTTTGTAGCTGTTGTTTATATGTTGTTTTGATCTATTTGGGAACGTTTAAAGCAATTTTATTCCCTTAGATTATAGTTGACAATACCATCGGTACCCCTTCACAACTGTAGTATAAAAGCTACTTTAGGAGTCTTCTACAGTAGTCCATTTGGAAGCATTTCCTTTACATTTTGTCAAGCATAACCAGCTGAAGATGCATATCTATGCAGAATAGATAGCTTGACTTCTAATCCGAAAACTGCATGAAATATGCATGTTCTTTGAAATAATTAGCCGTTTTTTGACCTTGCTGCAAGCGTTTTTCTTGAACTTCATTCGTTACTGACCTATCTATGAAAATATTTGTTAAGCCAGATCGGTAATCTAAGTATCCTGAGTGTAATTCGCTATACCATAGTACATATATATGTTAGAAATTTTAATAAAAAGGCCATATTTGTTTAATTAAATGGCCTTTATTTAGACAAAATTATTTTATTTTATTTTAGACAAAATTACTGATTTATTGGTCCGGTAGGTAACATATGACAATGTCTTTCGATCAGTGGACTAAAGGATTCCGTGGTGCTGGCTTCATTTATGCTGGCTTAGCATATGGTTGCTGCACAGGGCCTTTCATATTCTAATATATACACAACCGAAAAAAGGAACATGGACAAAAAATTGATAAAACACACGTTATTTAATTCAAAACAGAACCTTCAATTCACGGAACTAATTAATACAAAACTAATGTTGACTGAATTGGGAATAATAAGATGAACACATTTTTGAAAAAGATTAGACAACGTTCAGAACATTTTTTAAAATTCCTCTAACTGACCTTGGTGGTCAGTTAGATTATATTCAATATTTCTTGGAATCAAATACGATCTAGGATATTTAGCACCTAAATTACATTTAAGACAGTAATTGTAACAACGGCTTGGATGTAATAACTGATAAAATTGTTTCATTTGATAATATATTAATATATAATTAATTTCAACTAGCTAAATGGTTTATCATTGAATTATATAATGAATGGAATCAATAAGGATCTCGTTCATTATCGTGCAGAATACTTGACTAATTCTTGGAATTCAATTATTTTAAACCATATGTGGTCAACCACAGTTAACTTTGTTACAGATATCCGTTCTATATCCAGAAAAAACTTTTCTGTTTTCCTTAACGTTGATTATTTGTTAACACTGTGAATATTAATTTATTTAAACATGCAAATATGTGCCATTATTATTGATAATGTTTTGTCATTTTTCTTGCTATAGCCATAATGAATTTCTAGAATTTTTCGTTGACAAATTGAACGTAGTGGTTTTCCCATCTTTCTTTCGAAATCAGCTTAATTTTATTGAGATTGTTCTGAGTAGATTGGTAAAGGAAACATTCAAAGGTGGGTGTATCAAAACATTCCAATGCAGTGTCATTGCAATCTGTGTTTCATCAGAAATTTACAATTTACGCCACTAAACAGGAGAACGTTTCGAACTTTTTCCTAAGCTACAGATAAATATGCTGTTTTTTTAATATTCTTTGATTTTCAATAGTTTAAGATATTTTTATAGCCCTAAAATGTGTGGTTTAAAAAGTCAGTCTGTTTCGATATAGTCATCAACAAGGATTTATCTAAATAGAAATAAAAATAGAGTTAGTAGTCCAATAGCTTCAAAGGAAATCATTAACGAAATTCAGAAAAATTTCAATACCAAATAGTCTTCAGCCTATGGTTTGTTAAGCGACTAAATACAAATACAAATAACTGTCAAGGTACTACTATTATCAAACATATCTAAATTATTCGAATAGTTATTCTTCGCCACGAACTAATTGATAAAAAGCAACTCATTTCGGTTCACCAGTTTGGATTTAGAAATATTCGACAATTGATCAATTACCTCGTATTAAAATTTGTTCAGCCATATTTCTAGACGTGGCCCAAGCCTTTGATGTATAAGTATGACATGAGGGCTTCGAATATAAGTTTAAAAACATTTTTATTTATTATAGCATTATAGCAAATTAACACTAATAAGCTATTTGATTTTATTCTAATTAGCTACAGTTTAAAATTACTAAGTACTTATTTTACGATAGACACTTTGGGCTTAACATCTTATAACTTTTTAGTTGAGTTTAACTTATAACTTCACTGGATTAGATCAAATGGTTTTACTATTTTTAATCTTCTGACTAAGCCATCATTATCTAGGAGCTGGAGATTATCAACATTGATGTGTTGATAGAGATCGTTCATATCTTTGGGCACAGTCCTTGATAACGTTATCAACAGTTTCTAACTTCATGTTCTTATGCAGATTGTTATTACGAATGTACGAGAGTCACTATTTATATTTCGGGAATAAGAAAAAAAATAGTTAAGCTGCGAATATATTTTTATTGTTTTTCAAAGTACTCGCCACGATGATCGATACGCTTTTGCATACGTTTAAACCAATTTTCAAATCATTTATTCCATTCCGAATGAGGTATCTACAAAACATGATTTTTGAACGCTTCAATAGCTTTTTCGGGCGATGAAAATTGTTGACCACGTAGTTTATTATTCACGGATGGGAACAAAAAGAAGTCATTGGGTGTCAAATCAGGGCGGTACGGCGGATGGCCCATCTATTCGATGTTTTAAGTGCTCAAATAGTCTATTGTTTGATCCGATGTGTGAGAGCTCGCATTGTCATGATGAAGAACAATCCGGCGTCTCTTGTTTGTTTTCCTTATTTCACTGAAGACTTCTGGCAAATACATGGTTCTATACCAATCAGAATTTATGATCCTCTAGAGGCACTGTTGTAATATCTCCAGTTTTCTCGAAGAAACAAGCCACTATTTTCTTTGAAGTGCTTCGTGCGCGAAGAACTTTTGTTGGATTTGGTTCATCTTGGAACACTCATACAGTCGAGTGCTACTTATTTTCGGGCTCATACGAATATATCCATGATTCGTCATCTGTCACGATTTTATAAACGTCTTTCGAAGCACTGCGGTTGAATTTCTTAAGCATTTCTTTGCACCAATCGACACAAGCCTTTTTTGAACGATTGTCAAACTGTGTGGGATCCAACGCTAACATAACTTTCGCACAGCTAAGTGTTCATGTAAAATCGCATATATACTGGTGGAACTAATGCTTAGGGATGACTCAATTTTACAATAGGTGACGTGACGATTTTGTTTAATCATTTCGCACACAGCATCAATGTTTTCTGGCACAACAGCCGATTTTGGACGACCTTCACGAAACTCGTCGGACAGCGAACTACGACCACGATTGAATTCACTAAACCAGCGATACACGATAGTTTTTGATGGAGCTTCATCGCCAAGAGCCAAATTAAGTTGATTGATGCATTCATGATAATCCACGTCGAAAATCGTAAAAAATCATCGCACGAAAATGTTCACGATTCAGTTCCATTTTTTCCCGAGACGAAACTTTGAACTAAATATAAAATTAACAAATACCGTCCGTGCGACAAAATGTTCTGTGTACGTATATCGTCAAAAATGTCAAACTTTGCGATGGAACCGTCAGATGGACTCACATGACAACAGTGCTGCCAATTCCTGGTGACTCCCTTACCATGGAGCATCAACAATATCTCCCAGTACATTTGGAATTTTTGTGTGATGTTTCTGTTGATTTGGCTGATACAACCCCATAAGTCCAAATTAGTTTTAAGTCCAAATTAGTTTTAAGACTTGTTGGTAAAGTAAAAGCTTATTATATACTGACAGTACTGAATATACAGTACATTTTATACTTCAGCTTGAGTTCTTAACTTTATTTTTAACATGTGACTTCCGTCGGGTCGGGAGATTTAACTATATTTCCATGTAGGACTACTTGATGATATATATACACCGGCTTATACTTGGTTTTTTGTTGGTGATATTTTTCTGTCCAGTTTTGTATTTTGGCTATAGCTGTTTTGGTTGATTCATTGTCGTTATCTCCAATGTAAAACTATGTGAAGTGTATCAGTGGTACCATCCATCAAATTCCATTAAATACTAATTAAGTCTGAAATATTAGATTTGGACTTATGAAAAATATGATGGAAATATTACTGCATAGTTGTAGTTAATAACTAGTTATATGCGTGCATATCCTTTTAAATAAAAAAACAATTTTTAAAATAAAAAAAAATTAGAAAAAATAAATGATGGATCAGATGAATGATGCTATAAAGATCTTTTGAGAGATGTTTTCCTATCGTCATATAAAGTGGTGGTATTATTGTAATATTGCGACCAACATAAATATGAGGAAATTGTTTCTATAGTTGCAAAGTTCCTTTGCTGAATTAAAAAAAATTAATATGTTTGGGAAAACACTGACTGAATAAGTTTGTGCTTCCTATGTACAATACATTAACTAAAGAAATCGGCATGATATTTTGCATGCATCCAATATATAAGTAATTTGAAATTTACGCAAAATTATTGCCCGATAGTATTGTTTATTTATTTCGTTGGCGTGTTTATAGAAAATACACAGTTTTTAATCATAATTATTTATAGCAAGTAAAACGTTTGAAATCCGTCCACATATAAATATTGAAAGGAAAAGTCAAGTTCGTTTAATAATAAAGTAACAAGTGTTTATGAATGTAATTTATCAATATGACAAATTATTTTTAGATGTTCAGTAATACATTTCGTCAAATGTATTGCGGTATATATTAGAGCATCGAATATCAAATTCTGTTGGAGAATCTCCAATTAAATTATATGTTAATTTATGTAGTGAAAATATATGCTAATTTATATTAGTACAATTCGGCAAAAAGTCATCACATATTTTAAAACTGTTTTATTTTAACGGGAATATATGGCAACTTGTTGACTCGATTGTACAAACGACAATCAACCAGACATCATTAGACTTCACACTTCACAACATCTCTCAGGTTGTGATATATATATATATATATATATATATATATATATATATATATATATATATATTTCAAAATAATAAAAAATACCAATTACCAATAAAATTAACAAAATCGAAAAAAATCGTTAATTTTGAAATAATCTTCATCAATACATGTAATTTATTTATCGATATATAAATGCTACAATAAAAGATAAATCTTCACAATTCAACAAATTTAGTTTTTCCAAATATTCACTGTCTATAATGTGTCGAGCTTTTAATATAGCACCTATTGGGATTTTAGCTGTCAATTTGGCTACTATCATATCTGATTTTAATAGAAATAATACTACCCAAGTAATTTTCATGCCTTACATGTGTTTAAAATGTATTTTTGACATTCTACTACCTTTTGCTCTACTTTTGTATTTATTAACACCCCCTTTGTGTTTTAAACCCATCTCACCATTTAATGTACTCTTATAAATGACTTGAGAATAAATTTCCTGATCGAAGACATACAAATCAGGATTTGCTACATATTTACTACCCTGTTCCCTTGGAGGGAGCTCAACAGCGTTCAGCGTTATTTCCCAAAATCTCCAGTTGTGTCAAATTTCAATGTTTATTTTACAATTTTTATGTTATGATACGCATTTGATTAATTATTTGCGCTTTTGATGACATGTACACACGCTCACATAATGCACATTGCATAATATTTAACCAGGTTACTACTTTGACAACCTCAATTTTATCTAAAATATAATGAATTAGTTACAGAATTTAATACAATTTTGCAAAATTAAAATAAACAATAGAATAGACAGTCATCTGAATGGAATTTTATCAAATGTTTGATTTACATGGCTTAATTGAATTTACACAACTTCATTTTGACATATATTTAATACATAAGTTGTCAAAGAACACCCAATTATTAGAATTAGAAGCAGAATAATTTAGAGTGTTATAAATTATTTAAATCTACGTAGATTTTTAATAAAGTTGAGCAGTCTCAGACAATCATGTAATATGTTATTGTAAACAAGAATCTTATAAACACTTTTACCTGTTACATTTTTGGCCAAACGCTAATTTAGATGATATGAAAGTAAATCGTATTTGGTTTGAGGTGACCATATTGTTGTTATTCTTTTGAAAATTCTGTTAGACAGTATTCATTATTAGGTCATGCTTGTCGACAAAGCGTCCAAATGATTCCTTAAGTTATCATACATTTATTCATTTGTATTTCTGAGAATCATGTTTTGGAAAGATTGAAGTCTTTGATCTTTATAAAGATATTGATCCTATCGGGGGTTGTAATATACATTCGGTGGAGATTGAGAGTTTGCTGTTTCTACAGGTGTGTGGGCAGAGTTAGTTTTTTTTTTGGTCGTAGTCCTTGGTGGCTGCGAATTAAGTTATTTCTAACTACTGAGTTCTGTGATCGAAAGGGAGACGTAGACATGTGGCTTCAGCTTGCCAAACAACTTGAATCTACCGAGAATGGATTTACAACCTCCAAAAGTTTAGAAAGCTCACCATGTTATTGGATATGTATGTTGTCTGGAGCTTCTGCTTTTTGGATGTCCGCCATACAGATCGAATTGTAGTAGGACCAAGAGGAAACTTGGAGGACTCGGGTCTGCTTTTGTGACTTTCAAGATTAATCTTTATTACTAAACCTTGCCAAAAAGGTGTCTAATTTCTGGTGCTTCTGAAGGATTAAGTAGCCAATCGAATAGTGTTTTGTACTTTTGTAAATGTGTTCGTTTGAGTGGTTAAATGGTTATCAAGTCTCTTCAAATAATTGTGTGAACGCGAACTAAGTAACTTGATTGGTTATAACCCAATACTATATGTTTGGCTCTTTGGAATCTCGGAATGGAAATGGCAATGAGAGAAAGTTGTTTTTTAATTATGTTGCAATTATATGATATTGTTGGTTTGTGGGTATTGGGGACCTTGGTAGTAATGGGATGTTTGTAAGACTGGTTGTAGGGTTGGCACTTTATGAGGAGATTCCTATATGGAAATTGGGTAATATTTTAATAAGAAAATTATACGAATACTTGGCACTAATTGGCCAGATAAATATAAAAAAGCACAAAGGCTTCCTGACTCACAATGTGATTGAGAGTTCCTGATTAAGTAAGGTGCATTCAGTATTGTTTAGACATTGTTTCTCTGGATCCTGTGCTTGCTTTTAAGCATAATATTGCTATATATATGCTCTAATTGCAAGGTAGCAATGCCCGTGTGTTTTTATGTGATATCTAAAAACTGCCAGGATGAATGTTTGCTGAAGAATTGAAGAGGGTGGAACACTGCTTTTTGTTGTTAATTTGGTTTTATTGTATAATTTGTTGATAAAAACATATTATTTTTACATTTAACACGAGGATGTACCTGTATTATTTCTAATATAGATTTTAAGACGTCCTCCTCCCAAGAGTTACTTCACAATTTAAATTTAGATTCACATCTCGACATATTACTCTACTTATTCATTTTAGGCAGCATGCTTCACGAGTGTGTCTTTTATCTTTCGTAAAATCTTTGAAATCATAATTATTTTTGGTCCATTATTGATGTTTTATTGCGTTCAATATATATTCGATTGTGTTTTCGTTCGAATACAACAATAAAAAAGGAAAGAAAAACGCGTTTAATAATAGACCGGTAAGTGTTTATGAATGTAATTTATCAAAATGTCAAATTATTTTTAGACGGTCGATTATGTGTATTATCAAATATTTAGTATTTATGAGTCAAAATATATTGGAATCGGTCCAACGACAGTCGGATATTTCAATTTATTTATTGTAGGTAAAGCATATATGTTTTCATACACGTGGACAGTTTATTTCTATTATTTTTCAAGTTAAAATAGATTTTATTAAATCAATACTTAAATATTAATATATTAATATTACCTTTTTGTTTTAGGTAAGTTTCCTTTGACTGTAAAGAGTGGGAGAGAGATATAGAGATTCGAGTAAGTAATGATTTAATCAATGGGGTGTACAGGCTTACAAAAAACTATATTTGGTAAACTAGATCTTATGTATTTTTGATTGCTGAAATCGCACTTGACATTTTTTATCGTTCACAATTGCTTCATAAAATGATTTTTAATTATTTTAAAATACAGGGACATACAATTTTCAAATATAAAAATTAAAATATGATTTTTTTATTAGGTAAAAATTCTTACTTAGAATAATATTAAAACCAGCTTGGTTGGCTTAATGGTAAAGGCGGCAGGACCCTTGGGGTTGCGATAGGCGTGGATTAGAATCCATCTGATGCATGGTCGTAAATTTATGTTTATAACTGTTTATAATTGTGGTTGTCCAAAAGACAAAAGTGCAAAATCCGACAAGGAAAATGATCCCTGTTACACCAGTAACCAGGCTGGGTTAGATCGGTTGTCTTCTGGGATGATCTTTAGGTTGGTTACTAGCCAGTCGGTAGGCTTTATGCCGAGGACCATGGTTCGGAGCCCATTCACGCAGTAGATCTAACATTTCTTTACCTTCTTGTCTGTTTTTTGTAAACTTTTTTCCCCAATGTGATGCATTTTATTGTTTTCTCTGCGAAGTAACGTAATCAATAGTAATCATTTATCTTGTTGAAATTCCATTGTTTCTTTATCCCTTTTCTCCACTCATGTCACCTTTTAAGTAAATTTTTAAAATAGTCGAGACAAGATGGTATTGTAAGAACATAGTCTCATCATACAATTAAGAGTTTGGTACCTGTCTTTCATGTTACGATAAGTTTATAGTGGCCTTCACATTGTCATAGGTTTTATGACAATTTCCTTCTTCCTTTCCGAACTTCTTAAAATGATTTTGTTGTACTCACGAATACAGTAAAAGAAGTAGGGTAGGTTTCTTCATGTAGTTTCGAATTTGGAATCAGAATTAATTTACAAGTATTACAGTTTTTTTAGCATAGCTTCTAACGACCGAGGAGTTTTTAGAAATTATTTATCTGTGTAGTGATTGTAGCCGAGTTTTTTTTTTTGGGGACTTCAGTTTATGTCAGATGATTTAGTAATCATCTTTCGTGTTTCAAGGCGAAATCTTGGATAACCTCGCAAATCCATTTGATTTCCAGGTCATCGTGCAATTCTTCGTTGGTTACGTAGCGGTAAGCATTGGTAATCAATCGAAGACCCTTGTTTTGACAGCGTTGGAAGATTAGTTGATTTGAATTTTTAGTGCAACCACATATTTGCACCCCATTGGTCCAAATTGGCTTTATAATTGTATTATAGGTTAACCACTTTGATTTTAGATCAAGTTGGGAGTATCTTCCGACTAACCAGTATATTTGTTTTATTTTGGTTCTAATGTGTTTTGCTTTTTTTATAACGTGATATTTCCAATTTAATCTGCCGTCAAGATGGACTCCGAGGTATTTAGCTGCTTCTGCTTGAGGAATCGGGCATCCATTGAGTTATATAATTAAGTTTTTATTATTTCGCCGGAATGCAAAATTAACGTGGACAGATTTGGAGCTATTAAGTTGAATTTTCCAATCTTTCGTTCATTTGTAGATTTTGTTGACTGCCACTTGAACTTTTTCTACCGCCCTAGGCAGAGATATGTCGTTTGGCATAACAATTGTGTCGTCAGCAAAGGTGCCAAGTAGTGTTTCTTTTGTTGTTGGAATCCAGCCGAAATAGTTTTAAATGCCGAGAACGCCATTTCGTACGATACTCTAAATTTTCCTCGGAAAAGATATCGATATAGACTCCAGCAGTTGACAATGGTTAAGCGGTAAGAATTTGCCCATTTTACAGATTAATCCCAAATGCCAAACCCGATCAAAGATCTGGCTGATGAAAAATGATTTGGCTGGCATACGAACTTGAAAATGCTGAAGAAGTCCAAGTGCTATGCAAGCAAACATATTTTATTCGATACGACATTTCGACTTTCGACACTCCTGGTTTATGTAAGACTACCCATCATTAAAAAGTTAAAAATATATTTTAATAATGTCTTCATAATTTATACAATTTTGCTACTTTACAGCTGTGCTACGGTACTAAACTACTATTCATAATTAAAAAAAAAACTCATTCATCTTGAATGATAAAATTCGCTTAGAATTAGAATAAATAGTCATTTTTAATATTATAAATTAATTTTTTCATACTGAAGATGTTTTCGAATAGCTTATAATGTATTTAATTATATTAAATCATTGAGACGTCAATAATTGAACAAGTTCATTTCGTAACATCTGTTTTCTCCGCTCGTTCTCGACGATAAATACTTTCCACTGTTACGCACAAAAATAATGTCAAATGATTCATTTCAGAACAACTACCGCTAGCCGGCCTAACGTCCGATTTTGTTCGCAAATTTTACGTGGTTTGTATTGCGCAAAAAAAAAACCCGAACCAGATCGACGTCAGCGTGTACGGTACGCGGGGGTGGGTAAATATAGAATGGCAGAGAGAGAGCGTGGGCCTGGGCGAATTTTCAGCTTGGGAGCTGGTGGCCAAGAGACGAGTACGTACGAAAAATGCTGCAAAAAAAGTGAAAACAATAACAGTCTAATTTTAGTCGGCGGAATGTAATTTTAAAGAACCGGATAGGCTACGCGTGGGAGTGGGATAACGATACGCTGGCAATAGCCGAGTTTAATGTGACTCATGACCATATTAACTCGTCTACGGATTGTTTTCTTTTTGGTTCGCGAGCGGCCGGGAGTGGCTCATTAAAAACAACGCAAAAATGACCGATGTTAACCACTTTGCCAGACATCGAGTTTGGTGTAATGGTTCTTCTTGTTCTCATTGTTGTTTTTGTCATACTGTTAAGGGGTTAACAAAGTGGAGAACGTTGATATATTATTTATATGCGTAGGGAACTTATTGAATGAAAACAGTCCAAACAGTCGGTAGTCGCAAAACATCCGAAACAGTCGATAGTCAAAAAACTACCAAAAAACTACTATTATAGTATACTATATATAATTTTAGTAATTACTATTTTTAGTCAAATGCACGGTTCGACTGTTTTATTAAATTCGTGATGTCAGACGAAGATATACGAACAATTTACCGTATAAATTGTGAAAGAAGAAGAGACGGAGATAATTGCTTGGAGCAGTTCATTTTATATGTGCTTATATTTTCCAACGGTGGTATAAGCGAGACGGAGATGTACATATTCCTTTCCGTACTAACTTTAAAAAACAAATGGAAAAAAATTATTAGTGAATACTATTAACATGCAATAAATAATTTAATTTTAAACGAAGCAGAATTACTTTTATATTTGAATGTTCTGTGGATCTGTAAAAAGGAATAGAATTTTTCTATGGAATGGAATAATACCCCACAAATGTTTTATAGTATTTTAATATGTCAATTGCTATTTTCAAATAATATACTATAATAACCATAGACAATACAATAGAACTTAAACAAAACCAAAAATCTAAAGATGTACAATAACCATAAATACTAAATAAAAATTAAACATATACCTAATCATAGAAAAAAAAAACTAATTCATGACAATTAAAAATGATCGCACAATAACTACTAGAGCTTTTTTATATAAAGTGAATGCTTTATTTGTTATTGAATGGAAATATTTAAAAAAAATTGAGAGAGTAATCGAAATATTACCTATTATTGGCATAAAAACAATCAAAAGTATGTTACTATTTATTATTCACAATTTTAATCGTTTTACCCTATTACATTAACAATCTTGATTGTTATTTACAAGCAAACTACCAAAAAGATCATAAAACTATATATATATATATATATATGTGTATATATATATATATATATATATATATATATATATATATATATATATATTACATATAAATCTATGTAAGCATAAATTGAGTAATTTTTTGTCAAGGTCGCGGCTAGGACGACAGAGCCAGAACGTTAAAAATCAGTCGAACCAAAAATAGGGACTGAAACAGTCGATTCTAAAAAGTAATCAATTAATAAACAGTCGATAGTCGATTTCAGTCGATAGTTCCCAACATTATTTATTTGTAATGTTCAAAGTAAAACGATCTTTCAACAGAGAAAGGTAAACTGAACTTGGTCACATAAAATTACTGTATTCATCTGGCCTACTTGATATTTATTTATCGTCTTTACTCTGTTATCTTAATGTTTCCTGGAATATATGTTACAATATCCAGTGTATGTTATAATAAACTTTTAGTAATAGTCGCGCAGAAGATCTGTCTCCAAGTTGGGAGGTTTGACTGGCGTCAGACTTATCGCACTAAAACAACTCTTTCCAGCTGACCCTTTGATCACTGCTGATAATATTTAAGGGGTACAAGGTCTTGGAAAAATTGAAGAGGTTCTGGTCAGTTTTTTGAGTATTTTTTAGTTAAGAATAATAGTTTAGAAAATGTACTTTTAACTTATTAATGATGAGTAGTCCTACATAAACCAGGAAGTCGAAGGTCGAAATGTCCTATCGAATAAAATATGTTTGTTTACATAGCTCTTGGATCTCTTCAGCATTTCAAGTTCGTATGCCAGTCAAATCATTTTTCATGAAAAGTTCATATTCGTTCCGCATCAAAGTAGCCTACATAACTCTTGTAACGCGTTATCGAGCGTTGTCATGCGAGAGGATTATTTTATGTCTGTTACTCGCTATTGCTGGCGTTTTTTCTAATAATATGTAGTTCAATTTGTTTCTAGACCAGTTAGCTATTTGAAGTAATGGTTTTATTAAATTTTGTCTGTTTTTAATATTTAATGGCTACGAATAGTTCGTTTGAGTGACTATGGACTAACCCATGACTTTTGCGCTTGGCATTGTCGTAGTAGAGTAGTCGTAGACTTTTCTTCGCCCCAACTATTCTCTTTTTTCCTGGCAAGAATGAATGTTGGAACGGTTCAAAATAGAATTTTCAGTCAATTCATGATGTATCATTTTTCTCTTCTCTTGGACCTTTCCTAACCCATGTAAACGTTTAGAAACAGTTGATTCACCAACTGATCATTCATCAAAACTCATCTTTATTAATTTACCAGAAACTGTGTGTGAAAAAGTTTGAGCTGCGTCTTCGACCAATAAGTTTTGCAATTAATTTTTTTCGAACAATTATTTGTCATTAATATAAAAATAACCACGTTTAAATCGTTCAATGCCACAACTATGTGATATAAAAATGTCATAACTATCGAATTTAGTAGTTGTTTAGATTCTTCGGTTAGGTTCGGTTATTTTTCCTCTTTCCTGCAATATTTTCTTAATATCTCCATTCAAGGTTTATTTAGGCCATCCTCTGGTGTTTTAATTTTTCATATTTTTCTTTCTATACTCGCTTAACCTATTTTGTCTCTTCCTTATAGTATTAGTGGCTTGATCAACTTTCTATATATTCTAATGGTTCTTATATTTTTGTATTTCTCATCCTGACCATCTTGGTTGTTCTCACTATGGAAGATATTTCATTTCCTCTGCTGTACTTGATTGTACATGATTCAACATTGGAATGACATCATCGAGTAATCAAATAAGACCGTCACTTATTGCACAAGACATTGGCCCATTGAAAGTACTATTCATAAATTAGTCACAAAGACAGGACTCGTGTTCGGAACGTGTGACAAATGCAAATTAATTTGTAGAAGGCAAATATAAGTTATTTATACGAGCTGTGTGTGTTCGCCAATTTCTCCGTCAATTGTTAGCCGATTTTCAAAATTCTTTTTTTATTCGAAAAAGTGCACTTCCGAGGTGGTCCCATTGGAACCAAATCAGGATCTGTTCGGGGAAAGGGGGGAAAATCAAGGGAAACGCTCAAATTTCAAAGGCACGTATAATGTTTTCACATATTCTTTATCTATAATAATCAGATATTTGTGTATAATATTATTAATTGTTGATGTTACCGAAATCCCTTGAATGGAAAATGCTATTAAATCCATTACATTCACAAAATATTGCCTCTAGTAATTATCTGATATCCGGACGCATGCTAAATTAAGCAGCATTTCCATTTTTATGGTACTTCGTAAGGTACTCGAAAATAGTCGACTTGTCAGCAGTTCCCCATATTATTGAACTGAACAGAAGTTAGCTATGGAAAGCTCTTTTAAGTGCTATGTGCAATTTTTGATAATATAGTTTTTATTTATAAAGGAATCCCTTAATATTAATTCATATATACGTTAAGTCGTGTGACTTGTAGGCCGCTAGTAATTGTTTAATGTATTTCGTGATGTAATCGTTTTGAAGACAGTTAAAAGATGTTGAGGGATTCGAACGGTAGCTTGCAGACCAGGGTATACAGACATTGAAGCGAGGCTAAACTAGGTCAGTTGGCCAGCCGTGGGTTATTGAATTTTGAAAACACTAATGCCTTGAATATCGCCCTTAGTCTACGGCTTCATGGAACCTGGAACTGAAAGAAGTAATCTCTCTTATTCTAGTTTACTTGAATTTGAGCAAATGCATTACAGTTCAGAGTGTTCGGTCACTAATGTTGACAGGCTGATGTTGCTAAATGGCGCCGTTCGTGGACTATTATAATTTAGACAGTAAAGTTTTGTGATTCATACTTTGGATTTAAGAATACCAAAATTTAAAAAACGCTTTAATGCCCTGAATACCATGGAAATTTTGATAGAAAATTTGCTTTTCAAAAGATCATCAAATATGGACTCTCCTAACAATCAATTCCTAACAATTTTGTTGCAGTTGTAACCTGTAAAGAGAAATATAAGATTCTTTATCGGTTTATTCAAACCCCTGGTACTTTACTTTTCTACCCGATATTAAGTAATTTCTTATAAGTTTTCGTTTTGATCAAAATACTAACAGATCGAGAGTATTGTTAGTGCCTAGCTGGATTTAAGAAGTCACTACTTATTATCCTTCAAATAATGTTTTATAAGTAAAATAAAAGTGTCTATATCCTTACACAAAACAATATTTATAAACCGTCAAAAATCCATCCAAGTTCATTTTGGCAATTACAATATATTATTCGAAGCATAATTGTTATTCGGCTTACGTCTACATTTATAGGTGCATTATGCTCGCACAGATATCGGTTGAATTTGTCGTATTGATGACGTCAGTAATGGCCGATATGATTTAATGGCAGTTTCAAGGTCGATTCAGGCCGATGACAAGTCCTTTTCGCATCGTGTCTGTCCTTGACAGGGGAACAAAACGAAACCCACACCGAGCGCGTACTGGCCGAGCCTCGAAACGCTTCATCCTTTTCACCTGGTGCATTACGACGAGATTTATTAATCCAGCTCGATTGCATCGGCGATAGATTGATTACGTTCGTATCGAAGAGTTCTCTATTTTTGTTCCGTCCGAGGTGCTTCATTGAATAAGATGGGTGGTACTTAGTTTAGCAGTGTAATTTAGGTCTAAAATATTTTAAAGTAACATTGTCTGAATTCTGTTCTTCAACAATAGATCGAAAAATATAATAATTCATAAGAGCATTCCCAAAAGACATAAAAACTCAAGTAATGTTCAAATAAAAAAGTCAACAACAAAAAAGGGTTAAGACATGTTATGTAATAAGGAACGTTAAACCTTTAGCTACATTTTCCTAAAAGAACTAATGCTGGAAGACGCTGCAAATTCTACAATAACACAATTCGTTTTAATATCAAACATTTTCCTTTTAATTTTATTCTAGTTAAAAAAGACAAAATACTGCCTGTTACGTTCGAATACGTAACCGAATCAGCCTACAACATTCGCTTGGTTGTCAAACGTTTGAAAACATTAGTTATAATTATAACTAATTACAGGTTATAGACCCGCGAACGTTGTTTTAGATCTATGCGGAATTACTGTCAACTGCTGGAATTTTATCTTTTCGAAAGAAAAGTTTCGCATGAAGGCGCATTCTTAACACTTACTTTCGGCTGGAACTCCTCAGTGTAGTGTCTTGGGACTACACATATCTGGTCTACACTGCTGATATCTCAACAACAAAAAGGATAGTACTTGTAACGCTGTAGAAACATTACAAGTAGCATCCAACACCATCTACAAATGGACTAAAAAATGGAAAATACAGCTTAATAGCTCCATATTTGACCATGCAATTTTGCCGCGAAATGACAAAAACCCAATAACATCATTTGACGGATGCCCAATGCCTTAAGCAAAATCAGCTAAATACCTCGGCATATATCTCGATAGTAGGTTAAATTGGCAACATCATGTTGGACAAAAAGCAGAACAGATTAGACTCATTATCAAACAACTGCACTGATTAGTCTGAATATACTATCAATTTGATATAAAATCAAAAATATTGGTTTATCAGTCAATCATAAAGCCAATTTGGGCCAGTGGGATACAAATATGGGGTTGTACTAAAACATCAAACCAATTAGTAATCCAACGCAGCCAAAATGAAGTTCTACGATTAATTATCAATGCGTATCGGTACGTAACCAACGAAGATATGCATGATGACTTCAAATGGATATAAATGATCCAATATTTCACTTTAAGACATGAAATAAGGTTGCTAAAACATAATAAGTAAGATTAACAAATTGTTATGGTATAAACAAATTTTGTAGCCAGTGTGAACTTGGGTGTGGAACAACTATGGCGTTGTACAAAGAAATCCAACATCCACATAATCCAAATATATCAAACAGTTCTTCGTTGTCATTGTTAACGCGACAAGGTATATTAAAAATGAGGACATCATATAAATACCTATGGTCACCAAAGAAATTAACCATCAAATGAGATAGCGTAAACCTAAAAACGTCGAAGTACTACAACTATTCGAGAGCAGTGAACTTACCCGTAGGTTAAAGAGAAAAACACCATTAAACCCAATAGCATTATTACGAGGGTGATTCAAATATGATGGTGACAAACGCTGTAGATGTCGCGCATGTATGTTTTGAAGGTCGTGGCGTGAGTAGGTGATAGTTGGGTCCCTTACGAACAGTGTGGTATAGTTTTCATTGAGAGCGCATGTTACACGCGCGTGCGACGACCATGAGTGAACCATGAGTCAAGTGCCGACCGCCGTAGCGCAACGAAATTGTCATTCGTTTTTTGTGGGAAGGCGTTAAAAAGACGGAAACTTTTCTGCGTTGGCGAAATCAGTTTCTTAGTGAGTGCCTGAGTAGGGTTACTGTGTTTAAATGGACCAAAGCATTCAAGGATGGCCGCGAAACAGCATCATACCAGACAACATTCGCCGCATACAACTCATTTTGAATGTCCGTAGGATGAATGTTCGAGACATTTCGGGTAAACTGTGCATCAGTATTGGTAGTGTAGAGCCTATCATCCACGAACATCTTCAATATCGCAAAATAACGGCGCCGATGGGTTCCTAAACTGTGGAACTTCGAGCAAACATTTACGCGGTTGAAAATTTGTCGCCGCTTGCTGACGGTTTTTTTAACGCGAACCTTCACAACAGATGAGACATGGGTACACTATTACACTCTTGAAAGCAAGATGTCGTCTAAAGAGTGGAGGAAGAAGAGGCGCCAGTCAAAGCGAAGACAACCAGGTCCGCGGGTAAGGCTCTGTGTTCTGGGACTGACGGGGCGTGCTGTACGAATTACGATTCTTCTCCGCTCATCTCACGCTCGATACAATATCGGAATTATGGAGAGAGGTACTGGACCAACCCCCCCCCCTGCCCTTCTCATCGGAGTTATCACCCTGCGACTATCACATGTTTGTACCACTGAAAGAAGCCCTCGGAGGTCAAAGATTCAACACCGACGACGAGATAGAGGTATTCGTGCGCACATGGCTGACCGAGATGCCCAAGGAATTCTTCGATACCGGCATCAAAAAACTTCCGAAAAGATGGACAAAATGCGAGGTGTGCGAACTAGGGAGGGGAAATACCTAGAAAAACTGTACATTTTCTCAGTAGTAAATAAACGTGTCAGAGTATTTGTCTTATTCATATTTGAACCACTCTCACTTACTCACCACTCACTCCCACTTTGAACCACTCACTCACTTAGATCTGGGCTTGAAGAAGAAAGAAATCATTACCTTACATAACATAATTATTTTTCTTTTAAACTGCTTGTTAGTCGAACTGTTATTGTGTAAAACCTCGTTGATATTTTTTGAAGGTAACAGATGTAATAATTAAATTAAATCCAACGGGGATTTTTAGACAGTCACGTCACGTCTGACGGAGACACCTTTCCAATCCAAATGTTCAACTTGAACTTGAAATAAAATCCAATTAATACTAGAACAAGAATTTTTTTATTTACTGCTGGCCCTGGTGACTTCGTATATCTTTAAGCCCACGCTAGACTGTACGATCGAAAATATATTACGAAGTAATGCCGGCTTTATTAATAATTAAATTGAAGTCTACAAGTAGCCGAGCTAAGTTAACATAGTAAAGTTCATGGTAAACATTGGCAGATAGGAACAGCTGTTCGTTCACTGGACCGGTAGAACTGGTACGGCTTAGATATACGGATCGGTGAGCTTACACAACTTTTTTATTGTATAGGTCATTTCTGTGGCTCGTGAATGAGTTTTGTAATGTATAACTTAGATAATATTTAATAATGATACGTCTGGGATTTCGGAATTTAACAGTGGTAATTAAAATAACACTCTTATTAAAAACATTCAATTTTTCGGCAGAAGTTCATTAAATACAGTTATTAACCTTCAGCACAATACTCTTTTTAATTGATTTAATTGCAAGTCTTGATCTTTAGTGTGGTGATGTTTGAAAATATGGTCAATAGGTCGCTCGTCTTTACTTGTCAGTAAATTCCATACTTTTTGTCAAATATTTTAATTACACTTACTAGGTACTTACTAGGTGGTTTGGTGTCAGTGTTGTTGTAATCCATAAAATTATTATAGGTTATTCTGTTATTTCAAATTGTATTGTGTGTAATTTTTTAGTCGATTTTTGGAGCTGGACTGTGAATTTTTTTTTCTTAAATTCCGTATAGCAACAGTTCAAACAACATGTGGAACATGCTGTTTTTTGATGAGCAATAAATATTTAAAAACCATTATTATGATGTTTTACCCAACAACTTTAATTTGAAACTACTGGGTAGCCTGTGTATCGAAAACTATAATAGATAATTCAATTTGGCGATCGACTATGTAATTAGCACACTGAAGAACACTTAGTGTGTACACTTTTTCGATTTTGTGGAATAAGGAAAATCGCAGCGGACATTTGATATTTTTCAGTTATGTTTTTTTAAATATATTTGGCGTTTGCAGATATTTTGATCAGCAATATCTATTGGGGAAAAGGTGAAATATCCATGTAAATACCTGTTAAATAATCTACTCTCAAACTCTCAAAATTGCATTATCGATATTCATTACTTTGTTGTTTTGTTTGAAAAATTCTGCTGCCGAATCTCATAAAATGTTTTAGAAAAACATTTTTATGAGACGTATTATAATTGGCAATGAGAATGGAAGAAAATGCCATGGATTAGTCCATGAAAAGGTGAAAAAATTATTAGCCCCTTATATAACCCATAATAATTATGTTAAGAGCTTTTTTTATTAATTGTCCGCATCTCCAACGAAATACTGCAGGTATTGAAAATATTATTCATTAACTATTCTAATACAGCTAAAAAGATCATCTACCGCAAATATTCAACAAATTACTTAAAAATTGAAAGTTCCAAGATGATAGATAGGCAGTTTATTCTGAATGAAATTTTCATAGCGGAATTCAACTGAATTGATATGTTTCACTATATCATTGAAAGACGGTCGTTTTACTAGATTGTTCAATAAGGTCGTGCAGTATTCGTCTACTATGGAACCAAAAATTCTACGTCATCTTATCACTTCATCTTTAATTGAGATCATAATCAACATTTTATGATTAAATTAAACTTAATTTTAAAATAACACAAATAAATTAAAAAGACAACTATCAATGAGATGAGACTATGATTCTTCTTCAGCATTAACTTTTTGGGAGAAAAAGTGAAGTGGATTGAAGATGAAGCTCGGAATTAATAAAATAATAGTATTTTTTGTTCTGACCTAAAACCAGGCGGTAGAATGTATGACGCATACCTATTTGCAGAGACTTGCTTTGGAGTGATAAGTGTTGAACCGGCTTATGTACGACTGCCTCTGGGATTACCAATAAACTAAACCGAAACCGCCTTACAATTGACCCCTGTGGGTCGCTACTACTGCTGCATTACATTTTGGGCAGTCTAACTATAGATTCGCGAACTTGAGTTAATTGTTAGTTGAGCAAAAGTTATGACTGCAGCGACGGATGAGGTTAACCTACCTGGAAAAGAATGGGTTAACGGTAACGCGGTGCTAAGCTCCCAGTATGTCGACCAGCGTGTGAACAAGCGCGTTTTTAGAAGAAATTGAGCTGAGTTGGGATTGAGATATGAAGTGCTTGATTTCTATAATGTCAGTTTCCCTGTGAATTTGATTATTTCTGACAAACCATGGAGCGTTTAAGATTCTCCTGAGGAGCTTATTTTGAAAAACTTGAAGCCATTTCACCTGGTGGGGTGTAACAAACTTAAACTAGACATTAGATCCGTAGAGGAGTACGGACCGAATTAACATCTTATAAAATAAGCATTTGATGGAGATGGGAAGTCTGCTAAAAGGGCAGATCAGAGGAGATGGAGAGGAGAGGAGATTTTTGGAACAACTAGATGAAAATATTCCTTTTTACAGATGACACTTGTTTTATTTATTGTCTTTTTTTCATTATTATCTTAATATTTCACAAAATATAAATGTGTGAATTATAATGAAGTGTAAATCTGGTTTTTCTTTTAAATTTCCAAAGATATCCGTTTAATATTGGCAAACTTATTAAATCGCCTAGTATATGTAGAAGCCTTATTTAATTTAGTTTTGTTTATTTATTATTGTAAAAGCCCTACTTTTACATAGATACCTGAAAATGAACCCACTGTTGAGTGAACCTAAAATATGTCGTCCTTCTACTAGGGAATGCAAATGCTACCAAGAAAATAGAATGTAATAAAACCTCACATTTACAAAATTCCCGAAAATTAGGATGTTTGAAAGGTAACAAGTTATCGAGCATTCTAGATATAAAGGTAGTATGAGACGTTTACTAAGTCATAAGTCATTGCTTTTTGAAAATAGTATCTCAGAAGGCTATTTTCGTAAAATTTTTATTTTTACTGTTGAAAGTAGGATAATAATGTAGGAAAAATATCGTGGTTGAAGCACGGGAAAGTTTCTCAATGCTGCTCGAACCTGGCCAAACCATTAACTCTATTTGACTTACCACTTTATTGATAGTAGATTGAAGCAAGCAATTAAAAGGAATAACCAGATTTTATTTATAACAAAACTAGAATACTTAAGATGAGAACAATGAAGATGAAGTGACTATGAATTACCAGAAAATTGGCAAGAGATCATAGATCAACACGACACATATGTCGTGTTTAAATGAATAAATTCGTTTTAAAAGAGTGGAAAAACGAAATTACTTTTGCTCCAACTCATTTTATTTAATCTAATAGTTATCTCTATCAAATTGACTGTGCCCACTATTTTTTTATCACATTCAAATTTCGTCTTATTTGCCGACTCTATTAGAACTTACTCATAAAAAATTCTTTACTGCCGCAAATTGGTATAACTAAATAGTACTAGTTCAACCGGTCGTACAAACAGCTGTTACACTAGCCAAGTGTTACCATGAACTTTATAATATTAAAATTGCCTATCAGCTCAAGAATATGCTTGTATTATAAGCGTACCGAGAAGGCTATGAGGAAATATATTCACTGTACCCATATATTTGACAGTTTCATTGTTGTAAGCCTCTGTTATGTCTCAATATACTCCTTTTTTTCAATATTGTTACGTGAATGATTTAATTTTTACAGATTTTTCATGTATTCTTCAAACTATCTTTAAATTATAATCACCATATAATTACATATGGTGATTTCGGGAGATTCAGAACGCCATACCAGATTACTGGGTAACTTTGTTCCATGTCACATTATCACATAAAAGCCCATTAGATGGCCTAAGATCAAAGAGATTGGAAAAAATTTGGGGTGCAAATATAGAGTTCCACTAAGTCATCAAGTTCTGCGATTAATTACTAATGCATACTGCTATGTAACCAACGAAAAACTATGTGATGACCTCGAAATCAAATGGATCCAATAATTCACTGTAAGACATGAAAGAAAGTTGCTAAATCGCAGCAACATGGAACCATATATAAAGTACTACTGGACAACGCGCAAGAAATCAGAAGATTGAAGCGAACCAAACCACACGAACACAAGTATACAAATAAAACCTTTAATTGTTAACGTTATATTTGGGATATATTTAGTGATGTTATTTATCCCGCACTTGTGACTGGATACGAGTACAATGGAAAGGTAGTATAAAAATCAATTTAATCAATTTGGAAATTTTTTTAAAGGATTTGTAGTACTCTTGCATTCGTACCCCTGATTTGTCATTATTGGTACAAATGTTTTAGACCTTAGCATTATGAATCACTAAATTACTAGTGATTAGTATCATAGCCTCAAACATTTGAAGGCGAAGAATTGTCAGCTTTGCTAGGTGAAGATTAGTTGCCAAAGGTTAACATTGCAAGGTCATGAAAATAATGAACAGTATTTCGTTATCATTATTATTGTTTATTTTTTTTATTAATGTGCAATCTACAAAAATTACACCTAATATCCTAGATGTAGGATATCCGAGTATCTAGACTACGCACTTGTGCATAATATTTTCTATCTTGGATCTACGGAAGTTGTTTATTATTACAATTAAACATGTGTCCCAGCGTATATTAGATGTTGATGTGGGCGGATCTTGATTCATTGACTTTAATACGCTTTATTTTTAGTAATTTCATTAAGATTTCGTTGTAGATAGTCCAAGGTCATTATTATTATTATTATTATTGCATTGTGTGTCTTGCAACGGTTGAAGCATTGGTCTTTTCACTTGTTACGTATTCCTCACTTTATACGGAACTTAGTTATTATAAATATACTTTTAACCCTTCAACATTTAAGATCAATGTTCGAAGAGTCTTCATTTTTTGCTTTTTTATCATTAGTTCTTCATTATTCTAATATTTTTATTTTATTTACTGTGATGCGCCTCATGAATCTATCAATCAACGAAAGAAATTATTGTAGAAAATTGTCTGAAGCTTTTTAGACATCTAATTTATTAATCCGTATAGAGCGTAGATTACGGGAATCTTGAGGAAAATAGTGTTTGCTTAAAATATAGAAGAATATATTCTAGAGAAATACGGTTGTTGTATTTTATTGCATTAAAATTTTGAGAAATTGCTTGCGCTGAAATATATTAGCCTTTTGGGTATTTATAGATACATGTGTCGTAGAGGTATCAAAGTTACGGTTGATTGTGTTTTGCGATCTTAAAAAGCATGTAGTGAGCTAGGATTTTTGCCACAACCTGCCAGACCACCACCAGAAACCAAAGAGAGAATCACCATGAATAAAAGGTGATGCGAAGGTCTAATTAATGTACAAAATATAGCGAACGTAGAAGGGGAACTGTCATATAGTCTATCCAATAAAACAGCCAATGCACGTCATCAGAATGTATGACGTCAGCAGGTCCCAGTGTTGCCGCATTAACTTAGCGTTTTAGTTTATCATGTTTGGTGGTTTATAATATCTATTATCACTAATTTTTTGAAGTATTTTGTAAACGTTTGGCAAAAGGGTATCAATTAAAATCGGTTCAACGCATGAAACAGCAATCTGTCTGTTTTGAATTACGCTAAAATGAGAAGGATCCGCTCCGATTTTAAAACGAATTTTATATTTCTACAAGCTACATTTGGCAATATATTCGACGATATCTAAGACGTGCACTGAACGGGCTATAAAAATATTTAGACTTCAAACTACTAAACTTATTCCAAGTTTAGTTTCCTAATGATTTTCATTGTTGTTGGATGCAATACGATTGGAAGTCCAGATGGATATTTCCAATTTTACATTTGTTTATTAATATTTTTCTTTGATGTACCGCAAATATTCGGCATGCTTGTTTGATGACATTTTATTATTATAAGTAGGCCTCTTTAAAAGTTGCCGCAAGCGGTTCCAACTTTTAAATAAACTGTGCTTTGCAATTTAGTCCAAGAGTCTTGTTTTGCCTCAATAGAATTAGGAAATATCCAGTAATATTATCTAATCTATATAAACTTATATAAAAAAACTATATCTCAGTATATAAACAATGTTTCTCATACGTTGGTACTATATAGTCTATTCAAAGTTTTTTTTAGTAATGCGTCGTGGATATTTGTGACGTCGAAACATTACAATGTTGCCCCATCAACTCTGAGTTTTAGTTTAGTTTGGCTTTGACATACAACAAAATTCTAATCTAAATAAAATAATCAAACAAAAATGTTATCAAATATAATTATTTTAACATTATAGTACATCTAATACATATATTATCGAAGGACTTAAAACTACAATTAAGAACACAGGTATAATAATTTGTAGGTTAGATTTGTTTTGTTTACATTAAACTATTTTCCACAGCATCCATGAGGTAGAGTTTCTAGGCGCGTTTTTCTATCTAGTGTTCCTAATCCACCTAATTAACAATTGTATATCTAAGAAACGTATTTTACTTTCATTCGAGAGCATATTTACTTTTTACGTTTTAGTTCTTGTTTCTTTCGATGGTGTGTTTACTTGACAAGTCATCTTGGTATTACCGTATTTTTATTTCTTCTGCTACTACCTGTGTACATCATTCTTGATAAAATTAATCACTGAATTCTGTCTAATGCCTTTACCATATCTACAAAACAGTTAGTATTTATTCTGTCCTCGTATGTTCTAACCTAATGCTTATGTTTAATTTTGAACAATTACAATCATATCTGTGCACACAAATCTTTCACGCCCTACAATACCATTTTCTATAGTTATATTCAATTAATTATATGCAGTAATTACATTTAGTTGTTTCCATTTTCATCACTCTGTCTCAGGAATTTCCAGATTATATGTCCTGTCCTTTCGATCTAACATTTCTTTATTAGATCATTTATTTCATACTAGTCTTGTTCTAGTCCTGCATGTCCGAAGGTGTTTAATTATGATGCTAGGTATATATGTTTTCTGGGAGTTGTACTTTTTCTTTTGTGATATTGATACTTCGTATGGTTTTTTTCTGTAATACTTAACACTTTGTTGGAGACGTGCCTTGAAGTTAAAACCGCATTTTCTTTCCTTAAACCAAAAACAAAAATATGTTGATGGAATGCACTGAGTGAACAGTAGAGAAAGCGAGTAAAAAATGCCCGGAAAAGTTAAGGGAGCATGTTTATGAATCTTTGTTGACGAATAAAATCGAATTTTAAAAAAAATATTTTTCTTGGTCAAACCGTAGGCTAATAGCGATGCGTTACATTAAGTATTAAATTTAAAACCGGATCTGTGTGTTAATTGTTCGAACAGAACTTGGAAGTGATTAATTTCGACCAACAATAACATTCCCGCAATTTAAGATTCTAAATAGAACGAAAACTTTGTTTTGGGGATTGGAGGATTTCGAGGTATCTTGTTCACGAGTAAAATGTTTCTTTGAAAAACAATTAAACAGGTGTTTCTCGGCCTTGATCAAATTTTCATAGAAATCCTATTTTAAATCCACGCGAAATATAACGTTTATTTTTACCCGACTGATTTAACTTCTAGATCGTGCAAGTTTCCGTGGAATATATCCGATGTTATTATTCATTTTTGATCATGACAATATTTTGATACTACTTTTGGAAAATGTAAACGTGTGTAGTGTAAAATTTTATCAGATTAATTTAACAATATGCTATTACAATAAGTAATTAAAGTTCTCGAAATGTATACAAGATTTTTGAAATTCTTGTTAAATATTGTCGGTTCTTGTGAAATGTTACGTTGTTCGACTAGTAAGTACGTCAATGGTAATACTTACTCCCTCTTCAAGTCGTTACGTTGTTGTGTTTATATTAAGATGCCAATCACTAGGTAATTTCTTTCAGTTTTTCCCTAAGGAAAACACGGTTATGTACAGTGGATGATTAAAATGTATTTGTTCAAAGTATTAGTCATTTTATTCTATACATTTTGCCTATCTTTTGGGCTAATTATGGATACCATTTCAAAAAAAAAACAGCTTCTCCTTTGAGTCATTTTTTAACTTCTTTGAAATCTGCCAAGTGCTGCTTTGCAAGCGCGGTTCTCATGGACGTGAGAAGTTGGTAGTCGGATGAAGGCAGGTCTGGAGAGTACGGCGGTGATTAAAAATCCAATCCAATTTATTTAAATACTTTTTGAGCGTTTTATGGGCGTTTTTCGATTACTGCACCGTTGAAATTGATTATTTGTTGTCGGTAGCGATCGGTATTAACTGTTTTTCCAGATTTTAACAGCTCATAATATATTTCACCAGCCTGGGCCCACCAGACGCAGAGCGCGGTCTCGCGACCAAAGCGATTTGACAAGTTTGTCGGCCTTCCCCTTCGCCAGGTGATGAATCATGATTTTTTGCTTTGGAATTTTTGAAATAAATAAATTTTTCATCACCTGTTACTATTCCATTCAGAAGCGACTATTTTTCATACATTTGCATCATTTCACTGACGATTTTTCGCAGCAAATACTCGTTTTCAGGCAAATCTATAACGCTGTTATTTTGGCAGAACGTAACTTGTGTAGTTTTGAGATTAGTGCCAGTAAAATAAAACGAAAACAGGAAGTAATTACCGACACACCTGATATTTTTTCGGTTTCCTATTATTTAAAGTAATTAAACAAAAATAATACCCAAATAAAATTTATCAAAATCTTTAGTTTTCATCAATTTCTTCAAAACTAATTTTCATTCTTTTTTCTTTTCGCTGTATTTCATTAGTTAGCTTAAATTACCATTACAGGCACTTGTAAAGAAGATATTTTAAGAGGAAAACATTTCATTGGTCGAGGACTTCATCATACGCATCACATGACCAACCTCTGACGTCGCATTCTACTGACCAATTAAATTTGAAATAAAATCCATATGTGATTTTTCAAAATAATTTATTAAAATAAAATTCTATATAAATACAAATATTATAAAATATCATAAAGTTGAAATATAAGTATATAATGAATATAAATATATATATATATATATATATATATATATATATATATATATATATATATATATATATATAAGAAATATAAGAAAGGCTGCAATCTAATTGAATACATAAGATATACCTTTACCTTTTTGTTCCCTCATTTTGAAAGCAGAGCAGCACAGCTGAAAGTCTGTGTTTTTTTTATATTTTACTTACTTGTTCAACACAAAAATATATTGAGACAAGTTATAATTATTTTTACAATGTTAATGTGATTATTGTGGAACTGATCATTAAAACCGTTAAATTATATGATATATGTCAGAATGGAGAAAACATACCAAAAAGTAATACTTTAAAGAACATCAACAAAAAATTAAAATGTATGATATATTTCAAAATTACTACTGTGCTCTTATTATGGTAAAATCGAGGAGTTAAAGAGACAGTTTAAGGATCTATTAACAATATAATAAAACACGCATGACAATTTATCTTGTCTATAAAATAAAACTCATCTTGTTGATCTACAAATTGATTAAGCAGCCTTAAGTCAAAATACTAATTATAAGTATCCTAACAAATATACATTGATGCAAGTAAATGAACCCCTTAAAAATAATGAAGTTTTTAATTGATGCCACTTTACAAGCAACTTTTTAAAGGGTAATTAAAACTTTTACACATGTATATGTTTTATAATAACATTTACCTTCAATGTAATTTTGCCACCGCCCAATTTGGACACATTTTGGTTTTAAAGGGTGGGTAACATTTTCATAATTTCTTCTATTGTATTCCTGTAAATAACAATGTATATGAATTAAAATGCTCTATATAAATAATTGTATACGTACCAGTTAAAATGCTATGCTAAATCACACACACACACACATTTTTAATCTAGCTAACTTGGGTTGTTCCTAGGAAAACGACGTCAAATTTTGTTATTTCCGCACATATACTGGATACCCAACACTTTTGAGAAGATACATTATAATCAAATAATAGTGATTATAATTAAGGCACAAAAATGCTGATCGTACTCACTGTCAGACATACAAAAATGGCCTCCTGAACAAACCATAGAACCAAAACCAAAAAATTGGCCAATCAAATGCTTTTGTAAGGAATTTCAAGTGAACCAATAAAAAAAAAGTGATCTCAGAACCAGGCATTGGTTTGACCACGCAAAACATTTCCTCGATTTCGCCTATTTAATTAAAACCTCTATATTTACCCTATGATCTTCGCCTAGGAAGGTCCCAAGCCTGATTCCGAAAGAGGAGATTGGTCACTTGATAAACTTGGCGTGGCTACCAATGTTTCTGAATAAAGCTTCAGAATTACGAAAAACCCTTAAATTTATATCCATACACCCTATCCTATTAAGCTAACATTTTAATATTATTAGTGAATTCCCTGGTTCTTCATTCAAGTCCTCCCATTTCTTCCAGCCTATTACAGCATGCGACACAACTATGTAAATAATAATAAAAAAGATGTTCTCAAGAATGGTTGGTTCATTTAAAGCGGATTTAAAGAGTGTAGCTGTTAAAAATACACTCAACATGTGGTATAAAAATTCGTATTGAGTCACCGAGAGAGACAGGGGAGTGAACAGAGCGAGACCGCGATAGCTATTCGAAGCGGATATTTCTATTAATGAAATTAACTATTTTTAGTTTGGGTTAGTTTTATTTTTAAACACTATCTGTCCACAACAGCCCGTTGCGCTCGCAAAACCATAAGCTTCGGATAAAAGTCGGGACAAAGGAAAATATTTTTATTTGTTTTGGCTCGGCGACTGGCGGATTTTTAATATCGCGGCGGTTTGGCGACGTTTCGGGAGCGGACGCCATTTTCGTCCTCTCATCAGGGAAAAGTCCGATTCGTATGGTCACTAATCCTAACTTATTAGCGCGGCATGTTTTGTTGTTAAATTAGAATGTGTACAAGTATCTTTACAGGCCTCGTAAAAATAACATGATTAAAATTTATATTGTCGTTCAAAAGTTTGTAAACAATAAGATAATTTAAAAAAAAATGACAATAAAACGGATAAGTTATTATTTATTATACTATAATTTTAAACAAACCTTAGATTAACATTTAGTTAAAGTTATGTTTAGTAGAAATTAAATAAATTAATAAATTTTTCGTGACATTTTGGCTCCGTTTTATTTTTAATTACTTGTTCACAAATTTTATTCAATCTTTTCATTAAGTTGTGATGGAATCCGTTCTTCACTTTTCTATTAATTCGATAGGAGCGAGATTTGGAGATTGTGATGGCAACATTTATTCGTTTTATTTTTACTCTAAGAACGTCTGTCTATGTTAAACTATGACTATGTTTAAAGCCATTGTTTTGTTGAAAAACAAAACTTTGCTCCAAAAGGAATCGCATTTTCGTAAAGTAGTTTCAGATAGCCTTCTTTTTTCAGTTTTCCATTAATTTTAATCATACCATACGATTTACCAGGTGTACCGGAAAGTCATTACCGGTTTTTTCTAATAGATTTGGCTACATTTAGGGTACGCAATATTATATTTTGACACATAAGCTGTTTTATTCTGAAAATGTTAAGTTTCATACCTAAAAACGTGCATTTGCGTCACGCATTGCTTTTCTGATACAATCAAAAGGAAAAGGCAGCTGAAAGTCATCGTTTGATGGTAGAAACTTACGGTAAGAAAGTAGTGATTTCGACGTGCAGGACAAAAAACGTTCTGGTAGACCGAAAAGGTTTGAAGTTGAAGTGAAACTGCAAGAGTTATTGGATGAAGACTCAACCTAAACTTAAAAACAAACAAACTAGACTGAGGTCAGCTACTCCTCATATAGCTCTCGCATTTTATATTAATAATCCATTGAGCACTTTATATTGCATTATATATTGGGAGGTACATTCTAGTGCTCTGGTTCTAACGGTATATTCAATACCGGTATACTAATATCCAGGAATGAGGAAAATCCAATTTTTTTAAAATGATTTAATTATTACATTGTTACTAGTCGTTTCCGACTAACCTACAATTTGTCTTTATGCTAACTTAAATCTAGATATATAACTAAGAGGACCCATCGACCCTATCTCAGTCTCTGGTGAAATAATGTTTTTACATGTCACTGCTGTATTTTTTATTATATGCATATTATTATATCCAAAAGCAGCAATACTTCAATATTCTCATGAGAATGGAGTCTTTCCTTATGCACCCTTACAATTCTCTTGATTTCTTGACTGACTGTAAGTATCTGAAGGTGTCGATGTAGGTAATCAGTCCTATAGTATTTGGGTGCGGCCACAATACCTCTCAGGACTTTGTTCTAAAAAATTTATATTTTATTTGTTATTCTTTGCAGACCATTCCCATAATTGAATTCCGGTTCTTTTCTTTTCTTCTTTTGTTCCTTCCAGCGAAATTTTGCATAAAGATTTATTCCGAGATATTTAGCGTTGAAAATCCAAATGATGGGAAGATGGACGCAGGTGACAGGCAAATGGAAAATCTAAAAATCGTCCGTGAAATGCTGCTTCAAAGGTATGATCGGAAGTCATTTCTGCATCGAATAGTGGCGGATGATAATGGTGCGCTTAAATGTCGTTTATTGGAAACATACAAAATTTCTTCAATGGTTCGTGAATAAAACCTGACAAAGACCTTTGAATATCGATCAGTGTCAACTTATAGGGTTGCAACCCCCTCTTTTTTTGTTGCTAGCATACGTAAAATTATAAGTATTCAAAGGTCGCCACAGTTTAAGGAAAAATACTCCATATTTACCACATAACTGTTTAAATCAAGGAGCGTTTTCAAAAACTCTATCAATATAATTATTATTTATTTATTGACATTGGAATTATAGTATTTGTTGATATGAACTATCTAATTATATCCTTAAATATAAATAATATATTTGGGAAAAACAAAACTAACTCGATAATGATGAAATTCTGATTTAAGTTACACCATTAAGTTACAGTGGGAATCGGTGTATTCTTGAGTAACTTTTTATAAGAAACTTATCAATTATTATGTCTTTGAAATGATTATTGAGGATAAATACCATTCAGAGATGCGGCTATGAGGAATTATTTGATTGAAACACCTTTTGTATGTGTGAAACACCAAAGAGTCTTAATTTTTATGGTCTTAAATTTAAATAGTCTTTATTCATTGAGATAAGCATTTTATCTTCTTGTTTAACGTTTGTTGCTTTCGTACTAACCATATTAGATTATTAGGAATCTAGAAACCTTCCTTTCATACTATACTTTTTGGTAAAGAAAACTCAGGTATTTAGAATATTTTGTCGCTCTTCAATTGTTTCCATTATTTTGATATTTATACTGATTCTAAAAAAATACAACACAGCTGACTTTCTGACATAGTAAATTCTTTCTCAATCTTACACTTAACCTCGCGAGAGCCAGCTTAATTAATACTTTGGGATGGACCTCGTTAAAAAAATCGATATGTTGATCCTAAGGTATTGGAGAGTAATTAACAAATTATCCCTTGAAATGTTGAGTTAATGTGTCGAAATCGGCAAAAGTTATTTTAACTAAAGTAAAACCATTTAACTGGCAACTTGTTGATGTTTGGAATACTATGAATTTGTCATGATGATGAATTAATTTGACACGTATGATTTCAAGGTTTAATTTAAATATTTGGAAATCTTGGGGGTTTGTGAACAGTGGCAGCTTCAATTCCTATTGCTACAACCTACAATATTTTGCTACAAATATTAGATTAAAGGATTTCATATTTTAAACATTTTATGTGAATGTCTATAACTACAAAATACTTTTCTAGACTGAGGTCAGCCACTCCTCATACAGCTCTCGCATTTGATATTAATAATCCATTGAGCACTTTATATTGGATTATATATTGGGAGGTACATTCTAGTGCTCTGGTTCTAACGGTATATTCGAAAATTGTATACTAATATCCATGAATATTTTAAAATGTTCTCTAGAGACGAACAATTTATTAAACATATTAGATAAAGAACCTCACACTTAAAAGACTGCTTTGAAAATAATATTTTGATTAGATTCATTATATTGAAACCAGATTTCAGCCATTCGAATTCATCAACTACTTGTAAGTCTGGAATAAAAACATTGGTATTGTACTTTGAATGGGTGGAAATAAATTTGAAACAATCAAAATCAAATCAAAAGTCAACAGTCAGTAGGTTATTTATTACCTATTGACCTGTCATACTGGTGTTATTATATGAAAAATGATAATAGTCTAATTAGTTTTAACATTTTCTCGAATTCGCGTAAGAGCTAACTATATCCACGATACGTAATCGTTATAAATAAATAATATTGCTTTCAGCTTTGATCTTAATATACACGACAAAAATGTGAATGGGAAAAATATGTCATAAACAAGTTTCGACTAAAGAAAATCTGTTCATATCTTATTCGCACACCTAATTCATAGATCTATAATTAAATAAAAGCATGAACCAAATTTATGAATGTCGGTAGTAACAAATTTTGCAACACCGTTAAGCTGTTATGTTTTGGGAACTTATTCAAAATTCTCTCCCACGTAATGTGGTTTTGGAATATTATGTCGTTTAGGTACAGCCGGAACAAAAAGTATTGATACAGTGATTCTTGTTCGGTTCCCATTGGTTGGTTGTTTAATAAGTTTTGCGTTGGTGAAGTTAGGCCAGCATGAGGAAGGTACCGAGCAAACAGACAACAGGTGGTTAGCAAAAAAGATGTATCATCGGCTCGTTGTCGAGTATTCCGAATAATGGGGCTTCCGGTATAGGGGCTAGACGAAAACCAGTAGAGACCCTGGTAGAAGACCCCTTATGGTGGCTATAACCAAAAACTTCCAGAAACTTCATTTTTTTAACTTATTTACACACACACACACACACACACACACACACATATATATATATATATATATATATATATATATATATATATATATATATATATATATATATATATATATATATTGGACATTAAATCTAATAAACACAATAAAAAAATGTAAGTAAATAAAGCTGTATGTACGACAGCTTGACACTATATTTTATGTAAATGTTGGATCAAAGGTGAAAAGGACAAAAATCGAGTAGTTTCAATCATGTTTTCTTAGTCTTAAGATCCTATTAAGTATTCTAAAATATTCGGTCTCGCTAACACTTAGGGTAGTCTTTATAACAAAATTTATTTAGGAAGTCTTCTGTTACGAAACTGTCCATGTTTGAATTAACTTTCTTGTAAACTTAATATTTCGTTCGTTAAATTTTTTATAGCATCTTTATTAGATACACTTAGTACAATATTAATTATAAATTAATTTCATTTGTACTCATTAACATTTCATTTGTACTTGGATTAATTCACAAGCAAGACGAGTGTGAGAAAATACATCAATATATTCGTTAATTATAATAACTTATAGCTATAGTTTACACTAAAGGTATACACTTTATATAAATTCGTATGGTTTTGTTCGCTTCAATCTCCTGACATCCTGCGCGCTGTTCAGCAGTTGTATTACTTCTACGTTAGTATGATTTAGTAATCTTCTTTCGTGCTTCAAGACGAAATCTTGGATAACTTCGCAAATCCATTTGATTTCCAGGTCATCGTGCAGTTCTTCGTTGGTTACGTAGTAACAATCATCAAGTCTTGTATAAATCAACCTCTTTGATTTTAGATCAAGTTGACTTTGATCAAGTGATCTTCCGACTAATCAGTACAGTTGTTTTATTTTGGTTCTAATGTGTTTTACTTTTGGTCTAACATGATGTTACGTTCGTTAAAATAAATAGATAACATTTCACGGCACATAATTGCAGCTACATTAAAAATAACATTATTTATAAATTATATGCATGCATCGACAGTATCGGCGTATTTTTAGCGAATGTTTATTATTTACTGATATGACGGTCATTATTGATGTCAAAAAAAACCTCCGCATTTGCGTCAAGTGAATTATTTAATGTTCAAAAAATGTTTCCGTCGATTTTACGTCATACGCCGAATTATAATTAGGATTACGGAGAATCCAGGTGTTGGCATTTGGATTGGGTTCAAGTAAACTGCTATGCGAAAAAAATGCAAATACAAATAGTATTTCGTTGCCTATTGTCGACGGGTATGATGATTATGAAATATGTGTGCATTCGATATTTGCATTACGCTTAATTTAAGTGAAAACTCGAGCTTGTTACGGTAATTGTGTTTGATAAAACATTTTAAATATTTACATTGTAAAAGTTTAATATTTAATGAGTTTTTTTTAATAACATGGAAGTTGCTCTATACTACTTTTGTGTGATGTAGGAAAATTTTCTGGTTTGATTTTGTGTAAATATGTTACTAACACGTGAAAAATAAAGTTGGGGAAAAAGTAATTTCGTCATAATTAATAATTAATTTTTCCTAATAAAGGGATTTAAAGCTGCATTTCCTTAATAATACTGAATATATGGAAGTATATATGATACAATGGAAACTTAAATGGCATGTTTTTTCTTATTTATATAATCACTTGTTTAAAAAAAAGTTGGCAAAGGGCAAATTTAGGAGCTATCATTATTATAAAGACTTAACAATAACATAAAATTTCCAAGTAACACTTTGTTTGAAATCAAAGGACAAACAAAAATTAAAAAATGGACACCTAAATCAAATCAGTAATACAAGCACTAAAAAATATATCACAAAAACTTGGTACATGTGACCGTTAGGTCTTTATATATGGAAAGTAAGCTTTTGCGGTACTTTCTTGTACATTTCGAGTCCTTCTTGCTTATGGCTGTTTATTTGAGGATAATCAGTAAGTTTGTTCCTGGTCGAACTTTCTATATTTTACAATTTTCGAGTCTCTTCTTTAGATCTACTGAAAAATCTTTGTTTCTGACCTATTTTTCTGATCTATAGTAACTCAATTCCGACATTTCTTACAATTTTTATTGCGCGCCATCTTGGTTATGTGACGTTTAGCTCAGTTTCGCTTTTTGTATAGACGTCCAAATTTTATTATGGATGAATATACGCCACAAGAACGAGAAGAAATAGTGAAAATATTTATTGAAATTAGTCATTCCATTATTGCCAATCAGCGGAAATTGCGCGTATATATCCATTTTATAATGCAATATTTGTTACTGTTGAAAATACCACGAGAAAGACCAACTTTGGTTTCTTCTAGTCACTGAATAATTAACACATTGTTTATCTAGGGCATCAACCCTTACTACTGTGTTGTTTTAAAATTCCATAATCTCTGGCTTACCACTTCTTTGATCAATGGATTTGTTGTGATGTTTTGTAGAAATAATTAACACTTTGATTTTTCCTAGGTGTAAATTATGCTGTAGTTCTATTATTTAATAGAAATACGAGGAATTTAACATCGGCCACAGTTTACAAACATTTACATATAAGCTCGATACTTGGTAGCTGCTCGGGAATTAAGGTGAAACATGTAATGTACTGTGTCACACAAATTGCTATTTTGCAATTTTGACATTGCTAAAACAAAATACTAAGTATTGCCGAACAGGAAAGTCTTGATATCTTCATTTTATCAATAGTTTATTGAACAACAATTAATTCATAGTCCTAGTACAACATTAGCTAAATTGTGAAATTACAGTTATCAATGTTTCGATGAAGCATCAGATTGCTTTTTACTTTACACTTCTTAAAGACCTTCAGATACTTTCAAACAATAAATTATAAGTACGAGTATAAGAAATATCTTATAACTAATATTTTTTATTTTTTTTTAGGTAAGTGCCTTACAAAACTATTTGGATTAGAAAAATAGGATTCCTAGTCAAGGTCAGTAATAAAATTATAGCGTGTGCTTATTGCTTATTGTATTATATTAACTATCACATTATAATGAATTATAGTCTTAAAGATTTAATGATACGGAAATGTGGTAGCGATGTGGAATGACGTTTAACATTGTGTTTTAACATTGTTAAAAAAAAGGAAATATATTCAAATATGGTCAAGGTAAAAAAATCTGTGTACTAAAATAAAAATAAGTCTTGATTTGAGAAAATTTGAGATTATATCGAAAATTAGTACTTTTGAAGCGATATCATGGATAATGGAAAGCTTTTATTTTATATAGATAAATGTCAAAATTATCTAATTTAAAACTTAGGTTAGGTTGTTTACATTTACATTTCGCATTCTCCACAATAGATATCGATCAATCACTTAGTGTTTATTATAAATAAATTACTAAATTGAGCTAAACAGTAGTTTTGCAACAATAATGTCTCGAACTGTAAGAATTGTACATAACATTTTGTCCCTTCTAAATTGAATGGAAATAACTAATGTCGAAATACTATAGGGAATCATCTTAGGACTTCTAAACCGTGCCGACTTCATCATAGACTATAATAATTCGTATAACAGTTTTTTTCTTCTTCAGTGATTGGTCACTTTCATATCAATGTTCTTAGGCGAATTCTTGCTTTTGTGGTATCTAGCACATTTTCTGATTTCATTTTCAATAACAAAAACTTTTTTTAGAAATATCAGTTGTTTTTCGTTGCACCCCAGTTTATATAGATATCATAGCTAGTCAGAGAAGTAGCCTGCTTTTAAAGGGTTAAATATATACTGACATCAGAACTTATTGTTAAAAAAATATGTTGTGGTAAGCTTTCAGGGTGATGTTTGAAAGTTAATTAGTACTTTTTTCATAATTTGAGATAACTTTTTTATTCACGTACATTTTTACTAATAAAATTTATTTATCGATATTAAAATTAGCTTTTTCCATTGGCTTGGCAAGAATGATGTCCTACTTTTTTTTCTATCAAACATTTTTTTATTATCAGGTATAGATCGACTATACGTAATAGGATAAATAGGACAAATATTATACAATTGTCATTCGATTGTATAACCGAAAATAAATAAATTTCGATTTTTGTCTTGATACATACTAAATTATTTATAACGAAAAAGTTGGGTGAATTACAGAAAGGTCAGCCGTTGGATAAAAAATAAAAATGTGTTCGACAAGTACGGGAATTGTAAACATAATAACAATAAAAAGGGTAACTGGATATTTAATTTTTGTGTTGGCGAATCCATATTGGGTTCAAGAATATTTCTTTAACTAGGTTAGTCAAAATCCTCTATTTTTTGAGGAAAATGTTTGTGTGGATGACGGATAGATCGTAATTCTAGGTAAGTTTCCTACCTAGAAATTGATAGGAGGTGACTTAACTAATTGATTTTAATGATTAGTGTCATTAGTTATTGATAAAAATAACAGTGGAAAGTTTAATTTTGAACAAAATTGTATGCTATCTTTTATTGTACTTAATCAATCATTCATTTTCACTATTTTGTGATTTATTAGATTACTATAAGTAAAAAATATATCTATTTATTGGCAGTTTAAAATCAGTCAAATTAGTTGCAAAATAACTAACTAAGAGTCAAAAAGTCAGAAAATCAAAAAGATAGAAGTATAATAACAAATAGACAGAAAAGGTATACAAACATGACCATATTTCATTTTTACCTTTACTATAATCTTCAAATAAGTTGTGTTTCCATATTATTTAACATAAAAATATATCTTTTGTTCCATAACAATTTACAAAATTAGTGATGATAATAAAATGGTAATATTTTACTAATAATTCATACCTTATACACTTATTTTCGCACTATCTGCCTATGAAATAATTATATTATCTTAACAAAATGTAAATACAAAATTAATCTAAAAGTGACTTCTAACCACAACTGTGTTAACAAGGCGTATATAGAAAAGGACGCGTAGTTGTGAAAACTATCAGGCTAGATTAGAACAAGTGCGCATGTGCAGTTCTAGCCAATCGAAATTTATATAGGCATGGACGGATAGTTTTTGTTACTGTCGTCTATGAAAGTACCCTTCAATAATCTCCAGCGCCCAACTAGGCTGCTAGCACCCCGTCCAACATCTGGCATTATATTTCTGGGTATTTTGTAGACCATTATTCCATGATGTAAAATTCGACATGCCTCAAGCTCGCTACACATCAATTGCTAAGCTGTCTGAACATTTTTTGAGAGTTTGAGCTGCGTGTTTTTGTCTAATAGGATCAGGTCGTTCTTTCTCATTGTTATCAAAATCACTACTTTTTGTATCGCCGCAGAAATTTCTGTTTTTCCGCATGGGTAGTTATCGGCAGACGGGAATTAGCAAACATAACTAGTTTCTTTTGTCCTCGTTCCATGGAATGGTGTAATAGTAAATATCCCGGATTAACTTCGGATGAATCCGTCAGAATTTGGTGGCACTCCACCGCGGAATTTAATTGGTGATCCGAATATCCCCGTCTGGTTAAATATAAGTCTCGTCCGAATCTATTAAAACATAAATATGAACGAATTGAAAAGCTGTCGTTTAAAATTTATTTCCGTCTATTTTTAGACCTCTGCGGTTTGTTTATAGATAGAGGTAGCATTTTTATATTTATGCTGACGTACACTACTGCCGTTCACGAGTATTATATTTAGCGTTCATAAATATTTCAATACTGGTTTATTGATAAATAAATAGCGTTCAAGATTCGATTTATTTATAACGTCGTGTCGGTTTCTACTATTAAAAATTTAAACGTAAACCGTAATATTTGGATCAGCAGTCAGCGAATGAGTAGTCCTGGTGATCGCCACGATACGATAGGCAACCGCATATACACTGACGAGGAATCAGCTGTTAACATTATGCGAGAATGGTAGCACAAACAATTAAGAATATAAGGGACCGTGAAGTTTTACGCCCCTCTCTATTTTCCTGTATATTATAACATTGATCTTAACCTTATTTCTTCCATCGACCATGGATAACTTAGTGCTGAATAAATATATTTAACAAGTCAGAGCTACAAATGAAACTATCCAAGTATATGTTTATATAATTTACTTTGGTCTTTTATTTTGGTAAGTACTGTTAATGACAGCTAAAGAGAAGTTTAACCGCTACTTTTAGGCTTTGATACACCAATGATCAACCACTTCTTTTATTAATCGACGTTATATAATAATCCTAATGTTCTAAATCCCTACGTTTGCCTCTTTACTACAGTTGGTTATCGATTATAGTCTAACGAAAACAAATAGTAAATAATTTTTTTATTAATTACATCTGACATTAGAGATATGCTTAGTACAATATTAATTTACAATTTAATTTATGACTACTGTTCTGTTGTACTTGCATTAATACACAAGCAAGGCTAGTACGGGATTAATACATCAGTATGTATTTCCCAATTTAAAATAAAACTAATTTACTTAAGCTAAAGTTAAGAATGGTGGTGTTCAGTGTAGTCCAGTCCTGTGATTTAGCAACGTTATTTCATATTTTAAGGCGAAATCTTGGATCACTTCGTGTGTCCATTTGAGTAAGATGTAATTAATTAAGAAAATACGGGTTTTAGGTGAAACACGATTAAATGTTTAGGGTACAGGTGCGGTTAGATAAAGACAATATCTTTGATGATTTATTTCCGTTGAAATGGAATATAATTATATGCAGAAACACTATTAATTTTTGACGAGCAGATATTATACAATAAACCAGATATTAAACACTAAACCAGATATTATACACTAAACAAAATCACACTATATGAATATAAAAATAAAGAAATGCACGTGGCAGGGTTACCTTCAGATGTTACGAACAGTGGCACGTCTGATCACTCTCAGAGTCGGGAACGGAAAGGACATCGAGGCGTCGCGTCATCCCCTAGCTTCACCACCCGAGGTTGCCACGTCGTACCCTCTGTCAGTACCACTTGTTGCCACCTCACCGTGGGTGCTAACTTCAGGTATGTGCAACGCCTCGAGTAGATCTGTGGGCTGCTGATAATTGCGGGAAAATTCGAAACATCTGACGGTCGCTACAGTACTCCCCCACCAGAATTTTACCGACAATGATTATACAGATTACATATACGAATACAAATATACAAATACCTACAAACGTACCCTAATACCTTACATATATTACCTACGTAATACTATATTAACCTAATAAAAATCTCGATACAAAAAAAACAACATCTAACTTACATCTATCTATATCTAACGGATGAGCGATATATGTCACCTAATACAAAAGTAATATTAAAAGAATGACATCCTAGCGATACAATTCTAATTGCGTAATCCTAATTTGTGATTAATAAAAAACAAACAAACAACAAAAACTATTACCTAGACAAAAGGACCCTACACCCATATACTGTACCATTAGACATTTCTACCTGGGTTGATTATGGATACCCCGCCTGATACCGATCGGGAAATCGAACCCGTCTTGCTGATCGTCTCAGTTGTGGAGGGGAATGGGGGTCTGGATTTTGTTGCGTCGCCACGATCACTATTCCGCCATCATCTAGATCGCTTTCTCGTGGTCTGAGGTTGTCGTTGATACGGTATGCTGGTTTCAATCTATCGATCGACACCGGGACTTGTTTTCCTCGCATTAAAAGTATGAAGACCTTTTCACTGCGAGAAATTACTTCGTACGGTCCATCGTAGGGCATTTGCAGTGGCGTTTTGGGGCTATCGTGACGTACGAAGACGTGCGTAGCTGTGGCAAGGTCTTTGAAGACGAAAATCTTGTTGTCGCCGTGTCTTGTTCCTTCAACTGGTCGCAACAACTCGAATTGCCTTCGTAAATTGCGCACGAAATCGACGGAGTTGTCTACCTCCTTAGTGTTGGTTACCAGGAATTCGCCTGGCAGCCGTAATGGTTCGCCGTAAACCATCTCTGCTGTAGTGGATTGTAGATCCTCCTTCCACGCAGAACGAATGCCCAGCAAGGCGGTTGGGAGGGCTTCCGTCCAGCGGTCAAGTTGGAGGCACTTGATCGCGGATTTTAATTGACGGTGTAGGCGTTCGACCATACCGTTGGCAGCTGGGTGGTAGTCCAAACTCCCGTATAGCAACCACCTTGTCTGGGAGCGGCTCGGTCCCTTTTTCTGAGACCCGATATCCTAGGAAGTGAACTTCGGTTAGTCCAAAACAGCATTTACTGGGATTGACCACCATGCCATATTGCTGCAGACGCTCGAACAGAGTGTGAAGATGTTGCCGATGTTCCTCCTCTGTTGTTGATGCCACCAGGATGTCGTCGATGTAGGCATAGCAAAAATCAAGTCCCAAAAGTACCTCGTCAATGAACCGTTGAAAGGTCTGTGCTGCATTTCGAAGACCGAAACCCATGACTGTAAATTCATACAACCCGAAAGGAGTTGTAATGGCGGTTTTCGGGACATCTTCGGGTGCCACGGGTATTTGATGGTATGCTCTCACTAGGTCGATGGTTGAAAATACCTTTTTCCCGTGGAGTCTCTGTGTAAAGTCTTCAATATGCTTAACAGGGTATCGGTCTGGGATGGTGCGTGCGTTGAGCGCTCTGTAATCACCGCAAGGACGCCATTCGTCGCCTTTTTTGGGGACCATGTGTAACGGAGAAGACCAGCTACTCTGTGACGGGCGGCATAATCCTAGTTTCAACATGGTCTCGAATTCCCTCTTGGCGTCTCTTAGTCGGTCTGGAGCCAAGCGTCGTGGTTTCGCAGCTACTGAAGGTCCGGGTGTCGTGTTTATATGGTGTACCGTCGCGTGTTTTATGGCGGCCGTTTTACACGCTCCATCGGGTCGAGTGATTTCCGGGAACTTCTGAAGGATGTCGTGATATCGCGAACTGTTGTTTATGAGTTTTATACTCGCGATATTTTCGTACTGCGGCTGTCTCCCGTTGACACTCATGCGCGTATTACGGTCCACCAATTTCCTGTTTCTCAGATCAACTAAAAGGTCGTAGTGAACCATAAAATCAACCCCGATAATAGGCCGCGACACATCCGCGATAACGAAACTCCATGGAAAATCGCGTCGTAAACCGAGATTTAACGTCATTGTCTTAAAACCATACGTCGCTATGATACTGCCGTTCGCCGCAGTCAGATCGTAGTTCGTTTTTTTCCGATGTCCGTTCACCAACCGCCGCGGAAACACGCACAAATCCGCTCCTGTATCCACCAGGAATTCCTGGTTGCTGTTCCGATCTTTGACGAACAGGCGGCGCGTGATATGATGGCCGTCACTTGCCGCCATTAGTGACCGCCCGGCTGGTTTCCCGCATTCGCGCTTGGGCTTCTATCGTAACGGCACCCCGGTCTGCACTTCCGTGCCCTTTCGGCGTAATTGTAATGATACCAGCACAAACCATCGTAGAGCTCGCCACCGCGAACCCGAGACCGGTCGCGACTTGAAGAGCGCGATGACGATCGGCTACGACTTGACGAGCGCGACGATGCCCGGGTACGGAACGACGCGCGTTGGTGCTCTGCTACCTCGTCAACTTTGGCTTGCAGCCCGTGAATCTGCAGCCTCAACCGCGCGAATTCCTCCGCCAATTGGCTCCCCGAATTATTCGTCGGTGCCGTACCGCCTGCTGGCCGCCACGAGCCTACGGAGTCTTTGATGTTGTCAGCGATTTTCGCCAGGTCTTCCAGCTTGGTGCTCCCTTGCTGCGCCGCGATACTAGCTCGGGTAATGGGGTCTAGTTGGCTCATCCATATTACTTTAATGATATCCTGGCCCGCTGCGTCCCCTGCTAATGACTGTAACCGACGGAGAAACTGCGACGGGGTGCGGTCACCGATTTCTTCCCGTTCGAGGAGTTGCCGTGTCCGGTTCTGGATTGACAGCCCTAAGCATTCCCGGAGCGCCTCTTTTAATTTGCTGAATGGATCTTCAGCTTCCGGTGGGGGATTAAATAAGAGGCCGCGCACCTCCTGAGTATAGATGGGGTCCAGTGCTGCCCCTACGATCTCAAACTTTTCGGCACTTGTGGTTATCCCTGCGTGTTTCAAGGTCCACTCGACCTGCAGGAACCACATCTCTGGATCGTTCGGATTGAACGCAGGCAATCTGATGTTTGAAGCCGACATGATGCTTTACAACGAATAAACCAGACAACAAAATGGCGTCGCAAACCAAAAAAAAAATAACTAAACCTTCAAGAATCGAAAATAAACCAGAAAAAAAAACGAAATGTGGAATATAACACGATATCGCACGTCGTGGTCACCAATTTAGGGTACAGGTGCGGTTAGATAAAGACAATATCTTTGATGATTTATTTCCGTTCAAATGGAATATAATTATATGCAGAAACACTATTAATTTTTGACGAGCAGATATTATACAATAAACCAGATATTAAACACTAAACCAGATATTATACACTAAACAAAATCACACTATATGAATATAAAAATAAAGAAATGCACGTGGCAGGGTTACCTTCAGATGTTACGAACAGTGGCACGTCTGATCACTCTCAGAGTCGGGAACGGAAAGCACATCGAGGCGTCGCGTCATCCCCTAGCTTCACCACCCGAGGTTGCCACGTCGTACCCTCTGTCAGTACCACTTGTTGCCACCTCACCGTGGGTGCTAACTTCAGGTATGTGCAACGCCTCGAGTAGATCTGTGGGCTGCTGATAATTGCGGGAAAATTCGAAACATCTGACGGTCGCTACAAATGTTTCTTGTAAAAGACGCTACGAATTACTTCCAATTCTAATACATTGACGAAATAAGTATACATTAATTTTGTCCGGTTCCATACTTTTGAACATTCTCAGATCTTTTTGAATTTTCAATTTCCGTGCCTATTGTCCAAGTGCTATTATTTACATTATTCTTTGATTAGTTTATATAATTATTTTTTACTCAACAAAAAAAAAATGAATAGCAGTATATACGAAATTACATGTGTAAGGTATGAATTATTGGCAAACTGTTATAATTTAGTAATACCACTTTTGTAGATTGCTAAATAATAGGAAAATACTGACCAATATTACGTAGTTATGGTAAGTGAGCTACGCGACAAGGACTGCCGTGTGGGGTACTGCTACAAATGTAAAATATGTTTAAATATAGCAGGTCAATGGAAAAGTTCCCGGCCTGATATATAGATGGCCCTACTAGAATTAAATCCATATATATATTTTTAGTTAGGCCTAACCGTCAAAAGATGCATGTATAAATTTGACAGGGTCATTAGTTTGTGAATTATAGCATTTTGAATGAAGCAATTTTTGTTATAGTGAAAAAAATGGATAAAAAGGAATTTCGCGTGTTGATAGAATATTGTTTTTGAAGGAAAAAAATACAGTTGAGGCAGAAACGTGTAGATCATATCATTCACGAATATTTGAGTATGAGAAAGCTCTGTGCAAAGTGTGTGCCGCGCGAGCTCAGTTTTGATCAAAAACAACGACGAGTTGATGATTCGGAGCTGGGTTTGAAGATCATCAAGCATAATAAATCTGAGTTTTTGCGTCTATATATGACAATGGATGAAACATGGCTCCATCATTTCACTCCGAAGTCCAATCGACAGTCATCCGAGTGCACTGCACACGATGAACCCGCTCCTAAGCGTGGGAAAACGCAATAGTCGGCTAGCAAGGTTATAGCGTCTGTATTTTGAGATACGCATGGAATAATTTTCATTGACTACCTTGAAAAAGGAAGGACCATCAACAGCAACTATTACATATTACATAGAAGTGCTGCTTCACCAATGCACCGTGTCAAAAATCCATCAATTGCTTCCTCATTCACCGTATTCTCCAGATCTGGCATCCGGCGACTATTTCCTGTTCTCATATCTCAAAAGAATGCTCGAGGCCTATTTTTAAGCAAAGGACAAATCGTACTGCAAAAATGATATCGAAAAATTGGAGGTTCGCTATAATCAGTATATCACCTTTGAAAGAATTATGTTGACTAAAAAAAAACTAATTTTGTCAAAAAATTGTGTTTTACTATGGTAGGCCGGGGACTTTTCAATTGGCCTGTTATATATGTCAGTATCCTGAAAATATGTCAAAGGCATGGTGCATAAACACATTCATATTGTCTGCTTTTTTGAGAAGAAAGCGGAAACAGTGTAAATATAAACGGAACTGGTGAAGATTAACTGTATTCCGACGAAATATCGATTTCAATGAAGTAAATTAATACCGAGAACCCAACCGATTAAAACATTAACAAGCCAGCCGATAGCCGTTATTAATTATTTCGTACCATTTTAGCGTCGGAAAAATTAACCATTTTGCATATGGATGAGGTGGATCTGTACTGACTCTTATCCGGTGTCGCTTTTGGCGTTCGAATACGATCGAATCGGAATTCGAGTCCGAACCGCATTTTTTCTACGTCTTCGTTCTGTACCGTCGTCGTCTTTCCTTCGGACGTCGCCTTGGTCTATTATTAGTTTCGCGAAAACGATATCGTGAATACAACCCGTCGGGTTTATACGGCGCGACGCGTTTATGTTATTGTTAATGTTTCAGATCGATTATTAATTATGAATGAGTGCTGGCGAACGGTGCATTTTAAACAGGCAGTCGTTAAATGTCAAACTGATCACGTAGTTAACGCGATCGATGGATGATTATAAATATATCGCTTTGGATCAACGATTATACTATCGCGTAGATATGGGGAGACTAAAAATAATAAACCTTCGTCTTTGAGAAGACAATTGTTGATAATACATAACTCAATATAGACTAAAACCCGATAAAACTATTTATCAACATAAAAGATCAATTGAAAAGTACCCGGCCTGACACATAGATGGCGCTACTACAATTAAATCTGTGTGTTTTAAGTTAGGCCTAACCCTCAAAATATGCTTGTACAAATTTGACAGCTGTCGGATTATTAGTTTTTGAATTATAGCATTTTGAATGAAGCAACTTTTGTTATTGTGAAAAAAATTGATAAAAAGGAATTTCGCGTGTTGATAACATATTGCTTTTTGAAGGGAAAACATACAGTTGAAGCAAAAGCTTGTCTTGATGCCGAGTTTCCAGACACCGCCTCAGGAAAATCAGCCATCAAGGATTGGTATGCTAAGTTTAGACGTGGTGAAATGAATATGAAAACATTAAAAAATCCACAAAATGATTTTTAATGACCGTAAATTGAATCTGAATGAAATAGCAGACACTCTAAAGATATCAACTGAACGTATACATCATATCACCCTTGAAGGGAATTATGTTGAATAAAAAAAACTAATTTTGCCAAAAAAATGTATTTTACTATGGTAGGCCGGGAACTTTTGAATTGACTTGTTCAAAAATTCCAAAAATTATTTCTATCAAACGAAATGGTAAAAGAATTTTTTTATTGAAAAAAAAAGCAAACTAAATGAAAAACATTTAAAAACCTCGTAATTGAGCTGTAATAACCTTAACATCCACAAATTTGTCGTGAATGTTGTAATAACAGCAACACTTTCGCCATCGGTGAGGTTTATCAGCATTCTCTGATGCGGATTAAAACGGTTCTTAAATTGCATTTACTTTGTTGCGTTCGATCGATCAATACTTCGGTGTAGCGTTGGGAACTATCGATTCAAAACAGTCGAAATAGTCGATAGTAAAAAAACTAGCGGTTCGACTGTTTTATTAAATTCGTGATGTTAGACGAAGATGTCCGAAATTTGTTGTGTATACCTTGTGAGAGAGGAAATGAGATAATTGGTCGGAGCAGTTAATTTTATATGTGCTTATATTTTCCAACGGTAGTATAAACGAGACGGAGATGTACATATATCTTCACGTACTAACTTTAAAAAAGAAAAGGAAAAAAATTACTGAATACTATTAACAAGCTATTAATAAATTAATTTTAAATGAAGTAGAATTACTTTTATATTTCAATGTTCTGTGGATCTGTAAAAAGGAATGGTATTTTTCTATGGAATGTAATTATACCTCACAAATGTTTTATCGTATTTTAATATGTTAATTGCTATTTTCAAATAATATACTATAATAAATATAGACAATACAATAGAACTTAAACAAAACCTAAAAACTAAAGATATACAATAACCGTAAATACTAAATAAAAATGAAACATAAACCTAATCAGAGAAAAAACACTAATTCATGACATAATTAAAAATGAACACACAATAACTACTAGAGCTTTTTAAAATAAAATACATGCTTTATTTATTATTGAACGGAAATATTTTTTAACGAAAGTCGAGAGACTAATCGAAATATTACGTATTATTATTATAAAAACAGTCAAAGGTATTTTACAATTCATCATTCACAATTTTAATTTTTTTACCTTATTACATTAACAATATTGAAAAATATCGTTCCAAAATGCAGCTATATATTGTTATTTACAAGCAAACTACCAAAAACTCATAAAACTATATATATTACATATAAATCTATGTAAGCATAAATTAGATATATTTTTGTCCAGGTCGCGGCTAGGACGAGAGAGCCAGAAAAAAGAAACTGAAACAGTCGATAGTTCCCAACACTACTTCGTTGGTATGGAATGTTTGCGATGCTACTCTACGCTATTACAACCGACCATATAACAAAAGTAAGCTACAAGTCGCTGAACGATATTCTGTTCTGCTGATTTGTTGTTATAACATGAATTGATGATTAATGTTTATAGCCTGGAAATTCTGAAGATGAGCATTCTTCAAGATAGCGTAGATATTATTGAACTAAGGGTTTCGTTTGGATTAAAATAGGATTGGATAAGCACTGTTATGTGTACAATCGTTAAAACAAGTTGTTACTTCTATAGTCGCTACACTAATAATATACCAATACGAATAACATCTACATTAATATATAATAAGTCGACTTGGTGGCGTAGTCGTAAAGGCGATAGGACGGTCCTCCTACTGTTGCGATAGTCGCAGGTTCGAAACCTTCTGGGCATGGTCGTAAATTTATGTTTGTGATTGTCCTAGGCAAGAGTGTAAAATCCGACAAGGAAAATGATCCCAGTCACGCCAGTAACCAGACTGGGTAAGACCGGATGTCTTCTGGGATGATTTCTAAAGTTGTTCACTGCCGAGTCCAGATAAACCCATAGTTGGTAAAAGGAGACTTTAAAACATATTTAATATATATATATATATATATATATATATATATATATATATATATATATATATATATATATATATATTAAGTATACAGAAACACTGATTTATTACAAAATAAATCCAAGTTTGTATAAAATTCATGTTTAACAATATGCTCAAAGAAGAAGAAAAGAATGTCAACAACAATAAGGGGTATAATACGGGCAGAAAACCCCGAAAATGCTATTATATATACCTCAAGTTAAAATATAATGATTTACTTAAGTCCTTTGTGAATCGGTAGGATTCTAGAGAGATTACCATGCTGTTTTTGTATTTTGAATTAATTTAATTAGCTGAAATCAGCTTGCTTGATAAGAAATTATGCATACCTTGATATAATCACGCGCAAAAGTTGTGTAGCTCTGGCTATAAGATCTGGAAGGGTGGAGTGAAGTTTCTCAAAGTCTTCTAGTCATGAACCATTCGAATTACAATACATCCATGCTTTGAAAAATATCTCTAGGTCGTGAATTCCTGGCACAAGCATCACAGTACAGGATATAAAGGCACATAAGGCAAACTGAACTTTCTGTCACATCCATAGTGTTAATATTCAAGTAGGATCAAGTAATATAAGCTTTCGTCTAGAATAAAAGGCGAATAGATCGACAGTGTTGTTACCGCAGATTAATGACGGGATATAATAAGTAAGTTAATGAATAATACATGAATGAATAATAAACATGTAAATATGAGGAGGACTATTATTATTATTATTATAAGAGAGATATGAACTGTATGAGATGGTACGGAGGTATGTATCCTCGACGTTTTTTTGCTATTCCAGAATGACCAGCAAGAACCAAATCGTGTTATTTTTCCCTTGTTATTCACGCCTTAGGTTCGGGATAAAGAAGTGTTTTGGGGGCGACAAAGACCCTGGGTTACGACTGGGATTGTCATAGTTGGTTAGCTACCGGGGTTTGTGCCTGGGTAGGGATTTGATCAGATTGTTATCGTGTTCTAAGGCGCCTAAGGAGAACCACACACTGAGGATGTTCGTGAAACTCTTCACGAACGGGATGCCTAATTCGAGGTGAGTGAGTGTTGACGTTCCTCATAAACCATGGGGCAATTGAGTAACGCGCGGACTTTTTTGGATTGGAACATTTGTATTAGTTCAAGTTGTCTCTCAGAGACGTACCAAACCTGTGCTCCGTAGAGGCAGACTAGACGGGTTAGCATCTTATACAGAGTCGCTTTCTGGGGAATTGGGAGCTTACTTTGCAGAGGAATGGTAAGAGTAGACTGTACCCTCTATTGCTTTTGCAAACAAAGTGCTGAATGTGGGCTGACCATTGGAACCTTCGGTCGAACTGGAAACCGAGGTATGATATCTTCTGGAGTCAGGGGTTAGGAGCTTTATCAATTTGGAAGCGATAAGCGCGGAACTCCTCGCGGTGGAACAGAATAGTCTGAGTTTTGCTCGGATTAATCTGCAGCCGCCAGAATTTATACCACGCAATCATCAGGTTCAGTTGGACTTGAAGTCTGTCGAAGATGGCGTCGGGACTGTAACCGGTGGTAAAGAAAACTGTGTCATCTGCATAAAATGCTGTGTTCGATTTCTTGGAGAGTGAGAAGTGAGCCATATAATGGTTGAACAGGGCTGGGGCTAGTGGAGTACCTTGCGGGTCTCCTACAGAGATTTGTTTTCGAGAGGAGACTGCGTCCTCGATGTTCGCAAAGCATCCTTTTGTAAGCCATGCGAATGGTCATGGAGGGGGAGTAGGCGGTACTGGTCGATGACAATGGTTGAGTCATGAATCGCTAATAACACTTGGCATATCTGGCTTAACTTTTTACTTTCATAGGCTTTTTAAATTATATCTGTTATTCTATGCACCTGGTCAATTGTTGAATGTTTGTTGATGATTTGGGTTCATCAGAAATATTCAACTGGTGTGTAGGCAAAGTGCGACACTAGTTATGACATAGCGATGTTGTCATCAGCATTCGTCATTATCGGCCATGATTATAGTTATATGAAATATCATGTGTCCACTCCGTTTCTCACAAATATAAACTAACATAGTTTTCACTATTAATATTATAAATTAACTAAAAAGCTCAAAAGAACATTAAGTCCGCAATCAATACATCTGAATAGTACGCCCACGTCAAATAGCCGATTGCAATATAACGCGACGCTAAAAATAAATGATTTTTCAAAGCCGACACTGCATTACACCGTCTGGAAATAGAACGTCGGCCTTGTACTTTGCACCGTGTACAATGTAGGTTAATTGTTACACGTTAAATTGCGCTCCGAATCCTGCAACGTCTGCAGGACATTAACCGGGCCGGGTGCCCGGGAGGGTTGTTAACTCGGTCGTTACCAGACCCTTCACCTCCGTGCACTTGCTTTTATTTGTTGCATTACAAATGCCTGACGTGGCCCCCGCTGCTCCTCCGTCTCGGCTCGCCTCGGAAGGTCTATTTGTGCGAACTCGTTGTCTTTTCCATCAGCGACTGCCCTAGGTTAATTTTTTCGTCATTATCATCATTATTATTATTATTATTAATATAAAAGCTGCGTTTTAGGTGGTCTCAGAGAATGTTATTGATGACAGGAAGATCATAGGTAATGTCGAAATCGGTACGGTGTTGCCGATGTTGTAAATTTTCAGTAAATCCGGAAATTTTTAAAAATAGCATTTTAATAACGAATTCAAAAATAGAAAAAATTCGGCCTAGACATTTGTTTGATCTGTGTGAATATATTAATGTCTCGCTATTATGGTAAATAATTTAGAATACATTATTATGACTTTTATATAACTTATGGAACTTTTCATTTTAATGTAAATAGGAACCTTATAATATTTTAAAGACATCATTTATGACATTTTAAACCAGACACTCACACACTGATTTCTTAAAATATTCAGTGTCATATCAATAGCGTGATATAATACCTTTAACCTGAGGGGAACGAACACAGAGTGGTACCACATTCTCCAGTATGGACAGCTTTATGTTGTAATAAAATTCTTTGTTAGTTAGGATTTCATATTTATCCACCATTTCGAATTTGATCTTCTACCCTCCACTGTTTTATATAAAATTTTATTATATCTCTAAAAGTTTCAGAATTCTTAAATTTCAGTAGTCTACATTGTGCAACTACAGGTGTTTCGTACAATCTAGACTGCAAAGTTCTATCCAAATTCTAAAAACTAGGTTAAGAGATGTTTTCCAAACTTAAGAATTACAATACCCCCGCTGTAGGTAATTTAGTCTACTCATTGTGACCTTACATCCCTAACATATTGTTGCTTGAACTCAAGTAAACTATGTGAAGCAATCTGATATAAAGTGATAAATTGAGCGTTGTCTTGTAAGGGGATAGTTGTGCCAATTAACAAATAAAAATAATTTTTATGGGGTTTGACATGATCACTAGTATTTTTGATAGATTGAATATCTATCATTCATTTTTTACAACATAACGATTCTATTCAAGCCAAATTATCAAAAATTTGGAAATTATATAAATATTTAAAATATTTGAATTTCAACAGTTGAAACGACTTCCCCTACAAACTTACATATTTCGAGTTTTCTTTCTAATTATTGATGATTTAAAAAATAACGAAAATAACATATTAATGCAAAAATTGTAGAGACAAGGTGCATAAGAAGTAATAATAATAAATTTAAAAAAATCAAGAGATAGAGCTTTAAAATTGGTTATTGTGGATGTTGAGATAGTTCAACTATACCAAAGAAAAAGACGTTGAGGAAAGCGTGTTTAAAGGTATATATTAAACTGAATACTGAACACGAAAATATTTTTCTAAGGAATATCTTGTTACATTCTTTGGCTAATTAATCCACAAGTGTTTTGGGTTAAATCATCAGACATCGTCAATATGGGAATATGCAAGAAATGTTCCTCTAAATTTCGGATCAGGGAATTGAAAAAAAAATTAAAGAGAGGTAAATGGGAATCTTACTCTTACTTTTTATTTAGGATTATTGTGATAGTGATATCATGATGAAGTATCATCAATTGATAATGATGGAACGATGCACAAAATCTTTAAGTTAATTCGAAAAATATTCTATTCTTAGTGAATGCGACGTACTAAAATAGTTATGGATTCGAATAATTATTTCCTTTAATTTTTTTGCTGGTGTATTAAAAACAATGAAACAAAATCTACCCATATAAGATAAATAATTGCCATTTCCTCCACTTGTGGATGAGGCAAATATTTTGGCGTGCATCTATACCGAGGTCTAATTAGGAAGAAGCACATACAACTAAACCAAACTATATTGGCTTGTCGAATGCAAATCGAGATTATCCTTAGATAACAAGATATTACTCTACAAATACAAATCGATACTTAAGCCCATTTGGTCTCCTATGGAATCCATCATCATTTAACAGTTTAAAAACAAAGTGTTTTACACTTACTGAAGTGATCTTCTCCATGTTATGTAAATAATACTTAATTAATTATCATTAGAAATATATATTTCCCACTGGGCGTAACTATATATAAATCACTAAAGGTAATAACTCTAAGAAAAATTCTTTGTATTCCTCATTTCATACATATTCTGTTTGTAAACATTTTCATTGTCAAAAATACTGTGATACGTCAACTTTAAGCAGTCTTGAATATAATTTCTCAGGTGTTTTTAAATAAAAAAAAGTAAAACTAGGAAGCGAACAGCGCTATTTCTTATCAAACAACTATATTTTATACATTTTGCGTATAACAATGCATGATACATCCCAATTATTTTTTACAATAAATAACTCAACAAAACTGAACAACAAATAACTAGTCGCTATAACAAATAACTAATACTGTATGTAAAAAAAAATTAAAACGAAATAAATTAAATGTAAATATCCGGTTCATTGTAGCCTGTGTACCAACTTGTTAAGCATTTACTAATAATTTGATCGACAAAAAAAACACAAACAATTTACTGTTGCAACTATAACTAACGTTCACATCTGGTTTAGAAAAGAAACGGCAAAACGAACACATTTAATCTTGAGCAATCATTGCATAGCGTGAGAGAAATGTCTGAGTCATGCATATTAAATCATATTAATTAATAACAAAATCGCTATAAACAACCAATATGGTAATACAATGCGGAATCAGATATCTGCTTGTAAATATTTCTCAACCATTTCGAATGGCTTTATGGAACTGTTTTACGTTAAAATATCGATTGTGATATCAACGAGTTTCCAGATATGGAGTTACTATAACAAAATGAAAAATAATTGAAGTATTGAAGAATAATAATGCATTGTTTGTATCAGTTACTGTAGTGGTACTCATAGGTAGTACTTATAATGGTCATAAAAAATTTCATTAAATGGCTTTACTGCTGATGAGCAAAGTCAGCAAAGTGAGGTTTCTTAGAGAATCGTGTTTATTGTCTGTTTTTTTTTTGGCCGATTAGCTGCTTTTAGCTTAAAAGATGTGTTTGCGTTGATTTTTTTTCTTCTTGGAGAATTACAGAATTCATATTTGTAGAATTTGTTATTAAGGATTGATTTTTAATGCCTTTTTAGAAAATTCTGATAGCATATAGCAACCCGGATGAAAATTGTGTACAAATTTATCGACTACCTTACATCTGTCATTATTTACCATTAAACTATATCCGGGCTGGAGTTAGATCCCTGTGGAAACAATGAATTATTTCACTCATTTCATTGAGCTTTCACTACTAGAACACCTTTATTTTGTAGTTGAACTTAACTTTGATCGTATCTATAAATATTTACCGGCTTGGTGGCGCAGTGGTAAAGGCGATGGGACGGTCCTCCTAATGTTGCGATAACCGCGGGTTCGAATCCTGCTGGGGCATGGTCATAAATTTGTGTTTGTGATTGTTTAAAATTTGTGAATGTTCTAGGCAAGAGTGTAAAATCGGACAAGGAAACACACAGTCACGCTAGTAACCAGGCTGGGTAAGACCGGATGTTTTCTGGGATGATTTTGGGTCACTCGCTAGTCGGTAGGCTTAATGCTGGGGACCGTGGTTCGGAGCCCACGTTAAACTTTAGGCCCAGTCCAGATAAACCAATAATTGGTAAAAGGAGACTTTGAAATATATTTTTAAAAAATCTATAAATATCAGATATCTATTATATATATTTATTTATATATATATATATATATATATATATATATATATATATATTATTAATAAATATAAATATATAATATAAATTTATCTGCTATCTATAATATCAGAAAAATTACACTATAGAAAATAACTCCTAAAGAAACATTGTATTTGTATAATAAGATCAAGTTTCTTGATAATAATGCCCTAAAAGTAATAATTTCCAATTAAAGCTAGAAAATAAAATATAGTATCGAAATATAAAAATGTCCAGTAAGTTAAATCAGATAAATAGAGGACAGGTTAAACTAAAAATGCGCCGAATGTATCTAATGATAAAATTAGAGTTTTTTTATGGAAAAATGGTATGTATAGTGTACCTGTAATAGACAAAAAGAAAGCTACAAGCAGGTGTAGTAGCACAAATTAAAGTGTAATGGTCTCTATGTTTTGTGATAGGTTTTATCACAAGCCACTAAACCCGGGGCGATTTTTTTTGGTTGTAGGAATACGTGGAATATGAGGTTCTATTGTAATATGAAGAATTTCATGATGAAAATGCTAAAATGTGAAGATTCGATGATGTTGACATTTTTTACATAAAATAAGTTTTCCATTTGTTATTATTGAGTAATGTCAGTGACAAAGAATAGTCTGGTGAATCAAGAATGTTAGAAAACAATGAATTCCAAGACTCATTCGACGAAACCCTAATTCAAGCTATCAAAGAACTTTCATACAGCTAAACAATTGATGAGTCAAACATTTCCAGACATTTGACAATCACTACCACCGGCTAACAAAGAAAATCACTACCACTCAAATTTACTGAAAGTTTCATTTCGAATCGTATGAATATAGCGCTTTTATACCTTTCCAAACAAAAAAGAAGAGTTTTCGGTTGCGCATTTTGACCGGCGATGAAAATTTGGATCAGGATCATCATTTTCGTCGACAATAAAGCAGAGTATTCATGGAAATTAAGTCTTGGTGTATGTATATGGTGGTATATAATGTATAGAGCTTCTAAAACTGAATAAAACTGTTACGACATATGTGTGTCGATGCCAAAAAGAATCGATCGCTGCCAAACCAACAATCTTTCAAGACGCTATTGACATGTTTTTATAAGACGCGATAAAAGCTGCAGAAAATTATGGAAAATATTTTTATTAACATATATTGTACCTCTCGATATATCTCAGGCCTCCGACAAGGTGCGGTACACTGGACTGCATGTTAAATTGAAAAAGCTTTTACCCCATCATCACTCGAGGATCCAATATCAACCACAAGAAACTCTAACATAGCTATGCTTCAGAAGTTCCGGAATAAAATGTTGCGAGTCATCGTCGATGCTATAACGTGTGCAACAAACTGATTCAGTGCGATTCGAAGTGTTAGTGCGAAGTACTAACTATTAGTGTATCCCAATGCACTCTCCAAACAGTTAAATGTACATGATGACAATGTAGTGCATAGGCTCAAACGCAAACTACCATACGAACTGATTAATAGACACATAGAGTGGAATTTGATAATCTCTAGAATAAGTTAGAATATTCTTTAGAATAAGTTAGGATAGACTTTTAAAATGTTATAATAGTATCTAGAATAAGATTTAGGTTATAAATTGTACAGCAGATCACTTACTCAAGCTATCTTCTACATGTTAGGATAGTTATATTATGACCTATGGGCAGATTGTTGACGTTCTAAGAGATTAATAAAAAAATTGTACCAGTTTCTCTCAATAAATGGCTTTTTAAACAGAAACTGTGAACAGAATACATGCAAGCACTTAATATGTTGGCATTATGATATAACAACAATAGGTAAGATGTTAGGTGTAATTAAAATATTATTAAGTTAATTAAAACTTATTAAATTTAATATAAATATTAGATATATTAACAAGAAAAAAACTCCCATAAAATTAAAAAGCCAACTTAAAATATTAAAAATGGACTTAGCTCATGTCACGAGGGTAAACTTTGTGATCTGTTAAGTATTAATTGTTATCATCGTTTATGATTACTGTGTTTCTGTGTGTTGCGCTCACCGACCAGCGATTTATGGCTTAAATAAATCTGTTGTGAGTAAAAGTGGATGTTAACATATCACCGACAAAAGATATCCCAATGCTTTGGCGGTAGTGAAACCGCGATATAATTATTTTTATTTTGTTAAACTAACAGCATTCATTGCATCACTATCTAGAAAAATATTATTAATTGTCCCTGTCATTGTCACAAGTGAAATTATCAAGAAAAACAACAAGCAAGAATTCCCAGTCTGCATTCGTCCATGCCAAGATGCATTCATTGTTTATCTCCGTGGATTTTTCATCATTTTAATCAGCTAATTGGTGTAAACTGTTAATTATTTTAATTTAACATCTGCCGTTCAGAAATTTCTCTGGTCGTTAATTGATTGATGATGATTACAGTTGACCGAATAAAATTGTTCTTTTTTGTAGTTGTCTATATTTATACTTAGTCATATATAGTGAAATATCCTTAGAGTGTAACAAAAATGCAGGTTCCTAAGTCCGTAATATTGAAGTCTAAAGGTGTTGAATCCTACGCATTTAGCATAACATCATTCCGAACAATTATTTTCGTACTTTCTTTGATAGTTTATTTAATTCTTTGGAGCTTAATGTCAGGATTAGATTTGTCAGGCATCTAGGGCCATTGGCTTTGGTATATTGACGAGGTTGGTACCTTTTTAAAAATGTTTCTTATTACCCAACTATGTTTATGCAATTATTATTGTGATTAGTGGATAGTGGCTCTTTGGTTGTTTTATAGTCATTACATTTATATAACAAAATCATAACTAGCTTACTTTCCTAGAATTGCAACTTGATATCGATTGCAACAACGTTGTTGTTGGATTGCAATAAATCAAAAGCTGACTGAATTACGCACAACATATTTATTTACATATTAATGTACATAATTCCCTTTGTGGCTGTATAGTTTGTAGCAAATATTGGTAATATAAATATTTTAATAGCAAGGACAAACGTATTCTTTATGAATGGATTTTATTTATTTGATTCAATGTGTCATTGAATGTATAATATTTACTCTATTGTCACTTTTTTATAATATTCAGTGTTATTGTTAAGCGCGAATAAACTGTAATTTATGTTTGAATTAGTTGTATTTAATCCAATTCTTTTAATTATCATCTCTCAGTGATTTAATAAATAATGAAAAGATATGAAAATTTAGATTTGCTTTTATATAATTCATATTGTATCTGATACAACCCATATTTTATTTTGAATTAAATTTCGTATTATATTTAGTGGTTCCAAGTTGTCCAAATTTGATCGTAATTTCATTAACTTAATTATGTTTTGTGTAAAAAAGAGTAAAGTATAGGTTTAGGGGTTTAGGGTAAAGTATAGGGGTTGAGTGAAACTTTTCTGCTTATACTTTAGTCAAAACAAATTAGAGAATGTCTAATGAACTGTGATTTCGGTCTAATTTAGTGTTAAACTTAAAAATGGAATAAAGATAATTTAATTTAAGAAGAAAAATCTTAATAACTTTTATATTTACTTCTAATACAATAGGAGTAATACATTAGCATAACATCATTCCGAACAATTATTTTCGTACTTTCTTTGATAGTTTATTTAATTCTTTGGAGCTTAATGTCAGGATTAGATTTGTCAGGCATCTAGGGCCATTGGCTTTGGTATATTGACGAGGTTGGTACCTTTTTAAAAATGTTTCTTACTATCCAACTATGTTTATGCAATTATTATTGTGATTAGTGGATAGTGGCTCTTTGGTTGTTTTATAGTCATTACATTTATATAACAAAATCATAACTAGCTTACTTTCCTAGAATTGCAACTTGATATCGATTGCAACAACGTTGTTGTTGGATTGCAATAAATCAAAAGCTGACTGAATTACGCACAACATATTTATTTACATATTAATGTACATAATTCCCTTTGTGGCTGTATAGTTTGTAGCAAATATTGGTAATATAAATATTTTAATAGCAAGGACAAACGTATTCTTTATGAATGGATTTTATTTATTTGATTCAATGTGTCATTGAATGTATAATATTTACTCTATTGTCACTTTTTTATAATATTCAGTGTCATTGTTAAGCGCGAATAAATTGTAATTTATGTTTGAATTAGTTGTATTTAATCCAATTCTTTTAATTATCATCTCTCAGTGATTTAATAAATAATGAAAAGATATGAAAATTTAGATTTGCTTTTATATAATTCATATTGTATCTGATACAACCCATATTTTGTTTTGAATTAAATTTCGTATTATATTTAGTGCTTCCAAGTTGTCCAAATTTGATCGTAATTTCATTAAATTAATTATGTTTTTTTGTAAAAAAGAGTAAAGTATAGGGGGCTGAGTGAAACTTTTCTGCTTATACTTTAGTCAAAAAAAATTAGATAATGTCTAATGAACTGTGATTACGGTCTAATTTAGTGTTAAACTTAAAAATGGAATAAAGATAACTTAATTTAAGAAGAAAAATCTTCATAACTTTTATATTTACTTCTAATACAATACGAGTAATACATTGTGCCTCTAGAACTATTTGGATTACTAATATTTAAGCTTAAATGCTTAATCAAAAATAATCTATCTTATTTTAATTAGTATCTTCTTATAGACAGATTGGATAGATGAATTTCTTTTATTGAATTTTGTTAAATTAGGTTTTTTATAGCTGATAAAAATATCTTTTCGACAAAGCGGTTTCATAAAAAATGTAAAATGTATATAATTTTGTTCCTCAATAGTTATCTTTGTTCACGTCCTCATAAAAATTTTAATCTCAGGTAAGGCATCCAATCTTTTGGTTTAACATATTATTCTAGTATTGTCAAATTCAAATATTATTGCTGATGGTTAATTAGCCCTAATAGTTTAGTACTATTTTGATACTTATTCTTTAGTTTGTTTATGTTACATAACAAACTAATCCGATTTCAAAGATAAGGATTAGGATTGGGATCGCTCTAGATTGTAAGATTGAAAGAAACAACTTTCTTTTAGCAGAAATACGAGCAAGTGATAACGCAGCATAATACCCTTTAACCAAAAGTTGAACAATCTGTATAAATCTACATAAAAACAGTCAAATTGAAATATTACATCTCAATATAACACATATTGATTTCCCATGATGGTTTAGTTTGGTTTGAACATTCTTTAAAATTTATTTGTTATAAAATTTGAAAGATATCGAAACTATTCTTTAATTATTACGTTATATCGGTTACTTTATGTGTAAATTAAATTTATATTTATTTTTTCAGATCTGAAATTTTTTTTATTTGATGATTTGACTCTAGAATAATGTTAAGGTAACGGTATTCGAATGTGGCTACATGTCACATTTTCATATATTGACAACATACGAGATTAGTGATCGTAAGAACATAATTTTAATGAAGATGTACTTGATTAAAATTGTGTTAAATAGGTTATGTTGCTGGTGTATCCAATATTATGATTTAATGCTGTTCTTCAGCCAATTTTAACATGATTGTTGTTGTCTGTTTTTATTGAATGATGAAACCTTTTTGTATGCCTAATACAAATAGTTTACACCACTCGATAACCAAGCTTCATAAATAAATTCTGTTCTTAAAATAGTTTCATGTTAAAATAGATTGGAATGAACTTTTACCGAAACATGGTAAATTTTGGTAGTCAAGATTTGCCTCTGCAATGTGATGGAATGCGTAGTATAGCTTTAACAATCAAATCAATTTAAAATTATTACAATAATGCGGTTGTTTGTTAATGATTTTGTTAATGACCCTGATCAAGTTCGAGTGTTGCATATCTATATTTAGTCGATTTGCATTGTTGATAACCTTCGCTGTTTAAGTAACGTTTCTATTTTCTCGAAGCGAAATAAACAATGTTTAGTCTACCAAATTTATCGGATATGGAACTAAGTTTTTAGTTTTCTTTTTTTATGTAAAAGTATCGTTGTTTACATATATTTTTGTTATTAGTTATTTTATTTAATGTTATTATTACTAAGATGAACAAATACATCAATCACTAGGTTTTAATATTGTTATTTTTGATATGAATATATAATTTCCAATTTATGTAAATTTCTATCAACATAACTCAAAAGCTCAGACGACAAATCCAAAGGTGAAGGAAGAATCAATTAACTACTTACTAGAGTTATGGACATATAAAGATTGCTTACTCTAGAGAACATTCAACCAAGCATCTAACCAAATCTGAATCCAAGGAAAACATACGAATTCAATCTAATCATTGGAAATATGTTAAAACAATTGTCTAGAAAAACTGTTATGGCTAATGATTTACTAAATCGTATGCCTGATTTGATTAATGCCGATCCGTTCATAGGACCCAAGTGATTATAGACACGACATGTAAGAATTCTACTATTCTTCTTGATATGAGCTTGATGAAAATCTCTATTCGATTCTGACCGTTTTAATCTTAATCCATTCTTGTTCTGTTTCTCTTTCTCGATTGTTCTGCCTCATGCTCTTAACTCTCTTGAGTCTTATTGATTCTTGACTTCCACTCTCTGTTCTGACTAAATCTTTTTGTTCACCGTACATGATATTTTATTACGGAAACTTCTCCCACAGGTTCTTCGTGGTGACTGAAATGGTTGGTTCAAGAAATCCTTTTCTGCATCTCTTTTCGTTCAAATTATCGAGCACGCAAAGACTTTTCCAGCTAGATTTTTTCACGCTAATGGAACACGTGCGTTACGGGCTCTTAAGAAATGCTCGGGTACTCCAAGTTATGCCATCAATAAGGGATTTTTTACCAGGTTCAACTTTCTACACCCGTCGTTTATCCCTGGTAAACTCCCCAAATTCCAAAAGTAAATTCTGATTGGTAGATCACCATTTCTTTGTCAGAAGTCTTCGGTGAAATAAGGAAAACAAACAAGAGACGCCGGATTGTTCTTCATCATGAAAATGCGAGCTCTCACACATCGGCTTAAACAAGAGACTATTTGAGAACTTAAAACATCGAATTGATGGGTTATCCGTCGTACAGCCCTGACTTGGAACCCAATGACTTGTTTTTGTTCCCATCCGTGAAGAATAAAATGCGTGGTCAACTATTTTCATCGCCCAAAGAAGTTAAAGAAGCGTTAAAAAATCATGTTTTGAAGATATCTCATTCGGAATGGAATAAATGCTTTGAAAATTTGAAAAAGTTTAATTGTATGCAAAAGTGTATGGATCATCGTGGCGAGTACTTTGAAAAACAACAAAGAATGCAGCATGCGAATATAGCAGCTTAACTATTTGTTTTTTTCCTATTCCCGAAATATAAATAGTGACTCGTAGAATATTGTATATTGCTCAAGTGATAATTATTTTCCCATGTAATGTTTCCCTAATAGTGTAATAAATCACACAAGACCCCTAAATTACACAAAAGAAGAGACATTATATTTTTCCTAAACTTAAAATTAAATAATTTTCTTCCATGTAATTACGCCACAACATATTTACTGTCATTTATCTGGAGGCACCTTCATCTAGAACATATATTTACACTATTTAGTGCTGTACAAGAACCAAAAAGACTAATCCCATAGATCCCCTTAAGTTCTGTTAGAACGATCACACGAGAAACAAAATAGAAACGGCAGCCCTCCCTCCGACCGTCCACCAATCAGAAACCAACATATAATTATTTTTCCTGTAATTCTTTTTTGTCGTTCTTTATCTGCCTCACTGCCACGTGGCCGATCGATACGCCGTGGTGTGTTTGCCTCCACGATCGAGGAAGGCCAAATTGGGGACCTTCACGTGCCCCGTCCTTGACCTCGCCGGGGCCGTAGCGCGTTAAAAAGAATAATCGCGTCTCGGAAGGCAATTATTTGCGGCGGAATGCGTTTATTCTCGGTCTTCGGCGCTGCAAATTATGCAGCAGTGCGTGTGTTCGGATGATAAGGGATCGTTCGGTCACTCGAACAAAGCTTGTACGGTAACTTTGGCAACCGTATAGTCGAAGCGAATCACCGAAGAAAGTATTCAACTTGTTTTGCAATTTTTTGTGAACATGGTTTTTGAACACATGGTCTGAAAAGTAACGAGCCTAACACATAGATGTTTATATTGTCACTTGCCTGTTGTCATTTTCTTGTAGCTTCTTCGATATTATCTCCGACAGTAAGTGATATTTTCCATATGTGGTATATCAGATGTGCAATGTTACCTGCCACCTGCTTTAGATTTTTTTTGGCTGTAATATAATATTTCAATAACTTAATATATTGTTTTGGTAACATTTTCTGTAGCTTATGAACAAAGCCATCAACATACCTTATCGAAGGCTTGTGCTACATTTAAGAATATAGCTGAACATATATTTTTACCTTCATAAGCTTTTTCAACTACATCTGTTATCTTAAGTATCTTAGATATTAGTGATAGCGGTGAGATAGGTCTATGGCTTTTACTTCATTTGGTTCATTCATTCACTATTCATTCTCCTTTCTTTCGTCGAATTTTCACATTCTATGTCCGGCAAATTATTCTCAATATCAGTTTCGTTTGGGTTGAAGGTTTTTTTAGATAGTCAGGAAATGCTTCATCTTTGTCTTGATTGCTACGTGTCCGATTTCCACGTAGGTCTCTTATAGGTGGACTATGTAGTGTAGCAGTAGGAGAGAAGATACTGTGTAGACATGGTCGGTCGTTTTTAAGTATTTGGTGGCTTCCAGCGAATAATTTGTTTCCCTTTCATCTATTAGATTTTTCCGATAGTTATTTGTGGATTTGTTTTTAATTTGCAGTATTTCCCTATTTCCTTTGGGTTATATATTTAAAATATTTTTATTTCAGGAGTTCCTATTTTGTTGCCACTTTCTTCCTAGGTTTCGTTTTTCAGCTACCATTTCTTTGATTTCTTTCTGATAATTGATTCCTTCAATTGTATTCTGAATTTCTGGAAGATTATTCAAAGCAGCCTTGTTGGATATCTACAATGAATTTTCCTGCTTCAAAATTTAATTTTTCGGTTGTGTTGGCTTTGTTGACGTTAGCTATCGTTCTTTTTTATTATATTTTCACTCACTTGATGTAGTTTTTTGACTAAAAATCGTAAAATTTCTACATGGATGTGATGAAATTATAGCTTTTCCAGAAAAGTAGCAAAAGGTCATCGACTAAAACTGCACATATTTAGTTATTTAGTGTTTGAGGCTTATGAAAACAAACTCTCTTATAAACAAGATTATATTATTCCGAGTATCTTCATGCTAAAGTTCAGCCATATTAGACTTTCTTTATTAGTATCTATAAAAAATCTATTTGCGAGAAGCTTGACGGTATTTGTTTAATGTTCCAAAATATTGCTGAAAGTCATTAGGTATCATCGGAAATTTTCATACTGCATCAATTTTGGTGCTGATATCGATGAATTTCACAACGAAAAACTAAGTAAATGTTTGAAATGATAAAAATAATAAATAACAAGGAGCAATGCTGATAATAGTGATGGTGATTTAATACTTAAACAATTATTTTTTAAATTTCAATGTCATATTAATAATAAAAAGTATACTTTTTTATTTTAAATATTTAGTTATCCTAGATTTTGGCGAATGTTAACAAGCAATAAATATCCTAAAATATCCTACAGGTTTGCTAGTAAAATTTTCATCATCCATAACCATTGCCAAATTCAAAAATATACCAGTTTTTAGGTATCACACCTTTCAGTTCGTTCTGTTATATAACATTTTAAAATCACTGTTTTTATAAACACGTATTTAAAATCCTATTGTGCGTTTTATTAATTAATAGTTATATTATTATTCATTTTTTGACCAAAATTGGTTGTACAGTTAGAACAAATCAAATCAAACATAACTTCTATTAGGATAAAATGTCAGTATTTTTTTTGTAAAGTAGTCGAAACACTATTTTTGTTTTAAAATCGCATATTTCTGGTAATATGTATATAATGCAGTCGTATCATAGCCTGTTTAAAATGTAACAATCCAAGAACATTATATGTTTTAAGGTACCGTTATTTGTTTACTTAGTCAAAAAATATAGCTCTTTGATAGTGGAGATTACAGAAAATCAATTTTCGTAATGTTTTGTTTTTTACTTCCAAAACTGGCTCATTGAAAATTATATGGTGTTCATACTGATGATAGCCTGTGTAACTTGCGTGTTTCGGCGTTGAAAATGAACTTTATCCTTTTTAGCTCGGAATTATTTTTACATCTTGTTATTATTATTTATTGATCACAGTATATAAAAAAAATGTAAGTTCAAACCTTTAGATGTAATTAAAAATATCATACCATAGTATGTATTATTGGAGTGCTGTATATTAAAAACGTATTGTTTGAACAACGAATTCCAACTGAATATAATTGTTATCCAATTTCTAATTCTCTCATTGGTTGTTACTTGTATGTGTGTATGTGTATGCGTACGTTGGAGGGTCAAGGTTGAAACACGTGCAGAGTTTCCCAAATTCGCCTTTCGCCGTTCGCGAGCGATTATATGGCGGATTATTGATTCGTAATGTTCAATGTTCGTTTCTTTTATGTACTGTTGATATATGATATGATTCGATTTAAAAATCGTGCTGCAGATAATACGTATTGGATTTAATTAAATAACGTTTTATTTGGCGTTGAGAACTATCGACTGAACACAGTCGAGACAGTCGATAGTCAAAAAATTTGCGACTGAAAATAATAATTACTATTTTCAGTCGAATGCACGGTTCGACTGCTTTATTCAGTTCGTGATGTCGGACGAAGATGTAAGAACCCTTTCCAACATAAGTTGTGAGAGAGGAAAGGACAGAGATAATTGCTTGGTGAAGTTAATTTTATATGTGCTTATATTTTCCAACGGTAGTGTAAACGAGACGGTGATGTACATATTCCTTTACGTACTTACTAACTTTAAAAAAGAAAAGGAAAAATATTGTGACTGTATACTATTAACATGCAATTTATAATTTCATTTTAAACGAAGTAGAATTAGTTTTATATTTGAGTGTTCTGTGGATCTGTAAAAACGAATGAAATTTTTCTATGGAGTGGACAAATGTTTTATCTTATTTTAATATGTTAATTGCCATTTTTAAATAATATACTATAATAAATATAGACAATACAGCAGAATTTAAACAAAACCTAAAACCTAAAGATGTACAATAACCATAAATACTAAATAAAATTAAACATATACCTAATCATAAAAAAAAACTGATCCATGACATAATTAAAAATGGCTACTAAACAACAACAGTACAACTATTAGAGTTTTTTTTAAATAAAATAAATGCTTTATTTATTATTGAACGGAAAAAAACAAAAATCGAGATAATAACCGAAATATTACCTATTATTTCCTTTAAAACAGTCAAAAATCTTTTACTATTTATCATTCACAATTTTAATCTTTTTAGCCTTAACAATCTTACATTAACAATCTTAAAAATATCATTCCAAAATGCTGCTATATTAATACACAATACTTAAGCCAGAACGTTAAAAATCAGTCGAATGAAACTAGTAGAACCAAACATAGTAACTAAAAGTACACCACTGAAATAATCGATACCAAATAGTAACAAAAGCAGTCGGGCCGAAAATAGCGACTGAAACATTCACTGGTAAAAAGTATTAAAATCAGTCGAACCAAAAATATCGACTGAAACAGCCGATAGTAAAAAGTGGTCAATTGCTAAACAGTCGATAGTTCCCAACACTAGTTTTAATGAATTATATGTTATTATAATTTAGAAAAATCGAACATTATTTTCTCAACTTACATGAGCAAAAATTTTATAGATGGATTTTCCATTTATGAATTGCTTATGAAACGAAATGAAATGGAGCCATTTTACAATCATTTTTTTTCTATAATGTAGTAATAAATAAAGAAAAACGTATCGAACAAATCGGTGTTATTTAATACAGATTAATTAAATAATACAGATTAATTTTAATAGTTAATTAATCATCCCATCTATCAAGATCTTTTCTAAGAAATCATTAAGGTATTAGTAAGTCAATTAATTTTTATTAATTTTATATACAAAATTATTTTTATACATAAAGTATATTTATAATAATCTATATATATAAGTGTACAATTTAGTAAAGCTTCCCTAAAATAATTTAATAATCTGATAAACACCTATGTTATATTTAAACTAATAGGTATTTATTCGAAAAATTGTTATTGTTAACATTATTTACATTAAGTATTAGGTGAATGCGTGTGTTTTGATCAGCGATGTATGTTGGTGAAAATCTGAAATATCAAGCAAATAGCAGCTAGTAGCAGGCGCAAAATCATGATCTTGAATGACAACGGTTGGCCACAAGAGTTCTGGGAGTTACACTGTTGTAACTTATATAACACTATATTTATCAGATATAGTACTTTATGATTATTAGATTCTCAGACTAATGCTACATAGCTTGCATGGTATAACGTTTCAAAATGATAAAATGCGAAATAAATTCCTTTTTAATAGTTATAATACATGCGAGTAATTACAGATCGTGTCGAAGTGCGTAGAAGTTTCACAAATGATTCCAAAGTCCGAATTGACACCAAACCATGTGTGTTTGCTAGTATTGAAAAGAAATTGTTCATAATCAGCTGCTTGAACTTGGGGAACACATTAACTCGACTCTGTACTGTTCAACATTTAATAGAATTGAAGCAGGATACTACAAAACAACCATCATTTATCAATACAAAAGGTTTTGTCTTCCATCACTACAACATTAGACCACGCAGATCTTTAGTAACTTGGAAAAAGGTGACAGAGATTGACTGAAAAGTTTTGATTCATCGACCATATAGGCCGGACCTTGCTTTGTCTGATTACTGTTTGTTTATCAGTATAAAGCTGGCTTCAAGAGAGATTTGGAAAAGTGACGTGGGAAATATAATCAATAGTTAATGTCTGAAATGTATATGAATATATTTGAAGCGGGATCATGAAAAACTGAAAATATTTTCCCCAACACATTATTAAATTATTTTTCCATTATTTCCTTTCGAACCGTAATTGTGTATCTTGCACGTTACGTGTAAACGTGTGAGGTGTAATCGAGCTTTGTCATGCAAGAGGATGACTTAGCGTCTCTTACTCGCTTTTGTTCGCATTTCCGCAACAATTTGTCGTTCATATTGTGGTTCCGTTCGGTTCTAGAAACTCATAATACCTCAGTTTTTGTTGCCACCATCAATAAATCACGTGGAAGCACGTTTTGATTGTAATATCAGCAACTTTCCGGTGTTCGCCCATAATTTGTTGGTTTTGGAGTTTTATCCAACTACAATCTACTATTTTTTCAATTACTTATCTTTTTATTCAGTAGTTGCAAGTAGTTGTTCTTAAATTAATATCTACAACTTGATTACCGATATTAAAATGTACGTTTTAAACTGTGGAAACCATAAGCAACATTGTCTTAAGTTTTCACAAGTATTCACAAGTTCTATTGAAACTTACGCAGTTATTTTATTAAGTATTACAATGAGTAGACCAAGTAAAGGTGCAGCCCGTATGACGAAAAAGGTATAAAGAAGCAATGATTGAAAATAAGAAACGCTTGAGGCCCCGGAGTCAGCTAGGCCTAGCCTAGGTGATTTGGTAAATGTTCTAACCAAACTAGAACAACAACAAAAAGTCCTTGCCCCTGCTGGGAATCTAACCCGCGACCTCCCCGTGTTAGCTGAACGCTCTAACTACTACACGCAGTTGTCTGAAATATTTTTACGGCTTATGATATGGTTAGTATTTATAAAGCAAACTGAACGGTTTTTGTACTGAACGACTTTAAGCAAACTCGTACTAAAAACTCCTCAAGGGTATAGCGGTCCAGTCACAGATTTCATTATCAGCTTACCTAAATAATTTCAAAGTATATAATTAGTTGTCTGTGCGTCCCCATAATGTTTAAAGAAATATCCTCTAACTCGTAACCGTTGAGGAGTTGTGCCTTCCGTCACATCAGCTCAGCAGTAATATTAAACACAAATATCTGATTATTTTAGATAAAACAATATGTGAAAACATTGTACGTGCATTTGAAATTTGAGGGTTTCCCTCGATTTCCCCAGATTCCACTGACTTGGTTCCAATGGGACTACCTCGGAAGTGAAATATGGCCACAATTGACGGGGAAATCTGTAAACATACGTAAAAAATATATACGGTCGAACATTTCATTTCCGCTCCATGTTGATGATTTAATCTTTCAAACACTTCGCAATGAAGTACTCTGCGCCAATTGCAACAGAAATATTCTAAAATTCCTATTGATCTGAAAATTATATCGATACGGAAATACCTAGATATGTTTTTATATATTTCATAAATCGAAATTTTTCTAACTAGAAGCCTAGAATGTTTTTGACGTCATTTTGATCGTTTTATCCGCGTTTCTATGCAACCACATACCACTTAAATACTTTAGAATTCATAATTAATACGCAAATAGTCTATATCACCATTAAATTAGTTAGATTATTTGTAATTTCATAGTTGTCAGATGCGGCAATATTCACACGAATTTAACACAAACTAAAAATGTAGAATATAGAATATAAAATGCCACTAGTTTCTCTTGATAGATGCGGTTTCCGCTGATGAAAATTAAATACTAAATAACTTATGCTTTTGTTCATTTTAGTAGTATTATGAAAGCTGAATGAAGGGGTCATTTGACAAATAGTTTCTAAAGAGAGTATTTGGCAATATCCAATACTGCAAATAGCAAAAAGATTGTTACGGTAGCCAGTGGTATCTTAATATAGCGAAAAGTGCCTAAAATTGAATGATTCTCATCACTTCTATCTAGTTGGTTTTAGCATTGTCTTACATTCTTTCTAATTAATTTAATTCCAACTCTTTTATTATTATCAAATTAGCGATAACAAGAATCTGAATGGGTCTTTGTAAATAGTATGGTTTTCCCCAGGAGACAAAAAGATTTTACAGAATTATGGAATTCCCAACACTAAAAGAGAAAACACCCAAATCCCGCTCTCAGTCAAGGGCCCAACGATGAGCTGGACCTATAAAAACCCCGACACAGACACTCGATGGTCTTCACAAACTTGGGACAAACTTCAAATTCAGTTCAAAATGCCAATGATTAAATTTTTGGAGGTTGCAAATCAACCCCCAAAAAACCCAGGCCATAATCTTTCACAATCAGAGAGACGTTCGCGCCTACCAGCTGAGAGTGGAAAATGTCTCAATCCCGTGGCGACGAAAAGCCACATATCTCGACCTCATCTTTGACCGTGGATTCCTATAGTCAATACAGATAAATAAAGCAATCTCCAAAGGCTACGGTGTCGCCACAGTGCTTAACCCTCTCACCTGCAGAAAAAGTAAATTGTCTCCGATGACTGGTGAACACTTGGTATTGGTTTGTCAGGCCAGAACTAGTGAAAAACTTCAGGTAGTGCAAAATAAATTTCTCAGGCAAACTCTGAACGCGCCATGGTTTATCAGAAATATCCAAATTCATCGGGAAACTGACACACCCGGAATAATACGGTTCGTTTTCTCTTTATACAAGAAATTCCATGCAACGTCAGCTCTCTCCAAAAACTCCCACATCAGATCTCTGTCAGAGGCGTTCCCAATTCGGTAACCCCGAAGCCTATCCACCCAAAAGCGGTTCTCCAAGCCCCAAATAAAGCGCCTTCACGGACAATCCTCTCTTATAAATTGAATTAATATCAGCAAGGAAACGTTTTCAGCTAGTAAATCAAGCAAAAAAACTCGACGGTCTCTTCATTCTCTGGGCTACTCGAGGGAGTGGCTGTGCTGTCAACTGTAAATTGACAATTACTCGAATAAACCATAAATAATCATATCCTATATCAGCATATATATATATATATATATATATATATATATATATTTGAACTCAGAAAATGTAGATTAATATATTAGTAGTAGATTACTATATAATATAACACACCAAATTCACTAATATAGCCTAAATTTTGGAATAGTCTAATTATCACATATTATAGATATAATAAATCAATCTATAATTTAAATTTTTATTCAAATATTTATTATTATATAATATAAATCATTTGATGTTGATTCACATATAAAAAGAAACAGTTAACGAAGCCTTTCTTACCTATACTGTTTACTTAATCATTAATTTATGATTTTTTCCATACATATCACCAATATCACGTTGTATTCGATTGATTAAAACCCATTCACTTATTTTTTCAATCAACATCATTAAATACATATCTAGACATAAAGTGGTAAATAAAAAGATTTTGTCGTAAAACCATTTTTTCTTGACTATTTTTCTACCGAACAAGCGCACGCAGAAAGGTAATAAAATAAGAAAATTAATGCAGTATGTTAATTAATCGAAATGTAACTTGATTTCTAATATAATAAAATACGCCGCGATACATATTAACCAGCTGAAGAAAACTGCCGACAATAATAGTATGCATGTTTATGTTTTTTTATACAGATAAAGTGGAAAATGTTTATTTACCAGTTTATTTATTCCAAGAACTGGTGAATTTAATTCAAAATATTGATATGTAGAGCGCAGTATTTACTGTTCTTGATATTATAGGAACATCAATTCCGTATTATAAAAACATAATATCAAGCTATATACAGTTGCCTCTTATATTTCTCTATATAAGATCACAAACAATTATTTATCAAAGTGGCTTTTTGGTCTAAACTATTATTCAGCAAGAACCCTCTGACGCTCCGTCATATTTTCACTGTTATTTTCTTATTTTTCCAAAATAGTCTCTAAATTTTTCAAAAATCCTCCTTAATTTCCTCCAATTTAATCCAGTTTTCTCCGATTATTGGTTTTAGACGACATGGTGCCCATAAAATATTGAATATATGCTCATTCCCATTAATATCCCAGCGAATATTTTATTTTACGAGACAGTATCAATTTTTGTGGAAGTAGGTTCCGATTTTAAGGTGGTCGAAATTTCATTCACTCTCAAACTTGTACTCGTTCATAATTTATCAATTGTAACAGGTCAATTGAAAAGTCACCGGCCTGACACATAGATGGCTCTACTAGAATTAAATCTATCTGTTTTTTAGTTAGCCCTTAACCCTCAAAAGATGTGTGTATAAATTTGACAGATGTCGGATCATTAGTTAGCCAGGAAAATCAATCGTCAAGGATTGGTATGCTAAGTTTAGACGTGGTAAAATGAGCACCGAAAATGGTGAACGCAGTGGACACCTAAAAGAGATTGTTACCGACGAAAACATTTAAAAAATCCACAAAATGATTTTGAATGACCGTAAATTGAAATTGAATGAAATAGCAGACACTCTAAAGATATCAATTGAACGTGTATATCATATCACTCACTAATATTTTCGTATGAGAAAGCTCTGTGCAAAGAGAGTGCCGCGCGAGCTCACTTTTGACCTAAAGCAACGACGAGTTGATGATTCGGAGCAGTGTTTGAAGATGATCAAGCATAATAAACCCGAGTTTTTGCGTCGATATGTGACAATGAATGAAACATGGCTCCATCATTTCACTCCGAAGTCCAATCGACAGTCATCCGAGTGGACTGCAGACGATGAACCCCTTCCAAAGCGTGGGAAAACTCAGCAGTCAGCTGGCAAGATTATGGCGTCTGTATTTTGGTATGTGCATGGAATAATTTTCATTGACTACCTTGAAAGGGGAAGGACCATCAACAGCGACTATTATATAGCGTTATTGGACCGTTTGAAGGACGAAATCGCCGAAAAACGGCCGCATTTGAAAATAGAGAAAGTGCTGCTTCACCAAGACAGCGCACCGTGTCACATGTCAGTGAGAATAATGGCAAAAATCCATGAATTGGGCTTTGAATTGCTTCCTTATCCATCGTATTCTCCAGATCTGGCCCCCAGCGACTATTTTCTGTTCTCAGATCTCAAAATAATGCCTATAAGTGCTTCAATAGGAATTAACTAATTGTTCGAAATTGCATTTTCAGTCCGTTGTGGTAGTCATTTTCTCTCCTCTTTTTAGATCTTTTACTTCGCATGTAAGCGTTCACCCACCGCTAAACTATCTGACCGTTTTTTAAGAGAATGAGCTAAATTTTCATACAATGAGTCTTGCAGTTCATTGAGTTCGAAGTGTTTTAACTCTCCTGCCGTTGTTTGTCATTGACATCAATATCACCACTTTTAAATCGCTAAAACGCGTCAACCAACCATTCGGAATGAAGGGGCAGCATTGCCATAGGTTTCTAAGAATCTTTGATATGTTAGATTTCCTAAAAATTCAATAATAATACATATCTAAAACATCAAATGCATGTCATAGACAATATATACTGCCAGATGCAGTTTGTAAAAATGTAAAATTCCTTTTAAACTCAAACTGATTAAAAAATGATGAAGTAGTGACTGATGCGGACATGTAACCGAATCAATCTATAAAATTCGATTTTGTCTACAAAATTCTTCAAAAGGTTATTGATAATAATTAGAGCTTATAAACCGACTAATGTTGTAAACCAGAATTTCAATTTAATGCGGCAACATTGCGATGGTTGTTTTATTAGATACATTACAAAAAAGTGTTTTATATGTAGGGAAATGTCAAAGATTGTTTAGCAGTTGTTTCTTTGAATACTTCTCATTTTTGCCAAAAGATAGTTGATGGAACTATATAGAAGCCACCTAATTTTTGTCAAAAATCATTAACCTATTTAGAAATTACTAACAATGTTGTTGACGGTAGTTCAATATTTTAAATTAAACTTTACTTTACTTAACTCTACGTATAAATCATCTAGTACCTATTAATGAAAGTAAATCTGTACATGCAGCTCACCTATAAACAGACCATATGAGCATCAATAACATTAAATAATACTATCGCTCCATACAGAAACAACGCTAAATATCTCGGAATGAATCTTGATGCAAAACTTCCCTGGAAGGAACATATAAAGAAGAAAAGAAAACTGGAATTGAAATATGAGAAAATGTACTAGCTAATTGGAAGAAAATCACAATTATCAGTACATAATAAATTACTATTATATAAGCAAATACTAAAACCTATATGGACATATGGAGTCCAATTATGGGGATGTTCTGCAAAGAGTAACATAAATAAAATACAAATATTTCAGAACAAGTCCTGAGAGGTATTGTGGGTTCACCCAAATACTATAGGACTGATTACCTACACCGAGACCTTCAGATACCCATAGTCAGTCAAGAAATCAAGAGAATTGCAAGGGGACATGAGGAAAGACCCAATTCTCATGAGAAAATTGAAATATTGCAGCTTTTGGATACCACCAGAATAGGACAAAGACTGATCTTGTGTAGTGTTGTGTAATGAGGTGCATAATTAAAATATACAGCAGTGACATGTATAAACATTATTTCACCAGAGACTGAGTTAGAGCCGATGGGTTCTCCTAGTTATATACCTAGATTTAAGTTTAAGACAAATTGTAGGTTAGACGGAAACAACTAGTAACAATGTAATAGCCGGCTTGGTGGCGCAGTGGTAAAGGCGATGGGACGGTCCTCCTACTGTTGCGATAGCCGCAGGTTCGAATCCTGCTAGGGCATGGTCGTAAATTTATGTTTGTAATTGTTTAATATATATATATATAACAATGTAATAATTAAATAATAATAATAAAAAATATGTTAGGAAATGTCAAACTAATCGAATTTAACGTATAGATTATTTAGCAGTTGTTTCATTGAATATTTCACATTTTTTCCAAGAGATAGTTGATGAAACTATATAGAAGCCACCTAATTTTTGTCAAAAACCATTAACCTATTTAGAAATCACTAACAATGTTGTTGACGATAGTCCAATATTTTAAATTAAACAATTTTACTTTAGATAACTCTTAATAAGTATAAATCATCTAATAGCTAATAATTATAAATCAATTAAAAGATGTTGTATAATTTCCGCAAAAATATGTTTAACCAATAATTAAAAAAGTGTTTTAAAATGTCCATTAGTCGCTTACCTATCCCAAACATCCACTTAGTCAAAAGTAACTATTTTTAACTAACCGAAGAGACAATTAAAAAAAAGCTGTGACTGGTAAAATATAAACAAAGAAAACCGAAATTGTGTCACAACTTATTTTGGACCTCGGCCAACAGTTAATGCACGCTGCAAAGTGGTTTTCCCATTGGTACTATTTGCGTATCCATAAGCATGGCGTGTCGTTTTCGTTTTTTTCCCTATCCAATTTTTATTTTCGGGCCTTGTACTGTTCCAAGGAACTATTTTTAAACGCGCAGTCGGTTAGTTGTAACGTCTCTGTTGTCTTTCGCAATCGGTCTTTTCCCACATTAAATCTTGATCGGCTTTTTTTAAAAACGGATCCGTGTGTCATGCGGTTTCGTCCTCAACGAGATATTTTAATATTTCGTCGTTTTTTTTTAGTTAATACCGTTGAGAAAACCTCTATTTATATACCGGTTTGTTTTTCGTGGTGTGCCGTGGATTATTTCGGTTGTAGTTTAAAAAAACTCGACATGAGATAATGACAAATATATACTACGTTAATATTTATAGATATTGTATTATATATATATATATATATATATATATATATATATATATATATATATATATATATATATATATATATATATATATATATTGCTTGGCAGTGAAGTAATGTCACTTTGTTTAGTGTGAAATATGATTCATTTTGTTCTTTCATGGGTTTTCCAATATGAGCTCTCGAATTATAATTAGTATTAAACAAAATAACTATTATTTTACTTAAAAGCTGTTAAGATACTGTATAGAGATACTGATGATACAGTTCAATGATACATTGTTATGATATTTTGTTAAACATTTAATGGACTTTCTATAGTCACTTGTCCGATAATAATTATTTTATTATTTATTATTTTATTAATATTCCACATTTTACAACTTCAACTTCAGAAACGTAACGACTATACCATTTTTTACATAATTTGATTTGGTTGATTTGATGAACAAATCTTTCCATGATTCAGCTGAACGTTTAGTATTTTCATATGTCTTGCAGTGCTGCTCGATAATACCATACCTCATGCATTGAAATAATTGGTAAACACAACTCCAATGACTGTTATGACTGTTTCTTCGTTTTCGATTTTTTAGTTATAAAACAGGTTAATTGAGAAGACCCCCCGGCCTACCATAGTAAAACACATTTTTTTGGCAAAATTAGTTTTTTTTTTATTCAACATAATTCCCTTCAAGGGTGGTACACTAATTATAACGAGACTCCAAGCGATACCATTTTTGTAGTACGATTTGTCCTTTGCTTCAAAATAGGCCTCAGTTTCGGCGATCACCTTTTCTTCCCAGTGAGCATTATTTTGAGATCTAAGAACAGAAAATAGTCGCTGGAGGCCAGATCTGGAGAATACGGTGGATGAGAAAGCAATTCGAAGCCCAATTCATGAAATTTTGCCATCGTTTTCACTGACTTGTGAAACGGTGCATTGTCGTGGTGAAGCAGCACTTTCTTTTTCTTCAAATGCGGCCATTTTTCGGCGATTTCGTTCTTCAAACGGTCCAATGGCGCTATGTAATAGTCGCTGTTGATGGTCCTTCGTTTTTCAAGGTAGTCAATGAAAATTATTCCATGCGCATCTCAAAATACAGACGCCATAACCTTGCCAGCCGACTATTGCGTTCTCCCACGCTTTGGAGCAGGTCCATCGTGTGCAGTCCACTCGGATAACTGTTCAATTGGACTTCGGAGTGAAATGATGGAGTCATGTTTCATCCATTGTCACATGTCGACCCAAAAACTCGGCTTTATTACGCTCGATCATCTTCAAACACTGCTCCGAATCATCGGCTCGTTGTTGTTTTTGATCAAAAGTGAGCTCGCGCGGCAGCCACTTTGCACAGAGCTTTCTCATACCCAAATATTCGTGAATGATATGATGTACACGTTCAGTTGATATCTTTAGAGTGTCTGCTATTTAATTCAATTTCAATTTAGGATCATTCAAAATCATTTCGTGGATTTTTTAAATGTTTTCTTCGGTAACAACCTATTTGGGCGTCCACTGCGTTCACCGTCTTCAGTGCTCATTTCAGCATGTCTAAACTTAGTATACCAATCCTTGATGGTTGATTTTCCTGGGGCACTGTCAGGAAAATCGGCATTAAGCCAAGTTGATGTTGATGTTGTTTTGACAAACTAATGATCCGACAGCTGTCAAAGTTATACACGCATCTTTTGAGGGTTACGGCCAACTAAAAAACATATGAATTTAGTGCTACTAGCGCCATCTATGTGTCAGGCCGGGGATTTTTCAATTGACTTGTTAGTGATTGATTGTTTTTGTTCTTTCTCTAACAACCGTTTTTTCTTGTAATTCGCTTAATGTCTGATATTTGTCTTCAAGATCTATTTTACCATTCTCAAACTTTTGAAAGAAGTCTGAATATCATTAAACTGTATGATCAATATTATTATACAATAATTCCGTGTACAAAAAAAAGATCAGAATATTAATATATTACATATATTAACGACAATGACACAATTGTTTATTGCAATGTTTTTATATGTTTTTTGATGATTATTGATACAACTAGAGAAGCGATAAAGATTTTTAGAGGAAATATTTATATTTTAACTGAACATTGAAATTCAAAGGAAAAATGAATTTAAATTTGTCGTGTAATATTTTCTTCACAGATAAGTTATCTCAAAAATAATACCAACAATGAGCTAAACAATTTATATTTATAAACGAAAAACCGAAGAATTATATCGTATAATGAAATAAGTCGTCAATCCGGAAGAAATGTGTGATATTTTATTTAATTATTAGGCTGTATCAGTCCGTGGAAATCGCGTTTTCTATAGCTATATTGACAAAAAAGATATACCTTTCTTAATGTAGAAAAGTCCCTCTAATGAGCATTCAAGAGTATACTTATTTTCGCATCTTATTTTATGTAAATGGTTCATAACTATTGTATGGTCGATGTTTAGTTACCTAGTGCAAACTATGCAAACTAGCAATAAAATTCTGCCACTGGTATTTAATTAAACACCCATCACCATAAGAACAACACTCTCAATGAACAACAAAAAAAAACAAAAATCTAATGATGCTATCTTTATATCTGTAATGTTTTATGAACTATTACGTCTCAAATGAGCTGTTTTATGGCTTCATTGAATAAATATTAATAGAGATACATCATATTTCAAAGTATTAATTAGGAAAACCTGAAATTACCTTTTCCCCAAGCTCACCACCAACTTTTATTAATACCTTAGTTCGTTTGATCTTACCTCCTATAACTTGTGTAATATTTCCAACATAATAATTCGTGAAAACTCCATTTGTGAAAAGTCAATCATTTTCCATTTATCCATTCTTCCTTCCACAAGGTATTAATTGTTTGGTGAAATTGTTATTTAACTTTTAACAATGGGAGTGAATACCTTGACCTTTGACCTATCGCGTAAAGTCGAAAGGGGATAACGTTTTGCTTATTATTTAAAACAAGCCTATAGGGAAAGCCATTACAAAAATATAAAGAAGAATTTTCCGTTTCTCATTTTGCACAAAGAGGAAAACCAACTTAACGAACGGCTTTCGTTTAAATATTTTCATGGGATGAATGAATTTCCGTAATTAAATTAAGGTAACAACAACATCAAGATGGAAATATATGGGATTCTTATTTTTTTTAATTAAATTATTTTGTGTATTTTATCCTAAATGATGGAAACAGGTCAAAATTGGTTTTGTTTTAAATAAAAATTTGAACAAAATTAGCTCCAGTTTTAATATCGTGATGACTGTACTTGACTTCTTGAACTATGAATTTTCATTCACGATTTATCTTCCCTATTATTTCTAAATCTTCTAAACTAATATTTACACATTAAAATCGAAGTTTCAACAAACAAATAGTTACAGAAAGTTTATACCATCAAATATCTAGTGTCTTGTACACCTAATGGTTTGATGATATATTTTTCATTAGTTTGAGTTTTACTAAGCATTTAGAATCTAACTAAAAATATCTCTCAAATGTTACTGAAGGCAACAGGCAAAAGGTAAAGAGTATTTAATTCGTATAACTTTTTGGCGCGTTTTGATTTTATTAAGTGTCCAATAATTTCTTAATTTCTAAGGCATCAAAATTGTTTGGGTAAAAATTATATAAATAATTCTAGGATTATTACGAATATTTTGCTACAAAAAGATTTTACATAACTAGTTATAACTAAAACACACTATTCATTTTACAATGGATGTTTTCTTAAATATTTAGCAGGTCTGTGGATAGAAAAATGTATTCGGTATTGTACCTAAGTACCTCGAATATAATGATAAATCATGCAGAAATCGTAATTTGATGTTTAATATTTAATATCCTTAGTTTCTTAGTTTAATAACCTTACACATGTATAAAGGTACATGCAATTACAACACTTCATCAAGCACTTTTACATCTGTGTAAGACAGTCTTTAACATATATAATTTTTGAAAGTATGTAACTATCTTCTGAACATGAATTCTTAAACTACGTCTCTGCTCAGTTTCATATACTTTACTTGGCTTCAGTCACAACACTTGGGTTCATACACCACCTATGCGTAAGTATTATTCGAAATGTTTGAACTTCCATCTGTCATGACACATACTAGGCTGTAGAAGCTTGATAAAACCTCATTAGTATGATGAAGTATTATTCATTGAATTTAATGTTCAAGAAACCAGATATACGTTAATATCATAGATTTGTAATCTAACCGTGATGAGACTTGATTAAAACTTTCTGATTCCTTGTATTTAACTAATATTTTTCATTGTTTTGTGAGAACATTTGATCGTTCATTAGTATTAGAAACCCACTTTGTTCTGTCGGGCCGTACACACCTGTAAAACTAATCCCATTACATGGTATCAAATATAATTTTTTACATTTTCTTTAGAAAAAGATAGCAGAAAACAGAAAGTTACGACGGAATTGGCAACAGCAAAGGACTGAAGAGAATAAAAGAAAATTTAATAGGACAATAAAAGAGCTGAAAGAACTAATTCAAAATGAACAAAACCAAGGCATTCAAGAATACCTAGAGAATTTGGCACCAACTGAGGCTACAGATTATTCGTTGTGGAAAGCAACGTTGTTGTGCAAGAAAGCTTAAGAGACCCCAGCAGCATAACCCACCTATTAAAACAAGCGAAAATAATTGGAATAGAACCAATAAAGAGAAAGCCGACATTTTCTCAAAACAGTTAAAAAAATTTTTTAAACCTTTCCAGTCTCAGCTACATAAAGATGACGAAAATAAAATTACTAGCTTTCTAGATTCGCCATTTCAAATGGATTTACCGCACGAGAAATTAACGGTCAAAAAAGTTAAACAACAATAATGAGAAAAATTTATATTAAAAAAGCTCCTGGTTATGACTTAATTACTGGTAAAATTTGAAATTATACTACCGTTGGAAAATATAAGCACATATAAAGTTAACTGCTTCAAGCAATTATATCCGTTCTTTCCTGTCTCACAATTTATATAGGAAAGGGTTTGTGCATCTTTATCTGACATGAATGAAACAAAATAGTCGAACCGCGCATTTGATAGTTGAAAATAGTAATTACTATTTTCAGTCGCTAGTTTTTTAACTATCGACTGTTTCGACTGTTTTGTGACTATCGACTGTTTTCAGTCCATAGGTCCCAACGCTATTTTTGATGTAATATGAACACTTTTTCTTAAGTACAAGGTATTCAAAAGTAACCTTTTTGTATCATTGTCAAATATATTTATATTTACATTTGTGTGATACATTTTAGGGTAGGCTTGCCATCGTGAACCTAATTATGTTGTCTTTTAAATTGTCGTCCCATAGCAATTGTGGGACACTTGATCTTATTGTCTTGAACATAATTAGGTACTGTTTATCCAGAATGAGTCTGTATTTTGTCATTTCCTTACCAGCTCAAAATACTGATGAACTTCATTTTCTAATTTTTTATAATGTTTAACATGGCAAGAAAATTACAGCATTCGCTTTACAACCACTAAACTATTGTCAAATAATGTCCGCGAATATTTAAAATAAATTAAAAAATAGTAGTAATTATTTATCATTATATATTAAGAGATTATACATAACTATTTAATAAAGATAAAATACGGATTTTATGGAAATTTCAATTCTCTTTGTTGTTAAATTTGAGCTATTTGCCGTGATGTATCTTTGTTACAGTTTTTCTTTATTTTTCTATGTATGTTTTTTATATTATTTTATTTTCTATATATAATATTTGTAGCCCAAAACAAATTTTTTTATTTAAACAGATGACATTTTACGGGTAGCTTTTTTTTAATCTCTCTATCGTATATTATTATTATAAATCAATATTTTGTGATACTTTGTTACTGCCAAAATGCCCATTATATTGTCACTCAATTATAATAATATAATCTAGCAAATAGAGCTTCTTGTTAACATCAAAACAATGAATGTTTCCTACAGCCGTCGAACTGCGTTTTGTGCGCGAAAAGTGGCACTAGCGCGATGAATAGAACTATTTAGACGGAACAGAAATCGGTCGTAAACAACACAATTATGTCAAGTCCGTGATGAGGGAATATAGCTACATTGCAATTACATTTACGCTTTTAGTTAGAAAAGCAATTTTACTATTATGAACGCTATTTTAAGCGGAATTATTCAAACGTTGTGTCGGCCTTAAAATAAAACAACTATTCATGTTTTCCGTCTCGTTTAGTTTCCGGAACGGTTTATTTTCGCTTGTTTTAAACCATATCGACATTGGAGGAGATTACGGGGAATTTACACCGTTTCATTGAGTGCGTTTTATTTATTTATGTTGTCGGCTTCTTGACACCGAATTGGTTCTACATGAAGGTGATTAGACAGATATTATTGTGTGTATTTAAGAGGAAATAATTTTAAGAGATTCACATTTGTATTTTTAAATTTAAATATTCCCTTCATGCCCTTTTGTTCTTCATATAAATCACCAATTTGGGTTTGTTAAGAAACGTTCAACAATTGACCTCGTACATAAAATAATAAGTGTATTTGAAAAAGCCTATGAAGGTAAAAAGATACATTTTAGCTATATTACTAGATGTAGCACAAGCCTTGGTTAAGGTATGGCATGACGGCTTTGTTCGTACACTACAGAAAATGTTACCGAAGAAACACACTGAACTATTAAAATCATACCCTACAGCAAACATGTTTAGAGTTAAACAAGAGGAAACTTACTCTTCAATAAAAGAAGCTAGAGTATGTGTGCTGTAAGGAAGTTTATTGGGACCAATTTTTTGTTTACTCTCCTCATTTGATATGCCACAAATGGAAAATATCGTGGTTGGATAAATTTGCTGATGTTACTGTAAATCTTGCTGTTGGAGATAACTATGTCGGAATGAGACATGATGCAAAACTTCGCTGAAAGGAACATGTAAAAAAGAAAAGGAAAAAACTGGAATTAAAATATAGGGAAATTAAGTAAATTACAATTAACAGTACATAATATATAAATTGCTGTTTTACAAGCAAGTATTGAAACCTGTATGAACATACGTAACTTTATTATGGGGATGTTTCTCGAGAAGTAAGATATATACAATAAACAATTTCCAGAAGAAGTCCTGAGAACTATTGCAAGTGTATCCAATTATTACGCGATGGGTTACTTATACCGAGACCTTCAGATACCGAGTACAACTCAGGAACTCAATAGAATGAGAGAGTGAGACTTCATTATCATGTCAATATCGAAGTAACACAACTCGTACAATGACAGAACAGGAACACACTCAAAATAATCAAACTTCTTGTATAGGGTATTGTAGTGTAGTGAGTTAAGAAAAATAGCATACATAACAATACATAAACATTATTACATCAGGGACTAAGATAGGGCCGATGGGTAATCCTTGATATATGCCTATATATAAGTTATTTTAAAAACAAATTGTAGGTTAATCGGCAATTACTAGTAACAATATAATAAATAATTTTTTTTATTACATCTTTATTAGATATGCTCAGTACAATCTTAATTATAAATTGATTTATTACTACATTTCATTTGTACTTCACAAGCAAGACGAGTGTGAGGCAAATACATCAATATGTATTCCTCAATTATAAAAATATAAGAACTTAAGCTATAGTTTACACTGAAAGTATACACTTTAAATAAGTTCGTATGGTTTGGTTCGCTCCAGTCTTCTTATTTCCTGCGCGTTGTCCAGTAGTCGTATTGCTTCCACGTTAGTATGATTTAGTAATATTATTTCGTGTGTTAAGGTGAAATCTTGGATAACTTCGCAAATCCATTTGATTTCCAAGTCACCGTTTAGTTCTTCGTTGGTTACGTAGCGATAGGCATTGGTAATTAATTGAAGATTTTTGTTTTGGCATCGTTGAATAACTAGTTGAGTTGAATTTTTGGTGCAACCCCATATTTGCATCCTATAGGTCCAAATTGGCTTTAAGATTGTCTGATAAATCAGTTACTTTGATTTTAGATCAAGTTGGGAGTATCTTCCGACTAACCAGCATACTTGTTTTATTTCAGTTCTAATGTGTTTTACTTTTTGTCTAACATGATGTTTCCAATTTAATCTACCGTCAAGACGGAGGTATTTAGCTCAATAAATACATTAAAAGTCAAACAAGTGTATTCTTGTATGTTCCTTATATATATTTCAAAAAGCAAACACATTTTGTGCCTAATAATAACAAACACAACATTTTATCTCAACCACTTCTGCAAATACATGTTACTCGCATATAATATCAAAACTTTGTATTTGTCTTTTTGTTCTATTAGGTGATGGCAGGTACATTAATCATTTTTCACTTTAAAAGACATTTGTTAAGAAAAATAGGATAATATATATTAATACAATCCTTCACAATTTCTGCAATGTGTGGCCGAGCATTGTCAGGAAAGAGAATGATTTTACTGCAGTTATTCATTAACCGGACTGACACAAGACATTTTGTGCTTAGGGTTGTTGTAATAGATACACTTTTCACCGCCATAAGCAATTAAACTGCGATGTTTCGGAAACGGTTCGTTACATGTAAACGTCTGGGTTTTTATCCAGTTAGTCTTATAATTCATTCATATCTTCAAACTTTTTTTGCGGTCCAAGCTGCTCTTTAATATTTGCATTAAAATCACTACTTTTAAGTCGTTTAAATCAAAACCGACCACTCGGATATGACGGAACATCATCACCATACAGTATTACCTAACAGTGTTTGATGAGTTCCAATTTAGAACATTCCATGATTAGCGTGTGTACTACACTAAATAACTCAGTAATACTAAGTGGAAAACTGTTATTTGATATAGAGAAATGGCAAAATTATCGAAATTAACAGTTGTTAGCATTGATGTTTCGCATTTGCACCAATAGATAACGCTGGTCAAAGTATATACAGATAAGTAACATACTTTATTAGTTTCAAATAAGAAGAATAAGTAAAATCTTATTCTATTTGTATATTCTATTGTTATCATTAACTGGAATTTTAGTGCAACATGCTAATAAATAAAATTAGATATATGTAGCGTTACAACTAGAGAATATCTAAATTATAATACGTTATACACAATAGTTCGGTTCTGGTTTAAATTGGCGTGAATAATCATGGGTTTTTCGATGAATCAATTTTATATATAAAATTTTGTGTCAAGATAAATAATAATGAATGTTCAATATTTTCTCTACATTGTTTATAGTGGAGCTGCTTTTTCTAGTTATAGAAAAGATAATAGTCTAGAATTTGGTGAATAGAGTTTTAGCTACCAATATTGATAAATCAACATCCTTCTTCATAACACTATTCCATAAAATTGATGCTATTTACTGGTAACTTCTTTCCATTCTTTGAAGCAGATTGTCTTGGGTTTTGGATCACATCTAAGCGCAGATGATTCTAGCTCCGTTTTGATATCACTTAGATTGATGCCTGTCAAATAATCATTGTAACATAACAGTTGTATCCAAATTGGTAAACATTATTGTTACTTTAGGGTAGGTGATGTGGCTCGGTGAAGGGAGGTAAAACGAAATGAAACAGTGGTGTTTACATTATGTGACCGTTATTTATTGGCTATACAAAAAAATGTGAAAAATACAAATGATAAAACGGATGGCAGCGGTGTTACCTGTTGACGAGGCTTGGGCAGTCGATGGTGGCACGTCTAAACCAAACTCTAGTCGAGTACTGAATGAATCGAAATACCCTTCAATAACATCCCAGATAAACGTCTCGGGGTTGCCGCCAGCTATTCGTTGTAGGGTTCTAGTTGGCGCTGCTGGCACCCCGCCCGTGTTCAACATTTGGGATTATATTTCTGGGTATTTTGTAGACCATTATTCCACGATGTAAAATTCGACATGTCTCGACGGTCGCTACATTACTATTAAATAAAAAATATTATAACTATTAAAACCATAGGCTTATGAGCCCATCTCTTTGTAGTAATTTTTCTCTAATACAGTTTGCATCTGTACCAGGTCATCAATTTCTAATACCCCGTTGCAATTAAATTTAGAATAACTTGACCAACTCATCAAGGGTTTTCCAGTGAGTCGATTTTAAATATAAGTTCGTAAAATTGCTTTTAATTCGGGAGTATTATTCAAACTGTTTTGTTATTTTAACCTATTAACTCGCCAGAAATTTAGCATTGTTATTGTAAGTAAAAAAAACTATATTAACTAAGACGTGCCGTGCCGTAAATGAACTACTATTATTTACAGGTAGAATTAGTTATTTCTATATATGGGAATCTAAATTAAAAAAGCTTGAACCCAATATACTTTTTTGTTTTAAATTAATTATGTAGTTTACTTTCTCTTAATAAGCTCTTAAATTATGACATAAGATACAACATGTTAAAATAAAATTTTATGGAATATTTATACTTTGCAGTGGAAATGATAACAGAAAGGTTACCTTTTATATTTCAGGATTCTACTAAACTAGAGCTGTTATCTGGCAGTTGATATTTTTTAGCTTTCAAAATGGCTTTGTAAATTACCTTAGTCAATTAATTAATTAATGTAGACATCTTGGGGTATTAAAGGGTTAGCGTACGTTCAATACTACGTGAATTTTTCGTAGTCAAAGAATTCAGTCTCTACGAAGACGAACAATACGAGCTTTTGGAAATTTATTCAAATAATCAAAGTTTTGTATATATATCTTGAACTATAAACTAGCTATAACACATTATTTTGTTTTCAAATCTTGAAATAAGAGTATTACCATCGTATATATCACCTGACAATGAGTTAATCAGGATTTGTTTTATTTTCAGGTCAGAGGGAATGGACACAGCTTCTGATTCTTCAACCACAACGAATAATGATTTTCCGTTAAGGAAAACTGGTAAGGGAACAGTCCATAATAAATTACTGCATTTTAGTTTATTCCTCTCTCAAAACCAGCTTATTAGTATACATTTTCATACATAGTATACATTATATATATATATATATATATATATATATATATATATATATATATATATATATTTATATGTACAGAAAAATCAGCAGTCTCAACACAAAATAATTTTTGAAGAAAAAAAAGTACGATGTTTAATTTCAAAATTCATAATTAGTAACATCTGATTTTCTTTCATTGTTGTCAGTTGTTGCCTATATTCTTCTTTTAACAGTCACGGACTTCTTTCAACAGTCTCTTTCTCCGCATAAGAATCAAAAATCAGTTCCTTTTTTGTATACCTTATGCGAATGAAGCCATTTATAAATACACTAAAGCAGTAACAGGTCAATTGAAAAGTCCCCAGCTTACCATAGTAAAACATATTTTTTTAGCAAAATTAGTTTTTTATAGAGGCATCTTTTATAGACCTAACCCTAAGGCTAACTAAAAAACATATGGATTTAATTCTAGTAACGTGATCTATGTGTCAGGCCGGGGACTTTTCAATTGACCTGTTATTTACACATTGGAATCCACAGAATTTATTCGCCCTTTTCAATATTCACCAAGTAAGCGATGATTTCCGCGAAAATTGACTAATTTTTAAGAAGCCTTTCTTGCCTAAGTTTAATTGCGTTATGAAATTAAATAACACCATAAAATAATGATTTATATGTGCTTCTATTATAAATAATTTATCACAGTTTATAGATATATATAATATGGACATAAAACGCCTTAAACATTTTGTAACACTTCATAGGATATGTATTGAAAAGGGTTAAAATAATGGATGGGAAAAAGTAGTTTCGTTTTTTTGTGTTATTGATATATAATTGTTTTTTGTGCTATGTGTTACATGGCCAACCAATATTTTTCCCGTAAAAGTCGCCATAAGAACTGAATCAAGTGAATTTCGCCAAGTTTGTTTGAAGCAAGAGTTATACTATTAAGTGTTTTTATAATTTTTATCGAATTATATATAAACCAATGTATTAATGGTTGGGCTAGACATTGTTTGACGTCAATGCGAAGTTTTGCAAGTGTTTATGATGTTTCCCCAGGCTTCGACGACGATTTTTTTCACACATTAGTATCATATCTGATCCACTTTTCATCACACGTAATCGTTCATTTCAAAAATGGCTTAATTTCGGTTCGTTTCAGCAGTTATTAAATTGTATACGTTTAAGTTTTAACTGAGTAGACGAATGATGCTACCTTTTTATCTAGCATGTTCTATAGATTATTATCTTTCAATCGCGCTAAAATATGAATTCAATGAATAAAAATAACCCGACATGTACGACCTTTATTAAAAAAATTATTAATATAAGGGGTGTAACAATTCCATTACAATTATCATTTTGTCAATTGCTTGACAATAATCTTAACGAAAATTAAGTGTCAACAGGAAAACATTTTAACTACTTATAACTACTACAGATAACTACTTACGTTTGAAAGGAAAGGAGGTCTCGTTTAAATCGATTATAGATAAAAAGTAATAATTGAGTTTTCTTCGAAACCAGTGGATATGGCTTTTAAAGTTAATTGAATAAGGACGTGACTGTAGCATAGTTCATAATCATATATTATTTAAATTCAACATCGATAGTATTCAAAGAAATATAGGATGATCTATATAACAAGTTTTTTATAACGTCATTGTTCATAAAATGATGATTCCATTCCATTCAAACTCACATAAAATTGAAACTAAATTGTTTAATTAAGTAACTGTATATTTGCAGACACTTGTAATATATAATTGATACAATCATTATCTTTAAAAGTGTTGTATTTTTATTTTCAGTTATATTTTTTGTATTTGGACTAAACCCACTAATCTACGTAATGATTTTTATGCTTACCCTTATGTAGGTCATTTTTTTCACTTCAAGTGAAACCTGCAAGAACTTGAAATTGTTTATTCGTATATGAAGACCATTGTTGGTAGGTGTGTGGCGATTTTAAAATGTTTGCATATTGCTCTGATAACAAGCTGGATTTACTAAAATCACGTAATCACCAAAGTAATTGTATATTTGCAGACACTTGTAATATATAATTGATAAAATTATTATCTTTAAAAGTGTTGTATTTTTATTTTCAGTTATATTTTTTTGTATTTGGACTAAACCCACTAATCGACGTAATGATTTTGTCAAGGCTGTTTATATATTCATTAATCAAGGTATTCATAATCAATAAATACGTAAAGTACCTGATATCCGTAAAAGCTCACCGCATTCAGCAAAAATTGTGAAAAAAATGTGTAACACTCAATATCTCCGACTGTTGAACTACTACTATATTGTTCATATATTACAATTAACTCGTTTAAAATGGTTGTCCAGTTGTCAGTTCCGTTTCGCAAGTTTTTTTCATTGAAATCATTTCCTCAACTCAAGTTTTTGGCTATTGTTTTTGTTTCTTGAAACTTGTTATGGACTTCAGTGGACTTTATGGCCTTTTTAATCACTTCAGTGATCTAATTATGACCTTTAATTTTGATAGCTTTTAGAAAAAGTGAGTAAGGCTTTTTGAAAACTAAATATTAGGAATAAGGTAGACTACTGAGGATTGAAGGTGATGCCTACTATGAAACATTTTTGAATTATTACTTTTTAAATGGCTTAAAAAAGTAATAAAGGCTTGGAAAGTATATATAGTCAACAAAGCTTAATTTTCTAATGTAGTCTTATATTGTAATAATTATTATGTATTTCAACTGTATTAAAATATACATATCGTTGCTAACATTTTTTTTGCATATTATAATTTATTTTTTACATTAAAATAGTTTTATTTTATTGGCTAAAAATATATTTACTGGGTTTCGAAGTTATTGTAAAATTTGTTGTTAGAGCAACAGCCATAATATTATCATTAACCTATAGAACAAAAAAATGTTACAGTTATGGTTTTATTGTAGTAATATTGCTGTTTTGTAAGATTTTATTTTGTATTTTGCCTTAATATTATTGGCTGTGTGTCTTAATTTTTTCACAAATTTGTTTAATATAAACGATTATACGATGAAAAAATTATTATACGATGTTGAAAATATTACAAAGGTCTGCAACAAAAAGCTGTTTGATTATTTTCAACTGCTTTCTATGTATTTTGGTTTGCTGACAAGGAAAATAATGTGTCAAATATTCCAGGTGTCAGGATTTTTGCTATGATCCACTACGATACAGCACAATAAAGTTTTATAGATTCATCAAAAAGAAATCTTTAAGATATTGTGCTTCGTGATAGCGGTTTTTATGCTTACCCTTATGTAGGTAATTTTTTTCACCTCAAGTGAAACCTGCAAGAACTTGAAATTGTTTATTCGTATATGAAGACCATGGTTGGTAGGTGTGTGCTCTGATAACAAGCTGGATTTACCAAAATCCCTTATTTTTTGTGTCTATGGGACCGCCGAGTAAATTAGTGAATCAAAAAGAATTGACCCCCAAGGGAACTTAAAGTTGGTGAAAAGAACGTCCTCCAGGAAATATTGATACCTCCACATTAAGTCATTTTACCACCGCTACACATAAAGTTGAGATTGATGAAGCAATTTGTAAAACCAATTCTCAAATATAGACATTGCTATAAAAATACATAATTTCAAAGTTTCCAGGTCTCTCATAGTAAAAACCAAATCTAAGTGTCGGACCAGACATACAGCTTATGACTGACTCACAATTCATTACAACCATGACCGATGATTCCTAAAAAGAATTGTCATAGAAAAGAACGCTAAAAGTATTCAAGTTCAAGCTTGCCTAGGTTGCCTAATAAATTTAAAAGTACATTGTCTTCAATCCCACCTCGATTATTTTTTCGGAAAATTTGAGATTTTTTTTTATAACATCTTTATTAGATACGCTTAGTGTATGTATTCCTCAATTATAAAATTATAATTATTTGTTAATTATTAACTTATAGCTATAGTTTACACTAAATGTATACACTTTATATAAGTTCGTATGGTTTTGTTCGCTTCAATCTCCTGACATCCTGCGCGCTGTCCAGCAGTTGTATTGCTTCCACGTTAGAATGATTTAGTAATCTTCTTTCGTTTCTCAAGGCGAAATCCTGGATAACTGCGGAAATCCATTTGATTTTCTGGTCATCGTGCAGTTCTTCGTTCGTTACATAGCGATAGGCATTGGTAATCAATCGAAGAACCTTGTTTTGACAGCCTTATATGACTAGTTGATTTGAATTTTTAGTGCAACCCCATATTCCATATTGGCTTTATAATTGTATTATAGATCAACCTCTTTTTTATGATTTTAGATCAACTTGAGAATATCTCCCGACTAACCAGTATAGTTGTTTTATTTTAGTTCTAATAAGTTTTGCTTTTTGTCTAACGTGATAAATTTGAGAATGATGTAAGTGATGAGCAAGGTGAACGATTTCTCCAGGAAATTAAAGAAGTAGAGAAAAATTCCAAGGAAAATGGAGTGTCTCTATGATATCAGATTACTGTTGGACGCTTCTGAGATTATTCCACAAGCAAAAATGTACAAGAGGACAAAACAAAAGGCGTCTACTAGTGAACGTATAATACATAAATAAATTTATCATTAATAAATAAAAATTAAATAATATAATATATTTGAAGTCTATTCTCTTTTAGTAAATGCTTTATCTAATGGAACTTGTTTGGCTACCCAAATTGCCAAGAAACGTGTCATTCTGTGACGAAAAGGAAGTCATTTTCGGATTCAGCACACCCGAAGACATAAAAGTTATGTCACAAAACCTGCGCAGCTCCTTGCGACTTTTTTTTCAGACCTGTGTTATTCATTGTTTCTATCACCTTCACTTAAATACACAGATCATTCAGCATTTTGATCCAAGTCGGATGAAACCAAATCTGGTGAATATGCCGAGTGCGGATATAATTTCGTAGATTCAAGATGGTGTTCTGAGTGTTGCAACGGTACGTTCACATGTATTGTAACTTAGGTTGTATTCGGTCAACATCTAGAACACAATTTTAATTTTTTTTTGTTTCCAATGTTTCAATGTTCATGTTTCCCATTTAAGACAAAGACTTGAAGTTAGCTATCTTGATACATTACAACTCCACATCTTCAAGCTCAATACGATGATAATGCATATAAGAATCAACAGCTATAGTCTGATTTTATTAAAACAGGATCATCAGAATTGCAGCTCGTTATCCGCCATGGCGAAATCTGATGAAACACTTGAAACACCAATAATATCTTACCGGCTAATGATTCGTACCTATCATGTATTATTTTGAAAAAATACAAATAACTGAGTGTATTTATATTTATTCATTAATCATTATGATGTTATGTACATCAATTAATTATAATTATTGTTTACTTGAAATCGAATCAACTTACTCTATCTGAAAATCAATAGTTATTAACAATGATGGAGAACATTTTCGACAATATAATAAACTAACTAAAGCTGTTAAATAATTTAAAAAATATACCAATTAGAGTGCAATTATCTTTGTTAACAAATGTTGACTTTGATAGTATAAGTAGGGTGTTAAATCTCTATCAGCATTTATTTATCTCACATCTTTTCAAAATAGTTCGTGTAGCATCATATATATTCTTTATATTCATTATTATAATTAATATTACAATATTCGACGGCACTTTATAAATAAATGTAATGCAACAATTGAACAAAAACACCAGTTTAAGCTTTAACGAAAATTTAGTTAGTCGTTTATAGACCCTTTAAACATTTAAACGCTGTAATAAGGCTTCATTCACTAATTATCACTACAGACATGCGACATTATAAAATTAAATAGCTTTTTCCCCAAGTTAATACTTCGTTTTTCTCCAGAAATAATGTCCTATAAATATTTTTCGTCATATTTTCCGTATTAAGAGCCACTTAGATCAAATAGTAAATTACGCCCGTAAAAATGTCTTAAACTATTAATTGGACATTTACAATTATTGACAATATTTATAATATTCAGGGTAGTTGATGATTATAGAGGTATTCCTCCATCGTTATAGAAGATCTTCGTATGGTTTTACAAACGTTTTATTTCTTTTTTTTTGGATAGATACTAAATTTCTATATTCACTATAGATACTTTACTATTGGAGACTCTGCATAGTCTCGAAATGCCTTCATTTTTTAATATAGAAAAAACTTATTGAACTTAAGTGAAGGCACAAAAAACTTCACTATAATCTCTGAGTTCTTCACGACATTCAGAACAAAGTTACTAACAATTTAAATTGTAGGAATATTAAAATGAAACAGTATTTATTTGTGTTTATTATATAGTATCACCCATAGTTTATTTAAACATTTTGTTTATCTACGCTATGTTTCCATTAAATATTTGGACCAGGGTTTTAATAATATAATTGTTATGTAAATTTATCGAAGAGGTTTATTTAATTATGTATTTTAGTGTTTGAGATAATTATCTCTTGTTTTTCTGATATAATATATTCTTTTGGAATATATATTTATATGAGGGTGGTTCTAAATGTAGTCAATCTAATGTAGACATCACAAAAGATGTTCTGAGATAATTTCCTTTTATATCTATTGGATTTTCCTAAACATGTTCAATAGATTTGTTATTGTGTTTTTAGAGGGAATAAATCTTCATTGTTCTTCCGTGAATCATTATAGACTTTTTTTTACAAAAGCGATTGTTCATTTTTGATTTCAGGCAATGAATCTACACCTTCAAGCGTCAAATTTTTAGACGTTTATTGACGATGGAAAATATCGAGAAAGAGGAAAGAAAAGTTTCCACGGCATTTCATGATTTTGTTGCGTATTGTAACTAACAATGAAAAATAAATCTACTGCGACAATATCCAACACTATAAATACTAAACACTAAGTGTCAAGTTTAATTTGATTTGTCGTGGAAATGCATTTTTTTAAAGTGCTTCCAGGTATATTTCCAGGAATGGTTCTTTTTCAGTTAGTTGCCCCTTCTCAAATTTTATTGCTGAAGGTGGTAGGAATAGATTTAAGCTCATTAGTTTATATTAAGTAATAGTTAGGTATAAATAAATGCTAAAAAAAACTTAATAGAATTGTTAAGTTTGATAGTTATGACAGTTATCTACATAATATTACCTATACTCTTATATAATAATGCATTGTATTTTCCTTGCCATTAGATCACTAGGATGTCATCGATAGTTTTATATTTTGGATAGTTGATCCAGGTATACTTTTGTTAGCAAATTCAATTATTTCAAAGTATCAGGGTACACCGTTCTATCTTAGCAAAATGCTGTCTAATTTATTCTCGGATTCTCTAAATTTCACATTCTTCGACTTTTACTCTCAACAAATTCTAGCTACATCGTAGCTATAAAACAAAATTTAAATCATTACTAAAATGTATTATATTTAAAATAAATTTCTAATTATTACCAGTAACTACAGTTTTTGCTACTATTCTGGATGGTCAAACCTCATTAATGACTTGACTACTTCCAATACAACAAGAATCATTTTCTTCTCCAGGTCATTGAAAATGATATGTTATAAATTTGGCAGCTAAAATAAATACCCCACCATAAATGAAATAAATGCTGTATGTTTTTATAACTTTTAAAAATTTAACCTTACATTCTGCACTTACCCTTGTTCTTTCAAATTCTAAAACCAATGTATGTTAGACCACCAAGAATACCAGAACAATTTAATTATTATTACTGTAAAATTATCAGTGTAGCACAAAATTTAAATATCCTAAATTTTCTTGTTGTTTTGACTTGATCGATTGTACAGATCGACTCGAAAAGAATGACCGCCATTATAAAAGGAAGACAATATAGTTTATTATTTTCTATGCATGCATTCTATGAATAATGTATCCTACAGATACAAGAGTGGAGATGAATTCAGTGATGCAGGTTGAATGGGAGGTACTGCCGCACTAGATACAACACCTAATTACCGTTGTCTCGCTATTAAGATCGATGCAGAATAGCTTGGGTGACAAAGGGATTTGAATTGTTGAAAATTATTATCTAACCAACACCATTCTTTCGACACAATATCGCCATGTTGCCAAGATGAAGGAGAAGAAGTGGAAATTATTTTTTAAATAATATATGTTGTGCCGGCCTGATGGCGCAGTGGTAAAGGCGATGGGACGGTCCTCCTACTGTTGCTATAGCCGCAAGTTCGAATCCTGCTAGGGCATGCTCGTAAATTTATGTTTGTGATTGTTTAAAATGTGTGACTGTTCTAGGCAAGAGTGTAAATTCCGATAAGGGAAATGATCCCAGTCACGCCAGTAACCAGGCTGGGGAAGACCGGATGTCTTCTGGGATGATTTCTAAAGTTGGCCACGTTAAACTTTAGGCCCAGTCCAGATAAACCCATAGTTGGTAATGTTGTACCAATTTTTCTTTCAATTAGCAATATAGCTTTTTCAAATCTCAACCATAGCAACAGCTGCATGTCTGTTACCTCGATAATTACGCCTATAAATTGTTATTACATTTGTTCAAACCTATTCGCGTTTTTGTCTTCTGTATCCTACTGAAAGGTTCTCCCTGGCGGATTTGTGTTTTATCACAAAAAAGATAGACACTAATTTGAACGGCCATAAAAAATTATTGGTGGCTTGGATGATATTTGATTACCGCACCCACTAGTTGACATTGAGCCTTCTTGAAATTTCCTGTTTCGTTCTCTTCAAACATTCTTGCACCGAATAACATTAGATTTAAATAAGTTTTTATAAATCAGATTTTAATAACCTGATAATGAATCGATAATAGGCTTGGCATCGTTGTTAAGAACAGTCTGTCAATGGGAAGGGAATTTTGTTTATGACTGTGGTTTAATAACAGCAAAGGAAAGATCATTAACGTGATGGGTTAGGTCTGGTTCTCGTTGAGGTCAGAACATTATGATACTAACTTGGTTAAAATTGGTTTTGCTTTTACAAATGAGATATGTATGATTTGTTCTGTTCATTCATTAAAACTCCTAATGAAATACGAAATGTCTATAAAAGCAGTGTCATACATAATTTTCTGGTAATACGCCTTTGAATGTTAAGTAAATTTAACCCCACCCCACTTCATAATTTTCTATTCTTTATAGATATTTATTCTTTTAACAAAATATTTTTCAATTGTTCTAGTTTTTAACCTTTACTTTGCCCGTTTTTTAACCACTAGAACAAGAATTTTACACGGCTTCTTCTTCTTTTTAGTTATGTGTTAAACTATTATTAGCAATTATATGGTAATAGCAATCTAAAAAATGTTATCTTTATTGAAATTTTGAAGCAATTAGATGAATTAATGAAGCTCATATGTCTTTTAAATAAAAAAACGTATTTTTATTTTGTTTATTAGAATATGTTATAGCAGGTGAAGCGTCCGAACACTTAAACATTTGGTAGGATTATGTTGGCAGTATTGTCAATATCGGCGTTTCAAAAAGTTGCCGCTTCTTCTTCTGTTAAAGTGCCTTTCATAACTTATATACCAAGTATTTGGTTTTTTAGAACACATTTAGAGTTGCACGTTCAATCGCTGATAAATAGTCCTTTCGATAAAACAGTCGATGTACATCATAGATAACGTCAAATATATTGTCAAATGCAATTTGTAAAAACTTAAAATCATTTTAAATTCGGAGCCGATTTTTCACTCCTATTCTATTTTAATTTAAAGTCTCCCTATATCAAAAGAGACAGGGTGCTGACTGATGCGTTGGAGCATGTAACCGACTCAATCTAAAAAATGCGATTTGTGTTGGTACTAGTAGTATATTCTTCAAAGCATTAATGACGATCATTAGAAGAGATTATAAACTGGCAAACGTCAACCAAAAGTTAAAGTTGATGCGGCAACGTTGCGACGTGCTGACATAATACATTTCGATGACATACAGTGGCTGTTTTATATCTGTTTGTTTATAGACTAAATTTCTAATAAAATGTAATTAAATCAGGCTTTTCTTTATCTCAACATGCTAACAAATAACTACAAGTAAGATATTTTCCCCTGAATCATTTACTTCTGTTCAGGCTTTAGTTAAGACCACGCGGTTTTTTCGTTTGAGATATCTAACGACTTTACGCACATTTAGAAGTCTGGATGCTTCTGTTTTGATGTGATTCTGGAGTCTTTTTTAATGCAAATCAGCATATCTTCTGATAGTGTCCTTGATCGTCTCACTTTCCAGGTCGCTATGGAGATCACAAGACCAAGCGTAGATACCAAGACGCATTCGCAATATAATTCAGTATTTTGTTTTGGAAATTATATTTTGATTTGAATCACTTGGATATTGTAATTACTGGCCCCCATAGCTGCATTCCATGGCTCCACACTGGTCTTAGTATTTGCTTATATAAAATAAGCTTGTCGTAAATCACTACATAGTATAAAACAAAGTCGCCTTTTCGGTCCCTATATCCCTATGTGCACCTAAATCTTTAAAACTACGCAACGGATTTTGATGCGGTTTTTTTCAATAGATAGAGTGATTCAAGAGGAAGGTTTATATGTATAATACATGCATAATATACTAAGGCAACATTGCTAATTTTAGAGGTTTCTAACGTGATGTCGTAAATTAACCTATTTTTTTAGGCTTATTTAGCAATTAGCAAAAACGCTGCCTAACCCTACGAGTTAGATCAAATTAATGTACTACAGTATTGTACACCATAAAAAGGTCTACAAAAAAGTCCGCGATGGTATATGTTTATCTTTTAGGGATAACCCACATTAACCATTTTTATTGTTTACTTTTTACGTGAGAAAATGGCTTATTTACGAAGCTATTTTAAGCAATACGGCATTAATCCTTATCGAATTAAGTACCTTAAATACAGTGTGCAATTAATATAGATCAATATGGTTCCCTACAGTATGTAAATTAAACAAATATTTTCGGAGATATTACAAATTTAAAATTTGCGTTTAAAAATGTGTAATGTAATAAAAATTGTGTGAATTTAGATATTCCAAAGATAGCAGGAAATCTTCATAGTAAGTATAGGGGAAGAGGAATTGTTTTACTCCAAATTTAATGCGTGCAGGCCAAGGGCAGTAATGAATGAACCAAAAATACTGGATCGATTTTAATCATGTTTTCATTGAGTGACATAGGCATATATATTTTATGCCAGTGCAAAGTCGGAGCGGGCCGCTATGTTTTTATATACAACGTTCATATTTTTTCTGTAGTGTATTTAATTTAGTATCAGCATTGCACCCGTGCGAAGCCGGGGCGGGTCGCTAGTATATAATAAGTAAATATATTTTCCTGAACTTGATGTTGAGTTCAGCGTGGTAGTTATATGATTTATATTGTTCTATCTGAGTTGGACATCTAGGGTCATGTGAAAGTATTTTGCTGTGTTGGCATATGGAATTAGTAGACCATTCTGTTGAGCCACAGGGTCTAGTCTGTAGTACACCATCTGTATGGCGAAGAAAGCAAGCCAAGCATAGATTTAGTCGTCGGCCGGCACGATGTTTGGGTGACACGTTATGCCAAAGGTAAAAACTGTTTTTTAAAATGACGAATATCATGATATGGCCATCAATTAAGCGTACAACGTTAATGTTAATGGCTTAAACTTCAAAAATAGACTATTTTCAATTGATTGAAAAGCAATTTTTAAAATTTCATCAGAGGTTGTAAAACTCAACAAGAAGAGTAAAAATATTGTAAAAAGAAACTCAGTTTCTTTAATATACTGAAGGGATTGATTATTTTTGTTTAGTATGGCGCTGAGTTCTATTTAGTGAGAGAACAGTGGGTACAAGGCGCTACTTGTAGCTCTTGTCATTCTATTAATTCTAGATATAGATAAGAAACTAGCTATTCTCATTCTTGATGAGAATGGTGTTATATTAAATACACTTCTAGCATGAATGGTTGTTATATTTGCATGAACTCTGACAGTGGCTAAATCTACTAAACGTTACTTTTTTCAATTAGAATTTTGGTTTTTAGTTCCATGAGGAGTTCCACAAATTTTGTTATGGTTTTTCCCCCTATTTCATATGTTTTAATTAAGATTTTATAACCCATTGGCTGAAGTGACCCCTTTTGGGTTATTCAATAGGCTCTGCCCGTCGGGTGCCTTTTTTCATTATAAAGTAAATTTAGTATAGTAAATAAATAACTGATTTAAGAATAACTCTATTTTTTTTAACTCTAATATTTTAATTATTTATTATTTCATATTTTATTTACTCGATTTTTTTAACCGACTCTAGGCTGATTTGAAGAGAATCCTAATGAAGTGTCCTAATCATCTTATTTATGGAAAGATCTGTGCAATTATTCCCAATATCTATCTCAACTAGTACCCATTCATATAAATCATGATCTACCATTATTTTTAATAATTTTTATATTTATTTCTGCGTAGCCAATCTTACACTAATCTAGATAGAAAAAAAATTATAGGCAACCTGTATACGCATAGCACAAGGTCGAAAATGTTCTATTCGTATATCCAGGATTATTGATGTGACAAATCGTGCTTTTTTGGACGACTACAAGGTTTGATGTTGGGTTAGATTCGATGTGAAAGGGCAAGGTTAGACGATAACCATCGAGCTATCGTGCCACCACTAATATTTTTAGCGTTGTCCGACCGGTACAAATTAAAAATACACTTGTTTGATTAACGAGCACGATATTTTCACAAATTACACACACACATATATATGTATATATATATATATATATATATATATATATCGCGACGAAATTTTAAATTGTTTATGATCGGGTGTCGAGATAATAATCCACGTGCAACGTTGATACGACAACAAACGACTTGTTTTCCAATTATCGATGATTAATTAGCTAAATATTTCGCAGTTTTAATATATTTATTAAAATGATTAATATTTACCAAATATTTTAATTTTCTAGAACACTTTCATTGATCGATTACATATGATTGATTATATTATATTATTCTGTTTATTGTTTTTTTATACAATATTTTGATACTCTGTTAATTTGGTGGCTGGTGAGTGGATGATCAAAGAATGTATTGTAATACAAAAAGTACCATTGCTTTTGACTGTGGGATAGAAGAGCGAAGTAAAAGTTCGTTCCTTACAAGATGTATGCTTCGTAATGCTAAAGTAATTAATTAGACATTGTTATGTAGCGAAAACATCCAGTTGGGTTTGCCAAAGCGTTAGACAAGAAAGGAAAATACTTTTAAATACACATTAATAAAAGATGCAAACTTTATAGAACTTATGCCTGATCCTCAAAGTGAAACCTGGAGAGGTTTGGTATTAGGTGGTTGTTAGTTGAGTTGGTTGAACTAACTATAATGTTGGCAACCGTCAAAACAACAAACATGAGCATACATTTACATTTTCTCACCTGAATATACTTCCTAAAAATCGTGGTTTTCATTGATCTTTTGAAAGAACGTTTGTTTCAGTGTTAACGTTTTCATTCAATCCAAATCTCTTACCACTTAGTAATTTATTCAAGTTTGGAAACAAGAAATTCGTAGCAAGGGGCTAAATCTGGAGAATATATAAGTTTCTAACGTTTCTAAATATATGGATTTTTGCCATGGTGACATGCAGGTGCGCACCCGTCTATTGTTTTATTGGATTAACAATTTTTCTTCGACAAATGCTTCTTTCTGTCCTATAGTATTTAGAAAGGGGTTAACTTTCTTGGTTTCGGCGATGTTTTTTTCGCGCAAGAAAAAAATGCTTAATCAGCACACAAAAGTCACTTTTTCCCATTTTTCTTGAAATTTGAGAGATTGTCTGCTGTTAAACCTTCCTGAAAATTTCACAGTAGTCCATTGATAGGTAGCAGTTGAGTTATCAAATTACTCTCAATAAATCAATTAATAATTATTTTCCTTTTTGTTCTTTCAACCTCTATCTCTACATAAATAAACATTAGAAGGATTAGTAACCATTTCACGTCAGTCACGTCAGGCACCAGGCTGGGTAAGACCGGATGTCTTCTTGGATGATTTCTAAGTTGGTTCAGAGCCCACGTTAAACAGTAGGTCCAGTTCAAATAAATCCTTTAACTTTAAAAGATATAAAAAAAACAATTGGATTAATTTTGAAAGCAATGCCTCACAAAAAAAGTTTACATCAAGGGTAACAAAAATTCAAATTGATTATTATAAAACGTCAGAGGTTTACAATAAATAATGTTGCTTTTTTGTTCATTTTAATAATGTTATAAAAAACGATAATATTTCAAAATATAAACACTGAATGAAATATTGATAAATAAAACTTTCCATTATATATATTTTTTATTTTAATTTGTAATTTAAATTATTGAGAGAAATTTTACTAATGTTAAAATTTGAACCACTCAAAATGTTTTATAGATTTTTATTTGGAAGTCTGACCGAACACTTCCCAACAACATATTATTAGTACATTATGAATAATGTACAAGTACATCCACCTTGATCCAATAACAACATCAGGAATCTAATACAGTAGCATAATATTGAGTTTCAACGTAACCCTCTGTTTATATAGGATCGTTAATCCTAGTACATCTTGAACCTAAACACAAAGGATTATATTGTTAGTTTAATAAACAATATTTTTAATTAGTCGCGTCAGAAAAATTGTCATGGTCAAATTAGATGGACCAGGTAGTTCGTGAGACAGGACAGGTTATTAGTCGTGACTAAAAATTAAATGGCTGTGATAATAAACTGTAATGGAAACGTAATTCGTGCAGTCATAAAATGTACAAGAAGTTTAGGTTTTCTTTTGGTAATTTTTGGTTTTTCTTCAAAGGAAGTAAGGTTTTGCTGGCTAATGAAACATTTTAATCAATACTTGATTCAAAAGTATCGATTTCAAATTCATTAATACACAGCCGGCGTTTAGGGATAGTGTAAACTTCTTAACCGACGTATATGTAAGGAGTTATTGCAAAGTGGGTCTCTGGATTTTATCACCCCCAGCTTTCCATTGATTAATTGTCGTATGTTAATCGAATTATTTAATGTCTAATATGATCTTGGAGATAAATATGTAGAATTTGGTAGGCATCGTATTTGAAGGATTTCAATCTTGGAAATGTTATTCAGATTCTAACAGTCTCTAAGTCTCGGGCTCATAAAGTAGAATTGATAAGCGCTTGAAGGAGCCTGGCTTTAGTATTAATTATAATATTTCCTCTGTTCTACACTCGTCATCTTAGAAAAGCGAGAGATTCTGCAGCTTAGCTTATTAGAATTATTTCTTCTACTCTAGATGTAAAATTTTGCTCCTGTAATACTAACTCCAAGTACTTGAATTTCTGCACTTGCTCTAACAAATAGCATTGAGATTGAGATTTTCAAAAGCAGGCGACCTGTCAGTTGATAATATTGTGTTTCTTCATGTCATGTTCTTGAAGAATAATTGAAATCTCAACATCTGTATCAGCCAATATAGCATTAATATGTAGGACCGTCTTTTCGGTGTTCAACAGTTTAAATGCTATACCTGAAATTTATCTACAGTTTCTAAAACGACAGTACTGTTAGTGTTAAGTGTCATAGATAACAAAATTAGTTTTTTTTTTATTCAAAATAATTCGCTTCAAAGGTGATACACTGATAATAGCGACCCTCCAACTTTTCGATACCATTTTTGCAGTACGATTTGTCCTTTTCTTGAAAATAGGCCTCAGTTTCGATGATCACCTATTCATTCGATGATAATTTCTTCCCAGCGAGCATTCTTTTGAGATCTAGAACAGGAAATAGTCGATGGGGGCAGATCTGGAGTATATGGCGGATAAGGAAACAATTTGAAGCCCAATTCATGGATTTTTTTGCCATCGTTTTCACTGGCTTGTGGGACGGTGCACTGTCTTGGTGAAGCAGCACTTTTTTTCTTCAAATACGGCCGTTTTTCGGCGATTTCGTTCTTCAAACGATCCAATAACGCTATGTAATAATCGCTGTTGATGGTACTTCCTTTTTCAAGGTAGTCGATGAAAATTATTACATGCCCATTCCAAAATACAGACGCCATAACCTTGCCAGCCGACTGTTGTGTTTTCCCACGCTTTGCAGCGGGTTCATCATGTGCATTCCACTCGGATGACTGTCGATTGGACTTCGGAGTGAAATGATGGAGCCACTTTTCATACATTGTCACATATCGACGCAAAAACTCGAGGTTATTAGGATCATTTTCAAACACTGCTCCGAATCATCAACTTGTCGTTCTTTTTGGTCAAAAGTGAACTCGCGCGGCACCTACTTTGTATAGAGCTTTTTTTTTACCCAAATATTCGTGAATGCTATGATGTACATGTTCAGTTGAAGTGTCTAGAAGTTAGAGTGTCTGCTATTTCAGTCAATTTCAATTTACGGTCGTTCAAAATCATTTTGTGATTTTTTTAAATGTTTTCGTCGGTAACAACCTCTTTTGGTTGTCCACTGCGTTCACCGTCTTCGGTGCTCATTTCACCACGTCTAAACTTAGCATACAAATTCTTGATGGTTGATTTTCCTGGGGCAGTGTCCGGAAACTCGGCATCAAGCGAAGTTTTGGCTTCAAATGTATGTTCTCCCTTCAAAAAGCAGTATCAACACGCTAAATTCCTTTTTATCAATTTTTTTCACACTAACAAAAGTTGCTTTACCCAAAATGCTAAAATTAACAAACTAATGATCCGACAGCTGTCACATTTATACACGCATCTTTTGAGGGTTAGGGCTAACTAAAAACTTATAGATTTAATTCTAGTAGCGCCATCTATGTGTCAGGACGGGGACTTTTCAATTGACCTGTTATTTCCATATTTATAAACTATTACAAACAATTTGGAACACCGGTGGTGAATTCCCCAAAAAAGTTGTATTATTTACACTGAGGCAACATATAAGCGCCTATCAGTATGTGGTAAGTACTAATTTATGACTAATGTTTATATCAAAAAGTGTTATTGCACTCAATAATTTTTTCTATGAAATGACTTATTAGAAGTGGCTATACAATAGTATCGCGATTAACTTATTATCTAGAATGGATGATTCGCAGAAAATGTTTTTGACAACCTCTAATAAACATAATTAACACTAACAAAAACGTAGAAAAATAATACGTAATATTTCATTAAAGATATAGTTGAACAAACTAGTTTTGCTCTTAAATTCGTAGTAATCACTGTAGTTATGAAGGTCTAAACATTTGTTTATAGTACAAAATTGATAAATTTTTTAATATATAAGTTGTTTGACTCACGAAGAATTAAAATTATTTAAAGAAAAGCAGAAGCACAAAGAGCGATGTTATTTAAAACACTTTTCTTGATCTGTCCTTTAGCATATATGTAGTTACAATTCTTTTTTAATGCGATTTGTTATTAAATTTTTGTTTAAATATTAAATTGGTTTGGTTCGCTTCAATCTTCTGATTTCTTGCGTGTTGTCCGGTAACTTGTATTTCTTCCACGTTATTGTGATTTAGCAACCTTATTTTATGTTTTAATCCGAAATCTTCACTCATATCGATCACTTGTATCAATTTGATTTCGAGGTGATCGTGCAGCTCATCGTTGGTTACGTAACGATAAGCCTTGGTAATTAACCGTAGAACTTTGTTTTGTGTACGTTGGATTACTAGTTCGTTTGATGTTTTAGTGCCATCCCATTTTTGCTGGTCTAAATTGGCTTTATGATTGGCTGATAAACCAATCTCTTTCATTTTAGGTAAAGTTGAGAGACTATCTTCCGACTAACCAGTACAGTTGCTTGACTTTGAGTTTAATCTGCTTTGATTTTTGTCTAACATACTGTTACCAATTTAACCTACCATCGATATATATTCCGAGGTATTTAACTGATTTTGCTTGAGGAATCGGGCATCCGTCAAGTAATATAATTAAGCTTTTGTCATTTCGCTACAACGAAAAATTAACATGGATAGATTTGGAGCTGTTAAGCTGTATTTTCTAGTCTCGAGTCCATTTGTAGGTCTTGTTGACCTCTACTTGTACTTTTTCTGCAGTTTTAACAGAGATATCTCTTTTGCCATGATAACTGTGTCGTCGGCAAATGTTATTGGGATATCAGCTGTATAGAGCAGATGCAGGAGCGGTTTCAAGATATTACCACGTGGAACTCCAGCTGAAATAAGATACAACTAGTTCTTCCGGTTTATTTTTTAAGCATACTTATTCGAGAAACCTTAAGACATTCCGGTACATGCTTCAGTCTCAAACAGGCTTTGAATTAGTAACAAATTATGACAAGAAATCTGACATAGAATATTACTTAATTCTGAACCATTTCATTCAAACTTTAAGTAAAATAAATCATTTTTCATTAGTTTTATTAATTGTTTATAATTGATTTAAAAAGAAAACTTTCGTTATATAATCAAAAAGTTTGTTTATATAAGTTCGGGACTATGTTAAAATTACGATACTTCCGAGAACTTTAATCGAGTTCACTGTCAGTTCTGGAGCAGTATTTTAGGATGGTAAGCTCCATCCTAAAAGCTATTATGTTAGTATTTAATGAACTACGGTGAGTGCTTTTAGATGGTGTTCGTTACATAACTTTTACCGTATATTTAATTAACAAGTTTGTTATAGGTTATGTATTATCATAAAAAGTTTTTTTATGTTCGTAGATGTTTTGTTTTGGAAAATTCATAATGGGTCGAGGACGGTTTCGTTAAGGGGCTATTCTATTCTAGAGGCACGAATTTAAATATTTTTTCAAATGAATTTTTTTACTAGATATTTAATAATGTTTAAAGAATATATAAAAGAACAACAGTGTACAAAATTAATTTTTTTTAGCATTTCCTAATTTTTTAAGAAAAAAAAATTGTGTTATGGTTTTACTTTGTGTTTATGGTTAATCTTACAATGGAACTTTATACTTATGTTTTTTTAATCTGCGATTCGCGATCCATATATTAGGCCTTGTCTGCTTCAAAAAAGCATTTCCGGAACTTCTATCTTTCATACCATTCGGTTATTTTCCTTTGAAGTATTAGGAGCTCGTATTTTTGTGCGCTCAATAAAAGTTGCAATCTCGAACGTGAGTTCCGGCATCTATCTTTTCAATGGCATATAAACATTTATAAATAATTACATTACAATCAATCTCTAGTTGTTCTAAGCTGTCTGAAAGCTTTTATTAAATAATGTAATATATACGGAATTAAAAGGTAAACATATATTAAATAGTAACTTGGACCTAGTTTCAAAATCTATTATCTAAACCAAACTAATATATTTACCAATTCTAACTAGGATATTTAAATTTTACTAGAGTTTAAAATGATGCTGTGCTCGCTTATTTTCTACCTACATCTAAACCATCTGTTTGCTACACAATACCTAACAATATGGTTAACAAGCATTTGTACCATATAATTAAATTAATCAACGTGGAATCGCCAGTTTAATAGACGTCGATGTTTTTACAGAATTCTAAAATACTTTGTTTTTTTTTTGTTTTTTTTATTAAATTTATTTATCATGAATCTCTTGATATATAGACGGATAGACTAACTTGTTTTCGTTAGAATGGTAGGAAGTTAGTTAAATTCCGTTTATGTGAGTTTTAATAAGTTAATAAGTTTATTAAGAATATTTTAATAAATTTATCATTCGTTCAATAGCAAAAAATATATTACCCCTTTTTTAACGTGAGTGAAAAAATGTCTGAGGGAGTTTGTTAGTGAGTTTTTAATTGGTATAGAAATGTGACTCGATCAGTCAACCGTAAAAGATGTAATTTCAAGAAAAACACCTTTAAAGTTTCGTGTTGAGATGCCGCGTCACTAAAATAGCTATATCCCTAAATATTCTTTTGTATATTCTCGCATATTCTTAAAGGGTTAACCTTTGAGGATATGATAAAAAAGATTTTTATATCTAGATTAGAATATTCCCTTAAAGAAAGCAGGAAAAGAATGAAACGGAATTATCGTGCTTGCATCACTTATCGTCAAGCAAGCAAGAGTCAGAAATAGACGATCAGAAACCACGCTTTATTTTGAGTCCTTATATATACACATATATATTACTGAATATTAAATTTTTATAAGTCAATAAATCTAGTATTTTCAAACTGTCGCTGCTTAAATGAGCTCGGGTTTTATCCAATATAGCATCCATTGAAATTTTGGCACATAGTTTGGCTGCAATCATATTTTCATCTGATTTCACTGACTCTCACCTCTCACCTTTTGATACACTCTTATAAATTCCTGATCGAATACGCTCAAATTTAGAAGTAGTAATATTTTTACCAAAATAGAAACCCCCTACTTTAAAAATCACCCAAACAAGCCAGCAAGTGAGCCAAACTTCAATGTATCTAGTTCAATTTTAATGCTGTCGAATGACCTGTGAGTGTCGAATGAATGTGATTTTAATGTGAGCTGTGATTTTAATGAGATAAACTCACATAAAAGGTATCGAGTCATGTTTATATGTACTTTTACTTTTTCGTAAGAAGAATTTCACGAACATGCTCAGAACACGACACGTAACACGAACACCTTGGTCATATCCCTACCCATCCACAAACCTCGGTAGTAAACCAACTACGACAATCCCAGTCGTAATCCAGGATCTCTGTTGCCCGCAAAATAATTCACTATCCCGAACCCGAAGCGACATCAGCAAAAGACCATTTGGTTCTAGCTGGTCATGGAATAAAAATGTGAAAATGTGAATAGTACAAACAAACTATAAAGAATTCTCAACCTTACAAATCAGAGCTCCTGGTGGCAGTCATTACTATGGAAATTGTGAAACGTCAAATAATTGAGTAAAACAGGTGCTCCCGCTAACGGACTATTTTGTCTATCCGCTGTATATGAAAGGTAATAAAAAATATTAAAAATTCCAATCACATATAATCCCTTAAATTGTTCCCATCTACTTCGCAATTATCGATTTTATTAATATTCACTTGCGCATTATTAAACTAATTATTATACCGGTCTGAACTAGTACATTTAATCGAATATCTGAAAAACCAACATCATTACTAGTATAGTAATATTTTAAATCTCATTTCTATTTTAATATGAGTTTTATACTCGCTTGACCAACCAGTTACAGCGACTAAAGTCATCACAACATTTTTTTCGAGAATAAGTTAATTATAAGTTATTAACAAAATGCATTTATTATGTTAATTATTGGTTGCTTATTTATATATAGGTTATTTAATTAATAATAGTATTATCGTATATATCAGTACAGTGTAATTTGTTTAATAATCTCTAGTATATAAATAATGAGATTCATTTTCATTTAATTGAAAATTTCATTTTATGTTCTCTAAATTGCAGTTACTCAGTGAGTAATTATTATAGTTACTTGTCCAATAAATTGCATAAGAAAACGCGATTTTTTAGAACGAGTTTTAAATACAATTTTTAAAATCTTTTTACCAATCGGGGTTTATCTGGATTCAACCTACTGTTTAACGAGGGTTTTGAACCACGGTCCTCGGCCAGATACTACTAACTGGCCAGTGACCAACCTAATGACCATTTCAGAAGACATCCGGTCTTGCCCAGCCATTTTGAATTTATATCAGTATTGGAGAAAAATCGTTCTACACGAATTAATTTTTTCAAATCTGTTGAACTAAACATCGAATATGATAGATGTTTCAATTATTTGTACTTTAAATTAAAATTTATAACTTATCACAAATAACAGTTTTGTAATCAATTGGTCCAAAAACAAGTCAATTGAAAAGTCCCCGGCCTGACACATAGATGGCGCTATTATAATTAAGTCCATATGTTTTTTAGTTAGCCCTAACCGTCAAAAGATGCGTGTAAAAATTTTACAGCTGTCGGATCATTAGTTTGTGAATTATAGCATTTTAGGTGAAGCAACTTTTAATTTTTGGTCAGATGTTGCCCGGAACCTTACCATTTTATCCATCAAAAAGAATAAAAAGCAATTTCGCGTGTTGATAAAATATTGATTTTTGAAGGGAAAAAAATACAGTTGAAGCAAAACCTGACTTGATGCCGAGTTTCCGGACACGGCCCCAGGAAAATCAACCATCAAACATTGGTATGCTAAGTTTAGATGTGGTGAAATGAGCATCGAAGACGGTGAACGTAGTGGACGCCCAAAAGGGGTTGTTACCGACGAACACATTAAAGAAATCTTAAAAAAGGAAGGACCATCAACAGCGACTATTACATAGCGTTATTGGACCGTTTGAAGGACGAAATCGCCGAAAAACGGCCGCATTTGAAGAAAAAAAAGGGCTGCTTCACCAAGACAATGCACCGTGTCACAAGTCAGTGAAAACGATGGCAAAAATCCATGAATTGGGCTTCGAGTTCTTTTCTAATCCACCGTATTCTCCAGATCTAGTATTCTCCAGTGGCTATTTCCTGTTCTCAAAACCGGAAAGAATGCTTGCTGGGAAGAAATTTTCGTCGAATGAAGAGGTGATCGCCGAAACTGAGGCCTATTGTGAAAGAAAGGACAAATCGTACTACAAAAATGGTATCGAAAAGTTGGAGGGTCGCTATAATCAGTATATCACCCTTGAAAGAAATTATGTTGAATTAAAAATACTAATTTTGCCAAAAAAGTGTGTTTGGTAGGCCGTGGACTTTTCAATTGATCTATTATGAGGAATCTTTTTTCCTTTTTTTAATTAAAATATTTAATGCGTTTTTAAAGATAATATATAATGTCTGTTATTAAGTTTTCCTGTTCCTTAACATATATTTTTTCTTTGCAGCCTCCGAGCCTAATTTGCTGAAGGTTCGCCTGAAACAGCGCGTTATGGAACGTAGAAGTAACCCAATGAGTAAAAGACTACCCCCATCGCTCAAAAAGAAACTGTTAAGCTCGTGTTTACCACCTAGTGAATCGCCACCTCAAGAACCACCAAAGGTAAGGATTCTTTAATTTAAAACAAAAAAATAAAATAAGTTACGTAAAACACAAATATTTAATATATATCTACCGAGTGACCAAACACTAACGCAGCTCCAAGAGTAAAGCACCATGTGGGTATTGCACCATAAACAAAAATATATGAGCAATGCATTTTTAAAAAGTTTATGACTAACGTTGGGAACTATCGACTGAAAACTGTCGAAACAGTCGATAGTCAAAAAACTAGAAATGCACTATAAACGCACGGTTCGACTGTTTTTTTCAATTCGTGATGTCAGACGAAGATGTACGAATCCTTTCCTGTATAAACTGTGAGAGAGGGAAGGACGGAGATAATTGCTTGGGGCAGTTAATTTTATATGTGGTTATATTTGCCAACGGTAGTATAAGCGACACGGAGATGTATAAATTCCTTTACGAACTAACTTTAAAAAAGAGAAGGAAAATAATAATTACTGAATACTATTATAATAATAAAACATAACATGCATTAATTTTAAACGAAGTAGAATTACTTTTATATTTGAATGTTCTGTGGATATGTAAAAAGGGAAGTTTTCGTGCATTTGCGTTTCATCGTGCAGTTCTTCGTTTGTAATTATAATTAATCAAAGATATTTGCACCCCATAAGTCCAAATAGGCTTTATAATTGCCTAATAAACCAATATATTTAATCTTAGTTCAAGTTGGGAATATCTTTCGATTACCCAGTACAGTTTTTTGATTTTTAGTCTGATCTGCTCGGCTTTTTTTCTAATGTGATGTTTCCAATTTAATCTACCGGGATATCGAGGTATTTCAGTGCTTCTGCTTGAGGAATCGCTTGAATGAACGGGTAACTCTCAAATGATACTTAAGTTTTTGTCATTTCACCACAACGCAAAATTGATATACACAGGTTTCGAGCTACTTTTCCATTTTTTAAATCCTTTCCTATAGTTAATAAAGTTATTTGGAATAAATGTCTCTTGGTATAGCAAACAATACTTTCATCCCCTGCGAGGTTTTTATTAAATTGTATTCTTGATCCCGGTACAAAATAGATTTTCCAAAAACCACAAATAACAATAACAAAACGTCTCTGATAGGTATTAAGACAACTAATGGAAGAAAAGTTGTTCAACATTGTATTAATGACTTTATTACAAGATCCATTATCCTGACTTCATTTATTATTTCAGGAACTAAGTCCACCCTGCGAGGCAGAAGAATATCAACGACTTCCCCTGTTCAGCAGTCCTTCCATGCCGAACATCTCATTGGCGGCGCATCACGTGCTCACTCCAGACCTGTCCGAGGCGGCCATGAGGGCGGCATGTACGGCCCGCCTGGGCATGCCCCTCACCGGTCAGATGTTGCCCGGGACCTTACCATTTTATCCATCATTACCCGCGATCGAGAGCGAGCACGAAGAGACTCCATTAGACACTATTAGTGAATTGCAGGTAATATAATTTAAAAATCATTTCAAAAAAGTTGCAACGTCCTTAAAATATTCACGTAAAATGAAAACATAAAATCATTCAGTCCTTAATTTTTAATATTATTTCTTTATTTGATATCTGAATAATTTATTGCAAAATTATTGTCAATCTAAATATTATATATAATAACTATTGATTGTTGGCACCTCTAGCCCGAATAATATTCCGACTAAAATTCATATTTTTGTATCAGTAGATTTATTGAAAGTTTACTCAGTGCTCGATAATATTATTTACATTACCGACCTAAAATGAAAATGTTAGGACTCAAAAATATGTTAACCTACTCTAATATATTTTCTACTGTCGAAATCAAACAGCACCAATAATTCTTTTTAGAATTAGAAGGGACATATTTCCTATAAATCTACATTTTAAGTTTATACAATATTCGTTGTTCAATATTGGTCAACTAGTTAACTGCCAAATAAGAATAATCAAGCTGTGTATGTTGCCTAGTAAAAATTTTTATATTTTCCTCACAGATATACATTTTAAAGTCTCTTCCAAAGACTTGAAGAATTCATAGGCTCCATATATATTAGTTTATTTATATTATGGTCGAGAGTCTAGAAATCATGTAGATTATTATTGCTTACCTCTCCTATAATAGCAGATTGTTAAAAAAATTAGTTTTCTTTGTTGCACAGTACAATTGGTCGCACTATCTGTGTGTTTTTTAAAAGTGGTCGTTGTAGCTATTGCCTGTATGTATTTTGATCAGTGATATATATATTGCCGAAATTGCGAGGTAGATAAAAACTGTCCAAACTAATTGCTAAATTTCATACTTTTGACAAACACTTTTAAAAACTTATAGTAGTGCCCCTCCATCATATACCAATCACTACATAGTATAAAACAAAGTCGCCTTTTCTGTCCCTATGTGCGCCTAAATCTTTAAAACTACGCAACGGATTTTGATGCTCAATAGATAGAGTGATTCAAGAGGAAGGTTTATATGTATAATACATGCATAATATACTAAGGCAACATTGCTAATTTTAGAGGTTTCTAACGTGATGTCGTAAATTAACCTATTTTTTTAGGCTTATTTAGCAATTAGCAAAAACGCTGCCTAACCCTACGAGTTAGATCAAATTAATGTACTACAGTATTGTACACCATAAAAAGGTCTACAAAAAAGTCCGCGATGGTATATGTTTATCTTTTAGGGATAACCCACATTAACCATTTTTATTGTTTACTTTTTACGTGAGAAAATGGCTTATTTACGAAGCTATTTTAAGCAATACGGCATTAATCCTTATCGAATTAAGTACCTTAAATACAGTGTGCAATTAATATAGATCAATATGGTTCCTTACAGCATGTAAATTAAACAAATATTTTCGGAGATATTACAAATTTAAAATTTGCGTTTAAAAATGTGTAATGTAATAAAAATTGTATGAATTTAGATATTCCAAAAATAGCAGGAAATCTTCATAGTAAGTATAGGGGAAGAGGAATTGTTTTACTCCAAGTTTAATGCGTGCAGGCCAAGGGCAGTAATGAATGAACCAAAAATACTGGATCGATTTTAATCATGTTTTCATTGAGTGACATAGGCATATATATTTTATGCCCGTGCAAAGTCGGAGCGGACCGCTATGTTTTTATATACAACGTTCATATTTTTTCTGTAGTGTATTTAATTTAGTATCAGCATTGCACCCGTGCTAAGCCGGGGCGGGTCGCTAGTTGTCTTATATATCACTATATCAAATTTTGGTTTCAATGATTTACGAGTGATGATTTTGATGTCAACGGCAAAAAATGGCCTAGAGGACGAAAAAAATCTGAAAACAACAAACATGAAGAATAATTGGACGAAAACCCTGCTAAAACTCTTAAAGAAACTTCAGGCAGCCTGGCAGTTGATGAGGCAACTGTTTCTAGACGTTTACATGTGATTGGAAAACCCCAAAAGGAAGAAAACTTTCTTCCTTTACTACTACGCAAATGGACTGAATATTCCATTTCGAATCGTTTCAGTATCGCGGTTTCATTGCTTGTGAGCTAAAAAGGAGAATTTTATGTGATATTCTGACTTACGCTAATTGAATCTACAACATTAAATTCATTAGATCACTAGCCTGATAAGCCTGGGGAAGACGTCCACATCGATCCCAAAGCGGATTCATACCTATAAAGTCTTACTATGCCTATGTTGGTAACTGTAGATGTCTACCGAGGTCATTTAAATACATTGAATGATGCATTAATGCGAAAGTAACAGGTCAATTGAAAAGTCCCCGGCCTACCATAGTAAAACACATTTTTTTGGCAAAATTAGTTTTTTTATTCAACATAATTCCCTTCCCGGGTTATACACTGATTATAGCGACCTTCCAACTTTTCGATACCATTTTTGTACTACGATTTGTCCTTCATTCGACGAAAATTTCTTCCCAGCGAGCATTCTTTTAAGATCTGAGAACAGGAAATAGTCGCTGGTGGCCAGATCTGGAAAATACGGTAGATGAGGAAGCAATTCGAAGCCCAATTCGTGGATTTTTGCCATCGTTTTCACTGACTTGTGACATGATGCATTGTCTTGGTGAAGCTGCACTTTCTTTTCCTTCAAATGCGGTCGTTTTTCGGTGATTTCGTCCTTCAAACGGTCCAATAACACTATGTAGTAGTCGCTGTTGATAGTTCTTCCTTTCCAAGGTAGTCAATGAAAATTGCACATCCCAAAATACAGACGCCATAACCTTGCCAGCCGACTGTTGCGTTTTCCCACGCTTTGGAGCGGGTTCATCGTGTGCAGTCCACTCTGATGACTGTCGATTGGACTTCGGAGTGAAATGATGGAGCCATGTTTCATCCGTTGTCACATATCGACGCAAAAACTCGGGTTTATTACGCTTGATCATCTTCAAATACTGCTCCGAATCATCAACTCGTCGATGTTTGCACAGAGCTTTCTCATACCCAAACATTCGTGAATGATATGATGTACACGTCCAGTTGATATCTTTAGAGTGTATGCTATTTCATTCAATTTTAATTTACGGTAATTCAAAATCATTTTGTGGATTTTTTAAATGTTTTCGTCGGTAACAACCTCTTTTAGGCGTCCACTGCGTTCACCGTCTTCGGTTTTCATTTCACCACGTCTAAACTTAGCATATCAATCATCGATGGTTGATTTTGCCGGGGCAGTGTCCGGAGACTCGTTATCAAACCAAGTTTTTACATCAACTGTATTTTTTCACTTCAAAAAGCAATATTTTATCAACACGCGAAATTCCTTTCTATCCATTTTTTTCACAATAACAAAAGTTGCTTCACTGAAAATGCTATAATTGACAAACTAATGATCTGACAGCTATCAAATTTATATTTTGAGGCTTAGGGCTAACTAAAAAACATATGGATTTAATTCTAATAGCGCCATCTATGTGTCCGGTCGGGGACTACGGGTTTATAATGTTGAAGAAGTGCGTAAATATGACTGGAAAATGGGAACAGGTTGTGAAAAATGATGGAAATACTTGAATTAATATATATTGTACTAAGTTTTCCCGCTAAATACCTAAAAAAGTTAAAAATTGCTCATGCATACCAGCACCATTTTCTTTAAATAAATTGGATCCATCTTAAATATGCCGTTTTAAAAAAATTATATTCACCTAAAATACTTTTCTTTGGACTTTCCAACTATGTAAATGTTACTGTATAAACAGTACAAAGAACTACTTATCTTATTACCCTAAATCATCAATTAATCATTCCCCAAACTATGTAAAGATAAAAACATGCTATTTTTTTTTAAAAACTTGTTTGTTACAATACGAAAAGTGGTTACTTGGTAAAATAGCTCCTTAAAACTGAACATCAACGAATATATATACACTGGTATTTCGGATTCGATATTAAGCAGTCATACAAATAAAATCAATCAATCTGTGTAGTACACACGCTCCCGCGGTGATTTTCCTTTGATGAAGCTCCGTATCGGATCGAAAACACGGACGCGTCAATTATTTATCGTCCATTTCAAACATTTTGTTTGTTTATGGGTATTTTTCCACTCATGTAATAACGTTTCTATTTGCGTACTCTAATTAATTTTATTGCATATTCCGTTCGGTATATTTATCTTTTCGTTTACGGGGGTACAATTAAAATTATCTATATTCGTACGGTAAGGTGGTTGGCGGGAAAATAATTTCGGGTTTCTCGAAATATCAAGTTTTATAGACTACAGGGAACTGAACAAGAACTATATGATTAATATTAAAATTATTTGCAACTGTATTGTAATTATTTAAAACTATCGATATTAAAATATAACGAATCCTTTTTCTCATGATAATTTGAGTGTGTAAATGCACTACCTTTATATCTAGAATGTTCTATTGACTGTTACCTTTCAATCGTTCTATAGTATGGCTTCATTGAATAAGTTTTACTAAAGATATAACACTCAACAAAGCTTTCAAGAATTTTGTCATTGTTGCTTCATATGGTTCACGTTATCGGAATATCTTCATTAACGAATGTGATTTAGGTTATTAATATAATAAACATTCTGTTAAAAGAAACGATTCATACATAGCCTATGTAACAGTTGGGGCAAAAGTCCCGCTGCCATTTTGATTGCCTATAACTTTGCTCAAAGAAAATATAAGTAAGTTTGGTTTTCATAAAAAGTTTATTTGGTCTTTACATTTTTTTTTTCGTTATGATTGGATCATTTTATCGGCTAAATGGTGACCGCGATTCGCTATGCAACTTTCGGATCTTTTTAAGGCATTTTTCATGACATCCTGCAACATCTGAGTCTGAATTTCTCCAATTTCGTGGCGAATATTGTCTTTAAGATGTTGAATCGTTTGGGGCTTATTCACACAAACTTTTGATTTTATAAAACCCCATAAGAAAAAGTCTGGTGCTGTTAAATCCGGAGATCTGGCTGGCCATGCTAAATCACCACTTTGCGAACTTAGTCTTCGTGGAAAAATTCATTCAATAATTGAATTGTTTAACGAGCTGTGTGTGCTGTGACCTTATCTTGCTGAAACCACATGAAACCTCACTGTCCATATTTACCTCCTTATTATGATTTGTCTGTTTATGTTCGATTTATAATTTAATATCAGTTAGAGCCGGAGATATAGACAGCAGTTGAACTCCATATCTTATTTTAAATCATTATAGCTAACTACAATGAGCAACTAGCAACGAGATTTGCGCTCGTTTCTTTTCATTTTAACGTTTTATCTTTTTTGTTTACGTATTTCCCCACTAATTGAGACATGCTTTTCCTAATATTTTAAAATTTACTTTTAAAGGAAATTATCTGCTATCCAAATGGTTTGTCGATTCCTTGGTCGTTCTCCAGGCCTTGAACTTGAAATTCAGTTCAATTCAGTGGTTCATTGTATTTTAATCAAAGTGTTGTCCATCGGTAGCTTTTATTTTCCCCATCTTTCACGCACTTTACGGATTCAATATCTAAGGAACTTATGTATGTATATTTTGGGTCTATGAACGAATCGACTCGTTTGTCGGAAGTAGTAATCAGAAGTAGCAAGCTCTGGGGAATACGGCGGATGGGATAGCACTTTCCATTTCAATGTTTTCACCTGTTTTGAAATATGTGGTCGAACGTTGTCATGCTGAAGAATAACATTGTTGTGTCTTTTGTTCGTGTTCCGGCCGTTTTTCGCGCAGTGCTCGGCAATTCATCAATTGTTGACGATAGCAATCTTCATTAGTGGTTTCATTAGGTTTTAGGAGCTTATAGTATACCACACTGACCACCAAGCTGATCATAAAATAGAAAACAATGGCTTGGAGCCATGCATATTCGGCTTTGTCGTTGATGCTGATGTTTGTCCAAGTGATTTCCATGATTTTCTTCAGTTTCAATTATCGTAATGAATCCACATTTCATCGGTAACAATACGATGCAAAAAACCATTTCGTTTTTGTTGTTGAAGCAACATTTCACACATTACCAAACGCCTTTCAATGCCTCTTGACTTCAACTCATACTGATATAACATATTCAAGCTTTCGGAGATGGTTTCTTGTGCTACTCCCAACAATTATGCATATTTTTCTTGCGTTTTACACGGGTATCATTGAGTAATACCTTTAAATCCTCGTCTTCAATTTTTGTTTGTTTGTCAAACGTCAAAACCAGTATGCACATGTTGACATCGATGGAGCATGGATGCCCTAAGCTCCACGCAGCGTTCGATGACCTTCAGCCGCATGTTTATTAATTAATTGAAATTAAAAAGTAAATCCTCCCGCAAATGCGATTTACTCGTTACAAATTTAAAGATTTTCAATGCACTAAAAATGTTTTCACAGTTTGACGAAATGACACATGAATACTCGAAAATGAGACCTGCCGTTGAGGCCTCAACAGGAAGTTGGTTTTGAATATATCCGATGGGTTTTTTTGCACTGTAACACTAGCTGTTGAAATCCTTTATAATTAATTTGTAGGCCTGATAGGTTTGTTTCGATCCTAAAATGGTTTCAGTACTGAATGTGTACGTAATCGAGCGTTTACTTTATTTATTATATTCATATTTCACAAATAGTCTTTCTAAAACATGAAATACCAGAGGATCACGACTAAACCAATGAATAATATTCCAGGAACCTCAGGTGCGAGGCGTTATAAGGCCGTTGGGCCGCGCTCAGTCATCCCCTCTACCACTCGGCCACCCCTTGTTGAGGAGTCCGCTACCACCCGAGCCGGAGCCCCAACCGCCACCCGAAGAACAAGAACAAAACATGGAGATTAGAACCAATGATTCAAGAAGGTAAGCGTCCGAGACCAATTTTTATCTATTTATACATTTTAAAGTCTCCTTTTTACCAACGGCATGAAGCCTACCGACTGGCCAGTGACCAACTTGAGACCATCCCAGAAGACATTCGGTCTTACCCAGCCTGGTTACTGGCGTGACAGGGATGGTTATTCCTTGTCGGATTTTCCACTGTTGCCTATAAAGTCATTTACAAATACAATCACAAACATAAAGTACATCCGTGCTTCAGCAGAATTCGATCCCGCGACCATCGCAACGGTAGGAGGATCGTTCTGTCGGACCACTGCGCCAACGAAGCTGGTACCGATTCTTTTAATTGAATTTTAATAATATGAAACAAAAACCGTCCAAAACCACTTTTGCGCGAAATTTCCGAAGCAAAACGAACCAAACTCTGTTGTTGACGTCGAGTGTCTGGTTGTTTTTTTTCTCTTCTGTTTTGGTCTTAACGTTTTTTAATTGTGCTTTTGTTTGCGTATACAAATTGCTTCGATTGCCGAGATTTGCGCGTAAAAAACGAAAATACATTTTGAACAGTCGGTAAGGTAATTTAATACCTGTTAAGTATTTTTTTCCTACAGACAGACAATACGTAATATCAATACGTTTTTTCGTCCATGGCGAATTCGTACAGCATTATTAAAAAGATTGTGTTGACTCACGTTGCTTTTAGCCAATGATAGCCGAATACATAATTTGGTAGGTATGGTCCGGATTTAGACCGGTATCTCGAACGAAGAAATAATTTCGACGCATTAGTCGTTACGTCACGCTCTACAGAACCAATTCGGTCCGTTTGTCTGGTTGGTTTTTTATTTTCTATTGCCAATTTTCGTTTTCTATAAGGAGTTTTCGACCTCTTAGTCTCAAACAACATTATTTTCAAGGTTCCTCCATTTTTGTTTCTATAGTTTCCATACTCTGCCCATGCATTACTCCGGTCTATAGCATTTTTGAGCATGGAACATGTGTATTTAATTTTTGTTGCTTTTTATATCTAGAAATACGAATAATAAGAAGAAACAGTCCTGCCTTCGATTTTACGTGTGACAAAATAAATATTTAGTTGGTTTTACTCAATAAGAATACATAAAATTTATATAATCCCCAAATATAATCCCCTATTTGTACGTACTGGCCTTGGTAATCTCTTCTTCTTCGTCTTCTTCGGAATCTATTTAGCATTTAATATTGCCTTTTCCTATTTCATACTTCTATATAAACGTCCAATGCATGATTTAACATAAAACTCATATGAATTAATTTTGAGTCCAAATATATTTTTGTTTTTGAAACATAAGCCACAAAGTAACAGATCAATTGAAAAGTCCCCGGCCTGCCATAGTAAAACACATTTTTTAGCAAAATTAGTTTTTTTTTTATTCAGCATAATTTCATTCAAAGTTGTTACATTGACTATAGCGACCGTCCAACTTTTCAATACCATATTTGTAGTACGGTTTGTTCTTTGCTTCAAAATAGGTCTTAGTTTCGGCAATCACCTCTTCATTCGACGAAAATTTCTTCCCAGCGAGCATTTTTTTGAGATCCGAGAACAGGAAATAGTTAACTGGGGGGCAGATACACTGAAGAATACGGTGGATAGATGGATTGTTATCATCGCTTTCACTGACTTGTTGCACGGTGCATTGTCTTGGTGAAGCAGCACTTTCTTTTTCTTCAAATGCCGCCGTTTTTCGGCGATTTCGTCCATCAAACGGGCCAATAACACTATGTAATAATCACTGTTGATGGTCCTTCCTTTTTCAATGTAGTCATTGAAAATTATTCTATGCGCATTCCAAAAGACAGACACCATAACCTTGCCAGCTGACTGTTGCGTTTTCCCACGTTTTGGAGCGGGTCCATCTTGTGTAGTCCACTCGGATGACTGTCGATTAGACTTCGGAGTATATATATATATATATATATATATATATATATATATATATATATATATATATATATATATATATATTGTGCAGAGCTTTCTTATACCCAAATATTCGAGAATGATATGATGTACACGTTCAGTTGATATCTTTAGAGTGTCTGCTAGTTCATTCAATTTCAATTTACGGTCATTCAAAATCATTTTGTGGATTTTTTAAATGTTTTCGTCAGTAACAACCTCTTTTGGGCATCCACTGCATTCACCGTCTTCGGTGCCTATTACGTCTAAACTTAGCATACTATTCCTTGATAGTTAATTTTCCTGGGGCAGAATTTGGAAACTCGGCATCAAGCCAAGTTTTTGCTTCAACTGTTTTTTTTTCCCTTCAAAAAGCAATATTTTATCAACACACGAAATTCCATTTTTTTCACAATAACAAAAGTTGCTTCACTCAAAATGCTATAATTCACAAACTAATGATCCGACAGCGGTCAAATTTATACACGCATCTTTTGAGGGTTAGGGCTAACTAAAAAACATATGGATTTAATTCTAGTAGCGCCATCTATGTGTCAGGCCGGAGACTTTTCAATTTACCTGTTAGCGTTAATAATTCCATAATTTTATAACTGCTTATTAAAAAGAAATGTCAAGACAAAATAGCTTCCATGCTCTGTTAATGTCAGTTAATTCTATTAACAATACGAAATATAAAATTTTGGATTCAGTGAAATATAAGAATGGATACAAAAGTAAAAGTTTCCATAGAATAGATAGTATAGAGTTAGATATTAAAATTAAGTAATTAATGTTCAAAAAAAGCTTCGTCAAGTTAAGATTAAGACTAGATCAGTTGGTGGGGCTAACGCGGTCCAGATAAACCCCTTTTGATAAAAAGGACTTTAAAACTAGCCTTAAAAACTAACTAAACTAGCTTTTAAAACAAACTTTAATAAATTTTTTATGAACTCAATAGTTTCTTACAAGAAAAAAAAACATTAAAATTAACTTTCAGGTTCTCAAACATCTGTTAGTATATCAGCATTATTATTATAATCTCTTTATACCCGTTATTAACGCAGAATCACGGTAAAGTACAAAGCCAAGACATAAAAACTTTTCAAAGAACATTCAACCACTCTCTCGTATCACTGACCTTGACAACCAAAAATTACTCAATTTGTTGTTGGGAAGTAAAATGCTTTAAAGTCTGATTGGCATGTGCGTTGCCATAGATTCAGATTTCAGGGATATTTTAATTTAAATTTTAAATCAGGTTATAAGGAAATAACACACATTATTGGTCTTGCGTGTTATTTAGTTTCGGTATAATTTAGGCAACTAAACTAGACAATTATTTTATCGAACAACTTTATATCTAATAATGATCTATAAAAACATTGAAGCTAATATGGGAAATATTAAAGAGTACTTATTATGAAATAATTGTCAATAATTGTGTAAGTTGAAACTCAAGACAGTCAATAAATTGAGTAACAGTTTAATTAATTTTAGTTTAAAATATAGTATAAAGTACTCGACAGGTTTGATTGTGAATTATTTTAATTATATACAAGGTGTCTCAAAATAAACCACTTAATCTTGTTCAAAAATAGGTAAAAACAATGATACTACGATATAATGGAAAAACCAAAACTTCTTATCACTACATAGTATAAAACAAAGTCGCCTTTTCTGTCCCTATATCCCTATGTGCGCTTAAATCTTTAAAACTACGCAACGGATTTTGATGCGGTTTTTTTCAATAGATAGAGTGATTCAAGAGGAAGGTTTATATGTATAACACATGCATAATATACTAAGGCAACATTGCTAATTTTAGAGGTTTCTAACGTGATGTCGTAAATTAACCTATTTTTTAGGCTTATTTAGCAATTAGCAAAAACGCTGCCTAACCCTAAGAGTTAGATCAAATTAATGTACTACAGTATTGTACACCATAAAAAGGTCTACAAAAAAGTCCGCGATGGTATATGTTTATCTTTTAGGGATAACCCACATTAACCATTTTTATTGTTTACTTTTTACGTGAGAAAATGGCTTATTTACGAAGCTATTTTAAGCAATACGGCATTAATCCTTTTCGAATTAAGTACCTTAAATACAGTGTGCAATTAATATAGATCAATATGGTTCCTTACAGCATGTAAATTAAACAAATATTTTCTGAGATATTACAATTTTAGAATTTGCGTTTAAAAATGTGTAATGTAATAAAAATTGTATGAATTTAGATATTCCAAAGATAGCAGGAAATCTTCATAGTAAGTATAGGGGAAGAGGAATTGTTTTACTCCAAATTTAATGCGTGCAGGCCAAGGGCAGTAATGAATAAACCAAAAATACTGGATCGATTTTAATCATGTTTTCATTGAGTGACATAGTACAACGTTCATATTTTTTCTGTAGTGTATTTAATTTAGTATCAGCATTGCACCCGTGCGAAGCCGGGGCGGGTCGCTAGTTTGTTAATAAGTGTCGTTACCACTCTGTACTTCCTAAACTCTTCTGTTAAGTGATTTTCAATGTTTACCAACTTATTGTGCTCCGACGAAGGCCCATTTTCATAACTGTATCAGTCATATGAACAGTTCTCAGTCTTACTTTCTTGGAGAATTAAATCTATGATAACGTTTACATTTGATGGATCTTATTTTTAAGAAATAAAAAAGATTTTGTCGATACATGGCTTACTTCTTTTCAAATCACTTCACCGAATTTTAATTTTCTTTCGAGGCATCTTTAAGTTTGTCACACGGTTTTGGTCTGTCACTGTTAGATGGTGTTCCAGAACATCTGGTTGTAGTGAAAATGAATAGAAGAATGGCGATAGCGATGAAATAACTGTTGGGATGCAATGGATAATCGGATGCTCAAAAAAATCAATACATCTTTGTTATCTTTAATTGCTGATTGTAGTGGATGCATGAATGAGTCCAGTAGCAGCAACTTTGCTTCATCGGTTATCGCTCTTTAATTGGAATACAGTAATTAATGACAAAAAAATTACTTTCGAAAATGAGAGCAGTATCCCGTTTCACTAACTAGTCTTTGGCCAATTCGTAGCAGCGTTGACGTAAAAGAATGACTATTATCCATATATGAACAAGGATTTGCTGCTTCAATGATTTGAGGCTTAACCATTAACAATCGACATTTTACTATAAGTTAATACTGCTGCTGTTTTTCTGTCAATTCCGCTTCACTGTACTACAAGATCAAATAGTATGAGTCTGTGTCTTTCTCTTGCTTCATCTTATTGCTCTTGAACCGGGATGTCACACTGATGACATAAAAAATACTTTCGAAAATTATTATTAACGTTTTCTGTCATGTTGTATCTATCTTCAGTAATTGGCCAATGATATATGGTAGATGACCAATTGGTAGCAACGTTGGTATAAAATCAATACAGTAATAATGTTCATCTTTTAATAAACTTCACTGCACTACGAGATCAAATGGTTTCATTATTTTGAGTCTATGTCCTGCTCGAGTATTATTCGAGAGTTGCAATATTTCGGTATTAATATGACAATTACATATTATATTTCTTTGTGATTTTCTTGATTTCCTGATTTTCCCGGTGATCTGTAAGTGTATTGATCCTTCTAAAGTGTAGTGATCATTCCTGTATATGCTGAGTATATCTACGCCACCTCTTAGGACTTAGGAGCTCTTAGGAAAAATGTATATTTTATTTTTCATATAATTTTTAGAATTTGTTTATACTACACTAACTTATATATTATACAACTTTAAATATATTATATTATATACTTATATAATTTTTCACCCCCTCAGATTTGTTTATGTAGGCTTCTTTCGTGAGGTTATTGAGCATGTTCACGTGCGATTCGAAGACGATGTTGATTTCCTTAGGAAGCGGGAGGACTAGTAGTATAAACTGGTAAATACTTCTTCGGTCTTATATTTGTTTCATTTTTTAGTGGGTGAGCATCTTATTACTCAGTTGGTGGTGCTTTTATTTGTACCCTTCAAACTATATCAATTTTGAGGAAAAACACATCTAGGATGATTAAGTTCATCTGACAATGATTAAGTAATCTTACATCTTACATCTTCGCATATAATGAAAGCTCGGTAAATTAATTCATTTTGTACAATGTACATACATTCCGAAATGATTGACGTTGTAAATAGCGATCTTATTATTAGGTTTCATTACTTGAGATATTTTTGATTAACGTTCTCCCGCTGATGACAGTATAAAATAGCAACATCTGGTTGTAGCGAAAATGAATAGAAGAATGGCGATAGCGATGAAATAACTCTTGGGATGCAATGGATGATCGGATGCTCAAAAAATCAATACATCTTTGTTATCTTTAATTGCTGATTGTAGTGGATGCATGAATGAGTCCAGTAGCAGCAACTTTGCTTCATCGTTATCGCTCTTGAATTGGAATATAGTAATTAATGACAAAAAAATTACTTTCGAAAATGAAAGCAGTATCCCGTTTCACTAACTAGTCTTTGGCCAATTCGTAGCAGCGTTGATGTAAAAGAATGACTATCATCCGTATATGAACAAGCATTTGCTGCTTCAATGATTTAAGGCTTAACCATTAACAATCGACATTTTACTACTAGTTAATACTGCTGCTATTTTTCTGTTAATTCCACTTTACTGCCACTACAAGATCAAATAGTATGAGTCTGTGTCTTTCTCTTGCTTCGTCATTATTGCTCTTGAACCAGGATATCATTGATGACATAAAAAATATATCTTCAATAGCTGGCCAATAATTTATGGTATATGACAGAATATATGATAATAATGTTCATCTTTTAATAAACTTCACTGCACTACGAGATCAAATTGTTTCATTATTTTGAGTCTATATCCTGCTCGATTATTATTCAAGAGTTGCATTCCTATAATTTTTGGTTGTATCAGCGCCATCTCTTGGAACTCAGGACCTCTTAGGGACAATGTACATTTTATTTATCATATCATTTTTAAAGTTTGTTTATATAACCATAACTTATATGTTATATAAATTTAAATATATTATATCATAGATTTAAATAATCTTTATTTCAAATCCAGTTCTGTTCTTTTTAAATGTGCTTCACAGTCTATACTTGTTGACAATCTTCTTGTTGAGGGTTACCAATCTCCAATGATGTTTTTATTGGATTTCAGCCGCATTACCTGTATTATTTTTTAAGTTTATCGAAAATGATTCTTCCAGAACATCGAAATATATAATTTTGCCAATCAACTGCCTTGAAATGTTGTTTTTTTTTGTTGTTTACAAGTGTTTTAATGTGATATAGTATAAGTTGCACTATCTGCAAGTACAAATTAATTATCCTCAAGAGTTTTTCCAGAAAATACTGGATTATAAATTAACGCTATTGTAAAAACGTAACATTTTTCATGATAAAATTATTTTTGAAAAGGTTAAACGATTACAATTTTTTGAAAAGGTTAAAGAGTAAACACCATTAGTAGTAATGAATAAACGCTACCGTACAGCAGACGTATTGTAGATAAGTATTTAAACTGTATATCAATTCAAGGAGTTTCGTGGCCGTATCATTGATTATTTCGAGAAGTTCTCGCTCGAGATTGCAGTCACGAACGTGGCGGCTGAATATCGGCCGGCGAATTGTCATGCCTTTCAGGACTACGTCAAAAAACGAATCGAAATCAGGTTAGTAGTTAGTATTCAGCGTGTCCGTAAAACGAAGCGTATCACTGAATTTAATTAGTCGCCGATAGGTTGAAGATAATTGAGTTAGGCAATAGTCTCGGATAGACAATCGCCAAAAGAGAAACTACCGGCGATAGGATCTAAGGAATGGCGAGTTACGTCTATTAGTAGACATTTGGGACATAATAAATGTGATTTTAATTTCGAATTATTATCATTTTCAATAACCAATATTTATGATTAACTCACTCAAGGAGGAGATTCTATATTCGGCTGTATATATATTTTTTAATGTATACTCGCCGATTTCTCGTCAATTGTAGACCGATTTTCAAAAGTCTTTTTTATTCGAAAGAGTGCACTTTCGAGGTAGTCCCATTAGAACTAAGTCAGGATCTGTTGGGGAAGGGGGGAAATCGAGCGAAGCCCTCAAATTTTAAAGGCATGTACAAAGTTTTCACATATTTTTCAATATAAAATGATCAGATATGTTTGTATAATGTTATTGCTGAAATGACGTGATGCAAGATCGGAAATAGTTCAGTGAATATTGCAGGCAACTGCTTCTATGGTGTAATAGTTAAAGCGTTCAGCTCTTACGCGGAGGTCACGGGTTTGATTCCCGACGGGGGCAACAACTTTTTGTTGTTCTAGTTTGGTTAGAACATTTGTCAAATCACCTAGACTAGGTAGCTGGCGGACCCTGGGGCTTGAAGCGTTCTTTATTTTCATTTTTTCTTTTATTTATATTTTTCTCATACGGGTTGGACCTTTGCTTAGCCTACCCATTATAATACTTGAAAAAATAACTACGTAATTAATTGAGTAAATATCTAACACTAAAAAGAGAAAAATAAAATATCTTTAAGAAAATAATTGAACCGACTTCAAAAAATATCCTTATTTGTTAAAAAAATACTCACTAAAAAGTAAAAAATAATCTTAGATATTTAACACAAAAAAAACGTTTTAAAAATAAAATATGTTCACAATAATCTTTGTAATAACTAAATAATCTTTGTAATAACTAAATAAAAATAAACAAACACCATATTTAACCTGTCTACTACACGTATTTTATATTCTACTATATACACACAATTTAGCTTAATACCTACCTAAACCTATTTGTCTATTGACAATGTTATTTTAACTACTACCAACTGATCAGTTTGAAGTCCAAACAAAACCAAAAAGGTGCAAAACCCAAACAATACAACATTAATAATATAATTTTGTAACATATACACAAAATTAAATTACGATAAAATAAATAGATGAATAGATTTAGGTAGTGGTATGTTCTATCTGTAATTGGTCTTAACTTTTTTAGCATGAGTTTTTCAAATACTTAATATATTACTAGTAGCTGTAAAATTGGTCGAAAAGATTTTACTTCATTTGGTGGTTTCCTAGCCATTTTCCGTACATACGGAACATAACAGGTCAATTGAAAAGTCCCCGGCCTACCATAGTAAAACAAATTTTTTTGGCAAAATTAGTTTTTTTATTCAACATAATTCCCTTCAAGGATGATACACTGATTATAGCGACCCTCCAACTTTTCGATACCATTTTCTACAAGTTGTAGTACGACTTATCCTTTACTTCAAAATAGGCCTCAGTTTCGGCAATCACCTCTTCATTCGACGAAAATTTCTTTCCAGCGAGCATTCTTTTGAGATCTGAGAACAGGAAATAGTCGCTGGGGTCTGGAGAATACGGTGGATGAGGAAGCATTTCGAAGCCCAATTCATGGATTTTTGTCATTGTTTTCACTGACCTGTGACACGGTGCATTGTCTTGGTGAAGCAGAACTTTCTTTTTCTTCAAATGCGACCGTTTTTCGGCGATTTCGTCCTTCAAACGGTCCAATAACGCTATGTAATAATCGCTCTTGATGGTCCTTCCTTTTTCAAGGTAGTCAATGAAAATTATTCCATGCGCATCCCAAAATACAGACGGCATAATCTTGCCAGCCGACTGTTGCGTTTTCCCGCGCTTTGGAGCGGCTTCATGGTGTGCAGTCCACTCGAAAGACTGTCGATTGGACTTCGGAGTGAAATGATAGAGCCATGTTTCATCCATTGCCAGATATCGATGCAAAACTTGGGCTTCAGGAGTTTGAAAAACTTGGAATACGTGAAATTGGTCGAAAATATTGTACTTCATTCGGTGGTTTCCTAGGTTTCGGAATCATAGTAACTTCAGTCATTTTCCGTACATCCGGAATATATATGGCATATGAATATAAAACATCAATATGGCAGGCGGATATTAACAAGCTGGGAAGGTATTATTATGTTGCTTCTCAGACGTCAAAGTAAATCATTTTTCTTAGACCTTACTCTGATAGTGTTAATGGTAAAGCCGTTGGCTAGATTTTTTTATATTAATTGGATATAACCTGTGTTGCCAAATTGACTTTTTTATATATAATTTCTCGGAAACTCGAATATTTTTTTAAGATAAAATAAACAAGTTAGCATGAGGCCACTCGAGGAGTTTCGTGAAAAATGCCGTTTTCGTAATAAATAACGGCGAGAGAAAGAGTCACGCGAACGGTGCAATTAAAAAACTGACCTTTTGGAAAAATTTCTTTATCGTCCTATTCCCAGAACAACGAAATCACGTAATGGAGCGACCGCGAGCTGCGTAATTTCGTCCCGCTTCCCTCCCCCGACATCGCCCTCGTTTCCTCCACCTCCTCCTCCGCCTCGACGTTCTGCTCTCTTCTCCGCCTCCTTCTCCCTCCACCTCGCCACACCGCTCTCGCTCTCCTCCTGCTCCTCCTCCATCAGAGTTTCAATTATTCAAGGAGCTGTTTCGGAAAAACGGCCTTGAAGGTTTTCTCTAAAAATAGGAAAATCAATAAAGTATGTGACGACCACCTACTCGGACGAAAATAGATGTCGACAATCGTTCCCAACCTCAGCAGCAAGTTGATGCAGCAGTGGCGTCTCATTCGATAATTGGAATCGGATTGGTGGTTTCACTGCCAATTGTATTATCGACTTTTTTTTCGAAAACTGTATAATAACAGATCAATTGAAAAGTCCCCGGTCTACCATAGTAAAACACATTTTTTTGCAAAATTTGTTTTTTTATTCAACATAATTCCCTTCAAGGGTGATACACATCTTTTCGATACCATTTTGTAGTACGATTTGTCCTTTGCTTTAAAATAGGCCTAAGTTTCGGCCATCACCTCTTCATTCCACGAAAATTTCTTCCCAGTGAGCATTCTTTTGAGATCTGAGAACAGGATATAGTCGCTGGGGGCCAGATCTGGAGAATACGGTGGATGAGGAAGCAATTCGAAGCCCAATTTATGGATTCTTGCCATCTTTTTCATTGACTTGTGACACGATGCATTGTCTTGGTGAAGGAGCACTTTCTTTTTCTTCAAATACGGCGATTTTGCTTTAAACGATCCAGTAACGCTATGTAATAGTCGTTGTTGATGGTCCTTCCTCTTTCAAGGTAGTCAATTAAAATTATTCCATGCGCATCCCAAAATACAGACGCCATAACCTTGCCAGCCGTCTTTTGCGTTTTTCCAAGTTTTGAAGTGGGTTTATCGTGTGCAGTCCACTCGGATGACTGTCGATTGAACCGCAGAATGAAATGATGGAGCCATGTTTCATCCATTGTCACATATCGACACAAAAACTCGTGTTTATTACACTTGATAATCTTCAAACACTGCTCCGAATCATCAACTCGTCATTATTTTTGGTCAAAAGTGAGCTCGCGCGACACCCACTTTGTATAGAGCTAATTCCATGTACTTCATTATACCTTTCATAATATACCTTTTGAAAATAACCAATTATTTTTTTATTTAGAACAAGACTCTTTCCCTGGAGCATTCGTTTGAGGTTTGTAAACTGCCAGCAGTCACTTGGTGACAGCCAGTAGCCTGATTTGATCTGGGCTATATGGTGAGTGGCAAAACGACCATCTTTTTTGCATCGATTTCGGTCCAATTTATTGTTTTATTTGAAGGCAAGGACTACTAAGTTAGATTTTGAAAGGTTAGACTTATTAAACCATACGGATTATATAAAGTTAAAATAAACAGCTCAGGTTATTTCTCGGTTTTGGTCTGGTCAAGTCTTTTCGAGACTGAGTTTAGATTTTTTTACAAATCAAAGACAATATCCATAAAAAGAATAAATTGTAGTGTGTACCAACTCGACCAAAATTAAATTTAAGTTAATAATTCTAAGTTTATGGTATCATATATTGCGTATCGTCTGTTGGAAATAGTTAAAAAATCGAGTACAGAGCACTAGAGATACATTTTAAATGCATAATACAAATGGACGTGCTTACATTGTTTTGTGGCCAATATATAAATATAATTTAATTATTAAATAAATAAGAATAAATAAACCATTCTGTATTTCCATAATACTAAAGTAAATTTTGATGAATGAATACAAAGAGTTATTTTTAGGGTTGAAACACTGATGACTGCTGTTTCAGTTTTATAGATATGATTCATTGTTTTACAATGTCTACTAGCGAGAACCAAGAAATATGTGTATATTACCGAATAGTGTTGGCTGGCCATTTTAAATAGAATAATATACGCCGCTCTCGATAAGTTTAAATTTTATTTTTCAAAACTTATATGTTGATTATTCTTAAACGTTTTGCATTCATTCCAAGGAATAAGTTGGCACTTCTTCGGAAATAAACGTTGACCAAATTCAATAAATCGAAAGTTCTTCACCATCACCTGTTGGACATTTTTGTCTATATTATGTTGTCCAGTAATTATACAATACTTTAAACACACCGTCAGTTCCACTAAAGCAGTTTACCTAATATTGTAAATTATAACAAATATATCCATTATTTATAACAATGTGCGTAATTATTTAAGCAATACAGCTCAGAATGTTTTTACAGCACATAAATAACTGATTTTTCACAGTAACACAATTAATTTAATTTTTATAAAATTCTATATATATATATATATATATATATATATATATATATATATATATATTATCGATATTATAGATATATTATCTTTTTTATAACTGTTTATGCAACCAACAAAACACAATATTTTTATTTTGCTTTTTAATTTTTGACATAAATATAATATATATTTATAATTATATTTATAGTCTCTTAAATAAATTGCATATCCAGTACCACCTGGTTAAATGTCTATTCAATGTTGAAAGAATTGAAAAGAAAAACTACAAAAAATGCAATTCGTCAGAAACATTCTAATTATAAATAATATTACAGGCCTGCTCTAATCATGCAATAGTTAAACTAATCAGAATCTATTTATGTCGAATTCATGACCTGTAAATTGCATTATGGGGTAAAACTTGTATACTGATCTTTAGTAGAATATTACAGTATAAGATTAAGTCTCGAGTCATCGTCAGGTAAACACCATATAAAAAAATTATATATTTTAATTACTCGTTCTCTAAAAATATTTAAATGCATGTTACTTTCACTGCATTTTCTATCCTGATTTTATAACATCTAACCAAATCTTTACGATATCATAGATCTTTGCAGTTATTAAATTTATGACTTTATTTTAATAAATTAACCTGAGAAAAATATTATTTAATCCAAGATTTTAAATATTTATTTTTAACCTCAACTGGATGCTACGCTCCTGACTTTTCCCGAGAAAGCCATGGAATAAGAAGCGGGCATAATAGCTACTAAATTCGGAGCAGGAACAAAAAAGACTTGTATAAGAAATGCAAAGAAAATAACGAAGAAACCGGCCAGGGTCTAGGGAAGTTTTTATTTAACGTAATCAATCATTCATCAATGGAAAACCAATTCGAATTATACTATTACCCTAATTTATTGTTTCGTTAATCTACTGTTTTACGAAACTGTTTATTTCTTAAAATTTGTAATTATCAATTCAGATTTGACGTATGTCTAGTTGTTGTAATAGCTATACAACTTCTTAAACACACTGTCATTGTCATTAATTTTAAAGCAATTAATATAATATTGTCAATTACATCAATTATTTATAACAGTGCCCTCAGTTCAATAAATAATAAATGCTAGATAGAGATTAGAGATAGATTTTTTTTCTAGTAAATTGTTTTTTGCTTTTATAATTTTCAGTAATACAATTAATTTATTTTTGTCTAATTCAGATATATGAAGTCCTGATATGAAACTGTTTATGCAACCAATTACATACAACATTATTCTATCTTTTATGAATTTACCATATATTTTTTTCAACACAATTAACGCAAATATATCGCATATTTGTAATGATTTTTATAGTTTCTTAAATAAAAGTGGCCCATGTCTGACGTATATTTATCGAAATAATTGATCTCCTAACAAGTTCAATATTAATTATTATAAACTAATTACTGATTAATATAACCCAATTGTATCAGTTAATATACATAATCGTTATATTGTTGTGTTGTGTGTCACATGTTTATATAGCAGTTTATACATGACTTGCTTCACGTGATAGTATAATATCACTGTATAATACCACTTGTAAAGAGACATCATGTGTCTTGTTAAGGTACCCAGTTATCACATACTAAAAATTTAATTTCTAAAAAGTGTATTTTAATTTGAAACTCACAATTCTAATATTTTAAAACTATCGATCTTTTTCTTAATCAGAAAATATTTGCTGAAAAAATGCCCGGAAATATTGATGAAAAATATCGATATATCGATATATTAATGAAATAAAACCTAGCACATCTTGACGAGGATGTTCTTGGTCAGCATCCAAATATCGATATAAAAAATCTACGGTTTTTGGAGTATTTTCTACCGAATAATTAGCTTATTATTCTCCCTTGCCACTAAATAAGAGTTTGAAAATGCGTAGGATATGAAGATTTATTTATAAAATACAATATTCTTATTGTTTTGTTTATTTTGTACAATAATCATTTTAAATAAGTATCAATAAAAGTAGAAATGGTGATTAGAATATGTAATAATATGGTAAGGTAAGAAGTATAAACAACATATTGAAAACGATATAAATATATATGTTCAAAACCAATTTTTGTTTTACATCAAATAATACATTATTTAAAAAATGCTGCGGCGCTAGATACGGTATAACATAAATGACACCAAAACTTGTAAATCCTTTAAGAATAATTCACGAAAATCTTTAACATTAATTCTTATTTTTATTGCTTATACTTTTATGATAGATATTTCAATATATGTTTTTTTTAATTTCAGCATTCGACCCTTATCACGCGCCCTAAGCTCACCGGTAGTACACCTAGGCGTACCCGACGGAATACCGGCCCTAGCTCGAAGACGAGCCTCCTCCACTCCCACCACTGGCTTGGCCTACGACAGCCAGATGCTCAAGCACGCGTGTGCGTGCGGTAACAACGCAATTCATCCAGAGCACGCAGGTCGTCTCCAGAGCATATGGTCGCGTTTGTTGGAAACGGGTTTGGTGACCAGGTGCGACCGTCTACGTCCACGCAAGGCCACCACTCAAGAGCTACAAACCTGTCACTCAGAAACGCATACGCTGCTATACGGCACGAGTTCGCTGAGCAGGTGATGACACTGATAATAAATCGAGTCAATGTTCCCCGAATATAAGAGTTCCTTTTGCAGGCACAAAATGGACGTGAGCAAACTGAGCGCCCTGCCGGTGAACGCCTTCGTTCGTCTCAACTGCGGCGGCATCGGCGTGGACACGGACACCACCTGGAACGAGCATTCCACGGCGCTGGCCGCCCGCATGGCCGTCGGATGCACCGTCGACCTAGCCGCACGTACCTGGACAGGAGACATTCGGAACGGCTTCGCCATCGTCCGACCGCCCGGGCACCACGCGGAACCGCAACAGGCCATGGGATTCTGCTTCTTCAATTCCGTGGCTATAGCGGCGCGCGTGCTCCAAAAGGACCATCGCGTGCCCAAGATACTCATCTTCGATTGGGACGTGCACCACGGAAACGGCACGCAGGAGATATTCTACGACGATCCGCGCGTCTTGGTGATTTCCATCCATCGACACGACGACGGGAACTTTTTCCCGGGTACCGGGGCTCCGTCGGAATGCGGTACCGGAGCCGGTCTTGGTTACAACGTCAACATAGCCTGGTCGGGGGGGTTGAACCCGCCGCTGGGCGATGCTGAGTACATGGCAGCGTTCCGTAGCATCGTGATGCCGATAGCGCGCGAGTTCGATCCCGATATCGTCCTGGTGTCCGCCGGTTTCGACGCCACCGAGGGCCACTTGCCTCCGTTGGGCGGATATCGAGTATCGCCGGCTTGTTTCGGCCACATGACCGCTCAACTGATGCAATTAGCACGAGGACGGGTCGTCTTAGCCCTCGAGGGCGGGTACGACCTACCGTCGATTTGCGACTCGGCGGAGGAGTGCGTGAGGGTTCTGCTGGGCGACAATCCCTCGCCGATCTCCCCCTTGGAACTGGCTAGGGCGCCGTGCGCCAACGCGGCCATCGCGCTGCAGAAAGTGTTCGCAGCTCAGGCCGCCCATTGGCCCTGTCTCCGCGAAGCCTCCAAGACAGCTCTGTGTTCGTTCACGGACGCGATACGCACCGAGAAGGTAGACAAAGAGACGGTGACCGCCATGGCGAGCCTGTCCATGCAACACCAACAGCACATCCCCATGGTGACGTCGCCGATCGTGTCATCTCCCTCCGCGTTCCATCCGGCTAGTCCGCAGGACGCGGGTCGGTCTCCCGCCTGAAGCTCAGCGGTTAAGATCACAAGGGGCCGTTGACTTTTCCCAACAACCGAACATTCCGCAGTCGCTGACAGTGACCGCCAGTTTTTAACATGTAAGAACAAATTCATCGTGTGTTTTATTTTTGTTAATATATTCAAAGTTTTTAATAAAACATTTATTTACTTTAATATTTGTTATTTTTATTTATTATATAAATATGTTTATATTATAGTAAATATATCCTATTTACACAAATATATAAATGTTTCAAGAAAAACCGTGATAATAAAATTGTTTGAAGCAACTGCGATGTTTTATTTTGAACCACTTTTTATTCCAATGAAGTGAATCATTGCAGTCGAATAAATTTACCAATATTTTATATTTCTTGTTACAATGGTACCTTCAACCTTATCGAGGATATCTCCTTTGAGAACCAGAATAAATAATGGTGCATTCAACATATCTCTATTTCAGATTTTTATTGTAATTTTCTATTTTAATATGCATCAAATATGCTCTAATATACTCATGCAGTTTTATCTATAGTATATCTAATTGAATAGTAGTATTCATAGATTTAGTTTGTAAACTGTACTGCTTCACAATACAGTTCACATGAAGGAAACTTATCTAAACAAAACACACTTCATCACCTCAATAATTAAGCATACTTTGAAAGTTTGTGGCTATCCAAATGTAACGGCTACAATTTTAACAATGCAAAATTAGTGTTTTAGTGAATATAATTAAAAGCAAGTTGTGCTGAAAGAGGATTGCCGAACCTCTCATGAATCTAAAGGGTCCACTTCATCATACTGGTTTAATTTATATTGGTTTAATGAAGATTTTTTTATTCAAAATACTGCAAAAGTCAAGTCAATTTTCATTGAACCATAGACATGTCAACATCTTCTCCACACCCATCTCGATTTTTGCCACCTGGCTGTAGAGTTGTGAGTAATAGAATAGGGCTCTATCAAAATATTTCTATATTTTTGGAACAATTTAGAATATAAATGTAAGCATAATAGAGATTAACATAACCAAATAATGATGCTTGAATATATATTAGTTAATATATTTAAATTATCAAATAAAATATTTTTCATCTATTTATATTGCAGTAAATATGTTTAATTTCCATAAACATATATGTGATTCAAAAAAAAAAGATAATAAAATTGTTTGAAACAACTTCGACGTTTTGTTTTGAACAGCAATTTGTTGAATTGTTTCTAACGAAGTAAACCATTACTGCCAATTAAGTTTCTCAATACTTCCATAATTATGTCTTTGTAAACATGTTTACATTTCGTGATCTTCTTCTTATTAAAGTTATTTCTATATTCTGCTAAATAATGAGCTTATTATCCTCCCTTCCCACTAAATTAACATTTTGTATCTTTGGAAATTTTAATATTAACTGCATTATTAGGAAAAGAAGATTTATTTATAAAGGAAATGTTATTTTAAAAAATTATCATTTGAAATGAGGGTTAATTAAAATAGAAATGGTAACAGGAATAATATGGTAAGAAGCATAATCAATATGTCAAAAACAATATTTATTTTACTTCAAATATATACATCAAGTATTCTAAAAAAGGCGGAGGCGTGAGGCACGTTAATATACAGTCTATATCTCCGACTTACAATCAAGATATAATACTATAATATTTTTATTCAGCTAATTACTGAAAATATAACCAAAAATATATTTGGTGTTTTTATATCTATCAACACAATTTAAAAAACCTCCACGTATTTATTCTTCAAGTTACAATATGTTATATCTTAATATAGAATGAACTAAGTAGAGTGACTATTATAATTTTTCAGTAACCAAATAATTATAGAGTTCTCAGTCAGTATTGTTTGTATAAAATGATATTTCATGTTATATAAAAGTATATTATTAAATCATTATTAAAAGGTGAATGCGCTAGGATGACATTAAAACTTATTTTAGTGGCTTTTACTACAAAAGTATCATACTTATGTTTTTTGATATAACATTTTTTAGGCGTCAAGATTTCTAATTTTTATATACTTGATATCTCATGATGGTCACCACGGTGATTTAATATATCTAAATCATCACATCTTTTATCCATGGTGGTTACTTGCCCATAGTTGTTAATAAACCTCACGATTTGCGAGAGGTATTCTAGAATTTCTATAGTATACAATGGTACGTAGATGTGTTTTTGATGTACTAGCTAGCCAGTAAAAATACAAGAATTATGTGTCCAAAATCCGTCTACACACATATTTCACATCAAATCAAAACAATGTAATGTGCTATAATAAATAAGCATAATTATAAATATTAATTAAATTAAAGCAATACTCAAAGATAGTATAATAATAATAATAGTTAAACTAAGTATACAAATAAAATTAATTAAAACACGTATTTTAACACTAACTTTTTATATTGCTAATGTCACAATAGCCCACAAATATGTGTTTTGGTCATTTTCACGGATATTTTGGTCAAATTCATATTTTCTTATTTCAGTATATATGGCAAAATAATTTCAAAGCTCTTGGAGAAGATCAACGAACTATATTAGAAGTCTTCTAAAATATTTACCTAGTAAATTAGTACTTTTCTCAAGGTATTTTGATTTGTAGATAATATTATGTCTTGTTGACATAACACTATATGTAATTATTATAAATTTACTAATTCAATATTCCGGGTGATTGAAAGTGGATGTTCATATATTATCATGGTGTTCTTGTTGATGTTATGTAACCTCTAGGTATGTAGATATTTTTATAATTATGTTAGGGTTCTATTTATAGGTCTATTTTTTTCACTAATCCATTGATATTTGTTCCATTACTTATTAATATTGCTCGGTGTGTTTAATAACACAGGGACCATTACAATATTTCTAAAAAAAATGAAAATAACGAATAAGATAAGTCAACCGCATATGTCGTGAAATAAATATTTACTTTTCATTTTTAATAGTACAGTGGGTAACTATATTAACGGATGTTACTAAAAACAATTTGTTTACTATGTTTAACCGGCTGACGAGATTCTACAAATGTGGGAACGATATTTACGTCTCAAATCCGTAGATTCCTGCTTTTTCATCGATTTGCATATCAAACTCCCCGAAAAACGAAACGGTTTTCCAATGATACGGAGGCGCAGGCGTATTTTCCCCCGTTATGGATTTTCCGAGCGGGAGTTTGAGATTCCCTCCCGTTATGGCTGCCAGTAGTGACCATGCCTTCACTATTCACCCTTCTAAATCGGTGAGTCAGATCAGTTAATATTTACATTGACAACCGCTTGTTATATAACTGGAAATTGAAGGTAAATTATGGAAATATGGTGGTTGTATGCGCTATTTAGTTCAATTTAATTTGAAATCGATAAAAAAATTAGGTAATATCAAGAATATTTTGCCTTTATTTTCTTCTAAGGAGTTGTATTGTTATAACCTTGGTGGGAAATATGCATATTTAATACGGACTGATTGTAAGAAGTGTGTGACGCCAGTGAAACATTATAAATGATATAGAATTAAACTAAGTCGGTAGGTAGTATCAATAGTGAGATCGTTATTATTTTATCCTTTAATTATTTTGACGATATATTCTCTAAATTAAAGAACAAATACTAATAATAATTTTCCTGCAACAAGTATTTTGATGAAACCTTTTATCTGTGTAGAGTGCGTTAATTAAATGCCATTTTCATTATCGGAATATTACTCATTATATTATCTCATGTATTTTCTTGATTGCTTGATAATTAATTATGATTGTATTCAAATAAGGAAAATAAAAATTATTTTATTAAACTGATTTTTTTTTATTTCGAGTTTGCTTAAGTATTTTGTTATTAATTACTTACCATAAATTAATTTGCTTTATATATGTCATTTAAGCGTCAAAATTATATTTAATTGTGGTTAATTATGAGTTTATTAATAAATTTCGTAATACCTTTTCGCGTATAGTTTATAATTTTATTGGTCCAATAACATTTGTGAAATTATCTATAGTACTGAGTTGGATCTAAAATTTTAATTATCATTATTGTATTAGGGTTAAAAATTAATAATGAAGGACTTTCAATAGATGACGTAACTTAATATATCGTGTCGAATACTTTTACAATTACATCAATGTCATAAGCTTTACTTCTCATTGTGTTATTTTGCTGTAAATAGAGTGTACATTTGGGTTGTTTCTGACATGCCATAACCACCATCTTCTTTTGATAAAATTACAGTGTTTTTATACTAATCGGTTTGAGAAAACAAGACTATATTTTGAACCATACAGAAAACGGAACGTACCATAACCTGAAATATATTAGATTTTAATTTAAGCTGGTAGTTTACTTGATCGACACAGGAAAGGGAAATCTCCATACACCATACCCTTCGCAGTGGTTTGCCGGATTTGATCTGACCATCTGAGACAGCGGAAATGAAGTCCAAGAATTTTTGTAACCACGAATGGGATCTCTTGCTAACCACTCAGCTTGATAAAGTGTTCGGCTTGGATGATGTTTGTCATTCTCGCAGTTCCAACTAATGAGGGTGTGGAGAATTATAATTTTTGATAATGAGCTCAGAAGGCTAATTGGATCATAGTTGGATGGTTGTTGATTTGTCTCCTTTTTTGGTAATAACGGAAATATGAGCGTGTTTCCAGATAGATGGACGACAACCTGAAAATGAAAATTGTAATATTTTTTAGTTCAGTAGGCAGGTTCAGAGGAATATTTTGAAGTTGTCGGATGATTGGATCGGGTGCTTTGCGATGAAGGGGCTTCTGAATAATTGTTGCGTCCCAGAATTTTAGTGACATCTTGGTCTTCGTTGGTATCGGAACTTTGACCGAGTTGATTGATGATTTCATATTGAAAAGACTCAGAAAAAAAATTGCTGATTTTTCTCCGTTTTCTATTCTTTTCTCTGATAACATTTTTTGTTCCCTGCCAAAATTTGTGAAGCACGGATTTGGGATTTTGATCTCTTATACGGCTTTGGATATCATTAGCCAGCGTAGAGATGGGTTCTTCTTTATTTACAGTTTCTTAAAATGTCTAATCGGTTTTCTCTGTTCAATTCCGTCTGTTCCCTAAACTCAAAAACGCCCCGAGAACGTATTTTTGAATCGGTTGAAAACATTTATGAATTCACTAGAAAAAAATGTTGGCATCAAATTTGGAAACATAAATAATCCCTTTTCATTTTGTTTTATTTTACGTTTATGCAATGTTACGATTTTATTCATTTTATTGATTCAACGATTCCTTCTAATATCTGTCCTGGAAGCAAAACAATTCGATGTTCCAAATTTATTTGTTATTAATCTCTTAGAACTTCAACAATACCCGTGGGCAATAAGTATTATAATATGATTTACGTTATACAATATAACTCTACTGATATGTACAAACTTATAATCTAAATCTTAATCTAGATACTATTCTAAACTTATTATTAACTTATTCCAAACTCTATCCTAACTTATTCTAAAGACTATTCTGACTTATTCTAAAGATTATTATATCTTACTCTATGTGTCTGTTAATCAGTTAGTATGGTAGTTACGTTTGAGCCTACACACTTCACTGTCATCGCGCACATTTAACTCTTTCGCGAGTGCATTAACAGTCTTTCAGAGTACTTCGCATTAACAATTCGAATCACACTCGTTATTGGTGCTAAGGGGATATCGCGCTGAATCAGTTTGTTGGGCAGGTAATATGGGGCACCGACGATGATCGCAACACTTTATTCTGGAACCTCTGAAGGATATCTAGGTTAGATTTGCTAGTACTAACCCATAGTTCAATACCATAGATCCAAATGGGTCTAAGTATTGACTTACACAACAAAATCTTGTCATCTAATGGTAATATTTACGTGCTATCCGCCATTACATATTTGTACAATATATTTGATAATTATACAATACATATATTTGATTTAGTTTAAGCCCAAGCTGTTTGCGTTTTGTCACTATATGTTTTTTCGTGTTAAACGTCGATCAAAATGCATTCCCAGATATTTAACGTTGTATGCTTACGGATGTTTATAATGGTTACATGGTTAGATTTTGTCTCGTTTGCTCTGGTATGCCATGTTTTCAACTACAATTCGACTTTGTTAAGATGAAGTTGGAGATTTCTTGTGGCTCATATTGGATCATCGTGTGATGATAATACCGCTGTATCGTCAACATATGTCGCAACAGTAGTATTTTTTGAATGTTCCATATAAACAGAGGGAGCTAATCTGCAATTTTATCATAAATACAAACTCGATATTCAAGATGATGATGACGGCACACTTACTTTATAAATTTATCTAAAACAAATTGTTGAAGCCAAGTCTTATAGTCAATATTAAAGTTTTGCAGCTCATACATAGCTAATCTAGGTGAGTAAGGGCAAGGTGACAAAACCCACAGTGATTCAATCTCAGTCGATTTAGAGGTACGGGTGACGAAAGAAAGGAACGTGAAGAGAGGAGAAAAATTCAGTTTTAATTTCAAAGAGTATGTTATGGTTGACCTCCTGGGCCCATCGATGCTATTTCTCGTTTTTGGTGAAAGACGAAATTAATGGGATAAGGTCAGTTTGGATACAGTACAGCCATTTGTGATGGAGAGGGAAGAGGAGGCTGCCGATTTAGCCGCACTATCCGCACGCTCAGATAGCCATTCAGATACAGGGTATTGATGATTGACAGTGATTCGGTAACCAGGGGATAGTTGAATTTCTATTTTAGCAAAATCGGTAAAGATTAGCCATTCTTTGAAAGTTTCTCTCGCAATGTAGGATAAATATTTGAGTATCCCAAAGAGTTCAGCGGTCAATATTGTCCAGGGAGCTTGAAACGGAATGCCAAGTTGTCCACCACAAATACACTGCCAAGCCCACTGCGAGATTTAGAGCCATCGATATATATGAAGAAAGGAAAAGTTCTCATAACTTGGACCGAATAAGATAAGGAGATCTCCTCTTATAAAATTGACATAATGATGTGTTTATAAAGGGATCGTGAAGATGCAAGGGGGGTTATTTTTCATTTATTCTCAAGCCATCTGCGACAATGCGACTATATAATAGCAGCGGTTAGTTGCATGAAAAATAATAGCATTAATATTGTTTTCTAAATTTTTGTTGTATAATTTCATTGTTTACTACGCTACTAATTGAACCATTGTAGGATGCCTGAGGGCGTCTATACTATTTTTTTAAAGGAACATGTTCAGCCTCCAAAGCTGCTCATAGTGAAATCCGGTGTTATTATTGGTTGTTTCTATACGGATTTTATGGTTACGTTACGTTTTATGGCACGTTAGCTATAGTATTCTTGAACAATTACAAAAGTTCCAGACGAATTAAGCGTGAGAATAATTGAGCGTAAGAATTAGTACAGTGTCTTCTAAGGACATTATGCGTCAGATTCATATTTAGAATAGTACAGTACAATTAACTTTCTCGGTCCTTGATACCCCTACCCGTACTTTTTCTACTTCAATGCCACATCAGCCGTTACATAGTTAAATCTTCTAAATGTTTGGTATAACGTTCGATATTCACGTTTCTATAAAGCAACTTCCAAATCGGCAGCCACACTAATCTAGTAGACCGAGCATGTTACAGCGGGTATATTTTGCTACAATATCAAGACCTTGAAATTATAGAAAAGTAATTCTATATACTGACAACGAAAATCTTCAGTACTTATCTACTTCTGATAGTTAACGGGTAAATTCAAATTTTTGTTAGACCGATTAGACGCGTATATGAATAAAACTAAATACTAGGTGATGAGCTCAGAAACAAATAACAAACAGCAAAATTAGTTTTTTTTTATTCAATATAATTCTCTTCAAGGGTGATACACCGATTACATTTTTGTAGTACGATTTGCCCTTTGCTTCAAAATAGGCCTCAGTTTCGGTGATTCAATCGACGAAAATTTCTTCCAAGCGAGCTTCCTTTTGAGATCTGAGAATAGGAAATAGTCGCTGGATGCCAGATCTGGAGAATACGGTGGATGATGGAGCCATGTTCATCCATTGTCACATTTCGACGCTCACAAACTCGGGTTTATTATGCTTGATCATCTTCAAACATTGCTTCGAATCATCAACTCGTCGTTGTTTTTGGTCAAAAGTGAGCTCGCGCGGCATCCAGTTTACACAGAGCTTTCTCATACCTAAATATTCGTGAATGATACGATGGACATGTTCAATTGATATCTTTAGAGTGTCTGTTATTTCATTCAATTTCAATTTACGAACATTCAAAATCATTTTGTGGATTTTTTAAATTTTTTCGCCGTTCTTTGATGCTCATTTCACCACGTTTAAACTTAGCATACCAATTCTTGATGATTGAGTTTCCTGGGGCAGTGTTCAGTAACTCGGCATCAAGCTTCAACTGTATTTGTTCTCTTCACAAAGCAATATTTTATCAACACGCAAAATTCTTCTGTATCAATTTTTTTCACAATTACGAAAGTTGCTTCGCTCAATATGCTATAATTCACAAACAAATGATCCGACAGCTGTCAAATTTATACACGCATCTTTTGAGGGTTAGGGCTAATTAAAAAACATATAGATTTAATTCAAGTAGCGCCATCTATGTGTCAGGTCGCGGACTTTTCAATTGACCTGTTAGACTCATGCCCTCCTGCCCTCATTTTGGGCTGCTTTGTTGTTCCCTTAAATATTATTGAACTTCTTCAGACATCTTGCAATGGATCAATTAGTTATGTGGGAGTGCGAAATGATTTGTCAAATTCATATCAAACCCTAGTTGGCGTTAAAGGTTTTTTTTTCAAAACAGACATGGTGCTCCTTGACCGATCTGATATTCGCTGGTACAGATGTTGATGCACTATTTGATATTTATAGTGATATATATTTAATGATATAGTTCTTGCACAGCCATATGGCATGAGAAATAGTGAAGAAAAGACGAAGTTTTGACAACTAACGAGTAGCTTGCTATTATACATGTCAACGAGATCCAGTTAGAGCAAGTGCAGGAGCTGAGTTAATCTAAGATGGTGTGTGTGAAAGAGGGGAAATCTTGCCATCATTTCTGTACGGCTTGACATTATTACACTCTGATATGTCAGTTTGAGATCTTTCACATGCGATGCCTCTGTGTCATGTCGTTTAAATGGACGAGAAAGGAATAAAACCTGCTGATCGCCAATCCGTAGTGAGATTTACTGAAGAATATAGGAAATCATGCGGCACCAGCAGCAGCAGCAGCTCTCCCCGAGCTCCGGCTATAGTTTCATGATATTAATGATCATGAAACACCAGTTACAAATGTACAGTCAAAGTAATAAAAGAGCTTTTACACAAAGAGAATACCATATTGAGATGCTCACCATAAAGCATATTCGCTAGACAATTCATGGGTCAACTTGAACGTTGCTTGTTTGATAAATTTATCACAGTTTTGGAACGAAATTTCATACTCTAAATACCTAATATATAGAAAATGTATAGAATCAACGTTTGAGAGATACCGAGAAGTAATAAAAAATAAGTATATTGCAACAAAATATCGTTAGGATAATAAAATATTTTCGTATTTTCCAATTATTAATTGTATAATATTTAACAATAATAACGGCTAATAAAGGGCAGACAGCATATGTATTTAAAAAAAAAGTTTTTGCTGTCTGAATGACACTAATTATTCTACAGATCTTTAAAGTTTCTCAATAAGGGCGGGTACGGAATATTGAATGAGAATAAAACAAGTTATATGGGAGGTATTATAACACATGGGCTCAAAAATACAGGGCCTGACACATGGGTGGCACTAGTTTTATTGTATTTATCGCTTTTTCAGTGTACTAACCTTCAACAGAAAGCTGTTAAAATTTCATGATATTATACTGATAAGTTTGTGAGTTATTGTGCTAAGAGTGACACTGCTTTTGTTATTTTCTAAACAATGAATCAAAAATAATTTCGTGTTTTAATTTTACACTGTTTGTTGATGGGAAAAATTATCATTCAAGCGAAGCAATGGATTGAAGAGTGTGCGACTCCGCTCTATCAGAAACAACAATAAAACGTTGGTTTTCTGACTTCAAATGTGGTCGTAGAGGCACGACGTAGAACGCAGTGGACGTCCAAATGAGGTGGTAAGACATTTAAAAAATCCACAAAATCGTTTTGAATGGACGAAAAGTGAAGTTGCGTCAGTTAGCTAACATTGTAAAGATATCAAGAGAAAGTGTTAGTTTTATATTGCATGAACTTATGATTATGAGAAAGCTGTGTCCAAAGTGGGTGCTCATTGCTGACCAAAAATAAGAACGTGTTGGTGATTCTGAGCGGTGTTTGAGGAATGATTCGGGCAATATTTAAACGTAACAAGCCGGATTTTTTGCGTCGATATGTGACAATGGCTGAAACATGGATCCATCACTTCACTCCGGAATCAACACGATCGGAATCTGAGTGGACAGCAACAGGTGACAGACATACGGATTACGCATACATTTATGTAGGAGATTATGCCGATGAATGAACAAAAAGTTGTTACGCACTGGATTTTTATCATGACATGTTGCTCAATCAGTATAATTTATATATCAGTAATTGAATAATAAACAACAGGTTAAACAGGTGCTGTCAATATGATGACGTCGAGAAACAGTATTTTCATTTTTCCTTTTCTTCTTGTTATTCATATACATTTGAAGTGCTAATTAGTGATATGTGTAATACTTTGATCAATGATCTTTTGCCACTTTTCTGGTCTAAATACAGAAACAATTAACTTTCACAATCCTCTTTTGAAGTCGGCTTTTCACCATTATGGTCTGATGGTGGATGCACCAAAACTTCCTAGCCAGTATCTCAGGTAATCATTATCATTATCAGCAAATAATACTGTCATTAGGAAACGTCTAATCTCTTATCACAATACATATTTATATTACAATAAACAACAGCAGTAAAACAGTTTTTAGTAAAATTTCACTTATTATATCATAATAACTCGGCGTGATATAATTGTTTCCTTGTATTATACAATCTGATAACAGTTTTAATTTACATATGGATTTACATATAATACATTTACAAGAGATAACATTTTCATTGATATAGATTGTACAATATCAAGAAAACCTTATATCACGTTTATTTATATGTTCATTCAGTTAAATAAGAAGGGGGCGATAAAATTAGCCACATTTTTTTTATTATTTAATTATTACATTGCTACTAGACGTTTCCGTCTAACCTACAATTTGTCTTTATGATAACTTAAATCTAGGTATATAATTAAGAGGACCCATCGGCTCTATCTCAATCTCTGGCGAAATAATGTTTATACATGTCACTGCTGTATTTTTTATTATGTGCACCTCACTACACAACACTACCCAAAATCAGACGGTTTGATTCTTTTGAGTCTGTGTCCTATTCTGGTGGCATCCAAAAGCTACAATACTTCAATATTCTCATGAGAATTGAGTCTTTCCTCATGCACCCTTGCAATTCTCTTGATTTCTTGAGCGACTGTGGGTATCTGAAGGTCTCGATGTAGGTTGTAGATGTAGTCCTATAGTATTTGGGTGTGCCCACAATACCTCTCAGGACTATGTTCTGAAAAATTTGTATTTTATTTATGTTACTCTTTGCAGACCATCCCCACAATTTAACTCCGTATGTCCATAGAGGTTTCAGTATTTGCTTATACAATAACAGGTAAATTGACCGTTAGTTGTCGGCCTGACACATAGATGGCGCTACTAGAATTAAGTCCATATGTTTTTAGTTAGCCCTAATCCTCAGAAGATATGTATTTGACAGCTGTCGGATCCACAGCGTGTTGATAAAATAATAATTTTTGAGGGGAAAAAATACAGTTGAAGCAAAAACTTGTCTTGATGCCGAGTTTCCGGATACTGCCCCAGGAAAATTAACCATCAAAGATTGGTATGCTAAGTTTAGACGTGGTGAAATGACTACCGAAGACGGTGAACGCCCAAAAGAGGTTGTTACCAACGAAAACATTTAAAATATCAACAAAATGATTTTGAATGACCATAAATTGAAATTAAATGAAATAGCAGATACTTTAAAGATATCAACTGAATGTGTACATCATATCATTCACGAATATTTGGGTATGAGAAAGCTCTGTGCAAAGTGGCTGCCGCGCGAGCTCACTTTTGACCTAAAACAACGATGAGTTGATGATTCGGAGAAGTGTTTGAAGATGATCAGCGTAATAAACCCGAGTTTTTGTATCGATATGTGACAATGGATGAAACATGGCTCCACCATTTTACTCCAAAGTCCAATCGACAGTCATCCGAGTGGACTACTCACGATGAACCCGCTCCAAAACGTGGGAAAACGCAACAGTCGGCTGGCAAAGTTATGGCGTCTGTATTTTGGTATGCGCATGGAATAAATTTCATCGACTACCTTGAAAAAGGAAGGATCATCAACAGCGACTATTACATAGCATCTTTGGACCGTTTGAAGTACGAAATCGCCAAAAACTGCCGCATTTGAAGAAAAAGAAAGTGCTGCTTCACCAAAACAATGCAACGTGTCACAAGTCAGTGAAAACGATGGCAAAAATCCATAAATTGGCCTTCGAATTACTTTATCATCTACCGTGTTCTCCAGATCTGGCCCCCAGTGACTTTTTCCTGTTCTCAGATCATAAAATAATGATCGCTGGGAAGACATTTTCGTCGAATGAAGAGGTAATCGCCGAAACTGAGGCCTATTTTGAAGCAAAGGACAAATCGTACTACAAAAATGGTATCGAAAAGTTGGAGAGCCACTATAATCAGTGTATCACCCTTGAAGGGAATTATGTTGAGTAAAAAAAGTAATTGTGCCAAAAAATATGTTTTAGTATGGTAAGCCGGGAATTTTTAAATTGATGTGTTAGCAATTTATTATGTACTGATAATTGTGATTTTCTTCCAATTAGCCAGTACATTTTCCTATGTTTCAATTCCAGTTCTTTTCTTTTCTTCTTCATATGTACAGATTTACTTACGTTAATTCTTATTTTCTAAGCTTGTGTCCAATTATTTATATTGTCACTTGCTGTTATAATTTTCATGAGGCTTCTTCACTATTGTCTCCTACAGCTATAATCGCACTATCATCAGCAAATGTAACCATCGTAATATTATCCATTTGTGGTATATCACAAGTGCAGAGGAGATAAAGAATTGGTCGCAGTACACTTCCTTGTGGTACACCTGCTTTAGCTTCTTTTATTGTAGAGTAAGCTTCTTCTTGTTCGACACTAAACATTCTGGTTGTAATGTACGATTTTAATAGTTCGGTGTGTTGTTTTGGTAGCATTTTCTGTAATTTATGAACAAGGACTTCATGCCAATCCTTGTCGAAGACTTGTGCTACATCTAAGAATATAGTTGAGCATACATTTTTACTTTCGTAGGCTTTTTCAATAACATCTGTTATTCTGTAGACCTGGTCAATGGTTGAATGCTTGTTAATAAACCCAAACTGGTGCGTTGGTATTAGGTTTTTTCTCTCTATGATCGGTTTTATTCTTTTAAATTTTTTTCAAAAACCTTAGATATTACTGGCAGCAGTGATATAGGTCTATAGGCTTTTATTTTGTTTGGTGGCTTCCCAGGTTCTGGGATCATTATAATTTCCGCCATCTCCCAAATGCCTGGCACATGTTCTAATCTAAATGCTGTATTGATCAAGTTGGTGAGTTTTATAATTCCCTTTCTCGGTAGTTTTTGCAGTAATCGTCCTGTTATTAAATCGTAGCCTGGTGATTTCTTGGGGTTAATGTCAGTTTTAATAACTTTGGTTAGCTCTTTCGGCGTGACTAATTCAATCATCGAATTTTCAGCTTCTATGTTCGGCAAATTATGTTCAATATCAGTTTCGTTTGGTTTGAATGTTTTTTCTAGATATTCAGCAAATGCTTCTGCTTTTTGGTGATTGTCACGTGTCCAATTCCCACATAGCCACATTTGAAAACGAGATTCTTAAGTAAAAGTTAAAGTGCTTAATTTATGACAGTCACTGAAATCCTGACGCTTTAATCCCTACATCAAATGAATTTTATATATTGTATATTACGGTCTTGGATTCTAAAGATACTGGCTACCAAGCTACCAAACTACACGAATTCGTTCACGGAGTTAATTTCAAGGAGTAAGCTGACCCAATAGAGTATTAAACTTTTTGAGAAACCTTGTATTTGCTTACATAAATATTAACCGCCATGGGAAATAAAAAGCAATTTAAGTAATAGGATATTAATTGCTGTTTCATTTATTTCCTAGAATATTTTGATGAAGCAGGATGGCTCCTACTGCGATATAGAATTTAATGGAGGCCGAAAAATATTTCGGTGATGGATATAATTGAAGCAAATAATTATAAATATGTTTTATTTTGACTTGTTGATTTTTAATCAAGAATGTCTATTAAATCATTGAATTTGTTACGAAAGAAGTAATGTTCATAGCTAGGTTTTAATCTTCTCATCTTTCTAGAATATTTTTTAGAAATGAATTACATCTTAAATTTGATATGCTTAGTATAATCTTAATTTACAAATTAATTTTTTAATTTGTAAATTCAATTCAAATTAATTTTATTTCATTTTTACTACTGTTATGTTCTACTTGCCTTAATAGACAAGCAAGGCGAGTACGGGGTTAATACATCAGTATTTATTTGCTACCTAACTACAGTTAAGTATACACTAAACAAGTCCGTGTGGTTTGGTTGGCTTATCTCTAAATTGGCAAATATGATTGAGAATATCTTCCGACTAACCAGTAATAGTTGCTTAACAGTTAGCCTAATCTGCTCTGCTTTTTGTCCAACATAATGTTTCCAATTTAACCTACCATCTACATCAAGTTTTTGCTATTTCACCCCAATGTAAAATTAATATGAACATATTTTGATGCTGTTAAGCTGTATTTTCCAGTCCCTGGTCCATTTGTGTATCTTGTTCACTGCTGCTCGTATTTTCTCTACACCCTTAGGTAAATATATATCTTTGCCATGATAATTGTGTCGTAAATAAATGTTCCAAGTACTGTTTCTTTCTTGTTAGGATGTGTAGCTGTGTAGACCAAATGTAGCAGTGGTCTCAAGACACTACCTGGGGGAACTCCAGCCGATATAGGTTTAAGTCTTGAGAATACCCCTTCATGCGAAACCATAAATTTTCTTTTGAAAATATATGATTCCGGATATGATTGAACCCAAATGGCATACACGTTCAAAAACTTGTAAGACTATACTGAGGGAAGCTGAATGAGATTAATAATAAGACTAATAATACCCTATGGTCTAATAACTATAGAAATATATATCCGTAACCAGTGTCAGAATATGGTCATTTCATAGAAGAAGAGCTTCTAAACTAGACCGTGACAGATCTTTTCACAGAATGTTAATGTTTTTTATGTAATTATATAGAAGCTACAAGAATTTTATACGCTAAAGAATATATAGACTTACGTACCTTATAATAACTTTTTATGTGAAGACTTTTCATTAAAAGCTTTATTTAAAACATTTTCTCTGTTTATTTTTTGCTTTGATTGCAAAAAAGACGACAATTTAATTACTTTCAAAGCTTAATATAATTTTTAGGAGCTGCTAAAATCCATGAAATTGTTATTGTAGATATCTACTAATGCCAACTGAACAAATTGACAAATACATTGTTGTAAATATTGCAAATGTTGCTATTGTAGTTGAAAAAGGAATTTATACCGCATACAAGGCCCTCACCTTTAATAACTACTTCTTCAGATGGATGTCAGACTAACATCGTTCTTTCGACACTGTATCGCCATGTTACCAGAATGATGAAAAATTGTAAATGAAAATTTGCAAAAAAATAATAATGGAAATTTTTTATATTAATTTTAATTAACATTATCAGAGTACTTAACATATATCAGATCCGGAACTTATTGAGTGATTATATTTTGGCTTAATTATCTTCTGATAATATTGTTCTGATAATAATATTTATTTGCCCAAAAAGACCAACAGGCATTTCCAAGGTCTTGATTTTTATACAACATATTTTTATAGGCTTTATTTAATTAGTAATATGGATATGAAATTTAGTGTTGTTCATATTTTAATTTAGTTCAATTAAATTCATAAACTGTGTGTTTAATTGTTGTGTCATCAAAAAATTCCAAGATAACTGATAACTAGTTTAATCTAAATATATGTTACAAGATAAAGGAAGCAGGTGATGTAAACATTGTTGATTTTTATATCGAGGAATGTAATTTTATTGATGTGTTCGTATCGAATCAACCCTAAATCAAAATGTTGGTTTGATGATTGTCCAAATCTTTTTTACGTGAATTGTGGTATTTTATTATCGATGTGGTATTATTGCACATGTCATAGGCTATAGTTTAGCCGACCCAGTCATGGCGAAATGTAACACAAGCATTAAGGTAATTAGAGTAATAAAATGAAAACCCAGTGAATCGTTATTGAAATTTAAAAAATCGCGGAAGTTCTATTTTTGTTATAAAATCAAGCTATTGTAAGTATAATTATTTTTCGTCAATTACACAGCAATACACGGTTTTGGAAAAGAAGTCTATACAGTAAATAGGGAGACTGAAACCAAATTCAAGCAGCCCGTTTTTTTAAATTGGTTCTAGTTTTAAAAATATTCAATAAAAACATGATCTTACTATATTGAATCATTAAAGGCCATTAATCAAATTAAGAATCATTCCTTCGTGAAAAAATCCTTGGTATCGTCTTTCGATTTTCATTATATCTTGGTGTAGCCGCTCTCCTTGCTTGTTGCTCGCGTCATCCAAGTTTTGTGGGTAAAAACTAGATGTGAATGCAGGAAATTTATCTTGAGAGGCATTTGAGTATTTGTAATCTGGTGATTTGTGGTCACTGAGAAAGTTGTGAATACTTTGAAATGATGCCCATGTTGCTGCTTGTTGCTTCATTGGGCGTTAAGCATTTTCTAAGCTTTGGGTCAACCATTAGTTTTCGAGTCATGTCCGACAAATAACACTTAATGAATTAAATGTCTTTCTTCGAATTTTGAAATCGCTTTCATTTGCTCGCCGGTGATGTAGACGAAGTTTTTAAGGCATTTTCGAATTTGTAATTGATCACTTGTACAGCTTTATTCTTCACGGGCTACCAAACAATTTCGATGCCTATGGCTTGTGAGTATTTACTACAGTAAAACCAAAGTACTAACAATACGCACCTATCAGTGCATTTATCATGATTTTTCTATATTTACCTAGCCTATAACATCCCCAAATGTAACAAAACATACTTTGAATATGCATTTTTACACGCTTCGAATCACAGTTACAGCATGAAAAAAGTTCCAAATGATGTTTAATGCAACGCCTTCAGCTCATAGTCGTTATTATAAGTGCGCAGTGATGATATCATCCGCGAGCTCAAAAACTTGAACCAATCTTAACTCACGGATTGAATATCTGAGTACAGTGCATCAAATAACGTTAAAAATCGTTTTTCTCTGCTCGTGTCCAAAAGCTGACCTCAATTTGTAAACTTGTGAAATTGAAAAAAACTTGTGAAAACCTTTAATACAGTTCAGAAAAATGTAGTTTAAAAAATTTTAATATTATTAAAAATTACTAATTACTAAATAACTTTGTAGTGGATGACACTGTGTCCCAACACCCTTCAAAACACCAGTTAACATAACGAAATCCAAGAAGAAATGATTCGGCAGTTTTGAGTTATGTTTCGGTTTTTCAGTTTCTGGGTCTCTTGGTTTTGAAACTCCCGAAATACTTGATTTTATTAGTCGCAATCTAATCTCCTGCATGCAAATCTACGCAATAGTGAATTTACGACTCCAAATGGCAAGGTCGTATACAAAGTCGCATGCGATCAATCGCTAGTGGATCTACTTGCGGAATCCAGAACATCAATGTTTTGGAGATCAGGAGTTTATAATCGAAATGGCACATAAATTCCAGACAATAGAACACCTAAATGATACACATATTACAGATTGATATATAAATTTTTAAAAGATTAAGCGGTAAGAGTGAATATACCAATGACTTTCAAAAATTTTGATGGAACCTTCCTAAAGTCTCATGGATATCTTCAGCGATTGAAAGGAGTACATTATCAGAACCCTCTTACAATCATAAAATCATCATATTGTAGCGACCTTGAGGCATGTCCAATTTTACATCGTGGAATAACGGTCTACAAAATACCCAGAAATATAATCCCAGATGTTGAACACGGGTGGGGAACCCGTTAACGAATAACTGGCAACCCCGAGACGTTTATCTGGGATGTTATTGAAGGGTATTTCCATATATTCAGTGCTCAACCATTGTTTGATTTAGACGTGCCACCATCGACTGCCCAAGCCTCGTCTCCAGGTAACACCGCTGCCATCCGTTTTATCTAATTGTATTTTTCACATTTTTTATATAGTCAATAAATAACGGTCACATAATGTAAACACCACTGTTTCATTTCGTTTTACCTCCATTCACCGAGCCACATCATTTACCCTAAAATATAATCATTACCCATCTTAGAAATTAACCATTGGACTAGCAATTGATATTACATAAACTGCAATTTCTGATGAAGAATAGTAAGACCGTTGGAGTCAACCAGGTCATCACAAAAATGATCAAAACCGGTGGGAAAATGTTGTTTCAACAAGTTCATACAAATTTGGTGATCGGAGAAAGTACCGTCAGCATGTAAGAATGATCCTATGTTGAAGATACGACCATGGACATGAATCAAGATTAGGGGATGTGAGATGTATCATATCATCATATTACATATTATCGATATATATCGAATACATAATCGAGTCAATATCGACATATCAGTCTGAAGAATCGATATATTCATATTTCTTTTTTTTAAGTAAATTAATCGAAAATTTGTATATAATTTCCCGTCCGTAAAACATCAATAAATAGTACAAAATAAAAAATACGTTTTTATTGTTGTATCATAATTTTATATAAAAAAAAACGTTAATCCAAGCATTTTGTACCAGTCATCGAACGTAAAAACAGTAACTTTTTGCTTCTGCTATTTGAACTGAACATGTACATATCATATCGTGATATATCATTCGTGAATATTTGGGTATTAGAACGCTCTGTGCAAAGTAAATGCCGCGCGAGCTCATTTTTGACCAAAAACAACGGCGAGATGATGATTGCTGTGTTTGAAGATGATCAAGCGTAATAAACCCGAGTTTTTGCGTCGATATGTGAAAATAGATGAAACATGGCTCCATCATTTCACTCCGAAGACCAATCGACAGTCATCCGAGTGGACTACTCACGATGAACCCGCTCCAAAGCGTGGGAAAACGCAACAGTCGACTGGCAAGGTTATGGCGTCTGTATTTTGGGATGCGCATGGAATAATTTTCATCGATTACATTGAAAAGGGAAGGACCATCAACAGCCACTATTACATAGCGTCATTGGATCGTTTGAAGAACGAAATCACCAAAAAAGGCCGCATTTGAAAAAAAAAGAAGGTGCTGCTTCATCAAGAGAATGCACCGTGTCACAAGTCAGTGAAAACGACTTCGAACTGCTTCCTCATCCACCGTATTCTCCAGATCTGGCCCCCAGCCTGCTCTCAGATCTCAAAAGAATGCTCGCTTGGAAGTAGTTTTCGTCGAATGAAGAGGTATTCGCCGAAACTGAGGCCCATTTAGAAGCAAAGGACAAATCGTACTACAAAAAAGGTATCGAAACGTTGGGGGGTCGCTATAATCAGTGAATCACCCTTGAAGGGAATTATGTTGAATAAGAAAACTAATTTTGCCAAAAAAATGTGTTTTAATACGGTAGGCCGGGGACTTTTCAATTGACCTGTAGTAAAGTAAGCTCATCGGCGTCGTCGTTGATTTTCTTTTTATTTGGCAGGTTGTTTCAATCGTTGTGGCTTAGAGTGACAGGAACATAACATAAGCCACAATTTTTTTGGGTTTCGACGATTTTATTGTCATTTTGTCACTGTAAGATTGTGATTTTGCGCTTAAAAACATACATTTTATATATTTTTTTATAATAAATTGAAGTAAAACATATGACAAAGTAGGTATAGATATTTTTTGGTATAAATAAGATGAACGTCAACAGCGATATGTCAACGTTAAAGATAATAAGAACAAAAGTGAACAGTTAAGCGATATAAAGAGAAACGACAATTATTAAGAGTTAAGGGAACGATTCATAAAAGTTAAATTTTATGAAAATAATCGACCTCTCGCAAAAATCCCATCAATCGATCAATTATCATCGATTATTGTCGATAGTCGTCGAGTATCCCTATAATTATTCAGTCCGAATCGTATTCTTACCGAGGAATGGCGATGGCAGTCGCTCAGTAGGTGAAAAACTGGTGATTGGTCACAGAATTCACAGCTCGATGCAGCGCTTGAGGACAAGTGGCTGTGAGAGAAATAATAGTGTTCCAATCTCAGATAATTGACTTTCACTGCTTGGGAACTGGTAGGAGGAAGAAAAAGGAGATTGAAAATTTATTTTTATTTAAAGGGTATATTTAATCCATCCTCTGAGTCCGTTTGAGTGTATTGCGGCTCTGGTAAAGGTTCTTATGATAGGGTATAGGTCAGTGTGAATACATATGTTCGCGACGGCAGACCTCGCCGTGGTTTCTACCTGTTCGTTCTCCTGTATTCCAATCTTAAAGGGGATCCATAAGCGTAAGCAAATGGCCAGTCAGCAAGAGCGATCGATCGATTTTTCAAAATAAAGCTTCAAATAAGAAAAATCCCTTAAAACTAATGTTATAATATGCTTAACATGTTTTATTTTAAATTTTTGTGTTGATAGAATAAACCTGATTAGTTATACTATAATGAATACCGATAGCCTATATTAAAAAATGTTTTTTTTACAATAATATTATTGGAGTTCCAACCTAAGTGATTCCATCTTACCATCTCTGATGACTAAAAATATTATAAAAAATATTATATTATGTATAAAAACAATTCGTTGAGACATCTTATTGTGAGTGAATTCCCAAATTGTCATAATTCATACGATCCAATAACAAACATAATTACAAACGACGGACTGATGTATTACAATATCATTCGCTACGTTAATTAAACTCATTAATTTCTCGGCCTTTAAAATAAAGGCGACCCTTAATAAAGGGATGAACTAATGGTCTTTCTTTTTCATATAATCAGGAGACTTATTATTTCATCCTTTTTTGAAACTTTTCTCATTATCAGGCCTTTTAATGAGTTCCCTTTCATAGACTCTTTTTATAGATTTTTAAATATTAGCTTTGTCTTATCACTGATTATCGGATTGCTGAAGTTATAGAATGTCGAAATTTTTTTAGGATAGATACATATCTCAATATTATGTTTGAAAATTATGAGTTGTGAAATATAAGCGTCGTTTAATAAGTTCGTAAAAATTAGAAAAATAATATCATTTAATCTTTTTATCTCAGTTTTTAAGTAATACTAAAAATTTTAATGAGAATACTGAAAAATGGAAAACTACCGGGTTGAGACAAAATAGTACAAAAAATGCAGAAAAAATATGACAAAAAGACAATAGATTATAGAAAAAGGAACAAATTTGACAAGATAGGCAACTAGCACTTATTGTTCCGATACATAAAAATGCAGACAAAAAAGTAATACTGTTATAATTATGGAGGGAATACTCTGTTTTGCACAGCCATGAAGATATAAATACCACAAAAATATATAAAAGAGCCTAAAATATGTTGTAGAGTCTATCCAATAAAACAGCCAATGCATATCAGTATGCCGCAATGTTGCCGCATTAACTTACAATTTTGGTTTACCATATCCACCGGTTTGTAACCTATATAATTAAATTATTATAAATGTTATGAAGAATTTTGAAGAGATTTGACAACTGTGTCGACCAGCACCAACATAAATCCAACTATATAGATTGATTCGGTTTCTAATTTAAAAAGAGAAAATGTTGTTTGTTTAACCAAGGTAAAATTAGAGTGAACTATTCGGTCCGAGTTTAGAACGAATTTTACATTTTGTAATTGTTTATAGAACTATATTTGGCATTAACAGGTCACTTGAAAAGTCCCCGGTTTACCATAGCAAAACACATTTTTTTGCCAAAATATTTTTTTTTATTCAACATAATTCCCTTCAAGGGTGATACACTGATTATAGCGACCCTCCAACTTTTCGATACCATTTTTGTAGTACGATTTGCCCTTTGCTTCAAAATAGCCATCACCTCTTCATTCGACGAAAATTTCTTGCCAGCGAGCATACTTTTGAGATCTGAGAACAGGAAATAGTCGCTGGGAGCCAGATGCCTTCGTTTTCACTGACTGGTGACACGTTGTATTGTCTTGGTGAAGCAGTACTTTCTTTTTCTGCAAATGCTGCCTTTTTTAGCAATTTTGTCCTTCAAACGGTCCAATAACACTATGTAATAGTCGCTGTTGATGGTCCTTTCTTTTTCAAGGTAGTCAATGAAAATTATTCCATCCACATCCCAAAATACAGACGCCATAATCTTGCCAGCCGACTGTTGCGTTTTCACACACTTTGGGGCGGGTTCATCGTGTGCAGCCCACTCAGATGACTGCCGATTGGTCTTCGGAGTGAAATGAGGGAGCCATGTTTCATTCATTGTCACATATCGACGCAAAAAATCTAGTTTATTACGCTTGATCATCTTCAAACACTGCTCAGAATCATCAACTCGTCGTTGGTCGGTTTTTTGTCAAAAGTGAGCTCACGCGGCACCCACTTCGCACAGAGCTTTCTCATACCCAAATATTCGTGAATGATATGATGTACACGTTCAGTTGATATCTTTAGAGTGTCTGCTATTTTATTCAGCTTCACTTTACGGTTATTCAAAATCATTTTGCGGATTTTTTAAATGTTTTCGTCGGTAACAACCTCCTTTAGGCGTCCACTGCGTTCACCGTCTTCGGTGCTCATTTCATCACGTCTAAACATAGCAAACCAATCCTTGATAGTTGATTTTCCTGGGGCAGTGTCCGGAAACTCGGCATAAAGCCAAGTTTTTACTTCAACTGTATTTTCCCTTCAAAAAGCAATATTTTATCAACACGCGAAATTCCTTTTTTCCCTCAAAATGTTATAATTCACAAACTAATGATCCGACAGCTGTCAAGTTTATACACGCATCTTTTGAGGGTTAGGGCTAACTAAAAATGTTTTTAAAATGCAGTCAAAAGCCTCACACTGCATTCGATGACCTTTAGTCGTCTTTTTCTTTAAACTGAAATAAAAAAGTAAAACTGCGATGCGATTTACTCCGTACAAATTCAGACATTTTCAACGCACTGAGAAAAATATTCAAGCTTTGAAGAATGCCCCTAGTTCATGGATTTGAAGAAAAGGAAAATGCTGCTTCACCAAGACAATTCACCGTGTCACAAGTCAGTGAAAACGATGACAAAAATCCATGAATTGGGCTTCGAATTACTCCGTACAAATTCAGACATTTTCAACGCACTGAGAATATGTTTTATTCACAGTTCAACGAAATGCCAAATACTGAAAAATGGCGCATCACTGACTTTGACATGAAGTTCTTTACAAATGTACCGATTTAATACACAGTAATACCATCTGTTGTAGATCCTTTAAATTAATTTGTAGACCTGATATTATTCTCAAATCGCCCTTAGACAATAATAGCAATCGCAATGGGTGTTTCTCTATAAACAAATTATAAATAATATTTTATGGTTTAAAGTGAATAATGTTGATTCAAGCTCAGAAATATGTACCTATATCAAGATTTACATGCGACGTTACTGTATTTAGATATCATCAAAGCTTATCTTGGCCCTCATATGTCATACCGATCCTCGACACCGTACCTACTCACAGTTCGATTGCGAACGGCGATATATATTTTTGTCAAAATATTGTTAAAATTTGTTTGATTAATACATTTCTACCAAAGGTTTACGCATAGATTAGTGAATTGTGTTCTATAGTGAAACTGGAAAAATAAAAAGTGGAGTGGAAATAACAAAAGCACAAATATAAAGTTAAATTGTAGGTTATAGTGAAACAGGTGAGTGTTTTTTATTATCAAACTTTAAAATACTGTTGTTTAATTACAAACGAGATAATGGAAATATATCAAATATGACCAAATGTATACATAAAATATTATATATCGAATATATCGACTGAATTCGACAGTTTTCCCTAGTAAAACAGAAAATTATGGTATCACAATGAAAATGTGTTATATCGCGCGACTCTTGGCTACGAAAACTGTGTATTCAAAAAGAGGGCGACGTGTTTATATTAAAATTTAATGTTGGTGATGAGTCAGGCGTCTAAATATTAGGGGTTTGGTTTGTGTTAGGATAAATTTAAACGCTCACTGTCGTTTTGTAACGCTATTCAACAAATCTTTTCTTAATATCATATAGTATGTAAATTAAAAGTCTTTATTATTTTAAACGTTTCACCTTTCATAACTGACTGAGTTGGTAGGTTCCCGGAGAGATTATAAGGCTGTTCACTCTTGAATTCATTCAATTTCTGGAATCAAATTAGTTATTAAGAAAAAAAGGCTCAATCATTAAAATTAGAAGAAGTGTATTGAAAGGTGCTCAAAGACCCTTAGCCATAAACTATTGTAATTAGAAAATATTCAAGCTTTGAAGAATGCCCCTAGTTCATGGATTTGAAGAAAAGGAAAATGCTGCTTCACCAAGACAATTCACCGTGTCACAAGTCAGTGAAAACGATGACAAAAATCCATGAATTGGGCTTCGAATTGCTTCCTCATCCACCTTATTCTCCAGATCTGGCCGCCAGCGACTATTTCCTGTTCTCAGATCACAAGAGAATGCTAGCTGGGAAGAAATTTTCCTCGAATGAAGAGGTGAACCCCGAAACTGAGGCCTATTTTGAAGCCAAGGAAAATCGTACTACACAAATGGTATCGAAATGTTGGAGGGTCGCTATAATCAGTGTATCACCCTTGAAGGGAATTATGTTGATTAAAAAAAAATTTTAATGTGTTTTAATATGATAGGCCGGAGACTTTTCAAAGCAAAAGTCCCGTTGGCATTTCGATTGCGTAAAACTTTGTTCAAAGAAAAGATAAGTAAGTTTGGTATTCATAAAAAAGTTTATTTGGTCTTTACATTTGTTTTATTTGTAAATGATCTAACTGAACGTGTACATCATATCATTCACGAATATTTGGATATGAGAAAGCTCTTTGTAAAGTGGGTGCCGCGCGAGCTCACTTTTGACCAAAAACAACGACGAGTTGATGATTCGGAGCAGTGTGCAAAAGAGCAGGGAGCAGCAGAGCAAAATGATCAAGCGTAATAAACCCGAGTTTTTACGTCGATATGTGACAATGGATGAAACATGGCTCCATCATTTCACTCCGAAGTCCAATCGATAGTCATCCGAGTGGATTGCACACGATGAACCTGTTCCAAAGCTTGGGAAAACGAAACAGTCAGCTAGCAAGGTTATGGCGTCTGTATTTTGGGATAAGCATGGAATAATTCCATTGACTATTGGACCGTTTGAAGGACGAAATCGCCGAAAACGGCCGCATTTGAACAAAAAGAAAGTGCTGTTTCATTAAGACAATGCACCGTGTCAAAAATTCATTAATTGGGCCTCGAATTGCTTCCTTAACCACCGTATTCTCCAGATCTGGCCCTGGCGACTATTTCTGAGGCCTATTTTGAAGCAAAGGACAAATCGTACTATAAAAATGGTATCGAAAATTCACGAATTATATTGAATAAAAAAACTAATTTTGCCAAAAAGATGTGTATTTATATGGTAGGCCCGGGACTTTTCAATTGAGCTATTACCTTTGTATTTTGTATTCAATGTTATTGTTGCAAAAAACAACGATAGCGGGTAACAGACGTATGTAGTAGGCAGTAATAGGAGTAACATGCATGACAATGCTAGGCCAGCCTGAATGGGAAGTTATGCAGCTGGGTACTCATCAGATATAGCGCCTTTTGATTAAGGATATCGGTAGTGGTATCGTCTGCCATAATTTTTTTTATGATTTCTATTATACAATATAACTATACTGACATGTAGAGGATGGTTTCATTAAATAATACTTATTCTAAAGTCTATTGTAACTTATTCTAAGGATTATTCTAACTTATTCTATAGTTAATTATATCTCACACATATTGTCTATTAATTATTTTTCGTGTGCTAGTATGTACTTGAGCCTACGCATTTAACTGTCATAGCGCACATTTAACTGTTTGGCGAGTGTATTGGGATGCACCAATAGACTTTCAGAGTACTTTGCATTTTAAATTACGCTTGTTATGGGTACTAAGGCGATATAGCGCTGAATTAGCTTGTTGGAGACGTAATATGGGGCATCGATGATGGCTTGCAACACTTTATTCCGGTACATTTGAAGGAGAGCTATGTTTGATTTGCTAGTAGTGCCCCACAGTTGAATATCATAGGTCCAATTGTGCCTAAGTATTGACTTATATAGCAAAACCTTGTTATCTAAGGATAATTTAAATTTACGCCATTTATATATATATATATATATATATATTTGAAAAAATATCAGCAAACAGAAATATCGGCCAAAATATTCATATTTTTCTCAAATATTATATTTTTTCGGCATTACTACTTCTAATCACCACCTATTAGATCGACGCAACAAAGCTTGGATCAATGGATGATTCAATCGCTGTGAAACAATGTCGCCATGTTGCCAGAAAGATGAAGAAAAACTGTTTTAAGAGGACACATTATCGGCATACATGCAAACGCCTAATATTTAGATTTTTTTTCAATCTATGAACTGCTAAATTAGGACGAGAATTCAAACCACCACTTTATTTTAAAATGAAATGGTTTCAAGTAAATTAAAAATATTTATTTTAATATCTACTCGTTACAAAATGTGTATACATTTTATAAGGTAGAGTGAGAACATTCGAAATAGTTTCAAATAATCAAAAACCACAATTTCATTGCTTAGTACCACTTAAACATCACGGTCATTCCTGGGATTATCACCTAGTACCGTACGTAAAATAGTTAACACCATTATGAACCAAATATGTAAATGGATGTATTATGTGTAATGACCGATATTTAAGTAGCAATAATAATGTAAAAAATAAATTGCTCACATTCGTCGTTGTTCGACTATACCGAACTCATGTTATGTATTTATACTCATATATGTATAGAACTCATTACAAAAAAGTTATGTATTTATTTAATACGATGACTAGATTGATTTTATCATCTATGCACGATTTGTCTGTAAATATTCGTTATCTGGCTTATCAGTTGATACACTAGCTGTTGTTTCTAAGGTAAGATTATATTTTATGTTCAATTATTTACATACTACATACATAACACAAATATATTGCCGCTGTGTCACCGAAAGAAATTTTACTCAGATGAAGCCAATTCTGGCGAATATACCAAGTGCGAGAGAACTTCTAATATCAGATTAAAAAGATGGGGATTAAAAAATCGAGGGTTGTAATGTAGCAATGTGATTTATCTGTTGAATAGTAAATAACTTTTTAACCGACTTCGAAAAAGGCTGAGGTTTTATGTTCGGCTGTAAAACAGGTTAATTGAAAAGTCCCCGGCCTACCATAGTAAAACACATTTTTTTAGCAAAATTAGTTTTTCTATTCAACATAATTCCATTCAAGGGTGATACACTGATTATAGCGACCCTCCAACTTTTCGATGCCATTTTGTAGTATGATTTGTCCTTTGTTTCAAAATAGGCCTCAGTTTCGGTGATCGCCTCTTCATTCGAAGAAAATTTCTTCGCAGCGAGCATTCTTTTGAGATCTGAAAACAGGAAATAGTCTCTGGGGGCCAGATCTGGGGAATACGGTGGATTAGGAACCAATTCGAAACCCAATTCATCGATTTTTGACACGGTGCATTGTCTTGGTGAAGCAGCACTTTCTTTTTCCTCAAATGCGGCCGTTTCAATTTTTCCATGCGCATTCCAAAATACAGACATAGCCATCAGCTCATCGGCTTGCCAGCCGACTGTTGCGTTTTCCTACGCTTTGGAGCGGGTTCATGGTGTACAGTCCACTCGGATGATTGTCGATTGGACTTCGGAGTGAAATGATGGAGCCATGTTTCATCCATTGTCACATATCGACGCAAAAACTCGGGTTTATTACGCTTGATCATCTTCAAACACTGCTCCGAATCATCAACTCGTCGTTGTTTTTAGTTAAAAGTGCTTTGCATAGCTTTCTCGTACCTAAATATTCGTGAATGATATGATGTACACGTTCAGTTGATATCTTTAAAGTGTCTGCTATTTTATTCAATTTCAATTTACGGTTATTCAAAATCATTTTGTGGATTTTTTAAATGTTTTTGTCGGTAACAATCTCTTTTGGGTGTCCACTGCGTTCACCTTCTGCGTCTTCGGTGTTCATTTCACCATGTCTAAACTTAGCATACCAATCTCTGAATGTTGATTTTCCTAGGGCAGTATCTGGAAACTCGACATCAAGCCAAATTTTTGCTTCAAGTGTATTTTTTTCCGTTCAAAAAGCAATATTTTATGAACACGCGAAATTTCTTTTTATCCATTTTTTTCACAACAACAAAAGTTGCTTCACTCAAAATGCACTTCACGCATCTTTTGAGGGTTAGGGCTAACTAGAAAACATATGGATTTAATTCTAGTAGCGCCACCTATGTGTTAGGCTGGGACTTTTCAATGGACCTGTTATGTCGCAGAAATATATCCAGATCTACCAAGGTTATGGCGGCAATTTTTTGGAATATGTTTAATAATATTTTTTTTCTTAAGCAAATATTTTGTGTTGTATCGGCTTAATTTCATCTACCATATTGTCACCTACCATTCCGTTTACTAGAAAGCTATCAAAGGATAAGAACATTAATTAAGAATATTAGGTTAATAAATATGTCGTTGTTACAGGTAATGAAGTTCTCTTAAAATGCCTCGACTCATATCAATACGAAAATGTCTTTATTCGTTCCTGGGGATCGTCTCTCTGCTTGTGATCGTAAGCATCTACAAAATAAACAAACCAGTGGCACCCGTGCAGGAGCAGATTTTCAACAATGATCTTCGGGAGCAGACAGCCTGGCCAGAGGAAAAACAGGTAACCGATCAACTTCAACAACACCTTCGTACCGCTTAACAGTCAACGAAAGTCGTGTTACATTTTAACTGAACTAAATTTATGATTTTATGGAAGTAATAGAGTGAATATAAAATAAATATTAAGTTCAGTACTTTATTAAGATAATAACATTCTTAACTTAAGGTAATCTCTTCATTGAAGTACCTTGTGATATACGTTTTTGGTTTTTTATCAGGCGCAAGGACTAATAGAGCGGATGGTTTGCCGAAAACGCGAATGTTTCAAGTTGAGACCACAAACAGTCAAGTGATTTGTTAATCGTCATGGCGAAAGTAAGACGAATCGGGAACTGAATTTGTTTAAACTCAAAGGGCATATCCGTAGGGATCATCGGAATCCTCGGAATGAGAACTAACTCATTTTTAAATTTTCCTTTGGGTATCGCCGCGTGAACCACATTACTCATCAGTTTTCTTATCACCATCGATTTCCATTGCATAGTTTTGGTTGGTTTAGATTTCGAAGCATGATGACTACCGAGCCCGCCTTCAGTTATAAATTGTGCAGTGATAAACTAGGTACATCCAAGGAATTTAAAAATTCAGTTGGATAATTAGTCTTCGTCTGTTATATAGTCAATAGATTTGAATGAATGCAGAGTACCAACGATTTGATTCTGTAATATAAAGTCATCCACATCTCTATTCTTAGTCGCCAAAATTGGTCGAGGTTAGCAATGATGTTCGGAAATACTTTGCTGGTGGGCTTTTTTTGGATGAGACGGAATTGCATACATTCTTAGGAAATTAAATCAATCCGCTCGATTTGCCGGCCATTACCGATAGTCAACAATTGTTTGCAAAATCTTCAGCATAGGGATCGTTCAACAATGCAACTCTCATCTTTGATGTCAATTGAAGTTTATTCACATAGCGCCACATATTTCATGATTTGATTCAAACGTTTATTTCATCGGCAGCAGTCGATCTTGGAATGACTTTGAGACTAATGTTATTATAAAATCTGATATACATTTGTATATCGTATTTATATCGCAAATCGTACATAAGTTTTTTATTTACACTGTAGTTGAATTCGTTCAAACACATTTGTATTATCAGGAAATACTGATATTATAGAATAGATTTTTCAAAGAATTAGGTCAGGTTATTCCCAGTTCTCAGTTCTCACGGTTACCACACTCCATTCTACAAAATCTCTGCTGGTCTCTTGTTTTTTTCCTCAACTCTTACAGCATATTCCTGCTAAATAATGTAACAGGACATTCGTTTGTATTTGAATACAAGTTAGGTATTGATTACCTTGATATTTGATATTTAATCAACCCACAATTACCGAATTTCCTTTCTTTCCTTCTTCTAGAAACTCATCCAATACTGCAAAATTTGACTATAAGCTAGATAAAGCTTGTAATGTTATATATATTAAAGTATTTCCAACAATGGATGCTTTAGACTTCATCCAGTAGCATTCGACAAACGCACAGGATGGTTCTTCACTTCTATGGGCGACCTACATAAGAAATGTTCTTTATTCAACATTGTCTTGAAATTGGATTTAACTACTTCATATACTTCGTCGAATATTACAAAATAAAAGAAATCAATATATAAGCATCTGTTACAGTTAATAAAAACAACATTTTATCACTTCTAACATTAACTTACGAATAAATTACTTAAAAATGTAATTTGCGAGTTTTGTGCTTTTAAATTCTAGATGTTTTAAAGATTACTATAATTTCATTGTTCCAAGTTTTCATATTTCTAAACTCTACTGAATAAAAGTATTTATTTTGGGTAACTTCTCTAACATCAGTAAATAAACAATTGGTAAACTCTTTTCCGTGGGAAATTCTTATTCTATGGATACTGTTTCTTTCAACAACTAATCATGTGGTATTTAGAAACCACGACAAACTTTATAAATGCAGATAAAAACGATTAAAGATGCAAAATTTATCGCAAAAATAAAATGTAATTTGCATCAGAAAATACAGCGATCCATCATGATAAGTTAAACACCGATCAGAGCAAATTATGTCGATAAAGAAATACATTGTTTCTATTCATTGCTGACTAATCTACAATTTGTGTTTTTTATCTTAAAAACTAGGTACATATCTAGAAGAACCCATCGGTCCTTACATAGTCTCTATACCAACAATGCTCACGTATTAACACTGCTGTTTTTCTCATTCAGATCTGTTTTCTGCGCAAGTGTTATCCAAGGAGTCTTTCCTCATGTCTCTGCGATTCTGAGTGAGTCTGAGTAACAGTAGATAAGATCTCAGATTCTTTGTTATACGGCTTTGTTCTGGAAAAATCCTTCCAACGAACTTTTGCCATCGAGGTTTATCTCAAGATACTACGCTGCTGCTATATGGGTCAGAAGCGTTTGTTGACATTCACTGTTATTGTTCTATGCGTTCTAATTAGTGTTGGGAACTATCGAGTGGAATCGACTATCGACTGTTTAGTAATTGACTACTTTTTACTATCGACTGTTTCAGTCGCTATTTTTGGTTCGACTGATTTTACTACTTTTTAACAGTGACTGTTTTTATTTGCTATTTTCGGTTCGGTGATAATGTATCAATGGTGATATTTTCCAGTTGTGATATATCACACATGTGTAAAATAGATAAAAGTCTGGCTACAATATAATTTCTTGTGGTACATCTGTTTTAGTTTTCTTCTTGTAGAAGAGGCCTCCTCTTGTTTCACTTTAAATATTCTGGTTGAGATGTAAATGTTTAGAAATTCAATGTGTTGTTTTGGTAACATTTTTTATAATTTGTGGCTCACATGCCAAATCTTGTCCAAGCCTTTTGCTATATTTAACCAATTTTCGCCAAGCTATTTAGTTAATTGTTGAATGTTTGTTCATAAAACCTAATTGATGGGCAGATATTAGATTTTGACTATCTACAATTTGTTTAAATATTTTCAAGAGTAATTTTTCAAACACCTTTACTATTACTGGTAACGGTGAAATGAGTTTGTAAGATTTCAATTCACTTGGTAGTTTTCCTGATTTTGGAATCAATATAATTTCAGCCATAATTCAGATATTTGGAATATGTTTTGTCGAAATACTTTAATCAAGTTAGTAACTTTAATAATGCCCTTTCTTGGTAGATTTTGCTATTTCACACACGTCTAGTTATTAAGTCATAGCTGGGTATTTTTTTTTGGGTTTATGTTAGTTTTTATAACTTTGGTAAATTTCTTTAGCATGACTGGATGGACTGAAACTTACTTCAAATTTACTTTCATTTGGTAGTAATGTTTACTCTAAATGGTCACTGAATGCTTCAACTTTGTGTCAATTATTACAATACAAATGCCATTTTGTTCTAAGCGAAATTCAACAGTCTAGACTTTTTGATTGTTTGATTGTTTTATCTGCATTTGTTTACATTATACATAAGTAGTATATAATATGATTGATATAGTATGATTTTTACTAACTGTGTAATGGCGTCATATAATGCCGGCAGGCCAAGTTTTGATGCATATTTATATATATATATATATATATATATATATATATTTAATATTATAATAAGATAGATATTGCCTTCTTGCACATTTTATTCTTTTATGAGTGTTAAAAGTAATAATTAAGGTTGTATTCTAGGACATCTTCGGGAATATCGATGATGAAGTGAAAAATACCATAAAACCCCCAGAAAAACCTTGGTTTTGGAGAGATGGTACCGAATACCCTACAAAATCTAAAGGACCTTCAAGACTGTTTCCAGATCAGGCTGATGGAGATCGTATTGTAAACCAGCTGATGTACATTCCAGAGGATTATCAGGGTAAGCCTGATTAGATAAGATTCTAAAGGAAAATCTTTCAGATTATGACTTTAATAATATCATTGCGACATTATTTAATTAAAAAATCAAATCAAATCAAATATGAAGTTATAATATAATCTTCAATTTCTAACCAATAAATGTTATCTTTTTACATCTTTTTTCGAGATGTTCTGCAAATATATTTGCTTTTTCAAAATTATTGTAACTGCGAGGCTACATTCTAATTGCGATTTGATGATAGCGGATTTTTAGTGACAAAATAGAATTTCGAACACATCCATCAATATTTAACAACAACATAAATGTTGATTATGTGTGATAGACTAATAGCAAAGCATATATATATATATATATATATATATATATATATATATATATATATATATATATATATTCTATGGTGTATCCAATGTTATTTTGTACATACGTCATCTAAATTTGTAACTTCAATACGTCGCAATGTTGCCGTATAAACTCTGTGTTTTAGTTCAGTATGGTTTTGAGATACAACAATCTAAAGAAAATAATTAAACAAAAATACTGTTATAAAATATAATTTATTTTAACATTATAGTAAATCTAATTCACATATTATCGAAGGACTTAAACCTACTAATTAACTACACAGTTATAATAGTTATAAATTAGAGTTCTCGGTGCGTTTTTATGTAGTTGTATCCCCTGGAGGCCGAAATCCATCTAATTAACAATTGTATATCGAAGTAATATATTTTACTTTCATTAGAGAGCATATTTACTATTTACGCTTAGTTCTTGTATCCTTCGGTAGACTGTTTCCTTGTAAAGACATTTTGATATCATTGTATTTCTCTTTACTTTGTTCTGTTAATGCCTGTATACATCGTTCTTGATAAAACTAGATTTACTGCTCATGTATATTCTGAATAATTACACACATTTCTGTGCACATAAATCTTCTACACTCTACAATGACATTTCCTACAGCTAGCATATATTAATTATATACTCACCTTTACTTCTTTCTACTCTCATCACGCTGTCTTAGAAATTGGCAGCATTGAATCATATTATATTCATAAAATTTCATTCAAGTGAATAACTAAGCTGTTAATTTCTAATCTATTGTTCACAATTCCATCATTAGTCAATTTCTTCTTCAATGTGTCTGATCAAGTAACCATTCCTGTTTCAAGGATGAAGTACAATATATCTGCAATGAATTATTAATAAATGTTATAACTAATAAAACCTAATCAATTGGTATTGCAACGTTTATCTTTTTATCAACTTTTATCGTTCATCAACTTCTGTTGTCAACACTATTGTTATTATCATCTTGCCATGAGTGACCATTGGGTATATTGGTTCCATTCTGAAATATTCATGTCTAATCTAAATATATTAATTGAAATAAAAAGTCCTTCATTCTATTATATGCTTCTAAAAATTATATTCTTTAAAAATAATATCCGGAAGTTTCATTAGACCTCATCGAAACATTTTTTTTATTTTTCGAACAGTTTCCTTTGAATTAATTGTGTCAAATTATGTTTATACTGAAAAACTACTCATTATTTTTATACACATATTTAATGTTTATAATTTCGCATATTTAATCTCTGATAGAGCTAACATCAAGCTGACCTTGATTCGTCACCCGCTTCGTAGGAGAACGGTATATTTTCGGTGAATTCGAGATCATATTTTTCATTTTTTGGGATATTTCAGTGAATTCAAATTCGGAATTTTCAATCAGAGTAATAATAAGCAACGGTTTGAAATTTATCAAAACAAGCAAAGCATTAAAATAACGTTTTCCGGTTTATAACCTATTATCACTATTGCTTTGAAGAATTTTGCATACGTTTGACAACCGGACACTTTGAATCGACTTTGACCGGTTAGTTCAGTTACACGTTCAAACTTATTATATAGCATTGTATCTCTTTTTAAATAGAATAAAATGCAAGGGAAAATATTGTCTGATTCTAAAACGAATTTACAAATTATGGCAGGGAATAGATTAAACATCTTGATAAGATATGTCCAAAACTTCTTTGGATAGACCATATATAGTATGTTCAAAGTTATTTTGTACATACGTCAACTAAATTTGTGACATCAAAACGTCGCAATGCTGCCGCATCAACTCTGAGTTTTAGTTCAGTTTGGTTTTGACATACAACAAAATTCTAATATAAATAAAATAATTGAACAGAAATGTTATCAAATATAATTTATTTTAACATTATAGTACATCTAAAAACTACAGTTAATTATACAGTCACAATAGTTTATAGGTTAGAATTATAACCTCTTATCTCTATTACTTTCAAGAATTTTGCATACGTCTGACAGCCGGATGACTTTGACAGGCTCATTCTTTTACGTCTTCGAATTAATCAGATTGCATTGTCACTTTTTAACTAGAATAAAATGGGATGGAAAATATTGTCTGATTCTGAAACAAATTTATAAATTACGGCAGGCAATAGACTATACTTTTTTTCAATAAACCGATATATTTGACAGACCGATAACCCCGAATAATTTTTAGCTCATCATAATCTTCTATGTTACTGAAATTAATCTTTTGAATATCGGACGACATTTGGCGGACGCATAATTTAACGTTTGGATCAGCCAATTGGTCTCTAAGTTAGATTTACTACCAGAAGACTATTTTAAAAGCTCGTTTTATTTATTAGCTATCGATATCCTACTATATATATGTACGAGCAGTTATTTAAAATAAAACGAATAAACAAATAGCGGGCGCACATAAATAATTGCCTTTGTTTTCCGCATTCACCTGTTTTTATCGACAGTACGAGCTCGAAAACTCCGGCCGGAGTTCGCCGGAACAATGAACCGCCATATTTTCAACATTATTATGTTGATAAAAACAAGCGGAGATAAATTTGTTGACCTATATTTCGACAACTATGAAGTTGTTTATCTGTTCTCTTTTGCATGAAAAAAATCCCGTTTCGAAATGAAACGAACAAAAAAAACGAGACCGGACCTGGATGTTTTATATCCCTTTGTTGTCAAGTGTACGTTTATGATTAATTGAAAACGCTGCTGAGGTTTTTGCGTCAACTAAAACCAATCTAAGGTTGTTTTGTTGTTAGCAAATAGGTTTCGTCCATTTAATTTTTTTAGTTTAAAAGGACATTTCTTAAGGTATTGGTCATCGATTTATTTTCGCACTTCTTCAGAATTTTAGTCTTGTACCTTAAACTAGTTTAGAATAAATGCACATGAGCAGTTCTGGCTAATTAACGCGCACGCTGGGGTCCTTTTACTGTCGTTTGGTAACCAGAATGTGCCATATCTGGTGAGCAGCGTTGCCAACTTGTGGGGAATAATAACTCAATATATCTACCTTATATAATACTTACCTTTTAATTACTAATGGATGTCAGACAACCCTCCTTACAATTACAATACCATATTGGAATTCTATAAAATGATATTATTAATTTTTTAACGATGTTATCATTTTATTAATGACAATAGTAATTGTGATATTATATTAATGATGATATTATATTTCAAGAGTTCCTTAAAATGGTGATTCACAATATTCTTACATCAGCTCAAACGGCTATCGCTAAAAGCGTGTGTAAACCTGGTGCTAGTGCTGTATGTTCCATTAAAAATCTACTTAATTCAATAAACAATCAATGCATATTTAGAATTCATGTGTTATGCATTTTCACTGCTAATGGTTTTCAATCACAAACATTCTTTCTTTACAAATTTAAACTGGAGATAGAAAAATCTAGACATGAAAATCAAAAATTAACTACGCCAAGTACAGTGCTAATGTTTTAAACGCTAACTTAGGTTATTTAACACATTTTCTAGGTTTAGACGAAACATACATTGAATTAAAAGCTGGAGAAAGTGTGGAAAATTTGAAAAAAGATGAAAGCGTACCTCGTGATGATATTGCAGATTTCTATAAATCTATAAATTCGTCAGAAGCTCACTGACATCAGACAGACAGAAATCACTGTTGACAGTGCAGAAACGATTCTCCGTACTGGATAAATGTGTGACAGCGCCAAAAATTAGATGACGAGAGACGAGCTAATGCCATGCTGGATTTTGATCAACATTGCCTTGAACTTCATGAACATAACATTGATGGTGAATGTTACAAACATTGATGATCTAGGAGAATACTTGTTCACAAACATAAAAACTGTAATGCCCTTACTGCTGATATTTCATGTCCTTAAAAATTTTAAAATAGAGAACCTCAATCAACTAAATACAGATACTGTAGTGTATTTAATGACAACAAGGGAGAGAATTAAGAACTTGGGCGGCAGTGTCAAGTCTAAATCAAGTAAAATGCTTGCAAGAAAAATATGGAAAAAAATCTAACGATATAATTCATAACATTGCACTTTATTCAGTATTATGCAAAGATAAAAAAATATTACTTGAACGACTGAGAAGTTTCATTTCTTCATATAATATTGAGGGGAATTTGTAAGCAATCAGCAAATTTTTATCCCCAATTTGTTGAATTTGACTTGGATTATGGCATTGTATTGGCAACCCTGCTTGTGAGTGTACTCTGCGTGCAGTAGAACTTTTGCAGCGTGTAGCCAAGCGTTGTCATGCACTGTCATAAGAATGACAATGCACGTATTACTTGTTATTGCAGGTCTTTCCAGCAGTACGTTATTCAGATTGTGCGACTAATGTCAGTAGACACCTGCAGAAACAGTTTCATTCTATTTTAGCAGCTCATAATATTTAAACTTTGCTGATATCAGAATATGTACAGCAGTGTTTTGTAACCATGAGTGTCCTGCTTCGCTGCCAATATAAATAGATTTCCTGTAATAGATTCTGGCCTAGGTACTGACTTATTCAGCAAAACCTTGCCATCTAAAGATAATTTAGATTTACGTCAGATCAGCCAGTTTTGTCACTATATGTTTTCTCCATGTCAAACCTTGATCAAAATGCATTTCCAGATATTTAATGTTGTCTGCTTGCGAAAGTTCATGATTATTCAATTTTACTGAGGAACATTCTACAAAGAGTGAATATCACATGGGTAGATTTTGTTTCATTTGCTTTGAAACGCTATGTTTTCAACCACAATTCGACTTTGTTAAGATGAAGTTGGAGGTTTCCTGTTGTTGGAGGCTGCTATTGAATCCTAGTGTGATGATAACTTTTAAATAATTGAAGCAAGAATAGATAATCTCGACATGGCTGGGCAGAATCACATAAGTTAGTTTTTTTAAATGCACACATAAGAAGAATAAATTTATGAATCTAATGTTATGAATAAATTATGAAAAACTTTAAGGGTAACTATCGTTAACGCATTCAAGAAGCTTCAAAGTACCTTTTAATTTTGATTTATGGGAAAAATTTAATCAAAATCCTCCCGACAATGATACCGAAAAATCCGTTGACATTTTCAAACTGTTATTACTGACAAATAGCATTTGGGTTTCTCGATAATGCTATTCACATTAGGCCCAAAGTCTGCATGACAAATTATCCGAGATTTGAACTTGAAAAATCTTTATTATCGCATTCAGACCAAATGGCAGCAATCTAGCAGAGTAACAGCTTAGCCTGGTTCAGACCAATAGATTAGACATCTCTATCCTATTTGAAATGATCCAAGGCGCAAATGATTGGACATTTATCTTTTATGCATACATATATATTTTATAATTTTATTAATAACAATATCTCAAGAATTCAAAATCGATGCTTCGTCTCTTTTTCATTAAAATTTTCAATACCTCAGTTAAAATCTTTTATTTATATTATTTTAAGTTATTTATTGAAGAAGAATAGCATATTAGTAAATTTGAGTCACATAATATATATCCAATGATACAAGTTTGATTTTATTTTGACTTAAGCTTTTGAAATTTCAATTTCACTGATTGTCCAAAATATTGATGATTGTAATCGCACCGTGATTAATTGTTTTCCAAAGAAATACGGTATAATTAAATGTACTATAAACAGAAACGTCATACATCAGCGCATTTGTTATTTAAGCCAATTATATACTATATCTTCAATTCCTTGTAACATATGATGAGACTGGAAGCGATTTGTATATTATATGGTTCCTGTAACTGATAAAACTAGTAATTTGTTTCTCTTCTGTCAACAACCAATGTGATTTCCAGTTTCTGCAAACTATTTTATTAGTGCAAAGCTTCCAAATTAGGACTTTTTTCAGGAAATATATAAGATATCTGGATAAATTTAGTTTGAAACACATTCATTTTTAAAAAATTTTGGGATATGGCAACCTTGAATATTATTAAACTATCCTAAATGTACGTAGAAAAGATTTATATTTATTGTTCATTTATTATCCAACGACGTGTCTAGTAAATTTATGATTCAATTCAAAATTTAAATCTGACAGTGAATTTTAATCCTTTCGTTGATAAATATAGAATGAATGGGAGATACCGCGACAATCAACAATCGCGCAAAACATAAGGCACAGAATAAAATATAATTATACGATTATTTGATTAATTTATATTTGTGCCTTCAGACAGAAAAAAAAACCAGATACTATAGATTTCTGTATTACAAAAAATATTGATACAAAAAAGTTACCATGAAAGATAAACCCCTCCTCTCTGTGCAATAATAGAACTAACTGGCCCTTATTTAGAGAAAACTTAGACCAAAACATCTCTCTAAACTTACCGTTACAAACTGAAATGGATATAGAAATAGCAGCAATAAACATTACAAAAAATATACACGAGGCAGCATATTCCGCGACTCCTAACAGTGAAACATATCCAAGAAAAAATACACAAATATCATGTACAATACCGAAAAAGATAGCAAAAAAAAGAAAGTTACGACGGAATTGGCAACAGCAAAGGAATGAAGAGAATAAAAGAAAATTTAACAGGACAATAAAAGAGCTGAAAGAACTAATCCAAAATGAACAAAACCAAGGCATTCAAGCATACCCAGAGAACTTGACACCAACTGGGGCTACAGACTATTCGTTGTGAAAAGCAAGAAAAAAGCTTAAGAGACCCCAGCAGCATAACCCACCTATTAAAACAAGCGAAAATAATTGGGCTCGAAGCAATAAAGAGAAGGCCGAGATTTTCTCAAAACCCTTAAAAAATGTTTTAAACCTTTCCAGTCTCAGCTACATAAAGATGACGAAAATAAAATTACTAGCTTTTTAGATTCGCCATTTCAAAAGGACTTACCGCACGAGAAACTAATGATCACAAAAGTTAAACAAACAATAATGAGAGAGATTAATATTTAAAAAGCTCCTGGTTATTACCTAGACTTAATTACTGGTAAAATTTTAAAAGAACTATCAGAAAAGGGTATAAAACTATTAACATTTATATTTAATGCTATGCTACGTATTAATTACTTCCCTAGTATCTGGAAAGTAGCTAAAATATTAATGATTCTTAAACCAGGAAAAATACCAGATGTGACCTCCTACCGGCCTATAAGTTTATTGCTGATTATCTCGAAAGTTTTCGAGAAACTATACATGAAGAAGCTAAACTATATAAAAGAAAAAAGAAAAATTGTTCCAGAACATCAGTTTGGTTTTCGCAATAAGCATAGGAATATAGAACAAGTGCTAGACTTGTAAACAAAATAAACACTGTCCTAAATGCCAAAAAATATTATTCGGTTGCTATTTTAGAGATATCTCAGACTTTTGACAAAGTATGGTATACGGGCTTGCAGATTAAACTAAAAAAACTTCTCCCTCATCCGGATTATCAGTTACTAAAATCGTATCTCACCGATAGACATTTTATTGTAAATCAAGGCGATGAACATACCGAATTAAATCCCATATATTCAGGAGTTCCGCAAGGTAGTGTACTGGGTCCAGTACTGTATCTTCTGTATACGGCCGACCTGCCCACCACAAAAATAACTACTGTGGCAACATACGCAGACGACGCATCAATCTTAGCATCCCATGAAGATCCAGTCACAGCATCAATATACCTACAAACCCACATGGAGCAAATACAATTATGGTTGAAGATATGGCACATTAAAGCCAATGAAACAAAATCAACAAAACAAAAGAATATCAATCATCGTCAACTCCCCCAAGCAGAGCATGTTAAATATTTTGGTATGCACTTAGATCGACGCCTAACCTGGAAGAAGCACATACTCTCTAAACGAAAACAACTTGGACTTAACTTATATCAAATATATTGGCTCATCAGACTCAAATCCAAGTTATCATTAGATAATAAGGTATTGCTGTATGAGTCTATACTCAAGCCTATTTGGTCAGATGGAATCCAACTATGGGGTACCGCTAGCAAATCTAACATATCCATCATTCAACGGTTCCAAAATAAAGCGTTGCGTGCCATTGTTGATGCTCCGTACTATATTATAAATAAAGTGTTACAACGCGTATTCCTCTTGAACCTATAATGAGTGTAATTCAACGTGTTTGTGTGAAGTACTTCCAAAAAGTGTCAGTGCATTCCAACATACTCGCTAACCAGCTAAATATGTGACGTGATAATGAAGTGCGCAGACTAAAACTTTTAACACCACCTGTTCTGATTACTAGACATATATAGACTTTAGAATAAGCTTTAGAATAAGACTAATTAATTAACATAATATTTTATACAGGAGAGATCGCTTATTGAAGTGATTTTCTACATGCCATGTATATATAATATAGACATAAGATATACTTATTGCCGATAGGGCAGATTGTGAAATCACAAGGAGTAAAAAAAAGTATCTTTGTGGTTTATCGCATATTATGTCTAATTAAACAAATGTCAATGAGAATAGGATTTATATAAAATATTATCAATTAATATATAGTATCTGAATTCCAATTAAATGTGATAATTTATCGTCAAATATCTCGAATTGATGGTTAAATTATTAGGTGCTGTTTATGTATACTACTTTGTGGTACACCTTCTTTCATTACTTTTATTTTAGAGTAGTTCTCCTCTTGTTTGACTCTAAATATTCGGCCTAAGATGTAAGAGACTTTATGAGTTCAATGTCTTCCTTTGATACCATATTCTGAAGTAAAATCTTGGGCTATATCTAAGAATATAGCTAAGTGGATTTTTAGTTTTCGTAAGCTTTTTGAATAACGTCTGTGATTCTGTGCATCTGGCCAATTACTAAATATTTGTTTAGAAGTGATTATGTTGTTTTGGAGTATATATAAACCCAACGTTAGTCATTAGTGTGTGGTGTCGCATCAGTTGTATTAGTTGGAACGCGGTAGTTACTGGAAAAATAAATATTATGTATCCATTGAAGATAAATTTAATAATCAAATAACAGGAAACCAGTTAGATAACGCTAGTTATGTTTTGGAGAATACCATTGATATAAAGTTGTTTCGCCATTTGAATAAAGTCTTCATTGAGTTAAAACCACGGGAGAAGCATTACTTTCAATTTGTTAATTTCAAGTTTTATACTGTAAAATTGAATGTACAGGAAATTGATAAAGACTACAATACTAGTCTTGAGATGGTTTTCAATTGTTTATTGAATCATTTCTAAGGCTTCAGCGAGAACCTTTTGAAGGTCAACTTCAGGTATTACAAGGCCCCTTTCGTGTGCTTTGTGACATATTTTTATAATTAACAATTTCGTTTGTTCTTTTATTTCTTTGATCTTCTTGTGTTTATTTCAAATTAAAAGAAAACTTCTCTCAGCGCTTCGACTAAACTGTATTTTGTGTATTGTTTACACCTAAGAAATGACATATACCACATACTAACTTCTGATGCAATTTATTATGAGTAATTTAATATTTTACACATTTTCAAAACGTATATCTCATTACAATATAAAGAAAATATAATATATCATTGATCATTGTTTTTAGGTTATGATTCGCCAGAAAAAACAATACTATTATACAATGGCTTCAGCGGATGGGGTCAAAAATCTGGAACGGCCGCATTCCACCAGTGTCCCGTCAGTAGATGTACGTTGACCGCTGACAGGAGTAAGGCTTCTGAAGCGGACGCCATTTTGTTCAAGGACCGTGTGGTCCAGCCTGGAGTAGAGAGGCCTATGAAGCAGGTAATTTGTGTGTAATTTGTAATTTGTAATTAATTGTGTGTATTAACTCTAGCGTAAGAATTGCAACAATTTACATCTGTCTCCACGTTCTCCTATTGTTTACTTTTTTTCATTTCGTCTTCCCCCATTAATTACATCTAACAATTTCGCTCTTGGTCTTCATTTTCTCTCTTGCCATTATCTATCCTATAATTATATTTGTGATATATTCTTGGTCACTTCTCAATATATATCCTATCCACATTATGATCCATTTAACTTCACTTCACTTTTACTCCACTTTATATTTCTTACTATATCTACAATTTTCCTTCTTCGATTCATAATTAATTTTTTGCTTAATTAATGTTAACAATATTTATTCTATTAATAATATTTTTAAGTTTTGCCTTTAGGCTTCTTCTAAACATTCTTATTTTTGCTTTTTTGATAAATGTTTGCGCAGAACGCTTTGATTGTTTTACAATTTAGTAATTCATTTCTATATTCCTGTCACCTTAAACTTGAATACTTCTTCTAACTTTTGATTGCCTATTCGTCCTTTTCTCATTGCGTTTATGCTGTTTTCTCCTTATTTATTTTCATTCTCAGATTCTTTCCGTCTGATATTAATTCTTTATAATTTTGTGCATCTTAAGTGTCGGGAAAAAGTGGCTTAGATTTTTTCCTGTTTTTCGAGTTAATTTATTCACACAAATTTGTACGACTAATTACTGATATACGTTTATTTTGATCAAATTTTTTCAACTATTCTGGTAAAACCAAAATTCTATCGGTATAGGGCTTTCTGGATTATGGACAAAAAACTGAACCAAGTATTTTTCGTAAGCCTCTTCTAAAGTTAGCTCTATCCCATTGTGCCAACAGGGCTCCGAGAACACATTTTAGTCTGATTGGGCAAAGTGTGCAATATAGTGGATAAATCAAAGTAAACTTTCAAATGTTTAAATTACTGTAAACAAAACTACAAAATGTTCCGAAGAAGGTCATGTTCAATAATGCTCAACAACAAACAAAGTCTTCATTGAAAATACTAGATGACGCTTTCCAATACGTAGTACTACCAAAGCAATAAATAGCAACACTTGCATTTAAAAAATCGACTTAAATTTCTACATTCTACTACTTTAACATTTTACTTTTAATTTTTAACACGTCGAACTGTCCAAAAGTGTTTAAATCGTTAAAGTACTGAAATTTAAAAATATATATGACTTTCTTACACAGTTATCTCTCACCCATAGCCAACTCTCGAAAGAGTGTCTACTTCTTAACAAATATGCTGCTGCTAGTGCCACAGAACTTCAAATAATCTTAGCATAGTTAGCGATCAGCCACAGCCGTTTTGGGCTCAATCAATATTAATCTCTTATTTTTCAGTTCGCTTTCTCTAATTTTGATTCATATCTTTTTCGAAGCTGTTCGCTGCGTCTTCCATCTAAAAACTCGGAAGAATTCGTTCACTTTTCACTCCACAGATATGTCCATTCTATTGTATTTTGCGTCTCTATATTTGTTCCTCAACTGTGTACTGATCGCATGTTGAACGAATTAAATTCTAATATAATCTCCGAGAGAAACATATAGAATTTGTCTTGGACATCGCGTCAAACTTCAGACAGGCAGATGTCTTCAAGATAGCGTTCGAAAGCATTTAACATTTCCTCTTTTTTACATACACCATCTTAGAGAAGCAAAAGGTCCTGCAGCTTGGCCGATTAGGTTTATTACTTCAGCGATATGTGACACTTTCTTCTCCTTTATTACTTATCTCAAGTACTTAAATTCCTACACTTGCTCAAACTGGATGTCATCAATCAATACTTTGGTCATTTATTCATTAATATTCAAGCCATATGACTCTGCAATAGGAACTGTATGATGAAAAACACTATAAGCCTCAACATCTGTATCAACGAATATAACGCTGTCGGAAAAGCGGAATTTGTAGCATATTCTACGCCATGTCAGCTCTTAGAAACGTTTGGCACAATTGCATCCACATTGCTTTAATACGTGCTTGATATATTCAATAATGAATGTTTTAGGTGTGGATTCTTTATCATCTGGAGTGTCCATACCACACCCAAAGCGTTAAAGTCCCAGACTCCATAAATTGGACCTCGACGTATAGACGAGACAGCGATATAGTAGCTCCTTATGAATACTGGATGTACTACGACCCAGAGGTATTCAGATATACAATTTCTTTCGGCATAAATAAACAATAATTCTATCTTTATAGGTAAAAACCAAAGAGCAGGACAAGGATTACGCGGCGAATAAAACAAAGAAAGTGGCGTGGTTTGTATCGAATTGCGGTGCTCGTAACAACAGGCTGCAATACGCCGAAGAACTCGGCAAATATATTGAGGTAGACATATATGGATTTTGTGGAAACCTCAAGTGTCCGAGATCGGAGGACAAGAGATGCTTTAATCTATTGAAAACGGATTACAAGTTTTATTTGGCGTTCGAGAACTCCAACTGTCGGGATTATATCACCGAGAAACTGTTCATAAATGGTCTCAAATACGACGTGTTGCCTATCGTGATGGGTGCCAGGCCCGAGGAATATCAAAAAGTAGCACCAGAAGGTAAATTTAGTAATCTATATAATTTTTTCGATATAAAAAACACATATATTAATTATATAACCTTAAAATCTGACAGTAACTATAGAGATCGCCTTTCCTAGATTTGATTGATTAGTTTAAATTATTATTACGAACGCCTGTAAAGAAAATGTTTTAATGTACAGGGATTTCATTGGTTCTTGATTTCATTTGGTAAAATAAAATTTTATTGCACAGAAAGATATATGTATATAGTCTATTCAAAGTCTTTTTTGTACATGCGCCATCAAGATGTTTAATGTATTGCCTGTCGTAATTTATAAATTCGTTTCAGAATCAGACAATATTTTCCTTCTCATTTTATTCTAGTTAAAACGAGACCCAATGCTGTCTGATTCGAGTTCGAATACGTAAACGAACAAGCCTGTCAAAGTCATCCGGTTGTCAGACATAGGCAAATTTTTTCAAAGCAATAGTTAACTGTAGTTTTTAGATGTACTATAATATTAAAATAAATTATATTTGATAGCATTTTTGTTAAATTATTTTATTGAGAATAGAATGTTGTTGCATGTCAAAGTCAAACTGAACTAAAACTTAGAGTTGATGCGGCAACATTGCGACGTTTTGATGTCACACATTTAAGTGACGTATGTGCAAAATAACTTTGAACAGACGATATATGTCAATGTAAATGTTAGAAATGAATTTTAAAAAGTTAACTGGAACCTAATTGAGAACTCAGCTTATATTCAGTATTAATTTATTATTACTAGTCGTTGCCAACTAACTTACAATTTGTCTGTACAGTGGCTTAAAACTAGGTACTTATGTAGGAAAAACCGATTAGCTTTTACTTAATACCTTTAATGCAAGTTCAACAGTAGTGTAATGTAAATAAAACCTTTATGTCTAGACATCTCATTTATCGCATTGACAAGTCTGATATACACACGCAGTTTTTTTATTTTAAAGAATTAGGGCCATATCAGTCGCGCGATATCACGTTCACGAAGGTCGAGTACCTTCACACTAAAGAGATTACCAAATGTGCATGAGATGATCATCAAAAAAATTAAATGATCTGCGTTTAGTACTAGTTACTCGACAACAATAGACCTACTACCTGTAGGTTGTAGTGCATCTATTAAACGCTAATTAAGTTTGGCTTTGAAGTCTTACAACTGGACTTTAAAAACAATATTAAGGGATAATTAGTAGATACTGAATAACTAATTGTAATAAAACAGGTCAATTGAAAAGTCTCCGGCCTGACACATAGATGGCGCTACTAGAATTAAATCCATATGTTTATGTGTAAATTTGGCAGCTGTTGGATCATTAGTTTGTGAATTATAGTATTTTGAGTGACGCAACTTTTTTTATTGTGAAATAAATGGATAAAAAAGAATTTAGCGTTAATAAAATATTGCTTTTTAAAGGGAAAAATGCAGTTTAAGCAAAAACTTGGCTTGATGCCGAGTTTCCGGACACTGCCCCAGGAAAATAAACCATCAAGTATTGGCATGCTAAGTAAAGATTGGTAGTAAGACGTGGTCAAATAAGCACTGAAGACAGTGAACGCAGTGGACGCGCAAAAGAGGTTGTTACCGACGAAAACATTTCAAAAATCCACAAAATGATTTTGAATGACCGTAAATTGAAATTGAAAAAGACACTGTAAAGATATGAACTGAATGTGTACATCATATCATTCACGAATATTTGGGTACGAGAAAGCTCTGTGTAAAGTGGGTGCCGCGAGAGCTCACTTTTGACCAAAAACCACGACGAGTTGATGATTCGGAACAGTGTGTGAAGATGATCAAGCGTAATAAACCCGAGTTTTTGCGTTTGAACCCGCTCCAAAGCGTGAGAAAATGCAACAGTCGGCTGGCAAGGTTATGACTACCTTGAAAAAGGCTCATCAACAGCGAGTATTACATAGCTTTATTGAACCGTTTGAAGGACGAAATCGCCGAAAAATGGCCGCATTTGAAGAAAAAGAAAGTGCTGCTTCACCAAGAAAACGCACCGTGTCACAAGTCAGTGAAAACGACGTCAAAAATCCATGAATTGAGCTTTGAATTGCTTCCTCATTGCGACGATTTCCTGTTCTCAGATCTCAAAAGAATGCTAGCTGGAAAGAAATTTTCGTTGAATTAAGAGATGATCGACGAAACTGAAGCCTATTTTGAAGCAAAGGGCAAATCGTACTACAAAAATGGTATCGAAAAGTCGGAGGAATTATAGCGACAATCTGTGTATCACCCTTAAAGGTAATTATGTTGAATAAAAAAAACTAATTTTGCCAAAAAAATGTGTTACTATCGTAGGCCGGGGACTTTTCAATTGACCTGTTATGTTCATTCACCTCCCAAGCACTATGAGGACATCAACGACTGGTGGAGGGGTCCCGGAATCTGCACCAGCAAGTCATGGAGAAGCTCGGAATTCGTTTGAGTGAGTGAGGATGGGAAACGTGACCCCGTGGGAAAATCGATCGTATATTCGTGGACATTACATAAAAAATTACACAAGGAATTGACTATAAGGGTATAGGATTGATAACGTTAAACATAGGAAATTTCGTCACATTCACTTATTCGATTGCATTGGTGTTTCGCGATTGATATGAATTTAATTTATTTTATAGAAAAATTTATCATGTGAACTGGTCAATTAGGAAAATTAATTATTATAATTTTATGTACTACTGGGTCCAGGACGATTTCGAACAATCGATGAAAACCGCGTGAAATTACGAAAAATTAATATAGGCGTATAACGAAATATTAATATTTTGAAGAATTTCACAGATGTTTGGCAACATAGCATGTCATGTGTCATGTACTCCTTATGTAAAAACTTATCGATAATGTTCGATATATTAAAAAATATAAAATAATATGTGAAAAAAAAACACACTGACAGTGGCACTTGTTACAGGTTCCTATATACACGTAGAAGAATTCGAAGGGCCTCAAGAATTGGCAGCTTACCTACACCGCCTCGACAAAGATCCCGATCTTTACAACTCGTACTTCAAGTGGAAAGGAACCGGACAATTGATCAATACTCACTTTTGGTGCAGGGTGTGCGCCATGCTTCATTCACCTTTCGGTTCCAAGCACTACGAGGACATCAACGACTGGTGGAGGGGTCCCGGAATCTGCACCAGCAAGTCATGGAGAAGCTCGGAATTCGTTTGAGTGAGTGAGGATGGGAAACGTGACCCCGTGAGAAAATCGATCGTATATTCGTGGACATTACATAAAAAATTACACAAGGAATTGACTATAAGGGTATAGGATTGATAACGTTAAACATAGGAAATTTCGTCACATTCACTTATTCGATTGCATTTGTTCTTATCACGTTGTCCAATGAGGGTGGTCTTTCGCGATTGATATGAATTTAATTTATTTTATAGGAAAATTTATCTTGTAAACTGGTCAATTAGGAAAATTAATTATTATAATTTTAGGTACTACTGGGTCCAGGACGATTTCGAACAATCGATTGAAAACCGTGTGAAATTACGAAAAATTAATATAGCCCGTCGAATAAAACATCAAAAGTCATCAAAATTTGGGACTTTGGCGTATAACGAAATATTAATATTTTGAAGAATTTCGCAGATGTTTGGCAACATAGCCCATCACATATTTACAAACCTACAATTGGCAATATATTTAACGTCGTCATGTCGTGCTGTTTGTTCGACGGGTTATATATAATTCGATGGGCTTTAATCAAATGCCACACAGTATCAGACATCGGACATGTGTCGTTTTACGGTGTCACAAAGTGACGTATCGAAATGACAATCCGCCTTGTTGCTTTCTCGTTTATATTTTGTGTACAATAACATTTCGTGTTCTAAATCCGCTCAGTGAAATGAAACATTATGTCTGCTGATAATAAAAGGCCTATTTTTTTAAAATACGTTCCTATACAACAAAGATTTAAAAGACTTTAAACTAATTTTTGTATTATATTTAATGCGGTAAGCGGTCAAGAAATAACGAGTGAACGGGTGTCGTGAAATCTACTGCTCTTTTCTACATTCTTGTTTGATGCATTCCCCTTGTTGTAACTGTTATTGTATATAAAAGAAATGACTTCCTTGTAATTAATATTAGGATATACCAAAGTGTGCACAATAATATTTATTGTATATGTTGTTTTAGTTATTGAAATGTTTGTCCTAACGATTTCTAAGGAGTTGAGGACGTTTCATTTAAGTTTGGGCGACCCAGTCGTCGGTTTCTGTGATATTATGTTAAAAATTAACATAATATGGAAATATACATCTTTATTTTCCGTTAACGGTACTTACTATTAAGTTTATATTGTTACATAAAATATCCAAAGCCTAACCAAATAATATGTTTTTAGTACAGTCCTCATATATAATTTATTCTTTCCTTAATTAGGGGATCATGGCCATTAATCACGTGACTTTTTAGCATTGTTTTATACCGCCACTCCCCTTTGTGATAAGTGCTGAAGTTTTAGATTCCCTGCCTTCTCAAAATCCAGGTATTTTTTTAGTATAAAGTATCTTAAAAATGGTTGCAAAGTTATCTTTAAATACTACAATAACTACAATCTAGCCGGCTTGGTTGGCACAGTGGTAAAGGCCACAGGACGGTCCACCTACTGTTGCGATAGTCGCGGATTCGAATCCTGCTGGGACATGGCCATAAATTTATGTTTGTGATTGTCCTAGGCAAGAGTGCAAAATCCCTCAAGGAAAATGATCCCAGCCACGTCAGTAACCAGACTGGGTAACACCGTTACTCGCCAGTCGGTAGGCTTAATGTCGAGGACCGTGGTTCGGAGCCCACGTTAAACAGTAGGTCCAGATAAACACTCGGTAAAAAAACTATAGCCTAATTTAAGGGGGTATTCTAGTCCCTTAAAGAGGCATGAATCCTAGATATTTTACGATTTAGTGTGCAGGACTCTTCATGGTCTCATACCAATTGTTATCGTTGTATTATTTTATTTTTCCACACATTGCAGCCTTAGAAAGAGTAATTTCTTTAATTTAAAAACACATGGTACATATATTAGAACTCATTATTATCTACAATTATCTAGTAATGTTTCCTTCATATTGTTCAGTCCAGATCTAAGCCCTAAACTTTGGACTTTGGGAACTTTGGACAACTTTGGTTTGGTTAATATTACATTTCTTTGGCCCCAACCCCCAATAAAAGCAAACCGTAGGTCCAACACTGGCTTCATATTTGCTTCTATAATAATAAGTTCATTATGGAGTGTTTTGAATGTCGTCCAAGCAACCAACATATTTTTTGAACCTCATACAAAGGTCATGCTTGGAGTCAAGTACCATGGCCAAGTATTTAGCTGTGTTCATATACGGAATTATTTTAAAGTAATGAAAGAAACTAGATTTGAAAGCTGTATTGACAACTTTTTTCCAATACTTAGCTACAAACGTGGTAACTCCAAATAATGAATTGAAATCTCTTTTGTTCCAAGTCCCATTACTAGAAACAGTAAACTCACTTAAATTAACATTAAGCTCAGAATCTAATATTATTTTTTTGTTCATCAAAGTCCTTGGAAATCATCACAATAATCATAAACTGCGATTATAGCAGAATGCAAATTTTCGGAACAACTGTAGTATGTACCGATTGATAATCCTTGACAATTATTGATCATACTACAGAAGATATTTACTCTTTCTCACCTAACTCCCAATCCATTAACTAGCAATTACTATTTCTCGATTTACTGGAGGTGATGATATATATTCATAAGCGGTTCAAGAAAATGTGGTGTTTTTCTTGCATGTAGCACACAAAACTAATGAAAAAATCATTGTAAAAACCATGAAAAAACTCCAACACACTATAGTCATAATTATTTTCGATAATAACTTCTTCATAAGCCGTCTCTCTCGATTTTGCTGCTGATCATTTCGTAAAACTTTAGTTTTTTCTTCCATAGTATATTTATTGCCTTGGATTCTTCTTTTTTATAAAATCTGTCCACACGTAACGTACTTCTACTGTATCTTCGGCCGACTTTTATATTTCAAAAATTAAAATTAACACTCAAAATATTTTAACAAGACTCGAAATATAATGTTAACACTAAAAAATTTTAACTGCTTTAAGTAACAGGGGTTATAATTTAATTAGCAGAAACTGGCTTCAACTGAACACTAAATATGAAAGAATATTTCAACGTACATCGGGGACCTTTGGTTATTGTATTGTTTTGAGCGAGAATCTATATTGTCCATCGTTCGATCAGTTTCGGCCGAGCCGGTTCAGATACCGCGTCACCAAAACTATATATCTAAAAATAATTGAAATTTTAAAAATCTTTAGGGCATAATCTTAAAGGATTACACTTTGAAAATAGGAAAAGAAAATCAATTTTTTTCAAATTTCTAGACTAGAATAACCCCTTAATTTTAAGCGGGCTTGGTAGCTGCAGTGGTTAAGGGGACAAAATGGTCACCCATACTGCTGGATAGTCGCTAACTAATCCTGCCGGGGCATGATTGTAAATTTATGTTTGTAATTGTCCATAGGCAAAAGTGTAAAATCCGACAACAAAAATCATTCTAGTTACAACAATAACCTGGTGCCTTCTGGAGGTGGTCTTTAAGTTGGTTGGTCTCTCGCCAGTTGATAAATTTAATGCCGAGGACTCTTAGATAAACCCTTATTTGGTAAAAAGAAGACCTCAATATATTTGTAGAAAAATAACCCTAAAAACAGTTATAAGTTCTTTTTAACTCGCATAAAAATAATGAACGAAACCTGAAACAATGTAAAAAAACATTTAATTGTATTGGTACTCTAACCACGTATTAGTCATATTTTCAACAAGATCTTCCCCCATCCTCCACTGTGACATTTCATGATTTTCCCGAACCCCTAACCCCCTTTCCAGTCTCACGTGATTAATAAACGGCCCCTTATAGGATTATTGAGATTCGATTTATATTTAACAACACTTTTGGATTAAATTTTTCTTTAAACTGGCGTAAATTAAATACAAATAGAGTATAAATAGATTCAAATCAATGTATATTTTTCGTTTCCTTAAAATTACTCATTAAGTACTAACAAAACTAGCTGTAACAAAACAAACATGGTAGATAATCTAAATCATAACTAATGTATAATAATCAACATAAGAAACAATGGGTGTTAACTATTTTGCATGGCATTAAGTTTATCTACGAGTTGAAGCTGAAAGACAGATAAACCGATGTCGAATTTGTAGCCGCTGCTTCTACGAAGTCACCTGAAAGTGGCCGCACATTGTACTTAAGCAGAAATTTTATGGTTGATTATTTGTAAATCAATAATAATTTATAAAGTTTTTATTGTGTTGTTTTATTTCCTATATAAATATAGTATTTTAATGATTTTTATTTAAAATACGAAATACAACAGTCACAAAATACAGCCAGGTGTCGGGGTGTTGGACACCGAAAAAAATATCGATATTTAAAAAAATATGGATATATCGTAGAAAAAAATATCGACAATTTTTTGTAATAAGTATAAAAAATATTGATATTCTGCAAAAAAATATATCGATATTTTTAAGAAAAAATTAAATATTAGCCTAAAAAAATATATTATTTCGAAATTTCTTAAAAAGTAACTATATATTTGATAAACATTTAAAAATAAGTACCGATTTTAAAGGTTTTTTTTAAATTATGTTAAATATATTCTGAAAAAATATCGAAAAATATCGGGTAATAATATCGATATATCAGGCAAAGAAATATTGCCCCAAAATATCGATATTTTTTTAGAAATATTAATATATCGATATTGTTCGATGTTAATAGAATAGAACTAACTAGTTTCCGCTATTAATTAGTAAAAGAAGAATATCCATTCATGAATACTAGTTTTCTAAATGAAATATCAGACAAACTAATAAAGCCTATGGTTAGCGAATAAATAAAACTTAAAGAAAATAATCTTTCTACAAGTCCTGACGAACACAAACTTGTACTATATTTGGATCGCGCTCAAGGATAGTAAGGTCTTTGCTTTCATCGTTTAGTTAACTGACCAACTCGAAGTTCATTTTTGATGTCTGCGCTTGATCACTGTCCCTGCTCACAAGAACAATAAAATCATCATATTCTTCACTATTATTGCCATTCCTACTACTCCTAGGCAATATTTCTTTTTTTTGCCCCTAGTGCCTAATGAGCTGCAATATTTTGAATTATTTACGTCTCATCTCTTGATTGCTTCCTGGAAACCAGCGCGTTTTGTAACAAGGCATTAGCTTAACGCCAATATGGTTCCATTGATTTAAAAACTTATCAAATCTTCTTTCTAAGCTCTCCTTGAGTTGTGTTGCAATGATAGTAAAATCCCTCAAATGGCAATCTCGCGCCCTATTTAATCTGGTTCTTGTAAAACATTAAAGTAGGCAGAAGTTTAATAGCAACAATTATTGAACTAACTAGTAAAAACATTCATTCTAATAAACTTAATTAATACACAGATATTTCATAAAAATAACTGTTTAAGAGTGAAAATGACAATTTGATGTACAGTACAGTTTGTCAACTTTAAATATTGCACCCATTAATAAGACTGAATATGATTAAAACGTATTTTTAAACCATAAGTATTTGAAATACTAACTACAAGATACCTCAGCATCAGGTATTTGAAATAGTAACGATAGAAGACTTTTTAAATATTTTTTATTCCTATGTTATTTGATGTAAACTGAGAAGTGCAAGCACACATATCCTGAGTCGATTCCAATCTATTCATTTATTTGTCAGTAATGATAAGATATATAAATTTGTTTATTGTTAATTTACAAGAACAATACCCCAATGCCAAAACAAAACATCATCATCTTGGATCTTCTTGGACAAGAATTAGAGAGCTCGTTACAAAAAAGGATTAAGGACGAAAAAAATGCAACAAAGAAGGGCACCAGCCGATAAAAATATAAATAATTAAGAAGCTGTATCATTCAACAATTTCTCACGTTTTAATATTTCATTATCAACAAGTCAAAAACAATGTGTACTATTACACGATGGAAATATTTATGCTTTTTTGCCTGTTACTTATTCAGACTATATAAAAAAACTTGTTAAAAAGAAACATATTTATATAATTTTACAAAAAATCAAACTATAAAGTTTAACTGGATGTTGTGTGTAGATTTAAAAGTTGTCTCCATACACAATAAAAGAGATTTTTAACGACTCATAAAAAAACGCTGAATACTTCAAGAACGTATTGTGTACATTCTAGGCACATTAGTCTTCATTTATTATTAGTATATCAAATTGTTATAATTAATAATGGATAAATGAAACAAATAATATGTTTATCACTTTTATTATGCGAATACACGATAAATGTTTTGTTAGGTAGCAAACATTATGAACAAAACAGAACAAAAATGTCTTAGCCTTCTAAATGGATGAAATGTTTTAAAATGATATGAAACGGTCGGTAATGTTGTGATGAAGCGTGATAGACCAAAACATCAACAGTGAAAAACACCTTTTTAGTCCACCTATACATCATCAGTTTTCGTTAATATATCCTATATCGAAATAAATTCTGGTCTACACATTTTGAGTATTATTATTCACGAGTCTATTTTGTACTTAGCTTAAGCATTTCGTACACGCTTTTTATCCTAACTTGGGTTTACACTAACAATGCGCTTGCTGATATGTTTTTATTACTATGAACAAATTCCTAAAAAGTTCCTTTGATCTTGGTTAAATAAAAGTTACATACAAATATTTCCCTGATTCTGTCAGCAGTCATTTAATACTGATACAAAAACTTATATAAAAATACAAATACGTTTCTTCCCTGTTACCGTTGTGAACTCAACAGAATGCCGTCATCTTTGTTAAACGCACAATAAAATTATTGCAGATCACTATAACGTTTCCGCGTCACAAGAGCAACAGTAACTATAAAGAGTTAGTAAATTTAGATGTTAGTAGAATATCCTCAGATTCTGAAATCAGCAGATTCATACCATTATCAGTTAATTAATGAATATTTGATATTGATATCGAATCATACATATTCAATATTAATATTATGAAAACTTGTCATTCTACCACAACAACCAAACTAAAACAACTTTATTATGCACTACATTATAAAAAACTAGAAAACTCTATATGTGTTGATATGTGAAAAAAACAATGCCCAACTTGAGTTCCTAAAGTATACACACAGTGTTGCTATCATAACACATGGGCTGAAAAGTCCATACACATAGATGGGTTAGCTTTATTGCATTCATCGATTTTTCAATTAGTACTAACCTTCAAAAGAAAACTGTTAAAATTTCGTGATATTCTACTCATAAATTTGTTATTGTGCTAAGAGTGACATTACGATTGTTATTTTCAAAACAATGGATCAAAAACAATTTCGTGTTTTAATTTCACATCGCTTCTTGATGGGAAAAATACCGTTCAAGAGAAGCAATGGATAGAAAAGTGTTTGAAAAAGTGAAAATTTGCGTGGATTAGCTAATACTGTAAGAATATCAAAAAAACGTGTTCGTTTTATATTGCATGAGCATTCGACTATGAAAAAGCTTTGTTCAAAATGGGTGCCGCGTTCGCTCAATGTTGACCAAAAACAAAAACGTGTTGATGATTCTGAGCAGTGTTTGGCCATGTTTAAACGTAACAAGTCGGAATCTTTACGTCGATATGTGACAATGGATGAAACATGGATCCATCACTGCACTCCGGAATCAAAACGATTGTTGAGTGGACAGCAACTGGTAACAGACCTATTTTGAGGCAAAAGATAAATCGTCCTACAAAAGTGGTATTGAAATGTTAGAGCGGTGCTGGAATGATTGTGTGGCTCTTGTTGGGGATTACGTTGATGAATAAAGCCAATTTTTTCCGCGTTTTCTTTGTTACGCCCGGAACTTTTCAGCCTGTGTTAATAAAAAAAAACATACATTTATTGTTTCTATATAAGTCACTTTAATTTCTCTCTCTATCTATTGAATCTCTATATGAAGAATTTCATGAACAAGTAACAGACATTACCTCAAACCACTTGTGAGTTAAAATCTCAAATATTCATTTTAATTTCAATGATAGTATGAATATCATCCTGAGGGCAATATCAAAGGGTTTAACAATTGTTATATCCTTAAAACACTATTCGGTTAGAGGGTTACACATTAAAACTAAAAACACAAATGAACAATGATTGTCTTAAGGAATGCATTCAATGAATAACGGAAGCTCAATGATAAACATTAATTACAAATGTTCGTTGACAGTTATTTTTATCTAAACCCACTTATTATTATCGCATATATTAGGTTCATCAACTATACTGTATTGATCTGAAATGATTCTTAAAAAAAAAACTTTGAACTAGGAACCTGGAATGACAAGGCTTGGTGATTTTGTTGTCGGGTTTTTAAATAATAATAAACTACAATTAGTATGACTTTATAGCTTCCATTTTTTTGTGCATGAAATAGTAATTAATAACCGACACTTCCTCACCGACTAGTTTAACATTACAAACTATGCTTCTGCAGAATTATTAATTGGAAACCTAATATATCCTTTTATGTCATTTTTTTTTGTTATACCTTTTGCAATCTCAACAAACCTGCAATCTCTATAAGCCTTTTTTGGTGTCGACTCAATTCACAGTGTCGCCTAAAAGCTCCTAATTATAAATCCTTTATACATTGTTCTTTGTTAAAAACTTACTAGATCGTCTGACCTATAACAGGTAAATTAATTTTTTCCATACAATTGTTAGTTTTATATTTCTCAATAACCATAACATATTCCGGGTAATTAGCGCATGTCTGACGGCGGCGGCGGTTGGTTTACTCTACCAGGAATATCCTGATTTAGCTGGGACGCGGTTACGCTTCTGGTTTGTAGGGTGGAGGTAGGCGTTTCATCAAGCAGTTGCCTTAATCTTTGAAGCTGGGCCTCTAGCTGCCTATTGTGGTCTTCTAAAATTTGCATTCTAGCTTCCAACCTACCTTTATGTTGCCGCAGTAATCTAGCTTCGGCCAAGACATCATGGTGGGGTTGTTGGGGTGGATGAGGGGTAGTTCCTCTCTGACATGGATAATTGACAAAATAACAAAATGTGTGTATAAAATTCCGTCGCGACTTACTTGTAACTGTTCATATTCCGCTCTCAACGCTTGATTCTCCACTTCCAACTCCCGAATCATTTCCTGAAGTTCGGCTCGTTGTTCCTCGTCTATAACTAGCATGAGCTGGCCGGGACTAGCTGGCGCTCCCTCCAACGAATGACAATAATCAGCGATAAGCCGGTGTTCATCGTCTGGTGATGCAGCTCTTAATTCTACTTCCGCTAACCGTGATGCGTAAATTTCAAGTCTACAATTATGCACATAATGCCCTATTGCAAACCTATAACTTCAATCACGTACCTTGAGTGCATATCGTTATGTTGTGGTGAAGCAACAGGACTCTCCAATTCATCACCCTCTAATACTGATCTAACTGGAAGGTATCCCATACGTGGATGCTTCATGAAATACCTTTTACTCTTAAATTTATTCTTTAAAGCTTTAGTGAAGTCTCTCATATCTTCTATCGATGTTGTAGCCGCGCAATACTCATGCATTGGGTGAGTCAATTTGTGGCCTTTTGTCAATTTTCCCGAGAAGAAACAACTCTGGCACATATCGAAATTAAAACACTTCAAACAACGATATCTCAGACCCGTGATGGGATACTGTTTGCAGGAATTGCATTTAGCTTGATGTCTTGCGCTCTCTGCTGCTGCAATACGGTGTAGCACAGGAAGCCACACCAAAGACTGGGGTTCCTGCTTCAACCATGCTAAAAAATGCGCCGCCTCTAAATCTTCTCTTTCTCCTAAAAACAAAAAAGCATCCGCATCAATAATTGTTGGCGTTTAACAATCAAGTGAACAGTACCTAAACAACTTCTAACACTGGGTTCAATATTAGAACCTCCAAAAGCTGCCACTTCTCCTAACTGTCTTGGTACCTGTAGAATATCGTGTAAAAGTAATCCTAACTTTCTCTGATCAGCCTTTTGTTGAGGATCTGCTATGAGCCTAAACAAGTACCGATACTTGTCTTCTAAATGGCCTTTCGATAGCAGTGTCAAGCCGACCTATTACAGAATTGTAAAGTATTGATCACATTATTCGATTGTGAACAGATATAACTCAAATTTACCTTAAAACTAAGAACGCGTAATTGTCCTGTGCGTTGACTATCATACACGTTTAACAACCAATTTAATGCTAAATCAACACAAAGCGGTACATCAATCGGATTGGTATCTTGTGAAGCAATATTACTATATATAGCTCTAAGCACTAGTATCATATCAGCCACATCTAAAATAGATTAGTCATAAAAAACTGATCCTTGTTTAAAATGACACTTAAACTGACCCAAGATTTTATCATTCTGTGCCCTCAGACCATGTAAATCGAATGCTTCCGAAACCGTAGCGATGTTGACTATATCTAAGCATAATTTCTTCTGAATGGTCCGTAATTTTAATGCAGTCCTATACGCCGAATATCGTACGTCGTTAAGCTGTAATAAACATGCCGCCAGTTCTAACATTTGAGGATGGTCCCAATGTGTTGTTTCAGTGCTGTGGTTTATGTAATAAGGTACTTTATTTGGGGTTGTGGCACGTTCCCAGGGTGGTTGAACACTTGATGGGCCAGGTGAAATTTCACCTTAAAATAATAATCCGTTGATTTTCATATTCATTATCTTGAAGTGTTGCAACAAAGTTAATTTCATGAATATTGACTTGTTTGTCCGTAATTTTATGTTTAAATTATACAGATATTATTCAATAATATGAAGTTAGTCATATACTTATAGTGAATGAGCTTTGTCATTATAAATGAAATGGAATCGTTGGAATATGTAGTAGCAGTGCATGTTGCTCCTTTGAATTTAATTTTAATATTACAGCTCTTTATTATTGGTTATTAATTGTTACTATTATCAGATGCAAAGCCGCGGTGGAATGATTTTTACAACACTTATATTTTTGTTTATCACAAATGACTTTTTGTTATATAAATTTTCCGGTACATCTTCCAGCAGTTTGAAATTTCACAACTTTTGTTAGTATAAATTTGTTACACATTCTCCTATATATTTATTTATATATATTCTGTCGCAAGATCTTTGGGGATCACACCAAAAATCGTAAGAAAATGAAAGCCAGAGTTTCTGGATAATATTAACGGTATAGTAACGGTAACTTCTACTTGGCTACTAGATTGTACATGTTTGCCTTTGTAAGGTGTTGTTTAAAATACTGATGTGTGAAAAATTAAGGAGGTAGTGTTGTTATTTAGTCAAAGACGACTTAGATGTAAACTCGTTATAATGTATGATGACAAAAAAATAAAGTGTTGCCAGTTAAATGCCAGGCAAATAAAAAAAATTATGTACCTTCTACAAAAACTAATGTAATTAAAGAATTATTTTGTCCCAGGTGTTGGTTTTGGTGTACAGAGTTCGCTAATACAGGGCAATTTTTTTTCTCAACAATATTATCAAATTTAAACAAATATTTTCTTATACTTGAAAACATGTACATTAAAACTTCATTTAAATCCACTGAATATTTTTCAAGAAAAAAATCCCAAAAAGCTTAATAATTCTTCAGGATAACAAAATGGTATAATCCCTTAATTATGAGTAATAAATAACAAATATTTTACCTTGTGAGCTACTTGTAAGAACATCTCTTCTCTCCCTTATTGCTGCTTGTAAAGCTCTACATCTTGCTGTACAATCTTCCAACTGACTAGCTAAATTATTTGGTAGTGCATTACCCAATGAAGTGGCTTGAATCCTAGCTTCTTCTAGTGATCTCTGGAGAGGAGGTAATTGTTGTTCTAATATTCTAAGGTTGCTTAAAAGTTCTCTAGCTTCAGCTGCGCTTCTAGGTCCACTCCAAGTCAAAGTAGCTCGTTCCAACCTTGAGACTGCTGAACAAGACTCTTCAAGGTTTAGTGTCAGTTGTTTTAATTTCTAAAACACAGTTATTTATATTAAATAAATATTATCAGAACAATACCTTACTATTGAGTTTTGTTCAAATTTTGCTGCCAACTTATCAGATTTGTCAATAAGAGCATTCCATTTATCTGAAAGTTTCACAAGCTCCCTTCTGAGGTTTCTAGCTAATTCACCTGATGGGTCTCCTGCAACAAATTGTCTGGCACTTCTTAAACTGGCCTCAACTAGTGGTCTCTTGTCTTCCAGTTGTTGTCTGTTATAAAAATTAATTTAAGCCTGTATTGTGTACATTACTTGCAGGAATGTTAAAGTTTACCTGAAAGCTCTATGATCATCTTGTCTTGCTGCTAATCCCAGCTCTGTATCTTTTCTTATTACCCATTCTGTTAATTCTCTCAATGACAGTAATACTGAATTCCAATAATCTGCATTATGTTCTAATCGGTTCCTTAAGTCAGCTGTGCGTGTTTTCAGAGCCTAAAATATTCAGTAAATACCAAGAAATACTCTCTGAAACAATTTCCAAATCATACATTACCTGCCATCTTCTTTCCATTTCATCTCCACGCAATTGGACCATAAGAGCATCTTCTGGTGATAAAGTTCCTAGAAGTGCCAGATTTGATGATCTTAAAGCAGCATGAGTGGGTGCTTGTCTTTCAATATCAGCTTGGATTTCCTTTAACTGATGTGCTGCCCTTCTTGATTCAGAATCTCCCTCAAGAGTCTCTACTACAGATTCCACCTCACTAAGCCATGCTAAGAATTTATCCAAGGATCTATCAAAGTTTTGTAGAGAACTAAGAGCTGAGTGTAAAAGTTTTCCTCTATTAATAACACAAGCATCTAACCGAAGATAATGTTGGTTTATATATTCAGCTGCCTAAAATATTATAACTTACTTCTATTCCACTATCTTATTATAAACTTAATGTACCTTTTTGTAACGACTTGTATCTTCATGTTGATGTGCTGTAATCAGTCTTTGAGTTACTTGTTGAAAAGCTTCAATTTGTGCTTTAAACTGATGCAGTTCAGTATGCAAACCTTTCTGTTCTCTTAATTGTAATTCTAATACATCAGCAGTATGGCCAACTGGGGCCATACTAGCTATTCTTGATTCCATTCTTTGAAGCCATACCTAAAATATAAATAATATAAAAATACTGCACTTCTAAAAGTATCATCTAACACTATTATAATTATAATTTCTAAATATTAAAATAATTAAAAAAGTATTGAAGAAATTATATAATTAATATGAACACTTTAATTAATCATTTTCAACACAAAATGACATTGACAAAAAGCCTTAATAAATACTCCAGACACATGATAATTATATAATTCAATTTAAAAACCAACTGTTCCCAACATAGTATTAAAACAGTATAATATATATTACCTCTAAATCTAATTTCTTCTGTTCAAAGCTCTCTTCTTTCTTCTGCATGATTAAATCTTATATATCACGGTCTCTACTTATGCAAGTAATAAATTAATTAACACTATATTTCTTCATTTTCATAGATTTATAGGCGTTTAAACAGATCAATGTTTACAGCCTTTAAGGTAAATGACCGCGCATCTTAACAGTGAATCACGCCCTTAGGAAATGTCTTCAATCTTTTCTAAAACGGATTTAAGCGCATATTTATATGAACTAACGTTAAACACAAGCTCGCGTTGACTTCATAGCTATTTTTATAAATATTTATAAATATGAATTTTAAAACTACCAAAACACTTACAAACGGAAACTGACAAGTTTGACATATTAAAATCTTCTTAATTAAAAATTTAACTTATGGTAACTATCATAAAAAATTGACATTTTACTATTCCTGTTTACTCGTTTTGTTTCAGACGCGAAGAAGACCTAGTGTCTCATGTATAGGTAACCTTATTTCTCATTCTTACATAACCTTATATTTTTGAACAAATTATTAAAGATGACTGTTTTTAATATTCTAAAGTCTATTAAAACATCTCCAAGGAATTATTTCAATTTTAATAATGTATTGCAAGTAAGTGGCTTATAACTATATAAATATCCTTATCCTTAACATATTAATTTTAGTATTCATTTCGACCTTGCTCTAATCATGTTAAATTTTCTGAGCATAAAGAAATATCAAAAATTCGAAATATTGGAATTTCGGCACATATTGATTCAGGAAAAACGACACTAACAGAAAGAATTTTATTTTATACTGGTCGAATAGAAGCTATGCATGAAGTCAGAGGTAAAGACAATATTGGTGCAACAATGGATTCTATGGAGCTTGAGAGACAACGTGGCATTACTATTCAGTCTGCTGCCACATATACTGTTTGGAAAGATCACAATATAAATATAATTGATACTCCAGGTCATGTAGATTTTACTGTTGAAGTAGAGAGAGCACTTAGAGTTCTAGATGGAGCTATATTAGTCTTGTGTGCTGTTGGTGGTGTTCAAAGTCAGTCTTTAACAGTAAATAGACAGATGAAAAGATATAATGTTCCATGTATAGCATTTATTAACAAATTGGACCGATTGGGTGCAAGTCCCACTAGAGTATTGTCTCAAATGAGGTAAGTATTTTAAGTTTTTTTTTATTTTTTATTCCTTTTTAACATAAAAAAGCCATGTAGAAATGTGTACATTTACTTTTTGCATGTTTTATACAATAAACTAGATTAATATCTATTAATATAATATTAATATTTTTGTAGGTCTAAGCTTAATCATAATGCAGCTTTTATACAACTACCTATTGGTTTAGAAAGTGATTGTAAGGGTATAATAGATATAATTACTCAGAAAGCAATATACTTTGAAGGAAATTATGGCGAAAATATCATTTATGAGGATATTCCAGACGATATGACGGTTGAAGTTAAAGAAAGACGCCATGAATTAATAGAACACCTTTCCAATGTTGATGAAGTTCTGGGTGAAATGTACTTAGAAGAAAAAGAGATAACCGAAGCTGATATAAAGGCAGCAATTCGCAGAACATGTTTGAAGCGAAGTTTTACCCCAGTAATGGTGGGGACAGCACTAAAAAATAAAGGAGTTCAACCATTGTTAGATGCAGTATTAGAATATTTACCAAATCCTGGAGAAGTAGAGAATTATGCTATTAAAGAGACTATAAAAGAAGCAGAACCTGAAAAAGTTTTGTTGAATCCTGAAAGAAGTGATAATAATCCATTTGTTGCTCTAGCTTTCAAGTTAGAGGCAGGACGTTTTGGACAATTGACCTATATGAGGTGCTATCAAGGCATGTTAAGCAAGGGTGATACTATTTTTAATGTGCGTACTCAAAGGAAAGTTCGAATTGCACGATTAGTAAGGATGCACTCAAATCAAATGGAAGATGTGAATGAGGTTTATGCTGGGGATATTTTTGCTCTGTTTGGTGTGGATTGTGCTAGTGGTGACACATTTGTAACTGATCTGAAGAATGAATTATCTTTGGAATCAATATTTGTACCTGACCCTGTTGTTTCAATGGCTATTAATCCAGTAAACAGCAAGGATCGCGATAATTTTTCAAAAGCAATCGCTCGTTTTACCAAAGAAGATCCTACATTCCATTTCCACTTTGATAATGATAATAAGGAGACTATTGTTTCTGGTATGGGTGAATTACATTTGGAGATATATGCACAAAGAATGGAAAGAGAATATAACTGTGCAGTTCAACTGGGAAAGCCTAAGGTAGCTTTTAGAGAAACACTTGTTTCTCCTTGTGAATTTGATTATCTCCACAAAAAACAATCAGGTGGTCAAGGACAGTTTGCCAGAGTTACAGGTATTATAGAACCACTACCTGCACATAAAAACACAGTAATAGAGTTTGTTGATGAAACTGTTGGTACTAATGTTCCAAAACAATTTATACCTGGAGTAAGAAAAGGGTTCTTGGCAATGGCTGAAAAAGGTCTCTTGGCGGGACAAAAATTGTCAGGGTTGAAATTTAGATTAATTGATGGTGCTCATCACATTGTTGATTCCAGTGAGCTGGCTTTTTTCCTTGCAGCACAAGGTGCTGTTAGAGAAGGTGGGGAATTCATTTTTATCTTATTCATATTTAAACACAATTATTTATAGCAGTGCTTTTTAGTATTTGAACATGGGGTATGGCAAGTTCTGGAACCAGTTATGACAGTGGAAGTTAATGCTCCAGATGAGTTCCAAGGAGCAGTAATGGCCCAGTTAAACAAGAGACATGGTATCATCACCGGTGTTGATGGTATTGAAGGGTGGTTTACACTTTATGCCGAAGTACCTTTAAATGATATGTTTGGATATGCTGGTGAATTGAGGTCTAGCACTCAGGGCAAAGGTGAATTTACTATGGAATACAGCCGATATACGCCATGTTTACCAGAGGTTCAAGAAAAACTTGTACTGGATTATCAGAGAGCAACAGGGCAGTTAGTAGAGAAAGATCTAAAGAAAAAGCGCGGTTAGAATGTGTTATTATAGATGTATGACCCTGCTTTAATGTACTTTTATGAGAAATTTCTGTGGCATTTTATTTTGCATGCCATTTTTTTATTATATTAGCCTTTATATATTACTGTATATAAGTTTGTATTTACCATGTAAATAAATTGACTATAAATAACTTATTTTAACTTTATTAAAAGTCATTTTTAATTTTATTGTGTTTTTGTGTTTACCCGTTCTCTATTAATATTTTACCATTACATCTCAATAATATTTACGTAACAAAATTGATTTTCTCGAATAAAAATAAGAATTATCAGGTGTTAATACATTGTTCTGTATACTTTAATAAATTATGTTTTCCAGAACATTATGTCCATAGAGTAAGTCAGTGTAGTTCTCTGTGATTTCTTCAAAAAAATAATAAATCCCCAATATAGACAACTAAGAATACGACAAATGGCCAATCCGTCTTTTATGTCGGCAATAATGCGCACTGTTACTGGTAGTAGTCATAACTGTCACTGTGTTCGTTTAGGATGTTAGACAGTTCGGAGTGTTCTGTTAGTTGGTTTTCATGCGGTGTCTGTGGTAAATTATAATTTATTTTTGAGTTATAATAAAAGAAAAACGTCCGTAATTGAATGTCTTTTTAATAGAAACCCGGGGTTAATCGCGTTGTGCTTGTGAAATGCACGATGGCAGTGTTAGTTTCCAATATCCATATCCAAAACCAATTGACCAGATCGCTTGAGAGGATTTTAGAAGAAGCTAATCAAAGTGGCGAACTGAAATTGAGCAACAGGAAACTCAAAGATTTTCCTAAGGCAAAGGATAAATACAATCTAAGCGATACAGTTATAGCAGGTAAGATTATTTATTTTGTTTGTGTGAACGTAATTGTAATAATGTATATTACTGTTTACTGTGGAGATGGATTACAACATTGAGCCGGTCAATTATTTTATAACTATAGAATGTCTTTTTGCTTCTTTTTATAATAACTTTTTCATTTTACCCTATATCAACTTGATTCATGGCTAAAGTTTATTACATCCACCTCCGTTTTTTATTATTGTGTAATTTTGAAGCCTGTTCAATCAGCTGTTGCAAATTTATTTACCTTTAATGATGTCTGAATATTAAATTTGATTTATTTATTTAGGTTATTTATAGTAAAAAAACACGTTTTCGGGGTAATTATAATTATTCGTAGTAAAATTACTGTATATGTAACAATAAACAAATGTGTTTTATCTAAAACCTAATACACGTGCTATATATATGTCTTATTTGTTTTTAAATACTTCCTTGATTTTATAATAATTATATTATCCAGACTAATTAATTAACATATTCTTGGGGTTTCCTTTCGAGTTGAAATGGTACAGTTATTGTCATAATTCATCAAGTAATTTATAAAAGTCAAGTCTTATGTGTCTGTGTCCAAATTGCCACCCCTAATTCTACCGTTATGAAAATATTCTTGTTTTCATGTGAGACGTGAGTTTATTTTATGTCTTCATTGCGAGGGAGAACGTTTCCATTTATTCCACATTGTATTCTACGTTTTCTGAGCTAAACCCTAAAATTTAGGGGAGACAGTGGATCAATAAAAACAGATGTACATGAACAAACATAACCTCAGCTAACACGCCGGTTGTTCACAGTTAAAATTTTGGGTGTGGATTGATTGGTAATTAAAGTAAATGAAGTTTCTACTCTTGAAGGATTTCATTGTACTTGGTTTAAGCATATGTGCGGTCATAAACTCTCTATAAGTTGTGAAATCACTATTTTATAGTCTTTTATACTGTCTGTTTATATTTGATTATCTTTATTTTTTTTTAAATATATATTTCATAAAGAATTTTTAAATAATAGACTATGGTGGGATATATATTTCTGATCGATTTTGTTTTATTAAAGTGAAAGTAAATATAATTGTTGAATTGATAAATGTTTAGAGGTCGTAAATACTATTGTTAGTTAATGCATTAAAAGGAATTCTCATTAGCTTTAAGGATCTATGAGTCACGTTACTTATTACTTTATAAACTTACAGCTGGTAAATTATATTTCTATATTTCCCAAGCTTTCACGTCATGCGGTGGTACTTGAAATTTGATTGATATGTTATTTTGGTAACAACGGTGAAGGAATGTTAGTACATTAAGTAATAAAATTTTAGCCGGTGAGATATTTTTTGCAAATATAACGAGTTATTTATTTTTAGGTGATACTTTTTATTTATACCTTGGCTTTTATACGTAAATTTTTGGCATAGGATTCTAAATATAATATATTCATGGCATTTCCGAGTTCTGAGTCTAAACTTCGGACATGGCTAGATGACTTGTTTATCTTTTTTTGTACATCAGTGCTTATTGAATATTTATTGTGGTATCCAGAATTTCCTGTTTATCCAAATAGGTAACAGGCGCTGCAACCATCCAAGGTCTTGTTTAATAATAATATTTATCGCATTACTGTTAATTAATTAAACGATCAATAGTGCTTTTTTATTTCATAACAATGGATGGTACGGAGCAAGTGCTTCGTTATCTTAACGGTTATACAATTATTTATTAGAAAGTAGAATCGATGGCTAGCTTTATGAACGAAATTGTGGTAATGATACAGACTGTTCACTTCTCATTAGGAGTACATGTTATGCAAGAGATAAATAAAAGTAAGAAGCAGTTTTGTGTCTGTTTCGATTGAGACGTAGATTTTACCGATATAGGACATACGCGTTCCTTGAAATCTTTATATATCTTACTGCTTTATTTCACAATTACAAATTGTTATGCTCATATGTAACACATTAATTTTTAGTTCTGAAAACATATTATAAGCGATTCTGTTGGCTGTAATCATTGCTAGTTTTTTACTTAATTCGGTTGTTTCAACAGCACATTTGTGTTTTGTTATTGTATGTTATGTTGTGCATATTTAATTTTATTTCAAGGACATATATTATTATTGTAGATTATTCTTCTCATCGGTCCGTGTGTAAGTTAAAATAAATACAATTAATAGAATTTTTTATGTGCGGTAATTGCAAATTGACTTATTTCTAGAGTTTTGTTGATTTGTCGATGTAATTATTTATAATGTATACTTCATTAATTTACCCATGGTCAAGCTTTTTTTATTAAACTCGACTAAGTCTGTATGCGCATTGAAATCCCCAACCAAAATTGACACAATCACACTACCGTCATTTGCTTTTTGAAGAATTTTGTGGTGGGTAACACCGTTTTCCGTTATTGTAGATGATAGATAAAATTATGAGAAACGTATTTAAAAATATACATGCCATCCATATATATTCTAATCTATCGTATATATTCGCAGTTACATACATCGTGACTTTACAGAATCATATGGATAGAGAATAAGTAAAGAAGCCAAAGCATTGATAAGTGAAGGATTACCTGCTATTGATTAAATCTCAAGGACATCCTCTTAGAACAAGTCCTTGGTTCAATAACAGAAAATAAGCAAGTGAGATCTACACTGCTGATGCAGTGCGTGAGTTCATCTCAATTCAATTCGACTCTTCCAAATTCTTATTTTGTCTTTTACTCTGTATGGATCCGAGAATTGGTCACCGTTATAGCCTGATCTGTAAGCTTAAAAAAAAAATTGAAATTGAGGTGTTTTTTTTTAACTTGAAGTCAGTCTATATTAGAGACTTAAACGAAACCTGTTATTACTAAGTACAACGTGGGGCAAAAGTCCCTCTACCATTGACGTAATTTTCACTGAGTGGCAATAATGGAACGATTATTTTCAATAAATATATTTATTCACAATAAAATGTGGACGTCTACACAACACAATGGTTAAAGCGAAACTGACCTAAAAGTCAAAATGGTAGCGAGACTTTTGTCCCATTTTATATAATATTTGTTTGGTAGGGATTGAAAATTTGTTGTTTCGTCAAGCGAGGGCTTCCGTTCTTTTGTTGTTGTTAAGCTGTAACACTTACTGACCTCTGAAAGTAGTATCACAGTCTTCCGATGATTGATTTTAAACCTCCAAAGTACAGATAGTTAACGATGTCAGTTACTGACGTTGTCATCTAATGTGGATGTTGTCCACGAGTCTTTTTGCGAGTTCGAGTGGAGCAACAACTTGTTTTTTTTATTGACATAAATTCTGTCCAGCAACTACAACCTATTGGTTGAGAAATAGACAGTCTTCTCGAATGCCAGTTATGTTAGGTTATGTGTTATTAATGGGTAATGTGTTTGTTTTGATTGAAACGTATACTTTTGCGTTATAGTAATTTCGCCTTTTTTAAAGTTGTTTTTATGTATAACATGTATACTTGTTTAATGAGATCATTTTAATTTTCATAGCATTGGCGTATGCCATATTGAGTTTATTTTTATTCGGGCATGTTGTGTATAATGTTTTATTCAACACGTCATTTTGTCAGTTAATTTATACATTAATGTAAAGTTAGCATTCATTGTTTACATAATTTTTAAAATGTTACGGGTCTATGTTGGTTGATGATTTAATGATGACGTATTAAGGATATATCGTAATAGTTTTTGCAAATAATAGTTGTATTTTAGAACTAAATAAAATTATATGTGTTTATTAAAAATGCAGCAAAATAATTTACCATTCTTTGAGTTCCGATTCGATTTGGATTTATTCTAAAGTAAATTTGATACTGTTTTTAAACGAAACGTGATATATCATCGTCTTGGTGATTGGAAATTCGATCGTTTCACTGCTCATTGTAAATCTCCGGTTACAAAGGCGACGTTTTTAAATAGATTTCGATGTTGTCCAGTTTACCAAACACAATCCGATATACTATAAATAAAGTTGTTTGGGTTTTGTTTAATTCACTTTCTAATTGATGTTCAATTTACCGCAAAATATTCGATTGTGACGTTGTTAATTAGGTTTAGCATTTATCATTGGAAGTATTTGTTGTATTTTCAGATTTCCGTAAAATTACAACTACCAGGTCCGATCTGTAAATGGTACTTATATGTTATATATGTTACATATCTCAAATTGTCAAAAGACTCGAATAGTCTATGTGATGTGATGGTTATATTGACTCTTATCACATATCATAATATAACACTATATATTATCTTTTGTTTGAAACATTTCAATTAAAATAATATTTCGTCAAACACACATGAAAATTTGATAATTCCAAACAATCCGTATTTAACTTTTGAAACCCTCCATATCTCTATTGACTTGAGCGGCGTGTCAATATTTAACTGTAGTAAATGCATTAGTCTGATTCATATGGATAGAGGTGAAGGACCTCTGTTCACCGTCGGTTATTAACTTAGGATAAAGGGCGCAAGGGTTTTAAATTCTTCAAAGTTTTTTATGTTTAGTTCATTGTGGTATTTTCTCAGAAATGGAGATATCCATTATGATAGTAGGTTAAGCATGAGATGAAGAGATCTGTAGGAAAACTGTTAAAGATACTGGGAGTCTATGGAAGCGTCTAATAACGTTGTTAACTCATGAGGTATAGCTGTTCTTCTATTAAGCTTGATGCTGAGGAATCCTATCATTTGGATTTTTCAGTTTTAATGTGTGGTAGGATTGCTATTTCTACCACCAACAAGGCAATGATAATTTCGTTAAATTTCAATGAAGTGTATAAGAACGCCCTTTTTGGAACTTTTTTAAAATGTTGTATATTGTTGAGTAAATATTACAAATTTGGTTGTGTCTCTATCTTATGGTTTATCCCTCCTAACTAGTGAGATGGTTTGCACATGGTTGAAAAACAATGTAATGTAATGTTGTAACAATGAATGAGAGTGTAGTGAGGGAAGGCGCTTTTGCGATTGAAGCTTATTTTATGAGTGGTTGATTGGTACCAGTAAGGCTCTTCCAAGGGTTTGACTCATTAGGAAATTCCACCATCCATGGAGTAATGGATTATCATGGAGTAATTCCTTAAAAATCCTCGTTTTCAACTTTTTTTTGGCAGTCCAGAACGCTCTTTGTCTTCAGTGTCAAAATAAAATCACCATTTTCAAAACGTCGATGCCCTGACTAACAATTTACGTATTGAAATCGATGGAGCATGGTTTCCATAAGCTTCACACGGCATTCGACGACCTTCAGTCGCATTTTTCTTCAAATTATCGTAATACAAATTCAGACATTTTCAACGTACTGAACACATTTTTTCACACTTTTTATGATTTTATGATGAAAATACACTTTACTGAAAATGAAGCGTAATCTGAAGCTTCAACATACAATTACAATCACAAACAAACAAGTACATCCATGCCCCAGCAGGATTCGAACTTACAACGATCGCAACAGTGGAAAGACCGTCCTATCGCCTTGACCATTGCGCCAAGGAAGCCGGCAGTAACACCATCTGTTATAAATCCCTATAATTAATTTATTGATCTGAACTGAAATACGAAATTACTTTTTACTTTTTGTGACTATCGGCTGTTTTCAGTCGATAGTTCCCAACGCCAGTCCCGATCGGAGATAAGGCGGTCGAGTCGTAAAGGTCAAACGGCCGTTCGAATCCCGCGAAACGATCCCGTGACCTTTGACGGCAGTTTCCCGTATCCTGCGGAAATACGACTTTTGCCCGATTTACTCGGAACGATACGGGGAAACCGCAAGTCGACGCCGTCCTCGTCGTCCCGACTGTCTCCAGTTGTCCGTCTACGAAAATAGCTTTTATCGGCTTTTTTCCCAACTTTTATTAATCGGTCTAAATATAACGGGCCGCGTTTTATCGACAGAAAAAGAAATAGCTCGCAGTCGCTTAACGACGAGGAATTGACTACGGTGTTTATGGGACTTATCGGGGAGACAGATAATGTTTGTTTAATTATTCGATAAACGCTTTAATGTATTAATCTTTGAATAAACTGACCTAAAAAAAATTTCCAAATCACGCGTTTATTTTTAAGCGGTGAACAATTGAATGTCGGTATTATGGACGGTAAAATTGTTTTTTTTAGCCGGAACTGATTGTACAGGAAATACCTTATATAATCAGATATTGACGCCAAAGTAGAATAATTATTGTATTATTAAAAAATAATAAATTATTGTGCTCATGTTGAATAAATTCTTCGATATGAATATTATTTAGACTTATCTATTTAGAAAATAATACTGAATAAGTTATTAAATCATTGAAAAAGTATCTTAGGCTAGTTTGCCTTGTTAAGTTCAAGATTAACATTGCAAGACAGTCTAAAGTTCCAAAAAACATTTATTTTCAAATTACAAGTGTGATTACTAAGATTTTAGTAGAAATAAAAGTTCAAGCTTTAAAGTTTCGCCATATTGACGTCACTGACGTTTCAAAACCACCATATTTCTGCATTACAGCGTCTGAACTTTTTGTCGTGCCTCTATTTAATTTGGATTATTTATCTTATATTTTTCAGTTAAAAAATCAGTTTTGTGCTACCAATTGTTAAAAAAATAAACGAACAAATTAAACGGGGCTTTATAAAATCAAATAACCTAAATTTGACTGCAAATTGTGACTTTTGTTAGACTGAATATATGAAATGTATAACTATATTTAATAATTAAGACACAATGCATTATTAAATTACGTATTTTATCTTTATTAAGTGGCTATATAGTTTATTTTTAAGTTTTTTAAGATTACTATAATTTTTGTTATTTCAGATAGCAACTGTCAACAAACATAATCGTATAGTTAGAATATAGTTAATGTTAGTAAATAATAATTTTAAAAAGAATAATATAATTCTTATGGCATCGATAATTGACTAAGTGTTGAATAGTAAGTAACTAAGTAAGTAAATTGAATTAAGTTCCATACACACTAGTCATGAAATGTGACAAAACATTGAAAAAAGTTAAGTACAAAATACTGTTGGCATAACACTTGGCAAAAAGATTAATAAGTACAGGTAACAAGTTCTGTCTAAACACAGCTTCGTTAACGCAATGGTCAAGGCAACTGGATGGTCCTCCTACTATTACGATAGTCACAGGTTCGAATCCTGCTTGGGCATCTATGTACTTTATGTTTGTGTTTGTAATTGTAACAATGGAAAATCCGACAAGGAATAACCATCTCAGTCACGCCAGTAATCAGGCTGGGTAAGACCGGATGTCTTCTGGGATGGTCTCTAAGTTGGCCACTGGCCAATTGGTAGGCTTAATGTGGAGGACCGTGGAGCCCAAGTTAAACTGTAGGTCCAATCCAAATAAACCCTCGTTGGTAAAAACGAGAAAAAATTTTAAAATGTACTATCTAAAAAGTACCCAGTGATAGCATAATGATTTGTTGGCAATGGTGAGAATAGTATTTTGAGATCAAGTGTCCCATAATTGCTAAGCCATATTAAAATTGCATCGATGGCAAACCTACTGAAAAATTGTATGATAATTCTAAAATGATTCACAGATACAAATGTATTTGACAGAGCTACCAAACTTAATTTTACTTAACTGGAAGTAATTACAACACATAAAATTTAATTATTTATATTTGATGATGGATGATTTATTTAATCTTTTAAGAGGCTTGTGGAAAAAAGTGCATACAGTGTTGAGCCAAAATACCTTGTAATATGTTAATGAACAATTGTAATTTTGAAGTTGATTGTAGTAATAGCCTTGCAAATTCATAACAGCAATATAATATATCCAATAATATACATCATTAAATACCTACTTCGATAAAATATGTGTTTAAACATGCTTTAACATATTAAATTCCCTTAAGTGCCTCATTATCTTTTCAATATGAATTTGTAAACTAGGTTTCTGCTTAGTTTCTTTTACTTGGCTTCGGTGTCAATACTTGGAGTCATCCACTATCTATACGTAAGTAGTATTGTTCGACATATTTTCTGTCTGTCATAACACACGCATATCAGACTGCAAAAAAACTTGATAAAAGCATATTATTCAACCAAACATGTATAACCGAAACTTCGTATTAGCTTAGTGAAGTATAGTTGATATATAAGTAGCCAGGTAACATTTTTTTTGTAATGTAACCATGATGGAATTTGATTTGGTGTATTTTCTCAAATATATTCATTTGCAGAAAGAATTTTAGCTTTGTGGAGCTTCCGCTGTACTGTTTTTCCGAAAATAACATTACTCAAATGAGTATTGAGGTCTGCTGTCACTTTTGACGCGGTGGTTTTATGTTGTCTGGTCAAAGTTCTTTTTAATGTTCGTCGACCTAAGTCAGTTAAATTTGTATTACCATATTTCACGTATACTGTCGTTTCAGTCGATACTATCGCTCTCGAATCCTTAAATATTCAACTACTTTTATCATACACGCTCTCGCTAACTGAGCACTAACAGTTTGTACTCTTTTAGGGTCTGAGAGATCATACATTTCATCCATCCTTTGTTTTAACCGTGGCGGAACAAAACGTAACAGATCAATTGAAAAGTCCCCGACCTACCATAGTAAAACACATTTTTAGTATTTTTTTCAACATAATTCCCTTCAAAGGTGATACACTGATTATAGCGACCCCCCAACTTTTCGATACCATTTCTGTAGTACGATTTGTCTTTTGCTTCAAAATAGGCCTCGATAGGCCAAAATGGTTTCGGTGATCGCCTCTCCATTCGACGAAAATTTCTTCCTAGCGAGCATTCTTTTGAGATCTGAGAACAGGAAATAGTCGCTGCGGGTCAGATCTTAAGAATACGGTGGACGAGGAAACAATTCTAAGCCCAATTCATGGATATTGGCCATCATTTTCACTGACTTGTGATCCGGTGCATTGCCTTTGTGAAGTAGCAATTTCTTTTTCTTCAAATGCGGCTGTTTTCGACGATTTCGTCCTTCAAATGGTCCAATAACGCTATGTAATAGTCACTGTTGATGGTACTTCCTTTTTCAAGGTAGTCAATGAAAATTATTCCATGCGCATTTCAAAATACAGACGCTATAACCTTGCCAGCCGACTATTGCCTTTTTCCACGCTCTGGAGCGGGTTAATCGTGTGCAGTCCACTCCGATAACTGTCGATTGGATTTTGGAGTGAAATGATAGAGCCGTGTTTCATCCATTGTCACATATCGACGCAAAAACTCGGGTTAATTACGCTTGATCATCTTCAAACACTGCCGAACAATCCAAATCATCAACTCGTCGTTGTTTTTGGTCAAAAGTGAATACGCGTTGCACCCATTTTGCACAAAGTTTTCTCATACCCAAATATTTGTGAATGATATGATGTATACGTTCATTGATAGCTTTAGAGTGTCTGCTATTTCATTCAATTTCAATTTACGGTCATTCAAAATCATTTTGTGGATTTTTCAAATGTTTTCGTCGGTAACAACCTCTTTTGGGCGTCCACTGCGTTCACCGCTCATTTGACCACGTCTAAACTTGGAATACCAATCCTTGATGGTTGATTTTCCTGGGACAGTATCCGGAAATTCGGCGTTAAGCCAAGTTTTTGCTTCAGCTGTGTTTTTCCCTTCAAAAAGTAATATCTTATCAACATTATCCATTTTTTTCACAATAACAAAAGTTGCTTCACTAAAAATGCTATAATTCACAAACTAATGAACAGACAGCTATCAAATTTATACACGCATCTGTTGAGCGTTAGGGCTAAGTAAAAACATATGGATTTAATTTTAGTAGCGCCATCTATGTCACGTCGGGGACTTCTCAATTGACCTGTTATATACACTGAAATATAGCCTAGAGGACTTGAGTATTCAAACTGAGCAACACGTACCCCTTGCGTTATTTAAACGAAAGCAGTGATGCGAACATGATGATGTTCATATTATTTTGTCTATACCCTGTATTTTAAAATGTAATTTTAATAGAAATACACATTTTACTTGGGAAAAAACTATGTCAAAAGTATGAGGTATATCATATACGGAACTGAAAGGAGTATAGACCTCGTATCATATTGTTGGTATACCTAATAGAAACCAACATTATGCTATTAACCATATAACAAAAACAGACAAATCGACAGATGGACAACATAAATTTACTGCCTGATTTTCTCATGTACAACAACAAATCAAGCAAATGGCCGTTAGATCCGTCTAATATCTAATATTTAACACTATATACATACAATAACCGAAACTTAAGACTATCGACTGTCGGGTCCGCGACACACACAGGCCCCGTACCAGTAACAAACACCTACGAGCTTGGAAGCCGGTTTAGAGCGACGAGACGCCAGATTCGCTGAGATTTATTTCGCAGTTGGACGGACGGCGGCTATAATATTTTAGCTTCGATCACAAGAAATCGCTAGATATTAAGCCGTATATGGAATGGGACCGGAGACTGGAGATTTATTCCCATGGGTAATTGTAATTACGTAAAATGATAGAGAGAATTTCGTTGTTATTCAAGACATGTCTGCGTATATGTTATGACATGTATGGCGAATATCATTTCAACTAGTAAAACGACATTGTTAGCTACATATTTTTATCGAAGTATACCAAACTGAATAGCCGTCTTGTTCTATATATAGAATGCTGTGATAGAACTTTCAAGCAAGAGTCTAATTGTCGACATTTGTCCCAGATATTATTTGTCCTTATTGCCAATTCTTATAATTTTTATGTACATTCTAAAAATATATTTCATGACATTAATTTCTTGGATTCACCCAAAATTGTTCAGTAGTAAATAAATTACAATAAAATAATTCATCAAAATCAGCTCATTTATTTACTTTTGAGCTTGAAGAATAATTCAGTGTCAATATATATAATGCATATTTTAAAAGCAAAAGAATAATTATTCTAATATAAACAAAACTCTTATATCTAAACACCTCGTTCGTTGAATCTCCCAGTCGTAACTTAAAACACATCGTTTTATAATTTTAAAGAATCAGGGCCGTATCTGTGGCGCTATATAACATCTCCGTTCTCAAGCAACCAAAGGCGTGGTCGTTATCCCATCTGGACAACTAAGTATACAACAACAACTTATAACAACTAAGTATCAAGCTTCTCTCTAAATTTCAAACGACTGTGTTAGTTCACAGTACCTCCAGTCCGCCTTTGATAGCTTTACAGCTTGAATTGCAATGCTTATACTAGGAATATATGAACTAGGAGTATTTTCCAAAGCTTGAATGTTTCTTGCTTGTAATAGTTTATAGCTAAGGGACTTTGAGCACCTTCATTTCACTTTTGGCGACCAACTATTTTACAACGAAAAGGAAAATTTGGAAAAAAACTACTTAATCCCCTTGATGATCCTCAACTCTAATATATCTATCCCAGCAATCCACACTTGTCTGTTGAACAATGACTAGATTTTAGACAATTTTTTTCACATACATCTAGTTAAAGTATTTTATGCGATACAGCATTAGCATAAGTTAACCATACATTGTAGATTCTTCAAATACAGTTGGTTGGTGCGAAATAAGTGTATACAGTGTAAATACATCTGCCTAAATTATTTCATAGTAAGATGATTGTATCTAATAGAATAAAATATCTCAGAAAAGTCACACCTAACTCAAATACTCCAGTAAATATGAACGGGATCAGAAGTACAGAAATAAGAAAAGGTTTAAACATTGAATCAGCGGAAAAGTACATAGAGTCTATTCAAAGTTATTTTGTGCATACGTCATCTAAATTCGTAACGTCAAAACGTCACAATGTTGCCGCATCAACCCTGAGTTTTAGTTCAGTTTGGCTTTGACATACAACAAAATTCAAATTTAAATAAAATAATTGAACAAAAATGTTATCATGTATAATTTATTTTAACATTATAGTACATTTAAAAACTACAGTTAATTATACAGCCACAATGGTTTATAGGTGAGAGTTATAACCTACTACCAATAGTTATCACTATTGCTTTCAAGAATTTTGCATACGTCTGACAACCGGACGACTTTGACAGGCTTATTCGTTTACACGTTCGAACTAATCAGACAGAATTGTGTCTCTTTTTAACTAGAATAAAATGAGAAGGAAAATATTGTCTGATTCTGAAACGAATTTACAAAATGTGGTAGGCAATACATTAAACATCTTGATGACGTATGTACAAAAAAACTTTAAATAAACTATACAAAGTAGACAACTTAGTTGATGGGAACAACTTATGAAAGACACAACACAGCTAAAGAGATCCTGGAAAGCAGGACCGACTTAAGAGTGAAATACTGAAAATAAAGGAAAAAAACTGAGCAGAAACAGAAAAAAAATTACGAATTTGTAGTAATAGAGTAAGAGAAACAAGGAATAGAGTACTAGAGGGATACAAAAAGCGTTTTTGATTATGTATATGTTTTGTTGTTAACAGATGTTCGGTTTTACAAATTAATACTGTTACATTTATGAATGATGTTTTGAATTTATTATATCGATTGTTGATACATTCGTACAATGTTTTAAAACGATTCATTTCTTTTTTTCTGTTTGGAACATTACACAACAAAACTAAAGCGTTTCTTCGCAGTTTCCATATGGTACCGTCCATACTAAAACATATTTAGAGCGCCTGTGAAGTGCAATAATAGCAAAACATCCGCAAACGTTTGAAAATATACACGGAACAAAAATAAATCTGTAAATATACTGTTTGCGCTCGCAGGCAAAGCTCGATACATTTTATAGTAATTGTGCTAGCGTATGAAACCGCTTCAATACTGGATACTTAAACATCGACCATTAAACAGTTTGAAATCATTTGCATAAGACTGGATACCAAAAGAAGCTCAATACTTGGGTACTACATGAAGTAACCGTAAAAAAATATACTGAATTTCCATTTGTAAATAATTTTGTATGTCACGTACTTATGGGAGAAGCTTCAAAAATGGTAACAAAGCCGGCGTTGGTGATGAAGGTGGTAGATTTTACCAGAAAAATTAAATATGTTGAGCGATTATACGACTGTTAAACCAATTAATAGATTATTAATACTTTGTGATAGCAAATATATGAGCTATAAACGCAGGTAAAGACGATTAAAAACACTGACATTGTAGAAGTTCACATTTTTTTTAATCTCTTGGAACGTCAACAATCTGCCCGTGGGCAATAAGTATTATTGTTTGATTTTTGTTATATAGTATAACCATCCTAACATGTAGAAGATCACTTCAGTAAGTGATCTGCTGTACAATTTATAATCTAAATCTTATTCTAGATACTATTCTAACTTATTTTAAAGTCTATCCTAACTTATTCTAATGACTATTCTAACTTATTCTAGAAATTATGAAATTTCACTCTATGTGTCTATTAACGTATGGTAGTTTGCGTTTGAGCCTACGCACTGTCATCGCGCACATTTAACTGTTTGGCGAGTGCATTAGGATGCACTAATTCAGAGTACTTCGCACTAGCACTTTGGATCACACTCGTTATGGGTTCTATGTGGATATCGCGTTGAATCAGTTTGTTGGACGCGTAATATGGGGCATCGACTATGATTCGCAATACTTTATTCTGGAACCTCTGGAGGATATCCATGTTAGATTTGCTAGTAGTACCCCACAGTTCAATACCATAGGTCCAGATGGGCTTAAGTATTGACTTATACAGCAAAACCTTGTTATCTAATGATAATTTAGATGTACGCCAATACATTTCGTTTAGTTTAAGCCCAACATTGTCCTGCGGAACACCCGAATATATGGGCTGTAGATCAGTGTATTCGTCACCCTGTTTGACAATAAAATGTCTGTCTGAGAGGTACGATTTTAGCAATTGAAAGTGCGTATGTGGCAAAATATTTTTCAATTTAACGTGCAGTCCAGTGTGCCACACCTTGTCGAAGGCCTGAGAAATATTGAGAAATGCAGCGGAGTTTTTGTTAATTTGGTTGATTGTCTATGTATGTGTTCTGTTGTTCCGTGTTTATTACGGAAGCCAAATTGATGGTCTGGAATAATATTTATCTCCTCTGCGATTATTTTGAGTCTCTTAATGTATAGTTGTTCGAAAAGTTTTGAGATGATAGGTAGCAGGCTTATAGGACGATAAGAGGAGACGTCTTCTGATTTTCCCCAGGTTTAAGAATCATAATGATGTGAGCCACTTTCCAAGTGCTAGGACAATAATTAAGTGTTAGCATGGCATTAAATATGAATGTTATTAATTTAATGAGAGCTCTTTCAAGATTCTTCCAGTAATTGGGTCAAAACCGGGAGCTTTTTTATCATTGATTTCTTTAAGTATTGTTTGGTTTACTTCCTTAACAGTAAATTTCTTATGTGGCAGATCCATTTGAAACGGAGTGTTAAGAAAGTCAATTATGTTATTTTCTTCTGTTGCGGGTATTTCAAATGGGTACGGATTAAATACGGTTTTTAAGTGTTTAGAGAAAACTTCCGCTTTATCTTTATCATTCCTAGTTGTCAATTTTAATGGGTGGATTATGTTGTAAAGGTTTTTGAATCTCTTAATGTTTTTTTAATTTGTTACTTTCCCCAGAGTTCCGTTGGCGTTAAATTTTCTAAATAGTTTTGAATACTCTGATTTTGTTCCTCATTTATTAGTTCTTTCAGCTCTTTTGTGGCCTTGTTGAATTTTCTCTTGTTTTCTTCTGGTCCTATTTGCTACAATTTAGACAAACCTGACGTAATTATTTAATGATATTAAATTACCAATCTCTTCTAAATATAGAAATACACTTGAAATACACGTGGGTTACTGTTATCATTCCTTTTGTGTAATTTGATAACAAGTAACTTGAATGAATTGCTCGGGCATTCTATCGGGTAATATTTTGGTATCAATATTCATTAATTTAGCATACTATCTTGAATCATCAAACATCTATCAATGACAGAATTGTTCACAAAATACTGTTATTCACGCATTCCCCAAATGTAATTGCACCTTTAAGTCTGAAATGCGACTGAATATCGATAATCAAAACAGATAATCTTAAGCATTTTGCATATTACGTTTTTCAATTAAGTTATTTGAAGACTTTTTATGTAATATACTTTTCAGTGATTGCACTACAGCGAGTTAAAATTATTTGACAGAGATAAAAATAAAATTGCAATAAACGGTAATATCAGACTATGTTAAATCAGGGTTATACGGCGGGTGCATCAGAATTTTTTCAATTAAATTTATTCATATTATGCCTATTGCTAATAGCCAGACTTCTTATGCAATTTTGATAAGTTATTATTGACCAACTCGTCATAAGTGCTTTTTTTTCTTATCCAGGCCTATTTTAAGGGTTTCTTATCAAGGATCCGTCTTCTGTAATGTCTTTAGAGTGTTTTTTCCTTATAAGAATGCTTTTGTTTACTGGTAATTGATACATTTTATTTATAGTTGCGAATTATCTAATACAAAGAAAGGTAACGATCGGCCGTACCACTAGAGAAAAAATGTAAACAAAGGAGGCTCACCTAGCTCATCAGACTCTAATTAACCTACTTATCCACGGTGTCACACTAAAATTATTTTTATATTTACTTTCTAATTATATAACACCCAAAACATTAGGGGATTGCTAATTTCTTTGAGGATTAAAATAGTTTTGTTTTCACACCTGTAAATGTTTCGCTAATTGCTTAAGATGATTGTTAAACATTGATTTATTTAATTTGGCTTGGTTTAAAAAAGTATCTCTTATTAAATTATATTATTATTAAACATTAATTTAAGCTCTGTGTTTTCTGGTTTAAAACCGAAATTGTTTTACGGACACACACGGGCATAGTTCTGCAGAGCTCTAATCATGAGGTACTATGACTCGACTATATAGTGGATAACATCTTTTGCGCGTTAATACAGCTTTTGTTTTTGTCGTAAAACCTCTAGCCTCTGGTGCTGTTTAAACATGATTGAATCGTAAAACTACAAAAATATTGTTCAAAGCAACGTAAAATAATATTCTTATCCACCTACTCACCCACTATTTTGCTAACAATTATAAACAATGGAACTTTTTTACGATAAATTCGTGTAAACAGTTGAAATAAAATGTTTTCGTGCAATAAATTAAAATAATGCGATAATGCAAACTATCCACAAATGATATTTTATTGGATAGACATTTTCAACCCATGAAAAGAAACACCTGCTTATTAACGGACTTGGTATAAAATATTTTTAACAAAAGAAATTGAACGGACTTCAAAAATAAATAAGGAACTCACTAAAAATTAAAAAACCAAACCGGGCCCAAACAATACAAAAATAGTATAATTTTGTGTCATACACAAAATTAAATCAGGAACAGAACCAATACAACTCTTTATTCCTTATTTATTTTTTGAAGTCGGTTCAATTTTTTTGTTAAAAATATTTTTTAACAATATTCTTCGTCATGTTAATAGAGTTTCTACATGCCATGTATACATAATATAGACATAAGAAATATTTATTATAGGGCAGATTGTGGAATCACAAAGAATAAAAAAAACATATATGTTAATAGAGTTGTTTACAAAATAAGAATGAAGTATTCCTAGCACTTTAGAAATTCCAGCATCTTGTACATTTTGCGCGACAAAGCGGTATCACTGTAAATAATACATTGCGATTATATAATAAGTTGTATCAATACGCCCAATATGACAATTATAATAAGGGATCGGTGAATTGTGTGATAATTTAATTTTTTTTTGGAAAGGGGCCAAGTTATTGTGGATTCGGATTTTTGGAGAGGTGTTTTACTGCTTAAAATTATATCAAATTTAATTGAAGATTTGTTACAGGAGGATTTAGGTGTTGAGTCCCTTAATTCCTCCCTTGGATCCCTTACTGAATTGGTGATGCTCTAAGAACAGCTGTGATGAAGACAACTGAACTATTTAATGTAATATAAACGACAGAATTCATAATAATGACAGTATATACAAAGCAGTAAACATCATTGACGACTTGAGAGAGATATTTGAATATCTAAAACCAGATATCCATCTCATAGAGACCGATGATATGGCTAGAGTGTGGTATGGCTTGGTGAATCATCGTTCACATTATTTCCTACGCATAGCCAGATTGATAGCCAGAAAAATTGTTCATTGTCTTACAAAAAAATGTTGTGTTGTCATTCAACATTTCAACTATTTATCATAATGAAACACGATTTTGTATTCGGAATGTATTCCTCTCGATACATTTTGTACAGTTATCAGTGCTACAATGAGGCCTTTATTATTTGTCTGATAACTGTTACGATGTAGATATATCGTAAAAACACGATAAGGCAGCTGACGTTCCAGGAATCAATCTCAGACCTTGATCATATTTATATCTTGAGCCATCGAAGACTTTTAGAGCTGCTGTTAAACGTTCGCTTAGGTTGTCGAACAGGTTAAGTACTTGAAATTGCGATTTCACTTTACGAAATAATAAAAACAATTATTTGTTGTGTCACGTTCCTTTGAGTTACTTTAAAATCTTGTAAGGATGATTGATGCTTTATCCATCTATTATTCTGAATATTATGAATCTTAATCTAATACCAACTGAACTTAACTTGAGGTCCTTTCCATTAACCATCTGTGTCCCATTTTTGTTAGTGTCACTCCAAAAACCAGTACAAGTTTCCAACAAAAACGTCAGATGGCGTTTGAAACCACTTATGCCGCCAAGGCCAGAAATATTATATAAATAGCAACCCTCCTATTTGCAGTAGTCTATTTCTGCAGAATTTTTTCAGCTTTCATAAGTTTATTTTAAATAACCCAACGAACCGTAATATATTAGATCGTTCAAACGGTTAAGGTTTTTATTTTTTCTTCTATTTTATTTCTTATTGGTAATTTATACAGTTCGTATGATAATTTAAATTGTTATGCATCACTATATAGACGTTATCGATTTGAATTGTTTAACAAATGGCACCATTTTGCAATCATTATTAGTTTGTTGAATGAATAATAATAAAATATAGACTGACGAGGATAGTTTAAATATATACTCAGTTTCAAGGTTATACTTAATGTTTTATAAGCAAGGCATTAATGTTCTTGAGGAATATTGATGTTTTATTATATATATTTAAAAAATATATATATATACTTGGCCTTATATTGGTAATCCTCAGTGAAGCGATTGAACACTATGTCCTTGCTTACTTATATATACAGAAAATAAAAAATCTACTTAACCACCCAGAATGATTGAGAAATAATAATTCTTAAACTTACTTTTGTCTGATTTCGCCAAAAACCTAACCATATAATGTTAGAGAAAACGTATTTTGATAGATTGTTTTAAATGCATCAATATAATACTTATTCAGTAAAGTTATACTCCAGCGTGTTTGAATATTAATAGATTGTATGATATTTTAGATATAACGCTAGCGTCATTTGTTTATTGAGTCAAAAGTTATTGCACTTTAAAAGTAGATATTCCAAGAGGTAATTTTTATCATATATTGTTTATATGAAAATATTGGATACCACCAGAGTAGGACGCAGACTCAAAATAATCATACCATCTTGTGTAGTGTTGGGTAGTGAAGTGCATATAATAAAAAATACAGCAGAGACATGTATAAACATTATTTCACCAGAGACTGAGATAGGGCCGATGGGTCCTCCTAGTTATATACCTAGATTTAAGTTATCATAAAGACAAATTGTAGGTTAGGCGGAAACGACTAGTAACAATATATTAATTAAATTAAAATATATTTAGCTCTAAAAATTTCGATGTTAAAGTTGAACATTGCGTAGTCGGCCAATCATTGAAAAAATGGATGAAATGTTTAAACATACCAAGGTAAATCGACATGTTTCATCTCGATAAATTTCAATAATACTGAAAATATTCAGTTTTGTTGGAATTCAAAGAAATTCTTATCAAAACAGGCATATTAAAATCATTTGATTCAGTTCTCCACCCACAAAGCTATCATTGATTAGTGTTTAATGTGTTACTCTATATCGCTAATATCGCTCTATCACATAGATACAACTTGGGTCTGTCATCATGGTTCTGAATCAAAACAAGATTCTAATGAATAGTGTGAAGTAGGGATACCGAAAATATATCAATAATATAATAACCTTTAAAATTGGTAATTAATTTTAAACGTTTAGTGCATTTTTGATATTTAATTTACAATTTACAGGTTTATTAAAAATATCGGTACTTTTGAAATATTTAGAGAATATCGTTATTTCTTGTCCTGATATATCTATATTTTTAGTTTTTCTTTAAAATATTGTTTTTTTTCTCCGATATGGATATTTTTTCCGCGGTTTGAGGTCCCTAGTATGAACTCAACGTTTCAGATCCAACAAGTAGGGCCAGTTTTTTTAAGGTAAAGGAATTTTACAAAATTTCATGAAAGAAAAGATTCGATCTATAGAAGAAAAGTCAATTTAAAGAAATAATATGAACATTTACAATTTTTGAAATTTATTAACCAATTCATGGTACTCTTTTGAGATTTTGTATAATAATTCTTTTCTTTCGGCGTATATGTCCCGCCATATGGTTTAAAACTGTCTGACTAGTAAACGAATGAGACGTGTTGGTCTGTTTGTGTCGCCACTTCTTTCCGCAAAATAAAACAGTTAAAGTAAAATAATCGTTTTTTTTTAATTAACCTTTCACAAAATATAACTTATGGGTGCCCCCCCCCCATAATGAGTTTAACTTATTCTAAGTTTTTAAGTGGCATTCTGAAGTTCATTTGGGAAATTATATGGCTCGGTGAATAGAGGTAAAACAAAATCAAACAATTATGGTTACATTGTGTGACCGTCGTTAGACGAGGCTTGGACAGTCGTTGGTGGCACATGTAAACTAAACGATGGTCAGTGACTGAAAAGTGCCCTTCAGTAATATCCCAGATCAACGTCTCGGGGTTGCCAGATCTTCGTTATCGTTTACTGGACGTCCGTATGTTGAATTGTGTGTTTTCTGGGATAATATTTTCTGGGTATTTTGTAGGCCGTTATTCTAAGATGTTAAATTCGACATGCCTCAATGTCGCCACAATTATCAAATTCTAATTCCATAACTTTTCTTCGGACTTAACAAAAATATGTTATTAGGCTTCAGCATAATTTTAATATTATTATGGTGAACATATAGGGTATAGCAGGCGTTAAACCTTTCATGGGAAGTTCTCTAGTGCGATTCCAAAGATTAAGTGACTGTAATACACACAAGAAGAAAACGTTAAACACGCGGTAGTAATTGCAAAACTAACTGCACATAACCGAGAAATAACGCAATTATTTCCGATCAACTGCATAGCAGGAAGCAAAAGTTAATCTAACCAGAATTAAGCCGTCCACGAACATTCCGTAAACAATTCTTTCCGCTTCCACCTTCGAAAAGAACATCGAAAACCGCCTAAGAAGGCGGACGTCGATGGCTTAGCTCGTATTACCAATCCGGCGTCAGTTCGTCATAAGGCGCGTGGTTTAACTGATGGATAATGTTACCAACATCAACGAGCGGTAACCGAAAACAAAGAACTCCGCGCGTCCGTTGCTAGTTTACCGTTGTGTGTGAGTTATTCTTGGCGATCGTTCAATAACAATTATGATGATGTTAAGCTTATCAATTAGTCGTTGACAAATAGGTAAAAACTGTTGTAACTGTGGCTGTAAGCCAAGTAGAATGTTTATTTTCACGCTAAACATATTGAATTCGTATGTCAAAGAATGTGTTTAGTCTGAGGCACATTAGAAGAGGACTTGACCACGATTATACTATATAGAATTATTTTGAAATTAAAAATATTAAAATGTTCATATAAAGTAATCAGTCCAAAACTTCAACAAAATACAAAAAATATCTAACAAATACCAACTCAATTACATTTAAATATCCCAAATAAATATTATTCCGCTATGAACCCAATATTATTCAAGAAAAATAACCAGATTACATCAGGCCTATAAATTTATTTTAAAAGGTTTACAACAGATGGTGTTACTGTGTATTAAATCGTATCGGGTACATTTGTAATCAACTTCATATTGAACCCTCCCTGACAAGCTTCACTTTTCAGTACGTGTCATTTTCAATTTTAACATATGAATATTTGAGCGGAGCTGTGACCAAAAAAAAAACAGCCGAAATACGGGCAAAGATACAACAATGTTATTCTTCAATAGGACAACGTTCGTCTATATGTTGCAAACCCGGGAAAAACATTAAAATAGGAAGTTCTACCCTACCTGCCGTATTCTTCAGATCTAGCTCCCTCTGATTACTACTTGTTCCAACATATGAGTCCTGACCTATCTGAACAGTGCGTCATTTAATAAATATACCAAAAAATTAGTCGATTCGTAAATAACCTAAAACAATACATCGTTTTTTTGAGATGGAATGCGTAAATGGCTTGAAAAATTGAGAAAAGTAGCGGCTATCGATGTGTAATACTTGGTTAAAATACATTGTACCCATTTTTTACAATAAAACTTTATTTAAAGAAAATGTGTCAAATGTTCATGTATAATAATTAATTGTTCATATAAATTAAAAGTATTAAAATTGTTATAAAATAAATTTCAATACTTATCAGATGAAAATCCGACTAAAACTCTCAAAGATCATCCAGACAGCTTAATAATTGATAATGATGAACTGGTGAAACTAAACTTATTGGTATGTTAGACACTTTTAGACACCTAAAATCAACAACTGTTCTGGAAAATGTAAAAAACACCATTATGTGGTTTGTTTTAAAAAATCGTAAATTGTCACGCATGGGGGACTAAATTTAGCAGAAAGTCGCGTATTTACAATTTTACAAGAGTATATGAGCATGTGTGAATTGCTTTCAAAGTTTCTATGTTTATAATCTTAATGTTTGAAACTTGTTCAATCGACGTACAAATAAAACAATATATCCATACAAAAATCTAGTGAAACCCATTCAAACCCAAACAGGGATAAAACAACAAAAGCAAATATTTCATTACATTATCGATTGAGTGCACATATTTCAAAAATAAACTTGTATACGCTTCCATATTACCATTTACCTTCAGCGATTTCTTATAGTTAGATAAACTTTATTTATGATGACATATCTATAGTGCGTGTAACGTTTCACACAAAATAAATAACACTGCCTGTGATCTCTTAATTCAAGTGCATAAGAGATATGCACTTGAACGTTTGTATATCAGGTTTATTTGAGAAACTGTATGTTACTTAACAATATTATGATGTTCACTCTACATTGCGTTATAGCAGACTGACTGATAACGATGACTTCTATAGAAGACGTCACTAAGAACGTTTTGAATGATGTATCAAAAACACTATTATATAGATCAAGCAACTAATATCCCCAATCAAGACTTTGCTATGTGTCAAGCAGTACTACGCTCTGTATTTGTATAAGTTTCCTAAAATCGACCGAGATAAAACAAAAAATATGTATGATACGACAATGAAATATCGAGCAAAGCGCCTAAAGAAGCATATTTAGTATCTTAGTGGTACTGTAGTCTTTCAGTATTACTCAGAACTGATAACTATATGATGTTTACATTTAATTTAATCACATACAGAGCAGACAGAAGGAAAATATTTTTAGTTTTAACATAAATACAGGGTATGGACAAAATAATATGAACACTCGACATATACACAATATTTACTTATTAATAAGGTTTTGAACCACCATTGGCTTTTAAAACAACTGCAATTCTTCGCGGTATGGATTCACAGAGTGTTTGAATAGCTTCCAACTGAATGTTGTCCAGTTATTGTACCAAAACATCCGCCAATTGCTTCAGTGATGTCGCTTTCTGCTCTAAAACCCCATGACGGCTGAATTGTGTTGAGATCTGGCAATTGTGCTGGTCAAGGAAGATACTTGATGATATTTTAATGCTCCTTCAACCAAACAGCAGTATTTGACAGCAAAATGCTAGTCATATTAAGAACTTCATCATTGAACATGTCGAGATATTAATTTGCAGTAATCCGACCAAAAATGTAAATGAGGTGAAGGATCAGGTGAATACCATGATATTGCTGCCCAAATCTTAACGGAACCTCCCCCATGTTTAACTATAGGAAGCAGGCAGTCCGAATTGTGGGCTTCATACATCCTCCATGTTTGTAGGAAACAATGTAAATCGATCTGATCGTTTCACATACTTCTAATCATCAAGTCTATAGGTTTTGTGATCATTGTAACAGTTTTGCAGCTTAGCGTTTTGCACTTTAGGTTTTATCTTCTGATGGTATGATTTATGGTAAAACATCATCATCAACAATTGTCCCTCTTTCGAAGTCTGATGGATCATGCATTTTTTGGGGGTATATGGTTTGACAAATGGAGTTAAGACGAAATGAAACAGTGATGGTTATTTACATGATGTAATCTTTTTTATTGAGGTTATAAAATATTAAAATATTATTAAGTTAAAATACAAATAAATAAAAGCAATCGATGATGGCACGTCTGAACTGAAGGATGGTCAGTCACTGAATACAAAGTACCCTTACCCGGAAATCAATGTCTCGGGGTTACTAGATCTCGTAGGCCGCTATTTTGTATACCGTAATTGAATGATGTAAAATTCGACATGTCTCAAGATACGCACCCAAAACAAAGTTCTAGGATTAATTACCAATGCTTATCGCCACGTAACCAAGCAAGAGCTGCACGATGACCCCGAAATCAATAGGATACCAAGATTTGGCTTTAAAAGATTGTAGCGACCGTTACGATCCTTTAGGTCACCACGTATTCACCTACATCAAGTTCAAATGTTGGCAACACTGATGGATTGGTACCATGCGGTTCCCGACCATGTAAAAGACCACCACGACGACGTTTCCCTCTTTTTTATCTACCCCTTATGACAGTCTCCCGCCCGTATTTTCTGTTCCCGTGCGAATTCCTTCCACAAAATAGTAGTAAGTGTTTGGAGAAACAATCGTATCGATAGCCACACATTTCGACCTACCAGACGAACAATTCTACAACATGAAATAAGGTTACTCAATCATAGCAACGTGGAAGCAATATTGCTACTGAACAACACGCAGGAAATCAGAAAATTGCTGCGAACCAAACTACACGAACTTGTTTAATGTATAAGTGTATTACATGGTGTTCATGTTATTTTGTCTCCTGTATATATTTGTATATAGATAATTGTTCTATTATAAGTGACGCCAACTTTTATAAATCCTTCAAAATTACTTCACAATCCCAGTATAATCCTGGACAGATTAGACGCCGGTAGGCGCTTAAATTTAAAAACATGTTATCGTTTAGTAAAAATATTTACAGCATCCTTCTAATAAAACTTCCCACAAGTTTTATGGCAATTTAATATTCACCACTTTAACGAACGATCTATTGATTGACTCACTCTTATACTGATATAGTACAGATTATTTCAATATATAATCGTATCCGTCGGAAATTACCGACGTTGAACGCACGGTACGTCAACGTTTTATTATCCATCAAATAAGCCGTATCCCATAAAAGTCGATAAGTTAAAATCAATTTCAGGCGTAGGTCTATCGGAAAACTACGGTTTTACAGATATTGCGTAATGGCATTGGAGTACAATGTCGTAAATACTTCTTAGAAATTGTATTTTATGAATAGCGTACGTCTACGCGGTAGTAATGTCAATAAAACCAACGTTAGACGATGCATTCGAGATTGTTTGAGTTTAACGAGTTGCAATTATTTCGCTATATACTTTTCGGTACGATTATTACTAATATATTTTATAGATGATTCTAATGAAATGATTTTTTAATGAATACTGTTGGTTTAAGAAAAACTGATTGTTATGGGGCAGGTTTAAGTATACCACAATGCCTGGTGCGATGCATAAATTAGGAATGCCGAAAAATATATCGATATTTTTGTCTGGGACCACTAATGTATCTGCTCTATACTGCTGGTATCCCGGAAACAAAAGAAACTAATCATAAAGCTAATTTGGAACTATGGGCTGCAAATATGGGGTTGCACTAAAACATCAAACCAACTAGTAATCCAAGGCACCCAAAACAAAGTTCTGCGATTATTTACCAATGCTTATCGCTACGTAACCAAAGAGAATCTGCACAATGACTTCGATATAGAAAATGATCCAAGATTTCGTCTCTGGACAAAACACAGGAAATCAGAAGATTAAGGCACATATACTTATTTAGTTTATAAATGTATTCTTAACTTTAGCTTAAGTTGTTTAGTTTTATTTTTAAAAGAAATCCCAAAACAAATGTCATTACAACTCATTTAAAACTATCGATACTTCTTTGAAAAAATATCTACATATCGGACAGAAAATTCCTAATTCCTATGTAATCTACGTTACAACAACCATTTTTGAGTAATATTACTGCGATAATAAAATTGTGACATTTTTTTTATTATCAAAGTGATTTTCTTCATATGAAAAACATCATAATTTATTTGTTAATACCCATTCTGTTGTAATATACGAACAAATTTTGCCTCCGTACATTTTCGAAAGACACAAACGTAATTATATCACTTAAAGGAAGTTCCGTTTATCATGCAGCTCAAAGATCTGAGCATATCGGGATTAAAGGTAAACTATTGTACTGGTAATTAAGCCTATTTGGGCTTTGGACACACATAGGATTGCACTAAATCATGAAAGGTACTAGTAATCCAAACGAGGTTCTTTAGTTACACCACTTGGCAAATTCAAGTCAAGTTTTGGATCGGAGCAGATGAGAAATGTTGTTGGTTGGTTTGGTTTTCGTTTTAGTTGGTTTTAGTTTTCCAGTTCGTGCGTGAATGCAGCACTGCGCTGACGACATTGCATTAAACCTAATTTGGAACTTGTTTTTATGCTGTGATTTTGCTTCGGAACGTGTGTAAATGCAGAGACAAGATTGTAAAGTTGACTGAAAGTATTTCTATTACGTTTCTAGATGAGATATGCTCCGTAAACTTGATAAAACCATAACAAATACATTAAAATACGCATATTTGCAGTGCTTTGCTGTAGTAAACACTGTCAAGCCATGGGTACTGGAATTGTTTTCTAACGCGTGCATTAAAAAACTGTACAAGTGATCATTTAATGAAAATGTATGTTTTTTAATTTCGTGAGCCAATGTTATGAGAATAAAAAAATCATGTATATGATTGCTACTTTTATATAAATGCAAAAGGTAGCACAGTATAAATATCCTGACATGTCATCTGTGTTGAAACCAATTCCACGTACGAACAATGAACTTATTAAGAACATTGTCAAAACATTCAATCGGACCGACTTGGCAGTACTTAACCAAGTTATTTGCAAAAATATCATATACGAAAATTCAAGAATCAAGGAAGAAATATTTGTTGGACCTGATGCAAAGTGCAAAACATAAAAAATCCAGTCACAGCAATGTTGAAGCAATATAACTACCGCGCAGTGCACAGGAACACAAACTTGTATAGTTTATTAAGCATTACTATAAAATATTAATTTAATTTTCATTTCAATGTCAAGTTCATATTTGAGTTCGACATATACAGGATGTTTGTTTTTAACAATTGTAATCTATACAATTGCGAAATCAATTCCATAAATTGTGTATACCCCTTAAATTTCCCAGCATGACTAAATCCTTATACCAACCCGTTAAAATATACATTTTATCGAATATCAGAAAGTAAAACGTTATCGTTTGTAGTTGAATATCGAAAATGTGTTAAATGACGCCATTGTTGCTTTTTATCGCATATTTACCAAGTTACAAACATATTTAGCGATAAATATTTGATTTGGGTTATTGATGACAATAATATATCGGTTATACCTATAGAGAAAATAATATTGGCTGGGAATGTTTTTAAGTAACTTTAACGTAAATATTTTCAGCCATGAACGGCCTTAACAAATTGCGGTTATAACAGTAAATAACCGCAATATATCAAAATATTGCCTTGGTTTAATGAGCCTTAATTAATATGAGTAATCGTTTAACGAAAAAGCATGCTAATTTCCTGGAATAGCTTCGTCATTTTGTTCCAGACGCTTTTCGTCCAAGAGATTTTACTTTTTTTTTAATCTGATGCATCGACTAAAATATCCTTGCGAAATTGTTAATCAATATGTTTCAGGAAAAATACAATTAGTCTCAAAATATAGCAACGGTCACTATAACTTATTTCGTTTTCGTTTATTATTCAACGTTTTAAGGAACGTGAATAGTTATTAGAAGTACAAACTAAAATCAACCGGTATTTTTTAAATGGTAAAGCTTTAACATATTACGCAGAAACTATTGGCGGAAACATCGTCCACAGTATTGGTCAACCTTTCGAATAACAAGCGGATTACACGGCGTTAAAATTAATTTTCATTGGAGGCGATTCAAGAATCGACCCAATTTTTGATATCTCCTGAAAAATGAAGCCGATGGTCAACCGGAATAGATGATGATTCGAAGGAGCAATACTTTGGGATAACTTTTTGTCCAACATGTATGTCGAAACAATTTTACACTGATTGTTGGGTCTTAAACGATTCACTTTTCTAATACGATCTGGGAGAGAAACATGTAGAATTAGCTTTAAGCATGGCATTTGAAAGACCTCCAGCTTACAGATGTCAGATTGCAACAATATTTCGGAGCTATACAGAAAGTTTGGCAAGATAAGCGTTCGAAAAAGACGGATTTTATTCTTGAACATTTCCTGTCGTTCACGAACACTATCTTAGAGAAGCAAAAGCTTCTGTATCTTGGTCGATTCGGCTTATTACTTCGGCGGTTCTTCCTGCACTTCCTCTAACTGGATCTCGTTAAGATATACAATAGCAGGAGATTCGTCCATTGTCAATACTTCGGATTTTTTCTTTATTAATTCTCAAGTCACATGACTCTGCAGTGATAGTGATTCTACGAACTATATCATGAAGAATTCTAGAAGCCTCAATGCCTATAATCAGTAAACATCAGATCGGTCAACAGATCTGTAGTATCATATTGGTATTGAACGCCATGTTTAACTTTAAAAGTCTTTCACATTATTGCGTTTTGCTTCAGTTGCAGTTTTTTGCAATTAAAAGCAAAAATCTTCCAACACTTTTTCTCAATATCAGGCTGTGTCTAATTTATAAATATAATGATGGTGATCAAATTTGTAAAACGGCGGGTTTCAGCTCAGTTTTCAGTTCTTAACTACAAGAATTCCTTCTAAGCCTCCAGGAAGGCTGTCCAAATTTGGGCATTCCCAATGAATGTGTCCCACTCGTAGGTTCTTCCCAAAAATTACTGATTGGAGATCCTTACATCTATTGAGTTTTTAGATATAAAATACGCATTACTATTATTCACGAAGTTTTGTACAGATCTGCAATATCTTCCTTTTGGTTTAGAAGTAAGGTTTGATATCCTTGGTATTTTTTAACCGACTTCGAAAAGGGGGGAGGTTCTATGTTCGGCTGTATATTTTTTTAGTGTATGTTTATTTTTTTAGTGCCGATTTCTCCGTCAATTGTTGGCCGATTTTCAAAATTCTTTTTTTATTCGAAAGAGTACCCTACCGAGATGATCCCATTGAAACCAAATCAGAATCTGTTGGGGGGAAATCGAGGGAAACGCTTAAATTTCAAAAGCACGTACAAAGTTTTCACATATTTTTTATCTAAAATAATCAGATATTTGTGTATAATGTTATTGTTGAGCTGAAAGTCCTGCTGCGTTCAGTGCTAAAACCATTCATTTTGCTTTTTAAGCACTAACTGTATCATATAAAACCTCGTAGAAATATTGTAGACAACTGCTTCTATAGCGGTTAAAGCGTTTAGCTCTCTAGCGGAGGTCGCGGGTTCGATTCCCGGCAGCGACAATAACTTTTCGTTGTTGTTTAGTTAGAACACTTGTCAAATCACCTAGACTAGGTAGGGGACCCCGGGGCCTGAAGCGTTTCTTACTTTCGATCATTGTTTCTTTATTCCTATTTTTCCTCAAACGGGCTACACCTTTACTTGGCCTACCCATGGTAATATTAAATAAAATATCTGCGTAATTTATTGACTAAATATCTAACACTAAAATAGGTAGTAGTTAAAATAGTATTGTGAATAGATAAGTAGGTTTAGGTAGGTCTATTTAAGCTAAATTGTGTTTATACAATAGAATATAAAATACGTTTAGTAAATAGGTTAAATAAGGTTTCTGTTTATTTTTATTTAGTTATTACAACGATTTTATGTACATATTTTATTTAATGAGTTTCTTATTTATTTTTTGAAGTCGGTTCAATTTTTTTGTTAAAAATATTTTATAGATGTAAGGTTCCATATATTAATCTTAAGTCATAAGGTTGACTTAATAGTAAGAAGACATGTAAAAATAAGGTAACCTGTACATGAGAAATTAGTCATCTAGTATAATATTTATGTCCTTTAAGTTGGTTAATGAAGTTCATAATTTGTTAAGAAATGTGTTTAAAATATATTTTAACCAAAATGGCGGGTTAACAGCCCCAACAACCTCCGATGTTTTAAATTTTTTAGCTTTCAACTACGTTGGTTTATTCTTATTGGTTGGCTAACTCGATAGTATTTAAATACATCATTCGTAATTTGAAAGCAACTGATTTATGATCATGATTTAATTTAATACGCATATATGTTCTAGTTGTTGAAACAGTTTCCCGATCTTCCACTTCAGTTGAGAGACTAATTAATTTCCAATCGAGCAATAAATGTCGAAAAAGATCGTCGATTACGGTTATTTTTCGGTTGATATTCTAATTCGCATTTAACGGAAATTTAAATATTTATTCGCTCATAATTTATAGCTTCATTTTTTAGTAACGGTTCACTTGTTTTTCTTTCGCATGATTTATAGATCGTATAATATCGTTTAATTGATTTTCCTGATACGTTAAACACATCCGAATATTTGTAGTTTTATCTTTGAAATTTTTTAATGTTAGATAATTTTTAGGACGATTGTTTTAAGTATTTTCAAGTACATTCCGATGCTCAGATGTCATCCATACGTGATTTGGTTTTCTGTATTCCTGTCTATGATCCTTAGTTCATGTTTAATTTGGTTTTAGCTATTCAATAACTGATTGCGTTTCATTGGGTGTCATATTTTGTAAAACGCGTTTTAACGGTCTAATAACTATTTCCCATTTTGTTAAATAATTACAGAAGTTCTGCCTCTGTGCATTCGTTTTAGCATCTATTTTTAACGACAAAATATTCAGTTTTCCATTTTTTTAAATTTTGTCCACCTTCATCTCGTGCTACATCTTTTAACATAAGTTGTCTCGCCATGGAAATATTGACGTAATACCAAATGATGTTCACGCACATAAGTTTGTGTCTTTCTGAAGCACTTAAATACACTTTCCAAGCAAGATACATCAGTATGTATTTCCCAAGTTAAAACTATATTAAGCTTAAGTTGATAGTAGTAGCACTTATAGTATTAACTGAAGTTCATGTGGTTCATGTTTTTTCCTGAATAATCTCGAACATCTTTTTCATGTTAGAGGTCATCGTGTGAGCATTTTGGTTTCGCAGAGTTGAATTACTTCTCGGTTGGATGACTGACAACCTCATATTAGAGCCCATAAATCTAAATATACTTTATTTTTCACTAATACATCAATTTTTTTGTAATCTGTAGCTGTAACAGTAGCGATCCCAAGATACTACTCTGCTGAGGTCTATCCGGAATAAGTTTGAATGCTAAGAGTGTCACATATACTCCAGCAATCCATAATAAGATTTTTTTGTGGATCAATCCCAAACGTCATACCTGATCAAATACGTGTAAGACCCCAGGAATGCTATAAAGCTAACCGCTGTTACTCTGTGTACATGGTCGATTGTTGATAAGCGGTTTTGATACCGGAGATGGAATTTTCCATATTTCTAACACTATTTCACAGATTTTTAAATATAATGCACGATGATCTCGGAATGTGGAAGCAATACAGCTACTGGACAACACGCAAGAAATCAGAAGATTGAAACGAATTAGCTTTAAAAAAATTCTTTATTCTCTTGAATGGTCTAATTGCTGATTTTGTTAAATTTTATTTTTTCTGACAGTGCCTTAAAAAGTAAAGCTCTATGCAAGATAGGGTCGTGCTAATAAAATAGAAATAATTAAAACAATTATATCTATGTTTTGTGTTAATTATTCTGCTTTTATTAGTTAATACAGTTTGTTAATCTATTTATTGAAATTCATTCTTATAATTTAAATTTAACCTTATTTTCTTTTTATTTCAGGTGAGTGAATGAAACAAAACTTCAACACGTCTACATTGTTCGGTACGACTTTTTGCGTAAGTACAATCACGATAGGCGCGGGTATACAGGTTTTAGTTGGGATTTTATAACCTTCCCTATTTGGATACGTCGTAAACATTGTGAAAAACGAAGAATATAGGTTAAGAAACGTACATTGTGTTTAATTAGTATCCGATAAACAGCCAACAATTAATTATTTTATATCCTTTCAATTATTTGAGATGTTTGATAACGTATTAAATGATGTCGTACATTTGGCTTGAATAATTATAGAGTTGATTACATTCCGTGACAAAAATTAACCTTGTTGGTTGTTGGTAAGCACACAACACATTTTTCATTGCATACTCATAATAAAAATAAATTTGTAGCTTTTAGATTCTACGATTAAAGGCGGTTGGTCTAGATATTTATGTAAACATTACAAAGATATCGGTATTGTTTATTTATAGGTTCCACGTAAGATCGTGCCAGCCGAACAACACGTCAAAACTATAGCACACTTACAGTGTGCTATTGTCCTACACAAAAGATTAGTACGTGCTGTATTTGTTTCGTGAATGGTTTACACATTTTAAGATATTGCGTCTTTAATATTACTATATTTTGTCATCATGTTTCGAGAAAAACTTGAAATACACGTGAAATTAACATTATCAATAATCTAACTAAATCAAAAGACAAACATTTAATGTGTCACAAATAGCAACTATAATAATTGCTAGAGAAAAGTCATCATCAATTGGTTTTAAAAAATCCGAAAATGATATTTAAAAAATCAAGGAGTCCGGCCAAGGAACATCAATGATAGAACTAGACAAACAACTTCACCGGTTGCTTCAAATTCTAAATTAGCAGCGATTCTTTGAATTTAAGAGGAAAGAAAGTCTAAGGGACCTTGTTGGGACTTTTAACCCGCGATTTCGGTTCACCAAATATTTTGTTGGGGAACGCTAGCACGTGCTGTGTACTCAATGTAGACAATTCAACAATAACAAACAACTAAAAGATGATCTCCAAGATCAATGGGAAAAGTTACATCAATATTATGTTAACAGTCTATATGAAAAATAAAGAGAATAAAATAATAATATATAATAAAATTGAGAAGGATCTATCCATTACACAAAAAATTCCAAAACAATAAGTCAATCAACAGTTACTATGTTTAGAATTTCCCAAAAAAAAAACATCAAATAAATCAACAATCAACCTACACAACAAACAAATAATTAATGATATTTTGTGTAGATAAGTCATTCTAAAATAAGATTTCTTTGAGGAAATCAAAATATTTGGGTAGTATTTGAGGCAACACATCCTTCAATGAATCAGGTAAGTCATAAATTCTTCTAACAGTTAATACATTTCTACATTACACCAAAGCATGGGAGACTGATATTGGTTCCTCACAATTGGGATACAGAGGTCTCTCTGTTCGATTCATTAGGAATGGGTGAATTGCCAGTGACCAGTCAATAGCCTATTTCATTCTCTTTGCAAATATTTATTCCTTAAAGAGCCAGCAGGCAGGATTAGGAGTGCCAAAACTTGTTTTTCTCTTCCAGCAGGTCCCACTCACTTGGCTGCACTTGGTTATCTACCCTACCATCTACAACTGGGTAAAGATGCTTATAATATAAAATATTTACAATTTGTTGATTGACCACTTGCTATAGCGTCTGTGCTATAGTTTTGTCGCGTCGTTTGAACGGCATGATTTTAAGAGGAGCCTAAACGACCAGCCTTTAATCGCAGAATCGAAACATTTATTTTTTTATTAAAAATTGTAATGAAATATGTGTATTGTGCTAAAGTATTGTCACGGAGCAGCGGCCCAATGTTGATATTGGCCAGGGTCACAAGACTGTATAACAATTAAGCCGAATCAACTGGCGCTTGCTTCTTTAAATATGTGTTTCCTACGCAAATAAAATTTGTGACCGGTAGTATTCATGACCTTCGCTCGGTTCGTCACACTTTAATTATCTTGCAACTGAAAAAGATTATGCGTTTTTTTTTCTTGAAAATCATATTTTGTTTTGTAGGAATGTTTGTCTGGTCGGTTGGTCGGAATGTGTGGCTGTCGATGCGATTGTTTGTCCGAACAGTCACTACTATTTTGTTGAAGGAATTTAAAGACCAGCGTTGCCAACCTTTAAACCTGTTGTAGGTGAATGCGTGGTTGCTTAAAGGGTCGTAGCGGTCGCTACATCACTCCCCTCCTAGTGGAGCTGTCGTGGAACGTACCTCTATGTGGTGCAGGTTCCGGAGTGCACCCGCAATTACGCAATGAATCGCCTAAAGACTGCTTATTAGATGGGCATCCCAACCTGAGCGAGAAGTTTTACGGGATCAGCTGCCATCGAAGTTGTAGCAGAACGTCGTTCGTCTTGGGGCATTCGTCTGGGGGAGATTTGTTTGAAGGTACCTATAAGTGTGGTGATGCAAGGGTGTTCATGTGTTCATCGCGTTAGTCTCGTGAGTTAGGCACTTCGATCACGTCCACCGTTCGTTTACCAATTGTAGGAATGTTCGTCTGGTCGGTCGGTCGGTCGGAATGTGTGGCTGTCGATGCGATTATTTGTCCGAACAGTCATTACTATTTTGTGGAAAGAATTCGCCCGAGAACTGAAAACACTGGTGGAATAAATAGTTGTTTATTTCGATATTGAATTGATACATGTGGTCGACGGAAGAATGGACAGGATATTAGCTTAGGTAGAGGATATGCGGTAGCGCTGTGGAAGTGGTACTGTTACAAGGGATTAGAGAAAAGAACAGAGAGCGAGACGTCGTCATGGTAGTCTTTTATAGCCGGGAACCGCATGGTACCAATCCACCGGCGTTGCCAACCTTTGAACTTACTGTAGGTGAATGCGTGGGGGTCTAAAGGGTCGTAGCGATCGCTACAGTTTCTATTTTTATTTTTAAATAATGATTGTGGCTAAGTCGTTTAAGATTGATTATTTGTTAAGTGTTTTTTTATTCTCATGAGGCCGACAACTATTGGTCCTTGTACGCCATTTTTTTATATTTCAGCTACAATTGGATAATTCTGAGTAATACTGGAGTTATCGATGTCTTTATTAGAAAACTTATAATATAATTTATAAAGTAGTTATGACACCGAATACAGCATAATATATTTTTCTATAACATTAATACTGTATGAGCATCGATAGTACTGCACCATCACTATAATTCAATATCTCGTTGTTTACATATGTTCTTGACTAACTCTTAGGTTATTGCTTGTTTTATCAGAATTTAGTCATAAAAACACTTATCAAGGCAGGGGAACTATTAATTTCGGCATACATTTCCACAAAAGGGAGCTTCGAATACATTGTTATTCAGCGTCATTTGTTTTGTTAAAGAATCGTGATTCGGAGTGGAAGAACCAGATAACGTATAGGAAATGACGTCGTTCGACTATATTTATATTGTAATAAATATATAATATTAATGTTTAATTTAGTACGATTTTATATCAAACGTTATATATTTTATTCTTTTTATAGTGGTTTTTGGTATGAAAATATTGTTTATTATAATATTAATTATTTTTTTAATAACAGGTTGTAATATACTGACTTCAAGACAGATGTTGTTTTTCTTTTAAATCTAACGACATATGGCGTTTTAAAAGTGACAGTGGTTTTAATGTAACAAATCTTTGTTATTTTCAAAATAGTTGAGTATCATTGGTTGTGTAAATATTATTTTTTTAAATATAGATATTATAAATTAGTAATTATCAAGAGGTAGTAAGTTGACGTTGAGCACGGTTGCAAAGACGTAAATGACACTAATGTTTTTTTTTCTTTTTATTAATGCCTCGTCTGGATACATAAATTGAAATAATATATCTTCCGATTTTATTATATGCTTTTGTATGTATAACTTTATTCTTTGAAAAACAACGTCTGGAAGTTCCGTTACACCTCTTCCTGGGTTATGTTGTATCATTTAAATCCTGTGTTTCCTAACAGTGTATAAAGGCATGACTTACATCCTTCAAAGAGCTGCATATCTCTAAGTTTTCTCTGTATACTTCTCAGATTAACGTTTTATTTCTGAAGTAATTACATTAAATTCTGTTTATATTGAAAAAAACTACTCACGGTCTTTATATACTTCATAAATTTGATTTTAACATTTTGTCTATTTTGAAATCTAAAGGAAAAAAGGTATTGTTTCATCGGGTTATCAAGTCGATGAAAATGATGGTCAACTCAATCGAATTCCTCTTAGAATTCCAGATCTGTCTCCTAGTAACTATTAGCCTTTTGCTGACCTGAAAAGAACGACCTGCAAGGAAAGAAGTTTCTAGTGAAGTGTTTTAAAGATCGTCGAAGTTAAAGCCTATTTTGCGAAGATGGTATAAAAACTGTTGGAGCCAGTCGATAGGCTTGGTGCTGAGGACCATGGTTCGGAGCCCACGTTAAACAGTACCTCCAGTCCAGATAAACCCTAGTTGTTAAAAAAATTAACTTATTAAAAAAACTATTAGAGGAGCGCTTTAAGGAATATATAAAACTCTTGAAGGTGAATATAGTGATGAAAACAGAATTAACTCCGGTAAAAGTTGTTTGTACAAAGATAATTTTAACATCCATTGTTAATAAATTTAAAAAATAATTGTCGAAGCAATTAAAGGATATTTCACATATATCGGTTATTAGGCCATAATTTCAAAACCATTTCTTGAAATTTCTAATATCAACAAAAATATGATATTGAAACAGATTTAAATATAAAATAGTGCGGCAGTAGTATACATACTAGATTTTTGATTGTGTATGTTGATTTTTCTGTGTGGATTTTTGAGATGGTTTAACTAACGTAAATATTTACTCGGTATTTACTTCCGCAAAGTTTAGATTTAAATTAACAAAAACAAATAACATCGACATTTCGTTGTATTGAATGAGACGTTGGATGCTATAAAAACACTAGCAAGTATCAGTTTTTATTAAAACTAAACAGACGAGCATTTACATTTAAAATAAAACAAAGGATCCCGTCTAAACTTTGCCCGGAATTTGCTTACTTATTTCATCATCTCAATTTAGCTGTTTTTCATCGCTGCCATAGCTATTATAATAAGACAAAATATTTATGTTTATTGAGAAATAGATCTCCTATTATCAATAGGGAAACCCTGATTTGGTTTTATTAATTTCCTTGGAGTTGTGGTAGCTTTGTTGTTTTATTAGACGTTATAAATGATTTTTTTTTTAATTCATGTTCAATAAACTAGAATGTTTAGCGTTATGTGCGTGTTGTTTTTGCTTGCAAGGCGATTTTCTTTTACGATTATCGGTATGACTCACTCGTAACTTTTTAAAGTTTACTCTATTTTCATTCATTGTTACTATAGAATTTGCCTGTCTGTGATGTCCGTCTTTATTGCGTTTTTTACGTAATGGTGACATTTCCATGGTTATTTTAGTTTTAATTTAGCGTCATTATGTAAGTTGGGGAAATTTATTTCGGTGTCTCAAAGTAGATGTAGTAGATGGCTTTAAAGTCGTCTCTAATGTCTCTAGTATATCACAAATAAGTTCATAAATAACCAAGATCTTTTATTTTAAGGCATACTTAAATACGCAGATCAATTAGGCTAAGAAATCGTTGGTGTTTTTTGGGGTGTAAAAGTAACTAAAAGTAAATAAATTTAGACTATTATTATATCCCTCTGTATCAACTGCAAAATTTCTTGCATAATATGAAAAAAATCATTTTCCATCAGTATAAGAAAAGTTTACAGGTTTTCGAAAAATAATTTCAGTGATAGGTTCCATAAATTGCTGGATAGTTGAAATAAGTATAGCAGTTTCAAAAAACTGTTGAAATACAAACAAAATTTTAGGTGTTAGTATGTATTCTAATAATTTTTCAACTTAAATGATTATTTTTTCACTCTCAACGTGCGCCAGACAAGATCATTTTGCTATCTGTAACTCACTATTGTCGTTATACGCTACATCTTACTGATCCCATGATGTGCATAGCTTTTCTAGATTAACCTGTGACTTTTTGAGCTTAGGATAACACTAATTGTTAATTATTGAAACGGTTCCAAATGGAATTTTGCTTTTACTACTTGAGGTAGTCATTTTCCATCATTTTGAATCTTTCTCTTCGTATATAAACATCTAGAAACAGTTGAATCGTCATCTGTCACGCCGCCTGATAGTTATTTTATAATTTAAACTGCGTTTTCATCCAACAATTCATTGTTTTCGATTATGTTTTGTTCTTTGAGCCGATTTGTTCAAATTAAATAATAAAAGTAATGACTATTGAAAATGTAATTTTAAGTTTTCCACGATTTGCGTCTATATACTCAGAATATCATATAATATAGAGATAGAATTTAACTTTGTTATTTACATTAATACTTCATATTTTCACGAATAGATGTCAGTAATTAAAATACATGTGTAGGAATGTTCATCTGGTCGGTCGGTCGGTCGAAATGTGTGGCTGTCGATGCGATTATTTGTCCGAACACTCACTAGTATTTTTGGAAGGCATTTGCACAAGCATTAAAAACACTGGTTGAAGAAATACTTAATTATTTCGTTTATAATTGATACCTGTGGTCGACGGGAGAATGGACAGGATATTAGGTTAAGGTGAAGGAAGTACGGTAGCGCTGTGGAAATGGTACTGTTACAAGGGGATAGAGAAAAGAAAAGAGAAAGAGACGTCGTCGTGGTGGTCTTTTTATAGCCTGGTACCACATGGTATCAATCCACCGGCGTTGCCAACTTTTTAACTTGCTGTAAAGGGTCCTAGCGGTCGCTACACATGCAAGCACCTAATGATGAAGTACATTGTTCCATGTTTTGTAAATCGCTCATTTATTCACAATGCTGTCGAAAAACAAACAATGTTTGCTATATCTCGGAATGAATCTTGATACAAAATTTCACTGGAAGGAACATCTAAAAAAAGGAAAGAACTGGAGTTCAAATATAAAAAAATGTATCGGTTAATTGGAACAAAATCACTATTATCAGTACGTAATAAATGACACGTATGTGGACATACGGAATTCAATTATGGGGATGTTCTGCGAAAATTAATATAAATACAATACGAGTTTTCCAAAACAAAGTCCCGAGAAGAATCGCAAGGTGACACGAGGAGATACTCCAATCTCATGTCAATATCAAACTAATACAACTCTTGGATAATACCAGTGCTGGGGACAGACTCAAAAGAATCAAACCATTTAATCTTGTGTAGTGTAGTGGAGATGCATTTAATAGAAAAACAGTAGTGTTAATATACAAACATCATCAGAGACTAAGATAGGACCGATATGTATATATCTAGATATAAGTTATTGTAAAGATAAATTGTAGATTAAACTTATAGTAACAATGTAATTCAACATTCGGTATATTTGGTGGTGATGATGATTTAATAATTATAAGACTCATCGGGATGTTATACGTATATTGTGTTCAACTCGAACTAAATTCCAACCAGAATTGTGTTTTTTATTATGCTAAACGTGATGTTACTGACGCGCCAGTGACGTCACCCTGTCGCCAAAAACACATGCTCAATTAAATCGAAAAAATCATTAACCAAATCAAACTCACAACAGTACGGCGAGGTCGCTTCGCTTTTGGAAATTGCGTTGTGCGTCTATCGTCCCTCGAATATGATTAATTAAAACGTAACGATCGTTAAACATACAGGTAACAGGTAACGACGAAATTCCTTTGTGATCGGGCTATACGTACATTTCGAAGAATGTGAAAGCTATCTAAAAATACATAACTTGTTTGCAATCTTTCGACACGATTTTTGTAATCTGGGTTGGTATCGTTATGAGATAACACCGGCTACGCGTCATTATAGATCGGGTACCAACAGTTTTATTAAGACCTTTTTAATGTATATGCGTAAAAAAGGCAATCATCTAGACTGTAACACTTTCTCGAATGATCTGTTCGGTCTCCCGAGCGAGATACTGGAGCCGTAATGGGATTTTATTTCGTCTTGCTTGATTAATATTTCAATTATCTTGTCTTGGTCTTTTTAGTGACGCTAACACGCTCCTATTCTTCACACGCTTCTTGTGCCTGGTTTGGTACTTAAAAAACTGCGACCTATTTTATAGCGTCGACTAGATCATGTTGTATTTAGTGATAACAACACATTTGCGCTGATAATTAAGAAAACTTGACCGAAGTTTTATTTTTTACATGATAATTAGGTACTGGTGATCATTTTAGTGCTCGAAATTCGACGTTTCGTTTGGAAAAATCTAAATCTGGTATATATAGTTTTTTAAATTGATATATTACTAGCGACCCGCCCCGGCTTCGCACGGGTGCAATGCTGATACTAAATTAAATACACTACAGAAAAAATATGAACGTTGTATATAAAAACATAGCGGCCCGCTCCGACTTTGCACGGGCATAAAATATATATGCCTATGTCACTCAATGAAAACATGATTAAAATCGATCCAGTATTTTTGGTTCATTCATTACTGCCCTTGGCCTGCACGCATTAAATTTGGAGTAAAACAATTCCTCTTCCCCTATACTTACTATGAAGATTTCCTGCTATCTTTGGAATATCTAAATTCATACAATTTTTATTACATTACACATTTTTAAACGCAAATTTTAAATTTGTAATATCTCCGAAAATATTTGTTTAATTTACATGCTGTAAGGAACCATATTGATCTATATTAATTGCACACTGTATTTAAGGTACTTAATTCGATAAGTATTAATGCCGTATTGCTTAAAATAGCTTCGTAAATAAGCCATTTTCTCACGTAAAAAGTAAACAATAAAAATGGTTAATGTGGGTTATCCCTAAAAGATAAACATACACCATCGCGGACTTTTTTGTAGACCTTTTTATGGTGTACAATACTGTAGTACATTAATTTGATCTAACTCGTAGGGTTAGGCAGCGTTTTTGCTAATTGCTAAATAAGCCTAAAAAAATAGGTTAATTTACGACATCACGTTAGAAACCTCTAAAATTAGCAATGTTGCCTTAGTATATTATGCATGTATTATACATATAAACCTTCCTCTTGAATCACTCTATCTATTGAAAAAAACCGCATCAAAATCCGTTGCATAGTTTTAAAGATTTAAGCGCACATAGGGATATAGGGACAGAAAAGGCGACTTTGTTTTATACTATGTAGTGATTATTAATCGTTGCCGATTTTACAATTTATCTTTATAGTGACTTAAAATTAGGTACGTATCTAGGGAAACCTTACTTACTACTTCGCCCTTACTTAGTCTCTAATAAAATAATATAAAATAAAAGTTAACAGCATATTTATTATTTTCACCATCTCATACACTTCACTACACAAGATCACACAGTTTGGTTCTCTTGACTTGCGTCCTAGTTCTTGTGTTAGCGTCCTAGTTTTATCCAAAAGTTGCAGCGCTTCGGTGTTAACCTGGGGGTTGAGCCTTTTCTCGTGTCTTGTTTCGAATCTTTTAATTTCCAAATAATTTTTAGAACTTTATTCTGACACACTATTGTATTACGTTGATTTTACTTTTCGCACTACTTCTCGTACTTTTTTCTCCATGTCTGGATCCAATTATTTATATTATTAATGTGCTGCAATTTTCTAGTGGCTTCTTTGTTATTGCCAATCCAATAGCACACTCTGGTATTGTCACATGTTTAGAGTAGGTAAATAACAGGGCCCGAAACACTGGCTTATGTTTCACCTACTTTGGTTTGTACGAAGGTTGAGTGCGCTTCTTCTTGTTAAACTCTAAACATCCTGGTTGAGGTGTAGGAGTTTAAAAGTTCAACGTGTTGCTTCGGTAACATTTTATGAAGTTTAAACATGCTCCCTTATGAATTGATAGAAGCTATGTTAGTGTGCTGCAACTTGTTCCTGCCTTAAAATAACTTCAAGTTTGGCAAATTATCCATCACCACAAATACAATTTTCATATTTTTTTCAGCATTTCAATTCCATTTTGGAGATGTAGAGCAAAATGGTTCCAAAAGTCGAGTGAAATTAATAAAGAAAACATTAAATACAGTGTATGACAGTTGGTCTGTATTCTGTATACTTTGTTATATTTATTTAGTATTTACATGTACTACTACGAAATACTTACATATGACCATAGAAACATATGTAAAATTCAACTAAAAAAAAAACAGAAACAATTTTCTCCCATAATACACGACCATACTACTATACGCTGCCATTATTTATTAAATAACTTAATAATGAACAATATATCAGTTGATATTCTGATATGAGAGCATTGTGAGACTGTACGCAATGAATATGAATCTTTACAAGTGTTAGTAATCGATGAAAGAGGGAGTTAAAAGTAAGGGTTTTAAAAGGAATAGGATATCTGTAACAGTATCTCGTTATATATTCAAGTAGATGCCAATCAGATTGCGTGATGCGCTGAAGAGTATTAGGGATTTAAATTCAGACAAGGACACGATAAGCATTTTATAATAAGTTTTTAATGAAAAATAATTAAATACATGTACTATTTTTATTCTTATCAATTCATATTATTATTATTATTCGTTGTGTCACTACAATTTTGCATCCTTCGAGAAAATATTACAGTTATCTATAACTGAGCTCATTAAAATAAATCTGTTGAAGTTGAGAAAATTATATTGTAAAATATAGGCATATTTATGGCTCGATTATACTTAAACTCATTATCAAGTGTTGGCCCACTTATTTTACTATTATGGAATCATAACTAAAAGAGAGTTTTTAAGAGTCTTTTAAACTGTCACCTGAAATAAACGGAGCTATATCGGCATCATGCTACCACTCTAATTACAAAATAAGTTGGTTGCCAGAAAGCATCACAACAGATGAGAGACAAACAATATCAAAAGTAACTGTATGGGACGCACTATCAGCAAAATGAATCAATAGTCCTAGCCTATCTTAAAGAAAATCAAAGAAGCCAATTCTATATAGAGCGATACGTTCTTTCTCTCTTTCTAAAGAAAAGTATATATCAGCAATACATAATCTATTGAAGAATTAAAAGAAAATATATGCATTGAATATATGCAAATGCAAAACCAGTTATTGGCCTTTTATTGGGCTGTTATGCAAAAATCTCCATTCCTGTAATTAAAAATCGATAACTTCATATACTTTTCATTGACTCTGTCTACGACTCTGGCGTTGATAATTGTATCATTTCTTCTTTCATTCATCAGTCATTATCATCATTTTTACAAATTAAAATTATTCGTTTTAGCCTTTTTTTCCTTATCCATTAACAGAACGCTTGGAGATGTTTAGTAAAAAGTCCATAATTGTTTGATATAAAAGGCGTGAAAATGTGATTCACATGTTTATCTATCGTAAGTTAAATAACTATTATCTAATCTAAGTGTTGAAGAAAAAGGTTAATCTTTCATGAATCATTTTTTATTTTTTCTGATTCTATCTGAAGGACAGAGGATTTTATTCAAATATCACTAAACACACTGAATAATAATCTAATGCAATTACGAGTGGACAGAAAGCATAATTTAATCTCTTTGGATTTGACTCGCTTGGATGAATTATTATAGTAGTTCGTGATTTTTATACGCTCCGATGGAGAAAATTGATTCAGACGACGATTTATTTTACGTGTCTCTGCTAAGTTCATAATTATGTTACGCCTTAATGATTCTCAAACCAAACGAAAGCGAATTTGAATTTAATTTACCGTTCAATTAGTGTAAAACTTAAACGATTCTTCAACTAGTTCGCCCAAAATTATAAAAACTGTTATTAGCCCTAAGGAAACACTGGGATATAATTTAATAAATGCTGCAACATCTACGAAGAAAGGGAATAATAAAACTCACCAACTTGATTTATGTTCCAAATATATGGAAGATGGCTATGGTTTATTGTGATAACAAAACTTGGAAAACCAACAAATGAAGTAAAATTATCTGCTAAATTGTACTGTTAATGATAATAACTAAGCTATAGTCAATTCAAAATAGCAGTGACACGGGAAACGTCGCAATGTTGCCGCTGCTACTCTGGGTTTTAGTACATTTGGGCTCTGACACAACAAAATTTTAATATAAATAAAATAATTGAACAAATATTTTATTAAATATAATTTATTTTAACATTATAGTACATCAAATACATTTGTTATCGAAGATCTTAAAACTACAATTAATTTTACAGCGACAATAATTTATAGGTTAGAGTTGTTTTATTATATATATATATATATAAACATGCTCATAAAGCTTTCACACTCTATAATATAATTCCCTACAATTAAAGTATATTAATTGTATACTGACCTTTAGTGGTTTCCTCTCTCATCACTCTGTCTTGGTAATCGTCAGCATCGAATCATAAACCAACATTCATAAAGTTTTATTCAATCACAGTCACTTTCAGAAATACAAGTCAAGTCGATAACCAAGCCATTTATTTCCAATCTATTAAAAACTTGCTCAAGATTCCACAATTTGTCAATTTCTTCTTCAATGTGTCTGATCGAGCTCATACAAGTCGAAGGTGTTATTTCGACAAGGCCTCTTTCCATAAATACAGACAGTTCTGGTTTGAATATCCTCCTCGACCAGAATATCTATTGTAATAATTCTTTGCAATACTCCATATCAACTGATGATAGGGTGGGAGACATTCAGTAATGTCTGTGTAGTGGCCTTAACATTCAGTAACCTGATTTACTATGTAAATTACATAAAATGCAATTAAATATTTCATTTATATTTACCGAGTAATAATTTGAAATAGTTTATTCTTTAACGTGATTTCTTTAACGAAACTTAATTTGTGTACTTAAGCCATTCCTTAATTGCAGCCTTTGTTGATGAACTTGTTAGGATTTTCTCCACCATATAAATATATATATATATATATATATATATATATATATATATATATATATATATATATATATATAGTATATAACAATAACTGATGGTTCCTCCAAGTTCTTTAAAAGCTGATTTTCAAACTACAGCAAAGACAAGTTATGGTTCATTTCTTCATGGTAGTCACCCTTGGACTTAGAGAAACACTAATTCTGCACCAGGAATAAAACCATTCCTGTTTCCAGCATGAAGAACTATTTGTCTGCAATGAAGACTAACAAAACCTAATCGATAGTTATTCCAACATTTACCTTTTTCCATGAACCTTTGTTGTCTTTACATTATATTTATTATCATCTTGTCATGAGCAACCCGATGTATCATTCTGAAATATTCATAGCTCTTTTATATTTATAAATTGATATAATTCTTCCTTGATTTTGTTATATGTTATTTAAAAATTGTATTCGTTGAAAAGCAATCTCTGGAAGTTCCATTAAACGCCTTCGTGAGTTATCTTTACACCACTTAAATCCTATATTATCGAACAATGTATGAACGGATGTTCTACATCTCTCAAATAGCTGTATATCTTTTGGATCTTTGTGGATACTTTCCAGACTAACAATTTTCTGTGAAATAATTATATTAAATTATGTTTCGACTGAAAAACTACTTATTATTTTATACATTTCGTATATTTGATCTTTGAAACACCAAGATTGATCTTGATTCGTCACCTGTTTCGCATAAACACGATTTCTTTTTGGCAAATTTAAGGTTATATTGTTTTTTATTTTTTGATATATTTTAGTGACCGTGTCTGTACTAATATACAGTGCAGCTGCAAGGCACAAAAAATATTTTCAATAAAAACCGCGGCGATTTCAAATTTATTAAAACAACGTTTTATAACCCGTAATTATAATATTTTGAAGAATTTTCAGAAGTTTTTCAAACGGACAACTTTTACAGACTCATTCCCTTACATGCTCGAACTTCTCTAACAGCAATGTATCTCTTTTTAAATAGAATAAAATGACAAGGATTCTCTGACTGTAAAACGAATTTACAACTTTAGACAGACATATATTGACACTCATGTCACTGCTATTTTTTACAAAACTACCGTTGAATAGGCTAAAAATTAATAGTAATATATATAGAGAGAAAAAAAAACGAATACTTTCAGATCAGTTTTGTTTTATACAATTAGACAGGTGCATAGAAATACATACGACATTGTGCCACACACTATACGGTTCATATTTTGTACGGTGATTAGAATTGATGCCCCACATCATGGGATTGACAACCACTTGACTTCTTTTTATGAGACTATTTGGGGTCAATGGTATATGCCAGCCGGTCTATAACTACCTGAGTCTTGAAGGAAACGATTGAACCTTATATGAATGCAATTCAGTCACATTTGGCCGATTCCAACATAATCTTACTCTAAGTAATTTATGATTAAATAAAAATGTACATTAATAAAATAACTGTGCTTACAATTTGTTTTAAATATTTTTGAAGTATAAATTTTAATACACTTTATATTTGAATTTTTTTACAAATGTACAGTACGAATTAGAGAAGTTCTAGTCACATTTAAGACCGTCTTCGAATAAACAGGTTGTTCTGAAACTAGTGTTCATGCTCATACTGTTAATGTTGAAACTGCCTTCGTGAATGTCGGCGGCTAAATCTTAATTGTTTATTGGTATATTGGTCTACTCTTTATATTGGAAAACAAATGTTCAATAATAAAATTTGATAGAAAAAATGTTTCATGGTATTTTTCTGATTTGAAATTGGAGACATTTATTTTATGAACCCATTAATCTTAACCGCCAGAAATAATAATTCCACACTCAAAGCCTATACATATTAAAAGTTCCCTCCTAATTTTAAAGCCAGACGATAGGTCTCAACATAAACAGCGATGGAAAAAAAACAGACATAAAAGACGAGTCTGCTCATTCAAATTTTAGAGAGATGCCTTGGGTTAGAAACAAAAAGATATCACGCAACGAAAAAGTGAATGGTTTTTTTCCTTTTGCGGTTTATATTTTGTATTTTTTTCTCGTTTTTATGGTGGCTGTGGGGGATATTTAGTATATATTAGAAAAACTTGTACGTGCTTTGGTTAGAAGATGTTTAGCACATTAATTCGTTAGTGCTTAGTTTCTTATATTACTCTGATTAAAAAGTGGCAAGACTTTTGAAATAAAAGGCAAACGAGATTTTTTTTATAAGTAAAGATAAACAATACTCCAAAGAGAAATAACTCTAACATATAGCCAACTATGATACGATTATAGGTTATATGTTTTCCAATTACATATAAATAAAATTGAGCACCCTAACAGTGAAAAATAGGTTTAAATAGAATATACTTATATTATCTATCGAGTTATAGATTTTTATTATTATATTATTATTAGTATTTTTAAGCATAATTTTAAAAACTTATTTGCTTTAGTTGCACCAGTTATTTGTAGTATTATCAGCAAGTAGAAAAATAAAATAAATCATAAATAAGCAAGTAATAAAGAGATAATAAGTAGAAGATAATACCATTAAAGAATAATAGTTTCTGGTGGTGATATTCATTATTCATTTCGTGATAGCCTATGTATGTTATAAAAATTATGACGTCAGCATGCTGCAATGTTATCACATTAACTTAGAATTTTGGTTTACAATGTATGTTAATTTAAGTATTATCACTAATGTTTTTAAGAATTGTGTAGACATATGACAAATGTTAACCAGTAGCAACAAAAATTTTCGGTTTCGGTTACATGTTCCTACGCATCAAACTGCCACATTTTTTGACTAGGGTAAAATGAGAAGGAAAAATCCGCTTCAACAAAAGTAGTATAAGGGTCGTATATCAGATTGGAGTCATAATTATTTCTGCGTAACAATAAAAATGTTTCATGATCAAAAACAACTAAATGTAGGTTGCAAAAATTGCAGATAGTATGTGACTGACGAAGAAATTAGCGAAAGAGAAGCTGTTTAATAATATTATTCAGTTCAGTTCATTAATTAATTTCATAATTTTAACGTTCATAATTTTGTTCGATCTAAAATGTTTCAATCATGAGTAGAAAATGTTGAAGAAAAGTTTTTTGCGTGTTGTCGTTTATGAATGTATTTTGTGTCAAAAATATTTTTAGAAAAAAATGGAACCTATTTCAAAAAATAAATAAGGAATTCACCGAAAATTTTAAAAATAATCAAACTGATATTTTTAACACACAAAAAAAAACATTTCAAATAAAATATGTAATAATAATCGTTGACTTTGAAGTTGGTGCCGAACCCATACAGTTATATTAATTTAGATTTGTTTGGTTGGTAATTAAATTGTTTGTCACAAAATTATATTATTATTTTTGTATTGTTTGAGCTGGGCACAGACTTGAAAGTCAACGATTATTATTACATATTTTATTTTAAAATGTTTTATAGTTTAATTGACCGAAGACATATATTAAAAAAATACAGTCGAATATAAAACCTCTTCCTTTTTCGAAGTCGGTTAAAAATAGTATTTTTCATAAAGAAATGACATTTTCCTTGGGACTATTGCGCCTCCATAATTAATTCTTCATGTTTGGGAAAAGTACTTTTTAAATAAAATGAAGAAGGATTAATCAATAAAAATAAAATTACCAGCTATATTATATGCAGTTTTTGTGGGTACATCTTATTTAGTTTTTTTAGCAGCTTAAATAATATGTTCTGAAAAAAAAGGACTATTGTTCAACTAGGTTTTAAAAATTATGTGATTATAAAGACTTTCTTCTGTTTGATTAAATTGAGCAACATTTATTAACTTATTTTATTATTTTTATATCTTCTAATAACTTTTATGTTTATGTAATATAGACCATTGATCTTAAGTAATGAAACAAATTAACTGATTTATTAGCCTATTAAAAATAACTCATTTACTGTTAATTAGGAACTTTATTACTTTTTCTCAGCTAAATGTTTACCACTCGCGTCACGTCGGCTTCTTTAATAGTGTGATCATATTTGTGACACTAATTTTGTTTTACATTTTGTATGGGATTGAAGTCAAATTTTCAATTTTAACTGTCTTAATGTATTTCAATAATTCTAATGAATAATTATTAATACTGTTACAGTATCAATTTAATTACTATTGAATTAAACGTGGGGAACCATTATACTTACAATAAATTCCCGGAAACGTTGATATCGGCGTCTGAAATATAATTATGAATTATTAGTAAATATTTTGGGTGTGTCCTTTGGAACAAATTAGTAGTATTAAATTACACTGTAGTAATAGGAACCGAAATAGAAGACTGTTACGCAAGACTTGAGAATCTAATTAAGATTTTCTTACTTAAACGGCTTGACAGGCATTGATGTTCTTCATATTTGTGTCATTATGCCTTCACAACTTGTGAGTGGTTGTTAATTATTAATCGTGATTTTTCTCGCATGAAAAAGCTGAGGACTGTTTTGTTCTAAATAGTAACGAGACGTCTGGTTAGTTAACGACCACGGTTGAAATTAATGACTGCGCATCAAACTCGTGTCAAAAATTTAAGAAAACGATTGAAACGAAAAAAGTAACAGTTGACACAGAGCAAACTGTTGTATTTCTATAACAGTCATCATTTTGTTTTCAACATGTCTATATTTGAGATTAATGACATATTTACAGTTATAATCTTCAGTGTTCAGTGTAACTGGAAATAACATAATTAAAAGTTCTGAGATCATTTTGTCGAGGAGGTGTTGACCTTTTTATCTTCCATTTACTTGATTTTTTATATTATATTTTTATATTTTATTTTTCATTAAATATCTCAGCTTATATATATATAAGTCTCCTTTTACCAATGATGGGTTTATCTGGACTGGGCCTAAAGTTTAACGTGGGCTCCGAACAACGGTCCTCAGCATTAAGCCTGCCGACTGGCGAGTGACCAACTTTAGAAATCATCCCAGAAGACATCCTCTGGTTACTGGCGTGACTGGAATCATTTTCCCTGTCGGATTTTACACTCTTGCCTAGAACAATCACAAATTTTAAACAACCACGAATATAAATTTACGACCATGACCCAGAAAAATATCGATATTTTTTTCTGCATCCCTATCTCAGGTCGCCACTTATGAATGTAGTTTTTTTTATAGTTAACTGTTTTTAGAATGAACTTTTCTACAACTTTTCGTTGCTATTTTGTTAATTTACTTAGGAAAGATCTTAATAACCTTTACAATTACTTAAAATACAATCTATCTCTGGAACCTCTTCGATTACAATCACTTCTTAAGCAACAATAATTTTTTCTGGGATCCTCCTTCTACGCATTGTTCAAGAGATTTTGGAGAAAAGATGTTTGCAGAAAACTAAATAACAGACAGACAGGGGAGATGATTCTGATTTTGTATATATATTTCAGGATGACATTTTCTTATTATATTTATATTAATATATTTTTTTATCTGAACTTATTTTGCTGTTCTATAGTTCTATCAATATTAGAATAATAAAAGGAACACAATAAGTTCAAAAAATATTGATTAATAATTAAACACAGAAATTTTATTTTCGATTCCGGTCAGATTTCAAAAATGACATGAGAAAACGCGATGTACATCCGACAGACAGATTAATCTGCTGTATAAATAGTAGAGTTGGCAGCACCGCCTGGTTTAACGAACATATCGCCAAAATAGGCGTGGGTGGAGAGCCGAATTGATATGTATGAGTGGCTATATGCTTCTATGTGTGCTCTTTATTTTATTTGATGTATTTGTAAGATTAATTTTGTTCATTTTTTCCCATAAAAACTTGACCTATGCCAAATCTGATATTATTTCGTGAACAAAAACTCTTAGAAAAGGGTCCAACTTTTGGTTTAGTGTATTAATATAAGTTATGTTTTATGAAAGGGTTTTAAACTCTTTCTCAGCCCCAACTATTATTTCACTTAAAGACTAAACTCTAAGATTAACTTGGAACTTAAATTAGAACTCTTAGATAGACTCAAAGATTTATTCAAGAAAAGAAGAGGGACGTTCGTGTGATTTGGCTAGCTGTATTGCTTCCACGTTGCTGTGATTTAGCAAATTTGTTTCATGCTTTAATACGAAGTCTTGGATCACTTCGAATATCCATTTCATCCAGAGGTCTTCGTGCAGCTTCAAAGCTCTTCGTTTTGGTTGGATGCGTTGGATTACTAGTTTGTTTGATCTTATAGTGCAACCCTATATTTGCACCCTGTAAGTCCAAATTGACTTTATGATTGACTCATGAACCAATCTCTTTGATTTTAGGTCAGGTTGAGAGTATCTTCCAACTAACGAGTACAGTTGCTTTTCTTTGAGTCTAATCTGTTCTGCTTATTATCTGACATGATGTTTCTAATTTAACCTACCATCGAGATATATGCCGAGGTATTTCTCTGATTCTGCTTGATGAATCGGACATCCGACTGTTTCTTTTGTTGTTGAGATATCAGCAGTATAGAGCAGATAAAGGAGTGGTCAATACACTACCCTATGGAACTCCAGCTGAAATAGTTTTAAGTGTTTAAATGTCCCTTTATGCAAGACTCTAAATTTTCTTTCGAAAAGAACTAATTCCAGCAGTCGACAGTAATTCCGCGGTAACAATTTGCTCATTTTGTAGATTAATCCCAAATACCATACCCGGTCAAAAGCTTGTGAGACGTCCAGGAATAGTGCATGGCAGTATTTCTTTTCTTCGACTGCCTTCTCAACAATCGCTGTTACTCTGTGCACTTGGTCGATTGTCGATTGGTGATTTCGAAATCCAAACTGGAAATTTGGCATTTCTATAAATGGTTTAATACGTTTTAACAACAGTATCTCAAATAATTTTGATATCGTAAATAAGTAGGCAGCGAGATAGGCCTGTGAGATCCAACTTGTTCTGTCGGTTTGTCAGGTTTTTTAAGCATCATTATTCGAGGAATCTTAAGACATTTCGGAACATGCTTCAGCCTCAAACAGGCATTGAATATATATGTCAATATGATTATTGCTTTTCGTAGCAGCTCTTTCCATATCATAGGTGAAATATCATCAATTCCTGGAGCCATTTTGGGATTGATATTATACCGTTATATAATATTTTTTCCATTTAAATGTGTTTAAGTGTGTATGGGCCCAATTAGCCAATCATATACTGCATTTTGTTCATTTCCCTATAGTGTTAGTGCAAAGCACGATGACAGTGAAGTGTGCAGCTCAGACGCATACTACCATACGAACTGATTAACAGACACATAAAGTTTTTTTTTTTTTTTTATTACTCTTCGTGAGTCCACAATCTGCCCTATTGGCAATAAGTATTTCTTCTGTTTATATTATATATACATGGCATGTAGAAAATCACTTCAATAAGCAATCTTCTGTATAAAATATTATCTTAATTAATTAGACTTATTCTAATGCTTATTCTAAACTCTACATATGTCCAGTAATCAGATCAGGTGGTGTTAAACGTTTTAGTCTACGCACTTCACTATCACGTCGCATATTTAGCTGATTAGCGAGTACATTGGGATGCACTGACACTCTTTCGAAGTACTTCACACATACACGTTGGATTACACTCGTTATAGGTTCTAGAGGAATATCGCGTTGTATCACTTTATTTGAAATATAGTACGGAGCATCAACAATGGCACGCAACACCTTATTTTGGAACCGTTGAATGATGGATATATTAGATTTGCTAGCGGTACCCCATAGTTGAATTCCATATGTCCAAATGGGCCTGAGTATAGACTCATACAGCAATACCTTGTTATCTAATGATAACTTGGATTTGCGCCCAATGAGCCAATACATTTGATATAATTTTAGTCTTAGTTGTTTCCGTTTAGAGAGTATGTGCTTCTTCCAGGTTAGGCGTCGATCTAAATGCATACCAAGATATTTAACATGCTCTGCTTGGGGGAGTTGACGATGATTGATATTTACTGGTGGACATGTTCTTCTACGCAGGGTAAACTTTATATGCGTGGATTTTGATTCATTGGCTTTAATGCGCCATGTCTTCAACCATAATTGTATTTGATCCAGGTGGGTTTGTAGGTTTATTGATGCTGTGACTGGATCTTCATGAGATGCTAAGATTGCTGTATCGTCTGCATATGTTGCCACAGTAGTTATTTTTGTGGTGGGCAGATCAGCCGTATACAGAAGATACAGTACTGGACCCAGTACACTACCTTGCGGAACTCCTGAATATATGGGATTTAATTCGGTATGTTCATCGCCTTGATTTACAATAAAATGTCTGTCAGTGAGATACGATTTTAATAGCTGATAGTCCGGATGAGGGAGAAGTTTCTTTAGTTTAACCTGCAAGCCCGTATGCCATACTTTGTCAAAAGCCTGGGATATGTCTAGGAAAGCAGCCGAACAATATCTTTTGGCACTTAGGTCAGCGTTTATTTGGTTTACAAGTCTATGCACTTGTTCTATAGTCCCATGCTTATTGCGAAAGCCAAACTGATGTTCTGGAATAATTTTTCTTTTTTCTATTATATAGTTTAATTTTTTTATGTATAATTTCTCGAAAACTTTCGAGATTATTGGTAATAAACTTATAGGTCGGTAGGAGGTCACATCTTCTGGTATTTTTCCTGGTTTAAGTATCATTAATATTTTAGCTACTTTCCAGATACTAGGGAAATAATTAATTCGTAGCATAGCATTAAATATATATGTTAATAGTTTTATAGCCTTTTCTGATAGTTCTTTTAAAATTTTGCCAGTAATTAAGTCATAACCAGGAGCTTTTTTAATATTAATCTCTCTCATTATTGTATGTTTAACTTTTTTGACCGTTAATTTCTCGTGCGGTAAATCCATTTGAAATGGCGAATCTAGAAAGCTAGTAATTTTATTTTCGTCATCTTTATGTAGCTGAGACTGGAAAGGTTTAAAAACATTTTTTAAGTGTTTTGAGAAAATGTCGGCCTTCTCTTTATTGCTTCTCGCCCAATTATTTTCGCTTGTTTTAATAGGTGGGTTATGCTGCTGGGATCTCCTAAGCTTTTTTGTTGCTTTCCACAACGAATAGTCTGTAGCCTCAGTTGATGTCAAGTTTTCTAGGTATTCTTGAATGCCTTGGTTTTGTTCAATTTGAATTAGATCTCTCAGCTCTTTTATGGCTCTATTAAATTTTCTTTTATTCTCTTCAGTCCTTTGCTGTTGCCAATTTCGTCGTAACTTTCTTTTTTCTGCTATCTTTTTCTGTATTGTACATGATATATGTGTATTTTTTCTTGGAAATGTTTCAATGTTGGGAGTCGCGGAATATGCTGCCTCCTGTATATTTTTTGTAAGATTTATTGCTGCTATTTCTATATCCATTTCAGTTTGTAACGGTAAGTTTAGAGAGATATTTTGGTCTAAGTTTTCTCTAAATGATGGCCAGTTAGTTCTATTATTGCACAGAGAAGGGGGTTTATCTTTGATGGTAATTTTTGAAGAAATTGTTACTATTATTGGTGAATGATCAGAAGACAGGTCGAAACATGATTCTGCCTGACACTTTTTTGGATCAATATTTTTTGTAATACAGAAATCTATTGTATCTGGTTTTTTATTTCTGTCTGAAGGCCAATATGTTGGTTCACCAGTAGAGATATGTTGTAAGTTATCTTTCCTTATGGCTTTGAGCAGTTCTCTACCTTTTGAGGTTATTATTCTTGAGCCCCACATTAAATGTTTTGCATTATAATCTCCTCCTGCTATAAATCTATTACCTAGCGTACTGAAGAATTCTTGAAATTGTTCTGCCTTGTTGTTATGTTTGGGTGGGCAATAAATCGCAGAAATTGTTAATGGTCCATGGGCTTCCTCTATGGTTATACTGGTGGCTTGCAGGTAGTCTTTGCGGAATTTTTCTTTTTCGAAATGCTTTATATCATCTCGAATTATTATGGCTGTACCTCCATGTGCTTTATCATCAGGGTGATTTGTATGATAAATCTTATATTTAGGAACGTTCAGATAATTCTTGTCCGTAAAGTGTGTTTCGGAAACCATCATAATGTCAATATTTTGTTCATTTACGAACATTTTTAGTTCCCTGGCGTGTTGTTGAAGCCCATTGGCATTCCAGACGGCGATTTTGTAGCTATTGGTTTCAGGCATTAGGCAAGTTTGCTTACGACGGTTGTGAGTAGACCAAGCATCGTACTCATTTGATCCATTAGTTTGGCCATCATATTTTCTAATCTTGAGATGTTGCTAGTTTCAGTAGGTTGAGATATTGTCTCTCGTTTTTGTGCTGAACCATTTTCAACTATTTGGGCATAAGTTATGTCTGGTTGACTTGTTCTGGTGGGTAGTGGTAGATTAGTAGTAGTGGATTGTTTTTGTTGATGCCTTTTTTCCCTTAAGGCAGGATAGAGTTTCTGCTGTAGTTGCTTGTGAACTGCGCAACCCTTGTAGTTCGCTGGATGATTTCCGTTACAGTTAACACATTTCACTTTTTCATCGCGAACTTTACGAGTACAATCTCCTGTCTTATGTTCTCCTGCACATTTTACGCATCTATATGATTTGCGACAGTAAGTCTTTGTGTGCCCGTGCGCTTGACATCTTGTGCATTGTGGTATAATTCTTTTTATATGTGGTGGTTCGCATTTAATAATATTATTTTCCAATTTGGTGATTTCATACACCGCCTTATTATTTCTATTAGGTTTTATGTCTATATAAAACATAGGCAGAGGTTTTTTTGTCGTGTGATGTCGTATATTGTGAATATTTACGACCTCGTGGCCTTTTTCAGCTAGTGCTACCTTCATGGTGTTAAAGTCCGTCCCGTGATGTAATCCTTTTAATACGAATTTAAATGTTCTCTCGGATTTTGGCCTGAATGTATGGTATTGGGTGTTTCTTTCATCTAATTCTTTTATAAGAACTTTAAAGTGATCCGCTTCGAACAATTGGATTTTAATTGTTTCATAGCTCACTGTTTTAATTGTGTAGTTCGTAGTAATGGTTTTCAATAAGTCATGGATGTTTTTTATTATTCCTACCTTATAGACTGTTATTGGTGGTGGTTTGGGAACAACTTTTTCAGGGCTTGGTTGTATGTTCTCTTCAATTTCTTCCGACAGGTTGCTAAAACTGTTTTTTGTCTCTATCGGTTTCTGCAACCAATAGTCACTGATTCTTGTTTGTTTCCTCGCGATTTCTTCTTCTGGACTTCTCAATCGTTTTTTGTTAATGACTGTAGTCCATTCTGATGGTGGAGTTTGCGTTATTGCTGTTTGTTCTAATCTTATATCAAAGTGTGCAGGTGATTTGGTTGAATCGCTGTGGTTTGCCATTTTTTAATATTTTAATATTTTATTTTATTTACTTCCAGATGATAAAAAAAATAAAATAAATACATTGTTTATTTCACGCACTTCATTTTTCACTTACGTTATTTTAGCACTAGTTTTTTACTATAAATACTATAAATGAATTTCAAAAGGACTGTTGTAAAATAAGATGAAATAATTTTAAACACTAATAAAAATGAGATGCAGTCCTTTTGTCTGGTCACGTAAACACGTATTCACTACACTTTAGGTCCACTGAGAGACGGATAGCCGCATCTGTTATGCGTTTTTAACACTCAATTAAATAACCGTAATAAAATACTGGGTTTTTTTAAAGAACGGTATCTTTTTATAGCTTGGACCGTATTGAAAATACGTCTTCACCCTACGAAGGTTGGAACTGAACTGACACATAAAGTGAGATGTCATAATTTCTAGAAAAAGTTAGAATAGTATTTAGAATAAGTTAGGACTGACTTTAGAATAAGTTAGAATAGTCTCTAGAATAAGATTTACGTTGTAATTTTCTTCAGTTACTGAAGCGATCTTCTACATGTCAGTTATATTGTATAACGGAAGTCAAAAAAAACTTATTGCCCACGGACAGATTGTCGAAGTCCTAAGAGTCTAATTCAAAGGGCATTGTAGAAAATTTCCTTGTTTTCCTTAAATTTTAAAATATAAATCGTTAAAATATTAATATTCTGGTACCGGTCATTTCGCCAAACACTTCGAAACCTTAGTAGTCGCACACCTGGCCCCAAAACGAATAAAAAGACATTTTCCTTTGATTTTAGTTTTCTCGTTTCACTTTTGTTTGACTTTTTGGTCGGTTTCGAAAGAGGCAGGCAGCAGGTGTGCGACATGTTTTAATAAACGGAGGACTCGTGCTTGGGTCGCGAGATTATTTTCTTCGGGGCGCAGGTGTAGTGAGTGAATGCCGTCGACGAATGCGGCCGAAGCGGAACATCGAAACCAAAAAAAGGGCCTCCTTCCGAGGGCCGCGACATCGGTCGACTTGGTAGTCGAGACGGCTGCCAACGGCCAGGATGAATGAACTTTGTTCGGTTTTCGTGCTTTAATAGAGACGGACGAGTGAGTGGAAACTTTTTTTTTAATATGCTAGGCTCAAGCTATAAAACAGATTTATTTACCAGGTCGGTTTTAACGACTCCTTGCCTACGTTCGTAAAAGTATGAAACTGTCTTTTGTTTTCTAATACTCTATTGGGAACATTACAAAAATTAAAGCTATTTTCCCATAGACGTTGAAATTTGACATTTTTTTTTGCTATGACAACTGTGAATTAATTTAAAGATATTCTTTGTGTAACCTTATTGTAAAGCTTCGAAAACCTCTACATTTCCATCATCTTTTCAGCAGCATTTAAGCGTTTTCATACATAGTCCTTCCAATAAGCCAGCCTATGCACGTCATTGATGACGTTGAATATACTGCCCAATGTAGTAAGTTCATGTAACGTTATATTTTTCATCTAGTAGTATCTGTAGACTTTGCATGCCTCAAATATGTACAGGAGATATTCTCAATATTTATTTATTAATAATTTGTTGAGCCACCATGTGCTTCAATAATATTAGAATGAAAATCTACTCCTCTTTCACTCCTTTAAAAACCCTTTTCTGAAAATTTTTAGCTAAAAATAAATTAAATATAATTTTTAATAACCCTTTAAAATTGGTAAAGGTCCATTAAACAAGGTTTAAAGGTTCAGTATATATATATATATATATATATATATATATATATATATATATATATATATATATATATATATATATATATATATATATATAATATTAACTAATATTTCACTATTTTTATTTTTTCTTAAAAAATATGGATATTTTTTTCGATGGCCAACACCCCTGCCCCAGACCAATACTGATTTTTTTTGTTCTGGCCTAAAACCAGGCGATGGAATGCATACCTGGTTGGCCGCGGAGACTTGCCCTGGAGTGACAAGTTGGACCGGGTTATGTGGGACTGCCTCTGGGCTTACCAATACACTAAACCGAAACCGCCTCACTATTGACCCCCTTGGATCGCTACTGCTACTGCAATAAATTTGGGGATATGGCACCCCTGATCATGCCGTTATTGGGCACGAGGACCCAGCGATTCTATTGATTCGCGAACTTGAGTTAACACACGACTGGATACTGTTGTATGGGGGCAAAAGTTATGACTGCAGTGACGGATGAGGTCGTTTCTACCTGGAAAAGGAGCAGGATAGCGGTGAACAAGCGCGTTTTCAGAAGAACTTGAGCTGAGTTGTTGTTTGTGGAATGATTGAGATATGTAGTACGTAATTTGTGGAGTGTCAGTTTCCCTGTGAATTTGATTATTTCTGACAAATCATGGAGCGTTTAAGATTCTCCTGAGGAGCTTATTTTGAAAAACTTGAAGCCGTTGAATTATAACTTCGAACCTGGCGGCCGCGAAGAAAGCAGTATCGTCAGCGTAAAACGCGACGTCAATGTGCTCTTTTCAAGGTTGATCTGAAATAAAGAGGTTAAATAAGGCTGGGGGCCAGCGGGGAACCTTGAGGTACGCCAGCATCGATTTGTTTTCGACTGGAAAGTGTTTTCCTGATCTTGACCTGGAAAAATTTGTCCGATAGGTAGGACTTGATGAGAGCAGTTAGGTAGGTCTTCTGGGAGGCCTAACTGCACGCATTTTGCTATCAAATGGTTGGACCAGACCTTGTCGAAGGCTTTGGTTAGGTCTAGAAGGACTGCTCCAATATTTTTATGTTGGTCAAGATCGTGATCGATGTGTGCGGCCGGACGGGTAGCCTGATGGACGAATGAGTGGTGAGCGCAACAATCAAGTTGTTCATCAGGAATGATGTTGTTTTCTTTTGTGAAATAGTTGAGAGCGTAGAGTATTGCCCTCTTGATAAGCTTCGAAATGGCACTGAGAAGGCTGATTGGACTGTAGTCAGATGGAGTAATCGCAGTCGCTATATGTGCGTGTTTCCAAGACGCCGGGAAATGCTGCAGCCTCATGATGGAGTTAATGATGTTTGCGAGTTCCGCGAGCTGCTTATGCTTAATTTTTAGTGGCATGTGGCACATTATCATCTTGGGATATGGTGGTGTTTGGCAGCAATATACTAGTCATTCTATGCTGTAATTCGGCTAGTGCTATTGCTATTGCCGCCCAAATCATAGTTGGACCTCCCTATACTTCACTATAAGAAACAGATACTCCAGATTATAGGATAGTTGCACCATCTCTTTCACTGCAAAGGGTTTCGCAATCGCAGCCCTTCCATGAATGTTAGCTTTCTGGAGGTCCTGTCATGCTGTTTTTGTCGAAACTGTGTTATTCAAGTTGTTACGTTCTGTTGGCATTTTTGCCTCTGTAGTTTTATATTGTCTAGCCACTACCCTATTTAATGTTCGTTATTCTCTGTTAGTTAACTTGTGTTAATAGTATGTTCACATCATGTTTTATTAATAATGACTTTTATCTATAACACTAATATTAATATATACAAATTTAGTTATGTTATTCAATACATTTTGTATTTTGTGTCTTTGTTTTGTAATATTAATATATAATAGTATATTAGTATTTCTATTTTTTTTATTGGAAATAAATATTAATTATTCAATAAAATATGTTATATAATATATTGATTATATTAATTGGCATAGAAGTCAATTGTTTACCGAAGTAACGAATTGTTATTTCATTATCAATAAATTTTTCTGTTATAAAAACACATATAGGTTATACTCAACTGTACTACTGTACAAAACCGTTACTGTAACAAATAATTTATTAGAAAAGAAGTATATAACAGTAAGTTTTTATCAAGATATAAGCGTTTCTCAGAAGGCGTTAAAGATAACGCACGTCAGAACGCCACAAGATGCCAACAACAAAAGTCGATAATCTAACCGGCTCTAACCATCTGTTTATTATTCGTACAGGATGGATAAGTCCCTAGAGTTTGGTAAATAATGTATAAAGCAATATTTACATAATAATTTTTAGATTATGATTTTTCATAACTATGAATAAACTATGAAGTATAACTATGAACTATAACTATGAAGAAAAACTTTATTTACTGATTTATGAATGTTAAAAATATATTGGATCATTCAAGGCTGAATTGTGCTTTAAATTTTATTTATTATCCATAGCCCATAAAGCTTGAAACTATTGGTGCCAAGTTTTTGGAAGTTCTTTCTCAATCGCTGTAGTGCGAACTATTAGGTTTTACACGTTGTTAGGAATATCCATATTATTTCTACCTTTTGGTGGGTGATCACCAATTTGAATTTTTGATTATCTTAATTATCGTACAAAATACATCGAAAATTAAGCAAAAGAACTGGTGTGATTATTAATTAATACTGAATCATCTTATAATATATAAAAAATATATAAAATAAATATATATACATATTTACTTAACTTGTCATCAAAGCCATCAAATGTTAGTTGTTATATCCGAAATATATTCTTCTCCGCTCTAAAATTCTTCATAACTCAATTATATTGAGGTCTGGCGACTGTACTGTAATGTATATAATAAGAACTTCATTATTGAGCATGTCGACATGTTCATTTGCAGTAGTCTGACTAATGATATGAGCGAGGAGATCAGCTGAATACCACGATATTGCCAACCAAATCGTAACGAATCCCATGTGTTTGACTGTAGGAAACAGGCAGTTGGGATCGTAGCTTTCTCTTAGGGTTCTCCACACATCAATCCAGACGTTTGTAAGAAAAAATATAGACAATGATGATTTGGACCATGTACACGTTTTATTGGGCTGTGCACTATTTCTTTCGCAGTTTGCTTCCGTTATAAAGGGTTTTGCACTCACAGCCCTTGCATGAATGTTAGTTTTGTGGAGCAGTGTTTAGTTCTGTTGTTATTTTGATGCGGTAGTTTTTTGTTGTCTAGTCACAATCCTTTTTGATATTCGTCGGTGTCTATCAGTTAACTTTGGGTCAGTTAACTATTACTATTCGGTGATAATGTGTTAACATATTCTATCGTTACAATGATGGTGGTGCATAATTCACTTGTTTTAGTCACAGATTCTTCCTACTAACACCAACGAGTTGTCCTCTTTCGTAGTCTGAGAGAGAGAGAGGGTCTAAAGGGTTTTCATATTATTTTATCTCGTGTATATCTTTAACCACAACTTTAAAATATCCTATAGATTTTTAATTCGCAGATTATCAATTATTGAAATTTTTATTTTCCCCGTTTTTTAATCGAAAAATCGGGCTTAAACTGTTTATGTAACTACACTATAATTATTTATCGATTTTAAAAAGTTATTTTCAAATGCCATTTTGCCGCACATTATCGTTTTCAGATACCAGATGAAAATAGATAAAGTAAAAGATTCTTGTCCGTATTATAATTTATTTCTTGATTCTGCTATCACTAACCAACACTAACTGAAGGTTATTTCATCGATTTCAACCAAATAGACAACTTTTATATATATATATATATATAAAATACGATAGCGCCCGTCATAAATAATGATTTTCGTAAATTTTCTTTTGCGCTCGGGGCAGTCGACTGAATTCGAAATTAAGTCCCACACGCAAGCAACCGGAATATAGTAAATCTAATGAGCGACAAAACTAGATCTCACGAACGTTCCGCACGCGATGTCATTTATTCAAACTATCCGAACGATTTTGGAATGATAAAGGAACAACGGGATATTAATCAATTAATAATAGTGGGAATGTAAATTTTTGGTACGAATTTAATTATAAGTCTTAACCGATAAATAAATGGTTCATATTGTTGGATCACATTTGGAATATTTGAATACATTTGATTTCTCTTTCAAAATATATATATTGAGAAAAATTGGTACAATATAGATTAATCAAAATATTCCCAATTAATTTCTCTCTGGTGAAAAAGCTGAGGTATTCAAGCTGTAAAAGTGTAGCAATACATAAAATAATAGTAACAAATACAATGAATAAAGGATAACTTTGCCACTGTTAGTCACTATTGTTGGTTTTATTTGCAACAATACGGCCTTCAAGTTGTTCAGTTGACATCGGTAGAAGTAACAGTTTCATTCTTATCATTCTTTCATTAGTTTTATTCTTTAATTAGAACACTTTTGATTTATTAACTGCTAAGGTATCTTTAATTAATTTATTTGAGAATACAAGCTAGGTTTTCTCCCAGCAGATCTTGTAATTCACTGTCTTCAAACTTTTTTAGCCCTACAGACCATTATTTTGTCATTGACATCCAATTGGCCACTTTTAAATACTTGAAACCAAAGCCTACAATTGTGATATGATTAAGCAGTATCACCATAAATTTCTAAATGTGTTTGATGAATTTCGGCCAAGGATTTATTTAATTTAAAAAACAAGTAATGGATTTTTAAAATACAATTTTGAGCTTTCCTTGGTTAGAGTTTGTATACACTAAAACGGATGGAAAATAATACTAAATGGAAAACTGTTATTTTATATGGAGAATCAAAACCATTATTTATTATTTAACAGTTATTTAACCAATAGATATATTCCATTCACATGCAAACATCTGATATATTCTTAAGTCGTGTACAAATATGTTTTTTCTCGATTTTTTTCAGTTTAATCCCTATATTTAAATACACTGTCTTAGATAGCGAAACAAACTGTTTTGTTTGTTGTAGCGACCTTGAGGCATGTCGAATTTTACATTCTGAAATAACTGTCTACAAAATACCCAGAAATATAATAACAGATGTTGAACACGGGGGGATGCTGGCAACCCCGATATGTTTATCTGGGATGTTATTAAAGGGTATTTTCGATCATTCAGTATCTGACCAGCGTTAAGTTCAGACGTGCCACCATCGACTGTCGAAGCCTCGTCTTCAGGTAACAGTGCTGCCATCATCAGTTCTATCTATTTTGTAATTTCACCTTTTTTATACAACTTCTATAAACAACGGTCACATAATGTAAACACCACTGTCTCATTTCGTCTTACTCTCATTCACAAAACCATATAATGCACTAAACTGTAATGATGAACATTGAATATGATATAAGATATGTAAAAAAAGCATGAAATAAGTCAACTATCAATGTCAGGTGGGTCTAAATATTGGGAGATTTATAAGGAAGTTATTTCTGATTTTCTTTATGGGGAATCAACGAAAGTGAACGTTCGTTTACATTCGTATTTCACATTCTCACTGAAAGTTATGAAAATATTTTATTGCATAATTTTATCCATTGTTATCCAAGAGCATTTTTCTCTGAAATTGATCCACACTAACTAATTGTCATTGAACCGTGCTCTAGATGATCCGAATAGGAATATTTCTTAATAGCAGCAATGAATTATCTTCAAAGTTCGCTCATAAATCTCTGGATATTGCGCTGTCGAATTAATGACGCTGGAAAGGTCTTCACCGGAGAAGACTATATCGCGCACGGCACATTATTTAACACCGATATACCTAATTAAAGTCGGAGAAGTTGAAAATAGTCAATTTTGGGGTCATCCAACCCTTAGGATGCCGCCGCTCGCTTATGGAACGATAGGTGTTGCGCGCCAAGCTCTATTAAAGGCTATTTTTGAACCTTGATCGGTGTCTGGATTAAACAGATTTATGTGTGCATTCGGCACCGGTGCCTTATCCGCGACCGTTTGACTAACGAATCACATTGTAAACATTCCTCTCCCGTCTCTGGACGCGGAAAGATACGCGCGTTCTGCTCCCGTGGAGACCACGAGACGATAAAACATAATTATTTACTTTTCGGATAGTCTATTGATATCCATTAAAAATCCAATAAACGACGGAGCCTCGAGTAATTGATGAACTCGTTAGAGATATTAACGAGAATTTTGATGTGTTTTATTAATACGAAACCGGGTTTTCCTACATTTTTATATCATCGGCTTCGTAAAACATCAATCTTACATATATTTTTAATTTTGTAAATCAAACTGTCAACGCTCGAGATACGAGTTTTGTTATTAGTTTCGATAGTTTCATGGCAGCCATCTTTTATATTTCACCTGTTATCCTTTTTTTTTGTTCTGGCCTAAAAACCAGGCGGTGGAATGCATGACGCATTCCTGGTCGCGGATACTTGCCCTGGAGTGACAAGTTGGACCGGGTTATGTGGGACTGCCTCTGGGCTTACCAATACACTAAACCGAAACCGCCTCACAGTTGACCCCTGTGGATCACTACTGCTACTGCATTAAATTTGGGGATATGGCACCCGCTGATCGGGCAGCCGTTATTGGGCACGAGGGCCCGGCGATTCTATTGATTCGCGAACCTGAGTTAACACACAACTGGGTACTGTTGTATGGGGGTAAAAGTTATGACTGTAGCGACGGATGAGGTCGTTTCAGCCTGAAAAAGGGGGGGAGCTTGGCGGTGACGCGGTGCTAAGCTCCCAGCATGTCGACCAGCTCCCGAACAAGCGCGTTTTTAGAAGAACTTGAGCTGGGTTGTTGTTTGTGGAATGATTGAGATATGAAGTGCTTGATTTCTGGAGTGTTAGTATCCCTATGAATTTGATTATTTCTGACAAACCATGGAGCGTTTAATATTCACCCGAGGAGCTTATTTTGGAAAACTTGAAGCCGTTTGACCTGGTTGGGTGTAACAAACTTGAAGTAGACATTAGATCCGTAGAGGAGTACGGACCGAATTAACATCTTGTAAAATAAGCATTTGATGGAGATGGGAAGTCTGCTAGAAGGGCAGATCAGAGAACCTGTTATCCATGGGGCATTGAAATTATCAGGCCTATAAATTAATTTAAAAGGATTTACAACAGATGGTGTATTGTTGTGTATTAAATCGTATCATGTACATTTGTAACTAATTTAGTGTTGAAGCATCACTAACGGTGTTGAGGCTTCACTTTTCAGTATGTGTAATTTCGTCCAAGTGTGAACAAATTATTTTTTCAGCGCCTCAAAATTATCTGAATTTGTACCGAATAAATCGCATTTGTGGGAAGTTTTACTTTTTACTTCGTATTGAAAAACTTATATTAATATTGAAAGTCGCCGAATGCTGTGTGAAGCTTATGTCAACCAAGATACATCGATTTCTACATGTGAATAGCGATTTCGGCGAATGTGGTGATTTTGACACCGAAGATAAAGAGCGTTTGGGGCAGCCAAAAAGTTGACAATTTGAAGGCATTATTCGACGAAATGATTGGGGATCACTATCGGGTACAATTGATGCGTCTGAGCTGAAAACTGCGTGAAAAACGGCGGAAATATGAGCCAAAACACAACAGTGTTATTCTTTAGCATGGCAACGCTCCATCCCATGTTGCAAAACTGGGGAAAACGTGCTTGGAAACATTAAAATGGTTGCATTAAAAGCACTACCCCACCCTCCATATTCTCCATACTTTGTTTCTTCTGATTACTACTTGTTCAGACATAATAGTCGTGACCTGCGTGAGTAGCGCTTCTTATAAAGATATCAAAAAATGAATTGATTCGTAGATAACTTCAAAAGATACATTGTTCTTTCCAGATGGAATCTGTACATTGCCTCAAAGGTGGGACAAAATAGCGGCTATCGATGGACAATACTTTGAATAAAATACGTCGTACCGATTTTTTAATGACAATAAAGATTTAAATTCAAAAGAAATCCTTTAAAATTAATTTATGGGTCTGACACCAATTTCAGTTTATAATTTCCGTAGATTCTTCAATAATAGTAAAAATCGTAGAAAGCTTCAATAATAATAATTTATAATTAAAGGTAATATATACACTGTATAGTTTACTATTTGTTTATTCAGAGATTCATTTTAAAAGAAGTATATGGTCAGAATGAATTGAATCTGGCGAATAAGCTAGATGTGAAAACATTTCGTATTCTGGTTCACAGATTTTTGTGATGGTATTGAACCTGTATGAGTGGGTATTTTTAGTAAACCAGATTTTTGCATTCAACTGGTCCAAGAAGCTATAGTTTATCCAATAAAACAGTCAACTGATGTCATCTAAATTTATGACGTCAAAACGTTGCATTATTGCCCTTCAGTTTTGATTTATTTCGGCCTTGACATATAACAAAATTCCAATATAAATATGTTTTTATTATTTAATTATTACATTGTTAATAGTCATTTCCGACTAACCTACAATTTGTCTTTATGATAACTTAAATCTAGGTATATAACTAGGAGGATCAATCGGCGCTATCTCAGTCTCTGGTAAAATAATGTTTATACATGTCTGCTTTGTTTTTTATTATATGTACTTCACTACCCAACACTACACAAGATCAGATGGTATGATTATTTTGAGTCTGCGTCCTACTCTGGTGGTATCCAAAAGTTGCAATACTTCAATATTCTCATGAGAATGGAGTCTTTCCTCATGCCCCCTTGCAATTCTTTTGATTTCTTCACAACACAGTCAATCTTGTTCTGAAAAATTTGTATTTTGTTTATGTTACTCTTTGCAGAACATAATTGAACACCATATGTCCATATAGTTTTCGGTATTTGCTTATATAATAGCAATTTATTATGTACTGATAATTGCGATTTTCTTCCAAATAGCCAGTACGTTTTCCAATATTTAAATTCTATTTCTTTTCTTTATATGTTCCTTCTAGCAAAGTTTTACATCAAGATTTATTCCGAGATATTTAACTTTGTTGCTATATGGAATAATAGTATTATTTATTGGTGGTTTACGGTCTGATTGTAGGTGAACTGCACATGTACAAATTTACTTTCGTTAATTTTTATTTTCGAAGCTTGTGTCCAATTATTGACAATAAGTGACAATATATCACTTACCTGTTGTAATTTTCGTGTGGCTTCTTCACTATTGTCTCCGACAGCTATAATTGCAGTATCATCAGCAAATGTAGTCATCGTAATATTCTCTATTTGTGGTATATCACAAGTGTAGAGTAGGTAAAGCATTGGCCCCAGTACACTTCATTGTGGCACACCTGATTTAGCTTCTTCTTGTTAAACCCTAAACATTCGGGTTGTAATATACGATTTTAGTAGTTCGATGTGTTGTTTTGGTAACATTTCCTGTAGTTTATGAACAGAGCCTTCATGCCAAACCTTATCGAAGGCTTGTGCTACATCTAAGAAAATAGCTAAGCAGACTTTTTTACTTTCGTAGGCTTTTTCAATAATATCTGTTATTCTGTGGACCTGGTCAATTGTTGAAAGCTTGTTAATAAACCCAAACTGGTGTGTTGGTATTAGTTTTTTTCTCTCTATGATATAAATAAAATAATGAGACAAAAATAATGTTTTTAAATATAATTTTATTTAATCTTTATTTTAACATTATAATATTAAACTAATGATTGGCTAATGATCCAATGATTGATTAATTTCACTAGTCGCAACTTTCTTCAAGTTTCAAGTTCTCAACATTAATCGACTAATCTTATATGCAATATAAAGAAATATAAAAAAGAAATATGTATAACGAGTAAATTGCAGCGTTCCCTAATGGACCTAGAAGCGTATTATCGACCAAACCGTAAAATAGGGCAAGTAAGTGCCGTATTCAGCGGTGCCAACCATAAGTTCGCCGTAAAACTCAAGCCGTCGAATTAATGATGGTTAAGGTTCGCCGCAGGATATATATCCTACACGGAATAAGGCTATTTAACACAAACACGCGTTAATGAAATACCATAAACTCAGATTTACAGGCGACCAACCCCTAAGAATCATTGTCACTGAATTAACAAATGACTGTTAGAAATCATAATTAAATGTATAATATAGAAACATTTTAATTTGTTTACTCCATGTCATGTGTACATAATTACTTAACTATTAACCTGAAATAAATTTTATTTTTACAAAAAAAGTTTGATAAGAAAGTTGATTATTGAGATGTCTAAAATATTTCGAACAATATTTAGCTACGTTATCATTAAAGTCAAGTGAAATAAAAGAAACGAAGCTGATAGTTTAATAATTTGCATAGACAAAATAATTAGATATTTAAGAAAATATTAAAGTACGTCTAAATAAACGTGTTGTAGAAATACTTGATGAACTTACTATAACTGTAAATAAAATACTCTTATAAAGTTAAACAACTATTATTAAAATAAAACTACAATATTACAATTTGTGCATTTGATTTACATAAATATAACAAGATCATGTGGTACAACTCTTTATGTAATTTTTATTTAAAGAAAATCATGTGTCATCAAATGTATATCATTCCAAAGTTCTTGTGTTGCAGCTTCTATGCAAAATTAACCTTTTTCTAGCGTCAAATACATTTCAATTTGCATCCGTGTAATAATTTTTAACCGACTTAATGTTCGGTTGTACTTTTTTTTTAATATATGTTCGTCGATTTCTCCTTCAACTGTAGGCCGATTTTCAAAATTCTTTTTTTATTTGAAAGAGTGCAATTACGAGGTCCTCCTATTGGAACCAAATCAGGATTTATTGGGGAAGGGGGGAATCGAGGGAAACGCTGAGATTTGAAAGGATCGTAGAAAATTTCACATGTTTTTTTATCTAAAATAATCAGATATATGTGTATAATGTTATTGCTGACGGAAAATCGGAAGTCGTCCACTGCAAAAGTCATTCAGTTTGGTTTACAAGCACTAACTATAGCATATAAAACCTCGTAGAAATATTGGAGGTCGCTGGGTCGATTCCCGGCGGGGACAATAACTTTTTGTTGTTGTTTAGTTAAAACATTTTCCAAATCAACCAGGTTAGCGGACCCCGGGCCTGAAGCGTTTCTTATTTTCAACCATTGTTTATTTATTTCTATTTTTCCTCATACGAGCTGCACCTTTACTTGGCCTATCCATTGTAATATTAAATAAAATAGCTGCGTAATTTATTGAGTAAATATCTAACACTAAAAAGAGAAAAATAAAATATTTTTAATAAAAAAATTGAACCGACTTCAAAAAATTAATAGGAAATTGAATTCGGCTTAATTTTTTTGTTAAAAATATTTTTTCAGTAAGTTTGGAATTACTAACATAATTTTGATATGTCTAAGCAATTGTTGGACACTAATAGTATCCTCGCTATCCTATATTATTATTATAATTTTGTGATGTTTTGTTACTGTTATCAAACTCATTATACATATTATAAATTACTGATATAATAATAACTAACGTCAAGCCGTGTCTATTCAAGATTTTATCATTATTCAATATCGCCTGATAATTATAAAACAATGTTGTAAACAATTCAGATTTAATACAAAATTCCACAGACTGCAATAAAATCAAGGTCGCTGGTAAAACATTTTTTAAACTACTTTCAAAAGTTCGATGCTTTTAAACTCATCAGAAATACCGAGGATTTAATATGGTGATTTATATTTGATATAAATCACGATATGTGTCACAAAATTCCAAAAAATTAGCTGGTTAACCTATTAGTCAGACCACTGCTATATTTTAATGGTACATGGAGTACTGATATTTATGGAGAACAAATTCAGTTTCAGCATCTCTATGCTTTTATACTACAGTGAACGAGAAACAATAACACGTTTTAACAAGAATTTTTCGAAATTTATTTGATATTGATATTGAACAACATTACGGTTTTTTTACATCTTATTTTGTTTGATCTCCGTTCCGTTCCGTAAGAAATTAGAAGTACCGATTTCAATACAAAGAATAAAAACATCTATAAGCGATTTATTACATGATTTGAAACTAACGAATAACTTGCAATTGTATTGTAGTGTAAAAGTAAATAGAAGCTATATTTAGAATTCCCAGAGTGATCAGATATCACTCTAAAAAGGACAAATGTTAGAAGGATTGAAAGTTCAAGCTAACATTTATTATTCTAAATTAGCTAAAGCATTTTCTGAGAATGTAGGATGCACTTTAGTCGTTATATTCTTGAGATATCGCTTTTTCTATTAGCATTTCATTCTTGTAATAGCATATAATTTGACACAATAATACAAGCAATTACTCATTTTCATACAAAAGTATTAAGGCAATGCTAAATAAATCAAGACAACACGCAATAATCTTAGAGTATATGAATCATGCTGACTTTTACTTTTACTTCTCAAACGCTCTATATTTTTCAACCAAGGTTCCTTATATATTGTACACCTTTTTCGTTTTGATTTACTATATTTACTTTCCTTAGTGCAGTGGAATGATGAAGTTTTTATGTTTATTTATTAACAATATGTTGTAACAATTACTCTTTAGTTATTCGTCTTCTAACAATGAATCGTTTGTACCTTTAATGATAAAAAATTATAAAATACCCAAAATATATTTATTATATTTCAGCCACCATTATCACACTACTAATTATTTATTTAATTGTATAAATTATAGCATATAAATATATGCGTTAAATTAATTAATAATATATTAATAGCGTTGGTATAAATAATTGGTTAATATTGGTTGGTTAATAGCGTATAAATTATAGCGACCCTCCAACGGTTCGATGCCATTTTTGTAGTACGATTTGTCCTTTGCTTCAAAATGGGCCCCAGTTTCGGTGATCACCCCTTCACTCGACGAAAATTTCTTCCCTGCGAGCATTCTTTTGAGATCTGGGAACAGGAAATAGTCGCTAGTGGCCAGATCTGGAAAATACGGCGGATGAGGAAGCAATTTGAAGTCCGATTCATGGATTTTTGCCATCGTTTTCACTGACTTGTGATACGGTGCATTATCGATTGGACTTCGGAGTAAAATGATGGAGCCATGTTTTATCCATTATCACATAGCGACGCAAAAACTGGGGTTTATTACGCTTGATCATCCTCAAACACTGCTCCGAATCACCAACTCGTCGTTGTTTTTGGTAAAAAGTGAGCTCGCGCGGCACCAACTTTGCACAGAACTTTCTCATACCAAAATATTCGTGAATGACATGATGTACATGTTCAGTTCATATCTTTAGAGTGTCTGCTATTTCATTCAGTTTCAATTTACGGTCATTCCAAATCATTTTGTCGATTTTTTAAAATGTTTTCGTCGGTGACAAACTCTTTTGGGCGTCCACTGCGTTCACCGTCTTCTGTGCTGATTTCACCATGTCTAAGCTTAGCATACCTAATACTTGATGGTTGATTTTCTTGAGGCAGTGTCCGGAAACTCGTCATCAAGCCAAGTTTTTGCTCCAACTGTATTTTTTCCTTTCAAAAAGCAATATTTTATCAACACGCGAAATTCCTTTTTACATTTTTTCACAATAACAAAATGATCCGACAGCAGTCAAATTTATACACGCATCTTTTAAGGGTTAAGGCTAACTAAAAAACATATGGATTTAATTCTAGTAGCGCCATCTATGTGTCAGGCCGGCGACTTTTTAATTGACCTGTTATATATGGAAATAATGACAATGAAATAAAGACCATCTTATTTTATGTATGCGGTCAAATTAAAACCTCTTTCAAATAACTCATATTATCTATAAATTGCAGCTGATGATAGTTCTAGTTCATATATTCTTTCGAACATTAAATCCAGTGCCTCAAGTTCAAACTCAAAGGCATCTGAGTACTTTCGTGGCAAATTAAACTTAAGATTGAGTCCCTTCCACACTAAAATCCCGAATCCATTACAAAAGAACATATTTTAGACTAAAATAAAGTTATGGCTAAGTTAAAATTAAGTTCCTTAAAGTAAAATAACATAAATTATATTATGTAGTAGTATTTTATGTTATTTTATGTGTATTCCAAGTTAATAATGCTTGATATACATTACTCTTCCAGCGTATAATTTGTTATTTGGTTAGTTAATTTAATATAAATCTTAACACAAAATACAACCACTTTTAATATCTGTATCCACCTTTAATGTGCGTTTTCATCATAAATTAGCTGGTATTGAGTTGTTTGTTGTTCGTTGTTTTAATAACCGTTATGAATAAAGCATATAACTTGAATTATTAAATTTGCTTATATCGAGTAGAAAACGTGCACAATTTTACAATTGCGGTTTTGTTATCTGAGTTTTAAAGTATCAAACATAAACAATACATATCACAAACCATAGTTTAAGGACAGCGTTGTTTAAGTTACTTTAGTTGTTCCGAAAAAAAAATACAAATATATTAATTTTTCGGTATTATCTGTCTCTCACCATTACTTTCCTGTTTTGTTCTATATTCATAAAACCTTTTATAAATGGCTATCAAAAGGATAAAAATTTGGTAAATATAGCAAACCATTTCCATATAGCTGCATGTCACAAGATATTTTCAGTGCTTCATACACTTCAGCAATATAACATACATAAATATTATAATAGTATAGTTAAAACTGAAGTTTAGCCACAAAAGTTAGATATGAGTATGATTAACAGAAGTATATATGTTATAGAAAGCGGCTATATGTGAAATCTGTGAAAATAAAATAATTTTGAAGCAATATAAAGTACTTTTTGTTTTAAAATATTTATAATTGGCGCAGTTGGTAGGATTCCGCGGATATTATAAGGATATTCTCTTTTGAATTCATGGAGTTATATGGAATCAACCTACTTTATAACAAGAAAAAAAGACGCTGACATTCGATTAGCAATAATTCCATAGTTACCTGAAGAATTTTTTAACAGATGTTCGGGCAAAAAAAAATCAGTTCAGGTTGTGAAGTAGATTAAAGTAGATTCAAGCTGTCTAAAGACCTCTAGCCACGAGCTGTTGAAATTAGAAATCATGCATGGAAAAACACCCCTAGTCCGTGGATTCCTGGCATATACATCGCAGTTCAAACTGTAAAGTCACCAAAGGCCAACTGAAATTGCTGTGAACTAACCAAATCTACTCGAATTTGAGCAAAAACTTGCAGTTTGGACTTGGTTCAAGATATGACCACCAAAGGGAGATTGCATTTACTGAAGAAGATCTCAATTACTCAACCATGAACTGTTGTAATTTTGACAAACGTGGGAAATAATACCATGAAAATTTGGGTAAAGGCAGTACAATTCGGATTTTCATTAAAGGCAAACTAACGTACCAATATATAATCGTTTTTTTTTTGTTCTGGCCTAAAACCAGACGGTGGAATGCATGACGCATACCTGCGGAGACTTGCCCTGGAGTGATAAGTTGGACCGGGTTATGTGCTACTGCCTCTGGGCTTACCAATAGACTAAACCGAAATCGCCTCACAGTTGATCCCTGTCGATTCCGACGATTCTATTTATTCGCGAACCTGAGTTAACACATAACTGGATACTGTCGTATGGGGATAAAAGTTATGGAGGAGCTTAGCGGTGACGCGGTGCTAAGCTCCCAGCATGTCGACCAACTCGCGAACAAGCCCGTTTTCAGAGGAACTTGAACTGACTTGTTGTTTGTAGAATGATTGAGATATGAAGTGCTTGATTTCTGGAGTGTCAGTTTCCATATTAATTTTATTATTTCTGACAAACCATGGAGCGTTTAATATTCTCCTGAGGAGCTTATTTTGTAAAAACTTGAAGCCGTTTGACCTGGTTGGGTGTAACAAACTTGAAATAGGCATTAGATCCGTAGAGGAGTACGGACCGAATTAACATCTTGTATAATAAGCATTTGATGGAGATGAGCCTAGAAGGGCAGATCAGAAAAGATAGCAGGTTTGCTATCCCCGAACCTTTCTGGATTGCTTTCTGGATTTGGGAATGTCAACCAAGGTATAATGGTTACTCACAAATAAATTAATAATTTTTATTTTAAGCTCTAGACGTTTCATAATACACGAACTATTCCAAAAATATTCAATATTAATGGACTGAATTGAATAATTGAACTAACGCCGTTATTTTTAAATTTAACAAGAAATAATGTAGAAAAGTAGTTATTAATTAGTAACATTCGTCAGAATTGCATCATTATTACAACAGATATTCATATAAATCAAATGTATGACGACCTGTTTGCAATTAAGATTAAAATCGTTACGCGAAAACTTGTTATTGATACCTTGTGCACTGAAACTGGCCAATGTTTCTGTTATAATTACGTTGTATAACATTAAATTCGCTTTTAATCGGTAATCGGTACTAATGAAACTGAAACTTGCTCCTGTACTGTACTTCTCTTGTTTTTAAATTTTAAATTAAAGATTCTGGTCGTTGATGTCCCTTGTATATTCATATTTTTATACGCCATTTAAATTTTTTAAAGTATAAAGCTTGTGGTCGCAGTACCAAACCATTTTTTCAAAGTCTGTATTTTCCGATAAGTTTTAAGATAAGACTTTTTTGACCGAGTAGTGGTTAGTTTGAGGATTTCAGAGGAATAACACGAGAGGTTGTTTTCTAGATAAAAACAATGTTTGAACAAAATTAAAGTTAACAAAGTCTGTTTCATATTAATTTTAGAACACTTAAGGTTAAAAATAAAATAGCCATTAACATATATTTAAGTAATGCTATACAAATCTATTTAATTCAGCCTCTGTCAGACACGCCATTAATTATTCACCTAAGTAAAATTAGTTCAAACATTTTGTTGAAGTTATTGTGATTTGTAGATAAAAATCATCACTAAAAGTTATTTAAAAAAAGAACTTATATCGATATAAGGGTTTTTACCCTCATTATCGTTCTGTACCACCGTTCAACAAGTCGCGACTTCTTGAATACAATAAAATAGATACACCTTACAGCCTTTTCACATGTTTTAACTTTTTTATTAAATTTGTTTAATGCTTGCTTGTAATTAATTGCTACTTACACAGGATATCATTCTAATCTAAAATATAAACATTACTGTATACAAATGTTTTGTTTGTATACAAAAAAATATTCAAATGATTGTGGTTCATGATGTGCTAGTCTGATATTTTAATTAAAGTTACACGTTCATTGTTGTAAATATCCTATTTATGCATAAAACATTTTTTATGCGATGTCTGTTATTCTAATTTGAATTGTAGTGTAAGAAAAAAGAATACAATTCCACAATGGACGCATTGTTGTTTCATTATCTTTGGCTGATCAAGATACATTTTTGCATAAGCAGCTCAAGTTTTCGCATAGTCTCAGGTTCGATTTATTATCGACTTTGTATTTTGTATATATATTTGTATCGAATAAGTGTATAAATATTCAGAGGATAACGTAGATAATTATATATTTTACATTTCAATTAGATAATATCATCAATAACGATATTCTCTAAGATCAATTCTTGCTTGAGCTGGTTTTTTTTTATCTTCTCTACAGTATTTCCATGATACCTTAGTCCGAGGTTCGCTGGGGTTTTCCTCCTTTCTAGCTTCTTCTGATTCTTCCATATGCTATAAGTAGTTCTACCAATCCAAGAAATATATAGGGCAAACACAAAGGCTGTAATTACAAAAAATGAGAAATGAAGCACCTTCAGGGCTCGAACAATACTAAGACAAGACGGAAGTCCAATCCCATCTTTGTTCAAAATATGTATAGATGAAATAAATTTCAAAGCAAAATAAACCGAGTTGTACATAGAATATAGGAATACGAATATAATTGAAATGTTGGAAGGTGTTTGGATGATGTACTGATAACAACTCATACCTAATAGAAAACGCTGAACAGATGGAATAAGGTACTAAAGAAGCATGGAATGATACTGAAGAAGGGCAAAACGAAAATTATGGTGATGGAAGAGCCAGAAAAAAATTATATTCAATTTGGAAAAGTAAACATATATCAAGCAAAATTAATTTAAATATCTGGCGTATCGATAGCAACGAAATTCAAGGAAATTAATGCCAAAATCAGAAAAACTATGAATCTATACTTACCCATAAATAATATATGCATTACCAAAAATGACAACAAACATGACATATTCTTACTTATTCCTGATAATTAAACGGACATTTTCAGATGCGGATTTATGCAGTAAAAGTTACTTTATATTTCAGTATTATTTCCCTCAACTTCAATAAACCTATTCGATCGATTTTCCAATTTATAGAGCATTATAGTAGTTTTCTGGAGTTTTGAGTTTGGAGGTAATTCATTATTAATTTCTAAATAGGACTCGTTTCTAATGCAGTATCCATTGCTGTATCTTTGAAATGTTCAAATCAAATTTAGTTTAATCATGAAATTTTAGTTCTTATATTATTTTTATGAAAATATTAAATAGTAATGACCCAGTCATTACAACCGAACAGTCCCTATATTTTTACAAAATGCGTCACTAAGCAGTTTTATAATATCCTTAGTTACAACACTAATATTTTACTTTTTATACAACACTCTGGTTTTACTTAAAACGGCAGGAAAGAGAAAATGCAAGAACGTTGCAGCAATGAACTAAAACACGTTAAAAGACATTGTTCAGTTACAGGAAACGAAACGCTCGTATAATTACTTAAAATTCACCTATTAGACCGTCCTTCCTATGGTATTGTTGATGATGAGGGGAAGATAAGAGAAAAGAAGCGTCTAAATAGGCTAAACAGAACTCCTTTGCCGTTAGGAACAGGCTCTCGTCTAGGAAGCAAAGGAAAAAAATAAGTTAAATCATCATTTTCTGGAGGATTATTGGTGCTATTGTTATTTTTATGATTTTTGAAATAACTTGGCAAATAATAAATAAATAGTTATTGATTTTCCTAGGCTAGAATAATTGGAAATGTTAAAACCAATTAACTAAACAGTTATTATTCAATAAACAATGACTGGGATGATATTTGTTGTTGGTATACATTTTATTTTAATTAGAGGGTCACAGGTTTATTAGAACATCACCTTCCTTCGCGTACATGTGGGCTTTGTAGCCACACTAATTTCTGAAGCTTCTATGATCATTTTCGCTCATTATTCCCGTAAGTGACCCACTTTTCATGGCCCTTAATCATTGATTTAAAAAATGACTCGATTTCAATTCGTTTTAGCAGTAATTCACAAATAGAAATTCGATCCGTTGGATTTTTCACTGTTAATTCATATAGAATCCAAGTATAGGGCTTGAACCTGTGTTCTATGGACTGTTTCAGACACACTATAATATTTCTTAGCTTCGTTGAATAATTGCAGAGACAGAATATTATAAAGACATATATATAATATTTATTTATTAATAGGGTATTAAGCCACCATTTGCATTTGCATCTACTCTAAGCTAACGGTTCAACTGTTTTGTTGTTCAATGAGGACTGGCAATTGTGTTTACCAGAGAAGATATTTCTTGATATTCTGATGCTTCTCAAACCAAGACCGAAGCTTTTCACTGTATATATGGGTATATCATCATCTTGAAATATAACCACCTTTGAAAGCTCTATGTTGGTAATTCTAAGAACTTGTCGAACTTGTTGAAGAGAATGTGAATATAATAATTCGAAGTAATACGACCAGTGATGTTAATGAGTAGACTAGCCCTTCCATGGATTGTGAAGCTTCCACGGTACTGTTGTTTTAAACACTATTAGTTAAATAAATATTGAGTTCAGCTATCACTTTTGGCGCGGTAGTTTTATGTTATGTGGTCAGAATCTTTCTATATATCTATTATATATTCGTCTGTCTTTCTCAGATAACTTTGGATTTGCCTATGATGATGTTTCACCATGTATAACCATGTTTTAACCATCGTAGAATAAAGCGTATAATATACTGAAATATAACCTACTAGACCTGCCATGTAAACTGAGCAATGCACAAGCGTGATGTTATTTATATGCACTGTCACCAACATGCAACAAGATTAAATATAGTTTGTAAATTGTCTATAATTTATAATAATAATAATATTATGAATAAGTATTGGAAAAACCAAAATTACTTTCCTTGATTTGACAGCTCAGTAATGTTAATATTTCTTAGGATAACTCGACTAAAATTGTCTTACCAAAATCATCCCTACCTTATGGATTTTCTGTCATAGGTTTAGGCAGACTATCCTACTTTAAATTTAGTTCCTAATACCGAAGGGGTCGCTTTTACATCCCCATCCTGGGTAACATCTGTCCGTGACATATTTCTAATCGATAATAAGATAGCGATTGTGAGGGCAAGACTCGAATAGTCTGACGTGCGGTGGCTCACTCCCCATCCCCCACGTGGAACTATTAACACCCTCAATAACAGTTGAAGAAGCAAACACATTTCCCGTCGATGGTTTATTTTAAAAGGTCTAAAGAGATTTATTGTGGAGCATTGTGACAATTTCCTTGAGATATTTTCGTGATAACGTCTGTCGACGTAAAAAAGAGCGTCAACTTTTTATCGCAATAAAAATTGCGGTGATTTATTATGATTCTGTAAATTTAGTTTATGGGGCATTATTTATCTTTGCCTTTTCAACGATTTTTAAGAATCTGTAGCTTGTATACCGTGATGATTGAAGGAATATTAATAATTTTGCTGATCCTGCATTATCTGTATCATATACACTAAACGATACTAAACTTATTATTTTCCACACATCGCAGGAAATATTAGGATTACAAATTAATGTTTAAAAGATTTGTTTTTAATCGAAAGGTTGTTGTGAAAAATCGGTATAATGTATTTTATTCAAAGTATTGTCGTCCAACTGCTACCTCTCCCATCTTTCGGGCAATATACGAATTCCACTATATATTTAAAAATAATAATATATCTTTTGAAACTATCCACGAATAGCCTCATTTTTTGCTATCTTCATAACAAGTGAAGTGCTGCGCAAACAGGTCACGACTCATATGTCGGAACAAGTAGTAATTAGAAGGAGTAATGTCTGGAGAATACGGCAAGTAGCACAACACTTCCCATTTTAATGTTTGTTGTTTTTAATTTTTAATGTTGCGTCTTTGCTCGTATTGCGGCTGTTTTTCGCGCAGTGCTTGACTCAAACTCATAAATTATAATAGATCGCGATCCCTATTGATGATTTCATTAGGTATTAGCAGCTTATAGTAGACCACACTAAGATGATCCCAACAAATATGGAGCATTACCTTGGAGCCATGAATATTAGCCTTTGTCGTTGATGTTGATGCACTTTTTATCACCAGTAATAATGTGATTCAAGGGACCTTGCCGTTGAAACAGCATTTCACGCATGACCAAATGTCCTTCAATATATCTTACCTTCAATTCATACGGCACAAAATATTCAAGCGTTTGAATCATTCCCATGTTCTTTAAGCGATTGGAAATAGTTTTTTACCCCCAACAACTCTGCATATTCTTCCTATGTTTTACATGGATTATCGTCGAGTAATGGCTTCAAGTCCTTGTCTTCAAATTTTTTGGTTTACCAAAAGGCGGTGTCAAAATCGCCATTTTTTAAACGTCCAGTATTAACCAGTCTTTACATGTTGAAATCGATGGAGCATAGTTGCCATAAACTACACACAGCATTCGATCACCCACGAATCATTTCGATTTTGAACATTTCCCACAAAAACGATTTACTCAGTAAAAAGGCAGACATTTTCAACGTACTGAAAATATTTTTGTTCACACTTGACACTTCACACTTCACACTTGAGATGACACATACTGAAAGGAAAAACCTGTGAGGTATGAAATTGGTTACTATTATATCTGATGTTTACTGTTGGAAACAATCGACTGAAATCGACTATCGACTATTCAGTAATTGACTACTTTTTACTATCGACTATTTCAGTCGCTATTTTTCGTTCGACTGTTTTTACTAGTAACTGTTTTCAGTCGCTATTTTCGGTCCGATTGATTTTATTACTATTTTAGTTACTATTTTCAGTTCTACTAGTTTATTCGACTAATTTTTAACGTTCTGGTCTTCCGTCCTAGCCGCGATCTTGAAAGTAATGCGCCGAATTTATGCTTATATAGATTTATATGTAATACATTTGGTTTTATGTTTTTTTTTGTAGTTTGCTTGTGAGTAACTATATATTGTAAATTAATATAGCAGCATTTTAGAACGCTAGTTTTCGAGGGCGAAAAAAATAAATTGTAAATGATAATTAGCAAGATACTTTTGACTGGCATAATAGGTAATAATTTGGACTGTTATAATAGGTAATACTTTTTTATAAACTTTCACGATTTTTGTCCAAGCCTCTTGTTTGTCGAAACTTTTTTCCTAAAATATTGAAAACTAAAATTAGGTTCCAAAGGTTTCAGAAATTGCATAGATCCAAAAGAATTGAAGAATTTTTTATAGTAGCAGTTGTTAAATTTCTTTTAAAAATTTTAACCGTAAAGAGGTAAATAAAGTATATTAAATATTTGTAATAAATACATTTTCTTATAGGAAAACTCTACTTTAATAATCAACAATTTATTTTGTTGGCTAGTAAGAAGAGCACCACAGTTTTTATTTGTTAACGAATGGATTATCTTAACAGAATGTGTTCAACTTTTAATGCTCATTGAAATAATGACCACCGAGTTATCTGGTAAAAGAGATCCCAACGATGTCTTTAATTATACGGTTGATAAGAGGACTGCAACATTCCATCAAATCCAGGATTTTAACAAGTGAATGGGGAAAAAATTACAAAATTGTCTATTAGATGTCATCAATAAAAGACTGCCAATTTTAGAAATGAATATGATATGCGTGAAATCCACATTTTTAGATCCTAGATTTAAAAAAGCAGGATTTTAGAATTGCAAATAATGCTGAGGCGATACAAAAAGTTATTACAAAAGAGGTATCTTCCATTCTAACTTCAAAAAATACAAATATAGTTCCACAACTCGAAATTCAATACAAAACTACTGACCAAGAAGGTATTGACATCTGGAGATATTTTGATAAAAAAATGGCTAGAATTAAAGAAATAATTACTCCAAGTACTGCAGCAACTTTACAGATTTAGCAGTATTTGGAAATTCCATTTATTTGGCGTTTAGAAAACCAATTGGATTTTTGCCAAACCCATAAAATGAAACTACCTGAATTATATTAGTTACACGTAAAATATTCCTCTATACCCCCAACATCTGTCCCCTGGGAACGAGTTTTTTCAAAATCTGGACAAATAATTAACGATCAAAGAAATCGCCTCACGGGAGAAAAGTTGAACATGATAATAATCACAGTAATTTAAAAATATTTCGGTTCAAAAATAAATAAAACTTTTATTTAAAAAGGGTCTGGTAGTTATTGTACGATCATTTTTAGGTCCATCATGGATTAGATTTTTCAATGATTAGGTATATTTTACATTTTAATTAGAAGTTGTGTTATTATGTGTTGGTGTTATTATTCCATTCCTTTTTACACATCCACAGAACATTCAGTATAAAAGTTATCCTACTTCCTTTAAAATTATATTATTTTTTACATGATAATAGAAATTAGTATTTTTTTTCCTTTTCTTTTTTAAAGTTATCAAATGAATGAATATATATTCATCTCTGTCTCGCTTATACTACCATTGGAGAATATAAAGACATTTAAAATTAACTGCTCCAAGCATTTATCTCCGTCCTTTCCTATCTCACATTTTATACAGACAAGAATTCGTACATCTTCGTCTGACATCACGAATGGAAAAAAACAGTCGAACCGTGCTATTTTTTTGACTATGGACTGTTTCGACTGTTTTCAGTCGATAGTTCCCAAAGCTACTGATATTATTTAATATACATTACAGCATCTGCTGTAAATCTTTTAAAATTAATTTAATAGAAATAGTTGCTTAGAACTATACCCGTTGTGATTAATACACAATAACTCCATCTATTATAGACCCTTTAAAATTAATTAATAGGCCAGATAACGAAATATTTTGTTCTAAGGCTTAACACAGGGTATGGACAAAATAATATAACAACAATGTGTATTGATTGATTGAACTGAGCCACCAATTTCTTTTAAAGCAGCTGCAATTCATCGCAAAATAGATTCGTAGTGTGTCCTAAATACTTTTCAACGGAATTTCGTCCCGTTCTTGTTCCAAAACATCCGCCAATTGTTTCAGTGACGTTTGAGATGGAAACTACTCCCCATTCTTAGCTCTAATACTTCTCATAATGGTACAGTTAAGTTGAGGTCTGGTGATTATGCTGACCAATGAAGATGTTTGATATTCCTCAAACCAAGACTGAATCTTTTGGCTGTGTGTATGGGAGTATTATCATCTTGGCAGTATCAATGTGGCAGTATTTGGCAGCAATATTCAGCAGCTAATCATAGTAAGAACTTGATCATTGAATCATTAAAGATGTCTAAATCTGGAAGTAACAAAATTCCTTTTGCAACTGAAAAAACTGAAGTCGAAATAACTTGAAGGTTCACCCCATTTCTTAGCTTGTCGTTTTGATACAAGGTCAAGGTGGGGGCCAACTCTCATTCATGCTCATGAGGTGATGAAAAACGATTTTCTTGTGAAAGATGCAATATTGATGATGCCGAATTTTTAGGTTAGCCGTTGATAAATAGATGGTACCCCGTGAACTTATTGAATAACCCAGTGCATTAAAAAGACCTGTGCAAATCAGAGGGCTCAACTAATTCTGTTGAGGCATGCATTCAAAAACAAAAAACAAGTCATCCGAGATGGTAATAAAATAGCCTTGAGTCAAGGCCCTAATAAACCGTTTATATGAGTGATATATCTGGTATTCCCCTCGTCCTTCTCTGTAGCCATTTTATATGAAAAAGAACCAACAAGATACCGAGAATTTATTACATTTCTATTTGGACGGAAAGCCAGCCACCTGTTCTCATAAGAATTCCATGTAGTGGAGTCATAAAATATTTGACGATAAGAACGAAAATGTCTGAGAATTTTACGATGACTCTATCCATTGCCGGAAATTAAATAATGTATGTGCATGCATTGGATTTACATTCATTAATTTTTAAATATTTCCTGTTTTAAATGTACTTAGATTTTAACTTTAGTGACGCCAAGATTTATTGCCTCGATGTTGACGTAGTAAAGGTTACGAACAAAATTACGAAATGTTTGTTAGTTCTAAAAGATATATGTTTTAAAATAGGGCACTGTACGTGTAAACTCTATGAATGGATGTTTTTCGTATTATTTAAATACAACAGCTATTTTAGAAATACCTGATAAAAAACAATTAGGACAACATTTTTGATGATACGAATATTGGTATTGGCAATACAAGTGTCGTTAGGCTCCATCTGATGTTACCAATGGAAAGTTTGACCTTTATAACCATAACCTTCGAAATGTTTTGAGATTTGAGCACCGCTTGTGTTGTTACAGTGAGAATGTTGCCTCAATGAAAAAATGGTGTTAACTGCAGGAGTGTAGGAAAAGAAAACAATGTTATAAATAAAATACAATTTATTGTCTTTTTTCTTTGCGTAAATTAATGTACAAAGACGAATTTGTTTATTTAAATGAATGACGTAAAAATATAACATATAACACAAGAGTTTGTATTGTGGTAAGGGTGACTTTTGAAGTTTTGTTATTTTAAAAACAATGGATCAAAAACAATGTCATATTGCTTCGTGATGGGAAAAAATAGGTTTACTCGATACTTGACTATTCCGAATTATTCTGTAATTCTTGCTAATTCTGATTCTTACTCTCGATGCATCGTGTTTTATCGCTGAAGCTTATCCCTCGGGTTCTTGGTGGTGGCTAAGAAGGTTGGTTCAAGAAACCCTTTTCTGCATCTCAAGACTCTGAGCCAGGAACTTCTGATGTAACTTCTAAAAGTTTGCGGTTATAGTCACCATAAGTTGTTCTCTACCAGGTCTAACTTCTTACACGCTTCGTCTACCCCGGCACCTGAACACTTCGAGCCGATGAGACATCCCTTTTGCTAGCCACGTGTTTTCCGTTTGCCCGGAACCTTTCTAATATTGATCTAGCTTCACCAGACATTCGATACAATACGGCACTTTATATTGTCTCAAGTCATAATTCTTTTCCCATGTTATAAATATTACAAAAAACAATTAAATAGTCTAATAAATTAGAACACTAAACTATACAAAAAAATACATTATAATTTCGTAAACTTATAATAATATAAATATAAACAAATTTAATTACGTCGCAGCAAGCCCCATCTTTCGGCACTGCAAACAAAACTACACAGGTGACGAATTTTAGTTCTAATGTAAACGTTTTGATGGTACTGAACAACCTAATAATAATTTAGCAGTCCCATAACATAAGTGCTTTTTGAATCGTTCTCATATCTAAATAATTAAATCATCTTTTTATATAAAACCTGCCTATTTTAACCTGACTATTATTAATATTTTTGACTGCGTTACAAAATGTTCTTCGAACAAAAAAAATCGCGTTTGATTGGCGGCCAACAACTCGACACCTAAATCCTCGCCTAGCCATTTGTCCGTTTGCTCTTTTGGAAGTTTTTCAAACGGTATGCCGCACGAACGCATTACTTTATAAATAACTTACGCTCGTGCTTTTAATTTAAATTCTTCGTCGCTCTCGACCACATTTGCATATAACGTTCATTGTTTCCCTTCCTTCACGGACAAGTACGGCGGATATACGAATATTGGAAGTCAACCGAGTGCCATGATATGTCCTCACAGATGGTTTGAGTTTTTTTAATGAAATTATTAACTATTTCGGTGCCAAATCTTTTAAAGTCAATCTAGACGTGTGGAGTTCAATAGCGAAAGTAAAACAAAAAAACTTAAACAACCAAGTAATTTATTATGAAATTTCATAACACAACTTCCACTTTTTACTAAACTGACATTTATATTACCAACGACGACATATGGCATATGTCCCTTTTCCAATAAAACTCGGTGGTAGTAATAATTCCGTCTGAGCTGACGACTGAACTACATGAACTTCCTCCTGCTTTTTTCATTGCAGAATCAGCCAGAGGTGATGGAAACCTATTTATTCTTACAGCACCAACTGCATAAATTAACTTTTCATTCAATTACTAAAATAACTGATGATTACTAAAATAATTATCGAAAAAATCCATGATTTTTTTATTGTATTCTCTCCACTCAGATGAATAACGACCCCAGCACTTGACTCTAGAGTCATCAGATCTGGTTGAATTTCTGTCGTGGAAAGTTGATATATTATAAAATCATATACTATACCACTTTGTCCAGCTAATATGTATATTTTTATTCCCCATTTCTTGAGCTTATTTTTTACGTATTGATTTATGTTTACTTGTCCTTCGAAAAATACAATCTGTTCATCTATATACAAGTTTGTTTCTAAGGAAAGCTGCAGCCATCTGTTTCTAATTGCATCATAATTGCGTTGTTGTTGTCTTCTTCTGATTCTTGATCTACGGACGATAAGAATATACTTTTTCATATCTAACAGGTGAATTGAAAAGTCCCAGGCCTGACACATAGATGGCGCCATTAGAATTAAATGCATATGTTTTTTAGTTAGCCCTAACCTTCAGAAGCTGCGTGTATAAATTTGAAAGCTGTCGGATCATTAGTTTGTGACTTATAGCATTTTGAGTGAAGCAACTTGTGTTATTGTGAAAAAATGGGTAAAAAGAAATTTCGTTGATAAAATATTGCTTTTTGAAGGGAAAAATACAGTACCGAAGACGGTGAATGCAGTGGACGCCCAAAAGAGGTTGTTACCGACGAAAACATTTTAAAAAATCCACAAAATGATTTTTAATAACCATAAATTGAAGCTGAATAAAATAGCAGACACTCTAAAGATATCAACTGAACGTGCACATCATATCATTCACGAATATTTGGGTATGAAAAAGCTCTGTGCAAAGTGGGTGCCGCGCGAACTCACTTTTGACCAAAAACAACGAGTTGATGATTCGGAGCAGTATTTGAAGATGATCAAGCGTAATAAACCCGAGTTTTTGCGTCAATATGTGACAATGTGTGAAACATGGCTCCATCATTTCACTTCGAAGTCCAATCGACAGTCATCCGAGTGGACTGCACACGATGAACTCGCTCCAAAGCGTGGGAAAACGCAACAGTCTGCTGGCAAGGTTATAGCGTCTGTATTTTGGGATGCGCATGGAATAATTTTCAATGACTACCTTAAAAAAGCAAGGACCATCAACAGCGACTATTACATAGCATCATTGGACCGTTTGAAGGACTTGAAATCGCCGAATAACAGCCGCATTTCAAGAAAAAGAAAGTGCTGCTTCACCAAGACAATGCACCGTGTCACAAGTTAGTGAAAACGATGGCAATCCATGAATTGGCCTTCAAATTGCTTCCTCATCCACCGTACTCTCCTGATCTGGCTTCCAACGACTATTTCCTATTTTAAAGCAAATCAACTACAAAAATGGCATCGAAAAGTTGGAGGGTCGCTATAATCAGTATATTACTCTTGAAGGAAATTGTGTTGAATAAAAAAAAATAAATTTGCTAAAAAAATGTGTTTTACTATGGTAAGCTGGAGACTTAATTAAATTGACCTGTTAATACATAAAGAAAATTTCGTAAAGATTTTGGTGAACATTTTTCGAATAATACTTTTTATTTGCATATTTGTATTTGCAGTAGTTGTTCTTTAGTCAAAACTTACCACTAGTACTTCACTGACTACAGACTGCAGTGTGATCTGAGGGGCGATCTGTTTTGAATGGTATTACAAGTTACATATCTAAAAATGGACGTAGAGAATATTTTTACCTATTAAACCAGTCGGGTCTTCTTTGCATTAAATAAAATAATTTTTTTAAGTAAATTAATAGTTTTTGTTTTCTAAACCCTTTCACATTGTATAACTTGCGCAGTCTGTAGTATTTCAAGGAGATATCTTGAATTCATTAAATTAATTATCAAGAAAAGAAGATGTTGAATTAGCTATATCGTTCCGCAGTTACTCGAAGCATTCCTTGGTGTAGTTAATTGGAGTTCATTGTTTTTTTTTAATAATGCTCGTTATTTATATTAAAATATATTATCATATTAATATTTATTATGTTAACATATTATAAGTTTTGGTCGAAATTTTGAGATTACTTTTACTTTTATGTCATGTAATCATTTAATGGAGGAATTTAGCTGCATAGAAAACAAATGATTGTCATTGACTAAATCAACATAATTACACATAATTGACGATACTAAGAGTCATTTATTTGCAGTTTGATGAAAATTATAATAAAATGAATGGGAATTGTAGTATTAAGTAAGCATGTATAGATTTATTATGTTTAACACGTATAAAGACAAATTTTGGCATTATATCACATCCTTAACATTGCTACGTGAAGTGGGTTAGAAAAACTAATGTACATAAGAAATACTTTTGTTTTACTTTAACAACTAGGCAACCAGAGAACTGCAACACGCAAGTAAATAAGTGGATCCAGAAATGGAGAATAAAAGTCAGCAGGAGTAAATTATTCCCTATTAAATTCACCTACTTTTACTATACTTTTACCGACTTAACTTTTTATATACCAATAAATATGACTATAGTATTATTCCATATAGTAATACTTCTAGGTACCTTGAAATGAATCTTAATGCAGATCTTCGTTGGAAAGAGCATATCAAAAAGGAAAAAAAAGTATAGTGTATATTGTATATTTATATGTATAAGTATATTGGTTATTTCAAACAAAATCTAAATTATCCGTACATAATAAGTTGTTGCTGTACAAGTAAATACTAAAACCTTTATGGTCCTAAGTAACGACCAGTTATGAGGATGTTCTGCGAGAGGTAACATCAACATAATACAAGTATTTCAGTCCTGCGTATTATATATGTATTGTGGATACACCCAGATACTAGCGGAGCAATTACTTACACCGAGGCCTTCGGATTTCATCTGTTATAAAGGAAATTAAGAAATTTCCAACAAGGCATGAGGAAAGACTTCACTACCAGTGCTGCAATTCTTGGAAAACAATCAAACTGTAAGATCTTGTGTAATTGTGTAGTGAAATGTACTAAATGGTAAAAATACTAAAAAGTGCCACAAACTTATCCAGGGCCGTCAGTTGCGCGATATAACATATATTGAAAGAAATTGTTAACAAAACAATTGTTTTCAAAGATTGCCCAAATGATAATTATTATAAATGTTGAGTATGTTATTAAATATGTAGTTATTTGTTTCATTTTATCTGTGAATATATAGATTATGTCAGTTTATTAGGGTAAAGAAGCGAATCTGTTTCAAGTCCTATCTAATTTGTAATTGACAGGATGAATTGGATAATTCAGTTTTTTTTTTTTTTCATTTTGTGCATTGATATTTTATAATATAGTATGTGTTATTACTTCAATCAATATAGCTTGTCTATTTCCTTGGCCAGTAAATGGTTTCTCAGTTCCTTTATCTTTCCTTTTTTGCTAATATTATTCAATTTCTCAATAATCAATCAGTGAAAAGGAAACAACAAAACAACATGCAACAGTGCAAACACTTGGAAATAACTATTGGAAATTTCTTGTTAAATTTGAATCGAATCTTCATGCAACAGTCCTTACAATCCCGCATCTTCAAACCTTTGAAGTTATCAAATGAATACCTACTTGTGTGACTTTTGTACAACATTTATTGCATAAAATACGCTGAGGCACCTAGAATAATATAGATTAATTTCCATATTTTAAAATTAGTTTTTCCTTATTGCAATTCGTATAAAATACAGTAAAGAAGGTGCTGTTTGGCAGTTTGCATACTAAAAGTTTCTTTTTTCTCGGAAAATTGTGGTCACGCAGACTTGTAGTTCCTGAATAATACTCTGAAATCCTGCATCTAATCCTTTCAAAAGCACAAACGACCATCAAATATAACTATTTTAAATTTAATTATTTTAAAGTCGAAATAAATATCTATACAAATTAAGTCATGCGCCTATATATACTATATATATATATGTCATCCAGAACACCATTTAGAATAATTGTTAGTTATTTAGACTTATTTATATTCTTATGCGGCTATTTTACAACTGTTTTAGGTGCCGACCATTAAAAAAACAGGTAGCCAACTTATATTGTGCCTAAAATAGGTACATGACGCGCGCGATTCAATAAAGGAACTTTTACATTGCTTTGAGTGTCATCATTAAGATCAGTTTGTTAAGTGACTTATCTGTCAGATACACATTATTAAAAAGTATTCATAAAATATGCATATAAATAACTAATAAATTCGCTGGTTTTTAACATTTCTCTACGTAAAACAACAATTTTTAATTTAATGTTATTGAGTTATTCAGTATATACAAACGCTAATTATGGAGCGCTTACAATTACATGTCCATAACAACAAACATGACCAAGAAAGATCAAAGGCAATGCATTTCAAGCTAGAAACCAGTTTAAAGGATTAAAGATCTTTCAAGAATGATCAAAAAGGAGGAGAAATGGCTACCACACGAACTAACTGTACAGAAAGTGCCTTTTTGAACCATTTTAACATCACAATTTCATGGCTTGCCAGGCAAAAAGAAGAGTTTTCTGTAGCGTAATGAGACTGGTAAAGAAAAGTGAATGTTCTACAACAATCCTAACAAGTCAATTGAAAAGTCCCCAGCCTGACACGTGGTGACAGATGGTGCTACTAGAATTAAATCTATATCTTTTTTAGTTAATCATTACCCTCAAAAGATGCTTGTATAAATTTGACAGCTGTTGGATCATTAATTTGTGAATTCCCAGAAGACTTCTGAGTTATATTCAAACAGATCCAGGAATCGCAGGATTGTAACGGGCAATTTTTTATTAAGTATTACAACTAACAGAAATAGGGCATTTTCATAATGTACACAAATTAAAATCCAAATCTTTTAATTAACTAACAACCCGTATGTAGGCCAACGAAAGGGGATACGTGTGACAGCCCCTTTACACTTTCGTGTTGGAATGTACGAGTACGATATGTATAGTGAATTATTAGAAAAAAATACGACAGACTTTTTTTCTGTTTACAAATAGCTTTAACATTTACTATAGTATAAAAGTTAACAAATAAATAAAAGTAAACAAATTAAGCAATTTATTCATGATGTTTAGAAATTAGCATTTGTAGTTTTATGCAAAATATGTTAACTAGTTTTTTTCCCACGCTAAACTGGTTTCTTATCTAAATGAATTATTTATATTATTCTTATCAATATCCACATATGGTATCGGTGATAAATAGTTGAATTTTGGGTTAATATCAAAATAAATGATTACCAGAGCATCATTTTCCTCCTTTTTTTCGTTGAACTAAGGCTTAATCATAATATATAGTCTATTTAAAGTTATTTTGTATATACGCCATCTAAATTTGTGAGGTCAAAACGTCGCAATGTTGCCGAGTCTTAGTTTAGTTTGGCTTTGACATACAACTAAATTCTAATCTAAATAAAATAATTAATAATGTTACCAAACATATTTAGTTTATTTTAACATTATAGTTCATCTAATGCATATATTAACGAAGAACTTAAAACTAGAATTAATTATACAGCCGCAATAATTTATTGGTTAGAGTTGTTTTATTATATTTGCATTGAACTCTTTTCCACACCACCCTTGAGGTAGAGTTCTAGGCGCGTTTTTTTGTGTAGTGGTATCCCTCTGGAGGCCTAATCCACCTAATTAACAATTATATAACAAAGTAATGTATTTTACTTTCATTCGAGATCATATTTACCTTTTTACGTTTAGTTCTTGTTTCCTCCGATGGTGTGTTTACTTTTCAAGTCATCTTGAGATAAATTTATTCCAAGTCAACCACTAAACTGTTAATTTCCAATCTGTCTAAAACATGTCCACAATTCCGCCATTTATCAATTACTTCCTCTGTATGTCTTATCGAGTTCATCCAAACCGAAGGTGTTATGGCCGACAATGCTTCCTTCCACATATCCAAACAGTTCTTTATATAGAATATCTTTCTCGGCCAGCATGTCTATTATAAGTCTTTGCTGCCCCCATATCAACTCCATTGGATTGAATATTCAGTGTTAGGGAACTTGAACTGAATTGTGTTTGAACTCTGATACAGCTAACATCAAGCTGATCTTCATTCGTCAACCGTTTTGCCTAATAACGGTTTCTTTTTGATGAGTTTAAGGTTATATTGTTTTTTTTTAAATATTTTAGAGACCGTGTCCGTACTAATATTCAATGTAGCTGCAACACCCTAAAAATATTTTCAGTAAAGACCGCGGCAATTTAAAATTTATTAAAAGATTTGCCGGTTTATAATCCATAATTATAATATCTTGACAGCATTATATCTCTTTTTAACTGGAATAAAATGGGAAGGAAAATATTGTCTGATACTAAAACGAATTTACAAATTGCGACAGGCAATACATTAAACATTTTGATGACGTTTGTACAAAAAAAATTTAATGTTGTTACGTCCAAACGCTATTCAATGTATATTGTTAATATACTCTCGTATATTATTACTATTATAATACAATATGTATCTCCTAAATTATTATAAATTATAAAAATTATTATTTTTATATAAGAACATATTCTTAAGGGGTTGAGATTTGCGAATATGAAAAAAAAAACGATTTTTTCAAATTCCTTAAAATTTTCTTTCTCTCTTAAAATAAAACAGTACTTTAAAGTTACTAAGAATTGGTAACTACATCTATTAGAATATTTTTATTTTAATATAGCAAATTCATCAATTTAAAATATAACGACCTGTTCAAAATGTCTGGAAGTAATAATGAAAATGAATTGGGGTTGTTCCACGGTCACCGGCTTTTATATGTGTATAATTTAAAAGATACGATCAATAAGGCTCGACGAAATTTTGACAAAAGGGGCCCTTTTCATGGGGACGAAACGAGAATGGATGGTTTGAGGTCAATCTATATTAATTACATTTTGTAATTATTATTTCGTTAATTTGTCGGAAGTACTACCGGTGTTGTAAACCCAGTTACAGTATTATTAATGTGGTGTGGGGTGGTTTTTATGTATGTGATCTGATTTTTATATCAATCTTTTTTTGTTTCAGATTTGTCAAAGAATCGTTTTAGTGAATTACCCGAAGAAGTGACCGATTTCCATTTCTTGGAGCGCCTCCAGTGTTACCACAACGCTATCCGATTCATTCCTGAGTCGATCAGTAGCCTGCAATGTCTCAGCTTCTTGGACTTGAGTCGAAATCAGCTCACCGCACTACCGCGGGAGTTGTGTCAACTCCCTATACAGGTGAGTTTAATCTATTTCGATAAAAATACTGCCGTTTTTTCTCAGTATAATTTATTGTGTGTCCACGAGGTGCGCCAAATGTTAATTTTCTAAATAAAAGTGGATAAAAAACTATAAACAGCTACTGCACTCAGGGAGGAAAGTTTTTCCTAGATAGCGTATACTTCATCACGTAATTTTCAACGATGAAGCTCAAAAGTCTTGCTCAAATTGCTGATAATAAACCACAAATAACCCAAAAACAGACATCAAACAATTTTAAGCTATCTGATACGTGCTTCCGGTTAGAGGAATGTCTTAAGAATGGATATAAAACATTTAGAGGATATAATTTTGTGGCAAAATTAGTTTTTTTTACTCAATATAATTCCCTTCAAGGGTGACCCAAAATGCAGACGCCATAACCTTGCCAGCATACTGTTTCGTTTTCCCACGCTTTGGAGTTCGGTGGGTTCATCGTGTGCACTCCACTCGGATGACTGTCGATTGGACTTCGGAGTGATATGATGGAGCTACGTTTTATCCATTGTCACACATCGACGCGAAAACTCGGGTTTATTACGCTTGATCACCTTCAAACGCTTCTCCGAATCAACTCGTCTTTGCTTTTGGTCAAAAGTGAGCTCGCGCGGCACCCACTTTACACAGAGCTTTCTCATACCCAAATATTCGTGAATAATATAATGTACACGTTCAGTTGATGTCTTTAGAGTGTCTGCTATTTCATTCACTTTCAAATTACGGTCATTCAAAATCATTTTGTAGATTTTTTTAATGTTTTTCTCGGTAACAAGCCTTTTTTAGGCGTCCACTCCGTTCAACGTCTTCGGTGTTCATTTCTCCACGTCTAAACTTAGCATACCAATCCTTGAGGGTTGATTTTCCTGGGGCAGTGTCCATATCGACAAAGCAATATTTTATCAACACGCGAAATTCCTTTTTATCCATTTTTTCACAAGAACAAAAGTTGCTTCACTCAAAATGCTATAATTCACAAATTAATGATCCGACAGCTGTCAAATTTATACACGCATCTTTTGAGGGTTAAAACACATATGGATTTCATTCTATTAGCTCCATCTATGTGTCAGACCGGGGACTTTTCAATTGACCTATTATATCGATTATTGTAAAATATATCGTATATCATAATGACCGAGATATTTTCACTCGTATCGATCCTTACGTCGTCGGCTTTACGTCAAGTAGGTGATACAGTGTTGTCATAATGCAAAAAAAGTTATTGTATAGTATTGAAAATACACAACAAAAATAAATCAATAAAAAATAATATAAAATGAAATAATTAATAAAAATGTGTTGTCCATGTATTATTCAATTTAAACTTACTATTATATAATTAAGTACGAAATTTATTTTTGGCGTGTCCAAATGATTGTGGTGATGTTCAAATCTCTGTCTCTTAATTTATGTTATTATTATTTTAATTAAGTTGATTAAGTTTGAACTTTCCTACTGCATTCATATTAATTAAACATTTTCTGGAATATATCCTATAATTTAAGATAATATTTCTATTTATTGAAAGAAACATGAAGAAAAGTCTAAAAGAAAATTCTACCGTATTATCGCTATCATTGCGCATCTTCTCTATTAAACAAACCCACACAAAACCAAACTGTGGCCAGAACATAATGTTCCCGTTAGTACCGTCCTTGGCACATTTCGGTCTGCAATATGGATACGTTTCCCGTTTGTTTTGAAATTCCGTATATATTAATTAATTTTTGCGACTCGCCACAATTAGTGTTGGAGGCTTGCTGCAGTCGAGATTCGAAGCTAACGCTTTGCGGTCGTGTTAGACATTAATTAACAACGATCCGAACAATAAACACATAGCCGTAAAAAGAGTTTATTGACATTTTTATTTTAAGGCTATGCACAACAGCGCCACGTTCTATTTTTAGCTCGGTTACTTCGCGAGGCAATTAAACTAGAATTATGAATTTGAAATTGTTTTTTCGCGTTGAAATGCAGAGCTGGATTGTTTAGTATTACACAACAGTTTAATATTGACGAATTTCTAATTACCCATCACTTATCAGTGGCTTTAAATTTAAAATCGTTAACAGTTGGTACTGTTTCACAATCCGAAAACCTTGAACCTCATTTTTGAGTCATTTTTACATAGGATATCCTGTTATATACCGAGCGTTCAATAAATTTGCGTAAGGAAAATGAAAAAATTGGATTGATACTTGTAAAAATAACTTTTATGTTCAATATAATTTTCCTCAACTTTAATTCACATATTCTAACGATACGCCAAGCTATGGTACATTATCATTGCATAATGTTTTGGAAAATCGATAAATACCCTTTTAGGACAGTTGTTTCGTCTTTTATTCGATAATTTTTTTTTAAATTAGTTTTTGAGTTGTACAAAGAATGCGAACTAATGTCTATTGTAATACTCTTTGATTTTAGTAATTATACCCATGAATACATTCATATAGAGACAAGAATCTCGACTAACAAAATCTCTATAAACTTTTCATTCTCGCAATTCCCATGGAGATTCTATTGCATACACCTTGCAGAACGTAACCGTATGTCATTTTATGAAACCGAAACCCATTATGGTGGTAATAAACAATAAAACTTTGACAAGGTAGTTGCGCGCTGGAATGTTTGAACGTTCGGAGAATCTACTAACGCACGTTTCTCCCCGAGGTAAGTGATTTGGGTGGGGTTTCCTCGCTAGAAAAGATGTAGGACGCATGGTTTTTGAAGGGTGCTTGGATCAATTCCTTATCCACGACCAAAAACAGAAGGGACGAACATTACGAAGAAAAGGTGATGTCTAGGTCTTGACGAGTCTTTCACAGTCATCTTCGAAGCTTACTAATCAAAGTACTTATTCAGACATCGGAACAGAAATTCCTCCATCCGCTGGTTACTGACTCATTGTCAATCATCCGTACTCTATTTCTGAATGGCTACAAGATAACTCTAGCGTATTCTCTCTCACATTGGCATATCGGAAAATGAGCGCGCAGATAGTAAGGCTAAATCCACAGCCTCCTGTCCCCTCGCCATTACAAATATCTTTATCCACGCTGACCTTATCCATTCTTTTCGTCTTTCATCAAGAATGGGGTACAGTGTTGTTAGGCCCAGAAGGCCAGCCATATCAAATTCTTTAGAATTCTGAAACTTTTTAAAACGGAATTTTTCTCCTCCCTTCGTCACCATTCCGTAGCTCTGAATCGACTGAGATTGGGAGTCTGTTGTTTCTCACACGGTCACTTCGAGCCCGCCTGCTCACTGTGAGTTTTGTCACCTTACTCATGCGACTCTTTGTGTCTCGGTCATCTTAGGGCTATGAATGAGCTATCAAGAATTCCTTAAAGAAGATAAATAGAGACCGACTCCTTAGATTTCTATGAGACATTGAGTTTTTCACAGAGTCTAGTCCATGCTGAGGTGAGCGTTGCCGACGAAATCGTCATTGCCACTTTGGTAGTGTGCGGTCTGGATGGAGTCTCTACTTTCCCGTGCTTGTGTTTGTTATCTGAATTTGTGTCAATTTTTAAATTATATACAAACTATTTATACTTTTAATCCTCCCTGTTTGTCTTATTGATTTTACTTTATTTATTAGTTTATATATATATACTAGCTGACCCGACAGACTTCGTCCTGTCAAAAAGATTTGTAATGTGGCAGTTTTTGTGCCTACGTATTTTAAAAAATTCTCCTGAACAGAACCATCACCCTGGTGATAGGGCGTTGTGAATAAAAAATAATTAAATAAAACATATATAAGGATTGAAAAGTAAGTAATCGCTTTATTGTTAATCATGTGAATCATAATTATTATTATTATTATCATTATATTGCTTTGTGGTATACGATGTTTTTTGTTTGATTACCTGGCGCATAGATAAACAAATCTGATGGTTTTCCAACACGGGAACAGGCAACATACAATTGACCATGTGAGAAACATGAGTTTTCTAGATTAATACCACAAACACTTAATGATTGCCCCTGGGACTTGTTTATAGTCATAGCAAAAGCAAGCCGTCAACATGTCTATAGGAAATTTGCCATTACCAATGTCAATGAGTTGTTTAGAGAATATGTTTCCAGATTGGTCATTTTGCAACTCGACACGCATATTCTTGCTTAAATGAAGTACTTTAACATGTTTCCACAAATTGGAGGACTTTAGACATGCATTGAGTTCATCAGCTGGCGTTGATCGTGGAATCACTGGCAATGTTTGACGAAAATCTCCTGCTAATAAAATCATTGCACCACCAAATCGGTTATTATTGCTACGTAGATCTTTTAAGGTTCTGTCTAAAGCCTCCAAAGATTTTTTATGTGCCATCGTGCATTCATCCCAAACAATCAATTTACATTGCTGCAAAACCTTTGCCATTGCAGAGTTCTTCGAAACGTTGCAGGTTGGAGTTTCATTGCTTTGCATATTTAATGGCAATTTTAGTGCTGAATGGGCTGTTCGACCACCTTCAAGCAAAGTTGCTGCGATTCCCGACGAAGCGAGTGCAAGTGCAATTTTATTTTGTGAGCGAATTGTTGCTAATATTAATGAAATAAAAAAAGTTTTTCCTGTACCACCAGGTGCATCTAAGAAATAAATCCCTCCAGTTTCATCATTTGTTACTTTCATAAGAGTTTCAAATACATACTTCTGTTGTTCATTTAACAGTGGAAGATTTGTTTGAATTTATTCTTTCAAAGCGTTGAGATCATACAGTCTTTCTCGATGCAACTCTTGGTTAAAAGCGTCATGCATTGGACGATTGGGCGCGGTCAGGCCTAATTGAATTAATAGTTTGTTTGACATTATCAAGCACATGTCCTCAATTGAAATCAATGCTTCATTGTAAATTTCTTCACTGATTTGTATATTTGGATTTCCCATTCTATTCCGTATTTGATACAAAATATCATCACACATATAATCTTTGTACTTCATCCACAAATCAATTGGGTTTGATGGGAAGCATGTAGATATGATTATAGAAAACAATGTTCGTATTTGATGAGTGTGTGATGATATTACAGCATCATTGAGAGTTTGATCCCAATGAGCGTCATTTTCAAGCAATTGCAAACGTTGACAGGCTTCTCTGTAGGATCCACACAATTCACCATCAACAGTTCGTAACTGTTGGAATGATGTTGGGCCACGTACATTGACTAATAGCAGTCGTAAATAAAAACATTCATCATTGCTTGGATGTACTGAATAAATCCGGCCAATCGCATCGGTGGAATATACATCTGTATATCCTGGAACTGGTTTTCCTTGTTTCCGTCGTATAAATCTCCTTGAGGATTGATTCCAGGTATAATATTTTGGCATTTCAGAATATAGCAATGTTTGTGCGAAATCATCGTTTTGGCATGTCTCAAAAAAACTGGTTAATGTAGTAGATGGTGGCTGAGCAGCTCTTTGTACTGCGTTCTGTGCTGTAAAATACACTCTTTGTCCATTTTCTAAATGCACAGCTAAGTGAACAACAGAAGGGTGTCTCTCATGAATAGGAAAAGAAAATATTCGCCAAACTGCTTCATTACTACTGACATAGCGGCCCATTTGGTATTGGGTAACTTCATCATTAGAATTCTCTGCACCAATTTCAATCACAGCCATATCACTCCCTTTGCTTACATATTTGCAAATGTATTTAATCGATTTCACTGAATGGCAAGATTCAACGTTGATGTGTGCTTTGAATGTCTTTGATAAAATGGGTGAATATGGAACAATCCAACGATTATCTATTTCAATATCTTGTTGATTTAATTTGACAATTGTTGATTTTCCATTGTCTGCTGTCGATCTGCGACGATACAATGGATAACCGTCATTACCAGTAATTGTTTCCGATATTAATGTCCGTGGATATCGTTTTGAACATTTACCATCCATCATACACGGTGAATTTTGATTAAGAGTTCCACAGGGACCATGTATCATGTTTTTGATAACTACCTCATGCAATCCAGGATCTACTTGTACATTAGGGATTTCAGCTGATATCACTGCATCAACTTCATTTGGCCTTATCTTTTCAACCAACCAAATCAAAATGTGTGCATGTGGCAATCCTCGTTTCTGCCACTCCACAGAATACATCCAGCAGCGTGTCTCACCAAACACATTATGTTTTACGATGAAATTCATTAAAGATTTCAACTTTTGTCTAAAGACTCTGGCTGTAATATCATGACGATCAATGGATGATTTCCCAGGTAATAACTCCTGCTTAATTTCTATCCATTGCGGATTGCATGTAAATGTGATGAACAAATCTGCTGTACCATAATGACGAACATACGACATGGCATCTTGAGCATATTCGTGCATATGCCGAGGGCTTCCGATGTATGTTGCTGGAAGAATAGTCATCCGACCGACATTCTGTGCATTTCCATCAGTATTAATCGCATCTCGAAGGTGAATATACTCTTCAGATCGGAGTTTGGTTTGATTCAACCTGATGAATGTTAATCTCTCCGTTTCAATTTTAACATACATGTCATCAACATATTTGTGATATAATCGCCGACATTTCAATATGTGATTATCTGCATTTTCCCGAATCATTAGGCGGTATGAATAATAGTTCATTGAACTGACTTTTTTGTTGGTTTCAGAACCTGTAAACAGATTTTGTTTTAATAACATTCAAATATAAAATTAAAATACATAATATAGTGACTGAGATATTATCGCCATAGCTAAACTAATATTTTAGTTACCTGTAATGGGATTTATCATTTTTATTGATAAATCGTAGCCATCTTCACCTTGCCAAAATATAATGGGATATTGCAGTGCATCATATGAGCGGTGTGTTTCCTTTATAGGTTGTAATTGAAAATTCCGACGATGTAAAACAATATCACGGGATTCCAAGTTTTCTCCAACTACAACGATAGCAACTTCATCAATAGTTGGTGCATTAAAACGTCTTGTATGTTGACCTGCAGGTGTTTTATCAGCTCTGATTACAATTTTGTGATTATCGGATGGCATCAGATCCAGGGCAGTTTTAAACAATATAATCAATTGATTGTGTTGATGAAATAAAGTTTGTAATTGTTCTACAATAGACCTTTTTACTAAATTGTTATGTGCACAACGCAGATCAATTTCTTGTGGTGAATTGCCCATAAAATAAATTTGCAGGAATTTGTTGTCGCTATCTGACACTGGTAACAGTGAACCTGCTCTGTGATATATTTGCCCTTGTATCTGTAAATAAAAAAAATATTATGGTGTGGTATAAATTAATGGATTGTCAATGATCAAACTTAAATAATATTTGATCTTAAAAAGTATATATTTAGTTTTAACTAATATCTATCAAATATAAAATATAATAAAAGTGTCACTGAAACTGAATCACCATATAATATGATGACTAAGTGATATATTTCGTAATGATTAAGAAATTGAAGATTAGTAACACATCTTAACTTTGGTGACAGAAAATTTTGTTCGCTAAAATAATTATGAGTAACTGCTATAATACATACCTTGAAAGTTGGCATAAAATTTTCCCGAACTGCATTTGTTGCCCCAAATGAAGTCATTTGAAAGCAATTGTTATATTGTTGAATATGTGTCAAAAAGTGTATAGAATCTGTTCCTATTCCTGAAACCAATGAGTACAATGGTTCTGGTGGTGGATCCAATTGTATCAATTTCACTTTACCATTTGCGCAACACAATCCATTGGCTTCGTTTTTGTATTTTAATGCCTTACAGTGTGAGCAAACCAAGTTCATAGAACCAATAACAACACATTGGTAGTTACTGTAGTCAATTGACACATCGTAACTGAAAGCAGCTGGATTCAAACTTGCGCGATTATTAGTTGAATGTCGCGCTCGCGCTTCACGCGAATCAAATATAAATTATTTTTTCACTAATCACGAACTAAACAAACACTAACTAACTAAACACTCTGCACAAAACACGATATACGAATTTGTTTCGTGTATCACTTGACAATTCATCTGTCATCTGTCAAAAGTCATCTGTAACAGACAACTTTTTTTTTTAAATTTGATATGACTTGAACTCAAATCCTTTTAAGCCGTACAAATTGTTTTATTTATTTAAAATTTGAATTAAATTTTAAACAAATAAAAAATTTTAAATAAATAAAACAATTCGTACGGATTAAAAGGATTTGAGTTCAAGTCATATCAAATTTAAAAAAAAAAAGTTGTCTGTTACAGATGACTTTTGACAGATGACAGATGAATTGTCAACTGATACACGAAACAAATTCAAACAAAAAGGGCTATTTTTAGGGTTTTTCCAGCAATAATTCTAATTTTTCTCGCCGTAAAAACCATCCCTGAACTTCAACGAACATTTTAAAAAAAGATTTGGCCAAATTGGTCCAGGCGTTGTTGAGTTATGCGCTTAGGAACATATTTTGCGATTCATTTTTATATATAAGATATATATATATATATATATATATATATATATATATATATATATATATATATATATATATATATATATATGTATATATATATACACTTTGCGTCTATCCATGGGGACATATATATTACTTTATATTACATATTTATATATTACCCTACTGATTTATAGTCGCGAAATGACGAAATTCGTTAGAGAGAAAATTGTCAGAATAACAAAGCTTAAAAAAACTTAAGCTTAGAAAAAATACGAACAATCTTTTGGTCGTTTTTTTAAAGGGTGATGTTTTAGAAATGATATAATCTCTTCTGATAATTCACAAGTGCTTTTGTATTTTTAGTAATGCAACATTTTTTGTATCATATAACCCGGCGCATTCACCATATGTATACAATATATAAAAAATTAGAAACAGATGTATTAAACCCGAAGTATATTTGCTTTTATAATATTAGTTATCAATTGAATGTTAGAAATGGTTATTTAGCCTTAGTTTCTAAAAAATAACGAATGTACGAAGGTCGACTCACTCGACATCGACGATTATGACTTAATATCGATCTTTATTGATGGTATTGACATCTAATGTTTTATGTATGGTGAAGTAAACAAAGTTAAATAATTAAAATAATCTCTAATGGTATATGCTTTCTGATAAGTTTAGTCTCCTCATTCAGTGGACGCCAGCTAATTGGATTGATTTTTTCTCAATTAAGAACGCCCGTCAGATACGCTATCGCTTTGATGAATGCAAACTATTTACTGATTAGTGCTTTAAACTGTAAAGTATTTATTGTCCATTTACTTCCTTGTAAACAACACATTTTTCAACATCGTTAAGGTTTAATGATTTCGTTAGTACTGTCTACAATTTATTCATCAATCGTAGAACTTTCCCATCATATATTATTACTTTTAATTAACGTTGTGAACTATCGACTGAAAATAATCAAAACAGTCGATATGTAGTTCAATTCAGGTTAAATTTGTTTTTTATTCGTAATAACAGACGGAGATGTACCAATTCCTTCCCATACTAACTTTGAGAGGGGAAAGGGCGGAGATAATTGTTTCAGTCTCGGTGCTGTACACATCAGTTCATTTTAAATAATTTTAAATTTGCAAATGCCATGGAGATGTATATATTCTTTGAGGAATAAAACAAAAGACATAAATGCTATACTTTATTACCTTCAAAATAACAGTTTAATTTTGAACGATATAAAATTATTTTTATATTTTATGTATTTCACTTGATTGTAAAGAGCAGTGGAATAATGAACACTTAGCAACTATTTAACAATCTCGTCCTTTCTGAAATATAATAATAATTATATTTATCGTTAATAAGGAATATTTTAAGATTATTATCCGTGCAAACTTGAAAGAAAGAAGTTTTAACATTCAAAAGGCTTGAACAAACATCGAGAGACTTAAAAAATCGAAAAAGTCAATAAAAAAAACTCAATAGTTGCCAAGATATAACATAAATACCAGCAAAATTATTTTTCTATTTATCAATCAAAATGTTGTTCTTTTTATCTTATTACATTAATAAATAATCTTGAAAAATTTCAAAATGCTGCTATATTAATATATAATATATTGTTATTTACATTCATACTATAAACAAACCATAAAATCATAAATCTATGTAAGCATAAATTCGGCATATTAAAAATCAGTTGAATGAAACTGGTAGGTCTGAAAATAATAGCTGAACGTACACGACTGAAACAGTTTATAGTAAAAAGTAATCAAGTTTTCATTCGATAGTTCCCAACGCTACTTTTAATCATATCAGAGTCTAAATCTAACGTTATGTTTATATATTTTTAGATACTACTGATATCCAATAACCGTTTGTCTTCCTTGCCTGATGATCTTTGCAAAATGTCTCATTTAACCGAACTGGACGCTTCATGTAACCAAATAACCCACTTCCCCCCAAGGATGGGAGAACTGAAGGCACTGCAGTCGCTTGTTCTCAGAAGCAACCTGCTGTTAGCCGTACCCATCGAGATCACTTTCTTAAGACTGATGAGGCTGGACCTTAGAGCGAACAGGATCAGCACGTTACCCATTGAAATGCGTGACATGACCACTTTGATTGACTTGTTCGTTGACGAAAACCCCTTGACAAGTCCACCAGCGAGTGTAAGTTGTGAAACATCCTAAATCTTTAACCGCTGACTGTAATTATTATATGTCTAGTTATGCAAACGTGGACGGGTACATATATTCAAATATTTGGAAACTGAAGCCATGAAAATCATCAGCAAGACGGGCGGCGGGACAGGGACGTTAGGGCGAAGATCTCGAAAAGGTGGTGCAGGATCACCAGGTCCGCCTCATCTCGCAAGTCGACTGAAGCATAAACGACAGAACGTGGACAGCGGCTATAGTACTAGTAGTGATGGATACGAAAAACGCTGGTCTCAAGAAATGACAGGTATTCAGCTATTTCAGCAATGAAACCAAAGATATCTAACAATCTTTTAGCAGGAGACGAGAAACAATGGCCTTCAACTCCTCTATTAGGGAGGACAATCGACCAATTAACCAGTAGGTCTGCCACTTCTACTCCTTCGACTATATCTCCCGCTCCAGCGGAAGGGTCAGACGAAGACTATGGTAAAACAAACACTTGTGATTTCGACAAGCCGGATGGCCAGAAATACGTCAAGGATTACGGAAAGTGAGTAGTTATATGGAAGATGTAATTTGTAGTGTTTTGAATTAGTTTCTTTCGTATCAACTAAAAATGTTTCTGTAGACGAGTTTTTTTTTATCAATGAAAATATTTCAGATATATTATCAATTCATTCCCAGTATTATTTTTATTATATATTTATAGTTGATAGGAAATTTGGTTTTAATTTAGTTTCTTCATTGCTCCATTAGTTTTTTAATTATTTATCAACTAAAAATATGTATTAGGGTAGGTGCAATAGTCCTATATCATTCTAAACTTCAAACATAAATATTAACCTTGGTGTACTTTAACCCATCAGGTCATAATAACTAAACACCATTTACGGTGGAATAATTTATTCTAAACTTCGCCCTATTCATTTCCTTCCGAGTGGACATTTTGTAAGCACGCGTATGACGGGTAAAGTGATCTTAATCCTTTTTATATTTCGTTCATATCAATTGTAGATTACTTTCATATTAACTGCATGGTACGATTGATATATCAGTAATGTCATGTATTATTTTCTGAGAAAATGTTAATTTCAAAGTTATTGATATTTCAGTAACAAACCATTTAGGCAAAAACTGACAACTAATATATTTTTTTTAGTTTTGTATTATATTTATATTCACATATGATGATTTACTAAAGTATAACACATTCTTCAATAATTCCCAATGTTGCACCAGCGACAAAACAAGAAACTCATTAATTCTGTATTGCAATGGCATTCTATAGTCACTGTATCTACATTTAAACCACTGAAGGATTCTTGGGAAAATATAAGTTGTAAAAACAAAGTAGTACTAAGCTTAGGTTCAAAAGTTCAATTTAGCGCAACAAAAAGTATGTTCACTTAGTATTAATAATATTATTCTTCATTAAAAGTAATCATTTTATTTACTGATCTGCTATTGACAGAATACTTGATCAATTATGGATACAAACTAGTACAACATATTGTGATTATAAAGTAATTAAATAATGCAAAGTGTAACGACTACAAAATGCAAAAACAAATTCTTCAATTCTTCCATATTCTATTTTTTGTTAGTTTTCTTTTTTTATTGTTTTACTGTTTTTTAATAATGTACCCACCCTATCTCTTAATTTATTCATGGTTAAATTTAAAATACAATAATATTTTGTATATATTTATAGTTGATATGAATATTACGTTTTGGTTTTATTTTTATGCTTGATAATTTTGTATCACTTTTATTTGCTAATGGTAAATGATTTAGTTCTGTTAATGCTCGCTAATTCACCAAACTGGATTTTTGCATCAGCTTTTATGTGGTCGGTTTCCTTTTTTTTAGCGTCCGTCTTAGTCCGTGCACTGATAATATTGCAAATGGCAACGGAACGGAAGAAAAACCGAAGCTTTACTATCAAATGCAAACATACAGGTAATCGATTTTGCATGGATTTTGATTTATTGACTAAGTGTATTTGATTTGTGTGACTAAACATAATATAGAGGTCGAACCTGACATAGTTAAACTCAATTACGGTTAACATTGGTTTTCATGAATGGTGTAAATAATTGACAATATTGTATTGTGGTTCTCTTTATTTAGCAATGCATGATAACCTAAAATATTGAAAATCTAAAAACAATACAATACGGGTTTGTGCGAGTTACTTCAAGGACCTCATTTACCTCATAACCCACTGTGCTCAATTCACTGATCTTTCGAAATTTTAGGGAATACAAAGAAGCCTTAAAACAACAACGCGCGCAAGACGTGCCTTCGATATATCGTACAAAAGACTCAGATGACCAAAGCTATAAAACCGAACCAAACACACCCACTCATCAATCGACCCTCTCGCAAGTCATGGCAACATCGAAATCTGACCCTACGCCTCTTAATTCGGGACTGTGCAGTCCGAAGCACATCTTTGATGACACATCGAACACAAAGAAACCCGTTCAAAAGGTGACCCCATCGAGGAACACCAGTTTCTCGCCCACTCATACGTACATGAACGGAAATTCCGTAGAGAATAAGTCAAGACTGATTCCGGAGTACATTAAACCGAAATCGCCAGTTAAGGTGTCTATAGGGATACTGTCCCACGACCATGTGCCTGTTAATTCACCATCTGTTATAACAAATGGTATGGCTAAGGTAAACATTACTTTGACCAAATGTTAATTTATCTGTTTCTAGGGAAAAATAACGTGAATCCAAGATTGTCTCCAGGTGGATATGTGAATGGAAGTAATAATATAACTCCTAAGTCGACGAATGGTATGAAGACAACTCGAAATATTAGTTGGAATAAAGATACAATAACTCCTGAAAAAATGTCATTTACAATGAGAAGGGAAATTGATAAAGCAAGAGAAGAGACGGACCTTATCAATCAATTGAGAAATGTAATGTAATTTCAGTAAATAAAAACTATTATTTATTTTTTTCGTAAAATGTTTGATAGATTATCGAGACTAGATTAAAAATGGCCTTACCAGAGGATCTGGCATCGGCACTCACTGATGGCGTAGTACTTTGTCATTTGGCTAATCATATCAAGCCTAGATCAGTGGCGAGTATCCATGTACCATCCCCAGCAGTTGTAAGATTACACCGCCAACGCCCATGGTTATTTATTTTAATGAGATGTTTCATTTTACAGCCTAAACTAACAATGGCAAGATGTCGAAGGAATGTCGAAAATTTCATTGAAGCTTGTCGGAAGATTGGAGTAGATGAGGTAAGTTCGCACCGAGTTGTATGTTGATATAATTTGAGTAAGCTTGCGAGGGTATTTGCCATTCATTCAGTTGTAATACTCAACTCATTGTGGTATATGAAATAATTACTTGTTAGGTATTTCATATTTCACAACAATATTTTCTAAATTAGAATATTCAAGGTGAATTATCAAAATAATATATATATTAAATAAACAGATTTATGAATGAAATACATGAATGAATAAATAGATTATTGATTAAATTTTACGTCATAGTAATTTTTGCGTTAGATTTTAAGTCATCATCGTTATTCCGTAACTAACAAGATTTGTAAAATTATCCGATAGAGCGGGCCTCTTGGAAAATATCGATAATTATCCTAACATTGAAGCAAAAGTCTAGTTTGTAAAAACTACTAAGGAATAAGTTTCACCTTTGTCTGAAATGTGATTATGAAATTTAAAGCAGATTTAATTAATAAGGCCGAATGAAATTAATAATCATACTAAAGAAAACGTAGAAGAGCAAGCGGACTTTAAATTGAATCACAGTTAATACATGGGCCGAAAAGCCTTGGGCGTAACAAAGAAAACGCGATTTTCTTTGTTCAAAATTGGCTTTATTCATCAACGTAATCTCCATCAAGCGCTACACAATCATTCCAGCGCCGCTCTAATATTTCAATACCACTTTTGAAGAAGATATGGCTTCAAAATAGGACTGTCATGAGTTGCTGTCTATTCAGGTCACGGTCGTTTTGTCACATATCGACAAAATTCCAGTTTGTTAAACGTGACATGACCAACCACTACTCAGAATCATCAATACGTTCTTGTCTTTGATGAGCAAGCAAACGCGGCACCCACTTTGAACAGAGTATTCTCATAATGAAATGCTTACGCGATATAAAACTGATACGTTCTTTTGATACATTTACGATGTTTACGCACACGATTTTTTTTATGTTTTCTGCTGTTACCACCTCATTTGGGCATTCACTGCGTTCTACGACCACTTTTGAAGTCATCAACCCAACTTTTTTTGTTGTTTCTGATGGAGCGGGGTCCTTATAACACATTTCAGGCCTTTCTTTCGCTTGAGTGGTATTTTTTCCCGTCAAGAAGCAGTGTAAAATTAAAAAACGAAATTGTTTTTGATCCATTGTTTTCAAAATAACAAAAGCAATGCCACTCTTAACACAATAACTTATAAACTTATGAGTAGAATATCATGAAAAAAAGGTGAATGTAATGAAACCAGCGCCATCTATGTGTTAGGTTCGGATCTTTTCAGTCTATGTGTTATGTAGATCAGATTTTTGCACTACATTAATATTTTTCTGATTTTTTTTTTATCTACTCACTCTATTATTTTTGCTCCCTTCTAAAAAAATAAAACCCTTCCTCTCTAGACTTATGACCCCATTGAGAGAAACGAGTTTGCTTCAGTTGACAGTTCAGAATTCGATATCCAACCGGTGTAGAAGAAGCTTCGCTTAAGAGAAGTAAAAGGCCACAGTGGTACTATGTATATCGCGATGTACTCTCCCCTATATTTCGATCATTCAACATTCCTTATAATATTTCAATAAAAAATGAACAACGATAGACGATAATCTTCTCATAATATGTTTTCAATTTCTACGACTGTCCCCGTTGTGTTACGATGATGATGATGATGAAAATAATTTTATCAAATTGTAATGTTATTAAACATAAATATGCATTTAATATAAGGAAACATACATGATGCATGTTAATGTAGATATATATACACTATAATAGTGATATTAATTATATTCTATGTCTACATACACGTGCATTTTTAATTTTTTTTTAACTGATTTGCATATTTTACCTTAAATTACTCTTATTGATGGTCTGTGTTAGTGCCAGTAGGTGAACGCTTTAAAGATATTTGATATCAGTTTATTTTCTATTTTGCATGACTAACCAACTAACCATTTCATTATTACTATTATTAATAATGATAACAATCATGTTACTTTTCGATTTAATTAATGTACTAATTACTTATTTTATCTTGAAAACCTCTCCTATTTCGCGCTCAATAATGCCACACCATTCAATCACCGGTCGATAAACGACAAATTTTGGAATTTTTTCATGCCTTCCAGTATGTAAAATACTGTTTCTACCCTGCATCTAAACGGTAACCGTCTCATATCATCAGTATCAACTGTCTTTTTAGCGTTATCTCTGTGAGTCACTGACAGACAGTAAGAGTGAGACTGTGGTTCATTGCAGGGGCAACTATGCAGCACCCTGGATATCACCGAGGGCCTTAACGGTAGGGGTTTACCGCGTCTAGTCAATACATTGGAGGGACTCTGTCAGTTGGAGCAGGCACGGGAGCAGAGTCTTCGCCAAACGTTTGATAGGAGAGTGAGAGGTCCTCCTACGTGGTGGGATACTGCAGTCTCACTCCTGCTACTGTCAGTGTTTATGAGTACCGTGGTGCTGCTGTTGGTTTTCCCCCCACCAAATTAGGGCGTGTTCAGGGCACGCTTACTACCTTCGAAAATAGTTTTATTTCGTTTTAAGATAAATGTCCGTATAGGTCATTTTCAGTCACTAAAGGAATTGCACTTTGATTTGAAACTTTTAGCATCTTATTTCTAAAGATGTTTCACAGTTGGAGTATTCTTATTCATGTGACTTAAAGGTCCTCAATACCTACCCAAGAATTTTTGTTTTATTTTTGTTTTTAAGAGCAAAAATATTTTTTAAACTATACAATTCTTTTTTATGCATTTTAATGAAGAAGACTGAACATGGCCAGTAACGTTTCATCTTTTAGATTATTTAAAAGCATGACATTCCATTTTTAATATATAATAAGCTATATACTTCAGTATTGCTTTAAATATAACAAAGATAATACTACGTAACTGTCTATATCAGTATTAAAAGTTATACACATTTTATCTGCTTTTTTATAGTAATAAGCGTATTAACTGAGCATGGTATTCATAAGACAGTATTTTTCTTTTCTTAACAAAAAACTGAAGTAATGACGGAATTGGTTACAAAAAGTACAAAATTCTTTGTAGTTCTCGCGGTATTATGTCGCATTATTATTTAGAGCAAATAGTGAGTAACATTCGGAGTAGTTTGGGTCATTTTTAGAGATAGTTGTTTTGTGCCAAAGGCAAGTTAACTTAAAATATAAACCAAATATAACATATTCCAAATATTACACATATTCATGGTTATTGTTTATCATTCAAAGAGTCTCTTTCAGTAATGATTGAAGCATGATTAATGATTAAATAGACCCATTAAAAAAGGTTTTTTTTGTATTCAATCAGGGTATTGTTTTCTAAATAAATTCGGTCCTGTTAAATGATCATTTGAGTGATAAACAAACAGTAATTCTGAATTAACATTTGTTGTGTACTTACCATTTTAAATAATTTGCTTTGAAGCTTCAAGTGTGATTATTTGCTTTATTAATAGGTTACTAACAGTGCCTGTAAAGTATTTGTAAGTTTTGCCAGATTTATACATTTCTTAGGTGTTAAATTGTATTTAATCATTTAAGCTTTGGATCATTTATTGATAGAATTTACTTTAAGATGCAGGGGTTAGATGAAATAAACGAAAATAAGTATTCGAGTGCCTCCTATCGGAAGAATAATAAATATGTTAGTGAAATAGGTTTTCAAGGTGCTTTAATAGTGATTTTGCTACTTTAAGATAATATATTGTTTTGATTATCAAGACGAAAAAGTTACGCTAGACAATAGATTAAGGTTTTTCGAGAGAAAGCTTGCAGTAATCGAAAAGGTAGCCGTTAGATTAGACATATCTCAAAATCAAATATTGGTGATTTAGATTGTAAGGCATATATATGACAAAATTATGTCCGTATTTTTGTAATATACACACATATAACTGTTTAAGCTTAATCTTTGCACAAATGTATTTATTCATGAGGGAACCCTTTTTGAAGCTATTCTAGTCATACTAACATTTCTCAGTATTATAAGTGAAACGAAGACTGGTTACAAGTAAACCAAACTAACCCATGTTCAAATTTCATGTTTATTTTTCTGTTAATATTATTTTTATATATTATGTACCTTTTAAGTTAGAAATCAAATTGGAATCAATGTTTTCTTTTTAAGAGTTATTTATTTTTTGCCTAGTAGGTGTTGTTTAATGGCTTTCTAAATAAAGTCTCCTATATTTATTGGTGTTTCATCTTACAACGCAGCCGATTTTTATCATTTCACGGAATGTTGTTACCCGTCATGATGAGTTATACTTATGAGGCATATCTCCTAGATAACAAGATGTCATAAATTATAGGTATTTAAAAAATTGGTAAGGAATCATCAAATTTTAATGTATGGTCATATTTATTAATTTAATTTATTACTGGGGTATTTTAGTAAATAATTGATTTAAAATACTTTATTAAGTGCAGCACATTTTCGGCGATTTTTCTAGAATGATAAAAAAATATATTTTAGGACAAAGTTTGCACCAGAAATTTGATGTTTCATGATATGAAGGTTTTGTAGGTAGGCACACCTTAACTAACGGTTCATGCTAAATGTCAAATAAACCTGTCCAATAGAATGTAAGATAACATCTTAACCACCCTGGAAACGATGGTTTTGAAAGAAATGCTTTAATGGGCCTTCTACTTAAAATCGAGAGCTCTCGACTATTTTTGTTCTAAACAAGCACTCCAATCATCGTTTGAAGGGCATATTCTTAAAGGTTTGAGTGTTGAAAAATAAACTTTTTTAAATTGCAGTGAACTGATACATGTTTAAAAGGTAATAAAAGTTTTAGGATACAACACTAGATCATCACTCTAATGACTATTAATAAACCTTTTTTAAGAGTTATTTCACCATATGGAGCAGTGCCTTCAGTGGTCATTCATCATTGAGAAAATTAAAAGAACTAAAAAAGTCTACTAATTTTCTTATTTAATGAATATCTATTGGATGATGAATTTCTCTACGTATGTTCAAAGAAAACCTGTTCAGACTATTATTGCTAATCTGTATAATCAAATCATATTAGAAAATGTAGACCTTTTATTATATTTATATACATTTATCTATTAGTTCTTGCAAGCAGCTTGTATTCTTATAGTTGATGAAATACAATATAATTCAACTAATGACTTTAAAGAAAAAACTTATCTAATCGTAACTATAGTTATCTTTAAATGTATCTTATCAACTATTCACCCACCGTGCCAAAACCTTTATCAAATGATGGTATTATAAATAATACTTGTACGTCATAAACTTGATGTACAGTCTGGTTTCGACCGTCTGGTCTCGCGTAGTTTTTGAACTATATACTTGATTAATAAAAGTAAGTGGTTGGCTTGTTTAAACATAATATTTTCATCGTTGTTTTTCAGGATAATGTTAATTGGGGAGCGATTATGGAGTTACATAAACGAATATTAATCGGATGTAGTTTGACGACAGTTTTGTTAATTTTTTTAGCATTCTGTATCATATGGATTATTATTCCCGTATCGTTTATGTTGTCGCTTCCATTCCAGACTTTTATGGTATTTATACCTATAGATTCTCCGAGGAATCCTCAGTTTGATAGTCCGGAACAGTACATTAGTAACGTACGTAATCTATATATTAACGTGACGGATCAATCTACTAGTCGGGAAGTATCTATAGGCGTTTGGTTGATATTACCAGAAAACTACTCAGGCACTGGATCCATCCAGGAAATTATTAGGACTAGTTCTAGAGATATTTTGATTTATTTACATGGCGTTTATGCAAACCGAGCGAAACCAATAAAGCAGTACGAAGTTTTCCGCCGACACTTTTTAGTACTGGCCGTGGATCATCGAGGATATGGCGATTCTGGCCAGGGCGCCGACATGACTGAAATTGGAATCGTTGAGGACCACTTACAGATATACGAATGGGTCAGGGGATTAAATCCAACAGCAGATATTTATTATTGGGGTCACTCATTGGGCACGGGGTTAAGTACTCATACACTGAGGCGGTTAAAAGATGATAAAAACGTAGTGGTAAAGGGGTTAATCTTGGAGAGCCCTTTCACCTCTTTGGAGGACGTTATAAACAACATAGTATTCGAACAAATTTTTGGCTGGCTAGCATATTTTAACTCGACATTGTTGCGACCATTGAGAAAAAATGGATTGGAGTTTCGTTCACTCGATCACATAGGTTTAATCGACTCTCCTGTATTAATTCTGCATGCCAAAGACGACGGTGTCGTGCCCTTTAAGCTAGGGCAGCAATTAGCAAATATAGCAATAGAAAACCGAAATCCAGAACAAGGAAGTGTTACTTTTTATTGGTTTGGTGAGGAATTAGGATACAATCACAATGACATAGTTACATATCCTCAAATACATAATATAATAGAAAATTTTACTGCGATATGTAGGGCGTATAATACGGCTAAATTTTTGCCGATATGATTTAAGAGTTTTTTTTCTTGTGTAGTTTTTAATTCAAATGTATTTCATATAAAACTATAGGATATTGTATTTATTTTTAAAATAATATACTGATTCATGTTACTTTTTGATGTGGTATTATTTGTTATTTTGTGACAATTTAATATAATTTCGTTAAATTCCCCATTAATTTTTGTCATTAATACTAATCAGGTGTTTGTTTCTTTTAACAATAACACAGATTAGTCATGTCAAATCTAATTGATTTATTAATATTGATTATTATTTGCTTCAACATTTCGATACTATCTGATAAACTTTTTCATTTTTCAGAATCTTGTATGCTGTGCTGCCGATGTTTTAGAAGGCAAAGGATTGGTACAGGTTGCAATAACTGTCACCGAACTGCTTCGGTTTCATTCTCCGAGGTCACCGATGCATCCTAGTTCCGTTTCGACTGTAGTTTGAGTTTAGTTTTCTTATTTTTTATTTTAGTATTTTTACCAGGTTTAGGTAAAATTGCTTGATCGAAATTTTGTATATATAATGTTGTAAACGAAACGTTCGTTTAAAAACTTAATTTGAAATGATGCAAAGATTGTAGAGAATATATGTTGGAGAACATACTTTATGATCTTTATTAGTATTAGATGTCGGTTTATTTTTTTTATTTGATAGTTTTTTTATATTAAAAAAAAAGAAACATATCTTGAATATTTCCTAAAAAAGAGATGTACAAAGTTGTCGAATTATTTTATAGCGATCAACCGCAATTATTTATTGGAGGTAAATCGCACTCATTTGTCTTTAACTTGACAATAATGTAATCAAAGGTTTCTTGACCGTCTTTTCTTTAGTGGTATACAATTAGTTTTTTTTTGTTCTTGAAAGGCTCAAGCAATTCATCGTAAAGTTTGTATACACAAATACATCAACATATATAATGACATATAAATTATTTAGACACTCGAAAAATCAAACATCGTAAATTGTAAGTGTATTCAAACTTGTGGTTTAGAAATATTCTATATAAAAAGTGCCAAAGATTACAATTATAGGGCTAGATTTTCGTTTAATATGTATAATTTCTAATTCTAATATCGGGTATATATAAACTCAGGATTCGTTAGAAAAAACGAATGCGTGCTTTATTCATTCAGCCTCACAATATGTTCAGCATATATAAGATCTTGTAAAAATTAACTGGGACCTTACCCGAATATATTTGAATGCATATAACTATATTTATATGATTATCTCGTTCACTAATTTTTGTGTTTGTAGATTCTAAAAATATAGGGCTATTAGGCGAAATGGAAATTTACAAGTTTTCATTACGATAATGTGATATGTATGATTAATGAGGTTGCCGATGGACATAATATATTTTTGAAAGGGTTCTAGTAATGTAAGGAATCAGAGTGATACATCCTTGACTAAATAGCTTATAGTAGATACGATTTTAAAGCAATCAAGCAGGCCTTGACATTATTGACGTTACATTTACGTCATAGAATATTGGGGTGGCGGTGGCAGCCCATGGACCATAGTAAAAAAAGACAGAGCCCTGTATATTTAGAAAATTTATGACAAGTATACTAAACACAATGAAAAACTGTACTCTATTTATTGTTTACAATTGCATTTCTATTTTTATTGTCAATAGGGTAGTTTTAAATATGTGTAAGTACGTTCGAGTGTTAATAAATTGTGAAAGACTGGGTACTTATGACGTCAAATCGAATACCATCGAAATATGTATCGATTGTATCTAAGTTGTGATATCATTTATGTTAGTGATACTGAAGTGTTTAACTTGTTAGTAGTCGATTTTTCGTGTTAGTAACTTCATTTGTCAGTAACAGTTTGCATTTGTCTGTTTGTAATAGTTGATTTCAACACCACAGTTTATTAACGGAAAATTTACGTCTAGTCAATTAAAAATAAACTTTTTTACATGAACTATGTGTATTTTTTATTTAACCTTTGAATGTTCATTGCAAATAAGATCAACACACGCAAGTAATTTTCATTAAATATGGATAAAATTATAGGCAAAATATTAGTTATGAACAATGAGATTCCCTTTTTAGGTGGGTCAAAAAATAATTGATGTCTTTAAAATTTAATTTTATTCCAAAATTGTGTAAATAGGTAACGGCTGAATATAATATTAATTAAAGCAACTAGAGCCGTATGTTAAATATACAGTATGGGATGCCTTATATTAATGACTAAAAGAATGAACTATTCTGATGAAATATCAATCCTAAATGATTAGGAATTATTTTCCAGTGTCTTCAAAAATTCACATATAGAGTATAATTCTGTACATTGACATTTAAACTCAGATGGATCAACAATAATAATTTCATTTAAAAATAGACAATTTGTGAGATATTAATTAACCTAACAAAGCTCAACTAAAACATACAAATGTGCTTTGCTAAAATTGATGCAGTTCATCAAAAACTTGGTGAAGCACATTTGAAATTCAAATGGTGTTTAGTGGTACGCTCACCATATGGTCGACAAATATCTTCATGCTATTATTATTATTATGTATTTATGTGACTAAGCGGTTCAATTAGGGACAGATTAAAGCTAATATTGACCTGTTTTAGTTTTAAAGCTCAAAAAAAATTCGTTCCAATGCAAAACATTTTGACATTTACACTTAGTTATAAATGAACACATATATCCTTATCAATACGTAATAGAATGGTAATTGTTTGCACCAAACTGTTTAGGATCGTAGATTTTGTTTAACCGGCTGTTTATTATCCACTCACTGATGTTAAATGTCCATGACAAATTGCATGATTGAACAGCACGTTCAAATGATAGAATATTATTATCGAAATGATCGTTTTGGTTAATAGAAAAAACAAGGAAACCATCTACAAATTGAAGAACTGAATTTTGAGGTGGACAAGTTGATTAAGGATATTCTGTACTCAGTGTGGCACAATACCCTAGAAATCAGAAGGGCACTAAACGGTATAACTACCCTAAAGAAATTTTAGAATAAATGTAAAACAAGAGCGAGGAAGAAATGACATTATTCCAGGGCCCAGCAAGATAAAACTAAGTTGAATAATCTTATATCCTAACTGAAACATGAAATTAAGCAATTAAAAAATGATACCATGAGTGAATTTTTACGTCGTCTTACCAATAATGCTAGTGCTAGTATATTGGCTGTGGAGAGCTACTAGCTTTAAAGGGACATAAAAAAACAAAAATATTCCGATAAAAAATGAGGATCTGAGCTGAGCTAAAAATAATCAGGAGAAGGCTGAAGATTTGCAGATCACCTCGAGAGAACATCTCAACTGACTGACGTTAAATCATTATTCTGTGCCAATGGACGGGAAGGGATAACAATTCAATTTTTCAGTATGAGTTTCAAAAAGACATAAAAAATAATATCAGTGCAAAAAAGGAACTTCTAAGAAAAGTACTAATAAAAACCATCAAGTTAATAAATGCTTCATTCAGACTATAATATATACCACAACTGTGGAAGGTGGCTGAAATAATTATGATTCGTAAACCAGACAAGCTACCTCATAAAACAGAGTCATAACGGTCATTATTACTATTGCCGACAATGTCCAAATTATTTGAAAACACTTCCGAACCATCGATTAGGTTTCAGGAAATAACATTCCACGATTGATTAGTACACAGAATTATCAAGATCATAGAAAAAAATACTAAAAGAAAATAAAAATTTATTCTGCAATATTTTTAGATGTTTCAAGCTTTCGATAAGAGATCGAATCGAATTTCTAATAGTAAGCTTTCACTTTAGTAACAAGTTTTGAAACCAGTGTGGACTTATGGTGTTCAACTCTGAGATTGTACCAGACAAAGCAATAGAAATATGCAAAGATTCCAAAACATTAATAACGACAATCTGCATGAGGATCTGAAGGTAGAAACTTTATCGATATTTATCAAGGACTATGCGCTAAGACATGAACAGAGGCTCCATCAGCACATCAATGTTGAAATTCTCCAACTCTTAGATAATGATGGCCTTAGTAAGAATATTAAAGAGAGTAAAACAATTTGAACGAGTTCAGTGTAGTTATAACTAAAATTTAGCGCACATTAAAAATAGTGACATAGATGTGAAGCCCAAAGTGTATATCATAGAATAACCAACTTGTGATTTTAAAACCGTAGCAAATTAGTATAAAAACAAATAGATTATTAATGTTAATTTAGTACATTGTTATAGCAAATAATGTTTTAATTAGGAATCATTTGAGAATGATAATCGCTTTTAGCTAAGAAACGCATTTTTGGATATGTAGTAATATTAACCAGAATTGGAATCAACTTCGTACTCCCGTTAATTTCAGTTACCTCTTCAGAGCGCGACGGTCAAAACCCTAAGTTGTATGGTCTTGAAAATATACTGTGCTTAGATCAGGTTCAGCCCTAGAAGAATAGTACTTTAGGTTAAAGAGGGCATGCAACACACACAACACTTACATACGAAAACGAACGACACTGGATGTAATCAAGGGACCTTCTCCCATTTCTCTGGAAAAAATAGGTTTAAATGTGCTAAACATGAACTTAGTAATAACGTAGCTGTCAATGTAGTGTTAGTTAATCCATCCACTCCTCTTCAGGCTTGACAACTTCTATTCACGAAGTTATATACCACACGAATCCGAAGATAATTACAATTATATATCCATCATCAGCGTGAAAAGTTACATATATAAACCATCTAAGCATGACTAAACTCCAGTTATTTTAGGGTTTATGGTATGAGTTTGAACATGTCTAAGAAAACTGTTATTTAGCAGTATGGTCATTAATTTCCTAAAAAAAACTTATTCCTTTAAAATGTTTCAATTGACTTAAATTATGGTCAACTCTGACCCCATAATACCTTACTTTATAACACAAGTTATACCATTTAATAATTAACAAGCATAATCACAGGAAGTGAAACGACGTTAATCTACAGCAGATTCACTTCGTAAGAATTCATTCACAAAAAAGTATTGTGTATAACTTTATTGATAACCATTTTTACAATCAATAACATAATTCGCACCTTTTATCTTTCGTATACTTATTATTAAATAAAAATCAAAAAATTAATTCTAATTAATAAATAACATTATAGGTGTTTCAGACCATATTTATATTTCCAGCTGGAAAAAGAGTTTCATTTTATCAAATGTTTGTTCCAAAGCCCTTCCTTTGCAAATTTCAAAGTTTTCACCTCTACCTAATATTACAAAAGGGGTATCTATTTTTAAAACTAAGGCAACCAACAATGGATTCTCTTGAAAGGTAAACAGCTCATACTCTACCTCTAGTTTTTCTAAAATTCTCTTTAAGGCTTCCTCTGAGCGTTCTTCTAGGTCCTGAAAAAGTATTTCACTATGTCAATTATAACACCATTTAATAGTATACCTCTTTTAGATCTTCATATTGAATATCTTTTAATACCATCAGCTTTTTTAATGTATTCGGCATATCATTAACTTGGACGCACTTATCAGGTATTACATTATTTAGAAAATTATATTTTGCTATAACTTCTTCATGTTCTTGTAAAAATTTTTTTTTGCCCATATCTGATTCTGTAATTAATTCGGGCATAATGTTTTTTACTCTATAATAAATTCATATATAAGTTTATAAAAAAGAAATAAACTGGGTACATACTTGTCTAACATGTCTCTGGCAGCTAATTGTTTAGCCAATTTCTTTGTATTAGCAGTCGATTCAGTAACTATAGATGATATTCTGCACTGTAATGTAAACTCTTTAGCATGGGCGGGACCTATACTAGAAATTTCTATGAATTCAGGTGGCGGTATTTTATTTTCTAGACAAATATTTTGTAACTCAACTACAAAAAATAAATAAGCAATTAGATATTGGTATTAGATGAAAACAGTATATACCAATTGAATTCAATGCACTTTTGAGGGGGCTTCCATCCTTCAAAGATGGTCGAAACTCAGCCACTGGGTTTTCTGCTGGATTATAAAGCCCAATTTCTTCAAGTAATTTTAGGGCATTGTGTGCTGCTTCATGTTTTCCTATTTGCTTAGATGGCCCACTACCTGTAGCAGTTATTCCAGCTACACATACTTGATAATCAAACCTATTGTCATGAGTTCCAGATATGCTATAGACTATTTGAAAATTAGGAGGAGGTAAGCCTTTTTGCACTGTTAATTCTTGTAACACCATCACAGGAGTTTTAGTAGTAGGTGCCATTGTTGGGTCTACAATAGAATATTGAAGATTATTTGGAAATACGCACAAAAATTACAGAAACTTACAGAAAAGCAACCAAAAAATGTTAGGTTACACACGAGTACTTTTAATACAGACAATTATTTATTTTAGTAAAACATGTAAAAAAAAACATTAAATTATTTATATTTAAAAAACTGTTTATAATGTTTGCTAGTGAAAAAACAAAAGTTTTTCATTCTCCTCTTTTGTGGTTCAGCAACCAAAAACAATACGGTATGTTGAGTTGCAATAGTGTGTACTTGAGATTATAAGTAGCATAATCGTAATAGATCGTTAGCGGTAAACGTCATAAAATAATAAGTATATGTCATTTGATTATTATATTAACTGAAATATGTATGTATTTTTCTTCCTTTAATGGTTAATGAACTAATATTTAAGTTAATATATATAACCATAAAATTAATTATAACTTGATTCTTGCAAACGATTTTTCGATTATGCCCAACACTAGCTGACCGTTGATTGACTTTGATTTAAAAACTGATACCAATACAAAATGTTGACAAGATGATGATCTATATTTTATTTGTATCCTACCTTGTTTACAATCGGATATATCATTTTGCAAACAATTAGTTGCATCCGTTGCCTTGTTACATTTAGTTGTTGTAACATCATTATTATATACTAATTCTTTGGTAGCCTTTCTTGATTTAATGATTAAATCAACCATAATTTCCGTTATTCTAAAAAATTTAACTATACATATTTTGTAATAATACGTTAGTTCAATATATACCTCTCCAGCATCTCTTTAGCTGCTAATTGTTTCGCCATTCTTTTTGTTTTAGCTGATGCTTTGGTAATAAAAGAATATATTTTGCATCCCATTGTAAATTTTCTATCATGCGGAGGACCTTCGTTTGATATTTCTAAAAAATCTGGTAGGGGTATTTTATTTTTGGAACAAGTAGCTTGTAGTTTAACTAAAATTAAAATTACTAGAATGTATCAACAGCTACCAAATTATATTACTGATATAAGTTAATCCATTTTCAAGTGTACTTTCATCTTTCTGGTATGACAAATAATCTGTTACCGGATTTTCGGCTGGATTGTATACACCCATTTCATGCAGTATTTTCAAGGCATTTTGAGCAGCTTGATGTCTTCCTATTTGTTTGGACGGTCCACTTCCGTTAGCTCTTATTCCAGCTACGAAAACTACATAATCGAATCTGTTATCGTGAGTTCCAGATTGGCTAGATGTTATTTGGTAATCAGGCCGTTTCAATCGGTTTCGAACCGTTAATTCTTGTAACACCATTATGGGATTTTTAACTGGCGTAGCCATCTTATAAATCACAACAAACGATGAAAAATTTACACGTAGATTACTGCAATTTTCACGTAAAACTGAGAAAATAAATTATCAGCTAATCATCAAGCAATATATTTTCTTTTAAATTACTAAAATCGGTATTTTATATCGGAGAGCGATACACAGCAGCACTAAACGTTTACATACAAAAACTTGACTTATTCATAGTAAAAAAAGATATTTGATAAATGAATTTAATAGTTCCAAATATTCAAACATCGATAGCCCTCGATCAACTTGGAATAGATGATTTCCGACACAATTTAAATTTTGTCTAATTGGTTGCATAACTAGTTGTAAATATTTAAATCTGTTAAAACATCCCATTATAACTATAAAAAATAAAATAAATATAATAAAGAATTAATAATTACTGAAAAGACGGTTTTATTTCAATTAAAATATTTTATTACAACGTAATGAACTGACAATAGATTGTAATATAAATGCTTGTTTGTAATCACAAAATATACAGATTCATTTCAATGTTTTGTGTTTGAGATCTTCGCCTTTCCACGGCAGCTTTGAAATTTTTCATTTACAAGTAGATTCATGGAGCTATAATGTAGTTTACATATTTGTGTATCGAATTAAAAGTACATGAAAAAGCTGTGCTGTTTATTACACAAAATTTGGTGGGTTATAGAGGTAATCAACGTTAAGTGTTTAAAATCCTAACAAAATATGATATAAAAAATAAATATATAAAATGGTCTTTTGACTGGTGATGTCGCTTCGGTTTCGGGATAGTGGAGTGTTTTACGGGCGACAGAGATCCTGGGTTATAACTGGGATTGTCGTAGTTGGTTATCTACCGAGGTTTGTGGATGGATTTTATCAAGGAGATGTCGTGATCTAATGCACCTAGGGAAAACCTTACACTGTGCATGTTCGTGGAAATTATTCCTCACTTGAAAGAATCTACCGTCCAATCAGGGAGATTTCGGTAGACCAAGCTGGTTCGTTTTGAATATTAGACCGTTGTGCTATACTTGATCGAAAGCTCTCGAAACATATAAAAAGATGGCGCCAGTTTTTCGATCTTTGTAGGAATGTTCGTCGGGTCGGTCAGTTGGTCGAAATGTGTGGCTGCCGCTGTGATTATTTGTCAGAACACTCACTACTATTTTTGGAAGGAATTTGCACGAGAACAAAAATCACTGGTTAGATCAAACTTGTTTATTTCGTTATTAAATTAATACAGGTGGTCGACGGGAGAATTGACAGGATATTAGGTTAGGTAGAGGAAGTACGGTAGCGCTGTGGAAGTGGTACTGTTACAAGGGGATGGAGAAAAGAAAAGAGACGTCGTCGTGATGGTCTTTTATAGCCTGGAACTGCATGATACCAATCCACAGGCGTTGCCAACCTTTGTATTTGTTGTTGGTGAATTCGTGGTGGCCTAAAGGGTCGTGGCGGTCGCCACATAACTCCCCTCGTAGTGGAACTGCCGTGGAACATACCTCTATGTAGTGCAGGTTCCGGAGTGCACCCGCAATCACGCAAACAAACGCTCAGGGACTGCTGATGAGATGGGGATCCCAACCTGAGCGAGGAGTTTTAAGGGATCAGCTGCCATCGGAGTTGTAGCAGGACGTCGTTCGTCTTGGGGCGTTTAGCTTTGTTTGAAGGTACCTGTAAGTGTGTTACCTTACGTGTCCCATTTCGTGATGCAAGGGTGTTCATGTGTTGATGGTATACATGATGGGCCTCTGTGGTTTTTGTCCATCGGGCTAGTCTCGTGGGATGTCGTCGACCATGTGATGTTGATGGGTCCCATTCCTCGTGCTGTCCTTTCCATGTACGTGTCAAGCACCTATCGAGTGGATTATGTTGAGGTGATTTACCTGTTAGGCACTTTGATCACGTCAAGGCACCAATTGTAGGAATGTTCTTCGGGTCGGTCAGTCGGTCGAAATGTGTGGCTACCGCTGCGATTATTTGTCAGAACACTCATTACTATTTTTGGAAGGAATTTTCACGAGAATTAAAATCACTGGCTATATCAAACTTGTTTATTTCGTTATTAAATTGATACATGTGGTCGACGGGAGAATTGACAGGATATTAGGTTAGGTAGAGGAAGTACGGTAGCGCTGTGGAAGTGGTACTGTTACAGGGGGACGGTGATAAGAAAAGAGAGCGAGACGTCGTCCCGATGGTCTTTTATACCCTGGAACTGCATGGTACCAATCCACCGGCGTTGCCAACCTTTGTATCTGTTGTTGGTGAATTCGTGATGGCCTAAAGGGCCGTGGCGGTCGCCACACCTTTTCTTAATGCCTGGTGGCTTGTTGCTGCGGTGCGAGCAGCTTGATGAAGGCTTGAGTGCTTGGCACGTAAACCGAATTGTTCGGTCGGGACTATGTGGTGTGCGTCTGTGAAACTGTTTAAGGTGTGCAATATCGCTTTTTCGACAAGTTTCGACAATATTGAAGGGGAGCTGCCATATAAAACGTAAAACAAAGGTTAGACTTACTTTGCCACCAGGAGGTTGGCAAATATCCATAGCGGACAATTTAAAAACAAATTGTGATAAAACATGATATATACGTGTTAATAACATTTTAATGATATACTTAGAAAATACATGAAAAATGCTATTAAATATTTGCATACTTAACAAATATGAAAAAAAAATCAATACCATATTGTTATCATTTGAAATTATTTATGGAATTTTCCATTTTTATTGATATAAATAAGGGAGTGTGAATAATAACAAAATATTTTTTCTTATAAAGTATTACATTATTTTGATATTAAATAGAATAATCAAGATGTAACTTGGATTAAAATATTAAAATAGCAGGTTTGGTTGGCGCAGTGGTAAAGACGACAGGACGGTCCTCCAACTGTTGCGATAGTCGCGGGTTCGAATCCTGCATGGTCGTAAATTTATGTTTGTCTTTGTTTAACATTTGTGATTAACCTTAGGTAAGAGCTCAAAATCCGATAAGGAAAATGATCTCAGTCACGCCAGTAATCAGGCTGGGTAAGACCGGATGTCTTCTGGGCCGTCAGAAACAGCACATTCAACTGTTTCGAGAGAATAAACTCCCCAATCTGCTTGTTTTAAATTAAAACAGGTATTGCTATATATGTACTTACCTGTTCTTGGAGCTGGGAAAAATACATGCTTTGATCGAATTATAAAATACTACAATACATGTATTTAATATACAAAACACAACATATTTGTAAGCCGTATATTTGAAATATAAAATACAAGTTACAATTATTTTAACTATTTTTATTTGAGATATAAAATTTAAGTTACAAAATACAGGCAGGTATTAAGTTATGTAAATAACACATCGCATGTAAACGCCTGGAAATAGTTGATTTATCAACGGCTAAGCTGTCATTAATATAAATATAAAAAAATCTTAAGAGAGTTATTTGAGTGTCTGAACTGTTTTGGTCCCCCAGTATGTCCTTTGTCATGGACATCAGAAACACAACTTTTAAATCGTCGAAACCAAAACCGATTGTTGATTAGTTTTTAGGGCAAACAAAGTTCTTGATGGGCTTCGGCAGTAACACAAAGAATAACTCAATAATATTGAATGAAAAACCGTTATTTTACGTAGACAAATGTCAAAATGTTTACATAAATATTTCTGATCAAAATACAGGCAAATAAAATAATTAATAAAATATGATATAAAATATATATAAAACTTTAATCAACATATTTTAATTTCGTTTCCATGGAAACCTATAAAACATAAAAATAAACAGTACATTGTTTAACATAATAAAGTGGTAGTTTCATATTTTATGAACATTAATTGATGCATTTAGCACGTAATATTAATTAATATGCAATTATGTATGGTATGTATTATATTCTTAATATATATATGCTATGTGAACGGTCCTGGCTATCCGGTCATCTCTTTTAAAACTACAGTACTACACTACTAAAGCAACATTGTTTGGTGTTTTTCTAATAGATAACCTTCAGTGTCGACGAGGTTGTCAAATTAAACAATTTTTTAAAGTAAATTAATAGTTTTTGTTTTCTGAACTCTTTCGCATATTATAAATGACGCCTTTTGTAGACTTCCGAGCAGACCATAAGGCTATTATCCTTTAAATTCATTCAATTATCCGGATTCAAATTGATTATCAAGAAAATACAGATTGACATTGGATTGGCAATCGTTCCACCGTAACTCAAAGTCCTTTTTGGTGTAGTTAAGTGTAGTTCGGGCAAAAGTATCGCAGCTGAAGCTGTAGGGTGTTCACAAAAGGTGTTCAACGACCCCAAGCCATAAACTGTTCCAAGTAAAAAATAGTCAAGCTTTGAATAATACGCCTAGTTCGTGGATTTCCGACACATATATTAAAGTTCAATGTGTAAGGCTACCAAAGGCGGACTGAAGCTGCTGTGGATTAACATAGTCTACTGGAAACTCCACAGAAGCCTGTTCAAAGTGAACGGTCACCAAATGCAGTAGCTCAGTTTCTTAAGCGTAGAGTATTGGAATCTGGAGTCACCAAAATTTGAAAAACCACCATGAGTACCATGGAAATTTGGGTAGAAATAGTGTCAAGATCTTCAAAAGCGTTACAATGGCGGTCGAAGGCATAATCGCTACTCGAAAACAATTTTTATAACAACTATGAGTTGTCCAAACTTAATAACAACCACGTACCGTTTTTTACGGGATACATTACTCCACAACATCTCCGGTTTTGACGCATATACAGCTTTATTTAATTATTTTTTTAATGTGCTTATTATATTTAATGTAGAATATATTAAACAGGTAAATAGGTTCAGATCAAACATTTTATTTAAAAGAGTATTGAATAAAATGGAATAATAAAAATAGTTATATGACTATCTGACTTTCTGTTTTTATAAAAACAATATATTTAAGTAAATGTACATATTTGAACAATTAACAAGAACTCCAAGAACCATATAAATAAACATTACCATAAAAAAGATTAAAATCGTTTAGATCAAACACAGCCAATATAGTTAAAACCAAACGAAAAAGCCAGCAGGGTTGTTGTTATATATCAAAGCAGTAAAATTTTCCTAAAAATCTCCAAATATTATCGCTACTATTCTTGATTTACAAACCCTATTAATGAATTGACTGTGTTAAGCTTTCGATTGACATATTGTACATTTACTAGCCTAAAATAAATGGATTATCGTACTTTTAGCTGAAAGAAATCTCTGTTAATACATCATCATTTTTACAAAACAATAATTTATTTATCAATACTCTTATACAATAATGCATTGTATTTTCCTTGTCATTAGATCATTAGGGTGTCGTTGATAGTTTTATATTTTGTTTATTTGATCCAGGTCTACTTTTGTTAGCAAATTTAATTATTTCAAGTATCACTGTACACTGTTCTTACATCTTACTAAAATACTGTGGAATTTATTCTTCTCTAAATTTCACATTCTTCGGCCTTTACTCTTAGCAAATACTATGTCCATTAGCTATAAAATGAAATTTAAATCATTACTAAAATATATTATGTTTAAAATAATTGTCTAATTATTACCAGTTACTACAGTTTTTGCTACTATTCTTGAACTGCTTCTGTAAACGTTCATGAATTGTAACTTCGAACCTGGCGACCGTGATGAAAGCAGTGTCGTCAGCGTAAAACGCGACGTCAATGTGCTCTTTTCTTGGCAGATCTGAAATAAAGAGGTTAAATAAGGCTGGGGCCAGCGGGGAACCTTGAGGTACGCTAGCATCGATTTGTTTACTGTCGACTGGAAAGTGATTTCCTGATCTTGACCGGGAAAGATCTGTCCGAGAGATAGGACTTGATGAGGGCGGTTAGATCTTCTGGGAGGCCTAACCGCACGCCCCTTGCGATCAATCCATCATGCTAGACCTTGTCGAAAGCTTTGGTTAGGTCCAGAGGAACTGCTCCAAGCTTTTTACGTTGGTCAAGAGCATGATGAATGTGGGCGGCCAAATGGGTAGCCTGATGGACAGATGAGTGGTGAGCGCGAAAGCCGAATTGTTCATCAGGAATGATGTTGTTTTCCTTTGTGAAAGAATTGAGAGCGTAGAGTATTGCCCTCTCGGCAAGCTTCGAAATGGCGTTGAGAAGGCTGATAGTCCTGTAATCAGATGGAGATGATTTTGCTCCTTTCTTGGGTATAACCGTTATATGTTCGTGTTTACAAAACGCCGGGAAATGTTGCAGTCTCGTGATGGAGTTAATGATGTTTGCTATTTCTGCGAGCTGCTTATGCGGGAGCTTTTTTAACTGGGTAATCGATATTCCGTCGAGACCTGGAGATTTTTTGGTTTGAAGTTTGCCGATTATAGCCTGTAGAGACTTTGGAGACACGAAATGGTTAAGAAGAAAGGCTGGGGTTACTGGTCTTTCGATGGAGTTGGATTCGTCGATGACAGTGTCATTGTCTTTAGTTTTAGTGTTCTCTGAGGGTGGGAGGCATTTCATTTGAGCTTCGTAGGTTTCTGCAAGGGGCTCGACTTTTTCTTGGTCCGTGACTGCGAAATTTCCTGTAACCGCTGACTTCAGGAGGGGGGGATGACATTGTGCGTCTTTCCCACGAGGCATTTGGAGATACGCCAGCAGGAAGAGGGGCCATCCAGTCTTTGGTCCGCGAGAAATGAGTTCCATTTCATTGCTCGCCAAGTCGAGACGGCCGCCCTTACCCCCTTGCATGCTCTGTTCGCCTCCCTTTTGTCTGCAGCATCAAGGGTGAATCGAGCTAATCTGCATAAACCTTTTTTGATGCGAATTTCACGTTTAAGAGAAGCAGGAAGGTTGTTGTTGATACCTATTCCAGGTCATTGAAAATGATGTGCTGACTGATGATAGATGATGTTTGGATTTTATAACTTTTAAAAATTTAACCTTACATTACCCTTGTTTTTCCATATTTTAAAACCAATGTATGTTAGACCACCAAGAATAACACAAAAATTTAATTATTATTACTATAGAACTATTAATGTACACAAAATTTAAATATTGTAAATTTTGTTGTTGTTTTCATCTGATCGACCGCACCGATCGTCTCGAAAAGAATGGTCAGCCATTAGAGAAGGAAGGCAATATAGTTTATTATTTTCTACGGTTTATTCTATACAGGACAGTGCGCATGCGACAAATCCGGAGGTGTTGTGGAGTAATATATCCTGTTCTTTACAGTCCTTGTGGTGGTTTATTTAGGAGAGAGTTGTTATATATTCAAATTTAACTGTTTAAAATAATAAAAGGAGTTTGTGTGTCGTCTCATTACTGTACATGATACTTTCACAACGTTCATTCATTTTTGGTTAGGTAAATGATTTCCTTTACACTTTTGTGATAATCAAACGTAGTTTGGCATGATTTCATTCTATCTTTATACATATTTTTAGAGATATGCCACTTTAAGGGCCGAATTTTATTAGGAAAATTATAGATATTTTTTTACATTATTATAACTTAATAACTTCTGTTGTTGATTAGCTATTATTTGTACTTTAGCTTTTTCTTGAGTTACTTTTAATTCATATGGTTCTGTAATGCGAACTATGATGAGAAAAATATTGGAAGCCTGGTATTTTTCATATAACCGTTGAAATCATTTAACATAAATATAATAATATAAAATATAAATATTTATACGTCATTTTCGTTCAAATCGTAAACTCGTTCGATAATATCTCGTTTCGTATTCGTCTATAAATGGTGAAACCGTCGTAAGATGCCCGAAAGAGTTTAAGATCTTTTGTTCTACCCTGAGCATAATACTTGTTTATATTGCTCATATTTTCAGTTTATGAGCTGTGTTATATATTTTACTTCCTTTGTTCTTTGAAATGAACAGTTTCACGGTTAATTGTTCAGTCGTCGGTGAAAAATTCGCACCTATCAGTCAGTAGATGCTTTGTGACTATTATAAGTGAGTCAGTTGTGAGTTCCCATTTATAAAGTTGTAGTCAAGCTTTGTGCAGCTTTATAAAATATTTTATATAGATACTAGTTAACATTTATATAAAACATTTTCAAGAAAAAAAAACATTAGAAAAAAGTACCGATATAGAACTGATAACTTGTTTTATAACTATACACTGTTATTGCTTTAAATATTTTAATCTGTCCAATAATCAGATCAGATAGTGTCAACCTTTTAGTCTACGCACTTCACTATCACGCTGCATATTTAATTGATTAGCGAGTACATTGGGATGCACTGACACTTTTTCGAAGTACTTCACACAAACACGTTGAATTACACTCGTTATAGGTTCTAGAGAAATATCGGGTTGTATCACTTTATTTGAAACATAGTATGGAGCATCAACAATGGCACGCAATACTTTATTTTGTAACCGTTGAATGATGGATATATCAGATTTGCTAGCTGTACCCCATAGTTGGATTCCATATAACGAAATAGGCTAGAGTATAGACTCATACAACAATAGCTTGTTATCTAATAATAACTTGAATTTGCGCCCGACGAGCCAATCAATACATTTGATATAATTTAAGTCCAAGTTTTCGTTTAGAAAGTATGTGCTTCTTCCAGCTCAGGCGTCGATCTAAATGCATACCAAGATATTTAACATCCAACATTCTTCTAAGCAGTGTAAAAGTTATATGGGTGGATTTTGGTTCATTGCCTTTAATGCGCCATGTCTTCAACTTCAAGTTGTATTTGCTCCAGGTGGATTAGTAGGTTCATTGTTGCTGTGACTGGATTTTCATGACATGCTAAGATTGCTGTGTCTTCTGCGTATTTTGTCACAGTAGTTATTTTTGTGATGGGCAGATCGGCTGTATATAGAAAATATAGTATTGGACCCAGTACACTACCTTGCGGAACTCCTGAATATATTGGATGTAGTTCGGTATGTCATCGCCTTGTTTTACAGTGAAATGTCTATCAGTGAGATACAATTTTAGTAACTGATAGACCGGATGAGGGGAGAAGTTTCTTTAATTTAACCTACAAGCCCGTATGCCAGACTTTGTCAAAAGCCTGAGATATGTCTAGGAAAGCAACCGAACAATATCTTTTGGCATTTAAGTCCATTTAAGGCCAAAATAAACTTTGTTTACAAGTCTATGCACTAGTTCCATACTTATTGCGAAACCCAAACTGATGTTCTGGAGTATTTTTTTTATTATATAGTGTAGCTTCTGTATGGATAGTTTCTCAGAAACTTTCGAGATTATCGGTAATAAATTTATAGGCCGGTAGGAGGTGACATCTGGTATTTTTTTTGGTTTGAGAATAATTAATATTTTAGCTACTTTTTAGATGCTAGAAAAGTAATTAATTCGTAGCATAGCATTAAATATAAATGTTAATAGTTTTATACCTTTTTCTGATACTTCTTGTAAAATCTTGCAGGAAATTAAATCATAACCGGCAGTTTTTTAATATTAATCTCTCTCGTTATTGTTTGTTTAACTTTTTTGGTCGCTAATTTTTCATGGGGTAAGTCCATTTGAAATGGCGAATTTAGAAAGATAGTAATTTTATTTTTGTCATCTTTATGTAGCTCAGACTGAAAATGTTTAAAAACATTTCTTAAGTGTTTTGAGAAAGTGCCGCCCTTCCTTTATTGCTTCTAACCCAATTATTTCCATTTGTTTCAGTAGGTGGGTTATATTGCTGGGGTCTCTTAAACTTTTTTGTTGCTTTCCACAACGAATAGTTCCTAGTTGGTGTCAAGTATTCTTGAATGCCTTGGTTCTGTTAATTTTGTATCAGCTCTTTCAGCTCTTTTATTGCCTTCATAGTCACGTGGAATCATTTACAATCAAATCAAAGTACTTTGTGTGGACTTTTTTAATTAGTTTTAGAGTTTTTTTTATTAGAAATATCATAAGAGAGGCTGAAGTAAAGAAATTTACCTAATTAGTCAATTCACCTATTATGAAATTTCAAGAAGTTGGTGAAATAGAATTTATAAAGTACCTAACGAAGTAAGTATATAACTTTATAGTAATATATTGTAGTTACGTTTTTTTAGGTACCACTTAAATGATGAGGATCATATCAAGACGTGGGCGTATTGCTATTGTAAAGATGCAGGTGTAAATGCTTAGCAATAGAGCCTCTAAACAATTTTTTGAAGACAAGCCACTTACGTAGAAACTGTACAATAATAGTAATTATTGGATGTGCTGGAAGAGCTTGTGGATAATGAAGTATAGAACTCCATAATGCTAGTAACTACCAAGACATAGTGATTATTGAAGCACACAGAATGGCAGAGAATATCCAAGAGAATTATATAGTAAGTCAAAGTACAGATCAAAATTCAACAAATTGACATCTATTCAACATCAATGATATATATTTTGATTAATTATTACATCATACATTAGATATGCTTAGTAAATCTTAATTTATAATTAATCTATTACAAGCGTTCTGTTGTACTTGCATTAATATACAAGCATGGCGAGTACGGGTTTAATACATCCGTATATATTTCCCAAATTAAAATAAAACTACTTAAGCAAAAGTTAAGAGTATCACTTATACAGTATGCAATTTGGTGTGGTTTGGCTTGCTTCAATCTGCTGATTTCCTGCATGTTGCTCAACAGCTGTATTGCACCTACGTTGCTGTGATTTAGCAACCCTAATTCATGTTTTAAGGTGAAATCTTGGATCACTTGGTGTATCTATTTGATTTTGAGGTCATCGTGCAACTCTTCGTTGGTTACTAGCGCGATAGCGATAATCATTGGTAGTTAATCGCAGAACATTGTTTTGGGTGCATCGGATTACTAATTGGTTTGATGTCTTAGTGCAACCCCATATTGGCACCGTAGAGATCCCAATTGGCTTTATGATTTACTGATAAACCAATGTCTTTGATTTTAGGTCAAGCTGAGAGTACCTTCCGACTAACCTGTAGAGTTGCATGACTTTGAGTCTAATTCGCTCTGCCTTTGTCTAACATGATGTTTCCAATTCATTTATTCTACCATCGAGATGTATTTCGAGGTATTTAGCTGAATCTGTTTAAGGAATTGGCATCCGTCAAGTAAATTAACATGGACAGATTTGGAATATCAATGATATGTATTATACATTCTTTCAACATATCTAAAAAGCTTATATCATTACCGTATAGTACATCCTTGACCTTTGATAATTAATTTGGTACATTTCTCTATATGTAGTGAAATCCATGGCTATATTCCTTTTTATTAATATAGCACATATTAATAACTTTGAGTTAAAAAAACTTTGAGTGCTAAATGATACACTTTAACAAATGGAGACTTGCACATTTAGTTTTGATTAAATCATCTTACGTCTACAATAATAGTAAATCTAGTCTGCTATATTCTGATGTGGAAATTAATTTCAATCAAAAGTAAGATATAAATAATCTAATAATATATAAACTACACGTATATTAACATGATATTGAAAAAAACCATATTTTAAAACATAAGATTTATTGTTATATTTATATATTGGTAAAATGTGTAATTTTCTAATTCGAAACAGATTTATATGTCTCAAGTTTTGTTTTATGTAATTAAAGTAATTCTGATCACAAATATTTTGCAAATATATTTTTAAAAAATTAACCAAATATCCAAGAAAAAGAAATCAATATTTTTTACAATATATACACTAAAACAAAGATAGATTAAACCTTTTAAAATAAGTATCGAGTCAAAAGTATTAAAAATCATTAAATGGTTTATATAATGTTTAAGAAATATATTTAATTTAAAAAAAAATTGATAAATTAATATTTTTTCGGCATCCTTAGTTCGGAGTCAACGTTGAGCAGATAAACATAGTTGTCGCAAAAGAAACAAAAAAAAAACGTTCCTAAAAATTTTGTTTCTTTGAAAAGTAAAAATTAAAACAAACCAAACGTGTATTTTGTTTTCTTTAGACTTTTACGTAATAAATTTTAATCAGGGGGGAGACGGGGATCTACCTATTCTTATTTTTTCTTACAAGGAGGTAGGAGGGAATCAAAAACTGGAAAAAAATATTCCATGTAACAATTTTTTATATATATATTTTAAAGTCTCCTTTTACTAACTATGGGTTTGTCTGGACTGGGCCTAAATTTTAAGGTGGGCTCCGAACCACGGCTCTCAGAGTTAAGCCTACCGACTGGCGAGTGACCAACTTTAGAAATCATCCCAGAAGACATCCGGTCTTACCCAGCCTGGTTACTGGCGTGACTGGGATCATTTTCCTTGTCGGATTTTACACTCTTGCCTAGAACATTCACAAATTTTAAACATACATAAATTTACGAAAATGCCCCAGAAGGATTCAAACCCGCGGCTATCGCAACAGTAGGAGGACCGTCTCATCTTATGAACTTAATGTTCAAATTAATGTTAAATTAATGTTTTCTCGGCCATTGAGTGTTGGCTGATGGTTTACTAAACTGGTTTTCTCAAATTTGACCAACAATAATTGGAATGTCTCCCAAAAAATGTCAATGTTTGCACTAACATTCATTCATATTGATAACAAATTTTTTTCATTCGGCATTGCTGCTCAACGGTGCAATTTGCCTTGCTTGATTTTGGTGTTCACTTTTTATATCAATTTTTTATGTTTGCCAGTTAGGACTGGATTTCTCACCGAATATCATGGGATTATTTTATCAGCGGAAGGAGTCGTTATAATGGATATTTCAGATTTTGATACTGAAAATAAATTCGAAATCGACGTTGCAACAATTCCAAGTTGAAAACCAACACATTATTTTTAAACTTAATTGTTTGAGTATGTCATTTTACCACAGTTCAGAATTACATTTTATTAATAATTTGCTCTTGTTTGACGAGATGGCATTTTGCAAAATAATTTATACATCACAATTTCTACAGATTAATACAATAATTCTACTAGGTATGACGAAAATTTAAATTACCCTCTATTGACGCTTTTAACTTACGATTTTGGCTCTCAAATGTTTATAACAGTTTTCACATTTTTATAAGTTTTTTTAGTGTAATAATCATTCTGGATATATATATATATATATATATATATATATACTTTTTTTTAAATGACTTTAAATGTGTTTACAAAACGCCGGGAAATGTTGCAGTCTCGTGATGGAGTTAATGATGTTTGCTATTTCTGCGAGCTGCTTATGCGGGAGCTTTTTTAACTGGGTAATCGATATTCCGTCGAGACCTGGAGATTTTTTGGTTTGAAGTTTGCCGATTATAGCCTGTAGAGACTTTGGAGACACGAAATGGTTAAGAAGAAAGGCTGGGGTTACTGGTCTTTCGATGGAGTTGGATTCGTCGATGACAGTGTCATTGTCTTTAGTTTTAGTGTTCTCTGAGGGTGGGAGGAATTTTATTTGAGCTTCGTAGGTCTCTGCAAGGGGCTCGACTTTTTCTTGGTCAGTGACTGCGAAATTTCCTGTAACCGCTGACTTCAGGAGGGGGGGATGACATTGTGCGTCTTTCCCACGAGGCATTTGGAGATACGCCAGCAGGAAGAGGGGCCATCCAGTCTTTGGTCCGCGAGAAATGAGTTCCATTTCATTGCTCGCCAAGTCGAGACGGCCGCCCTTACCCCCTTGCATGCTCTGTTCGCCTCCCTTTTGTCTGCAGCATCAAGGGTGAATCGAGCTAATCTGCATAAACCTTTTTTGATGCGAATTTCACGTTTAAGAGAAGCAGGAAGGTTGTTGTTGATACCTATTCCAGGTCGTTGAAAATGATGTGCTGACTGATGATAGATGATGTTTGGATTTTATAACTTTTAAAAATTTAACCTTACATTACCCTTGTTTTTCCATATTTTAAAACCAATGTATGTTAGACCACCAAGAATAACACAAAAATTTAATTATTATTACTATAGAACTATTAATGTACACAAAATTTAAATATTGTAAATTTTGTTGTTGTTTTCATCTGATCGACCGCACCGATCGTCTCGAAAAGAATGGTCAGCCATTAGAGAAGGAAGGCAATATAGTTTATTATTTTCTACGGTTTATTCTATACAGGACAGTGCGCATGCGACAAATCCGGAGGTGTTGTGGAGTAATATATCCTGTTCTTTACAGTCCTTGTGGTGGTTTATTTAGGAGAGAGTTGTTATATATTCAAATTTAACTGTTTAAAATAATAAAAGGAGTTTGTGTGTCGTCTCATTACTGTACATGATACTTTCACAACGTTCATTCATTTTTGGTTAGGTAAATGATTTCCTTTACACTTTTGTGATAATCAAACGTAGTTTGGCATGATTTCATTCTATCTTTATACATATTTTTAGAGATATGCCACTTTAAGGGCCGAATTTTATTAGGAAAATTATAGATATTTTTTTACATTATTATAACTTAATAACTTCTGTTGTTGATTAGCTATTATTTGTACTTTAGCTTTTTCTTGAGTTACTTTTAATTCATATGGTTCTGTAATGCGAACTATGATGAGAAAAATATTGGAAGCCTGGTATTTTTCATATAACCGTTGAAATCATTTAACATAAATATAATAATATAAAATATAAATATTTATACGTCATTTTCGTTCAAATCGTAAACTCGTTCGATAATATCTCGTTTCGTATTCGTCTATAAATGGTGAAACCGTCGTAAGATGCCCGAAAGAGTTTAAGATCTTTTGTTCTACCCTGAGCATAATACTTGTTTATATTGCTCATATTTTCAGTTTATGAGCTGTGTTATATATTTTACTTCCTTTGTTCTTTGAAATGAACAGTTTCACGGTTAATTGTTCAGTCGTCGGTGAAAAATTCGCACCTATCAGTCAGTAGATGCTTTGTGACTATTGTAAGTGAGTCAGTGGTGAGTTCCCATGTACAAAGTTGTAGTCAAGCTTTGTGCAGCTTTATAAAATATTTTATATAGATACTAGTTAACATTTATATAAAACATTTTCAAGAAAAAAAAACATTAGAAAAAAGTACCGATATAGAACTGATAACTTGTTTTATAACTATACACTGTTATTGCTTTAAATATTTTAATCTGTCCAATAATCAGATCAGATAGTGTCAACCTTTTAGTCTACGCACTTCACTATCACGCCGCATATTTAGTTGATTAGCGAGTACATTGGGATGCACTGACACTTTTTCGAAGTACTTCACACAAACACGTTGAATTACACTCGTTATAGGTTCTAGAGAAATATCGGGTTGTATCACTTTATTTGAAACATAGTACGGAGCATCAACAATGGCACGCAATACTTTATTTTGTAACCGTTGAATGATGGATATATCAGATTTGCTAGCTGTACCCCATAGTTGGATTCCATATAACGAAATAGGCTAGAGTATAGACTCATACAACAATAGCTTGTTATCTAATAATAACTTGAATTTGCGCCCGACGAGCCAATCAATACATTTGATATAATTTAAGTCCAAGTTTTCGTTTAGAAAGTATGTGCTTCTTCCAGCTCAGGCGTCGATCTAAATGCATACCAAGATATTTAACATCCAACATTCTTCTAAGCAGTGTAAAAGTTATATGGGTGGATTTTGGTTCATTGCCTTTAATGCGCCATGTCTTCAACTTCAAGTTGTATTTGCTCCAGGTGGATTAGTAGGTTCATTGTTGCTGTGACTGGATTTTCATGACATGCTAAGATTGCTGTGTCTTCTGCGTATTTTGTCACAGTAGTTATTTTTGTGATGGGCAGATCGGCTGTATATAGAAAATATAGTATTGGACCCAGTACACTACCTTGCGGAACTCCTGAATATATTGGATGTAGTTCGGTATGTCATCGCCTTGTTTTACAGTGAAATGTCTATCAGTGAGATACAATTTTAGTAACTGATAGACCGGATGAGGGGAGAAGTTTCTTTAATTTAACCTACAAGCCCGTATGCCAGACTTTGTCAAAAGCCTGAGATATGTCTAGGAAAGCAACCGAACAATATCTTTTGGCATTTAAGTCCATTTAAGGCCAAAATAAACTTTGTTTACAAGTCTATGCACTAGTTCCATACTTATTGCGAAACCCAAACTGATGTTCTGGAGTATTTTTTTTATTATATAGTGTAGCTTCTGTATGGATAGTTTCTCAGAAACTTTCGAGATTATCGGTAATAAATTTATAGGCCGGTAGGAGGTGACATCTGGTATTTTTTTTGGTTTGAGAATAATTAATATTTTAGCTACTTTTTAGATGCTAGAAAAGTAATTAATTCGTAGCATAGCATTAAATATAAATGTTAATAGTTTTATACCTTTTTCTGATACTTCTTGTAAAATCTTGCAGGAAATTAAATCATAACCGGCAGTTTTTTAATATTAATCTCTCTCGTTATTGTTTGTTTAACTTTTTTGGTCGCTAATTTTTCATGGGGTAAGTCCATTTGAAATGGCGAATTTAGAAAGATAGTAATTTTATTTTTGTCATCTTTATGTAGCTCAGACTGAAAATGTTTAAAAACATTTCTTAAGTGTTTTGAGAAAGTGCCGCCCTTCCTTTATTGCTTCTAACCCAATTATTTCCATTTGTTTCAGTAGGTGGGTTATATTGCTGGGGTCTCTTAAACTTTTTTGTTGCTTTCCACAACGAATAGTTCCTAGTTGGTGTCAAGTATTCTTGAATGCCTTGGTTCTGTTAATTTTGTATCAGCTCTTTCAGCTCTTTTATTGCCTTCATAGTCACGTGGAATCATTTACAATCAAATCAAAGTACTTTGTGTGGACTTTTTTAATTAGTTTTAGAGTTTTTTTTATTAGAAATATCATAAGAGAGGCTGAAGTAAAGAAATTTACCTAATTAGTCAATTCACCTATTATGAAATTTCAAGAAGTTGGTGAAATAGAATTTATAAAGTACCTAACGAAGTAAGTATATAACTTTATAGTAATATATTGTAGTTACGTTTTTTTAGGTACCACTTAAATGATGAGGATCATATCAAGACGTGGGCGTATTGCTATTGTAAAGATGCAGGTGTAAATGCTTAGCAATAGAGCCTCTAAACAATTTTTTGAAGACAAGCCACTTACGTAGAAACTGTACAATAATAGTAATTATTGGATGTGCTGGAAGAGCTTGTGGATAATGAAGTATAGAACTCCATAATGCTAGTAACTACCAAGACATAGTGATTATTGAAGCACACAGAATGGCAGAGAATATCCAAGAGAATTATATAGTAAGTCAAAGTACAGATCAAAATTCAACAAATTGACATCTATTCAACATCAATGATATATATTTTGATTAATTATTACATCATACATTAGATATGCTTAGTAAATCTTAATTTATAATTAATCTATTACAAGCGTTCTGTTGTACTTGCATTAATATACAAGCATGGCGAGTACGGGTTTAATACATCCGTATATATTTCCCAAATTAAAATAAAACTACTTAAGCAAAAGTTAAGAGTATCACTTATACAGTATGCAATTTGGTGTGGTTTGGCTTGCTTCAATCTGCTGATTTCCTGCATGTTGCTCAACAGCTGTATTGCACCTACGTTGCTGTGATTTAGCAACCCTAATTCATGTTTTAAGGTGAAATCTTGGATCACTTGGTGTATCTATTTGATTTTGAGGTCATCGTGCAACTCTTCGTTGGTTACTAGCGCGATAGCGATAATCATTGGTAGTTAATCGCAGAACATTGTTTTGGGTGCATCGGATTACTAATTGGTTTGATGTCTTAGTGCAACCCCATATTGGCACCGTAGAGATCCCAATTGGCTTTATGATTTACTGATAAACCAATGTCTTTGATTTTAGGTCAAGCTGAGAGTACCTTCCGACTAACCTGTAGAGTTGCATGACTTTGAGTCTAATTCGCTCTGCCTTTGTCTAACATGATGTTTCCAATTCATTTATTCTACCATCGAGATGTATTTCGAGGTATTTAGCTGAATCTGTTTAAGGAATTGGCATCCGTCAAGTAAATTAACATGGACAGATTTGGAATATCAATGATATGTATTATACATTCTTTCAACATATCTAAAAAGCTTATATCATTACCGTATAGTACATCCTTGACCTTTGATAATTAATTTGGTACATTTCTCTATATGTAGTGAAATCCATGGCTATATTCCTTTTTATTAATATAGCACATATTAATAACTTTGAGTTAAAAAAACTTTGAGTGCTAAATGATACACTTTAACAAATGGAGACTTGCACATTTAGTTTTGATTAAATCATCTTACGTCTACAATAATAGTAAATCTAGTCTGCTATATTCTGATGTGGAAATTAATTTCAATCAAAAGTAAGATATAAATAATCTAATAATATATAAACTACACGTATATTAACATGATATTGAAAAAAACCATATTTTAAAACATAAGATTTATTGTTATATTTATATATTGGTAAAATGTGTAATTTTCTAATTCGAAACAGATTTATATGTCTCAAGTTTTGTTTTATGTAATTAAAGTAATTCTGATCACAAATATTTTGCAAATATATTTTTAAAAAATTAACCAAATATCCAAGAAAAAGAAATCAATATTTTTTACAATATATACACTAAAACAAAGATAGATTAAACCTTTTAAAATAAGTATCGAGTCAAAAGTATTAAAAATCATTAAATGGTTTATATAATGTTTAAGAAATATATTTAATTTAAAAAAAAATTGATAAATTAATATTTTTTCGGCATCCTTAGTTCGGAGTCAACGTTGAGCAGATAAACATAGTTGTCGCAAAAGAAACAAAAAAAAAACGTTCCTAAAAATTTTGTTTCTTTGAAAAGTAAAAATTAAAACAAACCAAACGTGTATTTTGTTTTCTTTAGACTTTTACGTAATAAATTTTAATCAGGGGGGAGACGGGGATCTACCTATTCTTATTTTTTCTTACAAGGAGGTAGGAGGGAATCAAAAACTGGAAAAAAATATTCCATGTAACAATTTTTTATATATATATTTTAAAGTCTCCTTTTACTAACTATGGGTTTGTCTGGACTGGGCCTAAATTTTAAGGTGGGCTCCGAACCACGGCTCTCAGAGTTAAGCCTACCGACTGGCGAGTGACCAACTTTAGAAATCATCCCAGAAGACATCCGGTCTTACCCAGCCTGGTTACTGGCGTGACTGGGATCATTTTCCTTGTCGGATTTTACACTCTTGCCTAGAACATTCACAAATTTTAAACATACATAAATTTACGAAAATGCCCCAGAAGGATTCAAACCCGCGGCTATCGCAACAGTAGGAGGACCGTCTCATCTTATGAACTTAATGTTCAAATTAATGTTAAATTAATGTTTTCTCGGCCATTGAGTGTTGGCTGATGGTTTACTAAACTGGTTTTCTCAAATTTGACCAACAATAATTGGAATGTCTCCCAAAAAATGTCAATGTTTGCACTAACATTCATTCATATTGATAACAAATTTTTTTCATTCGGCATTGCTGCTCAACGGTGCAATTTGCCTTGCTTGATTTTGGTGTTCACTTTTTATATCAATTTTTTATGTTTGCCAGTTAGGACTGGATTTCTCACCGAATATCATGGGATTATTTTATCAGCGGAAGGAGTCGTTATAATGGATATTTCAGATTTTGATACTGAAAATAAATTCGAAATCGACGTTGCAACAATTCCAAGTTGAAAACCAACACATTATTTTTAAACTTAATTGTTTGAGTATGTCATTTTACCACAGTTCAGAATTACATTTTATTAATAATTTGCTCTTGTTTGACGAGATGGCATTTTGCAAAATAATTTATACATCACAATTTCTACAGATTAATACAATAATTCTACTAGGTATGACGAAAATTTAAATTACCCTCTATTGACGCTTTTAACTTACGATTTTGGCTCTCAAATGTTTATAACAGTTTTCACATTTTTATAAGTTTTTTTAGTGTAATAATCATTCTGGATATATATATATATATATATATATATATACTTTTTTTTAAATGACTTATACAATAATAATTTGAAGTTGTGTGTTTGAGTTGGCCGTTTAGGTGCGTATCGAGTAACAACCATTTTTTTTCATATTATTAATGAAAAAAAAAAGTGAAAAGTTATACTGTTTTTAGTCACGTCAACCTCTTGGGTTTTTTAGTGACTGGACCTACAGCTTAATGTGGTCTCCAAACTACGGTCCTCCGCATTAAGCCTACCGACTGGCTAGTGGCCAACTTTAGAAATCATCCCAGAAGACATCCGGCCTTACCCAGCCTGGTTACTGGCGTGACTGGGATCAGTTTCCTTGTCGGATTTTGCACTCTTGCCTAGAACAATCACAAGCATAAATTTACGAAAACGGAATTCGAACCCGCGACTATCGCAAGAGTAGGAGAACCGTCCTGTTGCCTTTACCACTGCGCCACCAAGCCGTCTTGTTGTTAATGAGATCTGAATTACTTTATTTATATTTACAGGGTATTAACTTATAATAAAAACAATAAATCCTATAATTAGAATAGTCAAGAAGGAATATTTGGATTTCCTTTACTTGTAATATTTTACTTGTCCCATTTTTTTCTTGTATAACAATATAATTAAATTAGAATCAATGATACATAAATATGCTGCATATCAAGCAAGCTTTCCTTTTTATATCGGTAAAATTAAATAAAGTATAAAGTTGGGAAAAAGCGATTTCGATTTGAACTTGCATATTTCCAGTAATTAAGCTAAAGATTCGTTTATTATAGCCTTATTCGTTTATTTGCTCAACAGTTATTACCCTATGAAAATGGAATTCTAGATATTCCATTTCATACTTTACTTTTTCACTTCCGAGAAAAGACTCGTTGATAATTATGTCCTGTTTTTGGTGATTTGTATAAATGACGGCCAACCCTATGAAATTCTTAAACATATTGAGGTAGGCGATCATCTAACAACATCGCTAGTAATCGATTAGACAGTCTTGAAGGATTTAAAAACACTAGTTGCCAGAAGAGACTCGATACTTGGCTGTTAATTTATGCGAACAGCGAAAAATTTAATACAGCGAAATTCCGTTTTTGAACGGCCGCTGAAATGAAACAATATCGAGCCATTTTTTAAATGAAATATGAGCTTTTGAGTCTAATGTCAACAATTAATGCGATTGAACTAGGCGATTTAAAAAACAACAATCAGAATTAATCAACAGGTAAGGTGCACATCTTTGGAGTGACCTTTAGAAAACCGTATGCCGTATATGCAATCCATCGTATAGCCCGGATCTTGCTCATCCGACTATTGATTGTTTCGGTCTAGGCATAACTCCCTTATATCATGTTTATAAATTAATTTTCAAGGATTTACAACAGATAGTGCTATTGTGTATTAAATCGCATCGGGTACATTTGTAACAAACTTCATCATGAAGCCAGTATGCATTATTTCGTGGAAATGTGAATAAACATTATTTTTAGTGCGTTGAAAATATATGAATTTGTGTTGAGTAAATTACAGTTGTGCGAAGTTTTACTTTTTTAGTTTAATTTGAGAATTTTGATTGATTTCAATATGTGAATACTGGTTTTGATGTTTTGAAAGTGGCGATTTTAACACTTAACACAAAGAGTGTTCTGCGCTGTAAAAAAATGATTACGAGGTTTTGAAGGCATTACTCGAGAATGTTCCATGTAAAACGTAAGAAGAATATGCATAATCGTTTGGACGAACACGAGAGATCAATTTTAGTCGCTGGAAGAACATGGAAATGATCCATGGAGAAAAATTTGAAACTGAAAATTGAAAGGCATTTGGTCATGCGTGAAATGTTGCTCTAACGGCGAAATCATTAAGGTTTATTGCATCGTATTGTTACTGATGACGAAAAGTGGATCCATTACGATAGTCCGAAGTGAAGAAAATCATGTGGACTACCTGATCATGTATCAGCATCAACGACAAAGCCGAATATCCATGGCTTCAAGCTAATATTTTCTATTTGGTGGGACCAGTTTGGTGTGATATACTATGAGCTGCTGAAACCAAATAGAATCATCAATTAATGCGTTTGTGCCGAGCACTGCCCGAAAAACAGCAAAAAATGTTATTCTTCAGTATCACAATCTTTAACGCAAAATCGGTGATAACATACTTATTAAAATTTACATTAAAACAGGAAATTCTACCCCTTCCTCCGTATTCTCCAGAACCCTGCTCCTTCTCATTACTACTTCTTTCCACCTGTCTGAGCGGAGCTTCACGTCTTATGAAGATCTCAAAAAATTAGTCAATTTGTATATAGCCCCAAAAGGTACATCCTTCTTTTGAGATGGAATCCGTAAATTACCTGAAAAATCGGAAAAACTAGCGGCTATCGATGGACAATAATAAAATACTTAAAAAAATTAATTTATAAGCGTAATAGTATAAAGCTGGTTTTAAAACAAGCTGGAGAATTCCTGTAATGGCGGAATTATAGTTGTAAGAGAAAAGTGGCAAAAAGTTATAGATCAAACAGAACACTTCGATTAATTTTTCGAAGTTTGCCTTGAATAATATAAAAAATCGAATTTACTTTTTCCCTCACCAATTATATAGACGGAAATCTCAAAATATCTCTATACATTTTTTTTGATTAAATATAAACACTTTATTATCCTATTGTACTTCAACAAAAATGTATAAAATTATTTTCCCACTCACGATTTAACATTTTTCCCGATATGTTGGGAGTCTGACGCTGATATGGCAACGCCGCGTCGTCGAATAAGCACATGGACGAAAAATTTTCTACATTCAGTTTGGTGCGGTAAGTGCGCTCACCTAAACAGCTTCTCTGGTCCACCGATTGTCGTGCTTCGTTCCATCTTTACGAGTATGACTTTAAGTTTGTGAGTTAAAAAATACATAGTCCGCTCGAAAAAAACAAAAACAAAATAAAATAAAATCATGGGCGTCTTGACAAGACCGGCCCCGAGACTGATGTGGGTGTGCGGATTTATTCTGTTTTGTGCCCTATTATTCCATACTAGCACACCGGTATCTGCAGACTTAAAGGTATGTTAAGTCTTTCTTTGAAACTTGTTCTTCGACTCTTTCTTTGTTTTTCGGCTCGTTCACGAAATCGTTTTTTTTTGGAGTTTTATATTTTACCGTTTGCGCCTAGTAAAACTAGACGGAATATATTTATTGGTAGGTTTTAAAAAATGCGGACTCCCCAGAATGTTTTATTCCGTAAGTTCATTGCCTGCTGATGCTACACATTTGTGCAAAAAAGTACAGTCTATAGAAATTTGCAGTGGCGTGACCGCAAGTTATTCAATTTTTTCCACGGATGTCATCGAAAGTTTGAGGATTTTTCGCGCTTGTTTTTTTTTTGTAAGGGGTCGAACCGGGTGTATTGCTTGTTGCATACTTTTATTAAATTTTTACGTTGGGTTTTTGTATAGTTGCGGTATTTTTATTATGATTTAATATATATTTCTTTAATTTAAAATAATTTCGTATTAACATAAGAATTTCGCAGACAAATATTTTGCTTTTTTTCGTCTCAAATTTTAGTTTTCTTTATATATTATTTTGAAAATACGGAGTTATATTTTAAGTTCAAATGATCTGTGTAGTGCAAGATAACTCTAATCTGTCTGGACCGGAAGAGTTCTCGTGGTATACATGTCTCCGATAAGTTTGTTTTGACGGTTCCTGAAAAATTGTTAATGGATGGCTGCAATAAAGAATCACAAATTTGATTTATTTGATATTAATTTATAACTATAATATACTATACAGATATTATTAAAAATAAATTTAAAGTGGAATTATTAAGATTGTAGCAGAAATAAAAACACAAAATTTCAAAATTCGCCAGGTTAAGTCAAATACCAATCAGAAGCGCTACGAAACATTGACGTCACTTACTGTTTCCTTACCATAATTTCCGAATTCCAATGTTTGAACTTTTTAGCGTATTTTGATTTTATTTATATTATTTATTTTAAATTTCACAATTGGTCACAAGATATTGATTTTTTATTACCAACGGAATGAAAAAACAAAGGAAAAAATTGCCGAGAATTGATTCATCGATCGTCATTTTACTGTGACAGCAATTGAAATAATCTTTAAAATAGCACTAACATTTTTATAGAATTAAATAGAGTGAGTACTCCAGACACATTAACCATGACATGTGGTAGAATATTGAAGAACATTAAGTAAAAGTATTTTAAGTATGACATTTGGCAAGAAAAGTGAAAGGTTAATATGTGCAGATAATAACTCTAAAGAGTACCCAATAATAGTACAATCGCCCAGTTAGGACCTGTGATAATAGTATTTTTACCAACAGATGCAAATATATTTGATAGGGCTATCAAAATATTCATTGTACATACTTAGTAGTAACTACAACACAAAAAAGGGTTTCAACCATATACATTTGGTGGTAGATGTTTGATTTTCTTAAACTTTTAACAGCTCTCTGGAGTGTATATTACCCTACAATATTTGGGTAAATAAATTGCACAAATTGTATTTTTGAATTTCATAACAGCCTTACAAACTTGGTATGTAAGTAGGAATTAGTTAGTAGTTAACACACAGTAAGAAGTATTGTCAACTGCAATACTTTATCAAGTACTTTACAAAATCTATATTTGGACATCCTTTAACATATTAAATTTTTTCATGAATTCTTAAATTAGATCTCCAGTTAGTTTTTTTAACTTTATTTGACTTCTGTGATAACATTTTCTTTCATACATTTTCTGTACCTAGTATATGTTCAAAAAGTTTGAAACTGCTGTTTGCTATAATAACACATACATACCAGGCTATAAAAACTTCATAAAATCACATTGTCAAATATCATCAGTTCATCAGACTAAACCCTTCACATTCTATTAAATCTAATTTTTCATATTATTTAGTTACTGAAAAAAGAACAAAATTATTAAGGATTCATATACACAATAAACAAAACAAATGAGGCCTAACCTCAAATGCTAACAACAGTTTTATTTACCTCGATATTACGTTAATTACACTTTAGACCTAATTATAGGTACTTAAAATAGTAAATACTTACATTAGAATGGTCTTATTGTTGTGAATAAATTAACGATGTTTAAACTATACCTGTTTAGCGCTTTGCAAGATTTAAGCATATTTTTCTGTCTTTCAAACTTGTTTGAAGTTTATACCGACTTGTAAATACATTAGTGTCCTCACACCATCGATACACATTAGAAAGTCTAATTATAACGCAAAATTATTAAACTAACGTATAAATGAGACTTAAACGTCAATGTTTCTTTCTAATTAATTTTTTTGCAAAAATTTTCTCAAAAATAGTCATTTAGCCAATTTAAATATCTTATCTCGGCCATATGTTGGCTAAGTCATGAATAAAACATTGCCCATCAGCTGCAACGTTTTCGGTACTGGATATGGTAGCTGATAATGTTTAACTACGGCTACGGCTGTAACGCATATTGGGGCTTTGTATTATTTCCGATGAAGGCTTTATCTTAACGGAATAAAAATAATATTCTCTGGTCGTGGCAGGAGGCACGCCTGTGTGTATGTGGGCGGGTCCAATAAAACCCCAAAAATTTTACCGAGAAATTATTCTTTGATTTCCTACTGGTAACAAGCCATTTTCAATAAACATTAACGTCTAGTTAGAGGGGTTATTTATTGATTATATTAGATAATAAACTTTTTTTATAATGTTGGGATTAAATTCTAACATTATTTGATATAAGATCTTATTTTTATGTTGTATGTTTTAAGAAATTATATTATTAACATTAATAAATATGTTTATTTCACAATTCTAATATGCTTTCTGATATAGAGACACCACAAACCTTATTAAACGGCGTTTTCGTTGTTCAAAGACATCCGATATTGTTAATAATATTTTTTTAAACTTTCGGAGGTCACACAAGTGAAAGTGCATGAGATAACCGACTGGGGACATCTCATACGGCCGGCTACAATCCTAATTAGTTTGTTACACTTATTTCCGATATAAAAAATTGTTTTTGTTGCTTGTTACATCAAGTACCGTGTTGCCTTTTCGATTTTGTATCTTTTTAATCTCGAGAATATCTACGATAAGAGTACGACGGATGTTAGATGGTGATGTAATGGCAAAGTGAGCTAAGGAAACCGAATAATTGATATGGAATGGGCGCATTGTACAGTGATTGCCAAAACGATAATTGGGACCACCCAACATGATGTCATAAAATTAACGATGTACATTTAAATTTTAAAGTTATTGGACATATTTATAGCCATTTTGTGTCTTCGATTATCTTTTTGTAACTATTCGCACATTACTAACTTCGTTAATAATTTATTTTTATTTATTTTTTAAGTAGGCTGTGGTTATTTTTTTTTCCTATATAATATTCTATTTAATTGCAATGTTCTCTTTTCATTATAACTGATATTTTAATAAGGTCGATTGAGTTATCATCTTACATATTTTTTTATCTAAATGATTGTGTAGAATTTTTTAAATTAATTTCAGAATTTTTCTTTTTTGATTATCACTCTTTTAACTCTTTGGAGCTGTAATATTTGGAAAATGTGTGTTGAATTATTTTTATTAAAAATACACCAAAACCGATTACTTTAGTTCTATATATATTGTTTCAATTTTTTTTGTGAAGTATGGAACGATCAATTATTTATAACACAGCATTGACATCAGAATATCAATCAATGTCAAGCATGGTAGTTTTGCTAATGTCGAAATAACACCCTATACAATAAATTAAGTCAGCATTTGGGGACATATTTTCGTTAGTACACCTGATACAAAGAATTATAAATATTGTAATTTTTTAGTTTTAGATTTCTTTATTGGTTCTTTCAATCTTTCGACGTATCTTACTTACATATACATACATTGTAATGCCCTGTATTATATCATGTCATAACATTTTTAATTTTTATTGATTTCTTACTATGTTCTTTTTGAGTTGTAAGGCCAATTTCAAAGCAGTTGGCGAAAAATAAAAGTTCATAAATATGAGCTATTTTCCAGTTAGTGTCTATATCTGTTGGCTACTAAATAGATACCACATAGTTACTACATAGATAATCGACAGCTTCTTCCAATTTCTTTAGCTTTTTACCAACAGCAAATTGAAAAGGTACCTTTGTGCTATCAGTTTGGATAAATCAAAGAACACCTTATGAAATAATTAATTATTGTTAATCATGAATATATATTGATTTGGATAACAATGGTCTTGCTATTTAAAGATAACTACTTTTGCTGTATGATGAGGGAGAAGTTTCTTTAGTTTACCTTGCATCCTTGTTACCACATTTTGCTCAAACCTGAGGTATTTCCAGGAATACAGTCGAGCAATATCTTTTAGCATTATGGTCTTTATTTGGCTTGTCAGTCTATGTATTTCTTGATTTATGGTATATCCATATTTCCAGTTAGTGTCTATATCTGTTAGCTACTAAATAGATACGACATAGTTACTACATAGATAATCGACAGCTTCTTCCAAATTTCTTTAGCTTTTTACCAACAGAAAATTAAAAAGGTACCTTTGTACTATCAGTTTGGATAAATCAAAGAACACCTTATGAAATAATTAATTATTGTTAATCATCAATATATATTGATTTGGATAACAATGGTCTTGCTATTTAAAGATAACTTCTTTTGCTGTATGATGCGGGAGAAGTTTCTTTAATTTACCTTGCATCCTTATTACCACATTTTTCTCAAACTTGAGGTATTTCCAGGAATACAGCCGAGCAATATATGTTAGCATTGTGGTCTTTATTTGGCTTGTCAGTTTATGTATTTCTTGATTTATGGTATATCCATATTTCCAGTTAGTGTCTATATCTGTTAGCTACTAAATAGATACGACATAGTTACTACATAGATAATCGACAGCTTCTTCCAAATTTCTTTAACTTTTTACCAACAGCAAATTGAAAAGGTACCTTTGTGCTATCAGTTTAGATAAATCAAAGAACACCTTATGAAATAATTAATTATTGTTAATCATGAATATATATTGATTTGGATAACAATGGTCTTGCTATTTAAAGATAACTACTTTTGCTGTATGATGAGGGAGAAGTTTCTTTAGTTTACCTTGCATCCTTGTTACCACATTTTGTTCAAACCTGAGGTATTTCCAGGAATACAGCCGAGCAATATCTTTTAGCATTATGGTCTTTATTTGGCTTGTCAGTCTATGTATTTCTTGATTTATGGTATATCCATATTTCCAGTTAGTGTCTATATCTGTTAACTACTAAATAGATACTACATAGTTACTACATAGATAATCGACAGCTTCCTCCAAATTTCTTTAGCTTTTTACCAACAGAAAATTGAAAAGGTACCTTTGTACTAACAATTTGGATAAATCAAAGAACACCTTATGAAATAATTAATTATTGTTAACCATGAATATATATTGATTTGAATAACAATGGTCTTAATTAAAGTCTTAACAAAAGTCTCAATCAATAACAATAACAATCTCTATTTCTTCTACACTTCTGTACTTAATTAAGCCCAAACTGTTTTGATTGTGACTGATTATACGGATTGCCAATGATGGATAATAGTTTCAAATAGTATAATGTAGATTATTTTGCAATTAAAACATTGTGTTTAGAAAAACAAACTTGGATTATACGAAATTATTTGTTATGTATGCAATGGGAATTATTTCGGCTACTAAAAATCTAAATATACTATTAAATTTGGTATGTCTTGTATTCAAGGTTTCACTATGTTAATTTCTATTTAAATTTTTAACATGGAATTTTTTTTATGCGGATCAGTAAACACATCGATATAAACACAAGAAGATAACACCATTTTATTTTGCACGTGACAATACAATCAAGATCCAATAACTTATGTAGTTCATATAACCCAATTTGAGTGTGACGTAAACAAGAAAACCTCGTATACAATCAAAAGGAAAAGGAATTTCCTGTCTTTCGGTTTTCCGTGCTTGTCTCTGGTAATTTTTGGCCACTGATGCAGCTCGGCTAAAGAGTGCATTCACACTCGGTAGAGCCATTTGACCTCTCTCGTTCATTCTTCTTTCGGGTATTCCGTTTTGAACAGGTTATGTCAATGAATCGACGACTTCAAATATGACCATTAAGATTACGGTTCTTTGTACTTTGAGTTTTCGTTGTCCATAATTTTATTTTTGTCGTTTTTTGGGAAACATATACGTGAAAAATCTTATTTTAAGATAGACCATGAGTTAGAATCAATATAAAGAATTTTATGCACACAATGTATATCTCCTTTCTGCTTTTTGGTATCATGTTTTTCCAATTTATATATATACTATATGTACTGTTACATGTACTGTAGTTGTCTTAGATTAAGATTAATTTATAAACAACTTCATGTTCACTGACAGGCTTTATTTTTGCCATTTCGTTGAAGTGTGAACAAAATATGTTTTTCAGTGCGTTGAACATGTTTGAATTTATACAGAGTAAATCGCTTTTACTGGAAGTTTTACTTTTTTTACTTTAATTCATCATGAAATTCTATGTGAAGCTTACAACAACCATGCTCCATCGATCTCAACATTTGAGTTCGACGTTTTGAATGTGGTGATTTTGATACGGAGGACAAAGATAGTTTTGAATAGCTAAAAGAATTGAAGATGGGGATTTGAAGACATTACTCGATGAAATCATTAATGGGGATTACTATTGATACGTCTGATCCAAGCACTGAGCGAAAAACGACTGGAATACGAGCAAATAAACAATAATGTTATTCATTATCATGATAACGCTAGGCCACGTTTTGCAAACCAATAAAAACTTATTTGGAAACATTAAAATGGGAAGTGTTACCCCACCCGCCGTATTCTCCAGACTTTGCTCCTTCTAATTACTTCTTGGTCCTACATATGAGTCTTGACCTATCTGAGCAGCGCTTCACTTCTTATGGAGTGACCCAAAATTTAGTCAGTTCTTGGATAAATGGAAAAAAATCATCTATCGATATACTTTGAATACTTTGAATAAAATACATTGTACCGATTTTTCGTCATAAAGTTTTAAATTAAAATATCTCAAGGCTAATAATTTTTTTTTGTAAAACTGTAATAATCATATCATTTTTAAAAATTTAATCGATTACATTAATACCTATCAAATTGTAAACAGCTGAAAAAACACAATTAACAGGTCTTATTTGCATTTTTTTGGTATAATTTAGTCATTGATTTATTTAGTTTGATAAATATATGTTGAATGTATTTGCTACTGGAGTGTTTGGTTGGTATTTTGTGCCTCTAGCAGTTGGGTTACGATCATATCTTCAGCAAGAATAGATTTTCTCTGTTGTCCTATGTTCTCCAGATATCGAATTCATCACATTTCTTACAATTTAAATTGGATTACTTAATGTTTATATTATGTTTTTTTTATTTGAAGCTTATATCTTATCTTATATTCGTGATTCAATCTTAATTTACAAATTAATTCATTACAATTGTTCAGTTGTACTCTGTCTGACGATGCTGAAACTAAGAGAAACTTGTCACAAGTTCGTATGGTTTGGTTTGATTCAATTTTCTGACTTCCTGGCGTTGTTTAATAGCTGTATTGCCTTCATGTTGCTTGCCTTCATGATTTAGTTTTAACCTTATTTCTTGTTTTAACATGAAATCTTAAATAACTTCGTAAATTCATTTTGATTTCGAGGTCATCGTGCAGTTCTTCGTTGTTTTTGTTTTGGCAGATGTTATGAAATTATTGAGAAAATCTCTCTATTGTGAAATGAATGTACAGATTATTTCTTTATATGTGATATTTATTTAATTTAATAATATTTATTTGTAATAAATATTATATATATGTTTTATTCATATCATTAATAAACATTAACTATGTCAAATTTCACATCCACTGTAAAAGCAACATCCTTAAAAAGGGAGCTAAAGTTTGGCTTTGTCTATTAACAATGGGATTATTCCACATTTAGAATATATGGTCTATTCATATAATATTTTAGCCTTTTATTTTGAGCTTTACACTATTTTAATATATGAAAATAATAGAAAATTTCCTTACGTATAAAACTAGTTTGAACTGATGTTTTATTTAGACTATTTTGGTCAATTTTGTATAAAATTTATATTTGTTTTTTGTCCATTTTCAAATGCAGAAGTTAATATAAACATCCGACTTGGTTGCCACAATGGTCAAGGCGACAGGACGGTCCTCCTACTGTTACGATAGTCGCGTGTTCGAATCTTGTTGTGGCATGGTCAGAGATTTATGTTTGGGATTATCAAATCTCAACACACTTTTGTTTTACCAGATTTCTTCTGAATTAACTATAAAATTGCAACAAATTATAACAAATTCCTTTCAATATTTTCCATCGACCAAAAAGATATAAATTATCTGCTTAAGTTGCTAAAGAGGTTTGCGTGAAAAAAATTACAAAACTATTTCTTGTACAATGTAAAATATTTGGAGTGAAATAACTTTTACCTCTTCAATGTAACGAATTGGCGAAGGAAGGCAATTATTTTGGTCCACAAACTCAATCAAGTTACCTTTCTACCAGTACTTCTTCATTTTCATTTACTTTATTTGAACTTACAAGTCCATTTTAAAATAATTGTGACAATATATTGTATTCCCTTTCAATATCAAAACTGATTTAATAATACGAATTGATTTTGATAAAAATGTAATCGAGTAAGAGGAACAGCGATGTTTTAAAAATGTTAATATATGCTAATTTCTGTTAGAATTTATTTATATCTCGAACATGTGTTTCATTCCTAATCACGTACATTAAATTTAGAAAAAAAAACAGCTCATTAATAACGATTATCATCAAGTTAAATCTCAAGAGTTCCTACTGACTGTGTCCTTAATACCACCGTCTATGTCGGTCGTGATTTGTGCCTTAATTTTTGACCAACCGTCTACCGTTGAAGGCCATCCGGTACATTCTTGTCTTCTTTTTTCAACCGTCGGTAATTCACTTATTTTAGCGATATGAACATGCGTTGTGTACGTAGGATAAAAAATCGAACCGAAATTTTACTAGAAAATATAATAAATATAAATCGCATTTAATTACCAAATGCAGTTCTAAAAAATATGTTTTTATTGTTTTCAAAGCTTATCCCTTTAAGAGTATAAGAGAATTTTTCAAAATTTAAATTATTTTAGTGGCGCGGTATATAAAGACGAAACCTTTTTTTTCCTCGAAACTATTTTCAGGTTTTACAAAATCAAAATTTGTATGTTTAGTAGCGTTGGTAATTATCGACTGAACATAGTTTTTTTTTTGTTCTGGCCTAAAACGAAGACTTGCCCTGGAGTGACAAGTTGGACCGGGTTATGTGGGACTGCCTCTGGGCTTACCAATACATTAAACCGAAACCGCCTCACAGTTGATCCCCGTGGTTCGCTACTGCTACTGCATTAAATTTGGGGATATGCCACCCGCTAACCGGGAAGCCGTTATTGGGCACGAGGACCCGGCGAAAACAGATAATGAAACTAACTATAGATTCGCAAACTTGAGTTAGCACACGACTGGATGTTCTCGTATGGGGACAAAAGTTATCAGTACAGCGACGGATGAGGTCGTTTCTGCCTGGAAAAGGGAAGGTTAGCCGTGATGTGGTGCTAAGCTCCCAGCATGTCGACCAGCTCTTGAACAAGCGCGTTTTTAGAAGAAGTTGTGTTGAGATGTTGTGGAAGGACTGAGATATGAAGCGCTCGATTTCTGGGGTGTCAGTTTCTCTGTGAATTTGATTATTTTTGACAAACCACGGAGCGTTAAACCTGAGGAGCTTATTTTGGAAAACTTGAAGCCGTTTCACCTGGTTGGGTGTAACAAACTTGAAGTAGACATTAGATACGTAGAGGAGTACGGACCGAATTAACATCTTGTAAGATACGCATTTGATGGAGATGGGAAGTCTGCTAGAAGGACAGACCAGAGAAGACAGTAGCTATCCCCAAAGCTTTCTAGATTGCTTTTTGGATTTGGGAATGCCAGTCGAACCGTCGGTCGAAGTGGAGACCTTGTTACGTGACGTTATCCAGCCATGGAATTGTTGTTAGACGCGCAGTGCGTAACGCTTCTTATGGATAATAATGTCCTAGGTTTTCAGGGGTTTGGTTCACAACTTCCAGAATTTGAACCACTTGACCGCATGATCGAGCTGCTTCTTTCTATAAACGTTCTTGAATGGTAATCTCGAGCCTTGAAGCCGTGAAGAAAGCAGTTTCGGCAGCGTAAAGCGCAACATCAATATGCTCTTTTCTCAGCAGATCTGAAATAAACAGTTTAAATAGGCCTATATAGGGCTGGGGCCAGTGGGGAGCCTTGACGTACGCGACTGAATATAGTCCAAACAGTCTATAGTCGCGAAACAGTCGAACTAGTCGATAGTAAAAAAACTAGCGACTGAAAATAATAGTTACTATATCAGTAAAATGCAGGTTTTGACTGTTTTCTATTCGTGATAATATTCGTTTAACTGCAAGTGGCAGTATGAAATGGAATATTGATCCCAAATATATTTAATTGTATTTTAATATTTTAAAAGTAACCATGATATTATTATAAAAGTTTTGTTTTGGAACTGGAAATAGAAATAAAAATATAAATTTCATTCCAACATGTTCTTACTAATTTTTTTCAAACTGAGACATCTTCGAAGTTTTTTTGGGAAAGAAAATGATAGAGAAAACCAATTTATTATCTTAAAAGTGACAGTTTCATTTTGAATGATGTAAAAGTATTTCTATATTTTTTATATTTGATTTGATTGTAAGAAGGAATGAAGTAATGACCACTTAATATTTATATAGTATTTTCTCACTCACTCTTCATCAATTATTAACCATTGCACCCTCTTTAAGTACAATAATAATTTTAAGCAATATTTTAAGAATATTATTTGTTGAAACTTGATTGAAAGAAGTTTTAATATTCCAAAGGCTTGAACAAACATCGAGAGATTTAGAAAGTGGAAAATGTCTATCCAATAAGGATCCAATATTTGCAAGATACCATGAATGAAGACAAAATTGTTTTTCTGTTTATTAATCAAATTGTTCTTTTTACCTTATTACATAATAAATAATCTTGAAAAATAAAGTTCAGAAATGCTGCTATATATATTGTTATTTACAGTCATACAAACAATACATAAAATCATTAAACATATTACATATAAATCTTTGTAAACATAAATTCGGCACATTATTTTCAAGGCCGCGGCTAGGACGGCAAAGCTAGAACATTAAAAATCAGTGGAATGAAACTAGTAGATCCCAACATAGTAACTGAAAGTACACGACTGAAACAGTCGATAGTAAAAAGTAATCAATTCCTAAACAGTCGATAGTCGTTTTCAGTCGATAGTTTCAAACGCTAATTTTTACTATATTAAAAAATGTTTTTTTTTACTTCGCAGTATTATATTTAAATAATAAATGTTGAGGATTGTTATTTAAAACTAATATGAAGCAACAAGGATACTAAACTGTTATATAGAAACAAACAAATAATGTTTAATATTTTGACGATATACTTCTTGCGCTTTATTTTTTTTGGTTTATGTTTAATAAGACTTTATATGTTTCAGATTCGTATGTAGTACACTGCTTCTTTTAATATCCATTATTTTTTTCAGTTTTTCCCTGAGTTTTTCAATCTCATTCAGTTTATATCTCTTTGATCTTCTTAAGGAAACTAACCGATTCTATCCACAAGACATTATACCTCAATTTACGTGTTCATTTCCCAATTTGCTCTTAGCTTTCTAAAAATACTGTTTTTTTTGCTATAATTTCACCAGGTCTTAGGTATTAAAGTATTATCAATTATCAATTTGTAATGTAAGAGCTAGTATATTTTTGAATTTCATCAAGTATCAGGGCGTGTTGTAAATTTAAAATATTATAATTGGGATTTATTTTGTTTTATAAATATAGTTAATACATATATAGATATTACTTGATGAAGCTTTTGTATCAATAACGCTTTTTCAAGCATATCAGAGCACCATCAGTATAATATACTCTTAGTTTTCTCTAAGTATTTTCTAAATGTTGGCAACTTTGTCGTTTTTCAGGGCCCACCTTTATAAAAGTCCGAAAATGTGGCCATAAATTCGGCAAGATTATAACCCAGGTTTTTTTGTGCAAAACCACAAATTATTTTTATTGGATTAGAAATGGGGGAACGTGTTATATAAATCAGTATAAAGATATATTTTATAGTAAATTTTGCAATATTATAACGCAATTTATATACTATATATATACTATATATATATATATATATATATATATATATATACTATATATATATATATATATATATATATATATATATATATATATATATATACTATATATATATATATAAATATATATATATATATATACTATATATATATATATATATATATATATATACTATATATATATACACATATATATGTATATATATGTATATGTATATACTATATTTAGTATTTATGGTTATTGTACATCTTTAGTTTTTGTATTTGGGTATTATTCCATTCCATAGAAATATTCCATTTCTTTTTGCAGATCCACAGAAAATTAAAATTAAATTATTATTTGCATGTTGATAGTATTCAGTAATTATTTTTTCCTTTTATTTTTTAAAGTTAGTACATGAATACCTCGAGTCGTTTCCTCTCTCACAATTTATACAGGAAAGGGTTCGCACATCTTCGTCTGACATCGCGAATTGAAAAAACAGTCGAACCGTGTATTTAATGCATTATAATGAAAATAGTAATTACTATTTTCAGCCGCTAGTTTTTTGACTCTCGATTTTTTCGACTGTTTTGTGATTATCGACTGTTTCGTCTGTTTTCAGTCAATAGTTCCCAATGCTAATTTATAATAAGGCAATAATGATAACAATAATTTTATGTTAAATATATTAATATTCCTATTATTATGATTGCCAATGATGCTCATGACACATGTTTAATTTGATTAAGTGAGAATATAAAAAACAACAAAATATTTGACAGTACTATATTATTAATTGAACATATATAACAAAAAAATTAATTTTTTTGGAAAAAAAATTATGAATATATTAGAATTAAATGTTTAATATCAAGTGATAAATAAAGTGTTAAAATTAGTAAGACCCGATACTTTTCAACCAGCTTATGTGTACATTACAAATACAGTAATTGGTTGTGGGAGTGAAGATAAATAATGAAACACCCTGTGAGGAATCGAGAAAAGGTCAAGTTACTTGGATAGTGTGAATGGACTCGTTAATTCGACTGCATCTTTGACCAAAAAATATTACGGGCCCGCATAGAACACTCAGATACATGACATTCTGATTGAACCGATATCGGTTGTGTTATACCGTGTTTTTTTTAAATTCATTCGTTAAAATTCGAATATGAAACCTATATTCCAACGATTGGTTTTATTTTTTTTTTCATTATTTAATACCTCTATGATTGATGGTGATATTTGTTTTTTTATATATAAAACAATTATATTAGGAAAAAAATATTGCGGTTTATTCAACTTCTGATCATTGTTATTTTATTTGCCTTGTTATAGGAATGCAGAAAAAATAGCGATATATCGATATTTTCCGAAAAAAGATCGATATTTTTGGCCGGTATATCGATATATATATATATATATCGATATTGTTTTACTCGATATTTTTCAATATTTTTTCAGAATAAATTAAATATAATTTTTAATAAACCTTCAACAATTGGTACTTAATTTAAAAAATGTATCTACTTACTTTTCCAAAATCCTCTCCACAAACCACTACTCTTTAATAGATTAGAAAAAATATATAACAGGTCAATTGAAAATTCCCCGGCCTACCATAGTAAAACTATTTTTTTTGGTAAAATTAGTTTTTTTATTCAACATAATTCCCTTCAAGCGTGATACACTGATTATAGCGACCCTCCAACTTTTCGATACCATTTTTGTAGTACGATTTGTCCTTTGCTTCAAAATAGGCCTCAGTTTCGGCCATCACCTCTTCATTCAACGAAAACTTCTTCCCAGTGACCATTCTTTTGAGATCTGAGAACAGGAAATAGTCAATGGGCGCCAGACCTGGAGAATACGGTGGATGAGGAAGCAATTCGAAGCTCAATTCATGCATTTTTTACCATCGTTTTCACTGACTTGTGACACGGTGCATTGTCTTGGTGAAGCAGCATTTTCTTTTTCTTCAAATGCGGCCGTTTTTCGGCGATTTCATCCTTCAAACGGTCCAATAACGCTATGTAATAGTCGCTGTTGATGGTCCTTTCTTTTTTAAGAGAGTCAATGAAATTTATTCCATGAGCATCCCAAAATACAGACGCCATAACCTTGCCAGCCAATTGTTGCGTTTTCCCACGCTTTGGGGCGGGTTAATCGTGTATAGTTCACTCGGATGACTGTCGATTGGACTTCGGAATGAAATGATTGAGCCATGTTTCATCCATTGTCACATATCGACGAAAAAACTCGGGTTGATTACGCTTGATCATCTTCAAACACTGCTCCGAATCATCGAACTCGTCGTTGTTTTTGGTCAAAAGTGAGCTCGCTCAAATATTTGTGAATAATATGAAGTACACGTTCAGTTGATATCTTTAGAGTGTCTGCTATTTTATTCGGTTTCAATTTACGGTCATTCAAAATCATTTTATGGATTTTTTAAATGTTTTCGTCGGTAACAACCTCTTTTGGTCGTCCACTGCGTTCACTGTTTTCGGTGCTCATTTCACCACGTCTAAACTTAGCATCTACTTTCGATGGTTGATTTTCCTGGGGCAGTGTCCGGAAACTCGCCATTAAGCCAAGTTTTTGCTTCAACTGTGCAAATTCAAAAGCAATTGTTTCAAAAAGCAATATTTTATCAACACGCGAAATTCCTTTTTATCCATTGTTTTTTTCACAATAACAAAAGTTGCTTCACTCAAAACTGAAGTATCGATTAATCAAATATGATTTTAAGAGCTTGTAGAAATGCTTTGGGATATATGACTTTATTTTCTATAGTAAGCATTTATGCCATATTCTGTCAAAAGCCCGTGCAAAATTTAGAAAGGCACAAGAGCACACATTTTAGTTTTTAGAAACAAATTTTTTTATCAATATTTTTCATAACACTAAAGTATTCGGGTTTTTGTTTCTATCTAATGGCTAATATATAAATATAATATACCTTTACAATTTTTATTTATATATAGGATATAAAATTAAAAAATATGTTCCACTAGTGACTCAGTCGGCCTTTGTTAATTCATACGGTGACCATATCAAGCGGTGCTGTACCGAAGTTTATGATCGCATTGCGTGCTACTATATCTCTCGATAATTTAAATCTATTTAGATGATATCCTGACCTACATATGGACAGCTTATTAAACAAAATAGTTATTAATCGGTGTCGGTTAATATTATGTTTTATTCCTCGTAATCTGGTTTTGTTTTAATAGTTATTAATTGGTGTGATAAATTGACAATGATGATGGATAGAAGTACGTTTACAAGCACAAATAAGTGTGTCATGAACTTGTTTGTATCAAGTTCTGTTTATGTTAACTTAATCTGTCACTAATTATGTAAAATGTAATGAATCACAGATAAATTTATCGTGACCCTGGTCACACACAAATTAAAACAAATTTGTATTAACGTTTACACTAACCAAATATTATTTTGATATAAAATAAGTTAATTTTTGATGAAATTTTGCAGAATTGAAGAATGGTTCACTATGATATTGATGTGCTTCAATGATTTTATGATAATCTGACTTTCCAGCATCACGTTAGACAAAAAAATAGATCAGAAGATTGTACTGTATCGAACAGACTTAATTGCAACTATGGAAAAGTCGCTTTCGAAGCTAGAAACAGCGAATATCGATATATCGTTTTCGATATTTTTAAAAGAATATTGATATATTTTTTGCAAAGTATTTAATAAAAAGTATTAGCTTAAAATTAAGTACCAATTTTAATGTAATCGATATATTTTCTGCATCCCTATACTAAACTCCAGTTATAGTTTAATGATGATTAGCTATCTTAGATTACATCTGGTTAATATTTGTTTTGCTAGAAAAAGAACGCGTAATTATCCCCATGAAGGAGAGGGATATTTTTAGATTTAGGATATCCTTTTTCATATATATTTGTTCCAAAGTAATTTAGTTTTCTTTCATTTCGTGTTTCGGACTAATAAGTGTATAGTAGGCACACTTGATGGTTGTTTATATGAGGTCTAAGAAGTAAGAAGCGATCTTAATAATAATAAAAATGGTTTTGGTATATTTTACGTTTTCTGTGGTTGATTTGAAGTTATGTTGACTTATTTGTCGCTAATTTTACAATATATATCTGTGTATATATAATTATTTAGTCCGTGTGTATGTAATTAGATTTCTCCTAGAGGGCTGGACCGATTTTTATGAATTTTGTGTGTGTGTGTCTTGCAGATTCGAGAATGGTTTAGATTCAGAACCTGATCTGGCAGGTGGAGCTGCGCTAGAGTTTCCGGATTCTTTTAACTTCCAAGTATTTTTCGACTATCTCATCCAGTATCACTAATTGTTATTGTGATTATTTTATAGTATTTGTTTTATTGTGGAAATAAATTTAATTCAAACAAAAACCAACGTTCTGGTAGTAGGACAACGTCGGTTGGGTGCGCTAGTATTTATAATTTTTAGCTGTATTCTACTTCTCCATAAAAGCTTTAACTATGTCAAATCTTATACTCTCTCGTAATAATTAAAAAAGGTAGTACTTAATTACTATAAACGACATAGTTTAGCTATTTGGCATACAAATATCAGCTGATTATGTCATATTTATTGTTTCTAAAACTAAAATTAATTAAAGATGTTTTTATACTGACATGTTTTATATTTTGTCGACGCTATACATCTGTGTCATCTAAAAATGCGAAGCACACAATATTAGGTGACTGCCAAAATTATTTATAAATGTATATATCAAACGTTTAGAGATGTTTATATATTCCTTATGATTTAAATATAATAAAATTAAAGTGCTTCTATTCGAATATTTTCAGTTAAATGTATACAGCTCATAAATAAGCACTGATTGTTATTTAAAAAACATTTGGGGTTTATTAATGGACCTTAATTGAAGATCATTCAGTGAACTTGACTGTGTTTATCATTATAAACGTTGACAGTCGTACATCAGGCCTGTAATATGGGTCTGGTTTATTCGGAACTAATTGGAACTAATTAATTTAAGTTTATATTTGTCTCAATTGTTCGTCATAATGTGTCTGAATTATTTAAATTTATTTTCATACGAAGCGAACAGTCGGTAAATTCTTTTTAAATAAAGCTAAATAACATTTTTGATTGAAATGAGCTCGCTTTAGTCATCTTATGATTGATTGACTATTCACTGCCGTTATAATGAAAACTGTGGGGTGTAGAAATGTGTTTTTCTGTTCTTAATTGATTGTTAAATGAGTAAATGTTTAATGGTGTACTCCATGTTACAATTTATCTCACTGCCGTTGATGGAGTTTAGTTGTTTTAGTGTTTTGTATTGTTCAAAATGCTCATGGTGTTATAACTTCAATATCTTCATGGTTTCTAGACTAGTTAACGTTCAGAATAGGGGCAATAATCATAGACAATTTCAAAATTCGTTAAATATCATACAACGAAATACAGGGAATGGACAAAACAATATGAACACCTGAATATGACAAAGACGCCATATTCATTTATTAATACGTTAAGTCACCATTTGTTTTTGAAACAGCTGCAATTCTTGGCTAAATAAATTCATAGAGCGTTTACAACAAAATATTGTCACATTGTTGTATCAAAACATGCCAATGGCTGCAAATATATGTCGCTGAACAAATTATGTCAAACTGAAGTATAACCTAAAGACTTATTATAACGTATACAGAAGCTGTGTTGCTAACATGAACAAGATGTTACGATATATTCTATGGTGTTCATGTTATTTTGTCTAATTTCCATCGAATATTCTCATGTCCACCAGATGTCTGCAGACAAAATTACAAACCCGTAAAGACCACACAATGGGTCAAGTAGTTTTTTCGGTCAAAATAAAACAATTTGTAAGTAAATTAAAAGTTTGGATACATTCTACACATTGTATCCGAGATATACAACTTTTTACTTTCTAGCCCTGTCGTTATATTACAGCACCATGTTTTACAAAAAATATCGAGATTATTGATACAAAGTTCAGGCACTTGATAAGATTGCCTAATATCGAGAATTGTTTAAAACATTGATAACGCACTTCTCTTGTTTTATTTTCATATCTAATTCAAATGCATGAGATGTTAATTAATTAATATAATCCAGCTAGTTGGTTGAGCTATTGTTTTAAGTTAAATTCCCATGCTAATGATATCTTTTAAGGTGTTGATGAATTAATGACACATTATGATGATGGGATTGTGATGTAATCTAAAATCGCAGGTTTTGCGTTTGTTAACGATTTAAATACACAAAGATTTAGTAATTTTTATTTTCGACACATGAATGTAAGGATGTGATCAGCGCATGACCTTGCTTATAAATTATTTTCTTTTTGACCCTTGACTGGCTGAGAGATAATTTAGTAAAATTGTTGTACGCCTCGTTAAACCTTATGCTGTTTTATGATACACATCAAAATTGATCATCTATGAACAGTTAAAAATCAAACGTTTGTTATCGCAATTTAATTAAACAATATGGTAGTAATAATATTTTAAAAGTGCCATAAATGGTTGAACCTGGTCGATTTTATAATATTAGTGGTCGACCAGTAGTCGAAGTTAGTGCGTCTTAGAGCTTTCCTACCTATAAACAATCAAAATAAATTTAAAAAAAATCAAAATAAATAAAATTTTAATAAATAAAAAAAAATGTTTTTTTTTTAATTATTAAAATTATTTAATACCTAATATTTTTAACATCTCTTGATATACAGATAAATCAACTAACACAAGGTATCAAAAAACAATGGCCTTCAACCTTTTAAATAATAAAATGCACTTTCATTTTTTAAAATTATTTCATTAGTCAGTTAGCGCTTGTAATTTCTTCTCTATACTGTTTTGTTTGAGCAAATGCCACATGGCATAAACATATATCAATTAACATATACAAAACATATACTTATTGATTTATTACTATTGCTCTGTGGTACTTGCATCAACACACGAGCAAGATGAAGCATTTTGCATATTAATATTAAATTAGACTACTTCGATCGAATATATATATATATATATATATATATATATATATATATATATATATATATATATATATATTTTTATTTATATATATATATATATATATATATATATATATATTTATATATATATATATATATATATATATATATATATATATATATATATATATATATATATATATATATATATATATATTTATATATATATATATATATATATATATATATATATATATATATATATATATTTATATATATATATATATTTATATATACATATTTTACAGCCCATTGGCTTCTTGGGCTATAACACTTATATACTATGCAAGTTTGTGAGGTTTGGTTCCCTTCAATCTTCTGCTTTTCTGCGTGTTGTCCAGTAGTTGTATTGCTTCGCCGTTGCCAACTAATCAGCATAGTTCTTTGATCTTAAGCCTGATATTCTTTGCTTTTTGTCTAACGTAATGTAGTCATATGAAAATGCATAGTAAGTAATATAAGCATCTTGCAATAGAAAAAGAGCAAATATAAATTATCCAAAATGTTTAAAATGGAATTTTGTAAATCTATTTTAAAAATGTTAATACTTATAGACACTTGGCAGTTACATATTCAACTATAAGTGTAACATCTGTAAGTAACTTAGTCAAATTTTAATGACGTATTATTAATAACACTATGAACATATTATTAGAACAGTTTTTTTTGGAGAAATGGCGAAAGTGTCTTTTGTAGCACGTATTTTAACACAAAGAAAGACATGTATGAGCTCAATATTCTGTATATAATCATTCATTTATAACAAATATTATTCTCCTTCGTACACGCAATGTTTTTATAGATGCTGACGGTATTAGTGTATATATATATATATATATATATATATATATATATATATATATATATATATATATATATATATATATATATATATATATATTACTTATATCGTAATTCATTGATTATTTTGTCATTTAGGGTTTCTCTTTTACTTTAGCTTTGGTAGTTTTAGCTTTGAGCTTTGGTAGTTATACCTTCATTAATGTCAACACTCTATTCTATGTTTCAACCATTTACATGGTTTATTGTATTGTGAGTAACGTTCTGTTGATAATATGATATCTGGTTAGTAATCATAACATTTGCTATGATTGTTATCTTTGATTAAATTTAATATATCAATCGGTAATGTTGTTCAGAGACTCCAATGTTTTCCAATTTATACTAATCTTCGAACGACACGTGTCCAAATGTAATGTAATGCAATTTTAACCAAATATTTGCAAGTTGACGTGGTTTTAGTGAGGACATTTTTGTTTTTTAACATATTTCAGTAGTTACACATATGTAATGCGATAATTTGATACATATGTCATTTCCATAAGATTATGCGAAACGTGGTTTTGATAGTTCAAATATGATGATTGCAACGTTCAGGATCAAGAACGTACTGACAGCCCGAAAACGTTTTAAGTTATGGAATTGCAGGAGTTACTCAATACAGATCGAAATATATAACAATCGGCAGAAAAACTGAATGTAATCAGAATTTGTGAACAATTACCGGCGATAGTAAAGATTCAAAAAAAAAATGAGAAGATGGGTGTCACATGAATTGAATGACAAACAGTTAGAAAATCGAAAAATCGTGAGTGAAATTCTTCTTCGATGGCATGAGAGGAATTTAATAGTAAAGGGTGAAGGAAAAAATGTACTTTGAGTAAATACATTTTAACTAGTGTTGGGAACTATCGACTGAAATCGACTATCGACTGTTGAGTAACTGACTACTTTTTACTATCGACTGTTTCAGTCGCTATTTTTGGTTCGATTGATTTTACTACTTTTTACCAGTGACTGTTTCAGTCGACTGTTTTCAATCACTATTTTCGGTCCGACTGATTTTGTTACTAGTCACTATCGACTGTTTCAGTCGCGTACTTTTAGTTACTATTTTTAATTCTACTTGTTTCATTCGACTGATTTTTAACGTTCTGGCTCAGTCGTCCTAACCGCGACCTTGACAAAAATATACCCAATTTATGCTTACATATATTTATATGTAATATATGTAGTTTTATGATTTTTTGGTAGTTTGCTTGTAAATAACAATATATTGCATATTAATATTATAGCATTTTGGTATATCGTACCATAGATTTTCAAGGTTGTTAACGTAATAGGGTAAAAGGATTAAAATTGAGAATGATAAATAGTAAAATATTTAGACTGTTTTTATGGCAATAATAGGTAATATTTCGATTTTTGTTAAACAATATTTGCGTTTAATAATAAAAAAGGCATTTATATCATGTCATTCAGATCATTTTTAATTATGTCATGGATTAGTTTTTTTCTATGATTAGGTATATGTTTAATTTTTATATAGTATTTATGGTTATTGTACATCTTTAGTTTTTGTTTAACTACTATTGTATTGTCTATATTTATTATATTATATTATTTAAAAATAGCAATTAGCATATTAAAATAAAATAAAACATTTGTTTATTGTAATTACTATTTATAATAATTACTAGTAATTACTATTTTCAGTCTCTAGTTTTTTGACTATTCCCTGTTTTGCGACTATCGACTGTTTCGACTGTTTTCAGTCGATAGTTCCCAACGCGAATTTTAACTATATTAAATTGATGTTTTGTTATTTGAACGAAATGATAATTCTTCAACAAAATTATATCATAAAAAATAATCCTAAGAACAAAATTAACAAAATTAGTTCACGGTCTCAGTAGATTAGTATCATTTTTATGCTACACAAACGATATCGTTCGATTTCTTATAGATTATCTTATCATACTAACAATAAATAATATATTTTATAATATTAAGGAACCCTGTACAGATAATAGCACTAAATAAAAAAAAACGATAAATTATAGGAAACTCTAATATCAGTTTAACGTCACTACAAACACGTGGAGTGACGTTGATAGTGTTTTTTTGACACAGAAAGGAAGTAATATGGTTTTTAAATTATTTTATTTGAAGCCCGTCTAATTTTATGTGTGTAACGAGAGATTACATGTGGTTTTAACATCAATAAAACACGCTGAGTGATTGTGATATGGGATTTTGATTAATCGAGCATCCGAGCATCTAATTTTGTATCAGAAACGGTATTTGACGTCTCGACTATTGTTTTATTTTTCCAGCTGATCGGGATATTCGAAACAAATTTTTATCATGTTAGAAACTCGTTATCTAATTTTATTACTCTGTACATTATTCTAGAATACCACTATAATTACGATTAAATTTTTTTCTGGTGGTATAGGAACATAGTGTATATTTTAAAAATTCGTATGTTTATCCTATTAAGTTTCGGCAGAACTTCCCATCTGAGCTGCAACATTGAATTCTTCACAAATTTTGCAGCATATGGCTGTACTTTGTCATGCAAGAAGATGGTTTTTTAGAAACTATACGTTAAATTTGTCCAATTCTTGTCGGTAGGTATCTACAATAACAGTTTCATTTGGTTTTAGTAGCTGGTAAGACACTACATTTTGCTGATCACAACATATGTACAGGAAAACTGTATAGCTATGAATATTCCTCAGTAGTGTTCATGTGGATTACCCTCCTAGACTAACCCATGCCATCTTGTGCTTGTGATTATTGTAGTAGTAGATCCACTTTTCATCGCCTGTTACAATTCGCTAATGAGTTTTTTATCTGGCAAACAATTATTTGTTTGAAATGACATTTTCAGTCAGTTTATGTGGTATCTATTTTCGTTAATTTTTATTTTTCTCCATTACATCTAAACGCCTGTAAATGGTTCATTCATACCGCTAAAATTTCTTGCAATTCATTGTCTTCAAACTTTCTTTGTCCTCCGTTATCAAAATAACCACTTTTAAATTGTTGAAACCAACATCGACAATTGGGATATAACAGAGCAATTTGCAAAAGCAAAAACGCGCGGCTTAATGGGCTTCTGCAACAGGTTTCAGTCAAGATACTCGAATAGGCCACACACTTCTTCGATTACGTTAATAATTGTGAGAATATTTTAATATATCTATGATATAGTCTAGATAGCAAACATTTATAATTAAGCACCAAAATTAAATCAAACCTCTAAAATTGTCAGTATGAAAATACACTAAACCTTTAAAATTAAATAAAAAGTTTACAATAAAAAGTTTAAACAATTATAAGGTTTGATTATAATGTTTAAGAAATATATTTAATTTGTTTGAAAAAATATCGAAAAATGTAGACTAACAAAAATATCGATATATCGGTTAAAAATATCGATATTTTTTGGAATATCGATACTTCAAAGGACGCGATTCTCTGTTTCAACCAAAAACAGAAGAAGACAACAGGAATTCCTCATCTGTGGCTGTGTCCAAAATATAAATACATTCATTTTTTATGCTATAATAAAATTAGTCGAATGCTACTAAAAACACCGCGAACTTTTTCTCAGACCCAATAATATTAAATATTCTCTCAGACATAAATAAATATTTGATCAAGGTGTTTCTGTTGCTGACATCACTAACGCATTCGAAAGGCAGTATTTCAATAATCCCCTGTAAGTCAGTATGATGTAGGTGTACATTAAATTATTCTTGGTTCTGTCGTTTTACAGTAACCGTTAATGTCTTCGGACGACGCATTGATTTGAATTTATGCAATTTTCTAGCTAGGTAATTAAAAATAAAGCCTTCTTTATATAATTTATGTATGTACTAAAATCAGGAATGTCTTGCTTTCGTGTAGTATCTTAGCAGGTTGGTTTTTTTTACGTTAGATATTTATTAGAACTTGGAATGCGGGTAAAATAATCTGCAATTAATTATTAAATCTTTTTGATGCGCTTCATCATTTCTTAGGATTCCTGACATATAAAAGGCACGGAAAGACCTTGTGTAAATTATAACCTTAAAGTTATTCCACATTAATTTTATTATTTGGCAGTGAAGCATTCCACTGTCATCAGAAAATGTTTATATATATTAATATTTCATATATAAAACATAACCTTCTAAAAATAAATCAAAACTTTAAATTTTTTTGAGCTTCATTGTTTGATTCCGAACAAGAATCAGTAGATCTTTATTAATACAGCACAATAATTTAAAATAGTTTATCGTATACATTTATTTTAGTTTATAGTTTGTTTAATAATATTTTTTGTTCCTGCTTTGTAGTCGTAAAGAAACGTCAGAATTCTTCTTGATTCGAAACATTTATATTATGTTGTTAATTTAAATAATGAACCGGTTAATGATGTTTCCCATATATTAATATTGTTGAATTTGAAATATAATTCGAAATATTCAAATTTGACACTACGTAAATAATACATTTTCGTTGCTAAACTTGGAATTTGAATAGTTAATGGTGTTTATATTTAGGAACATTTAATTTTAATTGCAAATTTTATGTAATTACTGGCATAATTATTATAATAATGTCGAGTTTTTTACTGGCAATTTTCGCTACTAATACTAATTATGACATCTGTTAATTATTTTAAATGTTCTATTAAGGTATTTTCGTATATTTCCAGCTTTGTGAGATACTGCCTTAGCTTATTAACGTTTTTCTTTTGTGTTTGTTATCAAATAAATATATAAAATTAAGATTACAAGCATTATGGAGTTTTTTTTAAAGAATATTTTGTGGTTATTTTATTTGTTACAGTATATAAAATCAGGAAATCCTTATTGAAATTGATTTAGATCTGTTGACTGTTTGATAGCTTTCTGACACCTGTTTTAAGTCAAAACCTTGCTACCATTTTTTATTCAAAGTTAGTCAAACTAAATTCAATATTTGTGTAGATTGCTCTAAAATTATAGTTGGTGACTAGAAGTATTAATTGTATACTATTTGTCTCCGTTGACACCTATAAAAATTTTCTTTTAATACATTTTTTATTCTATTGTATTGAATAACAGATATTGTAGTTTTCATTGATGTAAATTCAAATTGTAGCATTAGTTGATTTGCAGTTGTGAAATTCGCCTTATATGTTTACATAATGTGTGGTTACCAAAATTTGCTCAGTCCCATTTAGTAAAAATTTTGGCTATTTTATCGAAAAGTAAATAAAATTTATTTATTTTTTAATGACGACTGCTTTTAAGTGGGCACCCTTTTGGTATATTTATGGTTTTATTTGATATAGAATTATAATTAAATTCTATTTTGAACAAACAGCATTGATTTATTATCGCTCATGAGCGGGCATGATTTGATTCTAAAGTGAAAAATGGTGTTACCTTCGAAATTCGAAAGATAAGTAAAAATAGGTCGGTGTATAAGTACAATCGAAATAATTATGATATTTTTCGGTTTCTAATACAGCCAATGTTTGTATTTTAAGATTTTTAGATAAAGATTTTTGCTTTTTATATTAAATTTAATTTTTATATTTAATAAACTTAAAAAACTTTAATTTTAACTTTAATAAACTTAAAAATTTTATTAAAGATCTTTTATTTGTCTATAAGATATCTTAACTTGTTAAAGTTTCTAGACTTTTACTTATCTTTTTTTACATGAATTTAGTCATATGGCATATATAGTTCATTCGCATATAGAATTGTTTATGTCCCTGTGGCATTTTTGAATGTTTCATCACCAAAATCAAATTGGTGTGAGGTGTATTTTGAACTGATTCAGCATTTTATACAAGAGTTCTTTCAATATTTTAAGTATAAGTTATAATATATTTCTATAAATTGACTAGACTAGTATGTTACGTTACTATGAATTATTTGTACATTTTTAGTTAATTAATATTTCGTAATATTTTCTAATCAGCCTAATGCGTGGAACAGAGTATTTAGCAATGCACTAGAGACACTTTAAAGTTTTATATTTGTGTATTTAAAGCCTGTAAGATTATATACTGTTAGCTATTGTTATATACTGTTATATACTGTTAGTTATTTATTTGGTCAGTTTAGTCAGGAATTTTTTTAGTTTTTTTCTTGGTATACATTATTTTTATGGTTCTTTAAATATTTAATACTCTTAAATTAGTTCTAATATAGAGTTCAGCTTTAGTACTAGCAAAGTAGTTAATTGCTCTATATCGAGAAATAAACTAATGTATTGCAACTCTGGAGAAGTCATAAATGTATATGCAGATCAAGCTTCATATATATGGATTAATGTTTTGTATTTATTTGATTACAAACATTTCCATTAATAATAAGATATACATAAATAGTATTTTACTTCTTCTTTCATCTATATTTATTTAGTTCAGTGAAAGAGATTGAAAACCCGTTTCAAGTGCTGGTGTGGCAAAACAGGTCGACTCTTTTCGATTTGCGTATTGTCTGATGGTGACTGTTCAGATAAACAATGAAAAATTTATTTGAGTAACATCCTTAATTGATCCGAATTTATTTTGAACATGGGACATCATAAAGCACTCTTTAATTAATTAAATTAGGACAGACGACAACTGTTGACCCAAAATATTCAATTGGTGAGGCATCGTAGCCATCCATTTCGAAAATTGAATAATCCTATCAAGAAGAATTCTGGTTATCGTAATTAAAGCTGATCAGATATTCGACGAGACACCAGTAGGGCTAACAACTTGCGGTTGATATATACTCGTATATCTGAACGATTTTTAATGTTCAATCAGCAAACATAATCGGTCGTTTTAGAGACATTGACTGATAAGTACACACAGTATATTAAGACGCTTAATGCCAAAGAACATTATTTAGAAACATCAATTTAAAAAAGGAGGACAGCAATTCATCAACGAGATACCATGTCTCACCGAATGATTCTCCTTCTCTTATCTTCTGGGTTAATTGTTATGTCAATAATACCGAAATATGAATGACGCCATTAAGAGTCATTACGCCGCTTTCATTCAGTTTAATATAAGTGGTAATTTAGAAAACCAATTATATTTTAAGTATTTTAGTGACTAAAACGAAAAATAAATCGTGATTTTCTCGAAACTACTCTTTTCGAGACGGATGACCATGATATCTTGAGCTCTACTGAACCGATATACCTGATTTTATCTCATAATTAATCTTGCTCATAGAATATTGAATGGTTGTTATGGTGATGATTGATTTAAGTAAACACCAACGTCAGAATTTGGCTTAGTTCATCGTTTTTCCCGTTGGTTTTCAACATCATCTTGTTAGCCTACAAATTCTTCGACTTATAAGTGGTAAACTGGCATATTTCGGGACATGGTTGCAAAATATCGATCAGAAAACAGACATCAGAGTTTTAAACCACTTAACCAAAAGCATATAAGACTGGGTATCGATACTTCAATTTTACAAGAATTAACAGTGAACATTTTAATGGGATTGCGTGAATAGTTGGTCAAATGTAATGAAATAGAGCAATCGAATGACTACGGGTAATTAAAAATGGATTACTTACGAAAATATTTGAGAAAGGTCGTACTCAAAGAAGGTGCATTGCTCTGTTTAGTAGGATTGGAAAAGAAGTTGCTCATCGTGAGAAACTTGAAACTGGTGAAATCATTCATTTATTTCTCCACTACTAACAAAACGATGCAATAGAAATGGCTTTAAAGATATAAAACTGGATTCAAAAGAACATTTGCATCAGTCATTCACCTCTGAATTTATACAGTAATGGAATCGTGATTACCAGAAAAGTGGCAACAGTTCATCCATCAAAACCGGCACATTTATTTTAGTGGTTTAAATTCATGTTAATAAATTGGCATTGAGAAACATTAACAGAAAAAGATTATTTTTTCACCCAACCTATTATATTACATAAATATGTATGGATTTCTTAAAGCTCACGATATTTTTTGTTTATATCAATTGAGTACATAATTACATGCAGCATTGTTGTTTTTAAACCAAGTACCGTTAAGTTCTTTTAAAACAGATATTTATTCCTGCCAAACCTTTTCTTTGAAGAAACGGTGTAATAATCCTATTTAAGCGTTCCCAGAAATGAAGCAAAGCAAAGGCAGGAGATATTTTAATTATGACTTTGTAGTATATTATCATTATTTTTAAGAAATGAAAATCTGGGTTTTTGGATTTGATAATCTAGTTATCTGATAATTAATGTCTCTGTCATAAAGTTTAACAGATCTGGCGTTAATGTAGCTAGAATATTTGGAGTGCCGCTTATCTGCATTGCCTTATATTGCTATTAAAAATGAATTATTTACTGGATAGAGCTTAATGTATAGTTTAACTTAAAAACTTACTAATTGTTATAACTGCTATAACACTAACTGTTGTTTCGATTAACATTAATGCTGTGAACAAACTGATAATACACATATATATGCAGCAGGAGGATTATTAAGTGTAGAAGAAAATGGCAAGTTTTCAGAATTGTGTCATTAGAGAGAGAATTCGACGAATCCTGTCAATGAAGCTTCAAAATGAAGTTGATTATATGCGCCATATGCGATTTAATACACAATAATACGTAAGTTGGTATTACGTGTTAATCTGAAGTCTGATAAAAATAGACAAAGAGGAAATATTGAAAACTCACTTATAAGAATTGTTCACTTGTGAAAGGATAGTAGACCCAAGAAATGAGATGATAAATATTTCAAGTTTTTCATAGATCAACACTGTTTAATCTTATTATTATTATTATTATAAGAGTGATTGATATATTTTTTGTTTAATTATTGTAACATATTTGAAGGTTTGATTCAAACCAGGGAATTAAATTACTTCTGTTGTTCCAAATGAGCATATTAGTGATGCATACATTAATAATTTACAATTCCTTTTTCTTTTTATATGAATATTGCAAAATAATAATTAATTAATCGTCATACAACTAAAATGCATTAATTATCACTAATAATTGAACACAGCATAAGGAAAATTAGACATTTCAAATGAGCAATGGGGCATTTTGGGTCAGCTGTCGTCTATATCAATTTTAAAACGCTTCATTAACGGCCAGGTCAGTTAATGATGTGAAATGCTATCAAATATGATACGTTTTTGTTCTACTTTTTTTCTATTTGCATGATGAACTTTCCTGCAATATATATTTTTAACAATATATCGTTCAAATATCGGCCCATTTTAATTTGTTTTTAATTCCTCTAAAACAAATCATTAGTTTCTCTAATAATTTTAACCCTATACAACCATTTTGTGTTACTACTATCGATTACAGGGAAAGCTAGTTAAAAGTAATCCATTAAATAAGCATCTGTTGCGGAAAAAATCAATTCTTTACAGAGTATTTTACATCCTTCCTCAAGCAATTTAACTATTAAGCAGAATTGTGCCATTTTAAACATAAGAGATATATGTCAATATTCCTGACAGTTCTTTCAGTAATTCAGGTGAAATATCATCAATTTTAGGAGCCATTTTAGGCTGTTGTCAATTTCCGTTGTAACTTCTCTTAGGATCAACAACTGGATACCAAGTTTATAGATATTTCTGCAGATTTTTGCCTATTTCCGGGTTTAATATGTATAAAGGAAGATAGGGAAAATCTTTAAAAACTTGAGAAGTAGCGAATGTTTTAGCTATTTATTAGCTGATAATTAAATCGCTATTATAGACCATTGGCTATTAAATCTTATTTATATTTGCTAGTATTTACGAAAATAGAATAGGGAAAGGAAACAGGAAAACTGAGGATAAATTTAACAAGAAAATAATTTAAATTCGTACGAATGTTTCTATATCGATTTTAGAACGCTTCATTAACAACCAGGCCACTTAATGATGTGAAATGCTATCACATATGATACGTTTTTGTTCTACTTTTTTTTAATTTACATGATGAACTTTCCTGAAATATATATTTTTAACAATAATCAAATGTCGGCACATTTTGATTTGTTTTTAATTCCTCTAAAACAAACCATTTGTTTCTCTAATGATTTCAATCTTCTATAACCATTTTGTGATACTATTATCGATTATAGGGAAAGCTAATTAAAAGTAATACATTAAATAAGCGTCTGTTGCGGAAAAATTGAATTCTTTACAGGTGAATTTTGATTTATTTTTATTTTGAGATGAGAGGGTGCTAGTGGGTGGAAATATATTAGTAAAGAGGCTAGACTAAGTTGTATACAGAGCATTTGCCATCCTTCCTCAAATAATTTAAATTTGGTAGTTAGCTAATCAGCTGATTTGACAAGTTTTTTTAAGCATAATTGTTTGTTCCATTTAAAGACATAAGAGATATATGTCAATATGAAATATCACAAGAAAATAATTTAAATTCGTACGAATATTTCTATTCGCGACAATCGCAGTTTAACTTTTGCCTTGGTTATCAATGATATTTAATTCAGGTTGAACTTCTTAAAACGACTTATGTTATTAGATAACATTGATTTATGAGATTGATGAAAGCAAAATTCGGTGTATGGACTGAATTATTAGACTATTAAAAGTAATCGGGATATATTGTTATTCGGTGACAAATTGGGACCAGAAAGATGTCCGTAATTTTTGGGTCAACCATCGTTTATCCAATCAATACGATTAAGCGTCGTCTGATCATCAACACTTATTTCCTCGTAAATTGATAGTGTTAATTGGTAAGCGAACCACGAATTACTTATCGCCTGTGCCTCGCATGGTTTGTGGTATATCTATGTTACGTCATTGTTAATTTGACTAGATTTAAATGATGTTACGATGTTGTTGATGATTACGTCTGTTTACATTTTAAGTTTTCTTTTATATCAAAGCAGTAACAGAGTATAAAATTCTGTAATTCATGAATTTAATTACATTTCTATTGTATGGTAAAAGAGTAATAATCATAAAACTAACAAATACATTTCTTTTGCATTATCTGGAAGAGTGGGTAATTACTATAAAATGTTAACCTAAACAATAAAAAATCTGTTTTAGCATATATAGAAACGATCGGATGGCTTCACTATTGGGCTTCATTCAAATGATTTGGTCGCGACACCTTTTCTAATTCGGTGGTATTGCTGTATGTAACAATACTTTTCAGGATTATATTTCGACGATATCTGCACATTTAACATTTGTACAAAAAGCTTTTGTAAGATCTCTGCCATTTTTTGCGTTTTTCTTTAAATAAAATTAAAGTTCATTATTAAAGAAATTGAATGAGAACACCATTGAACATTGTGAAAACTATTATTATTTATTGAGAAAAGTTGGTTCAATATATATTAACCAAAAATAAAAATATTTTTTTTAATTTTTTTCCGATCTATTTGGTAATATAGCGATATCGTGTCGAAGGAACGGTGTAGGGATTCATTCGTTAGCTTTTTCTTATTTCTTCTAACATTTCATGGATTATGGCATAGATAGATTACTTCTGCAGCATTGTATGCTAGTCAAGCCATGCTGCTTTGAACTGAAGAAGTTGTAAGCAGAAGGAACTATGCTTGGTACTATAGAACTTTGCGTTTATTAGTGACTATTTCTAGTCTTTTTTGCGATCATGTGTTCCATGTAAAATAACAGGTCAATTGAAAAGTCTCCGGCCGGACACATAGATGGCTATACTAGAATTAAGTCCATATGTTTTTAGTTAGCCCTTACCCTTAACAGATGCGTGTATACGTTTGACAGCAGTCGGATTATTAGTTTGTGAATTATAGCATTTTGAGCGAAGCAACTTTTGCTATTGTGAAGAAATTTCGCGTGTTGATAAAATATTGATTTTTGAAGGGAAAAAGCACAGTTCAAGCAAAAACTTGGTTTGATGCCGAATTTTCGGACACTGCCTAAGAAAATCATCCATCAAGGATTGGTACACTAAATTTAGACGTGGTGAAATGAGCACTGAATACGGTGAACGCAGTGGACGCCCAAAAGAGATTGTTACCGACGAAAACATTTAAAAAATCCACAAAATGATTTTGAATGACCATAAATTGAAATTGAATGAAATAGCAAACTAAATATATTAACTGAACGTGTACATTATATCATTCACGAATATTTGGGTATGAGAAAGCTCTGTGCAAAGTGGGTGCTGCGCGAGCTCACTTTTGACCAAAAACAACGACTAGTTGATGATTCGGAGCAGTGTTTGAAGATGATCAAGCGTAATAAACCCGAGTTTTTGTGACGATATGTGACAATGGATGAAACATGGCTCAATAATTTCATTCTGAAGTCCAATCGACAGTAAGCCGAGTGGACTGCATACGATGAACTCGGTTCAAAGCGTGGGAAAACGCAACAGTCGACTGGCAATGTTATGGCGTCTGTATTTTGGGATGCGCATGGAATAATTTTCATTGACTATCTTGAAAAAGAAAGGACCATCAACAGCGACTATTACATAGCGTTATTGGACCGTTTGAAGGATGAAATCGGCGAAAAACGGCCGCATTTCAAGAAAAAGAAAATGGTGCTTCATCAAGACAATGCACCGTCTAAAAACTCAGTGAGAACGATGGAAAACATCCATAAATTGGGCTTCGAATTGCTTCCCCATCCACCGTATTCTCCACATCTGGTCCCCAGTGACTATTTTCTGTTCTCAGATCTCAAAAGTATGCTCGCTGGGAAGACATTTTCGTTGAATGAAGAGGTTATTGCCGAAACTGAGGCCAAGCAAGGGCAAATCGTACTACAAAAATAGTATCGAAAAGTTGGAGGGTCACTATCATCACTGTATCACCCTTGAAGGGAATTATGTTGAGTAAAAAAACTAATTTTGCCAAAAAATGTGTTTTACTATGGTAGGTCGGGGACTTTTCAATTGGCATGTTATATGATGAAACAATCAATATAACATCCTTTATTGAAAGAATAATTATTTATATATTCTACTGTCTGTTTTTGAGGATGTCGCTTATAATAAAGTTCCCTATTTTATCGCTAAGGTAATATTATTCTTTTTAAGAGTTTTTCAACTCTTTTGTTTTTGTTTTGTACTTTTGTTTTAGAGAACTACATTATACCACATTAAATATATCAACGTATCCAATCTTTATTTTGTTTATTTGGCTTCGAGTTTAATACAATATATATATATATATATATATATATATATATATATATATATATGTATATTTCTTTTTAAAGTATCTTTTTTATTAACGAGGGTTACTGTTTAACGTGAGCTCTACCTACTGGCTACCGACTGGCGAGTGAGCAACTTAGAAATCATCCTAGACAGCATCCGGTCTTACCCGGCCTGGTTACTCGTGTGACTGGGATCATTTTTCTTGTCGGATTTTATACTTGCCTAGGACGATCACAAATATCAAAATAATCACGAACATCAATTTACGACCATGTCCCAGCAGGATTCGAACCTGCGACTATCGCAGTACGGTAGGTAGACCGTCCTGTCGCTTTTACCACTAATAATTCTAGTCTTATTTAAAGATACCAACACATTTTTTTCTAAACAAAACAATTCTTTTATTATTTTATTTTAAAAATTCAGTAATTTAACACGCAAACCTTAATAAGAATATTATATTTACACGTTCAACCGTATTTTATATATAATACGAAAACGTAAGAGTGTCTCTTCCCAGCTGGATCAGTTCCCTGGAGATAATACAACGATAATATTTAATCAGTGAGTTTACCAAATCAAGCAATGACCTTTTATTGTTTAAGGGACAAAGTAAATTCCGATTTCCCAACACATAACTCATTTTATACCCCACATATCCACTGTATAAAAATCGAGACGTAAGGAATGATGATAACATTTTTTTGGTTTATTTAGGAATTTGTTTTAATTGCTGATAGTAGATTTCATTGTTATTAGGTTATGTAAATTAGTGATATATACGGAATGGAATGTTAAGAACTGATGTTTGAGCGTATGTTATTTAAGGATGTAGGGTCTGGGAAAATGTTTGTGACGTTTTTCCGATAGATGTCATGAATTAGTACATTTGTTCGACACGTTGCGTTGACTACAGCCTTTACAATTAAATACGACATCTAAATCGATGACGTCAAAACGTCGCAGTGTTGCCGTGTCAACTCTTGAGTTCTTTTAGTATATAACAAAATTCTAATATAAATAAATGAAACGAAAATAATGTTTTCAAATATAATTTTAACATTATAGTTCATCTAATGCATATATTATCGAAGAACTTGTACTTCTGTAGGTTAGGGTTGTGTTTTATTATATTTACATTGAACTATTTTTTGCCCCAGTACTATGTTCTAGGCTCCTTTTTTATATAGTGGTATCAGGGGTTAACCATTATATATACAAGTAATGTATTTTACTTTTATTAGAGAGCATATTTAACTTTTATATTTATTTCCTGTTTCTTACGGTGCAGTGTTTCCTTGTAAACTCATTTTAATATCGCTTTTTTGTCTCCCTAGTTTGTTCTGATACTACCAGTATATATTTTTCTTGATTTGCAAAATAGTATTATTTTTCTCTTCATACATTTTAACCACACGTTCATGTATATTCCGAATAATTACACACATATTTATTCACATAAATCTTTCATACTCTACAATACGCTTTTCTACATTTATCCTATATTAATCTTTAATTTCCACTCTCATCACCTTGTCTTCGTTGTGAGCATTAAATCATAAGCCCATATTCAGAATGTTTCATTCAGTCACTGTCACCTTCGGAAAAGCTATTCTATTGAATAAATAGGCTCTTAATTACCAATTTGTTTAACATTTGTTTACGATTCCATCATTTCTCAATTTCTTCCAAATTGAAGGTGTTATGATAGACAGTGCTTCTTTCCATTTTTCATATATCGAGACAGTTCTTGCTTGTATATACTTCTCGATCTGCATGCCTGCTGTAATTATTCTTTGTCACACCTACTCACACCAATTCGATTGCACTGAATATGCAATGTTAGGGAGGAAGATGTAAAACTCTGTGGCCATATTGTTCAGCCCTCTGATCTACCATATATATTTTTTCAGGCCTATTTATAAAAAAATAAGTTACATAAAATGCAATTAAACATTTCATTTATATGTACCGAGTAATAATTTGAAATAGTTCACTCTTAACGTGGTTTCTTCAGAAGTAATAATGTATTGGTATGGTAATTTATGTATTGTAACCCATTCCTTAATTACAACTTTTGTCCATATACTTGTTGGGATCTTCTCCACCAGTGTACTATGGTATGCTGCATTATCCGTAATAATTACTGATGGGTCTTCCAAGTTCTCTAAGAGCTTATTTTCAAACCACAGAATAACATGTTCCATTCCTGTTTCTAGTATGAAGAACAATATTTGCAATTAATTATTAATAAATGTTATGATCAACAAAACCTAATCAGTTATTATTCGAACGTTTACCTTTTTCTATCATGTATTGTCTTAACACCATTTTCATTATCTTGCCATGAGTGACCCAATGCCCCATTCTGAAATATCCTTGACTTATTTCAATACACAAGTTGAAATGGCAAGTTTTCGTTGATTTTATTATATGCTTTTAAAAATTGTATTATTTTAAAAGAAATATCTGGAAGTTCTATTAGACTTCTTCATGGGTTACATCGTTTAAATACTATAATACCCAACAGTGTATGAACTGTTGTTATACGTCCATAAAAGAGCTGATTATCTCTATGTTTCCTCTGAAATAATTGTATTAATTTAATATATCTTACTACCAGTAATTACTTTTATTAATGACTGTATTGTTTTTACTTCTCACTGTTTATCAACAAAAGGGATTGCGTCAACAGCGATAAGTCACTTCTGAATAATTATTTGATAACTCGTCAATCCCACACCGGCTGCTCGGTATTGTTTACCCCTGTACAAGGAACTTTGATAACCTAATTTGTTATACGGTATCGCATTACTGAAATAAGTAAATAACCCTTACAGTACGTTTCAAATAATCGATTCAGCCGATATGTACGTACCAGCCTAGTTCCTACACATGGATTATTATAGAAAATCAATAAAAATTTAAAATATCGGCAATCGAAATGATCGTTTTAAAGGTTCGAATATTTTCATCATCTTAATTTTGACCTTCTTCACAATTTTTGATGGTGAACTCCCCATCAGTTTCAAGATGGAGCCTTGGAGCCTTGGTGAGCCTTTCTGATTAAATTCTTCGCTCAGTTTGTTGAACAAACAGTTTCTAAAAGATTGTAATAAGGCATGTGTTATGTCCTATTTTTATGTGGATTTTTAGAGAATCCTTTATTGAACAGATCTTGCGGTACTTATATCTTTCAAGTGTTTGAAATTCCTCATACTCTTGAGGTTATTAACAACGTGACTAGTGTGAATGATGAAATCAATAGTCATGAAATTTAAGATTGAAATCACCATCTTTACAACGTTTGTACTAGTACTTATATGTTTTTACTTGATTTTTAGATCACCAGATGCTTTAGAAACATTTTTCCTTTCGGTAATTCGTATACTGCTGTACTGCTATTTATCATCTAGCATACTATATTCTAGTATTCTTAAAGTTTGTGTCATTTATATTTGTTATATCGCCTGACTAATACGGACTTATCTTCGAACATTGTGTATTCGACTGTGTGGACTGTGTATAAGTTTTTTGTGGTTTAAATCTTTCACATTTCATAACTTGTATACTTATCACCTTCTGTATTGAAACCTTGTTTCACAAATTACTATTGTGTCTCTACTGTTATCATTCCCAAATCGCAATAATAAAATTGTAAAATTAAATAAGAAATAAAATTATTATCAATTATAACCATATTTCCGTTCTAGTCGAGAACAGCAGGTACAGCAGTTGCAGTAGATAATTGATTGAATAATTGATTATTTCGAAAAAAATTACTTATCATCGATATATCTCCATTATTCACATCGAATATACAGTATAAAATGCAACGAGATAATAAAAAAAACCGTTGTTTTTAACCGACCTCAAAAAAGGACGATGTTCTATATTCGGCTGTATTTTTTATAATGTATGTTCGCCAATTTTCAAAATTCTTTTTTTATTCGAAAGAGTGTACTTCCGAGACGGTCCCATTAGAACCTAGTCAGAATCTACAGGGGAAGGGGGGAAATCGACGTAAAACCTCAAATTTCAAAGGCAGGTTCAATGTTTTCATATAATTTTTATCTCAATTTATCAGATATTGTTGTATAATAGTATTGTCGAATTGATGTGATGAAAAATCTGAAGTAGTTCAGTGTAAAAATCAGTCAGTTTGCTTTTTTAGCACTACCCATGTTATATGAGACGTTCTAGAAACATTGTAGGCAACAGTTTCTATGGTGTAATGGTTAGAAGGTTGAGCTAACACGCGTTTTTGTTCTAGTTTGATTGAAATATTTGCCAAATTACCTAGACTAGGTTAGACATTGTTTCTATATTCCTATTTTTCTTTTACTTGAGATATCCATTGTAATACTTAATAAAATAACTGCGTAATTTATTGAGTAAATATCTAACACTAAAAAGAAAACAGTAAAATATTTTTAACAAAAAATTGAACCGACTGCAAAAAGTAAATAAGGAACTCACTAAAAAGTAAAAAATAATCAAACTTTCAGATTCTTATCACAAAAAAAACGTTTTAAAATAAAATATGTACATAATAATCGTTGTAATAATTTAATAAAAATAAACAAAAAACTTATTTAACATATCTACTACACTTATTGTTGTATGGGGCATTCGCTACAATTACAAGCAAATGCTGAGTTTTATAAAATTGATATGGGCTTGGTTTCTGTATTAACGTCATTAAGTCCGAAACAACAGCCTGCATCAGCAATAAACATTAGTATTAAACAGGTCTAAACGTAATTTAAATTCTGTGCTATTATAATAGTTGAGTGATTTTTTTCCATAATCTTTAATTATATTGAGGGGTGTTTTAATCACCGTGGCTTGATGTTGAAATGTAAATAAACATGAAACAATCGATGTGTGAGTTATTAATGAAATTCTTTTAAATTTATGGTGTGGAATACTATAACGTTCAAATATTTGCCGTGGTTACTCACGGTTGCTCTGCCGCGCAGATCTATTGCTTTCGTTGTGCTCTACAAGTTAACAACCCCTGTACAATGGAGTCAGCCAATATCGTTTTTCTATACGTTCATAGTTAATGTAAGTTACCGTACCTCATTAGTTTTATATTAAATATAATTAAGATTATTTAATGTAAATAATTTAACTACATTATGCAGTGTTATTATGATTCAAATTCAATACCCTTAAATCAAAACCGACAATTGACACAAAACGACAAAATCGCATATGACGAAGAAGGATCACCATCAGATTTTTTCAAATGAAACAACACAAGTAATGAATGTCCAATATGCATGATTAGCCTCTCTATACTCTAAATAACTCAATAATATTAATTGTTATGTAGAGAAATGTCAAAACCATGGAGTTTACCAGTTAGGTCGGGTTGATTAACTGTTTTTTACTGATATATTTCGCCTTTTCACCACTAAATCGGTAATCAAAATACATGCAAATTCTTAAGAGATTGCCTGTGTTGCAGATAATGATTTTTAACCTTTTTATGACAAAAAACCTCATAATTATTCCTGTCAGAGTTCTGTCATCATATACCATTAAATGATTAAAAAAAAATATCCTATCTTATCCTCAAAATCTATTCATAAATCTTCATATGAAGACTTGAGATGATCCCCTGAGAATTTATTTTATGTTATCTGATAATATCCTATTATGTAATAGTATACATGTAACCATATTTAATTTATTTCGTTTATTATTTTTCAGGTAAATCCAGTTTAAAGCGCTCTAATCTTTGTTAAGCCATAAGGATACACGTAAGGATAATCTGATAATGAATTTGTAAAGTAATTAAAATAAGTTGAATTATTTGTTGTAAAAAATGTTTTACACCGTGATGAATTTACGAAATGTTTGATACTCTAATTGCTGATTAATAATCAATATTGAAATTAAGGTAATAGTTGACTAATAATCATAAAATAAAGAAATATAATATGCGATCTCCCATATATAAAGTTGTAACCAGGTTTTGAGCGTCTGAATCATCAGAAAGCGTGCCTAGTGGAACATTTTCAAATTACAAAAAAAATTATATCACCTAATCATATCCCCTTGATTTAACATTAAAGAAAAATAGTAAATTCTGACATTTAATATGGAAATATATTGGTAATTTGAAACTCTATTGGCTTTTATCATTCACAAAAGAACTAATAGTTGTACTGGTATGAAGTTGATGGCCCATATTCGTCTATTTCAAAATAATCTACGCAGAAGCATGAAACATTATATTTGTACTTACTTTCAATTATTTTTAGAGAAATAACGAACAGAAAATTAACAATGGAGTAAACAACTGCTAATTCTAATGTTAAATTTCTTGTCTTCCAATTTAGTTTTCAATAGATTAATGCAAAAGCTCACAAAAATATTTCCGAAAGTTACTGTTACTTTACTGTTTACTGTTCACTTTTAAAATCATTTCTGGAGTAAAGTAAAATCCTTTAGAATTTACCCTCTTTGAATCTTTACATCTTGGAATAAATCTGTCAGTTTTTCTTGCTTTTATTCCATCGGTGCTCTAGTGATACTCAGTAGTTGCTCGGCCAATTTAACTTCTCGTTATTTCATTATATGTCTCTATATTTTATGATAATAAATAAGTATTATGTAGTAAAATTAGACACCTGTTAACCAGTTAACAGGTGAATTGCAAAAGTCCCTGGCCTACCATAGTAAAATACATTTTTTTAGAAAAATTAATTTTTTTTATTCGACATAATTCGCTTCAAGGGCGATACACTGATTTTAGCGACCCTGCAACTTTTCGATACTATTTTTGTAGTACGATTTGTCCTTTTCGAAATAGGCCTCAGTTTCGGTGGTCACCTCTTCATTCTACGAAAATTTCTTCCTAACGAGTATTCTTTTGAAATTTGAGGGCCAGATCTGGAGAATACGGTGGATGAGGCAATTCGAAGCCCAATTTATGGATTTTTGCCATCGTTTTCACTGACTTTTGACACCGTGCATTATCTTGGTGAAGCAGCATTTTCTTTTTCTTCAAATGCGGCCATTTTTCGACGATTTTGTCCTTTAAACGGCCCAATAACGCGTTGTAATAGGCGCTGTTGATGGTCCCTCATTTTTCAAGGTAGTCAATGAAAATTATTCCATGCGCACCCCAAAATACAGATGCCATAATCTTGCCAGCCGACTGTTGTGCTTTCTCACGCCTTGGAGCGGGTTTATCGCGTGCAGTTCACTCGGAGGAGTGTCAATTGGATTTCGAAATGAAATGATGGAACCATGTTTCATCCATTGTCACCTATCGACGCAAAAAATCGGGTTTATTATGCTTGATCATATTCAAACACTGTTCCGAACGATCAACTCGTCTTTGTTTTTGGCCAAAAGCGCGGCACCCACTTAGCACAGAGCTTTCTCATACCTAAATATTCGTGACTGATATGACGTACACGTTCAGTTGATATCTCTAGAGTGCCTGCTATTTCATTCAATTTCAATTAATGGCCATTCAAAATCATTTTGTGGATTTTTTAAATGTTTTCGTCGGTAACAACCTCTTTTAGGCGTCCACTGTGTTTACCGTCTTCGGTGTTCATTTCACCACGTCTAAACTTAGCATACCAATCCTTGATGTTTAATTTTCCTGAGGAAAAGGTCCGGAAATTCGGCATCAAGCCAAGTTTTTGCTTCAACTATATGTTTTCTCTTCATTTTTTTACAATAATAAAAGTTGCTACACTCAAAATACTATAATTCACAAATTAATGATTCTATAGCTGTCAAATTTATACAAGCATCTTTTGAGGGTTGGGGCTAACTAAAAAACATATTGATTTAATTCTAGTAGCGCCTTCTATGTGTCAGGTGCGGTCGAAGATATACGAAGAAACTAAATAATCGAGAAAGTTCTAATTATTTAAAATAATTATAATAATTGTACACACGCTGTACCAATTTCCAATTACTTAAACAACCAAACATTTAAACACTGTAATAATTTCTCAGAATAATACTTAAAATCAGTGTTGGGAACTATCGACTGAAAACGATTATCGACTGTTTAGTAATTGACTACTTTTTACTATCGACTGTTTTAGTCGCTATTTTTGGTTCGACTAATTTTACTCCGTTTTACCAGTGACTGTTTTCAGTCGCTATTTTCGGTTCGACTGATTTTGTTACTATTTTTTTGTTACTATACCATCGATTGTTTTAGTTGTATACTTTTAGTTACTATTTTTGGTTCTACTAATTTCACTCGACTGATTTTTAATGTTCAGGCTCAGTCGTCCTATCGGCGACCCTGATAAAAATATATCCAATTTAGGCTTGCAGAGATTTATATGAAATTTATATAGTTTTATGATTTTTTGGTAGTTTTCTTGTAAATAACAATATATTGTATATTAGTATACCAGCATTTTGGAACGATATTTTTTAAGATTCTTAATGTAATAGGGTAAAAAGATTAAAATTGTGAATGATAAATAGTAAAATACTTTTGATTGTTTTTATGGCAATAGTAGGAAATATTTCGATTACTCTCTCGTTTTTTATTAAAAAAATATTTCCGTTCAATAATAAATGAATCATTTACTTTATTTAAAAGAGCTCTATGGCTCTATGGCGCACGGCTTGGTGGCGCAGTGATAAAGGCAATGGTACGGTCCTCCTACTGTTGCGCTAGCCGCGGGTCCGAATCCTGCGGGGGCATGGTCGTAAATTTATGTTTTGTAATTGTCCTAGACAAGAGTATAAAATCCGACAAGGAAAATGATCCTAGTCACGCCACTAACCAGGCTGCGTAAGACGGGATGTCTTCTGGGATGATTTCTAAAGTTGGTCACTCGCCAGTCGGTAGGCTTAATGCTGAGGACCGTGGTTCGGAGCCCACGTTATACTTTAGGCCCAGTCCAGATAAATCCATAGTTGGTAAAAGGAGACTTAAATATATTTAAAAAAATAGCTCTAGTAGTTATTGTGGGATAATTTTTAATTATGCCATGAATTCTTTTTTTTTCTATGATTAGGTTACTTAATGAATGATGAAGCCTAATTTTTATTTAGTTTTTATGATTATTGTACGTCTTTAGTTTTTAGGTTTTGTTTAAGTTCTATTGTACTGTCTATATTTATTATAGTATATTATTCCATTCTATAGAAAAAATCCATTCGTTTTTATAGATCCACAGAACATTCAAATATAAATGTAATTCTACTTCGTTTAAAATAAAATTATTAATTGTACGTTAATAGTATTCAGTAATTTTTTTCTTTTCTTTTTTAAAGTGTGTACGTGAAGGAATATGTACATCTCCGTCTCGCTTACACTACCGCTGGAAAATATAAGCACATATGAAATTAACTGCCCCTAGCAATAATCTCGGTCCTTTCCTCTCTCACAATTTGTACAGGAAAGGGTTCGTACATCACGAATTAAATAAAACAGTCGAACCATGCATTTGACTGAAAATATTAATTACTATTTTCAGTCGCGTTTTTGACTATCGACTGTATTGATTTTTTTCGATTACCGTCTCTTTCGACTGTTTTCAGTCGATAGTCCCCACTGCTAGTTAAAAGGTACAAAAAAAATCTCAACACTTATTTGTACATTTATATATAAAAGTAATAATATATTTTTGTCGTTCAACTGGCCCCAATACCGTTTCCATTTTATTATCTTTATAACTGATATTATTATGTTGGCTGACCTTTGGGTATATCCTCGACTTTATGCAAATGATAAACAAAATGTTAATTATTCTTCAAACGAGCTAGCGACAGTAGGATATCAGAAATTGATGTGAATTTAGTTTATTCATTCACAGAGGTTACCGAGAAGGCTATTTGGATTTTCTGGTGTGTAATCAGTGTTTGACGGACGTGTAATCTTATGACGGGCAATTAATTGTAATTAAATTTGTTTAATTTTATCATTCCGTTGATATAATCTGAAATAATTCGGTTCTGTTTATAGTAGAGTATAATTATAGATATTAATGTAGCTGATGTGGGGAAATGAAATTTGAGATTAGATTACTAAAATTTTATCGAATTATACAAAATATATTCTTACAGTTTCAGACATTCTATATGTTTCTGAATATTTTTTTTAGTTCGAATTCTTATGGTAATCTTGATTTTTAAAACATATACTTCAATGTCTCCCATTTCTACAAATGTAAATTGTATTATTAAATGTGTTTCGTATCAAAAACAAATTATTTTCAAGGAATTTTGCAGTATTATTTTATGAAACAAAACAGATGAAATACCTACTAATAATTTTATTATTATTCAATTTAACACATACAACACGTTAGACGAAAAGCATACCAAGTTGGTTTTTTTATTCGACGTAATCCTCTTCGACCCTTTAAGGGTGATACACTGATTATAGCGACCCTCCAACTTTTCGATCCCATTTTTGTAGTACAATTTGTCCTTTGCTTCAAAATAGGCCTCAGTTTCGGCGATCACCTCTTCATTCGATGAAAATTTCTTACCAGCGAGTATTCTTTTGAGATCTGAGAACAGGAAATAGTCGGTGGAGGCAGATCTGGAGAATACGGTGGATGAGGAAGCAATTCGAATCCCAATTCATGGATTTTTGCCATCGTTTTCACTGACTTGTGACACGGTGCATTGTCTTAGTGAGTTCACTTAATATCTTTAGAGAGTCTACTATTTCATTCAATTTTTATTTACGGTCATTCAAAATCATTTTGTAGTTTTTTAAATGTTTTCTTCGGTAACAATCTCTTTTGGACGTCCTCTACGTTCACAGTTTTTGGTGCTCATTTCACCGCGTCTAAACTTAGCATACCAATTCTTGATGGTTGATTTTCCTGGGCGGTATCCGGAAACTCAGCCAAGTTTTTACTTCAACTGTATTTTTTCCCTTCAAAAAGCAATATTTTATCAACACGCGAAATTCCTTTGTATCCCTTTTTTTCACAATAATAAAAGTTGATTCACTCAAAATGCTATAATTCACAAACTAATGATCCGACAGCTGTCAAATTTATACACGCATCTTTTGACTGCGAGAGCTAACTAAAATATATATGTATTTAATTCTAGTAGCGCCATCTATGTGTCAGGCCGGAGACTCTCAACTTGCCTCTTAATTTACTTTGAATTACTGACTTTCGAATCATTAATAGAACTAAAAAAAGACCTGATCTAATATGGAACCTTCATTTTGTTTGCTGTGGTAATTTTATGCTTGTTTTAAATATTACCACCGCCCAGCGAACTTCCCTAAACTCCCCTATCTGGTTATACTGAAACCTTACGAGAACAGTATGTGGCCCGGCAGACTTCGAGAACTTTTCCAACTTTCCGCAAATTGACTAAATATTAAGTTTATGATTTCATTAAAATTGGGTTTAGTTGTAAATTTCCTCTACCGGGTAATTCGATATATAAATCCGTGATTTTGCCCATTTATTAAGTTCGCCGGTTTAGATTTTGCGCCAGGGGGGCCTCTGCCTGGCCCTCGACGAATATCGCATTTCAACGTTGTTTCACCATAATTATATCCGTTTTCCGGCCTGGATTGATTCACTTGTTGCGTACACTTCCATTATCTGTTCGTTTCGTTTCCTAATGGCACGACTTTCTAACTAGACGCCGAATCATTTCGTTGTTTTTCTTTGACCAGGCATGGAATATTAGCTGATTCGTTTATCTTTTATGGGCCTATAAAAGTTTCGGATATTTAAGGATTTTTTTAAAATGTGTAACTTTATTGCAAAAAAATTGGCCCGCCACTAAATTTTTCCATCTTTCAGGCAATTTACGGATTCCATCTCGAAAGAACGATGGATCTTTTGGGTCTATCTACTTATCGATACGTTTTTTGGTATCTTCGTAAAAAGTGAGGTACTACTCGAAAAGGTCACGACTCATATGTAGGAACAAGAGGCTATCCACGACACATTTTTTGGTTCATAAAAATTGAAGCATTGTTCTAGCTCATATGTCGGATTGAGTAATAATCAAAAGGAGCAAGATGTGGTGAAGACGGCGGGTGGGGTAGTACCTGCCATTTTTAATGTTTCGATGTATGCTTTTATCTATTTCGCAACATGTGGTCGAGCGTTGTCATGCTCAAGGCGTGAAAACCACATTGTTGTTGTCGTATTATGGGCGTTTTTCTCGCAGTGCTTGATTCAAACACTTGTATTGTAGTCGATAGCAATCCCCATTTATGGTTTCATTAGGTTTTGGCAGCTTATAGTATACCACACCAACCGTATCCCACCATATACAGAACATTAGCTTGAAGCCATGGATTCAGTGACAATTCGACGTAATAATCCTCGCCGATTTTGGCGTTGTTTTGGTCACCATCGAGTAATGCCTTCAAATTTATTTGGCTGCCCAGGGCGCTCTTTATCTTCGATGTCAAAATCATCACTTTCAAAACATCGAAACCAGTATTCACACGTTAAAATCAACGAAGCATGCTTGCCATAAGCTTCACATATCATTCGATGGCCTTCAAACGCCATTTTCTTTAAACGGGAACAAGAAAAATAAAATTTCTCGGAAATACGATTTACTCGTTACAAATTCAGAAATTTTCGACCAACTGTATATTTTGTTTGTTCACGCTTAAACGAAATACACTCACCTTTGTTTACTGTATAGTGAGCCTGTCGTGAAGTTGGAATGTTCATACGAAATGTATCCGATGCGATTTAATACACAGTATTACCATCTGTTCTAAGTTCTTAAATTAATTTATTAGCCTTTAATACCTTTAGTGGTTCTACCTATGAGCACTAAATATTTCTTATCACAATTATTATTTAAATAACATGTATCTGTTCTAATTATATTGATACTATATAGATTATGTATTATATCGGATATATAGAGTATATATAGGGCAAGTTGCATATCTTTATTCTATTCTATTTGAAAGGCTAGAGCCTATAGGATAATATACATAATAAATATAGCGTCATTCATTTATTTAATTAGTCAAAGGTTATTGCACTTTGAAAATGGATATTATAGAAGATTATTTTAACAAATTTTCTTTTGTTTGCTTAAAGGAGCTCAATATTAGGGTTCCACATGACTTAATAGTGAAAGCGGAGCGATATTATATCTCTCTGGAATGAAATAAAATTGAGCCTTTTTTGAAACGAATGAACGTGAGACAATAAAATGCGAAAAAAATCATGGTCCAAGGACAGAGAAGATTCACATATAGTACAAGGGCTGTATTAATGCCAAGAAAGATGATGCTAAATGCTTGTTAGGATTGGAAAGGTATTGTTCATCATCAGCTGCTACAACCTGGACCAAACTGTTAATTCAACTCTTGATATGGTGTTATGATGCATCCGATCTTGATTACTATTATAAATGGCTTCAAACATTATCTAGCTTCAAGGAATGCTTACATAAAAAGTTTTTTACATGCTTTTTATATGAATTTTACATTAATCCCCAATTCATTATATAAATTTGATTGGTAGCGTGTTTCTAATATATGGATATTGTTTTGTGTATTTGGGGACTTTTTGTTTCTGATTGCAACTACCATGTGATTACATGAAGACATGTAGATTTCGTAAGTAACTGTATAAAGTTTATATCAATTATATATGTTAAACGTATGTTACGGCATCATCTTTAATGATGATTGTTGAGCCAAAAATATACTCAGAAATATATAGTAGTCAATGTTAGTACAAATATATAGTAAAAGTAGAAATTGCCTCGTCAGTGGATATTACGCTAGTACTATACGTAACAATAGATGCTGGAGAGAGATAATAAATGTAAACTAGTTTAGATAATATTATATTTAATAAATATGCCGTCATCAGATAAGAATAGTGAGATGTTTGGTTTACGATATATTGCTCCATATTAATTATGAATTGTATTGCCAATTTGCCAGGTAGGTTGATAAGTGACAGTAAGTGATTTTTTGAGTTTCCCGCGCAATAATGCTGCCCTTAACTGCCATCTATTCATAGACTACAGTGAGATTTTGATGTGTCATTTAGTTTGTTTTTAATAGCCATTTTAATTGCCTATTGTCTAGTGACAACATCTGCAATTTTTACAAAAATTAACAAAATATTATGTGCTCCCTGCTGACTAACAATTATTTTTGTGGAAATAATCATCGAAATCAATAAAAGGCTTGATAAATACTGTGGCTATTCAATTTATCGTAACATTATTTTAATGGTAAACAAGTGGTTTATTGAGTTTTATTGTGGTCATACATATCGCCTAAAAGAGGTCGTCATGCCAGAAATTGTCGATAAAATCCTTAGAATTTTATTGAACTATCGGAGGCAGCAGACATAGGCGTTGTCATTCATATCAATTATGCTGAAAAGGGTAAAACGATCACCGGTGATTACTATTCCGAGCTTTTGCACTTACTTTATATAAATTTGATTCAAAAATGTTTGCATTTTGCTAAAAAAAAATATTATTCCATCAATACAATGCAGTGGTACACACGTGTGTAGTCGTCGTGCCAAAAATCCATTACATTTGGCTACGAGCCCCATCCAGTATGTTCTCCAGATTTAGCCGCGTGTGATTATTTCCTGTTACCAAAACTGAAATGAAAATGGCGGGGTGGTAAGATATCACTGAATCTGTTAATTACTTTAAAATTAATTAAACATTACTTTTGATGTTGCAGCATAACTTGTCGAACTTTAGTCGAATATTTTAGATAATAGATTATAAATCAGGTGTGATAAAACAAATTATAGCTATATGTATTAAATTCTAGTAGATCATATTTTATTTTAGACAAAAGGTAGATACACAAAGGCGATAACACATTTTGTTCAGATGGTATGTATATTTAGAACGAATTTCTAATATCCCGAAGTGACTTTTCGAGGAAATACAATTTAATATTTATATTTCGCAGCTGGTACTGACATAATACTTTTATATACTCTAATATATGCCATTTTTTTAGTGGTGGTTTTTGGTGGGGAAAAATGGCGCAAGATTTTTTAAATTAATTTTAACGAAACAATATCTGGCTATAGTTGTGTGTTGATTAGAATCATTTAAAAAAATTATCTTAAATTGTATTGTACATATGCAAATATACGTATATATTGTTGTATTTATGTCCTGTCAGAAGTTCCCGCACAACAGACATGACGTCACTATTACGAATAACTATTTTTAGGTAATTACAAAATGTTAGACGAAACGCCTATTTAATAACAGAATTTGTGTGTGTGTATGCTCAACTAATTTATGTATATATGCCTACTGTCCTTGAGATTGGATTCAATATCCGAATCACACGTTTTCGATGTCCTCATATACTTTATGACTACATTTTGTCACCAAATTCAATGTTTACCGTACGCTTGAGATATTAAGAAACTGTTACAAATTAGTGCTATCTTAAATGTTTTAGTCACAAAATACTTACCCACGGCGATTTGCCATCTATAGAGTTGTAACGAAGTTTTGTACTAGTAATAATTTTTTATAGACAACATTTGAATGAAATTCAAATTATTTTTCAAAGCACTATCTAATATGACTTTTGTTTTATACAAATATGGAACATTTTTTATTCGTCTAACAAAATCTTAAACTAGAATATATAGTAGTTGTTTTATAAATAATATTTTATGTATAAATATATAATATATTAAAATAACATTTTTATGACATAGCATAATAAAATTGAGAATTTTGAGTATTAAAGAATATTCTATTTTTACATACTTTTTATTATTTTTGGAGATTCTAAAGTGGATAGAAAACTGTTGATTCCAATATCGAACTTGTATCTATATTTTCATTTTCAATATGTTAATATAATCAATGAACACACACATGTTCAATTCGATTAAGTACATTCGACTACGTTGAAGTACTTACTATTTAAATTACAACTAGGAATTGATCTTGATTAAACAAAGTTTCATAACATTTTAGTATATAGCCATCCAGCTCGCAATGCAAGGAGCAAATCTTCCTGTACTTCCTAGATTCCCTTAAGTTTATCATTGTTTACATTTAAAACTATTTGTAGGATATAACAGGATATTTTGGTAAATAATGCACCATATTTGACAAATAATTTTTATCATATTTATAAAAATAAATTTGGTTAAAATCATACACGAAAATAGAAATATAACCAAAGATTACTTACAGGATAAGATCATTTATAGGGTAATGAATGACGCTTTATAAATAACTTTTATATCTACAAAGTTCTATGGACTGTTAGCTCTCATACGTTCTGTTACGTATATTAGGAAAACCGAAAGTACTTTTTAAGCAACCGTATCCAATTAATACACGTGAACTAAGAAAATCCGTTTATTTCACATTTAAACTTGTATTTAGGTATGTTGGGCCTATAAATAAAGTATAAAAATGTATTTGTTATGTTAGAAGCAAGTAACGTATATATTTATAAACTACAGGCGCCATATAATAAATGGTTTCTAACTGACGGCGTTGCGTGAATATCGGTAAATAAGAAAATTGCCTTAAATTGTTGCTTTGGAAACATAATAATATAACCAATCAGTATACGTAGAGGCTAAACATACAAAAAATATTTTCATTACGTAAATCAAAGGTCGTCCAACCTGTTCTGGTGTGGTCTCATTTTTCGTATTTTATGTAATAAAGTGTTTTTATGGACATATCCCAATCATTCATTGATTTACTATGTTATATAATTTCTATATATATATATATATATATATATATATATATATATATATATATATATATATATATATATATATATATATATATATATTGACTAATTTTTAATATCGAAAATATAAAGTATTTTGTAATTTTAAAAACTATTTTTCTTTCCCATAAATGGAAGAGAATATTTTGAGAGATCTCAAGTTAGATCATGGTTATAGTCAGTCATAATTATTCAGATAAGAGATTCCGTCTATTTAAGATTTTATAAGTGATCTGGTCTATTAGATGCTCTTAGCACATTGCGAGTTTTATATAGGGATAGGATAAAGTATTGATTTGTCTTTTTCTGTCTCTTTTCGATTTTTAGAAATATTATCCCTCCAATGTCAATTCTTATTTCAAATTTCTCAAAAAGCCTCAGACTTTTTCGGTTTAGTTTATTCCTTGTTCCAATTTCAAACGACATTCTATTCCCAACAATATTTTATGACAGATTCATGATAAAAGCAAAGTACTGTACATTATTAGTGTTTTACTACAACATTCATAGTTATCTTTTGTGTTATATTTAAATGCTTCTTGGTTTTTCTTCCTTTTATTCTCACATATAGTCAATCAGAATGTGAATCCACTGTGGGATTTAAAATAGAAGCTTGTGGCATATTGGTATCAATAGGAATTCACAAATTAATCTAAAATCTCACTTGAAACTTAAGTTCAAATTCAATCAAGTTTATTCTCTATTATTTCAGTTTTCTATATTATGTCTAAGTTATTTAACTTTTTATAAACATACTTAATAAGAACATGTAAGGCAACAAATATAATTTATTTATTAATATATAGAAATACAAACATCCATTTATCTTTAAAATTACTTAATAATAATAATAATCTTGCAAGGCACTAAAATATACCTTCATTGTTTCCTTCATGCATTTAGTTCTCAGTTCAACCAGGAATGCAATTCAAAGCAATATGTATTAAGCCTGTGTATAGAATATACATGTTTACATTCATGGCTATATTCTTTTAACATTTTATTTCGTCCGTCATTTATTATGATTAACATAAAATCTTCTTTATTTAAGGTAGGGCAGATACTCATAAACTAAGATTGTCGCTCATATAATACACATTCTGCATCTTTGACCTCTTTTATCCATGCTTCAACACTCGTAGCATCACTTTTATGTTTTTTTACTGTGAAATTCAATTCGTTTGCTTGCTGAATATTATATAAACCTTTATGAGTCAATAGATATAGTCTTTTCAAATTGTCATTGCTTAAATTAGCTCGTGTTTCGTCCAATATAGAATCCATTGGAATTTAGCGGCTTGTTTGTTCGCAATTATATTTTTATCTAATTTTAATAACACTCACCTCTCATCCTTTGATACACTCTTATGAAGTCCTGATCGATTACGCTCAAATTTAGAAGTAGTTACACATATAAACCAAACGATGGTCGATTATTGAATGATCGGAGATATCTTTCAATAATATCCCAGATAAACGTCTCGGGGTTGCTAGCTATTCGTTATCGTGTTCTAGTTGGCGCTGCTGGCACCCCGCCCGTGTTTAACATCTGGGATTATATTTCTGAGTATTTTGTAGACCGTTATTCCAGGATGTAAAATTCGACATGCCTCAAGGTCGCTACAATACTCCCCTGCCAGAATTTTACATAGAGATATTTTAAACAACAAAAAAAATGATGCATGAAAAGAGCTTTAAACATTTGGATATGCTAAATCAAAACGGTTGTGGTTGGTACGGTTGCGATGTGGTACGACTGTTGGTATCTTTCGGTCCTACAGATATCGTTGCTTCATCGTCGCTTTGCTACTTGAATGTGGTCTGTCGACGACGTTGAAAACAAGCTATTTTTCGGTCAGGGCTCCCGTAATCGACGCTGAAGGAGGTGCACTTATTCGACGACGTGGTAGCTTATTTTCTTCGATGACGAGACGTTGGCAATTCTGCTACCTCGGCCAAGACATGACGTGTCTACGGTGACTGCAATCGGTACCTAGCTTCTGGAGCTGCTCTGTGACTAATCCGTAGTCACATACGTTACGGTAATTCAGAAAAAACAAATAACGACGTCATCCGATCGAAGCTGCCCAAAACCTTTCAAATCTAACCTAAGAGTTCAAAAAATTGTGAAAGAAATAAAATTTGGACAAAAAAATTTGAAAAATTGAAATGGAAATAATGAAATGAAATTTAAGGTTCATTGTTCCAGCATTAAAATAAAATTTAATGAGGAACAAATGTTTGAATGAATGTAATGTTGAAGGAACAAAAGTAAAATCGAAAACGAATCGAATTAAAAATATTGAAAAAAATATATAACGGCCACGTAAAATACACCATGTTGCACGTACCCTCCATTCACGAGTCCAAACCCAATTTTGCGAAAGATCACGTCGGGGTCACCACTTTGGGGTAAACTGATATGGCTCGGTGAATGGAGTAAATCGAAGTGAAACAGTGGTGTTTACATTACGTGACCGTTATTTATTGAAGTAATATAAGAATCTGGAAAATATGAAACAGATAAAACGGATGGCAGCGGTGTTACCTGGAGACGAGGCTTGGGCAGTCGATGGTGGCACATCTAAACCAAACGATGGTCGGTTACTGAATGATCGAAAATACCCTTCAATAACATCCCGGATAAACGTCTCGGGGTTGCCAGCTATTCGTTATCGTGTTCTAGTTGGCGCTGCTGGCACCCCGCCCGTGTTCAACATCTAGGGTTATATTCCTGGGTAGTTTGTTGAGAGTCCTCAAGGTCGCTACAAAATAAAAAAAAATTTAGCTTCAGACATAATTCATGTAAGATTTGTTTCAATTCCGAGTTTTATTACACTTAACAATTTTCTAATCGTATTGTTTGCGTGAAATTTTATCTCAAGCGCCAATATAATCAGCGCTTCCTAGATCACAGTTCTGCGTGGTATCTAACAAATGTGGTAATTTTAAAATTGCTAGTTTGGAAACTTAGTAATATATACGGTTTAAATTTATAAAACGCCTCTATTCGCATGACTCATTGTCCATAAAACTCTCTTAAAACCTACTTCAACATCATCTGCTATAATAAAAAATGACACAGGATTTAATTCTTTTCGACGGGCTTCTTAATTTATACAGTATGTGCCCCAGTTTATAATTGATATACATTTTTCTCATTTTTTTTTAAATGTTTAGTCTACAGCTTTGCAAATGTGTGCTGTATATCTTTAGGCATTTCGTTTTTTTAAGATCTCGGTGTTTATTGTTGGATTATCTAGTTCACCAGTGAATTTTAACGCGTAGCATGATTGATTGATGTCATATTTCGGTATGATTTTTGACTGTATGAGGTCATTGATTATGTTTTCTTGTTTCAGCAGTTCATTGGTTTTTCTCTAGTTGTACAATTTGCTTTTGGAGATGTTGTACCGATCATGTTTGTTATCATGTCATCATAACTTATACGTGAAATGTAGAAGCTTTAAAAGAATTTGAGAAACTATTTTATTTTGCGAAATGAGTGGCGACTGTTGAACAGCGAACACAAAACCAATAATGATTAAAACTCAATATTCACACTCATACTTTTCAGTGAAACATAAACATACAATCTTCGTAACCAGCGCCTAAAACTTTATCTCTCTCCAGTTTTAAGATAACATTGTGCCTACGAAGAAGTGGGATAGTTGAAATTTAATTTTTTATTAATTAAAATTAAAACAGATATAATTATAGACAACCATCTATACATACTAATTCCACGTTTGTATAAGCAGACGGTGTTGCCAGCTCTACCCATTCTATTGTATATTCTATAATATATTGTGAAAAGAACGGCATTTGCAAAAATTTCTTCTTAACAAGGGATAATCATCTGCCGCCCTAATTATTCTTGCTTAAATAATGATGAATGAGTAATCGAAATGATTATAGAGGCACAATATATCATTTTATTAAAAGTATTTAAAAAGTTTATTAAGAGTTTAATGGTCTTTATTGGAAGTTATTAACTATAAATATCTAGGAGTAATTAGAATTGATTTCTAAGAATACTTAATATAAGAATACGGTATAGACACCTTGACAATATGATAGCTTCCTTACCTCATACCTTAGACTTGGAGGAACAATGAAATAAATAAGAAAACACATTCATCAAACAGCAAATCTGTTATTATTTTGTTAAAAAACTGCCAATTGTGTAATTTAGTTGTAACATACATTGATGAACTAATGAACAGAAATGAATGAAACTAACTTCAGGTACGTAAACTGAATTAATGAAACACATGACCAAAAAATAATTTAAACATTATCTTAAATAAAGATTGTTTCATTTATTCATTTTTCGTTTTGTTTCATTTTATTGATTGTTCAAAACATAAGCAGCATATATTTCCATAAATATTAGTATTTTAAAATTGTTTTGGCCATGCATTCTCAAGATACAAATTTTTTGTTCGTTTATGTAAGAAGTTTATGTGAAACATATTCCTTGGATATATAAAACTGTGGTACTACGACAAGATTATTATTAACAGATTAAGACTGAAAATTAAAATTTTGAAAAGGTTTATTTTTTACCCTAATACAGTGAATTCTGCAAACGGATAGTTTCAATTAACTCTAGCCACTTCAATAGATTTTTTGCAATGAATAATTAGAAAGAATATTTAATGAGACTGGCTACATACATAAAAAATAATCGTTAGTTAAAGACATTAAGGAAATGGTGGTGAAAAAATGTTAGTAATTAAATTATTAAAAAAAATGTTTTAGAAACATTGTCTGTACATGTGCAGTTCACCTATAAACAGACCGTACAAGCACGCATAACATTAAATAATACTATCATTCCATATAGCAATAACGCTAAATATCTCAGAATGAATCTCGATGCAAAACTGGAAGAAAAAATGGAAGGAACATATAAAGAATATAAGAAAAGGACTGGATTTGAAATATAGAAAAATGTACTGGCTAATTGGAAGAAAATACATAATAAATTGCTATTATATAAGCAAATATTGAAACCTATATGGACATATGGAGTTCAATTATGGAGATGTTCTGCAAAGAGTAATATAAATAAAATGCAAATTTTTCAGAATAAAGTCCTGAGAGGTATTGTGGGTGCACCCAAATACTATAGGACTGATTATCTACATCGAGACCTTCAGATACCCACAGTCAGTCAAGAAATCAAAAGAATTGCAAGGGGGCATGTGGAAAGACTCCATTCTCACACGAATATTGAAATATTACAACTATTGGATACCACCAGAACAGGACACAGACTCAAAAGAATCAAACCATCTGATCTTGTGTAGTGTTGTGTAGTGAGGTGCATATATTAAAAAATTCAGCAGTGACATGTATAAACATTATTTTAACAGAGACTGAGATAGGGCCGATGAGTCCTCCTAGTTATATACCTAGATTTAAGATATCATAAAGACAAATTTTAGGTTAGACGGAAACGACTAGTAACAATATATTAATTAAATAATCAAAAAAGAAACATTATCAAAATTAGGAGTTAATTTAAGATGAAAGAAGTTTTGGTAGATCAAATATAGAATTTACACTATTATTCTCGATAATGTTTCGTTACTCTTCCGGTAAAGTCATCGAATATTGGTGATGTCCGGTTGAAATGCAAAGTGAAGTGATTTTTACAGACTTTACTTTTTTTGAAAGTAACAATTTTGAGCTTCCATTAAACAAAAATCAAATATTTTCGATCAATTAATTTCGAATACAGCTTGATCGAAAAATCAATAACAACGTTATTAAGTAATTTATTTAACAACAATGCCGGGATTAGTTTTGATATATGGAAGGCAACGTTAGCTAAAGGTCATCGGTAGGAAAATTATGGTAATTTTTTCTAGTACTAATATCATCGATTTGTTTTTGAGAAAGTTACTTAACAATGAATAATTAGGAAGCGACATTTTCCAATACATATGTTTCCCGTATTTGTAGGTTAATCGCATATCATAAAAAGCAATTAATAATAATGTGAATAGTAATTTGTTTGTTAATATTGGTTTGCGAGATAGTATGATTACGAGATTGTTTATTGCCTTTTAAGGACTGTGAGTATATTGCTTAATATTTATATTAGATTTCTTGGTGTCCCTTAGTGTTTGGTATAATCGATATATTTTAACAATTGAAATATTTTAAACTCGAATGAAAGTTTTAGCCCAGAAGATTTTAATAAAGAATTACGCTTTATTGAATGAATTCAGTAGAAGACACACTTATGATCTTCCCCTAATCTAACCTACTGGATCAATATGTAGAATCGTTAAGAAATGATGATTACCAACAAGTGATTAAAAATTATTAAACTTATTTTCTTAATATCAGTCCATTTATAAACTTTTAAAATACTTTGTATTTCATGGAGAACCTACACACTTGGAAGTAAATGTTTAAAAAAATCATAATAATAAAAATCGGTTCTATAAAAAATTAAATTCGATAATTTCTATTACAATTTAAGGGAAATTGTTGTAATTTTGTAGCATTTTATTCATTAGAATCACATTTAGCAGAGGTCAATAATTTTGTAATATTCTTTAGTGTCATTATTGTTCTTAAAATTAAAATTGTAGAAGAAAAATTAACGAAGAAGATATTAAAATTTTAAACCTTTTGGTTGTATTTAAAAAATATTTGATCTTAAAAAATGCAGAATTGCCAGAAAGTGATTATCACCAATAAGTGAATTTTGATTAAATGTAAGAAAGATGTTTGGGAACTGACGTAGAGCGCTTTCTAATCTTTAAGTACCCTATTTTGGGATGGATGATTTTTGGCAATACAAGATCCACATACACCGATCAATAATTACGCTTGGATCTATTATAAACGAATTTTAAGTAGTGCAGAGCAGGTTGCAGGACACTGCCTTCCGTATTCTATTTCATAATTGTATTTTGGATAAAAATCATTGTGCAATATCAAAAATCATGGCTAAAACTTGCAGAATGGGTAGTATATAGAACTGTAACATATTGTGCTCCAAAAATGATTAATTTTAAAATAAGTCATTAGCACTAAATGCTTCTAAGAATTGTAGTAATTTCTAAATGCTTGATAAAAGTTGCCTTGTTTTTCCCGATACTCATAAAAGAGGAAATAGAAGTCGACTATCTGGTGAAAAAATATACAAAACGATATAATAGACCTAATAACGAAATAAAGTAATCCAAACGCTATTTCGTAAATTTAAAGTTAGTAAGTCGTTTGTTTTAGATATGACTCCTATACTAATATATTTTTCAATCAATAAATCTGATTCTTATGAGTTTTAACTAAGAATTAATGACAATTTTTGTCTTGCGAGACAATTTCCGGGGTGAAATTATTTACAATTAATTTAATCGTGTAGATTTATTATTACTTGAATGTTAATTTTGCTAGATGTTCTTAAGTTTACGTTTTTAGATTAAAACTACTTGATATTTATGTTGACCATTTAGTTTATTCGTTTTATTTCAGTACATGACATGATAATAGCAAGTATTTTCTCTGGTATGAGGTTGGAAACGCGGTAATCATAGGAAAATATGAAAAACTCTTAAATAAAAACATATATTTATGTTTGCTAATTTGTGTTTTTGTTTCAGGTAATTATCTATTGGACATCTAGCAATCAAATGTGTAAGTTGTTAACAAATAAATTAAGCAATAGTAATTATAAGTTGACAGGGAAAAAACAAACCTTAAGCAGTTACTTAATAGGTAATATATACTATTTTATTGCTTGTTACATGATTTTTTTTGACGAATTTATGAATTCTTAATGGACTATGATCTTGTATAAAGAATTTCTTAAATATTATCAGTAGACATTCAGATGGAAATCTTTTAAGTAGATACAGTGTTATTTCCAAGTCGCTTCTAGCATAGTGTTTTTGGAGCAATCCTATGATACTATTTTGAAACGTAAGGGAAGATTTTTCTCCATCTTCCTTCCATGTATGTTATGTAATTGGCTTTAATTGACCAGGACTGGTTGTTTGTCTTACAGGCCAGCTGATAATTTTGATTCCTTACTGTCTGTATATGCTTTAAACCAAAAGATGTTCCAAATGGATATAAGTTTGTTAGTAACTTTTTAATCTTAAATAATAATTTTAATCTTTTTCAAACTTCCTTTGACTTCTTTTTTTCAACACATTTTCCAATTTTGAAGTGATATTGGATCGAGTTTTTGGTATTGGAAAGGTTTCTTCCATAGATAACACACAGTTAAAATAATATTCTGAATTTACTCCTTTACTGGTAAGGAGGTAATTCGTGAATGAAATCGTTTTTGCATCACAATAACTAGTTTCATTAAATCTTTTAAAATTAAACTTAAATGTTTCCATTGCTTGCAAATTAGACTCGTACATACAGCTTGCTTTTTTCAAACTGAATTTTCAAATAACGATCGATGAAATGTTAAAATTGCTTTATCGAAGTATCTTTATACACATCGATTATAATATAACTTAAATGTGATGAAACCATAAAGTTTTCAATTTCTACATATACCCAGACATACAGCATGTAATTTGGATCCAAAAAACTTTTTTGATACACCAAACTATCGTTTATAGTTCTTCCTTTCTTTCACTTTTCATTCGTTGTTACATCAAAATACTCCATCATCACATCAATTTCAATTAATTTCAAAAACACTTTTCCCGTATAAAAGTAATCAAAGACAAAATTGACCCTGTTTTATTGCCGAAAGTTTATTGAGTTTTCTTATGGTTCTGTATTAAAGATAATGACATTAACTCTCGTCAAGATAATTAAAAAAATATGGGTATTGTACCGGCAATATTGATCAGATATGGTTCATAAAATATATTCATAATACTCTATATTTTATTATGTGCTATGTCGGATAATTGTATCAATTTTATTTGTAAATATATGGTACCGTGTTCCATATAATGTGCGATTAGTCTTAATTTATTTAATTAAACATAAATAGGTTGGATTGGTTTAAATTTGTGATTTATACACATTTAATATAAATGAATGGGTTATTGGCGATCTAACCTATTAAAAAATAATATTGAATTTTTAGTTTCGTTAACTTTGTATTTTTTTTTAATAAAAATAAATCAATACATAGAATATATTAAATAATTGAAACGTGTTACGAAAAATTGTGTAGTGGTTTTATTTAAGCTAGAATTCAATCAAGTGGAAGTCCAATGCCACAAATTACACTGATTATTATGGCAGTTGTTGATGATATTTGTTGGGTTTTGATTCTAATTTTTTTTCAATAGTAATAGGCTTTTGGGCCTATCGTCAGGATGCAAAATCAAAAAGTTTTCTTTTCATAAGCCAGTTCTTTTTCAACGAATTTCTTTTCAGCCTCCATGTTTATTTTCTTTTCAATCGAAAATTTTAATGGTAAATCTTCTGCCACATATTGAATTATTGTCACGAACACACTGCATTGCACACATAGGTTTGTTTCTGTCAAAGTCTCTTATAATATGACATTACATTTACAATGCAATTAAGACAACTTTGTTGTTGTATCGTTTTATTTATTACAAGATTTGCAAAATCCACCTGAGACAGTTCTCCTGAGACAGATGACGTTCGAGCTTTGCCTCAGTATAAAATATAGTTATAACAATTTTGCGATTTTGCGATTTTTTTCAACAGTAATAGGCTTTTGGGCCTATTGTCACGATGCAAAATGAAAGAGTTTTTTATTTTTCATAAGCCAGTTCTTTTTCAACGAATTTCTTTTCAGCCTCCATGTTTATTTTCTTTTCAATCGAAAATTTTGATGGTAAATCTTCTGTACATTTACAATGCAATTAAGCCAACTTTTTTGTTGTATCGTTTTATTTATTACAAGATTTGCAAAACCCACCTGAAACAGTTCTCCCGAGATTGTAAGTACCTGGGAGATAGAAAGGAATTGATAAACTGTAAACAGACAGATGACAGATGACGTTCGAGCTTTGCCTCAGTATAAAATGTAGTTATAACAATTTTGCGATAACGACAATTTTGACAATGCCTTTAATTTACTTTTAAAGTGGATTTTGATTCATCTATATTAGTAATAGGCCACAAGAAACAATAAGATATTGCAAGGTATTTGGTGAAATAAACGTTTTGTATGAATCACAAGTCTCAAGTGTTGTAGATTTGCCAACATTTCTTAGTTTTTTTTTAAGAATAACTTGATATTCTTCTTTCTCCATTGGGTAAGGGACGTGTTGCTTTAAATGTACCATCAAGAAAGAGCAATATAATAGCAATGTCATGTACTGATTGATAACTGTAATTCAGTGAAACTTCAGTTCTTTCCTTTTCTCTTTATATGTTCTTTCCATCAAACTTCAAGGTGCTTATGCGGTTTGATTATATGAACTGTAGATGCGTAGATTTGCTTTCCTTAAGTTTTATTTTTCAAGTTTGAGTCCAATGATTGATATTATCACTTCACTGTAAACGTTCTATCTGTAATGAAAGATTTTAATAGTTCAGTGTATTGCTTCGGTAACATTTTCTGTAGCTTATGAACAGAGCTGCCATGTCTCAAAGACTCAAAGACATCTAATAATATAGCTGAATATCCCTTTTAAACTCCATAGGCTTTTTCAATTACATCTGTTCTTCTATGCCACTGGTCAATTGTTGAATGTTTATGGATATACCCAAACTGGTGTGTAGGTATTAAGTGTTTCAACATGGTTTTTTCGAATACCTTATATATTACTGGTAGCAGTCAGTTTATTTCATTTGGTAATTTTTCTGCTTTTGGGATCACAATAATTTCAGCCTTTTTCCAAACGTCTGCGACACGTTTTAATTGAAATTCTGCATTGATTAGGTTGGTAAGTTTTATAATTCCCTTTCTTGACACTTTTTGAAGCAACTGTCCGGTTATTACTCTCCAAAAATAATTTAAATTTTAAAAAATATTTTTCTTAATCTTAATAAAGATTTTTATAAATTTTGAGACTAGTCTTCTTAAAAACTAGTCCTAAATTTTATCAACTTAAAAGTTGTCGTTTCGAGCTGTACAGTTTTAGTTTTTATCATACAATACTAAAGCTTACTGAAACTAAACTTTCTTGACATATTTTGTGATTAATTAAAAACGGTATTCTCTCTCCTATAGTGGCATCTAGCGAAGGTTTATACCAACGAGTATAATCTATCAATTAACAGTTAATTAAGAGCAGATACATTCAATTCAACATACGGACATAGAGAAAAACTGAATTCAGGCGGTTTATTTTTTAGTTTTCGACGCGGACTGACATGATAATCGTTCAGGTTTCGACTAGTCAAAGCGGTTTATGTTGCCCCGTTCAAATAGGGGTCACAGACCATGAAATTCTACCGGCCGATGTAATCAGCTCACCGGCGCACAATTTAAAAGCGACATTTTGAATGAATTTAAAACATTTTTGCAAACATTATTTCATACTCGGTTAAGTCAGAAGCCGGTCCGTGACGGTCATCGTCAACTTTTTATGTTGCATAACGAGTCGACGAAGGTTCTTGTTAATGAAGACGATATTTCTTTCTCGATTTTTTTTGCCAGATGGCTCGTAAAAAATCCATTAAGTGAAACTTGATTTTTTTAAGAAAATAATTTATTTATTGATCAATTTGCCCGTTATGTTAAAATCTATTTCGTAATAATGATCATTATATGTTAAATATGGTTAATAGGTAGTTGTAATAATCCAATAAAATGAAGGACATTACTTCTTTTATTAATATACGGGCTGAAAAGTCCTTGGCAGAACAAAATAAACGCGTTTTATTCAAAATTGGCTTTATTCATCAACGTAATCTCCATCAAGATCCACACAATCGTCTAGCAATACCACTTTTGTAGAAGATTTATCTTTTGCCTCGAGATAGACCTGTCACCAGTTGCTTTCCACTCATATGACGATCGTTTTGATTCCGGAGTGACTGACACGCTCTGTGCCATAAAACTTTTCAAATAATACAGAAAAACTATTTGACTACAACTGGTGAGAGAAAATATGTTTAATAATAATCCCACATAAAATAATTATTAAAAACATAAAAGATTAAGTTTGCCAAGAATTGATGGAACATTATATTTTTATATATTTTATGCGGAACGTATATAAGTTGTGCAAATACGAGAAATAGCAATTGGAAAAAGGTCGAATAAATTAATAATGTCATATTACTACTGATTTTATTTAATTCATAGAACAATGAAAATATTTTTTAAACGTAAATATAGCCACACTATACTCAACAATTCGTTTTTTAGCTTGTTTCCAAAAGAGCTACCATATTTTAGGATATAAAGTAAATCTCACTAAATGCAGCAATTTTAGAAAAGAGTGATTTACCTATGTTATTATTTAGACAACAGTTGTCATATCACTGCAGTTTCAAGGTGTTACTCCCATTTTTTTTTAAAGATATGTCTTGTTGAAATGTGATTGTTAGTAAGTTTATTTTTTATTTTATAATTTGAAAATATACTGCATGATATTTTCTTATAAGGACTAAATCTTCCATCCAAATCATCTTCTATACTTATCAGCTCTAATTTTGTCATACTACTTAGCCGTTGTGTTTGATATAATTTAAACACAGTTAATTCCTGCTTCTGGAATCGGACATCCATCAAATGAGGTTTTTGTCATTTCGCCGTAACGCAATATTGACATGGACATATTTGACAGTAGTGCGTATGATGACTTAGTACAACTCCATTCTTGCCCTTCATTATGCCAAATTGGCTTTATAATTATCTCATAAACCAATCTCTGTGATTTTAGGTTAAATTAGGGGTATCCTCCGACTAACCAGTACAATTTTTTGATTATGAGTTTGATCTCCTCAGCTTTTTATCATTTTGTGTGTAATATTACTGATGGTTTTTGTATTCAAGTTTTTTTAAGCTGCCTAGCAATCAATCCAATACTTTTATTTTCCTGTAAATAATATAGTATCTTTATACAACGAAGTTGCCCTTTATTTGCTTTAAATTAAAATAGTTTTCAAATAAATTATAAGTTTGTTTTAAATTTCGTAACTTATTTACTCTTAACTACTATTTTTGACAAAAAGTGGTTTCTAATAAGAATATCATACAAACAACACTAATTTTAACCTAATTTTATCATGATTATCGGTGTCACTTTTTTGAGAACTACTTTCTCATCTAATCCTTCACAGTGATGAGCATAATAAGGGTCTCTGTCGTGATCACACAGCCTTGTACTGTTTGTACGATGAGTACAGTAGTCATTGTTATCTTTATTTAAAATCTTTATGTATCTGATGATTTTTTATGAACATATTCTCTTTTTATTGTTCGTTGATCATAGTTATTTGAAATAGTTAATTTTACTAGTATTATATATATATATATATATATATATATATATATATATATATATATATATATATATATATACATATATATATATATATATATATATATGTATATATATATATATATGTATATATATATATATATATATATATATATATATATATGTATGTATATACATATATATCAAAATATATCTGTAAAACTAGTAAATTCAAATTGACGCTTAGTATGTTAATATGGAGAAGTTCTCTTTTATTATTTTGACTGATTGATAATAAAAATTAATGACGTGTTCAACGAGGAGTGGTTGTATATAATTTTAACTGTTAAAAAAATCTGGGTTGGTCGAATATGCAATAGATAAGATTATTCCCTAGTTTTCATTTCTCATTTTTTGCTCTTTATATGTTAAATCTATTTAGTAATACAGTTTGAATTTAGAATATAATTAAAAGAGATTTAATTAATGAGGTTGTCTGGTTTTTTAACATTATTTTACTAATTGATCTATTTGAATTATGTATGTGAATTAATTTTCTTGCCGGCCGTTTTTCGGCGATTTCGTCCTTCAAACGGTCCAATAACGCTATGTAATAGTCGCTGTTGATGGTCCTTCCTTTTTCAAGATAGTCAATGAAAATTATTCTATGAGCATCCCAAAATACAGACGTCATAATCTTGCTAGCCGACTATTTTTCTACGCTTTGAAGCGGGTTCATCGTGTGCAGTCCACTCGGATGACTGTCGATCGGACTTCGGAGTGAAATGATGGAGCCAAAAACTCGGGTTTATTACGTTTGATCATCTTCAAACACTGCGCCGAATCATCAACTCGTCGTTGTTTTTGGTCAGAAGTGAGCTCGCGCGGCACCCACTTTGCACAGAGCTTTCTCATACCCAAATATTCGTGAATGATTTGATGTTCACGTTCAGTTGATGTCTTTAGAGTGTCTGTTATTTCATTCAATTTCAATTTACGGTCATTCAAAATCATTTTATGGATTTTTTAAATATTTTCGTCAGTAAGAACCTCTTTTGGGGGTACATCGTCTTCGGTGCTCATTTCACCACGTCTAAACTTAGCATACCAATCCTTGATACTTGATTTTCCTGGAACAGTGCCTGCAAACTCGGTATCAAGCCAAGTTTTTGCTTCAACTGTATTTTTTACCTCCAAAAGGCAATATTTTATCAACACGCGATATTCCTTTTTATCCAATTTTTTCACAATAACAAAAGTTGCTTAATTCATAATACTATAATTCACAAAATAATGATCCGACAGCTGTCAAGTTTATACACGCATCTTTTGATGGTTAAGGAACATATGGAATAAAAAACATATTGATTTAATTATAGTAGCGCTATCTATGTGTCAGACCGGGCACTTTTCTATTGACCTATTATATGTGTAATGTTGTTTCTAAGCCAGTAAAATGTAAATAAAAAAACCCAACGACAAAGTTTTACGTCGTTACAGAAGAAATAAATAAAGATTAGTAATTGTTTAAATCCCGTAGTCGCTGTTTGTGGATATTTGATGCAAGCTTTAGTCATATAGGTTCGCGGCGATTTGATAAAACGGGGTCAAGGACCATGAAATTGTTACAAGCCATATAATCAATCGGTACGTATAATTTAAATGCTGGATCGCCTATTACTGTAAACGTTTTAAATTTATTTAATGGCTGGTTTAGCTGGAGAACCTCATAGTTTTTACGTCAGCATTTTATACGACGTAATGGATCAATCATGGAGACCGTGTCGTATTTTTAAGTTCAATTCTAGTTTTAGATAAATAATTGAATTGGGATAAAATATGTACAAGGTTGGATCTAGTACTAATAAATTAATAGGTAATACAAATTGTCAATGAGTAAATAATTATATTATTATTTATGGACAGAACGTCAACACCAAAATCATTATGGCCATGAATCACAAATTATATCGGTCATTATCGTAATTGATACTCCCAACTTGATCTAAGATCAAAAAGATTAGTCTATCAGTCAATTATTAGCCCTAACATACAAATTAGTTTTAAAAGGTTCTTTTTAAATTTGAAGTTTGATTCTGAAAAATCGGTACCATATATTTTATTCAAAGTATTTTACATCGATAGCCGCTACTTTTTCTCATCTTTCAGGCCACTTACGGATATCATATCGCAAAAACGATGTTTTTGTTGTGTCTATCTATGGTTCCAAAGAAGTGAACTCTCTTCATACGGGTCATATGTCGGAACAAGTAATAATCAGAAGGTGCAAGGTCTGGAGAATATGGCGAGTGGGGTAGCACATCTATTTTAACTTTTCCAAGTATGTTTTCACCGGTATTGCAACATGTGGTCGAGCATTGTCATACTGAGGAATGGTATTGTTGTGTCTTTGTTCTTATTCCGGCCGTTTTTCACAGGATACAGTACTCCACAGATATCTCCGGATTTGGGGCATGCGCATATTGAATAAAAGGAAGTAATCAAAATAATAATTAATATATGTCCAGCACATCATTATTTTCTATAATACACAAATTTGATAAATAATTGATTTAATGTTGAAACTATATATAAGGAGCGAAATAAACATTGAAAACCTTTTGAAATAACAGATTTTATTTAAAAAAATATTGAATAAAGTGAAGTAAGGTAAATAATTTCTATATGCCTTTCTATTTTTATAAAAACGCCATACTTAAATTAATTTACATATTTAAACAATTAACAAGAACCATATAAATAAACGTTATCATAAGAAAGACCAAAATCGTTTAGATCAAACCCAGCCAATATAGTTTAAACCAAACGAAAACGCCACCACTATATATGAAAGTAGCGAAATTCTCCTAAAAATCCTCAAATATGATTAATTATGATTGCTACGGTTCTTGATCCACAAACCTCATTAATACATTAACTAAATGGAGCTTTCGATTAACATATTGTAGATTTATTATGCTTAAAATGATTTACTTTATCGGTTATCGTACTTTTAAGTTGAATGAAATCTCAGTCAATACATAATTATTTTACAAAATAATAATTTATTTATCTATACTCTTATATAATAATTCATTGGATTTTCTTTGTTATAAGATCATTAGGGTGTCATTGTTAGTTTTATATTTTGTTTATTTGATCCAGGTCCACTTTTGTTCGCAAATTTCATTATTTCATAGTATCACTGTACTCTGTTCTTACATCTTAGCAATACGCTGCCTAATATCTTCTTCTCTGATTCTCTGAATTTCACATTCTTCGACTTTCACTCTCAACAAATTCTAGCTACATCTATGTCTGATTATTACCAGTTTATTACCAGTACTACAATTTTTGTTACTATTCTGGATGGACAAAGCTCATTAATTACTTAAATACTTCCAGCACAACAAGAATCAATTTCTTCTCGGTTCTTGTTATTATTAAATTTTGATATTTGTTTGAAATTTTGATACCTATTTGATGCTATTTGGTTTTTAAAGCTTTTAAAAATTTAAGCTTACCTTCTGTACTGGTTCTTGTTTTCCGTATTTTAAAACCAATGTTTGTTTAATTACCAGGAATAACATAATAATTTAATTATTATTAATATAGAATTATTAATGGAACGCAAAATTTAAAATATTCTAGATTTTGTTGTTGTTTTAACTTGATCGACGACTGTACCAATCGACTCGAAAAGAACGTACCGCCATTAGAAAAGGAAGACAATATAGTTTATTCTTTTCTATGGTTTATTCTATACAGGAGAGTGCGTATATGCTAAATCCGGAGGTATTTTTGGAGTAATATATCCTGCTTTTCGCGCAGTGCTCGGTTCAAATGCATCAATTGTAGTCGATAACGATTCCCATTGATGGATTCATCGAGGCTTCAAATTTTCTTCTTCAAATTTTTCGGCTGTACAGAAGACTTTTTTGTCTTCTGTGTCAAAATCATCACTTTTAAAAAGTTGGTTGCTTGCCAGTGTATAGTTCAACGATGGTAACCGATTGAATAACATGTTATTTCGAAAATGGCATATAAAGTTTTAGGATAAATGATGTGGCTCGGTGAATGGAGGTAAAACGAAATGAAACAGTGGTGTTTACATTATGTGACCGTTATTTATTGGCTATATAAAAATGTGAAAGATACAAATGGTAAAACGGATGGCAGCGGAGTTAACTGTTGACGAGGCTTGGGCAGTCGATGGTGGCACGTCTAAACCAAACGATAGTCGTTTACTGAATGATTGGAAATACCCTTCAATAACATCCCAGATAAACGTCTCGGGGTTGCCGCCAGGTATTCGTTGTCGGGTTCTAGTTGGTGCTGCTGGCACCCCGCTCGTATTCAACATCTGGGATTATATTTCTGGGTATTTTGTAAACCGTTATTCCACGATGTAAAATTCGACATGCCTCAAGGTCGCTACAAAGTTATTTACCATTTTATGTGTTTAACAATCCACGATAAATATTTAATGTGACGATATAATGAATTAAAATAAATATATTAACTGATTAAACATCCCAATTTTCTGGCTCCGTTTTTATAACCTTTGCCAAATCGTTAAATATAATTAGACGTCTCCAATTATATAATGTTTCCTCAAAGCCTTGCAACTGTTTTTGCACTTTTGACCACCAGCTCATTTATTTCGATGTCGAAATTTGACCTCGCGGTATTATCTCATCGCATTTCATGGTTCCGTTCACCAATAAACTTTCGATAAGAGTTATTGCATATGAAAGGAAAAAAATGTTTCATTAATGGGCTATATCAATTTTAGAGCTTCATTAATATTTATTTATAGTGAATTAGATATCAGTTCGTAAATAGAAGGATGTTTGTATAATAATGTTGATACTTAATACATTCCTTTTGTCGATTTGTCGTAATTTTTTTCCAGTTATTAATTGAAAAAGTTGAAAAATGAAATGATTTACTTGTAGACTATTATACAAATCTTCAAACTATAATTTAATGATATTTGGATGACACTGGACATTTTGTAAATTTGACTGTATCGTCTATTAAATATACAGAGTGTTCAATAAATTACAATAGTTTCGTGATGACAATTTGCTTAGTTTGCGATGAATTATTCCGAATGCTATACCAAATTCATGTGAAATGTCCAGGAATATCTCAGGGTAATTGTCTTTTCTTTAAATGTCTTTTCATTTACTGATGTTACTCTATGCAAACAATTTGGGTATGGTGCATTCTTGAAGCATTTTGGAACATGCTTCAGTAGCAGACAGGCATTAAATATGTATCTCAATATGATGATTTCTTTTTGTGGCAAAATTTTCACTAATCCAGGCGAACTATCGTCAATTCCCGAAGCCTTTTCGAAGGAATAATTTACTTCATGACCTGATCTTTCTCTTAGTGCTAAAAATCGTCCATAGTTTTCTATATAGTTTCTCTATTGTTAATATGAATGAACTCCAATCAGTATATACGTTAATAATTTTCATTCACCCTTTGTTAACAAAACTGAAGTACAAAACTAACTTTCAATTTTCATTTGATTTGTTGAGATAAGAGTTGCAAATATATCTTTCTTTAGTACAATTTCGCTATATCAATACACTTATTTCAATAATTCTAAAAATAAGTGGCTCCGTTGTAGTGGTTTTCCATAGAACATACAACGTTTTCATGTATTTATATTTATTTTATAAAAATAATCCGATGTTGGTGTGGAAATATTATTGAATATAATAATGAGTTATTCAGTTTTATATATACAAATATATTAAAATGTCAGGCAGTTATATTTTAATGAGAAAGAAGATAAGCACAGAGGAAATCAATTACAATATTATATTTTTTTAAATTGAACGACTCTAATATTAATCAATCAATTAATGTGGATGTTATTATATAAGCTAATATTGATAAAACATTAACTTTACTGGGAACATTTATTTATGTTTAATTTTCTTATTTCCTGATTTTCCTCTAATGGCATATGTCCATACTTCTGCGACAACGTTGTATTTATTTAACAGTTTCAGTAAAGTAATAATATTTCAGTCATATAAGGTTCAGTGTTTATTTTAAATTACATGTGCATGGGAATCTTGGTTATTAACAGTGCCTTTTCAGTTCTACTGAATTGAAATTTTATTTATACAAAAAATAGGTCAAGCAATCGAGACAGTTGTACACACAAACATTCAAATAAACTATTTTATATTTAATTTAGTCTTGGCATGATGAGATTTCTTTTAGTTCTTAGATAATTTATATTGTAAATGTTTAAGGTTTATTATCATTTACCTTTGTATATTGAAGAAGTTATATGGGAATACATAATTTTCAATTATTAACAAATTGATCTTTCAATATATATTGAAGAGTTTCGTACTTTTACAAGAACTTAACAAGGTTTGCATGTATTTTGATTTTTTGATGAAAATGCAAACTATCAATGTAACAACTTAATCTAGACTGTATATTCGATGGTTTTGACATTTCATTGCAAAATATAACAGTTTTTTATTTAGTATTATTGATTTATTTTTATCATATTTAAAAGTTAACCGATAAACCTTTCGAGTTAATGTAAACGAAACTGAGGTTTTTCAACGTTATGTAATGGTAATTTATATAGTTTTATTATAAACTTTCCGACGAGTGAATTAGTTCACAGCTATAACGACTCAACGCTTATGACTCCAATGCTTGTTTACGTATAAAGTAATTTTTATTACCGGTCCGATTTTTATTTCTCGTTTCGAATTCATGGTGAATTAAATATAGAACTGAACTAAAATGGTCAGGTACAATTGCATTTTGTGATTTTAAACGCAGGGTGTAAAATAAGCTTTGATGGTTTGGGTTTTGCATGATGGATTTTTTTAGTATTGTCTTATTGTATTATTTATTAACTTGATATTGTCTATGGTTAGTTACAACTTTTCTTTCTGATGGTGTCTGGTTTCCGCTTAAAAACATTTCCTCGTCTGTTGAGGCTATTTTGGGTCTGTTTTAGGTATTTGGGTTTATATAATTGAGATTTGTTGTACTGAAATATTACTTTATCGTATCTCTTCGCAGTTGTTCGCTGTATCTTCTATCCGAAAGGTAGATTCCGTCCATTAGTAGAATGTCCAAACCATTGTAATCTGCGTTTTTGAATTTGTTCTTCAATTATGCACTAGTTGTCGCATATTAAATGAATGACTTCATTTTTAATATGATGTCCCAGAGAAACATATAAAATTTTAGTATCCAAAATTAGTCTGAATAACATACCGACACAGAAGGATTGGCAACATAAGCATTACCATCTCAGAGAAGCAAAAGCTTCTGCAGCTTCTTCGATTTGATTCCTTATTCGAATTACTTGGGTGATCGATGCCACTCTTTTCTCTTATATGCACTTGCTTCAACTGGATATCGTTGCGATTTAAAATAGAAAATGAAAATATTTTATTCAAATTAGCAGCAGACATTATGAAAATACGTTTATGAATTTAAGTAAATGAATGATATACATTATATAGTCTTGTAGCATCAAATCAAATTTAAAAAATAGAATCAGTAACCAAAAAGTAAATAAGGCTATTAGTATATAATATGGCATAATAACATATGTCCATATATAAATTAATGGAATTAATTATGAATATGAACATTAAATATGAAAATCATAAAAGCTAACAAATTCTAACATTACAGATTGTTGAATAATTTATTATTTATTCAGGATAATGTACTTTATAATATTCAGATTCAGTGGAAACAGAATATTTTTTTGCTGCATTGGACAAGAAAACAGTAGAAAAAATCGAATTCAAATATATAACTTTAGCGTTTTTTAAAACACATAGATAGTGAAAACTCAATATATATACAGATGACCAATCAAATACAGATTATTTAATTATTATGATTGGCCCCTAGGAATATGAACAATATATGAAGTGAACTTTTTTTGTATATTTTAAAGTCTCCTTTTACCAACGAAGGTTTATCTGGACTGGACCTAGAGTTTAACGTGGGCTTCGAACCACTGTTCTCGGCATTAAGCCTACCGATTGGTGAGTGACCAACTTAGAAATCACCCCAGAATATATCCGTCTTACCCAGCTTGGTTACTGGCGTGACTGGGATCATTTTACTTGTCGGATTCTGCACTGAGACTATTGCAACAGTAGGTGGGTCGTCCTGTTGCCTTTACCACTGCGCCAACCAAGCAGGCATGTAGTTGACTTGTTGAAATATTTTGTATTTAGTTATGCGTTCCCTTGTTTATATTACTTCATAAATTTGTATGTCTTTATAATAAAAGTTGTGATATGATGTTAAATTGGTAAGTATTCTTTCAATACATTTTCATTATTCATCTTCTAAGGGCATTAACACACAAGAGAATTGAACTAATAATCACAGAGCTTGAAATGTTATAATTATATAATCACTTTAAATGAAAATAGAAAATTAAATTAAATTAAATGAAAAAATACAAGAAGAATAATAATGAACAATGAACATATAATTAACGATGAAAATACCTAAGATAAAAGATAATGCTAGCTAATCTTCAAAATAACCGAAGCTTTTATAACTAGTTATACATTTGTTCTATTGCAGTCTACAGGTCGGTGATTGGAAGGTATGATATTTAACAATAATAATAATTTATACCTTACACTTCTTTAAAATAATACACACTTTTTATATTGTTTATTGTTAACTATATAAGGAATAATTTACTAAAATTAACTTAAATTAACCCAAAAATATTCAATATAATCTTTGTTTGTGAAGATCATTAATCAGGAATGATCAAATATGGCGACAATCTGAACTTACTAGTTATCAGTTTCCTACCATGAATAATGTTCAGTTCAGCTTAAGTTAATGCATTTGGTTATCTTTCACTTAGCAACTGGATTTTATGTGAATTTCGATTACGATAGGAATACTTTAGTCAATTGTAGTTAGTTTTTGGTAGCTGTACATGATGGAATTAGCTTTTATGAGCTTCTGCATTAATTTAAATACAACAGATTAAGGGGTGCCTGAAGCAACTTCAATTCTATATGTGATCTAAGATTTTGGTGTGTTCTTTTTTTGTATAACTTATTCAGTTCGTATGAATTGAAAATGAGCAGGTGAATGGTTTACTCAAAATAATTCCAATTTTAATGGTCAAGTTGATGATACATTTACAAGTTTTAATATTAATAACAATTATAAGTTCAATACATTATTCGAATGTGCGATTTAACTAAAATTAGTATAATTTTGTGTATCGTTATTTTATCTTGTGACTATACTATAATATTGTATTATAACATGTATTTACAAGTTAAATAAAATTGTACTTTTGTGTTTTCTATTTAAATTATTGCTTATTAAAACCTACACATATTTGTATTAATAAGTTGACAAAACTGTATAAATCTTTCTATTGATGTACGGTACTCTGACAACGACATTAGAGCTTCGAAGAAATCTAGATAATGCATGGCATGCTGGAACGAAAATACTTCAGCATCGATTGGTTTTACTTGTTTTCTAATAGGGGCATTGGTAATTGAAGTGTTGCGACAAAACTTCACTTATACAGTTAGTAACTACCTTTACGTTTATAACAGTACAGCTTAAGACTCAATAGTCCAATCTGTTGGCAGTTAAATTCAATATTTTAGCGATATAACATTTTTATTATATATTTATAAATTTATTAGTATATGATAAATATATAATTTATACAATATAGAAATATAATTTATTTATAATGTCCCAAATCTTAAATTCTATAGGAAATACACAAATAAGTAAGTATTATTTTAATGCTAAAAATTAACTATTCGCTCAGTAAGTATTCGGTCTTATAAAGCCATACATTTATATCAATATTATTGAACAGGTCAATTGAAAAGTCCCCGGCTATCATAGTAAAACACATTTTTTTGACAAAATTAGTTTTTTATTCAACATGATTCCCTTTAAAGGCAATACACTGACTATAGCGACCATCCAACTTTTCGATACCTTTTTTGTAGTACGATTTGTCCTTTGCTTCAAAATAGGCCTCAGTTTGGGCGATCACCTCTTCATTCGACGAAAATTTCTTCCCAGCGAACATTCTTTTGAGATCTAAGAATAGGAAATAGTCGCTGGGGGTCAGATCTGGAGAATACGGTGGATGAGGATTCGAAGGATCCACTTCATGGATTTTTGACACGGTGCATTGTTTTGGTGAAGCAGTACTTTCTTTTTCTTCAAATGTGGCCGTTTTTCGGCAATTTCGTCCTTCAAACGGTCCAATAACGCTATGTAGTAGTCGCTGTTGATGGTCCTTCCTTTTTCAAGATAGTCAATGAAAATTATTCCATGCGTATCTCAAAATAGAGACGCGATAACCTTGCCAGCCGATTGTTGCGCTTTCCCACGCTTTGGAGCGGGTTCATTGTGTGCAGTCGGGTGACTGTCGATTGGACTTCGAAGTGAAATGATGGAGCCATATTTCATCCATTGTCACATATCGAGGCAAAAACTCGGGTATATTACGGTTGATCATCTTCAAATAGTGCTCCAAATAACCAACTCGTCGTTGTTTTTGGTCAAAAGTGAGCTCGCGTTTCACCTACTTTGCATTGTCATTCAAAATCATTTTGTGGATTTTTTAAATGTTTTCGTCGGTAACAACTCCTTTTGGGCGTCCACTGCGTTCACCGTCTTCGGTGCTCATTTCACCACGTCTAAACTTAGCATACCAATCCTTGATGGTTGATTTTCCTGGGGCAGTGTTCGGAAACTTGGCATCAAGCCAAGTTTTTGCTTCAACTTCTTTTCCCTTCAAAAAACAACATTTTATCAACACGCGAAATTTCTTTTTATTAAGTTTTTTCACAATAACAAAAGTTGCTTCACTCAAAATACTATAATTCACAAACTAATGATCCAACAGCTGTCAAATTTTTACATGCATCTTTTGAGGGTTTGGGCTAACTAAAAAACATATGGATTTAATTCTAGTAGCGCCATCTATGTGTCGGACCGGGGACATTTCATTTGCATTGGAAAGATATCAAGAAAACGATATTTTTTTAACAAATGGATATACTTTAAAAGCCGTATAAGTGATTTTGTTTGACCGTCATAATAATAACTGTGTAAAATGTTGATACTTTTTCACGTAGATAACCTGAAGATTTTTCTTAAGTGTTTTTTTGTATTAATTACATGTTACATTAGATATGCTTAGTACAATCTTAAGTTAAAATTAATTTATTTTATTTATCTGTGCCAACACAAGAAACAGTACTTGGAGCATTTGCCGACGACGCCGTGATTATGGAAAAAGAAGTATCACTGCCTGGAGCTATAGAAAAGTAACAAGTGGCAGTCAATAAGGTCCTCAAATAGATTATAGATTGGAAAATAAAACTTAATGTCCGTCCCTATCAATTTAGGAATTATAACACGCGAGGGAACATTTTTTTTAGGCAGAATTTCATACAGGCAAAATAAGAGGAATCTAGGAAGTTTACTAAATCACGGTAACCTGGAGTCAATACAACCACTGGACTACACGCAGAAAATCAGAAGATTGAAACGAGTCATATACACTTGTGTAGTGTTTAAGCGTTACTATTCAATTTAGCATTGGTTAATTAATTTATTTTGGGAAGTATATACTGATACGTACGATGAGTATGTGGGAAAAATATATTGTATCCTTGTTTGTGAATCGATGCAAGTAAACAGCACAATAGTAATAAATTAATATTGTACTAAGCGTACCTAATGTAACGCAAAACTCACAATATATCTTTGGCAATATAAAGGTTAAATGCTAATTACGTCCCTAGTCTTCATACCATCTTCGTCAAACATAAATTTGGATACTGTTCATTAAAAAAACAGGTTATAACTGCAAAAATACTTTTATTTGGAATATGATATGTTATGGTGAAGCGCGTACTTAAATCAACTTAAATTTTTTGTTGTTTACATTTTCTTTTTTTTTAATGTTCATGACTATTTTTTAATGTTTTATCAAAAAAAGGTAAAAGTATTTATATTTTCATTATATCCTTTAACTTTAATGAAGTATAATGTCTATCTAGGTTTTCTTACTCAAAATAAAAAAAAAAGGTTTCCAAGCTTTGAGTCCGCGAGACTACGTAATTTTTATTAATTGGCGCATTCGCCATAATATAAATATTCACATTAATGACTTCATTCATTGTTATTACGGTCCCTTCTCATAATTTGATTAAACTATTTTCCTACATTAGTCCGGAACAAGTACACAAGTTACGAGAGTTTCGACAAATTAAAAAAACGACTTGTTCGAGATTAGTTCCAATCAACCGTGTCGGGATGCATTATCTAAATTTTCTTGGAAATTTAACGTCTTCGTCGAGCGTGTTCGACCGGGGCAATTTCGGATGCATAGTCGTGTGAATCCCATTAAATTTTCATCGCGGACCGAAAATCTCAAAAGGCGGGGACCCATCCCTTACCGATTCGAAAGTTTGGACATGTGAATTACGTTTTGTCGGCTTCATAACTTATTCACTTTTCAGTTGAGGAATTTATGCTCGAAAGTGGAAGTGTTAAAGGCGTGTTTGCTCTCCAAGCCGATGGCAGGAATAACGTTGATCGTCGTCGAATTGGCGAAATGTTCTTTTCTTATCGGGACGTACGTTTTCCGATCATTGTCGTCAATGTTTACTGGCTTGTTATTTTTTCTAAAGACTTTAAACGTAACACATGGACTGAAAAGTTTTAGTTTTATTCTATTCACTGCTTTTTCAGTTAGTACTAACCTTCAAACGAAAGCTGTTAAAATTTTATGATATTCTACTCTAAGTTTGTGAGTTATTATGCTAAAAGTGACACTAGTATTGTTATTTTTAAAACAATGAATGAAAAACAATTTCATGTTTTAATTTTACACTGCTTCTTGATGGGAAAAATATTTAAAAAATTAAAGGGAAGCAATGGCTTGAAAAGTATTATAAAGACACCGGTCTATCAGAAACGTCAATAAACTGTTGGTTTGCTGACTTCAAACTTAGTCGTAGAAACGCCGATGATGCAGAATGCAGTGAAGTTGCCTGAGGTAGCTAATCTAACATTTGACAATGAGAAAGCTCTGTTCAAAATTTGTGTCTGCGTTTGCCCACTGTTGACCAAAAAAAAGAACGTCTCGATGATTCTGAGCAGTGTTTGGCCATGTTTAGATGTAACAAACTGGAATTTTTGCATTGATATGTGACAATGGATGAAACATGGATCATGGATCGTCATCTGAGTGGACAGTGGTACAAGCCTATTTTGAGGCAAACGATAAATCGTTCTACAAAAGTGGTATTAACATGTTAGAGCGGCACTGAAATGACTGAAATGTGTGGTTCTTAATGGAGATTACGTTGATAAGTTAAACCAATTTTGAACAAAAAAAATCGCGTTTTCTTTGTTATGCCCGGGACTTTTCATGCCATGTGTTAAATACTAGGTTAACCAATACGTTTAGTAAGTCGCTATTGTTAATATTTTACATTTCTTAAGAATATGATCAAATGTAATTTCAAAATTTGAAACTGTGCTCACAATTGGACAAAAACACATTTGAGTGCAATTGTAAGATGAAATGAATTATCCTTATGGCTAGGTCTCAAATCAAACTAGCTGAAGCAATTTTTGTACTATTTTTAAAATTTCGTAAATAACAAAAATCGATTAAAAAAATCTCGTTTATTCGAACAGCCGTGAGTTGTTTGTGTTTCTTTACTTTGCTACGGTAGAATAAGGTATAGAGAAGGCTCATATCAATTTTTAAGAAAATTGGTTCAATATAGCTTGAGATATCATGTCAAAAGTCTCGAAAAAAGTAGTTTCAAGAATAAAGAGTGTAAGGCTTCATTTTTGTATACCGCGTCATTAAAACAGCCATTTCAAAATAAAATAATTCTTGCAATCAAGGAAATTAGACGAATGAACATAATTTTTAGCGAGTTAATTCAAGAGTTGATTTCAGATAATTGTTACATATGGTATGTATCTAACTAAGACTATATAATTTTTTTTTGTAAAGGCGAATATAGAATAGCAGACAATACATGCAACTAATGTCATTTTTAATCAGGTACGTCTCGCCATAGTCGTAGGAATCAGCTGAATATGGCGGCATGACCAACAACGATAATATATTTATGAATAAGCTTATAAAAAATGCAATAAATGCAGTGTAGACTCTGAATTCTTAGAAGGAAGATATATATAAAAAGTTCAAGTGCATTTTCAAAAAAAAAACTGACTGAATTGTCAATACGTGTGGTATTGATAGTTGTAGTGTGTGTAAAATATGAACATGCACTATTTTCATTTAAGGATTTTAAATTCTACCTGATGTTTAGTTACTTTTGGTAAATAACAGTATAACAGTAATAACAGTATTGGATAGGTTTAGCCAAATTTGTACAATAATATTTCATTAAAATCTCAAAATAATTCTCAAAAATATATTGGGGTTGCCTGGACGATAGTTCGATTTAACACTCTATAATAAACTGTTATTATACAAACAAATCTGTTAGTGTGGACCTACGATATGTAACTATGAAGTTGCATAAATAAATTCAATATCAACATGATTCAAACTTACCAAAACAAAGTTCTGCGCAGCCTTGTTAACATTCCATGGTTTATGGCATCCACAAATATATAAAAGTATCAATGGTTAGCGAGGAAATTAAGCTGTTGTTCTACAAAATACAAAACAGTTGTAATATGTGATTTTGTGGTTTTAAAAAAATCTAGTGAAATATTTAAAGTACTTTTCAAAAAGTAAATATGAAGAAAGTATATATTTTATTTCTATTTTCTGGTGAAATAACTAAATACAATTAGTATAACAACAAAATTTCAAGACTTTGGTATAGCAGTATTACATTAGATAACATTTCGTCTAGATTAACATACGATAGAAAACTATAGACAAATTTATATTCACAAAATTGTTTACTTAATGAATGAACTGAAGAATACGAAACATAACAAACTTCTTCAAGGTTCGTATTCGACATATTTCAAAATATAATTTGAAAAATGACTCGGTTTACATGTTAATAAACTGGTTAATTTATAACAAAACAAGATAGCCGAGCTATAGGCCGATGGTTTCAAGGAATTTCAGAACAAACTCCTAGACCATGTTTCGGTCTCTTACTGATGTATGGTTTTAAATGTTCCTGATTCAGCACTGTCGAGACAGCGACATTCAAGAGTGACGTCACCAGCATTGTTGTTTCTATTATTATATATGGTTTTAGAGACCGGTTTTTTCTTGCGGTAACGTAATGTAATGAAATATTCATTCACGTTGAATATTTATGAACTAAATCGGTTCCACTGATCTAACACTTAAGAGTGTGTGCGCGGTGGCGCCTTACTATCGTCAGATGAAGAAGACGGCATAGAAAGTGAAAGGGGAAATACTATATATTATTACCGTCTTAGTAGATTTATTTAAATATGGATCATTGTGGTTTGATTAGTTGTATTCAGAATGATTGTTGATGTTTTAACTTTTACTGAGTCTGTTGAGAATTATATTTGTTTGATGATTGTTGATTTCTTTTCAACTGTACGAATCTTCAATCATGGCTGATTCCTAGCTATATCATTGTTGTAGAATATTATAAAATGTGCTTCGATAGCATGCGGCTGCAGGAATATTTACGAAATAATTTAGATATTATTGAACATTTGAATGTCTCTTTCAGTCAATAAGTGCTAAGGCGACAATTATTATGTTTAACCAATATGAAAAAAGAAAAACATTTTAGATGGGAATATACTGAAATTTTTATTTCTTGAGACTTTAAATATAACATACCCCTTACATTCAACATTAATTTTCCATATGTATAATAATAACATTTAACGTAAAATAAATGTAAAGTTACCCTTTGATTATCTAGTGGCTTTTATCATCCACTAAAAGAAACAACGGTTCAACAGCAATTATTTTTACCTATACATATATGTTTTTAGCTCTAAATGTTTTTGATGTGGCCTGTTTCAAGAGAATTGAGAAAGTGGAGAAACACATGCTAGAATATTCAGTTTTAAAACCTCCGAATTTATTTCTGCCGATGCCAATTTTAAACTTATTTGACTATATTTGACTTTTATTGCATACCATAGTTTAAGATCTGTAAATAAACATAACAGTTCTGTATTTCAATGTAATTACATACATCAAGATTAGCATCTTGGTTAAACAATGCTTTAACACAGGAACAAACTTTTCCTTATTTATATAGGAGCTCATAGAGACTCCAGAAGTTTATCATTGTTTAATTTTAACTCATTTTTGGGCTAGAAAAATTATCCCATTCGAAACATGGTTGCGATTGTTCACATTTGACTTCACTAACAAACTAACTGAATGATATTTGCTGACTTGTCCTCTTTCATGTTCTTGCTAACTTATCTGTCTTTTTAGTGATCATTTGGCGTTTTTTCAGCGTGTAGCTCCATATGCACGCTTTTAGCTAGTTAAAAATTCCAAGTTCCTAGTTCAAAGTTGTTATTATTATTGCTGATTATCTCCCAGATCTATTTCATGCATATTTCCTCAAGTATTACTAGTTCGTATTCACGGGATGGCACGCCATTAAACTTATAAATAAATGTAATAAATCTAGATGTTTGGAATAACCAAAATCATGTCAGTTCACAGAGGCACGCCCGTCATATTCGCCAGACGTTACATCACCAGACCAGTTTGTTTTATATTTTTATTGTGGACCTTGAATACGAAATCGCTTGACTTTTATGTGCCACATACTAAATAATTTTTTAACAGAACTTTGTCTCTATTGTTATGTTATCCAACTCGGTTTTTTAATGAATTTTAATTTAATTGGGCATAAACTTAATTAGTTTAATCGTTCGTTGCTATTATGTTTCTTTTTTATGATGATTTCAGTGCCATGCTGTCGTCATTTTAAAATCGTCATTTGTAATAATGAATTCGCTTGTTACAAGGAAGCAGATGTGTTGATTTGGCGCATTTACATGTGCTTGTTGTATATTGTTGAGTGCTTAACCGCACCCGTCATATTCGCCAGACATTACACGCTACATCATCAGACAATGTTTTTTTTTTGGGCGTCTAGCTTCGTCTTGATATTAATAATGTTATGAAATAATAATTTGTCCAACGACTATCAGCTTTAATTGTTCTTTTTATTGCTGGTGCGCCTGTTAGAAATATAAAAATGTAAATTTTCAGTTTGGACCGATTTGATTTATCGCTTTCTTTGTTTTGTTTACTGTGTTTGTTGAAATGTTGCCAGCTTCGGAATATCTTTTTTAATATCAACAGGAGGTTATTGGGATTACGAAAAATGTAAATCTAAAAATATCTTTAGCGATTGAGAGGTAATACTTTTTATCATAAAGGTTACGGAAATTGTTTTTTTTTTGAAAATTTTAGAGTCGTTAGATGACGAACTGTAGTAGTGACCAACTTAAAGATGATATCAAAAGACCTGTCTTGCCAAGCCTGGACTCTGGTGTGACTGGGTTAGTTATTTTTGGATTTAAAAAGCACATAGCACATATATTGCAACTTGTTATTAACTACAACTATCTAGTAATTTTTCCTTCATATTGTTCTTACAGTCAAGATCTAAGATTTCATACCCAAAGTTAATTAGTATTTGATGGATGTACTTCCATGGTGTCTATTATTGACCAATATGATATTTTATCGTTATAACAATATACACAATCTTCTATTATTATGGGGTAGTTGTTCCGTATTAAATTTTACACCCTTGTCTAAAGGTAACGTCCTAGCGGCATTCGGACCTGCGAATCCGTTTTAAAATTTGCTGAATGGTGAACAAGTGGGATGCGTTTAGTCTGTTTTCTAATAGGTCAAAACCACCAGTGTCGTTTTGTATCGCCGTTCAACAACTCGCCACTGTTCTGAACCCTTTCATTAGTCAGACATTTGGTGATACGGTAGTACTTTAAAATTTTTTATTATTTATTATTTATATTATTCTTAATTTATGGCTGTAATATACCCAAAAGGATAACTCTGAATACGGTGGTTGACCAGGCATTTGTTTTGTAGTTGATGCAGTCCAATGTCTCTCCAGAGCAAATAATATCTTTTAAAATGTATGGGTCCCATTAAAATTATTTCTACTAATAACATTTTATTATTTAAATTTATTCAATTGTATTGAAGTGAAGTAACTTAATCAGCAACTGCGAACAACAACAGTGACATATTATTTTATTCATTCATTGTAGAAATGTTCGTAAACATTTTAGTTGTAATTATTTTTATTTACATTACTTTGCATACTTTTATTTGAAATTTCAAGCCCCATTTATTTAACTCATTTATCACTCATGTCTATTTATTATTTCTTTTGATATCCACGTAAAGAATAATTGGTCGCTTATTAATTTAATGGTCGTTAATATAATTTCTAATTGGCATGGATCCTGTTATTAGGATTTATCGCTTAATACAGATTAACAATGGTGTCACCAACATCAAGACCTCATATCTTTTATATTGTTATTGACTTTATAATTTAGGTCATAGATTGTATAATGTTTAATGATGGCTCTTCGGATGATGGATGATTTTTAAATTGTTTGTATTTTTTTAGCATACATTAAGCAGAATTGTTACTCAGAATAACGATGATGTAATTTTTGTAGTGCAATGTATAATTTATAATTAAGACATTATAAAATATCTAGGGTTTTATTTGAATACAATTTTATTTTAGTGGAAGAAATGATCAAATGATTTTAGTGGAAGAAGGATTAAACGAAACCTTTAATTCTAAATACTTCATTCATCACATTTCTCAAACAGATATAAACATACCATTTTTGTTGAATAACCAGCTGCGTATGAGTGGCGCTATAACTATAAACACCTCCCATCTGATAAGTAGTCGGTTGTATTTTCGTCGGCCAGTTTGGCATTGATGATTTTTCTGAGCATCTCCAATCCAACTTTGGCGACCTTATCGAACTATATCAAGAACTGCTTCTTCTGAAGGATTGCCGATCCAACGTCCGCTTGTGTTCTTTTCTTGATAAGTATGTTGATTCCGGTTTGGTTTGGTTAGTAAAAGAACATATGATCTTTTCGATAATAATACTGATTCTCTTCTATTCTAATTCTAATTTAATCCTTATTGTTTAAAGATATCACTCTATATATATATATATATATATATATATATATATATATATATATATATATATATATTCGTTTTAGAGTCAGACAATATTTTTCAATATTATTCTAGTTTAAAAGAGACACAATGCTGTCTGGTAAGTTCGAATGCATAAACGAATCAGCCTGTCAAAGTCGTCCGTTTGTCAGACGTTATCAAACATTCTTGAAAGCAATAGTGATAAGAGATTATAACTCTAACCCATAAACTATTGTGGCTGTATAATTAAATGTAGTTTTTAGATGTACTATAATGTTAAAATAAATTATATTTGATAAAATTTTTATTCAATTATTTTATTGGGAATTTTTATTAATTAGAATTTTGTTGTATGCTAAAACCAAACTGAACTGAAACTTAGAGTTGATGCGGCAACATTGCGACGTTTTGACGTCACAAATTTAGATGACATATGTACAAAATAACTTTATATATTATATTAATATTATATATGACTATATCATTATATACCGGCTAAATATCTTTTATTATATTGGATAGCAATTTGATTTTTGTCAAATATTATAGCACTAACAGTCAAGTAGAAAATCGTATGTAGTATATTACAATGAATATAATAGGTATGTTAAAAATCAAAGCCTTCTCGCTTTTCTGTTTTTTTCAAGCTCTCTACAGTTTCTACAGATAGGATACTTCCCGATATTTCTACATTTGACTGTCATCTAAGCTTGTTTCATTGCTGAATCTGGGCATAAATCACTTAACAATTATTAACAGTTCTAGGGGGGGGGCACATGCCAATTGTTTTCTTAGTTCTTGGGAACTTAGTCTAGGAGGCTAGGAGACACATGAGGCTTGCATTCTATAAAGTCTTAAAGCTGCATCTTTATAAAGTTTAATTCGCATAATAAATAAAGCTCCATTGTTACTAGTTATAGGCTTGACTTGACTAAAACTAGACATTTGTGTGGTTTTCGATATTTACCAACATCTTGTTTTCGGGTTCATTTCATCTGTCATTTTGGATGCCATTTTCATCTTACTGGGCGCGTAAATAAAGAACACTCTCACTACAGAAGTGCTATAATTGATCTAAAGTGATCGTATATGCTGTGATTCATGATTATTTTTATTTCAGTCTCTTAACACTCTTGTAACATTCCTTGTTGACAATTTGGCTGTGTGAAAGTAATTTTTTCCTAATGTAGTATAAAAAATATAATTTTCAAGGAGCAATATTTATAGAATATCTATCTTATAACGACGATTTTAGTAACGTATAATGCTCAGTTCCAGTTAATGCGAATTACAAAGGCTTCCATTCCGGACTCTTGTACTTGTTTGGCTTTCCCCCCGATACATGTTTACAAAAAGGTTTTATGCAACTTCCTAATTAAATCGGATTTATCAAAATACCACGCGTAATTTTTTCCTCCGTTGGTTGGTGGAGTTATCGAGGTTCCGCCGCTTTGTGGAATTTACTATTTTGATATTCTATTTTTATGGTTATGTTTGGATTATTTTAATTTATTTTTTCTAGTACGATTCTGTCTTTGCTAACTTTTAAAATTAATCTACAAAAGTGACACTTGTTATTTTGTAACAAAAATTAATTATGATTGTTTTTTAGCTTGTTAATAATAAATGTCATACCTTCATGTGTGTGAAGAATAAAGAAGTTCTCTTTCAGTTTGAGAGTTTTCATATTTTAATACAAAAAAATGTGGTCGTGACCGTGGATTCAAGTGTTCCTTACATAATTTTATTTTATAAATATATCTAATGGGAAAATAGGTCATATTATACTAATCTTAACAAGGGTCATTGATAACATGGTTTGGAATGTCTATCTAAAATTAGATAAATGAATTTGAAGATCAAAAGTTGATAAGGTAATTGTATCATTTTAAAATTTGTCTCTGCAACAATATTGTTATAGTCAATTATCGAAATAATCAATAAAATATTTATGTATTTTATCTAAATTAAAGGTAAAAATTTATTATGAAAAATTGTGCATATTATTACTACTCATAAAATTCTGCGCTAATTGCTCCTACATTTTTCAAGGTTTCGTCTTTTGAGTGTATACAAAATATATGTCTCCCTTTATTGCCATCTTTTTTTAACTTCAGCAATTAAAGCTTTAATATAAATATAATTTCTGATTGCACGTTGACAGTTTCGTCATCAAAACCTGAAAACTAATTATCATTTTTAATTAGTATTGGGAACTATCGACTGAAATCGACTATCGATTGTTTAGTAAATGACTACTACTATCGACTGTTTTCACTCCCTATTTTCGGTCCGACTGATTTTGTTACTATTTATTTATTTATTTATTTTATTTTGTTACTATCTGTCGACTGTTTCAGTTGTGTATTTTTAGTTACTATTTTTGGTTCTACTAGTTTCATTCGACTGATTTTTAACGTTTTAGCTCTGTCGTCCTAGCCGCGACGTTGACAAAAATGTACCCAATTTATGCTTACATAGATTTATATGTAATATATATAGTTTTATAATTTTTTTTGCTAGCTTGTTTGTAAATAACAATATATTGTATATTAATATAGCAACATTTTGGAACGATATTTTTTATGATTGTTAATGTAATAGGGTAAAAAGATTAAAATTGTGAATGATAAATAGTAAAATATTTTGACTATTTTTATAGCAATAATAGGTAATATTTCGATTATTGTCTCGATTTTTGTTAAAAGATATTTCCGTTCAATAATAAATAAAAAAGCATTTACATTATTTAAAAAAGCTCTAGGATTTATCGTGCGATCATTTTTAATTATGTTATGAATTAGTTTTTTTTTTCTCTGATTAGGTATGTTTAAATTTTATTTAGTATTTATGGTTATTGTACTTCTTTAGTTTTTAGGTTTTGTTTAAGTTCTATTTTATTGTCTATAAGTATTATATTATATTATTTAAAAATAGCAATTAACATATTAAAATACGGTAAAACATTTGTAGGGTATTATTTCATTTATAAAGAAATTATTTAGATAGAATTTGGATAGAAAAATTCAATTATTTTAATATAAAAGAACTGAACATTTAAATATAAAAGTAATTCTACTTCGCTTAAAATTTAATTATTATTTGCAAGTTAATACTATTCAGTAATTACTTTTTTCCTTTTCTATTTTAAAGTTAGTTCGTGAAGGAATATGTACATCTCCGTCTTGCTTATACTACCGCTGGAAAATATAAGCACATATAAAATTAACTGCTCCAAGCAATTATCTGCGCCCTTTCCTCTCTCACAATTTATACAGGGAAGGGTTCAGACATCGTCTGATATCACGAATTGATAAAAACAGTTGAACCGTGCATTTGAATGAAATAGTAATTACTATTTTTAGTCGCAAGTCAAAAAACTATCGACTGTTTCGACTGTTTTCAGTCGATAGTTCCCAACGCTTTATCTATATGTTTTAATCTATATGATGGAATTACTATATTTCAATCATATATTTGTTTTATTATTTAAAGTGGACTTGTTAAGTACAAGTGGTTGAAACATAGTTTAAATAGAGATAACAGATCGATGTGATTATATTGTTTACTCTTTCACACATTTCAGTTTACACGTTCAAATATTGTGCATTGATACCATTTAATTTTTCAAATTCGAAATTTCATTTTATATATAAATTTATATAAATTTATATATATAAATTTCAATTAACATAAAATATTTGTTAGTTGTGTTAACGAATTTTTTAAAAGCACAATGAATATTTCTACTAATTAATCTCGAAATATTTGACCCTCCATCCAACTGTAATTAATATAGCCGTGTAATTGCCAGATTAATTAAATTACTAACTGATTATGCGTGTATTTCCGTTTCTATTTGTGTTTAAAAGAAAGAAAAAAAATATTTTGATTATTTCTGTTGTGATTTTGTAACGTGTAGTCGGAATCTTTTGACATAAATACTGCTAATTAACATGGTTTAAACTTACTACGGCTTATAAATATTCAGAAAGCTTTATTAATAATTTATAAGTGGATATGAATAACTCACACTGGAATGTATTGGTATTATCGTCTCTGTTTCCTTGATTGTGATTAATTTTACAGAAGTGTTGTGTTAATTGTGATTAATATTTTTTCAGACTTGAACATGGGATTTAATTACAGTGTTGCAATATCCCTGGGAAGCGATATTCTAGATCCCCTTGACATTTTTTAACTCTATTTGTCAATTAGTTTAGTTATGGTGATGATGTTAAATACTAGCAAGATATTAAATTAGTTTTAAGGCATATTTTTGTATTAGTTGTCCAAATAAATAGCTGCTAGTGAGGTAGTGTATAATGGTCTGATTTTTAATATAAAACATCATGTTGTAAAATTGGCCATTTCTCAACCACATAATCTTAAAATATTAACAGTTTTGTATCAGCGTCACAATTTTTTTCTTCTCTAGAATAATTATCGTGGCACTTTTATTTTACATCATTAAATTTAAAAAATCCTAAAATGAAAGACTTTGATAGGTTTGAGTTATACATAATGATGCTGATTTAAGTGAAATTTAAGTCTGTTATTGGTAGTGCTTTCAAAAGCTTGGAATGCTATATTTGAATTATTTACATAACAACTTATTAAGTCTAATCAGAGCGTTTATTAATATATATTTAAGTGACAATGTATAGGAAGCTTCTTGCATTATTTTTATTCTGTTCTGATCAAAAATTGATATTATTTTAGTGATTTTATAGAATGAATTGATGATCTTCTCGACGCACTGATACTCTGATGAGACTGGGTAGTTTTGACGGACGTATTCGATGCAGTAGAGCCCCTCCTGCTACCTTGCTTTCTTCGATCTTCGATAATTTGTACTTTTTGTGGGAGATCGATTTCATATGGGCCATTATGTCCTGGTATAACCTGATTGACGAAACACTGGCTTAATTTTTTTGAAAAATATGTCAGGGATCATAGATCTCGTAGTTTATAGATTTTGTAGGTTCGTCTAGAGCTTATATGACTTTTTATGATTTACTTTGGATTCTAGTTCTAATTTAAGTAATTTTTAACACATCAGATCGTACTTTCAAGTCTTCAATATGACTCTTCTGGATCTGGTATTATATTTGTTATTTGTGACACATTGTATTTTTTGTACCTTATTAACACAATTTGTTTCACCTATACTAAGTTTCTTTCGCGAGGTATAATGAAAAATTAAACTGTGTATATACTAAATACGTAATATCTTGAAATACGTATGGTGTTTACAAAATAATAAGTGTTAATCATTTGCTGGAAAACTGCACACTGTATGTGTGCTATAGTTTTTTCGCGTTGTTTGGGTGGTATGATATTTTGCGGGCCCTATGAATAAACCGAAGGAATCTCTTTGTAGTATTTACTTAAATACCTTGACTAACCGTCTCTAATGGTATAATTCAAAAGTTACTTATTTATTTTTTAAGAGTTTTAATGAAAAATGTGTAACGTGCTAAAGTTTTGTCGTGCAATGTAGGCTCGAGAGTTTTTGAAAACACGGTCTTAAAATGATTAGTTTTAAATGTATTGTTTTCCAACTGATGATTTAATATAACAGGTCAATTGAAAAGTCCTCGGCCTACCATAGTAAAACACATTTTCTTGGCAAATATTTTTTTTTATTCAATATAATTCCCTTCAAGGGTGGTACACTGATTATAATGACCCTCAAACTTTTCGATTCCATTTTTGTAGTACGATTTTTCGAATGAGGAAGCAATTTGAAGCCCAATGAATGGATTATTGCCATGGTTTTCACTGGCTTGTGACACGGTGCATTGTGCTGGTGAAGCAGCAGTTTCTTTTTCTTCAAATGCGGACATTTTCGGTGATTTCGTCCTTCAAATGGTCCAATAACGCTATGTTATAGTCGCTGTTGATGGTCCTTCCTTTTTCAAGGTAGTCAATGAAAATTATTCCATGTGCATCTCAAAATACAGACGCCATAACCTTGTCAGCCGCCTGTTACGTTTTCCCACGCTTTTGGGCATCATGTGCAGTCCACTCGAATGACTGTCGATTGGACTTTGGAGCAAAATGATGGAGCTATGGTTCATCCATTGTCACATATCGACGAAAAAGCTCTTAGTTTATGATATCATGTACACGTTCAGTTGATATATTTAGAGTGTCTGCTATTTCATTCAATTTGAATTTATGGTAAGTCAAATTTTGTGGATTTTTTTAATGTTTTCATCGGTAACAACCTCTTTTGGGCGTCCACTGCCTTCACCGTCTTCGGTGCTCATTTCACCACGTCTAAACTTAGCAAACCAATCCTTGATGGTTGATGTTCCTGGGGCAGTGTTCGGAAACTGGGCATCAAGCCAAGTTTTTGCTTTAACTGTATTTTTTCCCGTCAAAAAGCAATATATTATCAACAGGCGAAATTGCTTTTTAACCATTTTTTTCACAATAACAAGTGTTGCTTCACTCAAAATGCTATAATTCACAAACTAAGGATCAGAGCCAATGACAAACTAATGAGCGGTCAAATTTATACACGCATCTTTTAGGGGTTAATATTCTAAAAAACATATGGATTTAATTATAGTAGCGCCATCTATGTTTTAGGCTGGGGACTTTTCAATTGACCTGTTAAGCATATTTGTTTTGATACAATTTGGATATCATGATGAAGAAAGTGATATACAATAGGCTTTTACTGTTGCATTATGATTAAATCATTACCAGTACAGCGGGATCTACAGATTTGTAGTTTTTGACTTTATTGCTGATTTTCTCCGAGGCTTCTCTTGTGATCAGAACGATGCCTATATCATCACGGTGAGTGAACGCGTCGAATGCCTTCTCCAGCAGGTAGTCGTCAGTTTTCGAGTCAGCAATAAAATAGTTCGGTATCTCCAAGTCATCCACTTCTCCGATTCCAGCTGAAGTAAAATGAACGTCATCGTTTCGATGCTGAAAAGTGAAGGATTAAAATACCTAAAACAAAGCCAGCGCATGTATCCTCGTCTCCAATGATGGCGATTAGTCTGGGCGGTTTAATATACTCCTCCTCATCTTCGTCTCCGTCGAAATTGACGCTTTCATCATCGAGAAGGTAGCTGTTATCAGTAAACATAATCACGGGATATTTGTACAGAATATAAAACGAAATTTTCAGACGTTAGTGAATCACAAAGTCAATAAAATTGCCAGGTATCACTGTCAAATTTATTAAATTATTGTAACCATAGCGTGATAGAGAGAAAATTCAATTGGTGACCTTCGGGAAATGTTTTACAGCGTTCACAAACTACACGATTCTTGATAGTCATTCGAATTATTTGATTGGTTGGTTTAAAATTTTCCATTTAAACACCTGTATAAAGGCAATACTTTATTGTTAAGACATTTGATTGCTTCTTGAACGTAGTTTCATCACTTAGATTTAAAATTCAAATTTCATTTCTGAAACGAATTTATTAAAATAAAATTTCATTAAAATAGGAAATCAATTAAAATATTACATAATAAATAAAATCAACTTTCGAAGATGTCTTATGTGTGGTCAAAACATTTTTTTTTTACTTTAAAAATGCATTTATTTCGAAAAATCGGTATATTAACATATATACATCACATTTTCTGTTATATCTCTATCTGCTTCCCATATTTCCGCAACATATGGAGACCGTGTAGAAGCAATAATGTTGGTTTGACAGCGATCTAATTTTCTGACCTCTTCAACTGTCTTCTTCTGACCAAAATACCGCTATAAAGATATAAAAGTGATATTTGGGAAATTACTTTTGGAAATGTACAAACATAATTAACAATTTTAATTATTTATCTCTCCGACATCTTTAACAACATGTTATAGAAAACTCTTCTTTTTTGCCTGGCAAACATTGAAACCTAGCCTAAGTGTAAACGCAGTGATCAGCTGCTAAGCTATCTGAAAGTTGTATTATACTTTTTAGGTTCCTCAGGTAATTTTTTGTCATTGACATCAAAATTACCATTTATATATCATTGAAATCATAATCGATAATTGGATAATGATGTCGCATCATCACCATTAGTGTTCGATGGGCTTGGACAGTACATTTATTCAAATCAATAGCAAAAGTGATAAATGTAGAAAATGCAATGTTGAGCATTCTATGATTATAGTATGTGTACATTGATTAACTCAAAGTAATATTAAATAGAAAACAGTTATGTTACTTATGTAGAGTTTACATAACAGTTGTTTGCATTGGTACATCGCATTTTCATCATTTAATATAAATATGTATAAATATCAATTTCTACGTCTTCATCTAATTCAGATAATTTTGATTTTTTTATTCAATCAATCCAATTTTGAAATAGAGCAGGATGTTTCCTGAGAAAACGATGTCTCAGTTATTTATATTCTGTAGATCCGGGTACATAACACTTCTTATATCGAGGATATAAACAAATAATACTAATTATAATTAAGTCACAAAAATATACAAATTGTTATTCTTATCTTATGAGGCAGATAAATTGCGTCCAACACAGAAAATTGCGATAACAAACCAAGAGTTATAAGATAATAGAAATGAAATGAATCAATCATATGCCTTTGCGGTTGCTTGATAGAGAAAATCAAATAAATCAATAAAACGTCTCTAAAAGATTGCAGTGTCATCGATTTTTTGAAGTGAACATGAAGAATAACTCTGGATATTTATTATTTAATATAGTGGTTTGATAATTTTTTTGATGTGTTGATTATTACTAGTATTGGGAACTATCGACTGTTTTAGTAATAGTCTACTTTTTACTATCGACTGTTTCAGTCGGTATTTTTGGCTCGACTGATTTTGTTACTATTTACTATCGACTTTTTCAGTTGTGTACTCTTAGTTACTATTTTTGGTTCTACTAGTTTCATTTGACTAATTTTTTAACATTCTGGCTCTGTCGTCCTAGCTGCGACCTTGCCAAAAATTAAAGCATTTATATCATTTCTTTAAGATCATTTTTAATTATGTCACGGATTAGTTTTGTTTTCTATGATTAGGTACATTTGTAATTTTTATGTAGTATTTATGGTTATTGTACATCTTTAGTTTTTAGGTTTTCTTTAAGTTCTATTGTATTGTCTTCATTTATTATGGCATATTATCTAAAAATAGCAATTATTTATTATTATTTAATTAATATATTGTTACTAGTCGTTTCCGTCTAACCTACAATTTTTCTTTATGATAACTTAAATCTAGGTATATAACTAGGAGGACCCATCGGCCCTATCTTTGTCTCTGGTGAAATAATGTTTATACATGTCAATGCCGAATTTTTTTATATTTACACTTCACTACACAACACTACACAAGATCAGATGGTTTGATTCTTTTGAGTCTGTGTCCTGTTCTGGTGGTATCCAATAGTTGTAATATTTCAATATTCGTGTGAGAATGGAGTCTTTCCTCATTCCCCCTTGCAATTATCTTGATTTCTTGACTGACTGTGGACCTCTCAGGACTTTGTTCTGAAAAATTTGAATTTTATTTATATTATTCTTTACAGAACATCCCCATAATTGAACTCCGTATGTCCATATAGGTTTCAATATTTGCTTATATAATAGCAATTTATTATGTACTGATAATTGTGATTTTCTTCCAATTAGCTCTGTACATTTTCCTATATTTCAATTCAAGTTCTTTTCTTTTCTTCTTTATATGTTCCTTCCAACGAAGTTTTGCATCGAGATTCATTCCGAGATATTTAGCGTTGTTGCTATATGAATGATAGTATTATTTAATGTTATAGGTGCTTGTACGGTCTGTTTATAGGTGAACTGCACATGTACAGATTTACTTTCATTAATTCTTTTTTTCCAAGCTTGTACCCAATTATTTATATTGTCACTTGCCTGTTGTAATTTTCGTGAGGCTTCTTCACTATTGTCTCCGATAGCTATAATCGCAGTATCATCAGCAAATGAAGCCATCGTAATATTTTCCGTTTGTGGTATATCGGAAGTGTAGAGTAGATAAAGCATTGGACCCAGTACATTTCCTTGTGGTACATCTGCTTTAGATTCTTTTATTGTAGAATAAGCTTCTTCTTGTTCAAACCTTATCGAAGGCTTGTGCTACATCTAAAAATATAGCTGAACATACTTTTTTACATTTGTAGGCTTTTTCAATAACATTACACCACGAATTTAAAAAAAAAAACAGTCGACCTGTGCATCTGACTGAAAATAGTAGTTACTATTTTCAGTCGCTAGTTTTTTGACTATCGACTATTTCGACTGTTTTCAGTCGATAGTTCCTTTTTTTTTCGTTTTTTAGATTGACCAGCTAGAATCAAATGGTCTTCGGCTGATGTCGCTTCAAGTTCGGGATATGCTTATTTTGCGACCGACAGAGACATTGGGGTTACGACTGGGACTGCCGTAGTTTGTTTACTACCGGGGTTTGTGAACGGGTAGGGATTTTATTAAGGTATTATCGTGTGCTAAGGTTCCTATGGAGAACCTCACACTGAGCATGTTTATGAAATTTTTCGCAAACGGGATGCCTGATTCGTTTGAGTTTGCTTTTTCTGGAGAGTAGAGGAAATAATAGTCTGTACACGCCATTTCCTCATTGAAATCTGCGGTCGAACTGGGGACCGAGGTATGGGACTTTCTGGAGCCAATGGATAAGGACTTTATCGATTTGGAGGCGATAGGCGCGAAACTCCTTCTTGCGGTGAAACAGAATAGCTTGAGTTTTGCTCGGGTTAATCTGAAGCCGGCAGAATTAGTACCACGCTATCGCTTGGTTCAGTTGTACTTAGAGTCTATTTTGCGTATTGCATCGGAACAGTAACCAGTTGTGAAGAAAGCGGTATCATCTGCATAAAATACTGTGTGGTAAAGTTTGTAGAGCGGGAAATCAGCCATATAAAGGTTGAATAGGGCTGGGGATAATGGAGCGCCTTGCGGTACTCCTGCGGAGATTTGTTTACGAGAGGAGAGTGCGTCACCGATCCTCACCTGAAAGGACCTACCATCCAGGTATGAATCTTTCAGGGATATTAGGTCATTCGGGAAATCTAATTTTTTAGCTTTAAATATTAGGTCACGGTGCCATACTTGGTCGAAAGCTTTGGAGACATCTAAGAATATGGCTCCTGTTTTTCGACCTTTTATCATTGCCTGGTGGATAGTTGCTGCGACGCGGGCAGCTTGACGGCATGATGAAGCAAGTCGATAGTTCCCAACGCTATTTATTACATTTAAATTTGGTTTTTTCCAGATGAACCAATTTGTCAGATTTGATAGTAGGAAAATGTTCATTAAATGCAAACTTATTTTACTACGGTCTAAAAACAAACATCGCCAGCACCTTTACAGGTACACACCCTTTACCTCCCGTATTCAACTATCGCGACAAAAATACATAACTTCCGGTTTATATATCAATGATTGTCTTCGGCTTTTCTGTTATTCAATTCCAACAGAAGTTATATAGGTTCATTCGACGTAAACCGCAGAAAGTTTCTAATGTAAAACACGAACAGCAGGAGATAAATGCAGGCGAATAATGTTTTGAAAATATATCAAAAACTGTTTTATACTTTTTGAATACATTTGAAAGTTTGCAAAGCGTCCTAACTCGTTTACAATAGAGAAATAAAGCGAATTCCATCGAAAAGATCCGTGAGGGATGAATTTGACAGCGATAAATAAATAAAAGGTCTCTTATATCGGTATGAATCGTATTTATTTAAAGGTATTGGAAACATTGAAATAACAGTTGATGTGTCCGAGTCCTACTTTGATAGAAACTTATATTTTTTGCTGTCCTTTATTCTAATTAAATTTACATATTGTTATATTAATATTTTAATACATTTATTGTAGCATTCAGTATTTTCAAGGGTATTAAATTGTTACTATTAGGCTTATACATTAGTTTTTAAAGGATTTTTTTTAATTTGAAGCTTTATCGTGAAAAGCCGGTACAAAGTATTTTATTCCACGTACTGTCCATTAATGGCAGATATTTTTTCTCATTTTTCAGGCAATTTATGGATTCCATCTCGAAAGATGTATCTTTTGAAGACTTTCGAGATCAACGAATCGACCTATTGTTTTGTATCCTCATAAGAAGTGAAGTACTGTTTAGAGAGGTTATGACTCATTTGTTGGAACAAGCAGTAATCAGAAGGAGCAAGGTCTGGAGAATACGGCGGGTGGTTTTTTAACCGCAGCGCCACTAACACCATTTTAATGTTTCCATGTATCTTTTCACCGGTTTTACATGTGGTCGAGCATTGACATGCTGTAAGATAACACTGTTGTGTCTACTCGTACTTCTGCCGTTTTTAGCGTAGTAATCAGCTCAAATGCATCAATCGTAGCCGATAGTGATCCCCATTGATGGTTTCATCGAATAATGCCTTTAAATCTCCGTCTTCAATTGTTTTTGATTGTCCAAAACGATCTTTGTCTTCGGTGTCAAAATCGTCACTTTTGAAGCGTGAAAAACAAGTTGTCACATGTTGAAATAAATGCAGTAGGTTTGCAGTAAACTTCACACAGCACACGATTACCTCCAACCGCATTTTTCTTTAAATTGAAGTAAAAAGTTCCCTCAAATGCGATTTACTTGGTACAAATTCAAACATTTTCAACGCATTAAAAAGTTTTGTAAAACAAAATCTAATTACGAATCATATTTTATGATTGTTACTTCTAAATCATTTTTAAAATGTGTTAAGCCGGCTTGGTGGCGCAGTGGGGAAGGCGATAGGACGGTCCTCCTACTGTTGCAATAGCGGCGGGTTCGAATCCTGCTGCGGCATGGTCTTAAATTTATGTTTTGTGATTGTCCTAGGCAGGAGTGTAAAATCCAACAAGGAAAATGATCCCAGTTACGCCACTGGGCTCGGTAAGACTGGATGTCTTCTGGGATTATTTCTAAAGTTGGTCATTCGCCAATCGGTAGGCTTAATGCTGAGAACCGTGGTTCGGAGCCCACGTTAAACTTTAGGCCCAGTCCAGATAGACCCATGGTTCGTAAAAGGACGCTTTAATATATATATATATATATATATATATATATATATATGTATATATAATATTGTAAATAGATAAATAGCTTTAGGTTAAATAAGGTTTTAGAATATTTTTATTTAGTTATTACAACGATTATTATGTACATATTTTGTTTTAAAATGTTTTTTGTGTTAAAAATCTAAGTTATTCTTACATTTTTTGAAGTCGGTTCAATTTTGTTGTTAGAAATATATTATTTTAATTGAGATGTTTCAAGAATTCATCAATATCAATAGGTTATTCCTGGTTCTCTTTGGATCGGTTTCTCGAACTTAGATCTGAGCTGACAGTTGAGTAAAAGAACAGGGCTTCCAAGCTCTAGAGTATTTTTTTATATATTTTTTGCATTGTCTGTGATGTACTTTCAGTGTTTAAATATTTTTAATATTCGTTAAATTTTAAAATAATTAACTTAAATAATATAATTTAAAAATTTTAAAATTTTATTAAACACATTTCAGTGCCATATAATAATGTTTTTTTTTTATTATGACAACACTTCTATATATCGATCTGATAATAATTGATGAGTTGATGAACATTTGATGATACAATTGAGACAAATATTCATAGACATTTTTATCAGGATTTTATCAATTTTTTCCAGTTTGTTTAAAAGTTGTGAAATTACTAGCGTTGTGGTTTATTTCTGTAAAGTTCGGTAAAGTTCAAGGCTTCTCTATCATTATACAAATACCATAACAGACACCATCACTGTTCAAATTTGTTATCGATACAGTGTCATACACAAAAATCCTGACGACATGTTCTCATTCATAAATAATGTTATTAATGGTTTTTCATTAAACAAAGTCGCCCTTTCGCTGTTATCCATAACAGAAATGAATTCTATTTACGATTAACAAACGATGAACGTTTACAGGAATGTCCATGGTCGTATATGTCTGTGTATTTTTCGACCAAATGTATATTTAATTACAATTCCATTTGCGACAAATATATATTATTAATTCAGTGACTCTAGTCGATATGAGTTATTAAAAATGCTGCCCTATTGACATGTAGGCTTTGTTTTTACAACGGGATTTTGATGCCGTGATTGGTTTATAATATAAAAAATAAACGTGCGCACTCTACGATATGTTGTTCGACTTGTTCATCATTTATTTTCTTGTAAGTAGTGAATTAAAACAATTATGAGTGATTTTCTTCCTTGTCGTCTTCCTTGATGAATTAATGTTTGGTAATCTTTGTAGATTCTTCCGTTGTTATCACTAAATAATAGTGAACTCACGTCATCAAAATTTATTATGTCAGAATGTTGCAATGTTGCCACATCAAGTTTTATTTTAGTTTATTGGGGCTTTGACATATAACAAAATTCTAATATAACAGGTCAATTGAGAAGTCTCCGGCCTACCATAGTAAAACACAATTTTTTGGCAAAAATAGTTTTTTTATTCAACACAATTCCCTTCAAGGATGATATACTGATTATAGTGACCCTGCAACTTTTCGATACCATTTTTGTAGTACGGTTTGTTCTTTTGCTTCAAAATAGGCCTCAGTTTCGGCGATCATGTCTTCATTCGACGAAAATTTCTTGCTAGCGAGCATACTTTTGAGATTTGAGAGCAGGAAATAGTTGCTGGGGGTCTGATCTGGAGAATACGGTGGACGAGGAAGTAATTCGAAGCCCAATTCATGGATTTTTGCCGTCGTCTTCACTAACTTATGACACGGTGCATTGTCTTGGTGAAGCAGCACTTTCTTTTTCTTCAAATGCGGCCGTTTTTCAGCGACTTCGTCGTTCACACGGTCCAATAACGCTATGTAATAGTCGCTATTGATGGTCCTTCCCTTTTCAATGTAGTCAATGAAGACTATTCCATGTGCATCCCAAAATTCAGAAGCCACAAACTTTCCAGCCGATTTTTGCATTTTCCCATGTTTTGGAGCGGGTTTATCGTGTGCTACCCAGATGACTGTCGATTGGGCTTCGGAGTGAAATGATGGAGTCATGTTTTATCCATTGTCACATATCGACGCAAAAACTCGGGTTTATTACGCTTGATAATCTTCAAACACTGCTCCGAATCATCAACTCGTCGTTGTTTTTGATTAAAAGTGAGCTCGCGCGGCATCGACTTTGCACAGAGCTTTCTCACACCCAAATATTCTTGAATGATATGATGTACCCCTTCAGTTGATATCTTTAGAGTGTCTGCTATTTCACTCAATTTCAATTTACGGTCATTCAAAATAATTTTGTGGATTTTTTTAATGTTTTAGTCGGCAACAATCTCTTTTGGACGTCCACTGCGTTCACCGTCTTTGATGCTCATTTCACCACGTCTACACTTACCATACCAATCATTGATGGTTGATTTTCCTGGGGCAGTGTCCGGAAACTCGACATCAAGCCATGTTTTTGCTTCAATTGTATTTTTCCCTTCAAGAAGCAGTATTTTATCAATACGCGAAATTCCTTTTTATCCATTTTTCCACAATATCAAAAGTTGTTTCACTCAAAATGCTATAATTCACAAACTAATGATACGACAGCTGTCAAATTTATACACGTATATTATGTATATATTTTGAGGATTAGGGCTATAATGAAACGAGAATAATGTTATCAACTATGTTATAGCGCATCTAATGCATATATTATGGAATAACTGGAACTAAATTAATTATATAGTTATAATAGTTTGTAGTGTAGGGTTGTGTTATTATACTCACATTAAACTCTTTTTTTATGTCACCTATGAAGCAGAGTTGGTGATGCGTTTTTTATGCCGTTTTGTCCCCTGGAGGTGTAATCCATTTAATTAACAATTTTATGTCCAAATAATGCGTTTTATTTTCATTATAGAGCATATTTACCTTTCTACGTTTAGTTTTTGTTTCTTTTATTGCTGTGTTTTAATCTCACGTTTCTCTGTCATTCCAGTTTCTTTTTATTTTCTGGTTCGTTATAATCGAGAAATGGCAGACGGTAATTGATTAAAATGGTATATTTGGTTTAACTATAATAGATTTTGGAGTTATAAATAGTCAATGGGTTATGTACATACATTTGTATTCGAAATAGTCTTGGAACTATTTTATTTGTTGATACTGGTTAATAGTTAGGTATCAACAACATCCAGCGCTATTTTTATCCGAAAGTTTCTCTAAACGCTGCAGGAACTCGCACCGGCATGTAAAATTTCTTATATTTGCCAGACATCTTGTTAAAATTATTTATTGATCTCAATCTGAAAGTGAATCTGAAGAATTTATAATAGGTAGATGATTGTGAATGTTTCTAGTTCGAGAAAAGACATTCAGTGATATATTTCCCTTTTAAATAAGGCTCATATCTTCAGCAAAATAAAATACTACCTATTGTTGTGTTGCAAGATTAGACATCTGTCAACAATAGGAACTTCATTGTTCACTTTTGTATCAGCATCATGATTTTTTGATTTCTTCTATTCGAGTTTTCAACAATTTTGTTTTTACAACAATACACGATTATAAGCATTAATTTCAACAATACGGTCAAGTGAATTTTACAATGTTACAGAACCCGTGGAAACCTACGTGGAGATGTTTAAATTTAAAGTCCTAACCCACCCACGACAGTCGCCAGACGTTGCTTCTTCCAGCTCACCTCAAAAGGTGAAGAATTTTTAAAGAAAGAATCTGCATGTTATGAGAAACTTGTATACTTTTCAATAGACACCTTTAATAGACTACATTATCCCAATATCTTCAAATCAAGCTTCCAAGTTAACAAAGCCTCTTTTTTCCTTCCAATAATAGACGTATAGAACTATCTGATATTTAGATATTTTTATTTATTTTTATAGTTATTTATATGTTAGGTTATGTAGCTTAAGTATCTTGGTACTCAAATAAAATTATTTTTCTTAAATCGAACGGTACTTAAGATACACAATTTGAACCTACAACATTCAAGTGTCAAGCCACTTCATATATATAATCCATTTTATTGGTTGATAAAAATATATACTTAAGTTGGCTAAAATTAATTACGAACTGCATAGAAACAAGAATCGTAATTGTTAACCCTGAACTAAAATAGATTAAAATATTTCATCAACGAGACAAAAGAACTGAGACTGAAATATGTCAAAAAGTGTTCTTATTGCAATTTTAAGTGCGTTCTGGCATGAAAATAAAAATAGAGTCTGATATGAATGTAGGAAAAAAATTAATTGGAAACAGAATTAATTGATTTTATATACATATTGTTTTTGTTATTTCATTATGTTTATTTAGTAATATTATAAATATGTATTTATTTACACAATTATTAAGTAATTTATATGTCACATAATATTTCAATGTTTATTAATAAAACATAATCAATTTCCGTGATTTATTAATATTTTTGAAAATTAATTTTAAAATATTGGATGTTCGCAATGCATTTTTTTATTTGATGGGTTTGACAATAATATATATACGTGGGTGTCTATAGTAATAGTACTTTGCATTATACATTCATTCATATTTTTGAAATACAAACAGCGAAAACTTTTTAATTTTTTTTTAATTAATCTCTTAGACCGTCAACAATCTGCCCGTGTACAATAAGTATTACTATATGATTTCCGTTTTATAATAAAACTATCCTGACATGTAGAAAATCGCTTCAGTAAGTGATCTAATGTACAACTTATAATCTAAATCTTATTCCAGATACTATTCTAACTTATTTTGAAGTCTATCCTAACTTATTCTAAGTACTATTCTAACTTATTAAATCCTACTCTATGTGTATATTAATCAGTTCGTATGGGAGCTTGCGATTGAATCTAAGCACTACATTGTCATCGCGCACATTTAACTGTTTGGCGAGTGCATTGGGATGCAGTAACAGTCCTTCAGAGTACTTCGCACTTCGAATCCCATTCGTTATGGGTTCTAAGGGAGTATAGCGCTGAATCAGTTATTTGCCAATCAGGTTGGTGTTGTTTGTTGTAATATGGGGCATCGACTATGACTCGCAACACTTTATATTTGAATCTCTGGAGGATATCTATGTTAGATTTGCTAGTTCTATCCCACAGTTCAATACCATAGATCCAAATGGGCCTAAGTATTGACTTATACAGCAAAACCTTGTTATCTAATGATAATTTAGATTTACGTCTTATCAGCCAATACAATTGGTTTAGTTTAAGCCTAAGATGTTTGCGTTTTGTCACTATGTGTTTTTTCCATGTCAAACGTCGATCGAAATGCATTCCCAGATATTTAACTAATAAGTGACAAGTGAACAAGTTATCTATTAACGTTTGGAATTGTATTGCATTTAGGCTTTTTAGCACGAATCATTTGAGGCCAGGAAAGATGTCCATGTGTTCGCCAAGAATATGTTGTTTATATACTGGTTTCAACATGGTGATGATAGCTAATAATACCGCCATATGTTGATACAGAGCCTTCGGCTATTGAACATGAGCTAGAATCATATAAAATGGAGATTAGAGATTGATCAACTATATTTAGGGATACTTGTCATAATAGAGGTGTTAAAAATAAATTTGTATGCAGTGGCTGTCGTATATTACTACAACAACTGACACGTCATTAATTTCTCAATTCAGAATTTCAACTTAATATTTTACCTATGAAACTCAATGTTCTCAGCTTATAATTTATTCAAAATGCGTTACATTGTTTTTAGTCACGTCAACCTCTTGGATTTTTTAGTTACTGGACCTAAGGCTTAACGTGGGCTCCGAACCACGGTCTTCGACATTGAGCCTACCGACTGGCAGTGACCCACTTTAGAAATCATCCCAGAAGACATCCGGTCTCACCCAGCCTGATTACTGGCGTGGCTGGGATCATTTTCCTTGTCGGATTTTACACTCTTGCCTCGAACAATTACAAATATTAAACAATCACAAACATAAATTTACGACCATGCCTCAGCAGGATTCGAACCCGCGACTATCGCAACAGTAGGAGGATCGTCCTGTCGCCTTTACCATTACGTCATTAAACAATTTATACAATACAAAATCAACAACGGAATTTTATATTAGCTTTTAATAAACTGGCCACTGAATCTAAATATATTTGGCACCGGTTTCAAAAGATCACACCTGGCTTGATGTAAATTTAGAGATCTGCGAGTTTTTTACTATTATTTGGATATATTTGTTTATGTCACCATTTTTGTGTAAAATATAGTCAACACATGTTGACAATTTTCTTAAATTTCCAGCTTCTGACCAGTTTGGTTAATCAGGATGTACGAAGTTGTTTGTCTGAATGTTACTCAATCTTTTTCATCGAAGAAATGAAGTATATAAATTAGTTGAGCTTATGAACATTGAAAAGTCCGGAACTTTATAATTACTACATCAGAATTATTAATATTAAATATATTAAAGGACAAATTACAGTAAAAGTGTTTTCAATCAACTAACGCTCTATATTATACTATGGCAAACTTACAGCCTAATGAAAAATAATTATTTATACGTAAGAATAATGTGTCTAATATGTGGTTATGGTTGATCGATTTTCTTGATTAGTTTCTCTTAGGCGTTGCTTTCAGTAATTGGTTAAAACCTAATATGGGCAATATAACACCGATTTTGTTCCATTATTAGTTTTAACTTTGAAATCAACTTTTAATGCGTTGCAAAATATTATCACTTTATATGAGGGACATTTAATAATTGCCTGTGTTTTAGTGTAGTGTACTTTAGTTAAACAACGTTTGATGTTTGCATAGAATATCTTGATGAAGATTCATGGATCTTTCGCCACATATTTCTATCGACATTAACTAGTATAAAATTGTCAAAAAGTTTCATAACTATAAACTAGCATATGTAGTTCCCAAAAATCATTAAAGAATACATTAAATACGTATTATTCGTCAAACAAAACTGTGTGAAGTAGTAAAGACGACGGGTGTGGCAACTGAGACGACAATTGATTATTTACATTTGAAAAATTGTTAGCGTTCTTGTCATAGTGTGAGCTTATATCAGCTGAATGTGATTTCCTCTAGGCATTTTATCATAAAAGTTACTGGTATTTATTATTACACAACAGACAGAATGAATTTCTATGAATCAATGAATCTGATTCATAGAAAATGAAAGGAAGGGCAATTTTTCGAGACTACGGGTGACAAAAATAGTGTTATTCTTGAAGCAATTGAATGAAACAGGTTTACTATTAGGACAGTACCCAGAGAAGATTAGCGTGGCCCCTGCGCAAAGATGACACAAAATCGTGAAGCGTTCCACATTTTTGTTATATCACTGCAGCTCCCTCCTATGTTAGGAGACTTGACCCAGTCCGGAATGCTGCCTTGAGGATTATACTGGGAGCTTACCACGCCAATCCGGACCTCAAATAACCAACTCCCTCAAATTTCATTCAGAGCTGTGTCAATTCGCCTATTTCTTATATTATCGACTAAAAACAACAATCCCTGCTGCAGTCAACAGAACTACGGCAATACCACTCTGACAGTACTCAAATATATCCATAGACCTATCCATGAAGATACTAAATAAAGAATAAAGAATATTAGCTCTTCCATAGTAAAACAGCGCAAGCATTTGAGCCAACAAATCATTCCGCCATTTACATGGCGATGGATGGTTCTAAACGGGAAGATTTCGTCGGACATACACTTCAAGTCTGTTGGAGGAGCACTTTTGGTTTCCTACTATTACTAGCATTTTTTCTGCGGAACTTTTGGCTAATTAAAGGGCCCCATTTGCCCTGGATAGGTCATTAATAGGCCCATCAATACTTATAAAATCGCACTCAATGAGTTCTTTGGATAGTCTGATTTCAGTAAAGACAGTCCACCCTCTAGTTATAGCTACCAGAGAGCTAAATACAGCACTGGAGAGGAGGGGAGTAAGGATAAATTATCTATGGGTTCCCTCTCACAGGGGAATTTCCGGTAACGAAAAACTGACTATCTGGCGAGCAGAAAAGAAGATTCATTTAAACTAAGCGTTCTATTTAGTAAGGAAGACGCTAAAACACACATAGGGACTATACAAAAAAAAACTGGATGAATTAACTTGCAATCTCCTTGTGGAAAATAACATGTTGTAGGAGATAAGAGGGTCTTTCATCAATCTCCTAACATTGATAACTTTAACAGGTTCTAAGTGAGCATCCTTGCTCGGCTGCGAATAGGACATAGCAGACTAACTCATAAGCATTTGTTAAAAGGAAGACTCTCCACAATGTGAACGTTAAATAGAACCGAGCGTTCAGCACATCATTCTGGACTGTGGAAAGCTTGAAGTATTGAGACAGCAACTCGGGATGCCAAGGTCATTAGAGCAGCAGGTCAAATCCCAGCATTTTGACATGCTTATCATTATTTTAACGGCCGCGGGATTGATACAGCTCCTGTGATTCTCGTCTATTGCAATTTGTATTGTTTATTATTTTAACTTAAATATCATTATTTTGCATACTTTATTTAAAAACTACAATATATCTCGACCCTAAATAGCTTAAGACTATAATAAATAAAAGAAAATAATAAATAAATAAAAACATTAGGATAGTACATCCGAGCAGATCACTTCTATTTTTTTAACAAAAGTTTTGTGACTTGAGAACTGAAAAAATGTCGGCGCGAATATACTAACATGACTACATTTTATACTCCCCTGGTAGATATTGGCAATCTTGGCAATTTTGTTATCGTTAAAGTGTAAATTTTATTTTGCATCCGATTATCGTAAACTGAGAATTTATCGTGGTACCGAGCCCGTAATCTGAACAGGTTTGGTCAACAATTTAAAACCCAATTATCACCGGAGTTACGATATTAATGATGTAATTTTTTAAGTAGTTATATCTGCCAAAATGTCTGGATTAATAAAATCATGTTAATGTTTGCCTATAACTCAGAAATTAAATTAATGGTAATTAATTTTTACATAAAAAAAATTTAACTGTTTTCGAATAACGAATGAACGAGGAATGTACAGAAGAATGGGAAATGACCCCAACAATATGAGGAAAAGTACAAAATATCTTGAGTGTTAGTAAATGATTTGACTAATATATACTTTATATTTTTGCTTTTATTCAAAGTATTGTCAATCGATAGTCGCTACTTTTCTCGTCTCAGTCAGGCCGTTTACGGATGCCATATTTCCATATCGAAAGACTGGTGTATCTCTTGATATAGCCTCAAAATCGAATTGACCTCTTCTTTCGTATCTTCGTAAGAAGTGAAGCGCTGTTCAGATAGGTGACTACTTATATGTTGGACGAAATATTAATCAGAAGTAGCAAGGTCTGGAGAATACTGCGGTGGTGTAGAACTTACCAGTTTAATGACTCCAAGTATAATTTCACTGGCTTTGCAGCATATGGTCGAGAGTTGTAATAGTGAAGAATAACGTGTAGTTTTTCGCGCGGTGCTTGTCACCATCATTTTCATCAAGTCATCAGTTGTAGTCGATAGCGATACCTATTGATGGTTTCATCGAGTAATGCCTTCAAATCCTCGTTTTCAATTTTTTTGGCTGTCTAGAACGCTCTTTGTATTCGGTGTCAATATCACGACTTTCAAAAGGTCGAAAGCAATCTTCACATGTTGAAATCGATATAGCATGGCTGCTATAAACTTTATGCAGAATTTGATGATCTTCAGTCGCCTTTTTCCTGAAACAGAAATAGACCGTACAAGCAGACCAAGTAAAACTTCCCGTAAATGTGATTTACTCCCTACAAATTCAGACAGAGGCATCAACGGATTGAATTTGTTTGTTAACACTTTTAGGAAATGACACATACTGAATACGAAGTCTGAGTAGGTGCGATTTCATACACAGTAACACCATCTATTGTAAATCCTTTAAAATTGATATATAGGCCTAATAGTCCTGGTATTCAGAAGGAAAGCTGGATCTTTCAAAATATGTTTTCTATTTTTGGGCATCAAAAACCAGAAAACTGGGTCTTGTCCCTGGGTTTCAGTTGGCATGGTAGCCTAGTTCATCCGTTGTTTATGATCTTTAAGGATTTTAAGCATCTAGCTATTACTGATAATCAATTCCCAATGATTAGGATACGTTTGACACGAGTCTTCATCGGGTAATTATTTGAATTAGTTTTAAGGCTAATTCATATTATCACTTTAACTTTAAGCCGCAGTTGGAAGTTCGAAATATCCTGGGGCTAAACACTTCCAATCTTACGAGGTTTTTCAACAACACTGGTCACAGAGTCTTTTTAAAAAAAGTACTAAAGAGTAATAAAATAATTATCGTATTTAGTACTTCCTAATTCAGATTATCGTTTCTTCTGATGGGTATTCCAAAATGATTTAGCCTACCAGAATATCTATTTTTATTAATAGATTATATTTGAACATGTAAGGAGTTTCTTGGATTTTGTGTAATTTCATTATGTTACATACGCGAGCTGTTTAATAAGTTAATGACTTTGAAATGATGAAATATATTTTTTCGTCAAAAAAGCGCTTCGACCAAATATCTTATCACCCAGCAACTTCTTTGAGTTTGGAAACATGAAATAGTCGATTTCTGACGCGTCGACTTCTTTTGGGCGACCTGAAAATCGGCACAGGAATATCTCTTTTTTCCATTTTTGTTTTGTTAAAGTTCGAGAAGTTGTCTACTGTCAGTGCCTATATAAGTGCCTATAACCATTAACTAAGTGGCGTTGCTTGCTCAAAATCGTACAGTAGTCTATTAATAGATCACTTGAGGGCAGCAGTAATGCATTTAAAGTTACTGAGCTGGAAATCCAAAAAGTTACTGACTTATTGCCCTCGTATCAAATGTAAAAAATTATAATATACACAATTGTGGTAGTAAAGACTAATTAATAATCCTTATAATAACATTATAAGCTTGATTTCCATTTTCTGTACGTAAAATAAAATAAAGTGAACGCTGCCTAATAAAATATTAGTTCGGAACGTCTGTTTGCAAAAATAACCAAACAAAACCTAAGATATATAATCCCGTTCTCCAAGAAATATACTCCCGAATTAAAATTAAAAGCCGATTAAAGTAAATTCCGCAAAAGCCACGACATAATCTGAAAAAGTTTCGAAAGAAAACTGCAATAGCTCCGAGACCTTAACTCGCGAGCAACTTGAAACGTATTTATACTTAAATCTATTTCGGCTTATTGAACTGTAATTAACTGAGCACCGCGAGGCAGGGGTGAATTAACCAATAGTGCATTTTATCGGAAGCAAAATGCTTTGTTCCATATATTCATTTTCTCGTCGGGTTACATGGGATAATGGTTTAAATATGGAAATAAAATGCTGTTAAGTATGTTGTTCGGTATAATATTACTGTTACGGGCATTTATCTTTGTTATATTATTTTTTTAAAAATATTTAATTATTACAGTGTTACTAGGTGTTTTCGATTAACCTACAATTTGTCTTTATGATAACTTAAATCTAGGTATATAACTAGGAGGACCCATCGGCCCTATCTCAGTCTCTGGTGAAATAATGTTCATACATTTCCCTGCTGTATTTTTTATTATATGCACCTCACTACACAACACTACACAAGATCAGATGGTTTGATTCGTTTGAGTCGTGAGAATGGAGTCTTTCCTCATGCCCACTTGCAGTTCTCTTGATTTCCTGACTGATAGTGGATATCTGAAGATCTCGAAGAGCTCGATGAGTTCTGTAGTATTTGGGTGTGCCCACAATACTTCTCAGTACTTTGTTCTGAAAAATTTGTATTTTGTTTATGTTACTCTTTGCAGAACATCCCCATAATTGAACCCCGTATGTCCATATAGGTTTCAATATTTGCTTATATAATAGCAATTAATTATGTACTGATAATTGTGATTTTCTTCCAATTGGCCAAATGTATTTTCCTATATTTCAATTCCAGTTCTTTTCTTTTCTTCTGTATGTGTTTCTTCCAGCGAAGTTTTGCATCAAGATTCATTCCGAGATATTTAGCGTTTTTGCTATATGGAATGATAGTATTATTCAATGTTATTGGTGCTTGTTGTACGGTCTACTTGTAGCTGAACTGCACATGCACAGATTTACTTTCGTTAATTTTTATTTTCCAACCTTGTGTCCAATTATTTATATTGTCACTTGCTTGTAATTTTCATATGGCTTCTTCACTGTTGTCTCCAACAGCTATAATAGCAGTATCATCAGCAAATGCATCCATCGTAATATTCACACATTGGGAGTAAGACTGACAGTGATAATATTTCAAAGTATTACCATATATTGGCAAGACAGAACTTTTTACTTTTAGTATTAGATCGTTATTGCGGTGGTTACCATGAAAGTGCCACTTTGACAGATATACGCCAGCTGAAATCAAAAATATTTTTAAAAATGTTATAAACTTATCGAATCTTTCTGTCGGATCTAATTATGTTTATAAGCCATTCTCGAATTTGCATAAACACATACAATTTTTTATCATAATCTGTCTAGCCATTTAGAAGGAGTTCAATTACATATACATGTACCGAAGAATTATTTATATAAAAATATAGAGACTAGCTTTAGAAAGTTTTATCAGAATCTCGCTAAAAACGATTAAGCAACTTTAAACGACAAAAGAAACATTATTACCTTCATATAGTAAATATTTAAATAGATGGCGTTGGCGTTTAGATATCGTGCGACATGGTCCATTATGTAAGGCGGGCCACAACGAACGTAATTGCCCAAAAATCTTCAAGAGAAAACCGTGCGTTTTGGTCAAGAGGCATATGTATGTCCACTTTCGCTTTCTCGCAGACGCGACCGATACGGTCAGACCACACGGCACGTCATCGCCAGTCCTCGAGGCACGATGTATTCAGACTCTAACCCACTTTGTATAATCCTCTAATCTCGGAGATGACGAGAGACATCGAACGATGTCGTCTATCGAAGGAAAAAATCCGATGATCTGACTGAGACCAGATGCCGTTAAATTACTGTCTGGGTTATGCCTGTTTGGCTCACCTTTTATCACAGACGGATTTTTATTAGTCGGGGATTGACCCAAAAACCGTTTAATATTGATTTTATACCACCAGGGGATTACCATTAGATGTTATGTCGATTGGAAATCTGCATGGGAACGTTATTCCATTGTATTTTAATATCTTAAGTAGACGAAGATGCTTTATTAAATTCAATACATTTCCTTCAGTTGTTTCGTTATTAAAAAATAACTACGACCACTATGTATTGATATGTTCTGGTCTTAAAGGGAGATAAATATTCATGAGTTGGTGATTTTAACCTTATTATGCAACTTGTTTGTACGGATTTTGCCTGTGAGATTTATCTACAGTTAGACAATATAAATAGTATGGCATGAAACAATTTGCTCTTGTTTCCAGCAGAACGAATGAACGATGTGTCTACGAATCGACCCATTTTTAATATCTTTATGAGAAGTGAAGCGGTTCATATGTCAGAACAAGTAATAATCAGAAGCAGCAACGTCTGGAGAATACTGTGGGTAGCCATCTCCCATTTTGATATTTTCGAGTATGTTTTTACAGGTTTTTCATGTGTGTTGAGCGTTGTTGCGCTGAAAAATAGTATTGCTGTGTATTTGCTTGTATTCCGGATGTTCTTTGCGCAGTCATTGGCTCAAAATTATCAATTGTTAAATATCCCCATAGCCATAGCGATCCCCATTGATGACCCCAGGCATTACTCAAGCCTTCATATATCCCCGTCTTCGATCTATTTTGCCTGTCCAGAACGATTTTTGTTTTTGGTGTCAAAATCAGTACTTTTAAGTCGTGGAAACCAGTGTCACTTGTTGAAATCGATGATGCATGGTTGCCACAATCTTCACGCACGATTCAATGATCTTCAGTCGTTTTTTATTCAAATTGAATAAAAAAAAATATTTTAAACTTACTGAAAAAATGTTTTGTTCACAGTTCGGTGAAATGACACATACTAAAAAGTGAAGTTTGTCAGGCAGACTTCAACATTAGGTTGGTTATAAATGTACCTGATTTACAACAGATGGTGTTACTGTGTGTTAAATTAAATATTTTAATATATAAGCCTGATATCTACATATTAATTTTTACTGTTATATCAAATTACAAAATAAAAGAACAAAATTGTTTTCTCTGGTTAATGCCCAACATTTTCGTTATATTGCTCCTCATAACCTTGTTCGAAGTCCATACTATTCGGATGGAAATATTCTGCTTATTACTGAGTAGTCCTCCATGTTCAATTCAAATTTATCAGAACGAGAATTTTAGAAACATTCTGCAGTCCATAGTTTTAAAATCTTCTAATATGTTATCAACTAGCTCTCGGTAAATTTGATTGAAGATATTTTTAGGGTTTCAGGTTCTGGATGCTTCGGACTATGTGAGATTGGAGCAGAAGATGAAACATAGTCAGCACATTCGAGGAATTTTAACAGGATTTATTATAAAAAATCAAAAGTCATCAAGGTAGTCTTTTGGCTCTCGCCAAATTCTGCAAATTTTATTTTCCGTTTTCCGAAATTAATAATAAGTTCTTACTGGAAAGTCTACCTTCTAATTATAAGTTACAATTACAGTTACTGCAAGTAAGTGAGTGTACTTAATGTGTGGAAGTCGGGTTTGTTTAGATTGCCAACACGGCAGTTGATGAAATGAGCTTCCTAGACTTCACAAAGGTTTCCACATCTCAAGATGTCGTAACTCACATTTTAATAAATATACTGCATGCATCATCGTCATGTTTATAATTTAGATAACATCTTAACATTTTTCAATCTTCTACAAAATATATAAATCCTGCTTGTTAATTTAATGTGTTGAACTAAAAAAGAAGTATCAGTATCAAAAATACCACAAAACAAACTTTTTAGCTAACAGTGTTAATTTTCCTTTATCTTGGAGCTTGATGAATAAAGAAGTTAAGAAGAATTAATACATATTACGTGGAAGACCAAAATGTGCTTGCAGAGTTGTCTAATTTTTTATTTACCATAATGTCTGTAATTTTTCGGATATATATTCGAATGCTTTATAATAGGATTTTTTATAGTTGGTGTTTGATCGATCTCATTCATTTGATGAATTTCGTGTTTTAATCCTTAATTGTTTTTGAATGGATTTCTAGAATATATTTTTTTTAATTTAGAAACTAACTATAAATGCTGAGTAAATAAGTCAAACGAATAACGTTATAGTAGAATGAGTGAGTTGAGAGATGAATTATTGGTTTACAATTCCGACCTCTTGGAGGAAAAGCATGGAACACTAACGCCGCGTAATACTGAAATAATAACTCTTGTTAACAATTTAGACTGGCGGAAGAGACTTATAACAAAAAATATCGCGATAATCGACGAACTATCTGGTAATTTGTCCTGTTTCTTCTATTGGCTGCCCCTAGTAGGATATATACTGGCTTGATTTAATTAAATCATATGGTAAGTTTATGATGTTAATAAGGGTTTTAATTGTGATTCGGTGATTTTTCAGCACCGAAGCTTTGGTTTGTTTGATTCTGTTATTGTTTTTTAAACAATTTTCATTTATAGAGCATTTTCGCAAAATTATTTTGAAATCTTCGAGAGAATATATTCTTTATTTCACATTATAAAGCCGTAATATTAATATATAACTAACATTATTAATTATTATTAATTTTATATTAATATAATTATTTTTGTTTCAGGTATTTTTCACTGCAATGTAGGAGATCTGTCAGAACGACAAACGTAACGTATAAAATATATATAGGAACAAGTGTCATAATATTATTACAAGTTAAGAAATGAGATGTTATTTTGATTTAAGGTAACAGATGTAGGCAATTGCAAAGAATAATAGTATACATTCTGACTGAATTTTAGCAGCAATTGGTCAGTAAGATAGAAAACGTTTACTGTTTATTCAATTTTACTATTTCGCCTTCAAAGTGTGTTTGGCAACGGTACTGTTATGTTAAGGAATAATGCAAATGTCAAAACATCTTTAAACGCATTTTCTTTGAATCGAATTCAGATCTTGCTGCCAATTATCTTTTATCTCTTTTATAGATTAAAAACAAACATTAAACACTGCATAATGTTCATATAATATTAATTTCCTTCTCTTTAGCGGTGTTGACTTATTGGACTAGTTGACTGTTGAATGTGTTAATATCGAATCAAACTGAGGCAAATCTTCTATCGCATTTCGATTGTTTTTGAAAGTTTATATACTTTTAATAAAATATAATACTTTCTTTAATGAATTAAATTATTTTTCTTGCATTTACATTTTTGCAAAAGTAACTTAAATTTTCTCTTAATTTTTTGAGTAAATATTTGTAACAGTATTAAAGTTTTTAATAAATAGTTCAGTATGTAAAAAATATTATAGTATATTTTATTTATACACCTAATTATAAGGATTTATTAAAAATAAAGTAACAGGTCAATTGAAAAGTCCCCGGCCTGACACAAAGATGGTGCTACTAGAATTAAATCCGTATGTTTTTTAGTTAGCCTAACCCTTAAAAGATGCGTGTATAAATTTGACGGCTGTCGGATCATTAGTTTGTGAATTATAGCATTTTGAGTGAAGCAGCTTTTGTTATTGTGAAAAAAATGGATAAAAAGGAATTTCGCGTGTTGATAACATATTGCTTTTTGAAAGGGAAAATACAGTTGAAGCAAAAACTTGGCTTGATGCCGAGTTTCCAGACATTGCCTCAGGAAAATCAACCACCAAGGATTGGAATGCTAAGTTTAGACGTGGAGAAATGAGCACCGACGACGGCGAACGCAGTGGACGCCCAAAAGATGTTATTACCGACGAAAACATCAAAACAATCGACAAAATGATTTTGAATGACCGTAAATTGAAATTGAATGAAATAGCAGACACCCTAAATATATCAACTGTACTTGTATATCATATCATTTACGAATATTTGGGTATGAGAAAGCTCTGCCCAAAGTGGGTGCCGCGCGAGCTCACTTTTGACCAAAAATCACGACGAGTTGATGATTCGGAGCAGTGTTTGAAGATGATCAAGCGTAATAAACCCGAGTTTTGGCGACAAGACCATCAACAGCGACAAGACAATGCACCGTGTCACAAGTCAGTACAAAACGATGGCAACAATCCATGAATTGGGCTTCGAAATTACTTCCTCATCCACCATATTCTCCAGATCTGACCCCCAACGTCTATTTCCTGTTCTCAGATCTTAAAAGAATGCTCGCTGGGAAGACATTTTCGTTGAATGAAGAAGTGATTGGTGAAACTGAGGCCTATTTTGAAGCAAGCGATAAATCGTACTACAAAAATGGTATTGAAAAATTGGAGGGTCGCTATAATCAGTGTATCATCACCCTTGAAGGGAATTATGCTGAATAATAAAAACTAATTTTGCCAAAAAAAAGTGTTTTACTATGGTAGGCCGGGGACTCTTCAATTAACATGTTATGATACATTATTATTAAGTATGACTGGCAACCTTAGATCATTTATTACTGTTAGCTTTTATAGACCTGACTTAATTTCATTGGAATTTCTAATTGCTTATCATAAACGGCAGTCGATCTATTTTGTGTCACTTTAGCTATAAGTCAGATATAATATGAAAATAAAAATATGTTACCACATATTTTATTACTTACTGTAGTATTGATTATTTATTTCTTATACAAATACGAATATTTTATTCATTCATTTTAAAAGTTATTTTACGTCTTTCGGGTTTCTTTGAATATTTACCATGCTATATTGAATCAGCAGCACGCCTTGTATTTTAAATTTAACTATTGCCCGATACCATCGTTTCTTAGTTGTAAACTGTTTTTATGAGTGTTAATAAATTTTCTAAAATCATGTTTTTTCTTCGAACCTTTCTGTTAAACACACCGTGGATTGTTACACAATTTTATGATCGCCTTTTCTTACCAACCACCAAACCTGTGGTTTTTCAAATAATTGTTGTAATTTTTCGCGATTTTTCTTTTTTTGTTAAGTTTCCTGGTATATATCGATAATGGTATTAATCTTGGATATATTCTGATATTATGCTAATACCAAGAAATTCTATAAAATAAACGATTTCTGCTAATTTTAGTTTTGTGTGTAATGTCTTACCAAAGCCAACCGAAAATATTAAAGGGTATTTTAATCTTATATATATTCTGTCATTCTTGATATATAGAAGGATTACTTTGTTATACAACTCTATGAAAAGTTAATAATATATAATAGAGAAATCAGTATTACAAGTAATCGAATAAAGTCGATATCAAACAAACCATAAAACAAATATCCAGAGTGCTCATATATAAGAAGTTCAGAAGTATTAGGGATCATATTGGAACAAAGAGGAGTAAGTAATAAAGTGTTAACAATAACCTAAGAAATATAATGGCAAACGCAAATGTTGTAATTACATATAATAAGGAAATATCTAGACTAAGGCAAGAGGAAGGTCTAAGTCCATCCTTGTTCATAACTTTTTTGGGTAAAATAATGAAGAAGAGACTGACTGTACGTAGAATATATCTCTGTGTTCATAGAAGTCCCCACTTAAATGGAACACTAAGAGCACGTGGAATGATGCCTCAAAAGATGCGTGTATAAATTTGACAGCTGTCGGATCATTAGTTTGTGAATTATAGCATTTTGAGTGAAGAAACTTTTGTTCATTGTGGAAAAAATGAATAAAAAGGAATTTTTGCGTGTTGATAAAATATTGCTTTTTGAAGGGAAAAAATATATTTGAAGCAAAATTTTGGCTTGATGTCGAGTTTCAGGATACTGCCCCAGGAAAATCAACCATCAAGGATTGGTATGCTAAGTTTAGTAGAACGCAGTGGACGCCCAAAAGATGTTGTTACCGACGAAAACGTTAAAACAATCCACAAAATGATTTTGAATAACCGTAAATTGAAATTGAACGAAATAGCAGACATTCTAAAGATATCAACTGTACTTGTATATCATATCATTCACGAATATTTGGGTATTGCAGTGTTTGAAGATGTTCAGCGTAATAAACCCGAGTTTTTGCGTCGATATGTGACAACGGATGAAACATCATGATCATTTCACTCCGAAGTCCAATCGAGAGTCATCCGAGTGGATTGCACACGATGAACCCGCTCCAAAGCGTGGAAAAAGGCAACAGTCGGCTGGCAAGGTTATGGTGTCTGTATATTGCGATGCGCCGCGCGATAGAATAATTTTCACTAACTACCTTGAGAAAGGAAGGACCATTAACAGCGACTATTACCTAGCGTTATTGGACCGTTTGAAGGACGAAATCGCTGAAAAACGGTAGCATTTGAAGAAAAAGGAAGTGCTGCTTCACCAAGACAATGCACCGTTTCACAAGTCAGTGAAAATGATGGCAGAAATCCATGAATTGAGCTTCGAATTTCTTCCTCATCCACCGTATTCTCCAGATCTGACCCCCAGCGACTATATCCTGTTCTCAGTTCTTAAAGGAATGCTCGCTGGGAAGACATTTTCGTCGAATGAAGAGGTGATCGCCGAAACTGAGGCCTATTTTGAAGCAAGGGACAAATCGTACTACAAAAATGGTATCGAAAAGTTGGAGGGTCGCTATAATCATGTATCTATAAATGCTATAAATATGTATCACTCTTGAAGAGAATTATGTTGAACAAAAAAAACTAATTTTGCCAAAAAAAGTGTTTTACTATGGTAGGCCGGGGACTTTTCAATTGACCTGTTTGTTGGTTTGGTTACTTACAGTAGGACATGTAAAATGATGTTAAGATGTTTTGCTAAGCAGGAACGGAAAGGAGAGGATCAGAGGACGACTAAAGCTAACCTAGATAGAGGAATCAGAGATGTACTGCAAAAAAGAGGATAAACTCTTGGAATAAACCGAATTTATCCTCAACATGAAATAACAGACACCAAATATAATATACTTACACCACTTAGTGTTGTAAGGTGTTTTTAATTCCACAGGTTCTAATAGAGATTAGAGAGTATTTAATCTATTTGGAGAGGTATGTTATGTAAGAAATTATTGTGGATTTTGTTTCATATGTTTGTGTGTTGTGGTATTGCAGTATTACTTTTTTAGTTTTATTCTTCTACTACGACTTTTGTTCATCAAATACATGTTTCTATTAATTAAAACGTCGTGAAACTATAAACAAAAATTTGTATTTTGACTAAGAAATGTGATTAAAATGAAAATTTAAAATAAAAAGTTTCGTTTTTCAAATTTCCAAAAAATAAATTTGCGACTAAATTGAATGTATAGCGAAGGCTCACAGCAAAATTTAGGGTTCACTAGAACTTGAGATATCATATTAACCGTTTCGAAAAATGTTGTTTCGAGAAAACCGCGTTTAAAGTTCTCTAAAACAGCTATATCTCCAAAAATATTGTAAGTTTTGAAAAATCCTCTGAGGACATATTCTTAAAGAGTTAAACTTCGAAAATATGAAGAACTTTTTTTTTAAATCTCTAGACTACAATACCCCATTAAACATTTTTTTTAATATGAATTTGTTGACGCTGTATGTTTCTTAAATTTATGGGTAACCAGGCGAGGGCGAAGGATTGCATACGGCAAAAAAGGTCATTTTCTGACTTTTCCTCGCCGATTTATGCGGTTTTCTCTAGATCCATTTCGGCAAACGTGACAGTGTGCGTAATGACCCATAAAATTTTTAATTCGTCACCAGTATCATAAGCCCGTAATGGTATGTAAATCGGTCTTTGAGCAACATTAAGCCCGACACAACCGAACGACCGCCACTAGTTGTCGGAAAACGTTCATTTCCGTCTCCTATTCCTTTCTTGTCGTTGATATCGAACTGGATGACGGGAATAGCCGTCGTGATTACTCTCTTTGTGTCGCTATAAATAGTTCACGGTCCGAGGTGGTGACGGGGTTTCGTGTGTCCAAGAATCATAAGAATGATAATATATTCGTCGGATTTGTTCGTCAGAAAACATCAATTTGGTCGATACAATGCGTATTGCTAACGTGTAATTTCCTTCCATAAATAGTTGTAGCAATATATCATTCTTAATGCTAATTACAATCGTAATTACTAGGTTGTTCAATAATTTCATGAAAGTTATTACCAGTATGGAGGAGGTACGAAATTTATTTTGCATCGAAAACGAGTAATGCCGACTTGGTTGGCGCAGTGGCCAAGGCGACCTGCTGGGGCATGGATGTACTTTATGCTTATGATTGTAATTGTAAATGTCTTTATAAGCAACATTGGAAAATCCGTCAGGGAATAACCATACCAGTCACGCCAGTAATCAGGCTGAGTAAGAATATTTTCTGATATGGTCTCTAAGTTGGTCACTGGCCGGTCGGTAAGCTTAGGGCCGTGGACCGTGGTTCGGACCACACGTTAGACAGTATTTCCACTCCAGATAAACCCTCGCTAATAAAAAACAAAAAAATAACGCTAACATTTTCTTGATCATTATCAATACATAAGCCGTTGTTGCTGCGGACTAAAATTACTACGAGTTAATATAATATATTAGAGTTTGGGTAGAAGCTTGCAGTTAAGGGTTTACGACTACCAAATTCAGATTGTAATAGATAAGTTGCTCAGTTGAAAGCTACCCAAGTCTGCAAAAAATACACAAGAGCTGTTTAGGTTTTCTGACGTAATCTTTATATTTTTGGGTGTGCTGAATCCCAAAATTACTTTTTTGTCCATGGACGACATGTTTCTTGACAATTTGAGTAATCAGATTAAACGAGCTATTACGTTAAAATAAAATAGAATAGACTATATTTACAAACAATTAACTATAATATTTAATTATCTAATATACGTTAACTAGCACACACTAAAACTTTTTCTTTTTCCCAATGATGCTTGTCTTTGCACATTTTCGCTTGTAGGAAGAATCTTTGAACTGCCCAACAAGTAGACTAATATCATTGAGATGCTCCATTTTTCTTGATATCTTTTCTCCATCTCCTTAATGCCCTAGTGAAATCATTCGCCTTGCTCTTTACTCTCTTCTCCAAAATTTCCTGTGAAGTAGTCCATGAGTATTCACTAGGCAACCTAAAGCTTGAAACTTCTTAAGCATTCTTTTAACAATTGGTTTATAGTTACGGTCTTTACGGAAAATGTTTATATGGCCTCTTAAAATAAATTATTTTTGAGGATCCAACATAGTGGTGATTAATTGGAGGTCAGTAATGAACAAACATTATATGACAATATTTGTTCCGACGAAAATACATTCCTTCAACCTTTGCTTTTGGGAGTTCTGGAAATGTTGAATCTACGTACTTGAAAAAGTGAACTTACTTATGAACTAAGACGTACTTGAAATAAATAAACAACTTTATGTGCAGCGGCACCAACCCTAAGCTCTCTTGGTTTAGACCGACTCCTTTTGGTTCAGTGGTTTGCTCATTATATATGCGAAATATAATCTTCATATTTTAAACAATTCCATGTTCTTGTAAGTTTATTTGATGTATACGGAGTGACAGGAATGGAAGCATAAAAACCGCCGTATATCTTTTATGTAGCCTTTTTGATGAATCTATGAAAAAATCTCCTAAATCCTGACATACTGGAAATTTTTCCTTATTATTTTTTTTTCAGCATGCCACTGTACATATAAATCAGTTTAAAATACCCAAACAGCGGTGTATTAAAGGCAAAACTAACGGTGTATTAATGTGTGTGTTTAGACATAGACATTTCGTTTACATTAAGATAGGATAGAGCTGAATATGTCGTTTGTGATGTCAGACCTATATGTCGTCACTTCTTTCCGCAAATTAAAATAGTTCTAACTAAAATAAGTTTTTCTTTTAAAATACTAAACATTTCATAATTTATATACCATTTTTCTGGTAACGTTTGAATTATATATTACTTTAAAATCTTTTATAATAGAAGTTCTCGACTGAAAGGTTCGCTTTAGTAGCGTTGTAGTTTTGAGATTAAGGATAAAAGTACAGCTTCTTCTTTATACAGTGTTTTGTGTTAATTCCTAATATGGATATATTCGGAAGATTATAAAAATTTAATGCATTTTAAATATAATAAAGATTATTATTGCTGTTTCATCAACAAGATATAACTAATTTATCAAAAATCGTTATTATTTCGTAACAAGGAAGAACAACAAAGTCGCGTTTAAATATTTAAGCAACCGCATCATTCGTTTTGGTTTAGGGTAAATGATGTGGCTCGGTGAATGGAGGTAAATCGAAATGAAACAGTGGTGTTTACATGATGTGACCGTTATTTATTGACAATATAAAAAATGAGAAAAATACAAAGATAAAAAGGATGGCAGCGGAGTTACCTGTTGACGAGGCTTGGGCAGTCGATGGTGGCACGTCTTAACCGAACGAGGGTTGAGCACTGAATGACCGAAATACCCTTCAGTAATATCCCAGATAAACGTCTCGGGGTTGCCGCCAGCTATTCGGTGTCGGGTTCCAATTGGCACCCCGCCCGTGTTCAACATCTGGGATTATATTTCTGGGTATTTTGTAGACCGTTATTCCACGATGTAAAATTCGACATGCCTCAATTCGCTACAATACTCCCCTGCCAGAATTTTACATAAAATTACTTCAACAAAAATACAACAATGTTTGCAAAAAATATCAAATACAAAAAAAAACATATACCAAACAAAATGTGCTGTGTAAAATGGGCTTTGAAAAAATATGATAGTTCGAAACGGTTGTGATCTGGTACGGCTGTTGATATCTTCCGGTCCTACAGATACCGTTGCATCATCGTCGCTTTGGCACTTGAATGTGGTCCATCGACGACGTTGAAAACAAGCTATTCTTCAGACAGGGCTCCCGTAATCGACGCTGTGGGAGGATCGACTGTTCGACGACGTGGTAGCTTATTTTCTTCGACGACGAGACGTTAGCAATTCTGGTACTTCGGCGAAGACATGACGAGTCTACGGTGACTGCAATCGGTACCTAGCTTCTGGAGCTGCTCTGTGACTAATCCGTAGTCACATACGTTAGGTTAATTCATAAAAAACAAATAACGACGGTATCCGACCGAAGCTGCCCAAAGCCTTTTAAATCAAAATATCTGCCATTATGACGGAGACGGCGAGCGAAGGAAGACATTATGATTTAAACATAGCGCCGAAAGAAATGTTTAGCCGAGACGCTGATGATTAAGCAGTGACGTAAAAAATATTCCAAAAGATTGTGAAATAAAATTTTGACAAAAAAAAAATTAAAAAAAATGAATTGGAAATAATGAAATTAATCGGAATAAAATGAAAATGAGCCTTGAAGGTAAAATTGAAAACGAATCGAATTAAAAATATTTAAAATTTTGAAACAAAAAAAATATAACGGTCACGTAAAATACACCATTTTCTACGTACCCTCCATTCACGAGTCCAAACCCAATTATGCGACAGATCACGTCGGGGTCACCACTTTAGGGTAAATGATGTGGCTCGGTGAATGGAGGTAAATCGAAATGAAACAGTGGTGTTTACATAACGTGACCGTTATTTATTGGCAATATACAAAAATGTGAAAATACAAATAAATAAAACGGATGGCAGCGGAGTTACCTGTTGACGAGGCTTGGGCAGTCGATGGTGGCACGTCTTAACCGAACGAGGGTTGAGCACTGAATGACCGAAATACCCTTCAGGAATATCCCAGATAAACGTCTCGGGGTTGCCGCCAGCTATTCGGTGTCGGGTTCCAATTGGCACCCCGCCCGTGTTCAACATCTGGGATTATATTTCTGGGTATTTTGTAGACCGTTATTCCACGATGTAAAATTCGACATGCCTCAATTCGCTACATGGTTAAAACCGGAATGTTGTAACCTAAATTTCCTGTCTTGATTTAAGCAAATAGCATATATGGATATTATTGAGAATATAAACATTATCGATTTATATTTTCAGTATTTTAGATTTTTCTCGTGTTAGAAAATAGGCGATGATCACATCCCATGTGTGGAAGGAATAATTGACAATAAGAGAATATTTATTATGTATGCGTAAGAAGGACAAGGTCGAGATGATAACATTGTGGTTTTCTGATTTTTTTCTAGAACTGAAATTACATTTATTTAGATATTTAGATATTAGATAGGATAGAGCTGACGATGTCGTTTGTGATGTCAGACCTATATGTCGTCACTTCTTTCCGCAAATTAAAATAGTTTTAATTAAAATAAGTTTTTCTTTTAAAATATTAAACATTTCATAATTTATATACCATTTTTCTGGTAACGTTTGAATTATGTAGTACTTTAAAATCTTTTATAATAGAAGTTCTCGACTGAAAGGTTCGCTTTAGTAGCGTTGTAGTTTTGAGCTTCTTCTTTATACAGTGTTTTGTGTTAATCTCTAATATGGATATATTCGGAGGATTATAAAAATTTAATGAATTTTAAATATAATAAAGATAATTATTGCTGTTTCATCAACGAGATATAACTAATTTATCAAAAATCGTTATTATTTCGTAACAAGGAAGAACAACAAAGTCGCGTTTAAATATTTAAGCAACCGCATCATTCGTTTTGGTTAAAACCGGGAAGTTGTAACCCAAATTTCCTGTCTTGACTTAAGCAAATAACATATATGGATATTATTGAGAATATAAACATTATCGATTTATATTTTCAGTATTTTAGATTTTTCTCGTGTTAGAAATTAGGCGATGATCACATCCCATGTGTGGAAGGAATAATTGACAATAAGAGAAGGACAAGGTCGAGATGATAACATTGTGGTTTTCTGATTTTCGAGGACTGAAATTACATTTATTTGAAGTAATTTATTTTATAATCGAGGTCGCTTCATATTTATCTTACTCGGATTGGTAATAATATAACATATTTTGATATGATATCAGTTGGTAAAAAAGCCAGCTGCAAAATTATTTGCAAAAGATTTACCTACTTCACATCAATGTTTGTTAAATTTTAATTTATTTTTAGTAACAAAAATTAAATCAGACATGGATATTTAAATAATTTTAAATAAATTTCGAGAATATTTATTTAAATTGTACAGTAAATTAACTGTAGTGATTTTATATTCGTCTATATTTAAATGATTAAAGCATTACATTGAATTTTACATTCCAGTAATTTATCCTTGTTTCAAACGACTCTTCCAATATTTTACAGGTTAAATAATAAAATATACCTGAATTTATTTATTATTTTAAATATTCCCCGCTTGATAATGGATTTCTTTCTAGTTATTCATATTGTGTTTTGTTAATTTTTGGATGAGTTTTATATAATATTCTTTATTACATTTATATATTAATTTTGTTATTACATAAAGAGCATATGACATACATATTACAACTAGTTATTCACTATCTACTTTTTTTTAAATAATATCCTTAGGGTTCCGATTTAACTAGCGTTTGATGGATGTACTTTCACAGGTATTAGTTACTATACATACAGGTACTATACATACAGGTACTATACATACTACTAGTTCAAAGGATATTTGTCTTGTAGTTTTACTTCTACGTTTTTTATGCTCATGGAATCTTTAGTATTTCTTTCTTTCTTTAATCTTCTTTAATCTTTTCTTTCTTATTTCTTATATATCCCGGAGCGTTTGTTTATACATAATGGCAGTTTATTGTGGAAAGATAATTCGGATTCTCATCCAAGCAACTACCATATCTTTAGAGAATCATATGAGGTTTCACTTGAGCTTGAAATCTAGAATCATATACAAATTAAATTTCTTAGGAACTACTTAGCTAGAACTATTAGCAAGTAATTGTTTTGTATGTGAATTCTACATCTGTAGACTTTGTAGCATTTAGGTTTAAGTAATGTTGTTGACGGTTGTTTTGTAATCTATTTTAATGTACTGTAGCCATATCATCACCAAACGTGAGAATAGTAACTCCTTGACATTTAGGCATATCAATGGCATAAAATAAATACATACATATTGGGCGACATTTACTTTGTGATAAATCCACATAGATGAACTTCAAATCTGAATAATCGTCTCTATATCTTATTCTAAAGTGTCGATTGGATTTTTATTTGATTATGATAAGATTTTTATTAAAAAACTTTTATTTTTCGCAAGATTTTCGGGAAATAGTCGTAGTTGGTTGACTAACCTTCGAGCAACCGTATACGTTTCCAATAAATAGATGGTGTGTCGAAAAACTATAAAGTGGAAAATGAGTACTTTTCGACGCTAGAGGTCGCTTACGGTTTAACGACTTGCAGTGAATGAGAGGCACGAAGTTAATTTTGTATTGTGTATTAATTTTTTATGGCGTGGCATAAATTCAATTGTCTCGGATTAAAATTCGACGTAACGCAACAAAGAAATGCGTTTTTACCGTCATTTGTAATTAAGAACTTATTCCCATTAGTCTTTTTTTATATACGTCGCGGTATATATTTGTACAATCTTCCAACAACAGTTTTTCTTTCTTTCTGCTTTTTTTGACTTGTAGGAACTTAATGTAAACCACCTGGTAGGTTTTTTTTTAATTTAAAAAGAATAATCATAGTTAATTTGTGTTAATATTGTCATATTCGTTTTTAACCCGAAATTATTTAGAATTAAATGTTTTCAGTGTGTTCTATGTATTAGTTCATTAGATGTCAGAGAATTATTTTTTTATATCATGTGGAAAGTGATGACAGATGATACTTCCTATTTTTTGAATCGGTTAATCCTACGTATATATGTTATATCACGCAAATATTACTGCTCTGGCTATGGAATGTATTCGAGAATTATTGATTATATGCAAAGGATATGTATTTTAAGACCGAATGGTGTAAAGAATGAGATGGGTTGGTCTGTTTTCTCTTAGTATGAAAATATACAAAAAGAATAATAAAATAAAATATTCGGATGAATTTTTGAATTTTTTCTTATTAGTTTTTTTTTATCTACGTTCTTTCTTTGAGCTTTTGTGTGATTTTTGATCTTAATGTATGTTAATACATATGCATTTTTTGAGAATTTGTGTTAACTTAGTGAATTGATACGTAAATATTAATTTTCATTAAAATTATTATTATTAAAAAAAGAAGAATTATATTTAAAATATTATTGGCATATGTTTACCATTTATATTGTCTGCATTGTATATTGTGAAAACTGGAGCTAATATTCCTTTTGTCTTATTAGTTATTTTTAGGTGCAGGAATCATTCAATTTTTTTTTACTTTATGTATTCTGTAATTTAAGACAAAATAATTAGTTTCATGTCAATTTCTAGCTTGGTCTTATATCTTTTCATTGTGTTCTATATTTTAGATCAGTTGATGCCAAACATAAACACGTATTATACTTGACACTCTTACCTAGTAGGTGAACCTGCAACCATAAATTTATCTCTGAATGTCGAAAAACTATAAAGGGTAAAATGGAAAGTTGCGCCGTCCGGATTCGGGTTTATTGGCTTGCAGTGAATCACATGGCGTGAACTTAATTTTAGATCGTGTTTGTTCCCGTTCGCGAGTAAGCCGATATGACATACTTTTTTATCCGAAATGTTGATAAATGATTTTTGCGCGGTTCGGTCTTTGCCAAGTTTTTCTACTCGCGCGTTCATTCCAAGACAACTTAATATCGCGATAATGAAACATGTCATCGCGAAAAAGAGTGCTCGTAAAAACTGGTTCGAATAATTGGTCTAAAAATATGATGCTACGCCGTAGGAATTTCGAAGATTTATAATTTCTTTTTTTATTATACAATACTATTAAATGCTAACACATAAACGGAATAACCATAAGAATTCAGCTTTATAAGCGTGCACTGCTTTTTATAGTTTTTACTCAAATCCAGCGGACGCTCGTTAATGTGAACTAATTCAAACCAACGTGATTTAAGTGATCTAAATAATAAATGTTTTTATATTTAACACATGATCTGGGTCTAACATATAGATGGTGCTAGGTTTATTGCATTAATCGCTTTTTCAGTTAGTACTAACCTTCAAAAGAAAGCTGTTAAAATTTCATAATATTCTACTCAAAAGTTTGTGAGTTATTGTGCTAAGAGTGGCAGTAGTTTTATTTTTCAGTGTTATAATTTTACACTGCTTCTTGATGGGAAAAGTACCGTTTAAGCGAAGCAATGGCTTGAAAAGTATTATAAGGATTCCGGTCCACGAAATACAACAGTAAAATGGTTGTACCACCAGAAAACATCAAAAAATCCACAAAATCATTTTGAATGATCCAAAATTGAAGCTGCTTGAGTTGGCTAACATCATAAAGATATTAAAAGAACATGTTGGTTTCATAGTGCATGAGTTTTTGACTATGAGAAACTTATGTTTAAAGTGGTGCACGTTCATGCATGTTGACAAAAAACTAGGAAGTGTTGATCATTCTGAAGAGTGTTTGTTTATATTTAAACGTGAACTGGGTTTCTTGTCTCAATATATCATAATGGATGAAACATCACTTCACTCTGGACTCAAAATCATCATCATTTAAGTGGACAGCGACTAGTGACAGGCCTATTTTGAGACAAAAGATAAATCGTTCTACAAAAGTGATATTAAAATGTTAAAGCTGTGCTGGTATGATTGTGTGGCTTTTCATGGAGAATACGTTGATGAATAAAGCCAATTTTGAACAAAAAACCGTGTTTATTTTTTATGTTACGCCCGGTAGCCCAGGTGTTATAACTTATAGTAGACTGTATAAATCGTATCCTATTATTTGTATATGTAACAAGTGCTATTCAATGGACAAAAAGAGCAATAATTTTTGTTTTAGTTATAAGAAGAATGATCTGTAATTTTAATTTAGCCTTAATTGGCGTTTATTATTCCAATGCCAGCGCTCATAATTTACGAAGAACTAAGTCTTATTATTATACTTATATCTTATACTTATACTATCGTATTATACTTCTTCTCTTTGAGATCAATCTAAAGCTTACTTAAAAATTTGTATAGCTTGCGTGTCAGTCACTATATTTCTGATTTCAATGGGAAGTCCTCATCGTCTTCATTGTTAATATCTTCCTCATTATTATTCGTTTGCTTATATTCTATCTTCGTTCCATAAGTTAATATTAACTGAAGTTCAAGCAATGTGGAGATTCTTCATTGTGTACGATTTTATTAATTTTGGTTGTGTTGATAATTTCTCAACATATAGAGACAGCGTTCGTATTCTATATCTTGTTTTAGATCGTTATAACCAACTATCACTAGCTACGAAATTTTCAATGTCTTTCAATTTTAGCTCTTCCTTTAGCTATTTGGCCGGTAATAAGGATATGCTTTTGCCGTTGTTTTAATAACCCCTTACCAGAAAAGAAATTCTTCATTTTGGGCGCTCTCCATTATTTATTTTTTAGCTTTTTGTTTATATCACCGCGCTATCGATGTGATGCTATGGTACGAATTTCGCGTTTACATTAACGCAATTTTCATTATTAGGTGTTTACGTTATTATGATTTCTATCTACTATTAGCTTATTTTTTATTTCATATCATCATTGAATATTTGTTCCTAACTTTTGAAAGGTTTTTTGTGATTTTTTTTGTGTTGTATTGTTACACCTGGTTTAACGACGTGGTCATAGATCAACATAAATGAAAATGCCGAATATCCATATCGATTAAATCATAAATGGGGATCGCTCTAGACTACAACTGATGCGTTCAATCTGAACACTGCACGAAATATGGTAATACAAAATACATGTAAAAACGCAATAATATTATTTTTCAGTTTAAAATGGGAAATGCCAATCCACCCGCCGTATTCTCTTTACCTTGCTCCTTCTGATAACTACTTGTTCCGACATATGAACTTATTTGTGCAGCGATTCATTCTTTAAGACACGAAAAATGCGTCATGGATAGCCTATACAATAGATTGTAGTTCCAATGGATTGTAGTTTCAAGATGGAGTCTTTAAATTGCCTGAAAGATGTGAAAAAGTAGCAGCTGTCACTGGACAATACTTTAAACCAAATACATTGTACATTGATTTTTCACAGTAAAGCTTCTAAATAAAAAAATCATTTAAAACTAATTTATTTATAGGCCTAATAATAATCTTTACATTTTCCTCTAATACAATATATCAATATTATGCCAAAGTTTCGATTATTATCATTTCTTCAGCTAGAATAGTTTTTCTCTGCTGTCTTCTGTTCTCCTAATATTAAATTCATAAAATTCAAATTAGTTCCGCAAACATTTAACTTGTTTGTGGAAATGGAAATGACTGAGAAAATAGATAGCTAGCTTCTTATACAGGCTCAGATGTTTTTCTCATTTCTTATTATATATATTATATATATATATATATATATATATATATGTATATATATCTGAGAAAAGCATATATAATTAAGGGATATTGTGGCCTAAAAGGTTTGAAAATTTACAAGAAGGTTGCTAGTGAAGACTGAAGCTGTGAAGTCTAAAAATAAAATCAGTTTTAAATAGTTTAGGTAGCTGAGACATTAAAATAGCAATCTATGTTAATTATTACTTTTTCAGATATTGAGAACAGAATGCTTTCATAATGAATGAAATTTCTTAAGAGTCGTGACGATTACTAGGTCATTACCACTTAAATAATCAAGACGATGTTTATTTATATCGTGTAACATCGTCGTAAGTCTTTCACTATTCCTATTTTAAGATTTTCAATTTATTTGACTTAAGTGTAAGGGGACGTAAACAAATTAAGCCTTATAAAAATAAAACAGAAAGGCCTTAAATACTTTCGTTCTTTGCACAACATGAGTATTATTGGCTTGTTTTGAGAAAACGAACGCGTCTAGAGGATGTTAACCATTTATTTGAACCTATATATGTTTTTCCGTGAAGATGATTTTTTAAAGTCTTTTTGAGGCAGTGTCTTTGATTGATTTAAATGAAACGAGGTATTTATCTACTATATATAAACCGTAATTCGTTTGTCTGTCTGTCCAAGAATAAATATTGCCTTTTATGTTAATAAACCTTATATTTCTATTCTCGTAAATAATGGACGTACAAAAGGGAAACCAAAAAGTACTAAAGACGTAAAATTAAACAGGCTCTTTTAAAAACGAATACAAAGGCAGAGGAAAAGTCTCCTTTTGTATCAATTTAAACAGTTTAGAAACATTTGCTCTATAGATTTACTCGGCTCATATATAAAAAAGACCCTCTTGAAAGATGGAAATCTATCGCTTCCATTGTTTCGAAAATAATATTATTTTAATTACGATGATTTATTAATGATAGTGAGAATAATTATAGTAATGGAAAAGTCCTAATCGGTCACTTTAGATTATTAGTTATTGTATGAATTTTACCGGGTTTTTGTTGATTTTTGTTATCGAGGACGCAAAATATATATAAATTTATTTGTATGTGCGTCATCGAAATTTGTGACGTCAAGAACGTCGCAATGTTGCCGCATCAACTCAACTATCTCAAGTTCTAGTTCAGTTTGGCTTTGATGTACAACATAATTCTAATCTAAATAAAATAATTCAATAAAAATGTTATCAAACATATTCCGTTTATTTTAACACTATAGTACCTCTAATGCATATATTATCGAAGGAGTTAAAACTATAATTAAGAACACAGGTATAATAGTTTGTAGGTTAGAGTTGTTTTATTTTATTTACATTGAACTCTTTTCCACACCACCCGGCGCTTGTTTTTATTTAGTGGTATTACCCTGGAGGACTAATCCACCTAATTAACAATTATATTTCAAAGTAATGCATTTTACTTACATTCGAGAGTGTATTTACCATTTTACGTTTAGTTCTTGTTTCCTTCGATGGTGTGTTTATTTGTTAAGTCATCTTGATATCACTGTATTTTTTATTTCTTCTGCTACTACCTGTGGATAGCATTCTTGATGAAATTAATCACTGCTTAATGCATTTACCATATCTACAAAACAGTTAGTATTCATTCTCCCTGATATATTCGAATCTAATTCTCAGGTTTAGTTCTGAACAATTACAATAATATCTGTGCACACAAATCTTTCACGATCTACATATATCTAACACCATTTAACAGTTATATTCTATTCATTATGTGCATACCTTTAGGTGTTTCCACTCCCATCATTGTGTCTTAGGAATTTTCAGCATTGCAAAGCATATCCTGAAAGTTTCCTTTAGTCACTTTCAATTTCTGCTTCACTGTCCAATTCAATCATTAGACTGTTAATTTCCAATCTGTCTAAAGCATTTTTACGATTCCACCATTTATTAATTACTTCCTCCGTATGTTTTATCGAGTTCATTCAAACTGAAGGTGTTGTAGTAGACAATGTTTCCTTCCACATATGCAAACAGTTCTTGATGGAATATCTTTCTCGACCAGCATGTCTATCATGATAAGTCCTTGCTATCCTTCATAACAGCAAGATTGGATAGAATATACAGTAATAGGGAGGAAGTCGTAATACTATGTGACCATGTTATTCAGCCATCTGATCTACCGTATATCATTTTTCGGGCATATTTCTAAAAGAAGTAAATTGCAAAAAATGCAATGAAACATTTCATTTACATTTATCTAATAATAATTTGAAATAGTTCATTCTTTAAACAAGGTTTCCAAAAACTTATTTTTGTACTTTAAGCCATTCCTTAATTGCAGCCTTTTTTCTGTACTTGTTGGGATCTTCTCCGCCAGTGTACTATGATATGGTGAATTGTACCTAATAATAACTGATGTTTCCTCGAAGTTCTTTAATAGCTGATTTTCGAGCACTGCAAAAACAAGTTATGGTTCATTTTTCCATGGTAGTCACCCTTGGACATAGAGGAAAACACTAATTCTGCATCAGGAATAAAAATATTTCATTTATATTCCTGTTTCATGCATGAAGTAGTTCTTCATCAAATGTTATTACTAACAAAACCTAATCTATAGTTATTCCCACGTTTACATTTTCCCAACAACTTTTGTTGCTATTACGCTATATTTTTTATCATCTTGGCATGAATGACTGAATGTACTTTTGAAAGATCTACGTCTCATCTAAATATACAAATTGATATAATAATCGTTCCTTGATTTTGTTATATGTTTTTTAAAATTGTATTCTTTCATGAGTAATGTCTATAAGTTTTATTAAACCCCTTCGTCGGTTATCTTTACATCACTGAAGTCTTATATTACACAACAGTATATGAAAGGATGTTCAACATCCCTCAAATAGCTGCATATCTTTCAGCTTTTTATCGGGATAGTTCCAAGACTAACAATTTTCTCTGAAATAATGGTGTTAAATTATTTCGATTGAAAAAACTACTTACTGTTTTTATGCATTTCGTATTTTTGAACTCTGATTCAGCTAACATCAAGATGATCTTCATTCATCACCTGTTCAGATAGGTCACGATTCATATGCCGAAAGAAGTAGCAATCAGAATGAGGAAGGTCTAGGTCAAGTATATTTTCACGGTTTCTGCAACATGATAGAGTAATATCTGAAAATCCTTGTCTTTTTTTGACTGTCCAGAAAGCTCTTTGTCTATGGTGTCAAATTGACTACTTTTAAAACGTCGAAAACCAATATTGACATGTAGATATCGATGGTGTATGTTTGCCATAAGCTTCACATAACATTTAATAATCTTCGGTCGTCTTTTTCTTTAAATTGAAGTAAAAAAGTAAAACTCCCCTCAAATCTGATTTACTCGGTACAAATTCAGACATCTTCATTCATTCATCACATATAAAATAATCGAAGAGTTTTAAAGATTTTTTGAATCTAAGAGGTCAATTGAAAGGTCGCCGACCTGACACATAGATGGCGCTATTAGAATTAAATCCATATGTTTTTTAGTTAGCCCTAATCCTCAAAAGATGCGTGTATAAATTTGACAGTTGTCGGATCATTATTTTGTGAATTATAGCATTTTGAGTGAAACAACTTTTGTTATTGTGTGTTGAATTTCGCGTGTTGATAAAATATTGCTTTTTGAACTGTCCCAGGAAAATTAACCATTGGGATTGGTATGCTAAGTTTAGACGTGGTGAAATGAGCACTGAAGATGGTGAACGCAGTGGATGCCCAAAAGATATTTTTTTTTACCGACGAAAACATAAAAAAATCCACAAAATGATTTTGACCGTAAATTCAAATTAAATGAAATAGCAGATACTATATAATAATAGCAGATTAGAGATACTCTAAGGATATGAACTTAACGTGTATATCATATCATTTACGAATATTTGAGTATGAGAAAGCTCTGTGCAAAATGGGTGCCGCTAGAGCTCACTTTTCATCAAAAACAATGACGAGTTGATGATTCGGAGTAGTGTTTGAAGATGATCAGGCGTAATAAATCCGAATTTTTGCGTCGATATGTGACAATGGATGAAATATGGCTCCATCATTTCACTCCGAAGTCCAATCGATAGTCATCCGAGTGGACTGCACACGATTAACCCGCTCCAAAGCGTGGGAAAACGCAACAGTCGGCTGGCAAGGTTATGGCGTCTGTATTTTGGGATGCGCATGGAATAATTTTCATTGACTACCTTGAAAAAGGAAGGACCGTCAACAGCGACTATTACATAGCGTTGTTCGACCGTTTGAAGGACGAAATCGCCGAAAAACGGCCGCATTTGAAGAAAAAGTTAATGGTGTTTCACCAAGACTATGCGCCTTGTCAAAAATCCATGAATTGGGCTTTGAATAGCTTCCTCATCCACCGTAGTCTCCAGATCTGGCCCCCAGTAACTATTTTCTGTTCTCAGATCTCAAAAGAATATTCGCTGGGAAGAAATTTTCGTCGAATGAAGAGGTGAAGGCCGAAACTGAAGCCTATTTTGAAACAAAGGACAAATCGTACTACAAAAATGGTAACGAAATGATGGAGGGTCGCTATAATCAGTGTATCACCCTTGAAAATTATGGAAATTATGTTGAATAAGAAAAACTAATTTTGGCCAAAAAAAAGTGTTTTACTATGGTAGACCGGGGCCTTTCAATTGACCTGTTATATTTGTACATACGGTTATATAAATATTATTATTCAAAATATTGGAACATAACATGGATATTAAAACTTTATTTTCACATTATATTTGTTTATAACTAAAAATTTTCTGGTATACCGTTGCAGATCTGATTAATTCAGCAATTACCATCAAAACTATATCAGTAAACCTTTTTACGGTACACAAATAACAAGAAACAGTATTTTTACGAAGATTTATTTGGCTCGTTAACTGGCACAGGAAAAATTAAACAACGAAAACGTATTTTTGTTAAAATAAAATGTGGGCAGCGACTTGTTCTGTATAAATTATAGTTTCATGTGAAAGTTAATACGTGTATAAGCCATTCGGCATTAACGAGCTATTATACAAACATAGAACACCTTCAATAGTAAAACAATACTCATTTTCAAATAGCTTTTATTACGATATTCGAAGGTGGTGTTATTATCATCATCGCCTGGGATAATAAATGTTTTATTTATATTGTAATGGGGTTTATGGCGTAAATTAAAACTAACTTATGCGGTTGTAACTAGGACCAATCCCAGATCCCAATATTATTGCAGTAAGTTGCCGGGTAGGCTTGGTAGTGCAGTGGTCAAGGCAACGAGATGGTTTTATTTTTTTACCGATTAATTTTTGTCTTTAATATTAGTTGATACTCTTGAGGAGTATCAGTACAAGTTAATCATAAATTTCAATGTTGTGTTTATCTTCTTTAATTTAAAGTTGACTGGATGATTTTCCATGCATATTTTTTACCAAATTTTGAATGTATTATATGCAAAATATCGATATAGATTTGAAATTGTGGCAATTTTCATTAATGGGTTAAATTATTGTCTGTGATACCAACTTATATTGATTTAAATATAATGATTTATTCATTGTCATAAAGAGACAACTTGAAAATAGTTCACATTGTCTACTTAACTTGCATTGTACATATAAATTAGGTTCTATGTTCTGTCTATCATGTTAGTACTTTAAAATTGTTGTTTGTTTTTTTTTTAATTATTGCCAGATGTTGCAGTATGTATTAACTGGCTTGGACTGATTGTGGATAAAATGGGATTTCAGTAAATTATTGATACAGATTTTGGGTTTTATTGTATAATTGATGAAATGTAAGAGCTAGCCTATCGGATTATAGATTCCTGAAATTGATATTTGATGCCAGACTGATCGTTGAACGGAGATACAAATCGATAATGAGGGTTTAAATATATTCTGATATAACCCAAAATGTGTATGTTTAAACGCCTCACTCATCACATCAAGTTGTTATTAGTAAATATCTTTGTTCAGCAGTCTGATGTTTTAAGAATATCAGTGTTTCTACTAAAATTTCCATGTTATATCCCGTATACTCTGGTTTTTCAAATTTTGGTGATTCCAAATTATAATAGTCTACAGTTAAGAAACTGAGCCATTGAAATTCTTCTTGATGGCCATATACCCTGAACTGCTAGTTTCTATACAAATTCCAGAAGACTTTGTTAGTCCTCAGCAACTATTCAGTCTGTCTGTGATGCCTTTACATCCTTAACTGCGATGATGTTTTCTAATTCTAATATTGTATAGCCAGGGAGTTCAGAGTAACTTCAATTAACCTTACAGTTTTTTGTAACCTTACAGCTTCAACTGCGATTCTTTAATCGTAATTCATATTATAGAATATTTTATAATTTTTAAGTGGTTTAGTTAATTATCTTCGCGACCACTGTATGGTTGTAATTTAGTTAACGTCAGTAAATAAGAATAAAAAATATTACTCTTATACTATTGATAGTGGGAGAGCGATATTCCAGATGCACTAGCTATGAAATGCAGTGGAATATTGATGAAAATGATGTACAAAATTCTATCAGTATAACATAATATTTAGGCAAATAAAACCTATTGATTTCAATTTGTAAGTTTGCTTCAATAATACCCTTGTAAAATTATAAGAACTTTGGTCACCAAGAACCTTTACAAGATCTGTGTTTATACATGCAAATTTAAGATATTAAATTCTCTGAAGTGTCTAGTGATCTTCCCACATCAATTCTTAAACTAGACATCTTCTTAGTTTCATTTACTTGTCTCCTTAACTATAGTTCAGAATGTTTAAAACTTCTCTATGCCATTATACATATATACTAGGCTGTAAAAACTGTAATAAAATCAAATTTTTTTATCAAACGTGTATAATTCATTGAACTATTTAATGTATGAGAAAACTGATATTTGGTAATATTAGCTTTTTGTAATTTGACCATGACATAACTTGGATAGATAGACGCTTTTTGAAGCCTTGTATTTAATTAATATTTTACTTTGTTTCTTCAGAATTTATGATCATTTGGTAATGTTGGTAGTGGCAATGTTGGTACATGACATTAAATACAATTATACATAAATATAAGAAATAAAACGTAACCTCAAATTTTTTAGATTTTTATTTACCTCGATATTATATTTATGAGAATCATTATAGGGGTAGTAAAAATAGTAAATACTTATATCAGAATAGTTTTTGCGGAAACAAATTACCGATAACGATGCTGTATCTGCTTGTTCTCGCTTTGCAAGATTTAATCACATTTCTCTAACTCTTTTCTTCTTTGGAACGAAAATAAACAACTTGTTTTAGGTTTTTACCAATTTAAGTTATATTTTCGGAAAGAGTTTTAAACGAAAAGACTATTAATTTACTTAAAAGAATTGTTTCATTTTACGAGACTGAGGATTCTTATCTGTTAGAAAACAGATCAACCCGTCTCATCATTCAGGTAGTATAAATCCAGATGGCCAGATACAATTACATTAGAGAACCTCACACTATCTGTGCACATTAGAATGCCTAATTATAAAACGAAATTATTGCAGTGATGTATAAAAGTACTTACAAACAGTCCAGTGCGCCTAAAACATCTACGTTATGTACATATTTGGAACCTTTTAACGCACATTTAAAATTCAAACCTCAATTCTTCCGGCTAAAGTGAATGAAATAAAGTGCACAGAATTGTCATGAAGTAGTCTTTCAAAAGTAGTCATGTCATAATAACCAAAGAACCAAATTTAATTACTCGAGTGATAGTGTTGACATGAGGAAAAGGTTGATCCCGACGGTGGCCTTGAAAACTAAATTTTATATATAATACGAATGAAAAAAATACCTTAACATATTAAAACAAAATAACGGGACACCGGATAGCTTTCCTAAAATGATATATTTTTTCCAGAAACCCGATACTTATCGAGCTCGGTCTTCTCCCGTACACGACTAGCCACTTATCCCAAACTAATATTATCGTTCAAGTAATAGAGGTTAAAACTCAGATTTAGTTTCCAATATCAAACGGAATCTAAACAGAATGGAAAGTTCTCCTTTTCCGTGATACTTACTGAGGCGGCCTCGACAAATATCTTTATATTTTCGATATATTTAGATTTTACAATGCGTGTTTTTAAATTTGAAACGTTAACGGGCCGGTAATAAAGTTTGTGAGTTCGTTTGTTAGTTTGCTCGTGATTTAATTATGCAGGCAATATATCGCGGCTGGCCAGGAAAACGTTATAGTATAAGTAGAAGCAAAGAACGGACATTTTCTCCATGAAAAATAATCAGTTCGTTCGGAAACGAGCGAACTTATTATTAATATTACCAGAAATAAATGTTTGTTTTATTTTTGTGCGGGCTGGACGAATGTTCCAGTAAAATGCGGGTATTAAATTTACGTGGTTTCGCGTAATTTATGTAGTTCGATTGCAGGAACTGGTTCGGGATGAGAATTATTAAATATCTACGCAAATAAACTATTTCGTAATTCGGAGAACGGACATCAAATAGTAACATGTTACATGTTACAAATATTGTTTGGCCTCAAAATTATTTTAAAATTAGAATTTTTTATACTCAACAGATCCGTTCTTCACTCATGTTCAAGGCGTAGCATTTTATTAATAATCCTGACAACTCTTCTTTTTTTGTGTGTATATTTCATTCACATCCGTTTGTTCAGTTTGTTATATTTTTGTTCTATTCGTCCTACATAAATTCAAATATTTTTAACGAAATGTTAATTTTTATTTTCCATTGATCACTATAGACGATTTTTTTTTGTAATGCTGAGGCAAGAATAGGTTTAGTTCGATTTTTCGTCCTGAGGAAGTGACGGACTTTAGTCTGTTTTCTAATACATATAAAAACTCTCAGTGTCGCCTCTTTTTTCTTTGAATATAACACTTTTTAAAATAAATTAATAGTTCATATCAATCTTATATATTAATTAGCATTGGAAACTATCAACTGAAAATAGTCGAAACAGTCGATAGTCAAAAAACTAGCTGTTTTTTTCAATTCGTGATGTCAGACGAAGATGTAGGAATACTTTCTTGTAAAAATTGTGAGAGAGGAAAGGACGGAGATAATTGCTTGGGGCAGTTAATTTTATATGTGGTTATATTTTTTAAAAAAGAAAAGGAAAAATATTACTGAATGCTATAATATTACAAATAATAATACATAACATGCAATTTATAATTTAATTTTAAACGAGTAGAATTATTCTTATTTGAAACATTCAAACACTGTGGATCTATAAAAAGGAATGGAATTTTTCTATGGAATGGAATAATACCCCACAAATGTTTTATTATATTTTAATGAGTTAATTGCTATTTTTGAATAATATACTATAATAAATATACACAATAAAATAGAACTTAAACAAAACCCAAAAACTAAAGATGTACAATAACCATAAATACTATATAAAATTTAAACATATACCTAATCATAGAAAAAAAAAACTGATCCACGACATAACTAAAAATGATCTGAATGAAATGATATAAATACTTTATTTATTATTGAAAGGAAATATTTTTTTTAACAAAAATCGAGAGAGTAATCGAATTATTACCTATTATTGCCATAAAAACAGTCAAAAGTATTTTACTATTTATGATTTACAATTTTAATCTTTTTACCCTATTCCATTAATAATCTTGAAAGATATCGTTCCAAAATGCTGCTATATTAATATACAATATATTGTTCTTTACATGCAAACTACCAAAAAAATCATAAAACTATATATATTACATATAAAGGTAAGCATAAATTGGGTACATTTTTGTCAAGGTCGCAGTTAGGACGAACAGCCACAACGTCTAAAATGAGTTGAATGAAACTAGTAGAATCACAAATAGTAACTACAAGTATGACTGAAACAGTCGATAGCAAATAGTAACAAAATCAGTCAGACCGAAAACAGCGACTGAAAACAGTCACTGGTAAAAAGTAGTAAAATCAGTCCATAGAGTATGACAATTTCAGTCGATAATTCCTAACAGTAATATGTATTAATGGTTACTGTTTGGAATTCTGTATATAAATCTCCTTGAAAAACTTGGAAAGATCAAAAGTATTTTTTCCCCACCCATTATACTCAGATGCCAACAAAGCCCAAATGGGTTTTATTGAAGTTGGAAGAAGAGATTGCTCTAAATTGGTTAATCTGTTTGTTTAATAAGTTTAGATTAGATTTATATCTTAATAGACTTGATTTGATCTCGAGGTCAAATGCTCTTAGTCGTTAGCCATTGGCTTTTCCTATATTTCTGCAAGAATTTGAATTCTGAATTATAAAAACAATACATCTATCCAAGAGTTATGTTTAGTGCTTAGTTAGAAGTTTCCTGCATGTTGTCCTTGTATAACAACCACTGTTTGTTTAATATTCGGTTTAAATCCATCACTTGAAGACAATACTTACAATACAATACACTTCCTTATAACTGGATCGATTTGAACCGCCAGTTTAGTTTTGGACCCCCAAAACTAATATTTACCAGTTTGTGAATTGTTGATGTCTAGAGTATGTTCACTATTTCCAAAAAAACTTGATGATTTTTAGTAGTATCTGTTTCTCGTTTAGAACAGATAAACTTTACGCTATTGGGTTATTGATGTGTTTATTTCAGAAAAATATTATATTGGTCACAATTAATTCAACTTTCGGTGTTAATTAGTAGTGTATTGTATTATAGATTTTCTTATTCCACTGAAGATATAGTGAAGATGACAACACTAATCAACAGTCACAAAAATATTACATCTATGTAATGTAATAGGATTAATGTATTGACAAAATATATTTATATTAATATTTAGGTCGAGATTAAAACATTGATTGATCGATAAGAAATTACCAGAAAATATAAATAATAAATTCGTCATAAGTTGAACATCAATCAGAGCGAACTTTCAGTATTTAGTGACTGATACAATAGGAATGTCGGTTTAATAAATAATAAGTTTGCCGACGATCAAAAAACATGGTCCTTGGTCTAGAAGATATACACTGTTGAAAAAATATCGATTTTGATGTCCTTTTTGATATTAGAAATAAAATATAAACATATTTATATAGACTTTATTGATATGTCGATATTTTTTCAACAAAGTTAGAATGAAAACCTCTTTTTGTTTTGTTTTCATTTCGATAGTCTTTGGTATATTTTTATTATTTTATCTATGTTGGTACAGATCCACAAATTACTTATACAGACGCCACAAGAAATTTACCTAAATGAGTCTTGATTGATTTAAGATGAGAATAACAAATTCGTTTAAAATTGACATTTTGAGTTAACTATTACGTTATTGGAACAGTCATGTTATTGGAACAGGTCAATTGAAAAGTCCCCGGCCTAGCATTTATTATACTATACACATTTTATTGGCAAAATTAGTTTTTTCTTATTCAATATAATTCCCTTTAAGTATGATATACTGATTATAGCGACCCTTCAACATTTCGATACATTCTTTGTAGTACGATTTGTCCTTTGCTTCAAAATAGGCCTCAGTTTCGGCGATCACCTCTTCATTCGACGAAAATTTCTTCCCAGTGAGCATTCTTTCCCATTCATTTTTTCCATTCATTCCCAGTGAGATATGAGAACAGGAAATAGTCGCTGGGGGACAGATTTGGAGAATACGGTGGATGATGGAGCAATTCGAAGCCCAATTCATGGATTTTTACCATCGTTTTCACTGACTTGTGATACGGTGCATTGTCTTGGTGAAGCAGCACTTTCTTTTTCTTCAAATGCGGCCGTTTCTCGGTTCGTCTAATAACGCTATGTAATTGTCGCTGTTGATGGTCCTTCCTTTTTCAAGGTAGTCAATAAAAAATATTCCATGCGCATCCCAAAATACAGACGCCATAACCTTACCAGCCGACTGTTGCGTTTTCTAACGCTTTGGAGCTGGTTCACCGTGTGCAGTCCACTCGGATGACTATCGATTGGACTTCGGAGTGAAATGATCGAATCATCAACTCGTCGTTGTTTTTGGTCAAAAGTGAGCTCGCGCGGGGCCCACTTTGCACAGAGCTTTCTCATATCCAATATTCGTGAATGATATGATGTACATGTTCAGTTGATATCTTTAGAGTGTGTGCTATTTCATTCAATTTCAATTTACGAATATTCAAAATCATTTTGTGGATTTTTTAAATGTTCTTGTCGTTCTCTTTTGGGCGTCCACTGCGTCCACCCTCTTCAGTGCTCATTGCACCACGTCTTCAGCCAAGTCAATTAGATTATTTAAAAAAAAATTAAAATTGAACTAAAGTAAAATTTATAATTTATACCCTAAACCTTGGGAAATATTCTAGAATAATGAAAGAAATAACACAGAATATATTATCAAATACAGTTTATTTGAATATCATATCGTAATCTTATATAATCTTTTATGTGGTGTTTATTGTAAACCTGATTTTTTTGAGACAAGTTTTGTTAACTACATTATAAAACACTGAAAGTTACGTTATTTTGTATTTAATGACAATATAGAATGTAACCAAATTTCAAACAAGAAAAATAATATAGAAAGTGTAATTTAAGAAAATAAGAATAAGTATCTATGAAGAATATAGAGTTGTGAATGTGATTGAACGTATTTGTTTGACTAACATTTAAAAGTTATGGTTAAAAGTTATGGAAAAGATATGATTTACATAACGTTTTTCCAGTGATAGTATCAGGTAATGGCAACATATACGGAATATCAAGGTAAATCATGATCCGCGATTAAAAAATATTGTCGTCAGGGTGCGATTGTGAAACCCTTAATAGCGGAAGCCAATGCTAATCTATGAAAGTAATAGCGCAAAGATCATTAAATTTGATGATGAATTTGAATACTGGAATAATGTGATATAGCCCGATGAATCATCATTTACATGGTTTGCTACAAGCGCCCCCCAAAATAAGCATATGATCTGGACTTCCTGCCTTCTACAGTCCAGCACGGGAGATGTTCCGTAAGGTAGCATTCCTTTGGGAACTATTCAGATACTTTACGAATCTTATTAATACATTTATAAATTAACTTATTTATAAATATATATATTGGGATATATCAGTGTTCATACCATTTTATCCATCCCTTGTAATTGTCACATGTTCTTTTTTTGTTCTCGAATTTAATTGTAATAATCCAGAATATACTCTACTAGGATAAGGTTTCATTGAATAAACAGAACATATCATAGGCATAATTTGTCAACGGAATGTACATGCCCTCTATGGCGACAGAACGATCCGAATATTTTTGCGATAGTCGCGGGTTCGAAACTTGCTTGCTTGCAGCAGATTCAGTCCAGATAAATCCTGGTTGGTAAAAAGGAGACTTTAAAATGTAGCGACCTATTGTAGCGACCTTGAGGCATGTTGAATTTTACATCGTGGAATAACGGTCTACAAAATACCCAGAAATATAATCCCAGATGTTGAACACGGGCGGGGTGCCAGTAGCGCCAACTAGAACCCGATAACGAATAGTTGGCAACCCCGAGACGTTTATCTGGGATGTTATTGAAGGGTATTTCCAATCATTCAGTACTCGACCATCGTTTGATTTAGATGTGCTACCATCGACTGCCCAAGCCTCGTCACCAGGTAACAACGCTGCTATCCGTTTTATCTATTTTATATTTTCCACATTTTTATATTACTTCAAGAAATAATAGTCACATAATGTAAACACCACCGTTTCATTTCGTTTTACCTCCATTCACCGAGCCATATAACTAACCCTAAAAAAATACCTTTGTTCACTACAAAAATAATAAATATATTCAGAATAGTTTTTCGAACTTTTTCATCGTACCAATCGGATGTAAATACAACAGAACTAAGATATTTTTTTAATAGTGTAGTAGTAATTTATGTTGGGCGATTTAACTGAAAGCCGGCGAGCTATCGAGCCACCAGTACTCAGTGAAATTAAAATATTAAACACTTTTAATAAAGCGGTTGGACGAATAACCCCCTGCGAACACGGGCACGAGCAACTGAACCGTTTTATTTAGGCCAATTTAATTCGGAAAAAGAGCCAGACGGGAAGAGGGAGACGCCAGACCATCGCGTTCGCCTGGAAAAGCCCGGCTTGATTTATTTTGTTTTAACTTTCGCTGACGGTTTAGTTAATTCTTCATTAGTCGCGTTTTAAATGTGTATATACAAGCGTTTTTTTTTCTCGGGAAGGGAAGGGAACGAGCCGCTTAAAAATAGTAGGCCTTGAACTGGGCGCCTGTTGTGCAAAGGTTAATTGAGGCTCGTGGAATTATGTGAGCGAGACTGGGGACTTACCAGACTAGTTGTGAAAAACATGAGTCAGTTTGGGACGTTGAAATTAGGCCTAGGATAATTGCTTGATTTTATAGTTTTCAGCTGCGTAACAGTTAAGTCAAGTAAAGTCAAGATCTATTTTAGGTTTTATGTCAATACTTCTACACATTTCTGGTTGGTTATTTATTAATAAATAAGTCCAATTCTGAGAACCCTAAGGTTTTCTGTGTAATGTACTAATGTTGATTTGTGTGTTATTATTAGTACATAGTGAGTTGTTAAGATAACTGAACAATATAATAAGTCTCCTTTTTAGAGTTTTATGTGGGCTCCGAACTATGGTTCTTGGCATTAAACCTATCGACTGGCGAGTGATTAACTTCGAAATTATCCCAGAGGACATCCGGTCTTACCCAGCCTGGTTACTGGCGTAATTGAGATCATTTTCTTTGTCGTATTTTAAACTATTTTCTTTTGGACAGACACAGACTTAAATTGACGACCATGCCCCAGCAGGATTCGAACTCGCATCCCTCCTGTCACCTTAAAGATGTGAATAAAAATTATAATATATTCTAGATGCGATAATTACCAATTTTCAAAATTCCGAGCAGAGAACTAGATGTCAACAAACATGATGTAGTATGTATGTTTGATAAGAATATGAAATAGGTACTGACGCTATAACAGACACTGTTTATATATATATATATATATATATATATATATATATATATATATATATATATATATATATATATATATATATATATATATAATATTTATCAATACATAATCAACGAAGAACTGCACGATAACTTCGAAATAAAATCGATTTACGAAATTATCCAAGATTCCACACTAAAACATGAAGATTGCTCACAGTAGCGTTCAAGTAACACATCTACTGAACAACACGCAGATAATAAGAAGATTGAAGCGAACCAAGCCACACGAACTTGTATAGTATTACTCTTAACCTTAGCATAAGTACCCTAATTTACTATTAATTTGGGAACAACTGACATATTTATGGCGTATTCATCTTGTGTGTTGATACAAATACAATAGAAGAATACTCATAAATTATTTTTATAAATTAAGATTGTGCTAAGTATATCTAATGTGTTAACAAAAAATGTTTTGATACTGCCGAAATTTACTTGTGAAATATATAGATGTGAAAAAATAGCTGTGAAAACAAATAATGTATTACTAGTACATTTAAATTCAGAAACATCAAAAACTACAGCATACAAGCCAATTAACAACAAGAGCAATTTTTATTTCTGGTGTGGTAACGCACACATCCAATAGTCATCTCATTGTTATCGTCTTCTGATTGTATATGGAATAAAAGTTGATATTATGTTAGATTAGAATTTATATGGTTTGAGGATGACTAATAACCGAATTGTTCATCAGTATTGTAATTATCGAAAGAAAACTTTCATGTCTAATAATTAATTATAAAAAAAGAATAAATTATTCATAATACCATGAATAACACTAAGGAACCAATAGACAAATTCAACGCAAAACTGATTCAAGTATTCGTCAACTTCATTTTTCATATTTTCAAGTACTATACGATGTGAAGCTACCTTACATCTTCATAACTCCTGTCAAATACAGGTCTCATCAATATTAATGATTGAAGAAATGACAAAACAATTCAGCTGTTAATATGTTTATCAATTTACTGTTTACCCGTAAGTATAACTATAACAGGAATCGACATCTCTACAGAAGAAATGATAAGAAATCGCTTCATCATGAAAGAAACAGAAGAAAGTTTATGTCCAATATGTATATGCTATATTCAATTATACGTATCAATATATTATTTATATATTTCCTTTATATTTGGTTTATCTGGTTCTTGTATGTCTGATATTTTCTCTTGTAATTTTTCATCTAGTAGCATATATATATATATATATATATATATATATATATATATATATATATATATATATATATTCATTTTTCATTTTCATTAATGTTTTCAATAACCTAGTTAACAATTTTTATGTATATATTATCTTTTATTATCTTTAATCTATAAGTTAATTAGTGAAGAAGAAAGGTGTATTAGTAAATTTGAGCAACATTAAAAATCTATTGATACAAGTTCAATTGTATTTTTAGTGAAGTTTTTTAACCTTCGATTCCATTAATTATTCTAAAATGTTGAATTTTCTAAAAAGTTGATGTCAAATATGATATATTTCAATATCGAATTAACATCATCGATATATTCAATTGCATATATTCACGTATTATTGATGCATTTCCTTTGCATGTCGCTTGTTAAGTGTCAGAACCTATATATTTCCTATATACGGTTTTAATAACTGCTAAGAAATTACACTAATGTTATAAAGAAATCTAAGATATACTACCAAACAATATTAGACTATTTATATATTCTGTGCTATTATATGAGCTTTGAAAAATTACTTTATCTAGATAATATTGTTGATACTGTCACATTTAGAATATATTACAATTGTTATTAATATTTTAATTTTAATTATGTTGTTCTGGTACAAGCATGTTATTTATTTCAATTCAATTATGTCTATGAGTATGAATAAATATGGAATTACATTTTGGCCAAGCAATTCTTTCCTCGTTTGGATCTATAATTATTTAGACTGAAATGTAAAGAACAAACCTTCCTGTACAGTAGGAGGAAGTAGGAGTTCATAAGATTTTCCCTTAAGTTTATTATTATTTGATATTAATATAAACAATTTCTGTGCTAGAAAGGATTCAGTATTTGTATGAATTTGTCGAATCTTTGTAACATTTCCAAGAAAAATTATAAATTCGGATATAAGAATTTAAATTCAATATCATATTAATATTACAATTTAAATATTGATGTTTAGAAATTTTGTTTGTTACATTATGTACTATCTTTCCATAGCAATGTGGTATAAAGTTTACGGTAATTTAAATTTAATGTTGAATGAAAAATCGCCCACTATAACACGATTCATATAATAACATGAATTTGATATTTTTATATATATAAATTTTTTTAAACATTAATTTTTATTACATTGTTTACACTTCATGATTGCAAAGTAAGGAATTTTGTATATTTTAGTAGATTTGAAGTTGTTAGATATTATAACAATGACTTCCGGATGAACCACATTTTAATTTTTTTGGTTATATTATGTTACATAATCGCGATCTTTTTTCGGTCCCATCACTCTTTGATGTTTGTTAGTGTTATTTGTGGTATGGCAAATCTAAAAAATATGAACTTTTTTTTATAAATATTGGATAGTGTAATATATTAGGTATGCAAATACGATACCATCCTTTTTTAGGATATTTTCTTGTTGTTATTTCTAGAAATTTGCTTCTTTTATATAAATGAACAAATGAACTGATAAGTACAGGCTTAAGGTCTAATGTTATCATGACGCGAAATTAACTTATTTTTATTTATCCAGTTTTCTTGGCAGGTTGTTTAATAATTTTTTTTTTAATAATTTATTTATCAACTTCAACGTATGCATTATGTTTACATCTTGTAAAAAAATAGTGTTCTGAGTTATTTTCTTGTTCAGTAGCGGTTTTGGTTTCGGTACTACAAGCCACAAGTACGTACTAATTGTAACATCAAACAATGATGTTGTTAGAATATTTTCTCAATATCGCTGGTGATTTTCACCATGAGTATTTAACATTCATGTTTTTAGTTTTAAATACACCAGTTAATAATGGCTGATTTTTTTAGGATTATATAGAACTTTAATCTCAACTTCAATTTGTTTAACTGCAATAATCTAGAACTATTTAATAAGAGAGATGTATTACTAGGCGTTTGCATGTATTGTGGCCGTTTTCCTATATCCATTTTCGCACTTCTTCAGCATTTTCGCATTTCGAAATCGTGTGCCATGTTGCATCAAACTATCTGAAAATTCTTGAACTGTCTTGAGTTTTGAAAATCATTTTATTGTTCAATGACATTTGAGTATGAGATGAAAGGATTTCTTATTATATCTTCTGTAGAGATGTCGATTCCTGTTATAGTCATACTTACGGGTAAACAGTAAATTAATAAACATATTAACAGCTGAATTGTTTTATCATTTCTTCAATCATTAATAATGATGGCCATGTATTTGACAGGAGTTATGAAGATCTAAGGTAGCTTCACATCGTATAGTACTTGAAAATATGAAAAACTTGAATCAGTTTTGCGTTGAATTTGTCTATTGGTTCCTTAGTGTTATTCATGGTATTATGAATAATTTAAAATATAGTGATATTGTTTTTTTATAATTAATTATTAGGCATGAAAAGTTTTCTTTCGATAATTACAATACTGATGAATAATTTGGTTATTAGTCATCCTCAAACCATATAAATTCTAATCTAACATAATATCAACTTATATTCCATATACAATCAAAAGACGATAACAATGAGATGACTATTGGATGTGTGCGTTACCACACTAGAAATAAAAATTGCTCTTGTTGTTAATTGGCTTGTATGCTGTAGTTTTTGATGTTTTTGAATTTAAATGTACTAGTAATACATTATTTGTTTTCACAGCTATTTTTTCACAGCTATATATTTAACAAGTAAATTGCAGCAGTATCAAAACATTTTTTGTTAACACATTAGATATACTTAGCACAATCTTAATTTATAAAAATAATTTATGAGTGTTCTTCTGTTGTACTTGTATCAACACACAAGATGAATACGCCATAAATATGTCAGTTGTTCCCAAATTAATAGTAAATTAGGGTACTTATGCTAAAGTTGAGAGTAATACTATACAAGTTCATGTGGCTTGGTTCGTTTCAATCTTCTTATTATCTGCGTGTTGTTCAGTAGATGTGTTACTTGAACGTTGCTGTGAGCAATCTTATTTCACGTTTTAGTGTGGAATCTTGGATAATTTCGTAAATCGATTTGATTTCGAAGTTATCGTGCAGTTCTTCGTTGATTATGTACTGATAAATAATGATAATTAATCAAAGAACTTTGTTTTGGCAGCGTTGGATTGGTTTGATGTTTTAGTGGGACCCCATATTTGAAACCCGTAAGTTCAAATAGGCCGTATATTTGACCAATCAACTGATGTTTGAAGCATCTTTCAAGTAATAGCTTTGCTTTTTTATCTAAGGTGATGCTAGATAATAAGTTCTAATGACACACATGGTAAAATAATAGAAAATTCAGAATATATTAACAATATTTTACATCGTCATCAGTCCGGAGACTACCATTAAAGATCATCATTAATTATGATCAAACGTGCGTTAATCTTATTCAAATTTCAATTTGTACGAACTTAAAAAAATAGCCCTGGCGTCGCTATAAAGGGAGGCTTTGTTGTGAAGTAGGGGTGGAGATTCGAAATTACGACTCCACATAGGCCGGATTGACAAAGGCAATTGAGTGTTACAGGGTTTAGTGCCTTTTAAACCCGACACGATCGCTTCCGTTGACATTAAAGGGCTGTTTTCGCGTTTGTTTTCGCAGGTTGTAAATAAAGCACTTGATGCGTCTGTCTTTCCGTTTAATATAGAGCGTTGAAGAACTCGAATAATATTTATTCAGTTTTGATTTCAATTCGTTTAAACGTTTTATTTTGGCAATATTTTTCATGGGGTTGTTTTGGATTCGACATATATATATATATATATATATATATATATATATATATATATAGTATAATTATTCGGTCGGTGTGTGTGTTCGATTCACAACCCGCTCTGCGATAGGGTTCAAGGTTTTTTTTATCTTTTAAACATTGTTAGTTTGTAAGAACAAATCACAATTAAATAACTAATTGTATGTTATTTTGAGTATCTTGTAATATTTATTTTATCATGGAAATAGATTATTAGAAGGATATAGGATAGAACCACGTCGTCTATTGAGTCTGCTAGTATCCTACAAAATTAGGTGAATAGAAGTGGGCTACTAACAAACCAGCCACAACAGCCATTTTATTTAAATTGTTTCATATTATTAAATAAACCGATATTAATTAGCAAATACGGTTACAGTTATTTTAATAACTACTTTAGATATTTTACGAAAGCTCCATTAGCTGTGTGTGAGTGTGGAATATTTCGTCATATTTGAGATCCACTGCTTTCCAATATAGTTGATGTAATTGTGTGAAAATTATTTAAAAACAAACATATGAAGCTACAAACTCCGCTGGTTTATCTGATGTTCACTGACGAATAGCGCTATATACATTAATACGTTGCGCTTCGAATATTCTAATGTTGCTTCTAATGTTGAGGCTTGTACTTGTAGTCAGTAATACAGGGAAATAAAGTGGTCTATTTCATATAAGAAAGATCTATTGCTGAAGGAAGAAACCGAATCAGCCAAGTCACAGCAGCTTTTACTTTTTCAAGATAGTGAGTGCAGATGAGAGTCGAAAATAAAATCTTGTTTTCCCTTCTGGTTCAGAGATTTGGACACTATTACACAGTCTGACATCTGTAAGCTTATATATCTAAGCCTACATCTGTAAGACTTTCAAATACGATACTTAAAGCATATTCTGAAATGAAGTAATTCGTTTAAGATGTGACGATATGTCCATAGTTTCAGAACACAACACTATCTGAACGTAGATTACAATAGTTTTGATATATCTCTCGAATGAAAGGTGAAATAGTTCTTCGTAGGTTGTAGAGAAATTGCCCTTTTTGCGGAACACGCAGCGAATAGTTCTGAAAAAGATATGGACCCAAGATGATCGCAAACCATCTGAAACATAGGAGACAACAGCAGTGGATTGGTTTAGAAATAGACACTCGTCTTTTGGATTAATGAAAATGATAATGGATTTTAATAATACTATTAAAAATGTATTTTTGAAGATTTTTGTAAATAAATATTCAGTTTTTTGGTAAAAGCTTTAGGCTCAATAAAGCGATGGTTAAGCAGCTGTTTTTAATCATATAGAAAGCCTTGAGAAACATGTTAAGGACAACATTCAGCAATTTTTTTTTATAATCAGGTCATGGATATGTCATTTTTAAATTGGATGATTTCATAATTTTATCGTTTCTTTCAGGATATTTAGTATCGATGATAGTGACATATGGGTCTCCCATTAAAACATGTTCTTGATATTATATTTGTTAACCGTTTTCAGTCCGCAAGTCTCCTGATATTTAATATTTGAATCAATCTACGTTATGCAACATCTACGGTTAATTGTTATGCAACGCCCGACACCTCGTGATGAATGGATCCTGATTTAAAACAAAACATACATCTTGAAACTCATTGAATAATTATTACGCCGTGATTTCTGATCGGTGTAAGACGAATTCGCGCTGAATATGTGAATTTTAACTAGCGAAAAGCGGAATAATGGATGGTACGTCTAACTACCTATTTTAAATTGATTGGCGTCGGCTCCAAAAAAGAGGGTGGTTGCATAGAACACGTACGTACGAACCCCGATGCAAACGGCTAGTTACGTCCCGTTAACAAACAGTACAGTAAGGGCAATTTCAACGTATATAAATAATTAAAGGGTTTTTTTGTTCCTTTGGCTAGTTTGCAGTTTCCATTCTCTCTCTTTCTCGCTCGTTTTTTTCGGTACGCGATTTTGAATTTGCAATTTGTTTAGTGCACGGGAAGTAAATTAACTTGTAGATACCTTAATTTACTAGATACTATATTTTTTATAATATATAAATAATATTTCATATATAACTGGGACTATTTAGTAATACTTCATACTATTCATTCATATTTATATATGAATAAAAGAGTTGAGTTGTTAAGAAGCGAAAACAATGTTGTAATTTTTTTATTCCCCCTAGTAGTTCCACAATTTGCCCAGAGTATATAATAAGTATTTGTTATGTTTATATTATATATACCTGACATGTAGAAAATCACTTCATTAAGTGATCTCCTGTATAAAACATAATTTTAATTAACTAGTCTTATTATTTTATTCTAGCTTTTTAGTCTACGCCTTTCACTGTCAATTCGCATATTTGGCTGATTAGCGAGTACATTGGGATGCACTTTTGACGTCCTTCACACAAACACGTTTAATTACACTCGTTATTGGTTCTAGAGGAACATCGCGTCGTATCACTTCATTTTGAACATAGTTCGGAGCATCAACAATGGCACGCAACACTCTATTTTGGAACCGTTATATGATGGATATATTAGACTTGCTAGGGGTTCCCCATAGTTGGATTCTGTACGTCTAAATAGGCTTGAGTATACTCGTAGATTTATACAATAATATCTTGTTATCTAATGGTAACTTGGATTGGCGCCGGATAATCCGATACATTTGGTAGAGTTTTAGTCTAAGTGGTTTTTGTTTGGCAAGTATGTGCTTCTTTCAAATTAGGCGTCGTTCTAGGTGCATACCAAGATATTTAGAATCGTCTGCTTGTGGTAGTTGTCATTTATTGATACAGTCTGGTGGACATGTTTTTATACAGAGCGTAAAAGTTATATAACTGGATTTTATTTCATTGGCTTTTATACGCCATCTTTTCAGCTACATTTGTATTTGATTTAGGTGTGTTTTTTTTTTGTTATTTTTGTTGTAGGTAAATCGGTTATGTACAGTATATATAAAACTGATACACTACCTTGCAGAACTCCTGAAGGTATTGCATATAAATCGTTATATAGGTAACGCCTTGATTTACAGTAAAATGGCGATCTATTAGGTAAGATTTTAGTGGATCATAATCCGGATTAGGGATTTTTTAAAATTTAACCTGCAATGTTGTATGCCATATTTTATCAAAGGCCTGAGATATTTCTAGGAATGCAGTGTTTTAAACAAAATATAATTTATTTCCTCTTAGTTTTGCGTAAATTAATTTACAAGGACGAGTTTGTTTATTTATAAAATAATATTAAACCTATTTATAAAAGAAGTAGCAAAATAGACGTAATGTAAAATATGTACGTAATGGTGACAAGAATTATGAAGTGAACTGAAATGACTTCCTAAATCGTATGTCTGGTTTGACTAATATCGATTCAGTTATCGGATCCAGCGGATGATTATACACACGACATTCTACTGTTTTAAGCTCTTCTTGAAGTCAGCTTGTACTCTGATTTGATTGTTCTTGATTCTTAATCCATTCTGGTTTCTTTTTTCATTCTCGAGAGTCTTGACTGTTCTTGATTCTCCCTATCAAACTTTTCCTGGCCAACTCTTGTTTCTTTTGATTGTTCTGACTGTTTTTCATTCTTGACTTCTACTCTCCGTTGTGACTAAATCTTGTTGTTCACCGTGGAAGCTCCTCCCTTGGATTCTTCATGATGGCTGAGAAGGTTGGTTCAAGAAACCTTTTTTTGCACCCCAATTCATTCAAATTATTGCAGCGGGGAATACTCTTCCAGCTAGACCTTCTCACACGTACGTTACAGACTTTTACGAAATGCTGGGGTATTTGACGATCTCGGGCCTTTTAGAGCTTTATGGTTATGGCCACAATTAGAGATTTTCTACCGGATCTAACTTCTTACACTCTTTGCTACTTTTTCCCACCTTTTGGACAATTTATGGATTCTATTTTGAAGGAACGATGCATGTCTTCCACGAACCTATCCATTTTTTGGTACTTTCATAAGAAATGAAGCGCTGCTGAGGCAGATCGTCAATAATATGTCGGAACCAGTAGTAATTAGTGGGAGTAAGACCTGGAGAATATGATGGGTGTGGTAACACTTTTTAGTTTGATGTATCCAACGTATCAATTGTAGTCGATAGTGATCCCCATTGTTGATTTCATCGAGCAATGCCTGCAAATCCTTGTTTTAATGATTATCAGGCGTCTTGTCTTATGATGATAGTTTATATGTTTCAATTGCATAACATTGCGGGTCCAAATACCACTTGTTCAAGAATTTATTTTAGAGACTGAATTTTAAATTCTGACGTGGAATAATAATCTCAACTAGGCTGGATTATGCCGTATAATGATCTGTATATTAGCTACTAAAAATTATGTAGGAGTGTACATTGAAAATAATCAATAACCATTTTATTTCCCAATAATAAAATATCCTTGAAGCAGAAATAGTAATAAATACAATATGAATTAAAATTGTGATAAATGTTATAATCCCTGTAAGCTTATCTTTTGTTGTTAGGGATATCTCCATTTTATAGATAAAAATTATGTAACATTTAGTAACATTCACATTGTTATGTATGTGACATAATCAAACAACGTGTATGTTATTTCATAAAACAACGAGATAAGATATATGTTTATATTTAAACATCATGGCTTTAATGATAATATAATATTTGTTCTGATTATTATTAGATAACTTTAAACTAATGAGTCGCCAAAAACAGGCAATATTGATGAGGGTAACACATTAAGATTTAGTATTATTTCAAATTTATATTTACTTTCAATAAATTTATGAATATCATTAACGTAGAGACTAAATATTTTAATTAATAATTCTATCATCACCAACTGTGATCTATACATTAAATTAATAAATTTAAAAATAACATTTATATAGTAATCAATAAAATACTGATTAAAGAGTACATTAAGATCAATAAAACCGTACATCAAAAGTTTTAGTAGTAATTATATACTGATGGGTTTATGACTTGGGATAAAATAATTCCTTTCCAATAAGATTTTACTCTGAGTTATAAAATGATACGTTTTTTTGAAGGAAGTTCTTGGAGAATTTCCACATTTTACGCTGTTTTTTCATTTTTCTCAATTTATTTTTGGAGTCTTTTGTATGTTATTATCTTGTCTCGTGCTTCATATTATTTTTATTTCATCTAGCATTAGTAGGGCCAATTTTAAACTCCGGGAATAAAATAATAATTATATTCAAATCAATTTATAAAACAATTCAACATCTTAAACAAATAAGAACTGAGATCAAAATTATTGATATAACCATATAATGCTAGTTACGAAATTAATTACAAAATTAATAAAGTACATTTTAAATGTGACTTACTTGAGCAACCGATATACAATATTATCCTATATCCTTATATCTAATGTCAGTTGATAATAAAATAAATCTGATGGTACTGACAGTTAATATTACTGGCAGTTGATATGTGATATTGATAAATTATAGTTCCGACAAATAATTTTACCGACAAGGAATGGTACTAATAATGAATCGTATTGATAATATCAATAGTAAACAATGACAATGATGGACGTGCGATGAGTTCAAGGGAAGTAGATGCACAAGATCCTGCCACTAGGTTAGGTTAGTGGCTTCGCTGGGGTAGAGTCAAGATCCCAAATGAATAAATAACCGACCCTCCTGCTGTTTTGCATTTGCTTGTTCTAATTCTGATTATGATGAACGTTTAATGCGCATAAAGGAACAAACCGAATGCAAACACACTAGATACGCCGCCACCAAGAGCCAGTAGAGAACATTTTTGGTGATGTTTATGTATGCTTCCAATTATCAATAAATCATAACTGCACATTAGTTTCTTTAGCCATTTTGGCATCAGTTTCTAGCTTATAAAATAGTTATAATTTAAACTTGATATTATATTTGCAACCATAAAACTATTATATTTAATTAAGAATAATTTAAGAATTATAAAGATACGAACATATAATAAAATAGAAGATAATAAAATAGATAAGGATAATGGGCAACAAAAAAGACAGTAAAATCAACACTATAAAAGAGGTTGCGACTCTCGTCTTCACAAATTAACTCTTATTAAGTTCTAACACCCATTGGACATATTAATATATTAAATTTGTCAAAGACAGCCCAATGACCAAAGTTGTTACCATTCATTACAGGTGTTCCTGCTGCTGAGTATCTACAAGTGTGACAGACCCTACAAAGAAGTAGAAGCGATGACCCCAGTTTTTAGTCTCTCTCGTCGTAATTTCAATTTTTCATGAAAACATACGTGCTTCATAAAGAAAAATGCCAATTACGCTTAAGAGGTTTTCGATATTTCGCGTGTACCGTAATCTTTGTAATAATCGATTCTGGGGTTCTAAATTTCTTCGAACCACATGGGTTTTTATGTTCGTTTTATGCAGAACAAGTTTCTTAAAATAGTGTGCAAAATATTTCACTTTAGATGTATTGTAGGACTTTGGGAATTAGTCAAAGATTTTATTGGATTATTAGTCGGTTTGGAATCTTATGTAACCCCATATTTGTGCCAGAAAAAAGTGATTCATAAAAAATTGAATTAAATGCTAATTCTGCTAATATAAAGCAATTACTGAAAACTGGAGATTTTCAGCGTCAGCCGAAATTCAAGGATGCATTGGATCTATTTTAGTTCTGAAAAATCGTAATATTACAAAAAGTTGCAGAACTTTTATCGCATATTTTATGACCAGTACGTCCGTGAAGTTTTTTTTAAAGTTATCGTCATTGTATATGTTAAAATCCAACGACCTCTGATGTAATAGCTCCAAATGATTAATTTAGTTTGGTTTGTGTTACACGATATCTATACTTTAAACCGCCGTACAGTGTTAACAAAGTTTCATCAAACTGGTAGTTTTGGCAATTTTTCCTTCGACACGATAGCTTTAAATATATATTTTTGAATATATTCCAGGCCTATGTAGCAATGAATTACATCTCCGTGTTTACATTTGAATATTTTGCATACCGTGTATCTGAAGTCTAATTATAAATCATATTATTAATATTGGTCCATAAGAATTGGAGCATTCGAACATAATGTTGCGTTTGCGTAACGAAAATAATGGCGGCGGAATCATAAAACTCGATGTTAATTCATCGAAAATACAGTCAGTTTAAGATTTATTTTTAGGTTCGTCTCCTGTAGGCTTTGCCGTTAAAATAAAGGCTCCGTTACAATTAAATCGTAAACTGGTGCAAACTTTCCTGGAACATATAAATATTTGGTCTATTAATTTCGCTTCGATTACTGGGATGTGTTTAAAGAAATCCGGTGGAAAAATCGTGCGAAAAAACAGTTTTTTGTATATTAGTTTGCTGCCGGTTTAATAGTTTCTGGAAAGCTATCGGTAATTTAGGTTTTAATAAACAAGCGTTTGGTGTATGATGGGATATTTGTTTCAATTTCGGAACTGTATAATGTTGAAATATTCTTATTCGGCGCGTGTTTATTTTAAAAGCCGCGTTAATAGATTTTATTTTCGGTTGTTACACACAAAGTATGGATTTTATATGAGGTATAAAAATGAAACTGTTTAGTTTCATTCCTCGTGTAACGTTCTCGATTATTATTAGCTACTATTTCTGTCAGTATCTGTAATAGAGAGTTATATAACATATAGGTGAGAATAGGGGCATAATATTTCATTTGATTAATATTATTGATGACTAGAAGTCTGGTAAACTTCATCTAATCTACCTTGCAAATTTTCTGCGGCAATAATAATAGCCAGTTGATTGTTGGTGAGTTAAACTTTCTCATGTGGTCACCGGCAGCTCTGTTGGCGATCTAATGGGCGTCAGATTACATCTGATCCAATGCTATTTTCAAAATTTTTAGCAAAAGTTCACTTCATTGTTAACGTCGATTCTATATCATATATATATATATATATATATATATATATATATATATATATATATATATATATATATATATTTACAAAACAATTTCTTTAACTATATCGCATTTTTGTTTCTATAACAGTAGTTTTCCTTTCAATGTTGGTTAAAATATATTGATTGCAATCATATACAGCCGATATTATATGGTAGTTTCATCCAGTTTAGGTGGTTCTTTGGTAATTGCATCGAAGTTACTTGTTCTAAGACATGAAAAGATGAGAATCTCACATTCTTGTCGATGGAGCAGTATATTTTTGTGAATTAAACATACTTTCCAAATTTGTACTATTATATGTAAAGCTCAAAGAAAAAAAAAAGATGTTATAAAGTACACAAGAATCTGATGAGATAAGATATAAGCTACTTAAAATCATATTGACTTACTGGGTTAGTCACCAAAAGCAAAATACGTATATTTGCGCAGAACTGCATTTAAAAAGATCAACAAGTGGACTAGAGACTGGACAATACAACTAATTAACCGCTAGAAAGCTCATTCACTCAATCCATATGAATTGTATATGAAATCAAAACAACTGTAGTAGTTAGTCGGTCGAGATTGGTAATCTTAACCTAAGATGGAAAAAATTAATTTTTTATTGATTCGGATGGTTTGAGATGATTTTCAAATATGGGGTTACACATTTTCAAAACATTAAGTAATTAAGTGCTGTCAAAACAAAGTCCTTTTCTTAATTACAATGGGTTAATGCTGAATAACCAACGAACCATTACACGATGATCTGGATCCACAAAATTGTCAGGACTTTGCAGGAATTTTAATAATATAATAATACATATATCTCGCACTCGTCTTGTTTGTGAATTTGTACAAATACAAAATAAAAGTAGTAAATTAATGCACAATTTACACAATTTGTACGAAACATTCTACTAAACGTATCTAATAAGATATATAAAATATAAATTATTAGATAACTTCCATCTGTGGAAGTAGAATCCGTTTCTGATACATTAACACTGTAAAGCTGTTTGAGGTTGGAATGGCTATATATGGTGCTATATTTAAATACACTGAGATATATCCTGTTATGCACAGTTAACTGAATTTTTAAAGAATTTTTAATGTTGTCAGTTGCAGTGGCTTTTTATTTTTATTATTTCTTTTGTATTTAAATTGATTTGATATTTGATTTTTGGAGCGTTAATGGACATATATAGAATTACTTTGAAGCACATTAAAGTATATCCTGTTCTGTAATAATATAGAATTTATAATATAAACAGTCGTTTGAATTACTGTTTTGGCTGGTTTAACTTACTGTCTTACCACTGGAAGTTTCGTTGAACAGAAACTTTTTGATGATTGTAAAATTAAAATTTTCCTTATGTATCATATGTTAATTACTACAACGTTACCAGTATATGAAATATAATATTTTAAGCAACAAAATCCAGCTTCCTTATATAGATAGCTGATGCAAGATTAACATAAAGGGAAATTAGGCTTGAGGGAGCCTAAATATGAATACCGTCTTTAATTTTCCTTTAAATTATGTTTCGAATTTTCAACCTTACGTACACACGCTAATATTTTTATTTCGATATGTAATTTCTTTGTTTTCGCCTGGCTGCGTTTTATAGGTCAATAAATTGATCCAAAGGGTTTATATTTTTTGTATTTAAATATCCATTGGGATTTTCCACACTCTCCCTGTCGTCACAATGGCGGTTTTGCAAATTTACCCACCGACACTGTTTTTTAATAATTTCCCCCTCGTTTTTCGTTTGATATAACCCGAATAAATCATGAGAAATAGCTTGAGAATTAAGTTAATTTTGTTTTAATTTTACCAAACTTGGATGAAATAATTTAGAGCTAGTCTATAATTTCTATATGTTTATGTTGCAAGTCATTTTTGTTTATTTCCAAATAATTTTTTCTCATTTTCCTTTCAAGCTCAAGGCTGTTAGTGTTTGCCACTGTAAGTAAGTCCCAGCGATTAAATAATTCATGAAGTCTTCTAGTTCTTCATTAGTTACTCCAATGTTACCTATTCAGGTAGTGCCGTCTTTGACTAAAATACGATGATTCCTGGCAATATCTTTTATTTTGTTTTTGAATATGCGTTGACACTAAGAAAGAGCTATATTATTTGTGTGTTTTTGTGCATTTTTACATTACCAGGACTAGTAAATACTATATTATTAAGAACTAGTTCACAATATTTAAGGCGAATATCATCTAGATCCTAGCTACACGCGATGTTCGAGGCCAATATGCTTTTAAGCGGCAGGAAACAATAGAACAATATAATATTTGCCCAACAGCGCAAATTAATTTTGTGACGCTAATAGAATTTGTTCAGAGAAATAAGTTGTCTACATCCACAGAAATAGTAACATTATCACATGTATTAGCAAGCAATTTAAAATTTAAATTGACCTAAAATCAAGTATATTAATTTATCAGTCAATAAAAAAGCCTATTTTGACTTACTTGGTGCAAATATAATGTTGAACTATTTCATCAAGCAGAATAGTAAATCAAAGCTACTAATATAAAGTTCTTCGATTAATTACGTAACCAATGAAGAACTGGGATCAAATTGAATAAATCATTCTAATTCCAGAAGGAGGGAGGATCTCACACGAAATAGAAAATAAATCTGTAAAAATAAATTCCACATTATTAAATACTAACTCATGTTCAAATTCTTCTAATATTAACAGCCAATACGGTATACTTATGGGTGTGTATATAATAATTACATATAGTGGACCAAAGAGTGTTATTTCTCATGCTATTTTTGAAAATAAAAAAGATCTATATTGAAAAATAAGGTTTTTCAGTTTGAATAGGTCATACTGTTTTGGACTGTACTTTTAACCCATTGTGTGTCACAAGGAGAAAAAGCCAAAAACTATTGCCAATTCACCATGGTAAATTACATGATAGAGTAGTACGTCCAAATGATAAAGCTTTGTTAGGAAAATGGGATTAAATATTATTAATTTAATCGATCTGCTTTTGATGATACTATAACTAGTATATTCCTTCTATAGAGTAGAAATATGTGTCTCTATATTGAATTGCCCTTTTGCATTCTATTTTGTTATTGCAGATTTTCTGGGGCTCTTGGTCATGGTACAGATGATTAGGTTGCGATACATGTTGCTTGGCTTTGTGTATATACATACTTGTGTATTTTGAAACTTATCTGATTGTGACTTACTGCCCGACTGTTCCTGATAGGTTTTCCTGTTTAATTATTTTTACAGATAGATTCTCTAACCTGTCTTAACCTAGATATCATGGGTTAAACGTTTATCCATAATGTTGGCTTTCTAAACTCTAGAACTAAGTATTGTTTTTGAATGTTACCTAAAATAGTTAAAAAATATACTGATTGGTTATAGATCATTTATGTTCGAAAATCTATTTCATATTTGTCATCAATTTTGTTTTGTTTTCTTCATTTTCATTAATGTTTTCAATGCCTTAGCTAAAATTTATTTATATTTATTTATTTATTTTTATTTATATTATTTTAAGTTATTTCATGAAAAAAGGTATATTAGGCATTTTAAGCAAAATAAGAAGACTCTATTCAGTTTGTTCTTCAACTTTAATTCCTTTAATTGTGGTTAAACCGTGAGCTAAATTTACTTCTCAAACAAATACGTATCTGTAAATAATAAAAACATTAGAATGGCCTTGATTTTGGAAATAGATATATTCAGTTATTTAGAGAATGAAGAATTTTTTGTTATAATATTTAATGAAATGATATCACTTGCTATAGTAAATATTTTCGTTATTATGTTATATAAATAACATGTTATATTTCCTTGACATTTTCTAACACATTTAACCTAATATGGTTATAGTTTCAATACCAGTTTCCATGTTAGAAAAAACAAATATATAGGGATACATAAATTAACAAAAAATAAATAAAACTGCGAATATATATATCCAAGACGACCTTCAACATCAGAGAAACGCATATGCGTATAATTAACAGAAATGTTTGATAAAAACTAATTTTGTTTCGAATAGAGATTACTCGTAAACTAAACGTCGGCATGTTAATATCGTTTGTGACATAACGAAAATGCTTCGAATAATTAAGGAACAAAAAGCGTTGACATTTACGATCTTAGAAATATTAAACGGATGATATAGGATTAGTTTTTCAACAGAATATAGAAGCTAGACTAATTGAACTTTAATTTTTGACCACAGTAGTAAAAATTATATATAGATTTTCCCGTTAGAAGCGATTTACAAATTGATTCTTCAATTATGTTTTATTTAATATAAATATATTTTGGTGTCATTGTTTTCTTTTATCTCAGACTATTTTTTTACCAAAGAGGGTTTATCTGGATCGGATCTACTGCTTAACGTGGGTCCCGAACCACGGCCCTTGGCATTAAGTCTGCCGACTGGCCAGGGACCAACTTAGAGAGCATTCTACAAGGAATCCGGTCTTACCCAACCTGGTTACTGGTGTGAATGGGACGGTTATTCTTGTCGGGTTTTCTACTTTTGCTTATATAGACATTTACAATTACAATTACAAACATAAAATACATTCATGCTCCAGTAGGATTCGAATCCGGGACTATCGCAACAGTCCCGTCGCTTTGACCACTGCGCCGACGAATCCGGCATGGTATCATTGTTGTAGTGATAACAATTCAAAATCAAATCTAGAAAAAAACTCCCATTAAATAAAATAAGATCATCCATTTGCGTCGTTTGAAGGCATTCATTGAGAAAATAAAATAAACTAATCCAAGTATTTTCCATAATTTTCAACAACATTTTTCGATCTTCCTGGGTGATATGGTGTGGAAAGTATGACGTTGTTTTGGCTACGATCCAATCGGCGATCCGTTTTGCATGCAACCATGGATTTCAACAGCAGGTTTTTTCAAAACAAACAACAAAAATTAATGAACGTCGAGAATGCAGTTTTTAGCGTTCCATGATTAGCGTCTTGTATACATTGCATAATTCAACAGTATTAAATGAAAGAACTATCATTTTGTATAGAGCAATGTCTAAAAACATCGAATCTGCAACATGGGGCAAAAGTCCCGGTACCATCTTGATTGCCTCTGCTCAAAGAAAAGGTAAGTAAGTTTGGTTTCCATAAAAAGTTTATTTCGTCTCTACGATTTTTTTTTCGTTATGATTGAAACATTATATCGGCTAAATGGTGACCTCGATTCACTATGTAACTTTCGGCTCTTCTTAAGGCATTTTTCAGGACATCTAAGGCTGAATTTATTCATTTTTGTGACAAGTATTGTCTCTAAGATTTTGTCTCGCTCTTGTGGTGTATATATATCCATAATAAAATTTGGACGTCTATACAACACAGCGGTTAAAGCGAAACTGAGCTAAACCCAGATGGAGCGCAGTATTTATTACACGTTAGTATTTTTTACACTGAGTTAATTAAGTACTAAATCATAATTTCTGTAAAATATATATCATTTACCGATGAAAACTTTGACTGAAAGAGTAAAATGATTAGTGTTTTGCTTTCAAAACATCGACAATAGCTTCTATTTAGGACAGACTTTTTGTGGACCATTCTTCATATCTGCAAACTGTATTCATATAGTTTGAGCCGCAATTGATTCAGCTTGACTATCATTTTCATTTACCCATAAGATACACTGTCTTGAAAATAATAAAAGTTATTTCACTGCAACCCCTATAACTTTTAAATTAACCTGCTTGTAGTTGATCAGTTTGTCTGGAAACGACACGTGTCGTATGAAAGTCCGCGACGTCATCTATTTGATTCGTAGCCCGGCAACCTATTGAGAATGTTTTCTTATGTGATTAATTTCGTAACGTATATATAAAGAAAATTAAGGGGACATTCGACTGTGGAATCTATTTTTTCCAAGCTTAACCCTTTAGGAATATGTCCTAAAAAGGTATTTTACAAAATTTAAATTATTTTCGGAATTATAACTGGTACTACTGTTTTAGCAAAAAAAGTCGAAAACATTTCTTGGACATTTCTGAATTTTTCAAAAATAATAAAAGTCATATTTTTCATTCTTTCACTTTGATTCGATAGAAGAATATATACATAGAGAACGCCCACATTAAATTTCACATAAATTAGTTCAATAGAACTTGTCAGAGTTCCTGAGAGATCACATCAACCGTTTCGAAAAAACAAGTTTCGATAAAAACGCGTTAAATTTCGCTTTTAGATGTCGTGGTTTTGGATGCCGCGTCACTAAAGCAGCTGCATTTTTGATATTTCAATTTTGAATAATCCTATTCTATATTCTAAAAAAGTTAAGCTTTAAAATATAGATACCACAGCCTTAACTTTCTTTATAAATGTATGAATAATTTAGAAATTATTCTTATTTAGAATTAATCTCTAAATAAAACTAAATTTTCTCTTAGTAGTGTACCTATTTCATCAGCATCTTTTAATTTTAACGTTCAACTAGCAGATCTTACTTAATTATCATTTATTTTTAAACTTACAAGGCTTATGGATACAGCAGTCTCTAAATACATATTTATATTAAGCTGATATCAGTAAAAGCAGACATCCGTTGAATTATCACTCGACTTTCCTGATAGGTCTAAAGGAACTTTATGCAATTAATGGTGGGTTAAAAACGGCATCGTTAACATGCATTTTTAAATCTACAGAGAACAAATTATTTACATCGATACTCTATAAATAATTACACATATTGGGCAATGGGATTTTTTATTAAAAAGCTTTTAATAAAACTTCCATTTATTTGTAATTTAAAAGCTTGTTGAAACGGTTGTGAATTAATTTTGTGCTGTTTTTTTTATAAATGTAGTATGCTATTATGATTATTTAAATAAATTGTATGAAATCTATTTTTTATCTATTCAGATATTGAATCGAATTATCATCAGTCATGTTAAATCGATTAACGTGTTGAGCCATAATGATGTATTATGAACAATTTTCTTTCATTACTTTTTAAATGTAATATTCTTATGAAAAATCAGCGTCTGAGACGCTGTATCCTAAGTCAAAATAAACAGATAAAATTTTATAAAACTGGTAAATCTCAAGTAAATTTTGTGTTTTCACAAGTAAATGTATAAATATCGATGATAACATAATGCCGAACAGTGTGGCAATGGCTACTAGCGGTTGATGAAATTCAGTTTTGGAATTTTTAAATAAAAAAATTAGGTCAGATCTCGATAAAAACCATACTGATAACAGCCACGTGTCAATCAAAGAGCATCTTTTTGTGGTTTACGGTTTTGCGGTATTAGATCCGTAGATGTTTTAATATCATATATATCTTATATATAAAAATGAATCGCAAAATATGTTCCTAAGCGCATAACTCAACAACGCCTGGACCAATTTGGCCAAATCTTTTTTTAAAATGTTCGTTGAAGTTCAGGGATGGTTTTTACGGCGAGAAAAATTAGAATTATTGCTGGAAAAACCCTAAAAATAGCCCTTTTTGTTTGAATTTGTTTCGTGTATCAGTTGACAATTCATCTGTCATCTGTCAAAAGTCATCTGTAACAGACAACTTTTTTTTTTTAAATTTGATATGACTTGAACTCAAATCCTTTTAATCCGTACGAATTGTTTTATTTATTTAAAATTTTTTATTTGTTTAAAATTTAATTCAAATTTTAAATAAATAAAACAATTCGTACGGCTTAAAAGGATTTGAGTTCAAGTCATATCAAATTTAAAAAAAAAAGTTGTCTGTTACAGATGACTTTTGACAGATGACAGATGAATTGTCAAGTGATACACGAAACAAATTCGTATATCGTGTTTTGTGCAGAGTGTTTAGTTAGTTAGTGTTTGTTTAGTTCGTGATTAGTGAAAAAATAATTTATATTTGATATGCCTCCTATAAGACGAAGCAATTTAGGTAGAAGAACCAGAAATGCTATAAACCAAGCTAATTACCGATCTAATCGTACTGCACAAGAACGTGACGACGGAAATGAACGTGAAAGAATTCGGATATCACAAACGCGTGAAGCGCGAGCGCGTCATTCAACTAATAATCGCGCAAGTTTGAATCCAGCTGCTTTCAGTTACGATGTGTCAATTGACTACAGTAACTACCAATGTGTTGTTATTGGTTCTATGAACTTGGTTTGCTCACACTGTAAGGCATTAAAATACAAAAACGAAGCCAATGGATTGTGTTGCGCAAATGGTAAAGTGAAATTGATACAATTGGATCCACCACCAGAACCATTGTACTCATTGGTTTCAGGAATAGGAACAGATTCTATACACTTTTTGACACATATCCAACAATATAACAATTGCTTTCAAATGACTTCATTTGGGGCAACAAATGCAGTTCGGGAAAATTTTATGCCAACTTTCAAGGTATGTATTATAGCAGTTACTCATAATTATTTTAGCGAACAAAATTTTCTGTCACCAAAGTTAAGATGTGTTACTAATCTTCAATTTCTTAATCATTACGAAATATATCACTTAGTCATCATATTATATGGTGATTCAGTTTCAGTGACACTTTTATTATATTTTATATTTGATAGATATTAGTTAAAACTAAATATATACTTTTTAAGATCAAATATTATTTAAGTTTGATCATTGACAATCCATTAATTTATACCACACCATAATATTTTTTTTATTTACAGATACAAGGGCAAATATATCACAGAGCAGGTTCACTGTTACCAGTGTCAGATAGCGACAACAAATTCCTGCAAATTTATTTTATGGGCAATTCACCACAAGAAATTGATCTGCGTTGTGCACATAACAATTTAGTAAAAAGGTCTATTGTAGAACAATTACAAACTTTATTTCATCAACACAATCAATTGATTATATTGTTTAAAACTGCCCTGGATCTGATGCCACCCGATAATCACAAAATTGTAATCAGAGCTGATAAAACACCTGCAGGTCAACATACAAGACGTTTTAATGCACCAACTATTGATGAAGTTGCTATCGTTGTAGTTGGAGAAAACTTGGAATCCCGTGATATTGTTTTACATCGTCGGAATTTTCAATTACAACCTATAAAGGAAACACACCGCTCATATGATGCACTGCAATATCCCATTATATTTTGGCAAGGTGAAGATGGCTACGATTTATCAATAAAAATGATAAATCCCATTACAGGTAACTAAAATATTAGTTTAGCTATGGCGATAATATCTCAGTCACTATATTATGTATTTTAATTTTATATTTGAATGTTATTAAAACAAAATCTGTTTACAGGTTCTGAAACCAACAAAAAAGTCAGTTCAATGAACTATTATTCATACCGCCTAATGATTCGGGAAAATGCAGATAATCACATATTGAAATGTCGGCGATTATATCACAAATATGTTGATGACATGTATGTTAAAATTGAAACGGAGAGATTAACATTCATCAGGTTGAATCAAACCAAACTCCGATCTGAAGAGTATATTCACCTTCGAGATGCGATTAATACTGATGGAAATGCACAGAATGTCGGTCGGATGACTATTCTTCCAGCAACATACATCGGAAGCCCTCGGCATATGCACGAATATGCTCAAGATGCCATGTCGTATGTTCGTCATTATGGTACAGCAGATTTGTTCATCACATTTACATGCAATCCGCAATGGATAGAAATTAAGCAGGAGTTATTACCTGGGAAATCATCCATTGATCGTCATGATATTACAGCCAGAGTCTTTAGACAAAAGTTGAAATCTTTAATGAATTTCATCGTAAAACATAATGTGTTTGGTGAGACACGCTGCTGGATGTATTCTGTGGAGTGGCAGAAACGAGGATTGCCACATGCACACATTTTGATTTGGTTGGTTGAAAAGATAAGGCCAAATGAAGTTGATGCAGTGATATCAGCTGAAATCCCTAATGTACAAGTAGATCCTGGATTGCATGAGGTAGTTATCAAAAACATGATACATGGTCCCTGTGGAACTCTTAATCAAAATTCACCGTGTATGATGGATGGTAAATGTTCAAAACGATATCCACGGACATTAATATCGGAAACAATTACTGGTAATGACGGTTATCCATTGTATCGTCGCAGATCGACAGCAGACAATGGAAAATCAACAATTGTCAAATTAAATTAACAAGATATTGAAATAGATAATCGTTGGATTGTTCCATATTCACCCATTTTATCAAAGACATTCAAAGCACACATCAACGTTGAATCTTGCCATTCAGTGAAATCGATTAAATACATTTGCAAATATGTAACCAAAGGGAGTGATATGGCTGTGATTGGAATTGGTGCAGGGAATTCTAATGATGAAGTTACCCAATACCAAATGGGCCGCTATGTCAGTAGTAATGAAGCAGTTTGGCGAATATTTTCTTTTCCTATTCACCCGAGAGACACCCTTCTGTTGTTCACTTAGCTGTGCATTTAGAAAATGGACAAAGAGTGTATTTTACAGCACAGAACGCAGTACAAAGAGCTGCTCAGCCACCATCTACTACATTAACCAGTTTTTTTGAGACATGCCAAAACGATGATTTCGCACAAACATTGCTATATTCTGAAATGCCAAAATATTATACCTGGAATCAATCCTCAAGGAGATTTATACGACGGAAACAAGGAAAACCAGTTCCAGGATATACAGATGTATATTCCACCGATGCGATTGGCCGGATTTATTCAGTACATCCAAGCAATGATGAATGTTTTTATTTACGACTGCTATTAGTCAATGTACGTGGCCCAACATCATTCCAACAGTTACGAACTGTTGATGGTGAATTGTGTGGATCCTACAGAGAAGCCTGTCAACGTTTGCAATTGCTTGAAAATGACGCTCATTGGGATCAAACTCTCAATGATGCTGTAATATCATCACACACTCATCAAATACGAACATTGTTTTCTATAATCATATCTACATGCTTCCCATCAAACCCAATTGATTTGTGGATGAAGTACAAAGATTATATGTGTGATGATATTTTGTATCAAATACGGAATAGAATGGGAAATCCAAATATACAAATCAGTGAAGAAATTTACAATGAAGCATTGATTTCAATTGAGGACATGTGCTTGATAATGTCAAACAAACTATTAATTCAATTAGGCCTGACCGCGCCCAATCGTCCAATGCATGACGCTTTTAACCAAGAGTTGCATCGAGAAAGACTGTATGATCTCAACGCTTTGAAAGAATAAATTCAAACAAATCTTCCACTGTTAAATGAACAACAGAAGTATGTATTTGAAACTCTTATGAAAGTAACAAATGATGAAACTGGAGGGATTTATTTCTTAGATGCACCTGGTGGTACAGGAAAAACTTTTTTTATTTCATTAATATTAGCAACAATTCGCTCACAAAATAAAATTGCACTTGCACTCGCTTCGTCGGGAATCGCAGCAACTTTGCTTGAAGGTGGTCGAACAGCCCATTCAGCACTAAAATTGCCATTAAATATGCAAAGCAATGAAACTCCAACCTGCAACGTTTCGAAGAACTCTGCAATGGCAAAGGTTTTGCAGCAATGTAAATTGATTGTTTGGGATGAATGCACGATGGCACATAAAAAATCTTTGGAGGCTTTAGACAGAACCTTAAAAGATCTACGTAGCAATAATAACCGATTTGGTGGTGCAATGATTTTATTAGCAGGAGATTTTCGTCAAACATTGCCAGTGATTCCACGATCAACGCCAGCTGATGAACTCAATGCATGTCTAAAGTCCTCCAATTTGTGGAAACATGTTAAAGTACTTCATTTAAGCAAGAATATGCGTGTCGAGTTGCAAAATGACCAATCTGGAAACATATTCTCTAAACAACTCATTGACATTGGTAATGGCAAATTTCCTATAGACATGTTGACGGCTTGCTTTTGCTATGACTATAAACAAGTCCCAGGGGCAATCATTAAGTGTTTGTGGTATTAATCTAGAAAACCCATGTTTCTCACATGGTCAATTGTATGTTGCCTGTTCCCGTGTTGGAAAACCATCAGATTTGTTTATCTATGCGCCAGGTAATCAAACAAAAAACATCGTATACCACAAAGCACTACAATGATAATAATAATAATAATTATGATTCACATGATTAACAATAAAGCGATTACTTACTTTTCAATCCTTATATATGTTTTATTTAATTATTTTTTATTCACAACGCCCTATCACCAGGGTGATGGTTCTGTTCAGGAGAATTTTTTAAAATACGTAGGCACAAAAACTGCCACATTACAAATCTTTTTGACAGGACGAAGTCTGTCGGGTCAGCTAGTATATATATATATATATATATATATATATATATATATATATATATATATATATATATATATATATATATATATATCAGTATGGTTTTTATCGAGATCTGACCTATTTTTTTATTATATATATATACATATATATATATATATATATATATATATATATATATATATATATATATATATACAACAAAATTGTTTAAACTTGGTATGGCCATTTCGGAGAAGATCAATGACAAACACATGATTTATATAAGGCAGCGCCAAAATAATCTTCCCATCTGTTTAAAAATAGCCCCATGTATGAGTGGAATTTAATTCTGTAGGGTCTGTAGGCACTATTACATGTTTGCTTAATGTGATGATATTAATGTTGGCCATAAATGTTCTTTCGCTTTATAACCGGTTTGTTCAATAATTTTTGATGATATTCTATTAATAGTAATATTCAGACGATATATAAACGTATTCATTTTTAATATTAGCTCGCTGGTTCTGATTTTAATCGTATATGAATCGTCATAACCATTTATTTTGTCGGTTAGCCTTAATCCAAAGTCGATGTTGTTGATCAAACTAGGTTAACTACTATATCGGAAAAAAGGTTTTATAATAATCTATAAATTTCTCTATTTAGTCGTTTTTCTTTTCGTTAAATAACTATTAACTCCTTTTTAACCACTACATAGTATAAAACAAATTCGCCTTTTCTGTCCCTATATCTCTATGTGCGCTTAAATCTTTAAAACTACGCAACGGATTTTGATGCGGTTTTTTTCAGTAGATAGAGTGATTCAAGAGGAAGGTTTATATGTATAATACATGCATAATATACTAAGGCAACATTGCTAATTTTAGAGGTTTCTAACGTGATGTCGTAAATTAACCTATTTTTTAGGCTTATTTAGCAATTAGCAAAAACGCTGCCTAACCCTACGAGTTAGATCAAATTAATGTACTACAGTATTGTACACCATAAAAAGGTCTACAAAAAAGTCCGGGATGGTATATGTTTATCTTTTAGGGATAACTCACATTAACCATTTTTATTGTTTACTTTTTACGTGAGAAAATGGCTTATTTACGAAACTATTTTAAGCAATACGGCATTAATCCTTATCGAATTAAGTACCTTAAATACAGTGTGCAATTAATATAGATCAATATGGTTCCTTACAGCATGTAAATTAAACAAATATTTTCGGAGATATTACAGATTTAAAATTTGCGTTTAAAAATGTGTAATGTAATAAAAATTGTATGAATTTAGATATTCCAAAGATAGCAGGAAATCTTCATAGTAAGTAGAGGGGAAGAGGAATTGTTTTACTCCAAATTTAATGCGTGCAGGCCAAGGGCAGTAATGAATGAACTAAAAATACTGGATCGATTTCAATCATGTTTTCATTGAGTGACATAGGCATATATATTTTATGCCCGTGCAAAGTCGGAGCGGGCCGCTATGTTTTTATATACAACGTTCATATTTTTTCTGTAGTGTATTTAATTTAGTATCAGTATTGCACCCGTGCGAAGCCGGGGCGGGTCGCTAGTAATAAATATATTAAAAAATTTTAATAATTTAATAATTAATGTAGAAAATTAGCAATTGGTTAAAACATTGGTAATGAAGTAAGATTCTCATGATCACTATAGATGTCATCAGTAGATGCTTGGAAAATGGATTGTGCTGCTCTAATGTCTTGTTGGATATAAGTGAAGCTCCTGACAAAGTTCAGCATAACGAACTGGTATACAAATATAAAAAGACGCTTCCACATAGCCTCATCCTATCTAAATTGGGGAAGTTTTATGATTCAGTGTAATGATGAATATTTTACTTTGCATGGAATATTCTTGGGTGTTCTGCAGGACAGCGTACTAGTGGTATTGTACTTGATCTACACTACGGGCGTTCCAATTAGTGAGAACACGACCTATTCTGATGACAGCTCTATCTTGTCAGTACATTCTAGACCAGAAAATGTTTTAATGCAGCTTCAAGGCCATCTAATTGATATAGAAAAAGGTTTCAACCAACAGAATAGAGGCAAATCAAACCAAGTCTACTTATATTACTGCGAGGAGAAACTTGTTCGTCGGTAAAATTATATGTCGAAAACTTCCCACATTAGAACATGCTAAATACTGTGATCTTTATTTGGATCGTAGATATAATTTGGTAGAAATACATTTGAACCAAGCATAAACAGCTCCACAGCAAACTCTCTAATGGGCATTGGTAAACAGGTCGCCACTCTCCCTTAAGTAATAAGAGCAGAATGATGTGTGCAAAGCCATCATCAAGACATTCTCAACAACAAGACAACAAGCAACAGCATTAAGGAACTTGCTCAATATTCTTCAAGGAGTGACAAATATGTGCATGTATGTTATCTAGATTTTAAAAGGATAGATGCTGTGTCTACAGATGGAAGTTGTCCAAAAAAAAGTAATATAATTATAGGAATGTTCGTCGGGTCGGTCGGTCGAAATGTGTGGCTGCCGCTACGATTATTTGTCAGAACACTCACTACTATTTTTGGAAGGAATTTGCACGGGAACTAAAAACACTGGTTGAATCAAAGTTGTTTATTTTAACATACGATTGATACATGTGGTCGATGGGAGAATGGACAGGATATTAGGTTAAGGTGAAGGAAGTACGGTAGCGCTGTGGAAGTGGTACTGTTACAGCGGGACGGTGATAAGAAAAGAGAGCGAGACGTCGTCGTGATGGCCTTTTATACTCCAGAACTGCATGGTACCAATCCACCGGCGTTGCCAACCTTTGTAGTTGTTGATGGTGAATTGGTGGTGGCCTAAAGGGTCGTGGCGGTCGCCACATAACTCCCCTCCTAGTGGAACAGCCGTGGAACGTACCTATATGTGGTGCAAGTTCCGGAATTCACCCGCAATCACGCAAACAAACGCCCGGGGACTGCTGATGAGATGGGGATCCCAACCTGAGCGAGGAGTTTTACGGGATCAGCTGCCATCGGAGCTGTAGCAGGACGTCGTTCGTCTTGAGGCGTTTAGCTTTGTTTGAGGGTACCTGTAAATGTGTTAAGTGTCCCGTTTCGTGATGCGAGGGTGCTCATGTGTTGCTGGTATACATGATGGGCTTCTGTGGTTTTCGTCCATCAGGCTAGTCTCGTGGGATGTCGTCGACCACGTGATGTTGATGAGTTCCGTTCCTCGTACTATCCTTATATGCACGTGTCAAGCACCTGTCGAGTGGCTTATGTTGAGTTGATTTACCTGTTAGGCACTTTGATCACGTCGGGGTCACCAATTGTAGGAATGTTCGTCGGGTCGGTCGGTCGAAATGTGTGGCTGCCGCTGCGATTATTTGTCAGAACACTCACTACTATTTTTGGAAGGAATTTGCACGGGAACTAAAAACACTGGTTGAATCAAAGTTGTTTATTTTAACTTACGATTGATACATGTGGTCGATGGGAGAATGGACAGGATATTAGGTTAAGGTGAAGGAAGTACGGTAGCGCTGTGGAAGTGGTACTGTTACAGGGGGACGGTGATAAGAAAAGAGAGCGAGACGTCGTCGTGATGGCCTTTTATACTCCAGAACTGCATGGTACCAATCCACCGGCGTTGCCAACCTTTGTAGTTGTTGATGGTGAATTGGTGGTGGCCTAAAGGGTCGTGGCGGTCGCCACATAATTAACAAATAGTTTAGAATTTGGACAACGCAGTGGCTTATTGCTTTCAGACCGATATCCATGTCGCAGCATAGAGATGAAAATAAATGTTCTATCATAATCTATCATAGTTCCTTTATATTACTTTTGAAACGCATGTTTATAATATTTTGTATAGTTTTCCACCGACAGAAAATACTTAATTTCGTCCTTACTAACTTTGTTTTGGTTATGACAATTTTCTGTACATATTTTTATATTCGTTGTTGATCAACTGTTGAATGGGAGTTCATTTCACGAGATACACTACAACAACAAAAAAGTGAAAGCGATATCGCATCTTCTAATTTTAAACAAACATTCCGCTGCCAACTTTATATTCAATCATCCATTAAAAACCGCCGATGATAAATTATATATAATCCTAATTAATATTTTATAGTGGCAGCACTAAACTCATAGTAAAATTCTATGTCCCGTTCTGGCAATATTTGTTTTCTGAAACTAATCTTAATCGGATCGGGTATAAGTTCCGGACTATTTCGGTTTGATTGGTCGTAAAATCTTAATTAAACTTATAACTACCTTATAAAGATTTGTTTTATTTAATTCGATAGTAATTCTTATTGGTTGACGGTTATGGTGTTATAGAGGGGTTAGGTTTATGCTAATAGGGATTTGTGACGTTAAAATCATCAAAGACGGCATTTGGATGGGTGATAATCTGTAAAATATTGAAGAGCTTAGTGTTATTTGCATGACTTACATAAGATATTAAATAATAAGAGTGAATAATAGTATTTTATTTAGGTATACTGTAAGGTACCAATAAAATCATTTACGAATGTATAATTAAGTTTGTACGAAAATTGGTCTAGACTGACCGATTTTTTCTTATTCTCATTTATCATTATAAAAACAGATATTTCTAATTTAATATTGTTGTTTTTAAATTACTTATAGTTTAGATGTGAATATTTTCATTTCATTAAACTCTACTTTTTGGTTTTTTCGATGTTTTTATTTTTGGATGTACAGTATGACAGTGTTTTTTTTTGTTACATCTTACATTATATATGCTTACTACAATCTTAAGACTATTTAAGCTAAAGTTAAGAGTACAAGTGAAATATTATACAAGTTTGTGTCGTTTGATTTGCTTCAAAGTTCTTGTTGAAGCGCATGAAAGGAACACATGCTATATAGATGAAAAGTAAGTGTATTTTTCTCCTCTTTGCGCCAGTTTGTCTGCAAAGATACCATAACCTAGGATTAAACTAACAGGTCAATTGAAAAGTCCCCGGCCTGAGCGATAGTAGGCGCTATTAGAATTAAATCCATATGTTTTTTAGTTATTACTAACCCTCAAAAGATGCGTGTATAAATTTGACAGCTGCCGGATCATTAGTTTGTGAATTATAGCGTTTTAAGTGAAACAACTTTTATAACAAACAATATTTCGCATGTTGATAAAATATTGCTTTTTGAAGGAAAAAAAAAACGGTTGAATCAAAAACTTGGCTTGATTCCGAGTTTCCAGATACTGCCCCAGGAAAATCTATCATCAAGGATTGGTATGCTAAGTTTAGAAGTGGTGAATTGAGCACCGAAGACAGTGAACGCAATAGACGCCCAAAACAGGTTGTTACCGACGAAAACATCTAAAAAATCCACAGAATTATTTTAAATGACCGTAAATTGAAAATGAATGAAATACAACACTCTAAAGTTATCAACTGAACATGTACATCATATCATTCGCGAATATTTGGGTATGAGAAAGCTTTGTGCAAAGTGGGTGCCGCACGAGCCCGCTTTTGACCAAAAACAATGACGAGTTGATGATTTGAAGCAGTGTTTGAAGATGATCAAGCTTAATAAACCCGAGTTTTTGCGTCGATATGTGACAATGTGACAATGGATGTTTGTCCAATCGACAGTCATTCGAGTGGACTGCACACGATGAACCGCTCCAAAGCACGGGAAAACGCAACAGTCGGCTGGCAAGGTTATGGGGTCTGTATTTTGGGATGCGCATGGAATAATTTTCATTGCCTACCTTGAAAGAGAAAGGACCATCAACAGCGAATTTGAAGGACGAAATCGCCGAAAAAGTCCACATTTGAAGAAAAAGAAAGTGTTGCTTCACCAAGACAATGCACCGTCTCACAAGTCAGTGAAAACGATGGTAAACTTCCATGAATTGGGCTTTGAATTACTTCCTCATCCACGGCATTCTCCAGATCTGGCCCCTAGCGACTATTTCCTGTTCTCAGATCTCAAAAGAATGCTCGCTGGGAAGAAATTTTTGTCGAATGCGGAGGTGATCGTCGAAACTGGGGCCTAGTTTGAAGCAAAGGACACATTGTACTACAAAAATGGTATCGAATAGTTGAAGGGTCGCTATAATCAGTGTATTACCCTTGAAGGGATTTATGTTGAAGAAAAAAAATAATTTTACCAAAAAAATGTGTTTTGCTATGGTAGGCCGGGGACATCAATTTTAATCTACTGATGCTGAAGAAACAGAAACACAGTGTGCAGATATAAAATGGCGTAGAATTAAAGAATATAGGGAGCTTTGGGCATAATGTTGGATAGATGAAAAGGTGAGATTTAATGAGACAAAGTGTATGTTGTTGTCTTTGTATAAGCCTTTTAGCTGGATTTTTTCTCCTGGATCTGTACATTTTGCTCGATATGTTTCTTCGTACTCTAGTTACTTAACTTTTCTGTGTATGACTCTTGGTTTCGAAGGCATACTGGCCCTGCTTGATAGAAGGAAGGCTTAGAATGACAACTAAAGGTATACAATTTTACAACTAACTATATTGCTGTGTGGCAACACTTCTGATTTCCTGCTCGTTCACCAGTAACTGTATAGCTTCCAATTTGCTGTGATTTTAGTAACTTTCTTTAATTTTTTAAGACGAAATCTTAATAATAACATCGAAAATTTCCCATATCAATTTGATTTTGAGGTCATTGTATAGTTCGTCGTTGGTTACATGGCATAAACATTGGTAATTAATCGAAGCTCATAAGTTGCACCACATAAGTGCAAAAATAAGTTTTATAATTACTGAGAAGCTACTCTCGTAACAATATTTTCAAGTTCTTCTTTGATGCATTTCCAAAAATAAATGTTACACATGTAATTTTAAATTAAGCTAATTATTCACGGTATCAAAGGTGATTTGTATGCTAATAATTTGTTAATAGTTAGTGAATTGTTGTGTTTCAATAAAAGTGAAATTAAAAACAACAGTTCAAGTAATTTAGAAGTTATTGTAAGTTTTAATGATGATTGTCCAGCGTGAAATGATTTTATAGCATAGATGTACAAAGGCGAATTGCTTAGAATGATGTTAATGGTGTTTTTATGCGATATCTAATGACGTCAATAATATATAATTTTAAAGTACTAAAAACTACGCTATAAAGACAATATAATATATAAATAACTGTTATATTAAGTTTTTTAAGTTGATATTGTATAAGGATTAATAGATAATCCACAAAAATTAAAACTGAATTAATGATTATGAAACTATTTAATATAAATTTATCAATTAATAAAATAATTTCATTAACTGAAACTATTTCGAGTTATACTAGATCTAGAATTATTACAATCGTTAATTATACTAAACATGATAAAGAAGTCAATCAATCTATCAATTATATGATAAGTATGAACGAAAAGGGAACATTTAAAGGCATTCGTCTGACAATTTAAAGATCAATAAATAAAAATCAGTAAAGCTTCCTTGATTTAGTCTTAAAATATGGTAGTGTCAAAAAAATCTGACCTCTTTTGAACCAACCTTATTATACAGAAAACAGAATCAACCGAATTCATGAAACGCAATATTTCGGGAGAGAAAAAAACACATCTCTGTTACTGAAACTGATTTATTGTATATAATATTTCATTTTTTTTCTAACGAGAAATAATTTTTATTTAAATTTATTCCGCCGTTGCTTAACGAAGTGGAAATGTATCGAGATTTAATCGAATGGGTTCAGATACTCGACGAAGATTAGTCATGTTCACCGATACTGATCTTTATCTGTTTAGAGTAGATCAACCGGCGTTGGTTTTGTTCTTGTTTGGAACGTTTTGAGATGGGAGTATAAATGTTGGGACAAAAACAAGCAGTTAATTAAATAAAATGTTGTGACTATGAAGGAAAAGGAAACAATCAGTAAGATTTATAACTGAATGTAGTCAAATATAACATTATATGGCCATTATTACTTCTCATTTGTACTGCGGATAAATCAGTATGTCATATGCATGTTTTTCGCAAACTAAGATTAAACTGTAGTAACTTATGCTAAAATTATTAGTAACTTTAATAATAATAACTCTAATAATTTTGTGTTTTTCTCTGTGTTCTGTAGTTGTTTTGTTTTAACGTTTAGTTCTCATTTCTATCTTTTCTATAGGTCTTAGGCAGAGATATATCTTTTGCCACAATGATCGTGTTGTTTGAATATGTTCCAATCATTGTTTATTTACCTTTTCATGCCATAACAATAATTGGCAATAGTTCCGCGATATTAATTTACCCACATTTTACACGATAACATCTGGAAAGTAGTTTAAATAATAATGATGCTCAAACAAGGAAAAAAACGTCACATGTCACTTCTATCTGTGACCTACTGTGAGATCTTAACATCTTAAGTCATCCTGGAATATGATTTAGTCGCAGACGCACATTAAACATGTATGTCAATGCGCTTTTTGTGGAAATTTTTCAATAATCCGGATTAAATATTATCAACTTCTAGAATCCTTTTAGGATTGGGGTTGCTATCAATTTCAATTCCAATTTCCACTGGAGAAACCAGCTTTATAGCTGTGTCAAGCTCATAAATTGGTGATGTGCCCATTGCAGATTAAATATTGTTCAGTTGCAATACATTGGCTTGATGTAAATGTGCAATTGGAAGAAAAAATATAATTTCTTTGTTAATATAAATGTTTGTTACTACTAATTATAAAACTGGTAACCTAAGAGAGTTTTAAGTAGATTTTCTCGAGTTTGTTGTTAATAAGAGTTGTTAACTAGCCCAATATTCAAGTGTATATGTTTTCATACTAGTAATACTTTATATATTTTTACACATCAATATATGACTTTACCTTTTATCACAAACAATACTTCTGAGAATATTTTGAAATGTTAGTCTATTTTAGTCAAATATTATTCATGTTCACGCAACTATATCGATCATTGATCTGTCCAGACAAAATCTATTCGCTTTTTTTTTAATCAAAGAATTTTGAATCGTTTTACACAAAAAAAAACGAGAATTTAATTAAGCAATATAAAGGACAAAAAAAGTAATGCAAGTCATTAGGAGCTTGTAGACGATCCCATGTAAATCGATGTTTTATAATATTAAATGGCATTTTACCATATTTATTGCCGTCGGCCATGGTTCATTGATCGGTTTGATTATATATGGCAACGAGAGTCCGTTTGATTTTATTAAATGTCCTTTTATTAATGTAATTTTAGATAGATATCAACTATGAAATTCGTGTATTGTTCGTTGATCAGATAACAGATGGCATTTTAAGCCATGAAACAATAAATTAGATTTACAGTTATCCTTTCATTTACTATTTACGGTTAAAAAATACTTCTGTGATTCATTCTTTGTAGTTTCATTATTTAGTAGCCTTATTTGCTCTTGTTAATTTTGCCATATAGTCATAGTGATTTGTTTTGCTGAATAATCTTTTGATTTGTTAAAAGAGTGAGTCATTTTAGTTAGTTTTTTTTCATGGCTCATTCTAATTTATATTATCTTTCTAAAATAAGAGAGAAGTGACAGAAAAATGCACTGGGAATCATTTTAGATTATGATCTCGGATACTATGACCACCATTCATCTTGAGGTCTTAAATCTAGAGATAGACGGGCGAATATAAGCAAAATTCAAATCAGTTTTGTTCGTAATTTGAAATAAATATGAAAAATATGCATATAGATGTAGCAACATCGTCTAAATGCTATACATGATACATGTACATATACATGTACATATACGTTGATATGATTTCAGGATTTCTCTTGATAAGTTTTGATACAATTAAGACTATAAACTACCTATAATTTATTGTTTCAATAAGATTTCCATAATTAGCTAATAATTAGATAATTATAAATACACTTTCCTTACACATGGTTCAATCAGTTCAGTCATTCAATAGGCTCGACAAGCATTGATTGTTTTGTTCTTAGCGAATCCCAATTAATTAAAATTAAGTTAATAATTCCAAAATTGTATGGTAATTCCTATGGAAAGCTTTTTCGCTCAAGTGTTTGCAACATTTACTTATATTAAAATATTTATATATATTGATGGTAAAATATCTGTGTTTTTCTGTCGTTTATTTACCATGGAAATATGTATATATCTTTAATTTTTCAAATAAATACTTAATCCCAATTGAAACTGTTCAAAAGCCGATACAGATTTCGGCTTTATTTCAATAATCCCCATGGATTTTACTAAAAAAAGAGAACGGGCTGCAAATATATTTGTCGATTGTTCCACGCCATATAAATATATTTACATTTTCAGCTGGGTTACCATCTAAACTCTGTCGTTTATTTACGGACTTTCTCGCAATTTTTTTTTACTATTTTTCTCTATTCCAGTTTAAAATTGTTGGATGGATTTTTTTTTGTTTTTACGTATTCAAATCAATCGGCGAAATTAGAAGAGACATTAATTTTTAGCTAGAATCATCTGAGTCAGCAGGAAATACAGAGCAAGGCTGAAATATCGATAACAACTTCTGGCATTATTTTTTTCCAGCATGCATAGTTGATGGTCTTAAGTCAATATTAAACTGTTTTCAACTTCCGGTAACCGTCAACGAAGGATCTGCTTTCATACATTGTATGTTAAGATGCGACTAAACGTGCCCCGTAGATAATATGGTTTAAATGTTGCTATTATACCCTGATCTAATGGTTGCAGAAGCGAAGTTGTGTTGGGATGTAAAAATTAAGGTATCCGCGCTCCTTTAAGATGTCCGGGCGCATTGTTAATAAGTAGAAATACGTTAAATTTTGTTCGTACCTTTTTATTGTTCAAGAGCCAAAAGGGTAAACAAACATAAAGGCGTTACAACAAAACAAGTATTAATCGGTCCTTACCTAACTTAAAAGTGAAAACCGGAACCCCGGATAAGCGAAATCACAGTTGGTGAAGCCGTGCATAAGGAGGGACTGCTTACTACAAAAAATCGCTATCGGTTTGCGTTTTAATAAAGTTTTGGTAAAGGTGAGCGTTATTTAATTTAATACATAACAGGGTGGCGTTGCGATATGATAAAGCCCGGGTACATGTTGTAAAACCTGTTAAAATATCTAGGAACTGTGAAATGGTTCTAGCCACCTGCTTAATTAATAAAATTTAAACGATTATCATTTGTTCATGATCATCCTTTGCTTAAACAGTACTTCCACAATTTCAATACCATCAGGCGATATACAAAACCTCAGATTTTTTACATAGATATCAAATTTTTTATAAAAAAAACTTGGTTTATTCCCAAGACCCTAAAACAACAACGTATTGATTTATCCTTTAGGATTGATTAAGCAGCCCCTTTATCATTTTTTCATTTATCATGTTTTTTGTTTCCTCTTCAGATTCGATACATGTTATTAGGGTAACATTTGATTATTTTGTATATATTTGATTACTGGTTTTCAATCACCAGATGGTCTGGTTACTTGAAACACTCCATGATGAAAATTTCCGGAAATATGGAGTAATCATGGTGAGTGATAAATTACCATATTCATTCTCTTGGACATCAATGAAAGATTATTTTAACTTAACAGTATTATAATAGAAAGAAATTGTTCTAATAATTAGGTCTTTGTTTTGGATTATTTTTTAGATGTACAAAACCTCCCTGAAAAATATTTGGATTCATAAAGATCCTTCGTTAATTTCCTCTAACATGGAATGAACTTTGACTTTTCATAATGTTTATTAGTTTAGGTATTAGAGGTTACAATAGTAAACAGAAAACAATTTTTGTATATTATTGTATTTATTTAATAAAATTTGTGTTCCATTGTATACTGTGTTTTTCATACTCTAATGTCAATCTTCATGATGTTAATTGATAATGATACGTAAATTGTATGGAAGATGGATGTGTATTTATTAAAGAATGTCGAAGTGAAAGATATATTAATAAAGCATTACCAGCTTGAGGGTATTAGTCTTGTTCAAAAAGATCATGATGACATTATAAAGTATTTATCAGAACACTATACTAATGTCGTATTAACTATTACATTATGTAATTCGATTATTATATGTACTGCTGATTTCATAATATATTAAATTATTCAAGTTGAGAAAAGAAAAGATCAAACAAACATCAACAGTAATTTTAAGTTTGAAAAAAAAATGTTCTTCTTTTTTCAAAACCTAACAAAGAAAATTGTTCTGCAATATTTTTAAGTGTTGCTCAAGATTTCGGTATGATGATTTATACTGCATAAGATTATATACTGCCAGATATGTTGACATGACCCTTGATGATAAACTCTAGTGGAAGCCACATCTTAAAAAAAATGGAACAAACTGAAGCTGAGGGACAATAAAATGTACTGATTATTGGGTCAATATTTATCCCTGTGAGTATATAATGAGCTTCTGATTTATCAACAAGTCTTGAAACCAGTGTGGACTTACCGTGTTCACCTCTGGGATTGAAAACAAGGTACTACGAGGTATTTTTGATATTGCATAGTACATTCGTAACTCATAAGTAGATCTGAAGATAGAAACTGTCGTTTACATTGGACCAACAAGGCCTCAAGACATGAACAGATGATCCATCCGTACACCAATGTTGGTTAGCCAATTCCTAAGTAATAATGTCTTAATCAGAAGATTAAAGAGAATAAAAGCATTTGATCTATTTCAGTGAAGTTATAAGTAAAACTCAGTGCAAATGAGAAAACAGTGCTATTGATGTTAAGCCCAAAGTGTCTATCGTAAAATAAGTACTTTGTAATTTTTAAAACCTTAGCAAATTCGGATAAAACAATTCTTAGTGTTAACTTACTAGATTGCTATAATAAATAATAATACAAATATTTCAAAGCTTAACCCTCTAAGGATATACTCTAAAGAGGATTTTAATAATGAAACATTCATATGAAGGAAGTGGCTACAGTATTATTAGACTATTTACATAGTCTCGTTTGGTTTTAGGTACATGTTATAAGCAAAAGCAGTTAAATTATTCAGGCAAATATAATTTACTTATTGAAGATCTTTAATAATTACCTCACCAAGAAAACAAATTCAAGAAGAATAGGCATGCTTTAATATCTTCTGTACAGTTTCTCAAAAATGTATCTTGTTTGAAATGACTTTGATTTTTTGGTCAGCACATCAATGTGTAACGAAGACAATGATTCTTTGAAATCTCGAACTATTTTTAAGCCAAATACTTTTTCTTTTAAACAAATTTGATCTGGTTTATTTAACATAGAAATATCCGGAATGAATATTGAGTCATCAAGGAATCTCTTCTGGAATTCAAAGCGCTATAGCGCTAATTGCTATAATAAATAATAATACAAATATTTCAAAGCTTAACCCTCTAAGGATATGCCCTAAAGAGGATTTTAATAACGAAACATTCATATGAGGCAGTGTGGTGAAGTGGCTACAGTATTATTAGACTATTTACATAGTCTCGTTTGGTTTTAGGTACATGTTATAAGCAAAAGCAGTTAAATTATTCAGGTAAATATAATTTACTTATTGGAAATCTTCAATAATTACCTCACCAAGAAAACAAATTCAAGAAGAATAGGCATGTTTTAATATATTCTGTGCAGTTTCTCAAAAAGTTATCCTATTTGAAGTGACTGATTTTTTGGTCAGCACGTTAATGTGTAACGAAGACAATGATTCTTTGAAATCTGAAACTATTTTTAAGCGAAATACTTTTTCTTTTAAACAAATTTGATCTGGTTTATTTAACATAGAAATATCCGCAATGAATATTGAGTCCTCAAGGAATCTCTTCTGGAATCCAAAGCGATTTTGGTTCATTCCGCTAGTCCCTATGGAGTATCACACAGAAAGAGAGAGACAGAAAAAAACAGGCAGCAAATATTTGACGATTGTTTCACGGCACATAAATATATATTTTCGGTCGAGCTGCCATCACGGCTTCGTCGTTGATTTACGAATTTTCCGCAATTATTTTTTTTCGACGCGCGTCTGTCCCTCTCTCCTCGTGCGTGTTTCAAATTGGCGACTGGTCAATACATCAGTTAAATTAGTGTTAAAAACAGTGGAACGGGGCAGTAAAGGCCGATTTTAATATCCCCCCATCGGAATTTACGATCGGTCCGCGAATTGGAACTAAAAATCTGCTCCAATTTTATCAATAGAGTGGAATAAAGAAGCCGGTAAATAAATCACTACGATGGCGTTGCCCCATTTCACTTGTTTCTATGTATTGTTTGAACGATATCCATGCTATAACGGATCGGTCTGATTGATATAAATCTTTTGTTCTGACGTTCATTCGTCGTGTTATTTTAATTTTTTTAACTAATTTTGCAAAAAAAAAACTTTGAAAATTTAAATTTCGTTATCATCAACAATCCATTGCTTTATTACTTCAGTTGTTGTTATTTTATTCTTTTATCATACTGATGCCACGTATAATCAATCCAAAGTAGCAGTGACTCACGTCATCTCAATTTATGAAGTCAAACCACTTCAATATTGCCGCATTTAACGTTGAAATTTTACGCATTTTAGTTTATTTTAGCTTCGATATATAACAACGTTCTAACATATATACAATAATGAAACATAAATGTTATAAAATATAATTTATATTAACATTATAGTACACCTAGTTAATGCATACATAAACGAATGTCTTAAACTACAGTCAATTAAACAGCTACAATAGTTTGTAGGTTTCCTTATACTTATATCCATGCTATAACGGATCGGTCTGATTGATATAAATCTTTTGTTGTGACGTTCATTCGTCAGTTGATGTTATTTTAATTTTTTTAACTAATTTTGCAAAAAAAAACTTTGAAAATTTAAATTTCGTTATCATCAACAATCCATTGCTTTATTACTTCAGTTGTTGTTATTTTATTCTTTTATCATACTGATGCCACGTATAATCAATCCAAAGTAGCAGTGACTCACATCATCTCAATTTATGAAGTCAATCCACTGCAATATTGCTGCATTTAACGTTGAAATTTTACGCATTTTGGTTTATTTTAGCTTCGATATATAACAACGTTCTAACATATATACAATAATGAAACATAAATGTTATAAAATATAATTTATATTAACATTATAGTACACCTAGTTAATAATGCATACATAAACGAATGTCTTAAATTACAGTCAATTAAACAGCCACAATAGTTTGTAGGTATAAGGAAGGGTTTGTAGAATATAAGGCTGCAGAAAAAGTATTTGGCTTTTTCTTAATAGATGGCTTCTTGTAGTTATAGTAATATATATTCAAGAAAGCTATATTATAGCACGTTGGAAAGGTAACAAGCAGAAAATTATAGCACATACTTATCGAAAATTGTATCATATTTATAAAGTTGATTCTTATTTATGAAATTTCGATATTAAAGATAATGTGTTAATGTTAACTCGATGATAATCTTGAACATATCGAGATAGATTAGCATATTTCATCTCGCGACATTGCTAGAGAAGTAAGCATCCATCATAAAACTATTTTGAAACCATTTACGTAAGACTAGATACCAAAAATGGTCGTTAATTGGGATTTATATAAATTAACAGGCAAACATTTTATGGACAATGTGAACTGCTGTTAAATCGAAAGGATATTGAGTCATATTTGAAAACGATTCATGAAAACGTATGTGAAAAAGATCGTAGTCGCCATCCGGATAGTGTTTACAAACAGATGCAAAGTTGCGGACAGTGTTTCAGCGGCATAATCCCATAAAATAACGTGTTCATCATATTATGTGTCAATGTGCTATATTAATATTTTAATTGGTAGATTGATTGAAGTAACATCTTGCTTTTTTCTCTATATATCCGTCCTAAATTTGCCAAATCTTTTGACGTTTATGAGAATTTTAATAACGCGCAATTTACCCGGGAGGAAAAAAAGAGTTAAATTTTCTAATTAAGCAGTTACAGCTTGGTGTAATTCGTAGTAACGTTAAATATTTGAGCCAGGAAATCTCTCTTCCTAATCCTTATTTAAATAACAAATTTTGATTCAACAAATTCAGCTTCATATAAATTTTATTTCGGGCTTTAAATTTTATTTTTAACCGTTGTTATGTGTATATAAGGATATACCCTAAATGATGAATTCATTTTTTATGACGCATTATGACGAACGTTTTGCAGACCGTTTTTTTTTGTTGTTGTTGTAAACATTGTCGATCCCAAATTTTACTAAAATTGTTGTCATTCACCGATACTATCAAGTTTAATTTTATATGGAATATTTAGCTATTTATTTATTATTCTATGAATTATATCTTATATTGTTTATTTTTATTACAATGATTAAGTAATAGTAAGATTTTTGAAATAATACGCAAGCCCTTTACGTACTTTCTAAATTTTGTCCCTTTAAGTGTAGCTAGCTTATGTGCAGTCTCTTTATACCAACGATCTGTCTACCTGTAATCTGTCTTCTCAGTAATTTTGAAGCGATATCGAGTTGAATTGTTGATAGAATTATAGGTAGTATTTAAATCCCATTCTTGACAGTATTTAATATTTCACCGAGTAATATTATTTTTAATACAAATGATTCAAGTTTAAAGTTAATATAGACCTTTACGTATTAATAGCTACTGTTTAAAATAGCTTAGAGAATTCCGAAGAAGAAGAAGAATGTTTAAAAATATGCGCCGTGACATGACAGGTCGAATAATTTACTGATGTCTTAGTTCCATTCCGCTAGTTTATTTTTCTTGAGTAACTGGAAACTTGTGGTGATTCAGGTATGAGGTGATGCTATATAAAGCGGCAATTACTAGTTTTATTATTTTACACCATGTCTATTTTCGAAAGACTAACGAGATTTTATCAAACTAGAAACAGTGCAATTTGTAAACTGCTATGTTAAATATCAGGTCTCAGGTCATTTTCATCGTTTAACGAAATAATACTACTATAATACTAATAATAATAGTCATCCATAAATTATGTTGAAATTACTGAATGTAAAAGAAACGCTGTGAAGAGATTCTGAAACAAAGCATGTGTCCACCTGTAGAAAACTTGATCACACAAATTGACAATTGCAGTTATATTAGAATCCATTAAACCAAAAATTCGATCTAGGTTATGTATATCACATAAATATAGAACAAAATAGTAAAATTATTTGTACTCAAGTAGCAACTTTTACTTTTTAATAGTTTGTATTAAAAAGATCGATGGAGGGTTCAATCAAAAACAATTTATAAGGAATGATTCCGGCACCTTCAGCTTAACAAATTTATATTACGAATATATAACGAAGAGCATGGAAGGTTACGAAAATAAAGTTGGCATTTTAAGAAATATATAATTTGATAATGTGATAATAGTGTTAAATGTTATGGTAATAGCAACAACAAACGATATGTTTAGGAATATTTACGAACAAAATGGTTCAAAATTTCTGACATCGTTGAATAACAGTTAGATAACATAACGTAATAAAGAGATATTTAACAATTTTTGCTTGCAATATTACGATATATATATATATATATATATATATATATATATATATATATATATATATATATATTTAATGATTAGTTCTCCTGATGTTGGTTTTCTTAGTCTGGTTTCTATATCTGAAGCTGAAGGCCCGATATAATGTAGTAATTTTTAATTTTCAAACCTTTCAATTTCTTTGTTTTATTTGCATCTATTTCTGATTATTTTTCCTGTGTTTTGAAATTCTAATGTTCTAATTCTAAAGGATCTGTAACTATAAACATATTATGTATTATTATAATAATGAAGTACTTATTTTTGAAAATAAACAAATTGTAAAAAATAATTTGCTATAAATGCTATAAATATTACGCCTATTCTATATTTTGTGTATGATTTTAAAATAATAATATTGTATATTCGTTACACGCCAATAAACTAGACTAAACATGTTAGCATCACTCTATCTTTCGAGGCCCTTAGAGCAAACTATTGTGGGACTAAATTGATGGAGATGCTGGCGAATGGCCTCACCAGTTTTTTTTAAGAAAACCATTTTCGGTCGTTTTATTATTAGATATCTCGTAAAATATCGAAGAAACGAATAGACGATTTAAAGTCCAGACGGTTTGGATTGAAATATACAGATCAAAATATATTTTTTCCTATTTTCGAATCACCCTATGGATGATCGTCCTTTTGACAATAGAATATCTAGTATTAGAGGCAAATTATAACAATACGAATGATGACTAGTTTTGAAAAATCATGTTGTTTAACTCTAGCATATTTTCTATTCCTTAAATACATATTAGTTCGGTAGGAAATAGAGATTTTCAGCGAAAAAGAAGCTTTGAATATTTAAATTTGCACCAAAATGCTCGTCGCTATCATATGACGTCGGTGTATAGTTACTCAACAATGAAGTTTCTCATGAAAGCATCACAATCATTTATTTTCTTATTAATTATGAACTCTAAAGTTTATAAGTGCTGTTTGGGCCTGTTTAAACTAAAATAAAATGATACAAAAAGCTAATTCAAATAATACTAATGTAATTCGATCTGATTGATGTTCAACCTCTAAAAGTAAATATATTTTTTATAAATACATTAAACCTATTTAATTAGATAAATACAAAATTTTTGTGATTATTGTCTTATCATCTCAATTGTTTTCTACGGGCCGCATACACGAAAGCCATCTTATTTCATTCATTAGAAAAATGTGACGTTAAAAATATTTAGATATCTGACGGTGAAAGTATAAAATAAAACTTATTAACATTCCTTTTTCGCTCTGTATTAATTAAAATGTTAGATGTGTTAGACTATTGATTATTTAATACCCATTAATTATATTTATTGCTATATTCTAATTAATAAGTTTTTAATTATCTATCTTATCTGGATATCTCGGCAATATATTTTTTTTACATTCTATTATAAAAAAAAGTTTAAAACTTTCTCCAGTTAATCAAATAAAAAAAATTATGGATATAGTAAAACCAATAGAATGTGTACGTAAGTGTAATTGATAAATAAAGGCTTTTAGAGGTTTTCATGTTGAAAGATGACTTAAGAAACTCACTACTCACTACTCAAGATGTAAATACAGTTCTATTAGAGTTTTTTTACGATGATTCTTATGAAGCTCTAGTCTGTACTAGGTCTTCTGTCTGTACTAAGTAAGTGTCTGTACTAGGTCTTCTACTAGGCTTGTATTATAGAAAATGTTATATAAGACTATAAAAAAAGGCTAGAGACGGAAAATAGAGCTCAGTAGCTCCAAATCTATCCAAGTTAATTTTGTGTTGCGAATTAGCTAAATACCTCGGCATCCATCTTGATGATAGGTTAATTTGGAAGCATCATGTTAAACAAAATGTAGAACAGATCAGACTCTATACCGGTTAATCGGGCTATACTCTCAACTTGACCTAAAATGAAAGAGATTGGTTTATTGGTCAATCATAAAGCTTGATAACAGGTAATGGGATAAGATGGACTAGCAAGTATCCAATGCTACCAAACAAAGTTTTACGATTCCTTATCGCTATGCAATCAATGAAGATATGCACGATGACCTCGAGATCAAATGGATTTACGAAGTTATCCAAGATTTCGCCTTAAAGCATGAAATAATGTTGTTAAATCACAGCAACTCGGAAGTTCGTAGCTGGACAACATGCAATAAATCAGGAGATTTAAGCTAATTTAACCTTCCAAACTTGTATAGTGTATTACTGTTACTATTAACTATAACTCTTAAGTTATTAAATTTTAATTAGGTAATATTTAATTATATGCTGATGTATTTATCCCGTAATCGTCTTTCTTTTATATTGACGCAAGTTCAACAGAACAGTAGTATTATGTTGTAAATTAAGATTTTCATATTTAATGTAATTTGTAATTAGTAAAAAAATACTGGGTCTGTCGATTTTAAAGGTTGTGAACGCTTTAAGGGCAAATTTGCAAGAGAAATTACCATTGCCTACAATTAAAAATCCTCGTATTTTCTGCGGGTAAATACAGCTTTTTTTCTAAAGTCGAGAATCTTTTAAATCTGAATCCTAAATAGCGACATATGTACGGATTTCATAACCATATGCGCCATTAATATTTTAAACCCTGGAAATATAAAAAATCCCCGAGTCTTTTGTCATCGACGAAGGATTAAGACATTCTTACCGCACATACGTCAACACGCCACCGCCGATAATCCCCTTCAGACCGAGACACTTCGAACTATACTGCACTGTACAATGCGCCTTCCCCCCTTGTTGCCGCGCGTCCTCTTCAACGCGATCGTTTAGACCGATAGCGGGAGCTTTTGCAGCTTTTTGACTACGTTTTTCAGCCGTTTGATGTGGGGATTACGTTCGGTTCTAATGAGCGAAATTGTGTGTTCCAGCTTTACGTTAATACCGTCAAGAGTTTTATATTTAAACAAACCGATTTACGAGAACGGGGAAATATAATGCTCAACTACGAATATTTTTATATGTAAGAGTAATCATTTTTAATCTAGTGTTAAAACGGCGAGCTTTCAATTTGCTCTAAGTCTTTTAAAACTTTTTCGTTTATTCTAAATAGTTATTTTTAATCGTTAACTTTTTTTACTTTAACGAAGAATATAACTTAATAACAAAAATATAATTATGTTTAAACATTATCTAGTACTGTCTGTTCATATTTTTTTGATTCAGACATGGAGAATAAAAGTCAACGAGAATAAATCATTTTGAATTGACCTAAAACCATTCTGTTCATAAATATGAATAATATTATTTTCCTACACAGTAACAATGCACCTTGGGAAGAAACATGAATTGGCGGAAAGAGCATATTAAAAAGGAAAGAAAATAAGGTAATGAGGAAGGTTCTGTGAGAAGTAATGATGATGATAATGATAATAAATCAAGGTGATGCAAGTATTTTATAAAAAGTCCTCTTGGATACTCCCAGATACTCCAGGGACTTATTAGAGCCTTCGTATTCCAACTATTATAGAGGAAATTAAGAGATTCACAACAAGATTGGAAGGAAAGACAAGGGGGAAAAACTCCTGTGTTAACACCGAAGTGCCGCAACTCTAGGATAACACTAAACTACGGCGCATACATGAGAAAATGTAAGCATGTTATCTTGTGTAGTTGTGTAGTGTAGTGTAGTAAATGGTAAAAATACTGAAAAGCACTACTAATTTTTATATTATTTTATTTTATTGAAACCTAAGTAAGGGCCAAGGGCAACCTCTAGAGAAGTACCTAGATTTTAGGTCCCTGTAGAGACAAATTACAAGTTAGTTAGCAACGACTAGTAATAATATATTAATAATTTAATATTTTATCTCTAACTAATCTTTAAATGTCTTAAAGATTGACTCTAAACTTCTCTTAGGCATTTTCTTAACAAGAACTAGTTTCAAATCCAAAAAGTCGTTAAGAAAGGTGAAATTTAAAACTGCCTCGTTATATTTTTGAAGAATAGATGCTACACCATGCTCTTAGAATGTTTCTCCAGCTTTGACAACTTACATTTCTGCTATCTTTTGTAACATCTAAGTTTGTTAACATCACTACATAGTATAAAACAAAGTCGCCTTTTCTGTCCCTATTTCCCTATGTGCGCTTAAATCTTTAAAACTACGCAACGGATTTTGATGCGGTTTTTTTCAATAGATAGAGTGATTCAAGAGGAAGGTTTATATGTATAATACATGCATAATATACTAAGGCAACATTGCTAATTTTAGAGGTTTCTAACGTGATGTCGTAAATTAACCTATTTTTTAGGCTTATTTAGCAATTAGCAAAAACGCTGCCTAACCCTACGAGTTAGATCAAATTAATGTACTACAGTATTGTACACCATAAAAAGGTCTACAAAAAAGTCCGCGATGGTATATGTTTATCTTTTAGGGATAACCCACATTAACCATTTTTATTGTTTACTTTTTACGTGAGAAAATGGCTTATTTACGAAGCTATTTTAAGCAATACGGCATTAATCCTTATCGAATTAAGTACCTTAAATACAGTGTGCAATTAATATAGATCAATATGGTTCCTTACAGCATGTAAATTAAACAAATATTTTCGGAGATATTACAAATTTAAAATTTGCGTTTAAAAATGTGTAATGTAATAAAAATTGTATGAATTTAGATATTCCAAAGATAGCAGGAAATCTTCATAGTAAGTATAGGGGAAGAGGAATTGTTTTACTCCAAATTTAATGCGTGCAGGCCAAGGGCAGTAATGAATGAACCAAAAATACTGGATCGATTTTAATCATGTTTTCATTGAGTGACATAGGCATATATATTTTATGCCCGTGCAAAGTCGGAGCGGGCCGCTATGTTTTTATATACAACGTTCATATTTTTTCTGTAGTGTATTTAATTTAGTATCAGCATTGCACCCGTGCGAAGCCGGGGCGGGTCGCTAGTGATCAATAAATGAACAAAATCTTATTATTTCAAGGTATTCATACTGTTAAGCTCCAAGATTGTTATTTTAGAAATAACATTAAGTTATAATGGGTATTAAAATAACCAGTCGAGCGGACGCCGAGCTATTTCGTTGATTATTGTACAAAAACGAGGAAAAATGTGCAGTTTTAAAAAATTGTGGTCACTTAAATACACTGTATTACCAGAAACCTTTAATCATGAACTCATATCCTATTTGTAGAAAAAATCACGATGTGGTCACTGCTTTGAGATGAGGCATTCGTTAAGTTATGGTAGTATGACTTAATTAGAATGAAAATACTACACAGTGGTTGAATAATGTATAGAAAACATAGAGAACTCACTTAAAAAAACAAACCAAATTGTAGTTCGTTCAATTTGATTATATTAGAACATATGCCAAAAAAAAAGAACAGAAAGGTGCACGGGGTATGGGTTAAAATTCGATAAAATCGATATATATATATATATATAGTGATATATTTTTACTATAATCAATATATGGTGTATTTTACTATAATTTTGATTATATAACTTTAATTAATATACCAGCAAACACGTGGTAGCCACTTGAAACTAGATCTCTGCACGTTCATATAACAAAAATATAAACGAAATTAATACAATATCAGTTTAGGATGTAATAGGACATGACAAACAAACACATTGCTCTAATAAACTCGTCCTTTTCAGTGAAAAGTTATAAGGGGAGCTCCAAAAGATACAATAATCAAAGAAAATATAATGTAATGGGGTTTAAACAAATGAAGACAATCTAGCATTAACTTTAGTTATTTATTTTAACAATATGGACTGAAAATATTAGGTGATTTTACTGAGGAAATTTAAATGAATTTATCGAGAAATTTTGTGCCAGCCAAGCTAGGCTGCATCGATCTGAATAAGTGGTATCTAGAACACGTACCATTTGATCTTGTGTAGTGTAGTGTAGTGAGCTGCAATTAATAGAAAAACAGCGAATACGGCGAAATTTCGATGTGCAAGGCAATTAACGTTCTGGTAGACAGAAAAAGCTTGAATATGCGAAACCGTAAGAGTTATCGGATGAAGACCCAACCCTAACTCGACAATAATTGGCAGAAGCGTTAAATATGACTCAAAAAATAATTAACGACCGACCGCGAGCAATGGGGAACATCCAATAGATAGGAAGATGGGTGCCACATCAGTTGAATGACAGGGAAAAGGAAAATCAAAAAATCGACTGTGAAATGCTGCTTCAAAGGTATGATCGAAAGTAATTTATACATCAAATAGTAACGGGTGATGAAAGGTGGATTTATTTTGAAAACTCATCATTGAAGAATCATGGTTCATCATCACCTGCCGAAGCCGACCGATCGACTCCAAGTCCAAATCGTTTTGGTCTCAAGACTATGTTCTTTGGCGGGATCAGAGTGGCGTCGTGTATTACGAACTGTTCAAATCTGGTGAAACAGTTAATAGTGATCCATATCGATAATAAATGATCAATTTGAACCATACATTGATCGAAAAACGTCCAGAATGGGATCGAAGTCACAGTAAAGTGATTTTACCGCACGATAATGCGCCGTCTCATATATAACTCGTCAACAGTGTATGTAAAACCGGTATATGGGACATATTATCGCACCTGCCATACCCTCCAGACCTTGCCCCGTCTAACTATTAACTTTTCGCATCAACAGGACTCACGCTAGCAGAGCAGCACCTCGTCCATTTTCCAAGACGTTAATAAAATGGCTCGATGAATGGCTTTTGCTCTAAGGGCAAACCGTTTTTTTGGGGTGGCATCCATAAATTGTCATAAAGATGGGCAAGATATATAGAATCAAATGGCCAATTTTGTTTTTCTTGAAAATTATGTAGTTTTTTCCAAAACAGTACACTATACAACTCAACATTACTAAAATAAAAATTGTTATTTCATGTAGACAAATGTCAAAAACTTCGTATTTTCAGGAATGGGTGTTTCTAACGGGAATATATGCAAGCTCCTAATAGTTATTTCTATAAAAAAACAATTTCTAAGTCACTGGGTCATATTATTGCTGCAACTTCCCGTCCTCCAACCCTTTCGAGACTCATCAAGCCGCTACAAACTTCGAAATCGATATTACTAGTCGACCGAGGAATACCGAAAAAAACTCCGCTCATATAACAAGTTAGTAGAAGTTGCAGCCCATGTGTTACTTGCAACTTTAAAATTATACTTCGCCGGTGTGTTTTTAAAATCGTTGCTTGGCATCAGCAAAGTTCGGGCGTTAAAAGTTGTCCAAATGAGCGGACATGCACCGAGAAAGATTCCGGGCGCTTTTTATTACCGCGCGCTTTTTTTCTTCCTCCAACGGACGTTCGATGTTGTGTCGGCACCACTAACAAAATATCGAAAGCAAAATTAATGTTAAAATGACGTGACTCGCTTATTTTACGGCGCGTGTTCCTTGAAGACAGTTGAAGTTTATACAACTCCATTTTTATGTTTATATAACTTTTTGCCGGAGTCTTTTTAATAGGCTTTATATTCAGGAAAAGTGAGGACCATCTCCCTAGTTCATTAACAAACGTCTTGGTCGTTCTTTTTGTAAATCCGATTTTTTATATATGTATGTTATATTAGATATTATGCTGTGTTTTTACCCTCAGTGTCGGTTTGTATCACCGTTCAACCACTCGCCTATTTTTTCCGTTAAATTAAAAATATTTCCAAGTAAATTAATAGTATTTGTTTTCCCTTTCACATATTATAACGAGAAGCTTTTCGAGGACATCAAAGGACTGTTCTTTTTTTAATTAATTCAATAAACCGGGATCAAATGCGTTATCAAGAAGAGAAAACAGGTTGTCGTTGTATGGACTATCATTACGCAGTTACTGGAAGCATTTTTTGGTGTACCTAAGTGGAGTTTGGGCAAAAATAACACAGTTGAAGCTGTAAGGTCACACAAGGGGGATCACATATCAATTCAAGGGGTATGGCTACTAAAGGCAGCCTGAAGTTGCTCAGTTTCTTAGTCGTGGCCTATTGGAATATATATATATATATATATATATATATATATATATATATATATATATGGACGATAATACCGACGTGAGATGTGTGTCATGTTTACAATTTTCATAGATTTTCCAACGAATTTATTTAATTAAATAAAGTGACAATACAATAACTTATAACTTTCTATAACTATATTCTTCTATATTTATAGAAAAGTTGTAAACATTCAGATTAGTGTATAAAATTACAGAAGTCATTCAAATTGGTTCATAAGCAATTTCTGCGAAGATTAACAAGACAAGTAGCCTAATACTTCAACAAAGTTTGGTACGAGAGACTCATCCACAAACTTAAAGAAAACATTACAGAAGTAATCCACTAAACTCCTAATTTTTACATCACTGCTAGAATGTTTAGAATACGAGTAGTAGAGCCCTATTTTAATACTTACTATTCCTATTTTATACATGAGATATACCAAAAATTAAAGATCTTACTATGGCGACATTTGCTGAAGATACTGATATTTGTTGGAGAGAATAGTGAATAAATAAACAAAATATTATGGCAGGCAAGTGTATATAAAAACAACAAGAAAATGATTAATATTTTCATTCCCTATAAGAACCCATGAGTAATTTTTGTTGAACTCAAACAAAAATAAGTTATTCTTAATCAACAGCAACATTACTAGCAATATTTCGATTCAATCAAACAAAAACAGTAAAATATTCCGCAAACTGTCCGTTGATATCGTATTTTCACAAATAAATTGTTTACTATACAGTTTAAGTTACTTCACTTAACACAAGTCCTTCGAAATTAATTTACAGTCGTTATATATTTCACTAATTTCATTTATGTATCTGTTAACATCTTGATTTGATGAAGTTTACACAATTTGCTCGTTAACAGTGTTGTACAGTATCGTAGCCGGATTACAAGAAAGAAAAAAACAACCGAAGACAGTCGTACTTAATGATTTTCGAAAATATGTCTTGACCTGAATTCTATTTTATTATCTGACGCATCTATGTTGCATTTTATTGTCAGTTTTGGTTTACTGACCAACTTTACAGCTTAATTGTTTCTTTTAAGTATTGCCACAGATGTGTGTAAAAGTTTCATTGTCAAGAAACGCTTAAAGTTTCTATTTTATCCAACTCGGCATTAATTCGCAATCATCATTATCGATAACTGGTAGTCGATATATATGTACGGAAAAGGAATGCAATAAATAACGTTTGCCTATTTTATGTTGTACAGGTAGTGTAAATAAAGGGACATGAAAATAATATTTGGATTATGTTTTATCGAGCGTTTAGACATTAACTAACAATATTAAAAATGAGACAGAAATGTAAAATTAAATATTATGCTATGGTAATGGGAAAAGTTCTTGGTCATCATACGGAGATGGCGTTCTAATAAGTAAAAATATTTCAATTTGTTTTTCATTTCGTTCTTTCACTTGTTTTATACGAATTTTTGCACTATACGTTTATGAGTTACTATACTATACGAGCTTTTAAGTGACTAAGTATGTTGATGTCAAGGAAGATTGTGTAGAAAATAATCAATATTTCCATCAAATTATTTATACTAATATTAACCATGTACACTAGCAATGTGCTTTGCTTTTACACTAACACCATATAAACAAGATCAAGAGCCCTCAAACTGCCTCAATATTGAGATGATGAAGAAGTCTCGTTCATGATTTTGGATTGGTTTTTGTGTAATGGGACATTAACATCACTCCTCAATACTTTGTCTTGAAATCGCTGAATTATATCCAGATTGCTGTCCGGTAAAGGGCAGGTCTTAACACGCTACCCTGCTCCTCTTCTGCTTTTATTTCGTTCAATTTCGAATAAACATCCTCATATTTCTATCTCATAGACTTTATCCGAAATATAGGATTTCAACAATTCTGCAAACAACCTGGGTAACATCTTGTTTAATTAAAAATCAATCTCTTCATGTCACACTTTAACAAAAGCCCGTGCCACATGAAGAAAATGGACAGACCGAAAACTTTTTTCTTCATATCACCTTTTAATTATACCCGTAATTTTATGAAATTGGTCTATAGTTAAGTGTTTTTCTCTGAAGTTAAACTGATGTGTTGATATTATTTTACTATCCTCCATTAGTAGATTAAATTTTTTAAGTACAGTTGTTTCGAATAATTAGGAAACTATCGTCAATAAAAATTAACTGATTTGATTAACTGATGACATGACGTAATGTTTAGACGCTAATACAAACGCACATTTTGCTATCTTACACGTTCCTTTAATATAAACAGTCTCAAACTAACTTCAGAGTATGAACTCTACAAAATTAGTTTATAATTAAGTTATACACATGTGTCGATTATAGTTAAAAATAGTTTATTTGTTTAACATAGAAACTATTTCAGATCATAAAAATCCGAAATTCGCACCTAATTCTTGTTTTATAACCACAAATACCAACCTACCTGTCAAAGTAATTGTACGAAATAAAACTGGCGTCGAGAGGGGACTAGGGCACGGGATCATTATCTAAAATATTGTTTATTTCGACAAAAATTCAATTAACTTCAAACGTAAGGTTAACATTTTCTTTGTTTGTTTACGAGATTCGCCAAGATTTATAGCTTGAATCTGATTATTTACCTGCCATACTTCAAGGGCAATCGATTTTAAAATTGAGTTATTCCTGAGATAATACATTAATATTACATTAAACATTCTTGAATTTATTACGTTCGGTTAGGGTACTATTCAGTTTAATCATACTTGTACAAGTTGAGGCAGTTCTTTAATTGGCTAGTCTACTGCTAATATCTATATCAAACGTTCTAAAAGGATTAGTGACAATTTATTTCGCAATCAGTTTTAATTATACGTATGAGGTCATAATGTTTCATCATCTGTGTATTTAATGACTGTTGATGAATTAGTTTGATGGTGACGTATTGTTAAAGTGTTTTTTATTCAAATTGTTTTATCTTTCATTGATCAACGATTCTATTGTTATGAACAAGGAGGTTTTTTTCTTTTATTATAATATTATAATATATATTATGTATTTCCTGAGCTAAAATGAAATTGGACTAACTTAGTTAACAGTAATAAATACATTTTAGGCGAATTTATGTGGTTTGGTTTGGTTCTCTTTAATCTTCTTCTGATATCCTGTCCAGTATTGTTTCCACGATGATGTAAATTCTTTAAGCGATCTTCTTTCGTGTTTACGCCAAATCTTGAATAATTTAATAAAAGAGGTAATTAACAGAGGAACATTTTTGGGAGGAACAACCATAAGATATTTACGTAAGAACATAAGTTTTTGCCTGGCATAGCATTTCCAATTTCATTTAACCTCGAGATGCATGCCGAAATATTTCTCTAATTCTGCTTAAGTTATTGGACACCTCTCAAGTAGTATAATTAGATTTATGTCTTTTTGTCGTAATACAAAATTGGCTTTATTTGAATCGAACTGTATTTTATAGGTTCTAGTTTATTTGTGGATCTTATGGACTGCTACTTATGACGTAGCCTTGACCTTGCTACTGTTTATACGTACTGTTTCTTTCGTTATTGCTATATGGGCAGTATAAAGCAGATACAGGAATGGTCCCCAGACTATATTCTCCGGAAATAGATTTGAATGCTAAACTTTAAGTTGTTTATACTATTTTCGATGAAAGTCATTTCGACAGCTGACCACAAATAAACTGATGCTTGAACATGTTGTTTACTGAAGGCTTGCAAATTGTGCAGATTCACATTGCATTCACTTGAAATGCATTCAATTTCTAAATTGGAATCAACAGGTTTAACAAATGCCGTTGAACAATATAATCATTAACGGATTAGCACAATCGATCTGCTTATTGACATTAAAAATCCTCATATAAACACTAGTAACGAAGGAAAACGATAACTGAAAAGAACACTCTAAAATGAGACCTTAGTACTGCTTATCAATGTATGATATACTGCACTATATGTTGCAAATATTTGATAAATATTTCAGGTCATTAACCTTATATAGCAAATATTTACTATATCGTTGATAGCATATCTTATGTCAAGCAATGTATGCTTATGTAAATTTGCGAATGATAAAAAAGTTCTTATTGTTTAGTGCTCACTAATTCAGCAATAGGAATAAAAATAATTCGTTTATCTGACATCTTATAAGAATTTTAATTATGTGTATTAACAGTTTAATTGAAAAGTGTCCGGCCTACCATAGTAAAAAAAAAAATTTTGGCCAAAATAGTATTTTTTATTCAACATATTTCCCTTCAAGGGTGATACACTGATTGTAGCGACCCTCTAACATTTCGATACCATTTTTGTAGTACGATTTGGCCTTTGCTTCAAAATAGGCCTCAGTTTCGGCGATCACCTCTTCATTCGACGACAATTTCTTCCCAGCGAGCATTCTTTTCAGATCTGAGAACAGCAAATACGGTGGATGAGAAAGCAACTCAAGCCTAATTCATGGTTCTTTGCCATCGTTTTCACTGACTTGTGACACAGTGTATTGTCTTGGTGAAGCAGCACTTTCTTTTTCTTCAAATGCGGCCGTTTTTCGGTGATATCGTCGTTCAAACGGTCCAATAACGCTACGTAATAGTCGTTGCTAATAGTTGGTTCATCGTGTGCAGTCCACTCGGATGACTGTCGATTGGACTTCGGTGTGAAATGATGGAGCTATGTTTCATCCATTGGCACATATTGACGCAAAAACTCGGGTTTATTACGCTTGATTATCTTCAAACACTGCTCCGAATCATTAACTCGTTGTTTTTGGTTAAGAGTGAGCTCACGCGGCACCCACTTTGCACGGAGGTTTCTCATACCCAAATATTCATCAATGATATGATGTACTCGTTCAGTTGGTATCCTTAGAGTGTCTGCTATTTCATTCAATTTCAATTTACGGTCATTCAAAATCATTTTGTGGATTTTTTGAATGTTTTCGTCGGTAACAACCTCTTTTAGACGTCCACTGCGTTCACTGTCTTCCGTGCTCATTTCACCACGTCTAAACTTAGCATACCAATCTTTGATGGTTGATTTTCCTGGGGCAGAGGCCGGAAACTCGGCATCAAGCCAAGTTTTTGCTTCAACTGTATTTCTTCCCCTCAAAAAGCAATATCTTATAAATCGCGAAATTCATTTTTATCCACTTTTTTCACAATAACAAAAGTTGCTTCACTCAAAATGCCAGAGCACACACGAGAGTCAAATTTATACACGCATCTTTTAAGGGTTAGGGTTATCTAAAAAACACATATGTACAACACTCCTATACAAATGTATAATCTATTTGAACCGATTTTAATTTTAGTTTAATACAAATATAGATTGTTAATTACAAATAATAATCTACAGCTATAAGATGATATAGACAAGGGGAGTTTAAGAGGGAGGTATGCGTCCAAAAAAGTCGTAAATCATCGCCGAATATCACATGATTTAATGACGAACCCCGAGGATTTGTCTCGAAAGAAGCTTATTTTCAAAGTCCACAGCTGAAATTTATTATCTTGGAAGCTGTCATGGAATACCGTCCTTTTAGAACTAACATTTATTATATATTGTTCATTTTCTTTGTTTAAGAATTCTGCTATATATAAGCTTTAACTCTTAATTTACTTTAGAATAATTTTATTTTAATGGAAAGAAGTGACGACTTGTTGAATCGACCATTGAATCATTTTAATATAAACGGAATTCTTAAATATAAATGGGCGGCTTTTATCTGTGATAAAATTCTTGATGAGTATTTAATTTTCATACTTTCATTTATCAGTGCCTTTGACGATCTCCTAATCTATACTGCTTTTACACAGGTGTCCATGATGAAGTCATGGTGTCTAGTTTCCTAAGTTTTGGAGATCCAAAGTCAGGTTCATAATTGGAGGTGAATAATTGGCCTAACCTACTTCCATCTGTCTTTGGTGGCTGTTATTCAGGATGTCAAAGAGATAAATTAGAAACATTGTTAAATATGTTTGTAAAATTCTTATATTTATTTCCAAAAATACCGTTTATTCGAAACTACTAAAATACCTTGCCGTTAGTTTACTTGGGAAAGGAAAAACCCTTACAAGTGGACTATTGGTACCAATAAAAGGTGATTGTGAGGTACCGTTTGGTTTCAGAATGAGTATGACATACACACCATCTTAAATAGGGCGAACCAAAGCATTTACGAGAAAGTATTCACGACCAAATTTAAGATATATTCGAAACAATCGATAGTAAAAAACCTATCGACTGAAAATAGTAATAACTATTTTCAGTCAAATGAACAGTTCGACTTTTTTTCAATTCGTGATCTTAGCCAAAAATGTACGAACCTTTTCCTGTATAAATTGTGAGAAAGGAAAAGACGGAGATAATAGCTTGGAGCAGTTAATTTTATATGTGCTTATATTTTCCAACAATAATATAACCGAGACGGAGATGTACATATTCCTTCACATACTACCTTTACATAATTACTGAAGACAATTAACATGCAATTAATAATTTCATTTTAAACGAAGTAGAATTACTTTTATATTTGAATGTTCTGTGGATCTGTAAAACGGAATGGAATTTTTCTTTGGAATGGAATAATATCCTACAAATATTTTATGGTATTTTAATACGTTATTGTTACTTTTAAATAATATATTATAATAAATATAGACAATACAATAGAAATTAAACAAAACAGAAAACTAAAGGTGTAGAATAACCATCAATACTAAATAAAAATTAAACCTAATCATAGATAAAAGAACTAATCCATGACATAATTAAAAATGATTGCACATTAACTACTAGCTCTTTTGAAATAAAGTAAGTGCTTTATTTATTATTGAACGGAAATATTTTTTAACAAAAATCGAGAGGGTAATCCATATTACCTATTATTTCCATAAAAACAGTCAAAATTATTTTACTATTTATCATTCACAATTTTAACCTTTTTACCCTATTACATTAACAATCTTGTAATATATCGTTCCAAGTGCTGCATTATTAATATACAATATATTGTTATTTACAAGCAAACTACTAAAAAGTCATATATATTTATATGTAATATATATATATATATATATATATATATATATATATATATATATATGTAATATATATATATATATATATATATATATATATATATATATATATGTAATATATATATATATATATATATATATATATATATATATATATATATATATATATAATTGGGTGTATATGTAGTATAGTAAATACTGATAAAAAGTAGTAAAATTAGTCGAACCAAAAATAGCGACTGAAACAGTCGACAGTAAAAAGTAGTCAATTACTAATCAGTCGATAGTCGTTTTCAGTCGATAGTTCCTAACGATAGTTTACAGCAGCGGTTTTTAAGCGCCTTCAACACACTTTTGATGGCCCTTCAACTTAAACTGCGATACTTTTGCCTGAATTCCACTAAAATATGTTATTTTAAAGAATGCCTCGAAACTTTAATTTTGTTTCAAAAAGACATAGCTCTTTAGAAATATTTGCTTTATAATAAAATGCAAAAAATCAGTGATTTTTTTCTAAATCCCTTAATAGTCTATATTCAAATAGTTTATAAAAGAAATAGTGATGTTTGGAAGAATCGGACCGTTGTACGTAGGTAATAACGTCATGAAAAATATTTTATATTTCACATTTTGTCGCTAAAAGCACTATACTTTTTATTGGAATTCGTTATACATAATAATGAACGTAAAGATATAAATTCCCCATAATTGGCTTATCATATTCAACGATTTGCAGCTTTAACATCGGTTGTCAGATACAAAAGAGCAAAACATATATTTTTTATTTTTTGTTATGGAACATGATATAGCTTAATTCCTCTTTTTTGCAGGTTTGCTTGGCAATTTTTATTATTGTTAAGATTTGCATCATTGTTAGAGAACATCATAATCATTTTTACCATTAATAAATCGTCCTTGTGTGTGTGTTTATATATTATATTTATTAATATAAATGCGACTTTAATTAGTTGAAGAAGCTAGCAAAATTAAATCGTAACAATTAATTAATATGAACACCTGACTTATATACAATGTTCGTCTTGTCGGTCGGATTGTGTGGCTGTCGACGCGATTGTTTAACTGTTAAAACACTGGACGAATAAAAACTTGTTTATTTCGGGCTTAAATTGTACTACATGTGTTCGACGGGAGGATGGACAGGATATTAGGTTAGGTTAATGAAGTACGTCGTCGTGATGGTACTTTATAACCGGGAACCGCATGTTACCAATCCACTAGCATTGCCAACCCTTGAACTTAATGTAGATGTAAAAGTGGTGGCCTAAATGGTTTTAGCGGTCGCTACATCACTCCCCTCCTAGTGGAGCTGCCATGGAACGTACCTCTGTGTGGTGCAGGTTCCTGAGCACACCCACAATCACGCAATCAATCGCCCAGGGATTGCTTATGAGATGGGGATCCAACCTTATTCAGGAGTTTTTCGGGATCAGCTGCAATGGAATGAAGAGTAGGACGTGGTTCATCTTGGATCATTCCGATTACTATTAGGGTACCTATAAGTTCCGTAAGGTAGCACTTACGTGTCCCGTTTCGTATTGTAAGGTTCTGTGGTGTTCGTACATCGCGTTGGTCTCGTGGGAAAACGTCGACCAAGTGATGTTGATGGGTTCCTCGCGCTATCCTTCTATGTACCAATTAATATAAAAATGTTCGTCTTGTCGGTGGGAATGTGTGGCTGTCGACGCAATTGTTTATTGGAACACTCTCTACTAATTTTGTGGAAAGAACTCACACGGGAATAGATTGAATAAAAACTTGAGAAAAAACGGAATCGCTACGGAAGTGGTACTGTTACAAGGGGTAGAGAAAAGAGAAAGAGACGTCGTGGTGGTCTCTTATAGCCGGGAACCGCACTGTACCAATCCACCAGCGTTACCAAGCTTTGAACTTAATATAGATATAATCGTGGTGGCCTAAAAGGTTGTAGTGGTCGCTATAGTTTGTTAATAAGCTATTGAGCCACCGTTTGATTTTGAAATAGCTGTAATTTTTAGTGAAATAGAATTATGCGTCTGAAATGTCGTCTAATTCTTATACCAAAACTTTCGCCAACTGATTGAGTGTTGTAGGTAGAAATCTACTCTTCATTTTCAGCTCTAAAATTATCATATTATCATATATTATCTATCATTATGGTTCTAATTGAAATTCCAATGATCCTGAACCAAGACTGAACCATTTAACTTAATAGAAACCTTATTAGGAAAGCCACTGTCTTCCATCGTGACATAAGCATGTCTGCTTATACGAATCCACTCTTTCCTAGGTAATATAAATTCAATATTGTCACAGTTAATATATACGTCGCATGTACAAAAAAAAATGATCAAAAATTGATAATGAAACTCCATTTGCACCATTCTTAACTGGTTAAAAGGTTATATGCAAACTAGGCTATTAAATAACGAAAACTTTATATTCGTCCCATATTCAGGAAGCAATTGTTGCACTATAACATCTGTACGATCGACTAAACATACACTAATCAAACTATTGTCATATATTAAATATTCTACAGGCGAGGTAGTCGCTAACAGTGTGAAAATTCGCAGGCTTCTAAGAAATCTAACGTCACGTTTTTTACCTAAACACTGTTGCTGAATTTCAAACTCTTCTCTTTGTCCTATCGAATCTAAATGAAACGATTTCATTTGCAAAATGAATGAAAAATTTGATTAACAATGTAAATAGTATATTTTATGCCTATATACGTAATACATACACCTGACCTCCATATATTACGGGACTCCAACTTTACCTATTTGATTCAGCTAATCATTTTTTGTTGGATTTGAAAATAGTTGAACCAGTCGATAGTAACAAAATTATTCGAATGAAAATAGTAATTACTATTTTTTCGAATGCAAGCTTACGTTTTTAACCGACTTCAAAAAAGTTCTATATTCGGATGTATATATATTTTTTTAATGTATGTTCGTCGATTTCTCCGTCAATTATGGACCGATTTTCAAAATTCTTTTTTTATTCGAAAGACTAGCTAGCAGACCGCAGGGCCTGAAACGTTCCTTATTTTCAATCATTGTTTCTTTATTCCTATTTTTCCTCATACGGTCTGTACTTTTATTTGGGGTATCCATTTTAATACTTGATAAAATAATAGCTTAATTCATTGAGTAAATAACACTAAAAAGAGAAAAATTAAATATTTTTAGCAAAAAAAAATTGAACACACTTCAAAAAATAAATAAGGAACACAAAAGGAAACGCTTTGAAATAAAATATGTACATAATAATCGTTGCAATAAGTAAATAAAAAAAAACTTATTTAAAGTCCATCTTAAGTAAAATAATAACCTGCGGTAAAGCCTTTGTGCCTTGGTTATTTCTTTCTCTTGAAATAAACTTTTTTAACTAAACTAACAGCTTGTGTTCCATTCCATACACATATTAAAATTCCCATATGTACATGATGAGTAATATTAAACATTTCGAATGTTCTATTTTTATCTCTTCAAGTATTTTACTAGACTGATATATGTTTTTTAATCTGTAAATTTATCAAGGAAGATGCTGTATATTTAATAAGCGTTCTCGATTTCCTCATAGGGAACAAACAGCACATTATAAAAGCTTTATTTGTCCAGCGATTATAAATTTTGTCAGTTTTTTTAAAGTAAACATAAATATGATGTAACAACGAGTACCTTAAATTTACTATTTACCTTTCAGGAATGTCTTGAGTATATATATGTAGTTGTTACATAATGCATGTTTAATTCCTTAGATAGTGTATTAATGGAGATTGTAGCATAATTCGGCAAAGTCAATATTGGTAATAATGCTTTTGCAGAGATTTTGCGTACAACCAACATGTATTAATGAAGCTCACTTGGGTTATGGGGTAAATTCCTTTTCAAGTCATACTCTTTACCACAACCACGTTGATAATGTCTGATTATTTTCGTTTTTTCCCATTAATGCCAGTCTTCATAATTAATTAAAGACTTACGGGAAGAGGCTTCGAAAATTAAAATACAATGAATTTCATGTCAGAGAACGCTACAAATGGAAACATTTTTTTTCGTCTAACTTTGAATGTTGTTATAGAACAAAAATGTGATTAAATCGTTTGCAACACGGTATTTTTTGGCTACATCTCGCAATATCTGTGAAAGCTTATATAGAAATGCTTAAAGGGAAAGGTCTACTATAGTAGTTGTGTTCATTGAATACTGCGGCTTCCAGTTTTACAGACTTCACTTCAATAGAAAAGAACAATAATGCTTCTCAACGTAGAATCGGTATGATGATTTACGAAAATATGTTCAAAATTATGTGCATGCTTAAAATGACATATCAATTCTTTATATAATTTGTTTTAAGTATAAATCTAATAATTTATGTTTTCTTTTGTTACAGGTAAACAACGAAATAAGACAGCTAATTTTAAGGAATAGCAGTAAGTTTTTTGTATTAAATTTTAACTTATTTTAAACTATTTTAAGGGTTAGATAATAGTAATTCATTATATTTCTTGGAACCCTGACAAATAGCCAAATATAAAGGTTTTAAATTTATTGGCTTTATATATTGGAATTATTTTTTATTTCTTAATTTTTCCTAAAGGTAAATATGAAGTTATAGTAAAATGTTTTGAGAAATATAACAATTATATTATTATTTATTAGTTGCAGATATACTTACAACTGTTTAAAGACATAATGATAAAGTGAATAATAAAAAATAGAAGTGAAGCACTAAATGTAGCAATTCAAATAAGTTTTTTTGGCGTGTATTTTATATTTTTATGAATATCTTTTTGACATACAATTTTACTTGTATATTTTCATGTATTTTTTTGGTTCTAAATATAGTCCAATTGAGTTGGCTAAATTAAAAACATACCAGACATGTTAAAATTCTTTAAAAATTAAGAAACTCTGGTGGCTCTTTCATCGCTTTGTAATTGGTATGCAGCCTTACTACATATTAGTGAGAAATATTGTTGAAAATGGAATAATGTTTATGATAATCTGCTAACTGTGAACAAATTGTAAATTAAGCATGTTATAGATAATAATTTTCACGTATTTTCACGATTTTGACGTAATATAGTTAGTAAATAGTGAATGCGTTAGATATATTGGTGCCAAGAATGAATATCATTATGTTTTCAACCACCAATTGAATTAAAATATAATTAACAAACTGTATTTCTCTAGAAATTCGTGATTTTTCTAAAAAATGTATAATGAATTCATGAAAATTATTTTATTATTACACTTGAATGTAGTTCTGCATGCAAGCTTTCATACTTCATAATTTGAGATTAAAATTAAAATTATATTTCCCTGTCAATCAAGTAAATGAATAGAACTAAATCCACAATTAAGGCTAAACTCGGCTATTTGGAAGGCTTAGTTTTCTCAACATCTTCTGGATGGCACTGGCTCGGAATCACCACTTACGCCCTGATATCAGTTACCTTGCAGTCTTTCAATTACTAGAGTCAAATTCTATATCCTTCTCTCCAAGATGGCATTAGAAACTAAGTTATTAGACTGAGGTCAGGAGCGAATAGCCCAGGAATAAATCCAGAGACGCAAATTGCCATAATTTGCACTTGTCTATTGAATGAAATGTGACTGATTTCCTCACAGAATTCTGTCACTAAATACACCGGAAGGTCCACAACGAATAGCTTAAAAAAAAGAGACTAACCTTGTCAGTTGACAAGTAGATGCTTCCTGCGATGCAACGTGTTCTTACAATGTTTATAATAATTCTTATAAATGTTTATGTTGGTTGGAAATCATTATGTATCCAATATATTTCTCTATCTCCTGTATGTTTATTACTATATTCTTGTGATAATTTTGATTATTTATTTAAGTTGATTTGCAGTTTTACAATCGATTTTGAACAGGCTTGGTAGCGCAGTGGTTAAGACGACATTACGGTCCTCCTAAAGTTGCAATATTCGCGTGTTCAAATCCTGCTGGAGCATGGATGTTCTTTATGTTTGTGAATATAATTGTAAATGTCTTTATGGGCAACAGCGGAAGTCCAACAAGGAATCCCCATCCCAGTCACACCAGTAACCAGACTGGATAAGATTGGATGTCTTCTGGGATGATGTCTCAGTTGGTCACTTCCGTGGACCAGATAAACTCTCGTTTGTTAAAAGGAGACTTTCAAATATATAAAAAAATCGATTTTGAAAGTTAAAAAGAAAATAATCATATACTTATTGGAAGTAATGTGTTTAAATTGATTGATATACTTTGAATTGATAATACACCGCTGGAAAAAAACACAAGGAAATAAAGCGAACGTTAACTTCAGCCAAAATCAGGCGAAGCGAAGATCGATCACGGACCCTTTAATAATTCTCATAATTATACTCGGTGAGTTCATAGCGTTTACATTCTTAATGATTTTGCATTTGACGATATCATGCTCTGAATGTCATCTAATGCACTTTGAGACGGCCTGTGCGAATCAAAACCGGACTGTTTCTTGTTTCTTTTATTGTTTGGGGACCAGTCAGTCGGCGTTTCCTAGAACTTGACAATAAAATATTCAGGGTTGCTCGCGATATTATATTCAAAACGTTGCAGAACTTCGAAAATAACTCAACACTTGCTGACAAATATTTAAGCCGTACGAATCTTAACTTATTTCTTCATATACATTATTCAATCGCAAACTGAACATTCAATCTCAATACATTTTCTGTTATTCAACATTTAAGAAATGATAGCTAATTGTTAGAATGGGATAAATTCGATTAAAAAATAGTTTCTGGTTTTGTGGTAGGAAAGTTAAATTTTAAATCAAATAAAAGTAAATGTATGAAAGCATTTATATATCACAATTTTCGTAATTTCATAGCTGTATGTTGTACCATTGCAGAAGTCGTTGAGTGCATAAACTATTTCATGCAGCATGTTCATCTCATATACACCAACAAGGAATCAGCGGTTATTAGCATGTGTGGTTTGGTACCAGACTATATAGAAGAAATCTATTTTCTGTTCTATTCTGTGTGCCTTATATGGTTTCTTTTTGTTTACTACATTTTCTATCGACTGTTTCAGTCCAGTACTTTCAGAGGCTATTTTCTGTTCGACTAGTTTTTAACGTTCAGGCTTTGTCGTCCTATCCGCGACTCTGGAAATAATGTCCCGAATGTATGTTTACGAACTTCGAATTGCTCTCACATCTACCGTATTCGCTAGAGTTGGCTCCTTGCGTCTAGTAGCTGTGTCCAGACCTCAAAAAATGCTCATAGGTAAGAAATTTAATGAAATGAAGAGGTTGTCGCTGAAAGTGAAACCTATATATATATATATATATATATATATATATATATATATATGTATATATAATTAGTAATTAGTAATTTCATAGCTGTATGTTTATACTGTTGTAGAAGTTGTTGAGTGGAGAAAATATTTCATGCAGCATGTTCATCCACTTTCTAAGCAAATTGACACTGTGTTATATGTTCTAAAAGAAGTGAAAAAGTGAACCAAATAGTGCTAAATGTGTGAAAGACATGTGCGTAGTGTTGCTACGAAACATTTTCATGGTACTATAGGCAATCTCATATACACCAACTAGGAAACAGCGGTTATTAGTATGTGTGGTTTGGTATCAGACTAGATAGAAGAAATCTATTTTCTGTTTCTTTTTGTTTACTACATTTTCTATCGACTGTTTCAGTCCAGTACTTTCAGAGGCTATTTTCTGTTCAACTAGTTTTCAACGTTCAGGCTTTGTCGTCCTATCCGCGACTCTGGAAATAATGTCCCGAATGTATGTTTACATACACGAATTGAACTTCGAATTGCTCCCACATCCACCGTATTCGCTAAAGTTGGCTCCCAGCGACTACTGGCTGTGTCCAGACCTCAAAAAATTCTCATAGGTAGGAAATTTAATGAAATGAAGAGGTTGTCGCTGAAACTGAAACCTATTTTGATATATATATAATACTGCTATATTAATATACAATATATTGTTATTTACAAGCAAACTACCAGAACAATCATAAGACTACATATAAATCTATGTAAGCATAAATTGGGTATATTTTGTCAAGGTCGCGGCTAGGACAACAGAACGTTAAAAATTGGTCAAATGAAACTAATAGAACCAAAAATAGTAACTAAAAGTATACGACTGGAACAGTCGATAGTAAATAGTAACAAAATCTGTCGGACCGAAAATAGCGACTGAAAACAGTCGAATGAAACAGTCATAGCTAAAAAGTAGTAACAATCGTAAGTAAAAAGTAGTCAATTACTAAACAGTCGATAGTCGTTTTCAGTCGATAGTTCCCAACATTAATTAAAATTAATTCCACAGCCCTCGTATAAATAATGAACTTATAATTCGGATTGAAAATCATATTTAAATTCGTCCAATGCATCAAATTGCATAATAGAGGACAAACTGTTTAACATTATCATCGATATGTATATATTTATATGTGTACGTATTCTTAAATTCAGTTAAACTCAGTCATAAATTAAATTCCATCGATGCCCTTTTAAACCGATAAAGTTTCACAGATAAATACACTGACCCGTTCGTTTTTAATCCAATAAATAACCGCGCCATCAAGGCAATACCGGCCCGACAATTCGGGCCCAGAACGCTCATTCAAATTTACGGGAAAAAATAAAAACATTAGAACGTTGTCGGGGTGATGTCGGATCGTACACAACCAGATACAGTACGGTGCTTAACGCGTTATATCTGAATTATGGTCTCCCGAGTCTCCGGCGAGAACCCTTGTGGGCGTCCGAAGAAATAAGATTTTTAGGTCGCCCAAGGAGAGACGCAGTCGAGAGAAGAAGAAAAAAACATCGATAGCCTAAGAGATGTTCGAGTTCAAAGCCTAGAATCAAAAGAAAGAAGCGAAATAAAATGTTTTTTAACCTGTATTTTGTAGATTGTACCATTATGACTGAGTAATATGAAAAATTGATGAAAATAGTTGACGTATCAGTTTTTATTTAAAAGCGCATGGTACATTTATTACAACTACTTATTAATCACAACTACCTAGTAATTTTTCCTTCATATTGTTTTTAAAACCCCGATCTAAGATTTCACATCTAAACTTAATTATAACTTGATGGATGTAGTTCCACTCGTATACTTGACATAGTTTTAAAACACGGCACAGTTTTCACACACATTAACTACTAGCGATCACCCTGTGGTCGAGATTCGACCACTAGTTATAAATCTCATCTCATAATAGACTAATGAGAATAACTTTAAAAATATATGTTAATATTACTAAAATTAGTTTTGACAAGATTTCCAATATGAGACCAGAAATAATATATTTTATATATAACATTAATTAATTACAGCATTAATTCGGATTCTTGCCTAGCAAATCACCACATTATTTTGAGCTTTATAGACATTTTCTCAAGTCAAATGTTTTAATAATATTAGGATACGTTACTTCACAACTATCTGCGGACTTGGCGCATGCGCATATTGAGCTCCATTTAATTTTAAAACAGATAATAATCCGAGTTTCGCGCATGCGTACATACATATATTTTATATATATATATACAAATAGGTCCAGGAGGTAAATAAAAATGGTAACATTTTGTATATAACACATTTTATTTAACAAAGTATTGAATAAAACGAAATAATAAAAATAATTTCTATTTGTCTTAAAAATTATTTGAATGAATTTATTTACTTGAACAATTAATAAGAACTCCAAGAACCATATAAATACACAGACCATAAAAGAGACCAAAGTCGTTAAGATCAAACTCAGCCAGTATGGTTAAAACCAAACAAAAAAGCCACCACTATATATAAAAGTAGTGAAATTCTTCTAAAAATATCCAAATATGATCGACTATTATCTCTACTATTCTTGATCCATAAACAAGATCCTAAAATGAATGGATTATCGTATTCATTTACGTATACTCTTATATAATAATGCATTGTATTTCCTTGTCATCAGATTATTAGGGTCTCGTTGATGGTTTTATATTTTGTTTATTTTAGCCAGGTCTATTTTTATTAGCAAATTTAATTATTTCATAGTATCACTGTATCTCTATTTCTTAAGTCCTTAAAGTTATATTATTTTCGTTAGCAACATTACTTCTCTATGTCTGTATGGTATCTTTTCTTTCGAAATTTCTCTCGCATTGTTAAAATTATTGTTGTTCTTTTGAACTTGACACTTATGCTGTGGTTCATATCTAAATTAATGGTTCCGAATTGGAGCGATGTTTAAAGATTATATAAGAGTACGTCAGGGCTGAGTGATCAACTGATAAGGACCTTGCTTCTTCATGGACCAATAAGAAAAAAAAAACAGGAAGAATGATATGTTAGATATGAGTAATCTGATCTTTGTTGAAATTATTTGATGTGTATAAAACTTAAAACCATCTCGATGTTTTTGCTCAATATACCTTGTGGTCTTTATTAAACTGAATGTTGTAGCCAGCGTCGATCAGTATTCCGCCAAAACAGACTAAGCGCCCATAACTCACATATTTATGTATATGTGGGCACCTATCCTGTATCAGAACTATTAGCGATAACAAGAATCTGATTTGGTTTTTGTAAAAAGGATTTTACAGAATTATGGAATTTCCAACACTAAGAGAGAAAACACCCAAGTCCCGCCGTCAATCAACGAGCGACTTATAAAACCCCGACACAGATACTCGACGGAATTCTAATCCCCCAGAAAGCGACTCCGTATAAAATACTAGTCTGTCGAGTCTGCCTCTACGGATCACAGGTGTGGTGCAGGTATGTCTCTGAGAGACAACTTGAACTACTCCAAGTGTTCCAATCCAAAAAAGCCGGCGCGTTACTCAATGCCCCATGAAAGATTGAAGAATTTCACGAACATGCTCCCTGTAAGGTTCTCTCTAGGAGCCTTAGAACACGACAACACCTTGATTAAATCCCTACCCATCCACAAACCCTGGTAGTATAACAACTACGACAATCCCAGTCGTAACCCAGGGTCTCTACGGTCCGCAAAACACTCACTACCGAGAACCTGAAGCGACATGAGCAAAAGACCATTTGGTTCTAGCTGGTCACCATGAAATAAGAAAAAAACTCGAGGGAGTGTTCTTCTCATCGAGCTCCTTCACTCGAATAAACCATAAATAATCTCGTTAATTGCTTTCACCACGTGCCAACCCTTCAATTCTCACATATACATATGATATTCAGACCAACCAATGACAGTTTAAAAGGGTAAGTATATGTATATATATATATATATATATATATATATATATATATATATATATATATATATAGTAATTTAATATACGTCAGAAAACTTTTTACCAATGTGTCATCATTCTTTTTTATAAAATTTCGTTTCAAAGAAAGAGAAACTGAATATTTCGAAATAATTATGAGACCATCTCATTGTATTTATGACCGTTTGTTGACAATCTGTATAAATACATCGGCAATATGCAACATGTGTTATCATTTCTCTGATGTATGTGGTTTCGCGATGGAAAAGTTGCGAGAATACTGAGGAACTAGGTCGTTTGTTTTTTTTCGCTTCTTAAGTGATGCGTTTCAGCTGGTTACGATATTGGTATAACTGTATATTTCATTCAAAGGCAAATAATATACAATATAAGCGCGTACATATTACGGCCCTTCTTTATGTATATAAAAGAAATCTGTCGGTGCGTCTAGACTATAAACGTATAGTGTAGGTGGTTATTTTATACGCTGTAAAAACGTATTCCATGTGACGGGATTTATGCCGTTAAGTATTTGGGACCATCTGTGTTAAAAAAGTTGTAATCTCGACGGTATTTAATAGTTAGCTTATAAATAATATATACAGGGGATAGACAAGATAATATGAACAACCTGTGATATAGTACATCTTGTTGCACTGTTTTTGTGTAAAAATGCGATACTTCTGTATTGCTCAGAGTACATACCAACTCTTATTGGTTATATTTCAATCTATTATGTGTGAGTTCAGTTTGGCTTTGACATATAATAAAATTCTAATCTAAGTAAATTAATTGAACAAAAATGTTAGTAAATATAATTTGTTTTAATATTATAGTACATCTAAAAACGACAGTTAATTATACAGCCACAATACTTTATAGGTTAGAGTTATAAGCCCTTATCACTATAGCTTTCGAGAATTTTGCATACGCACGACAATCCGATGACTTTGACAGGCTCGTCGTTTACGTATTCGAACTAACAGGTCAATTGAAAGGTCTCCGGCCTACCACCGTAAAACACATTTTTTTGGCAAAATTAATTTTTGTTATTCAACATAATTCCCTTCAAGAGTGATACACTGATTATAGCCACGCCTCAACTTTTCGATACCACTTTTTAGTACGATTTGTCCTTTGCCTCAGTTTCGGCGATCACCTCTTCATTCGACGAAAATTTCTTCCCAGCGAGCATTCTTTTGAGATCTGAGAACAGGAAATAGTCGCTGGAGGCCAGATCTGGAGAATACAGTGAGTGAGGAAGCAATTCGAAGCCCAATTCATATATTTTTGTCATCGTTTTCACTGAGTTGTGACAGGGTGCATTGTCTTGGTGAAGCAGCACTTTCTTTTTCTTCAAATGCGACCGTTTTTCGGTGATTTAGTCCTTCAAACGGTCCAATAACGCTATGTAACAATGGTCCTTTCTTTCTAAAGGTAGTCAATGAAAATTATTCCATGTGCATCCCAAAATATAGACGCCATAACCTTGCCAGCCGACTATTGCGTTTTCCCACGCTTTGGAGCTGGATTGGACTTCGGAGTGAACTGCTGGAGTCATGTTTCATCCATTATCACATACCGACGCAAAAACTCGCGTTTATTACGCTTGATCATCTTCAAACACTGCTCCGAATCATCAACTCGTCGTTGTTTTTGATTAAAAGTGAGCTTGCGTGGCACCCACTTTGCACAGAGCTTTCTCATACCCTAATATTCGTGAATGATATGATGTATACGTTCAGTTGATATCTTTCGAGTGTCTTCTATTTTATTCAGTTTCAATTTACGGCCATTCAAAATCATTTTGTTAATTTTTTAAATGTTTTCTTCGGTAACAACCTCTTTTGGGCGTCCACTGCGTTCATTGTCTTCGGTGGTTATTTCACCACGTCTAAACTTAGGATTGGTATCCGAATTTCCTGGGGCAGTGTCCGAAAACTCAGTATCAAGCCAAGTTTTGCTTCAACTGTGTTTTTTCGCTTCAAAAAGCAATATTTTATCAACACGCGTAATTCCTTTTTATCAATTTTTTTCACAATAACAAAAGTTGCTTCACTCAAAATGCTATTATTCACAAACTAATGACCCCACATCTGTCAAATTTATACACGCATTTAGGTGTTATGGCTAACTAAAAGGTATGTGGATTTAATTCTAGTAGCGTCATCTATGTGTCAGTCTGGGGACTTTTCAATTGACGTATTACAGACAGCATTGTGTCTCGTTTTAACTAGAATAAGATAAGAAGGAAAATATTGTCTGATTCTAAGACGGATGTATGTTAGGTGTTCAAATTCGTTCAGGTCTCGCTTTACATTTTTCAAATTTCAACCTTTTCACGGATTTTAAGGCCTAAACGTTGCCAATAAAGTCCATTCCGACATAAGATAATTTTTTCGCAGCGCACCATCGCGATGAAAATGATACCACGATCGAATCGACGCGTGCAATATCCCCTTTGTGTTTTATAACGCGATAATGTATGCGTGTAAGTGCAGGTTATCGATCTAATCTTCGGACGCGGCCCGTGAATAATGTGCACAAAGGAAATAATTCAACCAATTCGTCGGCCGTATTAAAGCAGTGCTGCTTAGCAATGTAATTAATTCGGCAACGTCCATTATATTAATCCATCTCGCATTTTAAACAACGGAACATGCGTCTGGTCATTGCCAATTTTAATGGTGAGACGATGATGTTATTGACCGTCCGTTTCGGTTCTAGGCACGTTCCTTTTACTTAACAAAAGCCCCGAAATTAATATGGATGCCGTACTTCCGGTAATATGATCATGCGTTCAATATACCGTCACAGACAAGAACGTCGAACATTTCCTATCCCTTTTTCGACGATTCTCGCTCTTAAGTCATCATATTGCTCACTAATGTGGTTAACAGACCATTTAACAATATTAATAAAATAGTGGATATGTTCAATTAATTCGCAGGAATGAAAACGAAATTTCTAAAATCAGCTGTCGAACTATTTCGATAGTTTTAAAGACAGATATCAGAATTCATAAAGCCCTATTACATAGCACCTTCCTTCTGAAAAAACGGTCACAGGGAGGTACGTGGTTGTTATTTCGTCTAAACAGCTTATAGTTTTTATAAAAGTTGTTTTAGAGTATCGATTGTACCATCGTCTGCCAGTTTGTCTTTTAAGATCTTCGAAATATCACTGTTTTTGCCCAAATTTCCAAATTTCGGTGACTCCATATTTCAATAGTCTACGGCGTCGACACTGAACTACAACAATCCGCATTTGGTCACCGTTCGCCGTAAATTGTAAGATTGTCTCTTCCTTTAGTGGACTTACCCCTTGAACTGTGATGGTTTTGTCGGAAATCTACAGTCTAGGGTTGTTTGTCAAAGCTCGAAAGTTTTCTGCTTGGAATAGTTTATGGCTAGAGTTCGTTGAGTACCTTCAATCCACTTTTTGTAACCATGCAGCACCAACTGCGATACTTTTGCCTGAAATCCAATTAGTTACACCAAGAAACGCTTCGAGTAACTGGAGAACGATCGCCAATCCAACGCCAACCTGGATTTTTTTCTTGAAGTGAATGAATTCAAAGCTTTATGGTCTCCCGGAATCCACCAATCTTACCTATAAAAATAGATGACCGGATAAAGGCCGAATCTCATAACATATTTACAGTCAAATGCAGATTGTAAAAATCTAAGATCCGTTTTAAACGGACGGACTTTTCCTTCTCATTTTACTAGTTGATCCCAAAACTTGGAAAGTCACCAAACGAAATAAAAGTCTATAAACCTATATCACTGCTGCCAGTAATATCTAAGGTTTTTGAGAAACTCCTGTTGAAAGGAATAAAACCGATCATAGGAAGATTAAACCTAATACTAATACACCAGTTTGGGTTTATTAACAAGCATTCAACAATTGACCAGATATTAATGAAAAAGCCTACGAAAATAAAAAATATGCTCAGCTATATACCTAGATGTAGCAGCCTTCGATAAGGATTGACATGAAGGTCTTGTTCATAACTACAGAAAATACACTACACATACAATACACATCCTACAGTAGGTCTACCACAAGGAAATGAACCGGTGCCAAAGCTTTATCTACTCTACACTTGTGATATATCACAAATGTAGAATATTACGATGGTTACATTTGTTGATAATACTGCGATTATAGCTGTTGGAGACAATAGTGAAGAAGCCACAGGAAAATTACAACAGGTAAGTGCCAATGTAAATAATTGGATACAAGCTTGGAAAATAAAAATTAATGAAAGTAAATCTGTGCATGTGCAGTTCGTGCAAACAGACTGTGCAAGCACCAATAACATTAAATAATACTATCAATCCATATAGCAACAACGCTAAATATCTCGGAATGAAACTTAATGCAAAACTTCGCTGGAAGGAACATATAAAGGAGAAAAGAGAGGAACTGGAATTGACATATAGGAAAATGTATTGGCTAATTGGAAGAAAATAACAATTATGAGTACATAATAATTTACTATTATATAAGCAAATAATAAAACCTATATGGAGATACGGAGTTCAATTATGGGGATGTTCCTCAAAGAGTAACATAAACAAAATACAAAATTTTCAGAAAGTTCTGAGAAGTATTGTGGGCGCATCCAAATACTACAGGAAAGGCTACCTATATGGAGACTTTCAGTCATGAGGAAAGACTCCATAGAGAGACTCCAGACTGAGATAGGGTTGATGAGTCCTCCTAGTTATATACCTAGTTTTTAGTTGACTAGAATCAGTTGACAAAATTCGATTACTGTTGGTAGTGGTCGACCCTGTTCTCAAATTCCTGCGAAACTCTTTAAAACACTAGTGATAATAATTAGAGGTTATAACCAGGCAAACAAACCCGGTAAATCGGAAGTCAAAGCTGATGCGGTAACATTGCGTCCTGCTGATGTTATAAATTTTGACGACGCACATAATTGGAAAATTCGATAGTTTTAAGAAATCTGCTACATATCCCAATTGTTGATTTTGGTTTCAATGATTGAAAATTGAAGGACTAAGGCTAAAAATTCTCAAAGATAATGAATTGTAAGATTTATTAGGCGAAAACCTAGATCAAGCTCTCAATGAACTTTCAGATAGCTTAACTGTTGTTGAATTAGCTGTTGCCAGACGTTTACATGCCATGGGAAACATTCCGAAGAAGGGAAAATGGCTACTACATGAATTTACTTACTGAAAATGGAATTTCGATGTGTTTCTTCATCGGTTAGCTTCATTGCTTGCAGAGCGAAAAAGAAAAGAGAAGAAAACTTAATGCTTGCTAACATGGTGTTCCCGATCTATTCTATGATTGAGATGGATGTAGACGTATTTCTATGAATCTGCTTGAATAATTGAAAATTCCTGAAGTCATATGATCAGGTGTCGGTCTTCTCACAATAACAGAAAATTTCCATGGGCACAATTCGAGTTATTAAGCTGTATATTGCAGACTCTACTCCATTTGTTTATTTGTTGACTGCTGCTTGTTTTCTCTAGATCTAGACAGAAATGTACCTTTTGTTATAATAACTATATCGTTGGCAAATGTTCTTGTTCTGTTTAAAAATACTGTTTCTTTTGTTGTTTCGTATAACAAAAATATAAAGCAGCTGTTTTGAATATTGAGAATGTCTCGTCTTCTAGATCACTTCCAGATGTCCTACCCGGAAAACGACTGTGAGATGTCCAGAACTGCTGCAGGACAGTATTTCTTTTCTTCAACTGTGTTTTAAATAATTGTTGATTCACTTGGTCGATTGTGCGAAATTCAGACTGGACATCTTGAATATTTATTTAATTCGTTTTAGCAATAGTTTCTGAAATAATTTAGCTACAAAATATGCTTGCAAGACCTGAGTTCTTCTTCTGCCGGTTTGTCAGTTCTTTTAATAATTATTTAAGCCATATAAGAACATGCCAACATGTGATACATTTACATGTAGGCATTAAATATTGCATTTCTTGGCAGGTTTTTCAATAATTCAGGTAAAATTTAATTAATTGTATGGGCATTTCTCGGATTGAGGTTGTTGTTAATTCCCATACATCCTATGGGAACTCCCACTGGAGAAATCAGTTTTTTAACTATTTTGGGCTGGCAAACAGATGTATTCATTGTAGATTGTATATTGTTACATTGAAATAAATTAGTTAGAGTTATGCGAATAATTCAACTTCTTCATTTGGAATAGTTGTCAATATTTACGTTATATTATAGTCTGGCCTTTACGTTTGTAATGGCTGTACTATTACGTTGTCATCCTCCATATATCCACCACCTATACAGTCCAAATCTGGCCCTCTAGTAAAATTATAAAAGAAATTTTAAAATGTCATGTTGTATAATAAAATAATATTTTGAATAGTACCAATTAACTCTGCAGCTTACATAACACTTGAATATAGAACTTAAGCTAAACGATTATTAACAAATGCTATTGGACATCGTAGATAAGGGTTATTATCAAGCTATAGAAAAGATTTGATCTTAAAAATGTGGCCTTTAAACACCCGTGATTGATGGGTAAAATCAATGCAAACATATATGATGAATGTAATTTGATTGATATAGATATCACTAAGAGTGAATTGTTATAAACTTATCAAAATCTCAAGAATTAAGGACCAATTCATAACGCCTTTGAAATGTATATATTTATTAGTTAAATCATGTCCTTATAAATTATTTTAGTCTGAGTTTAAAAATATGTTACCAATTATGTAACGTGATTATTTTTATAAAGTCGTTTCCTGTTTTTCGCATTATTATATTACTTCAAAACTTTTTGTTTACGAGAATAAATTAAGTGTTAAAAATAGTTTTCTATATTCGTTATATTTTTTTATTTATTATTTAATTGCTTCGTCTGTATTATGTACTATTAGATGTATATACTCGTATTATCTATTGATAGCAATATTCTATTTTTTTCATACCTAGAGGGAAATGAGGGATATTTTTTAAGTTATAAACTTTTACAAATATTTCAGCAAATATAATCTATATATAAAAATATACTTGAACTTAATTTAAGATTGATGAGCTTGCATTATGTAGTGTTTTATACTGTTTGTCTCCTCAGACACGCCCTACATTCATTGAAACAAATAGTAGTGAGATAGCACCAAGTCTGATGAATAAGCCATATGCTGAAGAACCTCCACGCCTGTTTCGTATAGAGTGATATGAAGAATAATATACCTAGCTTCTACTAGCGCTAAACATTTTAAGTTTTGCCTTGGGGAACTAATTAAAATACCAACTGCAAACTCGTTATTGATGAACAAATTATTAATTCTTGTATTATGAAAGCAACCGTGGTTACTAAACAATTTTGCGATTTCATTTAATAAAGTGTACAAGAGAAAGCTACACTTGTAATTCCAGACCAAAGATGACTGCCGTAGAAAATCCATATTTGGTAACATTATTTATTATTCAATGAATTCAGTCATGTTAACTTTACTACTTCCAAAAGCGAATATATATAATCACGATCGATGTAGTTGAGGAGTTCTGGTTGTCATTACTGTTGCATAAAAAAGGACAATGGGAATCACGAGCCTGACCATAATGGTTGAAGAATGATTCATGATCATAATTTTTAATTGTTGTCTAATATAGTCGAATGTTTCAGTTGTTATTACATCAGACTACAATATATATTTCAATATATGTATTTCGCGTTATTTCTGTGATAAAATATTGCAAAACAGATAGCAGCTGCATTGAGACTACATATAAAAATAAGGAATTATTATTGTTAAGCAACATTTTAAAAATTATGACGTTTAAATTAATGATCGACTCCGCTTCTGATCTGAAATGATCAGAATAATAGTGAAAAACAAATAATTATTGATATATTCAACAGTATTAGTTTCCATTCACTAATGTTCATCTTTTTCATCTTTGCACTCGTGCAATATTATAAATTTTCAGGGTTTAATCCTCTTCATTGAAGCAATGTGCTGTCCACCTAGTTAGTAGCTGAAAGTTCTCTGGGTTTTTATGAATTGATTTGAAAAATGAATGTATCAATTTAGGAAAAAATCAAATTTTTATATTTTCCCAATGAACATTTTCATTTCTTCTTTGACTGCAGGGAATCCTACGTCTAAATATAATATCATCATTGTTACGTATGTCAGCAGTATTAGTCACTTAGGCTACTTTTGCTGTTATTTCTTTTAATTTAAAATATTAATAATATTTCTTTAAAGATCTTTAATTTTGGAGAGTCTGTAGAAGCTATAGGGTATTAATATTAACGTTCAGCTCCAGTGTTTTTGTCTGAAAATAAGCTGTAAATAATAGGGTATTTTATATATTTGAAAGTCCCCTTTACCTATGAGGGTTTATCTGGACTGGACCTACTGTTTAACGTGGGCTCCGGACTACGGTCCTCGGCATTAAGCTTACCGACTGGCGAGTGAACTTAGAAGGAACCCCAGAAGACAATCGATATTACCCAGTCTGGTTACTAATGTGACTGGGATCATTTTCTTTCTCGGATTTTGCACTCTTGCCTAAGACAATCACAAATGTTAAACAATTACAAACATAAATTGACGACCATGCGCTAGCAGTATTCGAACCGGCGACTATCGCAAAAGTGGTGGACCGTCCTGTCGCCATTACCATGGCCAACTAAGCCGGCAATAATGTATTATTATAAAATATAGAGAATTATATATATATATATATATATATATATATATATATATTAATTATATTAGTCATCAATGAAATATATAAAAGTCATGCAGATTATTATGATGTACTAAGCCATATAATTGGTTTTTATAATCGTTGACTTCAAGAATATGGCGCGGATTTCAGAGGGTTATCGGCGCCAAGTCTGGTAATTTGGCCGGGTGTCAAAGAAATTCCCATTTGCATTCCAGCCGTATTTTCATCAGAGGTCTCGCAACATGTGGTGGCGGTTTGTCATATCTAAGAATTATGTTTCTCCGCATGCTGATGGTGTATTATTGCACATAAAATTATGAATGGTTCGGACTGAAATGGTACCAATTTACTCATATTGTGACGGTAGAAAAACTGAAAACTTATTAAACATGTCGACGAAGATTAATTCAATTTTTTTCTTTAAATGATAAGATTGAGTTAAAATGACTTTCTCAGTGGCGGGCCATATTTTGAGTCGAATATTCATTATTATTCCTTCTTTTAATATGATATTTTGTTCTTTATCCCTTTTGTCATTTGTGTATTTGTAGTGACTTAATTTGTAATATATGTTGAGCCGTTTAGTTTTTTTTTGATCATGTAGATTATCGTTTCGATCAACCTGGTAACGTTAAATCTGTATAATCTCACTTCCTCGAAGAAGAACATTAACCTACCCTAGATTTTAGATCAAAAGGATTTACCTCTGGTGGTTTATGTTTGATTATTTTTTACCATTTTACCACCTTTCTCCATTTTTTTCTATCGCTGCTCAGTCTTCTTGCTTCTGAAGTATTTATCTGATACATTCATCCCGGGTTCTTCTAGGTTATCCGCTGATATTTCTCCTCTCCGTCCTTGCTTTAAAAATTCTCTTTGACTGTCGTTTGTCCTCCAGTTGCTGTAGGTGTCTCCAATACCAATTAGATTGTCTCCTTTTTATGTATTTGTGCACTGACTCAATATTGAGGTATGTACTTCTCATCTTGCCCATCTTTGTTACAACCCTTACTATTTTATGGTTGTATTTTACTTTTTTGTTGTTTTAACAATACTGATTTACATTTACTTGTTCTATCTTTTGATACCCCAATTTTGGCTCTCCCATCTCCATAACTCTCTTCTTGTTTGTATTAATTTTCATTCCATACTCTCTTTTGATTTTCTAGAGGTGTCTAGTCTATCAGTTGTTATAATTAGGTCATTTGCAGCTTCTATCGTCATTTATATTTTTATATCCTATATGTGATCCTCTTTTGTCTATTTGACTTATAAACATGGTTGGAATGACGGCATTGTATTTATCCTGTTTATTTCTTGAATTATTCTTACCATTTTATTATTTACACCTCTTTGTTCTAACACAGCTCATAGAGTTTCTCTTCTCATTCTGTTAAATGCCTTTGCCAAACCAATAAAAGCTAGATATATCTGTTTCTTATATATTTGTTTTTAGAAGGAGTTTAAAAGCTGTATGGTCTTGTATACTTCTTCCTTTTCGGAATCCGCTCTGCTATTCTGTTAGCGACTTATATAGTACCGATTTTGAAATGGTTTTCTATAATTTTCTTGTATATCTTAATAGCTGTGCACAACAGAGTAATTCCTCAATAATTATTACACTTTCTTTTATTGTCTTTTTTATGTATTGTTCTTCAATTTGCATATAAATATTTTTATTGTAAAATGTGCCGGAAAGGAGATATTGCTAGGAAAAACTGCTTTTAGCCGCCATTTTTCCAGTATGGTGACGGGAACGACAAAATCACGAGGTAGCAAAATCGAAATTCAGAAAGAGCACATCGATGTTCTTTAACATTACCCTATTCTTGTCGAAATTCTAGGTAACTTCCTTTTGTAATCAACTTCGAATAAAGAGAGGGTTCTATGTTCGGCTATATATATATATATATATATATATATATATATATATATATATATATATATATATATATATATATATATATACCGACTTCTCTATCAAATATGGGTCGATTTTCAAAAATCTTTTTTTATTTGAAAGAGGTGGTCCCATTGAGGTAAATTGAGGGAAAACCTCAAATTTCAAAGGCATGTACATAGTTTTCACATGAACTGCTGAACTGACTGATGAACAGATCTGACGAAAAATCGAAAGTGCTAGTTTGAAGTCGGTGCCGAGTCCAAACAATACAAAAATAAAAATAAAATTTTGTGACAGATACACAAAATTAAATTACAAACAAAAAAATCTAATTTGTTGCTCTGCACCAACTTCAAACTAATCAGTTGGTGGTATAGTGGCATATAAAATACATGTAGAAGATAAATAAGTGAAATAAGGGTTTTTTTTTTATTTAGTTATTACAACGATTAATATGTACATATTTTATTTTAAAACTTTTTTTTTGTGTTAAAAATGTAAGTTTAATTATTTTTCATTATTTAATGAGTTCCTTATTTATTTTTTGAAGTCGATTCAATTTTTTTGTTGAAAACATTTTTAAAACTAAATGTTTCAATCATTTTAACTGCCTTTAACGACAGCCAGTAGCTAGTGAGTAGCGTTCTTGACCGCTGCTGCACACAACACCGGCATTTTAACCTTTCGATAATCCCTGATACAGTTATATGACGATCGTCTTGCATTATGGCTTCAATTCTGTCACATTTATTTATTTGTTTAGATAAACGGGAGTTATCGCTAACGTATTAACCATTACGGCAGCTAAAATCACCGCAGATGTATTTAATTACAATTTAATTGATAATAAAATGAATATATCGTTAATAAAACAGATCACGTAATGTAGAAAAAAAAAACGTGTATTATAAAACGTATCTTTTTCTGGTTTTATCAGAAAAATATAACTCCCAATAATTTTTAAATTTTATATAATTGTCTAATAGAATCTATATAATATATAGTTTAATTAAAATTAATCTTCTGTTATAAAGTTGATAAATTAGTATTTCATTTTATATTAAAAAATGTGTGTTTTTTTAATGAACAGGCATACTATAGCCGACAAAAATACATTATTTTGCGATATACTCGCAGCTTTTCATTTTCATTGATTGAATCAACAACAGATAGTCTAGTGTTTTTTTATTGATGGAATAACATACATCTCTGTATTTACTATTAATTATTCTAAAACTGGGAAATATAGTTTTCATTTTTCGACGTATTTTACGCTGCATAATTGGGAGCGATTTGTTGATTGGTGTTTTAATTATTTCATATCTAGTTGGTTTAAGGGTATCCGAGAGTATTTTTTCATAGTTGAAAATGACCAACTATTATTTTAAGATCTTAACATCGCTGTCTTAGGGTATTTAAAGGAAAACTTCATCAAATCCTTGAGTCAAATATATAAAATAAATTTTGAACTAGTATGATGGCTGGTTATGTATTAAAGTTTGTTCATTAAAATATATTATTTCTGTAGGAAATGAAGGTTTCTTACTATTTCAAGATTTAAAATAGATTGTGATTCATTTAAAGTGGCCATTGACATTTTGAGTTAACTGGCACGTGGACCTCTTTATAATATCCTCTGAAAACTTTTCTTTTATTCATTTAAAAATAGATGTAACTCTCGAAATTGTGCTTTTTTGCAAGTTTATATTGACTTTATTTGATTGAATAACTTACCAGTAAACAAAATCAATCAATCAAGATAGGTTTATTATTTTAAAAATGTATGAGGTTTATTAAAAATTGATAAATGTTTGATAATTGGTGAAAGTGAATTAATTTGGTATATCGCATGTGTCTTCATTCGTCAGTTTATCTTTGAAAATCTCGACGAAATGATTTGAATTCTTAAAAAAAATATACCAATGGTTTCCAAAATTTTGATGAATTCAAATTCCGATAGTTTACGGATGAGAAACTGAAATAACGTAATTCATCTTGCCGTTCACCATTATGTGTAAACTGCTGTCCAAATTCCAGTAGACTATTTTAGTTTACAGTGATTTCAAACTTGCTTTGGTGGTCTTATACCTTAAACTGTGATGCATATGCTGGTGATCAATGGATTTTGGGATGTTTTCAAAGCATTTGTTCCTTACTTGTAATAGTTTATGGTTAGCGGTCTTTGAGTACCTTCATTCAATTTTTTGTCGTTTTACAGGCCTTACAGCTACCAAACCAAACCAAACCCATCTCATTCCTTACACCATCAGAACGATTCCTCAAATATAGTTGCATGATAAAACATCTGTCAACTAAGTCTCCGTTTATTAACTCCATTAAACAGTGAAAAGTGACTTATATTTGACTTGACTACAATATAGAAATTTGTCATGTGTCATGAAAAAAACCTACAAATAATATAACAGGTCAGTTGAAAAGTCACCGGTCTGACACATAGATGGCTCTACTAGAATTAAATCCATATGTTTTTTAGTTAGCCTTAACCGTTCAAAAGATGGGTGTACAAATTTGACAGCTATCGGATCATTAGTTTGTGAATTATAGCATTTTGAGTGAAGCAACTTTTGTTATATTGAAAAAAATTGACAAATAGGAATTTCGCGTATTGATAAAATATTGCTTTTTGAAGGGAAAAATAAAGTTGACACAAAAACTTGGCTTGATGTCTAGTTTCCGGACACTGCCCCAGAAAAATCAACCATTAAGGATTGCTATGCTAAGTTTAGACGTGGTGAAATGAGCACCGAAAATGCTGCCGCAGTGGATTCCCAAAAGAGGTTATATCATATCATTCACGAATATTTGGGTATTAGAAATTTTTGTGCAAAGTGGATGCCGCGCGAGCTCGGTTTTGCCCAAAACCAGCGACGAGTTGATGATTCGGAGCAGTGTTTGAAGATGATCAAGCGTAATAAACCCCCAAGTCTTTGCGTCGATATGTGACAATGGATGAACGTGGCTCCATCGTTTCACTCCGAAGTTCAATCGACAGCCATCCGAGTGAACTGCACATGATGAATCCACTCCAAAGCGTGGGAAAATGCAACAGTCGGCTGGCAAGGTTATGTCGTCTGTATTTTGGGATGCGCATGGAATAATTTTCATTGATTACCTTGAAAAAGGAAGGACCATCAACAGCGAGTATTACATAGCATTATTGGACCGTTTGAAGTACGATATCGCCGAAAAACGGCCGCATTTGTAGAAATAGAAAGTGCTGCTTCACCAAGATAATGCACCGTATCATAAGTCAATGAAAACGATGGCAAAAATCCTTGAATTAGGCTTCTAATTGCTTCCTCATTGACCGTATTCTTCAGATCTGGCCCCCAGTGACTATTTCCTGTTCTCAAATCTCAAAAGAATGCTCGCTGGGAAGAAATTTTCGTCGAATGAAGAAGTGATCGCCGAAACTCAGGCCTATTTTGAAGCAAAGAACAAATCGTGCTACAAAAATGGTATCGAAAATTTGGATGGTCGCTATAATCAGTGTATCACCTTGAAGGGAATTATCTTGAATAAAAAAAACTAATTTTGCCAAAAAAATGTGTTTTACTATGGTAGGCCGGGGATTTTTCAATAGACCTCTTGCAAATATACTTTTTTTTTGTTACGGTATTTTGACCCTTTATATCATATTTCACCAATATTTTACTTTAGAGATTAGAAGTAAGAAACTACGAGAATATCAACATAATATTTTAATTAATGCGAGACATTAGTTAACGTTGAAGGAACGAATATTATCGATGCAAGGCGTGTGTGTTGACCTACTATTTTTTTATGATTTTCTTTTATTATGAGCTCAGTGCGTTTTTTTTTGTACGGGCATATCTTAAGAGTTTAAATAATGTTAAGGTAACGTAGTCAGTCAAGTCACGAACACCACCAGTAAGATTAAGCCGTAAGTGTGACTCACTGAATTCAGTTCAGCGACCTCCTGGACCACCACGAGAAGAACATTTATTCGTATTGGCCATATTCGGTATTCAGTGTGTAAAATAAATTGACGAGACACCAAACATGGTAATATTGTTATTTTTATATTAAATTACGGTTTTTTTCTGTGTATCGCTGGCTTGTTTCGCAATAAGTCTGATGTTTATCTAAAATTTGGTTTAAGGCTAAGTATATTTTCATAGTTCGCGAATTAAATCAACACTTGATATGAATTTATAAAATTGCGTTAGCACGGATACAAAAGTAACATCGTTTTTTTTTTTCGTTTGTTTTTGAAGAATATTTATTGATATGAATTTTAAGCACTAGTGAAAATGGCGTTTTAATCGAATAATCTCTCACTGTATTATACTATTTCTGGGTGAAAAACTATAGGAAATAATTTTTACAAGCCTCTTTTGAGATCATGTCTACGCTATTAGCCAAGAGAATTTCGGAGACCGGGACAAATGGTAGTCAGGAGGGACAAGATCCGAGCTATACGCTAGATGCATAAATATATCTTAGTCAATCTTTCTCGATGTTTGCCGAGGTACTAAATCTATTAATCAGCTAAATCAAACACATTGGTTATTGACAGTAGAAAGTAGATAATGGTTTGGCCAGGTGGAGTAGCTTATGCTAAACTTTTCCTTTCCAAACCCACCAAACACTTAGCATCTTCCTAGGAGTCATGACGCTTTTAACCATCTTTGGTGTAGTATAATATGTAATGTAATTTAATAATTTGTGTTAAAAATTACTCAGTTTCGTTATGTTTCGGCAGCATTTTACAAAAGGGCACGAGAGTTATTATATTTTGTACTGTTTGACATGAATCAAACCCATTAATTAAATTTTGTTTGACATACAGTCTTATATGTAATAGTTCAAAACTCTTTTATATCGACCTACCTTGATAGGTTTAATATTTCATTCATTTTTTAACGATTGGTAACCACCCGGGCCAGGGTAAGGTTTTTACTGATATTATATTTATTATTTTTACTGATACACTTATATTCACGTGAGCACTTCAACACTTTCAACACTTATCATCATAAACACCTCAGCGCTTGTGATAAGCCCGCAGTGCATTTTTTCCTTGCGAAAAAATCGTAAACTCTATCTAAAGCCTTGGTCAGCTGAATTGTTTCAGTTTAGGATTCATTAAACAATTTTTAAAATAACTTATCGAAGAACGTATTTTTTCCATTTTATACAAAAAAAAATACTTTTCTTGATGCTTAGACTGCCTTTACAGAGGATTATCGTTGCTATTTGACATAGTTTAACCAGTAAACTTAATTATATGATAGTAAACGATACAATAATTGGCCGTTAATTATTAATTATTTATCATGGCACCTTCACCATTTTTCCAAAGACATTTTTATGATGTCTGGTAGTTTTGCAAATGTTTATTTCATATTGTGTAGTGTTAATCACTAACAGGTCAGTTAAGTTATGTTATATTTATCGATTTTATATACCACAGTTACCTAATAATTTCTACATTGAATTGGTAGTTCAAAAAAGTCAGCCTATTTTATTAATTAAAAGGTTTAATTTTGATTAAGGATGTCACTATTATATGAATAAATATACTTATAATCTAATTGTCAAAATAGTTTGAAATTAAATAGGTTTAAAAAACTAAAACTTGATTTGACTGTGACTTTTTTGTTCTCTGAGTTATTTCTCTGATATATTCTGATCCCTCAGATTTTTGTCTTCTCCATCCTTGCTTCCTATATTCTGTTTATCTGCCTGGTATCATTCATACGCTGTAAAGGTCTCCACTAACTGAGTTGTCTCCATTCTATGTTTTTATTCTACTAATGATTCAATATTGATGTCTACTTACTATCTGTACCCTTTTGCTACTTATGTTTTAATTTTATCAGAAGCAGAAATTCATGGTTCCACCAATTTTGACATTACCATCCATCCTCCTCCTATTACCTTGACTTTGGTTTTAGTATTATCTATATTTAGTATATCTCTTAGTATCATATTCCATATCCTTCCATATCATATTATATTCCTGCTTCAGATTTTCTGTAGATGTTTAAGTTAGAAGATTCACCAGCTTGGTTAACATTTTATTGAAATACCTCGGAAATAAATATGTGATGAAAATTATATCATTAACGAGGTGTATAGAAATATAGTCTCAGATAACATAACAGTTCAATTGAAAAGTGCCCGGCCTACCATAGTAAAACACTTTTTTTTTGGCAAAATTAGTTTTTTTTATTCAAAATAATTCCCTTCAAGGGTGATACACTGATTGTAGCGACCCTCCAGCTTTTCGATACTATTTTTGTAGTACTTTGCTTCAAAATAGGCCTCAGTTTCGGCGATCACCTCTTCATTCGACGAAAATTTCTTTCCACCGAGCTTTTTGTAAGATCTGACAATAGGAAATAGTCACCGGAGGCCAGATGTGGAGAATACGGTGTATCAGGAAGCAATTCGAAGCCAAATTCATGGATCGTTTTCATTGAATTTTGACACGGTGCATAATCTTGTTGAAGCAGCACATTCTTTTTCTTCACATGCGGCCGTTTTCGTACTTCAAACGGTCCAATAACGCTATGTATAAGTCGCTGTTGAGGGTCTTTCCTTTTTCAAGGTAGTCAATGAAAATTATTCCACACGCATCTCAAAATGCAGACGCCATAACCTTGCCAGCAGACTGTTTGCTATTTAATTCAGTTTCAATTTACGGCCATTCATAATCATTTTCTGCATTTTTTAATGTGTTCATCGGTAACAACCTCTTTTGGGCGTCCAATGCGCTCACCGTCTTCGGTGCTCATTTCACCACGTCTACACTTAGCATACCAGTCCTTGATGGTTGATTTTCCTGGGAAAGTGTCCGGAAACTCGGCATCAAGCTAAGTTTTTGCTTCAACTGTATTTTTTCCTTTCAAAAAGCAATATTTTATCAACATGTTTTCCCAATAACAAAAGCTGCTTCACTCAAAATGCTATAATTCACAAACTAATGATCCGACGGCTGTCAAATTTATACACGCATCTTTTGAGGGTTAGGGCTAACTAAAAAACATATGGATTTAATTCTAGTAGCCCCATATATGTGTCAGGCCGGGGACTTTTTAATTAACATATTATTGAAATCAGATATACTGTTACCTAAAAATTATGACACATTTTAATTGTGCTGAAATACTCAATGAAATACTAGGCGGAGTTAATAACATTATTTTATTGATAAAGTGAGATTGCTAACAATAAGATAATTTTTACTCCACTAACAAGTTTAACATCTAGTGGCATCGGCCATTTGGCTATCAAAGTACTCAACTGTTTTTGATTAATGCTATGACGATAATACCAGATATGAGATAAACATTCGAATAGTTGACATTGATTGAGGCAACTAGACTAAGAACGGTGTTATGGTGAGTTTACTCAAGAACATTATTTACACAGAAATTTAGTATTTAATCATGAAATTTAAAAACACGAAAGAAAGGTCTCAGTTTTATTGTGTTATATTTGATGTTTCAATTAAATATTAAAATTTGCATTAGAAATTTTTTTTTATAAATTTCTCCGTTTTTTTGTCTATTGTTATTTCAAAATTTTTACTTGATGGATATTACAGGCAACACAACACAAGCTAATAACGCAATTGAACAAATTGAGAAATATATATGCAGCGATCATTACTCTCTTTTAGAAGAAACATAATTAACTTAATAAATTACGATCGAATTTTGATTGCTGATCTATCATCACTGGTAAATATTAACATACAATACTACAAAGCGTTATTGGATCGACTATATACTGGCATAATTACATCAACAAGTGAATTTTTGTGACTTTCTTTAATCTCTAATTTCCATTATATGATTATCTAAATCTAAATGTAATTGTAATAATAAAAACATTTTTAGTTCATAGATTCATAGTGTCTATTCTGAAAACAATGATTCATCGTTATTTAAAAAATACCTATAAAATTATTGAGGGAAACGATAAATATATATGGTATTCCTCTCGTAGAAAACTATATTAATATTTCGCGCAAACAAATATTTTAACGCGAAAATATAAAATATGCGATATAAATACGAAATCTAATATTTATTTTCTATTGTTTCAGGTAAAAATTCCATTCGGGTAAAAATCTGATGAAAATCAAAATCGATTCTCACACCAATAAATAACCGGGGAACAGAGTGAGTGAGTACTTTTGTTTTTAGCTAACTCGATATGACGTTTTCGGGAAACCTAATAAATCGAATAAAATATGGCAACGTCAAAGCTTTTAGTAGCGGCAAACTAGGTTACATGCTAAAGCTGCGTTTTGCTTCGTCTACGTACCAAACTAGTCTAAATAATTGCATTGGTGATATTTTTTATTCTGATGGGAGGCATCGGATCGTAAGTATTATATAGGAGCGTGTGTACTTTGCTTTTTGTGTCAGTATGGTAATTTCATCGATAAATATGTCACCTACAACATTTTTCTTTATTGACAATGAAATTTACAATTTATTTTGTAATAGCCGCTTAGTAGTATCTTACATGGTGGTCGGTGTGATGTGAGTCGAGTTATTCTTTACAGCGAAGTTTCATTCTCTTTTTATGGAATAAAAGATTGTTAGACTCTGAACTATTTGATTTTGATTCTATTACGTAAATGGTCTCATTGTTACTTAAAATGCAATTGCTTTAGTTAAATTTCGAGATAATTCTACCAGGTTTGGGATTTCATTGAACATTTGTGGCGAAGTGGCGGAGGATATTTATCAATGATCACATATGACTCTGTTGTTGGACTCTAATCGTCAGTTGGAAATTTTTAGTATTTAGAGTATTTCGACAACTTAAAGTTAGCTTTGGACAAAAGTTTAATAAAAACTCATTTGAATCTTTGGTGACAAATTGAACACTTTGTCAGACAGGTTCAACAACAATTGACCTATTGAGCAAAATTTGTAGTTTATGAATAGAAAGTATTGATAAAATCTATAAATTAATGTTTCGAGACTCAAAAACCATTCCTTCATTTTTTATTTAAATTACTAATACTCTATGCCTATATTTTAGAAAAAATACCCTTCCTAAGACATTTTTGGAATTACTTTCATTTGAAACTCAGTTGTGCCATAAAAATCACGAAGCTTTTTGTCATTATCTCTAAAGCTTAGGGGACTTTGTTGGTGGATTTACAAAAAAAATGAAACAACGAATATTTATTAGTAAATAGACGGTTGTTTTTTTTATTAATCAATATTTTTTTGTACGATAATGTATAAACGAAAGTCATAGCGATGGGAGAACCTGTGTTATAAATATCCAAATTGAAGGTATAAAAATCGAAGATAATGGCACCTAGGAAAAAATATATCGGAATTGGAAAAACTGTGGATTTGTACTTCGTTGTATATAATGTATTCATTCAAGACAATATATTAGCCAACCTTAATGTTCAATTATGTTATTTGAGACCGAGTGTTGTAAATGACGGGTAACAGCGAGAGACAATCAGTAGAAAGAAATAACTCAGAAGTGTCAGGGGGTATAACAGTGATAGACAGGATGAGAAGCAAAGATATAAAAAAAGTCCTCGGTATTGAATCAGTGGGAGAGTACATAGAAAGGAGACAACTTAGTTGGTTTGGAGTTGGGACATATACAGTGTATGGACGATATAGGAAGGAAAAAAATTGGGAAGCAAGGACGGAAGACCTACAAGTCAGCCTAAGTGAGCATATGACGTATATATCAGGGAGATACTACAGAAGAGTGGAAACACTCTGGCCGAAGTAAGACAACTGGGCAGATACAGAAATAAACATCAATGTTATGTTCTCCAGCCTGTACAAAATAGTGGCTTAGTCAGAAGATTAACAAAACATTAAAAACAGTGACGTAGATGTTAAGTCCAAAGTGTCTATCGTAGAATAAGTACTTTGTAATTTTAAAACCGTAGCAAATTGGGATAAAAACAAATAATTTATTAGAGTTTAGTTAGAAACAAATAGTTTATTAGTATTAGTGTTAATTTGCTAGAATTCTATAATAATCATCTATATAAATCGCCATCAAAAATAAATAAGGAACTCACTAATAGGTAAAAAATAATCAAACTTAAATTTTTAACACAAAAAAGCATTTGAAAATAATATGTACATAATAATCGTTGTAATAACTAAATAAAATAAACAAAAATTTTATTTAACCTATCTACTACACGAATTTATATTCTACTATATACACACTATTTAGCTTAATACCTACCTGAATTACAATATTATTTTAACTACTACCAACTAATCACTTTGAAGTCGGTAATTTAATTTACTATTTTTGTATTGTTTGGGTTCAAAAATATAATCCTGAATTCACCAAAAAAACCATCCTCATACGAAGCGGGTGACGAATCAAGATCAGCTTGATGTTAGCACTATCAGAGATCAAATAAATGAAATGTATAAAAACAGTGAGTAATTTTTTTTCAATATAAACATCATTTAATAAAATTATTACAAAAAAACTGTTACTCTGAAAAGTACGGAAAAGGTCTAGTGGAACTTCCAGACATTGCTTTTAAAAGAATACAATTTTTAAAAGCATATAATAAAATCAAAAAAGTTATTATTTCAATTTGTGTATTCCAATGAAACATGGATATTTCAAAATGGGCCAATATACCCAACGGTCACTCATGGCAAGATGATAATAAAAATAGTGTTAAGACAACTAAGGTTGATGAAAAAAGGTAAACGCTGGAATAAAAATTGATTAGGTTTTATTAGTCAAAACATTTATTATTAATTCACTACAGATATATTGTGCTTCATGCTGGAAATAGGAAAAGTTAATAGCACCTCCGGTTTGGATGACTTCGATTAGATACATTGAAGAAGAAATTGAGAAATAATGGAATCGTGAACAAACGTTCCATAGATTGGAAATGAACAGCTTAGTTATTCACAAAATATATCGAGTGAAACTTTCTAAATATGGAATTATTATTCAATGCTATAATCAGCATTGATTAATCCAAGACAGGGTGATGAAAGTTAGAATTATCGTATAATGAACATACGATAATTGTAGGAAATCGTATTCTAATGTGAGGATTTATATCCTTTAGATATGTGTGTAATTGTTCAGAATATACATAAGTATTTGATTAAAATGTACGAGGAGAGAAAAAATATCAACTGTTTTGCAAATATGGATAATATATTAGGGATAATTCAGTGATTAATTGTATCAAAAATGGTGTAGACAGGTAGTAGCTGAAGAAATAAAAAATACAGTGATCAAAATGACTTGACAAGGAAACACACCATCGAAGCAATCTAAATCTAAACGTAAAAAGGTAAATATACTCTCTAAAGAAAGTAAAATTTATTACGGATATACAATTGTTAATTAGGTAGATTAGGCCTCTATGAAGATACCACTACAAAAAAAACGGGCTTAGAATTCTACCTCATGGGTGGTGTTGAAAAGAATTCAATGTTAATATAATAAAACAACTCTAACCTATAAATTATTGTGGCTGTTTAATTAATTGTAGTTTAAATTATTTGATAATATATGCATTAGATGTACTATAATATTAAAATAAACTATATGTGTTTGATAACTTTTCAATTCACTATTTTATTTAAACTAGAATTTTGTTATATATCGAAGCTAAACTTAACTAAAACTCTAGCTGATACGGCAACATTGCGACGTTTGACGTAATAAATTTAGATGACGTATGTTCACACAAACTTTGGATAGACTATATAATTTTTTTATTGAATCATCTCGTATATAATGATCTTTAATCTTTGGAGGCTGTGTTCACTCAAAAATTTACAGTTTTATTTGCAACCGATTGTAGTATCAAATTTAAGAAATGCTCTAGAAGTTTGGGGAACGGAACACCGATTTTTGATACATTTTTTGACCATTTACCACTAATCTATCACGTGTCAAATGGGAGTTAACCATATTGAAAGTTATTTCATTCTAAAACTCTCTTTATAGCATAGGTGCGGTACCGATGTGATTTTTATTGTGTCTGGAAAAGTTATTGTCGCCACGTTCATCATGGTACTAATTAAAGCCATCATTGTTGGTGGATTAAATTTTTAAATCCATTTTCGACGCTTTCCGTGGTCGTTTACCTATGGCGCTGCTGCAGCTATCTAAATTGCGAATCGGCAGACGTTTTTACAAACAATGACACGATGGGTTCGTACAAAAAAAGGAGCGAACAGAATTGAAAATATATCGAATGTTGCGGCCGTCGTGACAGGATTGCATCCCGCAATGTATTCTGTTAATTATGGTTTTTTTCGGTTATTTTTGCGTAGTTCGCATGTTTATCGAACAATATGATTCGGCTTTAGATAACAGCGAATTGAAATGGGAATGCGTTTTCGATGCAAATGGGTGTGATGCGTGTTTTGTTTTCTTTTAATGTCTTGGAACCGATGTATATTCAGAGCGGTACTGCATGCTGATGTATCAAAATAAATTCGCGTGACATTTCCTGGTTTTGTTGGATAACGAGAATAGTTGGGTTTGTGTGAAACTTTCGTATTTTTTTACAGAAGATAACGAACCATTTATACATATCACGCCAGATAATAAAGTTCATATATAAGACATATCAATATTTATTAGCAAATATATAGTTACCACGAAGATATTTTGCATATTTGCGTAATGTTTATCGGGTTTTGATAACCTGCTTGAAGCCACAATTTAAAATTTTCAATAAAAAATACAACGATAAATAAACGGTTTGCCTGTTAAGTAACAGGTTCCTTCCTCATTACTCTTTTTGCTGGATTCTTATCTTTTCTTTTTGTCATATTGTAAAGTCTCCATTTTACCAACTAGGAGTTATCCTGGACTGGACCTGTTGTTTAACGTGAGCTCAAAACTTTCTCGGTATTAAGTCTAACGACTGACCAGTGACCAACTTAGAGAACATCTCCGAAGGCATTCCATCTTACCCTGCTGCTTTTACACTATTACCTAAATACATTTACAATTACAATCACAAAAGTACAACTAAACCTTACAAGATTCAAACCTGGGACTCTCGCTTCAGGACTGTCCTTTCTTAATTCTAATTATTTAATCTCGATTTTAACAACTACATTTGGAGGGGGTAAACATTCTACAGAGATCAAGATTTTCAATATCGTCTATCTTTGAAGTTAATTACAACCAGATTGCCCTTCTTTGCACAACTCTATTTCTGGATGCCATATAAGCTTTATTAGCGTACTTATTGTACTTTGATAGGGCAGAACTTCTTCTAAATCACCAATATATTTCTTCATTGGCTTTCAGCGGAGCTTTGCCTCTAGTGTCATTCCTAAAAATTTTGCTGTTAATGTATGATTATTTATTCTAATAGAGATGTGTTGACAATTTGTGACATAGATTCATAGATCTATTGAATCAAACTGATTCTCCATTGCTTGGTCCGATTGTTAATATTGTTTAGTAAGGTTTACAATTCCATTGATGCTTCGCCACGGCTTTTACCTATACCCATTACGGCAGAATCATCAGCAATAATAGTTATTACACTATATTGCAACTCGGGAATCGGTGTTCACCTGGAAAAGGTTCCAACACATTACCCTGCAGCACTCTCGCATTTATTTATTCTTCCAATAAACATCCTCATGCTCTGTAGAACTTAAAACGAAATGCCTTCTTGTCGTGCATTGCCTGTATTTTATTTACCAACTGCGAAAAAGGAGGAGGTTCTATGTTCGACTGTATATTTTTTATATATATCAATGGGTGTTCGCCGATTTATCCGTCAATTGTGGGCCGATTTTCAAAATTCTTTTTTTATTCCAAAGAGTACACTTCCGAGGTGGTCCCATTGGAACCAAATCAAGGTCTGCTGGGGAGAAGAGAGGGAACTGAAGGAAACGCTCAAATTACAAAGCCACGTACAAAGTTTTTACATCTTAAATAATCAGATATTTGTGTATAATGTTATTGCTGAACTGATCAGATGGAAAATTGGAAGTCGTTCCATGCAGAACCATTCAGTTTGCTCTTTAAGCACTAACTACAGCTACTACAGGGTTCGGCACCAACTTCAAAGTAGTCACTTGGTAGTAGTTAAAATAATATTGTAAATAGATAAATAGGTTTAGGTAGGTATTAAGCTAAATTGTGTGTATATAGTAGAATATAAAATACCTGAAATAGATAGGTTAAATAAGGTTTTTGGTTATATTTATTTAGTTAATACAACGATTATTATGTACATATTTTGTTTTAAAATATTTTTTTGGTGTTTAAAATCTAAGTTTGATTATTTTTTAATTTTTAGGGAGTGTCTTATTTATTTTTTGAAGTCGGTTCCATTTTTTTGTTAAAAATATTTTGAATATGTGTGTAACATAACGCGAAATTTTTGGATCTCTTTGAGGAATGTTGTGTGCATGAAGGAGTTGTGAGTGTAACTTTCACGTAGTTAAAGGGTATATAAAGAAGACATGTTGAAAGTTATTATTTACAGGCAATTTGTATTGGTAGAGGCTCAATTATTTACCACGGTCACTATAAAATGAACATTTTTAAAATGAATATTTTCTACATTATGTAGAATTCGAGATCATAACGAATAACTAGTTAGTTTGGTCTAATGGTTTCTGTCAAAAAGAAAATTTAAACTGGATTGGTACTTTTAAAAAAGTGAGTGCATTATGCTGCTTAAAAAATTAAGCTTTGGTTGACTGCTTTTGGTTTTTTGTTGATTCGTATCAATTGATATATTTATCATTTTAATTCTTAATATAAAAAGGTAATGAATAAAATTATTTTTGAAACCATTTTTGTCCATAATTTTGGAGGTTACTTTAAGATAGCAACAAGTCCTTTTATATTAATGTTTCCTATTACAATTTTTATTAGCTTAGCTTAGTACTTAGTAATTTTACTATTAAATAACGTCATTATACAATGTATGTAGAATGGATTAATGCTTGTTTCTATAGTATCCCGTAAGAACAGAACGTAATCCGGATCGATTTCAGTAGTCTGGCAGTTCATAGAACTCCACAATTCAATCTTAGAACTGACATTTCTTAAATTAAACAGTCCGCAGGGGTCCGACGCCTATAATGAATCGACCTGCCATATCTCACTGCGCTCCACGTCGAAGTCAATTTCTCTAATTACCGGCCGAAATGCCGACCATCCTGCAACAACCCTTAAACAACCCCTTTCCCCTCCCCTTTGCCGTCGCCTTCGCCATTATGCCCTCCACCACCTGGACGTGTTATTTTTCCGGTACCCTCCGCGTCGATACGGATCTCTTTGATTCCAGTCGGACGCCTCGGACCGACCGGTCAGAAATTCCTGACATGTTCAAAGGATTCGCACAACTATCGGCCTGTTATCATTTGTATGAGGGCAAAACGATGGGATTATTGAAGTTTCGGTTCGAAATGAGACTCACGTCCTCTAATATCGAGTTTACAAAACTAAGTTTTATGTGGTGGGGGCGGCGGTGGGGACTAGGACGGGGCGGCGAGGATTAAAAGCGTGCCCCCGTCGAAGGAGAGGAGAGCGATTTTTTCTGCGTCGCTTTCCCGTGAAAGATGTGGCGAGCGTAGACCGGCTTTATCGTCGATTGGTCGGATCACGTCGAGGTTTTTATGTTTCATTCAGTTAGTATCTCGTTGTGAATGATGATATACTGTATAACGTTGTCTTATTGTAAACTATTCACGTTTTTTTTTGTATTCCAAAAATCTGGTGGCGTTAGTCGTTGATATTAGGTGCTTGTATGCATTCCGATTCTTTTTTCGCGTTAAAAAGGCATTTATTGAGAAAAACTGGTAGAATGTATTTTCCATCACATTCCGTAATGTTTTTATAGATTTATGTTAACATGGCGATTCGTGTAGAATGATTTTTTATTTATTAATATATTATAACTAGTGGTTTTCCTCTAACTTAAAATGTATATCTGAAATCTTTTAAAATGAAATAAAATTAAATTAAATGAAAGTCAGTAGCACCAGTTAGTAGCACTCAACATTTAAAGCTAGTTCCACAGAGTAGTGCCTTAGGACCACTCCTGTATCTGCTCTACACTGCTGATATCCTAACAACAAAAGAAACAGTTCTTGGAACACTTGCCTCTGTTTAAGGCCGTAGAATAACAACAAGCGAACAAGTAATAGAATAGCAGTCAATAAGATCTACAAGTAGAATCTGTTAATGTTGATTTTGCGTTGTTGTGTATTGACAAAATCCCAATTATATCACTTGGCGTCGTCAGATTAGACTCAGAGTAACTGGTTAGTCGGAAGATACTCTGGACTCGATCTAAAATCAAAGACATCGGTTTATCAGTCCATCATAAAGTCCACTTGGACCTATGGGTTTGCAGCAAAAGATCAAACCAACCAGCATCCGAAGCAGCCAACAGAAAGTTCTACGATTCATTACCAATGCTTATCTCTATGTAACCAACAAAGAGCTATACGATGACCTTGAAATCAAATAGATATGAGTGATTTATGATATTAAAAGTTACTAGCAAGTGTTTTTACTATTTAGTACATTTAACTACACAACTAAACAACATGATATGGTTTAGTTCTCTTGAGCCGGCGTCCATATTCAGTCTTGTCCAAGCGTCAATTTCATTGTTAACATGAGAGTGAAGTCTTCCTCTTATTGTGGATCTCTTAATTCCCCCAATGACGGTTGTAATGCGAAGGTATTGGTGTAAGTAGTTATATAGTATCTGGGTGCATCTACATTACTTTTCATGGGTTTACCCTCGAATATTTGTATTATGTTGATATTACTTCTCGCAGAACATCCCCACAAATGAATTTCAGGTCCACATAGGTTTTACTATTTGCTTGTACAGCAGCGACTTGTTTTGTATGGGTAATTTAGATTTTTTTCCAAATAACCAATACAATATATTTCTGTTCTTTTTGATATTCAAAGTTTTTCTGCAAGATCCATCCCAAGTTACTTAGCATTGTTATTCTGTGAGAAAATAATATTATTCATATTTAATGGTATATGAATAATTTTGTTGAAAGGTGGGAAATTAGTCTATAAAATTTTACTTCATTTTGGTAATTTTTAGGTTTCAAAAACATAATAACTTCAGTCATTTTTCAAAAATTCGGAATATATTTTTACCAAAATTCTGCAGAATTACTGCAGAAGTTGGTGATTTTTATAATAACCTTAGTAGATTTTCAGTACTCATCTGGATTTTAAGTCATAGCCCGATACTTTCTTTGGAAGAAAGAAGGATTTTGGTTTGGTAGTGATCCCATCGTTGATCCAATTTCGCACTTCTTCAGCATGGATCCCTATGCTGTATCGATCTGAATCTGAAGTGGCTACGTCCGGTGAGTACGCTGGATAAGGCAGAACTTCCCATTCGAGCTGCCTCAGTATATCCTGCACAATTATTTTAACGTGTAGCTGAGCATTGTCGCGTAAGAGGATGACGTCTGACACGTCATTAAATTGTTTCATTATACGACAATCTACGCCGCTGTTAATAAATGTATTGTAAAATAATCTGGGATTTGTTTATTATCAATCGTTTGTAGATTGTTAAAAGATAAAAAGAAATAGTGAAAAGGTACTAAATCTCAGCTGCGCACTGACAGCTGATAATACATACGTTTATCTTCTGCTTCAACAAATAAATATAATGCTTGTATTATCTGAGAATTTTCAGAATCCATTATTGTATGATATGAATCGGAAGTGATCATCCAAGATAACGGCATAATGAATTCTTTTGTTAAGTTTCAATCAATTGTTTCCACTTAATAATAAAAAATGGTATGTGACTGTACTGAATTTTTGCTTTAAGAAACGTCTTCGCAATATTGAGTTATTTGTCAAAAATCTGCTTTACCAACTATGGCGAAACATCCATTAACTAAATCTGGCGAGACCAAGTGGAATAACGCCTTCTCAGTTTGATAGTGTGGATAGTTAGTTTATTTTGCTATTTATTTCTTAGTGGTAAAATCATTAAATGTGACTATTTTTAATTGCAGAAGGATCAGCTCGAAGATTGTTGTTATATAGTTTAAATAAGACTGCTGTTTCTGGTTTGTAAAGTTTCTTGGTAAAGGAAACAAACAAACTAATCACAACATCTTAATAAATAAACAATCCCTTTTAATATCTGCCTTTCTTTCTCGTCTGTGCACAACAAAAATTCACAATATTGGTTATACATTCCAGTTTTCAGAACTTTATCTCCTTTGAAAAAATATTATATTTGTATTTAATTCTAATTCTTTTTGAATATTCTAATATGGGCTGAGCAACTACTAATTCCAATATTTAACCTGTATATATTTTTAATTTCGATGGGTTATTGATGAGCCCATTTAAGTTCCTGTTTTATATTTGTTGTGTTTTGTGGTTTGAATATTTCACCATAGGTTTTTTGTTACTTCCAGAATAAATTGTAGGTTAGGAAAACAACTTTTATATTTTTATGGTTTGATTATAAATATAATTTGTCGCTACAGTTATTCTGTATGGAGTAAAAGTTAGTCCATAGAGAAATATAACATTTTTATGTCTTTTTAATTACCTTTTTCACAGATTAGTGAAATATAAATATTAGCTGTGTCTCTTGCATGAGAAATCTTGTAGATAAAATAGTATGATAACTTATCATAAATCTTAATACCTCAATACATATCGAGGTGGTTAAGCAAATGGCGTAAATTATATTTGTGAAATGTGTCAAAAAACGATTATTTTGTTTAAAAACTGTTTTACGTTACGGAAGGAAGAGGCGATTTTTTGAACGGTAATGCAAAACGACATTGAGGATCTATTAGAAAACAGATCAACCCGTCTTATTCGTTCACCGTTCAGGTTTTGTTTTTAATACTGATGGCCGGTTAATCTGGGTCATATTACATAACATATGCATGGTTTGTTCTTGATTTTTTGTTGGTGAAATCATTATACCTTAGAGATAATAACTATTTAATATCAACTATTATATATTAATTTCTAACATTTTTATTGAACAATAAGGTTTACTTAAATCAATAAGGTTTATTTCATAATACTAGTTCGTTAAAATAGCCTGGTCTTTTATTTTTATTTTTTGTCAGGCTATCTTTAATAATCAATGAGTGCATAATTTCTCGCTATTCATAAATTTCTAAAGGTTCGATTTACAAGCAATGAAAGAAAGTAAACTGTCTGGTCGACCGACTGTAACGATTGTCATATATGGTAATGCAACTTATGATGAAAGATGTTTAACATTAATCGGTTGCATTATATTTTCTCTTGTCAGGTCTTGAAACTATCCGATAATTCTAAATCATGAATCGATGTCAGCGATCCGTAACGATGACAGAGATAAATAGCACCCGTTAATAGCCGTTTAATTCATCTCTGAATAAGTTATGGTATCCGACAATAATAATGTACGACCACATATGGATTTACCTGTTAGATTTGGCGCCGTGGTATCGTCACCTTGTTGAACCAACTTCTTTCATCATTAATTATGTTGTCTTAGCCTATTTTCAAGGCAGATAATGATACATAAAGATAAAGGAAAGTAAAGCCGTTTATATTAACTTTACATTATTAACAAACAGAAAAATTGTTTATTCGTGTAAGGTAATACCTGTAGGCAAATCTTTAAACTAACATGATGATACTGTGTTTAACTGCAGCTATTTAAGAAAAGCCGAATAGGCTAGATTGCTGTAATAAATAATCGCAAATATGTTGATTTATAATAATAATATACTTACTATAGATAGATTATTAAAAATAGGATTATTAAAGTTTTACCAGAAATAAAAACACATTTCAAAATTCGTCATGTTAAGTCAAACACCCAACAGGAGTGCCACAGTTTAAAAAATAGCTTAACGCTACCAATAGAAAGAAAAGATGAACGAAACATTTGAATTGGGATTTATCAAGGCAAATAATCCAAATTTGTTCAGAATTGATTCGTCGACAGTGACAGTAACTGAAATAATAATTTTAAAAAACACTGAACTTTTAAAACACACTAACCATAAAATATAGTAGAATATTGAAGAACATTAAGTAAAAAACTATTAATATAATACCTGGTAAGAAAATTAATAAGTAAGTGCAGGTAGTAAATCAAAAGAGTACCCAGTAATAGTACAATCGCCGGTTGATAACTGTGAGTATAGTATTATGGAAGTCAATTGTCTTATTTATATTCGACAAATCAGAACTATATCAATGGCAAACCTTTATATTAAAAACAATTCATATTTACGGAATTGATGGTAACTGCAACACAAAAAAAGTTTAAATTATATACATTTGATGATGGATGTTTTCTTCAATTTTAGCAGCTTTGTGGAAATATCTGGGACTGATTGAAACAGTTTAGGAGGTATTAAGCTGTATTTACCAATCTCTAGTCTATATGTGTATCTTTTTGACAGCCACTTACACTTTTTCTATCGGCCTAGGCAGAGAGAAATGTTCCAATTACTATACCGACTCCAGCAATTAACAATTGTTTTGCTGTAACATTTTGCATATCTCATGAATTAGTCTCATATGCCGTAGTGTGCCTGTGAGACTTCCAGCAGTATTGCAGGACAGTATTGATTTTCTTCAAACGCTTTTTTGAATAGACGTTGTTTCTCTATGATCTTGGTAGATTGCTAAGTGGTGATTCCAAAGCCACACTGGGGATCCGAAATTTAATAATGGTTTTATCACGTATTAATATAATTTTCTCTAATAATTTGGATCTTGCAGGTAGCGGCGAGATAGGCCTGAAACCTGAGTTGTTCTGTCAGTTTGTCAGATTTTTTAAGCATAATTATTTGTGGTACCCTAAGACCTCCCGGAACATGGTTCAATCTCTGACTCTCTCTGGTAAAGATTCTATTCTGTTCTAGTCTTTATTTATTTTTTCTTCTATTATGTCTTTAATTTCAAACGGGTAATTTACTTCAAGTTATATCTCTCTTGTCGGGGTAGCTAATTTTGTAACTGAACGAATCTGTTATTAGATTTCGATCAAATAATTCAGATGAGATCTTTAAGGAGATACTTCGCAAAGATATAATAAAACTGTTGAGGTTTTTTAAATTTCTCTAAATAATAAAAGTTTACTACGTTGTTTAATGTTCTTTGACAATGCCGCTGAATATATCTTCAGCTCACACTTTTTAAATATTTTCACTAGTTTTTATTTATTAAGAAATGAAGAAAGCCCAAATTATTGACAACAAAGGGATAATAATCTATTTTAAATCTTACGGGCAATATTCCAATTAATAGGTTTCCAACAAACATAGGTTTTCCCGAATATTTTCTTTTCGTTTGAAACTGTTACTTCACTAGCATATGTAAGCTTAAATTACCTCAAATATGATTCTTACGAAAATTGTATATGTTTCTATATAAGTGCGTATTAAAGATAAATTTATTGGATTAAGATTGAACAATCCCCGCAAATTGAATCACTCGGATTAGCTATTTTTAGAACTAGAAAATAAATCTTCAGATTGTTTGAAGATTTATGAAATATATAACTGGATGAGCGGTAGTCTCATAAATAATCGGTGGTAGTTGATAAATAGGTCAATCACTTTCGAGAGATTCATCGCATCACTTTCAATGAATATTTATAGAAATATGTTTAGGCATTAGTCTTAAATCATACCCAGATGAAATTAACAGGAAGTTTACTAAAATGTTTAACTAGATAAGTAAGCGAGCATGTTAATGTCAATATATTTTCTAGTTTTGCTTATGAACGGATATGATTTATTAGTTCTTTAATGGTTTGATTTACTTAATTAAAGAATGGCTGTGTAACTGTTTCCTTTGATATCAAAGTTTTATAAAGGAAACTGTCTCTATAGTTTATAATTTTTCTTTAAACGTTATTTATCTACGATGGTGCATGTGGGAAAGAGGAAATATTACAAACAGAACTAAAATTTGCCTCTTTCGAATAATTATTTTACTAATACTTCTTATATAGTCTGACATTCGTAAGGTTGATATCTTTAAAATGCGATGCCTAAGGTAAATTCTACATGTTTCTCCCTGACAGCGTATTAGTCTTGGAGTTATTCATTCAAAATGATATTCATAATAAATGCGACAAATTGAGATACGCAGATTACAATAATGTCGAATGACAGATGAATGCATTGCTAACTTTTGCTAAGCTAAGTTTTGAGTGGAAAAAGTTCAGTTCCAACCTTCGTAGGGTGAAGACGTATTTTCAATACGGTCCAAGCTATAAAAAGATACCTTTCTTTAAAAAAACCCAGTATTTTATTACGGTTATTTAATTGAGTGTTAAAAACGCATAACAGATGCGGCTATCCGTCTCTCAGTGGACCTAAAGTGTAGTGAATACGTGTTTACGTGACCAGACAAAAGGACTGCATCTCATTTTTATTAGTGCTTAAAATAATTTCATCTTATTTTACAACAGTCCTTTTGAAATTCATTTATAGTATTTATAGTAAAAAACTAGTGCTAAAATAACGTAAGTGAAAAATGAAGTGCGTGAAATAAACAATGTATTTATTTTATTTTTTTATCCTCTGGAAGTAAATTAAATAAAATATTAAAAATTAAAAAATGGCAAACAATAGCGATTCAACCAAATCACCTGCACACTTTGATATAAGATTAGAACAAACAGCAATAACGCAAACTCCACCATCAGAATGGACTACAGTCGTTAACAAAAAACGATTGAGAAGTCCAGAAGAAGAAATCGCGAGGAAACAAACAAGAATCAGTGACTATTGGTTGCAGAAACCGATAGAGACAAAAAACAGTTTTAGCAACCTGTCGGAAGAAATTGAAGAGAACATACAACCAAGCCCTGAAAAAGTTGTTCCCAAACCACCACCAATAACAGTCTATAAGGTAGGAATAATAAAAAACATCCATGATTTATTAAAAACCATTACTACGAACTACACAATTAAAACAGTGAGCTATGAAACAATTAAAATCCAATTGTTCGAAGCCGATCACTTTAAAGTTCTTATAAAAGAATTAGATGAAAGAAACACCCAATACCATACATTCAGGCCAAAATCCGAGAGAACATTTAAATTCGTATTAAAAGGATTACATCACGGGACGGACTTTAACACCATCAAGGTAGCACTAGCTGAAAAAGGCCACGAGGTCGTAAATATTCACAATATACGACATCACACGACAAAAAAACCTCTGCCTATGTTTTATATAGACATAAAACCTAATGGAAACAATAAGGCGGTGTATGAAATCACCAAATTGGAAAATAATATTATTAAATGCGAACCACCACATATACAAAGAATTATACCACAATGCACAAGGTGTCAAGCGCACGGGCACACAAAGACTTACTGTCGCAAATCATATAGATGCGTAAAATGTGCAGGAGAACATAAGACAGGAGATTGTACTCGTAAAGTTCGCGATGAAAAAGTGAAATGTGTCAACTGTAACGGAAATCATCCAGCGAACTACAAGGGTTGCGCAGTTCACAAGCAACTACAGCAGAAACTCTATCCTGCCTTAAGGGAAAAAAGGCATCAACAAAAACAATCCACTACTACCAATCTACCACTACCCACCAGAACAAGTCAACCAGACATAACTTATGCCCAAATAGTTGAAAATGGTTCAGCACAAAAACGAGAAACAATATCTCAACCTACTGAAACTAGCAACATCTCAAGATTAGAAAATATGATGGCCAAACTAATGGATCAAATGAGTACGATGCTTGGTCTACTCACAACCGTCGTAAGCAAACTTGCCTAATGCCTGAAACCAATAGCTACAAAATCGTCGTCTGGAATGCCAATGGGCTCCAACAACATGCCAGGGAACTAAAAATGTTCGTAATTGAACAAAATATTGACGTTATGATGGTTTCCGAAACACACTTTACGGACAAAAATTATTTGAAAGTTCCTAAATATAAGCTTTATCATACAAATCACCCTGATGATAAAGCACATGGAGGTACAGCCATAATAATTCGAGATGATATAAAGCATTTCGAAAAAGAAAAATTCCGCAAAGACTACCTGCAAGCCACCAGTATAACCATAGAGGAAGCCCATGGACCATTAACAATTTCTGCGATTTATTGCCCACCCAAACATAACAACAAGGCAGAACAATTTCAAGAATTCTTCCGTACGCTAGGTAATAGATTTATAGCAGGAGGAGATTATAATGCAAAACATTTAATGTGGGGTTCAAGAATAATAACCTCAAAAGGTAGAGAACTGCTCAAAGCCATAAGGATAGATAACTTACAACATATCTCTACTGGTGAACCAACATATTGGCCTTCAGACAGAAATAAAAAACCAGATACGATAGATTTCTGTATTACAAAAAATATTGATCCAAAAAAGTGTCAGGCAGAATCATGTTTCGACCTGTCTTCTGATCATTCACCAATAATAGTAACAATTTCTTCAAAAATTACCATCAAAGATAAACCCCCTTCTCTGTGCAATAATAGAACTAACTGGCCCTCATTTAGAGAAAACTTAGACCAAAATATCTCTCTAAACTTACCGTTACAAACTGAAATGGATATAGAAATAGCAGCAATAAATCTTACAAAAAATATACAGGAGGCAGCATATTCCGCGACTCCCAACATTGAAACATTTCCAAGAAAAAATACACATATATCATGTACAATACAGAAAAAGATAGCAGAAAAAAGAAAGTTACGACGAAATTGGCAACAGCAAAGGACTGAAAAGAATAAAAGAAAATTTAATAGGGCCATAAAAGAGCTGAGAGATCTAATCCAAATCGAACAGAACCAAGGCATTCAAGAATACCTAGAAAACTTGACATCAACTGAGGCTACAGACTATTCGTTGTGGAAAGCAACAAAAAAGCTTAGGAGATCCCAGCAGCATAACCCACCTATTAAAACAAGCGAAAATAATTGGGCGAGAAGCAATAAAGAGAAGGCCGACATTTTCTCAAAACACTTAAAAAATGTTTTTAAACCTTTCCAGTCTCAGCTACATAAAGATGACGAAAATAAAATTACTAGCTTTCTAGATTCGCCATTTCAAATGGATTTACCGCACGAGAAATTAACGGTCAAAAAAGTTAAACATACAATAATGAGAGAGATTAATATTAAAAAAGCTCCTGGTTATGACTTAATTACTGGCAAAATTTTAAAAGAACTATCAGAAAAGGCTATAAAACTATTAACATATATATTTAATGCTATGCTACGAATTAATTACTTCCCTAGTATCTGGAAAGTAGCTAAAATATTAATGATACTTAAACCAGGAAAAATACCAGAAGATGTGACCTCCTACCGACCTATAAGTTTATTACCAATAATTTCGAAAGTTTTCGAGAAGTTATACATAAAAAAACTAAACTATATAATAGAAAAAAGAAAAATTATTCCAGAACATCAGTTTGGCTTTCGCAATAAGCATGGGACTATAGAACAAGTGCATAGACTTGTAAACCAAATAAACGCTGACCTAAATGCCAAAAGATATTGTTCGGCTGCTTTCCTAGACATATCTCAGGCTTTTGACAAAGTATGGCATACGGGCTTGCAGGTTAAACTAAAGAAACTTCTCCCTCATCCGGACTATCAGCTACTAAAATCGTATCTCACTGACAGACATTTTATTGTAAATCAAGGCGATGAACATACCGAATTAAATCCCATATATTCAGGAGTTCCGCAAGGTAGTGTACTGGGTCCAGTACTGTATCTTCTGTATACGGCTGATCTGCCCACCACAAAAATAACTACTGTGGCAACATATGCAGACGATACAGCAATCTTAGCATCCCATGAAGATCCAGTCACAGCATCAATAAACCTACAAACCCACCTGGAGCAAATACAATTATGGTTGAAGACATGGCGCATTAAAGCCAATGAATCAAAATCCACGCATGTAACGTTTAGCCTGCGTAGAAGAACATGTCCACCAGTAAATATCAATCATCGCCAACTCCCCCAAGCAGACCATGTTAAATATCTTGGTATGCATTTAGATCGACGCCTAACCTGGAAGAAGCACATACTCTCTAAACGGAAACAACTAGGACTAAAATTATATCAAATGTATTGGCTCATTGGGCGCAAATCCAAGTTATCATTAGATAACAAGGTATTGCTGTATGAGTCTATACTCAAGCCCATTTGGACATATGGAATTCAACTATGGGGTACCGCTAGCAAATCCAATATATCCATCATTCAACGGTTCCAAAATAAGGTGTTGCGTGCCATTGTTAATGCTCCGTACTATATTTCAAATAAAGTGATACAACGCGATATTCCTCTAGAACCTATAACGAGTGTAATCCAACGTGTTTGTGTGAAGTACTTCGAAAGAGTGTCAGTGCATCCCAATGTACTCGCTAATCAGCTAAATATGCGACGTGATAGTGAAGTGCGTAGACTAAAACGTTTAACACCATCTGATCTGATTAGTGGACATATGTAGAGTTTAGAATAAGCATTAGAATAAGACTAATTAATTAAGATAATATTTTATACAGAAGATTGCTTAATGAAGTGATTTTCTACATGCCATGTATATATAATATAAACAGAAGAAATACTTATTGCCAATAGGGCAGATTGTGGACTCACGAAGAGTAATAATAAAAAAAAAAGTGGAAAAAGTGATCTGAAAAATAGGAGACTGAATAGGAGATTGTTTTCATCCAGTCACCAATTATTGCTATATTTAAATATCGTAAAAGGCATGTCATTGAACGGAACTATATCATCACTAGCGACTATATAGATGGAAATATCTTACTATCAACAAATACTAATACAGACATATTTTTATTGAAGTAAGTCAATGAATGGTTTGTGAAAAAAATGTTTTCACAGAAATGATGGTACCAATCCGGCAAGAGTTTTCATGATGGTTTTGTTTTATTTTAACAGCACGTCACTGAACAAGTTTCAAGCCTAGCTAATAATTCAATTCTACTTGGTCAAAATACTATTTTTAAGCAGCAAATAAAAAAAGCGTGTCGGCGAAACCCAGTGATGTTTTGCCAGAAGCTTATAAAACTTTTGAAGCCCAATAAAAGGTTTTCTTACTTCGGTATGAAACATAATGAGTCGACTACTAAACACTTGAGTCAAAAATGTCGATAGAGCAGTGGACAACAGCTTCTAAAATCCGTTAAAATCATGTAAAATCTCAAAAGTCAACTGCCAAGGTTGTTGTCTTCGTAATTTTGGATAAGCATTCAAATTTATTCATTGACTGACTACGCAAAACCATTTATAATGAATATTATATGCCATTATTGGATCGATTGAATGAAGGAATAAATTAAAAACGTTCTCAGATACGAAAAAAATTGCACCGTGTTACAAGTCGGTGAAAAAGATGGTCAAATTGAACGAATTTCACTTCGAGTTGATCTACAATCTACCATATATTCCTGATATGGTACCTACTGACTATTGAACCGCAAAATAGTGATCCAAGGGAGAAAGTTTGACTCAAATAGACAGTGAGTGGAGATGTTGCAGTCTAATTTGAAAGAAAGCCAAATCAAAGCTATAATATAATATATATTCTTAGTAATATCAATTATTTATTGTGCGATATGTAACATTTACAATTGGAACGAAAAGGGTAATATGTTATTATTAGGTTTATAAATTAGTTTTAATAGACTTTTTTGATTTCGAAACTTTATCATGAAAAATGAATAAAATGTATTTAGTGGATCTTAGTGGATCCAGTTTTCATTACCAGCAACAGCACGATGCAAGAAACCTCTCCTATTTTGCCATTGAACAGCATTCATGCATCAACATTTTGAATGTCTCTCTGGTTCGACTCATAGGACACAAAATATCCAAGCTTTTGGATCATTCCCATGTTCAAGCAATTAAAAAGTCTTTTGTGTTACTCCCAAAATTTCCGCATATTCTTCTTGTATTTTACATGATTCATCATCGATTAATGTCTTCAAATCCTCGTCTTCAAATGTTTTGGTCTATCCAGAACGCTATTTGGCTTTCGTATCAAAATCAATACCTTTAAAACGTTAAAACTAGTATTCACATGTTGTAATCGTTAGAGCATGGTTGTCATAATTTTCACAAAGCATTTGATGATCTTTAGCCGCCTTTTTCTTCAAATTTAAGTATAAAACTAAATATTAACGCGAATGCGATTTATTCTGTACAAATTCACACATTTTAACGCACCGAAAACATGAACTTCGACGAAAGGCTTCAACATGAAGTTGATTACAAATATAGCCGATGCGACAATAAACCTTATGTTGTAAATCTTTAAAATCAATTTATAGGCCTAATACATAAACTAATATTTGACAAAAATTAGACGAAAACAAGCTTCAATGTTCTTGGATATCCTTACCAAATAAAACTTAATGATTAATGAAAATTTGTACCGTTATAATTAATTCTGTCTGAGATAATTAATTGGAACTAAAAAATAACTCAAGCTAAGAACTAACATAACTCAGTCCTAACCAAACATCCAAGTTCGGCCATCAAACGTAACGCATACATTTTTATGTCTGACGTTGTGACAAGAAACAAATCTTCTAAAGGATCTCCCCAAGTAGTCGCATAGTTTTCTTCGGCCCAGATACGGTTCAAACGATAAGATAATATCGGATGTAACTTCGCGAAACTTCGTACAAGTACAAATAGTCGACCACTTTAATTTAGGTAATTAAAGTTGAACCGAATATGAGGATTCAATTTCACCGAAAACGATCGACGGTCGTGCCAGTGGCGATGTGGAAAACTTCCAGGCGTTAATTATTGTAGTGGTTTAGTTTCTGTGTAAGGGTAAAGGTAATGAACAACTCGATAAGAAGCATCTTTAATGGTAAAATTAATTTGAAAAAGTCGCTTAATAACACACAATTTTGTACGATAACTGAACTATGAGTAAAGGAAAATTATAATTACATAATATTTTGCCATCCAAACTCTTATCACGCGCTTGAATGAATTTTGATCAGTGATGTCCATTGGTAAATATTCGAAGTAACAAAATAAGCAACCGTTAAATTCGATGGTTTTCATATTTCTCTGCATAAAATAACAGTTTTATATTTAATAATATTGAGTTCACTCAATTATTAATTATAATTCTTTGTATACAGTTATTCATTATGTATCAAATAAATCAGCTGGCCATCAAACACTTTTAGACATTTCTGATGATGTCGATGTTTGATGATTTAAACTTTTATTTTTATGTTAATGGCATAGAAGGATCTAGAGGATCAAACAAAGGCAATGAATTGCAGGATTTATGAAAATATGGAAACACAGCTCCAGCTTTGTGGATATAGTGGTCTCAGCAAAGCGCAGTATACTGCGAGTTGCCAAAACTGAATGAAACTATTACTGCAGATATCTACCGACATCAACTCAGTAAATTGAATGAGGTATTTTTGTAAAAAGAGCAGCACTAGTGAGTAACAGATGCAAAGTTATCATTTCTGCACCTAACGTATTCATCAGACATGCAGACTTCTGATTACCACTTATTCAAATCTATATAGCATGGTTTGGCTAACGTGTGCAAAGAAGTGCAAAAAGTAATCGATGATTGGATTGCTGTCAAACCAACATCGTTCTTTCGATACAGTATTGGCATACTGTTGATAGATGGGAAAGTTATGGACTAATATATTAACGACCTTGAGGCATGTCGAATTTTACATCGTGGAATAACGGTCAACAAAGTACTCAGAAATATAATCTCAGATGTTGGTTCGTTTGTTTTAGACCATTTTCCCATCGTTTGGTTTAGACGTGCCATCATCGACTTCCCAAGCCTCGTCTCCAGGTAACACCGCTGCCATCCGTGTTATCTATTTTGTATTTTTTATATTGCCAATAAATAACGGTCACATAATGTGAACACCACTGTTTCATTTGCTTTTACCTCCATTCACCGAGCCATATAACTTATCCCAAAGAACAAATTTATCACAATAAATGCCTTTGTAAAATGACTATTTATAATCTTATATATAAAAATGAATCGCAAAATGTGTTGGTAAGCGCATAACTCAACAACGCCTGGACCAATTTGGCCAAATCTTTTTTTAAAATGTTCGTTGAAGTTCAAGGATGGTTTTTACGGCGAGAAAAATTAGAATTATTGCTGAAAAAACCCTAAAAATAGCCCTTTTCTTTTTCCCATACAAATGATTTGTAACTAAAACGTGGTCAATTTGAGCTTTATTGCTATGGTATAAAGTTCATATTAAATTACAAGCACTCACTGTTGTCTAAGCAATGTAGGTGTGTTCCTAACGTCAAAGATCATATCTATCAAAACAATGTGCGTGTGTGCGTTGGAGCACAGAATACATAGTTGGAGGAGTTTAATGTCGCGTTCCGAAACGATCTGATGCCATCCGATAATCACAAAATTGTAATCAGAGCTGATAAAACACCTGCAGGTCAACATACAAGACGTTTTAATGCACCAACTATTGATGAAGTTGCTGTCATTGTAGTTGGAGAAAATTTGGAATCCCGTGATATTGTTTTACATCGTCGGAATGATCAATTACAACGTATAAAGGACTAAACTAAAACGTAACTAAAATATTAGTTTAGCTATGGCGATAATATCTCAGTCACTATATTATGTATTTGTATGTTATTAAAACAAAATCTGTTTACAGGTTCTGAAACCAACAAAAAAGTCAGTTCAATGAACTATTATTCATACCGCCTAATGATTCGGGAAAATGAAGATAATCACATATTGAAATGTCGGCGATTATATCACAAATATGTTGTTGACATGTATGTTAAAATTGAAATGGAGAGATTAACATTCATCAGGTTGAATCAAACCAAACTCCGATCTGAAGAGTATATTCACCTTCGAGATGCGACTAATACTGATGGAAATGCACAGAATGTCGGTCGGATGACTATTCTTCCAGCAACATACATCGGAAGCCCTCGGCATATGCACGAATATGCTCAAGATGCCATGTCATATGTTCGTCATTATGGTACATCAGATTTGTTCATCACATTTACATGCAATCCTCAATGGATAGAAATTAAGCAGGAGTTATTCCCTGGGAAATCACCCATTGATCGTCATGATATTACAGCCAGAGTCTTTAGACAAAAGTTGAAATCTTTAATCGTAAAACATAATGTGTTTGGTGAGACACGCTGCTGGATGTATTCTGTGGAGTGGCAGAAACGAGGATTGCCACATGCACACATTTTGATTTGGTTGGTTGAAAAGACAAAGCCAAATGAAGTTGATGCAGTGATATCAGCTGAAATCCCTAATGTACAAGTAGATCCTGGATTGCATGAGGTAGTTATCAAAAACATGATACATGGTCCCTGTGGAACTCTTAATCAAAATTCACCGTGTATGATGGATGGTAAATGTTCAAAACGATATCCACGGACATTAATATCGGAAACAATTACTGGTAATGACGGTTATCCATTGTATCGTCGCAGATCGACAGCAGACAATGGAAAATCAACAATTGTCAAATTAAATCAACAAGATATTGAAATAGATAATCGTTGGATTGTTCCATATTCACCCATTTTAACAAAGACATTCAAAGCATACATCAACGTTGAATTTTGCTATTCAGTGAAATCGATTAAATACATTTGCAAATATGTAACCAAAGGGAGTGATATGGCTGTGATTGGAATTGGTGCAGACAATTCTAATGATGAAGTTACCCAATACCAAATGGGCCGCTATGTCAGTAGTAATGAAGCAGTTTGGCGAATATTTTCTTTTCCTATTCATGAGAGACACCCTTCTGTTGTTCACTTAGCTGTGCATATAGAAAATGGACAAAGAGTGTATTTTACAGCACAGAACGCAGTACAAAGAGCTACTCAGCCACCATCTACTACATTAACCAGTTTTTTTGAGACATGCCAAAACGATGATTTCGCACAAACATTGCTATATTCTGAAATGCCAAAATATTATACCTGGAATCAATCCTCAAGGAGATTTATACGACGGAAACAAGGAAAACCAGTTCCAGGATATACAGATGTATATACCACCGATGCGATTGGCCGGATTTATTCAGTACATCCAAGCAATGATGAATGTTTTTATTTACGACTGCTATTAGTCAATGTACGTGGCCCAACATCATTCCAACAGTTACGAACTGTTGATGGTGAATTGTGTGGATCCTACAGAGAAGCCTGTCAACGTTTGCAATTGCTTGAAAATGACGCTCATTGGGATCAAACTCTCAATGATGCTGTAATATCATCACACGCTCATCAAATACGAACATTGTTTTCTATAATCATATCTACATGATTCCCATCAAACCCAATTGATTTGTGGATGAATTACAAAGATTATATGTGTGATGATATTTTGTATCAAATACGGAATAAAATGGGAAATCCAAATATACAAATCAGTGAAGAAATTTACAATGAAGCATTGATTTCAATTGAGGACATGTGCTTGATAATGTCAAACAAACTATTAATTCAATTAGGCCTGACCGCGCCCAATCGTCCAATGCATGACGCTTTTAACCAAGAGTTGCATCGAGAAAGACTGTATGATCTCAACGCTTTGAAAGAATTAATTCAAACAAATCTTCCACTGTTAAATGAACAACAGAAGTATGTATTTGAAACTCTTATGAAAGTAACAAATGATGAAACTGGAGGGATTTACTTCTTAGATGCACCTGGTGGTACAGGAAAAACTTTTTTGATTTCATTAATATTAGCAACAATTCGCTCACAAAATAAAATTGCACTTGCACTCGCTTCGTCGGGAATCGCAGCAACTTTGCTTGAAGGTGGTCGAACAGCCCATTCAGCACTAAAATTGCCATTAAATATGCAAAGCAATGAAACTCCAACCTACAACGTTTCGAAGAACTCTGCAATGGCAAAGGTTTTGCAGCAATGTAAATTGATTGTTTGGGATGAATGCACGATGGCACATAAAAAATCTTTGTAGGCTTTAGACAGAACCTTAAAAGACGTCTACGTAGCAATAATAACCGATTTGGTGGTGCAATGATTTTATTAGCAGGAGATTTTCGTCAAACATTGCCAGTGATTCCACGATCAACGCCAGCTGATGAACTCAATGCATGTCTAAAGTCCTCCAATTTGTGGAAACATGTCAAAGTACTTCATTTAAGCAAGAATATGCGTGTCGAGTTGCAAAATGACCAATCTGGAAACATATTCTCTAAACAACTCATTGACATTGGTAATGGCAAATTTCCTATAGACATGTTGACTGGCTGCAACTAACTTTCCTCAAAGTTTTTGTCAGTTAACTCGGTCAAAAGATGAACTTATTCAGAAGGTGTTTCCAGATGTTTCTCAAAATTACAGAAACCATGATTGGTTGAGCGAACGAGCTATACTGGCTGCAAAAAGCATAGATGTAAATGAATTAAATTTCAAAATTCAAGAACAAATTACAGGCGAATTGAGGATATATAAATCAGTTGATTCGGCTACTAATCAAGATGATGTAGTCAACTATCCACCGGAATTTTTAAACTCGCTGGTTTTGCCAGGATTGCCACCTCACAATCTTCAATTAAAGGTTGGATCGGTGGTTATAATGTTGCGAAATATCAACCAACCGCGTCTTTGCAACGGTACACGGTTAGCGATAAAAAAATTACTAAACAATGTGATAGAAGCAACTATACTCAAAGGAAAGTATAAAGGAGAAGATGTTCTCATACCGCGCATCCCAATGATTCCGACTGATGTGCCATTTGAGTTTAAACGACTACAGTTTCCAGTGCGGCTTGCTTTTGCTATGACTATAAACAAGTCCCAGGGGCAATCATTAAGTGTTTGTGGTATTAATCTAGAAAACCCATGTTTCTCACATGGTCAATTGTATGTTGCCTGTTCCCGTGTTGGAAAACCATCAGATTTGTTTATCTATGCGCCAGGTAATCAAACAAAAAACATCGTATACCACAAAGCACTACAATGATAATAATAATAATAATTATGATTCACATGATTAACAATAAAGCGATTACTTACTTTTCAATCCTTATATATGTTTTATTTAATTATTTTTTATTCACAACGCCCTATCACCAGGGTGATGGTTCTGTTCAGGAGAATTTTTTAAAATACGTAGGCACAAAAACTGCCACATTACAAATCTTTTTGACAGGACGAAGTCTGTCGGGTCAGCTAGTAATGAATAAAATTATCTGAGTACACCAGTTATTAAGTGAGTAATCAGTAACTTACTTACAACTAACTACGTAACTATGTATAAACCAATTTCTAAATCTAAAAATAAGTTTAGTAGTAATAATAGACTATCGTACTACTCCAAGCATAATTAGCGATGTCATATAAAGTAAAAATGTGTTTTATTATACAGTACATTATAAATATTGTGTTTTTCCTTTTACGTTATAGTTATTTATTTATTTTCTATACCACTCTTCTATAATTTAGCAAACCAGTACTTTATTACTATAGATATATAAGTGCTTTGTAAACTTTTTTTAGACTTTTGGTTCTTTGAGATGAGATCAATATATAAATTTTCATTATTTGATAATAAGTGTTTATATCAATGTACTATTTATTTTCCCATTATCGAATTCTTCTTGTTATTTGAGAGTTACTATTACTAGTTATTCCTGGAAGCTTTGTACCTTCAAACAGTCAATAAAAATCCTATAATATTTTTATGTTTTTTGCTAAATTTGATTTAAAAAGTAAATTAAAAATGTATTGACTAATAATTTATTGGGATAAGCTATATAAAGAAACTAAATATCAACAAAAGTATATAAATCAAGTATTTTAATGGCGTATTAGAAAGAAATTAGCTTTACTGAAGCCGCGTATTTTGCTGCATTGGTTGTATTCGAGTTAGTTCGCTTCAGTGAAGCACTTGTGATATATGACATTTTTCGTTTTGTTATCTGACACAAACATATACATTCACAAAAAGCAAACATGAAATGGATACATTTTCTAGATTCATACCATAAACACTAAAGGTCTTGTTATGTGTCAATCGTCATGACGAATGGTAAACGAATCGGAAATTGAATTCATTTACAATCAAATCAAACATCCCCGCCTTTCAGCTTTCTTTTGAGTATCGTCGCGTGGGTCACTTTGAAAATTATATCATCAATCAACCAAATCAAAACAAATACAACAAAATAAGAACTATATTAATTAATTTATAACCTACACTATTAAAATTATTGCTATCAAAATATATTGAGAGGTAGCGGCACTGAAAAATGTTCCGAGAGTTTCTCATACATAATATGTGGTCGTACACATATTCTGCTACAAATGACTAATTGACTGAATGATCTAGAATGATTGAGACCGATTCATTTGACTGTTGTTTTCATGTTTTCTCTATAATTTTGTAATATAATTTTTTTTTGTTCCAGGTAACCTCTATTGGTGTTAACCTGGCTTTAAATCATTCGTAGTGGCAGAAATGTACAGTAAGTACAGTTGCCAATAAATTGGCTATTTTGGGTTATCTATTAATTGAATTTCTATTCCTAATGTGTACTTTGACTCTGATTTGTAGCAGAAATCAGTTGTTACAAATATGACTGACAAATATGATTACAAAATGACATATCTTAATAGTTATTCTGCTTTTTGGGAAGCAGACGAATTCAATAAATGAAATATCATCAAAATCGGTCCGGCCTTTCTTAAGTTATAAATGGTGTTACTAACCCGACCTTGTTTTATGTATTTATATATTAATATTAATTAAAAATTAAAATTGAATAATTAATTATTATATTATTATTAATTAAATTATTAATTAATAATTAAATATATAGTTGAGCTTTGTCGTTCTGAATAATAACATTGTTGTGTCTGTAGTTTTATTTCTGTGACTATCCACACAGTGTCAAGCTCAAACGCATCAATTTTAGTCGATACTGATTTCCATTGGTGGTTCCATCAGTTTTGGGGACCCAGAACTCTTTTTGCCTTTGGTGTCGAAATCGCCACTTTTAAAATGTCTAAATCACTATTAACATGTTGAAATCGATGGAGCATGATTGCCATCAGCTTCCCACAGCATTAGATTCCTTCAGTTGCATTTTCAATACAATTGAAATCTAAAATTAAAACATGCCGCAAATACTATTTGGTCGGGACAAATTCTGATAAATCCAATGCACTGAAAAAATGTTTTATTTCCACTTCAACAGTTTCTTTTATTACTTATATCTTTCATTAGATATGCTTAGTACAATTTTAATTTCCAAATAAATTTATTACTACTGTTCTGTTGTATTTGCTTTAATATACAAACAAAGCGAGTACGTGAATAATACATCAGTATGTATTTCCCAAATTAAAATAAAACTAAACTACTTAAGTTAAAATTTAGAATACGCTTATACACTATACAAGTTCGTGTGGTTTGATTCGCTTCAATCTTCTGGTTTCCTGCCTCGCTTCAATCTTCTGGTTTCCTGCCTCTTCTCCAATAGTCATGTTTTAAGACGAAATGCTGATCACTTCGTATATCCATTTAATTTCGAGGTCATTGTGCAGCTCTTTATTAGTTACGTAGCGATAAGCATTGGTAATTGTGTAAATGTGTTGCATTACTGTTTGGTTTGATCTTTAGTGCAACTCCATATTTGCACCCCATAGGTAGGTCCAAATTGACTTTATGTTTGACTGATAAAACAGTGATTAGGTCAAGTTGAGCGCATCTTCCTACCAACCAGTACAGTTGCCTTACTTTGAGTCTAATCTGCTCTACTTTTTGTCTAACATAATGTTTCCAATTCAATCTAACATCGAGATAGATGCCGAAGTATTTAGTTAATACTACTTGAGGAATTCGGCATATATCAAGTGATATAATTAGGTTTTTGTCATTTCGCCGCAACGCAACATTAAAATAGGTAGATTTAGAGGTATTAAGCTGTATTATTGCTGACTGCTGCTCGTACTTTTTTTTTTTCTGCAGTGTTAGGCAGAGATATATATTTTAACGTCATTACTGTATGATCGGTAAATATTCCAAGTACTGTTTCTTTTGTTGTTGGAATGTCAGCAGTGTAGAGCAGATATACGAGTGATCCCAAGACACTATCCTGGCTTGGTGCTTCAACAATGACATGTACTGAAAAGTGAATCCCCTCAGGGAGGCTTTAACTTAAAGTTGATTACTAATTTACCCGATATGGTTAATACACAGTAAGATCATCTGTTGTAAATCATTTAAAATTATTTTATAGGGCTGATATTTCAAATATTGCTCAACAATGAGAACTGATATACTCCATTTGTCGACTAAACATTATATTGCCAGTCATAAACCTATTTTTGGAGGCCTTGGCAATACTTGAAATACCCTACACTACAGTCGAAAAAATGAAATATAAAAAGAGAACGAAAATATAAACATTAATTATATCAACGACAGAACTTCCTGTTATTTGATCTAAAGTTAAATCGTAAAACTTTTCCCAGGTCCGCGGATCGCATACAAACTCCCTCCCCCTCGCGCGTCCACCGTCCCACCTCGCCCCTCTTCTCCACGCAGACACACCGCGAGTTTATCAAACAAACAAGACGAACGCCGAACCTATACGGGAAATCTAAAAAGGCGAAACCGAGAGCCCGTTTACCGGCGACATAAAGACAAACACATATTAACGATATTAAACGGTTGTCCTATCGTGCCGATGGCAAACGACGCCGAAATAAAGCCTCCCCAGAGGTCGCCGTGGAAAATAAGCTTGACAGCTCTCCCCTGAGTGGGCCGGTATTGGCTTAACGTTAATCCATCATAACCGGGAGGCATACCGGGCCGGGCGTTTATATGTCGTACGCGACATCGCTTTCGTCTCTCGTCCTAAGACTTTGGTCTTTTATATTTCGAGAGAAGGGAGTGAAACGGTCATCGGGTCTTTATTTTTTACTTGGAATAGTGTGATCTAACTGAGGTTTCCTGAGGTAAAATTTGTTTGAATTGCCTGCCTCCACTTGTCCACATATTAGGTGCTTGCTTATTGTCTGAATATTTCGTTACTTTAAAAAGGCAAATATTCCTTAAATTTCGTAAAATTTATTCAGAAAATTTTGTAGGCATTTGCTTTACACTACTCCTTACTGATGCACCAAATACACCTCAAGACTTGGGGGCACTTGATTGCAGGAAGAGCCTGTCTCTCCTTGACTAACCCATGACTTGTCTTGCTGGGTATTGTTGTAATAGATACACTTTCATCGCCAGTCACAACATATCATCTTTTTTGCTTGGTGAGCATTGAAACCGACTTGTTGAAGGTGTCGAAATGGAATTTTCAGTCAATTCGTGTGGTAGTGTTTTGCCTTCTTTCAGACATCTATACACTTCTAGAAACACTTCTATTGGTGATCCACTTCTAAATTGTCTGAAAGTTGTTTGAGATTTTGTTATGGGTTGTTGTTCAACAAGTCTTGCAATTCATAGTCTTCGGACTCTTTCGCTCCTCCAGCCCGTTTTTATCACTTACCTCAAAATCGTCATTTTGAAATAGTTGTAATAGTATGCAAGCACCTACTAGTACTTTCTTCTTAATGTATACGCTTTTAATACACCTTTTGTATATTTTATAAAATATTTAAACTTCCTTTTCATTTAAGTAAGTGTATATATGATTCAAAGATCCAATGGATTCCAACACATTCCAAATTCCCAAGAGATCTGTGAATCCTTTCCCAGAAAGATTATGTTTTCGCCGCATATTTTCGATTCTCTTTCATACTTATTTGTTCTTTTTTTGTCTATAAATAAATGTTATTCGAGCTATACTAAATACTATTACAAATGCAAATGTTTTTATGACTACATATTAATTACAACTTATTAACTGGGGTTTTTATGTTTTCGTGTTGTAAGGCTGATCCGTTTTTAATTAGTAATAATAATTAATTTTGGTTCGTAATCACTTTTACAAGAATTGCAAATTACAAAGTTTTTAATACATAAAGAAAATGCCACACAACAAAAGAAATATATCTTTATATCAAATATCGTTAAGTCACACATTCAATACATGTGAGGTCCAGACATTGAGGTTCGAGTATTGCTTCAACACACTGTTTTGTTGGTATAACGTAATTGTGTTCAACAAATCTAAACAAATAAATATTGGTTTATTAATTTCCATATCCGAATAACAAAGAGCTTTATAGCTTGAAAGCTCCATTCTTGAATTCTAAATTGTTAGATTAAGTAAGGAAAAAATCTTTGGAAGTTTTTGTGATGGTCGAATGAATAGAGTTTATTTAAACATTTCTTTGAATATCACTATTTCTGAAGTACCACTGGCATTTAACTCCTCAATTCCTTAATATTTCGTCCTGAATCGAGGAAGGTGCTTAAGGATTATACAGCTTGTTGTATGCGGATAGAGAAACATTTCTCACAATTACATTCTAATTTTAATATCCGGCTTCTCTTTCTTCTTTGTTACATGAGTCTTTCAGCTCAACTTCGCAACCAGTGTCATCAATAAATATTTTGCTGTGTTATCATATATCAGTGGGATATTATTGATTCTGCTAGGGATGTGTTGATTTCTCATGATATATGTAAAATTGATGTGGGCAGATACAGTATCATTGGAAACTACTGATGTGGTGCAAGTTTTTGTGTTTTCTGTGGCGGTTATGGACTGTCTAGATTATGAGTTTAAATCAATTTATTCTGTTAGTTCATTCAATTGTCGATGAAACATTCTTGAGTCATCGTCACCCAATTTTCCAGAATGTGTTTCTTTATTCACCCTGTTGGGGAAGATCTGAATGTACTGGGTTAGTATCTATTTTTCTAAAATTGTGAAGGATTATTAGGAAAGATGTAGGAGCCATCTTCCAAGTTTTTAAATATTTTTTTATTTGGTGGAGATGTTTTAATGTAGGTCTGGGTTGGTTACTCCTAAATGAACTGCAATGTCCTGTTGCGGTTGTCTTCATTCAGCGGAGAGTCTTCAAATTTTTGAAGACGTCCAAAGCGTGGCTCCTTACTGAGATAGGAATCACCACTTCTGAAATGTTTCTATTTTGGAAGTAAGTTTTAGTACGACCAAATGTTATTTATGGATAATTGGTTTGACTGACCACTAAAACAAAACGAGAAAAACTGGGCAATGTTTAAAAAAATACTGTTTTTACTTTTTGAGTGTGTATAGACACTATTTTTTAATGAATATATCTGGATTTCGGCCGAATTAACTCGATTATATAACAAAAATAGCTCCGGATTTAAGTTCCACCCCTAAATCTTTCCGTATACGAGCGAAGATTAATTTTCTTTTGAAGTACGAACAAGTTCAATAAAGACTTAGAGATCTGAGCCGAGATCAAAATCTTGCCCGTATCCACGCTAAAGAGCTCTATACGCGAGCGATATTTCTACGAGCCATTTATCTTGCGAACATACTTCTCCGGCCATTTCGAGCCTAATAAAAATGTAAAGCACACTTTCTACATAATTTGTTTAGGTATTAAGTCTTTTTCTCGCGACCGAACCCGACCCTGCCCCGAGAAACTTGCGAGCGACTCCGAAATTTAGATAAATTCGCGGCGGAGGCTTTAGAATGGACCTCATGGCGCATTTTTAAAAGGGGCGACCGAGCGTCGGCGGGGCGACACAAAAAGCGACGGTATCGTCTTTTTTGTTCGGGAAATAATCCTGACTCTTCCAGTTGACGTCGCGTTACGCTCCAATCACGAACTATAAATGGCCTGCGATTTTTTTTTATTATGTCGAGTTTCGAAATGATGAAATCGAATAGTTATCGTGTGCTGTCGTATAAAGAAGGTTGATATCTTTGAGCTTGGGTTTCGTTTTATAGTTTCAACTCAGGATCATCAGGTATACCGTATTGGAATGTTGATATTTACGATGATGTTTTAGAGAATGTCATTACAGTTTGTTGTTAGTTTTTTTTAGTTAGACGTAATGGCATCCGTTTACGGATCGAATCTGTAATCCAGCAATATTATTTGCACGAGTTAATTTGCATGAACCTTTTTGTCCCAAGAAAGCGGAGCTATAACTGCACTGGTGTTGATCTAGGTGTCATTAGAACGGGAGAAACATTTTTGGCAAGCGTAGTTATTATTACTCTATATTGTATCATTTAAAAAGAATATATAGTCTATACAAAAGAGTAGTGACACGGGAGACTTGTCAATGTTCAAGCCATTGTTCAAGCAATCGCAATGTTGCCGCAGCCAGTTTTAGAACATTTTGGCTCTGACATATAACAACATTTTAATATAAATAAAATAATGAAACAAAAATATATATATATATATATATATATATATATATATATATATGTATATATATATATATATATATATGTTTATATATATATATATATATATATATATATATATATATATATATATATATATATATATATTGAACTTTTCTCCACAGTAGTATAGGTGTTTTTATGTAGTGGTATCCCCCGAGGGCCTATCCACCTAATTATCAATTATATATCTGAGTAGTGTATTTTACCTTCATTAGATAGCATATTTATGTTTTACGCTTAGTGCTTGTTTCTTTCCATGCAATGTATTCATGCAATTTGGATGTGATTATTGGTTATATAAAAAATATGTAACACATAAAACTTAAATTCATAAGACATATAAAAATACAGAAAGTACGTTTTCTAGGAAAATTGATTTTTGATGATTGATGATTTTTATATGAGATATTTTGGCAGTACAACTTATATGTCTTATTCCAATTCAACTTATTTGTCTTGTCTCACGCTTTTGGTTCTTCATAGGTTGTTAACCAAATCAAAATTAAACTTAATCAGTTCACCACAATCCTATTCACCTCATTTACTACCTACTTTAGAACCTAAAATACCTGTTTGAATGCAGTCGGTAAATATTCTTTTAACGTGACTTCTCTTTGTATTTTATTGTGTGTGAGTAATACTGTGACACATCCTGCATGAAAGCTTTTTTTAATATTCAAATTAGTTCGTAAAATATTCGGCATGCGGTCAGTCGACAGACCAACCCTCTTAGCAAGCCTGCTTCTTTCACATTTTTATTGGTTATCACGATTTTGTGGTTTTTTCTTTCGATAATCTATTAAATGTCAGCCTTATTTGGATGACCTGGACAATTTGCATCATCCAAAGACTTTGTACAATAATATTCTGCAATATTTTATAGTGTTTTCTCCAAAGACTAATATTCTATATCCGCTCGATTGATTTTTATTATTTAATTATTACATTGTTACTAGTTGTTTCCGACTAACCTAAAATTTGTTTTTATGATAACTTAAATCTAGGTATATAACTAGAAGGGCCCATCAGCCGTATCTCAGTTTGTGGTGAAATAATACTTATTCATGTCACTGTTGTATTTTTTATTATATGCACCTCACTACACAACACTACACAAGATTGGATAGTTTAATTTTTTTGAGCCTGTGTCCTGTTCTGGTTACCACCAAAAACTGCAATACTTCAATATTATCATGAGCAAGGAGTCTTTCCTCATGCCCCTTTGCAATTCCTTTGATTCCTTCACTGATTGTGGGTATCTGAAGGTATCGATGTAGGTAATCAGTCCCATAATTAAACTCCGTATGTCCATGTAGGTTTTAATATTAGATTGTATCATAGAAATTTATTATGTACTCATAATTGTGATTTTCTTCCAATTAGCCAGTACATTTTCCTATATTTCAATTCCAGTTCTTTTCTTTTCTCCTTTATATGTTCTTTCCAGTGAAGTTTTGCATCAGGATTCATTACGAGATATTTAGCGTTGTTGCTATATGGAATGATAGTATTATTTAATGTTATTGGTGCTTGTACGGTCTGTTTATAGGTCAACTGCAGATGCACAGATTTACTTTCATTAATTTTTATTTTCCAAGCTTGCGTCCAATTATTTATATTGTCACTAGCCTGTTGCAAGCAAATGTATCACCAAAATGTAGCCATCGTAATATTCTCCATTTGTGGTATATCACAAGTGTAGAGTAGATAAAGCATTGTTCCCAGTACACTTCCTTGTGGTACACCTGCTTTAGCTTCTTTTAATGTAGAGTACGCTTCTCCTTGTTTGACTGTAAATATTCCGGTTGTAATGTACGATTTTAATAGTTCGGTGTGTTGTTTTGGTAACATTTCTGTAGTTTATTAACAAGATCTCATCAAACCTTATCGAAGGCTTTTGCTACATCTAATATAATAGCTGAACATACTCTTTTACTTTCGTAGGCTCTTTCATGGCGTTATTCTGTGAACCTGGTCAATTGTTGAATGTTTGTTAATAAACCGAAACTGGTGTGTTGGTGTCAGATTTTTTCTCTCTATAATATCACGAAACTGATTGTTTTTATATAGTCTCCGTTAAGGAGCTACAGTGATTTCTATTATTATATTATTTACTTGATACAATAAGCGCTACATATTGTTATGCTTGAATTATATTCGAGAACAGAAACGCTAGAAACGTTAGCTGTCACATGGTTGACTGAGGGATGCACAGTGCATATGAGTTTTAGTCTTGGTCTGGATTATGACTTTTATTATTAGCCGACAAAATGTGGAACATTCTGATGATTTTTGAATCTGATTGAATTGGATAAGCAGCTGTAACAATTACTGAAATATATCATATTAGATATTATTTGAATTCAGTTTTTTAAGCTATCAGTTGAACGGTCTCTATAGCTTTTGCATACGATGGATTCAAAAGAATGGAAAATCGGTATCACACATTGACTGGATATGCTATTTTAAAATATTCAAAAAAAAAGAAGAGTTTTCGTGGGAGTATTGTGACTGGCGATAAAAAGCGAATCTACTTCGATTTTATCAATCCCAAAAAGTTATGCGTTAGTGCAGGACAGCAATCGACACTTATATTTGCGAAACAGAATATTCATGTATTACAAATTACGATAACTGAAAGTTCAGCGTACTCACCAGACATTGCACCTTCTGATCACAACTTGCTCCGAGCTAGGCAACTTTTCTCTGGCAATTTTTCTCAATAAATACCAATCTAAAATACAGATCACAATACATTTAAATCTATAAACTATAATAAAATAAAAATTAGAAGTATATAACTAATTACGTCTTAATAGTGCATTATATCTGTTGCCATTTGTTATTAAATTATGTAATTTTTTAATGGACGATATTTTTATAAATACTGGTGGAGGAACTTTTATTTACTTGCAATAAAAGTCACATTTCAACAGGTTTCCTCATTTAGTCTTTTTGAACTTTTTTAAGACACAGTCCTATTTTTTAAAAACGTAATGGCGTTTAATTGTTATTGCTTAATTATTTTTAGTTCGAAAAGTGTAGTGGTTATCGTCATCTTGGTTATTATAGTTAACAAATGATAGATAAACATAAAAGTAAATCTGAGTCAGAATAGGTCTATATTATCATCTTTATTATATAAGTTAAGTTAATAATTAGAGTGAGATAATCCTTCATAAAGCTGGAAATATTTATGGGTGTGTTAAACATCAACTAGTAACAATTTTATTTATAATACATTAGTGTTTGCTTGTTACTAATTAATATTTTTTGAAAATAACCTATTCCTTAACAATCTCTAACAGACATTCAGTCTTACCGGCTCGGTTCCTAGCTGGTTTGTGCGTTCTTTGCTAGAATTTACACCCTTTTCTATAATTAAATTGATGGCTAAAAACAAACAAGTGAATTTTCTTTATTATACCAATGTTATTTATACAGTTTTTATATTCTATATTAAAACATTTATTAATTTCGTTCATAGATACAGCACTATCATTAAAAATTAACTACCTGTCTACAATTATATAAATGTATGGCTGCATCAGCTTTAGCGCAAGAGCTCGGTGAATTATAAATAAGCAGCCTGCATATCGTTTATGACACTATTGGGAGGTAAGCGAAGAGAAATCACACTTTTCAGACCTTTGGTTTGCATTTTTTAACGGTGTCGTTCGACGCTTTGCTGTGAATGCAACTGCATAACAATGGAATTGCTATTTTAAAACTGCATTTTATTTAAATGTAATTTAAATTAATACCGTAAACATGAAAGCAACCTATATTTATTGGTTTTGTCAACAAAGAAAGGTTTATGTAAAGTAAGTCCAGCAAGTAAACCATACTGCAAATACAATTAAACTGAACTTTTTTTCAGCCTATAACATTTCTGGTCAATTCTGATACTTTATCCTTTTTCTGCTTATTTTGAGTTAGATAACGTTTTAATCTTAGAGTATTTGATTAATTATTTACAATGTTTATGATTATATGGTGAATTTTGGAAATAGGGTGGAAAAAAACTAATTTATATTTTACTATTTCGTTATATAAAGATCTCAAATGGTTCCATCACCTACCTTTCATATTGATGTTTCATATTAATTTCGCCAATAAAATAATCAAGCACATCCAGTATATGTAAATCAACAAATCCATTAAAAAGTCCCCGGCCTACCGTAATAAAACACATTTTTTTGGCAAAATTAGTTTTCTTATTCAACATAATTCCCTTCAAGGGTGATACACTGATTATAGCGACCCTCCCACTTTTCCATACTATTTTTGTAGTACGATTTGTCTTTTGCTTCAAAATAGGCCTCAGTTTCGTCGATCACCCCTTCATTCGACAAAAATTTCTTCCTAGCGAGCATTATTGTGAGATCTGTGTTCAGGAAATTGTCGCTGGGGCCAGATCTGGTGAATACGCAGGATGATGAAGCAATTTGAAGCCCAATGCATGGATTTTGCCATTGTTTTCGTTTACTTGGGACATGCTGCATTGTCTTGGTGAAGTAGCACATACTTTTTCTTCAAATGCGGCCGTTTTTTGCCGATTTCGTTCTTCAAACAGTCCAATAAATCTATGTAATAGTCACTGTTGATGGCCCTTTCTCTTTCAAGGAAGTCAATGAAAATTATTCCATGCTCATCCCAAAATAGAGACGCCATGATCTTGCCAGCCGACTGTTGCGATTTCCCACGCTTTGGAGCGGGTTGATCGCGTGTAGTCTACTCGGATCACTGTCGATTGGACTTCGGAGTAAAATTATTAAACCATGTTTCATGTATTGTCACATATCGAAGCAAAAATTCGGGTTTATTACGCTTGATCATCTTCAAACCCTGCTCCCAATCATCAACTCGTCGTTGTATTTGGTCAAAAGTGAGCTCGCGAGGCACCCACTTTGCGCAGAGCTTTCTCATACCCAAATATTCATGAATGATATGATGTACATATTCATTTGATATCTTTAGAGTGTCTTTTATTTCATTCAGTTTCAAGTTACGGCCATTTAAAATTATTTGTGTGTGTTAATGTTTTCGCCGGTAACAACCTCTTTTGGTCGTCCACTGCGTTCAGCGTCTTCGGTGCTCATTTCACCACGTCTAAACCTAGCATACCAATCCTTGATGGTTGAGTTTCCTGCAGCTCCTGCAGTGTCCGAAAACTCGGCATCAAGCCAAGTTTTTGCTTCAACTGTATTTTTACCTTCAAAAAGCAATATTTTATCAATACGCGAAATTCCTTTTCACCAATTTTTTTCACAATAACAAAAGTTGCTTCACTCAAAATGCTATAATTCACAAACCAATGATCTGACAGCTCTCAAATTTATACACCCATTTTTGATTTTGGCACTGTCGGTATATAATAAGCTTTTAGTTTACCTACAAATCTTTATACCAGTGGGGACTTAAGGTGTTCAACTTTGGGGTTGTAAAAACAATAGAAATATTTTAGGAAGATTAAAAAATAAGGCAATGCATGGTATTATTGATACTCCATGATATATTCGTAATGACAATCTGAAGTAGAATCTGTCGATAACTTTATCAAGCACTACACCCAAAGACATGAACTCTGAGACAGTAGCTCCATCATCATATCAATGTTGAGGTTCTCCAGATCCTTGATAATGATGTCTTAAGAAGATTATAAAGCTGGTGTATAAAACCTTTTGATTTAGTTCAGTGACGCTACTAGTAAAACTCAAGTGCACATTAAAAAGAATGTCATATATGTTAAGTGGCTATTGTAGAATCAGTACTTTGTATCAGTAATTTTAAACCCACACCAAATTAGAATGAAAACAAATAGCTTATTAGCTTCAATTTCCTAGTTTGCTAAAATAAATAATAATGAATAAAAACCTACTTTTCGATTATTGTTGGTACAAACATACTGAAGCTGATTTGTGTAGTAATACAGGTAGTTTACAACAATGACTAACATTGGTTTCTAAATGACCGCATTTAGACTGAAAACAGTAATTGCTGCTTTCGAAATACCATCATAAATTTGTATTAAAAGCGTCTACATCAGGTTTATGACTTCTTAGTCGAGGTCTTAAAATAAGTACAACGAAATAAAACAAGATATATTTATATGAAGAAATTTTTAATGTGGAATATTGTATTTCATTTCCTTTTAGTTATGAATATCTAAAATAATTTCACTAATATAAAGTTGTCATCGTTAATCAACAATGCTGTCTCTCGCCGGAAGCTACACTTAATTTTTTATATTTTTTCTTGGCTGTTATGTGGAAAGCCAACGAGAGTGAATTAAGGTTTTATTAAGCCACAATGAGACAGAAAGTAATTTTAATTTTTAAATTGGTATTTATAGTATTTTTAATATATTCATTGTTTAAGACAAATATTCATTAATGTTATAATATAATTTACGCTACGTTAACAATAATATTAGTTGGGCAAAAAATTAGTTTCTGTTTTGTATGAAACGGTTATGTAACCCATTATACATTTTGAAATATTTCGTTTTTTACATTTCCTTCAAGCAAGTTACATATTATTAATCTTCAAAACTAATTTATTTCGAACACAAAATAGATAAGATACAAGAAAGATTTAAAGCATCGTTTGCATTAATTGCGAACATTTTAAAGTTGTTCAAAATTGATATTTATTGTTGTTTCGTACGTTTATAATTACAACGTGCAATCAAATATTGGATAGATATTACTAGTAATTTTAAATATATCTGGTATATATATATATATATATATATATATATATATATATATATATATATATATATATATGTCATTCAAAAAACTATTATCATTATAGCAGGATTAATGAGTGTTGATTACATTAAGTATTAAGAAACTACATGCTATCTATTGAATGTACAAGTTTACAATACAATTTTTAAATCATATTTTCTACATATAGATAGATATTATAGCCCTAGTCACATGTTCTATTACATCTTTTATTTCATAAGCAAAATCTTGATATACAATAATCTTATATAACTATTTTATAGTAGTTGTACATTACAGTGTACTACTTGCTGATCCACTAATTGAATATTGGAATCCACTGTATTCCACTGATCTACTTTTCGGTTTGCAATGAGGATAGCATTTTTTATCTCATGAAATAATGTTGATATCCTTCATAAGTATTATATTATATGCTTACACACTAATATAAATACTAGTTAAAATATCAACAGATTCACTTGGTCCAGTATTAGGAACATTTCAACTGATTAAAAATAACTTTAAATATTATAAATTCCATGAAAGCCGGCTTGGTGGCGTAGTGATAAAGGCGATAGGAGGCGATGATGTGAGATAGGGCATGGTCGTAAATATATGTTTGTGATTCTTTAAAATTTGTGATTGTTCTAGGCAAGAGTGTAAAATCCGACAAAGAAAATGATCCCAGTCACGCCAGTAACCAGGCTGGGTAAGACCGGATATATTCTGGATGATTTCTAAAGTTCGTCAGTCGTTAGTCGGTATGCTTAATGCTGAGGACCGTGGTTCGGAGCCCACGTTAAACTGTTAGGTCCAGTCCGGATAAATCTATAGTTGGTAAAAGGAGACTTTAAAATATATATGTAAAAAAAAATTCCAAGAAATATTTTTCAAAATGTTATTTTCATGCATATACTTTAACTTTTCTAATTTTTAGTATCGTACAAGTAAGATGTAATTCACATAGTTCATCAAATAATCCAGGAAGTAACCTTAAACCGACCTGCGATAATGTTATCAACTGTGCCGCAGTTAATACCGCGTATTTTAACCACAAAACTGCATCCTGCACATCCGAATTCGAATATTCGAAGCTATCAGCTGGTGTAAAGTTCGTGTAAACGATTTTTCCTAAAATAGAACTGAAAATTCTGCTCAGAAACACTTTAACAAACTTCCTAATAGGTTGTATTAAGACACTGAACATCTGCCAGAGCTCATACTCATCTCCCTGTTTGATATACAAATTACCGGTTCTGTTGTTCTCCGTAGAAACTGGTGCTAATTAACACTCGAATTAGCATTTGTTATCAGATAAATGTACGTCATAAACTATACGGCGAATGTTCTGTTACACATTGCATATGGAGTTGTGTACAAGGGGTGATCGATATATTATTTTCGCTTCTTTAATATGTATGCCTTCAAATCTATCAAATAAATCGAAATATGGTATTTCCTTTTCGTAATTGTTAGTGAGTATATTTAAATCATATTTAAAGCTTAAAAAAATTGTTTTAATTAATAAAAAATTATATTTTGTAATTGTTTTATATAATATCTTATATTGAGGATTATGCGATTTAAATAATTGCAATTCTGCAATGTTTTTTGTATCAACTCTATATGTTCGTATTAATTCGTGATACTCTTTCACTTGCATTTCTTTCTTGTGTACATAATAATATGATTAATATATTTTTAGTTAATTAGTTTTTTATTTCCTATACTTTTATTATGAAAGTAGTTAGCATAATAATTAATATATTTATATTAGTTAAAATAATTGTGAAATATCTTTTCTTTTATTGCAATATTTTATTGTTTAACAGCGATATTTTAATACCAATATTTGTCGGTGGTTTTGAGAGTAAACTACTGATAATACATTTTTATGAGCTTTTGTGTAAATTTTAGAAAACATCTGAATATTTTTTTTAAATAAATTATAAACAAGATTCTATATAAATTGGTATATTTATTACAGTTGCCTCATATATGTATTTTTTACAAAATTCTACTATTTTATACATATTTTATTACCATTATTTATTATTAATTTTATTGCGATTGCATACTGCAATATTTATTCTGAGGGTTTGACTTATTTATGGTAAATGGTTAAACTAAACCCTAAGTATTTTTTATATCATCTTATATAATATTTTACCTAATATCTTAACAATACAGCAATTCCGAACTGCCATCTCCAGAGTCCGTAGAAGATTTTTGGCAGATATCATCATGGTCAGTTGACTCTCAAAATTGATTCCATACAACAATTCTTTTCCAATATTTTAAACTGTTAGTTCTCTTTTGTAGAAAGTGAAATTGCTCAAGGATCTATCTATTCTCTATAGATAACTAACCCATATCTTCCCATAGTTATACCAAACGCTGGGAGTCAAGTAGGACCAACACATAATCAACTTCAAAAAAAACAACACATATCTAAATATACTGAAATATTTCTTTCATATGTCTTATTGATCTCACTAATAACTTATGCCCAAATTGGGCTATAAATATTTAATTGCCAAGTCTCAGCTGAATCAAAGACCCGCTAAGTTCACCGAGTCTCCTCATCATGTCGAATAATCTTTTATTGGCAGATATTCTCACCTTACCCATCTCTTCGCTATCAATACAATAACTTTTAGATGTTTTTCCGTTGCAAAATTTCTCTTCTGACCTCCGATCCATTTCTACAAACAATCCCTTCTTGTATATAATAATCAGGATTTCGATCCGAATTATTTTATATATTCGAAATCAATGACCTCCGATCAGCTTGATTCAATGACACCGATTGATCACAGAGTGATATTAAAATGTTGGTGTGATTTTTCTTTGTGGTTCCTTAATATTCATCATCCCCTAACTGGCTGGATGAGTCATTTGAAAGACGCTTGAACGGCTCTTGAACGGATGGCCTGGTCAATGGCTAATCTTCATGGGTTCCTCTATCGCCTTGAGTACAATGGAGCGACACTAATACGATCATCTGTTAATCATAAATATGATATGACATGATATATTTCTTTCCATTGAATTGAAATTGAATGACATGATTCAACTGAGATGAGACATGATGGAATATAGAAATTGGTTGTGAGCAATATATATATATATATATATATATATATATATATATATATATATATATATATATATATATATATATATATATATATATATATTCACAAACTAATTTTGATGCACAATAAGTATAATCGGTAAAACTAAACATATCAATAACACGACTTGTTCTATCGTTTAATATTTAAAATGTCAGACCGATCATGAACACAATTATATCGAATACCCCCCGGTGACAAATATTTTAACTAATATTGCGTTACTATATAGATATAATGGTTACATCCCATTACGCTATGATATACCTGATAATAACTGTCACGTACGAGATAACTTATTGACATTGGGATGATTTATTCGAAATTCGCAAATTATATTGATCTAATTGATATGGTGTGTTTTTAGGATGGTCGCGCAATTAGTATAAACTGAAATACGTTTTAATTTTACATAGAAAAGTCGTAATACCGAATGTTAAAATAACGGCGAACTCTATTGTCAACGGATAAGTCATCGAACTTCGAAATTTTCAAATGTTATGAAACTTTATGAATATATAGAGCTTATATTAACTTAGTTTTTGCTGCGGATATTCGCCGTGACATGCTGGTAAAATTAAACGGTGTTGAGGTGTTCAGCTATTATTCGATTTTCCTTTGTTACCGTCTAATTATAAACGATAGAGAAAGAGTACAACGCTCTTAAAGGTATATTTGTTTTAAGACCGTATTAGTGGCATTTTGATTATATAAAATAGCGAATTAAATACATGTTTTATTATGCAAATGTTGAGTTATTATTAATTAACTCTATGACGCACAATGTTCATTTTTTATATAAGGTTGGACTTTAAAGTCCCATATCTCTAATAATATTTATTCAATGAAAAATGCACAACATTTTAGATATAAACGTAACATCGTTTGTTCATTCAGTCAAGGGTTATTGTTCATTGTTGATGAAGATTATTGCAATTTATTTGGAATAAAATAAAAAATACAATGATTATGTCGTGCTTTAGTATTTAAATGAACGTTTAGTAACAAAGTTGTAACAATTTGCTCGATTTGCTTTCCCTACCAATGGTTGAAAAAATCACTGAGGTTTCGAAATATATCAAAGTAGACCAACATATCTTCATCTCATGGCATCACTATGGAACTTACCACCGTTTATGAAGTAGTTTTTAACTACATAAGACTGAATACCAAAAGAAGCCCAAGATTTGGGTTTATATATAAATATATATATATATATTTATATATATATATATATATATATATATATATATATATATATATATATAACAATATTTTGTCGGATTTTACACTCTTGTCTAGAACAATCACAAATTTTAAAGAATCACAAACATATATTTACGACCATGCCCTATCTCACATCATCGCCTCCTATCACCTTTACCACTGCGCCACCAAGCCGGCTTTCATCGAATTTATAATATTTAAAGTTATTTTTAATCAGTTGAAATATTCCTAATACTGGACCAAGTGAATCTGTTGATATTCTAACTAGGATTTATATTAGTGTGTAAGCATATAATATAATACTTATGAGGGATATCAACATTATTTCATGACATAAAAAATACTATCCTCATTGCAAACCGAAAAGTAGATCAGTGGAATACAGTGGATTCCAATTTTCAATTAGTGGATCAGCAAGTAGTACACTGTAATGTACAACTACTATAAAATAGTTATATAAGATTATTGTATATCAAGATTTTGCTTATGAAATAAAAGATGTAATAGAACATGTGACTAGGGCTATAATGTCTATCTATATGTAGAAAATAAGATTTAAAAAAATGTATTGTAAATGATCGGTAGTGTTTTAGGACAAAAATTAATACTTCTACATTCAATAAATAACATGTAGTTTCTTAATACTTAAAGTAATCAACACTCATTAATCCTACATAGTGTTATACATTTTAGTAACCATTACTTTTTCGCACTATTTTAGCAATATATAGATACTACATTTGAAGAATAAAATTAATATATTTATATGTGGATCAATATATGGCTAACACGATTTCCTAACGAAATGAGGTACTCATCAGATAACGTTTACTTGTCATGATTAAAAATCACTTTAATCACGGGTTTATATAAATATATTTAAGGGTTTATTTTAACGGTTATCATTTAAATCACAGTGACTAAGCAGAGATTCTAGTAGTCTCACATCTACCCAGGAGGCAAAAATATTTGTTATGTTTACATACATATGACGTGTACAAAATACTATTTTAATTGAGTAGTCTTATTTTAAAACTTGTTCGAGAGTCTATATATGTCCAATAATCAGATCGGATGGTGTTTTAGTCGACGCACTTAACTGTCACTTCGCATATATGCTGATTAGCGAGTATATTGGGCATTGACACTCTTTCTAAGTATTTCACACGAACACGTTGAATTACACTTGTCATTGGTTCTAGAGGAATATCGCGTTGTATCACTTCATTTAAAATATAGTATGGAGCCTTGAAAATGGCACGCAATAGTTTATTTTGGAACCGTTGTATGATGGATATATTAGACTTGCTAGCTGTTCCCCATAGTTGGATTCCATATGACCAAATATGCTCGAGTATAGATTTATAGAGTAATATCTTGTTATCTAATGATAACTTGGATTTAAGCCCGATAAGCCTATACATTAGGTAGAATTTAAGTACCTTGTAAGTTGTTTCCGTTTCGCGAGTATGTGCTTCTTCCAAGTTAGGCGTCAATCTAGGTGCTTATTAAGATATTTTGCATCCTGAGTCTAGTTTATATTTCTTTGTGCTGGTGAGTGGTGGTCTCCAAAATCTAGCTGTTTTATAATATTGTCTCAGTAACAACGAGTTAACTACTGTTTTCTGTTTTGGTGATTAGCAAGAACTAATATTTATTTCTAAGGTAGCAGCGAATGTTCATCACTTTTTTTAACAATATATGCAACCTGGGAACTTGAAGACACCATGATTACATGTACCACTTAGTTATTTATTGTCAGTTATTATTATCTTATTATATATATTACTTATATTCCATCTGTTTAAGGATCTGCGAAAGTATCCATCGACAATTCTACTTTTTCCATATTCAATACCCTATATAAAGCCCTGTCTTATCTATTGGACATTTCTTTATTATTTCATCAATTAATGTTATAAAACGGGTTGGGCCAAAACTTCCGCTTTGTCTTAGTTCTGCTTGGATTTTGATGGTTTTTGATTTGATTTGAATTTTTGTTAGTGACTAACAGTAACAGTATTGACGTATTATTTTAGTTATTACTATTTAGTAGATTTTAATACACAACTACATAAGATCGTACGGTTTGATATTCTTGAGTCTGCGTTCTAGTTCAGTGTTATCTAGTTGCCATCGGGTTGCAGAGCTACGGTTCTACACCCATGGAGTTTTTCCTCATGTTTTGTTGTGTATCTTTTAACTTCTGCTATGAGAGAGGCAGTTCGAAGGTCTTGGTGTAAGTATTCGTTCCTATAGTATTTGGATGCATCCACAATACTTTTCAGGTCTTATTTGAATGTATTACTGTATGTATTACTTCAGTAACATTTTATGGAGTATGTACATGAGTAATAAAGGAAATGAGCGCGCTAATATCAAACTAATACCATTGCTTTTAATTGTAGGAATACTAATTTTCACAACAATAAAATTGTGCTCATAGATAGACGTATTTGTACAGTTATCACGATTCATTTCATCTGTTCATCGGCCAACGTTCGAGCTGCAACTGCAAAATTATCTAGTCAGATAATTTTGTTGTCCAAAGCCCCGGGTCGATCTAATAAATATTTCATGCCATTTTTACAGAGCGCTAATATTAATTTAGATGAATAAACATATTTCGGAGTGATTAATAATTTAGCGCATTAACATTTTCATAACTGCTTCATTTAAAGGCGAAATTGTATATTAAAACAGTCGATATATAGTGTACATAGCGGGGGAGTTACAGTTCCACGCTAAGTATACAAGAAAAGATTGACACGCGAAGGAATTAGGCGGATGGAATTTAAAGCTGATGCTTACATAATACCGGATCTGTCTGAATTGTTAATATCTGAAACGCTGGTATCGTTTCGTTTTCGATATATATTACAACGTAACGTGTCATAAAGGATAATTATATTAAACATTATTATTGTGATGGGTTGAGATATTTAACGTGAGTTTTATCACATAACAGGTCGATTGAAATGTCCCCTGCCTACCATAGTATAACATAATAATAATAATTTTTTTGGCAAAATTAGTTTTTTTATTCAATATAATTCCCTTCAAGGGTGATACACTGATTATAGCGACCCTTCAACTTTTTGATACCATTTTTGTAGTACGATTTGTCCTTTGCTTCAAAATAGGCCTCAGTTTCGGGGATCACCTCTTCATTCGACGACTACTGGCATTCTTTTGAGATCTGAGAACAGGAAATAGTCGCTGGAGGTCAGATCTGGAGAATACGGTGAATGAGGAAGCAATTCGAACCCCAATTCATTGATTTTTGACACGGTGCATTGTCTTGGTGAAGCAGCATTTGATGGTCTTTCCTTTTCCAAGGTAGTCAATGAAAATTATTCCATGCGCATCTCAAAATACAGACGCCATAAGCGTGCCAGCCGACTCTTGCGTTTTCCCACGCTTTGGAGCGGGTTCATCGTATGTAGTCCACTCAGGTGACTGTCGATTGGATTTCAGAGTGAAATGATGGAGCCATGTTTCATCCATTATCGCATATCGATGCAAAAACTCGGGTTTATTACGCTTGATCATCTTCAAACAGTGCTCGGAATCATTAACTCGTCGCTGTTTTTGGTCAAAAGTGAGCTCGCGTGGCACCAACTTTACACAGAGCTTTCTCATAGTTTGAGGTGTAAGTATAACTTCTGCAACTAGTATAATCATGATATACTATAACTTGGATGATATATTACTGTATGAGTGTTAATGTAATACTATCAAGACCAAATTATCAATAAAATGGTGATGGTGTAATTTGTAACATATTTGTAGCATAGAAAGCATACGTTATTTAGAAAACAATTGCAGATTTAGCCCATGCGTATATACAGCTTCATTTACCTTAGAATATATATAGAAATAAATTTAATATCTGTCGAGTCTTTCTATTTTTATAAAAATACTACATTTAATTAATTATTATTTGTTATCTTATAATAATTAATTATTAATAAATATTAATAATTAATTATATTAATCATTAAATTGCGTATATAAACAATTAACATGAACTCCAACCACCATATTTTTTACATTATTTAGATTAAATTCAGCCAACATAGTTAAAACAAAACAAAAAATTCACCAGCAGTATTATACATGAAAGCAATTATAAAATATGTACTAAAAATCTCCAAATATTTGCTACTATGCATAATATACAAACCACATTAAGTTAACTACTTCTAACTTTTGCTTGACATATTGTACATTTAGTAGCCTAAAACGAATTGATGGTTAATTGCAACAAAATGTGCATAAAAGTAATAATTAGTTTTAGTGTTACTTCTAGTAAAATTGTATATTATTTCTCTTTTAACCCGTTACACTCTTTTTATTTGTATAAGAAGAATAATGTTCTTCATTGCTTCTTGTTATCGTTTTGACATCTGTAGTTATTTTGGCGTGAAATTTTGGCATATCTTGAGTCCTATTTGATATCAGTCAGTGATTTGGCAGAGGTTATTTATAAATACAACTAATTGATGCAAACCAATGCTATTTTAATTTAAGTTCTATAGAAACTATTTAGTGTTGATATTGGTAACTTATTCGACATAGTTATAAACCATCCATAATTTTCTATAAACTAGTAGCCAATATTGTTTCTTTTTCCTTTCTAAAAAACGTTTGCTAGTGATATATCTTCATTATTGTTAACATTACTTTAAACCTTATACATCTTTTGATTTATGAGTTGTATTTTCTGTCGAGGTAAGCCCGAAAGGTTCAGCAACCTTGTGCTTATGCTCTCTATTTATACGCTTATTTGTATAACCTGAACAAGAAAGTCCAGTGCAGAACTTTATCTCAGAAGTTATGTATCTGTTCGCTAAATTAATTGCCCCAAAGAAATTACGGTGTTTGGTTTAAGTGTATGATAATTGTTACTACTTATTATTTATTATAGTGTTACCTTTAGTTAGTTCACGTTATATAAATTCATTAATTTATTGGTCAGTTCGCTATTTTTTTTGTATATATGACTTAATGTTTTCCTCCCAGAGAAAGCAGAATCAATTGGTAATGTTCTTGAAACAGATGTTGTGTTTTGTGTAATTACTAATTATTGTTACAAAAGATTTGCAAGTGGTTATGTTTATTTTAGAAAATGCACAAATATTTTGCATCTTAGCAAAAATAATGAATTTTACAAAAGTTCCAAACACGTTTTAGTGTATTAATAATTGAAAACGCTAAACAATATATATGTATACGTTTTCAGATAATCTCCAGTTTCTTCATTTTTTATACGAAATCAGAATAAAGTTGTCATAATCATCAATCTATATATGGCGGCTAGGAGAATGTTTACTTTTAACACACTTATGCTGTTAATGCCGCAGGACTTCGAATACTCTTTACTGAATTTGGCCACAGTTGATGATTGGCAATAATTGTTCTGGTCTCGGACAATGTTAGTCTCTTATTCTTCAAATCGCTTTCTCTGATTTATATTAAAGTTTTTTTGAAGCTGTTCGCTGTGTTCTACCCTATAGGTCAATTTCGCCACAGAAATATGTGAGGAATTTATTCACCTTCCATACAACAAACACGCCCAAACCATTGTAAATTGCATCTCTGAATTTGTCCCTTAGATGTGTACTGATTGCCACATCTTCTGTTATTTATGTTATTTATGTTAAGGAAGTTAATTATTTTTTTATATTTCCAGTGACTAATAGATCATGAACGTAACTAACGTGAATATGGTGATAATTTGTTAACTTTAAAAATGCACTTTAGATAATCATATTGTTAGAAATGACGATAAAGTATTCTTTTTCAATAAAGATCAAAGGAAATTAATTTAGTAATGAATCCGAAAGAATATGAGCAATAATTTTCATACTAGTTCACGTAAATTGGTGTCTTAGTTGAAGAGCTATGGAATAGTAGATATTTTTAAAATAAAAGTCAAGGTTATTTATATTTCCAAATGTATTTAATTCAATTCAAATTATTCCCCTTGGATATAAGGCATGTATACCATCGTTTTTCCAGAGTATAAGTGAGTTATTGAACTCAATTACTGAATTGGCAACATAATAGATCATTCATCAAATGGTTTTTTGGTTTAGTTTAGTTTTTTAGCAACTACTTTTTTAGCTTAGAAGTCGAATAAACTAAATAAGGGGAATAGGGCGATAGAGGAAGGATATGAACACTATTGAACTTAAGATCGATTTTTATGGTCAGCTTTGAATCATTTAAATACAACTGATTACCGAAAGAAACTCGATACTTGAGTTCCGTAGGAGATAGCAGTGAAAAATGTGAAGTATCGAGTTTTTATTTTCGAATCGTTGCTAAACCAAACGAAATCGATGCATTTTTAAATGAATCATGAGCGATGTAAACCCGATCATGTATGACAATAATGTGTGAAAGAGATTGTGATTGAAGGCTGAATAAACTTCACAAATAGTTGTAAAACTCACATTAACGGCAAGACATGTTATGCCCAGTGTTTGGTGGGATTAGAAAGCAGTTGTTCGGCCTAAGTTGCTCAGACTTGTCCAAACCGTTTATTTAACTCTCTCCTGTCAATTACTAATGATATTTAAGCGGGTGTTCTTAAAATATGTCAGAATTGATCAATAGGATAAGCGTTGTCTTGACCACAACTTTAGAACACTCAAATAATTATTTAATATATCGTCAAAAATTGGAAATTTTAATACAATTTCTATCGCCAATAAGTATCAGAAGCTTTATAGTAACGAATGTATGGCTTTAAGAAAAGTGACAAAAAGTCATCAATATATTGTACACGTATATTTATGGATTAATACTAAAATAAATCATTAAACTTACTTTTTTCCAAACCTATTATTTCAATTAATAATTATATGTTATATTGTTGCAAAAGCAAAAAAAGACTAAGCCACTAAAATAGATTGCATCACGACTGCAACATTAAAATTAGTGTTGGGAACAATCGACTGATATCGACTATCGACCGTACAGTAATTGACTACTTTTAACTATCGACTATTTCAGTCGCTATTTTTGGTTCGACTGTTTTTACTAGTAACTGTTTTCGGTCGCTATTTTCGGTCCGACTGATTTTATTACTATTTACTATCGACTGTTTCACTCATTTACTTTTTGTTATTATTTTCGGTTCTACTAGTTCATTCTGACTGATTTTTAACATTCTGGCCTTCCGTCCTAGCCGAGACCTTGAAAGTAATACTCCGAATTTATGCTTATATAGATTTATATGTAATATATGTGATTTTATATTGTAAATTAATATAGCAGCATTTCGGAACGCTAGTTTTCGAGGGCAAAAAAATTAAATTGTAAATGATAAATAGTAAGATACTTTGGACTGGTATAATAGGTAATACTAATAGGTATATAGGTATATTTTTTAATAAATTTTCACAATTTTTGTCCAAGCGTCTTGTTTGTCGAAACTTTTTTTCTAAAATCTTGAAAACTAAAATTTGGTTCCAAAAGTTTCAGAAATTGCATAGATCCAAAAAATTTCAAGAATTTTTTACAGTAGCAGTTGTTAAATTTCTTTTAAAAATATTAACCGTAAAGAGGTGAATAAAGTATATTAAATATTTGTAATAAATACATTTTCTGATAGGAAAACTCTACTTTATTATTCAACAATTTATTTTGTTGGCGATTAAGAAGAGCACCAAAGTTTTTATTTGTTAACGAATGGACTATCTTAGCAGAATATGTTCAACTTTTAAAGCCCATTTAAAAAATGACCACCGAGTTATCTGGTGAAAGATATCCCAACGATGTCTTTAATTATAGGGTTAATAAGAGGAGGACAAGAGGACTGCAACATTCCATCAAATCCAGGATTTAACAAGTGAAAGGGGGAAAAATGACAAAATTGTCTATTAGATGTCATCAATAAAGGATTGGCAATTTTAGAAATGAATACAATATGCGGGAAATCCACATTTTTAGATCCGAGATTTAAAAAAGCAGAATTTGGTATTGCAAATAATGCTGAGGCGATACAAAAAGTTATCACAAAGGAGGTATCTTCCATTCTAACTTCAAAAAATACAAATATGGTACCACAACTCGAAATTCAAGATAAAACTACTGACCAAGAATGTATTGACATCTGAAGATATTTTGACAAAAAATGGCTAGAATGAAAGAAGTAATTACTCCAAGTACTACAGCAACTTTACAGACTTAGCAGTATTTGGAAATTCCATTTATCGGGCGTTTAGAAAATCCATTGAATTTTTGGCAAACCCATAAAATGAAACTACCTGAATTATATCAGTTACACGTAAAATATTCCTCTATACCCGCAACATCTGTCCCATGGGAACGAGTTTTTTCAAAATCTGGGCAAATAGTTAACGATAGAAGAAATCCCCTCACGGGAGAAAAGTTGAACATGATAATATTCGCAGTAATTTAAAAATATTTACGTTCATAAATAAATAAAACTTGTATTTAAAAAGTGTCTGGTAGTTTTGGTACGATCATTTTTAGGTTCATCATGGATTAGGTATTTCAATGATTAGGTAGACGTTTACATTTTATTTAATAGTTATGGTTATTGAAAATTTTTAGTTTGTAGGTTTTATTTAAGTTGTATTGTACTATTTATATTTATTATGCTATACTATTTAAAAATACCAATTAATATATTAAAACACGATAAAACATTTGTGGTGTTATTTTTCCATTCCTTTTTACACATCCACAGAACATTCAGTATAAAAGTAATCCTACTTCCTTTAAAATCATATTATTTATTACATGATAATAGAAATTAGTATTTTTTTCCTTTTTTTAAAGTTATCACGTGAATGAATATATATACATCTCTGTCTCGCTTATACTGCTATTGGAGAATATAAAAACATTTAAAATTAACTGCTCCAAGCATTTATCTCCGTCATTTCCTATCTCATATTTTATACAGACAGAAATTCGTACATCTTCATCTGACATCACGAATGGAAAAAAGCAGTCGAACCGCGCATTTGACTGAAAATAGTAATTACTATTTTCAGTCGCTATTTTTTTGACTATCGATTGTTTTGCGACTATCGACTGTTTCGACTGTTTTCAGTCGATAGTTCCCAATGCTAATTAAAATCCATAAAATAAACGATGCAGTCCATTACAATATCTATACTAAGAAAAACCGCACGTTCTATCGAATACCGCATTTTAAGTGCTTAATCCCTTGCCCAGCTATCTATATCGATGACAGTATGACGTGACTTTCGAGAAGAAAGAAGAAAAAGAGTTCTCGAACATTTAAATACCGAGAAAACTGAAGGAGACAGCGATGCGGTTCGCTAAGAAGCTTTTGGCAGCGATTTAGTCGAGCGTTATAAATATTTATGTGAATTAAGAATTAAAACCTCGAAAATCTCGAGCGAGAAACTTTGCAGAAGATATGTTTGTAGTTGCGACGACAAATACTTATAATCCGGGATGTTCTTGCCAAATTTTCGCCACTAAGAAACGTTAATCTTCAGATTATTATATTTTTATTTGACAGTTACTTAAAATAGATTACTATTAATAATATTACAGTTAATATTACTGGTACCTAATAGTACAGGTAAGTAATTGTGCTGTGGCATCATAGTACGGATAAATAATAGTACCGATAAGTAAATATACCAATAAGTAATGGTGCTGATAATTATAGTATTGATAAAATCAATAACAGACAATGACAATCGCAGTCATAACAGATATCAGATAATAACAGATAATAATGTTCGTACGGTACATAAAGTAACAAAAACACAAGATCATTTTACAGTTTTTTTAAATAACATAAACGATCCAAACTTAAAAAGTTCTAAAATATCGAATTAGTGCCATAAATATCCGGAACGATATATGATTTATTAAACGATTTAGTTTTATAATTGTTGAATGTGTTTGTGCCTGTGTTTTAAAGAAAAAAAATAATCGAGAAAATAGAAATAAATAAAACTCGCTTTTACAGTTATTATGATCTCCAAATCAGATAAATTTCCTAAAAATCGTATCCGACATATCGAAAAATTATTTGTCTCAAACTATTGAACAAAAGCAACTCAGTTCGGTTCATCAATTAGAATTTAGAAACGAACATTCGACAATGATCAGGTACATAGTATTATGAGTGAAACTGTGAAAACTTTTGATAAAAAGAGAATTTTGCCTTCGCCAATTCTTTGACAAACAAATTACCTAGGTAGATGAGCCAAATCCTCAAATTCCGTCTCTCCAAGCGTCATTTTGGAATAAAATCTGCATTTGGTCTCACTGGTGTACCACAAGGTAGTGTCTTTGGGACAATGTTGAATTTACTTTATACTACTGGTATCCTTAAATGTGAATGAATGGCAATGGTAACAGTACTTGCTAATTGAAATTTTACTAATCGCTACAAATAACAATATTGAGACAACTCGAAATAAATTGCAAACAACTGTCAGAAAATGTATTGAATGGACTGATAGCAATGGCAAAATTGAGTGCTACGCTATGCTAAGATGCTAAAAATAGACTACCAGCCAGTGATAATTATTTCTAGAGATTACAGTAATTCCTTAAACGAATACAGCTAATTATTTAGGCATAAAAGTTAACGCCAAGCATGTTAAAAAGAGAGGATCAAAACTTTATATGAGGCTCAACAAATGTAGTGGTTGCTTGGATCATTATCCGAACTAAAACTCCACAATAAACTGTTATTATACAAACAAATCTTGAAACCAGTGTGGACCTACTATATGCAATTATCGGTTTGCACAAAGAAATCTAACATTATTATGATCCAAACTTACCAAAACCAGGTTCTTCGCAGCATTGTTAACGCCTCATGGTATACTTGAAATGAAGACGTCCATAATGATAATGAGGTACTATATAACTGCTCCACAATAGTGTACTTTAACCCGGTTTAAAACTAACATGTCAATGGAAAAGTACCCGGCCTGACACATAGATCGCGCTACTAGAATTAAATCCTTATGTTTTTTAGTTAGCCCTAACCCCCTGAAAAGATGCGTGTATCAATTTGACAGCTGTCGGATCATTAGTTTGCGAATTAAAGCATTTAGAGTGAAGAAAATTTCGTTATTGTGAAAAAAATAGATAAAAAGGAATTTCACGTTTAGATATAATATTACTTTTTGAGGGGAAAAAATACAGTTGAAGCAAAAACTTGACTTGAAGCCGAGTTTACGGACACTGCCCTAGGAAAATGAACCATCAAGGATTGGTATGCTAGTTCAGACGTGGTAAAATGAACACCGAAGGTAGTGAACGCAATGGACGCCCAAAAGAGATTGTTGGCCGATGAAAACACTAAAGAATCCATAAAATGATTTTGAATGACCGTAAATTGAAATTGAACGAAATAGCAGACACTCTAAAGATATCAACTGAACGTGTACATCATATCATTCATAAATATTTGGGTATGAGAAAGCTCTGTGCAAAGTGGGTGCCACGCGAACTCACTTTTGACCAAAAACAACGACGAGTTGATAATTCGGAGCAGTGTTTGAACATGATCAAGCGTAATTAACCTGAGTTTTTGCGTCGATATGTGACAATGGATGAAACATGGCTTTATCGTTTCACTTCGAAGTCCAATCGACAGTCATCGGAGTGGAATGCACACGATGAACCGGCTTCAAAGCGTGAGAAAATGCAACAGTCGGCTGGTAGGGTTATGGCGTCTGTATTTTGGGATGCGTATGGAATAATTTTCATTGACTACCTTGAAAAAGGAAGGATCATCAACAGAGATTATTAATAGCGTTATTGGACCGTTTGTTGAACCGCATTTGAAGAAAAAGAAAGTGCTGCTTCACCAAGACAGTGCACCGTGTCACAAATCAATGAAAACAATGGCAAAAATCTATTCAGAATGAAGAGGTGATTGCCGAAACTGAGGCGTATTTTGAAGCAAAAGACAAATCGTACTACAACAATGGCATCGAAAAGTTGGAAGATCGCTATAATCAGTATCCTTGAAGGGAATTATGTTGAATAAAAAAAACTAATTTTGCCAAAAAAATATGTTTTAATATGCTAGGCCGGGCACTTTTCAATTGACCTGTTATGTGGGATGCCCCAGTGGGAGTACATACCTTAAATGATAAGTCCGAATAAATCTGGACCTTAAAAATAAAACAAGACATGCCTCATGGATTATGAGTCCTAGAAATGAATAAAAGAGAATGATATTGTTTTACACATCTTATCAGCAGCTCCTATTCTTCCTGTATATTATGACAACATTATAGTAATAGAAATTATATAATGATAAATATAATGTATATTTTTAATTAAATTTTAAAAGTATGCATTTGTTAATTGAAAAATGAGTGTTTCAATGTTACAAATATAAACGTTACCATTAACTATTCTGCTAAATTATCGTTGTAAAACTTGGCCTTCAATTAAAATATATACTGAAAAAAAGATGACATTAATGCACTCAAGACAAACACGTATTGAGATAATTTACATATGCTTTATTGAATGCTCAGAACAATTACGGTGTGTTATCTCAAGGCAATTGTGGGTTCTGTTTGCTAAAAGACCATGATTATCGACTTGTGGATTCCTAAGGACAGAACCTGCTATTTGCATTATATCAGAAATATCGAGGAAGTCCCGCTGGAGCCGCTGAATCGGTCGGATTTCTAATTAATATCCAGAAAAATCAAACAATCCTTGGCAAAACCGACTCGTATTTACATTACTGTTTATTTATACCGTATCGATTATTTTGATTTGGATCGACAATCGTATACGGTTGGACGCAGAATTATTGCGGTTTTCATTGGTCATATTTAAATATATGTATATTGGAGTGAAGTAAAGTTTATTTATGGAGATCGACATTAGTACAATGGACTTATTTTTCTGGATGAGATAAACAAGTCTAAAGTCTTCACAAAGTTGATTTGGTATATTTCATTTTATGCCAGAGATTTTTGAAATTTGACATATACACAATATTTTATTTATTAATAAGTTGTTGAACCATTATTTACGGTTAAAATGTTATCAAACATTCTCTTTTACGCTCTAGAATACCATTTTCTACAGTTATATTCTATTAATTATGTGCCTACCTTTAGTTTATTCGACTCTCATCATGCTGTCTCAGGAATTTCCAGTATTTCACAGAATTATCACATATCCTGAAACTTTCATTTGGTTGCTTTCACTTTCCGAGTCACTGTCCTAGTCCATCCCTAAACTGTTAATTTTCAACCTTAAATATGTTCACGATTCCATCATTTATCAATAACTCCCTCTGTATGTCTTATCGAGTCCATCCAAACCGATGGAATATCCTTCTCGACCAGCATGTCTATTGTAATAAGTCCTTGGGGACTATCATATCAACTACACTTATTACTTGACTTATATTAACATATCAACTTGATTAGATTGATAATGGTGATAGCGAGGAAGTCGTAATACCATGTGTTCAAATTGTTTAGCCATCTGATCTACTATATATCTTTTTTCCGGCTTATTTCTAAAAATATTTCATTTACATACCTAGCAACAATTTGAAGTAGATCATTCTTTAGCATGGTTTCTTCAAAACTTATTTTATATACTTAAGCTATTCCTTAATTGCAGCCTTTGTTGATGCACTTGTGAATTGTACATAACAACAACTGATGGTTCTTCCCAGTTCTTTAAAAGCTGGTTTTCCCAAACCACTGCAAAAACAAGTTATGGATTATTTCTCCGTGGTATTTACCTTTGGACTTAGAGAAAAACACTAATTCTGCACCAGTTTCCAACATGAAGTAGTTCTTCATGACATACTGTTATGTCTGAAATAAGTTATCAATAAATGTTATAACTAACAAAACCTAATCGATAGCTATTTTTACGTTTACTTTTTTCTATGAACTTTTGTTGCCTTTACCCTATATTTATTATCATCTTGCCATGATGACCACCCAACGTACCATTCTGAAATATCCACGTCTCATCTAAATCTGCAGGTTCCATTAAACCCCTTCGTGGGTTAACTTTACACCTCTTAAATCCTATATTACCCAACAGTGTATGAAGGGAAGTTCAACATCCCTCAAATAGCTGCATATCTTCCAGATTTTTATGGATACTTTCAAGACTAACAATTTTCTCTGAAATAATTGTATTAAATTATGTTTCGATTGTAAAAACTACTTACTGTTTTTATAAATGTCGTATATTTGAACTCTCATGCAGCTAATATCAAGCTGATCTTGACTCACCACCTGTTTCGCAAAAAGACGGTTTCTTTTTGGTGAATTTAAGGTTATATCGTTCTTCATTTTTTGAGATAATTTAGAGACCGTGTCCGTACTAATATTCAGGGCAGCTGCAACACGCTAAAGATTATTTTCAATAAAGACCGCAGCGATTTGAAATTTATTAAAACAAAGTCTTAAAACAACGTCCGCCGGTTTATAACCCGTAATTATAATATTTTGAATAATTTTGCGTGCATTTGACAATCGGACGACTTTGACAGGCTAGTTCGGTTTAACGTTCGAATTTATCAGACAGCATTATGTCTCTTTTTAACTAGAATAAATTGAAAAATTAAATATTGCCTGATTCTGATGTGAATTTACAAATTGCGACAGGCAATACAAACATCTTGATGACGTATATACAAAAAAACTTTAAATAGACCACATAATTAAATTTTAAAAGTATGCATTTGTTAATTGAAAAGTTAGTGTTTGAAATCTACAAATATAAACTTTACCATTAACTATTCGACTAAATTATGGTTAAACGGCTAGCCTTGAAATAAAATGTATACTGAAAAAAAAAGATGATTTTAATGCACTCCAGACAAACACGTATTTCCATAATTTGCATACGCTTTATTCAATGCTCATTCATAATTACAGTGTTATCTTAAGGCAATTGCGGGTTCTGTTTGCTAAAAGACCATGGTTATCGGCTTGTGGACTCCTAAGGGCAGAACCTGCTTATTTGCGTTATATCAGAAATATCGAGGAAGTCCGGTCAGATTTCTAATTAATATCCAGAAAAATCAAACAATCCTTGGCAAAACCGACTCGTATTTACATTACTGTTTATTTATATGGTATCAATTATTTTGATTTGGGTCGACAATCGTATACGGTTGGTCGCAAAATTATTGTGGTTTTCATTGGTCATATTTAAACATATGTATATCGGAGTGAGGTAAAGTTTATTTATAGAGATTGAGATTAGAGTACAATGGACTTTTTTCTGTAGATGAAATAATCAAGGCTAAAGTCCTCACAGAGTTGATATGGTGTATTTCATTTTATGCGAGAGATTTTCAAAATTTGACAGATACACAATATTATCCAATATATCGATATATCGATATTTTTATATGAAGTAGAATTATGATGATTTTATGATCTGATTATTAGTATTTTAAAATATTTCGCCACTTCATATCTAAATATGTCTTCAACATCGTGAACAATGAATTCATCGAAGTTAAACAGCAAAGGAATGTGACAATATTGATATAATATAATCACTACATACCATTGATTAAAGTATTATTTAATATATGGCTTGGAACGTTTAAGGTGCAAATAAACTTCCAGGTTATCCGCAAGATAATTAAATTGCAAGATATGTAACTGTACAAGCAGCTTAAAAAATGTTCTCAAGCCGAAATATCTCTTAACGGTGTTAATCAAAATAATAATCGTATGCTAATTACTGTAATAATATAATGACATAAGTGATCGTCAATTAAATCAATCATTGTCTTGTTATATTAAAATTTACGTTCACTAATCTACAGATTGATTGATTACTTTGAAAAGTGATTCCTACAGTATCTAAAGAAGTTTCTTGTTTTCATAATGTTTATTTTTTAGGGTAAATGATGTGGCTCGGTGAATGGAGGTAAAACGAAATGAAACAGTGGTGTTTACATGATGTGACCGTTATTTATTGACAATATAAAACAATGTGAAGAATACTAATAAATAAAAGGGATGGCAGCGGAGTTACCTGTTGACGAGGCTTGGGCAGTCGATGGTGGCACGTCTAAACCAAACGAGGGTTAAGCACTGAATGACCGAAATACCCTTCAATAACATCCCAGATAAACGTCTCGGGGTTGCCGCCAGCTATTCGTTGTCGGGTTCCAGTTGGCACCCCGCCCGTGTTCAACATCTGGGATTATATTTCTGGGTATTTTGTAGACCCTTATTCCACGATGTAAAATTCGACATGCCTCAAGTCGCTACAATACTCCCCTGCCAGAATTTTACATAAAATTACTTCAAGCAACAAAAATACAAAAAGTATGAAAAAATATCAAATACAAAAAAAATATATACCAAACAAAATGTGCTGTGTAAAATGGGCTTTGAAAAATATGATAGTTCGAAACGGTTGTGGTTGGTACGGTTGCAATCTGGTACGGCTGTTGATATCTTCCGGTCCTACAGATACCGCTGCATCATCGTCGCTTTGACACTTGAATGTGGTCCATCGACGACGTTGAAAACAAGCTATTTTTCGGACAGGGCTCCCGTAATCGACGCTGTGGGAGGATCGATTGTTCGACGACGTGGTAGCTTATTTTCTTCGACGACGGGACGTTAGCAATTCTGGTACTTCGGCGAAGACATGACGAGTCTACGGTGACTGCAATCGGTACCTAGCTTCTGGAGCTGCTCTGTGACTAATCCGTAGTCACATAGGTTAGGTTAATTCAGAAAAAACATATAACGACGGTATCCGACCGAAGCTGCCCAAAGCCTTTCAAATCAAAATATCTGCCATTATGACGGAGACGGCGAGCGAAGGAAGACATGTTTTAAACATAGCGCCGAAAGAAATGTTTAGCCGAGACGCTGATGATTAAGCAGTGATGTAAAAATATTCAAAAGATTGTGAAATAATATTTTGATAAAAAATTTAAAAAAAATGAATAGGAATAAAATGACAAGGAATATTGAAGGTAAACTCGAATTAAAAATATTTAAAATTTTGAAACAGAAAATATAACGGTCACGTAAAATATACCATGCTCTACGTACCCTCCATTCACGAGTCCAAACCCAATTTTGCGAAAGATCACGTCGGGGTCACCACTTTAGGGTAAATGATGTGGCTCGGTGAATAGAGGTAAAACGAAATGAAACAGTGGTGTTTACATGATGTGACCGTTATTTATTGACAATATAAAAAAATGTGAAAAATACAAATAAATAAAAGGGATGGCAGCGGAGTTACCTGTTGATGAGGCTTGGGCAGTCGATGGTGGCACGTCTAAACCAAACGAGGGTTGAGCACTGAATGACCGAAATACCCTTCAATAACATCCCAGATAAACGTCTCGGGGTTGCCGCCAGCTATTCGTTGTCGGGTTCCAGTTGGCACCCCGCCCGTGTTCAACAACTGGGATTATATTTCTGGGTATTTTGTAGACCCTTATTCCACGATGTAAAATTCGACATGCCTCAAGTCGCTACAATTTCTACTCTTTTCAATTTATAATTTAACGTAATGATAAGAACTATGAATTTTGATGGGATTTGTTAGAGAAAATGTAGTGTTGGTCTACCTCAATATGGTAAAGGATTGGTCGACCAGGGCGATATTAATCTTTAGCTTCGAAATTTCCGGGACAAAAACAAAAAAACAATTATGACACAGCATTGGTCACCATAAACAATACATGATTAAAAAGATAAATTATGACGAAAATTACTCTCTCAAATTTCCATGTTAAAGCATACATTAAGCAAACCAGAATTACTCTTTGATGATTTTTCTTGGAAACATACGAGAACCAATTTTGAAATATTGTATTATATATAATTATGTTTCAATGTTCTCATCTCTGATTTCTGAAATCTATCTTAACATAAAAAAAGTAATATTTACCCATCTCACACCACACCCAGTTAAATTGATTCATAGACTTAGAAACGTGCGCAGGTTACAAAATCATATTGTTGAGTTCCTCCTTGTACATGCTTATTTTTCTTTGATTACTAAGCTCTAAAACACAGTAATTATACTACATTTTATATTAACCACTATTTCTCGCCATTTCTAATATCAAGAAGACTTAAATTTTAATTGATAAATGTTATTTTTTACAGTAAGTTTTTTTCAATTGATATTTATTCAGTTCGTTCAACCAATATGAATATATGCCACCCAGATATGGGATTGTATCAAGGAAACCAATAATGTTAAGGGTACTTGATTTGGAAACACACCATCAGCTACACCACTAAAAAACACAGAGTCAAGGCTACTTCACCATGTCAATATTGGCTTCTCGAAAATTGGCGCACGTAAATCTTTACTAATATCATTGGGGTATATATATTATTAACTACTTGATAACTAAATGAAACATCATATTTTTCTAATTCATGTTTGTGTATTATACCATCACTTAACCACATAAATAGTTGATCAAAATGACTCAGATGAATAGAATAAAAGTCGTCATGTAACATGTGTGCTATTATTCTTGATATTATCTCACTGCGTTATAAAATGAGGGAAGGTAATACATACAACAATAATTTTATGTAGTACCAATATATGATATATTGAGCAACCTTTTAGCATTTCTAACACCATCTAGAAGCATAAAATCTTAATTCCTTTTTTTTTGTAAAATCAATTTCAAATATGTTTTTCAATTTCTGTAAACCAATATTCTCCATTGTTTGGTCGAGTCTGTTACTTCTCTTGCTAACTAGCTGTAGTCTCTCTATAGATGCTTCTTCGTTCTTGCTCACTGCTAACGTAATTCAGGCCTAGAGCAGTTAGAGAATAGGTCACAAGAGGCTGCCTTATGGTACTCCTGCTTGTATTTCTTTTAGTTCAGAATTTCATATTCTTGTTTAATTCTGAAGAGTCCAGTGGAGATATATAAGCATTTTTACAGTAGATTGTGAGAATTTCCACCTCCAACAACAATGAAGTAATTGGTGGACGTTTTGGTACAAGAATGAGACAACATCCCTTTGAAAACTACTCAGCACCTTATTAGTATATAATATATTGTCAAATTTCGAAAATCTCTCGCATAAAATGAAATACACCAAATCAACTCTGTTAAAAGTTTAGACTTGATTATCTCATCCACAGAATAAGTCCATTGTAGTTATTTCGATCTCTATAAATAAACTTTACCTCAATACAATATACATATATTTAAATATGACCAATGAAAACCACAATAATTCTGTGTCCGGTCGTATACGATTGTCGACCCAAATCAAAATAATCGATACGGTATAAATAAACAGTAATGTAAATACGAGTCGGTTTTGCCAAGGATTGTTTGATTTTTCTGGATATTAATTAGAAATCTGACCGATTCAGCGGCTCCAGCGGGACTTCCCGGATATTTCTAATATAATGCAAATAAGCAGGTTCTGCCCTTAGGAGACCACAAGCCGATAATCATGGTATTTTAGCAAACAGAACCCGCAATTGTCTTGAGATAACACATCGTAATTGTTCTGAGTATTGAATAAAGCGTATGTAAATTATGGAAATACGTGTTTGTCTTGAGTGCATTAATATGATTTTTTTTTCAGTATACATTTTATTTGAAGGCTAAGTTTTACAACCATAATTTAGCAGAATAGTTAATGGTAACGTTTATATTTGTATCATTGAAATATTCACTTTTCAATTAACAAATAAATACTTTTAAAATTTAATTATAAGTATACATTATAATTATCATTATATAATTTGTATTATTATATTCTTATAATATATAGAAGCTGTTATTTTATCAACAGTGTATATGTAAAACAATGTCATTCATTTTTAATCATTTCCAGGACTTTTAATCGATGAGGAATGGCTTACTTTGTATGGCACATGTTTTCTCATATTGTTCTTAAGACCCAGATCTATTCGAGCTTATCATTTGAGGTGCTCCCACTGCTGCACTCAACATAATTTTAAACCGGGTTAAAGTCTACTGTTGTGGAGTAGTTGTAGTACTTCGAATCTTTTTGGATGTCCCCATTTCTAATATATCATGGGGCGTGAAGTTTGGATCATATTAATGTTGGGTTTAATTGTGCCACCCCATAACTGCACACAGTAATTCTAAACTAATTTCAAGATTTGTTTGTATAAAAACAGTTTATTGTGGAGTGTTAATTGTCGTTCAAGTAGCCAGCATGTTATTCGAGCCTCATACAATGTTTTTATCATTTCTTTTTACATCCTTGGCGTTCAGTGTTATGTTAAATATTTAGCTGTATTTACTTACCCTAATGTCTAGAAAGAAATGTCGCTAATGTAAACTTTTTAAGTAACTGTTACATAAAACATTTCTTAGTGGCGATAATTGCCCAGGAACATCCCGGATTATAAGTATTTGTCGTCGCCACTGCAAGTATATTTGTGTAAAGTTTCTTGCTCGAGATCTTCGAGGTTTTAATTGTTAATTCACATATATATTTATAACGGCTTTAGGTTTTGTTTAAGTTCTATTGTGTATATTTATTATAGTATATTATTTAAAAATAGCAATTAACACATTAATATACAATAAAGCATTTGTGGGCTATCATTCCATTCCATAGAAAATTCCATTCCTTTTCACAGATATACAGAACATTCAAATATAAAAGTAATTCTACTTCGTTTAAAATAAAATTATAAATTTCATGTTATGTATAATTATTATAATAGTGTTCAGTAATTATTTTCCTTTTCTTTTTTAAAGTTAGTTCGTGAAGGAATTATACATCTCCGTCTAGCTTATACTACCGTTGGAAAATATAACCACATATAAAATTGACTACCCCAAGCAATTATCTCCGTCCTTTCCTCTCTCACAACTTGTAAAGAAAATGATTCGTTTTTTTTTGTTTTGGCCTAAAAACCAGGCGGTGGAATGCATGACGCATACCTGGTCGCGGAGACTTGCCCTGGAGTGACAAGTTGGACCGGGTTATGTCGGACTGCCTCTGGGCTTACCAATACACCAAACTGAAGCCGCATCACAGTTGACCCCTGTGGATCGCTATTGCTACTGCATTAAATTTGGGGATATGGTACCGGCTGATCGGGCAGCCGTTATTGGGCACGAGGGCCCGGCGATTCTATTGATGCAAGAACCTGAGTTAGCACACAACTGGATACTGTTGTATGGGGGCAAAAGTTATGACTGTAGCGACGGATGAGGTCGTTTCAGCCTGGAAAAGGGGGGGAGCTTGGCGGTGATGCAGTGCTAAGTTCCCAGCATGTCGACCAGCTCGCGAACAAGCGCGTTTTCAGAAGAATTTGAGCTGAGTTGTTGTTTGTGGAATGATTAAGATATGAAGTGCTTGATTTCTGGAGTGTCATTTTTTCTATGAATTTGATTATTTCTGACAAATCATAGAGCGTTTAATATTCTCCTGAGGAGCTTATTTTGGAAAACTTGAAGCCGCTTGACCTGGTTAGGTGTAATAAACTTAAAGTAGACATTAGATCCATAGAGGAGTACAGACCGAATTAACATCTTGTTTATCAAATGATTCGTACATCTTCGTCTGATATCACGAATTGAAAAAACAGTTGAACAGTGCATTTGACTGAAAATAGTAATTACTATTTTCAGTCGATAGTCTTTTGACTATCTATAATCCATTATATATATATATATATATATATATATATATATATATATATATATATATATACATGTATATATATATATATATATATATATATGTATATATACATATATATATATATATATATATATATGTATATATATATATATATATTTAATCCATTTTATACCAAAAAGGAAGTTCTGTATCAAAAAAAAGAATGTTTCTCGAAGCAGGTTGTAACACTATTTATTTTCACAATTATGAATAAACCGTTTAAAACCGATTTATGGTTAAGGGCAAATCCATTCGAAACATCGTGCGATATATTTGTCAGGGCATAATTCTCCCGGGTACCCGTTTATTATTTCCGTACTGGAAAAATCCATCTGGCCACTTTTTAAAAAGCCGTCAGTTTTAAAACACTAATAGGAATTTTTGCGCCATATTATTGGCGAGCTTATTCTCTGATTAAATCGTTTTCCATTGCATTTCAATTTACGACCCTATTGTACGATCGACGTGCTTTGTCCCCGGTAGGTTGGCGGTTATTTAATATTTATATCTTAACGTTGTTTATTACTCTGACGCGTCGGGTTTGAAAAATAAATTGTTAAGATTGAGAATCGTTGTTTAGCGAACTGTTGTTCAATCGAGGACATATTGTTCATAAAATTGAGGTTATGTGGTTATAAATATATATTAAACAGGCGTGTATACAAAGTTGAGAACTTACGACACAATAGACTAGATGACTGTAATAAAGAATCACAGACATTTTGATTCATAATAATAATTAGCGTTGGGAACTGTTTTCAGTTGATAGGCGCAAAATAGTCGAAACAGTCGATTGTCAAAAAACTAGCGACTGAAAATAGTAACTACTATTTTCAATCAAATGCACGGTTCAACAGTTTATGTCATTTCGTGATGTCAGACGAAGATGTCCGAAACCTTTCTTGTTTGAATTGTGAGAGAGAAAAGGACGGATATAATTGCTTGGAGCAGTTAATTTTATATGTGCTTATATTTTCCAAGGGTAGTATAAGCAAGGCGGAGATGTACATATTATTTCACCTACTAACTTTAAAAAAGAAAAGGAAAAAAAATTACTGAATACTACTAACATGCAATTAATAATTTCATTTTAAACGAAGTAGAATTACTTTTATATTTTAATGTTCTGTTTATCTGTAAAAAGGCATGGAATTTTTCTATGGAATGGAATACCCCACAAATGTTTTATCGTATTTTAATACGTTAATTGCTATTTTTAAATAATATACTACAATAAATATAGGCAATAAAATAGAACTTAAACAATTCCTAAAAACTAAATATGTACAATAACCCTAAATACTAAATAATAATTAAACATATACCTAATCATAGAAAAAAACTAATTCATGATATAATTTAAAATTATCGCACTATAACTACTAGAGCTTTTTTAAATAAAATAAATGCTTTATTTATTATTGAATGGAAATATTTTTTAACAAAAATCGAGAAAGTAATCGAAATATTACCTATTATTGCCATAAAAACAATCAAAAGTATTTTACCATCATATCATTCACAATTTTAATCTTCTTATCCTATTACATCAACAATCTTGAAAAATATCGTTCCAAATGTTGCTATATTAATATACAATATATTGTTATTTACAAGCAAACTACCAAAAAAATTATAAAACTATATATATATATATATATATATATATATATATATATATATATATATATATATATATATATATATATATATATATATATATATGTATATATATAGTTTTATATTTTTTTTATATTACATATAAATCTATGTAAGCAAAAATTGGATACATTTTTGTCAAGGTCGCGCCTAGGACGACAGAGCCAGAACGTTAAAAATCAGTCGATTGAAACTAGTAGAACCAAAAATAGTAACTAAAAGTACACCACTGAAGCAGTAGATAGTAAAAAGTAGTCAATTACTAAACAGTCGATAGTCGATTTCAGACGATAGTTCCCAACACTAATAATTATATACTACAGAAATGCTAAATGCTGGTGTTACTAATATTTTACCAGAAATAAAATCACAAAATTTCAAAATTCGCCATGGTCTCAAACACCTATGAGAAGCACTACGAAACATTGACGCCACTTATCGTTTCCTAATAGTTAATCATTTTCACAATCCAACATTTGAATTTTTTAGCTCTCTTTGATTTTATGGGTACTATTTTTCTTATATTTCACAGCTAGCTAAACATTGGTTTCGTGCAACCAATGGAAAGAAAATGTTGAACTGGGATTTATCAAGGCAAATAACCTAAATTTGCCCACAACTGGTTCGCAGATAATGACTACTGTGTGACTGTAACTGAAATAATAATTTTAATAAGAATACTAGAATTTATATAGAATTGAAGTGAATACGTATACCAAACACAGTAACCGTGAAATGTGATAAAATATTGAAGAATATTAAGTAAAAATATTGTCAGTATCACTTGGCTATAGAATTAATAAATGCAGGTAATAACTCTAAAACGTACCCAATAATATCACTATAGCCACCTGGGAATTGTGGGAATAGTGGTATTGAAATCAAGTGACTTATATTTGCTAATACAAAAAGAAAATTGTATCGATAACAAACCTTTTTTGAAATATTGAAATATTTACGATGATAATTTGAAGATAATGATGGAAATGTATTTTATGGGGCTACCAATATATTCATTTAACCTGGTTGACAGTAATTACAATACAAGAAATTTAAATTATATACATTTGATGATGGAGGTATGATTTTCTTAAATTACCAGCAGTATTGTAGCTCTATTATAGCTCTGTATTGTATCATATTACCTTGTAATATTTGGGTAAATAAGTTCATGTTCATATAAGCATGTACAACTACAATACTTCATCAAGTACTTTACAAAATCTGTACTTACGCATACTTTAATATAGCAAGTTCTTCTATGAATTTTAAAACTGAAGTCTGCTTAGTTTCTTTTATTTTACTTGACTTCAGTCACAACATTTGGCTCATATATTGTCTGTACGAAGTACTGTTCGAAACGTTTGAAATTCTGGTTGCTATAACACACATACTAGGCTGTAAAAACTTAATAAAACCACATTGTTCAATCAAATATGTGCCACTTAGTCTTAACCTAGTGAAGATAGAACTATTTGATATACAAGAAACCAGATATTTTATATTGGCTTTTTGGCAATCTAACCATTATGGAATTTGATTGATGCTTGTTGAGAGCTTGGATTTAACTAATATCTTTCTTTTATTTTGAGGTTATATGGTCAACAGCAGTGTTTGTTTAGTGAGTTAGTTGGAAGCCCATCTTCCTTTGTCTAGTTGGCATTCGGATCTTCATACACACTTGTACGACTAAATCAGTCATATTATATTTAATATAATTTGCTGTATTCTTTGGCAATTGAAACAAGAACAAAATTATTAACTCATATACATAATAAACGAAACAAATAAGGCCTCACCCCAAATGCTAGCTATAGTCTTGCTTACCTGGATATTACGTTAATTACACTTTAGGCATAATTAAAGGTATTTAAAATAGTAAATAATTATATTAAAATTATGTTATTGCTGTGAATAACTTACCGATGTTCAAACTATACTGGCTGGTTCCCGCCTTGCGAGATTTTTCTACATTGGAATGAAAATAGACAACTTTTTGAGGTTTTTAATGATGTATAATTACATTGATACACAATGGAATATCTAATTACAACACGAAATTATTAAAATTATGTATAAATACGACCTGTACCCATACAAACCGTCCACTGCAACCAAAACTACTACGTCACACACAAATTTGGAGCGCTTTAGTACTTTTTTACAGTTTCACTGTTTCAAAGGTCATTTTTTCTTTCAAATCGATTTTTTGCAGAAATAACATTTTTTCCGGGTAGAGTAAATACCTAGAATAGTAATAAAGTAGTTTTTCAAAACTAATCTTTTGACCTATTATTATGGCCTATGACAAGATTACCTGAACAATTAAAGTGGAATAGTCGTAAGAAAGAAAAACATTAAAAAGAAACAATTGATTAGAAGCAATCAGAGTCGGTTATGTTTGGTGGTATCTCACTAAATGTCTTTACTCTGTTCCTAATTTTTAATTATTTTTTTTATTATATCATTGTTCGAACAAACTGTTCTAGTATAATATTTTGTTTGACCCTAGTCGGTGACAAAGAACGACCAAGAGGATAAAAAATGTTGTGTCCAAAAGTTGAGAAAATCATTTCCACATTAATTAACTGATAACACCTTTTAGAACCATTTTAATGTTGCGATTACAATATTTTCCTGACAAAACATGATGTTTTTTTGTGGCGTATTATGACTAGCGATGAAAATTAGATCTATTGCGGCAATTACAAGCACTAAAAGTCATGTGTGTGTCCAGGAAAACCATTCACATCCATACCGAAACGGAAGTTGTATGGCTATAAAGTCTTGGTTATATTACGAGTTGCTAAAATTGAACGAAACTGCTCCTGTAGATTACTAGATAAACAATAAAATCGATAAATCCCTTTCATGTATTTCATTTTCATCTAATTGTTATACATTTTTTATTTGAATTTAAATTATTTTAAATCTAACGTGATGTTTTTATAATGAAAAAACAATTTTAAATGTATCTTTTAATGTATTTTTTACACTGTTTTTTTTTGTTTCAGGTAAATAACTGCTGCTGAACTAAAGTAGTGTCAGATGCGATACTTTATATTCAACGTTCCTGTGTTGACACCGGATCTAAGATATTTCCCGTAAAGTATTTGTATGTTTACAGATCTAGTTTATCTTAAATGTGTTATGTTTTTGTAGATTATATAATTGTATTTATTACTTTTTAATGTTTTAAGAGATATCTGAAGTATTGATTTATTTTATTTATATATGCATTTGAGAACGATATCAAGAAATGAATGTGTTTATTATTAAGATTCGGAGAATAATCCTGATATTAACGACGTTGTTTATTATTGTTTATGCAACTTAACGTGACACGAATTTGCTAGCTTTATTTATCGGGCCCAGCCAACAAAAATTTAAATGTTTCTTCCTTGTAGTGTAGCTTGTGTAAATGTATACAGCTTCATGAAAATCAAAATTTCAGCCAACAATATATTCCTTCCCTAATGTTAAAGTTTAAGAAGCTGATTTAGTACAGCTCTAATTGGGGAGTGGGAAGTCCTGTTTAGCACTCTCTAAAATTGTTGAATTTTTTGGTGCCACATTTTATGAAGTTGAAATGTTGCACCATATTCAATTTTCCACTGATTGAAATAAGCTGCATGTTAGGTATTAACGAAATTATTATCTATTATTTCAAAGGTTTATTTACGTCATTTACACAAAACATCATTCAAATTTCACAAAGACACAGGTCCTATTGGTGTCATTTTTTAACTTTCACTTGCTGAATATTGATTCAGTTTAACTGACATGCTATAATGTTTTGCCACTTAATGAGTTGTCCAATTGCCTAACTTATCATGGTGACTTGTATTAGTGATTAAAAAATAAAAAGCAAGTTACAGAGGCGTCTCAAAAACAACTTAGTTGCATCAGTCCATACAAATTTGAAAGTCATGACAGACTTATATGATTTTTGAAGTTTTCGTATTGACATATAATAGTTTTCTTTAAGATGAATAGAATAAATATTAAGTTTCCTTAATAGAATGTTTATTGAAAAAGTAAACATTCGTTTTCGTAAAAATTTCTTTCTTTCTTAAATCCATTAAAGTTATTATCATTTTTGGAAATAAATCGTAATCACAGAGGATCATCTTTGGCGAATACTGTCGATAAGGAGATTGAAGTGATACAGTAATACTGTAAAATATAGAAGATTGACGATAATTGATTTTTTAATATATTTTAGATACAAGTTGTAACTAATGCTTAAGATTTTTTTAAGATAAGTTTTATGTTTCTTCAACGTAATTGTTTATTGTGTACCCTTTTCCCCTCGTCATTGAGGAGGAGATGAGGATAGTTCCTATTTTAGATTAAAATTCGACTTTCCTTGATTTTCGAGTGCTCATCACTTAATATTTTTGATGCCTCTCTTGGATGTGGCTCAAAAGTTGGACCAAAGTACTTTAGGGTAAATGATGCGGCTCGGTGAATGGAGGTAAAATAAAATGAAACAGTGGTGTTTACTTTATGTGACCGTTATTTATTGGCAATATAAAAAAATGTGAAAAATACAAATAATAATACGGATGACAGCGGAGTTACCTGGAGACGAGGCTTGGGCAGTCGATGGTGGCACGTCTAAACCAAACGAGGGTTGAAGCACTGAAAGTGACCGAAATACCCTTCAATAACATCCCAGATAAATGTCTCGGCGTTGCCGCCAGCTATTCGTTATCGGGTTCTAGTTGGTGCTGCTAGCACCCCGCCCGTGTTCAACATCTGGGATTATATTTCTGGGTATTTTGTAGACCGTTATTCCACGATGTAAAATTCGACATGCCTCAAGGTCGCTACAGTACCATTTCTGTTGCTTCAAAACGTGCTGTTATGCTTTTTTATTATTTATTCCTTGTTACTATTCGTACCTGTTAACCTACAATTTGTCTTTAGAATAACTTAAATCTAGGTATATATCTAGGGGGATGAGTACGCCCTTAGTCTCTGGTATCACAATGCTTATATATTAACACTGTCATTTTTCTTTTTGCACCTGACACTACACTACTCACAATCAAATAGGTCACTCACTAGACTACTCCAAATCAAATATATTGGTTCTTATGAATCTCTGTGCTGTTCTGGTATTATACAAGTCTTGTAACACTTCGATAGTAACACGAGAAAGGAGTCTCTCTTGCGATTCTTTAGGTTTTCTGAGTATCGTTCGGTATCTGAAGGTTTCTTGAAGCATTCCTCAGGACTTTGTTATGGAGAACTTCTATTTATATTATTTTTCGCGGAACATTACGAATTCCGTACATCCATATAAGTTTGAGTGGTTTCTTGTATAATAGCAATTTATTATGTACCAATAACAGTGATTTCCTTCCAGTTTCAACATTTTCCTATGTTTAATTCTAGTTCTTTCCGTTTCTTTTTTATATGTTCCTTCCAGCGGAGTTTTACATAAAGATTCATTCCGAGATACTTATGTTACTGTAAGGAACATAGTATTATTTATTGTCGTTTGTGTTTGTGCGATCCATTTGCACATGAACCCCTCTTATTTAATTTCGTTAACTTTTATCTTCCAGGTTTGGATCCAATTATTTATATTATCACTTGCCTCTTTTAATTTTCGTCTGACTTCTTCGCTATTATCTCTAACAATAAAAATCGCAGTATCATCAGCAAATTCAGCTATCGTGTTATTCTCTATTTATGGTGTATCTTATATATAGAGTAGTTGAAATATACTTCCTTGTAGTACAGCTGCTTATCTTCTTTATTGTTAAGTAGGTTTCTCCTTGTTGCGCAAGTGCCTTGCAAGTGCTCTTGTCTGTATAACATGATTGATTTTTTTCAATATAGCGGTGTATCACTTCTTAATATCTACTTTAAATATCATACACTAAAAGACAACGGTAAAAGCTCGTCATAAAACTTGCAAATCTGAACCACTAAGATAAATATGTTATACTATTTATATATAAAAATATTCATCGTCCGAGCTACTATATCTACATTTAAGTTGGATTGGTAATTATAATTAAGTTTAAGTTGGTAATTTAAGTTGTTTGATAAATAAATTATTTGAATTAATTTTGCCTTTACAAATAAATTTACGCAAACAAGATAGAAATACACCTGCCTTTTTAATACACTGCAAATCCTCTTCTACGCTTCAAAAATGAGTCTTATCTTGAATTTCGTTCTTACATATAGTGACATTTAAAATGCAAAATGCCTTCCTCTACAGAAAGTGTTCATTCATCATGATGTATTATTTTATATATACCCCTCGTATTTCCAGACGACCTAATTATCTAAATAATCATGTAATATTAAAATGATTGGAATAAGTAATGACGAGGTTTAAATAATCATTGTATCGGTTATCTTTGGGGGACAGCACAAACCCAGAGACCGTGTACTTAATGAGTGTGGAATTAAGACAAATTAAAAGTTCTACAAAGGTCGCAATGAAGTGGTGATTAAGGTTCGGGGAAGGCCCGCCGGCAACACCTTTCCAGCGCGGACATTCCCCAGATACCGCGCGCATTACCGCCGTAATTTACGAATACGGTTAATTAGAGATAAAAGTTTTTACTTCGACTGCCGTATTTCATGATTTAGTAAACACACATGCAAAGAAACTACTCTAAAATTCGATCGATCTGTATTTTAAGTTAGTTTTTATTGTTTGCCGCTGTTAAACGGGGTTATCAATTAATATTATCAGTTCGTTCAGTAACTTGATTATTCTTTGTAATATTTGTGTCTCGTTTAATATCTCTAGTGATATTTATTCCATGAAGTCGTTTTGTTTATCTAGACAAATGTGATATCAGATCATATTTCTAATATTTTGCATTTTTTAGTTTATGAATAGCAGGTTAATTGAACAGTCCCCGGCCTACCATAGTAAAACACATTTTTTTTGGCAAAATTAGTTTTTTCTATTCACCATAATTCCCTTCAAGGGTGTTACATTGATTATAGCGACTCTCCAACTTTTCGATACCATTTTTGTAGTACGATTTGTCCTTTGCTTCAAAAGAGGCCTCGGGCGATCACCTCTTCATTCGACGAAAATTTCTTCCCAGCGAGCATTCTTTTAAGATCTGAGAACAGGAAATAGTCACTGGGGGCCAGATCTGGAGAATACGGTGGATGAGGAAGCAATTCGAATGCAATTTATGGATTTTTACCATCGTTTTCACTGACTTGTGACACGGTGAATTGTTTTGGTGAAGCAGCACTTTCTTTTTCTTCCAATGTGCCCGTTTTTTCGGCGATTTCGTCCTTCAACCATCTAGTAACGCTATGTAATAGTGGCTGTTGATGGTTCTTCCTTTCTCAAGGTAGTCAATGAAAATTATTCCATGCGCATCCCAAAATACAGACGCCATAACCTTGCTAGCCTAGTGTTGCGTTTTCCCACGCTTCACTAGGCGGGTTCATTCAATTTCAATTTAAGGCCATTCAAAATCATTTTGTGGATTTGTTAAATGTGTTCGTCGGTAACAACCTCTTTTGGGCGTCCACTGCGTTCACCGTCTTCGATGCTCATTTCACCACGTCTAAACTTAGCATACCAGTCTTTGATGGTTGATTTTCCTGGGACAGTGTCTGGAAACTCGGCATCAAGCCAAGATTTTGCTTCAACTGTATTTTTCCCTTCAAACAAGTAATATTTTATCAACACGCGAAATTCCTTTTTATCCATTTGTTTCACAGTAACAAAAGTTGTTTTACTCAAAATGCTATAATTCACAAACTAATGATCCGACAGCTGTCAAATTTATACACGCATCTTCTGAGGGTGAGGGAAAATGGTATGTTGTGATTATGGTGGTGAGTGTTTAAGTGAACGCTAATGTCAGAACTGGTTTGAGTTCATTTTGGTTCGGGAAATTTCGATATTAAATCCTCGTGGTCGCATAATTTTCAAAGATGTCACAGAAATTCTTAAAGAAAGAAATTAAGAAATTCTCGGGGTAAATTGACATATTTCATATCGCTACATCGCTATAGAACTAAACATTAATCATAAAAGAGTTTTGAATCATTTACATGAAAGTCTACTCCAAAATAATTTCGAAGTTATTATATTAATTTACTTGAAAATATTATTTTGTTGAACGGAAAGAAGAGGCGACTGGTTGAATAGCAATACGAAGCGACACTGGGGGTAAAAACAAACCAACGCGTCTCACTTCGCTAATCAGATAGTCAAAAACAGATGGGATAGTCTGGGCCGTATTACATATTACCTCATTCCTAAATAAACGGCCACTGGGATGTACGTAGTCGTACAGATTACAGTTATTGTAAAATTAGGTTTTTGTATTGCTTATACCTTCGGTCGTCAGTTTGCTTTTGAAGTGGCACTACCCAAATTTCCATGATATCCCTTTACGGAATTTTGGCGACTCCAGATTCTAATAGTCTATGGCTAAGAAACTAAGATACTTCAATTCATCTTTGGTGGCCTTACACCTTGAACTGTGATACGCCGCGAATCCACGAACTAGGGGTGTTTTTCAAACCGTGATGTTTCTTACTTACAATTGTTTATGGCTCATGGTCGTTGAGCATCTTCAATCCACGTTTTGTAACCTTACGGCTTTAGATGCGATACTTTTGCGAACTCTACTTAACTATACTAAGAAACTAGCGCCAATCTAACGCCAACCTGTCTTCTTTTCTTGATAATTAATTTAATTCTGGTTAATTGAATGAATTTAAAAGAACACAGCCTTATAATCGTCCCGGAATCCTACCAAGTGCGCCAGTTATAATATGTGAAGGGGTTTAGAAAACAAAAATTATTAATTTATTTGAAAATATTATTTTATTCAACGGAGATAAGAGGAGACTGTTTGAAGGGCGATGCAAAGCAACACTTGGGTTTTATTAGAAAACCGACCAACCCGTCTCACCCGTTTACTATTCAGGTAGCCAATAAAACAGATGGCCGTATTACATAACATTAGTAGTTTTACATATAGTACTGCATTGATGACAAGGAAACTGAGAAAAGGAATGAACTGTTCGAGCCTGGCCACACCATTTCTAAATAAATATGCTTTTGGAAACATGAAGAAACGAAATTACTTTTCGCCAATCCCATATTTGGCTAAAAGCCTAACATCAGTCTGTAAATTACGATTGATTTTAGATTTACCATAGGATTTCTAAAACATGCTAAATATGTCCAAAACTCTAATTAAGTACAAAATTAATATAAACGTATTGCATAGTGATCACTTTATTTATTTGATGATTGTTTTTTTATAACATCTTTATTAGATACGCTTAGTACAATCTTAATTATTATTATTATTACAATTAATTTATTACTACTTTTCCTATGTGCTTGGATTAATTAACAAGCAAGACGAGTGCGAGAAAATACATCAGTATGTATTCCTCAATTATAAAATTACAATTATTTATTAATTATTAACTTATAGCTATAGTTTACACTAATAATACACACTAAATGTTCACACAAGTTCGTATGGTTTTGTTCGTTTCAATCTCTTGACATCCTGTGCGCTGTCCAGCAGTTGTATTGCTTCCACGTTAGAATGATTTAGTAATCTTCTTTCGTGTTTCAAGGCGAAATCCTGCACAACTTCGCAAATCCATTTGATTTCCAGGTCATCGTGCAGTTCTTCATTGGTTACATAGCGATAGGCATTGGTAGTCAATCGACGAATCTTGTTTTGACAGCGCTGTATGACTAACTGATTTGAATTTTTAGTGCAACCCCATATTTGCACCCCATAGGTCCAAATTGGCTTTATAATTGTATTATAGATCAACCTCTTTGATTTTAGATCAAGTTGGGAGTATCTTCCGACTAACCAGTATAGTTGTTTTATTTTGGTTCTAATATGTTTTGCTTTTTGTCTAACGTGATGCTATTGATGATTGTTGACCAAATGATTACTGCGATATAAACAATAAATTTGCATATTTTCAATATACGTTTCTGGGTATTTTTAATTTCATAATCATAAACAATAGCTATTATCAAAATTGATTTTTCTATTTCGTGTACTGCCATACTGTAATAATTCTAGTTCTTATTATTTTAAATATTTTTTGTAATAATTTTTAAATGACATGACATTATTACGCTGTGGTTAATTATTTAGCACGTGTTACTTTTCAATATCATTTCGCTAAGTTAGTTTGGTTTCTAACATGTTGAGTTCTTCGCCTTAAGTTACTCTGCTCATTTCTTAACGAACGTACGCAAAACAAACCAATCAAGAAAGTATGTTTATCGAGGAACTTGTTTTTCCGTTGAAAAGCAAAGATTTAAGAACAACCAAGATAAACACGAAGAATTAACACGCACCAATTGAGGATCCACTAAGAAATTACAATTTTTAAACTCTAAATTATGTAAAAAGAAAGTGTCCTATTTACTCGTTATATTCTAGTCACTTCGTGACGTCTGGGAACTGTTAATAAATATATGCAGGATCCATCCATTTGTGTCCGAAAACAGATACGACTCTTCCGTCCTTATTGTTTTTGAACGACCAGGTGTTTTAACATTATCATCCAAGAATCTATGCTTCAACCTTGCCATATGGATCATGGCCAAACTCTTGCTATTATTATTATTACCCAGTCTATACCCATTTCAATTAACGTGGAAATAAGTGGTTGAAATTTTAGTAAGTGTATTCGTACCGGAAGAATTTATTTTATTTATGCATTCAAGTAGTTTTATATTTTATTTTATTATCGTTAGTGATTCAACAAACTGTCTAATTAGAAATAGTAATAGTAAAAGGTCACTTTAGTAAGTGTGAAGTTCATTCATTCATTCATACACTGGCATTATTTTGAAGTACTTATAGTAATTACTAACATCATCCATCGATAGCCGGTACTTTTTGGCATCTTTCAGGCAATTTACGGATTCCTATTTTATTATATTTTTAGGCTATACACGATTTTTTTTGGCATCTTCATAATAAGTAAAGCACTATTGAGGCAGGCCATGAATCACATATCGGAACACGTTGTAATCACAGGGAGTAAGGGCTGGAGAATGCGACGGATGGGGTAGTACTTCCCATTTTCTGTTTCTAAATGTTTCTAAGTATGTTTCCACCAGTTTTGCAATATGTAGTCGACCACTGTCATGCTGAAGAATAACATTGGAACAATAACGTTTTTTCGCACAGTGCTCAACTCAGACATATTATTAGTGTTTAGCAGCTCATAGTATACCACATTAAGCTGATCGCGCCATCTGATCCAAGCGTTAGCTTGGAGCCATGAATATTCGGCTTTATCGTTAATGTTGATGGTGGTCCCTATTATATTTTTTGCTTTGGATTGTAATTATCCTTAATGGATAAACGATGCAAGAAGATTTTCCGATTTTGTCATTGAAACAGCATTTTACACATGACCAAACGTCTTTCTGTCTTTTGGCACAAAATATATAAGCTTTTCGATCGGTTCACGTTCTTCACGCGGTTGGAAATGTTTTTTTTGTGTGTTACTCCCAACATTTCTGTATATTGCAGCTCAATAAATCATTATCATCCAGTAAAGTTTTCCAACTTTTTCGGCTGTCCAGAACGCTCTTTGTCTTCGGTGTTGAAATCGATGAAGCATGATTGCCATACATTTCACACAACATTCGTTGACTTTCAGTTGCCTTTTTTCTGCAAACTGAAGTAAAGAATAAACTTACTACGATTACACCCAATTCAAAATTCAATTAGTCTAAAAATTGCTACCGAGAGATCTTGATGAACGAGTTGTGTACAGGCAGTAATGCAATCCTAAGGTTGTCTGGTGAAATTGAAGATTTTTAATCTAAATTGATAATAAACGATGAAATTCTCTTTTCAGTGGTCACGTCAATAAAAAGAACAGTCGATTTTTGGCGAACACAGAATCCTCAACTAATTCATGAAACATCATTGCATCCACTAAAAACAACTGCATGGTGTGGTATTCATGCTGGAAACATCATTGATACCTATTTTTTTGAAAATGACCAAGCTGTTGCTGTTACTGTTACTGCTGAACGGTACTAAGACATCACTGGAAATTTTCGTTTGTCTGAAATAGAAGAACAAGGACTAGACGACATGTGATTTCAGCAAGATGGGGCCACAGCACACACAGCTCGTTCAACAATTCAGTTAGTGAATTACGTTTTTCCACGAAGAGTAAAGTGGCGATTTAGCATGGCCAGTCAGATCTCCGAATTTGACAGCACCAGACTTTTTCTTATGGGGTTTTTTTAAAATCAAAAGTTTATGTTAATAAGCTCCAAACGATTCAATATTTTAAAGACAATATTCGTCACGAAATTGAAGAAATTCAGCCGCCAATGTTACTGGATATCATGAAAAATACCTTTAAAATATCCGAAATTTACATAGTCAATCGCGGTCACCAATTAGCCGATATAATTTTTCAGTCATTACGAAAGAAAAATATAAAGTCCACATAAACTTCTCATGAAAACCATACTTACTTACCTATTCTTTGAGCAAAGTTATAGGGAAATAAAATGGTGGCGAGACTTTTGTCCCACTTGTATTTACAACACACTGAAAACATGTTTTTTCAACAATAAAATGACACATAATGAAAAGTGAAGGTTGAGGCTTCAGCGTAAATTTGGTTACAAAGCATTCAAATGGTTTATATTAATTTTAAATTTTAGTTTAAGAAAGTTTGAGTGGTTAAAATAAACGTTTGGATAGGTACAGCGACATTTTACGATTAGCGACATTATTTTTTATTTTATTTACGCAGATTGAAAACGAATACTTATCATTAGCACTTGAGCATAAACGTTTTACACCAAAATTAAGTTAAACTTGTACGGCTCCTCTATCATTGGATGTACATGAACGTTTCGCATCAAAATCAGTTCAAATTTATACGGCTCCTTCCTCTTTGATGCGGTAATCTCATCGTATGCCGTAACATGCTTTCGATATTACGGGGAAAAAAAGCGGCAAATTTAAACTTCGCATTTTGATAAATTTCGACATCGACCTGATATCGTTATAAAAATGACCCGTAAGTATAACGGTGAGCTAGCGATCAGGCCGCCATCTGGTCGTCATTTTTCAACCGATTTGACATCATTCCCGGCACGGTCTCGGGCCGCAACTTGACGACGGAGGCAATAAGGAGCGTCGACGTTGTAATTCCGGCGGCGCCCCACGAATTTTCCCAGAATTCGGGGAAAAAACGATCGGGAAACCCGACCCGAAAAGAGAAAGTCGAGCCGTGAGGTAGGGCCTTCGGGGGGTGGATTCGCGCTAACGGCGCGGGAGGTGCGGAATCGGACGATGGGAACTTGTTAAACGATGTCGATGGCGATTTAATGCCGATTTCTTGAAGGTTCGCTACGAGATTGTTTGTGTTTAGTAATTTCATATCGTGTTAGTTAGCGTAATGGTTTATTTGTAAATTTAATGATTCATTGTGAATAATAGTGTAAATTAGTATTTTTCCAAAGCGAATCGGGTCAACTGTTAAAGTCAACTTGTGGTGATGAACATTTAATGAAAATATTCCAGTCTTTTCAAAGGCTTTTACAACATTTCGACACTGGAACTTGATTTGGATGGTGCCATGATATAGCTTGTTGGTGATAATATGATTTAAGCAATTTGAAAAACTAAAAACTAAAACTATTAAGCAATTGTAATGCATGTGACGTGTGTGAAGGAAGAAGAACAAGCAGCCCAATTTCTGAGAAATTACGTATCTATATCGGTAAGAAACAGTACTTGGAACATTTGCCGACAACGCAGTTATAGTGGCAACAGATATATCTCTGTCTAATACTGTAAGAAAGTAGCAGTCAACCAGATAACATATGCTTACAAATGGACTACAGACTGGAAAATATAGCTTAATAGCTCCAAATATGCCGATGTCGCCTTGCGGCGAAATGGCAAAAACCTAATTATATCACTTGACGGATGCCTAATTCCTCAAGCAGAATCAGCTAAATACCTCGGAATATATCTCCATAATAGGTTAAATTGGAAACATCATGTTATATGAGAAACAGAGCAGATTAGACTCAAAGTCAAGCAACTAAATTGGTTACTCGGAGGGTACTCTCAACTTGACCTAAAATCAAAGAGATTGGTTTATCAGAGAATCATAAAGCCAATTTGGACCTATGGGATACAAATATGGGGTTGCCCTAAAACATCAAACCAATTAGTAATCCAACGCGCCCAAAACAAAGTTCTACGATTAATTACCAATGCTTATCGTTACGTAATCAACGAAGAGCTGCACGATGATCTCGAAATCAAATGGATACGCGACGTGATCCAAAGTTTCGCCTTAGATCTTGAATAGATCTACACAATATGTAGGAAATCAGAAGATGGAAGCGAGACAAACCTCAGGAACTTGTTTTGTGTATAAGTGTATTCTTAACTTTTGCTTAAGTAGATTACCAGCGACAAACCCTTTCATTCGCATTTATCATCGCGTAATTAACAAGATGATTTGGAAAGATTGATAAACGGAAACGAATGGAAAGAAATTATGGTTGTAATCAAGTGATCTTATTGTAAATTTAACAAAAAATTGAAGTAAAGGGCTGAGGTAACTCATAAAGAAACAAATATACAAACAGAAATATGGTAAAACCAGGAGTCAGGAGTCAGTCTCTGTTTACTTATAATAACGTATTCACGCTAATACCAGTGTAGGGCCTTCGAGGACATTTTCAGCTGATGGCTGCATAGCAACATACTTGATATTTAAACTTCTCAAGGTATTATATTTTTCTGAATTGTCAAAAATAGAAATAAAAAGCATATCATAAACGGTATTATTTAATGTTGTTTCTTTCTTCTATAAAAATTGTAATAGTACATAAAATATCGCAAAATCGGAATTTCTAGTGCCGTCAGATCTCAAACTTGCTTGATTTTCTTTCGATACTGCATTCCTTATTGGGATGTTCTACATCATCAGCCATATTTAATTGATATTGCTTTGTCCTACTGATACTTTCATCAACTTCAACAGCACTTCTTTTCTTACAAAGAAGTTAGAAATTGTTTGGATTCATGGATCGCCAGGGATTTCTGTACACGGCATTCGTTGTTTGATTGATTGGTATTGTATTTTAAAGTATTCGCAACGTTTCGCAATTTTTCGGAGGCTTTTTATGTAAATTAAGAAATGTAAACAAAAACTATTACACGCTTCAAACGAAGACAAATATTGAAAATAATAAGATATTAATCCATTAATAGGTGTATAGTGTAAAATTGGAAAAACTACGATAAAACTCACATAACTAGTAAAATAATAAATAAATCAAAAATAAATAAATATAATTGTGTTAAAAAGCCGCCATCGTTTGCGAAAATTGTAGACTTTTCATTATTAATTATAATATGCCACAATTGTTTGCGTGGCAAGCAATGAAACCGCAGTGTTGAAATACACGAAAATGATATTTTCAGTCAATTCGTGTACTCGCAATCTTTAATTCAGCAAGAATTGTCTATCCACTTTTTTCATTCTAAGGACCATAAGCGTTTACTAATTTTCAATAAATTTTTTTCAAATCAAACAAGTTACAGGAAACTATCTATCTTACAATTTACAAAAGAGGAAAAGTTGTTTGTATTAGAATATATGTAGATCATTACCAATTGCCCTAGTTATTCTTATTCGTACGTGGCCTGAAAGAATTGGCGATGCCGTAGGTAATACGTCTTTAGGGATTAATTTACCCAAAGAAGACACTATATACACTTGAATTTTTGAATCCAACGTGTGTTCATATTTTGCACTTCAATGGAGTGTAAACAAGTGGAAAGTCAAGTCAAAGTGGAAATATATTTATGGTTAGTTAGTCATTTGTAACAGTATATTTGTTGAGTTTATTAGTCAAGTTTGAGGCATGTCGAATTTTACATCGTGGAATAACGGTCGACAAAATACCTAGAAATATAATCCCAGATGTTGAACACGGGCGGGGTGCCAGCAGAGCCAACTACGAAATGATAACGATAATCGGGCAACCCCGAGACTTTTATCTGGGATGTTATTGAAGGGTATTTTCGACCATTCAGACACTGACCAGCACCAGACGTGCCACCATCGACTGCCCAAGCCTCGCCAACAGATAAACCCAGCTCCGATACCGTTCATTTATTTGCATTTCCTTAATATTTTATATCGTCAATAAATAACGGTCACATAATGTAATATGTGTTGTTTTTACCTCCATTCACTGAGCCATTTAACATACCCTAAAAGTTCTGATTTGTATGCTACCGGAAAAAAGTGGCGATACCATAGTTAATGATGGGTAATCCTTGAAAAGTTCATAAATAAAGCACGAATGTTGCAAAAAAAAATCAATTACTATAATATCTAGACCCTATAAAACGGGACAATAATTTCGAGGCCCTAATCGAACAATTAGGGAAAATATTTCGGGCGAGAGGCGACTCTTCCGGGCAAATCAAACTCGATCCCCGTCATAGATACGGTTTAGTTTGTAAGTCTCGGCAGGCGAGCCGCCGCGGCTACGTGTGGTCTTTACGAAGTGGGAGCTTCGAATTTAAACAAGGCCGTTCCCGTCGGTTACGGTTGCCGGAGAGCCTCCTTTATATTCTCCTTTCGGAAAGACGGCAAATTATATCTCGTTTTTAAAATGCTAATTTATCGGGAACGGCTTCGGTGACGGGATTTTCGTGGGTCGCGCGTGTCTTCCTTAAATGACCGAAAATAAAAACGGGAACCCGAGAGCGAAAATTCTTCCGACTTTCTCGTCCTCCGCTCCCTCCCAAATGGCTTCATATAATAATATAACGCGGGATATCGTAGTTCCTCTGCACCAATATTGCGACCAGTTTTTATATAAATAGGGATTTTTTAGCTCTAATTAGGGATGGTGAAAAATATCGATATATCGATAATTTTGAAAATAAAATTAGATATTTTTTTAAGGAAGTTTCGATGTTTTTCTCCGTGATCGACACTCCTAAGAAATTTCATTCAACAATTTTTTCTTCATTTGTTGTAAATAATTCAAATCAAATTTACAGTCTATAATGGGTCTCTGAAAAGTAAATCAGACGATGGTTGTTATTTTGTAGGTAATTTTCAACTAATCTTCTTATAATGTCAAAATGGCAGAATGCTTTATACTTGGTGAGTATACTGGGGGCGGCAGTACTCATTTGATTTGTATCGATATATTCGTCACAACGAACAACGTACTTATGCAACGTGTGGTCAAGCGTTGTTATGTAAAGAATAATTTTGCGCTATCACTCTATATTGCTCGTATTTTTTTGTGTTTAAAATATATATGCTTCGTGCTGTGTTGACGTCGGTAGATATCCTCTCTCTTGCTCCTCCCACCATATGCACAATATGACTTTACAACCATGACCATATTCCATATGATTCCCCTGGATTAAATGCGTCTAATAACTTTTTGCACTTGTGATATGATGAAACATCACTACCATAAGATTCTAAAAGTGTTTAATGGGCTTCATTGACCGACTTATTCAAGTTAAACAACAAAGGTAATCAGTATCGAATATAGAATTTTTAAGCGCTCCAAAATTAGCGTTCGTATATACTGAATAACTTTATAATACGCAATGGAAAACTGTTATTTCATGTACACAGATGTTAAAACTACCGAATTTAACAGTTTTAACAGCAGTAATCAAAATATCTGTTTCTGGACCTGCTTGATTGTGCAGAATTATAAAAAATTCAGCTATTTTAGTCTCCATCTTGAGTCAATATATCATTATTCTATTGTAATAGATTTTATTGCAACAGGATGCAATGAATTCCTTATCACTAAATATTTATTTAAAAAGCCACAAATATTGAATAGTTCTGTCTATTTCGAAAGTATCCGTCATATATATATACAAAAAATCAATTTGTATAAAACTTAAGAAGCAATTTTTTAAAATAAATATTTCATTAGATATGCTTAGTGCTAACTAAAGGGGGATTTCTAGTCTAGAAATTTTAAAAATTTATTTTTTCCATATATTCAAATCTTAACCTTTAGGAGTATATTCCTTTATGTTCCGTTAAATTTAACCCCTTAATGTGGCTGTTTTAGTGACCCGGCATATAAACCGTAACTAACTCGAAAGTGTAGGGGATTTTCTTGTCTGGAAATTTAAACAATCTGACAAACTTATCCAAAAAAAAGGTGAAAGATATTTTGAAGTGCATTAAGGAATAAATAATTAATACAAGCTAATTCAAAATATTATCACAGTGACAAACCTAGTGAAGCTAATAGAAGACCTATAGAGAACTTATTGAAAAGTTATTGATTATTCTAATGATCAAATTGTAAGTATAGAATATCGGTTGTCCTGTATATGATATTGTGATATATAAATTATATAATTACTGCCATTTACTATAATAGTTCAATAGGAAAGTCATCGGCCTACCATAGAAAAATAAATTTTTTGGCAAAATTAGTTTTTTATTCAACATAATTCCCTTCAAGGGTGATCCACTGATTATAGCGGCCATCCAAATTTTCAATACCGTTTTTGTAGTACGATTTGTCCTTTGCTTCAATATAGGCCTTAGTTTCGTCGATCATCTCTTCATTCGACGAAAATGTCTTCCCAGCGAGCATTCTTTTGAGATCTGAGAACAGGAAATCGTCGCTGGGAGTCAGATCTGGAGAATACGGTGGATGAGGAAGACATTCGTAGCCCAATTCATGGATTTTTGACACGGTGCATTGTCTTGGTGAAACAGCACTTTCTTTTTCTTCAAATGCGGCAGTTTTTTAACGATTTCGCACTTCAAACGGTCCAATAACGCTATGTAATAGTCGCCGTTGATGGTCCTTCCTTTTTCAAGGTAGTGAATAAAAATTATTCCATGCGCATCCCAAAATATAGACGCCATAACCTTGCTAGCCAACTGTTGCATTTTCCCACGCTTTCATCATTCAAAAAGTCTCTCTTTATTACGCTTGATTATCTACTACGAATCATCAACTCGTCGTTCTTTTAGGTCAAAAGTGAGCTCGCACGGTACCCACTTTGCACAGAACTCTCTTATACCGAAATATTCGTGAATGATATGATGTACACGTCCAGTTGATATCTATAAAGTAACTTCTATTTCACTGAGTTTCAATTTACGGTCATTCAAAATCATTTTGTGATTTTTTAAATGTTTTCGTTGGTGACAACCTCTTTTGGGCATCCACTGCGTTCACCGTCTTCGGTGCTCATTTCACCACGGTCTAAACTTAGCATACCAATCATTGATGGTTGATTTTCCTGGGGCAGTATCCGGAACCTCGGCATCAAGCCAAGTTTTTGCTTCAACTGTATTTTTTCCCTTCAAAAAGCAATATTTTATCAACACGCGAAATTCCTTTTTATCCATTTTTTTCGCAATAGTAAAAGTTGTATTGTTGTATAATTCACAAAGTAATGATCCCACAGCTGTCAAATTTATACACGCATCTTTTGAGGCTTAGGGCTAACTAAAAAACATGGATTTAATTCTAACAGCGGCATCTATGTGTCAGGCCGGGGACTTTTCGATTGAACTGTTATATATCTTGACGTGGCATAAATAAAATAACTTGGAATTTAAAGTATTTACTTCTTTTGTTAAGTTTCTTTTGTTATATAATTTCAAATTATATATTTATACCTACATTCTACAATCAATTACTACAACTTTGTCCTGTGCTCTGCCAAATAATACAATAATTAATAAATCGATATTTTTAGAATCTCTTGTTTAATGTAAAAATATTCCTGGAAAAGCGAATTTTTTAGTTTAATATTTAAAATTGGGATAAATAAAATGTATCGCAACTCCACGCCTATATATTTTTGTAGTGTATATACATATATGAAAAGGACTCGTGAAAATTCGCCATTTCCCCAGATTTCCGAAAAAGCGGAATCGTTCCAGCGTGTTGGGATCGTGACTGCTTATTTTTAAACGTATGCCTCACTGGCTTATATTTTTAGTTTTCGAATGAAAATTTTATAGAGTTCCGCCCGAATAAATTATTTAATTTTATTACATGACATGTAATCTTCTTGGATGAAAGCTGTGCAAGACGTGCACGCTCGTTGCCGGGCTATCCACTTTTTCCGCACCGGATGCATACTTTTCCAGTTACTTCGTGAATTTTTTATGCGCGAGGCGGCATGTTGACCTTTATGCGCCGTCGATTTTTTCGGTTTTGACGGTTTTGTTGCTCGGCACTGTTTCAGTCCAACGCTCTGAAACTTTAATTCGTTTTATGATTCGCTTTATTATGCGAAAAAACTTATTTTTGTACAGTTTAAGTGCTGGTTATGTAAAATGTTGACTTATTAATACGCTATTCGGGTTTTCGTTTGTTGTTTATAGCGAGTTATTCTGATTTCAATAATGTTTTGGATTTTTTTCTAATTTCTACTAATACATATTTTAAAAATATACTTTGGAACGTGTTTAATGTTTGTAAAATTTCATAAAAATCAAACAATATCCAAACAAATAAAAAAATGCAATTACAAATATTATATAAATTAATGTTTTTAATTTAAGCCTTCGTCTGCGAAGATATAAACCAGCAATTACAGTGCTGAATCTATACGTAGTTATTTAGAAATTAATGTTATTCATTGTGTACTTCAATCTTCTAACTAAGCCATCACTCTCTAGGAGCTGGAAAACCTCAACATTGATGTGCCGATCCTCTGTTCATGTCTTTGGACAAAGTCTTTGATAACGTTATCGACAGTTTCCGCCTTCAGATCTTTATGCAGATGATCGTTACCGTACCATGGAGTATCAACAATACCTCGCAGTACCGTGTTTCAAATCTTTGTATTATACTTCTATTGCTTTGGCAGGTATAACCCCAGAGTTCAGCACCATATTGGTTTCAAGACTTAGTAAGGCAAAAATATATTATATTGTAACAGGACTGAATATCTACCCAATAACCAGTACATTTTTTGTACTTCAGCTGCAGTTCTTTAAATTTTTACTTAGCATGTGGCTTGCACTTGAGTTTAACACCAAGAGTCCTGCAAAGATATTTAGGTATATTTCCATCTTTTTTATAAACTTTTATTATTTATATATTCCTGTATTTCATATATTCTACCAACATATAGATAGTATTGTGACTACAATCACTATAAATTATAACATACTTACAAAAACCTAGAAAAATGGTAAACCTAAACAAGAATTTTCTGTATGAGAAAATTGATGTCGATAACAGGAAATGTGCCATGACATATAGAAAGTAACTAGGTAATAAGAATTATAGGGAACCAAACAAAAGCCTTCGCAAGTTTCGCTATAGCAGTTCGAACAATGAAATAAAAGAGTTTGAAAAGTTTATTGCAGCACCATCTAGTTAGTGGACGTTGCAAGTAACCTATAAAATTAAATCTCCATTTAATCTATCGTTATAGCATTTGATGCAAATTATATAGATTTTAGTTTTTATCTTATTATGATATAACATACGTTCTAGATATTGATAGAAGCATATGTTGTGAAGAATACACTGTTGCGGCTAGACCGAGATGTTTGTCCGCACCTAGTAGTGTATTTAACAGGCATAGCGCCTTCTGGTATTAACAATTATTCCACCAAAAAAAGAGCTGTTGAATTTTACTAAGAAACCACTTCAAACTTATTCACAGATTCATTATACGGATGTAGAACCGGAAATACTATTTATATGTTAAAGCGTTGAAATATGGGTAGCAAACAAATATTTCATTCTGAATATATTAATTCAATCAATAAAATCATAAAATCAATTAAAGAGACACAGAGAAAAAACAAATCCTAATCTACCTAAGCCCATTAGTTAGACTGTCTCAATGATCGTTGTTATACGAGGTGTAATGTTCTAATTACATGACATCCTAAAACCTGAAATATTACTGCAGCTATCTACTGACGTTGATCGACAATTTGAACAATATATTATTGAAACTAGAGCAGTAACAAATCACCGGTGCAAAGTCATCATCTTCCATGACCGCACTTTGTCACACGTTGCATGAGTTCTTAAACATAATTTATTCAGTTCGAATGGGATGTTCTGACACATCTAGCAGATATAGTACCTTATTTCATTAGCAATTTTTGTATCATAAGAAGATCAGTTGAATATTACTAAGAAATCAACAAAAATTATTTACGGGCTCAATATGCGACCTGTGAAAAAGTTTTGAATTATTTAGAATAGATGTAAAAAAGAGAGAACATGAACCAAGAAGTCGCAACATTATTTATATGTTAAAAATATTTAATTTTTAAGATATTTAACATTAAAAAGCTTGAAACTGAATTATGCTCTAAGATATAGCAAAGAGAAATTATTCTTCTCTGTTTAAGCCTATTAGGTACTGTCTCAATAATCCTCATTAGGTCGTTTTCTCAACAACTACAAAACTTAACCGAATGAAATAAACCGAAAAGAACTATAAATTTATCCTAAGTTCTTGAGAAGGATCGAATACAATCCTTTTTTGAAATTACAATACACAAAATCAATTCAAGAGGTACAGAAGAAAAGCAAATCCTACTCTACCTAAGCCCATTAGTTAGATTGTCTCAATGCTCGTTGTTGTACAAGGTGTAATGTTCTAATTGTGACATCCTAAAATCTGAAATATTACTGGAGCTATCTGCTGACGTTAATCGAACAATTTGAACAACGTATTATTGAAAGTAGAGCAGTAACAAGTCACAGGTGCAAAGTCATCATCTTCCATTAGAACACTTGGTCACAAGTTGCATGAGTTTTAAGCATTCTTTAATCAGTTCGAACGGGATGTTCTGACGCATCCAGCAGATTTAACACCTTATTTCATTAAAAATTTGTATTCACAATATTATCATATTATTTATCATATTTCAGTTGAATATTTAATAAGTATTTAGAGTAGATAAAAAAGAGGGAGAAAAGTGAAGCAGGAAACCGCAACATTATTTATGTGTTAAAAATATTTCATGTTTAAGATATTTAACAAAATGAAAATGCTTAAAACCGAATTAAGCTCTAATAAGTAGCAAAGAAAAAAAAAGACAAATTCTTCCCTATCTAAGCCTATTAGGTAGACTGTCTCAATAATAATCGTCATTAGGTCGTTTTTTTGACAAACAACTACGAAACTTGACCCGAAACAAACCGAAAAAAAAGAACTATAAATCCGTCCTAAGTCCTTTGAGGAGGACCGATTACAATCCTTTCCCCAGCCCCTTCCGTCTCCGCAAGACGCCGCGCGAACCGCAAAAACTCCCGGAGCCGAACAAGAAAACCCACCGACCTCCCTCCGACTCCCCTTACCTATGACCGCCGCCTCCCCACCACGCCGAAACCGCATCGTCCGTATAAAGGGAGGGTTATCATCACGAACACCCTAAATATTCAACGATCACTCCCCGCCACTATGTATGTATGGGACATAGTCCGATCAGACCTCTTCATCTTTCTTATATCAACATCTTCGTGCGTTTTGACACATGGATTTCAAAACATTGTTCCTACGTGGAATGGTAAATAAAGCCGCGTGATTTGTGGGGATTTACTCTCGACAAATATTTTATGATGAAATAAAGTGTACGTGGCAGCGAGGGGCTGACGGGGTGGGGGATGGTGGCGCCCGTAGGTTGTCGAGTGAGTGTGGCGGGAGAGGGAGTAACAGCGGCAGGTCGGAAGTTCGGGACGTTGTTTCGTAGTGTCTGATCTTGTTTATGCGATGGAGGAGGCGGCAAGCGGAGAATGTGGGAAACAAATGGCATTAACGAGAACGTACAAAAAAAATCAGCCGCAAATACGGTCTCTCTCTCTCTCTCTATCTTTTTATTATCCAGGAATAAAGAGGATTCCTTGATATATCGTAATCATTAAAATATGTTTATGGTGTTATTTTATTTCATACACTCATTATATTTTATACGTCTATCAAGTTCATCAATATAAATCAAGCCGGCTTAGTTGGCACAATGGTCAAGGCGACAGAACTGTACTCCTACTGTTGCGATAGTCACGGGTTCGACCCTACTGCAAAATCAAACAAGGGAAACAATCCTATTAATACCCACTAGCCAGGCTGGGTAAGGCCGGATATTTTTAGGAATAATTTCTGAGTTGGCCACACGCCAGTATGTAAGTATGAAATGAAATAAATTTTCAAACAAGTGAGAAATTACAAATATACTTAAAATATAACGGAGATTGGTAATTATTAAAAGAGATACCTGGATTAGATATGGCACTGACAACAGTATAAAGAAAAGGTAACTTAGGACGTACGATTATACCCTAACACTTAGCTTACGCTAAAGTCTGAAGTCGGTGCCGAGCTCAAAAAATACAAAAATAATAATATAATGTTGTGACATATACAAATAATTAAATTATGAACAATCAAAATTAATATAAGTGTTTAGGTTCGGTACCGACTTTAAAGTAGTCAGTTCGTAGTTGTTAAAATAACATTCTAGAGATAAAAATGTTTAGGTAAGCACTAAGCTAAATTTTGTGTATATAGTAGAATAAAAAATACATATAGTAGATAGTTCAAATAAGGCTTTTGTTTATTGTTATTTAGTTATTACAACGATTATTATTAGCGTTGGGAACTATCCACTGAAAATACTAATTACAAGTGCACGGTTCGATTGTTTTGTTCGATACATGATGTCAGACGAAGATGTACGAGCCCTTTCCTGTATAAGTTGTGAGAGAGGAAAGGACGGAGAATTGCTTGGAGCAGTTAATTTTATATGGAGAGATGTTCTTATTCCTTCACGTACTAACTTTAAAAAAGAAAAGGGAAAAATAATTACTGAATACTATTAACATGAAATTAATAATTTCATTTTTAACGAAGTAGAATTACTTTTATATTTGAATGTTCTGTGGATCTGTAAAAAGGAATGGAATTTTTCTATGGAATGGAATAATACCCCAAAAATGTTTTATCGTATTTTATTATGTTAATTGCTATTTTTATATAACATACTATAATAAATATAGACAATACAATAAAACTTAAACAAAACCTAAAAACTAAAGATGTACAATAACCATAAAGACTGAATACAAATTAAACATACACCTAATCATAGAAAAAAAAACTAATTCATGACGCAATTAAAAATGATCGCACAATAACTACTAAAGCTTTTTTAAATAACGTAAATGCTTTATTTATTATTGAACGGAAATATTTTTAACAAAAATCGAAAACTATATATTAAACATAATCTATGTAAGCATAAATTGGATACATTTTTGTCAAGACTGCGGCTAGGACTACAGAGTCAGAACGTTAAAAATCAGTCGAATGAAACTAGTAGAACCAAAAATAGCAACTAAAATTACACGACTGAAACTGTCGATAGTAAATAGTAACAAAATCAGTCGGACCGAAACAAGCGACTGAAAACAGTCGAAAAGTAGTCAATTACTAAGCAGTCGATAGTCGATTTTAATCGATAGTTCCCAATACTAATTATTATGTACATATTTTATTTTAAATGTTTTTTTTTAGGTTCGATTTTTTTGTTAAGAATATTTTATATCTATCAAGAAAACCTATCCAGCAAGCTAGTATATGAATACTCTATAATTTATTTTAAATCGTTTGCAACATACAATTTACGTATAGCTGGTCGTAATTTATATATTAATTGCACCATATTGAAATTCCATAATGATAAATTTGTTTGATTGTGCGTTATACGAGACACACCACAACAATGCTGACACAGATTCAGGTCGTATTTATAGTGTCATATGTCTTGATATAAATCACGTTATGAACTAAAATGTTTGTTTTTTTTTAATTAAAATACCGTTTGGTTTTAAAGTATTTTTTTGCATTGTTTCGAACCAATGAATCGATAAGATTTTGTATGAATATTTCAAATTCTGTGGCGGATTATTATTTTGAATATATAAATTTTGTTCTTTAAGACAAGGGAAGAGTTAAATGGAGCTAAATCTGGCGAATAATCGGGATTTTAAAGTATCGATAACGCATTTAATTGATTTTAGTAACATATGTCTTTATTTCACGAATCTTTCCATCCAGTTTGTCAAAAAGAATAATCAAATAATAATCTGCTTATTGTTTTATGAGTTACGAAGGAAATTGAACGAACAACAACAACATTCATTTTATAATAGCTCGTTTCAAAATGCTCCAAATATTGGAACTTCTGACTGCCAGCTTCTATTATATTTTATGGTTTGTTTGAATTCTGTCCAAGTTGTTGACTTGCTGGCTGGTAATGAGATAATTAGTAAAAATTAACACGATATATGATAGTACGAATAATATTAGTGATATTTACATGCTTGATATTTTTATGCTTTTTTTCTTGTCTGTTTCATCTAGCAACTTGATTTTTTCATGCCTAGTTACGTTTTGTTCTGGAGGGTATCCTGCTGTGTACTGTATATATCTTTATAGCTTCAATATTCCAAACAAGCATTTTTTACATATTCTCTAACCCTATTGGACTTAATATCCCTCAGACCTCGATATAACTGATTTACTTGTTTGATAAACTAATGTTTACTTCCTGAAATAATAGTCTTCATGGTATATTAAAAGTAATTATAGGAGTTAAGTATATTACATTAAGAAATATTCTTAGGAAACTGACAAAACACTTTATTTAGAAAGGAAAAGAGGTTTAATCACAAAAAATATTAATTTATTTTAAAAAACTGATTTATTCAAGGGAAGAAGAAGCGACTTATTGAACGGCGATACAAAGCGACACCAGGGGTCTATTAGATATCAGATATTTTTAATACAGATAGTCTATAATTTGGGCTATGTTACATAATACCTCCCTCCTAATGAAAGGGCCACAGTACATAGTCGTTATTCTGTCCGAATCGCAAATAGTCGTTATAACAATTATTTATGAGCATCGATTGTACCTTCATCCGCCAGTTTACCTTTGAAGGTCTTCGAAATGACGTTGTTTCTACCAAAATTTCTATAATACCCCTTACGGAATGATTTTCCAAATTTTGGTGACTCCAGATACCTATAGTCTATAGTCTAAGCTCGGTTGAGCTACTGAAGTCCGCCTAAATTGCGAGCTTCTGTCCAAATTCCAGTAGACTAAGTTAATTCACAGCAACTCCAGTCCTCCTTTTGTGACCCTATCCCTTGAACTGAGATGCATGTGCTGAGAATCCACGGACTAGAGGTGTTTTCCAAAGCTTAAATATTTTTTTGATTGGAATCGTTGGCTAGGGGTCTTTCAACACCTTCAATCTACATTGATAATCTTACAGCTTCCTTGGCGATACTTCTCCACCATACAACGCTTCAATATTCACCTTTAAAGAGCTTCTGAACAAAAGAATACAAAGTATGAATTCACAAACTGAGACGAAAATTCAGATATTCTCTTATGAAAGATGCAAATTCAAAACTGACGTCGAATTTTTATTTCCACTCCTGACGAATAGATGGTACCCCGCGAACTTATGGAACAACCTGGTATACAAAAAGAGTTTCTTGGTAAATAAGGCCCATTCATAACACACTGCACGTGGTGCCTTTATCTCAGAATAATGGAGATAATAATGACATCACGTCATATCAGTTCAAAGGATTCTGAATACATCATTTACATATTTAATGATGCTTGAATTGGGCACGTGTTCATGGTTTTACAATTTTTGTATTGTCTACACGAGGCCTATATCATTTGGGTTTAGAATTTCCTTAACTATAAATCATTTATCCCGCATAAGAATGTATAATATAGTTTTTTAAAATATTAGTTTACTATTATATCAATTTTTTTTAAATCCAAATTGCTAAAAATTAACTATTGAATAATTTAATCAACTTTACTATTTATTGTCTTTATATTGTTGGATTGTACGATGAAGTGTACTATACTAGTAAATCTCTATTAATGCAATCACAGTTAATTCTTCATTAATTAACTCACTTTAATTCAGTTTCTATGTAATGAACCTATGCTTTATCAGCTATTATAATCTGGTGCCTAGATCCGTCATGTAGTAAGAAATGAAATATTTTTATTTGAAACGATATCTTATAAGGTTCTCGTTAATCACTCTGTAGATGCTACACTTGGCGAGTAGTGTAATTAAGCAAACCATTCAACTTTTTCCTGGTACATTGTAGAGGATTGGATCTCGGAATCTCTCGGATCTCAACTGTATTTCAACCCCGAAAGCTTGAGGATTAAATTTGGCAAATCACGAGATTTTATGGATCGGCACAAAAGCAAATGCACTTATTTGATCTATCTTCTTGTCAGTCTTCTAAATGTCAGTAAATGTTACTAAGCCATTTTCTTCAAGTGTCCTTCAAGTCTTTTGATCGCGTACTATTATATAAAAATTCACTCGCCGACTAAGAAAACAAATTAAAAGTGAAATATAGATTCAGTAAAAAATGAAAATGATTCAGTTTGAATTTTGGTGAATGGTAATTCAATTCTAATAAAAGGTATGTATATAAAATATAACAGGACAATTGAAAAGTCCTCGGCCTACCATAGTAAAACACATTTTCAGGCAAAATTTGTACTTTTTATTCAACATAATTCCCTTCAAGGGTGATACACTGATTATAGCGACCCTTCAACTTTTAGGTACCTTTTTGTAGTACGATTTGTCCTTTGCTTCAAGATAGGCCCCAGTTTCGGCGATCACCTCTTCATTCGACGAAAATTTCCCAGTCAGCATTCGTTTGAGATCTGAGAACAGGAAATAGTCGCTGGGGGCCAGATCTGGAGAATACGCTGGACGGGGAAGGAATTCGAAGCCCAATTCATGGATTCTTGTCATCGTTTTCACTGACTTGTGACACGGTGCATTGTCTTTGTGAAGCAGCATTTTCTTTTTCTTCAAATGCGGTCGTTTTTCGGCGATTTCGTTCTTCAAATGGTCTAATAACGCTATGTAGTAGTAGTTGTTGGTGGTTATTCCATTTTCAAGGTAGTCAATGAAAATTATTACATTAGCATCCCAAAATGCAGAGGCCATAACCTTGCTAGCCGGCTGTTGCGTTTTCTCACGCTGTTGATATCTTTGGAGTGTCTGCTATTTCATTCAATTTCAATTATCTTAATTGAAATTTTATTTAACTTTTTGTTAACTTTTTGTTTATGACTTTTTTTATATGTTTTCGTCAGTAACAACATCTTTTGGCTGTTCACTGCGTTCACCGCTTTCTATGCTTATTTCACTACGTCTAATCTTAGCATACCAATCCTTGATGGTTGATTTTCCTGGGGCAGTGTCCGAAAACTCGGCATCAAGCCAAGTCAGGCCGGGAACTTTTCAGTTGACCTGTTACATTCTGATAAAATTGTCATTCGCTTTAACGCATAATTGACAGTAGTAGTTTATGTTTAAATCTTACGAGTTCTTTCTTGAATTTAAGATCTCGATCAATTACCAGTTTGAGGTATATTCGGAATTCAAGTTTAATTTTGTTATTTCTTCACTACAAAAAATTATTAGCTATCTATAAAGCCAGTTTTACCACGGATTTATCTGTTATAATTAGATTTTCAGATTATAGATTAGATCATTTATAATGAAAGTGTTACTTTTTTCTTTTCATTTTTACTTTTGATATTAAAATCACATTTATGTTAAATTTAACTTAAGGACAATTGCGAATTATACAAATATGTAAGAGTATTATTACTTTTATTAATTTTCTAAGATATAAATAGAATTTTAATGGTAGAATTATATATACTAGGAAACGTGACGGATCAATTTCCGTTTCAATAAAACGACTTGGAAAGTAATCTTGATTAAAGGGTAACTGTAAAAAGCCATAAAGCTACAAGAGAATTTGATACACTGCAAGTAGTAAAGTGACTAATAGTAAATTGGCAACGGTTATATTTACCATCACGTATTTAGAACAAAACTAAGAATTTTGACATGATTACAACGATAACATAAATATTTTGGCATAGGAATTGTAAATACAATATGTATGCGACAAAGTTTCAAACAAGCATTAAAGTAATGAAATGTTTTAGCAAAATCCGTACAAAAATATACTATAATTCAAGGAATTTGACGGTTTCATATAGTAAGCTGGTTCATTTTCGTCTATAGGCGTATGTTAGATTAGTGATACATTGTATCTTTGTTATGTTAAGCTTGTTAATAACTCAACAAGTGAAAGGGATGTTGGTTGATGGATAGGTTTGACTTAATTTAGTTACTAATCGTTATAATATTGCAAATTGTTATTATGGTACAGAATTGAGCCGGTAGAATATTAAAGAAAATGAAGTACAAAAGATTATCAGTATAGCACTTGGCAAGAAAACTAGTAAGTGCAGGCTCATACTGTCTAAAGTGTATCTAATGGTACGTCTAAAGAGTATCTAATGGTAACAACATGACAAGTGTACTGAAAAAAATTTATAATGATAATTTTAATTATTTGACAAGGATATCAAAAGATTAATTTTACATAGCAGATAGTAAATAACACAAAAAAAAGAAGAAAGAACTAAATATGTATTCGCCAAATCAGTAATTTTGGTATATTGAATGAATTTTGATATGTTTTGGTATGTGTTGTTGATTTTGTATGTTTGGTATGTGTTTTTGGTATTTTGATTGTTTAATTTATTTATTATTTTGTGACTAGTCGTTACTGATTAACCTACAATTGGTCTTTACGAAAACTTAAAAATCGGGGTACTTTAATCCATATCTACGAGGTTCAATTGACCCTATCTTAGCCTCTAGTGTAATAATGTTTATGCATAAACACTGCTCTTTTTCTATTAAATTCACCCCATTACATTACACTACACCTGACCAAATGGTTTGATTCTTTTGAGTCATTAACACTGCTCTTTTTCTATTAAATTCACCTCATTACATTACACTACACCTGACCAAATGGTTTGATTCTTTTGAGTCATTAACACTGCTATTTTTCTATTAAATTCACATCATTACATTACACTACACCTGACCAAATGTTTTGATTCTTTTGAGTCATTAACACTGCTATTTTTCTATTAAATTCACCTCATTACATTACACTACACCAGGCCAAATGGTTTGATTCTTTTGAGTCATTAACACTGCTGTTTTTCTATTAAATTCACCTCATTATATTACACTACACCAGACCAAATGGTTTGATTCTTTTGAGTCTGTGTTCTGTTCTGGTATTATCCAAGTATGTATTACTTCCATATTGACATGAAAATAGTCTGTCCTCATGTCTCCTTACAATTCTCCTGTTTTCCTGAATAATGGTCGGTATCTGAAGGTGTCAGTGTAAATAATCAGTCCTGTAGTATCTGATTGATTTTCTTCCAATTTACGAATATTCTTCCAATGCCAATTCTTTAACTCTAACTGTTCTTTCTTTTTCTTATTTTACATGCAAAATCGAATTATTTGAATTATATTAGTTATAATATTAGCTTATTGTAATCTGATCTTGATGGGATTGTTTGAAGGCTTTTATTTAATTAACATTTTCCTCTATTTTTTTTTGAGATCATATGATTTCTCACTACTCTTAGAAGCTCCTCTGTATCATTGGAATTCATGTTATATATACTTGTAATACTTGTAAAACTTTGACAAGGAATAACCATCCAGTAACCAGGCTAGGTAAGATCGGATGTCTTCTGGTAGGCTTAATGCCGAATACTGGTTTGAAGCCCATGTTAAACTGTAGGCTCAGTCCAGATAGACCCTCGTTGGTAAAAAGATGATTTTCAAATAATTAAAAAATAAATAAAAATATATCTGATTTTTCATATATTTATTTGAGCTAAGCTGAAACGCACAATAACCTTATATTAAATATAATCTCATTTTTTGATTTATTTATCTGATATAACTTTTATGAGGTGTAAAAATTGTAAATATTTATAAGAAAACATTTCCTTCGGACAAAAGAATTATTAATTAGAATATTGCTTCGTAGCATAAAAAAAATTATAAAAAAAAATCTATTTATTTTTCTTAGTTAATTATAATGCGATGAAGCGTCCGATTCACCACATCTTTCTGATAAATTACGCGATTTTCAACCGTCAACAACTAACAAATAGTGGCGAAAACGAGCGAGGGCAATATGGCGGAAAGCCGGACCGTCATAACTCACAATTTGCCGCGGAAGCTTCATTGATAGGCATCAAAATTAGGCGTCGCGATGAGGGAGAAGGCGCCCGACCCTTTGGCTGATGTCGTGGTGCAAACTTACCCGAGAATGGTGGGCACGTGCCCCGACTGCCTATGAAGCCGTTTGAGGACGCGTCGTTCCTGCAAATACTCTAAGTGGCTGACAGTGGCGTATCGGGATCGTTCCGTGTGATTAATCGACGATCAGCGAGAGGATGATGTTACTTTATGTCATAATTTTCCTGTTTAGGGGACCGTTTAACGAGATTCCCCCTTCGTTACCTCTCGCAAGTCATAAAAATGTATTAAGTGGTGCTTTAACAAGTATAAATATCAATTAGTGATGAATTTTTGGGAATATATCGAGTTGCAAGTCGATATGGAAATCTTCACTAATTTTAGAAGATCTTTTTGTTTTATCACGGTGTATCCTTATAAAATGAGGGAATAGGTGTGTCGGAAGTGAATAGAACAGAGATCCGCGGTGATTGCCTCTTTTCGAGACCACTTATCCAGGAAACATTTTTCGTATGAACTCGTTAATAGTAGATCCTTTCTATTGAAGCAACGCCATTAAGATTCTATCACCCTCTATCTTTTTACAACATGTTTTTAAAAAATGAATACATTATAATGTATTATAATATAAACAATACTTTTCAGGAGTAAACTATCAGTGTGTCGGTTTGTTTGTAGTCAGGGCGACAGGACGGTCCTCCTAATGTTGCGATAGTCGCTGGTTTGAATCTTGTTGGGGCATGATTATAAAGTTGTGTTTATGATTGTCCGTTAGGCAATGATCCAAAATCCCACAAGGAAAATCACCCCAATCACGCCAGTTAAGCCATTTCTTTTGGGATGGTCTCAAGGAAACTCAAAAATATTTTTTTTAACTGTTATTGCATAAAAAAGGTACGTACCGAACGAGCAACATACCCGTCCTAAGCCAGAACTATATTTTCCGTTTAAATATGATTAATATCATGTTATATATTTCATAAATAATCAAGCAGATATACCATTTGTAGTTTTAAAGTAAACCACTATTTCATTATGAATTATATGATTGGAATATATCGATTATGTCCAAATATATCATATACCGATTATGATGACATGAGAACATATGCAGATTGGTTATCAGGTTAGGTATGAAGTGAAATGATCTGGTTTTAAACGTTGGTTTACCATCAATATATAACACGTTTAATAATCGAAATATTCGAAATACAACTATTTTGCCCAATACTAATTTTCGGTCATATTAATTACACTACTCCCTTCATCTGGCCTAGTTAATTAATGCCGATTTAATCTCTAACTATACGGTATATACAGAAAACCCATATTTTATAATTTCATCTAGTACCCCAAAGAAATGCAAATCTTAAAATGGAACATCGTCTGAGAATATAGAACACGAACTCGGCCATATAATCTCCTTTTACTTCTTCAGCCTTATTCAGCACCTTATTCGCGTATCAATCCAATATTCTGCTCTGTTTTCTTCTTTTTCGTCCACTTACCAATTTTTAATTTGTCTTACCATAATATTATTCACTTTATTTATTCATTATTCACCCATTTGCCTTTAGTGATTTTTCAACAAAAAAAAAACTAAAAAACAGAAGCCTAACATAGTGACATTCTTTAGGAATGTTTATATAGCTATTAGGATACTTCGTCAACGTCTATGATATTTAATTAATATTGAATAAAATTATAATACTGTAATATTACATTGTAACTGTGTTTATACAAGGCGATTTCTATGTTCAGCGGGAACCGTAGAAAGTTTGTCTTTAACAGGCTTTATTTATTCCTAGAGATGCATTTGGATTAGTTCTCTTTTTCTTACATAACCTAATACTAAATTGTAACGTTTATTTCGTATTTTAAATATAAATAGAATAGATCTGAAAGGTACTGAAGATTGTTTAATTTAACTCAAGCTTAGGATTATAGGCGGCATAAACTCAAGATGATATTACATATTTTACAACATTTTTCTCGGAAAGATTTTATGGCGCACGCCACTGTTAACTACATTTATTTAAGGAATCGTAAGAAATCCCTCGGTTAAGTAATACCTCACAAAATGGTCTTTTCGATTCCCATCGCTTGCATTCATTCTTTACCTTATTCTCATTTAACGTCATTTAATTAGCGAGGACACCTCCTTCATTTATATTAGATCAGATCCGAGGTACCGTGTTTTACAAACATATTTCAACTTATGCTATTGCATTAAAGTATAACGTAATGTAGCTCCGCTTTGAAAAAAAAACTTTTTTTTTTGTTAAAAGCTTTTTGGGACCCAAAAAAAGAACGACGTTTTATTTTTAAATTTTGTCCAGATTAAACGTGTAACACCACGTGTTTGCTTTTAATTAATAGGAATATATAGGGAATTATATTTAGAATCCGCTTTATACGGGATCACCGATAACTTTTAAGAAACGCTGACTTTCTTTTCTTTAATGTTATATATAATCTAAATAAATTGCACGACTTTCACTTTAGAAAGGTTCGACAAAAACTTTCTCCCAGGACTCGGCGGGACACTGTTCTTAATATTGTATCGAAACCTTTAAAATATATATTAAACTATTTAGGCTTATATTTTAATTTTAAAGGATTTGATGATGTGAAAAGTCTGTACAAATATATTTTATTCAAAGTATTCTCTATCGATAATAGCTGCTACTTTTTATCTTCTATCAGCCAGTTTACAGATTGAAAGGTTTCTTGCGAAATTATTTACGAATCGTACCATTGTTGTGGTATTTTCATAGGAAAAGAGGCGCTGTTCAGACAGGTTACGACTCAAAAGTTGGACGAAGCAATTATCAGAATGAGCAAGGTCTGGAGAATACAGCAGGTGGGGTAGCACTTCCATTTTGAATGTTTCCAAGTATGTTTTTACCGATTTGCAACATGTAGTCGAGCGTTGTCATCCCAACGAAAGCGTTGGTGTGTCTTGCTCGTATTTCGGCCGTTATTCATTTTATTATTTATTTTATTTTGTTATTCGTTTTTATTTCGTGATGTCAGACGAAGATGTACGTATCCTTTCCTGTATAAATTGTGAGAGAGGAAATGACGGAGATAATTGCTTGGGGCAGTTAATTTTATATGTGGTTATATTTTCCAACGGTAGTATAAGCGAGACGGAGATGTACAAATTCCTTTACGAACTAACTTTAAAAAAGGGAAGGAAACACATAATTACTGAATACTATGATAATAATTATACATAACATGCAATTTTTAATTTAATTTTAAACCAAGTAGGATTACTTTTATATTTGAATATTCTGTAGATCTGTAAAAAGGAATGGATTTATTCTATTGAATAGAATAATACTCCACAAATGTTTTATTGTATTTTAATGTGTTAATTGCTATTTTTAAATAATATACTATAATAAATATAGACAGTAAAATAGAGGTTAAACAAAACTTAAAAACTAAAGATGTATAATAACCATAAATACTATATAAAAATTAAACACATACCTAATCATAGAAAAAAAAACTAATCCATGATATAATTAAAATGATCTGAATGAAATGATATAAATGCTTTATTTATTATTGAATCGAGAGTGATCGAAATAATACTTATTATTAACGTAATAACTTATATAAAAACAGTGAAAATATTTTACTATCTATCAATCCCAATTTTAATATTTTCACCCTATTACAAATTGAGTACATTTTTGTCAAGGTCGCGTCTAGCACGACAGAGCCAGAAATTTAAAATCAGTCGAATGGAACAAGTAGGACCATAAATAGTAACTAAAAGTACGACTGAAACAGTTGATAGTAAATAGTAACAAAATCAGTCGGACCGAAAATAGCGACTGAAAACAGTCGATTGAAACAGTCTCTGGTAAAAAGTAATAAAATCAGTCGAACCAAAAATACCGACAGAAACAGTCGATACTAAACAGTCGATAGTCAATTTTAGTCAACAGTTCCCAACACTAGCTATAAGCCTAACGATAACGTATACTCATTGAGAAACTATAATTAATTACGTTATAAAGAATAATAAGATTTGATGTTAAAAAATTTTATGTGTTGTTCGAAAATGTGTAAAGGTGATTTTTTTTTGTAATTCTAATATAACAACTAAAAGTGATTTTAGACCTCGTAACTAAATAAAAATACAAATGTATACACAAATTAACAGTTGTTAATGATGAAATAACCAACGAAAGTTTTACAATATCGGACCGTAAATATAAATGTTTATATGGTAGTCGCTAAATAATAAATAATAATTGAAGTGACTGTCGCTTAACGTCACCATTTCATCACGACACTTATTCTTGACATCCGCTGCCAATTAGAATAGAATTACGGCCGCTAACTTAACAATTACCGGTTAGGGCGGCTAATCACAGAGCGGATCTTGCGATGTGTAAGATATGGCGTGAATGTACATGAATAAATTTGCAACATTACGGTGTAGTAGTAGGCAAACTGGTGGTAAATATTTATAGGGACATTTTCAAGAAGATTTTTATTATTATTTTTCTTTCGACTTGTGAATAGATATAAAATTACTTATTAATTTTTTAAAATTATTACTTTTATTAGTCCAAAAATCGGTTCAGTTGACAAAAATGTTCAGTACGTATTTCTTAGGACTCTAATATATACATGACATGTAGAAAATCACATCATTAAGTGATCGCCTATGTAAGACATTATCTTAATTAGTTAGTACTATTCTAAATGTTATTCTAACATCTCTATATGTCCTATAAGTAGCTCGGATGCTGTTAAATGTTTTAGTACATGAATTTTACTATCACGTCACAAATTTAGCCGAGTAGGGGGCACATTGGGGCACACTGAAGCTCTTTTAAAGTACTTAACACAAACATTCTGAATTACTCTCGTTATAGCTACTAAAGTGATATCGCGTTGTATCACTTCATTATATACATTGTACGGAGCGTGGCAATGACTTAAGAAAGAACTTAAGAAATTTTAACTTTAGAAATATACTTAAGTGTTGATTCGTATAGCAATACGCAATAATAATGATATAGTAATTAATATAATGATAATTTGGATTTACATCCGATAAGTCTTGATATAGTTTAAGTTCAAATTGTTTTTGTTTAGCAAATATATGCTTCTTTCAGGTTAGGCGTCAGTCCAGATGTATACGAAGTTATTTAGATTTCTTCACTTGAGGAAGTTGACAATTATTGATATTCACTGGCGAGCATGTGCTTCTACTCAGTGTGAATGTTACATGGGTACATTTGTTTCATTTGCTTTAATACGCCATGTCTTCAACCACAGTTGTACCAAGATGTGCTCGGTGGTTCTTTGATTCTGTTATTAGAACTTCATGAGATTCTAAAATGACTGTGTCGTCTACCAGATATACGATATATAGTATCACACCCAGTACACCGCCTTGTGGAACTCTTGAATATATTGAATGTAATTCAGTAAGTTCATCTTCTTGCTTTTGATATATAAAATATTGATTATTTAATAATTTTGGAAGTTAATATTTTTAGTAGGTGGTTTAAATAAATTGTATTTCTCGCTATAGAATTCCAATCATTTTACATTAGATGGAGTGATAAAGCTGACTTTTAATACTAAAGTTAAATATTTCGTAATTTTGTGTATGGTTGAATCAGTTTTGTTTAAGCAATCACAGAACATGTTCAAGATTGACAGCAAGCAAAGAGAAGAAGTGTTATATTTAATCAAAATTTGTTTAAAAGTAAAGACGCTAACCAACTGACCGAAATTGATATGAAATATGAAAAGTTTTATAATTCTGATACCGCACCAGTCAACTAAGCATTGTTTTTATACTAAAACCGTCGAAGTTGCATCAGGCTCAGGATGGCGAATTTTGGAAAAGGTTGATAAAATCATGGAAAAGACTACTATGCGACTTCGATCATAAAAACACTGTTTCTATTACACAAAAGTTAAATATTGAATAAAAACTGTTTGGAACCATTTTAAGATAGCTGGATACAAAAATAATCTGGATGTATAGGAGGCATATGACTTAAACTGGAGAAACATCATGGGCTCATTTCTGAAGCCAATGCCACAATAGTGGCGATGGCGAAAAGTACTATAATTTTTTTTCATTTCTATAATTTCGATATATTGGATGTAAAAATGAGTTTCTTACATTCAAGAATAGAAGGCGTAAAGCTAGGCAAAACACATGTTTTGTATTAACTCCCATACAAATTACAAAATACTATCTCGTATGTATCTAAAATTCAATATACAAAATAATTTCCAGTCGTGTATTTGAAATATAAAATAAAATTAACACTATTTTAACTATTTGTATTTAAAATACAAAATACAAATAATAAAATACAGGCAGGCCTTAGGTTATGGAAATCGGATTGAACTAAGCCACCTCAGCTGGCGGCTTTGATGTTAAAAAGAAAACATAGTCATGTTTGTAAACAGTGTATGAAGATACATTTAAGTCGATACGCTTGAATGTAACATTGATAAACCGGCGTCTTGCCAGTAAAAATTGGATCAACTGATTTTCAAACACTATAATTTCCAATCACATCTTGAAAACTCCAAATGAAAATGTTTGAATGGAAAACCCTATCATACTCGCCTTAGCTAACAGGTATTGCCCTTTGTGACTGCCACTCAGCCCATCAATTGATTGAGTAGCGCTTCACTTTTGATGACGAAGTCTAATATCTCGGAATACAGACAAAATTGATATGAATCTTGCTTGACATAAGATGTTATAAGTCGTAACCAGCGATTGAAGTAACCAGGATTGATGTGAAGAATGCTGCAGTGAAACTAATGCTCATATTGTTCCAGATTATTTCCAGATATTCGTGCCTATAATATATTACAACCTCAAAACATTTTACACATTGTTAAAAATATATTCTGAATTAATTGTTCTTCGCCAGAGCATTTAACCAGCAAATTACCGAGACTGCGGTCACCATAACGCAACTACACCGTACTTTTTATGATAAAAACTATAACTTAGGCATGCCGTTTGATTAAAAATTAAAAATAATTTGCTGGCTGTTATTTAACAGATAAACAATAATGGTAATAATAAAAATATTTTATGAACTTTTGGCCAGAACTCATTCGTTTGTTCACATGTTTTATTAATATAACTAATTTATGTACTGGTGTAGCATACAAATATATCTTACATTAATGGAAGTTAATTTTGGAATTATTTTTTATTTATTTCGCTAGTTTGTATTTCTAAAACAATCGACAAACGATCAAGTTCCTAGAATACCAGATATGGAACGTTCTTTGGACAAAAAACAAAAATACTCTGCTGTTTTTCTATATGTAGCATAATCATTTAACAAAATTTGACACGAATGATATATATATATATATATATATATACTAGCGACCCGCCCCGGCTTCGCACGGGTGCAATGCTGATACTAAATTAAATACACTACAGAAAAAATATGAACGTTGTATATAAAAACATAGCGGCCCGCTCCGACTTTGCACGGGCATAAAATATATATGCCTATGTCACTCAATGAAAACATGATTAAAATCGATCCAGTATTTTTGGTTCATTCATTACTGCCCTTGGCCTGCACGCATTAAATTTGGAGTAAAACAATTCCTCTTCCCCTATACTTACTATGAAGATTTCCTGCTATCTTTGGAATATCTAAATTCATACAATTTTTATTACATTACACATTTTTAAACGCAAATTTTAAATTTGTAATATCTCCGAAGATATGTGTTTAATTTACATGCTGTAAGGAACCATATTGAACTATATTAATTGCACACTGTATTTAAGGTACTTAATTCGATAAGGATTAATGCCGTATTGCTTAAAATAGCTTCGTAAATAAGCCATTTTCTCACGTAAAAAGTAAACAATAAAAATGGTTAATGTGGGTTATCCCTAAAAGATAAACATATACCATCGCGGACTTTTTTGTAGACCTTTTTATGGTGTACAATACTGTAGTACATTAATTTGATCTATCTCGTAGGGTTAGGCAGCGTTTTTGCTAATTGCTAAATAAGCCTAAAAAAATAGGTTAATTTACGACATCACGTTAGAAACCTCTAAAATTAGCAATGTTGCCTTAGTATATTATGCACGTATTATACATATAAACCTTCCTCTTGAATCACTCTATCTATTGAAAAAACCGCATCAAAATCCGTTGCGTAGTTTTAAAGATTTAAGCGCACATAGGGATATAGGGACAGAAAAGGCGACTTTGTTTTATACTATGTAGTGATATATATATATATATATATATATATATATATATATATATATATATATATATATAATATTGCAAGTAAATTCGAAATGTTAATACAAAATAGTACTTTAATACATTTTTATTTATATAGATCAATAGGATAACAATAATTTGGAATAAGAATAAACTGTGTTTCCAAAAATTTTAATATATGCTTAGTAATACAACAGATGTGTTTTAAATAATTATTAAAATATCAGCTTAAAGTTGTTTTGTTTTGGAACAATCAATAATTCAAACCTTTCCTCCAGCGCAAATACATCAATAATATATAGACTGATATTTTGGATATTGTTCAATTCTTTCCGGATATATAAGTTATTTTTTACTTATAGCGTAATTATTTTTCGTAACACAAACAATATATTGACAAGTTAATTTATTGACTGTTTTGTTTTTTTTTCTTGCAGGAGGACTCAGATTTGGTGTTCGACAATTTAGAATCAAATTCAAGAAATTACAATAATAGGATAGCAAGGGAGTCCAGTAATGTTTTCGAATCTAGTCTTCAAGAGGAAAGTGATGATGATGACCATTGGCTGTTTGGCACTGTGAATAGGATAAAACGTAGTATAGGTAAGATTAGTATATTTTTTAATATTCATCTCTAACTTTCTTTTATATAATATATATATCAGTTATGACAATTAATGACAAAAATATAAATTCAATTAGATCTATAGTCCGTTCAATAAAACAGTGAGCTCACGCCATCTATATTGATGACGTCAAAACGTGGCAATGTTGTCGCCTCAGCGTCGATTTTTAGTTCATTTTGGTACTGACGTAACAAAATTCTAATCTAAATAAAATAGCGAAAGAAAAATGTTATCAAATATAATTTATTTTAACATTCTAGTACATCTAATGCATATATTATAGAGTTAAGAGTTAAATTACCATTAATTATACAGTTATAAAGTTTGTAAGTTAGGATTGGGTTTTATTATATTTTCATTGAGCTCTTTTCCATATCACCTGTAAGGCAGTATCCACCTAATTCTTGTTTCCTTCGTACAGAGTTTCTTTGTACAGTCATTTTGATATCACCGTATTTCTTCTTTGTTTGTAATGATAATAACTGTATACATCTCATCACTCTGTCTTGGAAATTGTCAACATTGAATAATTATCCTAAATTCAGAAAGTTTCGTTCAAGTAAATAACTAAGCTGTTAAATTCCAATCTATCTAACATTTGTTCACGATTCCATTATTTGTCAGTTTTTTCTTCAATGTGTCTGAGTTCATCCAAACTGAAGGTGTTATTGACCATCGCTGTTTCCAGCATGACAAAACAACATATCTGTAAAACCTAATTAATTGTTATTCGAATGTTTACCTTTTTCCATCAACTTGTTTTCTTAACACTATTGCACGAATGCCGCAATGTTCCTGTCTCATATATTCGTGTCTCATCTAAAGATATAAATTAAAATAATAAATCTTCTTCCATTTTATTGTATGCTTTTAAAAACTTGATATTTTACATCCGTCAAAATGTTGCATATCTCCAAATTTTCGATGGAGACTTTTCAGACTAACAGTTTCCTATGAAAAAATTGTATTTTGTTATATTTATATTGAAAAAAACTACTCACTGTTATTTTACATTTCATGTATCTCTGATAGAGTTAACATAAAGCTGATCTTGATTCGTCGTCACCCGCTTCGTATGAAGATGGTTCCTTTTCGTTGCACCTGAGATTATATTTTTCATTTCTTGAGATATATCTGCGATCGTGTCCATACTAATATTCAGTTCACAAGCAGCACTTACAACACAACAACAACTTAATATTTCACAGTTAAATTGTTTACTTCTTTAACGAATCTTACTGGCAAGAGAGGACCTCCATTATCTCATTCCTGTTCGAAGAAACTCACTCAACTTGTTCTGTGTGGGCTCAGCATTTTTAATCAGAGTAATGATAAGCAGCGTTTAAAAATTTATCCAAATAAGCAAAGCGTTAGAACAAAGCTTGTCGGTTTCTAACGTGTAGTTATTGAATAACATTTTGAGGAATTTTGAAGGCGTTTGACAACCGGGCGACTTTTGCAGTTTGGTTCAGTTACATGTTGGAACTTATCAGACAGCATTGTGTCTCTTTTTATCTAAACGCGACAGACAACCCATTAAACATCTTGATGACGCTAGTTTACTGTTATTTTAAAATGTTTATAGGTACCTTTTATATTACTATTTTAATGTTGTAATTTTCAGGTGGTATGTTTTCCAAAAATGTGGACCACCACCAGAAGCAGGGCTCGACAAAGAAAAAGGTTCATAACAAATCAAAGTTACAAAAACCAACCAACATTGATCTGGAGGACCAACACAACCATCATCCCAAAGCCAAAGTTCACAAATCGATAAGCAAGACCAGTAAACCAAGTCTAGTACGACCTAACCGTCAAGCACCCGTAAGTATGGAGAATATTACACAATATTAAGAGTTACATGAAAATTTATATCTCTGTTTTTTAATTTAAGCCAGATGCTGTACTGGTAGTGAATTGTATATAAGTTTTATTGTCTTTTATGTTTGTTTACGTTTTGTAACCTATTGTATTTTCATTAGCTTTCCGGGAATTTAGTATATATAATCTAGTTTCTTTTATATCACTCTAACTTGGTGTATGATAATTATAAGGGTTTATTCTTCTTACAATTAATTAGGAGTAGTATATTATTTTTAACCAAAATCTTATAGTATTAGTATTTATTTAATTAAGCTTTATATCACCTTTTTAACTTTAATCTTTGTTCTGTACTACACTAAACTCCTTTTCTATTTCTCTCACATAGCAGCAACAATTGGGACAAGAGGAAGATGATTATATCGTAAGTAATATAAGCACAAAACTTGCACATTCTCATTAATTAAGCATAAGCATTATCCCCGATTATTCAGTGTTTGACTAAATATTCGTATACACTAGTGTAGCTATAAACATATAAAATGTACCTTACCAATGTTTTGATAATCATTTATATTTTATCATTAATATCGATACAACTTGAGTTAATTGTTATGTGAAATTTATAGGGACAGTATGAAGATTATGACGATGACCATTTATATGATGTCACTGTAAGTCGCTGTATATTTTTAATTCCTAATTCTAACGTCTAAGATTATCTGGGAAAGTGTTAAGTATATCGAGAATATATAACGAATATTTTATAGATTTTAAGGTTTTGTTTTTACTATTACTAAAATGAAGTGTAAAGTTATGAGGATTTATAGTTTTGGAATAATAATCTTCAGAAGAACGACAATCAGAAATTCTATTTAAAATTTTTGAAGATCTGCCATTTTAGTGTTAATTTAAACAAGAGCTTATTTATAATATATTTTGTAGTATAATCACTTCTCATCCCTTGAAAACCTATGGGTGTTATTGAACTACCAAACTTCCTTTCCAAAGAAAACGACCAAAATAGGTCTGAGGAGGTAGATCTAGCCGATGTGCTTATAATTATAACCAGATTATCTTTGTTTATAGTACCTTTCTCTACCAGTTCTCTTCGAATTACAATATTTGAACTGCAAATTCAGGCTATCGAGCGTATTCTACATTTTTTTCTTATCTCAATTTCCTATAGTTCGCTGCTGTTATTAACTGATTTGTATGTTGAGCCTTTGAAGAACATTCTTCATGAAATAGTTGACAAATAGAATATTGGTAATAGACACCTAACTTGGAATTTTAAACTCTAATGATATTTACTTAGAGCAAGTGCAGATGTTTCGGTACTTGAGAAATACAGATTCAAGATTAAGTATTTTTCTGTGTCACTCTGAGACTTGGACACTGATATCTGAAGCTCTCAGATATTCAAAATTCCATTCAAAAATCAAACATAATAACAAAAAATAAGATAACAGAATAGAATGCCATTGTTCATATAATTCAGATGTTAACCTAAGATTAATTAACACAAGATTTAAATTAATTAGGTAATTAGCTCCAATTATTTATTATTATATTTCGACTTACTTCACTCTTTCCTGGTTTATTTTCTTAATATTTCTAAATCAAAATCGAGTATAAAATATAGACTGAATATTCGAAACTTCTTTGTATAGGCGGACGATCGCAACGGTTTTGGCGATTTGGTAACAGGAGGACACCCAGTAAGTCGCTTACATAAAAACCATAATTGCACTATTATGGGGGCAATTGCACTATATGTTCTAAACTGTATGCATAATTTATTGAAAGTAATCACTAATTTTTAATAATAAGGAGATATTAAGTAAATACTATTTGAAACTCGATATAAATATGTTATAACAGGGGAATAACAAACGATAAATAGATAATATACACGTTTGAGTGCTTATATTTCATACTAATCTATATCGAATAAGATGTATGTTTAATTGCATGGGGAATCATCATGGATCAGTATTTCGAAACCATATTGGGCTCAGTTTATCCGGTTCTCAAAAAATATTTAAACATTTGCTTTAATTAATTAATTAATTTGTGTCTTAGCCGGTGGTGGTGTAAAATAGATGGTGTAATTTCTGTATATAGTTTTATTTACTTAGAACCATGGCATTAATTAAAAACAATTATAACATGACTAGTATTAGGACCAAGAGTAGTTCTCGCTATTTTCTAATTTCTAGACAGGAATATGGCTAATGTTCAACTTGCAAGAATTGATAAATACTCACTTAACATATGGGCTGAAAAATCCCGGGTGTAACAAAGAAAACGCGTTTTTTTTAATTAGCTATGTTTATCAACGTAATTTCCATCAAGGTCCACACTATCAGTTTAGCGTCATTCTAACATTTCAATTTATCCTCAAAATAGTCCTCAGTTTCAACAATACCTCTTCATTCTAGCGAAATTTCTTACCAGTGAGCATTTTTTTGACGTCTGCGAACAACCAGTAGTCTCTGGTCAAAGTCAAAGTTGCAAATTGTTGATGTGAAGGCAATTCGAAGTTGAGTGCATGTGATACGGTGCGTTCTTTTAATGAAATAACATTTTTTCAACAAACGCTCCAATAACGCTATCTAATATTCACTTATTCACATATATTCACTTCTCTTCTTTAGATAATAGATGGACATTACACAACGCACATCTTAAAATACCGAGGCCAGAACCTTTCCAGCCGATTGTTCTGGTTTCGGATGCTGAACGAGGTTCACCAGTTGCTGTCCACTCAAATGACGACAATTTTGTTTCCGGAGTAAAGTGATAGGTCTATGGTTCATCCATTGTCTAAACATTGCTCAGAATCACGTTCCCGTTTTTTTCACACGTTCTTGTTTCTGGTCAACAATGAGCAAATGCGGCATCCACATTGAACAAAGTTTTCTCATAATTGCTCATATAATATGAAACTGACACGTTCTTGACACATTCTTTTGATATCTTTACGATGTTAGCTAACTCACGCCACTTCACTTTTCGTTCATTCAAAAGGATTTTGTGGATTTTTTAGATATTTTCTGGTGTTTTCTATTCATTTGGACGTTGATACTGCGTTCTATGTGTTCTGATGGCGATGATGCCATCGGTGTCTGTACGTCAACATTTGAAGTCAGCAAACCAATGTTGTATTGTTATTTCTGATGGGGTGGAGTCCTTATAACTCTTTTCAAGCCAATGCTTGGCTTGAACGGTATTTTTCACATCAGGAAACAATGTAAAATTAAAACACGAAATTGTTTTTGATACATTGTTTTGAAAATAACAAAAGTAGTGCCACTCTTAGCACCATAACTCACAAATTTATGAGTAGAATATCATGTAATTTTAACAGCTTTCTTTTGAAGGTTATTACTAACTGAAAAATCGGCGAATACAATAAAACTAACGCCATCTATGGACTTTTCAGCCCGTATTTTATACTATTACAGTTATTTTTATATATTTAAAATTAGTAATCCTAGTACGATTATGGCTATGTGATGCTAGATGTAGAAAACCTACTCCTGCTTCCAATATAATAACAAGACAAGCTTGACACTCATTCACATATTCACTCTAGAACGCTCACTTTTCCATTCCACATTTTTTATTTAACTAATGGTTTTAAAACGTGTTTTAATATATGTTAGCTGGAAAACAAACACATGGTATTAAGGTTATTGTTTTTGATATTTAGGGTGGTTTCGTACTGAATAGAAGAAGACAATATCAGTTTTATGGCTCCGTAAGTTTTGTATTCAAATGTTATGAATAATATCTGCACAGTAATTCAGATATCGATTACACGAAGAACTAATAATTATGTTGTGATGTGATATTTGATGTAGTAGATTGGAATTGTATTAATTAAAATAGATTATTTTAAACAAACGTATTCGTACGTAAAGGAAAAAGTAGGAAGGTATCTGCTGCCATTTTTCACATATAATACTTCATATATTCTCCTATCTGTTGGATATCTTCTAGTTCTTGTAATCTTAACGCCAGATTTCTTTAACTTTCTTTTTTACTTTATTAATAACACTTTTTTTAATTCATTCAATTATATTTCTCAAACAACTCCAAGAATGTTCCTCCATTGTTCGTGTTTATATTGGAGAGCACAGAGAAAAACATGCGATACCACAATTTTATGTTTTTTTTTTTAATTGGCAGTACCATTGTGTAGTATAAAAACACTTTGACACATATACTGACGGAACCATAACCAATGTCCAAATCGTGTAGGAGATTTAATTTAGTGCTGGTAATATACTGTGTGGTGTGGACGGAACCAATATTTCAGTGTATTGCGCTTTTTGTAATTCGTTGTGCACAGTACATAAAGAAGAAGAAAAAGTAAAAGTGATTTACGAAGCTAAACAGGATTCATGACTTCATTTGATCGAAGTTGACCAACTGCCTGTCAGAAAATGGATAACCTTTGTCTCACCAACGTATAAGAAGGCATGAAGGGATCATCCAAGATTAATTTTTCGAAGAGATTGAAATTACATTTACAATGTTCGAGACTCGGACCTTTCTTAATCAGGCTCTTACAGTTACAAAAAGAATCATGAATGCTCAGGCCCTGCAAAGTTTTGTAGGCTAATATTTATGGAATAAAATATAGCGAGGCTTAAACAATAACTGTTTCAGGAATATTTCGTGAAAGTCAGTAAGGAAAGGTTTTTTTGGCACTATACACTTAAAACAAATATGTTTCCATATACAATGAGTACTGGAAGATCAATAATGTAATTTAAAAATTCCTCAGTTCATTGTCTTTGTTGTATTGAATGTTTTTCATGTGTGCTATATTTTTTACTGGTATACTGTTATATTTGTATATAATTCTATTTGTACATGTTTAAAATATATTCATTAATGGTTTTAATATTTTACCGATTGTTTGTTTTGCGTCATTGTTTCTTTTAATGTTGGGTTGTTTTCCCTGAGGTCACTGTTACGATGAGTCTTCAACCGAGCAGAATGCTTTTGATGCTTCATGTTCGTTGTATTTTACCTTTTCCGAGAACATTGAAATTTTATATTATTACGCAAACATACAAAGGGAAAATCGATAAAATTATACTGATGTAGAGATGTTTTTGTTTAGGGAGATGGCTACAATGATCTAGATCAAGATTATGGGGAAGAAGTAAGTAGAAACTGTACGAATGAAGTTTTACAACTGGGATATGTTTATACTAATATATGGGGTGGCGGACTTATATCCTTACAATTACTAGTGATTTTATGAATATCTGATATGATCACCATATAATCCCAATCTCGCAAGGAGATTATATTTAAAACAAGAGCTTCAATTTTACTGACTGCATGATAAATAATAGGTTCGTCTACTGGGATATTTATAACCTTTATCTCCATGCACGAGTTCTGTATCAACTGAACACACTTTTTTTTAGACTGTCGAAATCATTTAGAAATGATGATTAAAATTTGAATAATTAATTGAAAATTACCTGTATTGAATAATAGTTTTTGCATTCAATTAAGGGTTTTGTCTTTTTCTCTTTCTTTTATGATCTTTTCATGATTTGGCTCACTGATTTTCCATCACTGATACCAATATCCTTATAATAATTAAAAACCTAGCAAATTGTTATTGTATGTGTTATTATTATTCTGCTATCTGTCGCTGTGTTAGTTCAGGTGATAAAATACTTTAAAAATAATTCATTTTATGAATGTAACAAGTAATGTATGTTTGACTCTGACTACGTGCATGTGTGGTCTTAGCAGAGATGGTGCTAAGAACGCCATTTTGCTGCATTTGATTGGTTAGTTTACCATTACCGACACCTGTATAGGTGTAGTATAAAGAGTATATTTTATTATGAAGGCATTTCAGCAACATCTGATGTCACATTCTACTGACAAATTAAATTTGATTTAAAACCCAAATTCTGAAAAAAAATTGTGTCTTAAAATTTTGTTTAATTGCTCACTTCAGAAATATATTGAGACAAGTTATTTTTTATATTTAAAAATTTATTGTGAACATTGTGGTTGGAGAATTAAAAAGCTTAAATTGTATGATACACGTTAGAATGGAGAAAACGTACCAAAATATAATATCTTAAATATAATTAACAACACACACGATCATAAGATACTACCTTGTTTATAAAATAAGTCTCAACTGTTGGTCTATGAATTCTATTATTTTATTTTGTAATGATGTATTTTTTTTAAACATGCTTGTTGAAGACCGAATTTTTCTGACTTACGTAGACTCAAAAAAAAAATCCACCTATCGTAGTGAACTAGCCTTAAGAAAAAATATATTAACCATATTACATTTGTTTAAGAAAATATATCCCTTCAAAATAATGAAGTTTTTAATCGATGGTTCTTTACAAAAAATTTTTTTAAAGGAAAACTTGGCTCTATATATATTGAATATCATTGTGCTAAAACTGTTCATGTAGTGTAATCATATTTACCTTTAATGTAACTTTGCTATCGCTCCATTTGGAAATATTTATGTATATATATACAATACAATATATATATTGGGCTGTTTCATCAAAGGAATACGACATCTCGTTGTTTTATTTCCACACCTACATTGGATACACAACACTTTTGAGACTGAAAGTACATTATAATTAAATAGTAGTGATTATGCGTTGTAATAGTGAAAATGCTGAATAAATTTTATATGAGGCACTTTGAAATTGCGTCATAGACAAACTAAAACAAACAATTATATAAATAAGCCAATCAAATGCCTTTCAAATCGTCTGCTTAATTTTTAATTATTTTTACCCACTAAGAATTTTTGAAGAAAAAGTACATGCATTTTATATTCTGGATGTATTCAATTCTTCGAAACTCCATATGAATTTTGAAAAACCTTTTGCACTAAAATGACGAGTGTAAAACTGAGATGATGGAAGTCTGCACAGCTGATTACTGCTTAACAGCCCCAGTTTTGACTCATTGAATGATAAAACAGGAATATGTATCCTTGGTACGCAGTAAACGAACCTAATATTTCATTTATTATTAATGATTTTATGGTTTATGAACGCATAACAGCTACTGTTCACCATGTGCTTGTAATGCCATTTTTAATAGTACCATTTATTTGTAGGATGACCCTGGTTTCAACGAAGATGACGTCGGGTAAGTCTATCGTTGGTTACTTCTTGTTTCATGATCTGACCTTTAATTTATTACCTCAGAGATGATGAAGATCAACTAGGCTTCGGTTCCGGCACGGATGGTGGTTCTGGTCAAGTTGAACCTGATAATGAAATTCCGGAACCCGTACTGCCTACCAATCCTAGTAAGTATTATTTAAAATAAGCTTAAAACAAAAGAAAACGCTTATTAATAATATAATAACCATAATCGTTTTTTTTAGGATACTATCGCTTAATCATTGTAATCGAAGAACCATATCAGTCCGGATTCAGAGACTTCGATAGCCAGGAATTCAAGTCAGTTGCAGGCAGAGTAAAAAGAGCCATCGAAACAGTTTTTTACAATCACGATACCAGAGGAGAATTCACCGCTACAGTTATTAGTATCGAGTAAGTTAATTTCATTTAAGAAGATAGTAAGGATAAAACCTTTCAGTTGTACTTAAAATATTACTATTTTTTAACTATAAAATATACCTGTATTTTCTAAACAAATTTAGGGAATATTTCAAAATAAAACCGCAATGAGGCCTTTAAAATAGTTTGATTTATTAGACTGATATCTGAACTTAGAGGAGATATCAACAGGCTGTAAAAGCACGAGAACCCAAAATATATTTTATGTGGGAAAAATTAGCTAAAATAATGTTTACAAATCATTGTATTTACAATTGTATTTAAAGTAGGAAATATATAACGGTGTTTGACTTCTAAAGCCTTAATATTAACTCGTGTTTGTCCTTTCTTCGATCAATAATTTACACTTAAGTTGATCATGTTTCCTTTATAACAGAGTAATGGACAACAGATTGAAAAAATAGATTTAAAAATTCTATGTTACAAAAGCTTGTTTTCACAGTACTTTCAATATAAAATCAATAGTGTATTTGATATATAAGATTTAATTAATTAATATAATAAGTATCTGTATATTAAATCAACTATCATTTAATTAAATATAATTTTCATTAAGTTTCAGTAAGGCACAAAGTATTGATATATTTCAATTACTACAGCATTGAACTTTATAAGAAAGTATCATAAATAAAATGGAAACGATAACGAACACAACTAAGTAATTTATTTTTTACAATTTAGAAATGTATTAAAATTAAAGGAATGTATTTACCAATATTAAATTAACTTTTGATTCTTCAAAACCTGTGTCTATAAAGTAAATAATAAAAACAATTGATACAAAGTTCAAACAATAATTTATCATATAGTTACATATTTTATAACATTAATTGTTAAAAACCTTAACATTTATCCAGGTTTTAACATGTTTACAAATTTCCTGTTAATAATTAATAATCTCTTCTGTTTGTGCTATGCGTTCCATCCATGGAAATTATGTAGTTAGTTTCGTTTTAGATACTGCATATTTTCATTACGGATTAAAAGAATGATTTCTTTTAATAATAATTTTAAATAAAATTGCATTGTTTTTCTTCTTATTTATTCCACTCTTCGGTCCCACTCTTGCAGGTAGCTCATCCTTAATTCACCTTCTACGGTTTATGTCCCATGTGGGAACTAATAACCCACCAACAAATGAGGAATTAAAATGCTATGTTAATATTTTATAATTATTAATATTATTTGCAATATTAATTTTAATAAACATTAATAATAATCAGTTAGTGCTTTGTTAATAAATACATTTACTAAAGAAACCTGAAATGTTAATACTGTATTATGACTGAATTTAACTAATGAATAAAGTTAATATCACTAAAATTTCCTATATTCTTATTATTTTTATATAAATAAAATATACCATATCTCCAGAACTATATCAATTACTGTCAGTCCTTAAGCAAGAACAATTTTTCTTAGCTGCTTCTTGTTTACCAGAGATTAAATTAAATTAAGCGCTGATTCTAAAATTCTAAATCTTGTAAATAAAGAGGCCAGACTATTCTTGTTATTCTCGAATTTCGATCATCTATGTTGAGATGAAATTTTCCCATCTGTCGGATTTTTCTTTCAGAGCTGTATATACCTTCTGATAAAGCCGACACATTAATTTTACGTTTACGATTTTACGTGATCATACTATTCTTGACCTTTAGTTATTATCCACACTTGTTATGATTCTTCCAAAATTACCGATATAAAAGAAAATAACACAAAATCTTAAATTATACTGCTTAAACTTCACTTTCCTTTTTATTATTCATCCAAATATAAAATTTAGGGATTTGTCTGTCGGCATTTTACCAGATTTTGATTTCAAAAATTACACGTTCGTAGTTGACTTGCATACAACATAATCGGCGAATATATTTATTTATTTGGAACACATATTATACAAAAATTTTAGAATTACAAATTCTTCTGCCGCAAATTCTAAGCCACTTTATATACAGATGCAAGGAGATATCAACAGGCGATAAGAACAGAAACCCTGAAAATATAACACATTATTTAATCAGAGTCTAACTAATAAAACAATTACTTTTAAACAAAATTCAATTTCATTCATCAAGACATCCTTCTTCAGGATTGAAAACCTCCATCTTCAGTTAATTTTTATACCTTTTCATAGCCCGATTTGTAACTTGTAAACTTTGTCCTTAATTTCAACTAAATCTCTTTCTCTGTTGCATTCTTTTGAGGTCTCTACACAGCCAGTAGTCACTCAGGACCAGATTTGAGCTATACCATCGGTGTTAAAACAATTTTGCTTTTTTATTTTATCCATTGTTTTGAAAATAACAGGATTTCTTTCACTAAAACCTCTGTAATTCTTGTTTTAATCGTCAAATGTGACACGTGATTTGAAGTTTGCGGTTATTTTTATAACAGAAAGTGACGCCATCTATCGGATTGATTGACTTGGAATTATAACTATCAATATTTTGCTACCTTTGCAAGTTTTGTAATATATAATTAATTCATTTCTGTTTTAGGGAGTACAAGGGCGACAGTTTCAAGGTCAAAGTAACGGTGGACTTCCAATCTCTGAGTACGTTAAGCGATCGTGAGGTGGAGAGCTTCCTGAAGGGTGAAATTCAGAACCACCGTTTGGAACAAGTTGTCGTGATACCCGATGATTTTCAATGTATACCTTTCGAAGGTAGTATTTTTTATGTTATTACTAGGTTACATCGGAACTAAGGCGGCAAATAATGAGCCTGTTTCCTATGTAACTATTTCACGAATATTATTGTATTTTTTTGTTCTAATATGATTTCCTTATGTATCTTTTTCATTTGTTTTTATTAGAAGGTGAACCATTCTGTAGTGAGCAAGAGCTTACGTGTCGTAAAAGTAAACAGTGTGTTAGTTTAGAAGCCCGTTGTAATTATATATATGAATGTAACGATAAAACCGATGAGGATGGTTGCCCACCAAGATCCACTGGTATGTTTTTGTTATATATTGGTTTTTCTAATTATCGAGTTTTCTTTAACCGTAAATTTCTGAAGGATAGTATGGGATCCGATATACAGTAATCCCTCTTTACACGCGGTCTCACCAAACTCGATTTCGTTTATCCCCGCGGATTTCCATGCGAGTAAAGGATCGCTCGAGAGGTTTAAAAATAATGTTCTTTGCATAATGCTAAAATCGTTGGAGAATCAGCCTGAGCAGATCATTATTGACTGCTAGCCAATATCGAACTAAACTTAAAGAATTTATAGAAAATAAAGGATATACGCCAGAACTGTTTAATGCGAACGAGACAGGTATTTGTTGAAAGATAATGCCATGCCAGGAGGTGTTTGAGGCAGCTAAGGGCTGATTAAATCTCTTGTTATGTTGTATCGCGTCAGGTGATTTTATGGTGAAGCCAGTGCTTGTTTAAAATTTAAAAAAATCATAAAGTCCACGGCCCTTGAAAAATAAAACCAAGGACTTTACGCCTGTGTTTTTGAGAGCAAGCCCTAATACTTGGGTTACGATAACGCTATTATAGACTGGCTTACTAATTGTCTTAAAACAGTATTGGGCCTCTAAGTCACTACTGTTTAAGGTACTTCTGCTTATTGACAATTATCTGGGATATCCGAAGAACTTAAAATTAATCGACATCTATGTGAAAATACAATTTTTACCTCTCAACACAAATTCACTTCTGCAACCACTAGGTCAGGATATAATAGCAGCATTCAAACAATATTATCTAAAGAAGCAGATCGTTCGTTGATTGTTACCCAAAGATGGAAACAGTTTTGCAGTGAGTTAATTATTAAGACCATCAATTATAAATGCATGCTGGAAACAATATCTTAGCATTGCCGGAAGAAAAGTTGAAGTTACTAACCTTTTATAAGTTATGCATCAAACAGATGAGAAGGTTTTGAATATCTTCAGTCAACAAATGGTGAAGAAGTTTTACCCGCTAATGACAATGAACTCACAGAAAGGAACTCAATGAATGGAATGGAATCAAATGATCAATCATTGAAAGGAATCAAATGACGAAGATTATAGTTCCCAAGAATTAGTGGAAAAATCTACTAACAGATCAATTGAAAGTCCCCGACCTGGCACATATATTGCCCTACTAGAATTAAATCCACATGTCTTTTAGTTAGCTCTAACCCTCAAAAGATGCGTGCATAAATTTGATAGCTGTCGGATCATTACTTTATGAATTATAGCATTTTGAGTGAAGCAACTTTTGTTATTGTGAAAAAAATGGATAAGAAGGAATTTCGCGTATTGAAAGATATTACTTTTCGAAGGGAAAAAATACAGTTGAAGCAAAAACTTGGCTTGATGCCGAGTTTCCGGATACTGTCGGACTTGATGGTTGATACTGAAAATCAACCATCAAGGATTGGTTTGCTAAGCTTAGACGGGGTGAAATGAGCACCGAAGACGGTGCATTTAAGAAATCCACAAAATGATTTTGAATGACAGTAAATTGAAACACTATAAAGATATCAACTGAACGTGTACATCATATCATTCACGAATATTTGGGTATGAGAAAGCTCTGTGCACGCAGTGGGTGCCGCGCGAGCTCACTGTTGACCAAAAACAACGACGAGTCGGCGCAGTGTTTGAAGATGATCAAGCGTAATAAACTCGAGTTTTTGCGTTGATGTGTAACAATATATGAATCATGGCTTCATCATTTCACTCCGAAGTCATCCGACTCCAATCGACAGTCATCCAAGTGGACACACACAATGAACTCGCTCAAAGCGTGGGAAAACGCAACAGTCGGCTGGCAAGATTATGGCGTCTGTATTTTGAGATGCGCATGTAACAATTTTCATTGACTACCTTGAAAAAGGAAGGACCATCAACAGCGACTATTATATAGCGTTAGTGGACCGTTTGAAGGACGAAATCTCCGAAAAAAGGCCGCATTTGAAGAAAGGAAGGTGCTGCTTCACCAAGAGAATGCACCGTTTCAAAAATCCATGAATTGGGCTTCGAATTGCTTCCTCATCTACCGTATTCTCCAGATCTGGCCACCATTATTTCCTGTTCTCAGATCTTATAAAAATGCTCACTGGGAAGAAATTTTCGTCGATGAAGAGATGATCGCCGAAACTAAGGCCTATTTTGAAACAAAGGACAAATCGTACTACAAAAATGGTATCGAAAAGTTGGAGGGTCGCTATAATCGGTGTATCACTCTTGAAGGGAATTATGTTGAATAAAAAAATTAATTTTGCCAAAGATTTATTTTACTATGATAGGCCGGGGACTTTTCAATTGATCTGTTACGTTTTTAACTTTAGACAAAATAAATAAGAGTTTGCCATATGCTTATCAACAGTAGAATTTTGTTTTGGACCTGAATCCTTCACTGGAACCAAGTATTAAGTTTTATAATAGTCTAGAGGGTTTACTACAACCGTATAAAGAAGCGCAGAAAGACATTAAGAAAAAAAATAAAAGGCCCACAATCCTTTAATTAAAAAAAAACTTTGTTTTATTACATTTATATTTTCTAAATATATATAACCTGACTTGCGTACAATTTTTCTTCATTAATTAATAGATAAATAAATTCAACTATAAATCTAACAAAATTACATGCTTTTCTCCTTTTAATCCTTACATGTTTGGATCCCTCGTCAACCGGGGCTTCAGCAACCACTAACGGAACGTAACCCCCGCGGATAACGAGAGATTACTGTATATTAAATAGTTTGTTAAATGAAATTATGTAGTCTTTTGCGTGATAATTTTTAAAAAATGGTATATTGATTTATCAACTTATATTTTCCTATATAACAAGTAAACTCAACGTTAATCGATATAAGTTGAGGAAGATTTAGTTTAAGATAATTGGCTCTTGGCTATCACTTGGCTGTTTAATATTGTAAACAAAATATGTTGATAATAAAATACATGCTTTATGTTTCTTAATGAACCAATTACAAGTGTTAATTACAGGTTCATTTATTGTTCAATTTATTTTTTAATATCGTATTTATTATTTTTTTAACATTCTTAGATTGTCATTGATACCACTTGTTTTTTGCTAATAGTGTATGTTTGTTGTTAACTTTTAACTTTCAGGTATTTGATTTTAAAACTTTTATGTGTTTTCTTCTTCGTAAAAACTGTTTACGCTAATTTATAACTTATAAACTATAATGTAGTACCGACAACATCTTCTTCAACTACCACCACCACAACCACCACTACTACCACTACGACCACTACAACTCCAGCTCCTCCGCCAGTAACTGAAGCTCCTACTGAAGCGCCGTTTGAAGGTAGCGGAGAAGAAATCTTCGATACATCCGGAAGGGCAGACGATATCGTCCGATGTGACGACGGCATTGGATCGTATCACGGAGATCAGAGATGCGACGGAATTAAAGATTGTTTCGATGGAAGTGACGAGAGAAATTGTCCATCGCGTACGTGTTATGTAGTAGACGTGATTGGTGGTTTGGTAAAACTTACTAATAACGTTTGGTGGTGGGCTTCACTAATTGTTGTACATAAAAGCACCGTCCATCTTATATCGAACACGATGGTATCATGATTCATCTAATGCGTGGTTTGGGCTGGAACAGAATAACAAAAACTGATCCGTATAAGCAGCCAAAAAACACTTGGGATTTACTTGAGACAGGTTTTCAGCCCAAACTTATGGCCCGTTGATATATCTTCATTTTACAATATTACATATCATTCTATTAATATTTCATAACAATAATCAGCCATTTTATATGTATACATTTGGTCTTTCTAAAATGTTAACAAATTATTTTATTTTGCCACTACTAGCTTCAACATCCCATAATGCCGATTATGTTTTATTAAATATATAATATCAATCTATAAAACAAAATGAATGGTTTGTTTTAAATATATACTTTTTTTATACATGTTTCATATGAAAGCTTCTTTTTCAGCCACAATAATTCTTCAGCGATTCCTAACTATTTTGATGCCCATTTCTTAAATTGGTGAGGCCTATACTGCACTTTTAATTCATCATTTAATATCAGTAATCGTAATCTATTTTTCCGGTAGGTCTGAATACTACTGAGTTTATTGTTGTGATGTAATATGTGGCATCAACTATTTTTTGTTATTCAGTTTTGATTAAACTCGGATCTAACAATTCATAATTCCACATAAAAATATTGTTCCTTATATGATTTATTTTATATGTAGAGTGGTTGTCTTAGTACATTTGAGACTTCACTTCGTTAAGATTGAAAGAATTTCCTAATATTCTGTGATATTTTTCAAATATTATCTGTTATTTAAAAGAGGAAATCTCTTATCTTCACTAAAAGGCTTGAGGTTTGAAAGTTAAGGCCAGTTGCAAAAAATAAGAATCTTTGTATATAGTCTGCATTACATTTAATCATTATTTTCACTTTAACTCTGGATATTTTATTCAAATTATTATTTTATATGTTTTTGTTGTATTTATTCTTGTGTCATTGCATCAGGCCAACGCCTTTTTAATATTGGGTGATATAATATTCCTTGATTTAATTATAAGAGTAGGAAAAGCATATTTTCAATACATATTTTTTCATTGCTGTTATATTACTACCATTTCTATAACTAAATTTGGTGTTTAATGCAATAAATTATTAGTAATACCATTTAAGTTGGTGGTAATATGTAAATATTTAGAATAGATATATATATTATATAGTGTGTAAAATATATCAATAAAAAGCTTGTTTCTGGATCCAATACGTTGTTTCTTTATCGCTAATTTGGAATTAACTTTACTTAATAATTGAATGAGATAGTAAAAACGGCCTTTTGGACCGGCGCATTCACCATAACGCGACGAGGAATAAATTATTGATTATGTACATTTTCAGCTGCATATCTAATAAACCCAAACAAGCTTTTTATTTATTGTTTTTGAAAATATTATTCTGTAATTGTTCACCCTTTTCACCCTATATACCATAACGAATGATTCTCTAAACGTAACATTTTACTAATAACATTCGTCCTCGATTATTAATTGTATTCATGGAGTTTTCGGTTGAAGGTCATGCTCACTAACAGCAATTTCAAATTTACACCGTTCATAATTTCGAGCTGTATGATTGACCGTTTTTGTTTAGTTTTCATCGTTACTGTTTTATTAGTTTGGATGGTTTTGTACATAATTTTTTTTGTCTTTAGAATGCGCACAGGGAGAGTTCAGTTGTGATATTAACAGATGTATTCCTATCAGCGACAGATGTAATGGTCACGTACAATGCCAGGATGGTACTGACGAACAGGAGTGTGAAAGTAATGCATTTGTCACGGAATGAATATCTGAAAATTATTTCGAATTTTCTGTTTTAGGCTGTAATGAAGGGGCGTTTCATTGTGATGACTCCAAATGTTTATCCAGCAACAAGAAGTGTGACGGTTCACCAGACTGTCGGGACGGAACTGACGAGCGTGATTGTGCAGGTAAGTTTTTGTTATTTTTGATGCTCCTTAGTCTCATTTGTATCAGCAGAGATTGCTCTCAAGCTAACGGAACTTCAACCAATGATGTACTGATGCACTCACTAAAAAATTATCTCCTAAAATTACCAATAATATAATTTGAAAACACAGATTGTGTTTAGAATATTTTATATGCGTTCATTAATATTACTGGAGTAAATTAATTTTCAATTAAATATACAGGGGATAGACAATATATAATAATATCGCCTGACATATACACAATATTTATCTTTTAATAAGGTGTTAAGCCATTATTTGCTTTTAAAACTTCTGCAATTCTTCTCGGAAATAAAGTATCTGAATACTTTTCAATGCAGTATTATCCCATTATTGTACCAAAACGTTCGCCTGTTGCTTCAATAATGTTGGGGATAGAAATCTACTCATTACACTCGGCTCTAAAGCTTCCAATACAGTTCAATGTATGGGTCCATTATTATCTTGAAATATGCAGTGTTTTGGCAGCAATGAACTAGTCATGGTAATAACTTCATCATTGAGTATGTCTAGATATTAATTCGCAGTAATCCTACCAGTGATGTGAATGAGCATACTAGTTCAGTACCATGGTACTGCCACTCAAATTATAATGCTAACTCACCCACGCTTAACTTTAGGAAGCAAGCAGTTCGGATCGTAGGATTCTTTTGGGGTTTCCGATGTAAGCGATGATCAATGGACCATACAACATTCTTCTAATCATGAAGTGTTCAAGTTTTATGACTGTTACTCAACCTTTCCATGAATTTCTTTATGGAGCTTCCGCCATGCTGTTTTTATAGAAACAGTATTACTTAAGTTAGTGTTGAGTTCTGCTGTCATTCAGTTGAGGTAATTACGTGTAGTATTCATGTTATTTTGTTTGTCTCCTGCATATTATTTCCCGATTTCACTGAGTAACTTAAATGTATAGAGTATCGCTTCTGTATTCATTTATTAGCAAAAACAGAGTTAATACATATATACTATCTATAGGTACTAATATAATAAGTGATTGTCCATTTCTATACGTATTGTATACATATTTACTAATTTTTCTTTACGAAGTTAGGATTACATTACATTTTAATATATGATCTAAAATAATATGTTAATTTTATGCAACCATCCATACGGCCAACTGATCGATTTTTTCGGTTATGATCAACATCAATTGTAGTAGATTACTGGGACAGTATTGCATTATTAGAAATTTTAAAAAATGTAAATTAACAAAATATTTTTGGTAATATTAAAACAATAATATTTATAATAACAGTTAATTAATGCAAAAAGCCATAAAAAATAATGATTGATTATTTCAACTGTTTTGGCAAATTCAAATATTAATTGGTAAATGTTACTAATAGAATGATGGTAATACATATTAAAGTTACATTATAAATGAGATATAAAATAATTTTAAAAGTAAATTAAATATGATAAGGCTAACCTTATTAGAAATTGAACTTCTTAACATAATAATAAAATTATACCTATTTCATTAAAAACCCATCATTTATAGAAAGATGAAACAAGTGTTAGTATGTTTTATTAGGTAGTTATTGTCACAAGTAACAAGAACAAGTATAAATTTTACTTACTTTTTAATAAGATAATAGAGATAAGACAGATCGACCTGAAATTAAAAATTCAAAACCAAAATTATACTGGGGTGCATTTTAACGGTATATTAATTGGATAATAATTTTTCTTTGACAATATATCACTGAATACATACGTATATTTATAGACCTATGGGCTCTATATTTCTCCTTTTCTTTATTTTATATGTCCTTAAGTTTACCTTTATAGTATTTGGTAAATTGACGGTGAAATCTGGAGGTAAATAGTTATAACTGAATATTGGTAATATTTGTTAAATAGTGCATGTTAAAATTACTATTACTAAATATTGTATTAATTGATTATTTCCAATTGAAACGTTATTCAGATATTAATTATGGAGGCTGAAAATTAATCCAAAATAAATATAACATTCATTAGTAAATGTTGCTAATAGTCACTAGAGTTATATTATAAATGATATATAAATTAATTTTAAAAGTAAATTAAATATAACAACTTAAGCTAACCTTATTAGAAATTGTAATTGTATTAAATTCCTGTATTATTAAATAGATATAAAAGATATATATAAAGTAATATAAACACGAATATATTTTGCAATAACTTTCGATAATAAGGAAATAGGGATCAATCAGCTTGAAATGATAAAATTAGAACCAAATTTTGATAACAAGCTGTATTTTAACGTACTCAATAATTCAAATTGTCAATATTTATTGTTTGATAACGTAGCACTAATCATAAAATATAAAATAGCAGTGGAAAGTAGCAGTAACACGGGAAACGTCGCAATGTTGCCGCAGCTACTCTGAGTTTTAGTACATTTAGGCTTTGACATATAATAAAATTTTAATATAAATAAAATATTTGAACAAGTATTCTATTAAATATAATTTATTTTAACATTATAGTACATCAAATGCATTTATTGTCGAAGAACTTGAAACTACAATTAATTTTACAGCCACAATAATTTATAGGTTAGAGTTGTTTTATTATATATACATTGAGCTTTTTTTCACACAAGTATCGGTAGAGTTCTAGGCGCGTTTTTGTATGTAGTGATATCCCCGAAGGCCTAATCCACTCAATTAACAATTGCGTATATGTAATGTATTTTAATTTCATTAGAGAGCATATTTATTTTATACTTAGTTTTTGTTTCTTTCGATGCAAAATGTAACTTTGTAAAGTCATTATGATATTACTACATTTGTCTTTAGTTTTTCCTGTTACTATCTGTATACATCTTTCTTGATAAAGCTGCATTCTCCTTAATGCATTTGCCATATGTGCAAAACAATTATTGTTATTTCTCCACTCATACATGTTAACCAAACGTTCATGTATATTCTGAACAATAACACACATGCTCATAAAGCTTTCACACTCTACAATACATTTAATTCCCTACAATTAAAGTATATTAATCGTATACTGAAATTTAGTGGTTTCCTCTTTCATCAACAACAAAGAACTTGGGAACAAATCAAAATTACTTCTTCAGTATTTTCCCTTTTCTATATTTGTTTAAGGCATTCAATTTAATCGATTACAGATGTATTATGGGTTTACCCAAAAATGTATAGTACATCCTATTATTTGTAATATTCTATCTGGAAAATCATTATGTATTGTACAATTAAAAGATTTAAAATTTATGTTTTTAAAAGATATTTGACAAAAACATGTTATATTATCGACGTGGCAATATCGCGGGATAAAATAAAAGAGTTCAAAATAAAGAGAATTACTGGCAGTGTAATAAAACAATTTTCTGAGGCATAATATATTGCCTTGGCTCGTTTATTCATATAGGAATATCTGGAATTCAAGTTATAGTCACCCCCGTTAGTATAGAATGTAAATTATTTAAATAGCCCTCATGTTCATTCTCTTCACAATTTCCTAAAGACGAATGAGATGAAAAAAATTAACTTAGCATATGTTGACTGCTTCAAATGATTTCTAAAGCATACTAGCCGACATGTATATTCCTGAATCCATGAGCTAGATTAAAAAAAAACTATCTGGATTGAGTAGCCCTAAGCCAATATATATATTTTTTAATGAACCCCTCAAGGTACTTGTTAAATTGATGACACTTAAACAAAATTGTTCTTACTTGGGCAATAAATTTTACATCAAAATTCCTCATGTATTGAGTATCGGTAATCTTCTCTTAATAGATTTGCATTCAGGAGACATTATATTATTGGATCTGCAACCATTAATCCAAGAAGAAAATTATATAGCCGTTCGCATAGCTTGTTTCGGAAGGGGATTAATTTCTAAAATTAAAAAAAATTATTTTTGATATTTTTTTTATATAAATAAATTTACTCCAACTTACAACAACAAAACATGTTGTAAGGATCATAAATTTCTTTGATACCTAATCAAATCGGTTTGGGATTTTTAACATTATCATTTTTTATGAAAGCCAAATACTGCTTCGAATGAAAACGATTTTGCATTTCTTTACTATGCATCCGGGTACACAACACTTCCTAGATCAATAATTCAGTTCACTTTTTGTACTATCGACTTATATATACTAATGAAACAATCATTTAATTTCTAAATGCACCATTCCTTATGTCAGCCGTAACTAAAAACATAGAATAAAGTTACGTTATAAATTGGTTCTAAGTTACGTTCGGAATCCCCGTGTGAGGGCGCTTACGAATGCGCCGTATGACAGTTAGTTACAACGGGAAATTTAAAAATGTATAGCGGGAATTTTAAAAATTTGAGCGGGAAATTCAAAAATGTATAGTAAAAAATTTTAGCGGGAAATTTAAAAAATATATTTCAATTTTACAGGGAAAATAAAAAAATAAATATATTTAAATATATTTTATTGATATATTACAATTACATTAATTTTCCTTGACCATAAGGACATTGATATAATCACAGAGATATCTCCACTACCCAAAACGCGTAATCCACTGATATTATCTTCTCTCTAATATTTAAAACAAACATTAAAATATATAACATAATTATTAATGGTTCTGTTGCATTATTTTTTAGAATCAACTAAATTAACAACCTACCTAAATTGAGGTACATTTTATCAAATATGACAACTGCAGTTCGGTCTATACAGTCAAGTTTCAGAACTAACGACCAAAATTAGATGTTACTACTCCAGCAGCAAAAAGGAACCTTACTCAGTATCTGCATTAATGTTCTTCTAGAAGGCAAGCAGAATATTTTCGAAAACACTTTATATCCTCTGCCACTGCATTTAATAAGAATAAAGCCATTAGTTTTTCATCCGTCCTGAAACGAAACTGATGGGACAGGCTGAGTTATCTGTAAATGGACATATAAATTTCAAGTTAGAACCTCCATTCTCTAATAATAAATATAAGTTTCTTATTATATACTTACTTCTGGGTCTTGTTGGGTTAGAAGAATCTCCTATATATCTATCAGCCTCAAAATACGTATGCGATTTAATATTGCCATTGGGGGCAAATGTTCCTTGTCTTCTAGTAAAGGTAAAGAATCTCAATAATTATTGGTTAATTATTTCAATGCAATAAATCATTATTATTTAACAAAATACTTACTATTTAATGATTATAAATGATTACAGCTTTCCTGGATCTACATAGGAGATTATAAGAGATCCCCTTAAGGTTTTCTTTTTATTACACTAATAAATTAAAATACACAGAATAATCTAAAGTAATTGTCAAATATATATATATATATATATATATATATATATATATATATACCGAAAAACTTGGCGTAAATAAACAACACAAATTATATCACCTGAAAATAGCCGTTAAATGCTCAGGTTAGAATTATTAATACCGAAGCCGAACGAGAGAAACACACATACAGCTGTTGCATTTTTCATTTACATTTGGCCGCGTAACGGCGATTCCGAAAAGCTTAAACGTGGGACCGGATTTTTCCATCTAACTTTCTCTTCTAAATTTCTTTAGTCTGTGACTAAAAATGTAGCCCAAAATAAATAAACAACACGCATACCATAGAAACGAAGTGAGCCAATCAGATCTCGTCGCATAGCGTAGAGATTAAAGCAAAAATTATTATTATATTATCAAAAGTAGCGACCTCTAGATGTTGGACGTCGCGAAACATTTCCCCAAAATTTCCTATGAAGTTAAATGTCTGTTTTTCTATGCCTTATACCTAAATTAGCTGGCGACATCTAGTGACAAATAAAGACAAGAAAATTTTTATCTAAACATTTATTAAAGATTTGTATTTTAAAAAAATGACATCTTAGCACAGAGTGAAATGATTGTAATATTATTTGAGATTCTTAACAATATGTTCCCAAGATGGGATTACATTAAAGCCCTGTTGTATGCTACCTAATTCCGTAATATCGACCGAACTGTTGATTTCCCTTTTTACCCCGGCAACCACCTGATGAGATATCCGCTTTAAGTCATCACATTCCAAGTCGTACGTTACTGAACCAATACGGATTTCAGTTTTTCCGGATTTTCTGATACATATTTGTCCTATATTACATTCGGGCAAGTCGGCCAGTTTGCAATCCAATCCTTTTTGATTATCTGGAACCGGACGCGTAATTGGTAAGGAGTCCGGCATTTTCCATAACGAAAAATTGCATTCGTTCGGCGATACCGGATTGTGGAATAAATTTGTTCCTTGTTGTTTCATTATTTTTGAGTTTTTAATTTATAGCGGTATCTGTAAATAAAAATTATTAAACATAACTATCAAATAATACACTTACATATTTATGTTACAAAGTTAATGCTTAACCACTATAAGGAACTGTTTTATCTGTTAATGTCAAGTAGTTTTAGCCCTTTTTTGTTTGTAATCGCCCCTAAATTGATAAAACGTGCTACTATTAGGAAAGTTTTGTTATAAATCCACCTAAAACAAAACTAAATGTCACTGTCATCCTTCAGTGTCATCCGTCACTGTCATTTACGTTGTATGAGATGTTGCCGTTATTTAAAAACATTCGTATTCACTTGTTTTTAAACATATCAAAATGTACAATAACGTATTTCCTGTCAAATATTAAATGATTTTAGTAGTCAAATTTTATATGTATAGCTTATCAGTCAATCATTTAGCCATATTTTTATTTTACTGTAGTTTAGAACGTACAATAATTTACTTGGTGAATATTAAATAATTTTTAGTGATTTTCAGTAAAGTAATAACATTAATTGGTGTATCGGTATTGAACTTTTAAAAGTTGTTAATTTTAATTATATTTATTCACTGTCGAATCTTATATGTACAGGTTATATGTCGCTGTCATATACCTTGTATGTTGTGTTGCCTCTAATTAGATAATCTTTTATTTAATGTGTTTAAATATATCTATACTTACTTTTTGATTAATATATAGTGAATTTAGTGACTTATATTAAAATTTCAGAAACGACAATTGATGTATTGAAACTAAACATTTAATATATAAGATTAATTATTTTACGTAACTGGCAAATTTTGTATGTACGGTTGTCAGCAATTATAATTATAAAATATCAAGATTTATACAGATAAAATATAGCTTAAAATACCATTGGGAAAAATCTCGTTAAAGCCGATAATTGAAAACAAAAACGTAGTAATAAAAACAAGTAAGCCGCATTATCGTCCAGTTCGAGGAATATTCGTCTTCGGGGGTTACGCCCTCTAATCAACGGACCCCCGTAGCGAATGTAATACGCTCGCGAGCTTAATCATACTTTATACAGATTACAGTGACAAAATACTGTGTGGATATCGCTAAATACGTTTCCTGCATTGTAATTTGTTTTGTTTCGACTACTACTAAAAATGTATTTAGACAAATTGTTGATACAGCACGAGAAGAACGTTGTCGTATGTTTTGCACTATTTTGGTGTTTGCGTCACATCGTACGCTATGAATAATTTATTACCCAGATTTCCTTTCTGTACTAAATGTTCAACACAAAGGAAATAACTGTTACGTTATTGGTAAACAGTTTCAAAGATAGTTATTAACGAATAGCGTCAATATAATACAACAATATATACGTCGTACAAATAATTACATTGTTTTGGTTATTAATATTTTTTGAAATATAACATTTTAGTTAAAATGTCACTGTCAAATAATTTGTATATGTGGTTGTCTAGTTCTAAAAATGGCTGTGTATTTCATGGGTATACTTTAATATGATTTTATACACTTATATTAATTTTAATATAATAGAATGATTATATGAGGAAATGAATTATAGCCTACACATTCTTTTCTTGATTATCTATGTGATAACTTAAATATTACATTGCTATCGTATGTGATATTTAAACAATTATTTCATATTTGTTAACATTTGGCTTGTTTGTTGATTGGTGGCATGGTGTATTGTCTTGATGAGGTATTACTTCTTCTTTTGTGAGTATTTGTTTAATGTGTTAAGATGTGTATTTTTTGTGAATCCTACACTCAGAATACTGGATTGCTGTCGATGAACATTTACTTTAGATGTAATGAATATAGTGATCGGAATCACCAACGCTTTACCATTTTTGCTCTGATCTGGTCCTATAGTTTAATCCGATGTTTAGAATTTCGTTCTACTAGTTGGAATCACTCGAAATTTTGAATCAATATGCTTGGTCTGTCAACAAATTAGAGTGATGTTTTACAAGTCTTTGAGTGATGATAAAAACAAATAGCGGAGATATATATGTTATGTAACGTGGAAGATTGAAACAACTATTTTATATTAATGGAAAGATGTAGCGACTTGTTCAAATGACCATACAGACCTAATCCTATTCTAATATGAATAAACCCATTTATTATAAACACTTCAGTGGTCACAGCCCCTTCTCCTGAAGAAACGACTAACAGAATGTACATGGGTAAATGGGTACAATATCCGCTTGCCTTTGGTGATCTTCTGAATTGCATTGATTGTACTTAAATTTCCATGGTGTACCACAGACGATAGGGAATAATTTACTATGTTTCTGACTTCCCAAAGTCTTCTTAATAATATAATAGTTAATGAATAATCTGCGGCTGAAGAAGTGAGTTATTGCAATATAACTTCAGTGGACACTTTGAGCTATAATCTTCTTCTCTACCATAATACGACATAGGCTAGTACATTAGTTCACAGCAACATAATTTTGTTTTTGGTGACCTAACACCATGTGTTAAAAAAACTAGTTCTTTCTTCGTCGTTGGGGAAATTCGAGAGCTCTCATATCGAACTTCCGTTGGAGCCCATTTATTTATTTATTGCAGATTCACTTTACGCCCTGGCTGCTCACAACTGACTATTTCAGCAAAACTTTCTTGCGAATTAATGATAAACTTTTACTTTGTACTACCTACATCTTACTACTATTAATTATAATTTAACTGAACCAAGGCGATCTTTAATATAGGTGTTTGTATCTAGACCTCTCTACTCTGACTACCGAATTATCGTGGATTTAACGAATTCAGAATTAAGTGAATGAATTAGAATACTTCGTTTCACACTATTTAAGGTGGTATGTATGTCATGCCTACTTTGACAGCATAACTCTATCTGCCAATAATTTTTTCATCTAGTTAATGGCAAGGTAATTATAAATATTTTTTATATTTCAAATAAGCCAGAGGCCAGGTAGCGGCAACAAAATGCGATCAAATACCGACAAGCAATATGCCAAAGAGACCTAAAATACCACCTAAAAATCAAATTATTATAAAAGCGGTGTTTTGAACTACTAGAATTTTATAAACATATTCAGCAATATAACTCATTTATCTCTCTAACATCCTTAATACCCTGAACAGCAGTGATTATGTCAGAAATCCACTGATAAGGGGTGTTTTTCAAACATGACCGTATTATTCTAATTGCAATAGTTGACGATGGTACCTAAACAATTTCATTTTATTGGAAAGAAGTGCTGATTTTTTGAATTGACTGTACAGACGAAGGCTTATAAACAAAATTTTTCATAAAAGTTATTATGAATAAAATTAATTACTCTTAACGAATCATTCGTTTGAAATAAAAATTCGGTCGAAAATTACTGGTATTATATGGACCCGCGAAATAATACACACACTGCTATGCCTATTTTTGACCAAAACTACTGCATGTTTTCCATTATTCCGTCTATTTGGTTCTTGGAATTGATATGTTAATTAAACATATGCACAGTGTTTATAATTACAATGTTGATGCTAGGCTGATCGCTAATTAATTGAAAATTTGAATTGTGCCACAAAACTAGTCAATTAGACATGGAATATTTACCATAATTATTATAATATTTTCGTTTTTTTATGTGCCAGTCGGATGTGTATATATTAATTGTTTTTGTTATTATATCCGAATGGTTTGTATTAAATTATTAATTTATTTAAATTATTTAATTAGTTTTATAGCTGATTAGTATGTATGTATGTATTAGTTAGTACTTTTTTTATAGCTGACGTCCTCAATAAAAATACTGTGATATTAAGTATTGTAAATAATTCGTATTTTTATTGTTAGCAAATATGGAATCGGTAGAAAATAATTTCGTCTTGAACTTCTATTCTGTGTAGATATATTTGTATATATGTGCTATTTTTCTATTTTATATTTTTGTATTCCTAGTTTTCCGTCAATTATAGAACGTTTTCTGGATATTTTAAAAACGGTTTTATATATTAGGACAATTTTTCAGAGACCTATACAAGCGGTGTACAGACAGAGCAAGATCTGGACTATACTGCGGGTGCATCAAACCTTCAGAGCCAATATCTGTCAATGTTTGCTGAAAGAATAAATATGTATGTGGTCTAGCATTGTCGCGATGGAAAACAATGCCTTTTCTATTGATCAATTCTGGCGCAAAAATTTGTAGGACATCTTCTACTATTCATAGAGCATTTTTGTAGGTTCTTATCTCGATTGTTTCATCATCACATTATTTTGTAATTATTAGGTTAAAACATTTCTTTTGGTTTCAGCAACGATTTACAAAAGGATAGTCGGTCCATTAAATTTTTAATTTTTAAATGCAAGTGTTCTTCAAATGCAAGCTTCTTCTTCAATCGTTTGAAAATTGTTTCACGACCGATGATGTAACCATAGCGCTATTGTGAAGGGGAATATGTTGTTCTATTTTCATCGACTTTTTAACTTAACAAACTAATTCAGAGCAACTGAACATTTTTTGGCTGATTTTAAACATTACTGAGGAAAATTAAATTGTCTATCCTTCAAAATATTTCTACCATTTTTCCTTCAACGCACAATTCAGGTTTATTAGTTATGTTCAGCAGCGACCCACAGTAAGAGTTTTCTTTGGGCTTATTTTAATTTAATAAATCACATCCTTCTAATCTCACAAATTACCAGTCTTGATATAGATCTTTTCTTTGCATCTTATATTGATGATTCAGCGGGCTTTATACACTTGGAGTTGTCTTTCCTTACCATTTCCAAGGTTTTTGGGTCATGGGTAACTGCTAATATGTCAACACCTAATGATTTACATTTATAACAAGATTGGACTTGACTTCATTTTGATGGCGATTTAAAAATTATTAACTAACTTCATGGAACAGTTTCTTAACTAGCTTGATTTACTTCTTGATAAATTGTTAGTTAGATAAAAAGCAGCATATATTCGGTAACAGTTTCTTCAATAAATTCTCGAAAAATCGACATCCACATCTACACTTTTCTCTTTCCCATATTGCTTTTTTCGACTACCGCTTGCCGAAGATCAAAGCTTCATTCTTTACTCTAATTGAAAGACATAAATTCGCTGTTGTCAAGGTGACAGGACGGTCCTCTTACTGCAGCATGGTTGTAAATTTATGTTTGAGATTGATTATAAGTGTGGTTATCCATAACGCAAATTAACCCAGTCGCGCCAGTAACCAGGCTAGGTAAGACCGGATGTCTTCTGGGATGATATTTAAGTCACTCACCAGTCGGTAGGCTTAACACCGAAGACCGTGGTTAAGTCTAGTTAACATTAATAGTAAAAAGGGACCCTAAAATATTTTTAAAAATAACGAATTAAATTAAAGTGGCAATAAACACAAAAATCTTTTAATCCATAAAAACTATAATTATCGAAATGTTTATTGATTGGTTATCACATTAAGATTGGTAAGAGAATATATTTTTATTATAATAATCGCATTCGGCATTCTTTTAAACAAATCCTTTTAGAAACTTCAAATGGAACCCGTAATTATTAATTATTCTTTTAAGCCGGATGTGTTAATTATCCAACTAATTTTATGTTTGCGACATCGACATCGACATTCCTTAACTTAAATTCGGGATATTTTCTTATCGAATTATTGTCTTTCAATTCTCGCCTAACTAACAAGAAAAGTTTCCAAGCTCGCGGAAATTTCAAAAGTTGCGGAACTTTCGCAATATATAAAACATATATACTGATATATTATTTATTTTTCTTAAGAAATACCCCACTAATTTTTCTGTACACAAAACTTAAGCATAATATTTTTTCATTAATTACGTCTTACATTAGAAATGTTTAGTACAATCCCAATTTACAAATTAATTTAATAAAATTTCTGTTGTACTTGCATTAATACACAAGAAACACGAAGAATTAATACATCAGTATGTATTTCCCAAATTAAAATAAATTTAAACTACTTAAGCTAAAGTTAAAAATACACATATACTAAGGAGGTCGTGTGGTTTGGTTCGCTTCAATCTTTTGATTTCTTGTGTTTTATTTAGTAGCTGTATTGCTTCCACGCTGTTGTGATTTAACAACCTTCATATTTAAAAGCGAAATATTGGATCACTTGGTATATCCATTTGATTTCGAGGTCATCGTGTAGCTCTTCTTTCATTACGTAGCGATAAGCATCGGTAAGTAATCGTTGAACCTTGTTTTGGGCGTGTTGGAATACTAGTTGGTTTGATGTTTTAGTGCAACCACATATTTTCAAACCATAGATACAAATTGGCTTCATGATGGAGTGAAAAATTGATCTCTTTGGTTTTAGATCAAGCTGAGAATATCTTCCGAATAACCAGTGCAGTGCAACCATTTTTTACTTTGAGTCTAATCTGCCCTGCTTTTTGTCTAAAATGATGCTTCTAATTTAAACCACCATCGAGATATACTCAGAGCTGATTCTGCTTGAGGTATCGGGCACCCGTCAAGTAATATAATCCGGTTTTTGTCATTTCTCCGCAATGCAAAATCAACGTGGCTTGATTTGGAGCTATTAAGCTGTTTTTTCCAGTCTGTCCAGGTCCAGTTGTGGATCTTGTTGACCGCTACTTGTACTTTTTCTATAGCCTTCGACAGAGGTACATCTTTTTCCATGATAATTGTGTGGTAGGCAAATGTTCCAAGTACTATTTATTTGGTTGGGATATTAGCATTATAGAGCAGATAGAGGAATGGTCTTAAGATCCTGTGGAACTCCAGCCGAAGTATGTTTCTAGAAAATGCACCTTCATACGAGACTCATATGCATAATGTTAAGTGTTTAAATTAAATTATACCGTTTTTTATTTTTGATATACTGTAAGAGTTTTCTGTAATTTTTTCTAGTTAGAAAACTATTCTCAGTGACTATTAATTTTTGTTGTTTGGTTTCTGTCAATAAATCATTTTTTCTGAAACTTTTAAGCTGTGGGTTGTGTTGCAAATCAAAGCCACTACTTTAAAAATTCGCAAACTATTTTTAAATACTTTTGCTCAAGTAGGCTCATCACTTTAACTAAAATGTGACAAATTTTAGCGGTACATTTTTCCATATTAGGCATAAAGTAAGGTTTTTCACACACCTTTCGTCATATTTGACGAAACATTATTATTTACTTTTACAAACTCTTTATACTGACAAATTAACAACATGTGCTTAACATATGAATTTATCCTTGTGGATGAATAATGAAAATTTGAATGGAATATGGGAATTTGCTTATCTTATCTGATAGAGACGGGTAAATTTGAATGCGAATACGATGAAAATGTCAGCTGTAATAATACGAACATATGTTTGTGATAGTGTATTGGTATATTACGTAACATATATCGTGTAAATATATTGGCTTCTTGCATGCATTCTGATCATTTTTTCAATTTAAAAGGGTATTGAGAAAAATTAATAATATGTATTATAAAGAATAATGTTGGTTTGATATTAACCAATTTTCCGTAATGAGCCATGAACATGAATCAGAACAACAGGTTTTTTGGCAACAGTACATAGTTCAATTTACTCAATTGACTTCGGAAGATATTTGAAGTAATAGTTTTAGTTGGTTTTAGCAGCTCGCAATACACAACAGTTTGCTAATCCAACCAGCATAGCAAGACTTTATTGCAAGACCTATCCACATAAATGTCGATGTTAACAGCTCTCCTTAATTAACATAACCACTACATAAAACCTTTTTTTTTTCTTACCAAGCAATGAAACTGCGATGTTGAAAATGTTCGAAATGGAATTTTTAGTTGATCAACTCATTTAAATTTGGGAGTTTAGTTTTGGGAGAATACGTTTTGCCATTGTTTTATTTTCTTCAGTTCAGAATTCTGCAACATTCCGGACATTTGGATAATATTTAACTTGGATGCAGACTCAAGAGAATAAAACCATTTGATCTTGTACAGTTGTGTAGTGAATTACACTAAATATTGAAAAATTCTTCTAACTTTTGTTTTATACTAGAGACTAAGTAAGGACCAATGGGTCTTCCTAAATAAGTATCTAGATTTAAATTACTGTAGAAACACATTGGAAATTAGTAGGCAACGACTATTAATATATTAATAAATAAAAAATGTCTTTAATTATATGAACATATTTCGATTCGATAACTTTGAATTAAACATTCATAATGCTTATTTCCATTAATCTTAATTCCCACAAACCATCTTGCTTTGGTCATCAGTGCGGTTAACATATGAGGTAACTCGCCGCACACTTGATTAACTTTGACGGCCTAACGCAGGTCATTTTCTCCTTGGCGCTGTTAATACAAAAAGTAATAGTTGTAAAAATTATAATAAATGAAAGTAAGGAACGAAAACTTACGTTGTCGAATCGATATACCTAAGAAAACACAGCTAGAGTTGTGTGGCATGTACAAAATTAAGTATTAAATAGCCAGTGCCGAGAAATTATCTTCAATGTTTAATACATTATATATTCTAATCGCTAAACTAAATATTTTTTTATTATTTAATTAATATATTGTTACTAGTCGTTTCCGTCTAACCTACAATTTGTCTTTATGCTAACTTAAATCTAGATATATAACTAGGAGGATCCATCGGCCCTAACTCAGTCTCTGGTGAAATAATGTTTATACATGTCACTGCTGAATTTTTTAATATATGCACCTCACTACACAACACTACACAAGATGGTTTGGTTCTTTTGAGTCTGTGTCCTGTTCTGGTGGTATCTAAAAGTTGCAATATTTCAATATTAATATGAGAATAGAGTCTTTCTTCATGCCCCCTTGCAATTCTCTTGATTTCTTGACTGACTGGGGGTATCTGAAGGTCTCGATGTAGGTAATCAGTCCTATAGTATTAGGGTGCACCCACAATACCTCTCAGGACTTTGTTCTGAAAAATTTGTATTTTATTAATGTTACTCTTTGCAGAACATCCCCATAATTGAACTCCGTATGTTCATATAGGTTTCAATATTTTCTTATATAATAGCAATTTATTATGTACTAATAATTGTGATTTTCTTCCAATTAGCCAGTACATTTTCCTATATTTCAATTCCAGTTCTTTTCTTTTCTTCTTTATATGTTCCTTCCAGCGAAGTTTTGCAACGAGATATTTAGCGTTGTTGCTATATGGAATGATAGTGTTTTTTAATGTTATTGGTGCTTGTACGGTCTGTTTATAGGCGAACTGCATATGTACAGATTTACTTTCATTAATTTTTATTTTCCAAGCTTGTGTCCAATTATTTATATTGTCACTTGCCTGTTGTAATTTTCGTGAGGATTTTTCACTATTGTCCCCGACAGCTATAATCGCAGTATCATCAGCAAATGTAGCCATCGTGATATTTTACATTTGTGGTATATCACAAGTGTAAAGTAGATAAAGCATTGGTCCCAATACACTTCCTTGTAGTACGCCTGCTTTAGCTTCTTTTATTGTAGAGTAAGCTACTTCTTGCTTGACTGTAAACATACTGGTTGTAATGTAAGATTTAGTGTTGTTTTGGTATCATTTTCTGTAGTTTTTGAACAAGGCCTTCATGCCAAACCTTATCGAAGGCTTGTGCTACATCTAAGAATATAGCTGACCATACTTTTTGACTTTCGTAGGCTTTTTCAATAGCATGTGTTATTCTGTGCACCTGGTCAATTGTTGAGTGTTTATTAATAAACCCAAACTGGTGTGTTGGTATTAGGGTTTTTCTTTCTATGATCGGTTTTATTCTTTTCAACAGGAATTTTTCAAAAACCTTAGATATTACTGGCAGCAGTGATATAGGTCTAGGATTTTATTTCGTTTGGTGGCTTCCCAGGTTTTGGGATCATTATAATTTCCGCCATCTTCCAAATGTCTGGGACATGTTTTAATCTAAATGCTGTATTAAACTAAATATGGAAATATATGTATAAAACAAACATAAGATATAATAAAGTTTCTGCAATGGGGAAAATTAAGAAGATGGGAAAATGGGTGCCACGTCAATTGAATGACAGGCAAATGGAAAATCAAAAAAACTGTCTGTGAAATGCTGCTTCCAAGGTATGATCGGAGGTCATTTCTGCATCGAATAGTGACGGGTGATGAAAGCACAAAAAATCATGATTAGCAATTTACGAAGCCGGCCGATCGATTCCAAGGCCAAATCGTTTTGTTCGTTGGTCGAAACATGGTAAAATAGTTAATAGTGATCGTTACCGACAACAAATAGTCAATTTGAACGATACATTGATCGAAAACCGTCCAGAATAGGTTCGAAGACCCGGTAAAGTGATTTTACAGTACGATAATGCGTCGTCTCATAAATCAAAACCGGTCAAGGAAGCGTTCATAGTACTTGGGGGGAAATATTATCGCGCCCGCCATACTCTCCAGACCTTGACCCCGTTCGATACTGTCAACTGTTCCCGTAAATGGCTTGCAGAGCAGCACTTTGCCAATTTCAAGAAAATGGCCCGATGAATGGTTTTGCTCAAAGGACAAGCAGTTTTTTTGGTATGCCATATGGGTTTGCCTGAAAGATGGACAAGTTATATAAATAATTATACTTACTATCAAGAAATATTTTCGATCTGTTATCTTAATTAATCATTACACATATTTAGGGGACAATTTAAGTTGCTAATAAATAGATTAAAAGTTGACTGTGCCGATAATCGATATCGCATTGTACTGCGGCGTTCTAAACAATTATTCCAATCGAAATATATTTCATAACGCAAATAAACCGATACTGCCGGAAGTTGTAAACTGGAACTGTGCTGAAATACCTTATTTAAGTTCGTCGTGCAATTTCAGATATAATGAATTTCTGCAGTTTTATTGTATTCTCGCGTGCCGACTGGCTCTATCTTCGAATATTCCTCATTATCCTGTTGAGAAAATAGCTATGACATGTATTCAGGGAGCGGAGAGCTTACTGCGGTGTATCTTGGTGGTGGTGCAGTTGGGATTTCTTTTGTATTACTGCGAACGTAAAATCCAGAACTGGACAGTGGTTAATCGTAAATTTTTAGAATATAGGATGTATAAATATGTCTGGGATGTTTTTAAATTTCATTTAGTGAAATTCGTAGAACGTATTGGCTTCATTGATCGACTTTATTTTGAGTCGAACTAAACTGTTAATTCCCAAACTATTACGGTTCCCTTTCTTTTTCCGTGTACCTTCAAGAGTTATTATTATTGTAGTCGCTTCTGTCCATTTATTCAAATAGTGTAGTAGTAATTTACAATGTAATTAAACACCTCATATTCCCTTGTTTGTTGTATCATCATATTGTTCAGCTATCTGACCTACACCGTATCTTTTTTCAGCCCTGTTTCTACAAAAGAGTAAACTTAATATGTGTTTTGTAAGTCATTGCTTAATTACAGACTTTATAGATTAACTTGTTGGAATCTTTTCCACCTGTGTACTATGGTGTGGTGCATTTTCAATAACAATAACTGTAACTGTCAACTGTCATTGTATCACTCAATTTTCAGAACAGACGAAGAATATGTTTTGGTTCATTCATCATGGTAGTTGTCATTGAAAGAAAACACTAACTTGGCTTCAGGAATAAAACCTTTCCTCTTTTCTGTATAAAGAACCATATATCTGCAATGAGTTTTTAAAAAATATTATGACTCATAAACCTAGTCAAATATTATTTCAACTTTTACCTTTCTTGATTAATTTTTGTTATCTTTACATTATTTTTATAATTCTCTCGGCATAAGTATCCCGATGTTCCATTTTGGAATATGCGTATTTCCTCTAGATGTTTAAAATTAAATATTGAATTTTTATAAATTTAATGATATACTTTAAAAATTTGAATTATTTTAAAAGCAATATCTGAAAGTCCCATCAACACTTTTCGTGGGTTATCTTTAGGCAATGCAAAACTTAAAACAAACACCCCTCAAAAAGAGATTTCAATAAAAACAGCTCAGGTTTAGGTGGTAAAAAATAAATAAAATATTCCGAAAGAAAACGACGAAATACTAATTTCGTGTTCCTCTTCTGTAGTAGAATATATAACAGTAGAATCATCTTTCCTTACAAATCAGCATACTGCTAATATTTTAGTACTCCAACAAATTAATTTTTTTAGAGATAACCAAGCCGCTAACTCTTTCGCGGTAAGATTTTCATCGAATTCATTTTTAAGTGTCCTTATTTGTGGGCCATCAGGAATGCCTTCTCTTAAATAGCATCACTTAATTTAGAGGGAACGGGTTTCAAATACAAAAATCCTTTACCATTTTTATCCATGGGCTCGACAAATTTTTCATTAAACCAAGTTTTATATGTAATAATCACATTTTCTTGTGGAATAAGAGGTTCATATTTAACGTTTGGTGTGTCTTAAACAAAGTCAGATCTTTTTTACCTTTCTTTAACTTATAGTAGTTTTTACAATATTAATATAACAATAAAATTATATAACAATATTTCGTGAAATATCCTTATAGTCCAAACAATATGGCACCATCTTTTAAATCAGCACAAGCTTTTCAGTTGTACTCTTTATAGTTGATTAAATCTAAAATTACTTTTAGGTTTTCATACGGTTCTTTTAAAATCACTGAAGCTGCAATAGGTATAGAAGAACATCGGCTGCGATTGTGGAGTAATACAAATTTTAAGCGTAAATAGTATTACTATATAGTAGTAGCGTAGTAGTATATCATTACTAAGGAACGTGACGTATTAAACAACCATATTAATAGACAATATTTTCCAGAACGGAATAAGGAAATCAAATGACGCCTTATTTATGTTAGAAAAATTGTTCCACACAATGTAATTATCACTAATGTTTTAAATAATTTTGCAGACATATGACAACCATATGATTTTTATATGTTGATACATGTTCAGATGCACCAGATATCATTGTATCCCTTTTTAACTAGAACAAACTGAGAAGAACAACTATGTATGAATGTAAAACGAATTTGCAAGCTGCAATTGGCAATATAATCGACATCGTAATTTAATTTTTTATACATTTGAAAATGTGATTGCAAGAAAATCGACTTGAAACTTAGGAAAATTAGTGATAGAATGTAAAGGAATACACAACGGGAGATAATAAAGTCGAATATAATCAACCGGGTAATGATTTTTTCGGAAAACTTTCCCCAACATATACGCAGAATGTGGTCTTCCTCTTCATCATAATAAAGAGTTTTTGTTTGTTATGTTGTTCATCCAAGGAAAAATATTAAATTAAACGGCATGTTTTGGCGAACGACGATGCCTCCAAGGGCTTTCACCAGCCACCGAAGATATAAAAAGTCGCATTTAATATTTTCCCTTGATAAATGCAAAATATTTTTCTGTTGGTTTTATTTTAACATAGCTGTGTATGGGAAATTCTGCTAATTTGTATATGTATGTTGCCCCCCCGTAAAAATTAGTCTTACCTCGAGAATATTCCGTATTTTTCATTTAACTATTTTTAGATGTATTTTTTTAGTAAATTGTACATACGAGATAACATTATTTTAATGATGTGTAGTAAAAATTTGCTACATAGCAAGATTTTAAGGGTTTTATTATTTTATACGAAACATAGACCCGAAGAGTATATTTAAATATAATTTCGTTATTTTCAAATGTACTATAGGATGTTCTAAAAGAAAATCTGTATTGCTTTTTCTTATTTTATAAATGCAACTATTCTGTTTGTGTAAGAATTAAAAGCTTTAGAAAAACTGTGATTCGAAGTAGATGTTGAAATGGTTCGAAATAACATATAAAAGGTTGATTCACTATCAGCTTTCGTCCAAGTCTTGCAATTCATTATCTTCAAATTTATTTGGTTCTCTAGGTCGTTATTTGACATTAAAATCTAAGAGAAAATCTAAGTAGAGAATTATATTACAGTTAGTTACGTTGTTTAACAGTCGTTTATATTAATACTTTGCACTTTCAACACTATATATTGCTGATCAAAATACAGGAAAACACCTAATATCTTTTAGGTTTTTTTAAAAATAATTTCCTAATTATGTTCAAATACTTTCTTTCCAATTGTTGAAGTTAAACTCGCGATATTTTCTAATTTTTATTAATATTAAAAGTCGTTTGTTGTTTATTATATTATTATTATAAGTTTATTATATGAGCTATTAGGAACATACTGATCTAATTGTTAGACAGTCATTATGTGGATGTTATTATCAGCATATATGCTTCTGCGACGTTTATCAAACAATATAGTTGTTTAATGTGTAATACATTAATATGTTTACATAACATAGATTTAAAGACGATATGTTTATTATAAGAAGTTTTAGATCACATATATGGCATATTATATTCCGAAAACAATAAATATTGATAGTGTTTACATGGATCTAAAATACTTGAAATTTGGTATTTATAGCTTACTTAAGTATGTTTAGTTTTAGTTAGCTTTATGACATACATTTAAAAAATATGGAATAACGAATAGAATTTTACATTGATTCTTTTCACTAACGATAACAAAATGACTAAAAGTCTTATCTATTTGTCAAATCGGGTATATTGTAAATCCATGACCAATAAAATTAAATAATGTAACGAATCAACGCTAGAAACAAAATCTGATTAAGAGTAAATTACGCAATTTTCATCGGGAGAAAAGGAAGACAAAAAGTCTCTTTATTTCAAAATAAAACCACATAAAAGATCAAACATAATGCCTTTTTTGCAGTTCCGGGAACAAAACACGACAATCTTGAGACCGAAGAATTTTGTCCATTGTTGTTTCTCTCCCATTATCCTTTTGGCTGGTTTCTTACCGAATTGTTGGCTACGCCATGCATTGGGGGGTTTTTTCCCATCACAGCGTCCTGTCTCCACCGACAAAAACATTATTTGTATTTTTTTCTGTCCACATGTTTTTTACATGTTGTATATATGTAGTCCTTGACATATCTAGATATTTGAGACGATTTCTAATACAATATTTTCGGAGGTATCGGACTTTAAAATGTAATAAAATAACTTTTTAAAGAAAGCTACTCTTATAAAATCTTATATTAGATCAGTTATTACAATCTTACTATTGTTTTGTTGTATTTGCATCAATTTACTTTCAAGATAAGTTCTGGATAAATAGATCAGAAATTGTTTCCCAAGTATGAATTTGCTAAATTAAAATTAAATTAGAAAACTACTTAAAAGTTATAGTTAAGAGCGATACTTAAGAGATATACTATATAAGTTCGAGTGGTGAACCAAACGTTGATCCTCCGATTTCCTGCGCGTTATTCAGTAGCTATATTACTTCCACGTTGCTGTGATTTAGCAAGCTTCTTTCAAATTTTACAAAGTTGAAGTTAAGAAGTCAGTTATTATGACTCTATAACAGTGACGATTAAAAGCAAACCGGTGAATCTACTAGCCCATAAAACACATGAATCAATTTTTCTGGATGTAATGGTGTTTCAACATTGACCTGAGTATTACCTTCACTCCAATAACTCTAATGTTTGATTGCCAAGATACTTTTGGCTTCAGTAACAGGGTCCTCATTTCTTGACTAAAACTCGGGTTGGATTTTGTAGTTTTGGATCAAGGACTTTCTCCAAAATATTAAAATAAATGGACTCCAATGCAATTCGTGTGAAATCATTTGTGTATTCATCTGTCGTAGGCCCTACATCAATTACTTCTTCTTGTTATCGTTTAGATTAAATTTTGTGCCAAATTGTTCCTGATTATTGTTCAAATTATTTGCTTTGATGAAGGGAACAATTTTGCAGGCCTTGGTTTGGCGTCAATCATCTCACATCCACTGCTATTGCTACCGTTTGTTGTTTGGAACAACCAGTGCCGTATCAGCCATATGATAGAACACCTCATTCTTAAAGAACCGACCAAAATAATATACGTGTTCGTTTCCCATCTGGACAGCTTACAATTATAGTAAATTTGTTTATATCACCTGTGCCTTCCAGTTTTACAATTTGCCTTTGATTCTCTTTGAAAATGTATTGTTCTTATATAAATTTCAATAGCCTAGCCTGTGTTTAATGGTTTCCCAAGTTTTGACATCCTCAAATTCCAATACTCCACGACAGAGGCACTTAGTTATTTCAATCCGTCTTTTACAGCTGTACAATCTGAACTCCAAGCTTCTGTCCATATTCTATCATCCATTCATGTCATGGTGTGCCGAGAATCCACGAATGTATGTTTCTTAGTTCCAATATTTAATACCTAGGGAACTGAGAGCATTATCAATATACCTTTGGACGCTTTGTAGTGTAGCGACCTTGAGGCATGTCGAATTTTATATCGTGGAATAACGGTCTAGAAAATACCCAGAAATATAATCCCGTAGACCATTATTCCACGATGTAAAATTCGACATTCCTCAAGGTCGCTATAATACTTCCCTGCCAGAATTTTACATACAATTATTTTAAACAAATAAAAATACAAAAATGTATGAAAAAAAATCAAATACAAAACATTTATATATCAAACAAACTGTGCTGCATGAAAAGGGCTTTGAAAAATATAAATCGAAACGGTTGTGGTTGGTACGGTTGCTATCTGGTACGGCTGTTGATATATTCCGGTCCTACAGATACCGTTGCTTCATCGTCGCTTTGGCACTTGAATATGGGTCCATTGACGACGTTGAAAACAAGCTATTTTTCAGACAGGGCTCCCGTAATCGACGCTGTGAGAGGATCGATTGTTCGACGACGTGGTAGCTTATTTTCTTCGACGACGTGACGTTAGCAATTCTGGTACCTCGGCGAAGACATGACGAGTCTGCGGTGATTACATTCGGTACCTAGCTTCTGGAGCTGCTCTGTGACTAATCCGTAGTCACATACAATACGGTAATTCAGAAAAAACAAATAACGACGGCATCCGACCGAAGCTGCCCAAAGCCTTTCAAATCAAAATGTCTGACATTATGACGGAGTCGGCGAGCGAAGGAAGGCATTACAATTTAAACGTAGCGCCGAAAGAAATGTTTAGCAGAGACTCTGATGATTAAACAGTGATGTAATCTCTAAGAGTTAGAATGTGAAAGAAATAAAATTCAGACATAAAATTTAAAAAAAAAATGAATTGGAAATAATGAAATGAAATTTAAGGTTCATTGTTCCAACACTAAAATAAAATTTAATGAGGAACAAATGTTTGAATGTAATATTGAAGGAATAACGGTAAAATCGAAAACGAATGGAATTGAAAATATTGAAAATGTTAAAACCAAAAATATAACGGCCACTTAAAATACATCATGTTGCACTTACCCTCCATTCACGAGTCCAAACACAATTTTGCGAAAGATCACGTCGGGGTCACCACTTTAGGGTAAACGATGTGGCTCGGTGAATGGAGGTAAAACGAAATGAAACAGTGGTTTTTACATTATGTGACCGTTATTTATTGAAGTAATATAAAATGTAAAAAACAAATGATAAAATGGATGGTAGCGGTGTTACCTGGTGGCGAGGCTTGGACAGTCGATGATGGCACGTCTAAACCAAAGGATGGTCGAGTACTGAAATTAATGGAAATACCTTTCAATAACATTCCAGATAAACGTCTCGGGGTTGCCAGCTATTCGTTATCGGGTTCTAGTTGACGCTGCTGGCACCCCACCCGTGTTCAACATCTGGGATTATATTTCTGGGTATTTTGTAGACCGTTATTCCACGATGTAAAATTCGACATGCCTCAAGGTCGCTACAGTAGTATAATAGACCCAATGGAAATTCGTATTCAGTAGCTTGATAACGTCAATTCATACATTGTCAAAATGTCAACAGTTTAACACAAAAATTTCACGTCTTTTTGCTTATTTTTGTATGAATTAATTTTTATTTTTCCTGAATTTATAAGAACTCCATACCAAAGTAGTATACAATAATGAATTTACATAAAAATCAATAAACATAAATAAGTATCTTCGTCTGTCCTTCAATAATATTAAAATAAATTAATTGCGGTTTCGGAAAACCTACTGATATATTTTTAAAGCCTAACAATATTACTTTTTTGTGTTTCTGGAAAGCTGTCGATCTTTCCTTTCAATCTGAATGGGTCAACTGACATTCGGTATACGATATGATACGCACTCCATTTATACTCATTCATTATCTAGAACCTGACTTTTTCGGAATATTTTATTCATTCTATCCGGGGGTTTGTAAAGTTCCTTAATTATTTATCACTGTATGGTCATTAATTTCCAAAAGAGAGGTGAAATGAACTTGAATTTGAAAATTTACAAATTTGGAAAATACGGGGTTATGTGATCAAGTTTTTATAAATATATTATTAGTTTTTTGTGTATAGATACACGGCATGATTTAAGTTGTGAATGGCGGAATAAAAATACTGAATTATATATAAACAAATTCGTATAGGGAGGTAATAAAAAAATATTTTAATATTTAGAAAATGAAAAATTTTTTTTTCCAGTCTGGCCAAATAATGCTTATATTTTAGAAATGAACAAATTTACGATGAACGATTAGAACATTAAGGTGTGATTGGGCGTTTTCACATCTGCCGGCACCAACATGATATCGCTGGACGCCTAATCGCACGTAAACAAATGGAACTCTTTCACTCTCGCCGATATGTCGGTATCGTGTCGTTGCCGGCAACGGCATGGCAGCGGGAAGCAATCGTTTCACTCGTGTCTGCGCCGATTTTTATTACCTACAGAGGTATTTTTAAGGCTAAAAGAGGAAAATGTCTAGCTTTTTATATGATATTGTATCACTAAGTGAATTAGTAGAATCAAAGTCTTCTATATAGGACAATATTAATGAAAATGACAAAAAAAAATACGGTGCCGTGTCGGTGTCGTGCCGGCAGATGTGAAAACGCCCTAAGGCTCCAATATTTGTGGGAATCTTCAATTAAAAATATCTTTAAGCAATTTTTACTCTTAGTTGGTAATAATTAAACATATATGTGTTTATTTTAAGATGAATATATTGACAGCATCAATTGCAAATAATATAGGTGAGATATAGACACTTCGAATATTACCTTGACTGTTTAAATACTGAAATTCGTGTAGTAATTATAAAATAGCTTCTATTTCAACATGGATGTCAGTAATGAAATATTGCCCCTAATTTTACAATATTATTATAAAATAACCTAATTTGTTTTTCAATCAGAAACAATTGGAAAATAATACGGAAACATAGAAACACCTTGAAAAATGGTCGGTAATAGTGAAACTTATTTATTTCAGTTCAATTCATTTTCTCAAATTCGTTCAAATTCAGTAGAATTTTGATTAAACCTCAATGGCATAGGCTCAACATACAATCCACCGGTTTTTGAATGATTGATTTGATTGAGTTTTTGATTATCTTGCATATTACAGGGCTTGAACAACTTTATGTGTAAAAGGGCAAAATAGGTTGTCGGTTTTGAAGACCGACAATTTGCAGATTACTTAATATAAGCAGTATGATTGAATTCTACTGATAACGATGAATCTGCTATTGATACAGTTTGTTGACAAGAATCTTACTGGCATATCTGGGTATACAATGAATGATTGTATGGGTATACAATGTATGATGTTGCTGTATAAATAAGGCTTTAGGTCCTGAAATATATGTTTGACTTGAAAGAAAACGAGGTTAAGTAAAAGTACTCTTTCTTTCCACCGCTTTATTCCACGCCATATTTGACACTCAAATTAATCGAAAAATTGAGTTTTTATATAATACTTTTATAGATACATTACATTAGAGACAAAAAAATGTTAGACTAATTGATGTTTATAATTGTAAACGACTTAGTAAATTAGTAAAATTAGTTTTAACACGGTTTTTCACTTGCAACTTCAAAGAAGTATATTTTTAGACCCTAATTCATATTCATATTATTTTTGTTCAATGTTCTTTAACCATAAAACCCACTAACAGGATAAATATAAACCAATGGCTCACATATCTTGCGCTGATACTCGTTATTGTTTGTTTTATGAATGGTTTTATTTATTTACGTATACGCATGCTTGAATTTTCTATTAAAAAAACAAATAACCCTGATGCAATTCTATGTTTATTGGAAGAAATTAATAATAATGATATATACAATGATTTGGTAACAAGAAATGTGTGTATGGTGTTTTACATTTTAATTTTAGATGTTTGTTTACGCCAATTCTAATTACATAGAAAAGTATAACCTGGGGGAAAAACGTAACCGCTACATATTGGTAAAGTGCCAGTGTTGTGATTATTTGTTGGGTTGTACGATATTTTTTCAAATGAAGCCAATATATTTTAGAAACTCGATAGTAAAGAGGAAATATAAGAATTTTAATGTATAAATATTTTTTATATGTTTCTAGGCTAGATTCGCCGTTACTTTTAATAGGGTAAGACGATGATATGATATATATATATATATATATATATATATATATATATATATATATATATATATATATATATATCTGTCTACGGCAATTATACGTACGAAAATTGGCCCCAGACAGCAAACATTACAACTCCTTCCATCATCGGTTGCACCCCAAATACCGCCGTCTGAGCACACATAATTTTTCTGCTGAAACGAGCGACTTGGAGCGGGAAAAAGAGCCTTCTTCATCAGATCCCGTCGCCTGAGTGCGAACTGAACTGCCCTTCAAATGCAAATATGCACCGTTTGAATATTCATCGTTCGGCTAGGAATACGCCACTACATCATATTCTAATTCGGTTAACTTACAGAGACGTTGTCGTTGGTATTTTGGCGCCGGTAAGTTGGTAATGCACCCCGATAACGACATCGACAAACCGATTTATATATTATTTGTTATTTCTACTTTTTAAACACGTTGCTATCGGTGCTACACGGTGCTATTTAACACTAAAAGGAGAAAAATTATATATTTTTAACAAAAAAATTTAATCGACTTCAAAAAATAAATAAGAAATTGAATTCGGTTCAATTTTTTTGTTAAAAATATTTTTTTCCGTAAGTTTGGAATTGTTAACATAATTTTGATGTCTAAGCAATTGTTGGACACTAACAGTGCCCTCGCTATAGTACCACTAATAAGTAAAGTATAATCAAACTTAGATTTTTAACACAAAAAAATATTTTAAAATAAAATATGTACATAACAATCGTTATAATAACTAAATAAAAATAAGCAGAAACCTTATTTAATCTATTTACTACACGTGTTTTGTATTCTACAATATACACACAATTTATTTTAGATTATTTATCTCTTTACAATATTATTTTAACTACTACTAACTAATCTTCATTAGGATGTTACTTTCGTTTTTCTAGTTTGTAGTATTTAGATGGAAATATATTCACTAGTGGGCATGTACGTAGGGTAAAAGTTTCATGAGCAGATTTTGTTTCGTTTGCTTTGATTCCACATCTTTTCAGCCACAATTGTATTTTATTTAGTGATTTTTGAAGGTTCTTTGATGTTGCTATTGGATTTCCGTGTGTTGCTAAGACTGCCGTGCCATCTACATATGTTGCTACAGTAATGGTCGGTAGACCAGCTGTATATAGAAGATATAATATCGGATCCGTACACTACCTTATAGAACTTCCGAATATATTGTACGTAATTCCGTGTGTATCATCTTGTTTTATGATAAAGCGTCTATTTATGAGATAAAATTGTAGTAACTGAAAGTGAAGTCCTTTAAATTAACCTGCAACCAAATATAAAAATACGTCCAGCAGTTTATATAACTGCTCTATAAAAGTGCTCTATCTATCTATCTAGTTTGGTAGACAGAATATTAAGGAGGTACCCCCTTAATTTTAGAACTACTTTTTCATAACTTAGAGATATTATTGAAACATTTATATTTTCATAACAATTTAACAGAAAAACTAAAATAATATGGTTTCCGCCACATGTTAACTGAAAGTTAATCCTACTGAAAGCTCTATCACTCTAAGAAACTAAATATAGGGTATATATATAAAATAATTTTACTAATATATTTTTTCTTTTGTAGGTGAGTTAATAGTACTTAAGCGATTTCTTCAAATACCAACACAATGCTCACGAGGTAAGTTTTAAAATAAAATACCAAAGTTATCTGTAATATTAACAAATGCAGTAGGCTTCAGCGACATCTAGACGGTCTCCCGTACCGTACCGTAACATGCACTGGTCCCTTCGAAAGGGGGCTGTCTCAAACTTATTTACTGCTTAGCATAAAATATTATTAAAGGGATCGTTTTACCCTACTTTTACAAAGTTTTCAATTGTACGGCAATATTTTAGCTTAATGTTGTCGTGGTCTTTTTTGCGTTTGTTTCTTTTTTATTTGCCGGATCGATTTATCGAGTTTCTCGACGGTACGATTTAGTGGGGAAATAAAAGTAGTGATTTTACGAAATCTTACATAAATATTCCGTAAAATTGTAGCTAGGTAATATAGTTTTGGTGGTATGCTATGTCGGAAAGACAATAACGGGTATTTTCTAGTTGAAAAGTTTAAAGATTATGTATTGAAATTTGGAAAGCTTCTTTTTACACTTGCGTGTCTAGATTCGTTATATTCTCGTCCAAATATCATCAATAAAAATCGATTTATTGTTTGAAGATTTTCTGTACAAACTACTGTAGTTGAAATCTTCAGAGTTTTCGTATAGTATCATTGCGATCTAACAAGATATCACATTATAATTATTGTTCTCTTTTATATAATCTATAATTTGCAGCGATATATTTAAAGATACTGATATCAATGTCCTATAATTGTAGGCTTATAAATTGTTATATAATTATAGATATCGAGCTGGAAATGGTCATCTAGAACAATATTTCCAATCAAACCATCTTCTTTACCAAGTCCTTTTTACCAATGGCTTAAAGTCCTCTTGTAAATGTTTAAATACATTTATCGCCAAAAATCGCATTCTTTACCTCATGTTTTTAACCAACACTTTAAGGTTCTTGTGTGTTTTAAGTAACTTTATTTCTCTATACATTTTTCTACCATTCAATTCCGTATATTTGTTTTAGATTTATAAATATTATTTTTATAACTTTTTCTTGTAGATATATTTTAGTATTTTTCACCAAAATAGGTGAAATTTGTTAATACTTTATATAATTAGCTTATATGAAGCTAAATTAAGGCAGAATTTTTTGTAGCCTTCGTATTATATAAAGCTTCATCTGATAGCTATATATCTAAAGAAAACGAAAAAGCTATTATTAGTATGATGTATTTAGCATCATGTATCACTAGGCAATATATTTTCCAACTTTCTTTTAGCAGCAATTTAATTTGTTCTAGAAAAAAATAATGACATTTAACTAAATACCAATCAGAAGGGGCAATGTCTGACGAATATCGCAGAGGGAACTAAGGTTTCCATAGGCTAATGTATTTCCAGATAGGATAAGGTTTATATGTGGCGGAACATTTTTATATTACGAAATTATAACATGTATAATTTAATTACAAAATGATTCAACAGAATGTTGAAGGCTCTTGCTATACATTTTTAGTTATTTTAATATGGTATGAACATATAGGTATGGACATATAGTCATCCTCTTCTCCGTCTCGCTACGTCAAGACATGACTGGGATGCGATTTTGAAATGTAGAAGCAGTTAAAATGGAGCGATAATTTGATCGTTGCGAAGTCAGCATCGTTCTTTCAAAATGGTATTACCCAGTCACCAGGATAATGGAAATCATATATATATATATATATATATATATATATATATATATATATATAAGATTATTGAAAATTCTTTCTCTCTTAAAATATATAATACCGATTTTTCTCAATAAGTGCCCTTTTAAATAAAAAAAAGATCAGACTACGCACATGCACGTCATACATATACTGTACTGTAGTTTAACATCTTGAATGTAAAACTTAACAACAAATAACAATTTCAATAAAGTTAATAAAATCTGCACCCAAGCGAGCGATCAATTTTTTAGGCGATGACTAATGCCTGAAAATCTGTTTCATGTTTATACGATGAACTTCCATCATTTCCCGATAGTTTAAAATTATCTTAAGTTATTTGGAGCAACTAGACGACAAACCTATTTTTCAACTGACAATCTATATTTCAAAAGTTGCGTTATTTGATTTTGTAGCCAGCGTGTAATGAAATAGTCTTATTTATAAAATATTTTTCAACCTTCATATGTTGTGATATCTTAAAATTGTTATTTGAAATTGAATATTTTTTAAAAATTTTATTCTAAACTGTTGAAAAAAAAATAAAATGATAGAATTAGTTTCAAAAATTATGTCAAACTTTATAGCGAACAAAAATTATATTTTTGTAGTTACAAAACGCCTGTTTTATAATATAAAATATCAGTTATAGTATTTTAATGAAGCTAGAAATAAAACAATTGTCTGTATAGGATTTTAAGATGGTGTAGTTTATAACGATTACCGAAACAATATGTCAAAGCCACCGCAGATAAGAATTGCCGAAAACTTATTGAATGAAGCTGGGAGTTAAAAAAATCGTAGTAAAAATCACAATGTTTTCTATTTTTATTAAAATTTCAGAGGATGTTGCCTGTCATAGTAATTCATTACTAGAATGAAAGTTACTGCACGAGAAACTCAAAAAGTCACTAACGCGACAAACTGTCGTCGTATATAATAAAGAATTAATGTAAATCTAAAAGTACACAGTTGTAATAGTTTGTAGGTTAGGGTTGTGTTTGATTATATCTACATTGAACTCTTTTCCATACCACCTATAGGTTAAGAGTTCTAGGTGCTTTTGTGGTTTTATCCCCTGGAGGCTTAATCCACCTAATTAACAATGATATACATAAGTAATATATTTTATTTTGATTAGAGAGCATATTTACCTTTTATGCCTAGTTCTTGAGTCCTTCGGTACAGTGTTTACTTGTAAAAACATTATGATACCACTGTATGTCTCCATAAACATTATGATATCACTGTCTTGTTCTGTTAATACCTGTATACATCTTTCTCGATAAAACTAGATCAAACTCATCTTTAGTTGTTTCCATTTGCATCACCCTGTCTTAGAAATTGACTGCATTGAATCATATCATATTCAGAAAATTTCATTCCAGTGAATAACTAAGCTGTTAATTTCCAACCTATCTAAGATTTGTTCACAATTCCATCATTTGTCAATTTCTTCTTCAATGTGTCTTGTGGAGTTCATCCAAACCGAAGGTGTAATTAACCATTCCTATTTCCAGCACGAAATACATATATCTGCAATGAATTATTAATAACTGTCATGACAAATTAAACCTAATCTTATTTTTTTCCAGCATTTACTTTTTTCCATCAACTTTTGTTGTCATAACACTATTTTTATTATCATCTTGCTTTGAGTGATCATTGGGTATATTGGTCCCATTCTGAAATATCCACGTCTCATCAAAATACATAAATTGAAATAATAAGTCTTCCTTCATTTTATTACATGTTTTTAAAAATTGTATTCTTTTAAAAGCAATATCCGAAAGTTCCATTAGACCTCTTCGATACTTTCAGGCTAACAGGTTCCTTTGAAATAATTCTATCAAATTATCTATGTATCGAAAAACTACTCACTGTTTTTATATATTTCATATATTTAATCTCTGATAGAGCTAACATCAAGCTGATCTTGAATATCAAAATAAGCAAAGCATTAAAATAATGTTTTCCGGTATATAACCTATCTTATCACTATTGTTTTGAAGAATTTTCCATACGTTTGACAACCGGATGACTTTTACAGGCTAATTCGCTTACACGTTCATTCACGAACATATTGTATCTCTTTTTAACTAGAATAAAATGAGGAGGAAAATATTGACTTGACTGACAAAAAATCTTTTGATAGACTATATATTTTTCATTTACATATTTTTTATGTTATGAAACCAAAGTATATATACAAAATATATATTGACAGCAAGCTTAAGCATCATGATTACGTCAACCAGTGAATATTCTTTACATGCACCGTTCAAATCTATATTTAGACTTTCTATATTTTTAAAACAATCGTTAAACTTATTAGATATTTACAGATTACATAATTGAATATAGATAAATAGCATTATATTATATAGTATGATTATATACTTTCAAGCGAATATCGTTTGAATCTAAAAAATCTGAAGTAGTTTTTATTGTTATATTAGTTGACGTAGCATGCTTTACATCATTTATATCAGTGTTAATATATTATGCAATCGATTAATTTAAACAACGTTTTCTCTGGAACCCTGGCCACTTGACAATCACGTCTCAGTACTTTGATCTTTCTATAGTATACTGTATGAGTAACAAAAATGTGTTACGGAAAACACATTAATATTAATTAATCAATAAATTATTAGGTGCTCGTATAAATTAAGATCTGTTTTCTCTTCAAAAAGTTGATATCGGTACACAATTTCGAAAGAAGATTACTAGATCAAACGGAATAACGCGGATGCAATACAACTACTGGAGATCGCGCAGGCAATGAACATATTGAAGCGAACCAAACCATACTAACTTATACAAAGTGTATACCTTTAGTGTAATCTATAGTTTAAGTTATTATAATTTTATAATTGGGGAATACATATTGATGTATTTATATCGCACTAGTCTTGCTTGTGAATAAATCCAAGTACAAATGAAAGGTACTAATAAATTAATTTATAACAGGTCAACTGAAAAGTACCCGGCCTATCATAGTAGTTTTTATTCAACATAATTTCCTTCAAGGGTGATACACTGACTATAGAGACCCTCCAACTTTTCGATACAATTTTTGTAGTACAATTTGCCCTTTGCTTCAAAATAGGCGTCACTTTCGGGATCACCTATTCGTTCGACGAAAATTTCTTTTCAGCGAGCATTCTTATGAGATCTGAGGACAGGAAATAGTCACTGGGGGCTAGATCTATAAAATACGGTGGATGAGGAAGCAATTCGAAGCCCAATTCATGGAGTTTTACCATCGTTTTCACTGACTTATGACACAGTGCATTATCTTGGTGAAGCAGTACTTTCTTTTTCTTCAAATACGGCCGTTTTTCGGTCCTTCAAATGGTCCAATAGCGTTATGGAATAGTTGCTGTTGATGGTCCTTCCTTTTTCAAGGTAGTCAATGAAAATTATTCCATGCGCATCCTAAAATACAGATACCATAATCTTGCCAGCTGACTGTTGCGGTTTCCCACGCTTTGGAGCGGGTTCATCGTGTGCAGTCCACTCGGATGACAGTCAATTGGACTTCGGAGTGAAATGATGGAATCATGTTTCATCCATTATCACATATCGACGCAAAAACTCGGGTTTACTACGCTTGATCATTTTCAAGTACTGCTCCGAATCTTCAATTCGTCGTTGTTTTTGATCAAAAGTGAGCTTGCGTGGCACCCACTTGCACAGAGCTTTCTCATACTCAAATATTCGTGAATGATATGACTTTCAGTTGGTATCTTTAGAGTGTCATTCAATTTCAATTTACGGTCATTCAAAAATCATTTTGTGGATTTTTTTAATGCTTGCGTCAATAACAACCTCTGGGCGTCACCGCGTTCGCCGTCTTCGGTTGTCATTTCACCACATCTAAACTTAGCATACCAGTCCTTGATGGTTGATTTTCCTGGGGCAGTGTCCGAAAACCCGGCATCACGCCAAGTTTTTCCTTCAACTGTATTTTTTCCTTCAAAAAGCAACATTTTATCAACACCCGAAATTCCTTTTTATCCATTTTTCTTTCACAATAACAAAAGTTGCTTTTCTCAAAATGCTATAATTCACGAACTAATGATCCGACAGATGTCAAATTTATACGCATCTTTTGAGGGTGAGGGCTAACTAAAAAACATATGGATTTAATTCTAGTAGCGCCATCTATGTGTCAGACCGGGGACTTTTCAATTGACTTAACAAGTTAAGATTGTACTAAGCATATCTAATAAAGATATTATCAAAGAAAAGATTAATATCTGTGCACACTGAATCTTAAGTTCAATTATATAAAATAGAAAACTGTTATTTTCTGCAGAAAAATGTTAAAACCATCAATAAAATTGATTAACCAATTTTATTGACCTTATTTATGATTGTGTTCATCTAGACAGCGTATATATTAGACCATTTATATCCTCGATCTCAGTACGAAACGACTAAAATCATTTTTCTAATCGTATACGTTCCCCAGCCATCTGGTGATGCATCAAGGAAGTTCATTCTGCCATGCTTCTCGTACGTAATGTCGTGAATGATATATTTATACGTCAAATCAGATTACGCTGTTTCGCAGCCTTTTAGGACTTTCCGGAGATTTTGAATGTTATCTTGTATCTGTTAAAAGTTTAGCTTATCATTAGCGTTGAACGAGACGGGAAAAGAAGATAAATATACCTTTTTTTAGTTTCTAAAATAGTTACATTCGCTTACAATTTGGAAACGTTATTTTTTCTATAAATATTAGTTTAATGGATACGTTTCATATTAGAAAATTAGTGTTTGATAAATTATTTCAGCACAGGACAGTAAATCAAATGAGTCAATATTTTTATTTAGTTTTGCTATATATCACATTTTTATTGTTTAAGTGGCCACATTTAGTTGAAAACTAAATTTATTTAATGACATTGTTCACATGTTTATTTAAGCTATTTATCTTTGAAAAAACAATGAAAACTTGAAAAAATAACTCAATGTAAAAGTTAATTTGTATCAATGGATTATTTTAATATACGTGTTTTCTTCACAAAATAGTTTAAAATAATGTAATGTATTATTGACGCCTTTCCTTTTATATATTTTTTTTCAGGCTGTCTGTAATCTTTAACAGTGTTTTACATCGTTCTCTCTCTGTATCTGCATTCTCTGTTATAATATTGTTGATATTGTCACATTTAGAATATATTATAATTTTTATCCATATTTTAATTTTACATACGTTTTCAATTACTTCCTATATTAATAATATACTAATAATAACATATAATTACAAAATATTAATATATATTAAAAAAATCAATTTGTTGTCTCAGATTTGCTATAATAATTGAATTGACCAATAAAAACTAGTATTGTGTTATTTTCTCTATCATCAAAGTTTCGCAATTATTTATAAAAAGTGTATAATTAAGTAAAAACATACCCATTTAATAGATATTAATAAGCAGAACTAGTAGATTAATTATTGAAATATAGAACTTGTACTATATCTTCTTTGTTTCTCTGTAGTCTCTCTAGCCATTTTCTATTCACAAGATAACAATTGTATTCTGCAATAGATAGTTGAAGATCGATTTCTCCAACTGTCGCAGTTGAATATGTTATATAGGTAACATGGCAACCAATAGAGATAGCATAACTTTTGCAGTCAATGGTAGTGGTTTTTGTTTGTTTATTTGTTTATATTTTTGTCTTCAACTACTATTAAAGTTTAATACGACTTCATTGTTGTTTTCCAGAATATGTTACTTATATTGCGATATATTGTTTTTTTGCAACTGTATATGAGATATGCTCTTCTTATTTTTTTTGCATAGCATTTGTTTGTTTGTGAGTTTTTGAAGGAAATATTGAGAGCCACGATTTTTTTTTTTTGGATTTATCAACTATCAAATTTCCTTTTTTTTAAGTAAGTGTATATAACTTTTGGTTTTACGCAATATAAGAGTTATAGTAGATACTTCTAGTGCTGTGGTGCAAATTATAATGAGAGTACGATTTAGTTACTAGTTAGCTTAATAAATTTTGGTTGGTCATATTTGTTTGATTTAAATTGTTGAGCTAAATGTTAACTGGGTAACAGTTTATATTTAATGTATTATTGTATTTCAATGCAGTTCTTGAACGACACCACAATAAATCGTTTTAGAATGAACTGCTATTTCATTAATGAAATATAAGTGATAACACAATCTTATGTATATTTAAATTATGTATTAATAAAAAAGGGGTACAGATATGCTGTTAATTATTGATTTTACTATTGGTTTAACAGCTTTCTAGGATGTTAGAAAAAATTTATTTTCATTTTATATGTATTTATGTTATTAAAATTTTGAATTCACTATTTCTTACTCTGAGGAGTGGTATTTTGAACAATGTCTAAATATTTCATCCTTTTAAATATATAATTATCAACAATATATTGCTATTTTATATATATTTATATTTGTTATGTATCCAATTCGTTATCATGTCATATAAAAGATAATCAGCTTATATTAACACAAGACCATGCTATACGCAGTATACATATGTAACATTTCCAAAGAATTAAAATTATAAACGACATGTTAATTAACCGAGAATTTTTAAACGGAAATAAACTCGGTTTTAGAACTATGTCGGAGGATGTAGTGAGCGAGTTTTTTCGTTGGCTTGGCTTTACGTCCAAACCCAAAACTCCCGTCAAATAAATTACCATAATAATACGGTGCAGCGGGCCGTAATACAGCTTAATACTCATAGACCTGCCGAAGTTTATTTTTAAATATATACCGCTGACTTTTTATTATTTGCTCTAAGCTCGCGGTGTCGACCATGCACGTCTACAAGACGTAACCAGATACGTTCGATCTATCTGTCACGACCGCGTTAAAATTGATCTCAGAAAACAGTCAGTCAGCGCCTGTTTTTAAAAGCCATTAGCTAATCAAGATGAATGTATATGAACATTGTTTATATTACTTTTGAAATTCCACCTTTGTGTACTCGATTTGTTTATGATATTGATATGAATCCATATACTTGTAAGATTGATTTTTATCAATGCAATGCTAATGAAATAAATCCAGCTTCTTAAACTTAAAAATATTTATTTATAATGATAATATATTATAGCTAAATTGTTTAGAGTGTACCCCATAATAGCACAAGTATCCTAATTGTCGTAAGTTGACGATACAGAAGCAAATGTATTTGACAGAGCTACCAAAATATTCATTTTACATAGTTAATAGTGACAATAACACAAAAGGAAGGTTCAAATTATTTATTTGGTGATGGATGTTGGATCTTTGTTACTTTCAGCAGCTCGGTGGAAAGAAAAGCAGAACTTATAAATGTGCTTTAACATATTAAGTTCTCCCGTGAATCCTTAAACTAGATCTCTGTTTAGCTTCTTTTACACACGTACGACATTTCGTCTGTATATTTGCTATAACATACACATATTAGGCTGTAGAAACTTCATATAATCATATTGTTGAATCAAATATGTATCAGTTACCCTTAATCTGGTAAATTTAATCGACACTTGTTGAAGGCTTGCATTTAATTAGTATTTTTATTTCTGTTTTGAGAATATATAGTCGTTCAGTAGTGAACACCAGTGAATCTACCGTGAGTTCAGTTAAAAGCCAATTTTCTTCTGTCTGGTTGACATTCGAATCTTACATACTGATTTTATGCGCATTTGCATGACTACACCTATTACATCATAATAAATACAATTATCCATACTGAAAACAGAACAAAATCATTAGGAACTCATATACACAATAAACAAAACATATGAGGCCTAACCTCAAATGTTATCAATACTGTTATTTGCCTTGATATTACCTTAATTACACTTTGGGCATAATTGAAGTTACTTTAAATGATAATAACTTACATTAGAATTGTCTTTTTGCAGTGAATAAATTACCCAACGGGTTTATACCAATGATTTTAAGTATTCTTAGACCATCGATACGTATTAGAATATCTACAATATACAAACCGACCAGTGTAACCAAAACATCTACATCAGGCGCAGATTTCAATTATTTTACGGCGAATGTAAAATTACAGTATTGCAAACGTCGATTTTTCTTTCAAACTAATTTTTTTACAGAAGTTAAAAGTTACATTTTTCTCATTTCTAAACGATTTATGATTTCCTTGAATGGTATATATTTGGTCTGCATTTTAAGAAAAGAAATCAAGCATAAACGCTCTTGCAGATGTGAGTTTTTATTTGTGTAGGGATGGAAATACTGTTTTGTTGGACTAAAACAATTTTATTTCAAAAATAAGAAGTGGCAACTTCAAGAACAGGAAGTTGAAACAAAGCAATCTATTTGACCACAATTTAAACACTTTACAACAGCAACACTTCTATCTAAATTTCCATGGTCTTCAGACTAAGGCGTGGTTTATTTTCTTTCTTTTCTTTTCTTTTTTTTTTCTTTATTTCTTTTTAAGTTTTTTTTTCAAATTTTCACTAGGTTAGAGGTAGGGTACCTAGCTATTTTAGCTTGCGACCGTACAATCTGAACTCTGATACACATATCTAAGTACCGGTAGACATTTCGACCTTCCCACACTTCGAATGTCTGCAGGATAAGGGTAGTTTCAGCAATTTCGAAGCGATTGTATTAATTTTTCTATCAGTTCATTCTTCGTTGACTAACTTCGAAACTTTTAATTTGCGAAGGATTAAGATATGATGGAATTATCAGAGGCATAACTACATAATTGTTCTCTTTACTGCTTTTTTCGAATTCTCTGCGTTTTATGCTCTTTATATTAATAACTTGGTTTAGTTTTATGTTCTTTAACTTGTTTTGCAATGTAAATGAAATTTAAAAAAAAATATGTTCAAATGAACAAAGTACGTACCACATGTTTGTAGTTTAATCTAATGTAAATACTTCCTTCCACATTTTGTTCCATTTTGCTGAGGTATATTTCGAGTTAGTACATAATTCATTATTTCTGTAACATTCCGAAGTCTAATCATACTAAATTGGATTATGTAGATAGAATTGAACTCCTGCTACTCTAATATTTTTACAATATAAGTGACTTTAGATCATATACAAGAAAATGTTCTCTCGAGACACTGTGTGTGTTATTCTTGCATATATCTCTGAAATTTTTAAACCTTTTATTATCATTTTTTGTTGGGGTCATTGCTTGAAGACTCTTATTAAACATAGTATGGTATTATAAGTTATATGTTATATATTAAAGTTACAAATGGCGTTTTTATGTATCTGTTTTCGCTCATATTAGCTTTTTAACCACACTACGCGTATAATATTTCTCTCGTTATCTTCAGCAACGACAAATTTTGCATGTCTCGTATTATTTAGATCGATAGGGAAATGGGAAATAAGTAAACATTTTTAGGCCTCCCGTGAATGATCGTATCATCAGAACAGCGTATTGTCTTAGCAGGAAAGGTAAATGAATTTAAATGTTTTCTGTCGACGACACGCAACAGTAATGCGGATATCTATATATATGTTAGGGAATTTTAGCGTTAATCGTTACGAGGGGACTATTATGTTTAGATGATAAACATTGATGTTTTTGCCTTAATAAACTAGGTCGAGAATCCACGACAGATGGCGTAGCATATCACATGTTATATTTATCGGTCATATAAACAATACATTCGCAAGTTTCAATTTGTAAACTCAAGAGCCAACAAATGTGGGAGATTTTCCACTTTAATGAACCAAGAAGAGAAAAATTTTCAGCGGTTTTCGGTTGGTTTCTAGAGAATATATAATATGTAGAAGTGATAGTTAACTATGCAGTTAACAAACAACACATTAGTCGATCGACAAAATCCGAAAACATTAAAATAGAAGCTCCGGCTATAAAACGAGACAAGAAACTACCATCTGAATATGCATAAAACCTAAAAAGTTACTTTTAGGCGAGCAAAAAACAGTACAATTAAAAAAAGGAAAAGAAAGGCCAGAAAAAGAAAGACAAAGATCCTATAGTGCGTTAAAAATGTTTAGGTTTATGCCGAGTATATCGCATTTGCGGGAAGTTTCACTTTTCTTACTTCAGTTTTTAGAAAAAGAAGGCTGAAAGTTATCGAATGCTGTGTGAAGCTTGTGGAAACCACGCTCCCTCGTTTCAATGTGAATGCTGGTTTCTACCTTTTAAAAGCACAAAACTAATAATTTTTTTTCATAAATTTTACATAAATGATAACCCTCGTAGCGTAATTTTGATTGCAATGTAATGAAGACACAATAAATGATAATCTTTTTATGACAGGTAGATATTTTTAAATATCTAGATAGGCGTTAAACAATACTCATGCCAGGTATTTTAATTAAGGTATATTTAGTTAAACTTGGCTATATAATAAACATTTAATGTAATTACCGAAGCTATACCATCATTTTATGCAGACGTACGAATACGCATTTCTTTTAAATTAGACTCATTTTAACTAACAGCGACGTATTGCCCCATTAATATTGCTTAGTAAACCTGTTACATTCTTGATAGGACCCTATGTAAATGAATTGCAATTAAGTCAGATAAATTGTTACATGCTACTTGATTATAAACAATTACTTATATGTTTATTCCACTGTTGACGTCTAAATGTTTCCATTCCCACCCGTTTTAGATCTTCAGTGACTATATCATTCAGTAATTTCTATAAATAGTTTAATTAGTGATGACACGTGTGTCAAATATTTGCCCCATTTTTATCTCAGCCTAGTGATTGCTATTTATAGCGGAAGATGTCCTTGATAATTATTTGTTAAGTGAAAACTGAAAATAGTAAAAACGAACCTCAGCAAGGTCACGCGTTTTATATAATTAAGAGTCAGGTTTGGACAAATATTGAATTGTTTATCAAAATATGTTTATATGTTTCTACTGTAATGTCCTTCTTTTAAGTTCTTATCCTGATTTCACCTTTAGCAGTCAACGAACTAACTACTCGGGCTAATATCTGATTATTTGAAAAGGACGAGCAACAATTGAATGTTCTATGTGATTGACAAATTTATTGATCAACAAATAAGTAAATTAGTAATAGCCAATATGTAATATTATACGAGTACTCTCAAATATAGGGTCCATTTTCCTCCATTATTATTCGTTCGAAAACTTTAGAGTGTTGTCTCTTGAAACCTGTAACTTCGCTATCCATACATTGTATAATTGTTCGTGCTTCAATATTTCTGTGTAGAAAGTATTTGTCAAGATTTTATTTTATTGCAAGGACAGATTCGAAATAATATATAGCATTACCAAATACCGAAACTGCTTGTGACTTCTATTGCTCTTGGAGTTAAAATATCATTTTGCGAGAGGTTATTAGTCCCTATTACTGCTTCAAAATACATTGAAAATGAGCAGCAAGTAACCTATTATATGTAGAATCTAAACAAGTGCAGGAATTGTACGAGATTACATTAAATAATACTTTGAAAATAAATCTAATGTTGATTCACTAATTCCATATATTTTTACTTTCTTCCTGTTATATATAGATTTTATATGATTGTTCATTGTATCTTTTATTATGATACATCGGGCTGTAAGTTGAGCCAGTTCATGTGGTGATTTTCTCATTTCGGATCTTTTCCTTTACACGTAAACGTCTGGAAACAGATTCGGATCATCAACTGCTAACCTATCTGAAAGTTATTTCAGAGTATAAAGGTGAGTTTTCTTCCAATCAGTTCTCCAAATCATTGTCTTCGAAGTTTTTTGGGCCTCCATACCGTCTTTTATCATTGATCAATGAATGAGTCATTGTCTGAATTAACGAATGATCGTGCTCTATTGCATATTTTAGGAGGTTTGTATTTTGTCGAGATGTGAGAATCACTCTATCTTATTCATGTAAAGCTACCTTTTATTTTGTATATAAAAATCAATATCAATACATATCGTTTTTACTATTATTTCTAGAAATTATTAAATTAATATCACCAAGTTGACTGTAACTGATTATTTTATAACCGAAATGTGATAACATTTTGTGACGAAAATAGGTATATACGATTATTAGTCGTATATATAGTAGTTATATACTTTCATCTAGTCGTTATATTTCTCTATAGTCCTTTTTATTTTATATGTTTTATTTACAATAGAGAAGACAATACCAGTTCATTTTGTAGTCTGTTGTTTGCGACGTCTGCGTTGGGTGTGGCATAAATTCCCAATCAAGCTTATTATTGCAAGAGGTTGAGTTTCCTATTGCTCTTTTTTTGCAACAATATATTGTAAAATTTGTTATTATAGACATCTGAAGTAATAGTTTCATTCGATTTTAATAGCTCGTAAAACACATTGCTGATCACATACACTGTCAGACTTTATGGCCATGAATATTCAACTTAGATGGCAATGTAGATGACGCTCTCATTAATTTATCCATGGGTTGTTGCATTTGGGGTTGTCATAATAGGTTTACTTTTCATCGTTAGTCACAGAACTGTTCCTTAATTACCAATAAAGTAAGGAAATGGACTATTAAACTGTCTGAAATCTATTTGAAAGTTTTGAGCTGAGCCTTCGTCCAATAAGTCCTGCAATTAAGTGCCTTCGAACTTTTTTGAGCTTCCATACAGTTTTTTTTATCATTAACATCAAAATTACCAGTTATAAATCGTTGAATCTAAAACCTACAATTGGGATATGATGCTCAACCAGCATCTTAACGATAAGTTTCTAAAGATGTTGCATTAAAAGGACTTCGACAACTCATAGCACATGTCTTTATTTAATCTAGATGTAGTCAATTTATTTATTCCTATTCCTTCTACCTTTTGTTGTCTGGATTAATGAATAATCGTGCTGTACTGCATATTTTAAAAGGTTTGCATTTTGTTGAGTATGAATCATTCCATCTCGTTTGTTGTTGTGTAGTCGTGTTAGTTGGCCACTTTCGAATTTCGATTTGTTGAAGTTATTATTTTAGTCTTTACCTTTGGTTAATGCTGCGGTTAATTTAAAATTTTAGCTATTGTTTAATTAGGGCTCTGAACCATAGTTATCAACAGGAATATTTAAGGTCATTCTGCTTACCATGCTTGTATTGTAATGCAGTTAGAGACAAATTGTATTCTATATCTATTAAATATCTATATATATATATATATATATATATATATATATATATATATATATATATATATATATATATAATGTCCCATTGTCTCTTGCTACTTCGTATCACCTCCGGAATGCAAGCAATGGCTTATGCATTTCATGGCTCTGTCATCTGTTATGTTAATATCAGATAAAATTTCACGTTGCCCTATAAAATTACTAACGCTCGAACTTAGCTGATTGATGCACTGTTATAATGTCAGTTTGGGATAGTTCGGTCGTTCTTTCAACGTTAATAGTCGGTCTCGTTTGATCCCGCATAATCGGTCAAGGTAAACGAACTGATTATGTCATGTTAGACCATATCAGATACTTTTTCCTCTATATGTTTTTTTATTATAAGCCTACATATAGGTAACACAGGTAGCAGATTAATTATCTTTTTGATTACACGGATATTTTTTGTTTATCTGATTAATCTTACCGTTAATCAACATTTAATTTGTTTTATGGTAGGTTTTAGCTGCGTCTCTTCTTGATGTACTTGCTATCCAAAATGTTTAATCATCCACAAAGTTACTGCAGGTTATTTTGATTGTTTAGATATTGAAGATCGCTACGTAAATGGCTACGTAAATGTTTGATATTGAATAGTAGACACATTGATACTACATCTTAACCTACTTTCTTAATCCATTTTTTCCGCTGCACTTTTTGTAAGACACTATATTCAATATTTTTCTATAAGTGAGTCCTTCCGTTTTTATTGTTTCTAATGAAAGTTGTATTTGTACGTTTTTCTTCTATTAATCTTCTATTTGGTCCTATCTTAGCATCTGATGTAATAATATATTTATATTACATTACAAAAGATCAAAGGGTTTCCTTTTTTGGCGACTGTGTCCTGTGTCCTGTTCTAGTGTTATCCAAGAGTTGCAATACTTTGATATTGACATGAGAATGGAGTCTCCGTGTGATTTTACTGATTTACTGAATGACGGTCGGTATCTGAAAGTTTTCGTTCGATATTTCGAAAAATATCTCAGTGTGTTATTCTGGAAAACTGGTATTTATATTACTTTTCGCCAAGCAACCCCATAATTGAATTTTGTATGTCCTTATAGGTCTCTTCACTTGCTTGTATAATTGCAATGTATTATCTACTCATAATTGTGATTTTCTTTCAATTAACTAATACATTTTTCTATATTTGAACTTTGGTTCGTTCCATTCCATTTAGCATTATTGCTGTATAGAGTGATAGTACTAAATTATAATAAAAAAGGTATGTTGGAAACATGTTATATACCTTCGAAATAAGTAGTACTATAATTACAGAACTGGGAACATGCATCTACATTATGATTTGCCACAACAGTTTAGCTGTTGATTCAATAGTTGTTAAGTACTTCAGCTTCATGGGGTCAAAGAATTTATAAAAGGCAAATGGCAAAGGCAAATAAATGTCACTATATATAAGCAAGGATGATTAAATGGTAATGGTAAACAAAAGAGAATGGAAAACGGATTCCAACAACATGTAGTCTACTTAGAAACTCTTTTCTCTAACACGCCATTGTTAATTGATTTAAAATTTCAAAGTGTCAGAAACAATAGTACTAAGAAATGACCTTTCATGACAAAACAAGATATAAAAAAAGTTTATTCAAATCATCGTTTTGTTAAATGGCATGATAATAATGTAATGTGACCATGGAGTTTCTTTGCATTAATTTTGATGCTTTTCAACGTTTTGTTGCTGAAGAAAATATGGGAGAAATATGAAGTGGTTTTAGAGGTTGGTACTGGTCTCTAGTCATTCGTGTTTTAGAACAATTTTAGATTCATTACAACTCATTTACATTTTCAGTACGTAACAACAACCTGCCATTTTTGATCATTTTGGTTAACATATGATGAACAGGGTTTGAACAGTTAACCAGGACAAAACTCATACAATGTAATCATAAAAAGTATTTGAGGAAATATTTCGTAATTTCTGATTATATATTCTCATTGTCATATTTATCAGGGAACCTAACTCAGCAACCAGAGTTTTCCCCTGAGAAAATTTAAGCATTTGATAAAGGTGAAGTTTGGTCATCTCTTTATTTTGCATAAATGGAAGTTTAATTCACTTAGGTTGATTCAGTCAGATCCGAAAGTTAATGGTAAAGTCTTCTGATGTAATATTTTTCTATCCCCAGCTTCTGTGTACTGTTACACAAAGAAAGAAGCTTAGCATTTATCAGTGTAATTATTTAGTACAATTTATCTTTATCAAAATCTATCTCTTTACGATATTCGACATAATCGTCAATGGTTTTCTCTGATAATTAGTAATTTTGGTCGGGTAGCATTTCTTTGAATTTTGAATTCTATGAACTATATTTTTTTAATTAATACATTGTTGCTGACTAATCTACAATTTGTTTCTATAATAATTATTTGATGTAATTAGATCCTTTAATTGTGCTCTCTTAACTTTCGGGGTATCATTCCAGGCTGGTTGATGAATATAGACAATAAGTTTATCTGCTTCTAAATCACCAATATAAGACCAAAACAAAATAGTTCACAGGATTAATGGATATTCCTTGTAACAAAATTATAATGTAAAATATAATTTAAGAGTTGTTATACTATATCTTTATATATGTCATTTTCCAACCTACGTAAGTCGGCTGCGTTATACTCGAGATTAGATATTAGTTTATACTATCACCATATTTTCCCCATTAAGTCTCGCAGGAATACAGCAGGTCATTTCACGCCTTGACTTCGCACCAACAATTCCCGGTCCATTTTTATTACTCCAAATAGTACGTAATACGCTCGGCGGTCATCAACATCAATTTTCCCGTATCTTGCCATAAATCAATCATGGCCATTGTCGAGAATTAAACACTGGTTCGTGCCAAAGTGACATTACCCAATTGATATAGGCCAATTTAAAAAAATTGTCAACGATCGCGCGCTTATGTCATTAACTAAATCCAGCGTTTTTCTACGGTCAGCGCGTCAGAATACTTCAATTGTTTCAGATGCGGCCTGTTCAATTGCATCATGTATATAAGGTTCAAGATTGTGGTCAGGAATTAGACGCCAGATACGGACTTGTCTTAATTAGTCGTCGCACTTTTGATGATGTCAAACGTCGTACATATAGGGTCCTATTTTTAATCTCTTTTTTATTAGATTATGCCCGCGGAACGGCCGTACATAGTACCCGAATATGTCAAAAGCCAATCGTCTCGGTTAACAATGATGTAATTCTGGTTTCGGCAAAAACCAATTATGTTTTTGGAACAAACAAATGTGGTGCGCTCCTATTTGGGCTCCAATAATCAGTTCTCTTAATTGTTTTTCAAAATTATGTTGTTAAAATGTCATTAGAAGACAGTTGGATTACTAAAACGGAAAATGGACAAAATTACATGAACATCTTGCACATATACAACACTTATGTATTAAAAAACGTTGAGCCACCATTTTCTTTTAAACTTGCTCCAATTCTTCAGGGTATAGTATATGAATAGTTTCCAACGTAATGTTATCCAACTTTTATCAAATAACCGCGAATTGCTTAGCATTGGCTTCTGTTAAAAAGCCTTTTGCAATCTTTACCCTTCCATGAATTTTGAAGGATTATCGATCTCTTGCAATACTGTTTATTTCACGAAGTATAAAACAATATATTGGGATAGTGTGGTTTTTGGAAGAGTGGCTATTTTTAATTTAAACATCATAGAAACTATTAGTTAATTAATGCCAAATTATTTAATTTAAAACATCACACCGTGACCTTGGACATCTGTCAACGACATAACCTTGAAGTTATAGGGATTTTGTGGCAGCATAACATATTTTTTTGCGTTTCTCTTCTAGTTTCAAATTGAGTTGCCGAGGTATTTGCTAGAAACGGTTGAGATTATTATATTATTATTTATAATGAGAAAATTCGATTCAAAAAGTATATTGTGCACATGAAACAATTTAAGAATGGTTTCGAAAGCTCAAGGAAGGTAAATGGGTGTTTAACCCAAGTATCATATTGTGGAGGATTGAAGGTGTTTGATAACTCAGAATTGAAAGAGCAAATCATAGTATATAATTACAGAAGATCGCTAAAAATTTAAATATATATATATTTCAGAAATCGTAGCCAACGGTGCAAAATATTTTAATTTTCTTCAATAAAGGTGACCATCTATCTGAAAAAAAACTTCGAAATTACAACCTAAACATTTATTCGTACAACCCACAAATCTCAATACGACATATCTCTGGTTATATGATGCCCTTCCGGAATTTTATATCCCCCTCCAAGAAGAGTCAGATTGGTCTCGTTTGGTATATTAATCAATATCGATCATTGTTTATCCGTAATGCATGATGTTAATTGATCACATAAAGTTGAAAATCGGAGATTAGATTAGAAATCCTTGACTTTCTTACAAATATATCAGAAAAACATCTTAGCAAAATAGAGAATCGATTAAGATAATAAGATATATAGATTTGATTCGTTAAGTATCCTTGGAACGGGGAGACCTTCGTTTTTCGTTCAAAGATAATTGTAAACTACTATTAATATTTATATTTCTAGCCTAACAATGAAAACAAAAATATTGATTATTAAAATTTAGTTTATTGTTTTTTTTTAAATATTCTATATGCAACATTGTTATTAAAGGTCATCTGGCTGGCGTTTTCATTTGATATTTGCTATTGTTGAACATTGGAATATTTCGTACTTCAAGCTCGTTTTGTGTTACTTGATGAAATAATTCTTCTTTCAAAACAAATTGTGTGATCAAGCGCTTGAATAATTCATACGATGAGAGTGATTTTAATATGTTAATATGTGGCATAAAATATAGAAATGTCTTTAATTTCTTTGTATAAATATAGTATGAACAATATTTATATAAAAATAACTCTCCGCTGTTATATATTTAAAAATGGACCGGTATATAAAATAAATTAACAATAGTGTCATTTTGAAAGTGACAGACGATGTTTCGTCCAATAATGCATTATCGAAATATCGTTCGAATGTTCTCAGTCATGTGTTGATTAGTTAAATTTTTAGTGATCCAAATTCATAATATATGAAGATCTATATTATGACAATCATTTTCCAATATATGATTTTTAATTCATAACATATGCGAAATATTTTTGGTGTTAATCATCGTGCAATCCGATTTTACCATTTATGGAAATGGTCAGATTGCCGGATATATCTATTATTACACAGGAACGAGACGCAGGTTTAAGGGGCTATTCTAGTATAGAAATTTGAGAAAAAATTTTTTTAATTTTATATTTTCAAAACTCGACCCTATAAGAATATGTCTTTAAGAGGAATTCAAAAAAGAAAACTACTTTTTTTGAGACAGTTGACTGGTATGTGCCTTTTATTTTTTTAAAGTAATAAAAATCCAAATTTTGTTACAGTTGATAGAATAATGTATAAAAAAGATTTACACCAAATTTGTTTTAGAAGGCTCAGGTTTAAGGGGCTGTTCTAGTATAGAAATTTGAGAAAAATATTTTTTAATTTTACATTTTCGAAACTCGACGATATAAGAATATGTCTTTAAGAGGAATTCAAAAAAGAAAACTACTTTTTTTGAGACAGTTGACTGGTATGTGCCTTTTATTTTTTTAAAGTAATAAAAATCCAAATTTTGTTACAGTTGATAGAATAATGTATAGAAAAGATTTACACCAAATTTATTTTAGAAGGCTCAGGTTTAAGGGGCTGTTCTAGTATAGAAATTTGAGAAAAAGATTTTTTAATTTTATATTTTCGAAACTCGACCCTATAAGAATATGTCTTTAAGAGGAATTCAAAAAAGAAAACTGCTTTTTTTGACACAGTTGACTGGTATGTGCCTTTTATTTTTTTAAAGTAATAAAAATCCCAATTTTGTTACAGTTGATAGAATAATGTATAGAAAAGATTTACACCAAATTTATTTTAGAAGGCTCAGGTTTAAGGGGCTGTCCTAGTATAGAAATTTGAGAAAAAGATTTTTTAATTTTATATTTTCGAAACTCGACCCTATAAGAATATGTCTTTAAGAGGAATTCAAAAAAGAAAACTGCTTTTTTTGACACAGTTGACTGGTATGTGCCTTTTATTTTTTTAAAGTAATGAAAATCCAAATTTTGTTACAGTTGATAGAATAATGTATAGAAAAGATTTACACCAAATTTATTTTAGAAGGCTCAGGTTTAAGGGGCTGTTCTAGTATAGAAATTTGAGAAAAAAATTTTTTAATTTTATATTTTCAAAACTCGACCCTATAAGAATATGTCTTTAAGAGGAATTCAAAAAAGAAAACTACTTTTTTTGAGACAGTTGACTGGTATGTGCCTTTTATTTTTTTAAAGTAATAAAAATCCAAATTTTGTTACAGTTGATAGAATAATGTATAGAAAAGATTTACACCAAATTTATTTTAGAAGGCTCAGGTTTAAGGGGCTGTTCTAGTATAGAAATTTGAGAAAAAGATTTTTTAATTTTATATTTTCGAAACTCGACCCTATAAGAATATGTCTTTAAGAGGAATTCAAAAAAGAAAACTACTTTTTTTGAGACAGTTGACTGGTATGAGCCTTTTATTCTTTTAAAGTAATAAAAATCCAAATTTTGTTACAGTTGATAGAATAATGTATAAAAATGATTTACACCATATTTATCTTAGAAGCTTTGAAGATATGAAAAAAATCATTTTTTTTTAAATTTCTGAATTACAGTATCCCCTTAAAAGAGGCTTCCTTCGACTCTATCCCACTACCGATCGCTACAATTTGTTTCGAGTAAAAGATAAATTAGGTGAATTGAGATGGTCTTCGTTCCGAATAAGACAGGCAAATATTTTCGCCCGTGTCTTGCATCAAACTTAATTAAACACGATAATCAAGAAATTCGAGCACGATCTGTTTTGTGTAATGCGCTGGTTAGAGTCAGAGTTACGAACGCTTTTCAGATAGGCCGTTTTTGGACGGGCGCCAATACGTTTGATTGGTTTCTAGTAGCGTGGTCCTCATCGATACTCAAGACATTTATGTATAACTAACGATGATGTCACTATTTTTAATGGAGTCTTCAATAGGGACGGTTAAACTTCAACATAATAAGACTAGAGATAAGTGAAAAATATGTAGTAAGTGATTGGCTAGTTGAGCACAGATACAATAAAATGAATAACATTTCAATTCAGTTTTGTTACGTTTGACGTTTTTATTATTTATATGCCCGTATTTCGTTGGGAAGTAAATGTTGGAAGAAACGATGTTGTTTCGCTTTGGACTTAACTCAAAATAATATCAAATTTGCATCAATACCAATTTAACCTTCTTTTTCATTTCATAGCTTAAAATAATGTTAATAAAAGCTTTGAACCAAAATACTATGTAGATTCAACAGGAAAGTTACAAACTGAGAACAAAGTTGATGTCAAATATACTATATTTCAATATAAAAAGTTAACAGGCTTGATATATTCAATTATGTATATCCTCTTACTGATGAACTAGTTAGTTATTTTTTTGATATTGTCGTAGTCGTATAATATAGTGGCGAAAAGTTCTTCGTCATCTACGATAGATTGTACCTTGATCGGTATTCGCGGAATTTGATCGGTTAGTTTAATTTTCTAACATAGACACCTGGAAAATAAACAAGATTTAGACAGATTTTATCATGTCAAATCATCTCACGGGACGGATCATGGATTTAACAATTCAAATATAACACGATAAACTATATATAAATAAAATCACGTTCCAAAAGTATAAATAATAAATAAAAATACAAATGAAGACCTGTTTGCGAAGAATGGTAGGTTTCAATTTCTTACTAAAATAGCGTTGACCCATATGATAACGTTCATAATTTTTTTTTCAAGTTTGAACCAGATAAATTGAGATATTTTGGTCAACACAATTTTTTCCGGATCCCTATTAGGTAAAAGATGTCTCCTTCATTTGGTTTTTGTATAAATGATTTCGCGGGTTTTAGTATAGCAATTAAAACAACTCAAATGCATCGAAAATACTATCACAGTGCCATGTAGTTAGTGAATATCCTGAAATATTTATCCAAGGTTACCTATATACCTAAAATCTCTATTTACTATATGATCAGAGTTCAGTAGCTTCCATAGCTCTATGGGTATCTGATCTGGACCTTACTATATTTTGCTATTATTGCAATTATTGACAGCTAGCGGATCACATACATTTGCAAACTTGAACGACATCTAACTACAACAAGTGCAAATCAGTAACACATAAAGCCCAAGGAGCCAAGCTTTAGGGGCTTTAATTTCTGGAAAAGGGAAATATTGCAATAACGACTAAAATTCGACTTAGTTTAGTAATTTCTTTATATAGTTTCACCTAACTTCAGTTCTTGAGATAAATTCGGCGTTATGTAAAATGAGGTTATTTCTTTAACACACGATAACCAATGAACAGTTTAGGTACAGGCCCAGAGAGTCAGATCAAAATGATTTAGACATATCAGTCGAATGAAGAGCTATTTAATTGAAAAACAGAATCGCCTTGCAAGATCAGAACAGTGGCGAGATTTTAGAATATTCTGCAAAATGAAGTAACGGTTCTGAAAAACAGCAATATATTAGTTAAGAAAGAACATATACTGAGAGTTGTCTGATTATGATGATAATAATGAATATGGTTTGTTTTTTAAGAATGAAGATATTTGTATGTCTAGTTCAGGCGAATCCTGATTAGCATAAATAAGACTTTAAAACAACTTTATAATTAAAAAAAAGATATGGAAAGAAAATATATAGTATAGAAAATTATTGAAAAACACTCCATATGAAAGCAATTTTTAGTACAAAATAACACAAGACAAGAGCACAGTAAAACCTGCGAATGTTTAGAATAGGAAACTGAGAAATATATAGAATTTTATTAAGATTACACATAGATTATAGTTTCCATAAATATTCATGAAAAAAAATGTATCAATATTAATTTCTAGTAGTAAGAAAATTAATGGCATTCTTTCCATTCATATAATATAATTAGCGTGCGCCATTTTGTTTCTGGTTTAGTAGAACAACGCCTGCCATAAGACTTATTCGAAGTCTATTAACAGCGTTACGTGGTGCTTTCCGAACTCGAATAATACGGTTTATTGTTTCTTAACAATGGCGGCTTGTCGTATTTTTAGCTTTACAATTATTTCAGCGTTTTAATTAAGTAGGTAATAAATTTAATTGCCCTTATATATGGAGGAGATAAAAACTATTTTAAGGTATCGTGAAATGCATTTCCCACAATGTTGTTTGGTTATGTTTTGTTTTATTGGCGGACATGCATATCTTGGCACGGACTGATTGATGTCCAGCTGAAATGGAAAGTACTAAAAATGTAAATAAATCATAGAAATATTTTATTTTACGCGTTAATTATAAATTTTAGACTGCACAACTAGTATCAATATACATCATCATCATCAAATACATCAATAAAAACTATTTGTTATAAACAATGCGAATTAAGGGACTTATGCTATAGCATGTTTTCAGCCTCTGTGCGAAGCACTGCAATCATTTCCGGGCAAATTTTGCCTTTCACTGTGCACGTACAGTCATTGTCTTCAAGCGTCATTAACAGGTCAATTGAAAAGTCCAAGGACAGCTTTCTCATACCCAAATATTCGTGAATGATATGATGTACACGTTCAGTTGATATCTTTAGAGTGTCTGTTATTTCATTCAATTACAATTTACGGTCATTCAGAATCATTTTGTGGATTTTTTAAATGTGTTCGATGGTAACAAGCTCTTTTGGGCGTCCACTGCGTTCACCGTGTTCGGTGCTCATTTCACCACTTAGCATACCAATCCTTAATAGTTGATTTTCTTGGGGCAGTGTCCGGAAACTCATCATCATGGACATCAAGCCAATTTTTTGCTCCAACTGTATTTTTTCCCTTCAAAAAGCATTCGAAACACGCGAAATTCCTTTTTTTTACAATAACAAAAGTTGCTTCACTCATAATGCTATGATCCACAAACTAATGATCCGACAGCTATCAAATTTATACACGCATATTTTGAAGGTTAGAGCTAACTAATAAACATATGGATTTAATTGTAGTAGTGCCATCTATGTGTCAGGCTGTGTACTATTCAATTGACCTGTTATATTAGGATGATCCTGGGTGATCGAAAGTAAAGAAGTAAACAAACAACTGTTATATAACACCGATACTTAGGTAACATTATCTCTAATAGTAATAAATTAAAATTTTTATTGCTATATGTTGTTTTGCTATTTGTAAATTATAAAACAAAGAATTTAATGCATAATTCAGCACTTGGCAAAGAGCTATTTGCTTTGGTAAATCTTTGGTCCATTACTAGCTTTTCTTTCGAGAACTTACGAAAAAACAACTGAAATTTAGAAACCACGAAAACTTCTTTAAAAGCAAATAAGGTTTCAAAAAGTCCAGATTATTGTGCAAAACAAAATAACATCTGCACCACTTTACATATACGTTATGTAATTAGTACATTATGATGTTATCTTATCATAAAAGATTTCTGAAAACAAATACATTTTTCTAAATCCATTAATAATATTTCAATAAAAATGTATATTACAATAAATCAGATAAATACATTATTTTAGTATTTTTAGATAAATCACGGTTTCTTCCCAATTTGGTATAATTTGTGTAATCTGTAGAATAAGTGTTGTAGAATACAATATACGTTACTAGTTTTTGGAGAATCGTCTGGATTTATAAATGTAAGGTCTTCCAATTCATCCATTCCTTAACTGTAATTGTCTCTCGAAAAGAATATAATATACCCCTGTATGATAATATTTTAATATGAAACTCAAAATAACTTACTTAAAATATTTCTCATTGACTTTCCATTGAAGCAACTTTTGAACGTTCTTTATGTGGATCTTCTTCACTGCTTATACGACAGCTTTTAATAAATTAACAAGCAAGTCACATATTACATATTTATTATTTCATAATTAATTTATTTTGTTTATTATTGTTTTTAATGAATCTAAATTATTATGTACTGCAGTTAAAATTAGCGAATAGTTTACAATATTCACTTGATTCACTTCGTCGCCGCCGTCATCCAGTACTGTAGACGTACATGTGAAGTGAAGTTGAATATCTATCGTAATATTTGCAGTAATAAACTTAATTAAGACACAGAAGATTCTTAAAAATAACAGTTTAAGCATAAAAATGATAATTGATAAAATACTTGACAATTTGACCTACAGTACAGATGCAGTGTTGCGAATTTTAGAGATTGACGTATTTAGAGGTAGCCACTTTTTAACGAAAGCTATAGAACGTTATTTTCTACACAACGTGCTTCTTGAATAATATTGCTAAATGTATTTATATTAAGCCAATAGTATTTAAAACACTAACTATAAAATATCTCAGCCTCAAATGTTTGAAATGCCGATGCTATCACTTCTTTAAATGCATAATACGGAGCATTGTCTATAGTCCATAACACTTTATTTTGGAATCATTAAGTGACGTCCATAATAGATTTGTTAGGAGAACTCAATTGCTGGATTTGTACACCTTTGCAGCAGTTTGTTTTTTCGATCTAGGTTTATGCCAAGGTAATTAGCATCCTCCGTTTAGGAGTAGTAAGCAATTATAAATATTCACTGGTAGACATATTCTTCTCTGCAAGGTAAAAGTTACATGGGTAGATTTTGTTACAATGGCTCTAAAATGCCAAGTTTTCAGCCGCCGTTGTATTTTATAAAAATGTGTTTGGAGTCTCCTGGATGCCAACATTCGGTCTCTAAATTAAACTATTAAAATAACGCCAAAATTTTAGTTGTACTTTAACGAATATGTGTGTGAAGGTTATGGCAGCCAAGCCTCATCGACTTCAACATGTGAATACCGGCTGTAATATTTTAAAAGTGATTTTGATAACGAAGACAAAGAGCGTTCTGAACAGGCAAACATTTTTGAAGGCATTACTCGATGATGATCCACGTAAAACGCAAGGAGAATTTGTGGATTTCTTGGGAGTAACACAAGAAACTATTTGCAATCACTTTAAGAACATGGACATCATCCAAGAGCTTGGATATTGTGTGATGTATGAATTTAAGGCAAGCGACATTGAGAGGCGTTCGATCATGTGTGAAATGCTAACTCAATGACAAAATCTGAAAGGTTTTTTACATCGTGTTGTTGCTGGTGATGGACAGTAGATCCATTACGATAATCCAAATTCAAAAAAATTATATTAACCACCTGGTCATCAGCAACAAAGGCAAAGCAGAATATCCATGGCTACAAGCCAATGCTCTATATTTGGTGGGATCCCCTTGATGTTGACTATTATTAGCTGGTAAGACCTAATGAAAGCATCAGTGGGAACTACTATCGACTACAATGTATGCATTTGAGCCGAGTACTGAGCGAAATGGTCAGAATGCGAGCAAACATACAACGATGATATTCCGCAGCAGGCCAATGCTCGACCACATGTTGTTAAATCAGGTTTCCAAACATACTTGGAAACACTGAAATTGGAAGTGCCAGCGTCATTTCTTATGAAATTACCAAAAAAGTGCGTCCATTAGTGAATAGTCTAAAACTAATGTGTAGGTCAATATTTATTTATAATGAACAAGTTCGCGTTGAACTGGCTTGATTGGCGCTGTGGTAAAGGCAACAGGACGGTCCTCCTACTATTGCGATAGTCGCGGGTTCGAATCCTACTGGGACATTATCGTAAATTTATATTTGTGATTTTCCTTAGGCAAGAGTGCAGAATCCGGCAAGGAAAATGATGCTAGTCACGCCAGTAAACAGGCTGGGTAAGACCGGATGACTTTTGGAATGATTTCTAAGTTGGTGACTCGCCACTCCGTAGGTTTAATGCCGAGGACCGTGGTTCGGAGCCCACATTAAACTGTAGGTCCAGTCCAGATAAACGTTCGTAAAAAGAAAACTTTAAAATTAAAATAAAAATGGCGCGAAAATAATCAAAATTACTCTTCCTCTAATCCGTTATATTGCATTAAAATGACTACTAAAGGATTAGTGCGACTGATTACCGAGGTTTTGAGGGAGTTGCGCTCTAAGAAATCGTCGAGCGCTCGAAACTTTGGCTGCTGTACTATATCGTGCTGGCTCGTCAGTTGACGCGACACCATCGCTGCTGCGGGAGCGTTCAGTGTTAGTCTGAAGCGAGATAACTTTCCCGCCACAGGTGTCTGCAATTGTCGGGTAATTCCTTATATCATCAAATCAGTTTCAGTTCAATTTTTTTCGTTATTTTCGCATGTTTTAAGAAAGAAAAATACCCCATCGATTTTTGTGATTTTTGATTGTGTATATTTCAGTTTTATTGGTTTTGTTTTATTTTGGTGTACAAGAAAATAGGGTAAATATGATTTTTTAATTATTATTTTTTTGTTACGGAGAGGTCCTTCTTAGCGCTACTAATATCAGTTATTGCGTATGAATATTTTTAGATTATGTTATTTAAAAAATTCCTGACAATTTAACGTGTGATCAGCTAATTAAGATTTATTTTAAATTATTCTCAGTGTTTTACTGTATGGTGACGCAATTTTATTACATCCTTTATCACCTAGCCAAGTATTTTATTCTTCTGTGCGTTAATTAAATTAAGATGAAATATATATCAGCCAGTCAATTTTGAAGAATTTTTCTTAATTTTATAATATAAATTTGAATCAATCAAACACTAAAGTTCTTAAGAACATAAAACGTTAATATATGTTTAATAGGTATTTTTGTTTAACTATATTTTAGATACTGTGATACACCGAGAAATTAATTGTATTATATTTAATTAAATTTAATTTATTTATTTTCATTCAAGATATAACAAATTGTTTAACACTGAAAATATATTTTTCGTAAAAACATCTTTAAGTAGAGAAATATTATAATGTTTTACTAAACACTATGTATAATTTTCAAGAGCATTGACCATATGATTTTGATGACTCTACTTTTATTACAGACGTCTATATGACTTTATTTATCAGTGATATTTATTAGTTTCTTTAATATCTTACCTATACTACATGCTATTTAATCAAGAATATAATAAGCAACCAATCTTCGCTGGCACATTTCAGAGGAAGAATAAAACATTTTCCAAAAAATTAGGTGGCTTTTAGCCGTTTATTACCAATTACTTTGTAAAATTGGGTACCACAATTTTATACCGTCCATTTCAATATACCATGACCAATATCTATGGTTTTTGATTTTTCAAATAATTTAGGTTGTTGAGATATGTCATGACTAGATTCGAACCTAGAGAAAAACTGTATACTGTCACTGTATCAGTGAGCGTTTTTCTTTAAAATGTCACAGGAACCTGTCGTCCGGTTAGCCAGCGATGGTCGTTCGTTTTGCGAACCTACGTTTCCTACAGGTGGCTGTGATTTTTCGGCGTTTTCTGCCTTTCATCGAAACATTCTCAAGAAGTTTTTTTTTAACTTCATTCATTTAACATTCATTTAAATTTATTTTAACATTTCATCTCTATTTCTGTGTTATTTGGGTTCATTTATTGGCGAACATTATTGTAGGCCCTTACTGAACATTACGATGATATAGTTTCATAGTATATATTTTTATATTATTTTTGAATATTATAGGTTATCAATTATTTTAACGAGCTTTTAAATACAAGCTGCGAACATTGATGTCTCGACTGTACTCTAGCTTATTTTTAGTGTTATATAAAGAGAAGTAAACCAAACCAAACCAACTAAAAAAATTAGGTTTTTAACATACATAATTTGATAACTCCAATATAATAATGTTAATTTTGAAAATTTGAGTGTGATTAATTTGTTTATTGTATAGCTGATCTGATCTAACTTATTCAGGTGTCCCCTTCGTTAAGGTTTAATTTCGTATTTCTTTTATTGATTTTGATATGAGCACTCAATTATTTTATTAATAATAAGATATGACTTTTATAGTATTCTGACCTTTCATTACTTATCGTTAATATTCTATCTATTTTGGCAATCTAGAATATTCCGTCAAAAATCTCGGAATTAGAAAAATATCCGGGATTGTTTCTTCTGTTGTCAGTTGTAATATGGTATTAATATCAGGGTACTAGACCAAACAAAAAAAGAATATTTTCTTCATTTCTTCCAGCCAATTCTTCAATAAATATTATGCTAACATAATTAAGAAAAGAAAATATTAGTTTTTTACTAGATTAAGATTTTTGCTTTAAAAAAATGGAGATACCACTGAAGAAAATTGATTATTGGACAAGTTGTTCACTTCTTCTTCTTTAGCACTATCTTTATATTCAACCTCCAGTTCATACGTTTGAGATGGAGTTAGAACTGGTCATTTTTGGTCTAATTTCTTCAAAAGCTTATTAGTTTTAAATAGTGTTATCACTGAGGTCTTTAAATCACATCACTTGATCGAAGGCTTTGCTGTATCTTTGGTAAGAACGGTGGTCAAAAATGCCAACATTTTATTGCAGAAACGTACATCAGTATCATCCTGAAAGTTAAAAGGCAACGCTCGCGTATTAGCGTCAATTATTGTCTATAACTTTTGAATATGCTACTATAGGATATAGGATACTACAACTCTATACAATTACTAATTCATCTCAATTCTGCTCAATGTTGTGACCCTGTTTAAATAACAATTTTTAGCAAAATCGTTTGGAAAATATTTAATATTTATTTTTTTTCAGTAACCGGACTGATTTCATAACGTAATTTAACAATGATAAGCTACATTCTTGGCTCGCCAGAAATGTGTTGCCATGTTATCTTGTTTGGATAACAGTTTTCATTGTAGGTAGAATATAATATATTCACATTAAAAGGGCCTTTATTGAAAATAATTGATAATATATATATATATATATATATATATATATATATATATATATATATATATATCAATTATAATATTTTAATATTAATTTTAATGTCGTGTCAAAAGAGTGATGTTGGTTTGACAACGATCCTATCTTCGATCTAGTCAAAACACGTTTCTTTTTAAGTTAAAAACAACATTTATTCCATCTTAATTTTCTCAAGGTCAAGTTACTTACTATACATATGCATTAACTCTGCTCAACATCAGGACAGGAAGTCTTATTTTTTGGCGATATATTTTTAGACCTGATATTAATGTTAAGAATGTGTTTAGTTTCTAAATAACTGTTCGATTATTTTGCACAAGGACACATTGATATCTCCCTGTACATCTGTCTTAACCGAGCTATCAAAGATAACTGGTAAAGCAGATTTTTTTTGGTTTTGATAATATATTTTTTAAGGATATTATTTAATTTTTTGACCATATTCGTCTGTCTCGTTCTTTATCATTCCTTGATAAAAATTATTTTACTATCGTTTTATCTAAATACTGGAACATTTATCTCAAATATTTGTTAAGAAATCTGATCTACTTTATGTAAATGGTTTGTACATAGTTGTAATGTTTGTGATTGTCTGATGACCGTTTTTCTGTTGATGCTTAGTACAAATACTTCGAAAGCTAATAATATTCAAATCACCCGTCCATATAATGAAAATATTCTTTTCCTGGTTGGTTATTTTAGATTTTCAGAGTTGATAAAAAAACTTAGATGTAAATGAATTGCTCTTCAAGAGTCTTTATTACGCAAATTCGAAGAGTGTTATTTAGATTTGAAATCCATTTATGTGTACCCTCACATAACACAAGGTAGTAGCCTTGGACCAATATTACACTAGATTTAAGCCAGTAATATCCCTAAATGTAAAGGAGTAGTTACATAAACAGTTACATTTACTTACTCGCTACGTCAGTTTACTATAAATTGCTATTGTATAAACATATTTTGAAGCCATTGTGGACCTAAGATGTGCAACTATGAAGTTGTATAAAGAAATCTAATATCAACGTAAACCAAATAAATCAAATTAAAATTCTTAGGAGCAATAATAACGCCCCATGGTATCTGGGACAACCTAAGTGTATCTAAAATTAACGAAGAAATTAAATAGTTTGCTAGAAAACACCTGACATTGCGTGAACATAAAAATGTCGAATTACTGCAACTACTTGACAATGGTGAACTTATCCAGAAACAAAAACCCAAAAAAGTCAGTCAAAAACCCTTCGAACCGAGTTTTAAACTTAATGAATGACTTAATGAATAAATTAAAATCTATAGTTGGTATTTGTAATTCAATTAATTCTTAAAAACGTAATTTTTATTGATATTTTTACTACCTGACGCTGAGGTATTTTGTTAAATATTAGTTAGTATTTCAAATACTTATGACTTTATGACGGATGAAGTTTTAAAAGAGTATCGTGGACACCAGTTAAAATATCCCTGTGCCACAAACGCTTTCTCAAACATAGAACTAGAATAATTGGAGGAATTGGAAGTGTTGCAGCTATATATTACATTCAGGGCAACAATTGTGACTACTTTAATGTCTGTAAGAATCAGATTAGATTGGGTGCGGTATTACAATTTGAGGCATTTTACTGTTATTACATAAAGCTAAAAGAGAGCTTAGGAAGAATATTTGAAGAAATTTTTTAAAGCGTTAACTGAAATAAATGAAGGCGTCATGGTCATCAAATTACAAAAGCATTAGAAATCTTGCAGCGTGTTAGAGGCAAATTACAACAAAAGACATGAACTAATGCCTGTGAGTAGCAGGAGTAGCAGTGCTAGTAAATAATATGATGAATTCCTTGTTTTTGCAAGCACGGACAGTTATCAGACAAAAAATGTATCATTCTCGAATGCAATTCAAATATAAAAAAAATATGTTCCATAAAAGACAAATTTGTGCTTTTTAGGACAGGTAGAAAAATATTGTTTTTTAGCAGGTTTTTTTCATTCCCCAAAAAGAGGTTGTTCACGTCTGATAATATATTAAAAAATCTAATGTTTATGAAATGCAATGTGTTGTGCGATGTTTCTTGTTCAATTCTAATTCTGTGGATTGACTATATAATCAACGAGCTGTGATTTTGATGAAATATATTCACATAAAGACATCGAGCCATATTATCTCTACGTTTACTTTCGCAGGGTCGCAATTCGGATAGAATTTAATCCAGTTTGCACTGAATGGATACACACTTGGATCGAATGTCCGCATATGTCTGTTCAAATTAAAAGTATTATAATGGTCTTTTTCATGATATTCACAAATCTATGATTTAGCCATTATTGCCTACCATTTATAATTAAAATCTAAACAGTACAGGAACAAATGAACTATAAACAACAAAATTCTTAACCTTACAAACAAAACAGATCTCCTGTCAGTACCAAATCCAAAATGACTATTGTAGTACGTTGGAACTTTCGATTGATTGTAAATGGTAACGTCGCAAAATCAGATTCAGAAATAGTCACTACTGAAACAGTCAGTGGTAAATATTAGTCAATAACTAAGCAGTCAATAATTCCCAACAGCCGGCTTGGTGGCGCAGTGGTAAATGCGATAGGACGGTCCTCCTACTGTTGCGATAGCCGCGGGTTCGAATCCTGCTGGGGCATGGTCGTAAATCCGACAAGGAAAATAATCCCAGTCACGCCAGTAACCAGGCTGGGTAAGACCGGATGTCTTCTGGGATGATTTCTAAAGTTGGTCATTCGCCAGTCAGTAGGCTTAATGCTGAGGACCATGGTTCGGACCCCACGTTACATTTTAGGTCCAGTCCAGATAAACCTATAGTTGGTAAAAGGAGACTTTAAAATATATATAAAAAAATAATAAGAATAATTCCCAACGCAAGAATTCTCTCGCTCCGGTCATCAAGTGAATGTTATATGAAAAAGTAGGACTGGAGCGGAAGAATAACTTTCCTTTACACTTTTGTCATGAATTTGGATCAACTTCCCCCTGCCCCCGGACATCAAGTGAATTTTGCGTGGTTTTGTATCGACATTTTTTTGTCCGCCGATATATCTTACTCCTCGACATGTTAGATATAAAAACCAAAAAACAAATTCCGATAATTGGTGATGAAAAAGTCGGAAACAACGAAACGCATCGGTCTGGCTCGCGGTAACGAAAATAAAATCCCAAACGCAATACGCAACATGTTACGCACGCATAGTTTCGATCGCATAGCAACGAACGAGGAGAAAAAAAAATACCCAAAGACCACTTGTTTGATTTTTAGTGCGCGTTAAGGTGACTTATGCAAACCGAGTGTGACAATAACGAAAGGCGTCCCCCGTGTTCTTATCGCCTAACGTAATTAAGCCGGCGACGAGATAAAATAACAATTAATTTTTTTATTGCTTTCGCTTCGAATTCGGCTGCAGGGAGAATGGCGACGATGCTCATATAAGTAGAACATGATTTTATTCATGCTCCTGATTGCAGGAGGGTTCCTCGGTCTACGACTTATGCGTATGTTAACGATGCCGTTTTGTTTTAAAATCGCGTATAAATGTAAATGACGACATAGACCCAGATTTGTAGTGAATTATGTCAAATACAACATTGTTAATAGGTCAATCGGAAAGTCCCCGGCCCACCATAATAAAACACATTTTTTTGGCAAAATTATTTTTTTTATTCAACATAATTCCCTTCAAGGGTGATACACTGATTATAGCGACCCTCCAACTTTTCGATTTTTGTAGTACGATTTGTTCTTTGCTTCAAAATAGTCCTTAGTTTCGGCGATCACCTCTTCATTCGACGAAAATTTCTTCTCAGCGAGCATTCTTTTGTGATCCGAGAACAGGAAATAGTCGCTGGGGGCCAGATCTGGAGAATACGGTGGATGAGGAAACAATTCGAAGCACAATTCATGGATTTTTGCCGTCGTTTTCATTTACGTGTGACACGGTGCCTAGTCTTGGTGAAGCAGAACATTCTTTTTCTTCAAATGCGGCCGTTTTTTGATGATTTCGTCCTTAAAACGGCCCAATAACGTTATGTAATAGTCGCTGTTGATGGTCCTTCTTTTTAAAAGTAGTGAATGAAAATTATTCCATGCGAATCCCAAAATAAAAACGCCATAACCTTGCCAGCCGACTATTGCGTTTTCTCACGCTTTGGAGCGGGTTCATCGTGTGCAGTCCATTCGGATGACTGTCGATTAGACTTCGTAGTGAAATGTTGGAACCATGTTTCATTCATTGTCACATATCGACGCAAAAACTCGGGTTTATTACGCTTGATCATCTTCAAACACTGCTCCGAATCATCAACTCGACGTTGTTTTTCGTCAAAAGTGAGCTCGCGCGGTACTCACTTTGTACGGAGTTTTCTCATACCCAAATATTCGTGAATGATGATACGATATGCACGTTCAGTTGATATCTTTGGTGTGTCTGCTATTTTATTCTTGCTATTTTCAAATATTTTTAAACAAACTGGCGAATAATATTTAATACAGTAGTCAACTTTTTTGTACTTGGCTCTTGATAGAGTTTTGTATCTATTTTCACAGCTTCTCAGTGATTTCTTCAGAAATAAAAGTAACGGTATCTTTAATCTAGTAAAGCAACAACTTTTTACGTGATAAGAGGTACAAATACAAATGCGTATGATATTAGAGATGCCTACTTAAAAAAGGTGGAGCTAATAATCAGGATCGATAAGATAGCAATGAAGATAAGATAGAAGTCGATAGTTCGAGTAATTTTTCATGTTTTATTCAGATAATTTTTGCCGCCTTTTCGCAGTAAGTTTTGAGCGGCTAGGTCATAAGCCCTCGAAATATAACATCCTACCCTCATACAATTTAGTCAAGTCAACATTTCCATGTGCTCCTGAAAAATAATTAAATAGTTATACGAAGATACGTCAAAGAAGAAGAAATGGAACGAGTTATGTCTATCATTCATACGATTCCACCGATATTGGCCATATATACGGAAATAACTTAGCCTAGCTAAACAAGCTACCGCGGAGAAATTTATTTTTAAGCCGTATATTTTACTTTGTTTTCTGTTTGAAGGCATATGATGATGCAACTGTGACGATTTTAACGCGCTTATGGATTTTCTTCCACGGTCGTAAAATAAACAATAACAAACTTATGTTGTAAAATAATGATAATTGTGGACATATTTTGTATGTAGTAAAATCTATTTCAAATAATCGTAAGTTCAGTTAATTGAATAAGCATATTTTATCTTGTTAAGTCCTGTTAAGCTATTCTTTAACATGTTTTACTTCCATTGGGTAGTGATATCTGATGCAATGGTTTTAAGTGATGTTCGGTTGGTAACGAACAGTGAAGTAACTGCTTAGAGTTTCATATCATGTTTATATAATTCATTATCAGTTTTTATAAAGTTATTTTTTAACTCACAGATTATTAATTAAAATAAATATTAAGTGGTTAGTCCAATATAAATAACAATGTTGCTTCATGTTTCCACATATCTCACCAATAAAACCACCGCCTGTTATAATTATTTCTAATATATCTATGCGTTTTGTCATCAGCAAGCATGCTTCCCATGAATCTTACTTTTTGTGGTCATGAAATAATAAATCTAAATTAAACTGTTTCTGTTATTGGACATACCACTAGTTTTTTGATAGTTTCAGTATTGAATTATTCATACTCAAACAAGCTGTTCTTTGTCAGCCGCATATAGTTTTTGGCGAATTTTGTATCAATGATTGTGTCATCACCTCGAAACTTGGGTAACCAAAAGTTTCGTCATCACCATGCGCTCGTCGACATGTTATGGACTATGTGAGCCGTGAGATTGCCAATGGCCAATATTGCCTTCGGCTGTAATTTATACTTAAAAAAAATTAATCAAATTAAATTTTAAAAAATAATTATTTAATTATTAAATTAATTTTAAAAATTTAAGTAATTTAAAAGTTAAAAAATGCTTTTTGTTCATAAAAATTGAAAATTTACGTTAAAAGGGAATCACATATTTCATTAATATAAAGACGACATTATTGGAAAGATAAATTACAAGAAAATCTCTGAATAATTGAAATGCATTGTTTAAGAAAGTAATCCCAAATATTTGCTTCAAATCTTAGGTATTGTTAAACATCCAACCATATATTATCTACAACCATCGTTCGAAGCCCATGTTAAGCAGTTGGTCAAATCCGAATAAATCTTAAGTTAGTAAAAAAAGATTCAAGAACACAATAAAAATAGTAATTGTCAAGATCTTCATATGACATCTGTTTGTATATCTTTGCCTTGCACTCTGTATATCTTGTTAGGTTAAGCCAATTTTGATGTTATCCAAATTATCTTCTTTCTACCAAGTAAATTTAACATTTTCACAACTACAATAAGGATTTATATTCATTGTTGCTTGCTTATTGCTACATATCACATGTATCTACTTTTTATTCCCTGGATTATTTTAGCAGTTTTTAGTTAGCTAAGCATCTGCCTCATCAGTTCAGATACTTGAAGTTTTTAGTGGTTAATGTTAAAGTTTCTGCATCATACCAATAAATTTGTCCAGGTTTTATCTTCCAAGGATGGTTTTTAGCTCCTGATTATTTTTTTCGTATATTATTACGCAAAAACTCGGTAACTGTTCTACTCTTGTCTAATTAGTTATTGATTTTTTTTTGGAATACGGCTTATTTTCAACACTTGTTTCTAACTTCCAGTTTTGGCTTTCAGCATATAACATGTATATGTTAAGTGATAAACCAATCCATGATATCTTTAACAATAATACATTTCAATCATTGATACTTCCAGCTAATGATAAAATGATAATAATCTTTAAAAACTCTAGAGTAAACAATATAAAGAAATAGGAAACAGCAATTTAATAAAAACCCAATGTCTTTACTAAAAACTGCTAAATACGCTATAATTTAGAATTTACAACTCTCGGCGAAAGAAGAACTGAACATTTCGGGACAATGGATTACAAAAACTTCCATATACACTTTTACTTGCCTCGGCCGTTGATGGTGCCATTTGGGTGGGCATTTTTTCTTGATAGCTTTTCTCATGCAAATAACCATGCAGAAAAATGAGAGATCCCTTTCATAGTCTCATTTAAATTCATTCCGTATTAAAATTTTGAACTGATTTTTGCTCGAAATACCCTTACATTTTAAACGTTTATGAAGATGGTTGTAAAGTAATGTTTACGTACTTGCAATGTTCGAAGTAACGTTTTCCATTATATTTTTTAGAAATTTTAATATGAGTTAATATTACATATGAAGTTATTGAATAACAATGATAATAATACGTAATACTGTAAATTTAAGGCGATATTCCAGTCTAGCAGAAAAGTCAAAACAAGAAATATAAAAGGGTTTTTAAAAATATAAACTATTTTCGGAGATATAGCTGTAATTTTTACGCTGCAACTAAAAACGAGACTAAACTTTTTTTCTTTAAACTACGTCTTTTTCGAGACGGTTGACCTGATGAACATCTACTGAACCGATTTGCTTGAAATTTGGTGTGAACCTTCCCTATACATTTTTCTATCGTATCAAAGTAAACTTTGGGTAACTTTGGATTTTTTGTATTTTTAAAAAATTGTAATACATATCTCTCTATATTATTAACCCCCGCTATATCTAGAAAAATAACTTCAAATTTTGCAAGAAACTCTGAAAATATGAGAAAAAAAGTTTTTTTTTTAAATTTCTAGATTAGAATCGTCTGAAGTCAGTATGTTGGTATATTCTATCAAAAAATTAATGTTCTGTTCGACAATCTTACAAGCTTATTGAGCTGCAAATGGGTTTTGTTAAATTATAATATTTATAAATAACTTATATAACTTGTAACTTATAAATTGTTGATGATTTTTTGTCTTAAAATAGCTGCGAATCCCTAATCTCATTATTATTGGTTTTGATACTATATAATAGGTAAAACTATTTTATCTTGAGTTAGTTAAGATCGATAAGTATAAACGATTATGATTTATATCAATATATATAAGTTATTAATTTTACTTATAAACTATGTTATCTTGAGATGATTAAGATCTATAAGTACACATGATTATGACTCATACCACACATCATACATATACATATAAAAAAAGGTTTTTTTACGTAGTTTTATACTAAAACCTGTGTCCTAAACTACCCGTTAATTTATTCCTAAAGTGTATGAGATAACATAAACCTTATTTCATCCCACGATAAGCTGAACTACAACTTCGTCTCTTTCAGTTTGTATCCGTCTTGGATGGAAATTTTTTCTTTTTTGTTGAATTTATTTATTGATAATCGTGCTATTTATTAACAATAGACTTTGAATAGTTTCAAATGGAATCTTGTCACGTTACTGTATCAAACCAATTGCTTCAAGGATGTTGAGAATGCATCTACTCCTCACTCTCTGCTCGAAAACTATAATAACAATTCAATTATGTTGAGGTTCAACAACTCCGCTGGACAGGGAAGATAACGGGATGATATTCTGATGGTTCTCAATCCAATGGTGAACTTTTTGGCGGTGTGAATGGGAATACGATAGTATTTTCCAGCAATAGGCTAGTTATAGTAAAAAACTTCATCACTGAGGATGTGGAGATATTCATTCGAAGTTATCCGGTCAGTGATGCGAATAGACCGACTGAATACTCGTATATTCTGCCCAAATAACGGAATCTCTTTCTTCTCTGACTGTAGATATTAGGCTTCTTTTGGGATTCTTCATACGTAAACCCGGCTGTTTGTTGGAATAATGTGAACGATGATTAATCGCACCATATCATATTCTTGACATTAGCAAGGTTTTATGACTGTTTATCCTCTGTAAGTTCTTAAGGTTTGATCTTCATATTCTTCAGTTTACTAACAATGTGTTACATAGAAGCTGTAGAGTGTCTGTACTATAGTGTACATTGCTGAAACAGGTTAATCGTTCTTATTTCTATCACTTTTAGACATTTTCCTGTTATTGATTAGTTATCATCAAGTTAGTTAGCTGTTGTTTTTGCAGTATATGACACAGTTGTTTCTCTAATTCCGCCACACACTTTGTTTCCTGCCAACTGATTGTTCCTTGTCATGTGAAATCTAAATAACTATTTCAGCTATACATATTTTGATGTTTTGTTTTATATGTTGTGAAAGCATAATTCTAAATGAAATTAACTGAAATAGAGACTGTATGATACGTGTTTTACAGAAAAATATTGTTGAAGGCATCTACACCTTTTTTCATGAAACTGCGAATTAGTTCAACAGATATTACAAGAAAATATACGTTAAACAGTGAATACATTTGAACTAGCCAAACCCAAGTCTATTTTGCAACGACTTCATTACCTAATATATTGAATAAATTTTTCATAAATGATGTTTTACCGGTTTTATCAATGGTATACCGCCATCGTCCTCATCCGACATTAATATTAAATAATCAACTTTATATCAACTATGATTCGGAAAATGTCGATATTAGTATTCGTCTCGTTATTATCACGATTGAGATTTTTATACTTTCACTAGAGAAACGATCATCATAAACACAGTATTTATTGGTAGCGTGGTAGATGTGGCATGAGAGAGCGTGGGTTGACTTCCTACGTTTATTGATCATCAATAACATTTTTACGTTACATGAATACAATTCCCGTGTTTTGTCATGCCTACGTTCAAAAAAATCTGTTAAGTCTATATATTCAAAGATTTATGATAAGTAGATACAACTTACTCACTACAAACATTAACGTGGTATCGTTATCAAGTGGTTTTATTGAAACAAGCGGGAAACGTTTTAACTTTTTCTAAAAATTATATAGTTTACAGTAATTCATCTGAATTTCGAAATTTCAGATTGCTATCCTTTATGCTTCTGTAAATAGGTATTATGCAAATATATATAAGAACCGTGATGTAAGTTTGAGTTTCTTTTCAATTATTGTCATGATTCAAGGCTTTATCTCGACAAAAATTGGTATATCATTATTTTTTCAAAGCATTTCCAACCGCTAGCTACTACTTTTTCTTACTTTCGCATTCTGATAACAAGAATCATCATTGAAAGTCCTCCAAAAGTCCTCCCATTTTGGCTATACTCATATTAAAAAATATATTTGATAATTGATACTTGGATCAATTCATAAGCAAGAGTTCCTGATAAATATATCAGTACGTATTTCTAAATTTAAAATTAAATAAAATATTTTTAACCAAAAAATTGAAACTTCAAAATATAAATAAGGAACTCACAAAAAGCTAAAAAATAATCAAACTTAAATTTTTAACACAAAAAAACCTTTTAAAATAAAATATGTACTTAAAAATCGTTGTAATAACAAAAACCTTATTTAACCTATTTACTAAATGTATTTTTTAGTCTATCCTATACTTACAATTTAGCTTAATACCTACCTAAACCTATTTATCTATTTACAATATTATTTGAACTATTACCAACTGATCACTTTGAACGATCTAACAGGTTACACCGTAGAAGCTGAGTACAATATTTTTACGGCTTCTCATATGATATGGTTAGTGCTTAAGAAGTAAACAATAGATTTTACACTGAACGACTTCCGATTTTCCATCATATCAGCTCGACAGTAACATTATACACAAATATCTGATTATTCTAAAAAGAAATTACATGAAATCTTTGTACGTACCTTTGAAGTTTGAGGGTTTCTCCCGATTTGTCTTTGCAGAGTTATTTTAATACTTAATTATAAAGAAACACCATCAGCCTAAAATAGGTTTGTTGTGGATTTGGACCAAGTTAACTGTCTAACTGGTATAGTCGTGCTCAGCTATTTATCTAGCATATTTTTCCCACTTTAACCTACTATTTAGATGGGAGTAACTATTAAGTGATTTTATAACATAAGAACAGCAATTTTTTGAAAAAAAAACCTACGAAAATCTGCTTTTGACGTTATTTGTTCCAGTCGATGATTGATGATTTAGCTGAACAGTACTTCATATTTTTTGAAAGAAGCTGAAAATTAGTCGACAGTAAATGGACATTGGCATGCATGCGGAAAGGCCAGAACTATTCAAGCGCATTTATTCTAAACTAGAGGAAAAAATGGCAAGTCTGACAACACCCACGCATTGTTATTTATAATACTTATAGTTAAGAAGTCAATTTTTGGTTAATTTTATGTTTATTGAGGCATTATTGTTATTTAATGGAGAAAATTAGCAGGAGATGCGAAAAAAAGCTATGAATTATTAGTATATTGTTATAATAGTGTAACACTAATTTCATAGTGTGCTTTGGAACACAGGGATATTTATATCAATTTATATTAAATGTTTGGAGATTATAGTAAAAGTCTGAATGGCCTTATTTGTATACGTTATACCTATAACTTTGTGATTTTGCAGATATTTCAAAATATTTACAAACATCATATGACTCTCTGGAACAGATAAATTTTATTGTGATAAAATAAACAAGAAGGGCAATCTAAGTAAGACACACCTGCAGAAATAATATAAAAAAATATTAAAACAAAAACTAGAATAAATATAATTTATTGTGATATGGTATACTCTAACACATTTTTGATTTTATTTTTTATCGGTTTATTTCGATATTTTACTTCAAATTTGCCTGACTTCTGTAAAACTGTATGTGATATGTATTTCTTATAGACTGATAATGATTTTATCTTGATAGCTTATAGCATTTAGTTGTTCAGTTCAGAAAATCTTTTTCCAACCATTACTCATATTTTTATTCTCTCCTCATCTTATATGTAATACGTGTAAAAATAATATAATCATAAAGTATTTGTTAATACAGTAGTAATACTATTCTTTACTACTGATACATTACTTACATTCATTAATATTTCTTCTTATTTCCTCATTCATTTGTGTTCTAAGTTACAGATATTTTTCTTTTTCCTTTGGCTTGAATGCTCTTTATAACATGCTATGAACTTAAGAGCCTTTGCGATAAAAGTTTCCATAACTTTTATCTAGTTTAGATTAAATTTAACACAAACATAATATTGCCGACTTGATTAGCGCAGTGGTAAAGGCGATGGGACGGTCTACCTACTGTTGCAATAGTTGTGGGTTCGGATCCTACTGGGGCTTGGTCATAAATGTATGTTTGTGACTGTTTAATATCTGTGATTGTCCAAGGTAAGAGTGCAAAGTCCGACAAGGGAAATGATCCCAGTCACGCCAGCAACCAGGCTTGGTAAGACCGGATGTCTTCTGGGATGATTTATACGTTGGTCACTCACCAATCAGTAGGCTCTCGTGTTTCGGAGCCAACGTTAAGCTGTAGGCCAGTCCTGATAAACCCTCGTTGGTAAAAAGGAGTCTTTAAAGTGTATAAGAATACAGATTATAAAGTATATTTTTCTAATAATTCATACCTTATACACTTATTTTCGTATTGAATGCCACTAATGTTTTTTCTTTATGAAATAATAAATAATTATATTACCTCAATAAACGTTTGTAAACATAAAATAAGCCTAAAAATTGGTCCCTAACCGCAATTCTCGTAAATAACAGCGCGTTTGAAGATTATCCAGCTAGTTTAGAATAAATGCCCATGGGCAGTTCTGGTCAATCCACATGCACGCCAATGCCTATTTAATGTCGTCTCCATTGACGAAAGCTTTTCAACGCAGAATCTACTCAAAACTTTGTACACCCTATATCAGAATCTAATCCGAACTATACCGAACTGTACCGATAGTCGCGGAATTCGCATTTTTGAATTTAGAATGTTAGCCGTTAAAATTACATTTTTTATTACTTCATTCATCGAGACCGTCAGAATTATAACATGAATAATCGTTCCTAAATTAGAAACGAACCTATTAATTAATTCACGTTAACATTCCGAAATAAAATCGTCGTAAACAAAACGCACAAAATAAAATATTTACGATTGGCTTTCGGAGTTGATTTTCGAAAATTAATCCATCGAAAGTGAAAATGTATATCCGTATGGCCATTTTATTTTCATCCTGTTGTATTTTTATCTGTGACCAAAAATAAATCGGCCATTCCAGACGCTGAGAGGGCATTAAATTTATTGGCTTAAAGGAGTTTATTAAAAAGTTGATTAAATGAACACAGGCCGCGGTTTCTATTAATTCCACATAGCAATTCCGTTTATTCAATGGGGATTTATTTACATTTTTATTGTCATGGCTGATAATAAAATCCATCAGCTGGTGTTATTACGCATGCCCCTATATTTACCATAACGGGTGTACTAATCTGGAATTGTATTTTCGACGATGTTGTTGTTATTTTACTTCATTTTCACCCAAGCTATAGTAGATACGTTTCTATAAATACTTTATTTCCTTTTGAATCTTTATTGTGAAGTGGAATTTATTATACAGGTCTGAAAAAAATTGATAGAGCTGTTTAGGTTTTGTGACGTAATGTTTTTGGGTGTGCCAAATCTGAAAATGATTCTTTTTGTTACAGAGAACTGCACGTTTCTTGACAGTTTAAATAACTAGACGAGTTAATACATTAAAATAAAAGAGAATAAATCTGAAATAATAAAAATTATTTCTATATGTCTTTATTTTTTTATAAAAAACACCATATTTAAATTAATTTCCATATTTGAACAATTAACAAGAACTCTGTATAAATAAACATTACCATAAATGGTTTAGATTAAACCCAGCCAATATAGTTAAAGCCAATCGAAAAACCCATCACTATATACGAGAGCAGTCAAATTCTCTTAAAAATCTCCAAATATAATCAACTATGATCGCTAGTATTCTCGATCCACAAACTTCATTATTGAATAGGCTACCTCGAAATATGTTAATCGAAACATATTGTACATTTATTAGCTTAAAATGAATGGACGATCGTACTTTTAAGCTGAAACAAATCTTAGTCAATACATCATTATTTTTTACAAAACAATAATTTATTTACCTATATTCTTATATAATAATGCATTGTATTTTCCTTATCGTTAGATCATTACGGTGTCGTTCATAGTTTTATATTTTGTTTATTTGCTCCAGGTCTACTTTTGTTAGTAAATTTAATTATTTCATAGTATCATTGTACACTGTTTTTACAACTTAGCAAAATGCTGTCTAATTTCTTCTTCTCTGATTCTATGAATTTTACATTCTTCGACTTTCACTCTTAATAAATTCTAGCTACACCTTACCTATAACATAAAATATTTAATGTTTAAAATAATTATTACCAGTTACTACAATTTTTGCTACTATTCTTGATGGACAAACCTCATTAATAACTTGACTACTTCCAACACAACAAGAATCATTTTCTTCTCTGTTCTTTTTATCATTTAATTTTGGCATATGTTGATATCTATTCGATGTCGTTGCAAATGATGTGTTATCAATTTAGCAACTAACATTCGCACTATAAATAAAATATATGCTGTTTGAATAACTTTTAAAAATTTAACCTTGCATTCTGAATTTACCTTTGTTCTTCCATATTTTAAAACCAAACCAAACCAAACCAATATATATTAAACGATCATGAATAACACAACAATTTAATTATTATTACTATAGAATTAATGTAACACAAAATCTAAATATTTTATATTTGTTTGTTGTTTTGACTTGATCAACCGTATCGATAGACACGAAAGGAATGGTATCGCCATTAGCAATGGAAGACAATATAGTTTATTCTTTTCTATGGTTTATTCTATGTATCATCACTAGCACACACTATAACTTTATGTTTTTCCCGATGTGGTTCCTTCTACTGCATTTTTCACTTGAGGTGTGTCTGGAAGGTCTCTTTGGAGCTTTAAAGCATCATGAATAACACAATATTTAATTATTATTACTATAGAATTATTAACGTAATACAAAATGCAAATATTCTAGATTTGTTTGTTGTTTTAACTTGATCAACCGTATCGATAGACCCGAAAGGAATGGTATCGCCATTAGAAATGGAAGACAATATAGTTTATTCTTTTCTATGGTTTATTCTATGTATCCTCACTAGCAGACACTATAACTTTATGTTTTTCCCGATGAGGTTCCTTCTACTGCATTTTTCACTTGAGGTGTGTCTGGAAGGTCTCTTTGGAGCGCCCAACAATTGTCTGATCAATTGTTTTAACAATAATAATTAGGAAGCCCAATCTATCTTGGTATCTATTTGCCATCTATTTAATGATCTATTGTTTTCCGGAATGTAGTGGAAGTGGTAATGAAGAAAATGTACTCTTAGGCAACCTAAAACTTGGGAGGTTTTTATTATTCTTTTGACTGTTTGTTTACAGTTTTTTATACTTTCTTAATATACCAACGTCTTTTTGATTACCTAAAAATGTCTCTATGAGCTCCTTAAATGCAAGCCGCCAAAATTTTCACTCTTTCCTTACCCATAATCACACATATGCGTTTATATCCACGTCCCAGCAGCATTCGAACGGTAGGACCGTCCTGTTGCCTTGGCCGCTGAATCATCTTTTGAAATTCTGTAAATACATTTCACAACATTTTATAATTAAAATATATTTACCATTTATTATCATTATTATTATTATTATATTTTTAATATTAAGGATTGGGATGTATGGAGAATATTTTAATTGCGTAATGTTATAACCTTTTAAAATAAGATCATATGATAATATATCTTTTTTAAGATTCTAATCTTATTCAATCTAAAATTTATAATATTTTCAATTAATATAATTCCGATAAGTCTAATTATAGAAAAGCATAATAGAATAACTTTATCTTTAATATGATATGACATCTTAAATAATTTTTTTATGATATTTTAAACCATTATCGGGTTTTTGTAATATTTTCATTTCAAATACTTGAAATAATAAACATTGTTGCAGATAACGGTTGACGGGATGACTGGAGCGTTGTTCACTCTATATAAGACTGATCATAATATTTACACATATTCGGATATTCAGAATCTTTCATCGATTCCTCTAGTGGGTCATCATATTAGGTTTTCATCGATAATTTATTACCCGACTTTTTATTCGAAAAAGTGCAGTTCCATGGTGGTCCCATTGGAATCAAACAGATCCCGACTATTGGGGGGAAGGGGGAAAATCGAGGAAAACCCTCAAATTTCAAAAGCACGGAGAAGGTTATTTTTTATCTAACATAATCACATATTTGGGTATAATTTTATTGCTGAGTTGATGTGACGGAACATCCGAAGTCGTTCAGTGCAAAAGCTATTTAGTTTGCTTTTTAAGCACTAACTATGCCATTTAAGACCTCGTAGAAATATTGTAGACCACTGCTTCTATGGTATAATTAATAAAGAGTTTAGCGTCCAAACGGAGGTCGCGGGTTCAATTCCCGGCGGGGATGATAACTTCTTGTTGTTTCGTTAGAACATTTGTTAAATCACTATAATAAACACAATCATTCTTATTTTTCCTCATACGGGCTGCACTTTTACTTGGCCTACCCATTGTAATTTTAAATAAAATAACTACTTAATTTATTGAGGAAATACTTAACACCAAAAACACAAAAATAAAATATTTTTAACAAAAAATTGAACCGACTTCAAAAAAATAAATAAGGAACTCACTAAAAATTTTAAAAAATAAAACTTAGATTTTTAGCGCAAAAAGACACATGTTAAAACTAAATAAAAATAATAATTCATGATTCAACAACATTTTTATGGAATATCGCCAACAACTTCCATTGCAGCATCGATTCCGAAACTTCTTCCTTTTCGGAAATAAATTTTCCTTTGATTCTTTTCAATCGAATTATCTCGGGTTGAATGGCGATTGGTTTAGCAAACAAGCTTCCTATTAGCTGTGTTTGTATTAAATGAAATGGACTTACTTCACCAAATAGTAGCGGTGAATGTAATTTGTAGGTTTGTATCTACACTGGTCGATATATCATACTAATATCACTACGTAAGAGCCTCAAGCTCAATCAAGAATCTCATTATAATGGTTTATTTCTGAATATGTTAAGCTATGTAATATTTACCTTTAAAATGTTGTTTTATTTAATCTGGATTCTAGTTCATATTTTTTTATTTGACAATGAAATAGACAATATATTTCAATCGTTTGAATTATATTGAGTTGAACCCTCAAATTGAAATTAGATGAACTGTTCATCATAGTTAAAGATAGATTTTCACTACTGTATTGCTATTCTGATTATAACCGTGACACTAGGTAGCGTCCAAGTTTATATTTAGCATGACACGAGAGTAGAACACAGTTTTATAAACTTGTATCATGTGCCTAACTAATCTCTTGTTTCCTATTTTTTATGGTGCATAACACTTTTTCACATATTAAATTTAAATTGCATTTTATTTAAAAAAAAATAGCCAATCAAAATATTTTTCTCTATTATTATTTTTTACAACTTTTTTCTATCTTTCTGGCAAAAATTGTTATACGGTGTCGAAAGAACGATATTTGTTTGGTAGGTATTGGAAAGGAATTCTGCAAGAGTTGTCTTGTCTGCTACTCACTTGATGTGAAATTATGTTTTCTTTTTTTAAACTGGAAAAAAGCTAAATGGATTAAATGTAAACATCATCGGAATATTTAAACGTGACGTATTCTTAGATTTTTCTGATAAACTTTGTGTATCGTCTCATTTGATGAAGATAGCATGTTTTTCTACCTGTATTATCTGCTACAGATGCTGTTTTTTTAACTATAACATTGTGATGTTCTTCTGTTGGTTTGTCACCTATGTTCATATTTTCTCTGTAGGTTCAGAGATTTTTGTACACTCTTTGGTCCCCCAGCTTGTGATAATCTTCTTGTCTGTCTAGAATATGGTCTATGTATTTATGTTTTCTGAGGATTTTATTGATCCTAGTTCGTTATAATTTTTATGTACGCCAAGAACATTTTTCATGCTAGTTTTTCTTTGTCTCCTTCCAATTAGAAGATGTTATTTTTCAGATAAATGAAAATAAAAACAAAAATAATAGAAATTAATTATATATTATAGAATTTTATAGAGAGACAGTAATATTAAAGTGTAGTAAAATCAAATTACGTTGAAATTATTTAATGTCACAATTGTCAATGATAAACTATTAGGATTTCCAAAAACACATGTACATCGCCATCAATTAAAATACGGAACAAAAATATTGCACGACCAACTGCCAGGGCTTCGAACGTATTGCATTAAAATTCGAGTCAGATCTAATTCGAATCGGAATATCGTCTCTATACGCAACCGCTTGCAGTTGCAATAAGCATATTTTTAGTTAAAGCTTCGGATGCTTGCTGTTTATTCGTGGCATTGAACTGACCGAGCCAAATGACGTAACGTTTTGTTTTGGGTGAAATTTTGGTGGCGTTTAACTAGTGGCAACATATAGATGCCGCCATTCGTTTAATATTAGCCATTAACTCATTTAATTTCCTTTATAAAAATTCCGGAATGTCCCCGAATGTTTGCAGGAATAGGTAATTTGGCAGATGGTTGTCTGAAATATCTATTAAAGCAGGACCCAGTGAATTTGGTAGCTGTTTTGATAAATGCCGCTGATTTAACGGTTATGGCCTTGAATAATTTCTCGCTGTTTTTTTTTTGAAAATTAATAACGAAATATAATTATTAATAATAATACGATAATTATTACGATGGCAGTTACTGTTTGGTGCTATCACTGGTGCCCTCAACTGCCATCTGTTAAAAGACTACTGTGGGATTTTTAGAAAAGTTTGTTAGTTAGAGTAGGCAGAAAAAATTCCTGGATTAACTGTATTGAGTTATTGAGGTATTGAAGTTGTGTTATAAATATATATAGTTATATAAATAAAATGCCTTTTTCTGGATAAAAACATTATTTAATTCAGACTTATCAAACTGCCTGTATGACTGATTTATCACTTAATTAATTGGTCGGATTTCACATTCTTATATCTATCGCATTCTATAATAGTACTGTACTTTCTTGTGTTTATATTTATGGCTCTTTGAATAAGATTATTTTATAAAAATAGCAATGATTAGTTTAAATATTGTTGAAAATAAATCTAATTGAATCGAATTTGAAACTGTGATAACGGTTTATCGATTAACTTTAAATCGATAAATCGAGATAAGGAACACAAATCATAACGGCCCAGTCGAGTATCAAGGTCCTTTTTTATGTTAATATCTACTATGTTGTGCGAATACGTGGTTCCATGTCTGTTCGACACTTTGCGACATTGAAATTTTAGGATAATCAGCCGAAATATATACAGCTGCAACTTTAATATTATACTTGATAACTTGGGGAAAAGTAATTTCGGTTTCTTTCCCCTATTAGGTTGCTTTAAAGTCATACATCTTTAGTAATACATCTTCAATGAAGCAGTGTTATAACACGTTTGAAAAGTAATGAATAGTTCATAGAACATCCTAGCATATAAAGATAGCCCCAATGGTTTACTCAGTCAAAGGTTATTGTGATTTGAAAATGGAGATAACATTTTTGTCATATTTTAATCGTTAATTTAAAAGATACTTATGTACATCAAGCATAATGAAGGACTTTTTGTTCTAATACCAGGAATAGCATCTTGATAAAGCAATGCTCTTTCGCATTTGGATGTATAAACATCCAGTCGAAAATACAAAAAAATACATCTTTTTATATAGGAGCTCACAAGACATTCACTTTAGTTTATTATTATTTAATTTTTTTATTCTGCAACATACATTATTTTATTAAATTAATTTTTTACTATTGTTCCGTCATATTTGGATCGATACAAGATCGACTAGTTATGTTAAAGTCGAGATTAAACACTCATTCTTTATACAAGATCATGTGGTTTGTTTCGTTTTAATATTCTTCGTAGTCCAGTAGTTGTATTGTTTCTGTCGCCATGATTTAATAAGCTTTTGTTGTGTTTTAAGGCGAAATAACATCGTAAATCCATTTAACTTCGAGGTCATCCTGTAGTTCTTCGTTGGTTACATAGCGATAAGAATTGGTAACTAATCGATGAATTTTGCTTTGGCGTTATAAGTTGGTTTAATGTTTTAGTGCAACCCCATATTTAAACCTTAACCCAAATAGGCTTTTTAACACTGATAAACCAACCTCTTTGATTTCAGATCAAGTTGGGATTTGTCTTTCCGACTAACCAGTATAATTGTTTGATTTTGAGCCTAATGTGCTCTGCTTTTTGCCTAGATGTCCTACAGTGTCCTGTCCAAAGCATTAAACCAGGAGCAATAAACATGTCAGTTGCGTTTATATAGTTACGATTGCTCCCAGTTGATTTCCTTTCTAAGCTCGATACTCGACAGAGCTAACATATTCTGTAGGAGTGCCTTCACTATATTGTAATAATATATTAAAATATGTTGTAATTAGTTTTTAGTATTTGTAACTTAGGCGATTTATCAGGTTTTCTAAAAGTGTTTTTATCCATTAAACGCAAACAAAAACGGACAAAATATTTCGTTGTTGGCCGAAAAAAAAACAACGGAAAATAAAAAGCGTTTCCTCAGCAATTAACTTCGCGCAATATGATCTTACAGTGAAAACAACAGTTTCGTTAATTCGCATTTAGTTTTTTACTGGCGCGTCGCGCTCTCAATGTAAATTTCCCCGCTGGCTACCATCGGTTGGTGAACGCCACAGAGAATAGAAAAAAACTACCGACGATTCACCTCCATTCTCTCCATACACACCAACAACAATAAAGCACAAACTGCCCAAATTATTATTCATATTTGTTTCATGCTAGACCTTTTCCTCTCTCGGCCTGCATACCTGCGTGTCAAAATTATACGGAATTATTTCGCGGAAAATATCACTAGGAAATATTACTGCTACGTCGGATAGTAGGCGGCGTAATATTTATTTGCCTATAACGCGGGTAAGTTGCACATTTGTTGGAAGAAACGGCATTGCAAATAAACAGCTATTATTATTAATAAACTCAGCAATATTAAAATGCAAGCCCTGTAAAAAGTTACATTGCAAATAGTTTACCTTGGCGTTGTACCATTTTCTCACATGCTCTGACATCATCATTCTAATTCATTTGTTTTGACATTATTCTTTTTTTTTCGGTCGATATAGTTTGTTTAGTTCTTGAAATAAAATTAATGTGTGATATGACTACATAATATGACTGTTATGTTAACAATTAATGAAATTAACAGTGGGTTTGTAATATTGGCTCCGGTTTTTTTTGTTCACTCTGAGTTTATATTAAAAGTAATAGTCGTCTATTTTAATGTTTAATTAATGTACATAGAATTTGAGGTGGAGAAAAAATTTAAAACTGCTCTATTTATAACAGGTCAATTAAAAAGTCCCCGGCCCACCATAGTAAAACACATTTTTAGGCAAAAGTAGTTTTTTTATTCAACATAATTCCCTTCAAGGATGATACACGGATTATAGCAACCCTCCAAATTTTCGATAGCATTTTTGTAATACGATTTGTCCTTTGCTTCAAAATAGCCCTCAGTTTCGGCAATCACCTCTTCATTCGACGAAAATTTCTTCCTAACGAGCATTCTTTTGAGATCTGAGAACAGGAAATAATCGCTGAGGCCCAGATCTGGAGAATGTAGTGGATGGATGGATTTTTACCATAGTTTTCACTAACTTACCATAGTTTTCACTAACTTGTGACACGGTGCATTGTCTTGGTGAAGCAGCACTTTCTTTTTCTTCAAATGCGGCCGTTTTTCAGCGATTTCGTCCTTCGAACGGTCCAATAACGCTATATAATAGTCGCTGTTGAAAGTCCTTCCTTTTTCAAGGTAGTCAATGCAAATTATTCCATGCGCATTCCAAAATACTGAGGCCATAACTTTGCCAACCGACTGTTGCGTTTTCCCACGCTTTGGAGCGAGTTCATCATGTTCAGGCCATTCGGATGACTGTCGATTGGACTTCGGAGTAAAATGATGGAGCCATGTTTCATCTGTTGTTACATATAGACGCAAAAACTTGGGTTTATTACATTTAATTTTTATTACATCTTCAAACAGTGCTCCGAATCATCAACTCGTCGTTGTTTTTGATCAAAAGTGAGCTCACGCGACACCCACTTTGCAGATCGCTTTCTCATACCCAATTATTTGTGAATGATATGATGTACACGTTCATTTGATATCTTTACTGGGTCTGCCATTTCACTCAATTTCAAGTTACGGTCATTCAAAATAATTTTGCGGATTTTAAAAATGTTTTCGTCGGTAACAACATCTTTGTCTGCTCCGACTCATCAACTCGTCGTTGTTTTTGGTCAAAAACTCAACAAAAATAAAACAACAAAAAAGTGAAAACGATCGCGTGGTACCCACTTTGCACAGAGCTTTCTCATACCCAAATATTCGTGAATGATATGTACACGTTCAGTTGATATCTTTAGAGTGTCTGCTATTTCATTCAATTTCAATTTACAGTTATTATAAATCATTTTATGGATTTTTTAAATGTTTTCGTCGGTAACAACCTCCTTTGGGCATCCACTGTTACCGTTCTTCGGTGCTCATTTCACCACGTCCAAACTTAGCATACCAATCCCTGATGGTTAATTTTCCTGGGGTAATATCCGGAAACTCGGCATCAAGCCATTTTTTTGCTTCAACTGTATTTTTTCCCTTCAAAAAGCAATATTTTATCAACACGCGAAATTAAAGTTAAGGACCAATAAACTGTCATGTAATCTCTCTACTATCATATTTAGGTCCTGATGGAAACCTCCCTGTTCCTCGGTATATTTTCACATTGCCTGAGGAAATCTACCCAGAGGCCTTTGAAGAAAGTTTAACTTTGTTTTCATATTCGCTCCTAAAGTTTTGAAACTTGTCAACGTCTTTTGCACATATTTTTTATAATTTGGTCAGTTTCAGTGTAACTTTCCTAACAACGACATAAAACCCCACCAAGCTTCACTTTCTCCACTTCAACTCCTTCATACTTGCCTAATGCTTTGAAGGACTGTTTCTTCTTACCTAATTTGATATGTAGTAGTGGAAATATGACCTTTCTCTACCTATGAATGACTAACCATTTACATTAGCTTTCCCAACAATTAATGGCACTCTTCAGACCTACACATCTAGTTCCTAGAGCCTTTTCTATTTTAGTAGCCCACAGATAAACAAAGCAGAGTTATCTTTTCTATTCAGTTTTCTGGCTAAGTTAAAAATTAACTATTTTTAAATGAACACAAATCGATTTTGATGCTTTTAATTCTCTCTTATAATTAATGATAATCTATACACAGAAAGCGAATTTCAACTTAATAACAAACACTGAATAATAATTTGTGTTTTAAAGAGCTAGTTTAAACTATTAATTAGTTCAAATATAAAATACGCCAAAATCATAAAAATCAGAGCCAATTCAGACTTTACTGCTTTTCACCCTTGATTGTCTACATATTTCGTTTTTTTTATACCTAAGCACCACTAAGACTATTCTAATCGTTCTAGTGTATACAAGAAGCTTCACATCTTCAGTAAATCTCATCTTCTGTTGTTGCATATGCGATATTCCTGTTATAAATCCTATTTTTCCTATATTATTCAACAGTGTGAAAAACTGAAATGTGTGTTATTTATAGCTTTACAAACACCGTCAAAGTGCTTTTATATTTATCTGCCTCCTAGAGAATGCTTGTTTCTTTCCAAATTTTTTGAAAATATTAGCAGTGATCTTAAACTCAAATATTTTGTTATTGAAACACACTCCAGATCGCTAGCTTCGTTGTAAATCTCTGAATATAGATTATTTATTTATGTACATTAAATATTATGTACATTATCAGTACTTTAGCCTGGCTAGAGCCTTTTACAATTACTTTTAATTATATTTCTCTAATACAATTTTACTTTAAAATAATCATTGTGAATTGAACAATCCTATTTTGATTCCATTATTATTTTGTAAACTGTCGTTAATATAGGACAGTAGTATTATAGGACATAGAATGCAATTGTATATTATTTCATATGGTGTAGCTCCCTCTCTGTTATTTAAGTGCTTTCCCACATTATATCAATCAAAAATATTTTTCTGGTTCATGAGTATCACCTCAACCATATTCTTGTCACTATTTCTTGAATAAATTATTCAATTATTTATTCACTACAATTCACTTCAATTCTAACACTTTCTAGAATGTTGAATGTATGTTAATTGATATGTACTCACTTGCTGTGGGCATATTGAGTACTTTTGATATAAGTGATTGACTTTAAGTGATAACATCCAATAAATTCGTGTATCATATTGTGTTGTTTTTGATGGTATTATTGTTCTGGATAAAACAAAGAACACTGTGCAAATAAACAAATAATTATCACGTAAATGTTAACTATTCGTTCGACTTTTTAACGTGGATATATTAAGAAGCAGGATTTACTATATACAACACGATTACAGAGGGTTATAGTTGCATTCAAATTCAAATTACTTATTATTATTTTTGTCTCTAGTTAGAGTCCATATTCGTTTTAAATTCTAATTGACGTTGTTAATTTATTGAATAAAAAAAAAGGTCAATAAAAAATCTAAACTCTTTAAATAAGTACATTCAAAATTATTTAACAGAGATAAAATTCTTCGGAAGACCACCCAATCATTATAAATTCGTCGATACCCAAACGTCATTACACCCATCCATTCAGTTACTCAATTTGGTTGTGATAGTTATTAAAAATAGCCTCAAAGAACCGCAATTGGAGCTTGTGATTGAAAAATATGTGGATTTAATTGAGCCACAAATTATATATTTAAATTCGTCTTTTGATCTTGACCGTACACATTTTTGAGGATATTAAATTAATTTATTTGTCGCTTCGATTGCGGTCTCTGTTCGATCGGTTAGCGTCATTTTAATTTTTTGAATGCCACCAGAACGATTGAATCAATTACGTTTTTATTGTTCAATTTTCGAGGATATTGCTGGAAACAAGTGTAGCGAACGATTGCGAAATGAATTATTTTAATAAAATAACAGTTTCTGTTAGTGTCCTGCTGCCACTCGATGCATGTTGATTATTTTTAATGAATGTTTCGTGTTTTTTTGATGTTGCTTCCTTTTAATCGCGGAAATAACCGCTCAAATTCGGTCCTGTACTCCGACTAGTATTTTTCACCATATTTTGTATGATTTTATCAATATTTACGCTGTGTGTATATCTATTGATCTTGAACTATTATTAATTCACATTTTCATTAGCCTATATCGATTTGTTTACTATATTTAGTGGATGAAAATTGAAAGGGTTTTAACATTTGATATTATCGAGACTGACAAGAACCTTTGTGCTTCAAAATGTATTTATACAAAGATATGTTCATTGATTTCTCTTTCGTTATTTCGTTTTGGATTGTTACATTTTAATTGTCCTAACTAATATTTTTATTTTATTCCGTATGAACTTCGATTAAAAGCAGAGAATCTTCTAAAGCATTATAGTGTCGATTAGAGTTTTCAAATTATAAGTCAATTTTTGTGTCTGAGAATAAGTGGAATTTTGTTGGCACTAGCTGGACGTTGATTGATGGAGAAAGCACGGACGATATCGATAAGGCTCTTAGGTTCGATTCTATTTCTATATAATTTGTTTAGTTTTCTATGGCTAATCGGAATTATTAGATATAAAATGAAACAAGAAAATGTTTTAAAAGTTATGTTATACTTATTATGTTGCCTATTGTTTTCGCATTATAATTTCAAAAAAATTCCAAATTATTCTATCCTGATATCTTTCTTGCATCGCCTTTAGATCAGGGTGGACACCCTTTCCTTTATACTCATTAAACATTTCCAGATTTTTAGGAAACCTTCCCAAGTGACCATGGAGGATATTCAGTTTTGTACTCATTCCTGATCCTGTTGTTTTAAAGTTTGTCGTCGTCAATTGTTAAACATAGTTTCTTTATAATTATGAGTTCTTAGAAATTTTATTATCGGCAACACAAAACCTCTCTACGTTGAGGGTCAATAAATGTTCTAGCGTTTCTTTTTTTTCATACTTTCTTGCCCAGTGGTATTGGGCCCTTGGTATGCAGTTGTGGAAGTATGATTTTTCTCTATTTAAAAATGACTCATTCTTTACATTGGTTTAATATCTTTCTTAATAATTAAGCTTAATAGCCGAATGGTTTGACCAAGTTTAAGGTCTAAGGCCTCATTATGAATAATTCCTTTCCAATCCGACCAAATACTTTGCACCTCATAGGGGCTTTGCAATCGTTTGTGAAGCTTCCCTGAGCTTATAATCCATTTTTTGACAAATTATTATCGTGATTGAACCATTTTTAGGTTCGTTTGAACTGCGATTCAGAAATGGAACTTTGTCTATTATATTATTCACTGTTAATTTATATGAAATCCAAGTATCGAGCTGCCTTTGGCTTTCAGTCTTATATATATATATATATATATATATATATATATATATATATATATATATATATATATATATATATATAGATATATATAGATATATATATATATATAATATTTTATAATATAATTCTATAATATAATATTCTATATATATATATATATATATATATATATATAGTATAACAAATAAAAGGTTCTTTGTTTAAATAAACGCAAACCAAACGAGATTTCGAAACTTAAATTGAAATCTATCTACGTTTGGCAACGGACAAAGGTAAAAGGGTTTTTTTCCTTGTGGCTGGAACGGTTGTTTTTGTCGTGACGACAAAAGAGCGTCGAAACCAAACGACCTAATAAAAAAGGCATCTTGGGGGTAAGCGTTATCTAATTTCTTCATTTGATAATTCGACCCTTGACGCAAGCTTATTCAAATTGGTTAATTCGGGGCCTTGCGTACCTTCCAAACGTAATAATACAGATTCTATTAGGTTTCCGTATTAGCATACATACCGAACTTCCCTAGTTTGTGTTGCGCTTTTCTCCCTCGGCTAATATGTTGCCGTTCTTTATTACGGAAATGGAAAACGGATTATCCAAACTCATTTTGGAATACGGTCGTTTACAACATCACCCTCTGGCCATGTTCAACGTCTACTGTTTCAATTATTATTTTATCATATATTACTGAGATAATAAATAATAAAATATTTAAACACTAAGCAAAAAAGTTATTTAATCTTCCATATTTATTCAGTTACTTGCCAAAGGAACCACCTTCTTCAGAAAAGTTTGCTGAAATTTTACTATATAAGATTCGTTTTTTTGTTTAATTTAGAATATAGCGGTTTACAACAGGGACAAATCACGGAATGTTCTTCTTAAGTATGACAACGCTCGACCTTATGTTACAAAATCGATGAAAACATACTTGGAAAAATTAGAAAATATGGAAAAATCTAGCGGCCATGCATTGAATAAATTACATTTTTCCGATATTCGCAATAACTTCATATACAAATAATAATAATAATCTTGAAAATTAATCTATATATCTATATAACAAATATATCAATATAGGGCTAATATATCGATCTTTCTTCAACAAGCCTAGGAAGCAGGTCATTTTGCTTTATGAGAATTTCGAAAATTTATAATTTTTTTTTGATCGCTTGATCCTTCTGTCTGTATTTACGATAGGATCAATAAACTTATATACTTTCAAATTCATAACTAATAGCAAAATAAATTGTTTTAATTCGTTTCGTGTTTTGGCGTGAATTTTAATCTTGAAATATGCTTTTAAGAAACTGTAAATACGTTAGAATATTATGGTTTTTAAAAAATTTTCAAATATAATAGAATTTAACGTTTAAATTTGTAAAAACCCAATTTCAAATATAATTTAGGACTGTTACCAGGGTAGCTTCCCATAAAAGGTAGCAAAACATTCAAATATTGATACGAAAATATGATTAATTAACTTTTTTTATGTATTACTATGAATATTTTATCAAAATTCAAAATATATTTCGTTTTGATGCCCATTTGTTGAGTTTTCTCAGCTCAGAATGATACCAAGACATAACATGGTTAATTTCGATATTATTTCAGTAGCGGTGATGCTAATATGCTACACATAAAAATTGTGAGTCTGAAACTTCAGAAAAAACCAGCAAATCATTATATGGTAGATTGATATCAATTACAAAGAAAACTTATGAGCAGTTATTAATTTTTTCAAATAGGTGTCTCATCTGGTAATTCTGGTAATTACCAGATGTACCGGAAATGTGTTATGATTATGTTTTGCGAAACTAACACCGACATATATTGATATCTCTTTCAAAATGTTAAGTTTCGTGCCTGAAATCGTGCATTTGCCGCAGGCATTACTAAACTTATTTAATCAAAAGCACATTTCTTATTTAATTATTTAATCATTAAGAAACAATCCGCTGAAAGTCCATGCCCTAAAAAATTAAAATATTCGAAAATTTAAAAGTGGTGATTTCGATGTGCAAGACAAAAAACGTTCTGGTAGACCGAAAAAGTTTGAAGATACGGAACTGCAATACCTATTGTATGAAGATAAAGCACAAAAAATAATGGCGAAATGGACTGATCGACTCCAAGACTAAATAGTTTTGATCCTAAGACAATGTGCTGTGTTTGGTAGGACCAGAGTGGCGCATTATCAATCTGAACCATGCATTGATCAAAAAACATCCAGAATGGTCCCGAAGACGCGGTAATGTGGTTTTACAGCACGATAACGCGCTGTTTCAGAGAACAAAACTATCCAAGGGAGCGTGGCAAGCTTTGCAGCCGTCGTACTCTCTAAACCTTGCTCCTGAATGGGACACGCGCTTTCAGAGTAGCACTTTACCGCCAATTCCGAGGAAGTTAGAAATGGTTCGAGCCATGAATGGCTTTGCTCAAAGGACAGTATTTTTTGGGTTAACATCCATAAATTGCCTGAAAGATGGACAAGATATATAGATTGAAATGGCCAATACTATGAATAAATAATATTTGCCATTTTCTTGAATATTATGTAATTTCTGTCCGAAAAAACGGTAATGACTTTCCGGTACCACTGGTAATTTTCTGGAAGTAAGCCGACTGCTAAGAAGACTCAAAATTGACAGCATATATTGATTCGTGATAAACAATACTTTTTTAACCAAAGGGTATGGGATGATAGCTAATAGAACTAACAATGCGATCTGATACCATCCCCGTGGGTGGTACCAGGATAATTGCTCGTACCACCGTCTTTAACCCAACTAGGGAGATGACTACTAGGTTGGAGAGAGGTACTTATATAAAGTAGGAGGAGCTGTATCTATCAATATACTGATTAAAGGGCTTGCCTTGGTGACATTATTCCAATAAAACATCCACTATTAACTGTCGCTAATTTTAAATGTGTCTATACGGTCATTATTGATTATTTATATAGAGATTTTACACAACTATTATACTACAATGGTGTAGCCTCCAAAGATCGTCACTTGTATGGCAAATCCTATATCATCAACATAAAAATATTACCTTTGTTTTATAGTTTCTAGATTATAAATAATGGCATATCGTATTCAAACCAAACCACAATATATCTTTTCTAGTTACAATTAAACTTGATTTAGATATATACCGTCATTTCTTTTCGGTTTCCTTTTTATTTGCGATATAATTCATGGGATATGACAATTTTTAAGCACGAACTCTTATTTATTGTTAGAGGTTGCGTGCTGAGCCCTGCCAATATTGTTTCTTATTAACAGACAAAGAATTGGCAATGTCTTTTTTATGCATAATTTCGCCTTTATGGTGATTTGTTCGCAAAGTATTTGCCCATTATATTGTCTGGTTGATTTCAATTTTATTGATGGCAACTTTATATTGAATTAAATAATATTTCAATGAAATAAATAAGGTATTTCAGGGATTTAACAGATATTAAATATAGCTAAAAGAAATCCATTGTTTAGCATAAAAGTGGTACTTTGGATTTTAGGCATTTTCCGAATGTTTTAAAATTTTGTTTATGCTTTTTAAACAATGTTTATATGACAGGTGAATTTGACGAATTTAAAACTGCGCTATTGTCTGTTGTAACATCAGAGCGATAAATACTATTCAAATTTTCAGTTGGCTGTTGTGCGTTTTCTCCTCTATCAAAGAAAATCTGTAAAATATAACTTCTTCTTCTCTTTGGGGGTGTCCATCTTTGACGCGAACGAGGCAACCATTTACAAAATTATCAAATATTCTTCTTAGTACAAAATTAACAGCAAACAGCTTTTTAATGCATTCTCGTATAAAATGATGGGAATTTTAATACCATTGATCCCTATTTATTAACCCTGATATATTTTACAGCACGAGATTAAACTTTATGGTAAATTAAGTTAACAATATTTAATATATGCAAAAATCGAATTGGTTAACGTTGGAAGTTAATAAATGAAGTCATTACTAGCTATTGAAATCCAATTTGGAGCATGCTGTTGAAAATAATTTGTTTTTATTACCAATATCATTAGTGGTCATTAGTATGTCCTTCTAAAAATCGATAAGCTCAATGATTTTTATCCAAACTCGTGTAGAAATAGTAGTTTTTTTCTATTTTGTTAAAAAGCTCGTATCATTCGTTTCGTGTTGAATGCATTCTGAAAACATACGGTGGAGAAATCAATAATTTCATTAAGTATATAAACAATTTCGTACGGTCATTGTCGGCACACATTAATTATTACATGACTGTCTTTTAAGCTCAACTTAGTTGACCGATAATCGGCACAGCACACGGTGATGTAATTAATTTAGTTGCAATGGCAGAAATATATGTCAGTATTTGGAATAAGCCGTTTTTTAAACATGAAGTATTGCTGAATGAAACATGGCTCTATCATTTCACTCCGAAGTCCAATCCACAGTCATCCGAGTGGCTGCATACGATGAACACGCTCGAAAGCGTGGAAAAACGCAACAGTCGGCGTCTGTATTTTGGGATGCGCATGGAATAATTTTCATTGACTTGAAAAAGGAAGGACCATCAACAGCGACCATTACATAGTGTTATTGACCGTGTCACAAGTCAGTGAAAACAATGAATTGGGCTTCGAATAGCTTCCTCATCTACCGTATTCTCCAAATCTGGCCCCAGTGACTATTTCCTGTCCTCAAATCTCAAAAGAATGCTCGCTGGGAAGATATTTTCGTCGAATGAAAAGGTAATCGCTGAAACTGAGGCCTATTTTGAAACAAAGGACAAATCGTAGTACAAAAATGGTATCGAAAAATCGGAGGGTCGCTATAATCAGTGTACCCTTGAAGGAAATTATGAAAAGGAATAAAAAAAACAAATTTTGCCAAAAAATGTATTTTACTATAGTAGGCCGGGGACTTTTCAATTGACCTGTTATACGGAGAAATAGTAATGTTTGCAATTTCCGTTTCTTAGAATTTATTATATAATTTAGTTTAAGTCTCATATATGTTTTTCTTTTTGAGTATATTGTTTTTAAGTACTTTTAGTATAAGTTGTATTCAGAGTAAACATTTCTATAAAATATTATATTTAGAATGACTCAGACTTGTTTTGGATTTGTTTTATTTTCGAATCCGAATGTTGGCATTATTCCAATGTATCAATCTTAATAATTAATATTCTAGCCAATATTTATATTTGTTCGGTAATAAAGAGGATTGTTGTTTTGTGTTTCGCGTACTAGAAAACGAGAGTTTAAATTTTCCGTGAGGTGTATCATAAATATTTATAGAGCACTAGTGAATTTCTTAGTATATATCTCGAGCGGAGGATTTAATAAAAAATAGTTATGTTATCCATTTCATCAATAATCGAGCGACATAAATTAGAAATAAATATCAGAGTTCAATGCGGTCAAATAGGAGAAAGGAAAAATTCATAACGTCTGGAAAATCATCCTAAAATAGAGTGGGTTTCGAGCTTTCTTTAAATTTCGGGTATATCGAATATTATACAGCGAAATATTCACAGCTGCGTTATTAATGTCCTTCATATTCAAAACAAGGCAATTAATTGTTCTATGTTTTTAAATTGTTCTAATTATTAATATGATTCTGACCTTTACAAATTTTAATTTCTGACACTGAATAGTTATTCATTCAATTGATGTTTTGTTCAATGAATTTATTCATCTTGTTTTGAAACATGCTGATCAGCGATTCATGATGCAGTAATCACTTTAGATTTGATAATTTTTTTTAAATGTATACAGATATTAAACATTTACATTCTGTACCAAAATAATCATATTTGGTTTAAATAATTTGGTACGAAATAAACATTTATTATAATATTTCCAACCTCTCCAGTATATGAAACAACTTATTTTAATAAATTATTAATTAAAGAAGTATTCTTTTGTCTAATTTAGAAAAAAAAACGATTTTTTATATTTTAAAACTCTTTCGGAGATATGATCTAAGATAATTGTGCAAAATTTAAATTATTTTCAGAGAAATGGCTGTTTTAATACATAGGTTAAAAAGTCCCAGGCGTAAGAAAGAAAACGTGTTTTTTTTTCTTCAAAATTGACTTTATTCATCAAGGTAATCTACATCAAAAGGCACACAGTTATTCCAGCACTGCTCTAACATTACAAAATCACCTCATTTGGACGTCCAGTGCGTTCTGCATCATCGGTGTCTCTACAACCATGTTTAAAGTCAGCAAACCAAATTTTTATTCTTGCTTCTGATGGAGCATAATCGTTATAATACATTTGATGCCGTTGCTTAGCTTGAACGGTATTTTTTTCCATCAAGAATCAACGTAAAATTAAAACACGAAATTGTTTTTGACCCATTGTTTTGCAAATAACAAAAGTAGTGTCTCTCTTATGAGTAGAATATCATGAAATTTTAATAGCTTTCTTTTGAAGGTTAGTACGAACTAAAATAATACCTATTCAAGAATATGATCCGAAGAGGTTTTTTCAAAATTTAAATTATTTTTGGAGATATAACGGATTTAATGAAGCGGTATCTAAAAATGAAATTTTTGAAGGGTGTTTCTCAAAACTGCTTTTTGCGAGACGATTGACATCTCAAGCGGCAAGTTCTACTTAACCGATTTTCTTCTAATTTGGCATAAGCCTTCTCTATACATATTTCTATCGTATCAAAGTAAAATTATAATAATTTTTTTGACTAGCCGAAATTTAGTGAAAAACTATTTAACTTGTCTATACTAGATAAACTGAAACTGTGGTCTTATGGGTCCCACACGATGATAAGAAGGGAAATCATAAGTGTATACTTAATTTGAACTTTCATATCTCTCATTAAAATTTGTAGATGTTTGCTCATTTTTGAAAATTTAATTTAAAATTTTTAATTAATTTTAATTAATGTATTTGTTTTTTTTTAAATAGAAAATATGTTGTAAGCTAGATTTTAATTAAATAGAGAACATTATTGTTTTATTGAATCATAATTAGATATGATGTCTTGTACTTTAGTCTTTTATCGAAATTTTCATCTAAATCAATATTGCTACCATCTCTTGTATAGGAATATAGCCTTCAAACTTTGATTTTATTTTTATATATTGTTCAATGCATCACGTTAGACAAAAAGCAAAACACATTAGAACCAAAATAAAACAACTATACTGGTTAGTCGGAAGATACTCCCAACTTGATCTAAAATCAAAGAGGTTGATCTATAATACAATTATAAAGCCAATTTGGACCTATGGGGTGCAAATATGGGGTTGCACTAAATATGCAAATCAGTTAGTCATACAGCGCTGTCAAAACAAGATTCTTCGATTGATTACCAATGCCTATCGCTATGTAACCAATGAAGAACTGCACAATGACCTGGAAATCAAATGGATTTGCGAAGTTGTGCAGGATTTCGCCTTGAAACACGAAAGAACATTACTAAATCATTCTAACGTGGAAGCAATACAACTGCTGGACAGCGCACATGATGTCAGGAGACTGAAACGAACAAAACCATACGAACTTGTGTGAACATTTAGTGTGTATTATTAGTGTAAACTATAGCTATAAGTTAATAATTAATAAATAATTATAATTTTATAATTGAGGAATACATACTGATGTATTTTCTCGTACTCGTCTTGCTTGTTAATTAATCCAATCACATAGGAAAAGTAGTAATAAATTAATTGTAATAATAATAATTAAGATTATACTAAGCGTATCTAATAAAGATGTTATAAAAAAAATATATTGTTCAATACCTGATTTATTGTTAAACGTAAAAAGAGGAAAAAATTGGTGTAACTCAATCATTTATCAAATAAAAGGTTTCATTAATTAAACCTGATACAATTGTTAAACATCGAATTGAGGATGTAGTACAAGTTACTCGGGAGTTAATTAACTAGTCTTCGATATTAGCAAGTTCATAAAGCTTCGTAAGGACCTCTTTGTGCATGGTTTCGTCACCAAAATCAACACAACCTTGTTCTCTCCCAACAGAGTTTAATATAATATGTTGCGTCCACTGCTGATTTGATTCATCAGTGCATTTGACGGCCAGTTACATCGCCGCCCGCTACCTCGCCCCTCCCTCGCTCCAGCGGGGGGGTTGATAACGTCGCTCTCCAGCGTCCTTACAGCGACACGCACCGGAACCTAACCACGACAAACATGAAGTTTCTCGGTTCGAAGACGGCCCTGATTTGTGTCGTCCTGATGACAGCGCTTCACACTGCAGGTAACTAGATTTCGAGATTAATTTTAAGTTTTGACTGTCGCCGCGATGGCTTGGGCGCACTTGTTCAGGCGTCGCGACGCCCTGGCCTGCGTGGAAATTAGGACCGGGATTTGATGGGGATTTGTCAACAGTTTAATTGGCTTAATGATGCCGAGAATTTCATAAATTCAGTTGGTTGGGGGAGTTTCTTTTGTCAATTATCGCGTTTAAACTTAAGAGCAAGGCTTGATTTTGTCGGATAAATTGGAATCGGATTTATTTGTTTTAATTTAATATCAGATAGTTGCTGGATTTTTTTATTTATATGGTGAAATAGCTGATCTGATGAACTTCGTTGCCCCTAACGATGTGTTATTTATTAACAGAACTAAATTTATGTTTCTATGGAAGTAATACAGTGAATATACAATAAATATTAAGTTCAGTACTTTATTAAGATAATAACACAAAAATATATAAATGTAATTTAATAAACTATATAGATCGGAAGAGAATTACTCTTCATAGAAACAACTTGTGTTATATGACATTGTTGTTTATTTATCAGGCATAAGAATAAATAGAGGGGATGGTTTGCCGACACGTGAACATGTCATTTAACAGGTCAATTGAAAAGTCACCGGCTTACCATAGGAAAACATATTTGTTTGGCAAAATAATTTTTTTATTCAACATAATTGGCTTCAAGGGTGATACATTGATTAGAGCGACTCTCCAACTTTTCGACACCATTTTTGTAGTACCATTTGACCTTTGCTTCAAAATAGGCATCAGTTTCGACGAAAATTTCTTCCCAGCGAATATTCTTCTAAAATCTGAGAACAGGAAATCACCACTCTGGGCCAGATCTGAAGAATACGGTGGAGGAGGAAGCAATTTGAAGCCCAATTTCTTTATTTTTGCCATCGTTCTCACTGACTTCTGACACGGTGCATTGTCTTGGTGAAGCAGCTCTTTTTCTTCAAATGTGGCCGTTTTCGGAGATTTCGTCCTTCAAACGGTCCTATAACGCTATGTAATAGTCGCTGTTGATGGTCCTTCCTTTTTCAAGGAAGTCAATGAAAATTATTCCATGCGCATCCCAAAATACAGACGCCATAACCTTGCTAGCCGACTGTTGTGTTTTCCCACGCTTTGGAGCGGGTTCATTGTGTGCAGTCCGCTCGGATGACTGTCGATTGGACTTCGGAATGAAATGATGGACCCATGTTTCATCTGTTGTCACATATAGATGCAAAAACTCGGGTTTATTACGTTTAATCATCTTCAAACAGTGCTCCGAATCATCAACTCGTCGTTGTTTTTGGTCAAAAGTGAGCTCACGCGACACCCACTTTGCAAATAGCTTTCTCATACCCAATTATTCGTCAGTTGTTGTCTTGTTTGATATCTTGTTGTCTTGATAGTTGATATCTTTACGAGTGTCTGCCATTTCATTCAATTTCAAGTTACGGTCATTCAAAATAATTTTGTGTATTTTTAAAATGTTTTCGTCGGTAACAACGTCTTTTGGGCGTCCACTGCGTTCATCGTCTTCGATGCTTATTTCACCACGTTTAAACTTAGTATACCAATCGTTGATGGCAATGTCCGAAAATTCGGCATCAAGCCAATTTTTTGCTTCAACTGTATTTTTCCCTTCAAAAAGCAATATTTTACCAATACGCGAAATTCGTTTTTATCCACTTTTTCACAATAACAAAAGTTGTTTCCCTCGAAATGCTATAATACACAAACTAATGATTCGACAGCTGTCAAATTTATACACGCATCTTTTGAGGTTTTGAGGCTAGAAAACATATGGATTTAATTCTAGTAACACCATCTATGTGTCAGGCCGGGGATTATTCAATTGACCTGTTAAAACAACGCTTAGAAAGAAGATTTGATAATTTTTTTATACTCTCACCTGAAATAAATAAAATGATAATATAATAACTGATATAATAAGTACTGAATAAGCTGGACTGGATGATCTATTCTATTTACATAACCTTACACTTGACTGTATTTATTTTAAAATTTATATTTTTATTTTAAATACACGACTTGAAAGTATTTTGTATTTCGTATTTTGAATACATGCGAGATAGTATTTTATAATTTGTATTTTAATTAAAGCAAAGTATGTATTTTGTCCATCTCTGGATGGCGTAGTTGACTGGTTGTTTTCGAATTCATTCAAATTAAGCGGATAATAAACTGATTTATAAATACTTATTTACATTTGTATTCTTATACCAAATTAATGAATAAGGAAAAACAAATGAAAAATTCTTACTGAAACCTTCACCCAAAATGGAAATATATTATAATATGTAAACAATTTAATTGCCGCTATTATTCGAGTTATAAAAATGCTGTATTAATTAATGCCTATTATCTTGGTTGTCTCATTATTAATTCAGTTGTATTTTCGTGAGAATTGTCTGTTATAAAATGTTATATAATAGAATTCGTGAACAGGTGGACCATATTCAATCGAGAGTTGATTGGGTCGATCGACTAAAATAATATTTTATATGGCGAATTTATTACCAAACATATTAGCGGTATAAATTATTCATATCGCGTAAAAATACATTTTAACCGATCCATTTTATAAATAAACTCGCAAAACGAAAATAAACTTTGAAAATATTCGACCGGTTTTAAAATAATAGGTTAATTGTTATTAATAAATGTGGTTTTTATATTTGTATAGAATTGCTATCTGTATAATACGGGGAAAGTGATTTCCTCAGTGGCTAAGAAATCGTGGATTAATTTTTACCTAACGTTGGGAACTATCGACTGAAAACAATCAAAACAGTCGATAGTCAAAAAAATAGCGAAAATTTGTAATTACTATTTTCAGTCGAATTCACGGTTCGACGGTTTTTTTTCAATCGTGATGTCAGACGAAGATGTAAGAGTTCTTGTCTGTATAAATTAGGAGATAGGAAAGGACGGAGATAATTGCTTGGAGCAGTTAATTTTAGAGGTGTTTATATTTTCCAAGGGTAGTATAAGCGAGACAGAGATGTATATATATTCATTCACCTGATATCTTTAAAAAACAAAAGGAAAAAAGTATTACTAATTTCTATTGACATGTAACAAATAATATCATTTTAAATGAAGTAGGATTACTTTTATACTGAATGTTCTGTGGATTGGTAAAAAGGAATGGAATAATAACACCATAAATGTTTTTTTGCCGCAATTGCTATTTTTAAATAACAATATAATAAATTTAAATAGTAAAATAAAACTTAAACAAAACCTAAAAACTGAAGATGTTCAATAACCATAAAAACAAAATAAAATGTATTGTCATTTTATGGACATACCAAAAATCCAATGGGTTTTTTAAACGCACAATAAATGGCAATTCCAAATACCGCTTAATCTGTAAAGTTGCTGCAGTACACGGAGTAATTACTTCTTTCATTCTAGCCATTTTTTTATCAAAATATCTTCAGATATCAATACATTCTGGATCAGTAGTTGTGTTTGAATTTCTAGTTATGGAACTATATTAGTATTTTTTTGAAGTGAGAATAGAACACACCTCTTGTGATAAATTTTTGTATCGCCTCAGCATTATTTGCAAAACCAAATCCTGATATTTTAAATCTAGGATCTAAAAATGTGGATTTCCCGCATATCGCGTTCATATCTAATGTTGCCAGTCTTTTATTGATGACATCTAATATATAATTTTGTAATTATTCCCCATTCTCTTGTTAAAATCGTGGATTTGATGGAATGTTGCAGTCCTCTTATTAACGGTATAATTAAATACATCGTGGGATACCTTTCACCAGATAATCCGGTGGTCATTATTTCAATGGGCTTTAAAAGTTAAACACATTCTGTTAAGATAGTCCATTCGTCAACAAATAAAAACTGTCGAACCAACAATAGCGACTGAAACAATCGATAGTTAAAAGTATCCAATTACTAAACAGTCGATAGTCGATTTCAGTCGATTCTTCGCAACACTATTTTTAAGCATTGTTTAAAATTCATTTTCACTTTTGTTAGATCGCACGTGTTATCACAACATCTAAATATAGTTTTATTGTGGTCATTTGTTGAACAGATCCACTTCGTAGATGTTATTAGCTCGAGCGTAGCAGGGAGTGTTTGCTGCATTAGTTAATACCACATTCTTAATATATTGTGTCACTATATTCTTGTTTCTTCCTGAAATATCAATCAGAATTATGATACCCCACAATGTGTGTTTTGTGAATCAAGTCTCCATGCTTAACTTAATTAAATATTTGTAAGTCGATATATATATATATATATATATATACTATATATATATATATATATATATATATACTATATACTATATACTTTTTCTAGATATTCTGAATTTCCCTGATAATGTGGAAGCATATTAATAAGTTTGGTAATAGTTGCCTGCATATATTTTGATCATTGATATCAATTAAACCAACTATTAAACAGCCTAACATCAATCCGATGGTTTTGATATTTCCCTAAATAAAACAACAGTTTCCATTTTAGTGCCATTGAGTTATTCAGTACATACAGGAAGACTCTAATCATGGAATTCATTACTTTTATTATTTCGTTTGATAAAATCTGATGCCAAAGCCTATTAAACAATTTTGTGAACTTATAGTAATGTTTCTTCATCATATGTAAATCATCAGAGTTGGTTTTAATGATTTAAACGTGATTATTTTGAAATCAGTGATATGGGATGGTGTGGCGGTCTGAAAAATTTAAAGACAATGGATTTTAAAACTGGTTCGGCTAAAACTCACCTTCAAATATCCAAGATCATTCAAATTGCGTAGCAAATGATAGATAACTAGAGATAGACATTTACATATGGCGAGAGAGATCAAGACGGAGGTAACTATTCACAGTTTCATTCCTTTCAGGCAAAATAAAATGGTTCAATGTGAAGTGCAAAAATCATGCTATTTTGAATGGCGTATAGTAAAATCAACATGGTGTACTATATTACTATCTGCTAAGATTTTATGAAACGGTTTATGCTGACTGCTGGCTGATGTTTATCGGCACCACGTGAATTAATTCAAGGACGTATTATTGCAAAAAGTACCAGTAGTAGTTAGTAACAGTCAGTAAAATCATCATATTGCATAACAACGCTATGTCACGTATTGCAAAAGTTTTGAGGGATATAGCTGCAATGAAAGCTTCTGTTGCAGTTAGTCCTACAATCAGTTTGTATCTCATTGCAACAAGTCAGCTCTTGCTCAAACTGTAAAAATATAAAAGAATAAAAGAGGAAATATATGAATATCTACAAAGTGAAGGCAAGAATAAAGAAAGACCCAAATACGTAGAGAATGAGGAGTTACAGAGTACATTAACATCCAAAAAATATAGACAGCATCAAACAACGAAAACGACAAAATAAAAATCAGTAAAAATTACAAGGACACTAGGGCGACGTACACTTAAACCCACGGCATAAAATAAAAATTATGTATAAATAAAACTATTAAAAAGTTAAATTAACAGATATCTTAGTCGTGAACAAAGGGAGAGATAAAAATGGTATAACAGCTACTTACACAATAAATGGCAAAATAAATAAAACAAATTATAATACTGAAAGCCTACTTAAGCAGCCAATTTTCGCTGACAATGGTGATATTAAAAGTATATTTGAAATATAACTAGAATTGGTAATTTTCGGGACACACACTTCTAATATCAGGTAATAATAAAATATGATGATACTGGCAGTTAATATTACTGGCTGCTAATAGTAGGGGGTAATGAATTGTGCTGTTGGATTATAGTACCGAAAAATAATTGTACCGACAAGTAGTAGTAGTAATGACGGAATAACCATGACGCTAGAGAACAATCTTAGTTCATAGTAATCAATAACGATGACGGAAAATTATAGCAGGCCATAGTAATAGAGTATATATAACATATAATAACGATAATTGATAGCAATGATAAGCATAGTAGGATGAAGTATGACATGTGCACGCAGTACTAAAGGAAGGTGACAGGCGTCGTACCAGCTTTACTATGAACCCTAATGGACATGAAGTACGATCAAGAGACGGAGACAGGCAGAATTCCTGCCACTAGGCTAGTAGGGCTCGTTAGGATATAGCCAAAATCTGAAATAAATAAATAAACAATACTTACTCTTACGATACTCTCTTTTGTGTACTCACTTTTCCTGACTCCGACTACGATGAACAGGCAATACGCACACGAAACAAGCTCGATACACTGCGTTTTAAGAAAAAAATATCGAAGAAATATAATCAAATAAAACTCACAAATCATTTCACAGAGTAAACTCAACACAAGAGAACAAATAAACCAACATAGCAAGGAATTAATGGACGATGATAATAAGCATAAGGAAAATGATAAATGATACGAAATTAATATGTAGATGGACGAGAGAGTTTACATAAGAGACAATCAACGACAAAAGGGCATGGAGAAAAGTATGTGACAAGAAATAAAATAAAACCCAACACTGACCCACTCTAAAGGATATACAAAACTGATGAAAAATATTTTTGCTTCAATACATACTATAAACACCATATGTTTAATTGTTTGTGACTTGTCCAACTATACATTTTTATGTAGGAATTGTAAGGAAGAATGATTTCCATCGTAACAGTTTCAGATTTGCCATTTGTTTATGATAAAGAAGATGAAACAAAAAAGAATCAATAACAAAAGAATGATGAGGAAGGTGGGTCAACAATTTTTTTATCAATCTCTTAGAAATTCATTTGTTTATGATTTTCGTTGATACGATATAAATATACTGACAAGTATAAGATTGTTTCAGTATGTCATCTGCTGTACAAACGTATAATCTAAATCTTATTCTAAGGACTATTCTAACTTATTCTAGAGATTATTATATCCTACTCTGAATGTATATTAATCAGTTCGTATAGTATTTTGCGTTTGATCCTACGCACTGTACTGTTATCACGCACCTTTAACTGTTTGGTATAGGGATGCACCAATAAGCTTTCAGAGTATTTTGCATTAACACTTTGGAATCACACTTGTTATGGGTTCTAGATATCGCGCTGAATTATATTGTTGGAGACGTAATATGGGGCATCGACGATGGCTCGCAAAACTTTATTCTGGAACCTGTGAAGGATAGCTATGTCAACAAACAAAATAGAACCTAAGACTGATCCATTGTAAAGGATCTACAAAACTGATGAAAAATATTTTTGATGTTTCTTGATTTAATAAATAATATAAACTCCGTATTTATAATAGTTTCTGACTTATGTGACATCAACAACAAGGAATTGTAAGAGAGAATGGCTTCCATCGTAACAATTCCGCATTTGCCTTTTGTTTATGATAGCTCGATTTTTATCGTCAACGCTCATAAAATGTGAAAGATAAACGATTGGTTTTGACTGCACACATATGCTGAATAATCGTACGGCTGTATGGCCGTACGGCACGCATCGTTTAGATCTTGGAACGAACATTAAACGATCGCGAGCCGGATCGAGTTGTCGACTAGTCAGTCAGCCGTTTGCCAGGATCGAATGCCGGCTCGATTGTTTCCATATGTCGATTTGCATTTATGGCCGATGTATCGTTATGAATTTTAACTGTACTTGAACTTACGCCACCATTTATCCTTATCATTGGCGTCACGGACTAATAGTGCGCATTCCGTGGAGCTGGCGGTAGGGTTCCGATTGTGAACAGGCCGATTTACATTCGGGCCCGTCTCTAGACCGAGGTCGCCGCTGGAATATCAAGAGACACGATCGTAAACTGCTTTTAGATTCTTTTTCTGGAGTAACATACTTTACGAGGGACTGGTGCAAATATTGACGTATTAGCCAAATGTCATTCGTCGTGGAGTCGTCAGACAAATAAACAAGGATCTGTATGGTAGGATAAAGTATATGCAAATAAGTCAGTCAATACAGTTTTAAGTTAGTATATAAATTTTGTGTTGCATCGTCTTTTGACTCACAATTTTTTTCTTTAAAAATTAATTTATTTAGGAACTGAATGTGATAATGAACGTGATGAACGATATTCGCGAATATCATTCACGAATATTTGGGTATGAGAAAGCTCTGTGCAAAGTGGGTGCCGCACGAGCTCACTTTTGATCAAATCAACGACGGGTTGATGATTTGGAGCAGTATTTGAAGATGATCAAGCGTAATAAACCCGAGTTTTGTGCGCCGATATGTGATAATGGATGAAACATGGGTCCATCATTTCACTCCGAAGCCCAACTGACAGTCATCCGAGTGGACTGCAAACGATGAACCCGCTCCAAACCATGGGATAGCGCAACAGTCGGCTGGCAAGGTTGTGGCGTTTGAATTTTGGGATGCGCACGAAATAATTCTAAGAGAAGGACCATCAACAGCGACTATTACATAGCGTTATTGGGCCGTTTGAAGGACGAAATCGCTGAAAAACGGCCGCATTTGAAGAAAAAGAAAGTGCTACTTTACCAAGACAATTCACAATGAAGAGGTGATCGCTGCAACTGAAGCCTATTGTGAAGAAAAGGACAACTCGTACTACAAAAATACTAGGTGGTTCTTTGTCATTGACATCAAAATCCCCACTTCTAGATCGTTAAAACCAAAACCGGCAATTAGGATAAAATGGAACAGAATCGCCGTACGCTTCAGTAGCAGGTGCCAACGAAAGTAGTATATGTCGAATATCATCATATATCATTCAGTATATATATATATATATATATATATATATATATATATATATATATATATATATATATATATATATATATATATATATATATATATACTGAATAATTATACAGAAAATGTCAAAAGCCTCTTGTTTGATTGATTCTTTAACAGTTCTTTACATTGTTAGAGAATGTTATTCATAGAGTAGAAGATGAACACTACATATCTTCTACCTTAATATTGTATCTGTTGATTATTTCCAAAGTTGTTAGGTTTAAAAGAGAAATATAACATTTTTTATCAAGACAATGTATACTCCTTACATTCAGCTAAAAAAACATAACAAAAACCAGTGAATTAAAATTTGAATTATCTGACGAAGAGTATACTTATTTCCATAAAGGAGAAAGTCTATTGAAATTAAAGGAGTTCTTAGTGAATGTCTGAACTTATTGATTATAAAAACTAGTATTTAATGAAACAAAGCATACCTTAAATTCGTCCTAAAAATCTTCGAGGGTTAATTGACCTAACATCTCTAAGGTTTTTTACTACCAAAAGAAGAATCTTGAATTCAACAGTCAGATCAATGAATCTGTTGTGAAAGAGAAGTAAGAGAGTTTGATAAATTTTGAAAGCTTGGAAGGATTTTCTTTTCAAATAAAAATCCTGGATTTCTACTTCCAAATTCAAGCAGGTGCTGTATAAGAGGACCAATAAAGTAAATGAAGTATTTGTGCCTTTTATAAGAGGATATGCTCTGTGTCATTATAAGACAATTTAAAATAAGGAACCACTGTAAAATATCTACAAATTTTAACAACTCAATATTCATAACAAACTAATTATTTAAACAAACTAATTTTTGAAGACCATAATTATAAGAAATCGTGTGAGCTTAGAGTGAGAATAGAAGAAACTTAAAAAAATGTTATTATATGCATTTGTTAAAAAAACAACCACATAACGAACATAAATTAGAGTTTACCTCAGGCTAGAAATTATTCGGTAAATGTGTTATTGAGCAAAACCATAAAAGATGAGCTTTAACAGGTTGGCAATAACTTTCTATGGATTACTCACTGCCTCTCGTTCAACGCGTAATAATAACGCTCGAGCTGTGAACCTCGAAATTATCAGGATTTATCCCATTTCTATAATCTTTTAATGCAAATATCACCGCTGTTCTTGCAATTCTAATAATATATCGTAATATTATTACGATTATTGAGCGAATTAGTTGATAAATAAATTCAAAATTAATTAAATATTAGAAATCATATACAAATATAAAAAAAATCTTTAGAGATTCTTCTTCAAATTATCTTATTGAACTTGATATCGAATATTGAAATTGTTTATTTAAACGTATCTGCAATATATAACATCGTATAAAGTATAAACAGTTTTAAATAAATAGTCTCGAGACTTAAAGCACTCTGCTATTTCTGGCGACGTCGGTACCGCCAAAGTCCAATTAAGATTTATTTATCCTTTACGTTTTGGTTTGGTTAAATTGATTTATTACTTCTTGACTTATCCGAAATAACTCCACTCTAAATGATCAACTCTTTGAAATAATAAAGAAACGTTTCAGACAAAAAATTATTATTATGTTTATGCCGTCGGAACTTTTATCTCCTATTAGCGTTCGTAAAGAAAATCCTTGAAGGTCTCTGGTTCGAAACCTGTACATTCTTAAAGAGGATGTTTGTTTTTTATGCAAATCTAAAGATTTTCACTCAGGTCACTAGAATTTTAAAATATATAACTAAGAGCATCATTAAATAGTTATAATGTAAGAAGTACTTTTATTTATTGGTAAATAAAATACAAATGTTCAACAAAACATTATATTGGTTACTATCTTGATAATATAGAAGGTATTACAACGGTGATTATAATCACATTCGGTTATCAATTACGTCAACAAGGTACTCTTCGACAAGCTCTAAGAGGAATCCTGTTACGGATACCTGGTCGGGAAGACCCGCAGGAATAAGCGAGTTGGACTGGTTATGTGGAGACTGCCTCTGGGCTACCCACTAAACCCCACCCTATCAGCTGATTTAATGACCCTAACTGATACTTCTTACTGTTAGTAAGGAGGGTGCCCGTAACCGGTAATACCGTTAAGAGGCACAAGGGTCAGGCAAGGGCGCGGCGTTGTACCACGCAGCTTGCGGTACATGAGTTAATCGCTCGCCGGAGAAGATCGAGATAATTTGGAGTTAGAGCACGACGGGATAGCGTCGGCTGTGAGAATAAGGCTACGAAGAGTCGAATGAGTTATTGACCTAAAATATCGGCCAGCTCGGTAATACATCTATTGTTCGAGAGACAAAGAGACAATACGACCATAATACTAAAGTATAATGTTAATTTGGCATTTGTTAGTTTAAAATTGTTTAACATGAACTGATATCTATAACACAGAGATCCAAACAATTAAATCCGTCTTTGCGTCTATCAAAATTAATACGGGAAGAAATTCCTACGTCTCCGTCTGTTATGAAAAAAAAACCCTGCATTTTTTGACTATCGACTAGTTCAACTATTTTCAGTCGATAGTTCCCAACAGTGGAAAGCTACCCACGGGGGAAATTACTATGATTATGTACAGTATCTGAGGGCATACGTGAGGTGAACAAAGAGTTCTAGTGTTGTTGGCGTTACTGTCTAGGCATTACAGCAGCAGTGAGGACTCTGGTTGAAACTTCTGGTTGAAAAACTGGTTCTCTATTACTGTTTGTAATTGTAATAATTAGTTAATGCTGATTAGTTCCATCAATGCACAAAGAAATTTGTATCCATTCAAACCGACCGATTTCCTCCCCTTTGGCTTTCGCACATCGTATATCATAATGATCAGAGAGAAAAAAGCGCGAACAAAAAATTGTGAACGTCCATAAGTTATTAATCAATTTCCACTCGCCCGCGGACCAACCCCTCCCCCTTCCTGCGTCGTCCCCCGCACCGCCCGCCTCCGGCAATTATAACTCCGGTGTTTCACCGGCGGCGGCTTCATTCTGTTCCATGTAGGTAATGTATCATTTAATTGGTAGAAGCCGTTTCACCCTCACATAATTCTGGATCGGCCCGGGGCTGACAAATTAACCGGTCTAATTTACTTCTGATCGCGATAGCGAAGTTGACATGGCGGGTATTATAAATTGGTGCCAGACAATTTGTCTTTTGCGACCTATCTCTCCGGCTGGTGTCCTTGTGTGACTCGGCCGGATCAGCGGGAGGATCGCTTTGCTTTTTCGGCAGTCGATCTAGACAGGCCTGGAAATAGATAAAACCGTAAACATATTGTGTACATTGAGGACGTACGTTGCGCAGGATTATATGTCTGTAACAGGCGTGCAGGACACAATCTCCGCCCCCTCTGTTGCGGAATATCTAAAAGTTATGATGCGGTAAGAAAATTATTCCAACCAATGAATTGCCGTAAATATTATTTTTTATATGAGGTTGGATTTTAATGAGGGATCTCTTCAAGTTAGAATTCCAGAAGTTTCAACCTTGAATAAAGACATAGAAGGCGATCTATCCCATGTGTAAAGTTGTAACCATGTTATGCGTATCTGTACCACCATCTGTACCAACCCATAATGAGTGTAATTTAAACTGTTATACTGTTAATATATATACAGGAATATCGCGTTATATCATTTCATTAGAGATATTGTACGGTTGGACAATATCACGCAATACTTTGTTTTGAAGCCATTGAAGCCAAGTGATGGCTATATTAAAGAGTTAGGGTATCGGTCTAGATGCCTAACAAGATATTTAAGTGAATGTTACATGGGTAGATCGTATTTCATTTGCTTTAACACGCCATAACTCTTCAGCCATAGAGCTTCTTTAATGGTGTTATGGGGTATTTCTGAGATTCTAAGGTTGCTCTGTTGCAAAAGTTGCCACACTAGTGATATTTTGGTCGGTATATCGACTGTTATAGGAAACACAATATCGCAACCGATTTAATATTTCAATGAAATATTTTCAAAAGACTTAAAAAGCGCTACCTAATCTGTCAATTGTTGCGTTTAACAAGTATTTTTCATATTTTTGTTCATAATGTACTCTTCATTAGCTCAATTATTATTTGGATCATTTGATCATTAAGACATTTAATATGATGTAAGATATATGTAAGCCATCCTTTTCATTCAAAATCGATGATAAAATTTCGATTCCTATAAAAAAATTTAATATGAAAACAACATAAAATTACTGTTTGAAATTACTGTTTTAATTTTTAAATAAAGTCCTGTAAATAATGCCCTGTTAAAATTTTAGTTACAATAAGTGTTACTCTTTTATAAATTAGAATTGTACTATACATATGTACGAAATACAAATTACATCTTGATTAAGCAATGTTCTTGCACATTTGGCTCTATAACATTCAAATTCATTTTGATCTGCAAAATACAAAACCTTTCTGTGTTAATATTGGAACACTTAAGAAACAGAAGTTTGTCATTTTCAGAGAAATGTCTCAGTAGGAGTTGGATATTTTAGAAAACAATGCATTGATTTGCTCCTTTACCTTGTGGAACGTTTAAACAAACTATATTTACAGTAAATACTACAAAATGGTTCCATAACAGCAAATTTCCTTAAAATCGTAAACAAAAATAGAAATAAAAAAATTAAAATGTCCTCTAAAATTATAGATTATTAAAAACAATCAGTCAGTTGCTCTTAGTTTATATTCCAGAACCTCTTCCTCTGCTGACCAAGATACACTGCGTGAACTTGGTTACAATTGCGCGTATTTAACTTTGAATGTATGTAATATTTTATCAATATTAGCATATTGAAAGAATTAGTACATTCAATGTTTCGGATAGCAGAAATATATTGGAAGACAATATTAACTATTGTTTTTATGAGGAAGCTTCTATGTTTGATTTTGCTAAGTTCAAGTTTTTCTTGGTCAAATAGGAACGGCATCATATATTTGTAACATCTTCAGCTAAGTATCATGGCGCATGTTCTTAGAACAACAAAAATATTGTAATAAGAGTGCCTGCAATAGATCTTTAAAACTGTTTATCTGACATTTCAGGACGTTGAATGGAACAATTGGAGTGGCTAGTTCAGTCTTCACTAACAACCATTTACTTGATGTCTTTTTCTTTTGTATTAATTCTTACAGGAGGTTTGCTTAACTTCTCCAGAACATTTAATTTTAGTATATGTATTACCGAAGCAAATGTGGTAGATAAGAAGACATTTTCCCTTTTTATTTGTATCGTATGTAAACGTTTGGAAACCAATTCATTAAGTACTAATACTTCATCTACAACTCCAGGTCGTCCTTTTCTTTAATATCAATATCACCACTTTTAAATGTTGAAATCAAACATGCGTCCATGATTAACAACTGTTTAACATAATATTTCCTATTTTCACCAAAAAATATTGCTGATATATGTATTTTGAAGCACTATTATATATATATATATATATATATATATATATATATATATATATATATTAAAGTCTCCTTTTACCATCTATGGGTTTATCTGGACTAGCTCCGAACCACGATCCCCAGCATTAAGCCTACCGACAGGCGATTGACCAACTTTAGAAATCATCCCCGAAGATATCCGGCCTTACCCAGCTTGGTTACTGGCGTGACTGCAATCATTTTCCTTATCGGATTTTACACTCTTGCCTAGAACATTCACAAATTTTGAACAACCATGAACATACCCCAGCAGGATTCGAACCCGTGGCTACCGCATCAGTAGGAGGACCGTCCCATCGCCTTTATGGCTATTAACATTATATGCATTATGGGTATTAACGAACGAAAATCGTATTTATATAACTCCGCAAAAAATATTGACGATACCTCATAGAATTCCATGAATTTTCTATTAGAATCCAATTTATGCTTGAAACATATTACTAGAAACCGTACGCGTATCGACGAAAAAATCGTATTTATAAATATAAATTCGACAAGCCGGCTGGCGCAAGGAAAAACCACCTCTAACGAAAGAAAATCTTAATTGGCTCGCATTTTCCCGGTTCTATTTAACGGCGGAATTGCAACTAGCCCCTAAGTCGTTAAGGCGACTTATCGATCATACATTATAATACTTTAATAGTTTTGTGGCGATATGATTTCAGCGGAAATTAAAGTTTTATAATATATGACAGTTTCGTTCTTTAACAACAAGCCCATTGTGTGTCGGTATTAAATTTTTGCCCCGTAAAGGTCGACGGTTGGTTTTCTTTTGTTGCGCGCGGCTTTTGTACATTTTTAACCTATTTTTCGCGATCTAAATTCAACCCGATTCAAGACGACTGCGAACGAGCCTTTTTTTTCCATCGCCGCCTTGATCGGTTCGAGCCACCGCGCGAAAAAAATAACGGAACGTTTAAATATAGAAGTCTTGACAGTTTGCCATTATTAGTTAAATACCTAATTATTTCTTTATAATAGGGTGTTTGTTGAATGGGATTTTAATTAATTATACGTTTGATGTCTAGCGTTAGACAAAGGTTATAAGAAAGGTCTGAAAAACTCAGTTAGAAAACTATTTATATATTATACTGTTATTTAAAAGATACTGACTTAAATTTTTGGGTGTTATGGCTCGTTCATGTTATCATAAGATACAGTCCTTCCAAAATAACAGTGAAATCAAAAATTAATCTAGGTTCAGAGTAACTAATCTCAGATTTGATGTTATTGATTATTTATTATATATCATGTCAAACTATAAAAATAGGAAATAATAAATAATCACAATCTTCAGATAAATAAACTACAGAATATAAAAATATAACTGCCAAGGATTTCGACTTTAGTCTTCATAGGAATTTTAAAAAATATCTCAAAATGATGACTATTACTCAAAATAATTATTATAACACAATAAACGTTTAGATATCCATCATTACTTAGCTTTGATTTTTTTAAAAATATATTTTAAAGTGTCCTTTTACCAACAAGGGGTTTATCTGGACTGGACTTACAGTTTAACGTGGGCTCCGAACCACGGTCCTCGTCATTAAGCCTACTGACTGGCAAGTGATCAACTTAGAAATCATCAGAGAAGACATCCGGTCTTACCTAGCCTGGTTACTGGCCTAACTGCGATCATTTTCCTTGTCGGATTTAACACTCTTGTCTAAGGACAAGCACAAACATAAATTCACGACCATGCCCCAGCAGGATTTGAACCCGCGACTGTCGCAACAGTAGGTGGACCGTCCTGTTGCTTGTACCACTGCGCCAACCAAGCCGGCTTTACTTTGATTTAAATCTACTTTGTGTAGTCATTATCAGTCATATGCCTATTAACTTTTTCTCTATAGAATCTTATTTAAATGTGTGAAATTTAATTAAAAATTAAACCTTTATGTTTGTGTTTTTTAAGTTTTTGTTGGAAAATTAGAGCACAATTTAAACGATCCAAATCACCATATTTCGATCGAATATCGATTTGTTTATTCAAGTTCATAAATAATAAAACGACTACCCGGAAAAAGTTTCTGAGATAATTAACACAATATTCAGCGTTAATGGATAGCCGTCCTTAATTTATTTATCATTTTCGTAATGTTATTCCTGTAAAGGCCAGTTGGGTATAGCCTAGTAAACAGCATTAAAATAAGTGTTATTCGACCAAGAGATATTTTATGTATGACTTGGACTTGTTAATATTTTATTTTCAACCAACCAGATGACAATAATATAGTTCCTCTATAATTCTGCCGTGAATTAATTTTAAAGGTTTTACGGGTTATTTTTTGTAAGCCTTCTCATCAATTAATAATAATAACAATAATCATAGTTTTTAAGTTTTATGGAGGTGCTGTTTTATTACTGAGAAAAAAAGTTGTTTAAACATCAGCCCCTTAAAATTAATTCACGGTTCAGTATAAATGTGAATAGTCTTTTTATATTAAATAATAAAATGCATGGATGTTGTTTTCCTGATTGACGATATGTATTGATTTGAACAAGTGGTAATCGTTATGTATGGTCAGTATGTTGGTGTTCGTAACGCTTGCAAAATGAAAGTGAGTTACTCACTATTTTTGGTCTATTTTGCAGCAATACGTCATTCAGTTAGTTCTGTTGTCGTGATAAGTCATCTGCAGTAACAGTTTCCTTCGATTTTACCAACACATAATATGTCATACCTTGCTGATCCCACCATATGCAGAATAAGACTTTATTGATATTAATATTCTACTGCGGCGTCGATATGAATGGCTCTTCTGAACTAACCCATGACTTCTTGAGTTTGGGATTGTCGTAGTTTATACAATTTTCATAGACAGCCACAGAAAACCCTTCTTTATTGACAAACCATGTTATCAACAAAGTACTTACATTTTGCTAAGAAACTGGTCAATTTTATAATTATAGTACTATACTAGATATATACAGAAAACTAATTAATTTGTTTTTTTTGTTTTCAGGTAAGCTATTAATTGGTTACTTCAAAGGCGCTAGATTTGAATTATTGCGGTGAGTACACAACACTATATAAAGTCACAAAAATGAATTATTAAATCATGAAACTCATTAGGCAGCTCTGTAAGATTGAACACAGCCAGTGTATATTCGATTCTGCGAACTTAACTACTTAATATAATTATCTCAAAGTTGATGCCAAGACTATATTGCACTTATCTAAAATAGTATATGCATATTTAGGTGCAGAATAATATGGTAATATATTTTTGATTATATGTTTTTATCTTTCAGTTTTGTTAAGGCTTTTTTTTATAGATAATGTAATTTTGCTATTTTACGTCTAACGACCTGTCATTATAATGGAGGTTTAACCAACTAGAGTTTATTAAAAGTTGCATATTTTAAAAGCGCATTATGCCGTTGTTATAAATGGAGCTCTGTACGGTTATTTTACGTCGTTAAAAATATATATCGAACGTTTTAATTAACTAAAAGAATGTAAATGAAGTAATCAAGTTTTTTAGCTTTTAAACACATAAAAACATGTTACTGTTTAGTATGACATATTAGATCAGTATGGTCTTGGGATGGACTTGGATGGAAAAAAAGGTCATAACGTGTCATTAAATTTCGATTTAATGATTGATGAGTAAAATATAATTAATTAACTGTTATTTTAAACAATCCTTTTTGTTTGCAGTCAGTAAAATATGTTTTGCATGGTAATAGTAATCTTAACAGTTTCAATGAAAGATAATTAATTACTGGTGGGTCAAAAGTCCCGCTTCCATTTTACGTGCCATCTTGATTATGTGACGTTTAGCTCACTTTTGCTCTATCCATTGTATTGTCTAGACAACCAAATTTTATTATGGATAAATATACGCCACAATATTAAACAAAAATAGTAACAATATTTATTGAAAATAATCGTTCGATTATTGTCACTTAGCGAAAATTGCGTCAAAAATATCCTAATCGTCCAGTACCTCACAAAACCACAATTTTTCGTTTACATACAATTGTCGACGGTACGGTACCATAGTAGAGAAGCCTCGTTCTGGAAGACAACGGACGTCTCGTGACGATGAAAATGTAGCTCTGGTGCGCGATAGTATTACAGAGTGTCCAGAAATATCATGCCGGAGACGTGGTTCCCAGTTAGACATTTCTCCACGCAGTTTAAGGCGAATTTTGAAAACTGATTTCAAAATGATCCCGTACAAAATTCAATTAGTCCAAAATTTTGCTACCTAGAGATCCTGATCAACGCGTTGGCCACAGTAATGCAATCCTAATGCCGGGACAGAGAATCCTCAATTAATTCATGAAACATCATTGCATCCAGCAAAACCAACTATATGGTGTGGTTTTCATGCTGGAAACATTATTGGTCCCTATTTTTTTTTTAAATGACCAAGGTGTTGCAGTTACTGTTACTGCCGAACGGTACCAAAACATTATTCGAAATCTTCAATTATTGAATGACGTTTCTCCACGAAGACGAATTTCGCGAAGTGGCGATTTAGCATGGCCAGCCATATCTCCGGATTTAATAGTAGCAGACTTCTTCTGATGGGGTTTTTTAAAATCAAAAGTTTATGTGAATGAGCCCCAAACAATTCAATATCTTCAAGACAATATTCGTCACGAAATTGAATAAGTTCAGCCTCTGATATTGCAGGGTGTCATGAAAAATATCTTAAAGAGAGCCGAAAGTTGCACAGCGAATCGCGGTCACCATTTAGCCGATAGAATATTTCAATCATAACGAAAAAAAAAATGTGAAGACCAAATGAACTTTGTATGAAAACTAAACTTGCTTATATTTTCTCAGAGCAAAGTTATAGGCAGTTAAAATGGTAGCGGGACTTTTGTCACGTTGTATAATTTCTTCTATTACACTTATATTGCATTGGTAATTTTAGCTCAAGTGGAAGCTAAAAAAAGTTTTAAGTGACCGCTCTAAACCGTTTCTGAAAATAATGTGTCACAATCAAGTTTCATGGTTAGATTCATTTCAAATTTCTTCAGAGACTAAAGTGTGTCCGGAGTTAGATATATTTTTTCTAAAATATTGATATTAGTAGTACTATTTAGTCAAATGATTCAGTTTAATACTACAATGGTTAATAATCATATTCTTTTTGCGATTAAAATTATTTAAACTCATTAATAATATTGAACTAAACTGATTTTTGAATTTTCTGAAACTAAACGTCAAAAATCTTGGTGATCATTAGCATTCTCTTTATTGTGATATATCGTTAAGGGATACACCCATATCACAGTTTAAGCAATAGTTTTCATTCTAGAGTAGTCACCGACTAGTAACATTACATACATTACATATTAACTTATATAAATCTTTAAAAAGTCTCTAAAATTATTAAATTGACAATTATATTTTATAAAACTTTAAATATTGAGTGCTATTATTCAATACAATGTAATTTAAATATAAATACATATTTGGTTTTCATTCTAAAGTAGTCACCGGCTAGTAACATTATATATTAACTAAGTTAATTTTTCGTCAGACATGACGGACAGTATTCAATAACATATAATTTACAGATCAAAAATGATAGTTAATTATAAATACTCTTTTATTAATCAAAAATACTTGTTAATTTTAGCTAAATAAATATTTCAATATTTTCTACCTGCTTCTTCAGATTAAAATTCAAATATTTCGGATGATGTGTTAAAATATACTTTAACTATATATAAAATATACAATAAAGATGGAAAAAGTTCATTGTTTTATCTTATTCAGGTTCAATATGTCATAATCATAAGTATATTATATAAATGGGTTATAAAAGATGTAAGCAGTACCATAAATTCTGATTTCACCGACTCTCTGAAGTCTCTGAAGCTTCCCAACGTTAGTAACTAAAATAAAATAAAGCTCGCCTGAAGATGGTTTATGCGATTTTTTTGCTGAACAATAGAAAGATTAGCATTTGTTATGTTTTTACGTTTTTTTTCAGTAATGGGTCGTTGTAGTCTTTTATTTCTTCATTCGCTTTAATTCTTCTAGGATTTTTTTATTGGTTATTATATTATGCTGTCTTGTAACGTATTGGTTATAGGTTTTTATTTTTGGATATGACTTTTTTTGTGTGTGGATTTTTATACATTATAAATATTATTTATTTCAATTTTAGCAACATTAATATGTGATGGTTGGATCGTGGATTTAAAAAAATAGTTCATATCATGTTACCATCTTAATGTTCGTTTATTTGTTTTTATCACATTTGAAATTTTACATCAGCACTTCTATGGACGCTTTAGTCTCAGCAGAGATATATTGTACACCGAGAAAATGTAGAAAAGGACTGCCCGAGTTTGGGAAAGGATAAGGGACATTAGATGAATTGCTATTGAATAAGTGTTGAACTTGTTATGACGGTTGATATTTATATTTTGAGTCTAATAATGAATAGAGAGTTTAAAGAAACTTTTTTTTTTAAGTATTCTCCATGTTGATCAATACATTTTTGCATGTGCTTCAACCAATACTCATAACATTTTTTCCACTCTGATTGATCCTGTACCTCTAGAACATGGTTTTTGTTTTCATCAACGTCTTCTTCAGGCACCCAAAAAATTTAGCAACGTAATTTATTATTGATAATTGGGAATAAAAAAAAGCAACTTGATACCAAATCCGAAATGTACGGAGAGTGATCTATCAATTCGATTTTTTCGCCCCCAAATAGGTGGTTGTTTTAACTGGCGTGTAAAAGCTTGCATTTTCATGATGAAGCATAGTGCTTCTTAGTATACTTCAAGAATAATCCTTCAAGTAAATCATAGTTCTCTTATCAAGAATAACCCTCATACCACTAAAAATGTATTACGTACTCCGTTCTAATCTTCATGTTATCCATGTTACGTATGGTCATATAATTTATGACGCATTGTCATTTTGTATAGTGTGATTTTCAGCGGAATATTAATTTAATTTTCCCTTCATTGTCAGTAAAAGAGAAATATTATAAAAATGGTGACATCATGTTGTTACTTACTGATTCTCACTAGTTCAGTCAATATTTCCATGATTTGAAGATTTATGCATTGATCAACTATGGATTGGCTATTGGGCATTATATACCAACTAATACAAAGAGTGCGTTTTCTAAGCAAATATTGCACTGAAGGGAACTATAACGATATCATCAATACCAAATTTGATTGCTGTAACTAGTGAATAACAAGAGATCACGGTAGTAATTGGAATAGTTGTTACATCTCAGATTTATGCTCGAAACTATAGCTATTAACAGGCACTATAAAATAATGACATAGATTGAGAAAATCAATATTTTGAAAGTATTAATGTTTAGTTGTTTGTTTTATTAAGTCAAGCGTAGAAAATACATTGAATAATTGATAAAATAAAAATCAATCGTAGTTGGTTCTGTATTACGTATTTTAATCTGCTAAGACTTCATCAATCATATTTCAAATAATGAATTCAAAACATAATATAGAGTTATGCGCGCGTTATTAGGTAGGTGTACCCATATTGTAATATTTTTCAGTGTTTCCATTTAATAAAACCAATCCATCATTAAAAACCAGTCTGGTATTATATGCAAGTGTATAGGTGGATAGCGCGGTAATGATTTTTCGATATCTACTATCACAATCGATGGACAAACCCATTGAAAAATTAACCAATCTGCGTAAAAAAGTTTTGAGCATTTTCGCCGAAACAATTCTCATTTTCAAACCACTAGAATACATTCCGAGGACAGAAAAACTAATCTGTTTTCGGAAAAATAATTCCTTAACCAGCTTCCAAAGTGCCGGAAGCCATCGAACTCCTTAAATGTCATAACCGCAAACCCTCAATTATACAAGTTTTATCTGGTTCTGCCGACTGTCTAAGTCTTATCGTTCCGAAAGTTAAAAGCAAAATCGGAACTTCAATCAAATCGTCTTTAAAATCTTTACGCTAATTTCGAACGTTAAAAGTTGCCGCTGGTGAGCCGTACATTTCTATAAAGGGGAAATATGTTTAAGGGGTTATGTCTGTTCGATGGCCAAAAACTGTGGTTTTCAAAACAAAAATTCACGACAAAAATAAAAATACAAATCCAGTCCCTTTAAGTTACTTCAGGCTGACCTTGGTTACCATAAGACCAGACAGGTTCTAGTAAATATGTTGTTGATATTTCTACATTTTTGGGTTTGATTTGTTTTTGATATTCATCAACATAATATCCATCTAGAACGACACAATCATTCCTGCGGCGCTCCAACGTTTCAATACCACTTTTGTGGAACGATTGATCTTTTGCCTCAAAATAGGCCTGACACCAGTTTCTGTCCACTCAGATGACGATCGTTTTAATTCCAGAGTGAAGTGATCAAAATGTTCGGTTTGTTACGTTTAAACGTGACCAGATACTGCTCAGAATCATCAACACGTTCTTGTTTTTGGTCAACAGTGAATTGAGCTTACTCATAGTCAAATGCTCGCGCAATATAAAATCAACACCATATTTGATATCCCTCGATGTTAGCTAACTTACGTAGCTTCACTTTTCGATCATTTAAAACGATTTCTAACGAACGAATCTCTACGAACATTGAAGTCAACAAACCAACATTTTATTCTTATTTTTGATGGAAGAGAGCCTTTGTAGCACTTTCCAAGCCATTGCTTGTCTTGAACGGTATTTTGTTCCCATCAAGAACTGAAAATGTGGCCAATGCAATAAAACTAGCGTCATCTATGTGTTAGACCGCTGACTTTGCAGCTAATGCGTTATCCGTAACAGTGGACAGTAACAGTAATAAAATTAGTCCATTTGATGGCCTCATTCGTTAAAGATGGCAGGAGGAATCCTTCTAATGCTATATCGTGGAATGATCTCGCCAGTCTTTTATTTACAGCCTACATGTAACGTAATGCTGAGGACTATGGTTGGAAGCCCATGTTAAGGAGTAGGTATGAATTTAAAAAGTAGGTCAGTAGGTATGAAATTAAAAAAATAAATAACTGATAAAATTAGTTTACTTTCATAGACCTAGTTTAGATAGATAGCTCGATTAATTTATTTGCTATATATACGTTCAGTCATATTTTTTGTGATATTACAGGATATGTAGTAAATATTGATAAGGGCGCTATAGGAAAATAATGAATGTTTTTAATCTAAAACTTCTTTCAAGATTGTAGTATATAGTTAATTCAAAATAGCAATGACATGGAAAACATCGCAATGTTGCCGCAGCTACTCTGAGTTTTAATATATTTTGGTTCTGACATATAACAAAATTTTAATATAAATAAAATAACTGAACAAATATTCTATTAGATATAATTTATTTTAACATTATAATACATGTAATACATATATTATTGAAAAAATTAAAACTACAATTAATTATACAGCCACAATAGTTTATAGGTTAGAGTTGTTTTATTATATATACATTAAACTTTTTTCCACACTAGTATAGGTAGAGTTCTGGGCGCGTTTTTTTTTATGTAGTGGTATCCCCCGAAGGCCTAATCTACATAGTTAACAATTGTATATCTGAGTAATGTATTTTACTTTCATTAGAGAGCATATTTATGTTTTATGCTTAGTTCTTGTTTCTTTCGATGCAATGTTTCCTTGTAAAGTCATTATGATATTACTATATTTCCCTTTAGTTTGTCCTGTTACTATCTGAATACATCTTTCTTGATAAAACTACATTTAATCACTGCATTCTCCTTAATGTATTTGCCATATCTGCAAATCAGTTAGTGTTATTTCTCTCCTCATAGATGTTAACCAAACGTTCATGTATATTCTGAACAATAACACACATGCTTATAAAGCTTTCATACTCTATAATTCAATTCCCTACAACTAAAGTATATCAATTGTATACTGACCTTTAGTGGTTTCCTCTTTCATCACCCTCTCTTGGTAATCGTCAGCATTGATTCATAAACCAACAGCCATAAGGTTTTATTCAATCACTGTCACTTTCAGAAATACTAATCAAGTGAATAACTAAGCTGTTTATTTACAATCTATCAAAAACTTGTTCAAGTAGCCATTAAGTACCATTGTCAATTTCTTCTTCAATGTGTCTGATCGAGCTCACACAAATCGAAGGTGCTCTTTTCAACAATGCCTCTTTCCATAAATCCAGACAGTGCTGGTTTGAATATTCTCCTCGACCTGAATATCTATTGTAATAATTCTTTGAAATACACCGTATCAGCTCAATTAGATTAAAAAATCATTAATAGGGGGGAAGACGTAATACTCTGTAGTCATAACATTCAGTAATGTGAAGTACTATGTATCTTTTCTCAGGGTTATTTCTAAAAAAGTAAATTACATAAAATGCAATTAAATATTTTATTTATATTTACCGTAATAATTTGAAATAGTTCATTCTTTAACATGATTTCATCGAAACTTATTTTATGCACTTTAAGCCATTCGTTAATTGTGCCAAAGATTTCCCAATTATCCAACAATGTATGAACTCTACATGTGTATGTTCTACATCTCTCAAATAGCTGTATATCTTTTGGATCTTTGTGGATTGTCTCCAGACTAACACTTTTCTCTGAAATAATTGTATTCGTCGATTGAAAAAACTACTTACTGTTTTATACATTTCGTATATTTGATCTCTGAAACACTAAGACTGATCTTGATTCGTCACCTGTTTCGCATAAACACGGTTTTTTTTCGGCCAATTTAAGTTTATATTGTTTTTTATTTTTTGAGATATTTTAGTGACCATGTCCGTACTAATCTAAAGTACAGCTGCAAGGCGAAAAAAAATTTTTTAATAAAAAACGCGGCGATTTCGAATTTATTGCAACAAAGCGTTAAAACAACATTTGCCGGTTTATAACCCGTTATTATAATATTTTGAAGAATTTTCAGAAGTTTGGCAAACGGACAACTTTTACAGGCTCATTCCGTTACATGTTCGAACTTCTCTAATAGCATTCTATCTCTTTTTAAATAGGATAAAATGACAACGATAATATTGTCTGACTGTAAAACGAATTTACAACTTTACACAGACATATATTGACACTCGTCACTGCTATTTTGAATTGACTATGTGTACTGCAAGTTCTGTTAAAATTGAGGAGGGTACATTTTATCTATTTATATATCTTTATATGTATATATAGAAAAACAAATATATATATATATATATATATATATATATATATCTTAGTCAAAGCAATTTTCTTGAAATAATATAATAACGAAAAAGAAAACTTTCCTATAAATTATTTTGTAAAATAATCTTTTTCCTAATATCATAAGATAATATAGATGAAATAATCAAACATACTCACTAATCAATGCTTTTATCAGTATATATCCACTCAAAATCAATATTGACACTCGTCACTGCTATTTTGAATTGACTATGTGTACTGCAAGTTCTGTTAAAATTGAGGAGGGTACATTTTATCTATTTATATATTTTTATATGTATATATAGAAAAACAAATATATATATATATATATATATATATATATATATATATATATATATGTATATATATATATATATATATATATATGTATATATATATATATATATATATATATATATGTATATATATATATATATATATATATATATCTTAGTCAAAACAATTTTCTTGAAATAATATAATAACGAAAAAGAAAACTTTCCTATAAATTATTTTGTAAAATAATCTTTTTCCTAATATAAGATAATATAAATGAAATAATCAAACATACTCAACTTACTTAATCCGATCAAAACAGTTTTCTGTCAACAGTCAAACAGCAATAATATAATAAAGTAAATGGAACTTTCTAGAAATGATTTTATAAAATAATCTTCTGCCTAATGTCATGAGATAATATAGATCAAAGAATCAAAAATACTTAACAAGAATCAGAGGGTGTACTTTTATTGTTCGGGCCTTGGCACAACGGACGTATTTGTTTTCAGCGCGACACAAACATCCTGTATAAAATAATCTTTTTTCCCATCGTCCGGAGGGTTTCTCCAATCTGAATATCGAGCCCCGATAAAATTAGTATCGGACCAAATGTCCCAATACAAACTTAAACAATTTCGACCCACTTTACATTTTCTTCGGACCCGTATCTCTGCGCCTGATACAATGAATTCTTTGGGGACACGGTCAAAGGAATAAAAGCCAGTCCAGTTCAAAGGTTCTGCGGACATGCGGTTGTTTACAATAATTGAGTTTCTGGCACCTCCAGGCATTTGCACGTCCCCCAGGATGTGTTCCGTATTCACTTGGAGGCCGTTTAATGATCAATTTGATTCTCGCCGGCTACGAACGCCGGAACGGTCCAACTTTTCTGTAACATTCTGTCTCTTTGTAATTGTTTTTACGCGCGCATTTTTCCTCCGACACTCTGTCGACCGTCCCTTTGATATGCTAATCATTTTAATTTTAATAATATCACGCGGACGCCACGCATGGTTTACCGTAAACATACACCAGACTGGGTCGAATTAGAGAATTCGAATAAAATATAACAAAAGTTTGATTAAGTTATACTGTCGCTTTATTATATTCAGGCACTCTATCCCTTTCTTTATATAACGTATGTTGACGGATAGGGTTTTAAAAGAAATGCTTTATCTACTTGAAAATTATTTCATTCCAACAGAAAGAAGTAGCGAGTTATTAGACCGAAAGCAAGGACACTGTTCTCTACCCTAATTTAATGTAAAAAATCCTTATAATATAATAACATAATGGTATCCAGGAGAACCAGACTGATTTCTTAGAATATTCAATGCTATATTAATCGCGCTAAATAACATCTCTCCTCTGAAGAAACGACAGATTGCTGGTGTAGTTAAATTATTTATAATGGTTGTACCAAGTGTACCGGGAAGTCATTAACTAATAGATTTATTTTGAAACTCTTAAGCGCAAAAGCTCATGATTGTCACCTGACGAAGCCAGCCGATTGAGTCCAAGTCCAAATCATTTTGACCGCATTTGGCAGGACCAGCGTGGCGAGTTAATAGTGATCTTTATCGACAACAAATAATCAATTTGAACCATGCACTGATGGAACAACGTCGAGAGTGGGCCCGAAGACCCTATAGTACGCGCCATCTCATAAAGCAAAACCTGTCGATGAAGCGTCGAAAGCACTTGTATGGCACCCGCCGTACTCTCCAGACCTTTTCCAGCCCGACTATGCTCCGTGATGCTAAAGATAATGCTATATGGCTATTTAAACTCGAGTAAAACCAAGTAAAGTATTGTCAAATTAATTGTCGACTGAAATTCATGTCAAGCATTCTGACAGCCTTATGATAGATGGTTACTTATTTTTCTAAAATTAAAATGTTTAAAAAGGATATAGAAATATTTGAAAGTGATAATTATAATTGATAATTGATAATGTTAATATATTGTCAATTGAATAGTCACCGGCCTGGCATATAGATGGCGCTACTAGAATTAAATCCATATGTTTTTTAATTAGCACTAACACGCGAAAGATGCGTGTATAAATTTGACAGCTGTCGGATCATTACTTTTTGAGTGAAGCAACTTTTGTTATTGTGAAAAAAAAGGATAAAAAGGAATTTCGCGTGTTCATAAAATATTGCTTTTTGAAGGGAAAAATACAGTTGAAGCAAAAACTTGTCTTGATGCCTAGTTTCCGGACACTGCCACAGGAAAATTAACCATCAAGGATTGGTATGCTAAGTTTAGACGTGGTGAAACGAGCACCGAAGACGGTAAACGCAGTGGACGCCCAAAAGAGGTTGTTACCGATGAAAACATTTAAAAAATGATTTTGAATAATCGTAAATTTAAATTGAATGAAATAGCAGACACTCTAAAGATACCAAATGAACGTGTACATCACATTATTCACGTATATTTGGGTATGAGAAAGCTCTGTGCAAAGAGGGTGCCGCGCGAGCTCACTTTTGAACAAAAACAACGACGAATTGATGATTCGAAGCAGTGTTTGAAGATGATCAAGCGTAATAGACCCGAGTTTTTGTGTCGATATGTGACAATGGATGAAAAATGGCTCCATCATTTCACTCCGAAGTTCAATCGACAGTCATCCGAGTGGACTGTACACGCTCCAAAGCGTGGGAAAACGCAATAGTAGGCTGGCAAGGTTATGGCGTCTGTATTTTGAGATGCGCATGCAATAATTTTCATTGACTACCTTGAAAAAGCAAGAACTATCAACAGCGACTATTAGATAGCGTTACTGGGCTGTTTGAAGGACGAAATCGCCGAAAAACGGCAGCATTCACAGCTTCACCAAGACAATGCACCGTGTCACAAGTCAGTGAAAACGATGGCAAAAATCCATGAATGGGGCTTCAAATTACTTCCTCATCCACCATATTCTTCAGATCTGACCCCCAGCGACTATTTCCTGTTCTCAGATCTCAAAAGAATGCTCGCTGGGAAGAAATTTTCGTCGAATAAAGAAGTGATCGCCGAAACTGAGGCCTATTTTGAAGCAATGGACAAATCGTACTACAAAAATGGTATCGAAAAGTTGAAGGGTCACTATAATAAGTGTATCACCCTTGAAGGGAATTATGTTGAATAAAAAAACTATTTTTGCCAAAAAAATGTGTTTTGTTATGGTAGGTCGGGGACTTTTCAATTGACATGTTAGTAAATTAAAATAAATAACATGTTATAAGCTTATTTTTAATATACACATGTTCATGTAATGTGCTATAAGAATTCATGTATATTTCTTATCATTTAATAATTAATATTATCATCAGAAAAATAAAAAAATATATTATATAATTGTTTCTGTTTCTGTTTTAAAACTGTAGTAAACTGGTGTTCCTGGTGAACATTACCATAATTTCTTGACGTTTCAGCTTTTATTCGAGAATATTATGAAGTTCGAAGTACTTCATCTAAACTCCATAAGGTTTCGATTGCAAAACAAATCTAGATCTACCTATTCTCAAAGAGAAATAATGATTTTCTACGGGCATAACATCAAAGCCAACCATGTTATTAATATCAATATGTTATATCAAGTTCAATTCACTCAACCATTCAATTTCTATATTATGGTTTAGTTAGTTATGGTTTAATCAATAAACATAAATAGCAAATAGTGTCTATTAGATTTTTATCTCAGAATCATTAAAGAATTGGGATATTAATAATTGAAGATTTCAATAAATTCTAATTCGGTATTTTAGTGATGTTTTCGTTATGGTTTTATTAAATTAGAAAAGTGAGAAATAATATTAATTGATGTCATTCCTGATTGATAAAATGTGACAATACTTTTATAAGACATTTTATTTGTGTAGATTTATTAACACTAATTGTTTACTATATTCTGAGTTGTTTTTAGTGTAACTTTTAATTAACTAAACACAGTTTATTTACAACACGTTCTAAAAAGTTGTTATTTGTCTGAAGAAAATGTTATATATCTGAAAACATTTCAGTTTCAGTTTCGAAACCGTTATGTGAACAATTATTGATGATTTTGCGAGTTCAATTAACATGTGGCAGGAGCCTTGTGGAATATTGTCTCCCATTCTTGGTTTGCAAACGTTTTCGATGTTTCGAAATGTTATCTATTTTTAATATCAAATGCCTGTTGTTTTCGAAAAAGCCTCGACAAGAGTTCTGAATAAATTTAATCTATATTTTTGAAAACAAAGTAGTTAAATAATATTTTCCTGTAAATATTTTGTTTGAAAGAGTTGTTTCCATTTTGGTGAACAATAAATAGTAAAGTTATTTTTCAATAAAAATTTGTATTTAATCTATCGATGTGATTGCATGGTAGTCGAAATTCGATCCCAATTCATTAAGTTAATTGTAATAACATCGAATATAATAGCACCTGAACTGCATACATTATAATAGTGGCTTAATTATTAAATCATATTTAATATATTTGATATAATAAACTAAACGGCTGTAATACACTACTTAAAAAAGCCTTTAGAGAAATTTGTATATTGTATATTATTTTATTCACAAATCTTGTAGATGTGTAGTAGGGAGTTGTCACGCAAGATAATGCGTGACTTTGTGCCTGTTCAACAACTGCAAATTACCTAGTTTTAAGAAATTCTTATGACTAGTGTTTTTATATCATTATTTTTTGTTAATAAACCTTGAATCTTTCGTAGAATCCATCTTCCTTGCAGAAACAAGAAAATTCTTCATGTTGTTGTCTTTGATGGGATACTCGAACATCAGATTGAAGTACATTCCATTGTTTTAACCGCGATGCCAATAACTCTGCTCTATTTTTTGGAAGGTTTAACCCCTATTAAGTTACTGAGATCTTCAGATTCTTCAAGATACCTTCTTGGCTAGGTGTGGCTAGTCACTTCATTGCGCTCTTTTCACCTCTGTACCAGCCTACAATAAGACGTAACACATAACTCAATCAATGGTTCCATACAATAAAAAAAAATAGAGAAGAATATAAACTCACTATCTAGAAAATATTTGCAGGAGTTACTTAACTTTTAGCAGGTAGTTTGAATAAGCTTGATAAGTTCCGCAAATATTTAAATTTATGCTTAAATCGTCCTTTTTTCTCCCATTTTAATCTATTCACCGCAAATATAGCAAAACGAGTTAGCATCTCTGACAATTTTTACAATCTCTCGAAGCCATTTTCAGCTGTTAAAAATATTAGCGTTGGAATCGAAACAGTCGATAGCCGCAAAACAGTCCAAACAGTCGATAATCAAAAAACGTAGTAATTTTTATTTTTAGTCAAATGCACGTTTCGACTGTTTTAATCAATTCGTGACTGAAAGAGTCACTGTTAAAAAGTAATAGAATCAGTCGAACCAAAAATAGCGACTGAAACAATAAAAAGTAGTCAATTATTATGCAGTCGATAGTTCCCAATACTAAAAATATGTAAAACAAATTATGGCTTTGTAATGCGCAAATACATACACACTGTTGTGTACAGATTATGTACACATATTAGCGACGCTAGAAACACTACCCCTCGGGCTCTTACGTCACCTTTAACAGCTACAGCGTGCAAAGACCGACATTAATTCAAAAATGGCGATGAGACGAGAAAATCAAAAATGGTCAAATCTCCTATATAAGTTTTTTGAAAGCAAATATTTTCGATATTTAATCACACTTTTTATATATTTTGTCTTATATATTTCAGAATATACGAGGGTCAGTACTTATATTTCGGAAATTGGCAACGCTATTGTGTGAGTCCATTTGACGGTTCCATCGTAAAATTTGACATTTTTGACGATATATGTACTCAGAACATTTTGTTGCACGGACCCTATTTGTTAATTTTATATTTAGTTGATTGTTTCGCCTCGGCAAAAAATGGAACTGAACCGTGAACATTTTCGTACGATGATTTTTTTACGATTTTCGACGTGGATTATCCTAACAAGAGTGCATCAATCAACTTAATTTGACTTTTGGCGATGAAACTCCATCAAAAACCACCGTGTATCCTTGGTTTAGTGAATTCAATCGTGCTCGTAGTTCTCCGTCCGACGAGTTTCGTGAAGGTCGTCTAAAATCAGCAGTTGTGCCAGAAAACATCGATCACAACGTGCAAAATGATTAAGCAAGATCGTCATGTCACCTATTATGAGATTGAGGCATTCTTAAACATTAGTTCCACTAGCATATATGCAATTTTACATGAACACTTAGCTGTGCGACAGTTATGTTCGCGTTGGATCTTACACAATTTGACAATCCCTCAAAAAAGGCTCTTGTCGATTGAAGCAAATAAATGCTAAAGAAATTCAATCTCGGTGCTTCGAAAAACGTTTATAACATCGTGACAGGTGATGAATCATGGATATATTCCTATGAACCTGAAAGTAAGAAGCAGTCGACTGCATTGGTGTTCCAAGATTAACCAAATCCAACAAAAGCCGTTCGCGCACGAAGCACTTCAAAGAAAATGGTAGCCTGTTTCTTCGGGAAAACTGGTTATAGTGCAACAGTGCCTCTAGAGGATCGTAGAACCGCAAATACTTATTGGTACACAACCATTTGTTTGCCAGAAACCTTCGGTGAAATAAGGAAAACACAAGATACGCCGGATTGTTTTTTATCATGACAATGCGAGCTCTCACATATCGGCTCAAACAAAAGACTATTTGAGCACTCAAAACATCGAATTGATGGGCCATTCACCATACAGCCTTGATTTGACACCTGATGACTTCTTTTTGTCCCCATCCGTGAAGAATAAACTGCGTGGTCAACGATTTTCATCGTCCGAAGAAGCTACTGAAGCGTTCAAAAATCATGTTTTGAAGGTTATTCGGAATGGAATAAATACTTTGAAAATTGGTTTAAACGTATGCAAAAGTGTATCAATCATCGTGGCGAGTACTTTGAATGACAATAAAAATATATTCGCAGCTTAACTATTTGTTTTTTTCTTATTCCCGAAATATAAATAGTGACCTCCGTATTAAGTAAAACACATGCCCACGAATTTTTTATAATTGTAGACCAATGTAATTAGTGTGCATGGATATAGTAGTAGTATAAGTGGATAAGTAATTAGTTGCGGAAACTCACTACGTATAAATACCAAAAGTATTTTCCTGAGAATTCAATGTGGGACGAAAACACGTTACAAGACATCCAACTAATTTCAAATCCGAGCCGTCAAAGTTCTGTCAAATATCCAAAATGAAAATTCAATTGGCCCCGGGACGCGATCGAGAAAAAAACCCGCCAGATAAACCGCATTACCCAAAAACATAAAGGATATACGACTGACATGACAACCGTAACGTTATTTATTACGATTTAAGGTTTGCCGTGCATGATCCGGCATCTGGAAGAGGCAAAAAAGAATTAAGATTGAAGCAATAAACGTCAAAACTGATCGAGTAATAAAAGGGCCGTCGCATCCCCTTCCGTCCTTCCTTCCACCTACCGACAGTCGCAAGACGGAAAAACAAAAAAAACCGACGTGACCCGACCCCTACCGCCGCCTCAACCCCGTAAAACGAAATTGCGTTCGTAAATTCAATTCGAAACATATTTACAATTGACCGGTCCCGTATAGCCGCGGCAAATATTATTAGGCAAGGTAATGCGCGCGAGGAAATCTAATCTTTAACGTCGCTGTCTTGACCGGTTTCCCTCCCCTTCTCCACCTCCATGCTCTGAATAATTGAATATACCGCAGTAATAGTTTCCCGAAGTCGCTGGTTCTTATTATTGTTCTTAGATTTTGTCCTTTGTTTCGTGTCAAGTAATGGATTGCTCGATAAGTTTTGTGTTCGCTGAGAGATGGTGCTGTTAGTGTCATCGAAGCATAGAAGAAAACCAGGAACATCAGCGATTAAATCTTTGCGCATTCTCCAAATTTCCAATTCAATATTTTGTATGATAGCAATTTTGTGACCATATATGAAAATCGTAGAACACACTTTGTCTTTGTTTCAATTACAAAAATGTTCATCTTGAATAATAAAACCACAGAAATTTAAAAAGCCGGCTTGGTGGCGCAATGGTAAAGGCAACAGGACGGTCCTCCTACTGTTGCGATAGCCGCGGGTTCGAATCCTGCTGGGGTATGGTCATAAATTTATGTTTGTGGTTGTTTAATATTTGTGCTTGTCCTAGGCAAGAGTGTAAAATTCGACAAGGAAAATGATCCCTGTCACGTCAGTAACTAGGCCGGGTAAGACCGGATGTTTTCTGGGATGATTTCTAAGTTGGTCACTCGCCAGCCAGTAGGCTTAATGCCGAGGACCGTGGTTCGGAGCCGGCGTTAAATAGTAAAAGTAAAAAGAGATTAAACAATCACAAACATAAATTTACGACCATTCGCCAGACATAGAAGGAGGTCCACCTCTTCTTTCGATAGTCGGGGGTTCGAATACCGCTGGAGCATGGTCGTTTGTTTGTGATTAAAATATAAAAAAAATTAATCCATATATTGTAAAAGGTAGTGTGTCTTAGTGGATAGTCCTCAATAGGAGAGTGTGAACTTTTAGTTATTAATGATTTTTTAAACTAAAAATTTCAATTATGATTTATATTATTGTATGGCTGCTTTTTATCAAAACTGTTCTAAATGAATATTTAGCATTGTATAGAATTAATCTAAATTTATCCTTCTTCATATTATTCCATTAACTTCAATAATATTTTTTATAATATTATTTGTCTTATCGAATAGGCTACATAGGTTGAAAGGAATAATAAATCATCAAAGATGCCAATCTTGTGTTATAGTGTATGTCAGAAAATTTCGATTTCTATATCTTATATTTATAATATCTTAAAATCATGAGATTTAATTCAAAGATCTTCTACATTTATTAATCTTTTGAAATATCTGTCTGTTCAATTTTCCTTCATTATCTCTATATACCTTTACCTTACTATCGTCTTCAAACAGGTTGTATTCTGATGCTATTTGATAAAAATATCCCATTGTTCCATAGAATTCTACAAGTTATTATTGCAAAATTATAATATTTAACGTTAATTTATACCTTCATATTAATTTTCTTAATTTTCTTGATTAAATAATAAATTTATTATTATTTAATTATTACATTGTTACTAGTCGTTTCCGACTAACCTACAATTTGTCTTTATGATAACTTAAATCTAGATATGTAACTAGGAGGATCCATCGGCCCTATCTCAGTTTCCGGTGAAATAATGTTTATACATTTCACTGCTGTATTTTTTATTATATGCACCACCTCACTACACAACACTACACAAGATCAGATGGTTTGATTCTTTTGAGTCTGTGTCCGATTCTGGTGGTATAAAAAAGCTGCAGTACTTCAATATTCTCATTAGAATGGAGTCTTTTCTCGTGCCCCATTGCAATTCTATTGATTTCTTGACTGACTGTGGGTATCTAAAGGTCTCGATGTAGGTAGTCAGTTCTGTAGTATTTGGGTGCGCCTACAATACCTCTCAGAACTTTGTTCTGAAAAATCTGTATTTTATTTATGTTACTCCTGATCTTTTAGATCATCCCCATAATGGAACTCCGTATGTCCTTATATTTTTCAGTATTTGCTTATATAATAGCAATTTATTATATACTGATAATTGCGATTTTCTTCCAATTAGCCAATACATTTTCCTATATTTCAATTCCAGTTCTTTTCTTTTCTTCTTTATATGTTCCTTCCAGCGAAGTTTTGCATCAATATTCATTCCGAGAATGATAGTATTATTTAATATTTTTGGTGCTTGTACCGTCTGATTGTAGGTGAACTGCGACTTAATTACAGTAACACCGTCTGCTTTAAAGATTTTAAGATTAATTTATATCCAGTTCCTCAAAAATAACACTGCGTGTGTTTCCTCGGCCTCTGGTTAACCGACGTTATTTTGAAGACAAATATTTAATCAAGCCATATTTTTCGAACGGAATATCTGGCCCAACGCATGCGATATTTCATGATTAACTCATTAAACTAGACACGTTTAGTATTCATTCATAAACGTTGATGGTATCGACGCTACGATCTCCGGTCGTCGCGTATTTCCTATCAAATATTTTGACTCTGTATAGGAAACGAAGCCCATTGTTGTCGTACGCCTGCTGTGTATGTGTGTACTTAGATAATTATATTTTTAATTGGCTTATTCCCGTGACAGGTCTGTTCCGAAAATGTTTTATATACGGGAATGTTTCGAATATAGTTGATGCGACGCGAATATCAAGCATAAAATTGACCGGAAATAAAAGGGGACCCTGTTTCGACTAATTAGAGGACGGTGTTCCGCTTGCATTCGATCGAGAATAGTTATAATAATTTTCGGGATTAAATTTTATTTGATATTAGTTGCCGAGAGTCGGTGCGTCAACAAATTTAACGAGGTTTTTTGTTGGCTATTAATTTTATTCAATATATAATTACGTGTCATTATAGATAAATATGCAATTAGGGGGGTTAACAATGCAGAATATTTTGCGTACAATTTAATGAGTTATTACAAAATATGTTGGAGTTGAAACACGCTTTTTCTTTAGTTATTATTTTTAATGTTAAGGGAATGAAATAATACATAAAATAAAGAGTCATAGAATGCGATCTCCCATGTCTAAAGTAGTGGTCAAGTTTTTAGCTTCTGGGCCACCAGAAGACGCGACAAACGGGAATAGTTTTTATAGGGGGAATATTTTACTTAAATGTTACTTAACATTTTTTTATGCAGCATATAACACTATGTGATCTGACAACAAATAATCTATTTTCGAAATATAAATTGTTATTGGCTTAAATCTTATAACATAATACAATAAATTTTAGTTCTACAACTACTAATATTAAATTCCAACAATATTCCTATTTCTCTATTTCAACTCCTTTAGTCACAGTTTCCAATCGTGCTGGGACTTGATTTTGATTTATGATATATTGATTATGTGTTTGTGATTGTCCAAAAGACAAGAGTGCAAGATCTGACAAGGAAAATGGTCCCAGTCACGTCAATAACCAGGCTGTGTAAGACGGGATGTCTTCTGGGATTATTTCTAAGTTGGTCACTCACCAGTCGGTTGGCTTAATGCCGGGAACCGTGGTTCGGAGCCCATGTTAAGCAGTAGATCCAGACCAGAACTCCTAGTTGGTAAAAGGAGACTTTAAAATATCTAAAAAATGTTATTTTAATCCAGTCCAGATAAATCCTAGTTAAAAAAATAACACTGATAATATAACAAAAATAAATTCCAAAATATATTTTAACATATGGTTTAAATATACTGAAGGAGCCGGCTTGGTGGCGCAGTGGTAAAGTATAGGACGGTCCTCCTCTTACGATAGCCGCGGGTTCGAATCCTGCTGAGTTATGGTCGTAAATATATATTTGTGATTGTTTAAAATTTGTGATTGTCCTAGGCAAGAGTGTAAAATCCGACAAAAGAAATCATCCGTCACGCCAGTAACCAGGCTGGGTAAGGCCGGATGTCTTCTGAGATGATTTATAAAGTTGGTCACTCGCCAGTCGGTAGGCTTAATGCCGAGGACCGTCGTTCGGAGCCCACGTTAATCTGTAGGTCCAGTCTAGCTAAACCCATAGTTCGTAAAGGAGGCTTTAAAATATATTTAAAAAAATTACTGAAGAGAATTACCTATTTGAATTTTGATTTCTAACATTATTTATATAATTGGACACTATTCATATTACATGTAACCATGCAAAATATTTCATTGTTAACCTTTCAAATCCTATAGATTTTTTTCATTCACCAAAGCAAGTAAACCTAATTATTATTTTTCTTATTGCATTGTTTTGCTCCGGACGTACACAATTAATCATCAAAAAAGAATACCAATACCTCCTCGAAATTTTTCGTTAACTTTATTTCGTACTTTTGCCAACAAATAACCTAGAAAGAGGGGAGAGATGGCTTCATACAATTAAAATAAGTTACTGGTACCGTTAAACAATATTTAGATAGCTTAACATAATAATAATAGCAGAATAATAAAAAAGATATAACAATTCTTGGTTGCAATATTACCAATTCTTCGTATTTTTGTCCATCGCGATCTGGTTCCTATCTACATGAAATTGAAGGCACAAAATTTGTTTGTTTCAAAAGAATCTGCGGAGAAACCCATGTTACAATTTTCATCAAGTCTCTGAATTTACTTCCATTAAAAAATTTATATTAATACATACTTCAAATTAATTTTGTAGATTCTAATATGTTGAACAACTACTGATTTCTAATATTTAACTAGCAGCTATATTCCTTTTCAATAGATTAAGGTAGATGATCTGTTAATATACGCCTATTATATCTGTTTTCATTTCAGTTATCGATGTAGATTTTAATGAAAGACTTACTATTTAAATTACAATTAGGAATTGCATCTTAGTTAAGCAATGTTCTTGCACATTCGGGTCCATAATCATCTCATCATTTCAGATGAGAATATAGAAGAAACCTGCATATTAGGAAGTTTGATGTAGCAGCTTTTAAGAGATCCCGTTAATTACATTTCTTGCTTTCAAAACCGTGTTTGTACTAGAGCAGAATGAATCCTTTGTAAAATAATCAGTTTTGTTTAAATCGTCAGATCTTGGAAAGCAGTATTTTATGCTGTTTTTGGCATTTGAACAAATCATTTTTACTTTAAGTGTTATAAAAATTAAGTCGTAACAACAAATTTCTTTAAAATTATACACAAATAAAAAAATATAACCTGACATGTCTAGTTAAAAACATCACTTCATATATCAGAATAGTCCACTACAGTAAACTACAATACAGATGAAATGAAAGTTACAAATTTTATTTTAGATTTAAATATCCTCTGTCTATTATTGTTATTGTTTTTAATATATGATATCGCTTTCGTTCAAATTATTCGTCTCCTAAGTTTATTTATATTATCAACAAATTCCTATTTTATCAAACAAAATATTACATCGTGGACCATGAATATTTAATTAATACGTTTTTTTACAAACGAACATTCCGCTTAGCATACTTACTTTGCGTCCTCCTATTTGGAACAATAGAAAACATGTTTAAAATGGAAGGAACTATTACTAACGAACATGATTGTACATACCAAAAAAAACTGACATACATTTGTACAAACAAATAATTAAAGTGATGGCTAATAATAAAATAAATCAACCACGTTCACCACAGTAAAGCTAATTATAATTCATTAAATATGGATTTATCAATAAAAAAAAAGGTTGGTGGGTCGAGATCTATTATAATTGAAAAAACATGCATTTGTAGGCGGTAATTCGAGGTTATGTTTTCGTGCTTCGAAAAAAAAAAGGAATTGTCCAATGCATAATTATCGAATAATATACATTGAGTTAATAATTCCGGTATTATGCTTCAGCACTTGCATAAATCATTAGAAATAACAATATTTTATCGTTATAGATAATTGTTGCAAGTTGGAATCGACGATACGCTATGTAATATTATGGGGATATTCTAGTCTAGATATTTAAATACATCTATTTTTTAAACATTAATCCTTTAAGAATATGTCCTCCAGAGGATTTTTCCGAATTATTTCCCGAGATATAGCTGTTTAAGTGAAATGCCGCGTCATTAGAACCAATTTTTTTAGTCTTGAAACTACAATAGAATTTGTATTTTAACTATTTTTAAAAATTCGGAAAAAACGATAAAAATGTTTCTCGTTTTTTCGAACCCCCTTAAATATACAAAATATAATTAACACACAGATAAAATATGATTGACACACAGTTTCCTGAACAAAATAACCTGAACCTTAAATGAAATGCGAGAAAAAAGATACAATTTAGTTTAAACAAAATCGAAATCATTTTATTTGCTACCATAAATTATAAACACAAGTAAACGTTTCATTGCAATTTATTTAAATTAATAGGGCATGTAATGGCGATAACACCAGACTCTTTACTGCAAACAAGCAAGTGATTGTTCGCTGTTTTAATATCATTCATTTTATGAAGGAAATAAATGGTACTGTTTACGCCAGTTTGGTTGTGGTACGTTAAATATTATACTAAACATCTGTTTTAATTGTTGTTATTGATTGTTCACCATACATCATTAAGATATGTATAAAATTATACAAAAGAGAGCAAATACATTTTAAAATGTATTCATTATTGAAGTCGTTAAGCAAATATGGTAAATTACATAAAAATGAACTTAATACTATAATATCCTCACTTTCTTGCATTGGGACTTTCTGGTCATTTCTTTTACAAAATTCTTTTTTTAAAAAGATTTTTAAGATGTAACAGATTATAGAAATTATTATATGTCTATTGTCTGTTGAAACTATACAGTCTTTAACTTGAACCTTACGCACATTTAAAGTACCGTCAACATAGGAGAACGCAATAGTTGTTCCCATGTTGAAAAAAGGTGATAGTGTTCAATCTACTTTTGATTGTACATACTCACCCTCGGTCTGGTCAGTTTGGGAAGCTTGCTCTTTAAAAATGATCGATGTAATTATGAGAAAAGTTTTTGAAATAGGCATGATGTTCAATATGATTCTACAATCAATAGTCATCGACTGATCTGGTGCTCGCTGATCGTGACCGTGATCGTGTTATATTCGGTGATGCAGATATTGAGGCTTGTAGGATTCTTTATATGTCATTCGCATTTGAAAGCTATATCACATCATATATAGCACATCATTCTTACTGTTGTTTTCTGGTGCAAAAATACATAATGTTGATGGTGTTCATAATGAATTAATTAATTGAGGACGTGTGCTTGATGCTTATAAACAAATAATTAATACAACTAGGAATGACAACTCTCAATGTGCGACACATTAGTCATAATCAAGAGTTGAAATGCGAAAACGAATACGATTTCGAGGTATTTAGAGAAACTGGTCAAAGAAACGTGCCTATTTTAAATCAGCAACAAAAATATGCTGACGATTCGAAATTGATTGAACTCATCAATAAGAGTATGTATATTTATTAACGGCATGCAAATTTCATATAGAATGAATCTCAGATGGAAGGGGCATATATAAAAGACACGCGGTGAACTCAATATCAAGTCCAGGAAAATGTATTGGACGAAACTATGAGCTATCAAGTTACAACAAGCTTATTTTATATCAACAGGTACTGAGACCAGTGTGGAGCTATAAAGTGCAGCTGTGGGGCTGCACCAGCGACTCCAATGTTCAAATGATGCAGAGGTTCCAAAATAAGGGACTGAAATGTATTGGGAATGCTTCTTCGTATGCACGCGTTTGTGACCTCCATCACGACCTAGAAATTGCTATGGTTACGGATACTGTCAGAAGATTTATCGATTGCCTTCAAAGAAGACTCTGTCGACACCGAAGCGTAGACTTACGAACGAATTACAAACGAAAAAAACGTAAAAAAAGTTTTTTGTTAGTAAGTTAAGTCAGATTAAAGACAGCCAATTGTTAGTTGTATACGTTGTCATAAATACTTTATTAACGAACATTATTAAAAAAAAAACAAATATACGCTCATGAAAGCAGTGAACGATGGATCTTGCTGGAGTTTTTTCTTAGATGCTCCTGGTGTACCTGGAAGAACGTTTTTAATATCAATGATTTTGGCAACCATTCGATTGCAAAATGCATGCAATGTCGTTGAAGGGCAGTCGAACATCTCATTCAGCATTTAAGCTTTAGTTGAGCAAGCAGTCTGATGAAACTCAGATTTGCGACCTTTCGAGTAATTCTTCGATAGCCAAAATGTCGCAGATGAAGACACGATATCACAGAAAAAGTCTTCAGAGGCAAATGCAGATGTAGACTTTTAAATGCTTCAATTCTAATAATAATAGATGTTTAGAAGATGATAATATATAGGATAATACATGTTTAGTTTTTTTAATAGATGTTTTTATTTTTAATAGAAACCTTTAGATAGTTTGAAACGTTTTAACGTTTGTGTTAGGTGACCACTTTTAATATGGAATTAAAAAGAGCAATTTCTGGAAAGTAATAAATGTAGCTGCTCTGGTGACTGTACCAATGGTGCCAATCTTATTTTGGCACTGGTGCAATGCAGGAGCTTCGTTTTTAAACTCAAATGGCTTGCGATATGGACACACAACATTCATTAATTCAATAGGAACGCTTTGTTGTGAACTGTAATTGATTTCCGCGTTATAATTGATTTATACGTAACTAAATTTTACTGTATATTAAGTATAAGACAAAATATTTGTTCATCAATATCGTAGCATAAACCATAACGTTGTCACGCAACTTCGATACAACAGAACGAAACAAAAAAAAAAACAAACGTTTGCTATTTCCTCTCCTCTATCTGCCCGTTTAATCCCGATGATTTAAATTGCTTATTACTTTCAATTAGTTTTATGAACGACCTCAGATTGTATGCAATTAAAATCCGCGTTGAAGCTTTTTGTTGATTAAAACTTTAAATCTTTCCCTCTCTTGGACCGCGGCGCGCGGGGTTATACGGGGTGGGATTCGGATGTACGACAACCAAAAAAAAAAATAAAAACAAAACAGCAGTGCCACTCGAATTTATAATAACCAATTTCAGTTATACGTTGCGAACGGGTATACGGGCGCAATTGTCGTAATGCGACTGTTTCGAACCTGCATAATTACTTTGTTAATTGTGGCGTTCGTTATGAAATGTTTTAAATCGTTTTTTATATAAATATTTTCGCGTGACGTACGTATCCGTCGCCGTGCCCTCGGTCTGATGGAAACGGATTTCGTTTTGAAAATGTCGGTAATTAGAAGAGGATTTGCCGTTGGGCCCTAATTGAATTGATTATTCATAATGGTCGTACCTACATTCCTTCTTTAAATTTCAACAGTATGTAAGTTTATTAACTTTCTTTTAAAATCATTGATTACTGAAGTCTGTCTCGATAGCCGCTACTTTTCCTCATATTTTCGGCAATTTACGGATTCAGAAAAATCGGTACGCTCGAAATTGTATATTCGACCTTCAGGCATATGGTTACCTGACTTAAGATGAAATATTCTCTTCAAGCCAATCAAATCTTTTAGAAAGTTATAAAGATACTGCTCCGTAAAAATGGTTGATGTTAATGTCGAAGAAGGACCTAAAATACCAAAACAAATTCGAAACCATAGGACTTCAAAACTAATTACATGGAAACCAAGATCTAACTCAAGGAACTTTCAGATGGCTTAACAGCTGATGAACTAATAATTTACATGCGATACGAAATATTCAAAAGAAGGTAAATCGCATAAGGCCTTTCATTGCTTTCCAGGTAAAAAGAACAGTTTCCTGTCGCTTATTGTGATTAACAGTAAAAAGCGCAAAAATGCCATAGGTTGGTCCAGAAAACAATTATCCTCTTCTAGAAAAATTCACTGTCAGATATTGTAAAAGTTTAGATATACTGCCGCGGCTCGAATGGAAAATTCTGAGGAACGCATTCTTTCGCTTTCTGATTACACCTTGTTTAGGTTATGCTGCATCGAGCATAACTTGGCTACCCCACGCTTTCAAAATACAGAAGAAATTAGATAGTTCTTTCGATGCATTATAATCTGTTACCAGAAAGAAAAGTTGTAGAGAAAAAAATTGATTAATATATTTTGTACTAATTTTTCTTAATGAATGCACTTTTAAAGTGAAAAAAATGATCAGCATACATGCAAGCCCCTAATATTTTCTGTTAACGACAAATCTTTTTTGCAATGGTTGGCTTAACAGTTTCAAGCTTGAAGATTCAAGACTATAAATACAATGTAACTAAAGTCATGGATATAAATATTGATAACTAACAAGTTAATTTTAATAAGGCATACAATAACACCCATATTTTCTGGTATGTACCCACGTCCGCACTTGCGGCACTTCCTCATTGATTTTGACATTCTTATCAACGATACGTTGGTAAAATGGTAGCGAGACTTTTGCCCCGCATTGTATAATCATGTACGATATGATTCTTGTTCGTGTCTTCAACACAGTGTTATACCGCCACTGCTACATCTTCTAAATACAATAAGTACTTCTTGGATAAAACCTTCTTTTTTGATTTGCTTCACTTAGATATTAGGTAGAGCCTAAAAAACTGATAATAAGTCTATAATACGTTATATTCGTCAGTAACAAAGCGTCTTCTAACGGACAGTAAATACGTTTGTGATACGTTTTTTAATCAAAATTGTGCAATTGATGGGTGTTGTAATAAATAGGAATATGTTTTAGGGGATATTATAATATAGAAATTGTATAAAGTAAACTAATATATTGAATTAGCTCGAATATAATTTCTAGTAAAACGTTTCAATAGAACTTATCATGATGTAATGTCAACCGCCTAAAAAAAGTAGTTTTGACAAAAATGCATTTTTCTGCAAAGTTTCATTCTTAGATGCCGCGGTTTAGATACCGCGCCACTAAAATAGCTACATATAAGCAGCTAAAAGATTTATCTTTAAAAATGTGACAGTAAAATGTGTAGATTGAAATAAAATATAGAAATAGATGAAAATAAGTTTTGAGTTATTTAGGGGCCGATTTAGATGTCGCTCCACTAAAACAGCTATATCCGAAAATAATTGAAGTTTTGAAAAACTGTCTTGAGAACATCTTAAATCAAATAGATTTTTTAAGATTTATTTACTGGAATATCCCCTTAAGAAAGACCTATAACTAATTTTGCAACACCTGTCAATTGCATAATTTGGATTAAAATATATAAAAACCCCAGTAAACATATTTACTGTCTGTTAGAAAAAGTGTCGTGTTCAAGGCTGAAATATCCGCTTAATTAAATATTTTACCTCATGAATATCAACGAGAATGACGCTAGTGTGCTCCATTTTTTCGATCTCTTCGTCGGAATTTGGATCGGCGTCTCTATTAAAGCAATTATCGATGTTTGTCGTTGCATTGTATCGATTTTGTGTTTCTTATAAATGCAGCTAAAGTTAATAGCGACCGCCTAGCACTGTTATTTAGGCACGGCGTTATTACAATACCTTCGTTCCATTTTCTTTTTCTTTCGACGACGTATTTTTAACGTACACGGAAGGCGAATAAAAAATTCCCGTTCCGGGAATCGAAAACAGCTTAATAACATTTTGAGTTACGTTCGATATATCTCGAAGCCGTTCAGGAATTCCTTTCACGTGCGTAACAATTTCCTCGCCAAGCAGAATGGAAATGTTGACTATACACGATTGCCTCTTTAGTATCATAGGCGAAGGATAAGAAATAGTATTATAAGATTAGGTGTTAGGCTAAATTTTTACAGATTTTACAGCGCACGGTGACAACAACACATTCGGCACTGATTCTTATATGAATTTCAACAAGAAAGTTTAATTCTAAAACACCTAAATCAATTTGGTGCCAGATTATTGGCCAATAAAACGCACAATAATATATATATATATATATATATATATATATATATATATATATATATATATATATGTTGGAAAACTATATATAATATAATCAAACATCTTAAATATATAAAAACAGAGATCAAAATAAATGATATAACAACTACTTACTCAATAAATGGCAAAATAAATAATGCAAATAAGCGTGTGAGATCTTGATCTTCGAGCTGGTCGGGTGATAAATCTGCAAACATAATAAAACGTACCTGAGCAAACAATTTTCAATGACAAGGGTGAAATTAGAATATAATTCACATATTACGTAGATAGATGCTTCTATTGTCAGGTAATTAAAATATAAGGGTACTGGCAGTCAAAATACTGACAGCTATAATAATATCGATAATAATGGTATGGATAAATGAATATATCGACAAATACTGGTAATGGATGGTATTGATAATCTCAAATAAAGATGATGACAATGGTAGGCAATAAAATAGTAGTCAATAATTGACAATCTATAAAAACAGAGAATTATTAGAAAACCGACAATAACGGTAACTGATGCCACTTTAGCCACTTTGCTGTTAGTTTCTGCATTATAAAATAGTTATAATTTATTACAGCTGCAACCATAAAATTATTATCTTTGATTTGGCATAATCTAAGAATTATGGAGAATATACGAGCAGTATATACGTACATTAAATAAAATATGATAAATGAACGCTAATAAATATAAAATAATAATTAGAACATAATAAATCGATATTTAGTAAATAATAAATGATAAATACAAAGAGAAAACTGCAATACTCTGTGAACAAACTCACCATTTGATGAAACTCAGCTTGGAAGTCACAAAATATAACAAAATAAACTGGACGATAAGAACTTTTATGAATTTCTAATATCGCTAGGACGTGATCACATCTGGCAAATATGTCTTCCGAAGAAAGATCAACAATGTTGCCATTGAATGTAATAAGTATTCGCAGCGGTGACAAATAATATAATTACAAAGAAGTGGCAATCCCGCCTAGGTCATAAAGAAGAAAACAATTGAACGACCCAAAAATTAAAATGTCTAAAATAACGAACTACGAGATGGAATTCTAAGTACCATAGACATTCGGAACGATTTATGATTTCCTTGAATGCTACATGTCTGTGTCTGTATTTTAGGAAATAAAATATCGAGAAGATATAAACAAATAAAGTCGATTTTACATCTTATAAAAGTAACTAAGTTCGCAAATACTAGAGAGGCTAAATACGTCGATATTTTTATACCGATATTTTTCGATATTGTTTTCAAAGTATCAATAGTTTTGAATGAGAGTATCGAGCTCTTAGGTGCAAAGTAAAATATTGATATAAAAAGTCTAGGACAGTCTTTTTTTGCTCGACAACGCTGGATTCCTTTAGACTAGAATCGACTTGTAATGCAACAAGAGTGTTGCCATATTTGGCTCCATTCGACCACCATTTGTTCCTGTCAGTGAAATTCGCCTTAGTAGATAAATAGCTCCAAACATTGATCCATGACTGTGTCGCCTCGATTTCTGAAAGTATCTTTCGCAGCGCAATTCCTATGGCACCAAGACAATATTAAGGCAAGATCTTAAAGACAATATTTCCCATATTAAATTTGTGTTATTTAAACCTGATACAAAATGTGTTAAATTTAAATATACAAAAGTTAAATATACGTACTTTTTAATCATTTGTTTCAGAAACATAAGTGTCCTGGTCTTGATAGAACTGTAGTTAAAACAGGCTAAGTGATAAGTTGTTGATATAGGGACCATCTTATCTCGTAAAACTGTATAGTACTTATTCTCTTTATTTGATCCACATCGGGTATTTGAAGAGAAGGTTTATTTCCTTATTATTAAAATGCTGCTGGTACTGACTGGATAGCTGCTATTCAGTCATCATTATTGGCCTTCAGCGGTACATAATACTTTTTATATTAAACCATATTGAGAAATATTGAAAACTAACTTTATTTGAAACCAAAAACTGTTATTACTAAAAAAAAAATAGAAAATTCTGATATTTTATTTAATTAGTCCAATCAAAAATGGGTTCCTCTATTTGGTTCTAAATAATTCATCCTCTTATCGATCTAGAAATGCACTCTACTACTATTGGAATAACTGTTAAAAATACGGATTGACACATCGCTGTTGAATTAATTATCAATTTAAGGATCAGTTGAAAATCTTGTAAATCTATACTCACAAAGTTGAAGTTAGTTGAGGATTAAAAGTCAGCGTACTTCAATAACGGAAAAAACTGAAAACATCACGAAATTATTTAAACAGCATCATCCTTTGCTATTAAAATAGTAGTAATAGTTTTTCCCTGAATTCTTCGTAATGGTTATCAACATCATCATTATCACTGTTTGACTTTGAACTTTATAATCTAATCTAATGCATAAATTATACATTTTAAATAAATAAAATATCGACAAATATCCTTTGGAGGCTAGTACTAGCCAGAAATTATATGTTTCTGTCAACAGTAATACTCTCAATGTATCAGAAGCGAGTGTCAATGTAATAATGATTGTCATCCTTCACTAAGATAGAATTATCATTTGTCTAATAAATATCCATAGAATAAAGTAACTTAGAAGCGGATCTCCTATGTTAAAATTGGTTCTAAGTTACGCTCGGAATCCCCGTGTGAGGGCGCTTACGCATGCTCCGTATGACAGTTTTAAAAAAAATTTAGCGGGAAATTTTAAAAAATTGTTTTAATTTTACTGGGAATATAAAAAAATAAATATATTTAAATATATTTTATTGATATATTACAATTACATTAATTTTCCTTGGCCATAAAGACATTGATATAATGACAGAGATATCTCCTCTACCGAACACACGTAATCCACTGATATCTTCTCTCTAATATTTAAAACAAACATTAAAGTAGGATAATATAACTATTAATGGTTCTGTTGTATTATTTTTTAGACTCATCTGAATTACCTACCTAAATTGAGGTACATTTTATCATATATGGCAACTGCAGTTCAATTTATACAATCAAGTTTCTGAACTAACGACCAAAATAGAGATTACTACTCCAGCAGAAAAAAGGGACCTTATTCAGTATCTGCATTAATGTTCTTCTAGAAGGCAGGCAGAATATCTTCGATAACATTTTATATCCTCTGCCACTGCATTTCAGTAAGGATAAAGCCATTCGTTTTTCATCCAACCTGAAACGAAACTAATGGGACAGGCTGAGTTATCTGTAAATGGACATTTAAATTTCCAGCTCGAACCTCCATTCTCTACAAATAAACATAAGTTTCTTAGTATATACTTACTTCTGGGTCTTGTTGGGGTAGAAGAATCTCCTATAAATCTATCAGCCTCAAAAAACTTATATGATTTAATATTGCCACTGGGGGCATATGTTCCTTGTCTTGTAGTAAAGGTAAAGAATCTCACTAAATATTGCTTAATTATTTCAATGCAATAAATCATTATTATTTAACAAAATACTTACTATTTAAATCACTAGTAGGGATTACATCTTGTTTCAGCCATGGCTTTCCACATTTTGGTCTATAGTCTTCATCTTTAAAATGATTACAAACTTTCCTGGACCTACGTAGGAGATCATAAGAGATCCCCTTAAGGTTTTCTTTTTAGAATAATTACACTATTAAATTAAACAGAATAATCTAAAGTAATTGTTAAATATATATAAAAATACATATCGAAACACTTAACTTAAATAAACAATACAAATTATATCACCTAAAAATGGACGTTAACTGCTAGGTTAGAATTATTAATACCGAGGCCGAACACGAGAGAGAAACACATATAGCTGTTGCATTTTTCATTTACATTTGGCCGCGTAACGGGGATTCCGAAAAGCTTAAACGTGGGATCCGATTTTTCCATATAACTTTCACTTCTAAATTTCTTTATTCTATGTATATATCTAACGAATAAGATTGAAAGTTTAAAAAAGTTACTTTAAGGTACGAAAATAATGAAGTATTTGTTAATTTGTGTCATATTATATTTACAATATACATACACCATCGTCGAACAATCATAATCTATATGTTGCTATATTAGTAACACCATATCGACTGAATACTGGCCTCTCATACACTGAAGTTGGATAAAATCCTCATTTATTTGATATAAACGTTCATTCTAACATTTCTTCTTATCATTTAGAATCATATTTTTAAGTTTTTGCAACGATCGACTAGAATTTAAACGACCTTTGCAGAAATATCGCTTGGACTCTTTTTTATTATTAAGCAATCGATTATAAGAGCATGGACAGGAATCTTTATCGTGATTTGAAGCCTTATCTTTAGGTTGGACGAGACTTTGCCAAAATGATTTCGATGCTGAAGTGTTCTCGCGCTTTTTAATCGCAGGTTTGGGGGTACTGCCGCGCTGTACTATCGGCGAAACCAAACCGTACTGAGATTGGGAGCGAGTTCTTCCTGGGCAAGTGGAACAACTGTCGTTTTTGTTCCTGGTTTGGCTGGGGCTTCTGTTCCTGCATTTGTCCTTTTTCTTTGATTGACGTTTCTTTTTGATTTGGAATATCTCCTCGATCCTACTGATTTCGGTTTGTAAGCACGCTGGTGACGCCATGTGTATTCTGGCTGCTGGTGATAGTATGGAGTATTTATTGTTCTTCTGTGTGACGAAATGATCATCCTCCGCGCGAATCAGTGCACTTTGCACTTGGCTTTCTACATCACCCGATAGACGGTATTTTCCCTCCATGTATTTGACTAAATCGCATATCTTGACACCCACATTTTGTTCCGCTTGAAGCGTATTGACGGAGACGAGAACATCATGAAAAAAACTCTGCTTCGGGTGACATTTTTTGACAGGGACCATAATACTGTAGGAAATTTGTGTCTAAACTAAAATAAAACGGTCTAAAAGTTTTGATAGTTGTCAAATTGTGATTCTGTCAGGTATATTCTGACATATTCTTCTTTATTTCTCTTATTTTCTTAAGAGTATAGAAATCCAAAACAAAGATATTCAAAATGAAGAAGAAGTAATAACCGTATCTACTTAAATAAATGACTTGAAAGGTGCAAAAGTAGAAATTAACTTTTTTTAAAAATATTTATTGAAATCCAAGGAAGGTTTATTGAAATAGGAGAAATATTTAAAAAATTAGATGGAAAAACATAAAAGTATTTTTTATTTCACCCACTAAAACTATTATAAACACAATGTTGTCAATTTTAGGGACGGTGATCTCTGCAGAAGATCTATTTTAGAAATCTAAAAACAACTTTCGATTAATTTGCTTAATACCACAGAATAGAAAGAATACCAAAACAAAAGATAAAGAAAAATATTAAATATAATAAGTATAGTTGAAAATCAACCTCAACATTAATATAAAGTACTTGAATGTATAAGAAAATGTGACAGTTTGGCTCTTTCTGAGATATAGGGCGTTTTCATATCTGCTGGCACCGACAGGACACCGATGTCGCTGGACGCGTAATCGCACGTAAACAAATGGAACCCTTTCACACTCGTCGATATGTCGGTATCGTGTCGTTGCCGGCACCGACATGTCGGCGGGCAGCAATCGGTCCAGTCTTATAAATATTTTTAAGGATAAAATAGGAAGAAAACTTGCAAATTACACACAGTTACAGCCAATATAGTAGATATCGGACTGTTACAATGAGTTTTTCAATAGAATGGATTGAATTTTCACAGTATATAATCAGCATGTTTATAAGGTTAGACTTATTAGAATAACGATTTGTAATTATATTAAATTCTAAAATAAATTTGAACCGTATTGGATAAATTAAAATAGAAAGTTCTAACGTTGAGTTACAGGTGACAAATTCGCAAACTCTACAATTACTGTATATTACGTAACTTAACATAGATAGTGATTTAACTATTCACTGCTTGGTGATCTAATTCAGATCAGTTAGTTCAGTAATAAATAACACTGCTCAGAAATGCAAACGATTTGGACACTTTTGACATTTTAAATGTTAAATGTGGAAATTTAGTTAATTACTTTAACTTTGTGGAATAGTTACGTTTTCCACATTTCTATACATACTACATACATATTTTGACGCCTCTAGTGAAGACTACCTACTGGAATTATTCTAATTTTTAGTATGAATTATAGGGGATCATGACTATCAAGTAATCCATATGTTGCAACTCATGATTCATATTGATGATCCAAGTCCAATGACACAGCTATACTTGAAGAAACTACAAAAACCTTGAATCTTGAAAAAATAGAATAGAAAATAAAGAAAATAAAAGTCAACGAATGTAAATCAGTGCATATTGAATTCACTTACAACCAAATTGTTCATATATCAATAAATTTAATTATTATATTATATTTGGGATGAACTATGAAGCACATTAAAAAGACGTAAAATTGAATTGAAATACAAAAAAAAATATTGGTTATTTGGAAGAAAATCTAAATTATCAGTACATAATATGCTCTGTACAAGCAGATACTAAAACCTATGGAAATACGGGCTTCAGTTATAATGCATCAACATAATAAATAAGAATTTCAGAACAAAGTCCTAAGAAGTATTGTGGATTACCGAGTCATAGAGGAAGTTAAGAAATTAGCAAGGAAAGTCTCCATTCTCTTGTAAACATCGAAGTACTGTAATTCTTGGAAAACAGTGAACTAGGAGGCAGACTCGAGAGAACCAAACCGTGTGTAGTTGTATTCTGAAGGAACTAAATGGTAAAAACACTGAAAAGTGCTACAAACTCTATTTTATTCCAGACCAAGTAAGGGCCAATGGGTCGTTTTCGATAACTCAGTTTATATTTATACTCAGCATTTACCCTTACTACTAACTTATTAAGTCTTACAACAATTGAATCTGCTGCAGACTGATTCAAGTATCTCTTTGAAAAGCTCTTACATAAGCCTCCAAATAATCGTTTTAGATCTAGCTACCTAGTAAGTTTTTTAAACAATTTGGAAAGAAAATATCATTAAAAATAATCACACCTTCCCATCAACAATCATCTGTTAAATATTCTTGGAATATTTAGTTATTCTTAACTTTTAGACTTTAAAATCAAAAATTATCTACTGTATTTAGCAATCATTAAAGTTAATGAAAATATTCTTTTGTTAAACGAAACCCAACATTTCGAGAAGAAGAATCGCCTCAAAGAAACCCAATGCCGGTGGTGGCGCAGTGGTAAAGGCGATAGGACGGTCCTCCTACTGTTGCGATAGCCGCGGGTTCGAATCCTGCTGTAAAATCCGAGAAGGAAAATGATCCCAGTCACGCCAGTAACCAGGCTGGGTAAGACCGGATGTCTTCTGGGATGATTTCCAAAGTTGGTCACTCGCTAGTCGGTAGGCTTAATGCTGAGGATCGTGGTTAGGAGTCTACGTTAAACTGTAGGTCCAGTCCAGATAAACCTATAGTTGGTAAAAAGAGACTTTAAAATATATTAAAAAAAAGAAACCCAATCACAAACAAAAAACTAAAAGCTACGAACAAAACTAAACTAAAATGCATATTTCCTGTCGTGGTTTCATATTTATAATAATATGTTATTTACTAAAGTTTATCAATTTTTGGATGCTGTATTTTTGCACAAGATTAAAAACCGAAATAATCGTGTAAGGGACTAATAAAAAATCGAATTTTATGACTCTCAAATAACTTGACACGTCTTTTTTTGTTATTCTTTAGTGAAAAATCTAAACCCCGACATATTTATTTTTCGAACAAACCTGTTACCATCATAAAGCCTATTTCCAATTAGCATTTTTTCCATGTAAAAAACGGTTACTTTACTTTGCGATCTTCAATATGATAAAGAAAACTCGCAACAATGAAAATCCGAGCAAATTTTTACCGTCCGCTGACATTTATGTCTATCCCCCTCTTTTCCTAAGAGCCAGCCAAAAAAAAATCGGCACTTGTTTGCTACAGTCGACGAATAAAGGGTATATCTCCCCGAGACACGGACCATCAACGCTGTTTTGCATAATGCGAACACTTTTTAGGGCTTTAAATAAAATATCTTGTCTTCATGAAACGAACTAGCGTTCTATTCTGGCATTATGAGGAGTAGTAACACGATGGTGCGGCCATTTCTGAAATAATTTATTGTTTTATGGTCGGCGGTTCGTAAGCGTAATGATTTTCGGTTAAAATTTTCTAGATTTCATTATCTTTAGTTGATTTCGAATCTTATTGAATCTTATTATTCCCATTTTAGGTATATCTGTTCAGTGTAATATTAACAGTATTAATCCTAATGATTCATATTTCAGACGAACAAACAACCTAGTTCATAATTAAATTAAATAGTAAAATTACGAATATTCAATCAAAAAAATAGTTAATCCAATTCAATTAGTATCCTTTAGCCCATCAAAAATTTCTAGAAACTTATGATGGTGGTTTTGGTTTTGACGACATAAAATATTGATGTCAATGACGAAAAATGACTTGGTGAACCAAACAAAAATTTTCGCCAACCAACACGGTTTATATTATAAAAGAACTCTCGGACAACTAAATATACACACAACTATATATATATATATATATATATATATATATATATATATATATATATATATATATATATATATATATATATAGATCAAGACAGAAAAAAATTCGACTGAAAATAATAGATAGCGTTCTATGGTTTAATACATTACACGTTTCTTGACATTTTGGGTCACTATGTCAAACATAGTTATTAGATACAGATAAAAGAGAATAGACATATTGTACTACAACACGGCTTATACTATAAAAGAACCTCAGACAAATAAATCAGTTAATATACAAACTTTGATTGATATTTGCACGCTATAGGAAAGATCCAAGGGAACAAAAAAGTCCTACCAAACGAATTGACTGAAAAGACCATTTCGAATTGCTTCAACGTCGGTTTTTTATTGCTTTCTAGGCAAGAAAGAAGAATTTCTGCGGCGTATATTAACGTATTGTTGTACATATGGTGATATCCGAAAAGTGTAGTATATTACGAGCTGTTGTAACTTGGTACTTGGAATGAAACTGGTACTGTAGATGTTTACTAATACTAATTGAACAAATTGAGTGACACATTAGCATAAAAAATCCCTACTTCGCCCAGCCTACCAGTACATATATTGACCGACTGCAGACATATTTTATTCTCATTAAGACTTGTTCAGATTAAACAGTCTGACTGCGAGAAGGCAGAAAAAGCGTGAAAATCTTGATATATTAGTTTAAATGATATTCACACAAACAAGATAAATCACAATGTTCTGTGTGGTCACATAAGTTGAGTGTGTGGTAAAATTGAAAAAAAGGTAAGAAATTGAGGCTTTTAATTTAATATCATAATAAGCCAAAAACCTGATTTTGACACCGAAGACAAGGAGCCTTCTGAACAACCAAAAAAATTTTAGGACATGAGGATGAAATCAGCAATGGGATCGCTATCGACTACAATTGACGTGGTTGAGCCGATCATTGTGTTAAAAAACGGCCGAAATACGAGCAGAGGGAAAAGAATTTTATTTATCGGCATGACAGCTCTCTAGTACATGCTGCAAAACCGGTGAAATATACTCGAAAACGTTATAACGGGAAGTGCTATCCGACCCGCGGTATACTCCAGACGTTGGTCCTTCTGATTACTACTTGTTTCATATAGTTGGACATATGAGGCGTGGTCTTTTTTACCAGCGCTTTTTGTTATAAATAGACTAAAAAATAGCTCGACTCGTGGATAGCCTCAAGAGATACATCGAAAGTTTGAAAAAAGTAGAGAATATCAATGGCAATAAATACTATGAATAAAATTCATTGTACATGTTTTTCACAATAAAGAAAATTTAAAACTAATTTATAGGCCTATTGAATATCTAAAATTTAGTGTGAATTTTTGAATATTCTTACAGTTCAGAAAGAACTGAAATTAACTTGAACTCAATGAAATAGTAATGGGTAGTGGAATGCAACTGAATCAAATTCAGTCATTCAAAAAAAAGGTCATCAAAAACTCTGCCAATTTATTTAAATACAAAATAAAACTTCGGTCTGACTAATTTTCAACTAAATTAGTTATTTATCTATGTTCATGCGAAGACTCAAACAAAAGCTGCACCGACAAAAAAAAACAAAAGAAAATTCCGACAATCCGTTTCGTTCCGGACCAGCGTCAAAACTCTGGCTGGCGCAAAATCACTAGAAAAGACCAATAAGACAATAAACTAAAGTTCGGGCTCCTACCGAGATACAGGGCTGCCGGCAGGAAAACGATTGCAGGATGCCGAACGGAACAAAAGTCCGGAGGTCAAAGAGGCGTTCTAATGACTTATTTTCTTCGGAAAGCTCATAAATCCGCTCGGACGACAGGTTTTCAACTTTTTCCGATGACATACCGCCCGCTAAATAAAAGGGTTGCGGTCGAATGAAGAAGATAGCATTTTATTGTTTAATGACTAGTTCCCGTTTCTCTTTTTTTTTTGTTTGTTTTGTTTTCCTTTCTGCTGTTCTATCTCGAGGGGGTGATATATGGATTTTTGAAACAAAAGCAATATTGCGTCAGGATTGTTTCCTTTACGGTTACTGAAGTTATACCGTTGATTAATAAATTGGTTCATCTAATTCATTTCTGCATATCCGATATTCTAATTTAATTGTTTTAGTTCATCGTGTTTTTTTTTAATATTTATTACCAAAATCTGTTAAATTATCACTAATAAGCTATTTGTTTTTATCCCACTTTGCTACAGGTGTAAAAAATTACAAAGTTCTAAAATAAAAATGTTGGGATTATGTCTATATTCATGTTTTTAAAGTGCACTAAGTCTTACTTATAATTTCATTAAACCAGATCAAATAGTTTTACTCCCTTTAATTTCATGGCTAAGCTATCATTCTCTATATTAGTGTGATTATCAGTGAATATTGGTTGCATTATATTGTTGGTTGTTTTATTTATTTATTTTTTAAATATATTTTAAAGTCTCCTTTTACCAACTATGGGTTTATTTGGACTTGGCCTAAAATTTAACGTGGGCTTCGAACCCAGCCTGTTTACTGACGTGACTGGGATCATTTTCCTTGTCGAATTTTACACTTTTGACAAACAAACTATTTCAGAAAATAAAACGAAGCACTTATGTGAAATATTTCAACTACTCCACATTTTTTATAGATTATTAACATTAGCAATTGACGTGGATAGAGGACCTCGTTGACTCAGTAAACATCAATAGAACATCAAGTTTATTGTGATTATGTTCTTCAGCTGAAATTAGATAAATATTTAAAACTTTAGTTTACGATCTAAATAATAAATGTATTCACAAAAATTGAATAAAACTGAGTAAAAAGAATGTGATCTAGTGAGTAAGTGATGATGTTATCTCATCACACATCAAAGTTAAATATCTTCATCATCTTTAGTAACTACCAACTCAACTAGGTTTGTTTAAAAAATATAAACAGGACGTTATTTAATCTATTTACAATGCGCTATCAATTAGCAAAAATAAAAGAAGAACTTTTAGATAATAGTCAGCACATTTATTGCACCTCATTCAAATATTATTTAATAGAATCCGTTCATTATCTAATGTGCATTCAACTTATTGTTGTATAACGTGGATGACTAACAATAAACAAGGCTAATTAAGTACCAATTGTATATAAATGAAATAATTTTTTTAACTATTTAATTGGTGTTTACTTGTTCGTTTAATAAAAGATTATTATCCAGATCCCAGCATGTTATGCATGTGTATGCGGTTACAATGAGCCACAATATGTCGCAATGTTTGCATTAGTTTTTATAGTTCCCTTTAACAGGCTATTAAAACATTACATGATAACAAACAAACTAATGCAGATTTTAAAATCAAATATATAAAATCAGTAGTACCAAGCACCAACCAAACAGTGCTCTTTCCGCAATTTCCGGGCAAATCTTTTTGATTATTCGATCTGTACGAGAAGCGGTTATTGTTTTTATGCCACATTTGTTAATACGATTTGCCTCAAGAGGCATTTTATTATCAATTTTAGTTGTAATAATTGACGCCACACTTTGAAACTCCAGCAATAGCTGCTATCTCTCTCTAGAAATGTGTGAAGTGTAGTAACAACGTTTGTATCTCGCTACATTTTCTTGGAGACGTGTCCAAGGCCTTACCCATCCTGAAAAGTTGAAGTTTAGTTTGGGATAATCGCGTCGAACCATTAATAAAATTTAAATTCGTAGACAAAATATAGCAAAAGTATTATAACACGGAGCATTACCATTTATTTAAAATAAAATAACCCTTTAAAAACAATATAGTTTATGACAACAAATATAATAAACTATGTTATAAATTACATAAATCAGAGTCTGTGTAATAATTTGGCCACCTACAATATGTATGTTATATAGCGCGATTAATACGGTGCTGGATATTTAAAAATAACGGTCTTACGACTGGTCAATTAATGAGTTTATATTAGAATGTGATTGAATACGCAGTGTCGTGTGTGCTGTTGGTCCAGTAAGTTGGCTCTTTTTTCCGTTAAAGTAAATTAAAACGTTTAAACCCTGCAGGATTAATAACTGACGCAACAGGTAGGATTTCAGGGAGAACATAAGGGTTTTTTCTTTTGAGTTAGCTGAAACTGTTAGCTGTCATAACTTTCTTTCTGAAAAAGTAAATTACTTAAAATGCAATTAAATATTTCATTTATATTTGTAAAATGTGGAAGCAAATAATGTATCGAAATCCTTAAACAGTACGCAAAAATAGTCCCAAAAAAAACCTCGACCGTTATAAAATAAACCCTCACAGACCTCGTTATAACATCTAAATTAAAACGAGCCCAACTAATACGAATCTTTTGTGTCCGCCACAACAAAATGAAGTTAGGCAAGATTTACATTATTCTTTTAGATCGAGTCAATATCGCCCGGTTAAGATGACACCTGTCCCGAAAAATAACAAATAGGTCAAACAACAAGTCGACGATAATACGATGCAGATTTAAATGTTATTAAAATGGCTTTTAATTTAATAAGTCCGGCCAACAGAGAAAGGGTATTTCGTTTTTTCTTGAACGGAAAAACGTCCACGTCAAAAAGCAGCGGACGAGAAAGAATCGAGAATGAAACCAAGAATTAAGTTTATAAAAAAAGTTCATAAAAACGTAAAATTGTTGTTTATAGTTAAATATATCATGACAGAATTTTGATTAGATACTACGTCGATCGAATTTATCTTCATCAAAAAAAATGAATTGAAAAAAGACAAGATTGTGTTTCTATATATAACTTTGTTCAGTCAATCTATTTGTCATATTTCATAAGAACATAAACAATATTTCATGAAATTTAAGCCATTTTGGTAGAGCAGTCGTAAAGGCGACTGACTGGACGGTCCTGTCCAGTTGTTATGAGGACTAAATAAAACTTATAAAAATACTTTATTAACATTAATTAAATCATAACTCTCTAAATACTTCTCAAGTTCAATATGACAAGTTGTGATCTAAATTGTGATGAGAACTCTGTAGTAGTGCGTAATATCCTTGGTGTAAAGCCATGAAAAGTATCTGCAAAATCACTCTAATACTTAAATCATACATACTTCTATGTAGTTAAGCTACTTGGTTAAGATAATTTTATAGAATCGAAGAATGTAGATTTAAAAAATCGAAAAATCAAAATATCGAACTTATGTTTAAATATCCTTCTTGTTAACACTTCAACATCGTAGCTTACAACAAATCTTTTAATGAGCGCAATTATAGCGATCAATGATGTTTATAATCATAATCCAATTTTCGAGGTATTCTTAGAACAATAATAATACGAATATTAGTTCATGCTGTTCGCCAATTTTAAATATTTTGCATCCCATCTGACGGTAAATTCTCAATTTTATTGCTTATTTATGCAAAAATGAATTGAAATCTAAAAGGATCCGTTCGTTTATTTTCCTTATGGTAAAATAGAGATTCATATTTGTACATATCTCCTAAAATTAGATTCATTCGTTATAGATTACATCATATTATATAGGTCTCAAGAAGAGCATCTTTGAAATTACGTGATTTTGATTTTCTGGCTTTCGTCTCCTTGCTGCTTATGTTCATTTAAAGTTCCCGGAAAAGTAACATTTGTTAGGAAATATTTATATTTTTCTTTTCTGTCCTACAAAGGAATTGTCAGAATATAAAGCTGTCTGTGTGTTATCTACAGCTCTTTTCAATTTTCTGTCCTGTTATTATGAATTCTCTCACTATTTAGTTTTTCGATAGGTTTATTTTGGTTCAGTCAAACTCAAAGTTGAGCGTTCCATGATTTGCCTTTATATATACTGAATAACTCAATAATAATAACTGGAAAGGTGGTAAGATCTACAACCCAATAATAATTTACTTTGAATTTTCGCAAATAGATATCGCTGAGCAAAATATATTCAAGCACCTAACATATTTTTTAGGCTAGTTTCGCCAAAATATTATCGTTAATTCATCACGGTGTATTAATTTTGACGCATGACGAAGTATTTGTCCATCAGCCTTATTGTTTAGTTCGCTAATAAGAAAACAAATCAATAACTTGGAAGAATATACAACCTTGCTAGCCCTAGAGGTTATAAAACTAAAAACTGACTAATTGCAAACCAACATATTCTTATAAACAGTAAATTGGCAATGCAATATTTTCCTTACCAAATACGTCAGTTTCTATTTTATGAATAAGATGAAACGATGTGAAACAGTCAATGGTGTGCTGTTCGTTTTTAGAATTCATTCGTACGGTAGGACGCCAAGGCCAAGATATGAATTTTACGACATAATCCCATTTACGATTGTTTGATAATTTTTCATGTAACGTTAAAATTAATCGAGAAGGTAGTTGAATGAGCTGAAGGATTTAATTTTAATGCTCAGAGTTTAATAAAGCGGTATACGGAATTTTCGAGAGTTTTCAGAGTTTATGGGCATTGCGATATTCTTGTTCTAATTGTCGATTTTATGTTTTGCCATTTTTGGAACTTTTTCGTTTATATTTATTTTAATTTTCATGTATTATTTCTCTTCAATTTGTAATACTCTATTTTTTATTTACAGGTAAGCTTCTTACAACAAAAATACAACACTATGGCAAATTGAGATTATTTTCTTCTCTTGGTAAGTTGTTATAAATATACATATGACCGAAAGCATACGCCTCAATGATTATTAAAATAATTATACAATGAGTTTGTTAACTTTAGCGAGAAGTAATGAATATATATATATATAGGTCGAGACAGTAAACACAAATCCTTTTATGTTACTCATTATACACTCGTTTACCATTTATATTCTTGATCGAAATTTATGTTATCATCACAAAATAATGATATGAAGATTTCAAAATAAAAAATGAATACTGAAAACTGAAAACATCTATTGCTGGAAATTGAATTGCCTTTTGCTGATACTTCAGTTACCACCAATTGATATTGGATTATATTGATATATTTTCATAAAACATAAACAATTTAAGACACTTTTCCTGAATATCTCCATATCTGTATAATGATATTCAAATAAAAATCTAAAGTTATTAAATAATATGTTCCTACGTTATTTTACGGATTAACAAAGCAGTGTGGGTATGGAAACTAAAGTATGGTTAAATTACTAAAGCCCTTTATTTATGGCTAGATTACTACATAGAGTAGCATTTATTTTATAAATTTGGTATATGAATTTTTAATATATTACCAACAGATTGCAATAACCCCTTTAGAAATCATGTAACTTACATACCCTCCGAAAGAAAACTCCAAATGACGCGAAAATATGTCTACTTTATATATAATTTTAACTCGAAGCAAGAACCTGTAAAAATTAAGCCAAACATAATACATTTCTTTTAAACAAACTTTTGTAACTTAAATTAACATTTCATTGAAACCCTTCATTTACTTTACGATGGAAATAAAGGTATCACGAGGTGATTAATTTTTAATGGAACAGTCCTAAAATCACCAACCTAAGTGGGATTTATTTCGAAAGTAGATGGACGTGGCTATGAGTGAATATGATTATTTTCGTTGTAATCCTGTTAAATGGGCATGCTCAAAAGACATTTAAGCCTTATATTAAGCACTAAATTATATGTTTCATTTAATAATACTGAAAATACTATTATAAACACTTATTCTGATGCTATAATTTCTAAATAATTATCTATTTATGTACGTTGTATTATATAAGTAACGTTATTACCTAGGAAGGAGGCCACTATATTACATTTTTATAAGACTTTTATTGCTATAATAATCAAAAACATGGTTTATACGTCTCAAGATATGATGTGCAGTTATATAATTGTAATTATAATAATAATTTCATGCTATTGTTCTAAATAATTATAGTAGTAATAGTCAGAAGGGGTATTGTCTGATGAATATGATGAACAAATTGGGTAAAATGTTCTAACGCTACAAAATCACTTGGTTTATATCTTTAATTACATTGTCCTTCAGTGCTTGACTTAAACGTATGGTTAATAGTTTTTTTATAGAGTTTATAACAGTTTATAATGATCTTCCATAATAATTCCGTTTTCGGCCCTGCTCTAGGTTTTTGTCTTAGGCCTGTCTGAGATCATCCCGGGAGATTCAGTGGATAAATTAGCTATTATTGCATTGAAAGTGAAGCCTTATTTCTGTAATGGAGCAAAAAAAAAACTGAAAAAGCTCCTCCTGCTTTTACAGAATATGGTGTTGTACTGTACATGTACAATGTACAATTTGTACAAGCCAAATTAGGTGCCACGTGATACAGTATTATACAGGAATATATCAAAATCTATGTTATGGTGTGCTCCTAGATATACTTTATCTATTCATATATACATATGTAATCCCCCTTTCGTAATTTTCGTTCGTAATTACATTCGTAATTACCTATTACATAATTTCCTGGGGCTGGTAGGCCATACCCTCTCTTTCTCTATGTTTTTGTTATCTTAGTCGCTAAATTCACCATCCTTAGTCCTGTAAAATAATTCCGAACTATTAGTTTAACCTAAACCAGCATAACCAGCATAAGGAATTTTCAAAACACATCTGAAGATGTCTTCAAATTAAGAAAGCACTTGACTCAATAATTCATGTTCAATTTTACAATGAAAGGCTTTAAAATAGGTAATTTTACATAATTAGTAAGGTCATTTTTATTGAATGTTCTTAATCGTAATATTATATCTGAATATTTCTTTCTGAGGCTGGTAGGCCATACCCTCTCTTTCTCTATGTTTTTGTTATCTTAGTCGCTAATTTTACCATCCTTAGTCCTGTAAAATAATTCCGAACTATTAGTTTAACCTAAACCAGCATAACCAGCATAAGGAATTTTCAAAACACATCTGAAGATGTCTTCAAATTAAGAAAGCACTTGACTCAATAATTCATGTTCAATTTTACAATGAAAGGCTTTAAAATAGGTAATTTTACATAATTAGTAAGGTCATTTTTATTGAATGTTCTTAATCGTAATATTATATCTGAATATTTCTTTCTGAGGCTGGTAGGCCATACCCTCTCTTTCTCTATGTTTTTGTTATCTTAGTCGCTAATTTTACCATCTTTAGTCCTGTAAAATAATTCCGAACTATTAGTTTAACCTAAACCAGCATAACCAGCATAAGGAATTTTCAAAACACATCTGAAGATGTCTTCAAATTAAGAAAGCACTTGACTCAATAATTCATGTTCAATTTTACAATGAAAGGCTTTGAAATAGGTAATTTTACATAATTAGTAAGGTCATTTTTATTGAATGTTCTTAATCGTAATATTATATCTGAATATTTCTTTCTGAGGCTGGTAGGCTATACCCTCTCTTTCTCTATGTTTTTGTTATCTTGTCGCTAATTTCACCATCCTTAGTCCTGTAAAATAATTCCGAACTATTAGTTTAACCTAAACCAGCATAACCAGCATAAGGAATTTTCAAAACACATCTGAAGATGTGTTCAAATTAAGAAAGCACTTGACTCATTAATTCATGTTCAATTTTACAATGAAAGGCTTTAAAATAGGTAATTTTACATGATTAGTAAGGTCATTTTTATTGAATGTTCTAATCGTAATATTATATCTGAATATTTCTTTCTGAGGCTGGTAGGCTATACCCTCTCTTTCTCTATGTTTTTGTTGTCTTAGTCGCTAAATTCACCATCCTTAGTCCTGTAAAGTAATTCCGAACTATTAGTTTAACCTAAACCAGCATAACCAAGGAATTTTCAAAACTCATCTGAAGATGTCTTCAAATTAAGAAAGCACTTGACTCAATAATTCATGTTCAATTTTACAATGAAAGGCTTTAAAATAGGTAATTGTACATAATTAGTAGGGTCATTTTTATTGAATGTTCTTAATCGTAATATTATAACTGAATATTTCTTATTTTATTGTTCATTTAATAATTACTAAGTTTATTTATTCACACCAACTATCGCTTATATTGATTTTTGAGCAACATTATCGCTAATTCTTAGTCATTGATGTTGAATATATTATATATTAACGAGTAACGAATCATGACCCTTAAAGTTAATTCTTACTAAGCAAATATGGACCCTTACACATAAAAACACATACCGTAAAATGTACTTAATAATGTCATACTATGGGTGGTAGTAGGTCGAAGAATTATTTAAATAAACTGCTGTTGTTCTGTTGCTATTAATTCACGGAAATGTTTACATCACGGTAAAGAGCCAATGTTCCCAGTAACATTAACTGCAGTACAAACCGATTGCGTTAAAGCAGGAAAAATATGCACTGTGTAACGTCATGTAACTCTATATTCCTAATTATTCTATTATTAAAATTAAAAATGACTGATCGTCATTTAATAAGAAAGTAGCTTCGATTTTATGTCCTATTATATTAATTGTTACAGTTAAATTTTTATATTAACAGGATTTAGTTGTTAATCAGGTGGTACCACATCGAATTGGTCGGACTGATGAACCCTAATCCCCATCAATATCATAGCAATCACTAATTTCTTTTCCTTTATTAATCAGTTTAAGTTGTAAGTCATGTTTCAATACAAATAATTTGTATTAAAATGTGTCTAAATTAGTTTCATTTTAGTTTTATATCTTATATGAATAACTTCATATAAGCATCAAATGTCAATGTATTTTAGCTCTTTTTTCTTGATATACATACCTATTTAAAACAAAAATAAAAATAATAATTTTTTTTTTTTTGGTGTAATCTACTTGAGGTCTTTAATTATATATCCAGTACTTTCGCTGCCTAACTCATTCGTTGTACTATCTAGGAACGACATCTTGAGGCATATGAGCATATTCAAGACCTGGTATTTTCGTCCTTTGGCTTCGTTGTATCGAAAATCTTGTTCAAGAAGACTACATGTTAATTATAACATGTAACATACCAAATGAAGTTATGCAAAAATTATTGAATTCAGTATTGTAATGTAAATTTCTTGATTGATTTTTTCGCTAATTTATATGTTGAGGCTAGAAACATGTTTAACGCTGTAACAGGTCAATTGAAAAGTCCCCGGCCTACCATAGTAAAACACATTTTTATTACAGAGATCCTCCTACTTTTAGATACCATTTTGTAGTTCGACTTGTCCTTCTTCGGCGATCACCTCTTCGAAAATTTCTTTCCAGCGAGCATTATTTTGAGATCTGGGAGGAGGAAATAAAGGTAAATCTAGCATACCAATCCTTGATCGTTAATTTTCCTGGGGCAGTGTCCGGAAACTTGGCATCAAGCCAAGTTTCTGCTTCAAGCAATATTTTATCAACACACGAAATTCCCTTTTATCCATTTTTTCACAATAACAGAAGTTGCTTCACTCAAAATGCTATAATTCACAAACTAATGATCCGACAGCTTTCAAATTTATACACGCATCTTTTGAGGGTTAGGGCTAACTGGATTAAATGGATTTAATTATAGTAGCGCCATCTATGTGTCAGGTCGGTGACTTTTCAATTGACCTGTTAGTTCGCATTGTGGAGGCATAGGGTCTGTGAATCAATGAAATACATATTATGTGACTGTCCACTATTGTAAATTTCAACAACATACAATGTCAAAAAGAATAAATTTTACAATCAGGACTAAAATATGGACGCTTATTTTCCAAATATAAGTACGAAACTTGAACTGTTACACATAGTCTAACGTCACTTACAGCTTGACACCTTTTAAAAGCAATGTTTAAAGCAAATTCTGCATGTTTCTTTTCAAAATCTTGTTAAAAATTAATATAGTTAATTAAAATTCTACAGAAAATTGAGAGGTTATTCTATCCCTCTAACATAAATTATCTCAATATTTCGAAACAAATGATGAATGATAACATATAAGCTTATTGATTCTAATGTTTAAAAGATTCAGATAAATGTACAACAATGATAGATTTACTTAAAACTTATAATTTTATGACTCTGTAAGGCGAAAAAGCTGATCGTTCATTGTAGTGTTGGGAAATTGACTGACATCGATTATCGACTTTTTAGTAACTGACTACTTTTTTTGTTTCAGTCGACTGTTTTCAATCGTGTACTTTTAGTTGCTATTTTTGTTTCTATTAGTTTCATTCGACTGACTTTTAACGTTCTGGGTCTATTGTCCTAACGTCACGTCTAAACCTTGACAGAAATGTATCCAATTTATGCTTACATAGATTTATATGTAATATATATTGTTTTATCATTTTTTTTAACATTTGTGAGGTATTATTCCATTTCATAGACAAAAATCCATTCATTTTTACAGATCTACTACTAGGTTTAAAATGATATTATTAATTGCATATTAATAATATTCGGTAATTATTTTTCCCTTTTCTCTTTTAGAGCTAATACGTGAAGATGTATATCTGTCTCGCTTATACTACCGTTGGAAAATATAACCACATATAAAATTAACTGTTCCAAGATATTATGTCCGTCCTTTCCTCTCTCACAATTTATACAGGAAAGGGTTCATACATCTTCGTCTGATATCACCAATTGAACAAAACAGTCGAACCGTTCATTTGACTGAAAATAGTAATTATATCAAATCTAGTTTTTTAGCTATCGACTGCTTTTGGTCGATAGTTCCCAATGCTATTTTATTGTATTAAGCAGGTGATATCTTTCTTGCCAAGCCAATATAGATATGTCGGTACGAAAGCAATGAATAATCGTGAGAAACATATAAATAATGTATTACTACTTAATTTTAACTAATGAATAATTAATGTCTAATATCGATTAAATTATTGATAATATAACGTTATGACAACTAATGAATACCCAAGCTCGGGATGTATTATTTATAAACAAGATAATATTAACGATATTATGTCAGAAACTTCGTGGAAACATAAACATCAGAACCGCCAAACCCAGAACAGAACAAAAACTGTTTACATCTAAATCGTAAAATATGCAATTTTCTCCAGGAAAAAAAGCCATATTAAATATTCCAAACTTGGCGGGAGAATCGCAAGAAGGGTTAAATCAAAGGAAAACGTAACTTAAAATCATTTTAATTCCATTAAAATACAAATGGAAATACATATTTTATAGGAGTTGTTCGCTTGTACGCCATTAGAAAGTAAAAGTCTGGACCATTGTTTTCCGACCTCTTTGAATTATGTAGAGATTTGCAAATAAGGAAGAAACCCCATTACGGACAAGGCTACGTTACGGAACGGTACTAAATGTACAACTGATGTTGATATTCAAATTTTTTCAAACGACAAGGAGGATAAAGAATTATATTGACCTTAAATCCTTTGATAACAAAAATACTTATTGGTAGTTTTAGTTAGCACCAAAGTAAACAATGAATGCAAAACTGTCCTAATGAAGTGTCTTTCAAATATAATGTAAGTCACATATAATTGCATGATAATTTTTGTATCTCTTGTGCTCCTCCTTGTATAAATTGGATATTGGCATCTTATAGTCAGCATTTCGTCTATCTTCGGGAAATCTCATGTTGGTATTATCGATAAGCAGTTAACTGGGGTATATATAGAATTCACGTCTTATGGCCTTTAACTGTTAATGAATCTCAATACTTTGTGTCAATTAGAAACATCATCTCTACACAATTTGCAACCAGAGGTAGAAAATCGTCCGAAAACGCAGTCTGCTAACTTCGTGAAAATTTCTGTGAAAGTCTTGTGGTAATATTTGAAACAGTAACTTCAGAAATTTAACGTATTTTCTAGCTTTGTGTGACATATACATTGGATTAACAACTAGAGAAAGTATAGAAAATTTGAATGAAAATCTACCTCGCCTTGCTTTTGACGATTTATAAGAACAAGCTAAGAATTTTATATTACATAGACGCCATACTTAAAAGCCATTTGATTTCAGAAATCATTTATATTTATGATAATCATTTTGATTTTGGTTTTCATTTATACGATATGATCTTGATATATGTTATAATATGATATCCGCTCAAAGACAAATTGATTACATAGAGATTGATTGGATTTAATAAATTGTGCGATAGTTTTAAGTTTTATCTAGATGCCAAATAATTGCAACAAAGATATGGAAAAAAGTATAACTCTCTGCTGAGATGTTCTCAATAAAAGAGACCTTAAAACTTACGATTTCCTTCAATAGCCATTCTAAATCCTGGCTTAGTGCTCCAAATTTCTAAACTCTGCAGACTATTAATAGTGAATCGATTATTTTAGATAGATTCCCGACCATGGGGCACACTGAAAAGTGAATTGGCTGATGACAAAGATGCTATTACAACTGGCCAACTAATTGCTAATATTATAGATTTTGTGATATTCGTGTGGCACAAGAATGCATCAAGAAGGATTTAATTTCTCCTAATATCTCTGGAAAAAAAGATACATTCATATATTTCAATTCAATTTACTCACCTTTTCCTTTCCTTCAAAAAACATATATATCCCCACTATTTTAGGTCCCCCATATTTTATCAAAATTTCCATAAATTATTTGATTTTCTCAAAGAAATATTTCAAAATTTAATTTTATCTTCTGCATAGCTTTCTTAGTATTTTAAAATTATTTATTTATTGTTTTATTTTACTTTTTTTGTAACGTTGTTAATTTTATATATTTCTAAAAAATTAATGAAAGGATGTCTTATTGGTTTGAGCTGTTGTTTTCGTTTGGAACACATATTATACAGAGAGGTTCTAGCCTCTTAGTCTAATAAAAGAAATATCAAATTTAAATAATTATATTATAAGAATATAAGTATTAATATACATTCATAATCTAATGATCTTAACTATAGACAATTGCATACCAACTTAAATCGTATTCGTTTAAACTTTATCAACAGCTTATTATTCAATTTGTCATCAACATACCATGGAATCTACGAATTATTAATGGTTATTAAGGGGTTATGTCTGTGTTGACCGAAAAAAGTGTATTTTTTTCTTTTAAGTTTTGAACATCGTTAGTATTTTTTGCTTGCGTGAAAAAAATTGATTAATTTTTAACATCTGTAATTAGTAATAATTAAATAATTAAAATTACATGAATTTATTGTATGAGTAAATTAGTAAAAGAATTGTAACCAATACATAATGCTAAAGCAATCAATTTCCTGATTGGAAAAATTATTACAAATGACTAATGTAACGATTGTAAATACAAAGTTGAAACAATAGACGATCGATCAATCGGTAAAGCTTCAATCAAACCATTTAAACTGAAAGTCTCGTAATGTACGCAGTGATTATATACAATACCGTGGTAAACAAATGCATTGAAAATTAATCGCAATCGTGTTTATGAAATAAGTACTATAATAATTTATGCCAACACAATTAATAACAATTAAAGTTTTCTAATTAAGTTTAATTTAGTTTTTTTTAATTAAAAATAGGTGTACAGATTCACGTCTATGTGATGTTTTAATCTTTATTACACTTTATATGTTATAGAACGCCAGGCTTGAGATTGTCAATGGTTATGTTCTATGTCTTATACATAATTCATAGTTCAGATTAAACTTTTTCTTTAGATGGCTGTCTTTAGTTTTTTGTAGTTAGATGTTAAATTTAAAACGTTTACTTAGTTGTGTTTTTATCGGTTTTTTTTATTGGAGCTTTTAGTATGTAAACAAAAGCACTGAAATAAAGTTAAAGCCATTATTTTGGTTCAACGTTAACTCTGTTATTTTAAGTTAATATACACTTCTACCATAAGATATTCTTTTATTCTCTGAATATGTGAACTAACAAGTGAAATAACTAAATAATAACAGAAGTCTAATAATTCTTCGCCTTTAAAAGGTCGTTTATAAAAAAAATTTTTACAATATGTATTAATCGAAAAATGTGCGATCACTATCTACAACTTTTTCCCATCATTCTGCCAAACCATACTGCATTGATCTCAACAAGTAGTAATCAGTAGACGCCATATCTGTTAAGTACGCTGGGTACTGGTTCTCATTTGAGCTCAAATTAAATCAGATTAAACAACAAACAACAACCCTTGTGTGGTCGAGCGTTGTTATTCAAGACTCTCTGTTGTGGATTTCGTAGATATCTGCAGCAATATTTCATTATATTTTAGTATCTCGTACATTATCTATCATATGCACAGCAAGACTTCTCTTTAATATGGCTCTTAACCCATAACTTTGCACTTGAAATTGTCGTAGTATATTCAGTTTTCATCGCAATACGCAATACACAATACTAAGTTTTTCTTTTTTCCTGGAAAGCAATGAAACCGTGACGTTGAAACGCGATGTAGAAATATTATTTTCAGTTAATTGTTGTGATGGACATGTTCTTTTTTTCCCTTTGGGTCTTTCTAATACCGTGTAAATGTCAGAAAGCAGTTGATTGAGCATTTCTGAACGTTCTTTGCTTAGATATCGTTGCTCAAAATATATGCAAATTCCTGATTTGATGCACTTTAGTTTTTCAATGTATCTATTAATTTAACTAATAATTAAAATGCTTAATATAACAATATGAAAGTAATATTATGCCTCAATATTCGTGTTTTAAAAAAGGAAATAAACTTTTCCTGTAATTAAATATTTGATATATTTCCCTTGATTGTAATAAATTTTAACAAGTGCAACTCAATATGAATAAACATTAAAAAGTAAGATTATTCTTCCTGATATTAATCGTAAATACGCTTGCCTACCTACACCGTTATATCGTAAACTAGACTGTCAGTAATATATTTCTATTATATATGATGAAAATTACTAAGGCACGCTCTTTCATACTAGGAATACTTAAAACGTTTTAATTATCACACGATTGAACTTGAAATATGTTAATGACATAATTACCTATGAAGTTAATAGAATATAATGCGTCATTTCTATTATTATTTGTATATTTTGCAAGTACGTGGCATACATATTACAACTATGTATTAACTACAATTATCTAGAATTTTTTAAAAATTATTCTTAAAATGCAGATCAAGAACTTAATAACTACAACTATCTAGTAGATTTTCCATCATGTTATTCTTAAAATGCAGATATAACATTTCTGACCTAAACTTTAGCATTTAGTGGTTGTACTCCCATCTCACTCGTGCACTTCACATGGTTTTAAAACATGACACACTATTGACACATAATTTAACAATAGGATAGGTCCACTGTTTTCCAATACAAGTAGTACTTCAAGGTTTTTTGCGGTTACGCAATCTCTCTTGGTGTTTAATTTTTCCACTGACCTTCAGTAATCTTAGGTCTTTGTTCTTCTTTCTAATAGATAAATAATGTCCAATAAAATGTTTTAATATATCTGCAAAGATCTTTGTTTTTGTACGTTTGGATCAAGTTGGTATTGATATTGTTGATATTTTATGCATATATTTAAGTATATTTTTTACATCTGAAATCCATATTTATAGGCATTGTAATATTCATTCGTCGTTTCTTATCCCAATCAGTAATGTTATTGACAGTTAATTGTACTATATTTATAGTTACAATTTAGTTACTTTTCTATATAAACTATTGTCAGAAAATGTGACCATTGTTACACGTTTAGGAATATCACTGGTATATAGTAAATTCAATATTGCTACACTTCTTTGTGGTATACTTTTGCAGTAGGATTTCAAATCTGAATATCATATACATGATCATTTGTCTAATGTTTCTTTCTAAATGTAAGGTTATGGGCTGGGATGAGTTGCTTTTCTTCAATAATAAGCTTGAGGCGTTTTAAGAACAACTTCTTGAATAATTTAGATGGTATTGGTAGCGTGATATTGCTCAATGTGATGTTTTATCATTGGACGTTTACCCTGGTTTAGGCAGTTTTTAGTTTTATTATGCCCTTTAATGACAGTTGTTTAAGTACTTGCCCACATAAGGTGATACTCTGGAGCTTTTTTGAGAATTTTCTGAATTTCTTTAACAATTTCCTTTAGAGTTATTGTATTTAGGCGATATTCACTTCATTTTGAACCAAGTAACGCATCATTGATATGGTGCGTGATTATGTTATCTCATAAAAGTACTTGACCAAATAAGGTGATACTCTGGAGCCTTTTTGAGAATTTTCTAAATTTCTTTAACAATTTCCTTTAGAGTTATTATGTTTATGTGATATTCACTTCATTTTGAACCAAGTAAGGCGTCCTTGATATGGTGCGTGATTATGTTATCTCATAAAAAGAAATTTTGTAGAAAATGTCCGCCATATATATGCAGAGACAACTGTTTAGAGCTTTTAAAAAATCCTAAAATAACATAACATTCGCAAATATTCACTGCCTCTCCTGTGTTGGAAACAAAAGACATCTCATAAAGTGAAGTAACACTCCAAAAGAGATAGGTAAGAGCATTAGGGAAAAAATTATAACAAAGTAAATGAAACCAGTTTAAAGACAACAGAGCTCATAAGATGAATCAAGCAATTACCTTTATATCTGCGATGATGAATCACTGTGTTGATGAAGACCATGCTTATGATTGGTTGTGAATCTGGAAAATCAAATGAATCAAGAAGCGTTTATATAATACTTTTTACATATCTACCTTTCTTAAGCTGATCTCTATCAAAGATTATATCTCACTAAAAAGTTATTGGGTGTTAAAAGGGATTTTTCTTATTGCCTCATGTATTATTACTGTTAGACTCTGTCATCAAAAACAATGTTAGTTATTTATAATAAGCATTGCATAATTAGCAAACAGTTATGTAGAAAAGATTAAAATATATGCAATGATTAATGAATACGATATGAAAAAAGAACGCAACTTTGTTCGGAAAGAATCTAATATATCCTAAAAATACATTTTTGAAAAATTTAACGTAATATCCATACCGGCACACGAGATTAATTAAAACCCATTATTATAGACGCAAAAAGAGATAAAAATATGGTAAAGGGCGGTAAAATTAAATTAATTAAAGAAAATGTTCCGGGACTTTAAAAATGGATAATTATTTCAATTAGGGGCAGTTTTTAGTTACACCATTAACTTCAAACTCATTAGTGTTTCGATAAATACGAGAAGGAAGATAGTAAAATGAGAACATTTTTTATTCTAAACAAATATTTCCGTTTGCACGGCAGATAAATATTAAATTCTTCACTAATTAAGAGAAGCACAGTGGGGGGGGGGGTAGATTATTATTTCAAATAAATATCATTAATATCTAAACATTCATTGCTGTAAATATTGTTTGGATTAAATCAATTTCATTTTGTTATTACATTTTTAAAAAATTGGAATCTCCACTCAAGTTAAAGGAATTGCATCAAAACACTCAATAACTTCATATAAGAAGTAAGTGTTAAGCTAACATTTGGTGGAATAGATACGTAGGGCGTCGGAGTAATTTCCGACTGAGTATTGTCCCGTTCTTGTACCAAAACATCTACCAATAGCTTCAGTAATGTTGGAGATGGATATTTACTCTTCACTGTTTGCTTTAAATTTCCCCATAACTGTTCAATTATGTTGAGGTCTGACGTGCTACTCATGGAGGATGTGTGATGATATTCCAATGTTCCTCAAGTCAAAACTGAACCTTTTTGACATGATCATTCTGTAATATAACAGTAGTTGGAAGCAATATTCATTGTAAGAGTGTATAGGTTTTGTTATTGTTATATCACTTCTTTCACAGCTTAGCTTTGGCTTCTGTCATAAAAAGCTTTGATGTTTTACCATAATTTGTATATGCTGCCGTTCGCGAAATGTAAATCTTCTTTTATTATTATTAGACCATATTGGGATACGCTAGTGCTATTTTACAGTACTTAACACCAATATTTTGAATTGCTCACGTTATGGATTCTAGAGAGATGTCGTGTTATATCACTTACTTAGAGATACAGTACGGATGATCAACAATGGCACGACATGGTTTTGAAACCATTGAATTATGGCTATATTAAACTTGTTGGCAGTGCCCCAAAGTATTGATTCGTATAGCAATAGCCTGTAATCTAATGATAACTTGGATTTGTATCCGATAAGGCAATACATTTGATATAGTTAAAGTCAAAACTGTTTTCGTTTAGAGATATGTGCTTTTTCCACGTTGGGCGTCGGTTCAAATACATACCAACATATTTAGTCTCGTCAGCTTGGAGAAGTTGACAGTGATTGATATTCACTGGTGGACCTGTTCTTCTACACATTACTACATGGGTATAGTGTTTTTCATTTACTTCAAAACCCCATGTCTTCAGTCACAGTTGTATTTTATCAAGGTGTGTTTGGAAATTTTTTGATGATGTTATTGGATCTTATATATATATATATATATATATATATATATATATATATATATATATATATATATAAAAGAAAAGGATGTCTCGATCACCTATGAGATAAGGGAAAGATGTGGATGAGGGAGGAGTCTCTTTAATTTAGGTGGGCCATTTGCATTATGAATTTGGTTATTAGGTTATTAATTTACCAAATTAGGTATTTTGGCTTACAAATCTAGGCGTTTGTTCAATAGTCCGGTACTTATTATGAAACCCAAGTTGATGTTCTGAAATAATCTTCCGTCTTTTCATTATATTATTAAACCTGTTGCTGCATAATTTCTCCAAAATTTAGACAAGATTATCGGTAATAAACTTATAGGTCGGTAGGAGGTGATTTTCTGGTGCTTTTCCTGATTTGAAAGTCATTATTTTAGCTACTTTCCAAATAGGAAAATTGTACATTCGCAGTATTGCATTAAATATGGATATTAATTACACCATTATCTAATAGTACTTTATCTCTAGGATAGTATAGGAAGTATATAATTACCAAAAAAGGTCCAAAATATCCAGCAACTTCTTGATTATTTCCAGAAAATATAAATACTCATACTGAACGTCTTGCTATTTTCTAGAACAAACTTCTGAAAACTAAATCCGTGAAATTTAGCGTTCTTGTTAAATTTATAGTTCTAGCCCCCTGGACGAAAATTAATAAACTAGAACACTCTTTTACAGGTGCTCATTTAAGATCTCCTTCTATATTCTCTATATTTTGTGGGCAGTGATGGCAACATGCAACAAGATATACTATATTGTATCGTGTTCATATTATTTTGCTTATCCCATGTAAGTTGAGAAGTAGAGACTCTCCAAACCAAATCAAACCAAACGTCGACTGTGCATTTATGATGATAATAAAATAATAAATTACCCTATATAATGCGATTTTGACTTCTAAAAATGGCAACCTTTTTAACACTATAAAGGTAAAGTAATGTAATTATTCACCTCCATATTGAAGCTGTTAGTTGCTATATAACCGAACACCAAGCACAATATCATTTTCCACCAGATTATATCAGCACTTATAATGATTATTATTGATAATGGACAAAAAATCCATTTTGAGTGGCATACATGAAACCGAAAATGAAAAAGACCGACCGCATGTATAAACTAATTAATCTGAGTCATTTCGTGTAGCGTTCGTAATAATTACACGACATAAAACCGAATATCACCTCTTCGAATAACACGCTGTAATTTCGACGCGAAAAAAATTACATCACTGAAAAATAATCCGACAGGATAAGATGATTGTCATTGTTGATGCATTGCAGATAATATTGATTCTATGTAATTGGATATTTTTCAGTTGGCGGGATTAATCGAGTTGTTGTTTCAGATAACAGTTAAATTTCGGTCAAATGCTAGTTGCCAATTTGTTTTTATTAGATTGGCAAAATGGTTTCGTGAAATAGGTGTAAACTATAACCAGTTATATATTTCCAGTCTATAGTTTTAGCTAATATTATTTAAATATATCATTAATCGTTCATCATCTCTGTCAGTCTCGTCAGAGCTTCGAATATTCTTCAGCAAGTCTTGTCTCTGTTGATGATTGGGCATAACAACTACTCTAGCGTCGGTCAATATTTTTTAGGGTGATCTAAATTATCTTGAACCATCAGAGATTCCTTCACCTTTCATGCGAACAACCATTGCTGTCCAAACTATTCACATCTGTCTCTGGACTTATTCCCTAACTGGGCACTGATTGACGTATATTAAGCTAAAAAGTATAAAGTATATTAAGTAAAAGCGTAAATGAAGTTACATTTCTAATACAATCTCGGAGATAAACGTATAAAATTGGTTTTTAAAAAGGTAAAGCTTACAGATTACAGGCTATAACAGTGTCCCAAGTCTTCTTTCAGAAGATTAGAGAGTTCTCATCAGTCTTGATTATAATATTTCCTCTTTTTCATGTGTATCATCGTTGAGAAGCGAAAGTTACTTCGACTTGGCCATTTCGGCTTGTTACTTCAGACGTAGATGCAACTTTTCCTATGTTACTGATCGCAGATACTTGAGTGCTTGCACTTTATGTAACTTGATGCTGATAAGATTTACAATAGGAGAAGAACCATTAGTTTTCAATACTTTGGTAATTTTTTCATTAATTGTCAAGTAATATTTCCCTGCAATGTGAATTATATCTTAAGAATGCGCAAAGTCGCAACATCTATATCGATATTCAGATTAGATAGAGAAATGACGTTCCTCCGACTGACGTAATGCAAAAATCTTATCTACGCATATTTTTTTACAATTTTTACTATCTCCTTTTTGGTATATCGGAACAAATATATATATATATATTAGGCTTATAGATATAGGGCTTATCATACATACATACATATATATATATATATATATTTCCATGAGGACGGTATTCTTTACATTAATTTGGCGATAGCAGTGAATACCGTCCTCATGGAAATATCGCCAAATTAATGTAAAGAAAGCGTGAAATCGTTGAAATATTTCCTCATCGACCTTGATCATTTTTACTGCCATTAATCGCTATCTTCCATCGCATTATATAGTGCAGTTTATACACCCTCTTAATACTGTGCAATTTTACTGCAGTATGCAAATTTACTGCAATATGATGAATGCGTCCTTCAATTATTCAAAACAGTGCCATAAATCTTTTTTGTTCCTCAAAGATCAAGTAAAAGTCACATGATGCTAGGATAGCCGCAAAAAATTGAAGGTCTCATAGTTCTGTAGATTTTTAAATGCTGACAACTAACAATTAAAAGCAGGATTTCTTCATCATGGCTCTATCTAAACATCAGAAAATATTGACGATGAGAATAAAGAATATTTAAGTTAAAGAAATCTATTTTCATATTAAAAAAAAAACTAAAAAAAATTCTTCAATATCTCGATTAAATATTTTATATTGCAATATTTCGGACAGAGCTACCTTGTTCATTTTCCAAAAACACATAATCTTTTTTCAAAAACTTTCATAATGAAGAAAATGTTTGAATAACGCTTGTCTCAATAAAGTTAAAGAAATAACGAATTATTTTAGGTATTTTTTTTGTTTTTTTCCTATGGCGTGAAAACCATATCCTGACTGACGTTCATCTTTTGTGTATATACTCCCACGTCTAATCCCATTAAACCAATTGCAAATAATTGCTAACAAAATGAGCACAGGTGCCATGAACTTTATCCAACTCCATTTTAAACTATTTCATTGTTAAATAAATCATCGAGCATCATTACTTGAAATATTTTGCTATTTATGCAAGTAAATAAAAGTTTTTTGTTCCCACCGTTAATAAAATTAACTTAGACGGGGACTTTGGTGGCCGTTTAGCGAATTTCAATGTTTATTTAAAAACAAACTATCAATTCTTGGAGCGCCCACTCTTATATTGGTAAACGTTATTGTAATAACTGCTTTGTTATGTGAGCAGAGATTGATAAAATATTAATAGAAATGATACCGAGAATAGGTTATCCTTTGAGAGATGATATTATCGTTAACATTTCCCTGAAGTTCATTTTGCTCGTTAAGCAGGACATTTTTCTGAGCTTTAAGAAAATGCACTTAATAATGAATCATAAATTTACATTGTTCATAAGGATAATTATAAATCAGCAGTTATTCACAATACGAAGGAAGTATTTTTAAACACATGCGACCTAAATTATTTCTTGTAGACAGTATAATAGCAATAATAGTAAAGTGAAACGTATACCTCAGAGTTGGTTTTGTTTAAATGGAGTCTCGGCTGTTGTATTTATGTTAATTGCTCTAAATATTTTTGTGTGATTGTTCTACGAAGCTATTCAGTCAGATATCACGCTAAATAAAATACCCGTTGAGTTATTCTGCAAATTGGCAAACAAGTAGTGAAATATTAAAACTTGTTTAAATGATTTTCATAATATTTTGTAGTAAATATTTCACTAATTTTAAAATAATAGTAGTATAGTAGTTTAAGGTAGTTTTAAATATATAGTCTTTCATGTTATCACTTCTATTCGTGTCAAAAATAAACTGTCACTGTTCTGGCCTGAATCCAATTAGCGCATTACAGAGCCTGTATGATCTTCCATTGTATATAAAAAAATATCCTTGTACCTGCGTTTCTCTTTCCCTGCAAATTTCAACTGACCTCTGCCAAAGCGCCTTTAGATATTAGATCAATTTATTCTTAAATGTTGCTAGTTCAACCTGGTCAACAGCTTCAATATTGACCTCATTTGGATCAACTCTGGATCCTAGTTTTTCGCCACTAGTTTGTCAATATGATGTCAAAATAATATGCTTTATATTTTTAATTATTTATTAAGACATTAGCTTAAAGAGGTCGAGATACCATAATGTACTTTTGTTAATAATCTCTCCTGAAAAATCAAATTATGGTATAACCATATTTCTGATTAAAAGCAACAAAATAAAATCATCAAGGTTTTCTGAATGAATATCTATGTAAGAAATGTTGTGTAATATAGGGCTTATCATACACACACGTGTAACAGATTATAATATGTTGTATATAAACTATGATATTGTAAGACTCATAAACACTCTAGTAACAGTAATTTATTTACATTTATAACAATTTATTTTATTTGCCTACCACAGTTTAACATAAAATGCATAATAGTGATTCATTACTTGGGATTCATATTAGTATATTACATCACGTAAAATATTCAAGATACGCATTAGATCAGAACCGAATGACGTAATCAAGTGTAGAAGACACGAAATAACTGATTTTATCAGAATCCTAGTTGATTTTTAACTACCTCTCCAACAAGCATTTCTATTGATAATTTATAGGGCTTTAAATGTTAGCGTAAATTAACGATAAAGATACAGAAACGACATTATGGCATTTCGTTAAAATTCCTTCTAATTAAACGGAAAATTAAAGAGCTCTAAATATAGTATCATTTAAAATTTCCACTATAACTAGTTTATAAACACAACCGTATACATAGTTGTCGAACGAAATCGGGAATAAAAAGAGAAAGAAAACGTTTGAATAATAAATCTGTTATAATTACGAAGGAAAATATATATTACTTCTTCAAAGTTGCGCTCTCTACGGTTTGGATTCATTCGTGTTCAGGCGAATGTTAAATATACATTTGAAGAAAAGTTTCAGTATACCCTTTTAATTCCTGCTTTAATTTCATTGAAAAAAGTTACTTTTACTGGACGGACAAATCTTGTTAAGATTTTGCAACGAAAAAAGAACACGTATAATTTAATTAGGTCTAAGAAGGTTCTCATAATTTATATCGCTTTGAACAAGTTAACATGCATTTTTTTATTGAAGTGGCACTAACAAAGCATTGAATGAAATTATTTGACGTTATTGTTTAAAGAGGGCCATTCAATACGAGAGCGTCAGCCTAGTTACAGATGAAAGTATAAACACAAGATCAAATGTAGGAACTTTGCTAGCTACGATACAGTCATTTTCTTGTCTTTAATTCCTGGGCTTCTGGAAACCAGTACTATATGAAGCTAGCAATGCAGAAACATATATATATATATATATATATATATATATATAAATAAAACGAGTTGACATAAGACTGTGCTCTCGGAAAATAAATGTTTTCCATATAGTACTAGACGGCGCTATTGATGATGACTGAACCAGAGTTGCTAACTTGTCTTGTGAAGCTTGAGACGGAATTTTTAGGTGGAATCCAAAGCCGGTTATATTAATATAGTCGGCCAACCCTAAAGATAATATAGATTGGAAATTTATCGAAATTAATGAGCAGACAGAAAATCGTCTGGTCTCATTACGTAAGTCTGATAGTCTAGCAAGTTGAACATTTACTTTAAATATGTAAATTTAATGGGAATTTATTACGTGGCAAGATGTGCTCACATTACTAATTACACGATGTAAAGAAATTTGGAACTATCAGTGAAACCGTCTTGATTTCAACCAGACAAAAGGGTCACGTAAAACCATCCGATCGTGGGTTGTAGTTTTTTTTATAATTGCAAACCAGTCTATCGATAATAAATATTACAATATTATAATGAATTAGCATTAAATAAAGCTATAAATAATTTGGATATTTGTCACATCACGTAACATATTAAATTCTGATACTATAGCATTCTCGATTCAATTTAAACATTCTATGATTCACCTTTCGAAGACAGTATTTCAGAAACATGTGTATGTATGTAAATATGACTAAATCCACTGTACATATACCGTAACTATGTAGATTGTTTCTCTATGAGATATGAGGACTAAAATAAAACAGGATATGAAGTGAAGTTATATATAGAAATTATGGAAAGTTAAGTTTTTAAAATAAGGACTTTCATTTTGCTTCAAAAATAATTTTACGGGACCGGGGTAGTGACTTAATAAATCGACTGCGTCAACTAACAAGGTCTTTGTCCGTCAGTTTGTATTTAATGATCTTCTGAATAATACTGCTTTTACCCAAATTTCGGTGGTAACCTATATGTAACTTTTCTGCTTTTTTCGACATGTTTAGGCATCCCACAATTTAATAGGTTGTGACTCTGAGCTTTTGGTGGCGGTACACTATGAACTACAAGTTTCTGCCAAATTTCCAATAGACACATTAGTTTACAGCAACTTCAGTTCACCCTTAATGGCGTTACACCAGGAACGGGAATGTTGACATAGATAATACGATAAAAACTTGGCCCTTAAAAAAAGTAGACGAATAAAGTTTCACTTTCACTATTTTCACACCGAATTTGCAAACAAGTTAGTTCTCTATTAAATCTCTTTTACTCAACAAAAAGCAGATCTTTTATTAAAAAATTATTGTCAAATAATCAGCGATATTTAATGGTGATAAGGCGAAGTAGCAACTTTTAAACAACTTAACCTAGCAATTAAAATATAATAATAATATCAAATCAAATCAATAGTTGATGGTTTTGACATTTCTCTGCATGATATATCTGCATATATTGTTTGTTTTGGATTAATGATTTAAAATTGATGATTTTGATGCCAATGGCAAGGAACGAAGATGGGGTGGATCCCAGGAGGGAAAGTGGTCTTCACATCAACTGGCTGAAAATGTCATTTCTAATAGTTTCAATATCTCAGTTTCATTGATTGCCAGCCAATAAGAGAAGAACTTTATGATAGTGGCGATGAGAGGCATTTTCTGGATGGCCCACAGATGATTTATGTGTTTGCTGAAAATCCAAATGCAATGAAAAATTTTCTACGGGTTTTCTAGACTTAACCAAAAAATTTTACAAAGCCTGGTACTATTTTCTTATATACAAAACCATCCAAGCAGATATACCCGAACACCTGATCATCCGCTTACGGTTATTCGAGAATTTTTTAATATTATTTTTCATTATTTTGGATTCTTTCAAGTTAACGTTGGAAAAAATTCTTCAGTCACAAGGCAGATGCCAAGATTCCACACAAGCCCCAGTACTATAGAATATTTTCATGTCAAAAATGAAGGCCGCGACCAAAATTCTGGAGCTGAAATTCTGGAAGTTGCAAACCAAATCACTAAACATTCATGAACATTATGAGAAAAATAACACAGGAACCGACAAGGAAGATGATCTCAGTCACGCCAGTAACCAGGCTGGATAAGACCGGACGCCTTCTGGGATGATTTGTAAGCTAGTCACTTGCCAGTCGGTAGGTTGAATGCAAAGCCCTCGTCAAACTCTAGGTGCAGTCAAGATAAACCCATATTTGGTAAAAGGAGACTTTTAGGAGGTGAGGACTAAGGAACTGCTTAGTTAGCTGATCAAAATGTTGAAATAGTGAAATGCGAAAATGGATCTGTTGCGACCTTGAGGCATGTCAAATTTTACATCGTGGAATAACGGTCTACAAAATACCCAGAAATATAATCCCAGATGTTGAACACGGGCGGGGTGCCAGCAGCGCCAACTAGAACCCGATAATGAATAGCTGGCGGCAACCCGAGACGTTTATCTGGGATGTTATTGAAGGGTATTTCGGTCATTCAGTGCTCAAGCATCGTTTGGTTTAGACGTGCTACCATCGACTGCCCAAGCCTCGTCTCCAGGTAACACCGCTGCATCCGTTTTATCATTTGTATTTTTCACATTTTTATATAGCCAATAAATAACGGTCACATAATGTAAACACCACTGTTTCATTTCGGTTTACCTCCATTCACCGAGTCACATCATTTACCCTAAAGATCGATGGTTGGATAACTTCCAAACCAACATCGGTATTTCTACAGGGTATCATCGTGTTGTCAGAAAGTGAGAAAATTATGGATAATATTTTGATTAATATATATTGTAGCAATGCATAAGTATAAAAATATATCAATATTATTAAAAAGTAGTATTAATAGTAATGACTAAATAAATAACGCTGATTCATACTGATGAGTCACTTCACCTGTTTTTTTTGTTTTTTTTTAAATTAATATTCAGAGCAGAAAATGATAATAATTTCAGAGCAGGTATTATTTCGACTTCGAAAGAACCATAATTAAATTTGATATTAATTTGACCGTGAACTTTGTATTTTTAATACATATCAAATAATTAATTTCGCATGTAACGGCGATATATGTTTACATAAATATTTTTAGAAAATTCACGTCGGTGCAATAAACCATTACAACTAATTCGGTTAAATTCGGAACGTCGGCTATTTAATTTCGATAAATATCAACTCGATCCGTACTAAATAAACTGTACATTGTAAAATGTTGTTTACAATATAAATTTTGGAGTTTTATCGCGTTAAATATGCGTAACGCATTTCAAATCGAACTGGCTGTCAACGGGCCATGGCAATAATTAATAAGAGCGTATCGAATTAGCTGATAATTACTGTTAATGCGTGAAATCGTCCCGTTATCAAAGACATTATTCAATTGGCCAACCAGTCCCGAAAGAGTTATAAATTGCATATTGACGGTATTTCATTTTGTTGAGATCAAATTTTAATTGGCACACGTTTTTGTTTTTGTGATTTACGGTTTCCCAGTATGAATAGATTATTTTTTATTTCATGTATATGTTACATAACGCAGCAGCATGGTACAAAAAATTCGGTATGAATAGACTTTCCAGTATAAAATCATATTTTTGTATTTGTCATCTATTTAAACAAAAATGAATATTTGTCCTTCATATTGTTCCTAATTCATTGTTCCAACTTGGTGGGTTGCCACTGACATAAAAACACTTTTTATTTATTTTTTCATTTATTTATTATATCGATCTAGTAAATTAATTCTGATAGGCTATTGTTTTTATCATAGCTTGCTGCGGTTTTAAAATTACTGAGTACTTATACTATGATATGTTTCTGTCATTGTTTTTCATGTGCACTGATGATTTTACTTATAACTTCACTGAGCTAGATCAAATAGTTTTACTCTCTTTAATATTCTGACTAAGGCATTATTATCTAGGAACTGCAGAACCTTAGTATTGATGTGCTGATAGAGCAGAGCCTCTGTTCATGTCTTTGGGCATAGACCTTGGTAACATTATCGACAGTTTCTACCTTCAGGTCATTATGCAGATTGTTGTTAGAAATATACCATGGAGCATCAACAATAACTCGTAATATCTTTTTTTGAAATTTTTATATGGCATATTTCTATTAACGTGGACTGTACAACTCCGCAGTTCAACACCATAGAAATATAGAGACATAGTGCTTCATTTCAACAACATTTAACATAAAAAATGAAAATAAAGAAATAAATAAATAGGCATTCATTCAATAATGAATTGAAATACATTCTTGGCAATTAGCCGTTAAATAACATTTAGATAACACAATGCTGTAACAATAGCAGAATAATAAAGAGACATGTAAATAACGTTGGAATGTAATAAACAAAAGATACTCACTTATAAATATAACTGCTTGAAGTTGAAGGCACAGATACGTCTGTTTCAAAAAAATCTTTGGCAAAAGACATGTTATTATTTTCTGTTTTCGGACTTCTCAATTTACTTGAATAATAGATTACTTCTGATTATTTTTGGAGTTTCTAATATGGACTGAACAAGTTTTCTATTGTACTGTATTTTTTATAAAAACTGCATTATATAAATAGATTTCGTTGAAATTATACATAAAAACAGAAATAAGCAAATATATACAAAACATATTGTAAGATTTAAAAACAAATCATAAGACCAAAAACTGACTGACTTTCAGTTCTCGCTTTTACAACTAGTCATGGTTATAATTGTATTCTGGTCAACGTGTGAGCAAACCAAATATTTTCTCCATATTTTGGATACAGCTGATATGATAGAGTTCTCGATGAAATGCCAAAAAATATATATTTATTTAACAAGAAGTAATGGTCTACAGAAAATATATTTCTGCAGATATAGCAACTATAGTACAATGTGAAAACACAAGTCAGCAGCTAATGTCAACGCTATATTGAATACGAATGAAACCACCATGAAATTTGATTAAATGGATTAAATACAAGACCTTAATTTAGAATCTAAAAATCTAATGTAGGACTTATAAATAATAACTAAGGCATTTAAATACCACAGCCACTTCTAAAGTATATCCGCCCATTGCGCAGTCAAAGAACGAATCAATTCCAAATAACTTGATGTTTCAATTAATTTATAGGAATATGAGTGTTCAAATACAACAAGGTATATCCACAGAATGTTTGGTAAAATAATTGTTGATAATTGGATAATAGAAAAATAGCAACCAATCAATTCACACAACATATATTGCCAACGAATGCTGTAAAAATATGTTTGTAAAATCTCAGTAGCTATAGATTAATTGATTTAGTTATTAATTTTAAGTTTTTCGAAATACTATACGGGGCAACAAAGGTCACCAGTGGCTCAGTAAACATTCTATATTAGCAGCTGAAACAGACGATGTCAATGCTATTAATTATAGTGTTAAAAACATAATACCATCCAAGAGAAATAGTTATAGATTCATCGATATTATAATGAATAGAAACTAAAGATATTGCTGCACTTCTTGATATTAAAATGACAGACTTTTAGTGGAAAATATTATAGACCTTTTTTTTATAAGTAACATATATACTGAACATATGAGGACTATAAGACGAGTTAACCAACCTTTATTTTAACAATATCAATCCGCTAAGATCTTTTTCATAGTTGGAATGTGGCAAGGCGACATAAGGTGCTAAATATGATAGCAATAAATCATGTAATTTTCCAATGGTTGTGACATTAATTATTTCTTTTACTTATGAATAAATCTCGCTCCGGTGTCATGTTTTCATTCAAGAAACTTTTTCACATCCAAATCAGTTAAAGATGTAATTAATGTATTCCTGGTTTCAACAGTTTTATGCGTTTTTCTTTGCTCTGCATTCGCTTACCATATTAAGATATTATATATCAACAAGAGGCCAAAATAACACATTGATTTAAAGCAGGTGGTGTTATTTTAGGATAACTGATCAGACGTTGACTTTGAAATTCTACAATCTACCATTAAGTGGATTAAATCCAGATTGACTAGAACGAGAATTTTACTTATTAATATTGTCAGTGTTTCGAGATTGTTCGGTGACGGCTATTTATGTGAAATAAATTTGCTGGAAAATCCAAAAAAAAAATCTGAACTAAACCCGATACTTATCACGAAGTCTTATATTAATAAGAATTTATCATGTTTAGTCATCGATATTATTCATCAATATAATTTTTATTTAAATCATTATTATACAGATCGTAAACTAAATCGCGTAATCCTTAATTATTTGAATTAACATAATGTCAATTTAAATCATTAATGGACAGATCATATCATCCATTAAAATTGTCAAAAAACTATTTTAGTCAGTATTGGAGACTGTTTTGTGTGTAAAGACCACCCAGTATCGACTGCTGTCTTAATAGATGCACTAACGTGACTTTCTTTCAAACAAGTTATTAGTAGTCGGTTAAAGTATCTCATTACAGAACACCTGATATTGTTAGTAAGATCAGGTAAAGAATCACCGACGCATATTAATCATACTTTAACATTTGCAAATTAGTACTTAAATAACAGTTAACTTGAAGTGCAAATAATTTAACAGAAATAAACGGCTGTGAGAATTTTAATGAAGTCAAAGAATAAAATAAATGAAGTAAACCAAGGTGAGTGCAATGTAAATATTACGGCTGATAAATAGTTGTTCGCACCCCATTAGTCAGGCAATCTAAAATTTAAAGTGTTGTTGGGATTTCTTAATAAAATTGCTTCAATAAATTACACCCCACTAGCTTTGAGTATATTAGGAGTTATAACACATATATATTAGGAGTTATATATGTGCACTAGCTAGTTAATCTTCAATTTATTTATTAAAATTAATGTAGTAAACCAATCATGAATATTTACCTATCTTAACATTCTAACAATTAACTGAAACTAAGATTTGCATTTCATATATATTTCCCTTTTGTGACGTCTTATGATATCATGCGAATTTACAAGTCCGGATGCTTTAGTGTAGACGTAGTTCTTGAGTTTTATTTGATGGAAATCGGAAAATCTTGTGAACAAGTGGTCTTAGTATTTGTTTATATAATATACGCTTCTCGTTCTTGATCTCTCAGTGAAAATTGAAACGTGTTTGTTAACAATTGTTAAAACATGTAAACCAAACAACAGAAAAACGAAAATGTTCATTTGTTCGACGAAAGTAAATGCTATAAAATTAGAATACTTTGCTCCTGTATTATACCTTACGGCTTGCTAAATTCATAAACGCATTTTTATATTCTCTGCTGCTAATTTCTTTCAAAATAATGAAAACTTTAAATTAACCTAAAAGATCCAATGAAACCTTCACTTGCAAACATCATGTGCCATATTTTTCTGAGGGGATATAGAATTAGTTCTTAAAGGAACTGTTCTGAAATAATAATACCAGCTTGGGAAAACTATAAAGATGTTTAAGATGTTTTCATATATCTGCACCAGCTTTTTACGCCCAACAACTCATTATACAGTGCGTATTTGGTATTATCTGTTTGCAATTATTTGGAAATGTCTCATCATTTTATTGAGGATGATTATATGAAAGTATTATGGATTTATCCGATTAATAATAAATAATTCTGCATAAAATAGCTTTTTATCAGCTGCATGGATCAGCTTTTTGTCGCTTTTTTTTAATAAACTTTGAAACTTGGTCTAACAATGCTCTATTCCAAGATATATTACGTAAAGATAGCAATCTCCAACAATGTACATTACTTAGTAATAAAATACACAATTTTTACCAGTAAATTTCTTGCAAAATTAATATCCCTTAAAATTAATTCACATTCCTTATACCGCCCAAGTTTTGCAGACAGAAAATCGTCTGGCCTCATTACGTAAGTCTGATAGTCTAGCAAGTTGAACATTTACTTTAAATATGTAAATTTAATGGGAATTTATTACGTGGCAAGATGTGCTCACATTACTAATTACACGATGTAAAGAAATTTGGAACTATCAGTGAAACCGTCTTGATTTCAACCAGACAAAAGGGTCACGTAAAACCATCCGATCGTGGGTTGTAGTTTTTTTATAATGGCAAACCAGTCTATCGATAATAAATATTACATTATTATAATGAATTATTTAACATCAAATAAAGCTATAAATAATTTGGATATTTGTCACATCACGTAACATATTAAATTCTGATACTATAGCATTCTCGATTCAATTTAAACATTCTATGATTCACCTTTCGAAGACAGTATTTCAGAAACATGTGTATGTATGTAAATATGACTAAATCCACTGTACATATACCGTAACTATGTAGATTGTTTCTCTATGAGATATGAGGACTAAAATAAAACAGGATATGAAGTGAAGTTATATATAGAAATTATGGAAAGTTAAGTTTTTAAAATAAGGACTTTCATTTTGCTTCAAAAATAATTTTACGGGACCGGTGGTGACGGGCGGTGACTTAATAAATCGACTGCGTCAGCTAACAAGGTCTTTGTCCGTCATTTTGTATTTAATGATCTTCTGAATAATACTGCTTTTACCCAAATTTCGGTGGTAACCGATATGTTTAGGCATCCCACATATGTTATGACTCTGACCTTTTGGTGGCGGTACACTATGAACTACAAGTTTCTGCTAAATTTCCAATAGACACATTAGTTTACAGCAACTTCAGTTCACCCTTAATGGCGTTACACCAGGAACTGGAATGTTTGTGCCCAGAACCTACAGTCTGGGGATGGTTTGCAAAAAGTATTAGGTATCCAAAATAAGTGGCGACTTTTGGAACGAGTAACAATAATTGAATGTAAACATTACTGCCGAACCTATTCTACTATTCATATTAATATGAACGAAAGCTTTAATTTGAAACCCTTAACTCATGGCCTCCCACAAAAAAAACACGAAGGCACTATTAGTTATACTATTTAACACAAATCCATATATTATATTATATGTCTAAACTAATACGGAATATGGCAACCGAATAACGAAATTCACACTATAAAATATTATATTTAGATTTCATATTTATTTACTCATTGACAGTGCTGGTCAGTTGTTCTGATAGCTCATACAGGATACACGACAGTTTCTCTTTTACGAATAAACTTAAGTGCACTTGAACGAAAAAAAATCTTCTAGACTTTTCATTTCAGGTCCTGCGAAAATATTAGATATTACTGCAATGTTGTATTTAGTTCGAAAAATAATGTGAAATGAGCCATTGTATGATAGTAAATCAAAATAGTATTATACTAGCGAACCCAACGGACATTAACATTAACTTTTTGTTAGGATTTATTTACATCAATAACATCCAATTAGTGATTTCAATCAAAAATACGCGATTTTTTGATGACCTAAGGATAACTAGTTTCAAATATAATAGCATTTTAATAACATGCAAGGAATTAAAGTTAACTTTCCTAAAAAAAATTACTCCGTGAATATTTTATTATGACAAATCCAGTCAACATTGTAAAATGTGTCATTATTAACACATTTACATATGTTACAGTAATACAAGAAAATAGTAGTACTTTTAAAGTATATTTTTACTGTAAAAATGATGAAAGATAAATATTAATACAACAAATAAATTGTTTAACAAAATATATTTCATGATATATGATTCTAAAATATCTAAGATTACAGCAAAATTGGCGCGTTTATTTGCTAAATTACTACTTGTACTGCTTTACTAAACAATATAAACCATAACTAAATTTGCTTTTCGAACTTCGGACGAACTTTATTTGTAATGTATTATTGACAATGATAAGCCGATATTATAGCGACGTAAAGATTGCGTGAAAAAGCTTTCATTAACGTAAAATAGCAAATAATGATTAAGTCGAGTTTCAATGACTTAACACGAATATATAATTCTCATATATCGATATTTTTGTTAATTCGCCGATATATCGTTATAATTTTCGGTATTTTTTTCAAACAAGTATCTCAGAGGCAGTTGTTGTAATAGTCAATAATGATCAGGTCGAGTTTCTATGGCTTCACATGATTATGTAATTCTCATATTGTTTTGTTGTTGTGATATAGCTATAATAAGGATATTGATATATAGATGCTTTTTTTTCAAAAAATTCGCCGCTATTTTTTGCCCGATATATTTCGGTATATGTTTCGATATTAGAAAAAGTATCAATAATTGTAGCTGAGAGTATCGAACTTTTAGTTGTAAACTGAAATATCGATAGTACACTTAAATAATGATGGTTGATAATAAATGTGGTAGATGGTCCTATAAAGTATATAGTTACTAAACCTGGTTATGCGACTTATCCTTGATATGCTGGAGATATATTTCAATTTTTTAAGATCATAATGTGTCCATGCTATCTATGCATCAAAATATTGCAAATCAATAATAAATATCAAACAATAATTAAATAATCATGCAGCATCAAAATATTGTTAAACATCTCACCTGGTCAGCGCAATTACCAGACCTCAAGATAATTGAACAGTTATGGGGAGTTTTAGAGGAGATATCGAGGAATAGATTTCCACCTGCAACATCATGAAAGCAATTGGCGGATGTTTTGGTGCAAGAATGGGACAACATCCCGTTGGAAACTCGGAATTACAGCTATCTATATATATATATATATATATATATATATATATATATATATATTTGTTAAAGTTCAATGTTATGTTACAACAAAATTTCCTGTCCTCGTCTCTTCATAACTTCTCAACTTTTTCTCGTCCACTTTTTTTATTTATTCGTAATCACTCTAAACCATATCCGAAATCGATAATGAAATAATAAAAGCAACTATATGTTTTAAATTCGGCGTATGACCTGACACACGCATGAATTATTTCCACTTGAGTTACTAACATTTTCAGACCATTTCTGCATAAAATTATCATAAATATTCCAGCATTTTCTAGCCATTCATTCATTTTTGTCTAGCATTTATTTCTGTGATTAGAAAAATGAACAAAAAAATCACGTTTACCAACAGATCATGTTTTACCGTCTAAGTCTTGAAATAGAATGTTTTAATTTTAACTGTAATGTACATATTTCTTAAAGCAGGAGTTGAAGCTAGGATCCCTTTAGTCCTATCAACTGGCGATCGCCTATTTTACATTGTCTAAACGCAAATTAAAATATCACTGCTTATATTAAGTCGGTTATCATATGCTTATGAATTATGTTTTAAAATTCTTCCAGTTTTGTTGATTAGATTTGATTGTGAGGTAATTCGTAATAACATATACATGATATATTATAGCTAATACATTACGATGATTGAAATATCATTAAAAATATAAAGGGAAATATGGTTACTAATACTTGCTAAAACAAATAAGTAATTACCAAAAGTTATACGACCAACAATACATTATGTGTAACCTGAAATATTAATTTATAAAGTGGAATGGTATCGTTTTAAGAGCTGTGTTCATTAATTTTATATATTTTTTATTTAGTTATTGTCCGATAATCCGTAAAAACGTCTTCCACTTTCAATCCAGGCCGTATAAAAGCTGACATTTTTTTCCGCCGCTAATGTCAATAATATTACATTAGTGGCTTTTCAGCTGTGAATTATTTATACGCAGACAAGCGAAATGTAATAAACAATACAGGAGAAAGCAGATCTAAAAGCGTACCACTTAGGAAAAAATGTGTATTTTTTATATCAAAAATGTAATAAGAAAAATGGATTAGGTGTTTAACCGAAATGTTTTCGGTTTCATTTGGTATATATCGTTTTTATGGTACGATACCATAAAATATCTTAATATTTATAATTCAATTGTTCAATAAATTGTTTAAATTCATGCTTTATCATGTGGATGAAAATTGTGAGAAAATATTTATGAAAAAAGTATAAATAAAATTATTATATAAGATTAATTCGAGAAGATTTATCAAGTTCTCGAATTAGTCTCGGACATATAACAAAAATGTTCGCATCTCTAGGGAAAGATGGACAACTTTACTGAACTGAACATATTCATACATGAGCTCTTCATACTTTAATGCATCTTTTATGGTGAAGTGTTTAACAATAGACAATAGTTTGTCAAATATTATTGACTAATTCACTTATTCAAAAAGAGAGGTCTCAAACATTCCTCATAATAAATGAAGACTTGACCAAGTATAAAAGAGCTATAATATGCAATCGAGGAATTTCTTAAATGATTACTTGGGATCACTAAACAGCAGAAAGAGTTTACGTTGATGCTTGAAATAACAAGTTAAATTGGTTAAGCTTCAGGAGCTTTTTATTTTAAAACATCTTTTTAAATTATGCTCATTAAAATTAATTATGGCTAGGTTTTGTATATCTTATGATTATATAAATATATAATAAATTATTGATTTGAGATTATTTGACGCTTCCCAAGTCATAAGAAAGTCATTTCATTCCCTTTTCAGTTCTGATTTATAGTTTTCAGTTCAATAAATGGCGTGGGTGGTGAAAAATAGTAAAATAATGAATTTATTAAATATTTCGAAAACGAGAACCCTTTTTTGAAAATGCTGCTGACTTGGATTAAGCCCCCTATTTTACCTTATAAACAGCTGTTGGTTGCTCAGGTACAAAATTTCAAGTTTTTTTCATATTAGTGGCAACCTGGCGATACCGTGATAGTTATCCAGTCATCGATGAATTTTTGAGGTTCGAAACCGTGTGGCACCCATTACGTTGGATACCTCAGAACTTCCCATTCAAGCTGCAATAACATTCAGAACTCTATTACCGGTCCTTTTTCATCAACACGTCATTTAAATTGTTCTATTCACGTCTTTAGATATTTGGTTATGAATATTCCGCTTCGATATCATTATAGACTGATCTCCTAGACTAACCCATGACCTTTGGGCTTGAAAGTCTCATAATAGTGATAATAGTTTCCATCATCAGTTGCAAAACACTACATACATTTCTTCTTCAGCCACGAGAGTCAGTTGATTTATCAACGACTAAGCTCTCTTTGAGAATTTGAGTGTTGTTTCGTCCCATAAATATTATACCTTGAACTTTGTTGGTACTCTAATTCGTCCTTTATCGAAACATTTATAAATTCTTAGGAATGTCTGATGTGCTTCAGCAGAATTAATGAATGTTAAAAATGTAATTTTGAGTTTCTCATGATTGCTATCTATATACATTGAATAACTCAATAATACTCAATGACACAACTTTTTTTATGTAAAGAATGCCAAAACCATCGATTTAAGAGTTAGGTTAGATTATTAGCAGTAACTTATATTACTACATCGCACTTGCACTTTGCTGATCAAAATACACGGAAACTTCTAATATAATAATTTATTGCGAATCAACGAATATTAAATTCATTTTATTTGAAGAAATGTGCATTTGAGACATATCCCTTGAAGCAGATATTTTAAGAGATACAATTTATGGATTAAAATTATATTGTGAATTTGGAGAGGCAAGACATTTAGTGCACGGCTAAGAAATGTGTGCGTAATTGAATGTTCAAACCGAAGTAAATTGTGCTAAAATACCAATAATACAAATTCCGTCCAGAGCTGCGCTTTATAAGTTTAATAGTCTTAGTACAACATCCGCAAGACTTATTTGTATGCCACATGTCACACACTTTAATCTTTTATTACCATTTAGCTGCCCCTATGTCGCATCACGCGTTTAGTTGTAGTGTGTGGTCCTAACCAACAAATATCAAGTACGTCTCGATCCGAATATGTGTCCGACGAAATGAACCATATCATACTCTACCTCCACATTTTTGAAATAAACAGAATGCGTGGGTTTTATCTTTATTTTTATTTCGTTTTATTCGTATTTCCGGTCTTTAGGTGTACATTTAAATATTTCGTTTTTTCTTTCTCAAGTTTCATCATTATCCGAAATGTATCTTTGATAATTTATTAAAGGTGATAACCGAGAAGACATTATGGTCATATTTAAGATCAATTAGATTTTGTTTGAAATTCGATTTGTTTTTATTTATACGAAACTTGTCCGAAAAAATGTAATATCTTCCAACCGTCGGCTTCGTATACCTATCCTTCTGTTTGTAATCTGATATTCTGAACGTAAACGGTGCGATTTTCCAATACAGGCGCCATTTTACACGTCCAGGTGTCGGTAGCGGGCGTTCAGATGCCGCCAATATCGCGGCTTTTAGATCTACGTCGGCGTTACATACGATGTCTTGGTTACGAGACACTCAAAGCTAACTTCCCGTATCGCTTTGTCACGATACGCGTCGAATTCGGCGCCAAAGTGGCTCTGTGACATCCGGCCTGAGTGGCAAATAATCCGGGAAACTAAATACTCCCGTCCGTGATAGCTCGTTAACCTGGAAATGGAGGTGGCGTTTTCTCGCCGTTTCCCATTTTGTTTTCTCAATTAAATGTCGCCGTCGAACAAGGTGTTGTTCCTTTGCCAAATCCAATGCCACAATAGAGTAAATAGCCCGACGGTTTGTCTGTCTTAACCACCATCTTGGACTTTCCATTTAATTGTTTTTTTTTGTTCTGGCCTAAAATCCAGGCGGTGGAATGCATGACGCATACCTGGTCGCGGAGACTTGTCCTGGAGTGACAGGTTGGACCGGGTTATGTGGGACTGCCTCTGGGCTTACCAATACACTAAACCGAAACCGCCTCACAGTTGACTCCTGTGGATCGCTACTGCTACTGCATTAAATTTGGGGATATGGCACCCGCTGATCGGGCAGCCGTTATTGGGCACGAGGGCCCGGCGATTCTATTGATTCGCGAACCTGAGTTAACACACAACTGGGTACCGTCGTATGGGGGTAAAAGTTATGACTGTAGCGACGGATGAGGTCGTTTCAGCCTGGAAAAGGGGGGAGCTTGGCGGTGACGCGGTGCTAAGCTCCCAGCATGTCGACCAGCTCGCGAACAAGCGCATTTTCAGAAGAACTTGAGCTGAGTTGTTGTTTGTGGAATGATTGAGATATGAAGTGCTTGATTTCTGGACTGTCAGTTTACCTATGAATTTTATTATTTCTGACAAACCATGGAACGTTTAATATTCTCCTCAGGAGCTTATTTTGGAAAACTTGAAGCCGTTTGACCTGGTTGAATGTAACAAACTTGAAGTAGACATTAGATCCGTAGAGGAGTACAAACCGAATTAACATCTTGTAAAATAAGCATTTGATGGAGATGGGAAGTCTGCTAGAAGGGCAGATCAGAGAAGATAGCAAGTTTGCTATCCCCGAACCTTTTTGGATTGCTTTCTGGATTTGGGAATGCCAATCGAACCGCCGGTCGAAGTGAAGATCTAGGTACGTGACGTTATCCAGCCATGGAATTATTGCCGTGTCGATCTTAAGTTGCAAGACGCGCAGTGTGTAACGCTTCTTATGGAAAATGATGGCCTGGGTTTTCAGGGGGTTGATTTGCAACCTCCGGAATTTGAACCACTTGACGAGCTGCTTCTGTAGACGTTCATGAATTGTAACTTCGAACCTAGCGGCCGTGAAGAAAGCAGTGTCGTCAGCGTAAAACGCGACGTCAATGTGCTCTTTTCTCGGCAGATCTGTATTAAAGAGGTTAAATAAGGCTGTGGCCAGCGGGGAACCTTGAGGTACGCCAGCATCGATTTGTTTACGACTGGAAAGTGATACCCTGATATTGACCTGGAAAGATCTGTCCAAGAGATATGACTTGATGAGAGCGGTTAGGTCTTCTGGGAGGCCTAACCGCATGCACTTTGCGATCAATCCGTAGCTTTCCATTTAAGTAAGATTGATATCAAATCATTGAAAAAATAAAAATAATTATGTAACGACATATAGGACAAAGTGATAAGGATCAATATTCGTACGTGGAGTATGCTTCGACACAGATAGTACATGATTTTTCTGTTCTTTCCCATAACGTTGGCACAGAAAATTGAAAGTATACATTTTCTTATATTCTTATATCTTTCATTATACCGAGTGACCACTTGTACAGCTTTGTTCTACCCCCATTATAAAACATGAAGACAGAGGCAAATATTTTGTCATTGTTTGTTAGTGACGAAGATAAACGAAAAGAAAAGCGTCAGTCAAAAAAGTGGTCAGCGCTAATATAACATGTTGTTGACAATCTAGATAATAATATTGTTCGTTTGAAAAACTGAATTGAATTTAAACGTTTAAATTAAGATATTAAATAAAGATGTTAAGAATTAAAAAATATATTTCAGTGTATAAATCTGTAGTCACATCAATTTCACCTACATCTTCAGATGATGAAGATAAAGGTGAATTCGACATCTTAAAACAATTATCTTAGATCACACATAAAGAGAAAAAAACTAACGTTGAAGATGAGCTTACTTTATATCTTTTACTTACTTCATATCGATATATATATATATATATATATATATATATATATATAATATTATTAATAGAATTATAGTTAGTGGCCACAGCTGTTAAATGACACTTTAAATAGATAGGGACATTAGGAGTGTTGGCCAGCGAGAAAAGTATCTATATACATATATATCGATATTTAAATATATATATATATATATATATATATATATATATATATATATATATATATATATATATATATATATATATGTATATTTTAAAATATCGATACTTTTCTCGCTGGCCAACATTTCTAATGTCCCTATCTATTTAAAGTGTCATTTAACAGTTGTGGCCACTAACTACAATTCTCTTCCAGGTCTCTGACTAGTAAAAAAAATAATAATATTTATTGATGTTTTACAGATAGTAATCGGTGAACGCTCGATACAACTAAATTTTTTTTGATTTATTTAACTCTTTTAAAATATATTATATTTTAATTATTATCCATAATAACAGAGTCGCCTTCATTCAGTCATTAGCAAATATTATTCAGATTAATTAGTTCTTGAGGGGGTGAGTTCTATATCCATTGTCCATTTATCATCCACTTCCCAGAAATGGTGCTTATTTTCATTATTTTTCTTGTACATTCCTAAAATCGGTCCCCTACTATATTATTAGTTATTATTTTATATTGCATTAATAAATTTTAACTTTTTTTATCAAAAGCTAATGCCAGCTTTTGTATGGCTCTGTTAATATAATAATTACTAGGCTAAAATTAACTATAATCTTCTAGTATCCAAGAAGATAAAATAAAATAACTTCTGAAATGGACTCAGTCTTCTTTTCTGACGTTTCACCTTTCTTGTTTTTTTATTTCTGGATATCACATATCATTTCTGGATTCATAATCACTGATTTGAAAGTACGTCTTTTAGGGTAAACTGGTATGACTCGGTAAATGGAGGCAAAACGAAATGAAACAGTGGTGTTTACATTATGTGACCGTTATTTATTGGCAATATAAAAAAAATTAGAAAATACTAAATAGATAAAACGGATGGTACCGGTGTTACCTGGTGACGAGGCTTGGGCAGTCGATGGTGGCACGTCTTAACCAAACGATGGTCGGTTACTGAATGATCGAAAATACTCTTCAATAACATCCCAAATAAACGTCTCGGGGTTGCCAGCTATTTGTTATCGTGCTCTAGTTGGCGCTGCTGACACCCCGCCCGTGTTTAACATCTGGGATTATACTTCTGGGTACTTTGATGACAGTTATTCCACGATGTAAAATTCGACATACCGCAAGATCGCTACAGTCTTCTTCTTCATTTCTAATGTTGAGCATTCAGATTTAGAATTATAATAATATGAATGCAATTTTGACTATTGTTCCTGCATATTATTTTCACCATAATATGAAATAAAGTTATTTTAAACTTTATGTCAAAAGTATACGAAACTGAAGTTATTTGAGTAAAGTTATTATAAAGCTGAAAGTTGGGTTTGTAATTTTTGTTTCAATGCTATTTTACTAAGAAAACGACTCTACATAGACTAGATAGACTTGTCGCCATAAATAAATATATGGTGATGAATACATGAACTATTGAATTATTGAAGACTTTTGTATTGAAGTTCTTAAATCATATCTATCATATTCAGTATTATGAATTCATTTTAAATGATTTACACATCTGCAAAAATGTCATTATGCTAAAAGAACTTGAATTAATATATTATTAAATTTCGCTTTATCTGTCTTACTTTTTTACCTTGTTGTACGTTAATAAAGATATGATTGTACGTTTAAAATTCAATGCAGTTCGGAAAACGTTCTAGTCAGCAACCTTTCAAAAAAATTGCGATGAACAAAGTGTTTGTATATCCTTATATAAGGGGAAATGTAACAATGTGATTTGCCACTACAAAATCACCCTAAATCATAATGATTCCCATTAAAACCTTACGCACGGTGTTCACTTTGCCTTGATGGACTGATTGACCTGTTGACCAAAAATTTAAATTGTTTTCTAACAAATTCTTTAAAAACCATATTTACTATTTTTAGATATCAAAGACAGGAAACAAGCTCATTGATATTTACAATCATTTCTCTTTGTGTTTCTAATTAAGAATGCTTAAGAAGTTGTAATTCTTTTTTAAAAGTTATTTTTAAACGAAAATATTCTAAATGTTTAATCCGGTTATGTTTTTCTTCTCAAATTATATTCAAATATTTATTTTAATTTAATTAGTACCTTCACCAATTTATAGAAATAATTTCAATATTTTTCAACAAATCGGCAATTTTTGTAACAGAATCTAAAGCAGAATTCTGCGGTGAGCGATTTATTTATTTTCACTGTCGTTGCCCATTTCGTTTTTAATCCATCCCGTGTGCTATTTCCAATCTTGTCGATTTCGCATATGTAACCGAATTTAATTCCAAGACAAACCCACGAGGAAATGCATACGTCTTCGAAACCTGTTGATCCCGAAGAGTAGTCGACGAGAGCCGTTAGGGCGCTCGTAAAATTGTAATCGGATATCTCAGCGTTTCCACTTAGAAGGGGCCAATTCTCGATAGAGGCGTATCCAAACTTGTCCAGAATACGATACAAATTTTATCTGGATTAGGTTTTTTTATATAAAAAATTATGGAGCTAAATTATCACTAATTTATTTTCCTAATTTTTAGCAAAGAATGTAGTGTTAATTTAATTATAATGTGTTGGGGAAAAAGTATTTTCGGGTTTGTTTGATGGTTTTCGATGGAATTTAATTCATATACATTATTAAGGCTAATCAATATAGGTTTAGTCTTTATTGATGAACTTTAATTAATTTTCTAGTAAGAGCCTAAGAAAGAAATTCGAGCTAATAGTTTGGCTAAGCTCGCGCAGGTCATGATATAAAATTCATTTCCAGTCCTACCAAAGACTGCATCTGTGCGTTTTGGTGTCAATGTCTCTTCAACAGCTGCTGTATGCTTCGACCAGATAATTATCTCAACAGTTAATTCATGTAAAAACCTGTCGTCGAGGTTCTTTTTGTTTTATGAAATATGTCTGATCTCGGTATTTCACCTGCTTTTTCTTGTTGGTCTGGCTAGACAAATTATATCTTTAACAACGGAGAGATAATTAATCGTCAATTCCAACTCTATTATAAACACTAAACAATTGTCGATTAACATACAGTACATTTTTCTTCTTGTGATATTAAATAGCTTAAGATACAACGAAAATTGGCTCACTGAATCTCTACTGTCAGCGCGCATTAACTTTTGACCGAGTAAAGGAGCGACGTTACATTTAAATCTAGAATTTTGTATAAATTTTTCAAACGCTCTATAATATAACTATAATATTAGGAAAAACCGAAATTATATTCCCCAATCCATCATATAATAATATATAATGTGTTTGTTGGAATAAAAGAGTCCATTTAGAACCTTATTTCATCCTCAACAAATAATCATATTGTTAAAAATGAAGAATGAAAGAAAATGCTGGAGCAGGTTTAACACTATATTAAAACTCTTCTTTAAATAATGACAGCAGAGCAGGTGTGAACAATAGATTAAGACAATAACGATGGTACAATAAATACGTAAATATTAAGAGATATGTTTATTAGAAACGAGATGAAAGCTGCACGAGGTGGTACCAAGGGATGTGTCCTCGATGTTGCAAACGCGTCCTTTCGTAATCGACGCCAAGGGTGCAAAAGGGTAGCTAATTCGGCCAACCTGGCAAGAGCAATCATGCGTCCCTAACAATATAAATATACATATATAAACAGGAAAATTGTATGTTATTATTTTATGTTTGTTTATTTAGTTTATATTAGTTTTACAGTCAGCAATTAGTTGATAACCTTTCAGAAAATGTTACACCGAAATTTAAGTGAAATATTTTTAAGAGAAACGTATTCTGACTTTATTTAATTTAATTTTTTTTATTTTCAGGTATGTGTTCAGATAGAAAATACATTTTAATTCCATAACATTGGTGAGTAAGCATAAAAATCTTATAACTAAGTATGTGGTATATATCTTTAGCTATACATTTAATTTGTATTAATACGTCATTATTACAATAATTAACAAAAAAACTTTTGTTTTCTTAAAGAAAAAAAACATAACCTCTTTTTAAAGTGATACTTCGTAATTTTTTAAAAATATTCTGGATATTTTCCAGGGCAATCGTTGATTTCCGCCGACCAAAGTGTTCTTAATCATTGAAATGTGTACCATCGTATTTAAATGCAGAATATCAAATAATAATAGTCGATTGTCATAGTGCAGAGCGTATATATATATATATATATATATATATATATATATATATATATATATATATATATATATATATATATATATATAATGACTGATACTATAACTTATAGATTAATAGTTTTAATAATATGAAATCTTGTGTTAGATCGGAGATTTATTGACTGATGTATCGCATATAAAATTAAAAATACGAAAGTGATTTGTAGGATTTAGAATTCGTTGCATTAAATATTTTAGGATTAGAAATACTGGACTAGTTCGGATGTGAGCTCGCCCCAAATTGAAAAATGTTTACTCAAGAGTCGTCTGTAATTCCAAACGCGGCCAGATTTTGTTTTGCATAAATCTTGAATAATATCAAATAAACATTGGAAAATTAACAAAACGATATATTTAGGTCGAGGGGCATTTTCTCGAAATCATGTTTTTTATTAAATTTTTAATACCACAAGTCAGGCTATTCAAGAAATTATTGTTTTAGTGCTGTTATAAAAGATTAATTCTAATTTGCTACAAGAAATAAGTAATTCAACGATATTTTGTAAACTATTTACCGGAAATTGTTATACGAGGTTTTTGTGCAAATTCATTTTCTGTTTTGTCTCCGTGGCTATTCCCTGATTTATCATATCCTCTTGTTTGAGGTTCTGATAAAAAAGGAACTATTACCCAGCGGAAACACGTAGTATCAATGGAGGCAAGCAATAATCGGATGTCTAAAAGTCTGGTGAATACGAGGTGTGAGTTTGACGGAAGTGTGACTCTCTTATATTCGCCCAATCAACTAAGAGGTCAAGTTATTCGCAATCTATGTCTCGGAATCACAACGTTTAAAATGTCAATGCCATTTCAAGTTTCAAACTACTTGATGACTATTCTACGTAGTATTCTACGTAGAGTATGCCATTGACTCACATTTTACATAATTGAGAAAAAGTATCTCTACAGTTAACAACTTGATAAAAAATAAAGTTTAATGACAAAACCTTATTTCATCATGCTTGAATAATGTAAAGTAAATTTTAACAGTGATAAGCGTTGAACTTTGTTCCCACAATTGTGTGTGTATTAACAATTTTGCTTATCATTATGTAGTAAAAAGAAATGGGTCAACGTTTTATAAGTCACTATATATTCTATAGTGGCTGATGCTTTTATGTAGCGTTTAATGAAAATCGTTTACCACTAAATATGTTTTCATGAGTGGAATTCAATGCTGGACGTTGAAGTGACCCGTACTTTAACTGATTTTAGGAATGTAGGGATTTGAGCGGTGTACGTAAGTGCGTTATTTTGATAGAATAACGATTTTTCTCTTTTATAAATCAAGTATTTTATATCCAATTGGCTCAGAATGTTACGATACTATATATTAATTAATTTAATGCTTTAATTAATTCTTTAAAGCCGCAATCGGAAATTTTGTGAATTAACAATTATAATGGCCGGTTTGGTTGGCGTAGTGGTAAAAGCGACTGGATGGTATTCCTGTCCTTACGACAGACGCGAGTTCGAATCCTATTTGAATATGGCCTTAAATTTATGTTTGTGATTGTTTAATATTTGTGATTGTCCTTAGACAAAACTGCAAAATCCGACAAGGATAATGATGCCAGTAACCAGACTGGATAAGACCGGATGTTATCTGGGTTGGCGATCATCGTGACCGTGGTTCTGAGCCCACGTTAAATAGCAGGTCTCATCCAGATAAGCCCTAGATGATAAAATGGACTATAAATTGTGTAAAAAACAACTAAAATGTACAAGATAATCTTAAAATACAGGAGATTGTATGTAATAAAAAGTGGTGAAAAAGAAGATAAATGTGTATAGATAAAATAATTAACTACATAATTTGGATAGTGGATTACGAATTTGGATACATAGAGTAGATTACGGATTTGGATACATAGAGTGGATGTATATGGAACTATTCATAAGGAATGTAATTATTGGAGTATATTCCCATTTTGAAGGTAATCTGCAATCGTTCATTGACACTCGAATATGTTTTTGCTGAATTTAGCAGTCGTTTTCACACAACTTGTTGGAACTCCAAATGGTCAATTATGATATTCTGTATATATTTTTGTGAAGAGTCATGAACTTTTATTCAAACCCCGTCGAAAGGGGTCCACGAACTTATAGAGCAATTTAGTATATTGTAGTAGTTAACGATTTATAATGTTAAACAAGTCTGATATTGAACCACTTGGTGGTCTTTAACATTTTTATGTTTCTAAACTAGCTTTTAATTATTAATATAATATTTTACATGTAATATAAATTACTAATTATTCTTCTAGATTATTTAAGAACATAACTCTATAACAAATATTTTATTGTATTATATTAAATGCTTATAAACCTTAAATGAAATAGCACGTATATTAACTGAACAAATTCGTGGTCTGTCTCCATTTGTAATAACCCGAACAAATTCATTTGTTAACTGGGTAAATATTATATTGAAATCTAGCCACCGGTGGACTTAGTATTATTGATAATGGAAAAATAAATAAGCTATTTCCAAGTTTACAGCTCGTGTAATTTATAACTAGCTTTTGAGTAATGATCAATAAGCTTATAAAATGGTGGTTGGTTCTGGAAATGCAACGGTGTCACGCCATCCGTAGACCAGTTAAAATAAGCACTACATATCCTATTTTGTAATAGAAAAACTCGAAACTAATTTCTTTTCAAACCAATGAATTCTACTAATAAGATTAATTGTGTTCAACAAGAAATATATTTTCTCTATAAAATCACAATTTAGTTTTCTACAGGGTGACCCAGAAATACATTTAATTAAAAACTAGGAATATTTGTGTAAGCGGATATATAAAATTGCATCCTTGCAGATATCAAGATCAGCAGATTTTGAATAAGAGATTAAATTTTGCAGAAGAACGGATACTATAGGTTTCTAAGCCTCGTCCAATAGGATTCTTTTTAGAGGGAGACCTTAAGAGAAAATAACGTGGCAGCATCAGGTGAAGAAGAATATTCAAAAATTAAAGGAATTTTGAGTAATTAATTAATTATCTACTGTGGAAAAATAAAAAAATTCATTGCTGGTTCAATTTTTAGTAATAAATTTTCTTTTACACCATTACATTAATTTTTTCTAGGCGTTTACATGCTATTAGAAATGTCCAAAAGGAGGGAAAATGGCTACCGCTAAAATTAACTGAAAATCCTCTTTCATTGCTTGCCAAGTAAAAAAAGAACTTTATATCTGGCGATTAGAAATTCATGGCCTAATGCAGAAGAGCTATCCAGATCACAACTGAAGCAGAATTTATAAACACAAAGTCTTGTTGTGCATATGGTAGGATCTGAACAATTTAGTATATTACGAGATGCTAAAACCAAATGAAACTGTTACTATAGATATCTACCAACGTCAAAGGAACAAACTGAATGGCGTATTCTTGCAAGAAAGACCAGCAATATCGAGTAACAAACGCAAAGTGATCCTGTTGCATGACATCGTTCAGTCATATGTCGCAAAATTTGTGAAGGGTACACCGTGGCAGCTTGAATGGCAAGTTCTGCTTCATTGCAATGATGAATGCAGCAAATGCCAAAGTGAATCGTTCTTTGTACACGTTGTCGTCATGTTGTCAGAATGATAGGAAACATTTTTAGAAAATGGTGCAAAATATTTTGATTCATACATATTATATATATTTTTCTTAATGAATACTTTTTTTTTAATGTCAAACACTACTCCCAGTAAATGGAGGCACATAATACCTTATTGTTATAGCAAACATATAACTTTGAACTACCCAAAAACTACTATAAATTAAGTTTAGAATATATTTACTTCGAGAATAATTTAATATCCATCCAAAATATCTGTCAAAGAACAAGAAGTAATAAGGATCTTCTTGAAGAATATTATCGCTTTAAATACACAGTTTAAATATAAATTCTGATTCTAATTGCTTACGAATCTGTAATAGATTGACCAAAACATTTCACGATAAATTGTCAATACTAGTTTAATAGAAACACTAAAAAAAGATAGTTTTCGTCTTCTGAAAAACGAATATATAATTAGTACTATTGAAACTTGTACCACTTAAAAACCTTCAAGGTTCTGTAAAAATACGAAAAGTCGAAACTATGGGGCAGTTCGGACTCGGTCGGTCCGCTGAATTGAGAAGTGTTTACTTTAACCCCGCGGTAATACGATATGCAACCAGATTTTCAACATCATCAAATAAACATTATTTAATCTGCAATGGAATCATTGTGTTCGAATTCGTCGGAATACTGGTATTTCGTTTAGGTTCTTTGTGCGCCTATTTAAAAAGGTGCTCCCAGCGAAAATATTAGCGATGTTCGTTTGTATTTTGTAGTAGATAACTTGATTGTTTTATCGTTGGTAATTTAACTGTGTTGGCATCAATATTAATGGTAAAATATTGCGTCCTAAAAGTTCAGTTAATAAAAAAGAATTGTCTGCAATTGTGATTCAACGTGACAGGACAGTCCTTCTACTGTTGAGATAGTCGCGAGTTCGGGTCCTGCTGGGCATTTGTCGTAAATTTTTGTTTGTGATTGTTGTAATTTTGTCCAATTGCGATTGTGAAATCCAACAATAAAATGATCCCAGTCATGTCAGTAACTAGAATGGTTAAGATCGGATGTCTTCTGGGATAATCTTACAAGTTGGCTACCTGCTAGTCGGTAAACTTAATGCCTAGGACCGTGGTTTGGAACCCACGTTAAACAGTAGGTCCAGTCCAGATAAACCCTAGTTGATAAAAAGGAAACTCTAAAATATAAAAAAAGTGTAAAGTGAAAAGTAGCAAAGTTCTAAAAAAATCTATTTTACAGCGTTTTTCGATTATTCCTTCACTCGGATCCAATACTAAGTTTGTCAGCAGACGCTTGTGTTTTTGGTTCGGCTCAACTCCTGAATTCAAGTTTGTAACAAAGCTATTACTTTGGTTGTATATTTTATTCAAAGTGTTGTCCATTGATAGCCATTAATTTCTCCTATCCTTCAGACATTTTACAAATTGCATTCCCATACAACGATGTATCTTTGGAGGTTATTCACGATCCATTTTTTGGATAATTTTTTTCCTAAGAGGCGAAGCGTTGCTCAAACAGATTATGATTCATATGTCGGAATAAGTAGTAATCAAAAGGAGCAAGGTCAGGTGAACACGGACGATGAGGTAGCACCTCCCATTTTAATGCTTCTATATAGGTTTTCACTAGTTTTGTAACATGCCATCGAGCGCTAGCATGCTGAATAATAATAGTAATGTGTTTTGCTCGTATTCCGGTCGTTTTTCGTGCAGTGCTGGGCTCAAATGCATCAATTGTATTCAATAGTATTGCCCATTGATGGTTTCATCGAATAATGCCTTCAAATCCTCGTCTTCGTTTTTTTTTGGTTGCCCAAATCGATCTTGCTCTTTATTGTCCAGATCGCCACCCTTAAAACGACGAATTGAATTTCAAATTTAAATAAAAAATAGAACATCCCGCAAATGCGAATTACTTGGAATAATTTCAAACATTTTCAACGCGCTGAACCAGAAATTTTTCGACAAAATGATATGTACTGAAAGCGTCAGTGAGACTTCAACATGAAGTTGATTATAAATGTACTCGATACGATTTGATACACAGTAACATCCTTTGTTGTAAATTCGTTAAAATTTATTTATACGCTAATATTTATTGAAGTATTTTTGGTATTCACTCTCAGTGCGTGAGAAAGCCTCCTATAGTTATCCATGTGAAAAATATGAATATTCTACGATTTTCTTTAGTTTAACATTTCATAGCATAAATGTTACAACTAACTATCCAATATTTCAATCTTCGCACGTTTTTCGCACACCATTTCTTCGTTTTTATGTTTTTATTATTTAATTTTTTAATTAATTTTAATTTGTTGACCTTCTGTATCTTAAAGTTTTCGGGGATGGTCCAGCTTTTAATATACTAGGGAGAGTTAACAATATTCGAAGGACTTTGTTTTGATAAGTTGGGATCATATTGATATTGGATTTCTTTGTACAACTCCATTGTTACACACTGGCTTCAAAGATATCCATATCCATTGTCTTCAAAATATAGTTTATAAAATAACTAAGTATTGATTTATCTTAGGTTAAATTAGGAGTATCTAGCCAATACGGATCTTTGATAGTCACTATAATCTGCTCAGCTTTCTGTCTAATGTGGCATTTTTTAACCTAATCTATCTTCAAAATGGATGCTGATATAATTCGCTGATTCTGCTTGAGTAATTGAGCATCATTTATGTGATAATAATATAATAAACTTTTTGACGCAACACAAAGTTAACATTAGCAGATTTCGAGCGGTCAATCTGTATTTTCCAGTCTTTTTATAATTTTTAATAGTTGGGACAGTCGTGTAAATTTAACTTTACGTTAATTGTAGAATTCTTTCGGTTGTATAGTTAACGGGTCTAATTCATTAGACCTTTAACTAATGTTCCTAATATTTATGACATGGGAAAAGAATTATGGCCTGACATAAACATAATATCGCATTGTATTAAGCATCTGGTAAAATTAGACAACCGAAAAAGGTACTGAATAAGGAGAACATACGTGTTCAACAAAGAGGAATCCCATCGGCTCGTTGTCGAGTATTTCGGATAACGGGAGTTCAAGTACCGAGGCTAGACGAAACGAGGATTTCGGGAATTCCATCAGAGTCTGAAACGCACATGTTTTATCAGCGTGATAAATTCCTAGCCGGAAGAGTGTTTTCCACCCCGATATTTTCTGCGAATCGGGGTACAGAGAAAGGGTTTCTTGGACCAGCCTTGTCCACCGCCACCAAGAACCCGATGTATCGAGAGGACGAGAACTTGCATCGAAAACGAGATAAGGAGTTGAACTGAAGAAGAAGAAGAAAGTATTGAAGACAGCAGTGAAGTAATATTGTAAGAATAATGGAAGAGAGTAATGTTATCCCCAAGCAAGCGCAACCAGCAGCAATTTGGGAATTATTTACTCAAAGAACAGAGAAAATAAATTGTATATAATTTACAACCGCATCTCAAAAAGTCCATTTATGGATTTTGGTAGTGCATCACTTGTACTTTTTCTATAGCCCTAGAACTAGAGATATGTATTTTGTCAAGATGGTTGTGTCATCAGCGAATAGTTAAATAACTAAATAGTTTTAGTATCTAATTATGTTAATGTTTTGATAAATTGCGAGATTTTTTTCATTATCAAATTATCATCTCGTTATAATTTTAGTTTTAATGAATGAAAGTTCCGTTTGACCGACTCATCCGCGAATAATTGATAATAAAGTTGCGGCATCCAATTTAGACCCGTAATTCTATTTTCTTCGCCAAACTATAAAGTAAATGTGGGGTTAACGTCCGCCACGGCCATAAAATCTTTTGTTTAAAATTCCTGCCGGGTCCCATTGAACTTATTTCGAAATAATTAATATCCGTTAAAATGGGAGAATGCCGAGAGAAATTGTGCCGACAAGAATGCAACGATTCTACTCACAATGACGGTTTATATTTATTAAGTGTCATTCTAACCGAGACTAACTTTCCTATGAACTCGAGTGTACAAAGCTGCAGTATTAACCGTGGCATTTCCGTTTGATATATCGAATATATTCCTTTAATAAACGAAATGCGTCCCGCTTGAGATGCAGCAGCAACTATTTGAAAGCCTTTTTGTTTTCGTGGATATCAAGGCGTGTTTTTGCGCTGATACTGCGCAGACCAGGAAAATATTTCAAATTCCTTTTAGACGACATCAATATACAGGAGTCTTGAGGTATTATTAAAGGAGTGCAAAAAGCGCGTGGTAATTGGATGAATTACATATAAAGAACCATAGTAAAACACATTCTTTTGGCAAAATTAGTTTTTTATATTCAACATAATTCATTTCAAGGGTGATACATTGATTATAGCGACCCTCCAACTTTTCGATACCATTTTTGTAGTACGATTTTATCTTTGCTTCAAAATAGGCCTCAGTTTCGGCGATCACCTCTTCATTCGACGAAAATTTCTTCACAGTCAGCAATCTTTTGCGATTTGAGAACAGAAAATAGCCGCTGGGGGCCAGATATGGAGAATACGGTGGATGAAGAAGCAATTCCAAGCCCAATTCATGGATTTTTGCCATCGGTTTCACTGACTTTGTGACACGGTGCATTGTCTTGGTGAAGTAGCACTTTCTTTTTCTTCAAATGCGGCCGTTTTTCGGCGATTTCGTCCTTCGGTTCAAACGGTTCAATAACGCTATGTAATAGTCGCTGTTGATGTTCCAGACGCCATCACCTTGCATCCGACTGTTGCGTTTTTCCACGCTTTGGAGCGGGTTCATCGTGAGCAGTCCACTCGTATGACTCCCGATTGGACTTTGGATTGATGGAGCTATGTCACATATCGACGCAAAAACTCGGGTTTATTACGCTTGATTATCTTTAAACACTGCTCCGAATCATAAACTCGTCTTTGTTTTTGGTCAAAAGTGAGCTCGCACGGCACCCACTTTGCACAGAGCTTTCTCATACTCAAATATTCCTGAATGATATGATGTACACGTTCAGTGGATATCTTTAGAGTGTTGCTAATTCATTCAATTTCAATGTACGGCCATTCAAAATCATTTTGTGGATTTTTTAATGTTTTCGTCGGTAACAATCTCTTTTGGGCGTCCACCATCTTCGGTGCTCAATTCACCACGTCTAAACTTAACATACCAATCCTTGAGAGAGATCCTGCCACTAAGGTTAATAGACCTCGCTAGTATTTAGCTTAATTAATAGTTTAATTCTCAAATAAATAAATAAACAAATGAACAGTACTGTTCCTACTGTGCTCTCACTTCTCCAACTCCAGTTATAATGGACGTGCAGTGTGTACAAGGAAGAAAGTAAAAAACTACACGCTTGATACGCCACCACCAAGAGCCAGCAGTGACCGATAAACTCTGGCCACTTTGGCGTTAATTTCAGATATATAGACTAGTTATAATTTATATTTACATTTGCAACCGTTAAACTATTATTTTTGATTTACCATAATTATGGGGAATATATGACAATTCGAAAAATAATAAAATAGAGTAAAATAAAATAAACAACGGTAAATGGATAAATAAATCAATTAATAAGAAAAGCATAATGAATAGAGAACAACAAATAGAGAATAATAAATGAAGAATAATATATGGAAAATAATAAATAGAATATAATAAATGAATGTTAATAAATATAAAATAATATATAGAGATGTAATAAATTCTATGGACAAACTCACCATTTCATGGAACTCAGCTTCGGTGGCACACATCATAGCAAAATAAACTGAACATGAAAAAGGTAGTGACTCTGAGCGTCACGTTCTCATAAATGAAAGGTTATTAAATTATAATGTCCCTGGGACGTGATCTAGAAATCACATCTAGCAAACACAGCCCCCGGAGAAACATTAACAGTATTGCGATTCATGGTAATTACTGAGTATTCGCAAATGTGACAAACTCTACAATTGGAAAAAAGCGGCAATCCCGCCTAGTTGCTTTACATTCTGGTTCAAATTTTACAATCTGGTTATGATTTCCTCGAATGATACACGTATTTGTCTGCAGTTTATAAAAAATAAATCTAGAAAGTATAAACAATAAAACTCACTTTTACATATTTTACAAGCCTTCCAAGGGGCCACTACAATAGTAAGACAAATAAAATAAGAGTATTCAAGTAGAAAAGCTTTACACTGAACACGAACTTCTTAAACATCCTAGTAAAACTAAACTACTGATAGTTCTGTAGCGACCTTGAGGCATGTGGAATTTTACATCGTGGAATAACAGTCTACAAAATACCCAGAAATATAATCCCAGATGTTGAACACGGGCGGTGTGCCAGCAGCGTCAACTAGAACCTGATAACGAATAGCTGACGGCAACCCCGAGACGTTTATCTGGGATGTTATTGAAGGGTATTGCGATTCATTCAGTGCTGAACCCTCGTTTGGTTTAGACGTGCCACCATCGACTGCCCAAGCCTCGTCTCCAGGCAACACTGCTGCCATCCGTTTTGTCTAATTGTATTTTCACATTTTTATATAGCCAATAAATAACGGTCACATGATGTAAACACCACTGTTTCATTTCGTTTTACCTCCATTCACCGAGCCACATTATTTACCCTAAAGTTCTACCAAGGTACCACTTCAAATACTGATGAAGACTGGAATAAAATTTCAATCTACGAAACATAAGTATAAGTAGAGCCTTCCTTATCGCCAACCATATCCGTGTGAAATTAAAAAATAAGCACAGTTTGTACGAGGAAAATAATTGCTCACTACGTCCCACGCCGTATTTACTCACGGGCTACGAACCCTACGTTATCTCTAATTCGCCATATAAAGTAAATTAACTATTGTGAAACACCTTAAGCGAAATATCAAAGGAGGCGGCGGGTCGACGACGCACGCGCCCTCCTCTCTCACGGACCCGAAACGATAAATTCCTAATTTTCCACATATCCGCCGTATCTCCTGCGCGAGCGAATACGTACATTCAATAATATATATCATCAAACTCGACATGCCGTCTGCCGATGCGGCACGAAAACCCAAACATCCCTCTATTTAAAAACAAAGACGCATATATGCATATCTATCCGATAACATCTAAAATGCAACATACGAGAAATGTAAATTTTGTAATACGATCACAGCCACGCACGTATTTTAGTCATGAGAAGCGTCTTATACAGTTGTCGACTGTACGTTTTGATGAGATATATGGATGCGGGGTTTTTTCGCGCCCGTTTGACGTTGATATTTCATATTTTATTTCGCCTGTATTAATTCTGCAACGTACGTTCCTAGTCGTGCTAGTTCCGAGCAACGCTCATTTATTATTGCAGCCTGCTTCGATCTAACTTATCGTAAGGAACACTTTTATTTCTCGGTAAATAAAATACAAGACTTCAACAAAACATCATAATGGTCACTCTCTTGACAATATACAATAGTGATTACTATTATTATTAACATGCTGTAACACATCGTCTAGAAACTATGTCAACTATAGTCTATTCAAAACAGCAGTGGGCCACATCATCTGAATTGATGTTCCAATGTTGCCGCATCAACTCTGAGTTTTAGTACATTTTGACTATATATATCGACGATATTATCGAAGAACTTAGAACTACAATGAATTATACACCCACATTAATTTATAGGTTAGAGTTGTTTTATTATATTTACATTGAACATTGAACACTAGTATATGTAGAGTTCTAGGCGCCTTTTTTATGTATAGGTATCCCCCGAAAGTCTAATGCACCTAATTAACAATTGTATATGTGAGTAATAATGTGAGTAGTAAGTTAGTAAGTTACCCTATATGCTTAGTTCTTGTTTCCTTCGATGCAATGTTTCCTTGTAAAGTCATTTTGATATTATTTTATATCTCGTTACTTTGTTTTGTTACAACCTGTATACATCTTTCTTGACATAACTTTATCAATCACTGCATTCTCCTTAATGCATTTCCCATATCTCCAAAACAGTATTATTTATCTCTTCATACATTTTAACTAAACGATCTGTCTGGGTAATTATCATCATTTAATCATAAACCCACATTCATAAAGATTTATTCAATCACTGTCACTTTCAAAATCACTACTCAAGTGAATATCGAAGCTGTTTATTTCCAATCTATCAAAAACTTGCTCACAATTACACCTTTTCTCAATTCTCTTTCTCAATATGTCTTATCGAGCTCATCCAAACCGAAGGTGTTATTGTCGACAATGCTTTTTCCACATAAATCCAGTTTTGGTTTCAATATCCTTCTCGACTTGAATGTCTATTGCAATAATTTTTGCAACACCCCATCAACTGATTTGGATTAAATGATGATAGGGAGGAAGACGTAATACTTTGTGGTCATAACTCTCAGCAATCTGATCTACCATGTATATTTTCTCAGGCTTAAACAACATAAAATGCAATTAAATGTTTCATTTATATTTATCGATTAACAATTTCAAATAGTTCATTCTTTAACATGTTTTCTTCAAGACTTATTTTCTGTAATTTAACTCTTGGACTTAGAGGAAATCACTAATTCTGCATCAGCATATCTCTGCAATCAATTATTAATAATTGTTATGACTAACAAAACCTAATCGATAGTTATTCCAAAGTTTACTTTTTTTGATCAGCTTTTGTTGTCTTTACACTATATTTATTATCATCTTGCCATGAGTGACCCAATGTACCATTCTGCAATATCCATGTCTCACCTAAATATACAAATTCATATAATAATTCTTCCTTAGTTTTGTTATATGTTTTTAAAAATTGTGTTCTTTTAAAAGCAATGTCTGGAAATTCCATTAAACTGCTTCATGCATTAACTTTACACCACTTAAACCTTATATTACCCAACAGTGCATAAAGGCATGTTTTACATCCCTCAAATAGCTTTATCTTTCAGGTATTTTTGGATACATTTCAGAATAATTCCTTTATTTCACTGAAATAATTATATTAAATTATGTTACGATTAAAAGAACTACTACGTTTAAGCATCTCGTATATTTGATGTCTAATACAGCTATTAAGCTGATCTTGATTCATCACCTGTTAGGTATAAAGACGGTTTCTTTTTGGTGAATTTAAGGTTATATTGTTTATTATTTGTTGATATATTTTAGTGCCCTTGCCCGTACTAATATTCAGTGCAGCTGCAACACGCTAAAAATATTTTGAATAAAAACCACGAAGATTTGAAGTTGCCTAACAGCAGCTCTTTTTAATTAATATAAAATGAGAAGGAAAATATTGCCTGACTCTAAAACGAATTTACAACTTTCGACTGGCACATATTAATGACGTGAGTTCACTGCTGTTTTGAATAGACTATAGATAGATACTTTTCGAGAGACTTTAAGATGCTACGCCTAGAATAAGCTTGTCATCCATACTTCTCATATAGTGCGGTCCTGACTATCCGGTCATTTGTTTAAAATGTTCCTGAATGGTGAGCGAGTGAGACGGATGAGTCTGTTTTCTAATATATAAGAATCCTCGCCTTCAACAATAGGCTATGTTTCTTTAAATAGAATTGTTCTTTAAAATAAATTAATAGTCTTTATTTTCTAAACCCTTTCACATGTTATAATTAGCTCAGTCAGTAGCTCATAAGGCTGCATATATATATATATATATATATATATATATATATATATATATATATATATATATATATATATATATTATAATATTGCATTCTTGTTTTGTAATAATTCTCATCAGGGTGTCAAAGCAGCTATGAAACATCAATTTCAGGGTATTTTATATGGTTATTATAACCATTATAATGAGTAGATTACAGTAATTTTTACTCTTTCATAATGTTGAATGGTATGATGGCCAGTTTGGTATGTGATGTCAAAATTGCTTTTCCTACATTCATCACTATTGTTGATTGGTTTGAAGAAATCTTCCGCTTTAGCCCGTCTAATATTTTTAGGAACTTAATGCTTATGCTGCTCCGTCATATTGCATTTCTCGGATGTTGTTTCAACGATTTGAAAATCGCAATTTTGACGTCGTGGAAATAAAACACGGAAACACAAAACAATGGAAGTTAGAAAAAACAATGATCTGCAACACTTATTGCATTAAAAAAACTAATTTTGGCAAAAAATGTGTTTTACTAAGGTTATTGACCTGTTATATCGAATAGTGATACTTGTGTGATATTGATATTTGATAGTGATTTCTGAGATACCTTCAAAAGTATAATTTATATATATATTTTAAAATATGTTGGTTTTGAAAGCTTCGCACTCAAAATCCAGAAATAAAACTTTAGGGTAAATTAGATGGTTCGGTGAATGGAGGTAAAACGAAATGAAACAGTGGTGTTTACATTAGGTGACCGTTATTTATTGAAGTAATATAAAAACGTGAAAATGCAAGTGGTAAAAAAAGGCTGGCGGCGGTATTACCTGGTGACCAGGCTTGGGCAGTCGATGGTGGCATGTCTAAACCAAACGACGGTCGGTTACTGAATGATGAAAATACCCTTCAATAGCATCCCAGACAAACACCCTATCCATATTCAACATCTGGTATTATATTTCTGGGTATTTTGTATACAGTTATTCCACGATGTAAAATTCGACATGCCTCAATATCACCACAAAACTATTTACTGCTACGTATCATTAACTATCCGGTTTATATGGAACAATATTTTTCGTTTAGTACAACATCCATTCGTTGTTCCTTTTTAATTAAACTTTCCTACAAACCGCCTTACTGCTTAAAATTAACATTAAATTTTAAGTTCTAACATCCGTAGAGTAACGCTAAGTAACGTAAAATGTGGTTTCTATCGAATATACATCATTCTGTTTCCACAGCTGGTATTACCAACGCGGAATATTAATTGCTCCTGAGTAACCTCTGCACTAAATTTAATATTACACAATTATCGGGTGACCTACAACTAAAATAAACTGTCACCGAACTTTCGAACATCTTGGTCCATATTTCTGTATTAATTTCCAATATTTGCATAGCGACATACTCTCAAATATATTCAATTAAAATACGGATAAATAAAGTATTATAATAATATTTAAATTGTCATTTTAAAAGCATACATTTATTTCACTGTTTTGATATTTGTTAGATTATAACATTTATACATTGTTTTATAATATAATCTACATAAACACACACGAAAATCACTATTCACATAAAATTTTGAAAAAAATTTATATAAATATTAAATAATAAAAAGTTAATTAATTAAATTAAATTACGAACAAAACAAATCTAATTTATTGCTCGTGTTGTTATTCTGTTTCTGCTTATTTATTTTTTGAAGTAGATTCAATTTTTTGGTTAAAAATATTTGTGTTTGATGAGTAGGCCAAGTAAAGGGACAAGAGAGGATGAGGAAAAATAGGAATAAAGAAACAATAATTAAAACTAAGGAACGCTTCAGGCCCCGAAGTCCGCTACGTAGCCTACGGGATTTGAGAAATGTTGTAACCAAATTAGAACAACCACAAAAAGTCTCTGCTTCCGCCGGAAATCGAACCCGCGACCTCCGCCTGTGAGGTGAATGCTCTAACTATTACACCATAGAAGCAGTTGCCTGTAATATTTCTACAGATTCTCATGTGATATAGTTAGGGCTTAAAAAGCAAACAGAACAGCTTTTGCACTGTACGACTTCCGGTCCTCTGTCACAGCAATAACATTATACACAAATATCTGATTATTTTAGATAGGTTTCCCTCGATTTCGCCGGATTGCATCATCAGATCCTGACTTGGATCCAATGGGACCACCTCGGAAGTGAACTCTTTCGAATAAAAAAAGTGTTTTGAAAATCGCTCCATTATTGACGGCGAAACCGGCGAACATACATTAAAGAAAAATATATTGAATTGTAAGAAGACGTAATACTGTGGGGCCAGAAGGTTTAGCAATCTGATCTACTATGTATATTTTCTCAGAATTTTTTCTAAAAACAGTTACTTTTGTATAACATAAAATGCAATTAGATGTTTCGTTTATATTTACCGATTAAAAATTCAAATAGGTCCTTCTTTAACATGGTTTCTTCAAGACTTATTTTATTTAATTTAACCCTTGGACACTAATTCTGCACCAGGTATAACACCATATTTGTTTCTAGCATGAAGAACGATATGTCTGCAATGAATTATTCATAATTGTTATTATTAAGAAAACCTAATCGATAGTTATTCCAAAGTTTACCTTTTTCGATCAACTTTTGTTGTCTTTTCACTATATTTATTATCATCTTGCCATGAGTGACCCAATGTACCATTCCGCAATATCCATGTCTAATCTAAATATACAAATTGATATAATAATTATTCATTCATATTGTTATATGTTTTTAAAAATTGTATTTTTTTAAAAGCAATGTCTGAAAGTTCCATAAACCCCTTCATGTGTTATCTTTACCCCACTTAAATCCTATATTACCCAACAGTGCATGAAGTTAAGCTCTACATCCCTCAAATAGCTGCATATCTTTCAGATGTTTATAGATACATTTCAGAATAATTCCTTTATGCCTTGAAATAATTATATTAAATTATGTTTTGATGCTTGGCTTACGGGATTTGAGAAATGTTGTAACCAAATTATAACAACAACAAAAAGCCGCTGCCCCCGCCGTAAATTGAACCCGTGCCTACATGTGTGAGCTGAACGCCCTAACCACTGCGCCATATAAACAGTTGCCTGTAATATTTCTACAGCTTCTCATGTGATATAGTTAGTGCTTAAGCAAACAGAACAGCTTTTACACCGAACAACTTCCGGTCCTCTGTCACAGCAATAAGATTATACACAAATTTCTGATTATTTTAGATAGGTTTTCCTCGATTTCGCGGGATTCCACCGTCAGATCCTGACTTGGACCCAATGGGACCACCTCGGAAGTGCACTCATTCGAATAAAAAAAAATTGAAAATCGGTCCATAATTGACGGCGAAACCGGTGAAGTCCGTTAATACGATAAAGACATATTTTAACTGTTCTAATCTACAATTAATATATAACTGATTGGGTTATTTATATCTACTGTACTCAGTAGTTGTATTTTCAGGTAGTTTGTAATGATTTCAAATCTACGTAAGCGTAGGTTGGTCTATGTAAAAGGCCTCCCAAAGATTATTACAGGCAATTATTTAATCCGTACCCCGTGTACGTTAACACTCTGTTTCAAATGGATCTGCCACCTGACATATTTACTATTAAGGAATTGAAACAAAGAATTGTTAAAGAAACTATGGAGGTCTTCGTGTAATTTATTGAATGAAACTATGTTGCACTTAACACTTTATTAATAACACTAACTATTATACAACTAATTAACTAATGAAAATGTATGAATGTTTGATTATTGAACGGATGATTGTTGATTGAATGTAAGATGCTTGGACGTCGAATGATGAATGAATCTGTTGTCTATCTTTCTGCGTGCCCTTGATCATTTTTGATCAATCTTATTCTGTGGCCAGTTCGCGATAAGAAGAAGAGTAAAAAACGTCCTGGTTTTGACCTTTTGAAAAGTGTCTGAAATTAATAACATTCATATTGAATACCATGCTAAGACTTAATTACTTTCCTAGTACTTGGAAAGTGTCTCAAATCATTACAATTCTTAAACCTGCCAAAAAAATCAGAAGACGTCTCCTCTTATCGTCCTATAAGCCTGTTACTTGTTATCTCTATACTTTTTGGAAAACTATACATTAAGAAAGTCAAAATAATCGCAGAAGACAGAAATATTATTCTAGACCATCAATTTGGCTTCCGTAGTAAACACGAAACACCAAAACAAATACATAGGTTAATCAACCAATTTAACAAAAACTTGAACGATAAAAATATTGCTCCGCTGCATTTATCGATATATCTCAGGCCTCTCGATAAGGTGTGGCATATTGAATTGAAAAAGCTTTTGCACCATACGCATATTCACCTGCTGAATTCATACCAAACAGACAGACATTCTACGTAAGCGTAGGTTGGTCTATGTAAAAGGCCTCCCAAAGATTATTACAGGCAAAGGTTGAAAAGAAATTAAAATCTAATCCCGACTATTTCGGGACAGGGCAGGAGTTGTAATCCACGGGCGAAGACTGAGAAAAATAATATGTCTGAGAAACAGGCAGGGGCGGGACTTATTAAAAACACGTAAGAAAATTTGAAATATTTATCAAAAGAAAGTTCCGAAGAGTTGTTTCCACTTCTCGGATTAAGCCTGCCGTCGGTACCGTTCAAAGAGTTGAAAAGACGAATAAAAGTATTTTAATTAATAATAAAATTATTTTAATGCCTTTGAGGGCGCACAAATCCAGTTTGCTCTCTGTTGGGGTGGGAGGTTTAAGTACTAAATTAGAATCGTTTTTTTTCCGGTGCGTGGTTCAAAGGGGGAAATGTGGGATTCCTTGCTGATTCGACCGTAAATAATTTATATACTGGGGTTGTACCAACCTATTCGTCGTCTTTCATTGGCCGGGTCCATTCGCAACATTAGACAAATCATAAAATCAAACAAAATTCTTCGACACCAAGTCCAATTTATAAGAACGAAAGAGTTTCTATACTATTTGTGTAAGACCATTTATTTTATTATTATTATTATTTATAGAATAATTAATGCTAATAAGCTATTTGTTTTTATCCTAATTAGATGCGCTTTTAAATTTTCAAAGTACTTATTCTACGATAGACACTTTGGGCTTAATATCTATGTTACTCTTTTTAATGAACACTGAGCTTTACTTATAACTTCACAGAACTAGATCAAATGGTTTTAGTGTCTTAATCTTCTGACTGAGCCAGCATTATCTAGAAGCTGGAGAACCTCAACATGACATGCTGATGGTGCCTCTGTTCAAGTCTTTGAGCGTAGTCCTTGATAACGTTATCGACAGTTTCTACATCCAGGTCCTAATACAGATTGTTGTTGCGAATGTATCAATACCACACGGTAGTTTGTTTTGGCTCTCTAGTCCACACCGATATCAAGACTTGTTAGTAAAACAAAAGCTTATTATATACTAACAGAGCTGAATATTTACCCAATAACCAGTACATTTTTTTGAATTCAGCTTGTGTTATTCACATTGGTATGGTCATACCAATATGTTTGGCTGTATTTCCATACGGGATATATCTTGGTTTATTATGATCAATTTTGATGCTCCATTTTGAACTTATTGTAGACGCAATAGTGGTGGCTTAAAGGATTGTAGCGGTCGCTACAATCATAATAACTTTATATATAATTATAATAACTTGATATATATATTATTTTAATATTAATATAATAAAGAGCGATAATATAATTATATGCTTAACAGAATCAATTTTCCTGTTATTATTTGCTGTGGCAAATTGGATGCTGGAATGGTCCTTGCCGAATTGTGAAAGCAATTAACGAAAGCGAACGTTGTCTCGTCCATTGGGAAAATTTAAATTCCACTACTGGAACCTTCAGCTAGAGAAACGTCTGCCGCCAAAATGGCATAATTCAATTTTTACTTCGGGTCTAACGGAATTAATACGGGAATTGCTAATGAGGCCGATCCAATTTATTAATTATTAAACGAAACTGTTATGGTTATGAATCAGCTATGTTGACGGCGATTAGATCTGATAACGGGCCGACAATTTCACAGATTCCAATATTGCGCCCGTTTTTACCACGCTAATTTTGTAGCTGACATACTTCGACTTTAATTAGATACGATCGCAATTAATTTATTCGGACGATTTTATTGTTCTTTTCGTTTTGTTTACACTTTTCGTGTTATGCGTTAATATTTCTATTGAAATGTTATATGTTATTGCAGTTATTGTAACAGTCAACTCAAATATTATCAACAAAACAAAACCACCTTCTTTGCATAACACCAAAACTAACTGGCCACATAATTAGAGGGAAATTAGACAGTTTAATATCCCTAAATTTACCACGCAAAACAGAAAGAGATACAGAAATAGCAGCAGAATATATAACAACATCTATACAAGAGGCCTCATGGAACGCAACAGCTAATAGCGCGACATATCAAATGTTTAGTTATATTTCATCTACAATTAAACAAAAAATTGCTTAAAAGCCAACTGATGCAACGGAATCTCTCTCTCTCTCTCTCTCGGAATGCTCATTGGAAAGTAACAAAAAATATTAAAGAACCCGAACAACGTAATCCACATATCAAAATTGACAACAATATCTGGGCTAGGAATGATAAAGATAAATCGTATTTTTTTCTAAACACTTAAAACAATATTTAATCCGTACCCCGTGTACATCTGAAATATCCATCACAAAAGACAATAACATAGTTGACTTTCTTAACACTCTGTTTCAAATGGATCTGCCACATGAGATATTTACTGTTAAGAAATTGAAACAAACAGTTGTTAAAGAAACTATGGAGGTCTTCGTATAATTTATTGAATGAAACTGTTTCGCATAACACTTTATTAATAACACTAATTATTATACAACTAATTAATTAATGAATATGTATGAATGTTTGATTATTGAATTGATGATTGTTGATTGAATGTAAAATGCTTGGACATCGAAAGATGAATGAATCTGTTGTCTATTTTTCTGCGTGCCCTTGATCATTTTTGATCAATTTTATTCTGTGGCGAGTTCGCGTCAAGAAGAAGAGGCCTGACGTCATCACAGAACCAATGTTAAAAAGCTCCTGGTTTTGACCTTTTGAAAAGTGTATGAAATTAATAACATTCATATTGAAACTATGCTAAAACTTAAGTACTTTCCTAGTACTTGGAAAGTGGCTCAAACCATTACAATTCTTAAACCTGCCAAAAAAATCAGAAGACATCTCCTCTTATCGTCCTATAAGCCTGTTATCTGTTATCTCTAAACTTTTTGAAAAACTATATATTAAGAGAGTCAAAATAATCGCAGAAAAGAGAACTACTATTCTAGACCATCAATTTGGCTTCGATATCTTCATTTATCTCTCGATAAGGTCTGGCATATTGAATTGAAAAAGCTTTTGCCCCATACGCACATTCACCTGCTGAATTCATACCAAACAGACAGACATTTTATTGACAAACAGAGTGACCAATACACTGAACTACACCCAATATATCCGGGTGTTCCGTAGGGCAGTGTCATCACGCGAGGATCCAATATCATCCACAAGAAACTTCCAACTTCATCTTAACAAAGTTGAATTCTGGTTGAAAGGGTGGCGTATCAAAGCAAATGAGACAAAATCTACCCATGTGATATTCACCCTTTGTAGAAGAACTTGTTCTTCAGTAAAACTGAATAATCATGAACTTCCGCAAGCAGACAACTTTAAATATCTGGAAATGTATTTTGATCGACGTTTGACATGGAAAAAACGTATAGTGACAAAGCGCAAACAGCTTGGGTTTAAACTAAAGCAAATGTATTGGCTGATAGGCGTACATCTAAATTATCATTAGATAACAAGGTTTTGCTGTATAAGTCAGTACTTAGGCTCATTTGGACCTATGGTATCGAAGTATGGGGTACAACTAGCAAATCTAATATAGCTATCCCCCAGAGCTTCCAGAATAAAGTGTTGCCGAGTCATTGTCGATGTCCCATATTACGTCTGCAACAAACTGATTCCCATAGAACCTATAACGAGTGGGATTCGAATTGTTAGTGCAAAGTACTCTGAAAGACTATTAGTGCATCAAAATACACTCGCCAAACAGTTAAAGATGCATGATAACAGTGTAGTGCATAGGCTCAAACACAAACTACCATACGAACTGATTAATAGACACATAGAGTGAGATTTAATAATCTTTAGAATAAGTTAGGTTAGACCTTAAAATAGGTTAAAATAGTATCTAGAATAAGATTTAGATTATAAGTTGTACATCAGATCTCTTACTGAAGCGATCTTTTACATGCCAGGATAGTTATATTATATAACAGAAATCATATAATCATACTTATTGCCCATGGGTAGATTGTTGAAGTTATAAGAGATTAATAAAAAAAAATTTGCAGGTAAAATATAAGTTCTCGATGTTTTGTTTTTTTTTTGAAAACTTGAGGTTTGTGAATACCATGTTATTGGACTCACGATTATTGGGCTACACCACGCGCATGGTGAAAAACGATATCAATAATACTGATGTCGCAGCAGAAACTAATCGGCTGCAATTAATTATAATGTTAGATGTGTCCAGTGGAGGTCGAATGATATGAACGGTAGAAGCTTCACGATATGTATATAATGTAAATATAATATGACATTAAGTAATGAAGGGCTACATTTCAATCCAGGGCTAAAAATAAACGTTATATTTATTTATTACGTTTGTCAGTTACTTTTACATCGATTCACCGCAATCAATTGGCCGCTTTGCCCTTTTCTATATTAGTGTTTTCTGTTTATAATTTGTACTTTATAGTTGCAACCGTAAAACTATTATTTAAAACTATTATTTAATTTACAATAATTTAAAAATTATGAGAGATATGCGAATAAGTATTAATAAAATAGAGGAAAATAAAATGAATAAAGATAATTGGAAAATAAATAAATAAATAATAAATAGAAAATAATATACGGAAACATAGAATGGAACTGGAATACTGTGAACAAACTCACCATTTGATAAAGCTCAGCCCTAAATACTTTTAAATCAACCGAATTAAAGAAATGGTAGTGACTCTGAGCGTCGCGTCTTCACAAATGAACTCTTATGTAGTTTTAACGTCCGTTGGACATATTAAGATGTTATATTTGAAGTTATAAATACAGTCCACGAAAAAGGATCTGCAATGTTGACATTCATGGTAGTTACTTCTGTTGCTGAATATCCGCAAAGGCGACAAATAGCACAATTAAAAAGAAGCGGCAATCCCGCCTAGTTCATTTTGCATTATGGTTCAAAGCTTAGCAAGGGAGCATTAATGACACAAAATTAAAAATTTCCATAATCATCGTAAGTACCATAAATATTCGAAACGATTTATGATTTCCTTCAATGGTACATATGTTTGTCTGTGTTTTAAGAACCCCAAATATCGAGGATATATAAACAAATAAAACTCCCGGAGAACGAACTCTCGACGGAGAACAGCCTTATAAACTTCTTGGAATGCGACCCACTGCGTTAGTTTTGAAACATGTACTGTTTAAAACAAAAACTTTTAGTTTATTTGAAAACTATTTTATAGTATCTGAAAAAAGTGGCGATTTGTTATTAAACCTTTCATTCTAGAAACTTCATTTACTACATCAGACTTCATTACTCACAGTCAGACATACATCCACAATTATTTATAAATAACAGGAACTAATTTGCAACAATAAATAAAACTGTTTTTATTCTTGAAAGATCTCGTTTAATTTCCACGAACCTTCCTTATTGAACAACCCTGTACGTTCGATCCTTTAATAATGTGTTATATTTCATTCATGTTCTTTTTATAGTATTCTGAGAACATCTAAAACCTTAACCTTTACTAACAATAACGAAAATAACCTTAACGATTTCACACACATTGGCACGTATCTCGCCGAATACGCCAGAAAAACTGTACCATACCGAGTTCGTGCTATCTTTAGCGTGTTATATATAAATACATAGTAATTATCTAATCAAAATTCGTCATAGAATAAGCTCCAAATAACATGACATTAATAAATTAATATCGAGCAACAAAAAAAACGTTATTTACTTTTCCGAGGAAAAGGGTCTTCGTGAAATATTTTCATAACTTTTCCAAGTATCGGAATTCCGTCCGTGAAGGGAAGAAAGCTTAACAGGTTACGATGTACCAGTCGGAGTCAGCCACCACTGGTTCCAATGCCGCGACTATTTATAATATTTTATCGGGTAGGTTAAGTGAAATTGTAAAAAAATCATTCGGGCATGTTTGTTTAATTTTAGAACTCCCCATAAAATTATATTTTATAAGCCTTTATTTTATATAGTTAATTTAATTTCCAGTCAGCTTTTATATTACGGTGGGTAATTGGTTTGTGGCTAGGAATAGACTATAGAAAAAAGAATCCTAATAGAAATGGAGTCAGATATTAGAGATCGGAATTAAAATAATGTTTATGCATCTAGTATTACCCCCAATGAGAAAATACTCTAGGGTAAATTTTATATGGCTCAGTGAATGGAGGTAAAACGAAATGAAACAGTAGTGTTTACATTATGTGACCGTTATTTATTGTGAAATGTGAAAAATACAATTAGATATAACGGATGGCAGCGGTGTTACCTGAAGACGAGGCTTGGGCAGTCGATAGTGGCACGTCTAAACCAAACGATGGCTGAGCACTGAATCAATCGAAATACCCTTCAATAACATCCCAGATAAACGTCTCGGGGTTGCTGCCAGCTATTCGTTATCGGGTTCTAGTTGGCGCTGCTGGCACCCCGCCCGTGTTCAACATCTGGGATTATATTTCTGGGTATTTTGTAGACCGTTATTCCACGATGTAAAATTCGACATGCCTCAAGGTCGCTACAATACTTTTCTGGATACCTTCAAAGCAGTGTTCAATGTACAGGAAAATGGTGTATAATATAGTCTATCCAAAGAAATTTTGTACAAACGTCATCTAAACGTTGCAATGTTGCCGCATCAACTCTGACAACTGCAACAAAATTCTAATTTATTTTAATTAAACAAAAATACTATTATGAAATATAATTTATTTTAACATTATTGTAGATCTGATGCATATATTATCGAAGGACTTAAAACTACGTTTAAATACACAGGTATAATAGTTTGTAGGTTAGGGTTGTGTCTGATTATATTTATATTGAACTTTTTTCATGATTTATTTACCTATGAGTTAGAGATCTAGGCGCTTTTGTAGTTTGTAAAAAAATGCACAAAATGGTTTTGAATGATCGAAAAGTGATGTTGCGTGAGTTAGCTAACGTCGTAAAGATATCAAAAGAACGTATTGGTTTTATATTTCATGAGCATTTCACTATGAGAAAGCTCTTTTCAAAGTGGATGCCGCGTTTGCTCACTGTTGACCAAAAACAAGAACATGTTTATGATTCTGAGCAGTATTTGGCGATGGTTAAACGTAACAAACCGGAATTTTTGCGTCTGTATGATATAGTGGATGAAACATGGATTCATCTCACTCCAGAATCAAAACGATAGTCATCTAAGTGGACAGCAACAGATGACAGACATGTTTTGAAGCAAGAGATAAATCGTTCTACAAAAGCGGTATGTTGGAGTGGTATGGTAGAGTATGATTGTGTGGCTCTTGATGAAAAAAGCCAATTTCCAACAAGAAAAACCCGCGTTTTCTTTGTTGCGCCAGGAACATTTCAGCCCTTCAAGATATCTACCACCTACCACTATTCACTTTTATGTTGATGATTTTGTACCCTTTTAAATATATTTGCAACCTTCAACATTAGGTTACTATTTACAAAAAGTACAGACGAATCTTAATAGCAATAAATACTTTGTGTCTTAATCATTTCAATTACTTTTGTTAAGCAAGATTATGTAATTCTTATGTTCCTCTGTAATGTTTTACATTATTTATATTTTATTATTATTTATTAAATTATTATTATTATTTATTTATTTATATATTTATCATCTAATAATACTTAAACCATTGCAGCATCATCTCTCATTCGAAGTGTAAGCTCTGCTTACATTTTATATTAGATATTTTTGCTATATATAATTATCTATACAAAATTTCTATAGAGGGATTGAACGTTTTAATTTACCCTGTTAACATACAAATAACGAATAAAATTTAATGTTTTTATTTTCTTTTTCAGCTGCATGCAGTAGTGTCGAATTTGATTGTGGAAATGGACAATGCATCCCAGCTCAATATAGGTGTTCCGGCATTGCAGAATGCAGTAATTCAGCGGACGAAAGAGATTGCACAAGACGTAAGCTTTGCATTCGAATATATCTAACGATAATCTCGATTATAGAGTTAATTTTATTTTCGATTTGCACTTTTAAACTGAATTTAATGATTTTAATGAATTTTGCTTGTGAAACTGTTGCAAATAATTGCTTGCCTGATTGGCTTGAGAATATTTTACACATATTCACAGATAAATTTAGGTACAGGAGATGGTTTCTTTAAGCTTTGTTTTATTTGTGATTTGTTTGATGCACCGCATTAATTATTTTTGATTCGGTGATTGGTATATAGTTTGATGAAAACGTATAAAAGTTTTTTTTTAGTTCACATGTTTTATTAGACATAAAGTTAGGAAAAGCTTTGTTTATGATTTGGTTTCCAGTCAGTACTTTATAGTAATTTGCTTTGCTTTAATATTTTCTTGTTTTTAGGGGTTATTTTAATAATTATGAAGAAAGTTTAATACATTTTGTCAGCTAATTATAACTAGATTAACTAGAAAAATGATTTCTTGATCCAGTCAAACGAACTTATGAAAATAACAAGCAGTAAGAATTCGAATGGTGAGTTATTTCTCGAAATATGACGTGATCGACCATGTTTTAGCACCAAAGACTGCTTTAGACTATCGTTTTAACGTATTTGCAACCCTACTAACAGTAGCGTAACCACTATATTTTCCTAAATTCCAACTATAGTCACAAAACAATTATAAAAGAACGACTGTAATTATAGGTATCAAAAGAACAACGATTCAGCTTGAGTTTTTATGAATGAACATCTAGTTCTAATAACATATATATAAATACAAATATTTCTTGAGGGAAAACTATTGAGATATAAATATTGACGAATTATTGGCAGAAAAGGCTTTAGTCTAGTGCATATAAGGGGGAACCGTATGAAACCGCGGGCATAAAACAAAACCACCAATAGTTTAATCCCTAATAGTGTGATTCAGAAATGTCTTCCTCACTCACCACACTCTACAGGTTTCACTTCTAGTAACTATTAGCTTCTTATATACGCTCACAAAACGCAACAGAGGAAGAAATTTAAAATCTAAAACTGGGACCTATATTACGAGTACAGATCAGTTTGAAAGTAAAATTATTTTAATTATACCAGAGACCCAGGATGCAATATATTAAAGTTGCTCAATGCTTTACTTACTAAGATACCAGTTACTCAGTACTTTGCAAACTTGAGAACATGGATATTTGACTACATTTTATATAAAGTGGTATCCAATATTCGTGTTTTAAAATAATTCCAAATAATTCAAAACACTTATTTGTCAATTATTATTGAAATTCAGAGTTCAATTACTGTGAATCTTAATGAATTAATGCTTTTTAATAATCATGTTCAACTTGGTTTATTTAATTTTCATATAACAAAATCGAGCAAAGTATCTGTTAGGTGTCTGTTAGAAAAGAATAATACATCTGAACTAGATCTCTAGCCCGAATTTATAGAGCTTCTTCCAAGACTTATTTCTTACAAATTACTAGTTGCTGTAAGCTAGAAATAAACTTTTATACGTATATTAGGAATGTTTACTGCATTGTTATGCGATTTAAACTAAACTATGTTTTGCATGCTATCACTACCAGAGAGGAATTGCTCAAACAATGAGTTTACATGCTCATCGGGCGAATGCATCCCAAGAAGTAAATTATGCGATAGGAATTATGATTGCGAGGATGCGTCCGACGAAATATCATGTCGTAAGTGTTTAAAATGAAGATTTTGTCCATGTATGGTGTTCGTTACAAAAACTTTCAAACTCGACCTTCCAACCATGAGGTCATCTCCGTTAATAAAGTTTTCTGTAACAATACCTTTCTCTCTTTTCACCTAAACCCTGTCATTTCTTCTCATATATAGCTCTCAGTCTTGTTTAGCCTCTATATCTCAAAGCAAACTACGAAAAATTCTGTGCTTTTTCTTCAAAACATTTGACATGTCAAACATTTCAAATGCTGTGCAAATGTGTGCTGTTCTATTTATCCCCAATTTCAATGCAATTTGGAGATATATTTCGCTATATTCACTTTTCATCTATGTACCCATAACTGTGTCTCATCTTTCTTTTCGACATCAGTCTCTAACATATCTGTTCAGCCCTAGTAGAACTTATCTAAGATTTACTCACTCCTTATACCTTGCAGCGTGTAAGGAAAATGATTTCTACTGTGATAATGGTTTTTGCATACCCCCTGAGCAGAGATGCAACGGCATCAGGAATTGCCAAGACTCTTCGGACGAAGTTGGATGCCAAAGTATGAATATATAAGGAAACAACGAATTGTTAAACTATGGCTATATATGAAACGAGGCGTGTTTTTGACGCCATCTAGTGTTGTAACTCTGAAATTAACGAAACTATTGATTTTTATCTTAACGGCAATATTTCCTTGAAGAATTCTACTATTGTGTGTGCATGGCGGTATAAGAAAGAAAGTACAGTACGATAAAAAATATGAGTTCACTTTTCAATTCATTAATTGTTAAAAGAAGAAAACACTTTACATATTAATATTGTTTTATTTTATATGATCATTCATTGAATTTATTTATAATTAAAAACCTATTAAATTATCTATTTCAGGTTTTGAATCTTTATCAAATTTAAATCCAGACTGTCCTCGGTTCATTAAAGATTTGCTCTAGTTTTTAATTTTTTTATTATTGAGTTATATCTATAATTAATATATAATATATTCTAGAATTTTGGTTAAAAATATCGAATGTTTAGCACTCTCCTTATTTTCATAGATCCTACTTCAACACAATTTAAATTAAAAAAGAAAAATGGCGTGACTTTCCACTATCGATAGAGAGATATTGCTTTTTTATTTGTCGTACATATGTGCATGTAAGTGGTGGAGTAAGTGCCTGCAATAACTTATAATTACGTTCTGATTCGTATCAACTTTAATTGGTAGAAGCTTTAAGGAACAAAAGAAGTAGATCGTTCAATAACCAGTGGGCAACTGGTATTTGTAATAATTTAACAATTCGTTGACTGAAGCTTAGTAGTATTAATTAGAATCGCCATAGAGGACTTGATTATGGTGATGGTGGTTGTATTTTGAGTATGGAGGACGGTTTTATTTATAACTTGCACATAGTGATGATTTTTGCATATTTTTTAACCTAACTTAACATACATAACATAACATCTGTATTTTATTCATTAGTTTTATTATAATAACTAATAGTTTCAGTATTTGTAATTAGTAATTTTTATATATAATACTTATTCAAATATTGAAACTGGTCATATAATAATTCTAGAGAACAATAAACCAATACAGACGAGCATAAAACTTATTTAGTACGGGTGAAGTTTCAATTTGTTATGAGTTATTATTAAATACTTTTTGGTTTTATATTTTTTTAATAAGGGGTGAATATCTTTTGAAAAATTCAAAATTATTAATTAATTACTTATCGCTTAAATATATGGATATTTGAAACTGCACTAGCCTTTTAGTGAGAATTATTTAGCACCTGTAATATCATTTTTCACTGTCGTCCATAAATGAAATCGAACTGATATTGAAGTCAATTATTTCAAAAAATACTAAGTTATTTTCAGCTGAAGTATATTTTTTTTAGCTTTTTAACTTAACTTTAATTAATACCTTAATAATGTTTATCAACGAAGTACATTTTCCCCTTAACCCATGGTGAAGGAACATTGATGATGAGTCATATGTTCATTCCGAGCTTTTTTGAGGTATTCTGAAACTCCACTTGTTCAATTTATACCCACCATCGATATTGAAATCATTCCACAACTGAATTTAGAATCATTATTCGAAATTATTCGTTTTTAAAATGATGTAGCGATCGACAAATCGAACAAATGTGAAACTTACCAATGGAGATGCGATAATGGACAGTGTATCGACCAAATGAGTAGGTGCAACATGAAAATAGATTGCCTTGACGAGTCAGACGAGAAGATGTGTTTACATTGCGATAAAGACTCCTTCAGATGTAACAACGGCACTTGCATCAGTCTCGATAAAAGATGCAATGGCGAGTCAGATTGTCCCCATCAGGAAGACGAGGAACAATGTGGTTAGTCATCATGAATTATTCTGTGGGCTCTATGTTTGTAATGTCTTTATCGGTTATCTTTATTTCGTATTTTATCCAGTAGATATTTCCATCACTCGAAGCTGTTTGAGATCGTTATTTCAACACGATTTTATAGTGTGGATATTAATAATCAGGAATTAACGATCTTAAATGGAAGAACTTTGGTAAATGCGTAACCCCGGCCTTGCTATTTTCAGTCCTTTCAACTCTCTAATATCTAATCAATAACTTCAACCGAAACATTTTCCATTAACTGAAATGCTTTAAATATTAACCCATTTTGATATTGTAACATTGACCCACAAATTTATGTTCGTGCACTAAATATCACCATTACTTCTTTAGTAGTCAGCAGTTTTATTTAATAAGTATTTAAGTATCTGGTTTAGCGTTGGCAATATGTAAAAAGTGATTTGCCTTTGAAAAAGTGAAGTTTCACAACAGCTCTTGTTTGTTTAAAACTGACAACAATACTGGAAATTGAAGTTTTGCCAATGCCAGCACTAACATCTTGTAAATCTCAACTTGATTTAGTTAGAGCAAGTCTAAGAGTTGTAGTGGCAATAGTTCAAGCTGCAGGAACTTTTACTACTCTAAAATAGTGAATGTGACAAATAGGAAATATTACATTCAAAGCTACAATACTGCTTTCTCGCGAATTATTGAACACCATCGCAGTCAAACCTCTGCAAATTTGAAATATTTTAAATGATAATGTCATAGCCATTCTACATGCTACTATATTCGATTAAAATATGATAATGAGTACAATTGAGAGAAGTAAATTGCAATAGTTTCAAATCTGATGAAGATGGAGGAAATATACAGTAAGCAAATTAAAAAAAGACATGGATGAACATCATAGAGATTCCAAAATATTGAAGAGATTAATATTATCGTAATCAACATGTCATAGCAATGAAATTTCATAAAAAATGCTGCACCACCAAAATCACCGTATTGAATGATGATCATGAATATTGAAGTGTTGTCAGATGTAATATTCTGTCAAGCAGTGCAAGAGTTCTAGTGGCGTCTAGCCAAAATTAATAAAGGAAATAGTTCAAGCTGCAAGAACTTTTGCTACTCTAAAATAGTGCGCCTGGAAGAGAGGAAATATTACAATCATTCTTATGCCTATTTTGCGAATCATTGAACAATGTATTTATTACAAAAGTCGTTTGTGGCTTTGATATACAAATAAAGAAAATCTAAAAATAAGTTAGAAATAAATTTGTGGGTCACTAATTGGCATTAAATGATCGAAGCTTTAATTATGTGCGTATCATAAATAATGATGAGAAATAATTATATAACTCGACACTATTCATTGTTCTACATATCGGCATTGATGTGGGTATATAGCATGTACAGTATCGGTCATACTTGAATCAATGGCGGAATGCCCTCGGCAAAGGTTACCATTCTGCTAAGATCTCAAAATCCTTGAAATAAATCATAATTTTCTATATATAACTTCATCAGACCTAGTCTGTTCTGTTCTGAAATCATAAATTTCTTGATTGATCGTTTCATATAATCATCATTATATTTTCACAAAAACTTGCATGCTTCTTAGTCTCTAAAACTAGAAAGTTTTCATAAAGGTTCTAAGATAATTAAAACTTGAACAAATTAAAATTAAAAACTGTATTAGATTATGCATTAGATGTGAAAAACGTAAATGTCGTTTTTTATTCATTTTCAATACTTGCCCTCACTCTGGACAGCTTTGAAAGCCAGACATTTTCTTCTAACAGTTATTAAACTTCTTCAGGCACATTACGATGGTTCATTAGATGCCTGCTAGTGCAAAATGATTTGTCAAATTCATTTGACATCGAAATATCGTATATCCACTGACTTTTTCGTACGTTACGAACTCCTTAGCCGATCTTATGTTCACTGAGAGAGATGTTGAGGCTTCTAGCATTGCTCATCATATAACACTAGCACCTCAGAACCATATGTCTTAAATTCTTCGTTGTCAATACTTTGGTGTCTATATTAATTCTAATATAGACAACACCAAAGTATTGACAACTGACGGTTCTAAGCTAAAACAACTGCAATCAATTATGGTGAGATTTTGGTAAGAATACTCAAAGTCCTGCGACACCAACAGCAGCATATTGGTTGAGAAATAGACACTCTCCTGGAATTCTTTCTATGGCTTATTTATGATGATTATATAAATGTTGCCCGGTATTGTATATCGCTAAATTCACATATAATTTAAATTTTGTAGGATATTACGAGTTTACATTATCCTTCTGCAATATTTAATTCACGTTATTTATGAAGCATACCTCCCCGTTTTGGTCCATTTTTAGATGTATCCTAAATTAATGTTTTTTATATTGCTATGCTATTTTGAAGAATTTAGAATTTATTATCCATCCCAAATATGTTCAATATTAACTAATTCTTCCATAAATTAAACGAACATTAAGGGTGACATTATTTTCCGATGCATCTGCTCTTTAAAAAATACCGCCTTATACATTCTGCTAAAAAAGTATCGAAAATTGTTACAACAATAAACACTCAGTTTCCATCTATGCATTTTTTGATATATACGATGTTTATATCAGCTATCATCTAACTGAAAACTGTTACCTCATAACGTCAACTAGTGCTTTATGAATACATAACTTTTTATCGTCAAAAAATGAATGAGCATTCTCATCAATGAAAACAAATAACATCTTAACTTTGGAGCTAATTTTCCATTTGATTTAGGATACTTTTAATTTTCTATTTTCTATTCCATTGACAATTTTACACGTTATGCTAATATGCAGAATCTCCTGTATATGAACTAGCCGCTAAAGCTACTAAATAACGCACTTAAATAACGCAGACCTTCCCATAAACTATTACAAAGATAAGAAAGATAAGTTGAAATTAGGAGACATTTTTCATTGTCGTTAACTTATTGAGCTAATATAGCGCACTTTAGTGTGCGAACTATTCTAATTGTAAACAAACTGGTTCAGACGTTATGATGATCTCGATGGCCGCCACTATTGGTCATGGGGTAAGCGATTACATCACTGGTCTCACCACCAAGAACAGCGCTGGTTTCATTATCGCTTTTGGTTGGGACATTTTGAATTCTTTGCAGGTTGTTTGGACGATGGATGCTCAGTAATCATCTCAGTTAACAAAAGATGATATCCACTTGACCATATTCACCAATAATCACGAATTATCAAAGATTAAAGAAAGTTGAGAACTAGTTTATTAACATCAATTAAAAAAGTGCCTTTTACAGAAAAAATTAACGATACTTTTTTAACCGAATGTAAGTTATAATATGTACATATTAAATAGTATGTATCCTTCTGAACAATAAATAAATCACTTTTTTTATACCCGGATATAGCATGTAGATCTGGCGACTTTAAATGTCATAATGGAGAATGCGTGCCCGAACGCACAAGATGCGATCGTGTTAAGGATTGTGCCGATGGTACTGATGAGTTGGATTGTGACGGTAAGGTTTCCACTTCATCAACTCTCAACGGGAACTCTTCTACATCTGAATTGTGTTAATATTTCCCCCTCTCTCTGTGCCTTCGACTGTGATTAGTGACTATGTTCTTCGTGATGATGTTCTTCTAACAAGCTCTACCATATTCTGATGTCGAATCATCAGGGAATTAAATATACCAAATCCGCAATGTTCCTCGACAATATGTGCTTTATTTTAAAACGTTTTTCTTCCTCAACGCCTGTCTATATTTGTCGAATAGCTCTTATTTGTCCATCTATGAGGGATTATGTGTGTGTCTTTTCATTTACTTTGTTATCCTATTAATTTATTTTCTGCTGTCCTAAATTACGTGTACATAAAATATATATAAACATGTTTATGTCAATATTTAATTTTATTCACTTTTATTGAGCTTTATACAAAGAAAGTAAATTAGGAATAGAAGTTAATTAATATTAAGACTAACTTATATAAAAAGTTCATTATAAAGTATTAATAATTAATTTATTTAATTAACATATAATAACTACTGTTGATATTGTAATGATTTGACAAAATATCTATTTTTATATTTATAATTAATCAAGTTAAATTCTGAATGCTGTAAATATAATCAAAATAACGCATTACTCAATAAGTATCTGGTGTGATACGTAGAGGGCACTACTGATGACTAACACTGGTTAGTTTTAGCTTTTTTTTATAATACGTTTCACATAGTCAAAGGACCAACTGTACGTTAGGTTAAGGTTAATATTCCGGAAATAAAAAGAGTGAGAACGACACCAAAGTGGGGCTTCGGCAAAACGTATCTTCTTGAGTTTGAAATGCAGCATCCTGTAACCACCTAATTAATAGCTTTGTAACTGTGTGTGGGACGTATGAGGCATTCTGCTATCTGAATACTTGTAAGACTCTGACTCTAGGTGTTTGCGTCCATTTCGCCCTAGTAGGGACGTTGACCACACCACGTTTTGAATGGGTTCCTCATGCATTTCTTCCGTGATCGTGATTAGGATACGTCCATCAAGCTGGATGGATAAGACAACAGTGGCCACTTACAAACCCACATGATTTTTTGGTAAAACAACTGAACTCTAATGAGTGTTACTCTGATTTTAAAATCATAATCAGGAGGTAGTCTGTTTTTTTTACGAAATTTTGGGCATGCTAATAATTTTAAGTGGGTAGAAAAAATACATGCTAATCCTTTGTTTTCATTAGATGGATACTTATTGATTGATTTGTGATAACACTGTAGTTAAACCAGTTTGGATTTTATTAAATTTATTTTATTAAATGAAATTATTTCTAATTTACTTTAATTCAAATTAGCTCTTTAATTGTTCTCTTAAAATGTACTTATTCATAATGTATATATAATCAAATATTATAAATCATTGCTTTCTCATTAAATTGCTTCATTACAGGTAAGTACAACCAACTATTCTAAGAACTAGCTGATGTTAGACATTCTTCTTAGAGTAGTTACCAGTTCGCATGTACCATTATTAACAGCATTTAAATTCTTTTTTGGATTGATACTATTAACCAGTCTCAACTAATAACCAGACTAATGCGACTGCGACTTGTGCACCTGGTGAGTGGCAGTGCGATGATGGTCTTTCGTGCATTGGTATGGATAAATTGTGTAACCTTATAGCAGAATGTCAGGATGAAAGTGACGAAAATGTGTTAAATTGTTGGTCGGTAGAAAAAACTCTACTAGGTAAAGAAACGCATTCGCTTTTATCATGTATTGTTCGGAAAATCCTGTATGTCTCTGTTGGTTGTAGGGATGAAGAAAATATCGATATATCGATATTTTCTGAAGAAATATCGATATTTTTGGCCTATATATCGATATTTTTTTAGTCGATATTTTTCGATATTTTTTTGAAATAAATTAAATATAATTTCTAACAAACCCTTAAAATTGGTACTTAATTTTAAATGATTGGTGAATTCTAGTATTTAATTTTAAAGGTTCGTTCATTAAAAAGATCCCGAGTCTTTAAAATATTTAGAAAAGTATATATTTTTAGGCAAATATTTCACTATTTTATATTTTTTCTTAAAAATATCGATATTTTTTTACCTCCGATAACAATACAGATGCATGAAGATTTTTCCGAATAATATCGTATTATATCGATATATCTAATTGTTAAGTATGTTTAACTGCTAAATAAGAATCGTTCGTTCTGTTTCAAGTGCATTTATTCGATAATTAAAATATTTAGTGTAACAAAATATTGTATTAAAGTTTTTATTTTAATGACTTGTAGAATTCCTATGAATGCGCAATCTTTGGATATTGATAAAATACAGAAAGCTAATTTTGTTAAAATATGTTATGTTTCATAACAACCATTTTATTAGCAAAATTATTGAATTGCGATAATGAAATTGAATTTTCAGTCAATACGTGTGGTAGCTTCCTCTTAAATCTTTCATATCGCATGTAAAACATCTGGTAACATTCAATTCGTCAAACATTAAGCTCTCTGAAAATCCTTTGAGATTTTAATCTGTTTATTTACCTAATACATTTTTCAATTCATGGCCTTCTTTGTCGTCCACAATAACACCACCACTTTTGAATCATCTTCCAAGTTTTTAAGTTTTCCTTATTTCTTGCATTCGTTTAACAAAACTGACTATTTGGATGACTCCTATATAGCCAGCAAGCTCTTGTAGCTTTTTCGTTGAGTCTACATTCACCATTTTGAAATTCCGTAACTTCTAACCTGTCAACAAAATTACTTCTCAAACAACACATTTTACTAACAACCTATTTTAGAAGATAAGACATAACCAGAAAAAACACAGAATTTTCCCCTTTGTTTGTTATAATAGGTTACTAAAACTTTTACGTAGATTACTTTTTTTACGTAGATTTCCCGAAATCTTGAATCTTCTTTCTTTCAAAACTACAAATGGTAGTGAAAATATTTCTATTTTAAATAAAGTTTTAATATGTAAGAAATGTGTAAAAACAATAAAATAAAAATATAAAATTTGTAAATTAAAGACAAAAAAAGTCGTTTAAAAAATAATTCTACCTTAAAAATAATTACACCATAATATATATCTAAGACACAATCATTATATAAATAATTATAAATTAAAGACTGATAAAAATTATTACAACACTATTAAGTATCAATATTATTCTGTCAATTTTTTGTTTCTAAATTTTTCTAAAATAGTTAATAATAATTCATGTGTATTATATGACATAATCTAAAATCTACTACCGAATATAAATATACATGCACTTGAACCTTATGTCGATTCTGAGTTATAAATATCGATCATTAAAAAATTGAGTTGTACAAAACATTTCTGCTATTTTGTTTTGTTCTCAACAACGTTGCTTGAATCTGCCTGCACTTGTTTTTATTATATAACGAGAAAACAACACAACAAGAATGCTAACATGGTTTGGATCGTACGAGGACTGTAGGGATATTGGATGAGATTCATTCTCACGGACGCCCCACCTGTATATTTTGTACAAATTGTAAATTACCCTGGTTGAATGCGATCTTCCGTCCACAACGGGAGGTTGGAGATTGACCTGCACAGTGTTATTTTTTGGCAGCGGGTACTAAGCACTGCAAAACTTTCCAAGCGAAATTAACTGCACGGATTTTAACTTTTATTGTGCGTCGCACATTGCTGATTGGTTTTTCCGATACGTTTAGGGAGTCAGAATTGTCAAGGGAACGAGTTTCAATGTACCGAAGGTTTTTGTATCATGGGATACAAGCGCTGTAACGGAATTCTCGATTGCGATGACGGTAGCGACGAAGACAATTGTCCAACAATTAGTCCCGGTATGTTTTGTTTTGATTTTTTCTTGTATTAATCTTATTCTAGATCCGGATGGGAGGTAAATCACAGTCAGGTTAACTAGGTTCGGGTTTTTTAACGCACATTTATTCATTTTTTAAAAATAAATTGATACTTGCTGATAACAATATAAGCAAAACAATCTTATTCTAACCTAACTTATATATAATTAAATCTTATAAAACAAACGTTGAAATATATTCATTGATAATTTATTTACACTAAAACTGCTTCTAAACTAGTTTAAGTATGTATTCTGGTTATTGTATTTACCGATATTTTGAATATACAAGGACAATACGATAAGTCAGTTATTTTGAATTTGACATGCAGTAAATTTAAATGTATCACTGCTGCCTTCAACTGTTAATTATTAATCAACTATTAATAACTGCTGTGAGATTTCGGACAAGCTGCATCATTTAGTTTGTGTTTGACAGCCATTGATAACTGACAACATCTTAAATTTTAACAAAAATAAAAAAAACAATTTTGCTATGTTTATTTAGAATTATTTTTATCCAAAAAAAAGGAAAAGCTAATTACTGTGGAGGAGTTAAGAATTGGTTTACTGTATTTCATTGTAGTCATGGCAGCATAAGTGATATCGAACACTGCGGTCGCCCAGAAAAGGTCGTCAATAAAATACATGGAAAGATGATATTGGAAAATCGAAGGAATCGGCAAGATGGGTGCTGCGATTGGTCAGTCAGATATAATCGCAATCATATGCCAATTTCAAAGGAGTACTTGCAGATGTTCAGCTACAATCTGAACGAGTTTTGCATCATTTCGACCCATGAATACATCACAAAACACCAGTGACCAAAGAATAATCAATACAATGAGTTTCTACGGGCGAATGTTCAGCAAAGTGTGCCAAGAGCAAAAAAGCCAAGTTGTGCCCGTCAGCCAAGAGTCATGACAGTATTGTTTAATCACGCAGTGCCATTCACATGGATTGTCTTGAGGAGGGTAAAACCAGTCACCGCCAACTATTATTCAGAGCTTTTATATAGATTTTGTATAGGTATTTCATCAATACGATACGCAAATAAACAATATGTAATCGCCATGGTAATGATATATAAATTGGAGTATGAACTGCTACCTCATCTAGCCTATTATCCAGGTTTAGACCTCTGCAACTATTTCCAATTTACAAATTTAGCGGAATGATTTCATGATAGAAATTTTCGTCGAATAAAGAGATTGTCACTGAAAAAAGGAGCTATTCTTAGAACCTGGAGGAAAGCTATTATTTGGGAGCAATCAAAAAAATGAAGAAACGCTGTATTAAATGCATTGCGTTTATGGAATTTACGTTGAGAAAAAAAAGCTTTATTGCTAAAGGATACATCGTTTAGTCAAAAGATCACTGACTTATTAAACTGTCTTCGTATATTTGAAAATAAAATAAAAATTATATTAAAACATTATCTTATATTGACATATCTGATTTGAACTGCAGTAATTCTAAGAGAAATCAAATGGAATATAATTATCAAAATTATTATAAAAATGGCAGTTGAAAATTGCAAGAATTGTAATTTTTGGATTTTGTCTCCTAATTCTACATTTTATAAAATAGTAATATTAATAAAATATGATATAATGAAAAATATTATAAAGAGTAAGTAAAGAGTTGTTATTGGGAATACAAATTGAAAAACTGTTACGTATTTATTCGGGCAAATATTGTTCACCATCACTCAAAATCTTCCTTAATATCTCGGGTAATATGTACATTATCGATAAATAAAATTAATCTTCTTTGAAGGCGATCTAAGAATGGACCAATCTTCTATAACTTTAAAATAATGAAACTACTGTTCAGCCCAAGCATAATAAATGACCATAATAAATGACAATCCGAAGGAGCAATATCTAGAGAATTTACCATCTTCATCACTAAGGCTTAACCATCTTCATCACTAAGGCGAATGAGTTCCATCATATATACAGCAAAAAGACCTTCGTCCCATGAATATTCTGGTTATCATAGTGAGTCCACTATTCATCTTCAGTAACTATGTAACTAACCATTTTTTTATGCCCCTGGAGCAGTTTCTGATATGAAAACACCGTTCAACGTCTCTATGCTTTAATTTATACAGTGGCCTTGAATACGATAGTTATGGTCATATTGTAGTTACCTTGAATGACTGGGTAAGTTCTCGATGAGTTGGGAAACAATTTTTCTTCTAACTCGAGAAAATCACTTAATTTGAATCTCTTGCATCGTATCACTGGTATTATTATTCCATAGTCTCCAGTTGCCGTTTTTTTTCAGTTAAAATCAAAAAGTAACAATTCTCAAAAATTGCTCTCATGAGGCTATTTCTAATTCCGAAATGTAGTGATGAAGAGTTGTGAACAAAAATTTGAATTCTTAAATGTCGTAAAAGGCGGGTTTCAATTTGTAGCCCTCATAAATAAATTTGAATTATTTGATTTATTCTATTATTGTTATCTTAGTCCAATTTTGTTATTGTCGTTGCATAGAAGTAAAATTATACTTAATTCATCCGTTGTTTATTGCTTTAGTAAGATAAAACATAAAATCGCCTTTTAATTATGGGCTATATTGTACAGGAAAAGGTTTAACAATACTAAAATTAGGTCTAATTATACCTGAATAATTTAAAGAAGGAAGAGACATACCTTGACTTAAATGATTGTTTGGAATTCCTTCCAAATTTTATGTTTAATATCAAACTTATACTTTGATAAATCCATTATTGTACATTTTATTGTACAAAATTTATAGTAACACAGCTCTGCTTTTGGTATAATTTATTTTAGATGCAATAGAGCCATTATTGTAATTTTTACAAAAGCAAAATTTCTCCAAACATATTTAAATTGCAATATTATCAAAAGTATTGGATCCACCAGTCCAGCCAACAAGAAACTTTTATCAACTGAAATATAAAATCATCGAAATAGTTTGTTGTATTTGTTATAGTATCAATTCTTCGTATAACCAATAAATATTCATAAATACCATCTTAGTTTTGCCCAATATAATCAATATTTTATTTTTATTCAACTGTGTTCTGTACTTTTAGTATACAGTTTTTAAATTAATTACTGTATTTAGCTATCTTGAAAATAACTATCTTGCAGAAACACGTTTACTATAAGATGAGGTAATTGATTAATCTATGACACGAATCACACACTTTATTCACATACTACAAGGAAACAAACAAGATGAAGTATGCCTTGCTTAGTTGATGATACATGTGTACTTAAATAAAAGGAATAATATTTTAATTTTGTTTGATTTTGTATGTTGTTTTAGCACTATTCTATTGTTTAAATTTACTAATATATGTTTTTCCTCTTCAAATAACTTTAAATATTACTACAAATAAATTATTCATTCATCTCAATATCGAGGTAACAGTACATATAGTAACGAAGTATTTCCTTTGAATTAGGTTTTTTTTCACACCACCTATGAGGTCTAAATGTATCTTGTATGTCTGAATTTTTATCTTGTAGCTTCATATTTTTAATCTAGGAACATCCATATACTTTCTATACCGCAAACATGTCCAATATCGTCTGCAACAGCGTCAGTACCCATACATTTGTTATGTATTCTTATCAAATGACTCATCCTATTTTTAATACCCACCATTAACAATGATATTATATAGAAATAAATACGAATTTAACATACTTTATGAAACAGTCTTAGATAACCATTAATTTTTTATCTTTATGTGTATTTTCAAAATATTTCTCTATTTTGGTCATTTGGTTGACAATGTGTTACTCAACATACAGAATACTTCATCCATGTTAGTTTCTAATTGATTTTATTTATAAATTCAACGAACAGCTTATGTGGCATTATTTCACTCACAACAATTCATTGTCATTTCAGCTAATTATTTCAAATATAATAACATTTATAATAATATCCTCAATTTTTCTTAGATTTTGGCTTTGAATGATACACATTTAATTTGTTTTTAAAATTCCTCTGAACTACTTTCAACTTCAACTAAACTATTTCATTTTTAACGAATTAAAAAGCGACGAAAGTAGATTCTTTTTAAAATTTATTAACCAAAATATCCCCTTAATATAAAAATAACTTTTCTGTAGTTTTCTTGTATAAAGCTAATTATTAAACTTAATAAATAGTCTAAAAAGAAATTAAATGGAAAATTTGAAGTAATAACTACTAATAAGTCTCATTCTGGATCTCTGCTTTTTGAACTGCGTATGAGTTTGAAATCTTCTAAATTTATTTATATAATGTACTCAATTACTCAAAGGTTTGGTTAGTTAACATTAGTTGAAGCTTAAAATTACCTATTACTATAATTAAAACATTTAATATAGAATATAGAATTTTTTGCTGTTCAATAAAGATGAGAAGACCAGAATACGAGAGTGTTAATAAGTTTTAAAAAATATAATTATTTAAACAATATATATGTTCTAATTTCAGATCAACATTTGATACACATTTAAAATTTCTCGACATTTATTTTGATTTAATGTCGTCATAAATAATAGAATAGTGGAGATTTAAATTCAAATTCCTTAAAAGCAATATTGATAGATCCTGCAGTTTTTTTGTCTTTAAAAGCATTCGCTCCAACCTCGTACTCCAATAAAATAAATGCTTAGATGTGCGTTAAAAAAAACATGTCTTTTACTTGAATAAAACATGATTCTTACCAGCTTTATATAAATTTCTAACCTCCAAATAAAAAATCACGAAAAGAACTTTTTTAAAAAATATAAAACGACATAAACATTCCCCAATTTACCTGACTGAAATTGATTTATCACAAAAATGTCCAAACGACCAGATATAATAATGTATAAGAATGTAAGAAGAGAAGATAATTTATAAGATGTTTGTATTTTTATCGAGTAAGATTATTTGGAAATTTATTGGATATTTCCATGCCCATTGTCGTGTCACCGATCTATAAATGTTTGGTTGATACAAAAAAAAAGCAGGCTGCAATTGATTGAGCCTCATTCGCGTTTTTATGACGGCCGACGTAATTGTGTTTGGGGCCGATATGATTTTTTTGCGTCATAAAAACCCAACAATTGATCTGATTAGCGGTTCGATCTCGTTGGAAAAAATATACAGGGACGTCTGTTAATCGATTTATTTACAGTTTAGCATTCTCTAACGAAAAGTTCTCGTTTATACTTTTTATGATGCCCGCTTATAACGTTAATTAAACATAACGTGTTAATGTCTTTCTTGTCGCCAGTTTATTTGCATCATATAGTCTCAGAAGTCTTAGTTTGCTTATTTCATTATTTCTCGTTATTAATTTAGTATAGACATGAAAGGCTTTTTTCATTTTTTCTGTTTGTATTAAATTTGAAAATAATCAGTTTTTTCTTGCTTATTGTTCTATCAAGATGTAATACAATAGGTTGTTTAATAGGTTTTAATATACTGTCGGAATACATTTCCATAGCTTCAGTTATATGTTTGATGAATTCTTCGTTTCAACATATATATTTTTTAACGTAGCACATGAATTCAAAAAGTCCCGAGAGTAATAAAGAAAACGGGTTTTTTTGTTCAAAACTGGCTTTATACATCGATTTAATCTCCATCAAATGCCACACAATCCGGCGCCACTCTCAGTACCACTTTTGTAGAAAGATTTATGTTTTCCCTCAAAACAGGTCTATCACCAGTTACTGTCCATTCAGATGAAGATCGTTTTGATTCCGGAGTGAAGTGAACCATGTTTCATCCATTGTCATATCGACGTAAAAATGCCGGTTTGTTACGTTTAAATTTTGCCAAATACTGGTCAGAATATTTCAGACACTTTGAGCAGAGCTTTCTCATAGTAAAATGCTCATGCAATATAAAACCAACATGTTCTTTTAATATTTTTGCGATGTTAGCTAACTCACGTAACTTCACTTTTCAATCATTCAAAACGATTTGGTGGATTTTTTTGGTGTTTTCTGGTGTTACCACCTCATTTGGACATCCACTGCGTTCTGCATCATCGGTGTTTGTGCGATCACGTCTGACCAACGTCAGTAAACCAGCGTTTAATTGTTGTTTCTGGTGGAACGGATTCTTTATAAAACTTCTCAAGCCATTGCTTCTCTTGAACGGTATTTTTTCCATCAAGAAGCAAGTGAAAAGTGGTAAATACAATAAAACTAGCTCCATATGAGTGTTAGGCCCGGAACTTTTCAAGGTTTCCCCGGTCAAACTTAAGTCAAAGGGAACTAAACCTGGCTAATAAGGTCCACGTTGGTAGCAATTCGCACGTTAATTCACTGTATTAATTTTATATTAATTCTCTCTATTCACTTCACTCCTCAGCCGATTCCAGTTGACAAAAGCTTCATCAGTAGCAAGGAAACGATTGAGATTTTTTAAATTTATTTATAAAATCAAATTCAAACATGTTCTTTGCATTGGCAACTATACTTCAACCAAAATCTCAGACTCAGAGAAAATTAGTTCTGTATAAGAATCTCCGTTGGTTAATCAACATATCCATAACCAATTTTAAATGACTATATAGTAAATATTTTGTTGATACATTTATTTGATACAAATTTGAATAAAGTCCAGTTTATAATACAGGAAAAAGAAAGACGTATATGGCCATCCTGGTCTTTTATACTCCCTGATCATATGTTGCTAATCCCCACTCATTACCAAACACTGATTCTTCGCTTTAACAGTCCCTACATGTTCTTTTAATATTTTTGCGATGTTAGCTAACTCACGTAACTTCACTTTTCAATCATTCAAAACGATTTGGAGGATTTTTTTTTGATGTTCTCTGGTGTTACCACTTCATTTGGACATCCACTGCGTTCTACATCATCGGTGTTTCTGCGACCACGTCTGACCAACGTCAGTAAACCAACGTTTAATTGTTGTTTCTGGTGGAGCGGAGTCCTTATAAAACTTCTCAAGCCATTGCTTCACTTGAACGGTATTTTTTCCATCAAGAAGCAACTAAAAACGGGGTAAATACAATAAAACTAGCTCCATCTAAGTGTTAGATCCGGGACTTTTCAAGGTTTCCCCGGTCAAACTTAAATCAAAGAGAACTAAATCTGGCTAATAAGGCCCACGTTGGTAGCAATTCGCACGTTAATTCACTGTATTAATTTTCTCTATTCACTTCACTCCTCAGCCAATTCCAGTTGATACAAGCTTCATCAGTAGTAAGGAAACGATTGAGATTTTTTAAAATTATTTATAAAATCAAATTCAAACATGTTCTTAGCATTGGCAACTATACTTCAACCAAAATCTCAGACTCAGAGAAAATTAGTTCTGTATAAGAATCTCCGTTGGTTAATCAACATACCCATAACCAATTTTAAATGACTATATAGTAAATATTTTGTTGATACAATTATTTGATGCAAATTTGAATAAAGTCCAGTCTATAATACAGGAAAAAGAAAGACGTATATGGCCATCCTGGTCTTTTATACTCCCTGATCATATGTTGCTAATCCCCACTCATTGTCAAACACTGATTCTTCGCTTTAACAGCCTCACCTATTATTAAACCTATTGAGCAACCTAATAATAATCAAACCTAGTGCTTCTGAATTAATGTTTTTAAAACTACACCTATATATACAACTAAATAATCAAATGTGGGTAGTAGTAGACTATAAAATTTTATATTGGGCCAATGAAAAAATATTGACATATACTTCGACATATAACATACATTTTTTCAGTGAGTAATAAGATTAGTTAATTATTTTTTGATCAGCAACTAGGTTATTTCTATGTAAATTCTATTTATAATTACCAAGATGATGTAGACTTCCTTGTAATATAAAAGGCCAAAAGAAAATATTTACAATACTGCAATGCTAGTGTTACAGAATACCAATTAGTAATGCAGTAATGTTAATATTTTTCCTCAGCCCAATATAATAAATCTGAAATAATATGTTTTCATTCTCACTTTCATTGTTAAACATCATGGCGTCAATTTAATTCTCTACCGACCGGAAAATTTATATTATAATGAAAATATGGTGCAGGCGCAGAGCAAAGTTTGGTTAATACAAAACACGGTCTAATTTCGATATACTTGTCATTAGAGTAGCGCTTTTCAATCGACTTATTTCTTCACTTCAAAGGAGAAAATGCGTTTGTAATCGAAATCGAATAATCATCATACTGAACGTGATTACAGGCGCATTAATATTTTCATTTTATAAAAAGGTTTTACACTTAAATACGTTAATTTATCGTGCAGTATCATCAAGAGGAAACGATCTATTTATAAAATATATTGAAAGACTCAGAAATTGGAGCATATTTTAAAATTGGAGCTTTAATGAACTATTTTCTAAAACCTAATGTAATAATTAAAATTAACTTTTTTGGCTGTTACTTTATAGATAATTTATGATGTTTCTATTAAAATAAACTACAGTGTTGTGAAAATAATAATAGTAATATAGCAGACGGTGACATAAAGTAATACAGTAGACTCCCTTTCATGTGAGCCAACCAAAGTGTTGTTCGCATTATCGAAATGTTTACGTTAATGAACGTATTTTAAGTTATTTAAATAATAAAAAATTTGTGAAAAGAAACAAATATTCCAAGTGCGATGGGTATTTTTTAGTTGGAAGATATATTATCTGCATTTTAGTCTGACTTAATTGGCGTTCATCATTTAACAGTTTCGACTTATTAAGTGTTTCGCCGATAATTAGGACATTCTTTTCCCGTTGTTTTAAAAATATTTGTATTTTTTAGTATATGTGTTTCCCAGAGTTCCAATTCTCTTGTAGGTTCTTTTTATATGTGTATCACAAATTTTTTTGGTCCAGATCTGGCCTTCCATACCCCTTCTTCTAGTCGCCTTCTTTGTTGATTTTCGCCTTGTGATTTAATTCTAAACAATTTATTTTATCAGATAACTGAATAGAACAGCCGTAAAGCTGCTGAATGTGTGCAATGTACTAGCAATGTTTTCATTGTTGACTGTTCACGTTATCGTGGAGCTACTGTAATATAAAAAACAAGCCTATTTAAAAAATATTCCAAGTCGGATGACGACTAATGTTCAAAAATGGTTCTATAACATTCTAATGTATTTACTATTTCTTTAAAATATATTATATATACAGGAATTAAAAGTTTTCTGGGAAATAATGCTGTTTCTCTAGTTTTAAGATTTAAGTTGGCGCCAAAATGCTGTCCGGTATCACGGGACATCAGCATACAGTTAGTAAATAACAAAGTGGGCGCAAAAGAATAACATTTTTTTAAGTTGCGCATTAATGTTGAATTATAAAGTGTATAAATGGTGTTTAGTCCTGCGATTTTTTGTGTTTTGTCAGTTCCGATATCCCTATAGCCATCCGTCACTATACACTGACGTAACTCCTTCTGATTGGATTACAGCAACTTAAAACGAATTGCTATTTTAGCTAGACATATTACAAATAATCAAATAAATTATAAATTTCGGCCTAACCATAAATATAATGTGTAATATAATAAATGTATTGCTATAAATCCATTAATCAAATTTCATTAGTTATATGCAGTATTTCTGTGATAGTTAATTACTGTCATCATTCACAGTCAATTGACACTGACTTTATAAATATTCACAGCTATATTTTCGAAGTGTTAAAGTAACAGTCTGAGAGTCTGATTTTTGCTTACTCTGTAGTTTCATAGGGATCGTTTCCATTCCTGCTACTGCAGATATCATCGATACGACAATATCAGTGAGACGTACCGTTCTGAATTATCAAAACGAATTTTTTTTTATTAAACAAGTAAAAATACAAGTGGTAAAACCTTTTTATGATGAATTTAATCGTCATATTTGCTATGCACCGCTTCATCTATGCACAGATTCGATCCCCTCGTGTGGAGCTAACGATTTCAAATGCTCGGACGGCTCCTGCGTAGACATTACCTATCTCTGTGATGGCTACGATGACTGCATCGACAGATCTGATGAAATGCACTGCGATAGTGATCATGGTGGGTATTATTTCGTTCATAATTCTTGGTAAGACTGGTGTACCTGGTTATGCCTTAAAAATCACATTTCATTTTATGTTAAAAACAATAATATTTAGGTAACGCTTTTGCTTTGTAGTGCTTTATTATGTAAACCGAGATACAAAACCATAAATTAACATACATTTTTACACATTAAATTAACATTATCAGTGAAAAATGATGTTATGGAATCATTTAAGCTTTTACCATCTATATCACTTAAATTATGGTGATGTTGTCACTAATAGTAATCGTTTAAATTTGGTTCTAGCTGACTATATCTAAATAGCGTATCTCAACTTGTTTTGCCTTTAAAATACGTATTTTAAAATATTTTCTCTATCTAGTGGGATATCTAATTTTCTTCACTTCGGGGAATTGTGACTGTCAAATCAGTTATAAATAAAGATTAGTTAAGTCGTTTACATAACAAGGTATTTAATTAATTAAACAGGTTTTACTTAATATGATATATACGCACAATTACAATGGTAAGTATTTAATTTGATTATGACAAAAATAGTGATACTAGTGATATAATATATTGAATTTACCATAATTAATCAGTATTTGGTGCGAGTTGTTTTTGATTATTATTATCTGTAGAAGACTGTCCATCTGACAAAGTCCGTTGTAACGATGGTGCTTGTGTAGCCGGTACTAGATGTGATGGAACCTACGATTGTCAAGATGGCTCGGATGAGGACAGTTGCATAACTTGTGATTCAGACCAATTCACATGCACATCGGGAGGCTGCATCGATAAAAGGCTCCGTTGTGACGGTCTCCGCGATTGTAAAGATGGATCCGATGAGGTCGATTGCGGTACGTTGCGGTTAATTGGTGGTTTTGAGCGTGGGACGCTTAATAATAGGATATATTGCTCAACAAATATCTCCGGATTTGGTGCATGCGCTTACTAAGCTTCAATTATTTTTGACACAGAGAATAATTAAAGTTTGGTGCATGCGTATATACGGCTTCATTTACTTACTCCTTTTTGATAAATACATTATTTTTTATAAATAAATATATACGAATTTGATTAAAAAATTGTTTGAATGTTGGAGAATTAGGAGGGAAATAAACATTGAAAAATTTTTGAAATAACATTTTATTAAAAAAAAAATTATTGAATAAAATGAAATTGTGGTTCAGACCAATTCACGTACACATTCATATTTGAACAATTAACATGAACTTCGAGAACCGTATAAATAAACATTTCCACAAAATAGACTAAAATCGTTTAGATGAAATCCAGCCAATATAGTTAAAAAATCTCTAAATAGGATCAACTATGATCGCTACTGCAATTTTTGCTACTATTCTTGATCCACAAACACCATTAATGAATTTACCTCGAGCTTTATTTACTTTTAAGCCGAATGATCAGTCAATACATCATCATTTTGCAAAAAAATAATTTATTTATCTATACTATTATATAATAATGCATTGTATTTTCCTTGACATTAGATCATTAGGGTGTCGTTGATATTTTTATATTTTGTTTATTTAATCTAGGTCTATTTTAGTTAGCAAAGTTAATGGTTTCATAGTGTCACTGTACACTCTTCTTACATCTTAGCAAAATGCTGTCTAATTTCTTCTCCTCTGAATTTCACATTCTTCCACTTTCACTCTCAACAAATTCTAGTTACATCTCGCCTATAAATTAAAATTTAAATCATTCCTAAAATATATTATGTTTAAAATAAATGTCTAATTATTACCAATTACTACAATTTTTGCTACTATTCTTGATAGACAAACCTCATTTTTACTTGACTACTTCCAACACAACAAGATTCATTTTCTTCTCTGTTCTTGTTATCATTAAATTTCGACATTCTTAACCATTTTCTGCTATATTTTAAAACCAATGTATGTTAAACCACCAAGAATAATACAACAATTTAATAATTACTACTATAGAATTATTAATGTAACACAAAATCTAAATACTGTAGTTTTTTTTGTTGTTTTGACTTGATCGATTCGGAAATAATGCACCACCATTAGAAAAGGAAGGAAATGTAGTTTATTCTTTTCTATGAGTTTCTATGCAGGATAGTGTGCACGTGCCAAATTCGGAGATATTTGTTGAGTAATGTATCCTTTTAATGATACGTCCTAGCTAAGGTTGATTCGCTTGTAAACTCGTCTTCATGCTTGTTTTCTAAAGATGCGTGTGATATAGTATTGGTAGTGGTATGAGAGTTTCAACAAAGTACTGAGTTGTCTAATAAGTTATATAAAAACTGTGAAATAATTTTGAGCGATTTTTTACAATTTCAACGTTTTTTGTTTACAAATATATGTTCATCCGCTGGATTTTCTATTTTTTGGGCAATATTCGAATTCGAATATACTAGCGTTGGGAACTATCTACTGAAAACACTCGAAACAGTCGGTAGTCGCAAAACAGTCAATTGTCAAAAAAATAGCGACTGAAAATAGTAATTACTATTTTCAGTCAAATGCATGGTTCGACTATGTTTTTCCATTCGTGATGTCAGACGAAGATGTACGAATTCTGGTCTGTATAAATTGTGAGATAAAAGCACGCAGATAAATGCTTGGAGCAGTTAATTTTAAATGTCTTTATATTCCCCAATGGTAGTATAAACGAAACAGAGATGTATATATATTCATTCACGTGATAACTTTAAAAAAGAAAAGGAAAAAAAAAACTAATTTCTGTTATCATGTAATAAATAATATAATTTTAGAGGAAGTAGGATTACTTTTATACTGAATGTTCTGTGGATGTGTAAAAAGAAATGGAATAATAACACCACAAATGTTTTATCGTATTTTAATATATTAATCGCTATTTTTCAATAACATAGCAAAATAAATATAAATAGTACAATACAGCTTATATAAAACCTAAAAATTAAAGATTTTTAATAACCATAACTACTAAATAAAATGTAAACAAATATACCTAGTCATTGAAAAATCTAATCCATGATGAACCTAAAAATGATCGTTCAATAATTACCAGACCCTTTTTAAATAAAACTTTTATTTATTTTTGAACGGAAATATTTTTAAATTACTGTGAATATTATCATGTTCAACTTTTCTCCCGTGATTTCTTCGATCGTTAATTATTTGCCCAGATTTTGAAAAAACTCATTCCCAGAGGACAGATGTTGCGGGTATAGAGGAATATTTTACATGTAACTGATATAATTCAGGTAGTTTCATTTTATGGGTTTGCCAAAAATCCAATGGGTTTTCTAAACGGCCAATAAATGGAATTTCAATTGCTAATTTGATGGAATGTTGCAGTCCTCTTATTAACAGTATAATTAAAGACATCGTTGGGATATATTTCACCAGATAACTCGGTGGTCATTATTTCAATGGGCTTTAAAAGTTGAATACATTCTGTTAAGATAGTCCATTCGTTAACAAATAAAAACTCTAGTGCTCTTCTTAATAGCCAAAAAATTTCCTATCAGAGTTTTCCTATCAGAAAATGTATTATTGTATTATAATATTTAATATACTTGATTCACTTCTTTACGGTTAATATTTTTAAAATAAATTTAACCACTGCTACTGTAAAAAATTCTTCAAATCTTTTGGATCTATGCAATTTCTGAAACCTTTGGAACCTAATTTTAGTGTTCAAGATTTTAGGAAACAAGTTTCGACAAACAAGCGGCTTGGACAACAATCGTGAAAGTTTATCAAAAAAGTATTACCTATTATACCAGTCCAAAGTATTACCTATTATGCCAGTCAAAAGTATCTTACTATTTATCATTTACAATTTAATTTTTTTGCCCTCGAAAACTAGCGATCCAAAATGCTGTTATAGTAATTTACAATATATAGTTATTCACAAGCAAACTACAAAAAAAAACATAAAACCACGTATATTACATATAAATCTATATAAGCATAAATTTGGCGCATTACTTTCAAGATCGCGGCTAGGACGGAAAATCAGAACGTTAAAAATCAGTCGAATGAACTAGTAGGACCGAAAATAGCAACTAAAAGTAAACGACTGAAACAATCGATAGTAAATAGTAATAAAATCAGTCGGACCGAAAATAGCGACTGAAAACAGTTACTATTAAAAACAGTCGAACCAAAAATAGCGACTGAAATAGTCGATAGTAAAAAGTGGTCAGTTACTGAACAGTCGAGAGTCGATTTCAGTCGATTGTTCCCAACACTAGTCATAACCAAATTTTGCTTTTCGGTACCAACAGAGGGCGCGACAAGGCAGAGTATTTACAGCAGTAATAAAAATAGTATTTTGATATATTTTTTTTATTTATATATTATTTGACATTTAAATATTTCATTAATTTATTTCAATTCCACCAAAGTCATAAAAATAAATATAATTTTAAATGGGAATAGAATGAAATATCTAATCGTTAAAACATTAAATATGACACACGTATATAAATCAGTACTTATGCAATATTGATGAACATCGTCTCTTTTTACAACAATATTTGATAAGAAAATAAATATAAAGTTGCCCTTTGAAAGTGTAGTGAGCTATCTCATCCACCAAAACAAACAACACTTAATGTTTTTTTTTATTACAGCGTTCTGCTGATATTGCAGACTGGACTATTAATTGTATTAAAAAATACTGGAATTGTCTGAGAATTGTGTTTGAGAATTTTAGTTGAATTTGGCGTTGAATTATAATAATAACTTTAAATAATAAATAAACATAGTTTTCGTAAAAAACATCGAAATATAGGATGATTCACTGATTAATTAAATTCCTTACAGTTACATAATGTTTAGATAACCACAACATAATAACAACAGTAGTATTCTAAGAATATCTTATAATGTAAAGTGATATGTGTTTGTTGCTAAATGCCAAGATATATATTCATATTCATATTTATTCATTCTTATACATTCAATGTATAAATATTTCTAATAATTTTTGCTTACAACATTACCGCATATACACTTTTGCTTTTGTTATTTGTACTGCCTACTTCCTAAAGGACATACAAATATATTAGGCCTATGAACTAATTTTAAAGGATTTGCAACAGATGGTGTTACTGTACATTGATGCCATTAGGTACATTTGTAACCAATTTCATACTGAGGCTTCACTTTTCAGTAGGTGTCATTTCGTCAAAGTGTGACCAAAATATGTTTTCAGTGCGTTGAAAATGTTCGCATTTTTGCTGAGTAAATCGCATTTGCTAGAAGCTTTTCATTTCTCACTTCAGTTTGAAGAAACAGGCTGCTGATGATCATCGAATGTAATACAAGTTTATGACAAACATTCTCCATCGGTTTGAATATGTGAATACTGGTTTAAACCATTTAAAAGAGATGTTTTTGATAACGAAGACAAAGAGCATTCTGGGTAGCCGAACATTTAAACACGAGGATTTGAAGACATTACTCCATGAAACCATTAATCGGGATCGCTATCGACTACAATTGATTGGTTTGAGCCGAACGCTGTGGGAAAACGGCCGAAGTACGGGCAAAGACACAACAATGTTATTTTTCAGCATGACAACGCTCGATCACATGTTTTCAAACCGGTGATTTATACTTGGAAACATTAAAATGGGAGTGCTACCCCACCAGCCATATTATCCAGCCCTTGCTCCTTCTTATTACCAGTCGTTCCAGAATATGAGTTGTGACCAGTCTCTGCATCGCTTCACTTCTTATGAAGATATCAAAAAATGATTCGATTCATGGATAGCCCCAAAAGATACATCGTTTTTTCGAGATGGACATATATTGTCTGATGAGAAAAGGTAGCGGTTCTCCATGAACATTATTAACAATATCCTTTAAAACTAATTTATAGGCATAATAAGAATAAAGATATCAGTAGTTGTTGTTTAGTTTTGTACCACAGGTCTACTGTGGTTTTTTTATGTCTTATTTGTTGTCTTCCATTTGATGAGTGTTATTTTCTACGGTTACGTATCTTTGGCCGTCGTTTTAACATCATAAAAATTGTTACGATTTGGAAAGCAGAATACTTACTAAAAATATCTAAAATGTTAATAACCCGGATTTGGAGACATTAAGAACTCCACAACATTAGAGGGCACTCCATGACAGTAAACTCATTAAATAAGAATATCTACGTATATCATATGAAATACCAAGAAATTATTTTATGTAAACTATACCACCTAAGCCCTGTAAATACTATACCGTGGTGTTTTTATTGATCTTAATTGAACAAATTCGTTATAATAAAAATTATAACATATATATCCAGATGACACTTCATATAAGCATAGTGTAACTAGCGTAACCTACTGTAAGTCGCTCAAAATTAATTCACAGTAAGTGTTCACAGAAGTTTAATATATTAATATGATCTTGCCAAAAATTGCTGGTCGTAGAATTAAAATTAACGTCGATAAGAGATGTTTTAATCTATTCGGCAATGTTAAAGGGATGAAGGATTGAAAGACACCTTCAGGGTAGTAAATAAGTTGATTATACATTATACCAAGACATAGTTCCATCAAGTGGCTTCATTCCAAATGAAAATAAGAATGTTTTAATTAATTTTCCTTTAACCTCTCGACTTGTTATCTAAACTATAACCAAATATATTTGGAAAATTATTAAGAAGCCATTAAAACATTTCCAAAAATCATAGGTCACCTGGTTCGTGGTTATTCATTTGAGTACTGAAATCTTGATAGATTCGGTAACTTTCTGATGATGATGATGAATGGTCCAGGTCTAAGACATATGTAATATTGATCTATGAAATTGTCTCAAAAGCTTGATTTATTAGACAACTTAAATCTTCAGAACTTTCTCCTAATTGTTTTGGTCTTTAATTAACTTTACTATTAAATAATATAACTTGCTCCAACTATCTCGAATGGAATATTTGGTTTTTGATGTTTAATGGGTGATATGTTTTTATTGTAATATATACTTACTACTTAATGCCAATTTGCTTGAGGCTAATAATTGTCTAAATTAATTGAAAACGGCTTTGGATATGTTCCACGATTTCGTTGTGCTTGTAACAATTCTTAAATGTTTATGGTTAAGTTATTTTTTGCTATTATAGCCAAGTGCCCACGTAATCAGTTCGACTGTGGCGACGGAACTTGCTACACAGTGGAAAACCGATGCAACGGACATTCAGATTGTAAAGATGGAAGAGACGAGGTCAACTGTATCAATCCACGTAGGCATTTTATTGTTTCTAAGCTTCTGTCTTCGCTTAATATAGTAAATAGTAGTAAAGTTGTATTTCTTGTGAAATATTTTACGTATTGAATAACTTGTATACACTGAGCAACTAACAATCTTCGTGCTGTACTTCTTCTATTTTATCTAGGAAGCGGACAAATATCTTAAGGACCTATATGAGAATGGAGTGGTACTATTTCTACTTTTACGAAAGAAATATTTACTGAAATTTTCAATTTTCTACTCTAATATTAGTTTGACAAGGAAGTAATTTCGAGAGAAATATAAAATTGGTACACACAAATTTGGAAAATGAAAAAATATATTAAAATATACAGAGAACGGACAAAATAATATAATCACCTAACACATACACAACATGTAATTATTTATAAGGTTTTGGCTTTAAAACAGTGCAATTTGTCTGAATAGTTTACAATAGAATGTTGTTCTATTCTTATCCCAGGACATCCGCCAATTTCTTGATGGTAATCTACTTCTCAAAACTCCCCATAATGGTTTAATTATGTTGTGGTCTGGCCAAGAAAGATGTTTCATGACATTTTCATGCTCTCGAAACCAACAACTGAACCTTTTTGGCTGTGTGGCTGGGTGATCTGTCATCTTGAAATATGGCAGTGTTTGACAGCAAAATGCTAGTCACAATAAGAACGTCACCATTGAGGATGTCGAAATATTCATTCCCAGTGATGTGAATTTGGAAAACCTCAATTGGAATTGAATACCACTATGTTGTCGCCCAAATCATAACAGGACCCCTCCTATGTAAGAAGGCCGTAAGAAACAAGCAGTCCGGATCGTAGGCTTCCTTTAAGGTTCTCCATACATAAACCCACCTATTTGCCGGAATGTAAATGATGATTCATGGAAACATATCATGGTCTTCTAACCACCAAGTGTCCAGATTTTATGATCTTTGTATCACTTCTTTTGCAGCTTAGCGTTGACTACCATTATAGAGGGTTTCGCAATTGTAGCCCGTTCATGAATGTCAGCTTTGTTTTTGGAGTTTTTGTCGAAACAGTATTCCCCAAGTGAATACTGAGTTGTCTCCACTATTCTTCTTCACCGATGATGTTTTACAATGTTTCGTGTATGTAAACTATTCAGCTATTTTCACACATTTCACTAATGCTTCTTTTAACCATCGTAGAACAAAGCCTATAATACACTGTAAGGTTATATTACAGTGTATTATAGAGTTGGCATGTAAACTGAGCAATACATACGGGTCTCGTTATTAACACGAAAACAGTGTTCCCAACATAAAACAAGATGTGTCATATGTGTTCATATTAATTTGGCCCTCCTATGCAATTTGAGTTTGAGTACCAATAGTAAAATTAACTACTAAGTATTATACAAGATACTGATGGTATGTGTGGAAACTTCAGTTGCGCATACATTAAAAGAAAGTACTTTCATGTCAGCTCCATAATGACAAATCACTATTTTAGTTTATAAACTTACGGTTGGATTTTCACAGAAAAATGCGAAGATGATGAAATATTCTGTGGTGAGGGAAGCTGCATCAGCATAGATCTGAGATGTGACGGATATAGGGATTGTGTTGCAGGCGACGATGAGGAGAATTGTCCAAGCGAAAGTATGGGTTTAATTTGGCTTGAGTTTTTTGGCTTTGGATTTTACGCATTAATTAGAATTTTTGCGTAATACGAAATATATTTCTTCCTAATCAGTATTCGGTTAACTGGTTTGATCGGTTTTTTTGCGAGATTTTAACTTACTACTTTTCTACAAATAATTATAAATAATTTAGATTTAAAATCGAGGTTTCTTTGGTTCCACAGTTTGATGAGAATATTAAATAATTAATAATTTTTCTCCAGCTAAATTTAACAAAACTTAGATATATTATACCTGGCTTGTTAACATACCAAGGCTATTTGAACTTGATGGTGATGAGTTCTGAAACTAAGGTTGCGTTGGTCTTGATTTGCATGAACACTTAAATGCTTTTTAATCATTAAGGCGTTTTTGTTTTATATATTCTGTTATTTTAGCTATATGTGATGAGGATTCGTTAGAATGCGGAGATGGTACTTGTTTCCCGAAGGACGGGAGATGTGACGGTTATGAGGACTGCGACAATGGCAACGATGAGAAAAACTGTCATGACAAACGTAGGGTTTCAAATATGTTAATTATCTCCTTCTTGCCTTCTCGATTTTAACCTATCATCACTAAAGGCAATAAGGTCTGAGGTTCTTAAAAGCTTGGAGTGTGGTTCTGAAGCAAAAACTTCAGTTTATTATCAGTTATCTTTACATTTTCATCCCTTATGTTCTTCTGAAAAATTCTTACCTAGCATTCATCCAATAACTTAATAAGCATGGAAGTGAGTGTTTTATCGATTGAAGCAGAAATACTAATTTTTTCTTGCTTAAATTTTATGATGTTAAATTTCACAAAATGATGTTTTTGTGGGGTTAATATCATCATACATTTCACTATTATATCGTTTTCTTCGACTTTTCTCTTAGTTCTTTTAACATATATGAATTATACCATTAACATCTACTGTAATGATCTACTATATATATATATATATATATATATATATATATATATATATATATATACATATATATATATATATATATATATATATATATATATATATATTACCAATAATAATAAAACTGACATACCTTGATTAACTTAAAATTATGCATGAATATATTTTTAAATGGTGACATAATTTTTGATATTTTTCCATTTTAGCTCGTTGTGGAGCTGATGAATATGAATGTGGCGACGGTACTTGTTTTCATCGATCACAGAGATGTGATCGACATCCAGATTGCAAAAATGGTCGAGACGAGGATAGCTGCGATTATCAGTGTAGGATTTCAAAGATTTCTGTACTCCAATCTTCAGCTATCTTCATTGTTATCTATTCTTTTTTTTTTGGAGCTCTATTTCCAGCAAAAAAAATATTTCTTGTCTAAATCTTAAATGCTGTGTCATATTTTCCTAAAATTTCTTTTCGCATTTTAGCTGGATGTCGGCCTGGTGAGCTAGAGTGCGGCGATGGATCCTGCTTCCGTAGTGGAAAAAGATGCGATGGTTACCGAGATTGTAACAATGGTAGAGATGAGGAAAACTGTGGCCAACGTAGGGTTTTTAACATATTTTCTATCCTGGTTCTAACTTTATTCATCTTTACATATTCATAGAAAATACATTTCTTTGTAAATTATGTCGTTAAATATGTAAATGTATTTTAGAATACTTCCTCTTCTACTATTTCCTTAAAATTAGCCGTAAATAATTTTCTCTAATTTTCCATATTTACTTAAGAACAACGAAGCTTTCTTGATTATAATCTCAAAAGATATTTTGGTTTCATTTTTGCCAAAGGATTTACATCTTCTGATATTAGATTCTCTATAATCACTTAACGAACTATTTATTGACGATATATAGTACTCTCAAGGAATTAATGTTGAGGGTTATTTTTGTTGTTAATTCTCTACTCTATTCATTTTTCTAGCAATATTTGATTTCTAGTCAGAAAAATTATACATCTTCTGGGGATGTTCAGAGTTTGTCTCTATAAAAATAGAAGTTATGAACAAGCAATAATAGAATAGAATAAAATGCAATGTCTGGCAAATACAGCGGTTGTGATACACATTGTTGCACTATCGCGTTGTAATTTTTTCTTTTAAATTCAGTTTGGGCTGGATTCTTACAATAATATTCTTTGTATTAGTATATATTTCCATCTATAAAGCATATTTTCCGTAGCTTTCCAATAGCACTCATGTTCTTTGGGAAGTATTACAAAAGCGAAGTAAAATTCAACAAATGGCGTCCTCTCATTATTGACAAGAATTCCCACAAAATTAATTCCGATTCCTTATATATAACCAGTACTTTCTATAATTATATGTTCACATGCTTATTCAATGTACTATCTTATTTGAGTTTTGTAAATCTATAGAATTAAACCATTTTACTCACCACACCAATATTTTATTGGCAATTAGCCATTAACTTCATGTTATGTCGTTTTAGCTCAATGTGGAGCTGACGAGTATGAATGTGGTGATGGAACTTGTTTCCATCAAGCAAAGAGATGCGACAGATACCAAGATTGCAGAAATGGCAGAGACGAGGCGAACTGTGATTATCCGCGTACGATTTCCATTTTAAGAGCTCTTCTGTTTCTATACTTATTTCTGACATTGTATGACCCCCTCTTCTTTTAGACGTAAAAATAATTCTGATTCTTCTCGTTAATCCTAAATTTCGAGTCTCTATTGATATTAAACTGATATACTAACATCGACAGCATGGACGTGACAAGCCTCTATATTTAGAAGTTTACTTATTTTAAATGAATGTCAACTAGGTGGTTTCTAGGCTTATTTCTGATAATTTATGACCTTCTAAATATTCTCGAAATAAAAAGGAACTGATATTTCTTATTAATTTGAATTTCCAGTCTCCACTGGTAAGATTCTGATATACTAACATCGACAGCATGAACATGACAAGCCTCCATATTTAGAAGTTTACTTATTTTAGATGAATGTCAACTAGGTAGTTTCTAGACTTATTTCTGATTTTTTTGTGATCTTCTAAATATTCTCGAAATAAAAAAGAACTGATCTCTCTTATTAATTTGAATTTCCAATCTCTATTGATAAGAATCTGGTATACTAACATCGACAACATTGACATGACAATCTTTTATATTTTGAAGTTTACTTATTTTAGGCGAATGTCGACCAGGTGAATTACAATGTGGTGATGGTACGTGTTTCGACCAAAGAAGGAGATGTGATGGTAATCAGGATTGTCGCAATGGCAGAGATGAAGAAAATTGCCAAGTTCAACGTAGGATTTTCATGATTTATATCTATCTTGTCTTTACAGTCTTGGTTCTTCTTCTAACTTTAAATCTACTTGAGATGATATATGATTTCTTAATTAGTAATCCTTTGATGAACTATGGGCATATTTGCATGAATCTTGCAGCTACTGATAACCTCAGTAGAAACTTCGTCTATTTCCTTAGCGCTAGTTTTTCAAATAGTTTTATCATTTTTAGGTTGTCAAACAGATGAGTTCGAATGTGGTGACGGTACATGTTTCCACAAGGACATGAGATGCGATGGTTACCAAGACTGTCACAACGGCAGAGACGAAGAAAATTGCCGTTATCAACGTAGGATTTCTATCTTCTTCTGTTTTGACCTTGACTTCCTTCAATCTTCATCTATAGATTGAAAGTTCACTCTTTACACAATGGATGCTTCTTCTTTATAGCATGTCGTGCGATCTTTTTATTTCAAGTGGTTCAAACCTGCCACAATTTTATGTCAATTCCCCTTCATTATCTTTTCTATAACGGTGCGATAGAATTCATATTTTCAACAATATATATTCCCAAAAATTATAATTGTGATACTGCATGCTTCTCATATCATTATTTATTTATTTACTATACTATTACTCATGTGTATTTATTGAAAATAAGAGATATATCTTAGGAATCTTCAACAGTGGTATAAGTGAAGAAAAGTGTCTTTATCCAAACATTTCATATCTTCGATTTTTTGGCTTTTCAATACTAAATTCGCCATCATTTTTTTAAATTATCTATTGACATATGTTAAGAGACGGACAGACATATATCATAAATAAAATATACCTCAGTTTGTCCAATAGCATCACTTATAATATATCATTTTCACCAAGTTAATGGTAATGCGATAGTTGTGAGTTGAAAGCTTTAAATTAAATATTATAATATTTCTATAGCTGTAAAGCACTAACATATATAAATTAATTCTTAATGAGCTTCACTTATTAACATAAAAATTGGTTTTTAATTATTATTCTTGTCTTGATGCACATTATATATACTTGTAGCAGATGAATGCAATAGTGATCAGTTCGATTGTGGCGATGGAAAGTGTATCGATATTGATCAGAAATGTGACGGATACCAAGATTGCCCAGGAAACACCGATGAGGAAGGCTGTCCTACCGCACCCCCAAGACCCGAGACAACAACAAGCGCTCCACAAAGTAAACACTTCTTGATGTCTAAACTAACGCTTGTGTTTTTGATTCTAACCCTTAACTGGTTTATGATTTCTCTCGACTCACCATGTCGATAATTAGGCAAATCTTGTGGTGCTAGCGCAAACTAACAAATCTATCTTAATTTTTACCATATATTTAAGCTTATTAAATGCTGATATAACATTTTGGAACTTGAAAGGATCCGCAGCGATAACATATTACCTTAATTGATTGAAAAAGACATATTTGTAAAGGAACTTTAACTGACCATCTAATATTATAGAATGAGTTTTTATTTGCGTACTATACGTATCTCCGTATTTTGCTTTAACGCTTATTTATAAAGCTTTTTGAAAGAATAATCATTATTATATTAGGTATGATATTTATTTTATATTAAAATAAATTTATCAATAATTGACTTCGAGATATACCATTCGTTGAACTGTTTGGTCATTATCACTATTTCGGTAATGTATTTTTAATATTGCAGTTACTCCCATGTCTCTTGAATAAAATGGGATTGAAACTTTAACTAACTAACCACCCTTTTATTATTGTACTTGTCATTCTTCTAGTTTTTCCTATGTACACTTTCCCACACCAGAGGACTTTGTACGCACTTGGTAACTTTAGGATTCCCTTTCAGCTTTGGCGCCTGAGAGCAAATGAGACATGTACATCCTCTTTAAACCATAAAGATAACTGTTCTCTAGATTTTAAAAAATCACCGTTAATTTTACGTCGAGCGTATTCATATGTTATTAAATATTAGTATTTAGAGGTCTCTTCTCTTTTTACAACAAGGTAGAGTTTAGTTTTGGTTAAAAACACAAATCTACAGTCTTATTTGACATTTTCCAAAAAGCCAAAACATATCTGACATAAAAATACACCCGATGCCCAACAATTAAGAACGCCGTCTAAAAACTATAATATATAATTAAATATCATACCTAAATTATAAATACGAACGAGTTTCCGATAATGATAATGATATAGTGAAAGATGATTATTCGTTTATAGTAATTTATACAAACTGACATAATGATTAACAAAAACAAAAACGTTTCTATCCCATAACACTTATTTCATATACGGACTCGATTGTTCCGAATTGAGTTGAATTGATTATTGTCAGGTTGTTAAATTTGCACCTATTTGCACACAGCTTCATGTCCTGAAGACGCGGTCAACTGTGGAGATGGGTATTGTATTGACAGGGTCTTTAAATGTGACGGTGTGAAAGATTGTGCAAACGGGGCAGATGAACAAGATTGTGGTAAGTGCACAGTAGTTTAAAATATTTGTATTAATATTTTTTGAGCTTTGTAGAGTTTTTTTCGTGTATTTTTGCACGTGCTTGAGCTTCAATGTTTTTATTTCAGAATTATTTACTTGTTCTGTACGATTTCTTACGCCTACGTATAGTAAATAGTTAGTATATATATTTAAGATGTCCAATAAATCCGCTAGTTCTATTAAAGAAAAGTAGTAAAAATATTAACTACCTGTTGGTGGTAATTACCTACTATTACTATTTATACATTTTTTACTTTAAAAAGGCATATTCAGAAAGATCAGGTCAACACTGCTTCTCATCTTTCCGGCAACATAACAGCACCGTTTGAAAAGAACGACGTTATTTTGGTAGCGATCCAATCCCCTATTTATTTTCACACTTCTTTAGTATTTGGAAATCGCGTGCCAGCTACATCGATCTAAACTAGCGGTAATCGCAGTGTTCCATTGAAATTCCAGCTGCTGTAGTGTATCCTTTACAACATATGGCAACAACCTGAAAACGTCATGTTATTTTCTTTTTTTGTTTCTTTTTAACGATATGACATGCAATTTGTTCCACTGACGTCAACAAGGATCTTTAGTAACAGCTTCATTCGATTTTAAGAGCTCGTAAAACACTACACCTTACTGATGCCATCATATATATAACAAGACTTTATGGCTATAGCCAAATTATATATAAATTTTTTTTTGTGCATATGTCCATCTTCTGATAATTTTCTAAGAAAGATATTATTCGTAGAGCCTTTATTTTTTCTATATTTACTTAGAAACAATGAGGCTTTCACTAGAATAGCTGAGAGTTCAATAATATGATTTGGTTTCATTTTTGCCAAAGGATTTTATGTCTTCTGATATTACCATAAGATTCTCTGTAACTAATGTTATAGGAATGTTTAACATATGAACTATGAATTTGTTTATAATAAAATATGAATTTATTATGGATTTGTATATTTAATAGGAATTTACTATTACAACTAAAACTATTTAGTGATGAATATATGTATTACCCTCGAGGAATATATTTTGGATGGTTTTGTTGTTCTCTACACTACATTTTTTTGCCAATAGTTGATTTCAAGTCAAAAAAATGATGCATCTTCTAGGAACGTTCAGAGTTTATTTTTATAAAATAGTAGTCATGGCCAAGTAATAATAACAATGTTTAGTAAATGCTGCGGCTGAATATATTGTTGCAAAATTATGTTGTAATTTTTTTCTTCGTATAAAACAAGTTTTTTTAATTTATTTTGGTTTGGTTTGATGCATGCAATGTTCTTAATACCAGTACATATTTCAATTAAATTTCAAAAAGTAAGCGTTGCTTTCCAATAGCACCCAGGTTTTTGGGCAGCATAGGAGAAGTAAAATTACCTTTTCACTTTATTTTAACAGTACACCTTGATGATGCCACTCTTTTACGATTATCATCAAGTATGGAAGATATTTTGCCAATAAATAAATAATATATTACAAAAAGTTCCATTAAGAAAAAGCTAGCGAACTTATTAGACATTTTGGCCTTTTTATATAACAAAAATAATCAGAAGCGGTTTTTTTTAATTTATAAACACTGTACCATTATATATTCCATCAATAATTTCGTAATTATTTTATATTTAATATTGTTCATATTCACAGAATGCTTCAGTGACCAATTCAAATGTAGAGACCAAAGCTGTATATCTGCGGATTTAAAATGCGATGGATCCATCGACTGTCCTGACGGCTCCGACGAAGATCAATGTGAATGTACCAGAGACCAATTCCAGTGTGCAAACGGAGCTTGCATTCCACTCTACGCGAAATGTGATCGCGTCCCTCATTGCCCAGATGGTAGTGACGAAGTTGGCTGTCGTAAGTAGTCTTTATTTACTGGTTGACGATTTTAACATTAGGAGTTATACCTGAGCGGCGATATTCGTAGTCGATATTATAATGTTACTAGCAATGTACTGAGTCTGATGCAAAAATAGTTCTTTCACAAGTGTTGTATAGCCTGTCCTTAATGATACGGCTACGTTTTGAAAATCCTTTTAATTATCGTATACTGGTAAAAAGTGGGGTAAGATTTATGAATTAGTTATGGGGACCCTAGTCTAGGCTTTTGTTTGTTATGGGGACCTACCAAATATCTCCAAACACTGGAATATCCTGGTTATGTGTTTGTTTTGTTCGATACTTTTGAATTAAAGCCACAGTACTTAGTCTGCTAAAGTTAGGATTTATGTTGGTGATAAATTAATCTTTTCGGGAACTGAAATGTGAAACTGTGATACACAAGCCATCTCCTGCTTTTGACGTCCCGTACGATTGCACAGTTCACACCATCCTGGACTGCCACTGGTAGTAGTGGCTTGGAATTTTGTTTAGGCATTCGGGTCTTAGAGTCATCGCTTGTCGATTTTCGCTATATTTTGGTATAGCCGCTCTACTTGCTCGTTGCTCGTGTCACCCAAGTTGTGTGGGTAAAACAATATCTGAATGCAGAAAATATTTGTTTTGATGGACATTCGAACTGAAATACTGGACAGCCAGACAAGTTTAATTTGAAGATAGAAACGGTTGAGTAGGAATACAGAAAAGTTAAGCGCTGTGACAAAGTTCTCACTAAAGCCAAGTTTAATGCCAAGAAATGCCAATAGAACATCATGTAGGTTCACAAGTGGTACAGAGGACATGTTTTGTAGTCCTCGCTCATAACGGGTATGGGACAGAACAAATTTCTATTTACATTTCGAAGTTAAGTGCAGTTCATTTATTTCTAACAAAATATTTAATCAAATCATTCAATTCACTTTGCAGACTTTCCTACCATAACAAAACTTTCATTATTCGCCTGTGATAAGGACTAAGTTTTTAAGGTATTTTTTGTACTTCTACTTAGACAAATTGACATTGGATCACTGTCAGCTATGCTATTAATTGCATTTATACCAACATTCAATGATCAGAAGTAGTAATCATCTGAAATAGAAATAGAAAATGAAATGCATATATTTTCACTAAGTGACCACTTGTACAGCTTCATAGTGCATACGTTACGAGACAATTTTGATAGTCGTGAATTGTCAGTGTTTGCTACAGTAAAACGAAAGTACTAGAAATACGAATATTTTAATGCATTTTTTATGATTTTTTCACTTTACCAAGCACATAATATCTACAAACGTGACAAAAACACTTTGAATAGAATTTGCAAGGTTCTCGCCCTTTTTACAGGGCCGAAGCACAATCATATCACAAAAACTAAGTTCCAAATGATGTTTAATGTAACGTCGTCAACTGACAGTCATTATAAGAGCGCTGTGCTGCCACCAAGCGCGTTCATACTCAAAAACTAGGACCAATCTTGACATCATTGGCATCAAATAACTTTAAGAATCGTTATCATCTGTTGGGGTTCAAGAGTTGCTCCGAATCTGTAAACTGGTGTTATTATTTTTCTTTATGATAAGGTTATAAATATGCCTCTGAGGTTAAAAGAGTTAGAAGTAGTTAAACTCGTCGAATAAACCCGCTAATTCATTGGTTTTAGAGAAAAACATCTGTTTTGATATAACAATGTATGACTCGAAACCATGTCTTTAAAATAATCTGTTACATTTACAATTAATCCAAAAGATAATTGTAACAATCTGATTTTATTGCTTTACCGTAAACTCAATCGTTATCAACTTTTTGGGTAATTTCTACCAAGTAACTCCCATCAGAGCAGAAATATTGATTTCACTTCATCACTTCATCTCTACTTTGATTTAGGAGATTGTGGTTCGAAAATTCAAAAATTCAAAGACAATGAATTATTAGACCAAAAGCCAGCTCAAGTTTTAATAATATTTCAGGAAATTAATAAATAAATTGTATCCAGAAGTTTATTTAACTTTTCTAAATTTATTATATGAACTTAATTTTAATTTATATACAACCAATAAGAATACAAGTAATAAACAAATTAAATTCTTGTAATTCTTTAAGTACACCTGTGACATACTAATTATTTTTTAGAATATTAACTGTAAAAGGGAGAAAAAGTAACGGTGGAATACTAAGACGAAGCATTAGGCACAACAACACAACTTCCATGATCTTCCTGGTGAACTCAGTCTATAACACAGTTTCTACAATTGCAAACTTACCTGAATTACTTTTTTATGAGTATCAAGTTAACATAAGAATGATATAATTATATTGACATATAAAAGGCAGAACAAATACAGAATTATTTTTGCATCAGTACCGAGCATATAACACCAAAAAAAAAAAACAACAAATCTTCGAACCGTCATCACAAAATCCAACTTATAATTGACACTATTCGTAACAAATACTGTGTCGAATATTTACCTGAACTACAACATGTTCTGTTTCTGGCCACCTCGGTCAGAGGCATGCTTAGAGCCTGATTGGTTCCGATGCTACGATGGCAACGACTGCATTGAGGCTACGTTAAAGTGCGACAATGTCTACGACTGTAAAGATTTCTCCGACGAGCAGAACTGTTTTGGTTAGAAACGATTATCTGCATTTGAGTATTACGTATTTTCTTGTCGTTTTTTTGATCAAAGAATCCCCTTGTGTAGCTACGTTGTACAGTACCTTCTTCTGACAGATTTTTCCCGCTGAAATGGCACGATAACCAAACGAAAAATCGACCGAGAACAATGTACTGTAATGTAAGATGGTGATTCCTTTTTGTGTTGTCAGATTTTAGGTCGTAGAACAGTACCGTTTACGTAGGTAGCAATTATTCAGTAAGTTCTCCGTCTACAGTAACGTGTTAGAAGTTGGTATATATTAATATTATTACGTTTTAGAAAATATAGATCATAGATAAATGTGTAACAATTGATATATTTTTATATTTGGATGGAACAACATATCTATATATTTAGGATAGTTATTATTAGTTAGTTTTATGTTTGTGCACGTTATAATTTTAGTTTTAATATCGTAATTTCGGTTCGGTTATATTTTTATTTATAAATTTATTGCGATATTGTGCTTTTATTTAAATTTTATTTGGTATAATTGACAATTTATTTTTTAAAGTAGTATGAATATCTTTAATATATACTGAAATATAGTCAATATCAGAGAATAGCGTATTGAAATATTAGATGCTTGCATGTATTTTTATCAGTAATAACTATTGATGAAACTGCGAAGATGCTTTGTTGTTAGAAGTGACGATTTTGATATCAGTGACAAAGAACAGTCTATAGGAGCGAAATATTACCAAGGCAATGAACTGCTATACCTACTAATTGAAAAACAAGCTCAAACACTAATTGGCCGAAAATATAATTTCGAACCACTTCGAACCATGATTGAACTTTTATTACTTACTTGTCAGACTAAAAGAAGAGTTTTTCGGTAGCGCATTCTGACTGTGGATAAGAAATGACTCTACTAAGACAATTTCAGTACAAAATTCATAGGTTAATCTCGAAGAACAACGATACCATCGACACTGAAGTGGAACATTCATTGCCAAGCATTGCAGCTCATATGGTGGGATCAGCAATGTGTAATGTATTATTAGCCGCAAAAAGTAAATAAAACTTTTACTGAACATGTCTACCGAAGTCAGTGACAGCTCTTAACAGATGCAAAGTCGTCCTCTTATATGACACCAGTCGGTCATACTTTGCAATATTTGTGAAAGATGCGCAGTTACAGCTCGAATGAAAAATTCTGCCGCACGAAGTGTATTCACCAGTCAGAATGCTTCGAAATGCCGAAAAAAGTGTGAAAATGTGTCGACTGGGTTGTTATCACATAAACATCTTTATTTCGATGTATCGATGATAAATAGATGAAAATAATTTTATCTATCCATATTGTTTGTCACAAAAATTATATTTTGAAGTCAAAAGCGATCGGAATACATGCCAACACCTGATACTTTAGAAATGTATTACTTATTTCGAAGCGTCAAATTTGATTAGAAATTGCTTCGAAATGTTACCGCTTATTCTCATTTAATATTGTATATAATGGGGAGACAATTTTTACAGATCTTTAAAATAAGCAAAAATTATAGAAACTCATTATTCTCATCCCATGTATGCCATCACTATAATTATGATGATCGTGATATCTTGAGAGAATTTTATAGGCTTCAAAGCGATAAAGTAATCAACAAATTTACGCAGATGATTCATTTTACTGAGTCAGCTGAGACAAGCGATCAACGTGAGATCCTACATTGTCTTATATCTTTATGACTTTCCTGCTTCCTTATTCAGTAAATGTCTTTTTCTTGTCAATTTCTTCGCACAGGTTGTTCGTTACATTCTTTCATAAAACGCAAAGGGCGATACCATGCACAGGAGAATTTTCTTTCAATATGTTGAATCGATATCGGCTACTTCTATCCGTCTTGAAAGACCATGTTGAATTACTTGTTCAATTCATAAATAATTTCCGGAACGCTGGATCAATAGGGTCCAAAATAAGTTGGTGATGTCAATAATTCACGAAACAGATGTAAATTTGTAGGGTATTCTTTATCTTTCTTTAAACAAAAGTAAACTGTTTCTTAATTACTTGTATTACTTATGTATACAGTTACAATATAATGCAAAACTATAAAGTACCCGAACTATATTCGATCGTAGGGATCGATCCTATTTTACAAATTTGACTAATAACTAGTCGTGAATATGTAGGAATGTTCGTCGGGTCGGTCAGTCGGTCGAAATGTGTGGCTGCCGCTGCGATTATTTGTCAGAACACTCACTACTATTTTTGGAAGGAATTTGCACGAATACTGAAAACACTGGTTGAAGAAATACTGTTTATTTTTAATAATAAATTATACATGTGGTCGACGGGAGAATTGACAGGATATTAGGTCAGGTAGAGGAAGTACGGTAACGCTGTGGAAGTGGTACTATTACAAGAGGATGGAGAAAAGAAAAGAGAACGAGACGTCGTCGTGATGGTCTTTTATCGCCTGGAACTGCATGGTACTAATCCACCGGCGTTGTCAACCCTTGTACTTGCTGGTGGTGAATTCGTGGTGACCTAAAGGGTCGTGGCGGTCGCCACAAATATTTTCATGAATGCTTTATAGTAAATTCTTGTCGTGAATACTAGGGAAATTTTTTTTATTCCATGATGACCAGCTAGAACCAAATGGTCTTCTGCTGATGTCGCTTCAGGTTCGGAATAGTGAAGTGTTTTGCGGCCGAGAGAGACCCTGGGTTACGACTGGGATTGTCGTAGTTGGTTTACTACCGAGGTTTGTGGATGGGTAGGGATTTTATCAAGGTGTTGTCGTCTTCTAAGGCGCCTATGGAGAATCTTACACTGAACATGTTCCTGAAACACTTCAACAAACAGAATGCCTGATTCGAGGTGAGTGTGATATTCCTCATAAACTATGGGGCATTGAGGAACGCGCGGACTCTTTTGGATTGGAACACTTGGAATAGTTCAAGTTGTCCCTCAGAGATATTCCTGTACCACACCTGTGCTGCGTAGAGGCAAACTGGACGAACTAGCTTTTATACGGAGTCGCTTTCTGGGGAATTTGGAGTTTATTTTTTCTGCAGAGTGGAAATAGTAAGCTGTACACGCCATTACCTTTGCAAATAGCGTGCTGTATTTGAGCTCAGTATTGGTGACCGAGGTATGATACTTTCTAAAGCCAGGGGATAGGGACTTTATCGATTTGGAGGTGACAGGCGCGGAATTCCTTCTTGCGGTGGAACAGAATAGCCTGAGTTTTGCTCGGGTTTATCTGCAGCCGCCAGAATTTGTACCACACAATTGCCTCGTTCAGTTGGACTTGAAGTCTGTCGCAAATAGCGTCGGGACTATAACCGGTTGTGAAAATAGCGGTATCATCTGCACAAAATGCTGTGTGGGAATGTTTGTGAAGTGGGACATCGGCCATGTAAAGGTTGAACAGGGTAAGGGCTAGTGGAGACTCCTGTGGAAATCTGTTTTCGAGATGAGACTACGTCATCTATCGTCGCTTGAAAGGACCTACCTTTCAAGTATGAAAACTTGCAAACGTCCTGGTATGCCGTATTTAAGGTCACCCACTCTGAAACTATACGGTATGGCCTTTTCTTTGAACCAATAGTCGACTTATAATGGTTTTTCCTTTCCCAAGTAAACTAGAGGCCAGGCAGTGGCAATAAAATGTTCTGCCAGAGAGACCCAAAATACCTTCATAAAGGTATAAAAAGGCAGATGTTATAAAAACGATATTTTGGGAAGTAAATTGTATAGACATATCTAACAAGGTTTCTACATTATCTCTCTGACATCCTGAACACAATGGATGTATTGTTTTGACGTCGATATACTGATTATTTGAGATTTACATGTTTGTGTTGCTGGATAATTAATGTTCATAGGTGTTGATGGTATTTGATCGATTTTTTTAAATTTAATTGAAATGCACAGAAGTAACCATTAGGTTAATCCTAATTAGACCCTTGGTGCATCAAATTTCATATATTCAAACTTTGGAGGTCATCCAAAGCAGAGTTAAACAGCATAATTAACACTACAAATTACGCTACATAATGTATTGATATTTGACCGTAAACCCTGTCATTATTGGAGTAACTATTCTGTTAAGTATATCTATTTCAAATATAATTCTAAGTTCAAAATAAGGATCTGTAAAAATTACATACACCTAATATATAAATACAAATATTCAAAAGCGATAGTTATTTACAATGAAAGAAATATTCATGCTACGCAATCATCAACTCAATTATTTAGTTATATTTTAATTTTTTTTTATTTTTTATTTTGCTTTTTTAGCTTGTTTGCCCAATGAGTTCCGCTGTAACAACGGTCAATGTATAGATACTCGATTGCGATGCAATAGAAATCCTGAATGTAGCGATAGATCTGATGAAATCGGTTGTTATTATCCACCGGATCCTATTCCTACAGCTCCAACGGTCAGTTGTCCACCGTTCCACACCCAATGTCTCTCCGGAAACGAGTGTGTCCCCAACAGCCGTTTGTGCGATGGACACGGTGATTGTCATGATTTGTCAGATGAATCTAACTGCGGTATGTACATATATATTATTTGTATTCTAATATATTTATATCTTTATACAATGCATGTCAAAAATCACACTTTCATTTTACATGATCTGAAAAATCCTCAGTCTAACTACTATGTTATTAAAATACGTGTAATGAAAATAATACATTTGGAAAATTCATCTTCACAGTACTTCTGGTAACATTTTCTAAAATACTTTAATCACCAATCATTTAAGTTCAATATTAATACTATTATTGACGATTTGGAGACGACGGAATAAAGAACTTTCTTATATGGATTAAACACTTATTTTCGATGAAATTAATGGTCTTTTATTAACTGGTAATTGAATATTCCAAACTCGAGCTTTCACGTGATTCTAAAAATGTTAAAGTTTGTTTTTACTTGACGATGGTTATAATATATATATGCATTGACTCATGGGAATTCTCATAGTATCAATAACAAGGTCTTAATGATTATCAGAGTATTGTTTGTTGGCAATATCTGCTTTTAAATGAAAGATAAGTATGTGGACAAGAGACTCCGTCCAGAAATCATACATATAAATGAAGTAACTGTAAAGGAAAAACTATTCAATGTTCAAACTTCTGTCTACGATTTAAAACCAACTAATCTACGTATTATGCCTTAACATTTTCAACTTGAATTAATAACTTCCTCCTTGTTGTCCTCTACTTGTTGAGGTGTTCATTCCAAACTGAATGAGGAATACGCTCTAACTAAGTCATTACAATATTTACAATATATCATCGATCGAATAGATTTGTTACTTCATGTTAAAGTCTCATTCACTTCGCTTTTCAGTATGTTTCTTTTCGTCGAAGATTGAGCAAAAGATATTTTCACTGCCTTGAAAATGTCCGAATTTGAGTCGAGTAAATCGTATTGGCGGAAAGTTTTATTTTTTTTTACCCCATTTTGAAGAAAAAGCCGGCTGAAGGTCTTCTAATGCTGTGTGAAGATTATGATAGCTATGCTCCATGGATTTCAACATGAGAATACTGCTTTCGATGCTTTAAAAGTGATAATTTGTTACTGAAGGCCAAGAGAGGCAGCCAAACAATTCTGAAGACTAAGATTTGAAGGCATTATTATTATTATCGAGCGATAATAATCTGTGTAAAACGCAAGTAAAATTGCAAAATTGTTGGGTGTAATACAAGAAACTATTTCCAATTACTTGAAGAACATGGGAATTATTCAAAACCTTGGATATTTTATGCCGTATGAATTGTGGCCAAGAGACATTTAAAGCTGTTTGGTCATGTGTGAAATGCAGCTTTAACGGACAAAATCGAAAATGTTTTTTATCATATTGTCATTGGTGATGAAAAGTGGATCCATTACAATAATCCAAGCCACCGAAAAAAACATCGATATATCGTTTTCGATATTTTAAAAAAATATATCGATATATCGGAGAAAAAAAATGTCGATAATTTTTTTGCAATAAGCATAAAAAATATCAACATTTGAAAAAAATTATATTCATATTTTAGAAAAAATAAAAATAGTGAAATATTAGCCCAAAAAAATATATATTTTTGAAATCTCTTAGGGAGTTGGGATATTTTTGATAGACCTTTAAAAGCACCAAAAAATATCGATATATCGATATTTTTTCTGCATCCCACATGGAACCAGTGTCAAAGCAGTATGTCCATCGCTCCAAGTTAATAAGCTAATACAATAACAATGCCGATTTTCACAATAAAGCTTCCAATTAAAAAAAATCCTTTGAAATGAATATATAGGCTTAAAACTATTCCAAACCTTGACTTGTCACACCTTTATTCCATGTATTTGAGAATAATTGTAGTACCTCTGCAGTAAAAACGAGTAAGCTCAAAAAAACTAACAGAATCGAAAACAAATGCCTATTTTGTTACCTATTTTTCTCGGAGAAAATTATATAGATAAATAAACTCATATTTGTTAAACAAAGTTACAAGTTAGACGGAGGGTTTTTCGGCGCATGTGTTATTTCTCACAAAACTGTCCAAATTAGAGTTGTTTATGTGTTCACTGTATGACAGGAAACAAAACAGGATGTAACCGAAATCAGTATAGATGCGAAAATGGGCCATGCATCAGTGTTAGTCTACGATGCGACGGAAAAGTAGACTGTCCGTTCGATTCGAGCGATGAGTTAGATTGTAGATTTTATTCAGAGCGTAGGTTCAATTGCAAAATAGTGAAATAACAACAGATTTGGGAATTGTTGAAATTTTCGGTTTGTCTGTATCTCAAAAAATGACCAGCTAATACAAATTTCAAACCAGTAATGCTAGAGTAATTAATAAAATTAATAATAAATGGTATAATTTTGGAACGTTCAGTAACCAAAATGATTGTGAAGAAATATAGCCTGTACTATAAAATAGCTGTTTATGCCGACAAATTAATGTGCTAATATTTATAAACTCTATTTTATCAACATCAAAATTACATTAATACTATGCAACATCCAGTGTTGGATAATATTTGAATTACCTGTAATTAAAAGATTTAATGATAAAATACAAATGCATATTGTAATTAGTATTTCAAACACCTAATGCTGGGGTATTTTGTAGTTAGTGTTTCGAATAGTTATGGCTTCAAAATACATTTGAACATAAATACATTTATCATTCAGCCTAAATATTTCTATATAGTTATATCATATATAATTATCATATATCATATATAATTCAGGCTGACCTTATAAAATGCTGTCATAGACATCAATTAATATATCTAGCGTATGAGAAGTAGATTTAAACTAAATTGCTTACTTGACAAATTTATCAAAAGATAATAAGTTTATTATTAGGGTAAGATTATCGGAAATAGAATACTTCGGGGGAGTGTTGAAACCAGTTGCTACAGCTATATATGACAAAAAAAATTACAAAATATATTACAAAGTAAATTACAAAACAAAAAACATGAAACAATGGCTGGGAGTGACAGAAATAGCAACGCCAACGTAAAAGAGGTGATGATATCGTTTATGCGAACAGAGCTCATTAGGACCTGTAGATAAATTGTTTTTTAGCAGGTTTAATTCACTCCCTAGTGTGGATTGAATGGTGAGGAATGTTATCATTGATTAGTGTTAAAAATCAAAATTAAGGTCCCACGGATGGACAACTGGTGACAAAAGTATACTTTGTTTTTCAACATTGGTTTAGGTCTATATTTTTTCACAGCAAATGATTACCTTTAACGATATGATAAACGATATGATGAACATTAATGATAAACGTTCAAAATTTTACTTTTTCAGTAGATAAAAAGTTGAGAGAGAAGAAAGTAATTTTAGTTTATTGGGTGAAATTCATTTAATTTTAATTCATTTTGGATGAGACGATTGTTTTCCGATTTTTCTTTTTGGTAGTTCATACTCTAAGTCATCATAAAACCACTTATTAAGCAATTATCAATTATTCCATTCTATATACTAGAGTATGTAGTAAGTTTGCAATAATGAAAGGAATATTGAGATAAAGAACTGATTTATTATTGTAGAAATGACTTTTTCTTTTAGTATAATTTCCTTCAACTTTCCCTACTCCGAAAAGATTTTTTGAAGTGTAACAGGGCTCAGAACTAAGTCCATTCTACAAAATTCAGAGGAATTAGAAGTGTATATATATTACCTGTGAACAAGTTTAGTATTAATTTGCCACCAGAGTGCGTGACCGACTATTTGTATAGCGGTAAATTTAAAATATTCTATTAATAAAAATGCAATATAACATTAAAAATACATTTTGTTTAAATCTATGCAAAATTTACATTACAATTATATCTAAGGAAAATTCTTAGAATTTTCTGTGTTTAATGACAATATATTATACTAACAATACATTAAAACGTAATATAACAGATTTAACACAAAACCTATACTTTAAATGTACAAAATTTAATAAACTATAGAATATGGAACATTTTATATTATCTTAACTATAACTCTGCCAAATATAGAGTACAGTACAATATATATGTTGAAGACTATTGATTTTGAAATGTTTTTTTTTTAATATTTTCTTTGCCAAATATTTATTATAAATATATAATTAGACATCATCCATATAAGCTATGCTATATTTAGATATTACAATAAAAAATGTTTCATTTTTGTCTTTTGATATTCTGTTCACTTTTCTCATCCACCAAAACAAACAACACCTAACTATTATCTTTCTAATTAAGTCTCGTTCAAAATGCTCAAAAATAGTTGATCCTTTTGAAAAATACAGGCATTTGGTGATTTAAGATATTGGACAGACTGCATGTGAAGTTTTGTGCATAATCTGGGAATTCAATAGAATAGAAATGTTTTCTTTCTTCTATGCCATAGCTAAAATGGAGGCTTGTTATATTTTACAAATCAGTTACATATAATTAACATTATAAAAGACTTACAATGTAAATAAAAACTGGTAACCATATCCCTGTTAAGCAATGCTCTTCTACATTTCGGTTTGTAGTTATCCTGTGTAAAATGTACATTACAAACCCTTTTGCTCTAAGCATTTAAGCCTCGCAAGAGATTCCCATTAGTTTTTCATTATTTATTGCTAAAAGCCATTTCTGACATAGAGCAAGATCCCTAGGAAAGCTGGGTATTCTATTTGAAATGGTACTATATCCTGGGACGCAACAGTTGAAATGTCTTAAGATTTAAACAAATCATTTTAACTAAAAAAGAACCATAAAAACACAGTTAACAAAATAAGAATATTTAACCCGTAAGTATATAAGTTTTTAGGTTTGCTTTGTCAGCAATGATAGAGACGCTTTCAACAAAAGGTTTGAAGTATTTCTATAGGAAGCATAGAACTACCAAAAAAATAAACATACGTACACTACGTCTTCTTATTTTTTAGAATATGCTTCTGAAAGCAGAAAGTGACAAATTTCAGCTTTGCTACCAAATTTATACCTCGAGCCCACCTGGCGGCAAATTAAAACACTGTATCGCATGCGCACATTTGGGATACTCTTCTAAATTCTCAATATTTTGTGGTCGATTCCTCCTTCAGCCCAGATAAACCCTAGTAGAAAAAAAGAAGTCTCCAATATATAACAAAAAAATACAAATTTCTTATCCATATCGATATATTTTTGTCAGTATATCATAGAAGTACAATAAAATAATATAAAGTATACTAAAATATTCTATTTTAAAATGTTTGATATGGGTATGAACTATTTTAAAGTGAAAACATCAACCAAAACATACTAATACGAAACCAAAATTACTTTCTTATCTTGTTTTTATGATGCTGGTGGGTATGTTATAACTATAAACTAGATTTGATTAGTATTAAAACCGTATTTTAATTATTATTGGTATTAATTCCTTTGACTAAACATGTAGAGATTTTTAAAAATTGGTCGCAGATGATATTGGATAATCAAAATTAATCATATTGAAATATCAGTATTATTAAATGAAGGTGAGCTATGGTATTTAATTACGAATGTTTTCTGTAATATGATTTGTCTTGTATGTCGACAGAATTCTTCTTTTTTCTCTCTTTTTTTTGTATTTATTCTACTGAGAAAGATACAAGACTTTGAACCGATTGATTTGGTGCGTAAAATTTAATTTAATTGGTCAGATACATCCAAATAATATAGAATAACTTCTACAAAATGAAATGAAAGTGCTTGCAATTGCAACATATATCAACATTTATCAGAAATCAAACTTATTTATCTTTACTTCTTTTTAAAAGGTCTGCTCACAATTTCACAAGACATCAAATATCGAGGCTTAAGAGAAATCGTTAATGATTAAGTACCAAACCATAATTTTGCTGATATTTCTATTTTCAAAGATTGGATTTATAAATTAATTCATTATTAATACATCTCATCATAACTTCATCCAGTGACACCAATCTCGACAACAAAATTAATAAAATGTCTTCTGCAGGTGCCAGCGCTCAAGGACTCCAACTAAAAACGTATCCAAACCAACAAGAGATCAGAGAAAGTGAGTATTAATCCGTTCTTATTTCTCAAAAATTATTATGTGTTTCCCCTTAGCTAGTATTAAATTTATTTGAAATAAAAAGTTGGTCAGAACCAACTGATTTTGTTTTGTGTCATAATATGTTCACAGTTAAACGTTCTTTGTTTTAATTGCACAAATAACTAATTGTTTTTGTCTTGTCCTATGCCTTTTCTTGGAGCAGACAAGTTCAAGCTTGGTGAGTAAAATTTTCCGATCGAGTGAGGAGTGGAAACCATCATGTTGGTTGGCTGAAAATCATTCGACAATAATTTTTCATGTTTACTATCATTCCTAATAGATGATCAGCTATATCTGTGGTGTATTCTCTAAGATACACGCGTAGACTAGTTAGATATTTTAATTTTATCTTCACCAATTACCAGCTATAATATAGATTAGTCTAAAATCGCTTTTATCTTCATAGCACTTGCACCAATATCACCAAAACTAATATATAGATACGCAGGTTTAGTTGGTTTTCGCAAGAATGATCTGCTTTGATGGGTGGTAACAGAAAATCATTAATAATATCAAATTCGGGCAGTATACAAAAACGAAAGAGACGTCATTACACATTCAAATAAATATTTCTCAGTTATTAGATATCTTAGGTATTATATTAGAGTTATTTTAAAATAATTTTATAAAATCAAAAGTTATAAATCGATACCGTGTTTAATATAAAACAGACCACTGTTATATCATAGGTTGACTAATGTCAGATGGATATTAGGTCTACTTAGAAGAAATTCATTATTTTTCTAATATGTGGCTTTAACAAATTGTAGCTCGTGCTGTAAGTTCAATGAGTTTACATTAGATAGTAAAACAATTATTTAACAATTTTGTGAATGCTTGACCCAGTGCAGGAAAGGGAACATTTTATGTATTGAATTTTACAGTTAAAATGTGATTGATTATCCCAGTTTTTTTAAATAAATACCTTTATGAGAGAGGCATAATGGAACTACCTTAAGAGTGGTAATAGATTATCGAAAAAATAAGCACACTTAACCTAAATTGGATCATCCAAAGTATGGAAAATAAAGCCTTTATTGTCAGTAAAAACAATTGATTTCTTTCTATTAAACCTATTATTCGTGAATACAAAAAAATAATCGAAAATAGATATTAACCCATTTTTACAAATTTTTGAATCTCGATCAATCTTAATCTTGAATAATCAAAACCTATAGGTACAAATCATTTAAGATACGTTAGTACCAGATATTACCCAAAATTTAAAATCTTACCTGACTGTATGAGAAAGTCAAACCTTACTAATAATTGTATGCAGGTCTCTAGTGCTACAACAACTACTACAAAGTCCACCTACAACAAAAGATACATATTTTTGTACTATTGAAGTTCTAAATAATCCATTTTTGAAACTTCCAGCTGGCAGATAAACTTGTCAGGCATTACTTAATCTTGTTTTGATTAAAAAGGTAAATTTCAGCCACTATACAATCTGTTCATATATGTTTTGTAGCTAGTTTCTTTTTTCTTTTGAATACATCTATATGTCTATTAAAAAGGGTCGATAAAATCCAGAACCTCATAGATAAATTTATTCTTGTTCTTATTGTTTCTACTTTTATTTAGTTCTAGATGATTTTAATGATCATTCACTCGTGCATGTAAAGGCATTCCAATTTCGAAAGATATTGGGATAAGTCATAGGGACTCTTGTCAATACTAAGTTGTTATTGGAAAGTAATATAATATGTCCGTAGAACATATTCTAACATATTAGCAAACAATTTTGTAAATTCATCGTTTTTACTGAGATTAATATTGCCAGGGCAGTGTGAATATTTGCATTGTTGTTCGAACCGATTCATTGGCCTAGCTTTAGAATATCGTTTGGTTATAAACTATATATCCCGTGAAAAACAAAACAACGAGAAAACGATTTAGGCCTTCAACACATACCAAACAAACAGTTCCCTTTATACTCTTCTTATTCAATAAGCAATAAAATCAGCAGGATTTTCCTTTTTAGATTTTCAAATCAAATTAATCTTTATTTTTGACAATATAAATTGCAGCAGTAGCTTCTGCCCTGAGTTTCAATCACTCACATGAATTATATTTTTATCCTCATCCTCATCACTTGAAATGGTAATACTGTCATTAGTCAACAACCGAATAAAGATTATTAAGTTTGTTGTATAACTTTTAGGGATAGAAGATGGGTTGAAAAAGAAGAATGGGTTAAAAAATCAAACAATTTTTGACTGAACGATTATCATTATTAATAGTTATTTTACTATAACTCAGGCAATCAGATTATGTTCTAAAAAATAATCAATGGACTGTTCACAACAAAAAATTGTTAGTATTAAATACAAATATAGTTTAAAATGTAATATAATATAATAAAATACAATATTATATAAAATTTTCAGTAATAAAATAATAATAAAATCAACTTTAAGAAAGGTTATTTATAAATGGTTTTTTTGAAAAAAAAATCATGGCTGTCTATGAAATTTCAGATATGAGTTAGTATTGTTGTTAACTCTAGACAATGAAGCTTCATACAATGACAAAAAACAACCTGCGTAAAAATTCATCGTATAATCAAATGATAACGGAAATTGGATTCATTTTCCTGATTTAACAATTCAACATGGATATGAGAAGGAAACTCGTTTTTTCAAACTAAATCAAATCATACGATTGTCATACTATTTAACTCATATTTTATTACATTGAGATTGGCATCGAGATAATTTTTCAGGGCATATTGCAACATTTTTGATCATTTTAATGCTTTATAATAAAACTGCTCTTGATAACAACTGAACCGATGTCTCTGTTCTTTCTATTAATACTTCTGACTGAATTTAGATCGCGAGGTGGTATTCCGTTGCCGTGATGAAGGACCAATCCGTGCCAGCGTTTATTGGAAGAGACCTGATGACTTGCCTTTGCCTCCTGGATCCAGAGATATTAATGGACGTTTAGAAATCCCCGATATCAAGGTCGAACATGCCGGAACCTACATATGCGCAGCTAAGGACTTCCCTCCTGGTACTCCTGGAGCTGAAATATCAGTACAATTATATGTCGACAAAGGTACTATTATCTTTTAAAAATCCTCCGCCATTTTATCAGAATTTATCTCAAGTCATACATATTTATTTCTTATGTCTTGCCTTCTTTGTATTCACTGTTACTATCAGATGGTAGAGGACATAAAATAAAATCGTCCATATTAAAATATGGGGTTCTTGAACCAATTGATACAGAGTATCATGGTACAGGTAATATAACCTCTATTTTTAATAAACCTCCATAGTAAACTCGTGTATTTTTAATGCTAATTCGAACGTGCTCTTGGTGAGTACTACTACTAAATTTGTTTTCGATTTGTATTTATCTGGTTTATTAATTTCGAATATTTTTCAGCTCCTCCACCATTTGCTCCATCTGTAGTGAAATGCTACTTGAACGAGTCTACTTGCGGCAACGGACAATGTATACCAAAGAATAAAGTATGTGATGGAGAATTTGATTGTACTGATGGATCTGACGAAATTAGATGCAGTGAGTATCAACTAATCTATAATTTTTGAAGATCAAAATAAGAATATTGATAGAAAGTAAATTTCCAACACTACTCTTTTTTTTTTCATAGGCCTGCAATGTGAACCAAGCGAATTCAAGTGTAACAACAAGAAATGTGTTCATAAATCATGGGTTTGTGACTCGGAAGATGACTGTGGTGATAATTCTGATGAATATGAATGCGCGATTAACGTTCCTGGTCAACCATGTGGACAACATCAATTTACTTGCAACAGTGGACAATGTATACCTAGATCTTTCCATTGTGATGGTTCCTTATCTGATTGTGCCGATAAGAGTGATGAAATTGGTTGCAGTAAGTACAGTAGTCCTTATATTATTCTTATTTTTTCAAAATAAGTTTCTAGTGGTTTAATGTACTAAGTCATGTATAATTTGCAACCTCTCAGACAATGCTAAATATTTTATTGACACATTTTTGAACTTCGGCCGAGTGCCCTATTCAATACGAAAACGCGATAATCGGATGGAGTGTAGTCTGGAGAGTATGGTGAATGAATTAAAACATCCCATCCAAGTTATTTCAAGTTTTCTTTGACAGGTTTTGTTGTGTGAGACGTTTTGCTGCTTTGTCACGCTGGAAAATAAGATTATCTAGTCTTTGGGCGTATTGCGGGCCTTTTTCCAACAATGCACAATTCAGGTTGTTTGTATTAACTGTCTCTACACCTTATAATATACGACACCAACCTAGTCCCACCAAATGCAGGGTTTTTCGAAATACATCCATTTTTCATCACCCCTTATTATTCGATGCCGAAGTCTTTTCCTTCCTCATTTTTGAACGATTTTTCGAGTTTTTAAGTGTTATCAATTTCATGTGGCACCCATCTTGCTATCCTTTCATCTGTTATAATCGTTCAATTCAAATTGCAACAACAAATTCAACAAATTGCGATTCGATTCACATTCAAATGTTCCCCCATTTGTTTTTCAGTTTGTGTGTGGTCTTCACCCAATAACTTTTGCATTTTCCGCATTTTCAACCAAGACGTTCTTCTTTTTGAATGTTGTAACCACCACGTTTAAAACTACGTTTCACATGTTCTTATAGTTGGAGTATGCTCACCTAAAGTAACTCTACCAGCAAACGGTAACTTTCAGCGCCATTTTTATTTTGATTACTTTGCATTTGGTTCGCCTATAGTAATCGCTGATTAAAATACCTACAAACACCTTATATAAAGATTGATAATATTATATACAGTTGCTTTTCAGAACTCAATCAATAGTTTCTCCCATCGATGAATTGTTCCTTTTCGTAATAATATTCCCTTCTCTTCACACCATCACAGATATTCGTCACAGGACTTTAAACATATATATACAGTGAAAGAGTTTTTGGGAATTGAGTTGTTCCAGGAGTATCATCACTGTAAATTTGTTTCTCGTTAATATCCAATTTAAAATCACTATAACTCTTTACTGAGTCGAACGCGGCAAGGTCTGTAGACTGCTGTGTTTTGCTTTATGAGACGGTGCGTTATCGTGCTGTAAAATCAATTTACCGTGTCTTCGGGCCCATTCTGGACGTTTTTCCATTAAGTCACCAGGTTTCAACAGTTCGTAATACACCACACCACTCTGGTCCCAACAAAGACAGAACATTGTCTTGCGACCAAAACAATTTCGACTTGAAGTCGATCACCCGCCTTCGCTACGTGATAGCAATGCATTTTTGCGTTTAGGGTGTTCAAATTAAATCCACTTTTCATCATCCGTCACTATTCGGTGCCGGTATTACTTTTGATCATAACTTCAAAGCAGTATTTCACAGATGAGTTTTCGATTTTCCATTTGCTTGTTATTTAATTGATGTATCACCTATCTTTCGTGTTTTACATATTCCCCGTTGCTCGTAATCGGTCCCTAATCATTTCTTGGGCCACATCTAACGCTTCTGCCAATTGTTTTTGAGTTTGGGTTGAGTCTTCATCCAATAACTCTTGCACTTTCGCTTTTTCAAACGTCTGCCAGATCGTTTTTTGTATTGAACATTGAAGTCACCACTTTTAAGTTTCTATCAGCAAACGATGACTTTTAGTGGCTTTTTACGTTTTCAAGTACGAGACTTAACATTTTCAAAGAGGTATAAATCGATGCCAGTGTTAATTTCGCAAAATATAACATGTATAGCTTTGAAACTTGATGTCAGTAGAATAAAATTATATATGTGTCAAATCATGAAATTGCATACTTAAACCAAACGACATCTGCTAGAAAAACTGGTAATGACTTTCCGGAACACCTGGTAGATGTATTTACATCTATTACTTTTCCATTAATAATTAATTAGCAACATTAATCTAAACAACATTATTTATTTTAGTACGTCCAGTTATATCCGAAAATCCTATTCGAATGGAAAGATTATCCGTTGGCTCAATTTTCCGAATAACTTGCAGAGCTGTAGGTGTGCCAACTCCGGAGATTATTTGGCGTTGGAATTGGCGACATGTCCCTCACAAATGTACCATGACAAGCAAAGACGGTTTAGGTAAGGTATAACAAAAACCTTATTATTTCCATATTAAATGTACCCGTAAACCTGTAGGTACCCTAACGTGCGTGGATATTCAAATTGAGGATCAAGGAGCTTATACTTGTGAAGCTATATCTACCCTAGGAACTGTCATGTCAACAGACACTATCCTTGAAGTATCTGATACAACCGTTTGCAGGCCTGGCTATTTCAATAACGAGGCTAAAACACAAAGCGAGTGCATTAAGTGCTTCTGCTTCGGACATTCAACAACCTGTCATTCGGCCGACTTGTTTATATTTGAGGTATCGAGCTTTATCAGAAAGCTACTAGCCACAGAAATTAATGCTGATTTTTATTTGATCTAGTTCCAACCGCCATTCGCCACTTTGAAAATGCTGGGAGTACGGATTGATCCCTACACAGGCGTGGTAGACATTCGAGATGAGCCAATTTACCAAGGAGTCGAGCCACAATTAGAACTGGTCGGAGGTAGTGGTGTTAGGTCATCTCTCCCACAATACGCCCATCTGAATCAAATAAATGTCGTTCCATACTTTGCCCTTCCCGAAAACTACCACCAAAACCAGCTGAAGAGTTATGGAGGATATCTTAAATACAATGTTCACCATTCTAACGATGGAGGTTCCATTACTGGACCAGATGTTATCTTAACGGTATTTGTTTTTTTTATTATCTCCATGAAAATATAATCATTTTTAAATATAATGATGTTGAATCATTATATGTAGTTAATTTATTTTAAATTATTATCTTAGTACATTTCCGGTTACTAACTAGATTACTTATACAGCCTAGATAATTTTAAAATAAAATCAGAAAATGTTCAACTTGTTCAACAACACCCTTGTATTGAGGTTGCAGGATATTCTCCATTGTCCCAAATCATTTCTGTTTTTAGAGCCCATTGTTGTACTTTCTATGTAGGATATCAACATCGGTACAATATTTTCTGAGGGAGTTGCTGATCCTCATTCAGTAATTATGCTCAAACCATAACAGTATTTAGATATGTTCTACATCTATGAATGATGAAGACAGTAATTTATTAACGAAAATGACCATTGTTTTTCCTAGTATTCTCTATGAACAACTATGATCTCTATGATCAATACTCTTCAACCATCCGTAATACGCTTCCCACTCTGACTGAGGTATCTCCAAAACGTGGTTTTTGAAAGAATTAACGGCTTTTTCAAGTATGATATGCGGGAATTAAAAAAATCATTAGAGCTAAATCAGGGCTGTACGGAACATTGTTTCAGCCAATGTGTGAAAGCATTATCATGAAGAATGGTCCTATATGGCCGCTTCTTTTCTCGTATTTCACGAAGCTCTTATGGTAAAAAAAGGTAGTGCACTCAATAGTGTGTATTCAGAATTCACCGTTCTACCTTGCTCTAACGACGTGGTTGCCACATGTCCACTTTCTTCACTAGCGCAGAATGTTTCGCGACGACTCACTACCCATATGATTCAAAACCTATACAGATTGTTGTCTTGTTTGGAGCTCATACGCATAAGTCAAAGATTCCACCATTGTATTTATTGACCATTATGCGGGACCCAATAAATATTTTTCACAGCTAAACGTCCATGCAATATCTTGATTAATACTCTTCATACTAATGCTCAAAGATCTCTCAAACTCACGATAAATCACATGACGATCTTTTCTGGTACAAGAACTGATTTTGGACGTTTTTCACGACTTTCTTCCATATGCGAACTGCGTCCACGATTAATTCGTTATGCCAACTTTTCCAAAGTAGTCAAGGATATTGCCTTCATCCCTAGAAATCGAAGTAAGTGGATCTATACACTTCTGTCTTGATAACCCACGTCGACAGAAAATGTTTAATAGAATTTTTTCATTGAGACAGAATTGTCAACTCATTATAAACAAAAAATTAAGGCTATGAAGGTTAAACTTCAGTCAGGTGGATAAGACTTAAGTATTACTCAAAGTAGAAATGCTGTTAATTTATCTTAGTATCAAATTTACCAACATGGATTGCACTATTATTCTTTTTATTTATGAAACTTCCTCATATTCAAACCAACCGATCAGATGAAGCAATCAAATATTGAGATGACACAAGATACGAAACATAACATATTTTAAGAACAAACTATATTTTTACCATTTTGTTTACAATACTTGGTTTTTCTAGGGTAATGGCTATGTCCTTCTTCATGAGTTATCTAGTCCACCAGAAGCTCACAGAACAACACCAGTACGAGTCAGATTCTTCGAGGGAGATTGGTTAATTAAATCTGAAAACGAACGTCCAAGACCTGCCACCCGCGAAGAAATTATGATGGCATTAGAAGATGTAACCAACATATTGATTAAGATGCAATACAATGAGGGAGTACTGAACACCGTTCTGTCTAACATCATCATGGAATCAGCCGGTTCTCCTGCTAGTGCTCTCGGTCCAGCTAACTATGTGGAACAGTGTCAGTGTCCAGTGGGATATATGGGAACATCATGCGAGGTAACGATTGAAGTCTGAATAATTAACGGAGATTCGGATACAGGTTTGATGTTTTTCAGAATTGCGCTCCGGGATACGTTCGTCATAAGTCCGGACCATGGTTAGGACAGTGTTACAAAGAACCAGTTACCTGTCCATCAGGTTATTATTCTGACGGAACAGATTGTCTCGAATGCCCTTGTCCTTACACCACTCCCAGCAATCAGTAAATGTAAAATAATTTATTTTTCCCATTCTCATTTGTTTATTGCAGATTTGCCAATACATGTCATCTTAATTACGCTGGTAATATTGTGTGCAACTGCAAAGAAGGATATATCGGTGAGCGATGCGACAGGTGTGCTCCTGGTTACTCTGGCAATCCCCTCGTCATTGGAGATTATTGTCGTCCACAACCAAATTGCGATCCTTACGGAACTAGAAATATAGATCCGGAAGGTCGATGCATTTGCAAGGTAAAAGCTATTTCAAATAATGACACAGAATGGGCAAACTTAAAATGTGACCTCCCACGTATAAAGTTGTCACCAAGTTTTGGTCGTCCCAGCCACCTGAGGGCGCGCAAAGCGGGTTTATTTACTACGAGGGGAAATTAAAAAATAGTATTCAAAGTATTATTTACATTACAGGTTACATTTTTTTACAGTGTAAAACATTTTCAAAATACATAAAAAAACATCCAATATGACAACTAATAACTTATTTTCTAACTGTACATTGTTATTTCCATAAATATAAAACTAAAAAACCATAAATCAACAAATTATTTGTCCTAAATATACTGTATAAAAAATATAATATTTGAATTTACTGAATATAGTAAGTACATCTTACAATTTTGCTTTAAAAGCCTCCTTTTCTTCTTTATACATTTTTTATAGATACTTAGTTGGCCGTTATCCATGTTATGTGTAATTTTTTTATTTTTTTCATCCAACAAAAGAAGTCCCAGGCGTAACAAAGAAAACGCGTTTTTTTGTTCAAAATTGGCTTTATTCGTCTACTTAATCTCCATCAAGATCCACACAATCATTCCAGCGTTGCTCTAACATTTCGACATCTTTTGCCTCCAAATAGGCCTACCTTTCAGCGGTAACATCTTCATTCGAGCGAAATTTCTTATCGGTGAGCATTTTTTGAGGTTTGCGAACAGCCAGTAGTTGCTGGGGGCCAAATTAGGCGAATACAGTGGATGTGGGAGCAATTCGAAATGCAATTCATGTAGTTTTGCCATTGTTTTGATTGACTTGTGACATGGTGCGTTGTCTCGATCACACGAAATGTTGTTAAAAAAAAAAGAAATGAAATATTACACCATGCACATCTAAAAATACCGAGGCCATAACATTTCCAGCCAATTGTTGTGCTTTCGTTCGCTTTGGACGAAGTTCACCAGTTGCTGCCCACTTAGATGACGGTCGTTTTGATTCCAGAGTGAAGTAATGGATCCATGTTTCATCCTTTGTCACATAACTACTCGAAAGCTTGTAACGTTTAAACATGACCAAAAACTGCTCAATATCAACAACACGTTCTTATTCTTGGTCAACAGTGAGCAAACGCTGCACCCACTTTTAACAAAACTTTCTCATAATAAATGCTCATGCATTATAAAACCAACTTTTGATATCTTTATGATGTTAACTAACTCACGCAACTTCACTTTTTCTTGTGTTACCACCTCATTTGGACGTCCGCTGTGTTCTCATGAAAAAAAAACATCAAAAAAACATCTGCTGAGAAACATGTGTTACAATGTTTAGTTTCCAAACCTCTCAATTTACTTCCTTTGAAAAAAAAAATTAATTTCTAATTTTTAAAGATTCTAACGATAGAGTTACTCTTAAAATTATAATCAGGAATTGCATCTTGAGTAAGTAATCATATTCCACACTTGGATCTTGGAAAACTTCATGTAGGACATTATAAGAGCTTTTCCGAAGTTTATCATTATTTACTTTTAAAAACCGTTTCTGCGCTATAGAAGAATCTTTTGGCAAATAATTAATGTTATTTCAACCTTCACGTCTTGGAAAACAACAGTCATTTTATGATTTTGCCTTTAATTAACTAATATTTACTTTAAATGCTACGGAAATAACGATATAACAACAAATTTTCTTACAATTACACACAAAAATAGAAAAAAAAACCGTATATTCGGTCAAACCTAAAGTGAGTTGGGCGCCTAAAACATGGTTACGGGTGTGTCCTTTTAAGTTAATATAGGTATTAAGAAATATAAATAGGTACCAATTAAGAAAATAATATAGGTACCAATTAAGAAAATATAGGTAATCAAAATTTCATGATACACAAGTGATATGATTGGCGTTAATAAGAAAAACAAACTATTATTTAATTCAATAATACTAAATGTATATTTTTTCTTTCATTCCTCCACCCGTTTCAACAACGGATTCGGTGAGTAATCTGGTAAAAAGACTAGAATCACATGAGCTTTTTCACTCTATTATCCGTGAAGTCATTTAGTCTTACATCATGTTTTTTTAGATTTATATATACACACAGTAGTTAGAAATGAGTGACTAACGTATCAATATTTCGATTTAGAGTAGTAATAATGTGCACACACGTTTATTATATATTTCGCATAAGATTTTTATATAATTATTAAGAGCAAATAAGGAGTTCAGTTAGATAATTGCTTTTGTCATGATCATTGTTTCACTTTAAAAAAGCGTTTATTGGTAAACATTGGAACAATAAATATAAATCAAATTATTTCTATATCATTCTCCACAACTTTTTTTCCATTTTTCTGGTATATGACGATACCGGGTCGAAAGAGCGATGTTGGTTTGACAGCGATCCAATCAACTTAGTTAATTAATTAATTTGAGATCTTTTACATTAAGAAGAGTCATTTACATTAGAGAAGAGAAAAGAAAAGGGTGTCCCGCACAACATTTCTTAGAATGAGTATGCACTAATTTTATTATAATTTAGTCACGAAATCGTAGAAAAATGCTAAACGCACATTTCTTTATATCCTGTATCTCACGGCTCTTAGCCATTTAAGATAGATTCTGATATAGCCATTCAGACAACAAAATAGATCGATTCTAGTGTCATCTAGATATGGGCCTTTGCGGACATTTATTCAAAATTGCCTATAAAGATGTTATACAAGTTATAACATACGTTTATTAGTAAAACTTAAATTATATTTTCTCTTTCTAATTATTTTAACAGTAACACTAGGATGATATTTTGAGTTCCTGCATTGTCCCAACATTAACAATTCAATTGAAAAGTCCACGGCTTACCATAGTAAAACACATTTTTTTGCCAAAACTAGTTTTTTTATTCAACGTAATTCCCTTTAAGGGTGATACACTGATTATAGCCACCCTCCAACTTTTCGATACCATTTTTGTAAAATGATTTATCCTTTGCTTCAAAATAGGCCTAGTTTCGTATCATCTCTTCATTCGACGAAAATTTCTTCCCAGCGAACATTATTTTGAGATCTGAAAACAGGAAATAGTCGCCAGATATAGAATATAGAATACGGTGGATGAAGAAGCAATTCGAAGCCCAATTCATGGATTTTTGACACGGTGCATTGTCTTCGTAAAGCAGAACTTTCTTTTTCTTCAAATACGGCCGTCTTTCGGCGATTTCGGCTTCAAACGGTCGAACAACGCTATGTAATAGTCGCTGTTGATGGTCTTTCCTTTTTCAAGGTAGTGAATGAAAATTATTCTATTCGCATCCCAAAATACAGATGCCATAACCTTGCCAGCCCACTGTTGCGTCTTCCCACGCTTTAGAGCGGGTTCATAATGTGCAGTTCATTCGGATGACTGTCGATTGGACTTTGGGGTAAAATGATGGAGCCATGTTTCATTCATTGTCACATATCGACGCAAAAACTCGGGTTTGTTACGCCTGATCATCTTCAAACACTGCTCCGAATCATCAACTCGTCGTTGTTATTGGTCAAAAGTAAGCTCGCGCGGCACCCACTTTGCACAGAGCTTTCTCATACCCAAATATTCGTGAATCTTTAGAGTGTTTTCTATTTCATTCAATTTCGATTTAAGGTCATTCAAAATCACATTGTGAATTTTTTAAATGTTTTCGTCGATAACAACTTCTTTGGGGCGTCCACTGCGTTCACAGTCTTCGGTGCTCATTTCACCACGTCTAAACTTAGCATACCAATCTTTAATAATTTATTTTCCTGGAGCAGTGTCCGGAAACTCGGCATCAAGCCGTTTTTGTCATTTTGTCAAGTTTTTCTTCAACTGTATATTTTCCTTTCAAAAAGCAATTTTTATCAACACACAAAATTCCTTTTTATCAATTTTCTTCACAATAACAAAAGTAGCTTCACTCAAAATGCTATAATTCACAAAGTAATTATCCGACAGCTATCAAATTGTTACACGCATCTTTTGAGGCTTAGGGCTAACTAAAAAACAAATGGATAGTAATGAACTAGTCATTATTTATTTCTCATTAAGTTAAAAAAACTTGAATACATGTGATGTATCTAAATTCTAAATCTGGTTAAATATTATTTTTCAAAAATTAGCAGCGCTCTCTTTAGCCTAAGTCTGGCATTTATCATACAATAATGATAATGTCTTTACAGCTGAATGATTTATCTTAAGTTTTAATCACATGTTAACTACTATCGCGGAATAATCGCGCTAAATACATGACTATTGATAATTACTGATAAATACGTCCTGAAATAATATAATTACAAGATATTTGAAAAATTTAATATACTACTCAACAAATCTAAGCTATAATTCTGCTTTGTTGTGTTCAAAGACTTATTTTATTTAGTAATAAAATTTTATTTAAACAAATTTTCTATTTCTTTTTAATTAACTAATTACGAATTATCTATCACTGTTCTGTCAAATATCCTTCTATTTGTTTTTATTCATTGTTTTAAGTACATGCCTTTCTAATAATTTGAACCGCAATATTTGGGAACCCAGTCATGTTAGAGTTTAATGAAAAATTAATTTATTAGGAATTTACTACTGGTCCTTATTGTAACCGATGTAAGGATAATTCGTTCTATCTCGGCGCCAACAACCAGTTTGGATGTATATCTTGCTTCTGCATGGGAGTTACTCAACAATGTTCTTCATCCAACTGGTATAGGACATCTGTAAGTATTGATTTTATACCAGTGCCGGCAAATGGGGAAATTATTTGGTTTCTTGCAGGTACAGGCCAGCTTTTCACGCGTAGTCAACGACTTTAAGCTCACTGATATCAACAAAAAGCAATACATCTCTCAGGGTATCGGTTTTAACGAAAACACTCGCGAGTTATATTATAGCGTCTTCAATCAACCGGAGGCGTATTATTGGTCACTTCCAGGCATTTACCTTGGTGATAAGGTTACATCATATGGGGGATATTTAACGTACACAATTAGAAACGTTCCAGTACCCGGAGGTGCCAGTTCGAGGAATAACGCACCTGATGTTGAAATAGTCAGTGTAAGTTACTCAAGAAATGTTAATCTTATCGCTTCAAACAAGTACCAATTTATAATGATTCAATCGTAATTTTAGGAGAACCGAATCAATTTACTCCATTACTCAAGCAACTCATCTCTACCAACAAATGGACCAAGAACATTCAGGGTGCCACTCTTGGAGCAATACTGGCAACGTAATGATGGCGAGAAAACAGATAGAGAACATTTGCTCATGGCTCTGGCTGATATTCGGGCTATATACATCAAAGCTACTTACTTCACCAACACCCAAGAGGCGGCGTAAGATATTACATATTTAAAAAGCAATCGGTTAATATCATGCACACTTTGTATTCCAGAATAAGCTCCGTATCTTTAGACATCGCCACACCTGAAAACACTGGACTAGTTAGAGCCCACGAAGTCGAACAATGTCAGTGTCCTGCAGGATATACTGGGTTATCTTGTGAAGACTGCGCCTCCGGTTATACTAGATCCGATGACGGAATTTATCTTGAACTTTGCACGCCTTGTGACTGCAACAATTTCTCCAACGAATGCGATCCAGAAACAGGAGAATGTCGAGTAAAAAACCGTGATTTCATTTATAGATTCCGGTTATTTATGAAGAACTTTTTTTAGAACTGTAGAGAGAATACAGCTGGAGAAAGATGCGATCAGTGCTTGCCAGGTTATACGGGCGATCCAACACGTGGAGTACCATGTGTTAGTCCTGACGTAGATTGTGACTGTCATCCTTGGGGATCTGCGAGCCAGCGTTGCTATAATGGACAATGTGATTGTAAGGTGAGTATAAATAGGCTAGATTAGGCAGGTAAAAAATATTTATTTATAATAGATTTATGTTGAAATTAAAACTGGGATTACTTAAGATTTTACCATAAATTAAAACACAAAATGTCAAAATTCGTCATTTTAAGTCAAACATCTATCAGAAGCGCTATGAAACATTGACGTCACTTACCGTTTTTTATTAGGATTATTTATCTTATATTTTACTGTTAAAATAGTTTTGTGCAACCAACGGAAAGATAAGATAAATAAAAAAATAACTGGAATTTATCAAGGAAAATAACATCAATTTGTCCTAAACCGATTCGCCCATAAGAGCTGTACTCAGTGACCATAAATGAAATAATAATTTTCTGAAAGTACTAGAACTTTTCTAGAGTTGTATGAGAAAGAAAGAAGAGAGTTGAAGAGAAATGTAGTAGAATGTTAGATACGGTCAATATAACACAAGAAAATTAATAAATGTAGGTAATAACTTTTTTTTGGCCTGAAACCGGGAAGGGGGATCCTGTTATGGATACCTGCTCGGGAAACCCCGCAAGAATAAGCGAGTTGGACTGGTTATGTGGACACTGCTTCTGGGCTACCCACCCAGCTTATCCTATGACCCAAATTGATAATTCTTACTGTTAGTAAGAATGGGTGCTCGTAACAGGTAACCCCGTTAAGAGGGACAAGGGCCAGGCAAGGTCGTCGTTATCACACCATGCAGCTTGCGGTACATAAGTTAATCGCTCTCCGGAAAAGGTCGAGATAATTTGGAGATAGAGTACGACGAGGTAGTGTCGGTTATGATAGAATAAGGCCACGAATAGCCGAATGAGTTATTGCCCTAAAAGATCGGCCAGCTCGGTAATATATTTTTTGTCCGAGAGACGAAGAGTGGAGAAATATATCGAGTAGAGTTCGGATATAAAGTCGTTAACTTGGGAGATGTCTGTTTCTCTATGAAGGGGCATTGATTATTCTCCTGAGAATTTTATTTTGAAAGACTTAAAGACGCTCGACCTGACTAGGTGAGCCCTATTTTAGATAGACAGTGAAGCCGTATAGAACGACTGATCGAACCAGCATCTTGTACAGGAGAGATTTTATTGAGAGAGAAAGTCTGCTGGCCCGATTGATGAGCGGAAACGGCAAATTAACAATACCTTGAATTGGAATCTGGGAGTTCCTCCTCGAGTTGTTTTTAGAATCTGCTTTGGATGTGCGGTGCTACTCTTGAAGAAGCAAAGTAAGCAGTGTCGTCTGCGTAAAAAGCTGCCTCAACTTGCGGTCTCCTAGTGATATCTGAAAGAAAAATATTAAATAAAGCTGGTGCCAGGAGGAAGCTTTGTGGAACTCCTGCGTCGATGGTTTTCCGGCTGGAGAGAATATCTTTACTCTTCACCTGGAACGATCGTCCTGACAGAAATGATTTGATAAGAGCTGTTAGACCATCGAGTAGACCTAATCGAATGAATTTCGCCACTAAGCCTTTGTGCCAAACCTTGTCAAAGGCTTTGGTTAAGTCCAAGAAGACCGCTCCAAGTCTTTCACATGGGTTAAAAGCACAATTGATTTTTGCGGCCAGCCGATGGGCCTGATAAATGGCTGAGTGTTTGGCGCGGAGCCCGTATTGCTCACCTGGAATGATATTGTTTGACTTCGTAAAGTCATTAACAGCATAATAAATTGCTCTTTCAGCAAGCTTAGAAATCGAACTTAGTAGACTGGTAGGTCTGTAGTCACAAGGTGATGACTTAGCTCCTTTTTTGGGGATAACTATGATGAATGCATGTTTCCATGTGGATGGAAAACGTTGCAGCCTCAGAATGGCGTTGATGATATTAGTTAGTTCGGCGAGCTACTTGTAGGGAAGTTTTTAAGTTAGGTTATCGAAATATTACCGAAACCCGGGACCTTATTGTTTCGAATGTTGCTGATCATTTGCGTGAGTATTTTAGGAGTAACTAGATGATCTAGAAGATAACTCGGAGGCACTTGAGATTGAACGGAGTTGGCTTTCCTAATGATTTCATCGTTTTCGGTAATGTTTATATTTGTAGCAGGAGGGAGGCATTCCATTTGGGCTTCATATGTTTTAGCAAGGAGCTCGGCCTCTTCATGGTTGATGGCTGCGAAGGTTACTGTCGTCGCTGACTTTAGGGGGGGGTATGACGTTTTGCGTCTTTCCCACGAGGCTTTTAGAGAGTCGCCAGAAAATCGGGGGGCCCTCCAGCCTTTGGTCCGCTATAAAGCTATGAGTTCCATTTCTCGGATCGCCAGGCTTTAATGGTTTCCTTCACTTCCCGTTTTACTCTATTGGCGTTAAATGTACCCGAAGAAATGATTAGCGACCGATTACGAGCAATGGGGAAACACCAAAATATGAGAAGATGAGTCGAAAAGCGAAAAATCGTCTATGAATTACTGCTTCAATGGTATGATCGCAAGTTATTTCTTCATCGAATAGTGACGGGTCATATAAAGTGGATTTATTTTGAAACGTGCAAAAATCATGGTCACGCAGAGGTGGTCGATCGACTCCAAGGCTGAATCGTTTTAGGCGCAAAACAATGCTCTGTGTTTGATGGGACCACAGTGGCATGGTGTATTACGAACTATTGAAACAATTAATAGTGACAACAAATAATCAATTTGAACCATACGTTAATCGAAAAATGTCCAGAGTGGACCCGTAGATACGGTAAAGTGATTCTACAGCACGACAACGCGCTGTTTCATAAAAAACCCTGTCAAGGGAGTGTTGGAAGCACTTGGATGGGACATATTATCACACCCGTCGTACTCTCCAGATCTTCACCAATTTCGGAGAAGTTAGAAAATGACTTGATGAATGGTTTTACTCAAAGAGTAGCTTTTTTGGTTGGCATCCATAAATTTCCTGAACTATAGACAAGATGGCCAATACTTTGAATAAATAAAATTTTCCATTTTCTTTAAAATTAGTTTTTTTCCTGAAAAAAAACGATAATGACTGTCCGATATACCTGGTGAGTCTATTTAAACTTGGGCACCAATGGGGGTATTATATCCATCAATCCTTAAGTAAGTTTGGGTCTGAAAGCTTATATCTGGACTTAATGCGAAAAAAAGAAAACGAGATAACTAGTTGTTATATGTATGCCACGTACTTTATAAATTTAAAATAGACAAAACCAAGTTTTTTTGATAATTGATTTTTATTACAGGCGAACGTTATAGGACCTAATTGTGATAGATGCAGAGATGGATCCTTCGGTCTTAGTTCCGACAACATCGATGGCTGCGAGTTTTGTTTCTGTTCTGGCGTGACAAACGTATGTTACGAGAGCACGCTCTATGTCGAGCAAATCCCCGTTTTGATAACCGAAAATCACGGCTTCACTCTGACCGATCAGTACTATCGTACCCGCATAAATAACGATTTCAAAATTAATATCCCCAAAAATGAAATAGGGTATAATTTCCCGCCCAGTCAAAGAGAACGCTTATACTGGTCTTTACCTAGTGTTTTTACTGGCAATCAAATCAAGTCCTATGGCGGCAAACTGGAGTATATTCAGAGACATATCGATTTACCTGACGCCACGTACAGCACTGATAAAGACGTAATCATCAAAGGCAACAACATAGTCATATACTGGACTAATCCCAATGAGCTGAAACCAGAGATAATTAACACTGTTTCAGTACGTCTTCATCCATCTTCTGTTTGGTACAGACTTGACGAAAATAGAGCACCAAGAGTGGCGTCCAGAGAGGATATTTTAATTGTACTGGCTAGCATAGAATCTATTCTTATTAGAGCTACATTGTCGTCTGATACATCCTCTACATTCATTAGTGATATAACCCTAGATACGGCCCTTGATTCAAACAATGGAAAACCACGGGCTAAAAACATAGAAATTTGCAGGTATGTTCCTTAAATTGTCATTAAATTTATATGAAGTTAAGAATTTCTTTCTTTATTTGTGAATTATAGTCATAGATAGCGTTGGGAATTATCGACTGAAAAAATATTTGCTTGTATTTTCCAACGATAGTTTAAGCAAGACGAAAATGTACATATTCCTTCACGTACTAACTTTAAAAAATAAAAGGAAAAAATTATTACTTATAAAAATTAATTTCATTTTAAACGAAGTAGAATTACTTTTATATTTGAATGTTCTGTGGATCTGCAAAAAGGAATGAAATTTTTCAATGGAATGGAATAATATCCTAAAAATATTTTATAGTATTTTAATAAGTTAATTGCAATTTTTAAATAGAACTTAAACAGAACCTAAAAACTAAAGATGTACAATAACCATAAATACTAAATAAAAATCAAACATATACCTAATCATAGAAAAAAAAACTAATCCATGACATATAGATCATTCACAATTTTAATGTTTTTGCCCTATTACATTTATAATCTTGATAAATGTAGTTCCAAAATACTGCTATATTAATATACAATGCATTGTTATTTCAAAGCAAACGACCAAAAAAATTATAAAACTATATATATTACATATAAATCTGTGTATTAAAAATCAGTCGATTGAAACTAGTAGAACCAAAAATAGTAACTAAAAGTACACGACTCAAACAGTCGATAGTAAAAAGTAGTCAATTACTAAACAGTCGATAGTTCCCAACGCTAGTCATAGAGTAATAGAGAGAAAACTCATTAAAAGTCTCTGGAGGAATGTTCCGCTACATCCAATATCTAGATGTGGTTATTTGTGGTCGCTAATTCAAGTAATTTGATTGATCAGTTTACATTTTATTATAGGCACTTGTAAGAAAAACATTTTGCTGCAAAGGTATTTGATTGGTGGACTTGGATTGGATTTTTGCACGCAGGTGCGACACGTGACACCTAACGTCATATGTTGATATTGACCAATTAAATTGAAATAAAAACAATATAATTTGTGGGAAGATGTAAATAAAATCTATAAAAAATAAATATAATCTGTTTCATACTTGTTTATTGCCTTCAATTTAATGGGACCTATTATTTTTCTTATACTACAGGAAGCAAACTTTTAAGTTTTTCCGTATTAAAATTCTATTTTTCTGTTTACTCCAAAATGTATATAGCGTACCTTATTATTTTAAATATCTTAACCGGACGATCATTATGTAATGTCAATTAAAGGGTTTTCTACGGTACTACGTAAAATTTTATGTGTTCGTATAGGAACATCTGGAATTGAAGGTATTCAAAATTCGTGGGAGTCAAGATACAATTTCTTAACTCCTTGCAATACATCTTCCGTTAGTAAAGAATGTAAATAATCTAAAATGCCGTCAGGTTCATCATCTTCACAGTTTCTTAAAGGCGAATGAGATGAAAATAATGAGCTTATGATGAGCTCTTTAAATGATTTTTTAAATATGCTTATTGAGGGATATATATTATTGAACCCATGAGCTCTAGTAGATCCAAAGAAATGTCCAAACTATCTTGGTTAATTAGCTAATATATTTATTCAAATACTTACTCAATTTTTTTTCTTTAAAGAAATGAATCCCCTTAAATATTTTACTAATGAACTAATACTTTAATCACTAAATCATATAAAAAACCAAGCATACTTTTCCCTACATAAGACATGCTGAAAATATCGCCCAATATAAAAACAAACGCACCATAGAAACGAAGTTGACCAATGAAATTCTTTCGCGGCTCTTAGCATTGCGATGAAAGCAAACGGTAATGACATCTAGATATTGGAGGTCTCTATTTTATTTCATTATAGTATGGATTTTATTTTCTTAAATATACTTGTTTATATGTTAGGTAACTTGAATTATGTAATTTTATAGTTGCCCGATTGGATATGCTGGAACTTCCTGCGAAACATGCGCTCCAGGATATTATAAGGATCTCTCATTCTCCGGTAAAAATCCGTTGGGTACCTGTAAGAAATGTCCATGCAACAACAGAGAGCAGTCTTGCGAATATCGCGAACCACAAGGAATCTCATGCGAGTGTAAACCAGGGTATTATGGGAGATATTGTGAAACAAGTAAGTTAATTTCCCAGTAGTTCTTTGCCAGGCGTATGCATGATGTAATATTGAAATGATTTTAATGTTCCAGTTTTGTTAAATTTGTTTTATCACATTAATTTTGCATGAATTATTATTTTGAGCTAGGATTTTCAGGACACCAATAAACAGATACGGCGATTTTTCAATTAATGTTTGTTTTATATTTCGGATTACTACTCTGTTAAAGTGGTATTGCTGTATGACAGTTAATATTTCCGGTAAATAATATTGTTCCAGTGTATGACGAAATAATTATTATTTTTCAACAAATAAAATTTTGTTTTCATTCAACATAAACATCATTGCTGTGCGATAATAAACAATATAATATGTTGTAAAGTTGACATTTTTTTTTACGAAAAAGCATTGCGATTTTTTAGTTCACCAAGTTACTTCGACCTTTGATGAATTCGGTCATTGTCACGGTCATGTCTTTGTTATTTATTAATATCAGTCTAGGATTTCTAAGCTCCTTGTCACTATTTAAAGCTATCTAGTTGACATCACTTATCTTTAAAATTCAGATTCAGCATCATTTTAAAAGAAATACGGACCAGTGCACCGCTGTTCCAAAATGCGTAGCAAACAGTGGCTCTCAAAATATGTCTACTCCACTGTTATTTCCCGCAGCAGTGTAATTTTGCTTAGTGACATAGCTCCTCCCAGTAGTTCCATAGCCTAGCCAACAAATGCTACTCGGTGCCTATAATATTTTACATGTCATTTCTAGATCAACTGGTTTTTGTATGTGGTCAAAATTGGCCAAATTAATGGTGGTTTGTCCAATAATCATTATTATAAACTTGAAAATTGACTCTGTGAATCTACTAACATGGCCTCTATACTTTATAGATGCACGATGCCATGATGACTGTAATAAAGAATCACAAATGTTGACATTGATTTATAATAATAATATATGATAAGACATGGCCTAATTGTGATTATTAAAATTTTAGTAGAAATAAAAAGTAAAAATTTAAAAATCAACCATATTAAGTCAAACACCAACTTTTGAATTATCTGTCTTGTCACTCTTTTACTACTAAAAAGTATGTGCTATCAACGGCAAGAGAAGATAAACGAAAAAATGGCACTGGGGTTTCTAAAGGTAAATAAGTTGAATTTGGCTGAAATAACTGAAATAATAACTCTAAAAAGGATACTAAAACTCTTGTAGAATTGAAATTAGGGAGTGAGTATTCCAGATGTAACAGGTCAATTGAAAAGTCCCCGGCCTGACAGATAGATGGCGCTACTATAATTAAACCTATATGTTTTTTAATTAGCCCCAACCCTCAAAAGATGCATGTATTGCTTTTTGAAGAGAAAAAATACAGTTGAAGCGAAAACTTGGCTTGGTGCCAGGAAAGTCAACCATCAAGGATTGGTATGCTAAGTTTAGACGTAGTGAAATGAGCACCGAAGACTCTGAACGTAGTGGACGCCCAGAACAGGTTGTTCCCGCTTCAAAGCATGGTAAAACGCAACAGTCGGCTGGCTTATGTATGGCGTCTGTATTTTGAGATTCTCATGGAATAATTTTCATTGACTACATTGAAAAAGAAAGGACCATCAACAGCGACTATTACATAGCGTTATTGGACCGTTTGAAGGACGAAGTCGCCGAAAAAAACCGCATTTGAAGAAAAAAAAAATGTGCTGCTTCACCAAGGCAATGCACCGTGTCACAAGTCAGTGAAAACGGTGTCAAAAATCCATGAATTGGGCTTCGAATTACTTCCTCATCCACCGTATTCTCTAGATCTGGCCTCCAGTGACTATTTTCCTGTTCTCAAATCTCAAAATAATGCTCCCTGGGAAGACATTTTTGTAGAATGAAGAGGTGATCGCCGAAACTGAGGCCTATTTTGAAGCAAAGGTCAAATCCTACTACAAAAATGGTATCCAAAAGTTAGTTGGTCACTATAGTGAGTATATCACCCTTGAAGCGAATTATGTTAAACAAAAAAACTAATTTTGATAAAAAAATGTGTTTTACTATGGTAGGCCGGAGACTTTTCAATTGACCTATTACTAGGCCACGAAATGTGGTAGAATATTGAAGAAAGTCAAGTAAAAATATTGTCAGTACTGATAATATTAAATCCCTGAGATTATTAAACATTATTAAATTTATTTATTATTAAAATAATGCATTAATAAAACGTGCGTCCAATGCGATTACGCGACGCATAGATAGAACGCTACTAGCCATGTCATTTTTTCTTTCAAATTCATTTTTTTTTCAAATATAGCTTTTGTTCGGGGTAAATTTAATACGTAGAACTGTTATAAAAAAGTTTTTCAAAATTAGTTATCATGACTATAACACCTATACCAAATTCGATTGTCTCTATTAATGTGTCATGTCACGACTAAGATTTCAATTACTTGGAATTGACACTATAGCTATAAAAGTACGCAAAATTAATGTTACACATGAATTAAAACTGCAATGCTTTTTCCTAGACTTTATTTATCATAAACATAATTTTTAACCGTTTAATTTTATGTTTTTATTTTTTATTTTGTTTTAAAAGATATTGTCGAAGATATTAGGACTCAAATCGAAATCTCACCACCCATAATACATGCACCAATCGGATCTCAACACCAAGTTGACTGTAGATATCGAACGAACACTGACGAACAGTTTATTATTACAATAAAGAATCTCAATAGCTCAAACATCTATTCTGATACTTATACGAAATACTACCAGGGCGGTGCTAGTAAATCATTTTATGCTGTTGTGACATGCGACGACGAAATCGTACAGTGTTCTATAACAAAAAGAAATGGAGAACTAGTTGGAGTCGTTCACGTGAAGGTTTATCCAGGTTTGAAGATTACCCAGATCATTCAGTAGAGCTTGTTCTGGTGCTACATGTTCATATCTCGGCGTACTTTAGTAGCATTCATACAATGTTTTGTATATTGTCCGAAACGTATATGTATCAATTTGTTTACTTTTTTTTGGGTCGGCTTTTTATGGGACGTTTTTATGTTTACGTTTCATATAAAGCCTTTGTAGAAAAATGTTTTATGTTTAGAACATTGAGTAATGTATCATTTTGTAAATATCATACGGCACAGCTATTACCTGTATTTCGTAGTATTGTGTAAAATGTCATTTCAAAACTTTTCATGTAGACTGTTATTTACGTATTCTGCATATATTAGTATTAAAATATCCACAGTTTGTATCTAATACGTGTAATATTACAAACACATCAGCAAAACTAAATAACACATACATAGTATTACTATATTTTTCTAGAATAATACATCATTGTCCATAAAAGTATTTCTTGTTCTTCCTTTGATAATAAGAGATTAAAATTTTTTCACTTTAGTCTATCCAATAAATAAAACAGCGAACTCACGTCATCTAAATGTCCGACGTCAAAACGTCGCAATATTTCCTTATTTAACTGATTTTTTAGTTTATTTTGGCTTTGATATATAACAATAATCTAATGTAAATAAAACAATTGAGAAAAAATATAAAATTTATTGCAACATTATAGTACATTTAATGCATAATTATCGAAAGGCTTAAACCACAATTAATTATGCAACCAAATTAGGTTATATAGGTTATAGTTGTTTTATCATATTTACGCTGAACTTTCTTTCAAACCAACCGTGGAATCTACCTAGATAACAATTGTATATTATATTCAACCTATGTATTTTGTATTTCGAAATATCTATGTCTATAAATAAATTAAAATAACACATCTTATTTTATTATAAGCTTTTCAAAATTGTAGTATTTTGAAATCACTATCTAAAAGTTCTGTTAAACCTCTTCGAGGGTTATTTCTACGCTATTTCAATCATATGTTTCCTGAAGGAAAATATGGTGAACGAAAATATTGTACGATATTAAAACGAATTTACAAATTGCGATAGGCAGTACACTATACATTTTAATGACGCGAGTTTAACAAGAGTCTAGTTCTGGAGAATCATGTCATGCGCACAAGAATTTGAATTTGCAACGTTGCCACTGTTGAATTATACGTATATCTGAAGAATATAATGTAAATAGAATAAATTATCTTGAATTCACAAGTTAATGTAATGTTTCTGTTGAGACCCAAGTTAAAATATTTTGATATATTGTTCCTCCTCTATAATATAAAAAATATAATTAAAGTACATTTAATTTTAAAATAATTTTTCAAAGTAAAAGAGAGCATAGAACAACATATAATTAATTATCACTATATAAACACTACAATAATAAAATAATGTTATAGTTATTGTAACTTATTCGTCTACTTGAAGAATATAATATTAATTCTGTAATTCACAAATTAACCTAAAATCTCACTTGAAATACAAGTTTATATTGACTAATTGGTGGAACATACTCACATAAAGGACATCTAGTCATATTTACCTGTATTGGCAGTAATTTGACATATAATTGAATCTACTTTGCAAAATTAAAATTTAAATTTAATGGATACACACCTGGATGGAATATCATCACATGCCAGTTCAGATTAAAAGTGCTCTAAGAGCTTTTTTCGCCATTCATGTTCATATTTACAAATCGATGTTTTATCCATTACTGTCTACCATATACAACCAAAATATGAATAGTACAAGAACAAATAAACTATAAACAACAAAATTTTTAACCTTACTAGACATAGTTCTACCTCTCGATGGCTTGTATATGGCAACGTCGCAAAATCAAGCGCATATTAGCGAATTTTAGCAAATATAGGTTAGGATTCTCCAAAGAATAGCAGTTTCATTGATTAATTGTTTGTTGGAAGTAAACCAGTGCTGCAAACCTGATATCATTTCTTATGAAATTCAAATTTTTCTTAACATTTCAACATATATTTCAACATTTCTTTAACCCCAATTAACCGCCAAACCTATTTTATGAATTTTGAATGTTTCATTGATTATACAGATCAGGTATCAATGTCATTGCCTCATCGGAATGATTTTTGGATCCCAGTGTATATTTAATGATTTGGGGGAATGTTAATCTATTGACATTGGAACTGTTGTATCAATATTTCTAGTTTCAAAAAATCGCATAGATTAGCGTTGGTAATTATCGACTGAAAATAGTCGATAGTAAAAAAAATACTAACGACTGAAAATAGTAATTACTAATTAAGTTAAATGCACGCTTCGATTGTTTTTATTGGTCATAACAGAAGGAGATGTACGAATTCCTTCCTGTTCTGATTTTGAGAGAGAAAAGGATGGAGATAATCGGTTGATTCTCGGTATTGTACAATTAAATTAAATCAGTTCATATTAAATTAAATTTTGTATCATTTTAAATTGGCAAGTGGCAGTATGTAAAAAGGAATGGAATAGTGATACCAAATACATGTAATCGTATTTTAATATTCGGAAAGAAACACTGACATAATATAACAAAAGTAATTGTTTTATTTCTATTTCATTCCATCATGTGTTTATTTATTTCTTTTTAAACCGTGACATAAGTGCGACGGAGATCTTAGAGAAAGAGAAGGAAAGGGGAAATTGCTGTAATTTTTCATATTTCATATATTTGACCTGATTATAAAAAGGAATAGAGTAATGACCACTAAATATTTGGATCATATTTTTTCAACCAATATTTATCCACTATTTAACATCGGTACCCTTTTTAAATAGGAAAAAGGCCCAATAGTTGCTAGAATAACATAAATGCAGGCAAACTGATTTTTATATAGGGAGGGGCAAAAGTCCTGCTACCACATTGATTTGACACTAAGGTGAAGAAATAGTCCCGCTACCATTTTAATCTTGGTTATGTGACGTTTAGCTCAGTTTCGCTTTAACCATTGGGTTGTGTACAAATTTTATTATGGATAAATATACGCCACAAAAACGAGCGGAAATAGTGACAATATTTATTGAAGATAATCGTCAATGGTAGCGGGACTTGACCTGGACCTACGTTGTATTAATCAAAACGTTGTTCGTTATATAAATAAATAATCTTGAAAAATAGAGTTCCAAGACACTGTTATTCGTGTACAATATATTGTTATTTACAATAATATTGAAAATAAAAATAAAACTATATAAAATATATATAGTTTTAAGACAGAACGTTAACAAATCAATCGAATGAAACTAGTAGCTCCGAACACAATAACTGAAAGTAGTCGTTTTCAGTCAGTAGTTCCCAACGCTAATATAGATTTTTCATAAAATTTAGATCAAAATTTAAAACTTCTCAGCTGATGTGTTACTAATAATTGTAGCGTGATTATTATCATATTGCATAATAGTTTAAACTGTAAATAACAGTTCGTTCATATCATAAGTGTTGCTGAAACACGAGCAATTGTATTTTTATTAATATATTTTTTGTTTTTTAGCGGAATACATTCCCATACCTCCAAATGAAAACCACGGCAACCCTCCAAATCCTCCATCAATTACTGTTAAAATAACCGGCGAAAAACTACAAATTTATGAAATTGGCAGTAATGTGCGACTCGACTGTTCTGCAGTTTCGGCTCTTCCATCGGTATGTATAATTGAAAACAATATTTGTTTTAGCATTTATCTAAATCAATATTTGATGACCGAATATCATTTAATATTTTTTCTGTTTTACTGTAAAGCTATTAAATTATAGGTCACAAACAATTGGTCAAGAAAACAACAAATATTAGATGCTTGAAATTATCTTATCGAAATTTACCGAATACGGTTGAGATTCTCCATAAAAAGCCACTACTATTTTGATAATAATGACAAAGAACAGTCTGGAGGAACAAAAGGCGTAGACAAAACTTACTGAACGAAAACATAGCTCAACCTTTTAAAAGGTTTCAGACAATTTAGCGGTTGAGGAATCAACTTTTTCCGTACTTATACATGGCCATAAGATCTTGCTACGTATATAGGCAGATAAGCAAGGTGTAGTACATTGCGAGCATCTGAAACCGAATGAAAAGTAACTGTAAATGTCTAGCAACGTTAATTGAAAGAACTAAAACACGTTTTGTTGAAAGCAAGAAAACAGGGTCAGTAATAGGTGAAAAATCATCTTCTTGTATGACTCAGCCATACATTACAAACCCTGAAAAGGATATACTATTATAGTTCAAACGAAATTCTGCAGCATTAGCGTACTGATCTTTTTTTGTTTGATTACTAGTTATTCAGATGGATGCAGCATATTTAGGTTGCAGGTATTTACCGACGATAATTGAACAAAGACAACGACGTAATGTTGCAAGATAACATTTGGCCACGCATTTCAAGGATTGTGAAGAATACACAATAACTCGAGTGGGTACCTAAACCCAGATATAACACTTATTGATGAATGATTGTCGAATATTGAGAGAGATGGCAAAAAGCTAAATAAAATCATGGAAAATGTTTTGTTTAATATACAGTGTATTATTTTTAATGGAGAATAATCAGAATACACACAAGAATCTAATATTTCGAGTAAGAGAAAATAAATTAGCACACAATGTATTACTCGTGTATTTTCAGAAAATAATAATAATCATTTTCTACAAAATATCTAGTCAACCGTTTTTCTATGATTTTATTTGATTTATTATCTCTTGCCTTGTCTGTATCCATTCCCAAAGAAACAAGAATAGAAGCAATGCCAGTACTCATTAAAGAGAATATGCTAATATATTTTTATGTAGGAGAAATACTAACAATATATAAAAAAGAAAATACGAAAAATATTAAAATAGGATGTGGTCAATGCGATTTCAACAACTTTCTATGACTTACGTCTATTTTTAGACTCGTACCGTAACAGTCTCATCTGAACAGTCTGTAAATTCGTCCGCCTTTAATGTCTTTTATACGGCAATGTTTCAACCCAAAATACCATGGTATACTCTGTATGGAATGGTTTCCCTAACTTCTGGGCGGCTCTAACTTCCAATAGTTCACGGATGAGAAATTCGAACTCACCTTGAACCGCAAACTTCGATCCAAATTCCGACAGACCCGTATATTATTTCACAGCAACTTCAGTTCGCGCGGAACTGTGATGCCTCTCTCGAGACTCCACAGACTAGGGGTGTTTTACCAAGCTTTTAGTTGTTCCAGTTGGAATAGTTTATGACTAAAGGTCCTTGAGCACCTTCAATCTACCTTTTGTGACCTTACTGTAACACGTTTGTCCGAATTCCACTTAACAGTAATAAGGAATGCTTCCAGTAACTGCAGAACAATTGCCAATTTAACCTCCTTGCCAATCATTTTATTTATTTTTTAATATTTAATTATTAAATTGTTACTAGTCGTTTCCAACTAATCTACAATTTGTCTTGTTATAAGTATATAACTAGGAGGATCCATCGGTTCTATCTCAGTCTCTTGGTGAAATAATGTTTATACATGTCACTGCTGTATTTTTTATTATGCACCTCACTACACAATACAAAACAAGATAAGATGATTAGATCCTGTTGAGTCTGTGTCCTCCTCTGGTGGTATCTAAAAGTTGGAATTCTTCAATATTCTCATCAGAATTGAGTCTTTCCTCATACCCCCTTGCAATTCTCTTGATTTCTTGACTGACTGTGGGTATCTGAAGGTCTCGATGTAGGTAGTCAGTTCTGCAGTATTTGGGTGTGCCCACAATTCTTCTCAGAACTTTGTTCTGAAAAATTTGTATTTTGTTCATGTTACCCTTTGCAGAACATCCCCATAATTGAACTCCGTATGTCCATATAGGTTTCAATATTTGCTTATATAATGGCAATTTATTATGTACTGATATATTTGATATCACTGTATTTTTTATTTCTTTTACTACTACCTGTGTACACCATTCTTGATAAAATTAATTACTGAATTATCCCTAATTCATTTGCCATATCTGCAAAACAGTATTTTTTCTCTCCTTGCGCATTTTAACCAAAAACTCATGCATATTCTGAACAATTACACAAATATCTAATGGACATAAATCTTTCACACTCTAAAATAGGATTTAGTACAATTATTTACACACCTTTAGTTGTTTCCACTCTGTCTTGGAAATACCACCAATACTCCTTGGAAATAATCAGCATTGAATCAGAATCGCATATTCAGAAAGTTTCATTGAAGTAAATAACTAGGCTGTTCCTTTCCAATACTGATCGTTTGAACTTTCCTGTTTCCAGCATGAAGCACAACATATCTGAAATCAATTATTAATAAATGTTATGACTAATAAAACCTAATGAATTGTTATTTCAACGTTTACCTTTTTCCATCAACTTTAGTGGTCTTAACAATATTCTTCTTATCATCTTACCATGAGTGGCCGTTAGGTACAGTGGCCCCATTCTGAAATATCCATGTCTCATCTAAATACACAAATTGAAATAGTAGGTTTTTTTGATTTAGTTATATGCTTTTAGTTATACATCTGGATGTTTCATTAAACCTGTTCGATACTTTTCAGACTAAGAGTTTTCTCTGAAGTAAATGCTTAAAAAATTCTCCGTATTGAACTATGTTTATATTGAAATAACTACTCACTGTTTTTATACCTTTCATATAGATTTCTGATAGTGCTAACATGAAGCTGATCTTGATTGGTCAGCCGCTTCGTATCAAGACGGTTTCTTTTCGGTGAATCCAAGATTATGTTTTTCATTTTTTGAGATATTTCAGTGACCGTGTCCATACTAATATTCAGTACAGCTGCAACACGCTAAAAATATTTTTAATAAAAACAGCAGCAAATTAATCTTTAACAGTAAAAATGCTTACATCTCTAACGAATTTTATGACAAGAGAAGTAACTGATTAGAGAGGCAATCTGTTCTGTCTGATATCGTCATGTTTAATTAGAGTAATAATAAGCAGCGATTTGAAATGTATCAAAACAAGCAATGCGTTAAGACAACGTTTGCTGGTTTATAACCTCTTATCACTATTGTTTTTTTAAAGAATTTTGCGTACATTTGACAACCGGGCCACTTTGACAGGCTAGTTGGTTTACGTGTTCGAACGTATCTGTCAGCATTGTATCTCTTTTTAACTAGAATACTATGACAAGAACAATATTATCTGATTCTAAAACGAATGTACAAATTGCGACAGGCAATACATTAAACATATTGATCACGTATGTTCACAGCAACTTTGGACAGACTATAGTATGAATCAGTGACGCGCATTAGCTGTTTTACTGGAAGGGTTATAGTGAAAGTCATGTCAACCATAATTAAGTCAATTAAACTAATTTATAATTGTAACAAATTTTCAGTTGTATCATCTTCAAATAGACTGGGTAGACACTTCACTGGGTAGTTACTAATTTTAAAATATCTATATTATTCCAGAGGGACGTTCGAGTACGTTGGACAAAAGATAGCGGTAACAATCTACCTATTAATGCCATTGATGATGGCCGTGGCCTTCTGTTCATTAAGAATGCTCTTTTATCTGATTCCGGAAGATACACATGCGAAGCTGAAGATGGATTTACAATTGTCACCGAAAGCGTTTATGTCACTATTGGACGTAAGTTAATATGATTATTTATTATTTCTAGTAGTATTTCTAGTTATTCCATATTACATTGTTATATTATTCTTTAATCGCTGCGTTATAGTAAAAGTCACAGAAGAAATGCTGAAGACATGTATGTATACATAAAATGTATTTTTATTATTAATTTGTAAATTTTAATCGCCTAAATTGATCTTACTAATTGGTAAATTTGGAATTCAGCCGAAAATACCGTTGCCCCCGTCATAGCCCTTCAATCCAACTACATTCAAGTCAGTGAAGGTCAGCTTCTCGAAGTACGATGCTCAGCCTCTGGAACACCAACTCCAGAATTTTCTTTACAACGTATCGATAGACAACCTCTCAACCCTTATGTAATTTGTTCTAAAGTATACTCGATTGTATTTAATAATCACTGATTGTTCTTGCAGCACTCATTCGACCAAGGTGTATTTAGAATTCCCCAGGTTCGATCCGAGGACGCTGGACATTATCAGTGTACTGCTTTTAACAGAGGCGGTCAAGATTCTAAGAGCTTCGAGGTGCACGTCAGTGCTGGTTCAATATTGCGAGTGGAAATATCACCAGATCGTTTCGATGGACAAGCTGGTATGATTTCTTTATATCCGTCCACTAATACATCTCTTATAACGAAACAATATCAATGTCAAACAGGTGCTACCGTGGAGTTAAGATGTATTGCTGACCGTGCCAGATCCATCTCTTGGAGCAGAGACGGCGGAAGTATTCCTTACGGATCACGCGAAGAAAACGGCGTACTCATGATACCATCCGCTCGACCTGGTGATTCAGGCCTCTATGTTTGTACCGCTACCTCGTACGATGGAACTCGTGGCTCTAGAACGGCTACCGTAACAATATCAGACAGCTCTACGTAAGTTGCTCAACTAACAGGTTAATTGAAAAGTCCCCGGCCTCCCATAGTAAAACACATTGTTTTGACAAAATTAATTTTTTTTACTCAATATATTTCCCTTCAAGGGTGATACACTGATTATAGCTTTTCGAGCAACTTTTCGATACCATTTTTGTAGTACGATTTGTCCTTCGCTTCAAAATAGGCCTCAGTTTCGGCGATCACCTCTTCATTCGACGAAAATTTCTCCCCAGCGAGCATTCTTTTGAGATCTGAGAACAGGAAATAGTCGCTGGGGGCCAGATCTGGAAAATACAGTGGATGAGGAAGCAATTCGAAGAATTCAGGGATTTTTGCCAACATTTACACTGACTTGTGACATGGTGCATTGTCTCAGAGAAGCAGCACTTTCTTTAGCTTCAAATGCGGCCGTTTTTCGGCGATTTCGTTCTTCAAACGGTCCAATAACGCTATGTAATAGTCGCTGTTGATGGTCCTTCCTTTTTCAAGGTAGTCAATGAAAATTATTCGATGCGCATTCCAAAATACAGACGCCATAACCTAGCCAGCCGACTGTTGCATTTTCCCACGCTTTGGAGCGGGTTCATCATGTGCAGTCCACTCGGATTACTGTCGATTGGACTTCGGAGTGAAATTATTAAAGCCATAGTTAATCCATTGTCACATATCGACGCAAAACTCGGTTTATTACGCTTGATCATCTTCAAACTCTGCTCCGAATCATCAACTCGTCGTTGTTTTTGGCCAAAAATGAGGTCGCGCGGCACCCACTTTGCACAGAGCTTTCTCATACCCAAATATTCGTGAATGATATGATGTATACGTACCGTTGATATCTTTAGAGTGTCTGCTATTTCATTCAATTTCAATTTACGATCATTCAATTATTCATTATTATTTATTTTGTGGATTTTTTAAATGTTTTGGTCAGTAACAACCTCTTTTGGGCGTCCACTGCGTTCACCGTCTTCGGTGCAGTGTCCGGAAACTCGGCATCAAATCAAGTTTTTGCTTCAACTCTATTTTTTCTCTTCAAAATGCAATATTTTATCAATACGCGAAATTCCTTTTTATCCATTTTTTTCGCAATAACAAAAGTTGCTTCACTCAAAATGCTATAATTCACAAACTAATGATCCGACAGTTGTCAATTTATACACGCATCTTTTGAGGGTTAGGCCTAACTAAAAAACATAAAGATTTAATTCTAGTAGCGCCATCTATGTGTCAGGCCGGGGACTGTTCAATTGACCTGTTAATAAAGCGAACACGTTATTTTGACCCTTTCGGATTCCAGATCAGCTCCATCGGTCCGCGTATCACAGGATTCCCTCACTTTAAGACAAGGGGAGTCAACAGAAATCAGGTGCGATGTTACCGGTTGGCCCACTCCCGCCGTTCAATGGTCCAAGGTTAACGGAGCATTAGGCAATAATGCCGAGCAAGTTGGAAACGTCTTGCGCATTACGAACGCTCGCATTGAGGACAGAGGTCTCTACTTGTGCGTAGGCACGAATAGTGTCGGTGGAGATCAAGCTGCCACTATAATCGAAGTAAATCGTAAGTAACTTACTATTAACTATTAATTTTTGGAATCCTTTTGTAAAACACATTTGTTCCCGTCTATCTGTTGGCATTCAGACCTGTTAAGACCATAGAATAATAGAGAAGAACTCAATAGGGGTCTCGGAAGAAAAGTTTTGCTTTGCCCAATATCCAGAATGGGTTATAAATTATTTATAAATGTAATCGATCATTCAAGTAATTTGATTGCACAATTTAAATCTACAATTTAGGCAGCTGTAAGACAAACATGTTGCTGTGAAGACATTTGTTTGACTCGTTGATTAATTTGGCACGTGATAGTCCCGACGTCACGTTTAGTTACGGGGGACACTGATTCTTGCGAAGCATTAAACAATTCAGCTGTTTTGATCACAGATGCCTCTGTTAATCGAATCACACACTTCAATGATCGTTTGTTTTAACCATTGCAGAACAAAGCGTATAATTCATTGAAATATAATCTACAATACTAGATAGACTGAGCAATACATGCGCATTATTTACACGGAAAAGGTGTTGCCAACATTCAACAAGTACTCTATTGTAATTCCCATCCCCTACACATATCATCTGATTGATTGGTTGAATGATAATACATTGATTGATAATACATTGTGTTCTTTTAAAGCCTAATTGGTACCTTTAAGGCGGTTTATGTCATTTTCCCAAAATAATGGCGAACCAAGCAGTCAAATAATACCTTAAATTAGTTGGCAATATTAATGCATTTTTTTAAATTTAGGATTCGAAGCCCCATCATTAGCCATCCATCCAGCAGTAAACCAAGTAGTATCCGAAGGAAACAGCGTCCAGTTGCAGTGTCGTGCTGAGAAAGGCTATCCGACTCCCACGATTACCTGGAGTCGCGTTAATGAAAATCCATTGGGTCCTAAGGTCGAGGTTATGTCCGGAGGAAACTTGAAGTACGTGTCATCTGTCACGATCTATCAAAATGAACGCGTTAAAATCGATTATAGTCCTGATATTGATATCTGTCGCTTTGTATCTGATGATTGAAAACCTATGCGTCTATATACTGATAGCCCTGCTAATTAATTATATTGTTTATTTAATAGTTTTTGACTAGTGTTAGTTTCGTTCTTGATATTAGTATCAAAATATTTTACAGGATCATTGACATAACACTTAACGAAGCTGGAGAATATTTATGTACCGCCGCGAACGATGCTGGCGTGGCCAAAATAACTGCTGTAGTAAACGTGATCAGCCCTCCAAGATTGTTCGTAACACCAAGCGAAGAGACAATTACCAAAGCTGCCAATGAAGCTTTAGTATTGGAATGTCGTGGAACCGGTACCCCCGAACCGACTGTTTATTGGCAAAAACCAAGTCAGACAGAATACCTGTTAGTATATAATTTAAATATTAGCGGTAATTAACAATTCGTTATAATGACATCTCTGTTAACAGAAATGTAGGCAGTAGAGGCACTGAATTGAGTGTAGCGTTTTATGAAGTTGAAAAACTGAGTTCGAATGATGCAGGAGAATATATTTGTTACGGTGAAAACTCAGCAGGAAGGGCCGAATCTCGAGTTTTGGTCAACATCTTACCAGAGCGTGGTGATAATCCCGGTAAGATTCTTTAATCCATTAAAAAACTATGAAATTTAACAAGAACATTTATGATTGATTGATGACAACATTGTTTTTGAATATGCTGTTAAGATTTCCATAAATCGACTTTATTTTATTACATTCTTTTTTAAATGCATCAAATTACTGAACTTCACTGAACTAGATCGAATAATTTTGCTCTCTTTATCTTCTGGCTGAGTCTATTTATGTGCTGAAAGAACCTCTGTTCATATCTTTGGGCAACGTTATCAACAGTGTCTACTTTCAGGTTCTTTGTATAATATTTCTATTGCTTTGACTGATAGAACCACAGAGTTTAACACCATAAGTCACCTTAAAATGTGACTTGCACCTGAGTTTAGCATCAAGGGTCATGGATAACTATTTGGCTATATGGGGCTTCCATATTTTCTAGACTGATTTATATATATTTGCTTGATTTTTTGTTGGTGATTTATTTGTTCGCTGATTTATTTTGATCCATTTTTACGCGCCATTTTTCTGTCCAGCATTGCATCTCGGAAGTAGCTGTTTGTACATTTTCAGTTCATTCAGTGTTGTCATCTCCAATAGCTAGAATTACAGTATCAGCTGCAAATGTAGCAACAAGATTGTATACCCCGAGTGTACAGCAGATAAAGGACTGGTCCCAATACACTTCCCTGTAGGTAGCACTCTAGCTTGTATCTTTCTCAAGTTAAAATGGATTTGATTTCAATCAAATATTCTTGTTTGGCTCTGAAATATCAGTCAGTTATATATGAGTCCACTTATTCCACAAGTTGCTTTTGCTTTCTCCCATCGCTCTT